>NC_137349.1:10083285-12483285 GCF_965287045.1 Carcharhinus amblyrhynchos | reverse complement strand
GATGATATATCGACACAGGCTTTATTGAACTGTTTATGACAGATGTAATATCTACTGTAATATCTTGTCCATCCTGGAATTGTCAGAGATGCAGAGAATGTGGGCAGCACGATGGCACAGTTGTTCCAGGGACCCGGGTTCAATTCTGGCTTTTGGTGACTGTCTGTGTGGGTTTCCTCCGGGTGCTCTGGTTTCCTCCCACAATCCAAAGATGTGCAGGTTAAGTGGATTAACCATACTGAATTGCCCTTTAGTGTCCCAAAATGTGAAGGCTTGGGGAGGCGATGGTATTATCGCTAAACTATCACTCCAGAAACTCAGCTAATATTCTAGTGTCCTGTGTTTGAATTTAAATTCAGTAAAAATTTCTGGAATTAAGGATCTAAAGATGAGCATTGTCAATTGTCAGAAAAAGTCATCTGGTTCACTAATGTCTTTTAGGGAAGGAACCTGCCATCCTTACTTGGCTTGGCCTACATGTGACTCTGTAGAAACTAGAAGCAGGATTAGGCCATTTGGCCCTTACAGCCTGCTCCACCATTCATTTTGATCATGAATTCAATATCCTGATTCTGCTTCTTTCCCCCCGCCTCCCCCAATATCCCTTGATCCCTTTAACCCCAAAAGCCAAATCTAATTTATTCTTGAAATCAGACAGTGTTTTGGTCTCGATTACTTTTTGTGGACTTGAATTCCACACATTCACCACCTTCTGGGTGAAGAAATTTCTCCTCACCTCAGTTCTAAAAGGTTTACCGCTTATCCTCAAATAATGACCCCCTAATTCTGGGCTCCCCCACCATTGGGAACATTTTTTCTGAATATACCCTATCTAATCCTGTTGGAATTTTTGAAATGTCTACGAGATCCCCTCTCACTCTTCTGAACTCCAGTGAATATAATCCAAAATGACATAATCGCTCCTCATATGGCAGACCTGCTATCCCAGGAATCAGTATGGTAAACTTTGCTGTCCTCTCTCTATGGCAAGGACCACTTTCCTCAGGTAAGGACACCAAAACAGCGTATAATACTCCAAGTGTGGCCTCACTAATGCCCTATACAATTTCAGTAAAACAGCCCTATCCCTATACTTAAATCCTCTTGCTGTGAAGGCCAACATACCATTTGCTTTCTTTGCTGCCTGCTGTACCTGCACGTTTACTTTCAGTGACTGATGCATGGAGGACTCCAAGGTCTTGTTGAGTATCCACTTCTCTCAGTTTACACCTATTCAATTAATAATCTGTCTTCCTACTTTTGCTACCAAAGCGGATAACCTCACATGCCCATACACTCAGCCTGTCAAATCACACTGAAGCATCTGTGCATCCTCCTCACAGCTCACCCTCCCACCCAACTTCGTATCATCTGCAAATTTGAAGATAATACATTCAGTTCCCACTTTCAAATCATTATATAATGTGAACAGTTGGGATCCTTGCATGGATCTCTGCAGAACCCCACTAGTCACTGACTGCCAATTAGAAAAAGACCTATTCATGGCAATTATTTGCTTCTTATCTGCTAACCAGCTTTCTATCCATCTTAAGACATTACCTGCAATCCCATGTGCTTTAACTTTACACAGCAGTCTGTTATGTGAGACTTTGTCGAAAGCATTCTGAAAACATTAAACCACTTCCACTGGATCTCTTTGGTCAACTCAACTAATTACATTCTCAAAGAATTCCAATAGATTCATCAAGCATGATTTCCCTTTTGTAAATCCATGCTGACTTTGTCTGATTATCCACTGCCTTCCAAATGCCGAGTTATGAAATCCTTGATGATAGACTCTAGCAAGTTCCCCAGTACTAATGTTAGGCTCACTGGTCTATAGTTCCCTGTTTTCTCTCTACCTCCCTTTTTGAATAGCGGGCTTACATTACCTACCCTCCAATCTGTAGGAACTATTCCAGAGTCCAAGGAATTTTGGAAAATAACCATCAGTGGATCTATTTCCAGGGTCACTTAAATACTGTGGGATGAAGATTATCAGAACTTGGAGATTTATTCACCTTCAAGCCCATCAATTTCCCTAAAATAATTTCTCCACTAATGCTGATTTCCTTCGGCTCCTCACTTAAATGTGTTGCCCTCAGCACTTTTGGCACATTATTCTTCCTTTGTGAAGACTGAAGCAAAGTACAAATTTAATTCCTTGGCCGTTTCTTTATTCCTCACTATGAAGTCTCCTGTTTCTGACTGTAAAGGGCCTACATCCGTTCTTGTCGACCTTTTTCTGTTTACATATCTATAGAAACTTTTACAGTCAGTTCTCATGTTTCCCGCTAGCTTGCTTTTATACTCTATTTTTCCCTCCTTTATCAATCCCTTGGTCCTCCTTTGCTGGATTGTAAACTGCTTTAATATTGGTCACATCCTTCCCCTCTTCTTCCCTGGGATCATCTTGACTCTTGTGCCTTTGTGTCTCTCCACCCTCCCCCACCAGTACATTAGTGACTGCCCCTTCTGGCTTTTCCGCTTGTTGACATCTTGAGTCTCACCCCTAGTGTCCAGTTTGGCATTGACTTTGGTGTGCTTCCATCCCCTCCTGTCCTCTCCTTGTGTCCTCTGCTTTCCCCACCAATAGTCGGCACTGCTCTCTGATTGGCCAGTTAAAGCATAAGAAACAGGAGCAGAGGTCAGTCATTCTGCCACTCAAGTTGGGTTTGGAACATAGATCGTGGATCGTAGAATCCTTACAGAAGGAGGCCATTTGGGCCATTGAGTCTGCATTGACAGTAATCCCACCCTGTCCCTATACAGTAACTCTACGTATTTAATCTACTAATCCACCTGAGATAATTTAGCATGGCCAATCCACCTAATCTGCACATCTTTGGAGTGTGGGAGGAAACTGGAGCGCCTGGAGGAAACCCACACAGACTCACGGAGCACGTGCAAACTCCACACAGGCAGTCACCCAAGTCCCTGGCACAGTGGATTGGAATTGAACCCTGGTCCCGGGCATAGTGAGGCAGCAGTGCTAACCATTGTGCTGTTAGTTAGTAACTAGAAATATATTCCAATTATAATGCTGAATGGTCAATTCCTTATCCTGAGCCAGTGACCCTCTAGTTTTAGACTCCCACCAGGTGGAAACAGCCTCCCAGCATTTACCGTGACAAGCCCCATAAGAACTTTGTTTAAATAGGATTACCTCTCATTCTGCTTAAGAGTATAGGCGTCATCTACTCAAATTGCTCCTCATAGTTAATCCCCCAATGGCAGGACTCATTCAGTGCATATTTATTGCCCTCATTCTGGGTCAAATGTATCCTTCCTTGGGTAAAGAAACTAAAACTGTATATTACGCACTGGTCGTGCTGTCGTCCAGGCTCTGCAAGTGCATTAATACTTCTTGCCCTTTTATCCCCTTTGCAATAAGGGCTAACATGTCACTTCCAGAGGCTGAGTGTTTGTGCCTCGCTGCTCCCTTTATGTTCAGCTGAGAGCTCCGAGATTATATTGTTGTCTGCTCTTCTGCATCCTCCTCCCTGCCTCCACTCGCTCTATCTCACAGAGGAACAGCCATTTCCCCGGCTCTTTGCAACAAAGACAGTCCCTAGCTTGGCGGGAAGGTGCTGCATTGTGGCTATTGTGCCCTCATTCTTTCAGTGCTTTTCTCTTCCCAGATACTGTGTGTGAAAGTCAGTGGCACAGATTACAGTTGTGTGGTTTGTAACAGGGAAAAGTGCCAGCAGTCTTAATTCACTCTGCCCCTCCCCCTGTGCTGGTCTGATCATTGCCTGCCTGACTGGAGTGGGAAGCTGTGCCTTCCTCACCTAGAGATGAGAAGCACCATTTTCTGATTCTTCCCAGTGAAGCACAGATCCCTTACTTCTGTATGTCTGATTACAGGCGGACTTCTTGAAAGGATTACCGGTCTATAATGAAAGCAACTTCAGCCGATTTCATGCAGATTCAGTTTGTAAAGCTTCGGTGAGTACTTACCAAAGGCTGAGATTAATCAGCAACATATTGTAACGATTGTTGGTACAACTACATATGATAAACCTCACTAAAGTAGGAAGACGGGTACTTTGAGATTTGGGAGAAGTAATGCAGCATACTAAAGTGAAGGTATATTAGAACAGGAAAGTTTGTTCTGTATTTTCTTTGCCCTTCTGTCCTGAAGTCGCACCTTGTGCTGGAGATTCTGTGAGCAACAGATACCCTCTGTGCCATTGTCATCTCTGTTGTAAAAAGCAAGTGGACAGGCCGTTCAGATATGGGGAAGCATAGTGATTCCTTGCCTGGGCCATTCACACAACTCCAAGCTACCAGGAAATAAATCCCTTCTCCCAAACCCAGGGTAAAAAACATAATTGTAACTGTAGTACAAGGATCTGGCACATCAAAGGTTAATGTGGACTGAGTACAGTACTGTCTACACAATGATGTAAGAGAACATTTGATCCCCACCTAGGGGTCAGTGTAGTATTGGACAGAGCTGTGTGTAGAAGCAAGCATAGAGACAGTTCTAGTTTGGACCTTTACTGTACACATATATTTTATGTCTAGTAGTTAGTAACTAGAAAGTAACATTTAGTAACTAGTAACTATAAATATCTGAATAAGGCATACGAACTACATCCAACATTTACAACAATCATTCTTCTGTTCAAATTAGACTGGGAATTTAATAAAAGGAAGTCTTTAGATTTAACAGCAGTCTGATTGAATAGCTCTTCAGATTTCACAATTATTTTGCTTCTTGTCTGCAAACATCCAGAGAGAGAAATGACTCCAGACAGAGTAGGTTCGGACCTGTTTCCGAATGCACTCCCTTCCAGTCCCGTTTTCTCCTCTTGTCTGTCTGAGTGGGATCCGATACCCGGGCTCAGAGAAGGTAAGTTTTGGCAGCTTGTTGCAGGGCTTGCGCAATGCCCTGTGTAACGAATTGCCACAAGGTGTCCTAAATCATGCACTGTAATGACAGGCACTCAGCCCTTGTCTCTGAAAAGGCAGTGCCTACTTGAGTGGCCTTTGTTCTAAGCGTCTCCTTCACCCTATCTTCTCACTCATGCATATGTATGCACACACGTGCGTGCACGCACTGTCACACACTGGTAAGTGTGCACATATTATCTCCTCCCCCCTCCACCACCAACTCCATCCCCAAGGACAGTAAAAGTTTGGTTAAAGAGATTAGTTTTACAGAGCGTCTTTAGAGAGGAGCGAGATGGAGAGGTTTCGTGAGGGAATTTCAGAGCTTAGGCTGTGGGCAGTTGAAAGCACGGTCGCCAATGTGGGAGAGATTAAAATCAGATGTTTAAGAGGCTGGAATCAGAGGAGCTCAGGGACCTCAGAGGGTTGAAGAGCATTAGAGATAGAGGAGCAAGGCCATGGAGAGATTTGAATTGAGAAATTTTAAGTTGGAAGCTTTGGAGGAAGGTCGGTGAAAACAAAGATGATGGACGAGTGGAACATGGTGTCTGTTACGATAGGAGTGGCAGAGTTAAAGAGAATTAGGTTTTTTTATTCATTTATGGAGTATGGACACTGCTGGCAGGCTAGCATTTATTGCCCATCCCTAGTTGCTCTTGTGAAAATGGTGGTGGGGGGTGCAGTTTAGAACAGAGTTGAGGAAGAACTTCTTCACTCAAAGGGTAGTGAATCTCTGGAATTCTCTGCCCGTTGAAGTGGTGGAGGCCCCTCCTCCCTCCCCCGTGCCTCAGCCTTTATATGACAACTGATAATGCAGGAAATTTCCAACACTGCCTCATTGACTATGTTTAAGTCACGGGTAGATAGATTTCTGATAGACAAGGGAATTAAGGGTTATGGGGAGCAGGCGGGAAAGTGAAATTGATCCACTTCAGATCAGCCATGATCTTATTGAATGGCGGGGCAGGCTCGAAGGGCTAGATGGCCTACTCCTGCTCCTATTTCTTATGTTCACATAGAACATAGAACCCTACAGTGCAGAAGCAGGCCCTTTGGTCCACCGAGTCTGCACCTACCACAATCCCACCCAGGCCCTACACCCATATCCCTACATATTTACCCACTAATCCCTCTAACCTACACATCCCAGAATACTAAGGGGCAAATTTAGCATGGCCAATCGACCTAACCCGCACATCTTTGGACTGTGGGAGGAAACCCACGCAGACGCGAGGAGAATATGCAAACTCCACACAGACGGTGACCTGAGCCGGGAATTGAACCCAGGTCCCTGGAGTTGTGAAGCAGCAGTGCTAATCACTGTGCTACCGTGCTGCCCAGTCTTAAAATGCTGCAGCCTACGTGCTGTGGGTTGACGCACAATGCTGTTAGGGAGGGAATTCCAGGTTAATGGAGGGTCAGAGGCTGGCTAGTATTGGAATTGTCCAGTCAGTAGGTGATAAAACCACAGGTGATGGTTTCAGCTGCAGAGGAGCTGAAATGGTCACTATTACAGAGGTTGAAATAGCTGATGTTGGCAATAGAATGGATATGGGACTAGGCTCACAGATCAGGATCAGCTACAGCCTGTTTATAACTGTTTTTTGTGGGCTAGCAATTAAGAATGGATTGATCTGTCAGAAATTCAAGTAATGATGACAGGGGAGTCCAGGGTTCTAGGAGGCAGACGACCAAGTGGAGTTGAGGTATAATCAGGTCACCCGTGATCTTATCTAACGGCAGAGGTGGACTGAGGGGCCAAATGGCTAGTCCTAATTTGTATGTCCATATGAATAATCACAGCAGTTTTTTATACTTGGGGGTAAATATTAATGATTGAAATAGCAGTGGATGCTGTATCCCAAGAAAGAAGTTTGTACTTAGTGACAGAGTTTGATACAATGGATGATCTCAATTGATTTCTGATTAAAGTAATTAACCATAGACTGTAAGAGTTGCTGAACTTCAAAATCTTGTATGTTTCCACTGAATGTTTAATGTGCAATATTTTTTGCAGAATAGAAGACCATCTGTGTACCTCCCAACGCGAGAATACCCATCAGAACAGAGTAAGTGCTTGAAGAGATTTTGCAGTCGAATGTGGCTTTCAGGGATGAGAAAGTTTATTTATTCTGCTTACATTAATACTGCAATGAAGTTGCTGTGAAAATCCCCTAGTCGCCACACTCTGGTGCCTTTTCGGGTCAATGCACCTAACCAGCACGTCTTTCAAGGAGGAAACTGGAGCATCTGGAGGAAACCCATGCAGACAGGGGGAGAACATGCAAACTCCACACTGACTGTGACCCAAGCCAGGAATTGAACCCGAATCCCTGCGCTGAGAGGCAGCAGTGCTAAACACTGTGCCACCATGCCACCTGTGGCACAGTGGTTAGCATTGCTGCACCGAATGAATGTGTTTGATTTATGTGTGTCTGTGATGCCCCCACCACGGTGATGGGACACCCGTGTGTGGTTTACCTGAGGTGGGAGGGCGGGCCAGAGCTGTGTACTTCTTTTGAAGAGAATGTAGCTCCTTTCTCCTCCAACGCTTTGAATCAGTCTTAATCTCACATAGACACCGACTACATGTGTACAGAGCTGTTATTGTTCCTACATCAGTTACCATGTGGCCTCTTCGTTTTCAATGATTCGCCTTTGGCCCAAGCCCGCTACGCAGGTTGCAGTCAAACAGCCAAAAATTGTCACCCCAGCAGCCTTAGCTGAATTTGAACCTGGATTCAAAGCTGAAAACTCTGTAGAACCCACAGAAATACCTTGTTTCATTTTGTGCTGTCATCACTCCAGATTTTATTGCATTCAACTGTTTTTAGAAACTCGGGCACTAAGCATCTTCCCTTTTCGCTTTACACAGTCATTGTGACAGAAAAGACCAACATATTGCTTCGATATCTCCATCAGCAATGGGACAAAAAGGTGAGCTGCTGGTTATGGTTTGGAGGTTTGCTTTATAATAATGGGTGAAGAAATGTGCGTCATCCACGGCAGGTTTAATTGGATGGAGGCCTAGTTAGTGTGTTGGAAATTTCCTGTGTTATCTGTTGTCATATAAAGGCTGAGGCACGGGGTAGGGAGGAGGGGCATGCTGGGAATGCTTCATGTGAACTAGCGTTCCATTTGGAAATGGGTTGTGGGGGGCTTCTGATATGCCTTGGGACAAGTAGGCGCTTCCTGTATCTTGGGAGATAATGAGGAAATGCAGGAATTTCATTGAAGATCTCATAAATGGTTTATCTTCACATGTGCTGTGTGACTCTGGGAGACAATACAGCTGGTCTCGTCCAAGCCAATGAGGTGTGTGTATTTCTGGGGGCAGGGAGGGTGAGGTCACCGAGTTGAGTAAAAGTCCTGGTTGATTTGCAGCCAAACAAAGGAAAAGCTTTTTTACCCAGAGGGTGGTGACGGTTTGAAATGTGCTCCCTGGGAGGGTGGTGGAGGCGGGATGACTCACGTCTTTGTAAAAGCACCTGGATGAGCACTTGGCACATCATAACATTCAGAGCTATGGACCAAGTGCTGGCAAATGGGATTAGGTAGGTAGGCAGTCAGGACATTTCATGTGTCTTCATCAAGTGCAGACTTGATGGGCTGAAGGGCCTCTGCACTGTAGTAATCTGTGATTCTGTGATTTACTTCCTCCGCTACTATTTCCATTAAGCCCAGGGGAGAGTGAATGGAACTGCATCCAATTGTAATTACAGCCCCAACCAGTGAAAATAGCTAATTCCGCACAGTATTGATACAGAGGATGCTTTCATCCTCTGAGCTGTCATCTTTCTTCCTTCCTTCCCGCAGAACGCTGCGAAGAAAAGGGACCAAGAGCAAGTGGACGTTGAAGGCGAGAGTTCGGCCCCACCATGCAAAATTGCCCGCACAGACAGCCAGGACATGATTGAAGACACTTAATCCTCTGTCCACAAGATGCAAGTGCTTCCCTTCTCATCATGTAATGTCTTACAGTCTCTCCACTGTGCAGCCCTTCATATGTATATCATAGGAGCACCTTTATTTATTTACATGTAATTTATGGTCTGGGTGAGGGAGGGAGGGAGGAATGGGAAGTGGACCCAGTGGAAACCTTCTGTAGTGTCCAATTACAATCAGCAATTGACTGGGCTGCCCAAGGTTTTAGTAGAGGTCCCAGAGGCAAAGACTTGAGTGGGTGTAGCGCAGAGTCTGGTTAAAAAAAGTGTGTAATAGTGTAGGAGTCAGAGCCTCACGGTGTGGAATGCAGTGGTCCTGAAGTGCATGTCTAATCCACCTGTACTGTCCACAGTGTCTGCACTCATATCTTACCTTATTATTTCTATATGTCTATCACTATTATTAACTTTATACTCCCAGTTTGACGCAGGTCAGTTTACTGTGGTGCACAGCTCAGCCTTCAGAAACGATCAGACATGTTGTGTAAAAGAGTTTGTTAGAACTGTTTCAATGACTCTTGCCCTCACCCTAAAATAATACCCTGCCCTTTGTGGAGCTGCCTTTGGTTTTTCTGTTAAAGTTTCATTCCCCCTCACTCCTCCCTTTCCTGTCTCACTCAGTAGTTCTTGGCAAGAGAGATGGGAAATGATTGAGCTGGCCAACCCCAGACCAGACTTTGGCTCATAGTGGACACGGCAAGATTTATACAACAAAAGCCTTGGTGGGTACAGCTCGGCTGTGAATGCTGGGAGTGAGTCATTCACATCACGAGTGACTTACATTGTTGGCATTGGAACTGTGTGCTGACCTTGTGGGACATTTGGTTTTATGATCAGTTTTTTATTTTAAGGGAAGCTGTATTGTAAGGGTTTGTGTTTTTTTTAAATAAATATTTTGAAGTTCAAAGAGTTAACAGTGCTGGGAAATTGCTAATTTGAGTTCTTGGGGTTTGAAGGAACTTGGTGCAAAGGGACCTCAGAATAAGTGACATCTGAGCCCTGAAATCACGATGTTTGTGTTCTGTTAATTTGTCCACTGTTTTGATGCAGGCCTTGACTTGTTGATGCCAGGCATTAAATGACAGCATGTGACCTAACTTACAACTGTGTTAAGTTGTTCCAGTGTTAATCTCACACAAGAACTTCTCTCTCTGATGGGGTGAACTTTTTCTCAGCTTATTTTTTTCGAATAAGCTTGCATATTGGCAGAGAAAAATTAATCTCCTTTGCATCACATCACCATGGGAACCTGACTTGAAAAAGCAGTATCTGCTTAATTGAGTTGCCTTTACATGAGAAATGTATTTGTGTTTGCAAGATAAGACAGTGGTATGATCAGCGTGTATGGAGTGAGTGTGGGAATAAGTTGAGTATAGAGCAGGGAGGAGGAGAAACAGGCTGGTCTGCAGAGCAGCAGCAGCAACTTTATCCTGAGTACTTATTGTTCCTTATGGAAAGAGAGGATCAGGGTTGGATGAGCAATTGGCTTCAGTTCTGGCTGCACCAGCCCTTTGACAATGCACCATCTCAGTAGAGTTTGATACTGTATAGGTTTGAAGTGGCTGATGTCTGTTCTGTTTTGTGCCTCCATCTCTGCCTGACTTTCTATCCTACCTTTTAGCGTTGAGACCTCCATTGCCATTGCAAGTGGATTGATATCTGGAGGTCCTGTAACTGTCTCCCTCCTTGCTAACCTAGTGGCTGTGATCACTGTTAAGAGGCAGCAGCTCACTCTTTTCTCAATAATCAAAAATAATGCAAACCAAGTGACTAATCGCTGGGAGAAAGTGGGCAGTGATCTGTCACCTAAAGGGAAAGTACCTAGTTCATTATTTCCATTTCTTGCTCCGGGGATAGTGTCTCATGTTTTTCCATATTTTGACCTCAGAAGGAGCCGTAATGTCATTTTTTTGGGTGGAATAATGAATGAATTGAGGACCGCTGCTACCTGTGAGAGCTTGATCTTCAGGGTGAATAGCAAAGAGACTGCACTCTTCAGTGTTCAAGGTTTTAAACCATCCCCTCTCCCCTGCCCCCTTTTAAGATCAGAGTTAGTGAAGGGTCTTCCTTTCAGTCCCACAGGGTCTGGAACAGTGTGATACCATGACCTCAGTAGATCTTGTCACCCTCTGTACCGTAGCCTTGATTTGGGGGTGAGTAAAGTGATAATGCTTTGATTCATTAGCAGATGAAGTAATGCCAAACCCTTGCTGCTAAAATCATGTACACTGTACTGAAAACTGCAACTGTTTACAATTCAAAACATGGCTCCTCAATGTCCCTAATTGATGTACTGGGACCCTGATCCACTGTGACTTCCCCCAGTCTCCCTTGATCTTTGAGATTCTTTCTCGGGCTTTTGACTGTGGAATGTTGATGAAAATGCAAAGCATGTGAACTGAAAATCTTATCCAATCTGCCAGTGGTCTCACTCCAGTCAGAGTTGACTGTGAAGGGCTGGGCCAGCATGTGGTTTGGGTTTGACCCCAGTTGTCATTGCCTCTGCTGTAGGGTTCTGAGAGTTGTTGATGTAAGTCATTGGCCATATGCAGTTAACAAATCAGTGAATTTATTCTCTTGCAGCAATGATTTCCCTACATTGCCACAGTGAGCTTTAGAAATACAGCATTGCCTGTAGGGTGTGCTGAGGTCGTAGCGAGCACTACAGTAAAGTAAATCCTTTTGAAATTAATGTGCTGGAAGTCAGGCTGCTGGTGCAGTCACTCTAAGCATGTTTCCGTTCTCCCTGATTCTTGACTTCACATCCAATGCAAAACAAAAGGGAGAATATGCGACCTGCCCTTGATCAGGTTTGGTGTAGTAGTTACCCTCCCCCAAGTTTGCCGAATATTGCACTGTTCTGTCCCAGTGCGGGGAGGCTGAGAAATTGCACACAGCATTTCTGAATTCTTGTTTTCGCTTCTTTCGATCCCAGACCGTTTCAAGTTGTTGTTTTGTTGAAGCAGATTCTAGAATCTTGCAACAGTGAGGTTCACGCCACGTGTGGTGTTGGGCGTTCATATGTGAAATTTGCCAGTCACAAGTTCTGCTCCAGTTGATTCATTGAACCAAGTACAATCTGACAGGGATGGGGGGAATTCAGTGGTGGCAGCAATCCTGGCTTATTGAGCAGGATGGTGGGGAATCCACCAGCTTCCTGCTCTTAATTGAAGTGCAGTGAACTCTGCTGGACTGTATACATGCCCCTTGTTTATAAAGAGACCGGGTCTCAAATCTCTTGGCTTTGCTTGGTATTTATTAGCAGGTCAGTGGGTTTGTTTGTGTGTGTGTGTTGGGGAGGGGGGGGGGGCTGCGGTTAGGGAAGAGGGTTGGTGTCTCTTTGTTGGTGCTGGGTGTGGGTGGAAGGAGTGTAAAAACCTTGATTCCAATGTGCCCCATCCCTCTCTGTAGTGAATTCCATAAAACTGCATGTGATGCTCCTGGGCTGAAAATTTTGCATGAACCACAGGGTTGTGTTTGTGTTGGTCCTCCCTCCACCTCCCAACCCGTCTGTTCTCTCTCTCCTCCAGCCCCCACCCACCTCCTCACTTCTCTAGAAACCTGGCAGTAGTTACATTCCTAACAGACCCCCAACTTTAGCTGTTTCTCACCAGCAGTCACTGCTGTTACGTAGGAAGCCTCCCCCTCTGATCTCTTTGCTAATTGACAGATAAACAGATATGCTCCCATAGGCTTGGAGAATGTATCCAGGAGTCAGTGTCACAACCTTTGATGATTGTTATTTTATTACTCCTCTTGTAAGATCTTAAACACTCTCATCCCAGCAGCCCACAATCACAATGATGCCGCTGTGAATATAGGCTCATAGTTTAGCACACTGGAGGGCCACAAAGGTGCTGTCTGGTTGTTGCAAAGATAGTTCCAGTGTTCTCTGTGCCAGTCCGTCACCCAGCATTGTCAATCACTGGTACCAGATTACTGTACAATGTCTCTCTCCCATTCCCACTTCCCTCAACCATTAACTTTGCCTTGCATGAACTCTGAGCTGCTACCAATCAATAGCTGGCTTTTATTGGATTTTTAAAATTAAATAAAACATCAGAGAAAACTTGTAATAAAGGTGTTTATAAATGTGAAGAATGTAATTTTCTTTTTTTTTGGAATACTGGGCCCAGAGCAGTGGGTTACCGTGCTGATCAAATCCAGTAGTGGGTTTCAGTCCGAGCATTTACAGTCTGCAAATGGGGAAAGGCCCCAGTGTTACACTGCAAGACCAGTATTGGGTGGAAATTTGCTGTTTTCCCCCCTGTCCCTTCTGCACAACCACCCATTCCACCCCATGAGGATACCTTGAAGTCACTGAGTCCTGCTTGGGGGAACAGGTGTTTCTGGTCCTACCTCTACTCTTTGGATGTTTGTCAAGGGGAGAATCATTACTGATTACAACCCTGTTTTTGTCCCATTGCCACTTTGCTATGCCCCTGAGCACATGATTATTTTGTGATTCACATTACCGCAGCACTCCATTTAAAACTAGAAAACCTCAAGTGATTAGGATGGGACCTGGTGGGGAAGGATCTAAAGTCTCAATTGGCTATTTGAGAAGGTGGATCCCTGGGCAGAATGGTGGGCGGGGGTGGAAATGGTGCGGTGATGGTTTGTGGTGAGTTATTAAGTTAGTAGTTCGACCCTGTTACTTACTCTAAGTTTTGGCACCCCCATTATTGTTGCTGTATTCTCCAATCTGTGTAATAGGGTTACAGTCTGGAGTCCCTGGTCTTTGAGAGATCCCAGAAGTGCTTCCCGCGATAAATTTGTTCCTTGCTGCAGCACAATTTTTGATTCATTCTTTGTATTTTTGCAGTTCCTAATTTATTCCCATTGCAGGATACTGATCAATGCTTCCCTCCTCTGAATAACTGGCATGGCCTTTTGGATATTGCAGTAGGTGCTCTTTAGGAATGTGTCCGTGTTTATTGGGGGTTGGGTGTCTCACTGGGAGGCGACCAGCAGGATCTCATCAGGCACACACACAGCGGACTGGATAGAGCAGGAATCAAAACTGATTTTTTTCTTCTTCGTCTTAACCCTTGTCAAAAGCACAGGGCTAGTGAAGCAAAGTCAATCCTAGCAGCTTCTCTTGTCATTAATTCCACATGAGGCTGGGGCTATAGCCCAGATCCTACCCTGAACTGCGTGGTTCAGTACCACATTGTGCTTGTTGGGACAGGGAAAGGGTGTTGCTGTGAAGATGTTCCTTATCCTAACTCACAGTGTCCCATTTTCCCATCACCCTCTGTGCATCTTGATCTCCATTAGCTCTCTGTGAAACAGAACAGTGAATGGACTAAGACACAGGCTTGGTGAGATCACAGTCAGTGATTACCTTGATCTGATGTATGCTGCTCTCTGAATTTGTACACGTTTTTTTTGAGCTTTCTATTGTGGATTTAGCAAACAAAAGCTGATGTAACTTCTAGAAGCAAATTAAAATATTTTGACGAATACCATCACCCGCTGTTTATATTTGTTTCAATGTTAAGTTCATTTGCTGTCAGTTAAATATCTTTTGCCTCTCTTCCACCCAATATTTCCTTGATGCCACCTCCCAAATAGTTGTCAGCCTATTTTCCGGGGCAGCGGGCTGTCTGCTGGCCCCCGGTAGAATATTTGAAGTGGAGATATTCGGGCTAACATGTCCTCCTTTAACAATAGTATAACCAATTGGTTGGTCTCAGTGTGTGAACTTGCTGGCATTGAATGGTTTGTGTGTGTCTACAAACATCATCACAGTTCCAATAATTTATCATTTTAAGTGTTTTGCAATCAGCGTGGTCTGTGCTCACTCCAAACTTTGACCATTTCTTTGCTGCTCCAATCTCTGTCATTTTTCTTTCCAATGCTTTCTTCACCAAATAAATGGGATATTTTGGTGTTGTGCTAATCTGCATAACAGAATGGAAAAAGAAATCTAACTAGCATGGAGTCCCGTTTTCCCTTCACCTTCTGTGCACCTTGACCTCCATTGGCTCCCGGTAGACCAATTCTTTAATTAAAAAAATTCCTCGTCCTTGTGTTCAAATCTCCCCCCTCTTCCTGGTCTTGTCTCATCCCTGTCTTTAATGTATGGGTGGCACGGTGGCACATTGGTTAGCACTGCCTCTTCATAGCACCAGGGGCCTGGGTTTGATTCCCAACTTGGGTCACTGCCTGTGTGGAGTTTGCATGTTCTCCCCGTGTCTGCATGGGTTTCCTCTGGCTGCTCCGGTTTCCTCCCACAGTCTGAAAGACATACTAGTTAAGTACATTGACCTGAACAGATGGCAGTGTGTGGTGACTAGGAGACAAGTAAGCCTTACTTGTGACTAATAAATAAAATAGAATAACCTCCCCAAACTGGCAACCCCAGATCTCAGATTTCTGCGCTGCTCCAATTCCGGTCTCTTATACAATCCTCGATTTGACGTGTTGGCTGTGTCTTCAGTTGCCTGAACCCCAAGCTCTGAAATTCAGTCCCTGAGTGTGCCTGCTTTGTTCTGCTCCTTTAAGAAACTCTTCAAAACCTCCCTCTTTGACCACACCTTTGGTCATCACTGAAATGTTGCTATACAAATGAAAGTTTACCTGGTGAGGGGTAAAAAGAACTCATTTTTTTGTGCATACTTTTATTGTTATCTTTTATGCAGCATTACAAAAATATGACAAAATAAATTAAATAAATAAACCCTTTTGCATGAAAAGGAAACTAGTCTTTTAAAAAAAAACCTTTGTACATCAGTAAAATGGAAGATGCAGTGATGAGACTTACTTTGCTGGTACTTTGTTTCTGAGCAAATGAGTCACAAATGTACGTCTTTACATTGCATTATCTGACAACTCACTTTGCTTCTAAACCAGGATTACGCTTTTGAAATGGGACTGTCAAGACCTAAGGTCTGAACAAAGATTCTGAGAACCCTCAATCTCCAAGCTGTTCCTGTTAAACAATCCCACATGTCTGACTTCTAGAAGCAAACCTTTGATAGCAACTCCAGAACGCTCAACTTGTGTTTGCTATCTTTTTTCCTCAGAGCGTGGTTTCAATTTTGTATGAAAAGTTGAGCTGTGATCACTGGGATCGAGTACTAGCAGAGGGTAGGTTCGTAATACCAGCAGGAAATATAGAAAGTTTCAAGAATCATCACGCTCAAATAAGCCTTTGTATCAAAATAAATGTCTTTCTGATGACACCATAAGACGTAGGAGCAGAATTAGGCCACTCAGCCCATCAAGTCTGCTCTGCCATTCAATCATGGCTGATATTTTTCTCACCCCCATTCTCCTGCCTTTTCCCCATAACCCCTAATCCCCTTATTAATCAGTAACCTATCTATCTCTGTCTTAAAGACTCAATGACCTGGCCTCCACAGCCTTCTGCGGCAAAGAGTTCCACAGATTCACCACTCTTCACGTGGCTTTTCTCTCGAAAGCCTAAGAGATTGCACAGCCACTAAATTCTGCCTGCTGTCCTGGCCAATACCTAATTCACAACCAACCCATCAAAAATAGATTATTTGGTCATATGGCTCCTGCTGTGCAAAGTGCTGTGTCTCTCACATTACAACATTGACTATACTTCAAAAGTATTTCACTGACTGTGAAGTGTTTTGGGATGTCCTGAGGTTGTGAAAGGTGCTATATAAATGCAAGTTCTTTCTTTAATACAAATGTTTTATTATTTTTTTCAAATGCTCCTCTCCTTATCCTGGGCAATCCTTAGCTGCAACCTAACTAATCTCAGGATGAGCTACTTCACAGGGAGCGAGTTGCTTTATTCTTTGTTGGTTCTTCTAACATCACCAAACCAAAACCTAACAAACGTGACCCTCCTCGTTAGAGGGATGCTGCTAATAAAGAACTAAACTAAAAAACCGAGCAACCTTATAAATGAAATAATTACTCCCAGCGTCGACTGTGCTACTCAGTCCTCACAATAGTGCCCACAACTACTAAATGTTGATGATTGTCTCTCTCTCTCTCTCTCTCTCTCAAATACCTTTTCTGAACATTTTCCATTTTTCGATAAGATAACACTCCCAAAAGATAATGAGGAATTTACAATCTGTTCCTAGTTTCACGGACAATTTCATTTTCCCTGGATCTGTGTAAATGTGATGGGAATTACAGATCCTGGCGATCATAGAAATCCTACCATGCAGAAGGAGGCCATTTGGCCCATGAAGTCTGCACCAACAACAATCCCACCCCAGGCCCTATCCCCATAACCCCACACATATACCCTGCTATACCCTCTAACCAACACATCCCAGGACACTATGGTATAGCCAATCAACCTAACCCGCACACCTTTGGACTCTGGGAAGAAACCGGAACATCCGCATCCACACAGATATGGGAAGAATGTGCAAACTCCACACAGACAGTGACCCAAGCCGGGAATCGAACCCAGGTCCCTGTTTAGTGGTCCTATTGGGTAGTCGATCAGTTTTTTTAAAGTACCAGACTAGTATCTCCACAAAATTGTAAGGGTGCAGAGGAGGCCATCGTAACTGCACCAACTCTTCAAATGAGGATCATGACTTAGTGCCATTTGCCTGCCTTTTCCCTGTATCCCTGCACATTGTTTCTGTTCAAATAATCATCTAATGCCCTCTCAAGTGCCTCAATTGAACCTGCCTCCACTATACTCCCAGGCAGTGCATTCTAAACCCCAGCCACTCGCCATGTGAAAAAGTTGAATACTAAGCGTCACTCCCAGACTATCCATCTGCACAGAAATGTAAAATTGTCACCCTGCATTGTTTATTGTTGGGTTTTGGTGAGGCTGTTTGTCACCCCAGGTAGCCTAGTATAGTCTTTCTGGCCTCAAACACACAGCCCTTTGACTCTGCAATGGGCAAAGGAATATAGGAGCAGGAGGAGACAATTCAGGTCCCTGAGCTGTCCCACCATTCATCTGGATGATTCAAGTCCAACAACGTGTCTTTGCTCTACATCCCTTCACACCTCTACCAACAAAACTCTCAGCTTTGGAAACCTCATTAGACCACAATTGGAGCACTGTGCACAGACAGGTCACCATATTACAGAAAGGACGTGCAAACAGTTGAGAAGGTCCAAAAATTATGATAAGGATGATATAGGACTGAGAAGTCATAACTATTTGGAAAGATTGAATAGGATGAGGCTCTTTTTACCAGAAGAGGAAACTGAGGGGGTGAGCTGATGAGGTCTGTAACATTTTGAAATGATGTTAGTCGGATAGATATGGAGAAGACATTTCCAGTTGTGGGCAAGGCCAGAAATAGGGGCCATAAATGTAAAATGCTCGCCAATCAATCAGGGAATTCAGGAGATGATTCTTTACCTAGAGAATAGTGAGAATACAGAACTGGGATTGCGCAGATACATTTAAGAAGAAGTTGGACAAATGTGGGAAAAGGAATAGGAGGTTGAGGTGGTGTGGGAGAAATGACCCTGAGGAGCATAAACAAGTTCTTGGGCTGGTCAGACCAAATACATATTTGTACCCTGTAGATTATATGAATCATGGAGGTTTACCACATGGAAACAGGCCCTTTGGCCCAACTTGTCCATGCTGCCCTTTCCACGTTAGTCTCAATTGCCTGTGTTTGGCCCATATCCTTCTATACCATTTTACTGTCTAAATGCTTTTTAAGAGACAAAATTGTATCTGTCAAAATTGTTCCAGACACTCCACCCTCTGCGTGAAAAAATTGACCCTTTTGTATCTCTCCCCTTTCACCTTAAATCTATGCCCCCTAGTTTTAGATTCCCCTATCTTTGAGAAAATATGTTGACTAAGTAGCTAATCTATGCCCCTCATTATTTTATAGATCGCTTTAAGATCACCCCTAAGCCATAGAACTTACATAAAACATTTATAAAACTTAGTAAGAAGGAGTGGACAACTAAGATTGAACCTTCCCACTCAGAGAGTGATTGAATATCACAAGTGGGTCATTCTCAAAGGCCACTTACAGGGATAATCAGATAACTCAATGGCTTCATAAATCGTGCATTGCTTTGAAATGCTTGCAGGATTTATTTAACAAGGGCTCCATTGAGGTTTGTTCAATAGTCCTGCAATGAAAGTGGCAATTGACCGTGGAACAAAACTTAAAGCATTTCAAATCCAAATGTCCAACATACACTTGATCTGACTGGAACCTGGTAATGCACAGCCACCTCTGGCCTTCATTGGAGCCATGTAACAATCTTGCTTCAGCCCCGAGGTTGTGGGTGTTGTCATGTTCATAGAATCATAGAGGTTTACAGCACGGAAAGAGGCCCTTTGGCCCAACTTGTCCACACCGCCTTTTTTTTAGAAACCCCTAATCTAATCCCAATTGCCTGCATTTGGCCCATATCCCTCTATACCCAACATACCTATGTAACTATTTAAATGCTTTTTAGAAGATAAAATTGTAGCTGTCTCTACTACTACTTCTGGCAGCTTGTTCCAGACACTCACCACCCTCTGTGTGAAAAAATTGCCCCTCTGGACACTTTTGTATCTCTCCCCTCTCACCTTAATCCTATGCCCTCTAGTTTTAGACTCCCCTACTTTTATGAAAAGATATTGACTATCTACTTTGTCTACACCCCTCATTATTTTATAGACCTCTATGAGATCACCCTTAGCTTCCTACGTTGCAGAGAAAAAAGTCCCAGTCTATTCAGCCTCTCCTTATAACTCCCAGTAGCATCTTTTCTGCACTCTTTCTAGTTTAATAATATTTCTATAATAGGGTGACCAGAACTGCACACAGTATTCCAAGTGTGGCCTTACCAATGTCCTGTACAACTTCAGTAAGACGTCCAAAGTCCTGTATTCAGTGTTCTGACCGATGAAACCAAGCATGCCAAATGCTTTCTTCACCACTCTGTCCACCTGTGACTCCACTTTCAAGGACCTATGAACAAGCATCCCCAGATCTCTTTGTTCTGTAACTCTCCCCAGTGCCCTACCATTAACTGAGTGAGTCCTACCCTGGTTCAATCTACCAAAATGCATCACCTCGCATTTGTCTAAATTAAACTCCATCTGCCATTTGTCAGCCTACTGGCCCAATGGATCAAGATCCCGCTGCAATTGGACATAACCTTCCTCACTGTCCACCATGCCACCAATCTTGATGTCATCTGCAAACTTAATAACCATGCCCCCTATATTCTCATCCAAATCATTAATATAAATGACAAATAACAGTGGGCCCAGCACTGATCCCTGAGGCTCATCGCTGGTCACAGACCTCCAGTTTGAAAATCAACTCTTTACAACCACCCCCTGGCTTCTGTCAAGAAGCCAATTTTGAATCCTTTCAGATATCTCACCCTGGATCAAGTGAGATTTAACTTTACGCAGCAACCTACTATGCAGTACCTTGTCAAAGACCTTGCTAAAGTCCATGTAGACAACATCAACTGCACTATCCTCATCTATCTTCTTGGTTACCCCTTAAAAAAACTCAATCAAATTTGTGAGACATGATTTTCCATTCACAAAGCTTTGCTGACTGTCTCTAATCAGTCCTTGCATCTCTAAATGCCTGTAGCTCCTGTCTCTCAAAATACCTTCCAACAATTTACCCACCACAGATGTGAGGCTCACTGGCCTTGTAGTTCCCAGGCTTTTCCCTGCAGCCCCTTTTAAATAAAGGCACCTCGCCCGTGACTATCGATGATTCAAATATCTCGGCTAGGGGACCTGCAATTTCCTCCCTAGTCTCCCACAATGTCCAGGGTTACACTTCATCAGATCCTGCAGACTTATCTACCTTGATGTGCTTTAAGACTTTCAGCATCTCCTTCTCTGTAATATGTACACTCCTCAAGACATCAATATTTAATTCCCCAAGTTCCCTAACATTCGAACTTTTCTCAGCAGTAAATACTGATGAGAAATATTCATTTAGGATCTCACCCATTTCCCACACATAGATGACCTTGTTGATCCTTAAGAGGCTCTACTGTCTCCCTTGTTACTCTTTTACCCTTTATGTATTTGTAGAAGCTCTTTGACTTCTCTTTTGCCTATGTTCTATTGCAGTATTGAGGGGGCGCTAATCAGTGGTACCTGCTAGACTTGAGGTGGTGTGGCTGAGCTTGGCTCTTCCCTCTCCTGATGTGATATGCAGACAGGGCAAGACCGATACAGAATGTCCAATGCGAACCTGCTCTTAATATAACAAAACAAGAGTGACTGAGGAACAGTTATAATTTTCCTGGTATATTCATTTATAACTTACTAATTAATTCCTAATTCAGTAATCCTCCTTTAAGATTCAGTGAATCACAGTGGCTAGCACTGCTGCCTTACAGCACCAAAGACCCAGGTTCGATTCCGACCTCAGGTCACTGTGTGGAGTTTGCACGTTCTCCTGATGTCTGCGTGGGTTTTCTCCGGGTGCTCCGATTTCCTCTCATAGTCTAAAGATGTGCAGGTTGGGTGGATTGGCCATACTGGTATCTCAAGATGTGCAGGTTAGGGGGATCAATGGGATACATACATGGGTTTATGGGGATAGGGCGGAGGGTGAACCTGGATAACATGCTCTGTCAGCGAGGGTGCAGATTTGATGGGCCGAATGGCCTCCTTCTACACATCAGGATTCTATGAATGGCCACTTGATCCACACTTCTGGAACATTCCATTTACTGAATCGGAATTCTGACAAACTAAGAACATGTGCCAAAGTCAAGGCAAATGACTCAGTTTGTGGAAGTGCTACCTGCTGTGGAACTCTCCTGTCCAGAGCAAGAGTGCTCCAGGTCTGTCCTTACCTTGGCTCTGCTTTGAGCCTACACCCATCGTTTCTCATCTAAACCTCTGATTAAAGCCCTCAGTTCCCTCTCCCTCATCTACTCATTTAATTACTTCTCAAGTACATCAATACGATTCACTTCAACCACTCATTCTCATCACTTAGGGTAAAGGCATATCCTTTGTATAACATGAGGACCAGACGTGCACGTTTTGTAGTGATCTATGCGTCTAACAGATTTATGATCACTTCCCTTATGGAAGTGAAGCCGTGATTGGTTGGGGTTTTGGGGGGGGGGTGGGTTAGGTGAAGGGAGGGGGGGGGACCCCAAGGGGTCATGATTCCTGCTTCTGATAGTTGCACTTTTGGATAGTGCATGGGGCAGTGGGCTTGGCTGTGCTGCAGCTCTGGTAGAATACTCTGTTGCCATTCATTGCCCGAGCAATGCTATCCCTCTCTCTCTTCCCCTCTCTCTCTGTCCCTCTCTCTCGGACCCACTCTTTACCCCTCTCTCTCCTGCTCTCTCTCTCTCTCCCTTTCTCTCCATCCCCCTCTCTCTCTCTATTCCCCTCTCTCCCTATTTCCCCCTCCCTCTCCATCCCATTCTCTCTCTATCTCTCTCTCTAACCTTCTCTCTTCCCCACCTTCTCTCCATCCCTCTCTCTCTATTCCTCCACCCCCCCAAGCCTCCCCTCTCTCTTTAACCCATTCTCTGTCTATACCTCTCTCTCCCTATTCCTTTCTCTCTCTCCCCCTTTCTCTCCATTCCCCCTCTCTATTCCTCTTCCCCCCCATTTCCCCCCTCTCTCCATGCCTCCCTCTCTCTATCCTCTCTATTCCTCTCCCCCTCCCTCTATTTCTCCCTCTCTCTAGCGCTCTCTGAGTAACAGTGATGCACGTTGTAACCTTTGTACTTCCGAATACTCTGTAAATTTGACATTACCCATAACTCTGCCCATGTCTGTACTGAAGAATGAGTCTCAATCTCCATCACCCTGGGCTTACTGACCTACACATCTCCCAGTCAAACAATCTCTTGGTTTTAGAATCCTTGTTTTCAAACTCCTCCACAGCCTTGCTCCTTCCTTCCTTGTAATCTCCTTCAGCCCTACAACCATCTGAGCTTTCTGCACTTATCTCATTCTGGCCTTTTCCCAATTATAATAGCTCCACCATGTGGCTGTGCCTTCAGCTGCCTGGGTCTGAAACGCTGCAATTCTTTCCCTATACCTCTTTGCTTCTCTTAACTCTTTCTTCCTCTAAGACGCTCCTCAGTACCTTCTCTTTGACCAAGATATTGGTCATCTGCCCTATTATCTCCTTAATCACACACTGTTTTAGAACATTCCAATGGAACACCCTGGGTTGTTCTGTTACGTTAAAGATGCAATGTAAAATATGAATTGTTATTGCTTTGGACCTGAAATGCCTAAGCGAATTTTGGCAAAAGACCTCATGTTTAACAAAAAGAGATGCACAATAAAATGTACCCGATGAACACTGGTAACGCCACACCAAAATAAGCAGCAAACTGGAAACTCCACGGCAGCTTGCCAAGAGTTTGTACTCCTGTTGAACATTAGTTTACATATTCTCCATTTTAAAGCCAAGGCCCTCAGCCACACACTGAAATTTCTGTTTCCTTTTATTTTCCTTTACCTGCCCTGTTTATTAAGCCCTCTGTATAAAACACACACAAACACGTGGAGGAAGAATTAAATGGCTTCAATTCAAATAGTGCAAACTCATTGGCTCATGCAGAAGAAAGGTTTTGCAGCCGGACTCGATTAAAGTGGAAGATGTTTGGATGAAGAAGGAAACAGAAGACGGTTGACTTTTCTGCAGACAGGAAGGTAAGTTGAAGATCACCTTCGTTGTGTGAGGAGCTTCCTTTGTTGGGAATCTCTGGAAATGGTTTTGTGACTCAGAATGTTACTGCAGCTCAGATTCCCCACTCCTTTCCTGCAGCAATGCAGGATGACTGAGAGGTGACCTACTGCTCTGAGCGAGCCTTCACATTAAGGAGCGTTAGTGGAAATGGGCCCATTTTGCTCTCGGCATCAGGTGCGCCCAAGTCACGGCCAAAGTCCTGGCTTTAAGACAAGGTTCTTTGGCCCAATCACCATGCTCCATTTTCTCAATCTCACAGCCTCTGTCACCGAGTTTGATGCCAACTTGTGCTGAGATTGGGGATAGTTTATGCTGTTGATCCACACTGAACGGGAGCGACCCAGTCGCATTTCACGGAGAACTCTGAGACCCAGAGTAGATAGTTCCATCCCATCAATTTAAACATCGGTTCTTCTTCTTACCCCAGGGCCTCCTGGAGGAAGCGTGCTGCCGATTTAAATGACTAAGAAGAGAAGCCTGGAACGAGATGTAATTGCGTCTTGGCCAAACAACATGGCAGTCAGAATGGATTTGTTGAGTGCATGGTCAGACTGAATGCAACACTTATACAAAGGACCTCTTCTAGCACTTTTGATTTGACTGTCTGCCAGGGTTCAGTAGGTAACACACTCTCTCTCCACAGAGGGAGAAGGTACAGGATTCAAACCCCACTCAAGAGACTCAAGCACATAATCCAGGCCGACGCACCCAGTGTAATACTGACAAAAGTGTTGCAATGTGCCGGGTTTCTCATGAGATGTCAAACCGAGCGAGGCCTTGTCCATCCTCACAGGTAGAGATCCCATGGCATTGCTTCAGAGAAGAGCTGGGGAGTTCTTGCTGGTGTCCTGACCCAACCTCATTAAGACTATCCTGTCATTGCTGCCTGTGGGATCTTGCTATGCATGAACTGGCTGCCGCATTTCCTACATTGCAACAGCGATGACACTGCAGAAAGTGATTCACTGGCTGAGAATTTGCTTTGGAACATTGTTAAGGTCATTAAAGATGTGAACAAAATGCAAGTCTTTCTCGGAGAAAATTGATTTTTACGACAATTGACTAAATTAGGATGACACCATTCGTGCTGACGTGATACTGTTACCCAATCGATCAGCCAATAAGCTGAAGGCAAACTGCTTATTATTTCACACTAATTTAAATAGGAGAATTGTAATTCTGATTCAAGTGTTATATTTAATCAGGTCTATGCTGGAACTGTACATATATGTTGAAAGAGTTTCTTGGTGCACAGACTATAATACATGCTGATATACAATATATACATTTATACATATAGAACCGTAAGAAACCCGATTCACCATATATATAATAAACAGTTCTCTGAATTGGCCAATGGTTCTAAAGACATCAGGAATTTAAAAAACAAAGCTATAATTCCCTCCAATGTCAGCAGAACCTTGGGAGCGAATCACAGCCTCCAACACACAAGGGGTCAAATTTGGAAATTTTCTGGGCAGCGCTTTGCAGGATGGAAGCCGGTACTGGGAGGTCGAGGCCTGGAGGTCAACACCGTCGGTTCCATCCCTAATGGTTTCTGTCTTCTAATCTCCAGGCGATGCTTCTATCTGTCACCTGAAGCCCTGATCCCAGTGTGAACCATTCCCTTGGCCTTCTGCCGAATATCGAAAGCCACATTTGCCCTTGGTTTTCCCACACTGCAACTTGACGGATCCCGTGCAGGTGCATTGAAATCGGGCTCTGAAGTTACCTGTCTCCAGGTGACCGGGGCAATGACTTTATTTGATGTTGGTTCATTTGGAGCCCAGTTTACAGTTTTTTTTCGAATTCTGGTCGGATGTTGGCTTTCAATAAGGTCACCGATTGACTGGACATAGCTCATGAATCATGCGCCACTAAAGCAGGCCATTCAGCCCATTGAACCTGTGCCAGTTCTTTGGTTTAGCAATCCAATTAATCCCATACCTCTGCCCACAAGCCTGTAATTCCGTTCCCTTCAAATATTTATCCAATTCCCTTTTGATAGTTACTAATGAATCTGCTTCCACTGCCCTTACAGATCTCAACAACCGGCTGCATAATAAAAAAATCTCCTTTGCTCTCCCTCTGGTTATTATGCTGATTATCTTAAACCTTTGACTGAATGCTGACCTTCCTGCTAGTGAACAGAACCAGATGATGATGACAGCACAGAAATAGCCCTTTGGAAAAAAATTAGCAACAGTTTCACTTTGTTTCTTTGACCTAAATTCCTCATGGTTTTCAACACTTCCTTGTAAAATCTTAATCTTCTCCGCACTCCCAGTAACAATCCCAGTGTCTCCATGTAACTCAGGTCTCTCATCCCTGGAAACATTCCCCTGCGCCATCTTGACATCCTTCCTGGGGTTTGGTGCTCAGAGTTGGAGACAATACTTTCAGCTGAGCTCCAACCAGTCATTTACAAAGGTTTAGCATAACCGCCTTGCTTTCTTTTTTTGTTCAACTCTATTCCCTATTTATAAAGCATGCGACCACATGTCGGCCTGTTTAACAGGCTTCTCAACTGATTTTAAATTGTCCTGTCTCTCTGAACAGCAACATTCCCCAGTCTCTCACCATTAAATAAAAACACTGCTTTTCTATTTTCTTCACACTTCTCCATGTTATGGGCAGAATTTTACACCCCCGCCCCCCCCATCCCCAGCCAGGCAGGCTCTGAGGTGATGGGGAGCAGTGTAGAATTGAAGGGATGGGATACCCCGACCCCTGACGCAGTGGGACGGGCAATGCTCCAGGCCGGAAACCTGACCTCTCCGCTGTTCAGACGTTTTCCCACCCACTGACCTCCACTGTGATGGTCGGCACAGGGTGTGTAACAGAAAGGAAAAATGATTCTCCACCTTGAGCAGGAAGGGGGGGGTGTTGAGGTGGGGGTGGCTGGGCGAGCCTCAACCTGAAGACCCTTCCAGATTTGGGGCAGCAAATCTGACTCCAAGATCACTCCGCCACCCCCAGGCCATTCCTCCTGCACATCCCCCGGGACTTACTTCAGAAACGGCCGTGGGACTTTGTTTCCAGGCAGGGCAATGCAGTATCACTGCAGCGCTTTGCCTGGACGGGTTGGAGGGCCAATCAGACTGGCCAAACGATCTCCACAATGGGCCTTCCTTCCAAGGATGAAGAGGAGCCCCACTCACTGCCAGTCAGAGCTTAGTTGAGTGTGGAATGGCAGCGGGTGGGCCACTGAGAGTTGGCAGGAACCAGGAGTCGGTTGCGTGCCCCCTCTCAGGAAGCTGAGCGCTCAAAAATTCTGCCCAATGTTTCCTGTGTCACTGTTTTGGCCACTCAGTATCCGGATAACTTCACAGCCTCTTTGTATCCTCCTCACTTCCCATCCAATTTTACATAATCATACAATCCCTACAGTGCAGAAGGAGGCCATTCAGCCCATCGAGCCTGCACCAACAACGATCCCACCCTAACACTATCCGCGTAAGCCCACGTATTTATCCTGCTAATCCCCCTGACACCCAGGGCAATTTAGCATGGCCAATCAACCTAACCCGCACATTTTTGGAGTGTGGGAGGAAACTGGAGCACCCGCAAGAAACCCATGCAGACACAGGGAGAACATGCAAACTCCACACAGTCCCTGGCGCTGTGAGGCAGCAGTGCTAAGCACTGTGCCACCGTGCTGCCTTATCAACAGCAAATTGGATAAGTTATACTCAGTCCCCAACCCCAACAATAGATAGTACTTAGCTGACACCCAAGAACTGATCCTTGCGATTCCCCAGCCAACATGAACATTTTCCTTTTGTTCCTACTCTCTGTGTGTTGACAAATTCCCTATCCATGCTCCAATCCCATGCAATAACCTCTTGTATGCCAATATAGCTGAATGCTTTCTCTGAAAATCCACATGCACTAGTTCCCCACTACCTATACCCTTTGTAGACTTCCCCTTCTGAAATCTGCATAGCCTAAATTAAATTAAATTAAAATGTTCTAACTCCCCAATAAAAGACTCTGACACCTTTCCCCTTACCTGTCGTACTGGTGATTCTGACCACAGGCTGTACACAAATGACTGTTCTGTACACTTAATCGGTAAAAATGTTTGAAGACAAATTTGTACTGGATAGATTTTGGACGGATGCTTCGGCACGGATTTTGAGAGAGTTTGCAGAGTGAGATGGCTCAACATTGACAAAGGATAAGGAGTCGGGAACAGGAAGGTTAAGAGAAAATTAATCGCAATTCCCAGACAATTTAAAGCCAAAAATCTTGGTGTCAGTAAATCAATGGTCTATACCAACCATGTTGTATAAAAAAACCTGAAGATGATGAGTATCCTGTTTATCAAATACAGATTTCCATCCCTGAATATTCAATTTTATATGAATAAAGTTATAACGAGAGAAGCCAAACTTTTAAAGGATCTTTTTAAAGTTTTTTTTTGTTCAACCCAGTTTTCGCGTTGCCCTAACATTTACTTTACCCTTTTTTGTGTGTTAACGTTTGGGGCTGCTGGATTCCTCTGTTGGGTGTGTGCTGGTCTCCTCGGGGTTTGCTGTCTCTGGGAGGCCGTTAAGGTCTGACTTGCTGGTGACTTTCTCGCCACTTTCTGGCGGGGGAGCAGCGGCCCCCCCGCCGCCTCCAGCCTTGGGTTGGGTCGTGGTGGTCCCATTGCTACTGGAGACCCCGGTGTCCAACTTGCCAAAGTTGAACAGCTTGCCGGGGTTGAAGGGCTTGGTGGGAGACTGCACCTTCTCCTTCTCCGCCGCCCCGTCCTTCTTCCCGTCTGCTGGTGACTTCAGGAACTTGAAGCTGAGGAACCCCGGCAGCTTGCTCTCGCTGCCGGTCGGTGACTGGGGGGATTTGGCAGTGACCGTGCCGCCCCCTCCGCTGGACAGGAACTTTCCCTGCAGCGGGATGATCTGTTTTAACTTCAGGACGTTGTTGGAGGCCAGCAGTGAGCTAGGCCGCTTGGGCTTCTCTACGGACTGGCCGGACTGCACTGCTTTGGACTTGCTGTGAGCTCGGCCATGAGACTGGTCGGACGACGAAGAGCCGGACTTTTCCTCTCCTTTCCCTGCCTCTCTCTCCTTCCTGGACTGGATGTTTTCCTTCTGTTCCTGCCTGTGCTTCTCTTCCTCCTCACGCTGCCTCCTCTTCTGTTGCTGCTGGTAGTGTTGCTGGGCCTGACGCTCGTGCTTCTGGAAGGCAAGGAGATCATTAACGTGCTTTCAGAGCTTGCTCCCCTGCCAAAGGGCTCCGCAAGGCCGGAATGCTTAAAGCCTCTCTCATCCCTTTTTTAGTAAGAAGTCTCTCAACATCAGGTTAAAGTCCAACAGGTTTATTTGGCAGTACGAGCTTTCGGAGCTCTGCCCCTTCATCAGGGGAGTAAAGAATTCTCTTACTCTTCACTCACCTGATGAAGGGGGAGCGCTCTGAAAGCTCATGCTACCAAATAAACCTGTTGGACTTTAACTTGGTGAATATGAGACTACTTACTGTGCCTACGCCAGTCCAACACTGGCATCTCCACATCATCCCTTCTTTAAATAGGTTCCTTCCCACTATTGCTGCTGACACGTTGCTCTCGGCTACTCTCTGACAATCCACTGCTAACAGGAACAAATTTGCCCCAATAGAACGACTCACCTTAAATGCCTCCCTGCGCTGATATTCCAGCTTTGCCATTTCCTCAGCCACCCAGGACGGGACATCGGGAATTGCGATTTGGAGCACATACTTCAGCAGGAACGCAAAGTGCTGCAGGAGTCACAAATATTATTGGAGATTGGTCAATGAGATATACCCCCCATACCCCTCACTGTAACACTCTGATATACCCCACACCCCCTCACTGTAACACTCTGAAATACCCCACACCCCCCACTGTAACACTGTGATATATCTCACACCCCTCACTCTAACACTCTGATATACCCCACACCCCTCACTGTAACACACTGATATACCCCACACCCCTCACTCTAACACTCTGATATACCTCCCACCCCTCACTGTAACATTCTGATATACCCCACACCCCTCATTGTAATACTCTGATATACCCCACACCCCTCACTGTAACACTCTGATATACCCCACACCCCCCACTGTAATACTCTGATATATCCCACACCCCTCACTCTAATGTACCCCACACCCCTCACTCTAACACTCTGATATACCCCACACCCCTCACTGTAATACTCTGATATATCCCACACCCCTCACTGTAACACTCTGATATATCCCACACCCCTCACTGTAACACTGATATACCCCACACCCCTCACTCTAACACTGATATGTCCCTCCTTTCCCTCTCTCTGGCTCTGATTTCCCCCCTTACCTCCAGGATTACCACGAGGATGATGGCCATCTCGGAGCTGAGTGAGGGGAACAGGCGCTGCAGTTGTCCACACTGTCCAATCAAATAGCAGTTAACCATGATGGCTAATACCCCCATCACCTCCATCACACTCTGTGGGGAAACAGCAAGAAACCAAGCTCAGTGGGTCCACAACATTGCTGCGTTAGTGTAGCACCCACAGGAACAGCACAGCTGCAACAGGCATTGGATCAGCACAACACATCACAATAAGCAAATCACCGCAGTAACATTCAGTACAAGAATAGCCTCACTCTCCACCATATTTAGGGGTAAGACAATTATAACAACCCTGTATATATTATAGAGAATAGCAGCCCCTGTGTAGAGAATGGCAGCCCCTGTGTGTACTATAGAGAATAGCAGCACCTGTGTATATTATAGAGAATAGCAGTCCCTGTGTATATTATAGAGAATAGCAGCCCCTGTGTATATTATAGAGAATAGCAGCCCCTGTGTATATCATAGAGAATAGCAGCCCCTGTGTATGTTATAGAGAATAGCAGCCCCTGTGTATATTATAGAGAATAGCAGTCCCTGTGTTTATTATAGAGAATAGCAGTCCCTGTGTATAATATAGAGAATAGCAGCCCCTGTGTATCTTACAGAGAATAGCAGCCCCTGTGTATATTATAGAGAATAGCAGTCCCTGTGCATATTGTAGAGAATAGCAGTCCCTGTGTATATTATAGAGAATAGCAGTCCCTGTGCATATTATAGAGAATAGCAGTCCCTGTGTATATTACAGAGAATAGCAGTCCCTGTGCATATTGTAGAGAATAGCAGTCCCTGTGTATATTATAGAGAATAGCAGTCCCTGTGCATATTGTAGAGAATAGCAGTCCCTGTGTATATTATAGAGAATAGCAGTCCCTGTGCATATTATAGAGAATAGCAGCCCCTGTATATCTTATAGAGAATAACAGATACTATTATACTTTAAGGAATAATCTAAAAGTCACATTCCTGCAAGTGATGCACTGAGTGAATGAGTGTGAATGTTGGTCCTACCTGCCACTGACCAATACTGTCGACTCTCTGACCAAAGGGTCTCTGGGAGCCAGTGCACAGTTTGAAGGCATCACTGCGGATCTCAATGACATTATTGATGAGGGCACACATCGCCGCGAGGGGGAATGCTGAGGAGAAGAGAACCACATACCCAAACTGAATAAACATCTCTTGGTAATCCTGGAAAGTGTCCTGAAAGAAAGAGCAAAGGAAGCTTTTAAGAATCTGTGCACAAATTTTGCAGCGTGAGAAAGTAACTCAACAGGCCAGTGGGATCCTGGGCTTGTAACTCGAGGCTGAGAGTACAAAGGTCAGCAGGTCATGATGAATCTGTGTCAAACACTTGTTCAGCCTCAGCAAGTTGTTGGTGAAAATGAAAGAACAGAAAGTGGGAGAATGAAGCCGGAATGAGAAATGGCAAAAAAAGAAAGAAAACAAAGAGGTTGCAATGAGGCGCCCACTGACCCAGTGGCTATCCTCGCTAACATCCCCTATCCAGTGTTAGTGTACACTGCACTGTTACTCTACACCACGCTGTTACAGCACTGCTACTGTACACTGCACTGTTACTATGCTGTTATTGTACACTGCACTGTTAAAGCTCACTACACTGTTACAGTACACTGCACTGTTAAAGCACACTACACTTACTGTACACTGCACTGTTAAAGCACACTACACTTACTGTACACTGCACTGTTACTGCACCGTTACTGTACACTGCATTGTTACTGCACTGTTCCTTTTAAGTTACTGTACACTGCATTTTTACTGTACACTGCATCGTTACTGCACTGTTACTGTCGCCGGCTCCACTCTGGTCCTGGCTGAGATCTGCATTGGAATGGGAATGGCAGCAGGTGGTTCCTGCTCCAAGTGTCTCAGTGTAGGTCGACATTTGGCTGGTTCCCTTTGTAAGGCAGTGCGGAGATTAACAACCAGACAGGATAGAGCAGAACCTAATTCACCCAGCAGAGGGCGCAAAGGAGAGCAATCAGGATCAACCCGCAGGGCTGAGTGTCTCAGCACTCTGTGTATGTGAGAGTGACTATTTGTGTGCGTGTAACAGGACTGGGTGTGTGCTTAATTTTTAGTTTTACTTATTAGTGTCACAAATAAGCTTACATTAGCACTGCAATGAATTTGCTGTGACAATCCCCTAGTCGCCACACTCTGACACCTGTTCGGCTACACTGAGCTTAGCACGGCTAATGCACCTAACCAGCACGTCTTTCGGATTGTGGGAGGAAACCGGAGCACCTGGAGGAAACCCACGCAGACATGGGCAGAATGTGCAGATGCCACACAGACAGTGACCCAGACCTGGAATTGAACCCGGTCCCTGGTGCTATGAGGCAGCAGTGTTAACCACTGTGCCACCACCCTGTGGCTTCATGAGACCAGATCAGTGTTTAATGGAACTGGGTGTGTGTTTATTGGGACTGGGTTTGTATTTATTGGAACTTGGTGCGTGTTTAATGGGACTTGGTGTGTGTTTAATGGGACTTGGTGCGTGTTTAATGGGACTTGGTGCGTGTTTAATGGGACTTGGTGCGCGTTTAATGGGACTTGGTGCGTGTTTAATGGGGCTTGGTGCGTGTTTAATGGAACTTGGTGCGTGTTTAATGGAACTTGGTGCGTGTTTAATGGAACTTGGTTTGTGTTTAATGGGACTGGGTGTATGTTTAATGGGACTGGGTGTGTGTTTAATGGAACTTGGTTCATGTTTAATGGAACTTGGTTTGTGTTTAATGGAACTTGGTTTGTATTTAATGGGACAGGGTGTGTGTTTAATGGGACTTGGTTTGTGTTTAATGGAACTTGGTTCATGTTTAATGGAACTTGGTTTGTGTTTAATGGAACTTGGTTTGTGTTTAATGGGACACGGTGTGTGTTTAATGGGACTTGGTTTGTGTTTAATGGGACTGAATAACTGCACTGACCTCATATTTTTGCATACAGCTCTCAATTTCTCCTTGAGTCAGAGGAACATCTTCGTAATCGTCTGGTGGATCCATCCAGGACAGCCTGCTGGTCGCAGTCTCGGTGTTGTCGCCTCGCTCTGCGCTCTTGTCCCTCCTCCTGTGCCGCAGCATCACACTCAGCTGCTTGCTGCTCTCGCCCACATCACCATCATCTGCCTCCATCTTCACATCGTGCTCGCACAGTTCAAACACCAGCCCCCCCTCGGCCCCCCTCTCCACCAGGATTGGACTTCCCTCCTCCATCAGCATCCCTTGCAGCATTCCCTCCATCTCGCAGTTCCTCTCTTCCTTCACCATCTTCTGCCCGCTGCCAGCGAAGCTCACTTTCTTCGAGAGGCGGAGGCCGCAGTCGAGGACACTGTCTTCGTCACCCTCCTCTTCGTTCTGTTGTTCCTCCTCCTCTGGGGCCCCACATGCTCCGTTCTCACACTTTGTCTCCGCTTTCCCGTTGCCCGGGTCGGAGTCTGGCTGTCCCGGGTCTTGTTCACCCGTTTCCTCTGGGCTCTCACCAACTTCCCTGACCCGTTCCGGGGACTGTTTGAACAGATTTCTCAGCATCCTTGCTGTCACCTGCAGGGTGAGGTGTCCCTGCTTATACTTCTCGTAGAAAAGGGGCTGCAGAACCTCCTTCACATTCAGAATGATCTGCCTGGTTATTAGAAGAGCAGCCAACATCTGTCAGCAGAAAGATAGAAAGCGAAGATAACCAGTTGGAGTAGCTCACAGACAGCTTCGATCATTCACTCACTTCCAACACCATCTCCCAGCACCGCACCGCCCCCCCCCCCCCCACCCCCCCAGACCCCGCACAGCCAGTAATCCATATCAGTATTGCTGCAAAATAGGGCAAAAATACACAGTCCTGTTAGCCGCCTACACACACACACACACACACACACGCATACAGTCCCGTTTTACACACACACACACAAACTCCTACACACACACACACATGCAGACACACACATGCACAAACACAGAATGTACACAGACTCATGTAGACACACACATACACAGTCAATGCTAGGATATTCAGTCCTGTTACACACACACATACACACTCTCTCATACAAAGATGCATGCAGACACATACACAGACACACACGCATACGAACACACAGTCATGCACACAGACACATGAAGACAGACACACATACACACCCACACCCACACACACAGCTACAGACACACACACACACACACACACACACACACACACACACACACACACACACACACACACACACACACACACACACACAGACAGTCAGTGTAAGTATATTCAGTCTGACTCTTTATTCAGTGCTGTGTGTGACTGGCTTCTCGATGCCGTGAGGAAGCTGATGTTGTGAATCTGAGCAGAGTTTGATGTAATGCTGCATTCCTGTGTCAGTTTGTGCTTTCTGCAAACAACCACGTGCTCTGTTACAACCAAGCGAGAGATTCTCACTGCAGCTCACAACAGCAAATGTTAGAACACTGATTCCCAGAGCTCAGTGCAGAGAATGATCCCATTTCCAACAGCAAAATCTCCAAACTATAGCCAGACATAATATCTGGAAGTGTCTATTTTATTGCTGTCTGTATCGATATTTCTAAATCCTTCATATCATCACCTACCCGTCAGACCCTCAGTGCACAGCACTCTGTCACAATGCAGCACTGAGGGAGTTCTCAGTGAAATAATTACCCACAACTCTGCTTATCCATTTAGATTATCCAATCATTTTATCTGTGTTGTGTGTGGAATCTTGCTGTGTACAAATTTGGAGCTGATCCTGGAGTTGCGAGAAACCCAGAATCATAGAATCCCTACAGAGCAGAAAGAGGCCATTCAGCCCATCGATCCTGCACCGACCACAATCCCACCCAAGCCCAATCCCCGTAACCCCACGCACTTACCCCAGCCAGTCCCCCTGACACTAAGGGTTAATTTGGCATGGCCAATCCACCTAACCCGCACATCTTTTGGACTGTGGGAGGAAACCGGAGCACCCGGAGGAAGCCCACCCAGACACGGGGAGAACTTGCAGACTCCGCACAGACAGTGACCCAAGCTGGGAATCGAACCCTGAGCGCCGTGAGGCAGTAGTGCTAACCATTGTGCCATCCACAGTGGAGAGGAACCCGGATTGTCATATCTCAACGTTTCCGTTCTGTCACAGGCAGAGTATTCAGTTAGAGACCAAACCCAGTGGATGGTGGTGAGGGGAGTGACGATGTGAGGGGGGGGGGGGGGGCGGTGGGGGACAGGGTGGGGATGGGGGAGGAGTTGGGGGGGGTGAGGTTGAGGGGGGGGTGTAGGGCTGAGGGGCAGGTGGGTGTGGACTGGTTTGTGTGAAGATTGAGTGATAGCGGGTCGGAAGGAGATTTCTTACTTGAATAATTAAGCAGTGTTTACCCAGTGTCGAGGGGCTTAGGTTGGGGGGGGACACTGGGATTCAGAGCAGCTGCTCTCTCTCCTCCTGTCACTGCCTCAGTGCCAGGCTAAAGGAACTCTCCGCAAAAGGCAGAGTGAGAATAGAAATCCCTCCCCTCCCCCCCACCCCACTGAGCTGAGCTGAGCTGAGCTGAGCTCGGACACTTTCTGCTGATTCGAGGCAGTGTCTGCATTGCAGCTACTCAGCGAGTCAGCACTGCAGCCTCCCAGCTAGCTGTGTGCCCGGGGCACAGCAGCAAGGGGAGGGCAGCACAGTCAGCATGTGGGGGGAGGAACAGGGTGAGGGGGGGGGGGGTGGGGGGGGTGGGGTGACAGTGAGGGGGGGGGGAGTGTCGGGGAAGGGGGGGGTGGTGAGAGGATGTCAGTGAGTGGGGTGACAAGGTGAGGGGGGGGACTGTTAGTGAGGAAGGGGGCGGGAGGGGACAGGGTGGGGGGGGTGGTTTGACAGTGAGTGCGGTCAGGGTGGGGTCGGGCAGCGTTCAGGGTTCTCAATGTCTGGGAGATGAGTCACTCCAGCTGAGTGAGAAAGTCGGGGGTGGGGGGGGGATCAGATTCTGAAAGTCTTTACTCCACTCCCACTCTCAAAGTGCTGACTCTGGATAGCAGACAGAAGCAGAGGGACTGGGGTTAGTGACCTTAGCTAAAGGTGCAGGTACCAGTTGGACTGTAGCAACACCGTGTGGGTGTTTAGGGATAGTGTCGGGGTTCAGCTGAAGAATGTGGGGACTCCAGACACCTCCCCCACTTCCCGGTCATTAGTTCAGGATAGCTATCTCCAGTAACATTCCCACAGCGATATAGTTTCTGGCAGACAGTGTGGGCCATTGAACATGAATCTGGAGTGAAGATGCATCATAAACTACACCCCTCCCCGTCCTGCCCTCAAATCACATTTCCCTACAACACAACAGTGGTTACACTGCATTGATTGCTTTGAAACATACAGAATTGGTGCAGAAGGAGGCCATTCGGCCCTTCGAGCCTGCACCACCATCCAATATGGTCATGGCTGATCATGCTCCCTCAGTATCCCACTCCCGCTTTCTCTCCATACCCCTTGATCCCTTTAACCACAAGGGCCAGGCCCAGCTCCCTCTTGAATATATCTAACAAACTGGCCCCAACAGCTTTCTGTGGTAGAGAATTCCACAGGTTCACAACTCTCTGAGTGGATAAGTTCTTCCACATCTCAGTCCTGAATGGCTTACCTCTTATTCTTAGACTGTGACCCCTACTTCTGCTCTTACCCAACATCAGGAACATTCTTCCCATATCTAACTTGTCCAGTCCCGTCAGGATTTTATATGTTTCTATGACATCCCCTCTCATCCTTCTAAATTCCAGAGAGTACAAGCTCAGTCGATCCTGTCTCTCTTCATATATCAGTCCTGCCATTCCAGGAATCAGTCTGGTGAACCTTCGCTGGACTCCCTCAATGGCAAGAATGTCCTCCTTCAGACTAGGAGACCAAAACAGCACACAATACTCAAGGTGTGGCCTCACCAAGGCCCTGTATTACTGCAGCAAGACATCCTTTATCCTATCCTCTTGCTATGAAGGCCAGCATGCCATTAGCTTTCCTCACCGCTTGCCATATCCACATGCCAACCTTCAGCAGCTGTTCCACCAAGACGCCCAGGTCATGTTGCATTTCTCCTTTTCCTAAATGCCATCATTCAGATAATAATCTTCCTTCCTGCTTTTGCTACCAAAGTGGATCACCTCACATTTATCCATATTAAATTGCATTTGCCAAGTATTTGCCCACTCAGCCAGCCTGTCCAAATCACCCTGCAGCCTCTTAGCATCCTCCTCACAGCACACACTACCACCCAGCTTAGGGTCATCTGCAAATTTGAAGATATTGTATTCAATTCCTTTGTCCAAATCATTAATGTATATTGTGAGAAGCTGGGGTCCCAGCCCTGAACCCTGCGGTACCCCACTAGTCACTGCCTGCCACTCTGAAAAGGATCCACTTATTCCCACTCTCTGCTTCCCGTCTGCCAACAAGTCTCTATCCACGTCAATATATTACCCCAAAAACCACGAGCTTTGATTTTCTTCACTAATCTCTTGTGTGGGACCTTGTCAAAAGCCTTTTGAAAGTTTAGATACACAACATCCACTGGTTCACCCCTGTCCACTCTACTAGTAAGGAGTCTCACACACCAGGTTAAAGTCCAACAGGTTTATTTGGTAGCACAAGCCACAAGCTTTCGGAGCACTGGCCCTTCATCAGATGAGTGAGGAGTTGTGTTCACAAACAGGGCATTTATAGACACAAACTCAATTTAGAAGATAATGGTTGGAATGCGAGTCTTTACAGGTAATCAAGTCTTAAAGATACAGACAATGTGAGTGGAGAGAGGGTTAAGCATAGGTTAAAGAGATGTGTATTGTCTCCAGCCAGGTGTGTAAGTGAGATTTTGCAAGCCCAGGCAAGTTGTCAGGGTTACAGATAGTGTGACATGAACCCAAGATCCCGGTTGAGGCCGTCCTAGTGTGTGCGGAACTTGGCTATCAGTTTCTGCTCAGCGAATACCCGAAGATTCTCCCTGGAGCAGAGAAGCTATGACATCTTCTCTGGAGCCTTCAACATGTCATCGATGAAGACGAACATCTCACCAAGGCCATCCCCACATCTTGCCTTCAAACAACCGCACAACCACAAACAGACCTTTGTCCACAGCAAACTTCCCAGCCTTCAGGAGAACAGTGACCACAACACCACACAACCCTACCACATCAATCTCTGCAAGACGTGCCGGATCACTGACACGGATGCCATCATCTCACGTGAGAACACCATCCACCAAGTACACGGTACATACTCTTGCAACTCGGCCAATGTTGTCTACCCGATACGCTGCAGGAAAGGATGTCCCGAGGCATGGTACATTGGGGAGACCATGCAGACGCTATGACAATGGATGAATGAATACTGCTCGACAATCACCAGGCAAAAGTGTTGTCTTTCTGCTGGGGAACACTTCAGCATTCGGCCTCTGATCTTCAGGTAAGTATTCTCCAATGCGGCCTACACACACACGATTGCGCAGAGTTGCTGAGCAGAAACTGATAGCCAAGTTCCGCACAAATGAGGATGGCCTCAACCGGGATCTTGGGTTCATGTCACACTATCTATAAGCCTCATGACTTGCCTGGGCTTGTACAATCTCACTAACTGATCTGGCTGGAAACCCTCTCTCCACTCACATTCTCTGTACCTTTAAGACTTGATTTCTTTAAAGCCTCGCATTCCATCCATTATCTTGTAAATTGAGTTAGTGTCTATATGTGCCCTGTTTGTGAACAGAGCTCCCACTCACCTGATGGAGGGGCAGTGCTCTGAAAGCTTGTGGCTCGTGCTACCAAATAAACCTGCTGGGCTTCAGCCTGGTGTTGTGAGGCTTCTTACTGTGCCTACCCCAATCCAACGCCGGCATCTCCTACTGGTCACAGCCTCAAAAAATTCCAGAAGATTTGTCAAGCACGATTTCCCTGTGGTGATTCCACGCTGACTTAGACTGATCCTGTCACTGCTCTCCAAATGTTCATTTTACGTCCTTAATAACTGACTCCAACATTTTCCCCATCACCAAGCTAACCGGTTTATAATCCCTTGTTTTCTCTCTCCCTCCTTTTTTAAAAAGTGGGGTTACGTTAGCTATCCTCCAATCCACCGGAACTCTTCCAGAGTCTATAGAATGCTGGAAAATGATCAACAATGTGTCCTGCATTTCCAGGGCCACTTCCTTGAGTACATAAGAAAAAATAAGAACATAAGAAATAGGAGCAGGAGTAGGCCATCTAGCCCTTCGAGCCTGCCCTGCCATTCAATAAGATCATGGCTGATCTGTTGTGGCTCAGTTCCACATTCCCGCCCTCTCCCCATAACCCTTAATCCCCTCGCTTATCAAAAACCCATCAACCCGCGTCTTAAAAATATTTAGCGAGGCAGCCTCCACCACCTCAACGGGCAGAGAATTCCAGAGATTCACCACCCTTTGAGTGACGAAGTTCCTCCTCAACTCCGTTCTAAACCGCCCCCCCTTTATCTTGAGGCTATGCCCCCTAGTACTTTGGGATGCAGAGCATCAAGCCCTGAGGACATATCAGGTTTTAATCCCAGCAATTTTCCCAATACAATTTCCTGACGAATAAGTATTTCCTTCAGTTCCTCCTTCATGCTAGACCCTCTGTCCCCTTGTTTTTCCTGAAATCACAAAAGGTGCTATAGAAATGCAAGTCTTCCTTCTCGTCTGTCTATGCTGGGCCAATCATGGACTGATGAGAAGGGGAAACCTGCAGTTGTGTAACGCTTTTCATGATCTCTGCGCATCCCAAAGTGTTGGTGAAGTGTAGTCACTGTTGTAATGTGAACAGCACAGCAAGATCCCATGAACAGAAATAAGATCACGACTGGAAGATATGTTTTCGCTGTTGGTTGAGGGGTAAATATTGACCCAGGAGAGAACTAGCATGCCGGGATCTACTACGGCAACCAGCAAGGGCAGACTGGGCCTCGGGTTTGTGGCCTCATCCTGAAGGATAGCACCTCCGACAGTGCAGCACCCCGTCAAAGCTGCACCCATACGGTTAACCAGAATTACAGGCTTGAGGGCTAAGTGAACCCACAGCCGAGACACGCTAACACAAAGGCATGCTGATATTTGATCAACTTTCCAAGTTTCCTGTTTTCCAGGATTTTACTAATCTCCGAAGTACGATCTGGATATGCGTCACTGTCACGCTTGCCACAAGCATTTGGCCAGCCGACTCTCCCTTATCTCAGAATTCACTCAGTGGCACGCACCAGCCTCACACTGGTCTAATAAAGATCTCATGCTTTTATTCCTACGAGGGTTAGAATTGAGAGGAGGCCAGTTTTAGAAAGTTCACATTCAGCATTAGAGTACAATGAACGCCTGTATCAGACCTCCACATGCAGCAAAGCCTCTCAAGAGTCTGCAAAGACTTCAAGTCGCTTTTTAACATTTGTTTTCCACTGACTTGGTGCCATTGGCATTGTGTGGCCTGTGGGATTGTGCAACAACAGGGCCAGAATCTGCATCAAACCACTCATTCATTCCAGCCTCCCACACCTTCAGCATGTCCGCCTCTTTAAAGCTCCCCTGTCAGATCAGCAAATTGCCAGTATTACTCACTCCACTGCGAGCTAAGCAGGGTTCAATCTGGCATGCACCAAGCCCCCATAGACATCGAGACAAGGAGGGAGGGAACAAAACTGGGGCAGAAAAATAAACTCTGATACAGAACTCCGCAGCCGGGGGTGCATTTTGGGTGGGAGGGAGGGGTGCGGTTCTCTGTCAAGGATCTCGACTCGAGACCCTAATCTTCACTATTCACCCAAATTGGCTCGGTACTGATAAGGGAATGGGGACTTTGGTAAGGTGTGGCTACACAAGAGTGTGGGGTGGAAATGGAGCTTAACCCTGTCAGACTCTGGGATCCACACTCTCACCCAGCGAAGTTTCTGTACAATTCTTCCTAATTCGTAAAAAAGCACATCCCAATGAATCAATAGGCACGCGAGGTTTGGAAAGCCTATTCTCCCCTCTTTCCACCTGATCAACGTTTTACACCATTATCAGTCAAAGCACAAGCTCTCTGATAATGTGTGGGTCCCACACTGACTCTCACTGGGGTACGGGTTCCACACACACTGACTCTCACTGGGGTACGGGTTCCACACACACTGACTCTCACTGGGGTACGGGTTCCACACACACTGACTCTCACTGGGGTACGGGTTCCACACACACTGACTCTCACTGGGGTACGGGTCCCACACTGACTCTCACTGGGGTACGGGTTCCACACACACTGACTCTCACTGGGGTACGGGTTCCACACACACTGACTCTCACTGGGGTACGGGTCCCACACTGACTCTCACTGGGGTACGGGTCCCACACACACTGACTCTCACTGGGGTACGGGTCCCACACACACTGACTCTCACTGGGGTACAGGTTCCACAGACACTGACTCTCACTGGGGTACGGGTCCCACACACACTGACTCTCACTGGGGTACGGGTCCCAAACACACTGACTCTCACTGGGGTACGGATTCCACACACACTGACTCTCACTGGGGTACAGGTTCCACAGACACTGACTCTCACTGGGGTACGGGTCCCACACACACTGACTCTCACTGGCGTATGGGTTCCACACATACTGACTCTCACTGGGGTATGGGTCCCACACACACTGACTCTCACTGGGGTACAGGTTCTACACACACTGACTCTAACAGAGTATGGGTCCCACACACACTGACTCTCACTGGCGTATGAGTTCCACACACACTGACTCTCACTGGGGTACAGGTTCTACACACACTGACTCTAACAGAGTATGGGTCCCACACACACTGACTCTCACTGGGGTACGGGTTCCACACACACTGACTCTCACTGGGGTACGGGTCCCACACACACTGACTCTCACTGGCGTATGAGTTCTACACACACTGACTCTAACAGAGTATGGGTCCCACACACACTGACTCTCACTGGGGTACGGGTCCCACACACACTGACTCTCACTGGGGTACGGGTCCCACACACACTGACTCTCACTGGGGTACGGGTCCCACACACACTGACTCTCACTGGGGTACGGGTCCCACACACACTGACTCTCACTGTGGTATGGGTCCCACACACACTGACTCTCACTGTGGTATGGGTCCCACACACACTGACTCTCACTGGGGTACGGGTCCCACACACACTGACTCTCACTGGGGTACGGGTTGCACACACACCGACTCTCACTGGGGTATGGGTTCCACTGACTGACCATTTCCACCGCTGGGTTACGAGGCCCAATGCTGAAACATGTTCAGGGGTGACCCACTGATGGTGGGTGGATCTCAGGCTTGGAATTTTGTGTCGATAACTCGTGGGATTCTCGTGTCTGGTGTGCGTGGGGTATGGGAGCTGTAAAACTGCCCCACTGCATATGACCAACTCTGTCTCTGGGAATCCCAATCTCTACCCCGCAACTCCACATCATCTTTCTCTCACACCTCCACACTGCACCTAAGGCATGAATGCAAAGATACTCAAACAACAAGAACAGACCTTCAGTCTGTGAATCTTTGTACCAAATCACCCTGGTCTCCAAGGGGAAAGCAAAAATAGAAAAAAAAATCTTAAACCTCTGGCAATAAGTAAGAAAAAAGAAAGCTAACTGAATTGCTGAGTAATAGAATCTCTAAAGTACATAAGGAGGCCATTCAGCCATCGAGTCTGCACTCCCACTCAGGCCCTATTCCCATTACCCCATGCATTTACCCTAGTTAATCCCCCTGACACTAAGGGGCAATTTAGCATGGTCAATCCACCTAACCTGCACGTTTTTTGGACTGTGGGAAGAAACCCACACACACAGGGGGAGAACGTGCAGACTCTGCACAGTGACCCAAGCCAGGAATCGAAGCCGGGTCCCTTGCACTGTGAGGCAGCAGTGCTAACCAGTGTGCCACTGTGCCACCGTGCTGAGTGTGACTGCGTTCCTTCTCAGTGGCTTGGCAGGTCACTCAGTTACACGGGAAATATTCTGGGAGAGTTCCTGTCAAGCATGGAAGTAGAATTGGACAATCAATGAGAAAGGGTTTTTGTTTTTTGAAAATGATGACTCTGAGGCAGTTTTCGCACTTTTGGCAGAACAGAACCATCAGAAATCAGCCCAAATTAATGATCTGGGTCAGGAAAATCTGCCACCATCGAGCAAATGGGGTTGCCTAGATTGAACTCTGCCCTTTGCCCATTATTGCAAAGCATGCACCAGCAAAGCCAAGCCTGGTTTGTACTTGGCATCGGAACCATCGGAAGCAGATAATGTAGGTCCTTGTCGCCGTGTTGCGTTTGAAGATGAGGAGGAGATAGAATTTGAGGAGAATGTATGGGAGGAGGGCATCTTTTAGCTGACGGATTAGGCTTTTGGACAGGGAGAAGACTATCAACATCTGCGGAGGAGAGAGGAAAGAAAAATTGAAATGAAAACACAAGTGAAGTAAATAAAGCAAGACCAGGAACAGCTGCGATGTACAACCGTGTGCCCAATCAGGAAAGGATCTTTGCAATACTGACCTTGCAAAGAAGCCCAGTGACTGTTGGCCCCAAACCACTATCCATCTCAGCAGCCAGCAATCACAGACTCTTATAGGGAAAGGCCATTCAGCCCATCGTGCCCAGGTCTTGCAAAGAATGGGGTTATGCAGCAACAACAGGGAGAAAAGAGCTCTTACCTCTTTGAGGCGCTCCATGTCTTTGAGGTAGAATCCGATGTAGAAAAGACTAAGGTATGAATTTACAAACTGGAACTGGAGGGAAAGAAAGGAAAAGGTTAGGCTTGCTTCTTGCTGGTGATTCAGAGTCAGATTAATACCTCCCAGATTATCACTCCCCTCTGCATGGTAGCACAGTGATTTGCACTGCTGCCTCACTGAGCCAGGGACCTGAACTCAATTTCCAGCTTGGGTCACTGTCTGTGTGGAGCTTGCACGTTCCCCTCATGTCTGCGTGGGTTTCCTCCAGGTGCTCCAGTTTCTTCCCACAGTCCAAAGACGTGCTGGTTAGGTGCCTTGGCTGTGCTAAATTCTCCTCCAGTGTACCCTAACAGGAATGTGGCGACTAGGGAATTTCAATAGTAACTTCACTGCAGTGTTAATGTAAACCTACTTGTGACTAATAAGTAAATAAACTGTAACTCTGAGGATATAGGCTATCCAGTACAGACAGAAGTGAAAGACCTGCATTTAGAGAGCAATTTAAAAGGGGAGTCCTTGGCCTAGTGGCATTATCGCTAGACTATTAATACACATGGATCAATAGTATACATGAACTATTGTCTACATGGACTTTAGCAAGGCCTTTGACAAGGAACCGCATGGTAGATTGTTGCATAAAGTTAAATCTCACAGGATCCAGGGTGAGGTATCTAAATGGATACAAAATTGGCCTCTGGTTGTAGAGAGTTGTTTATCAAAGTGGAAGCTTGTGACTAGCGGTGTGCCTCAGGGATCAATGCTGGGCCCACTGTTATTTCTTATTTATATTAATGATTTGGGATGAGAATATAAGGGGCATGGTTAGTAAATTTGTAGATGACACCAAGATTGATGGCATGGTGGACTGTGAGGAAGGTTATCTTCAATTGCAGCAGAATCTTGATCAACTGGGCCAGTGGGCTGACGAATGGCAGATGGAGTTTAATTTAGACAAATGTGAGGTAATGCATTTTGGTAGATTGAACCAGGGCGGGACTTAGTCAATTAATGGTAGGGCACTGGGGAGAGTTACAGAACAAAGAGATCTAGGGGTACATGTCCATAGCTCCTTGAAAGTGGAGGCACAGGTTGACAGAGTGGTGAAGAAGGCATTCGGCATGCTTGGGCGGCACGGTAGCACAGTGGTTAGCACTGCTGCTTCACAGCTCCAGGGACCTGGGTTTGATTCCTGGCTTGGGTTGCTGTCTGTGTGGAGTTTGCACATTCTCCTCGTGTCTGCATGAGTTTTCTTCAGGTGCTCTGGTTTCCTCCCCCAGTCCAAAGATGTGCAGATTAGGTTGATTGGCCATGCTAAATTGACCGTAGATGCATAGGTTAGAGGATTAATGGGTAAAATATGCACAGATATAGGGGTAGAGCCTGGGTGGGATTGTGGTTGGTGCAGACTCGATGGGCCGAATGGCCTCTTTCTGTACTGTAGGGTTTCTATGAATTTCTTTCTATGAATTTCTTGGTTTCATCAGTCAGAACATTGAATACAGGAGTTGGCACACCTTGTTGAAGTTGTACAAGACATTGGTAAGGCCACACTTGAAATACTGTGTGCAATTCTGGTCACCCTATTATAGAAGGGATATTATTAACCTGGAAAGAGTGCAGAAAAGATTCACTCGGCTGCTACCAGGACTTGTTGGATTGAGTCATAAGTGGAGGCTGAATAGACTGGGACTTTTTTCTCTGGAGCATAGGGAGCTGAGGGATGACCTTATAGAGGTCTATAAAATAATGAGGGGCATAGACAAGATAGATAGTCAATACCTTTTCCCAAAGGTAGGAGAGTCTAAAACTAGACGGCATAGGTTTAAGGTAAGAGGGGAGAGATACAAAAGTGTCCAGAGGGGCAAATGTTTCCCACAGAGGGTGGTGAGTGTCTGGAACAAGCTGCCAGAGGTAGTAGTAGAGGCGAGTACAATTTTATCCTTTAAAAAGCATTTAGATAGTTACATGGATACGATGGGTATAGAGGGATATGGGCCAAATGCAGGCAATTGGGATTAGATCAGGTGTTTAAACAATAATAAGGATGGCATGGACAAGTTGGGCTGAAGGGCCTGTTTCCATGCTGTAAACCTCCATGTCTGTTTGACTCTGTGCAGTTAATGGGCTGAATAGCTTCATTTTGTGCTGTAAATGACTCGGTGCAGTGACTCTCTGACAGATAGAAATTCAGTTTAATGTCTCAACAAAAGACAACACTTACCAAAACCATTTTAATGATGAGGTGTTTCTCATAGGCACTCTGCAAGCGGTAGTTCTCTGTGAGAAAGAAATACAGAGAAAGGTGACTCAGACACACCGATGGACACAGAACCCTCCCATAACAGTCAGAAACCAATCAGCAGAGAAGCTGATAGGAATTGGGGTGCAGCTTGAACCCTGATATTTCCTACACACTCACTGCTGAGCTTGTGCTAATTGACTATATTCCAATTCCAGGGTTTGGGCAACGAAAAAACCCTTTGATTATTGAGCTTTTGCCAGCTGCTGGAGCAATGACGTAACAAGCCCAGCTTCAAGGGCTGCAGAACATCAGGAATGTCCTTCAAACTCATCAAAACTCTTCCGAACCATTCAAAGTTATTACTCCAAAGAGTCTATTTGGGTACAGCCTGGATTACGTTCTCAGGTCTCTTACTCCTGCAAAATATATGGATTAGGAGTGGCACAGTGATTAGCATTGCTGCTTCACAGCACCAGTGACCCGGGTTCGATTCCCGGCTTGGGTCGCTGTCTGTGTGGAGTTTGCACGTTCTCCCCGTACCTGCGTGGGCTTCCTCCAGGTGCTCCAGTTTCCGCCCATAGTCCAAAGATGTGCAGATTAGGTGGATTGGCCATGCTAAATTGATCCTGGGATTATGCTCAGTGCAGATGGGCTGAATGGCCTTCTTCTGCACTGTAGGGATTCTATGAAGGAGAAGACCATTCTGCCCCTCCAGTTTGCTGCACTATCTACATGGTTAATGTGCACCTCAACTCCACTTCCCCACCTTGGCTCCAACAAATATCCATCAAACTCAGGCAGGACAGCTCCCACACCCCACCCCTCCATCCTCTCTGTGAAGAGTCGCTTCCTGACATCACCTCTGGACAGCCTTGTGTTGGCTCGATGATGGAGCAGCTACAATTCTCCGTGGCAGAGAATTGCAAAGATACTGAATTAGTCCAATAGCAAACCCTGCCCCCCTGTGCCCCACTCTTCTCCCACTGCCTGTACAGTCTTTCTTTGCACAGATATTTCCAATTAAGATTCGCTGAGTAGAATATATTTCTCACATTCAGTGTCTTTTTTTGGCCAATCACCATCTATCTCTGTCCTCTGGTTGCTGATCACCCCGGGCACTAGAAACAGATTCTCCTTATCTATTCCATCGAATCTCCTCCTGGTTTTGAACGCCTCGATTAAATCTTCCCTTTAACCTTCTGTGGTCTGGGGAAAATCCCAACTTTTGCCGTCTCACCACGTAACTGAAGTCCTTCGGATCCTGATGAAATGAAGTTGTTTGAGATCCAACATCACCGCAGTGGGTCAAACAATGATGTGGCGGAGTACAGGAATGAGATAGAGAATCTGGTGAACCGGTGCGGCAACAATAATTTCTCCCTCAACGTCAACAAAATAAAGGAGATTGTCATCGACTTCAGGAAGCGTAAAGGAGAACAAGCTCCTGTCTACATTAACAGGGACCAAGTAGAAATGGTCCAGAGCTTCAAGTTTTTAGGTGTCCAGATCACCAACAACCTCTCCTGGTCCCCCCATGCTGCCACTATAGTTAAGAAAGCTCACCAAGCCTCTACTTTCTCAGAAAACTAAAGAAATTTGGCATGTCAGCTACGACTCTCACCAGCTTTTACAGATACACCACAGAAAGAATTCTTTCTGGTTGTATCACAGCTTGGTATGGTTCCTGCTTTGCCCAAGACCACAATGTAGCCCAATCCATCACGCAAACCAGCCTCCCATCCATTGACACTGTCTACACTTCCCGCTGCCTCGGCAAAGGAGCCAGCATAATTAAGGACCCCACGCATCCCGGACATTCTCTCTTCCAACTTCTTCCATCGGGAAAAAGATACAAAAGTCTAAGTCACATACCAACCGACTCAAGAACAGCTGCTTCCCTGCCACTGTCAGACTTTTGAATGGACTTACCTTGCACTAAGTTGATATTTCTCTACACCCAACCAAGACTGTAACACTACATTCTGCACTCTCTTGTTTCCTTCTCTATGAACGGTATGCTTTGTCTGTATAGCACACAAGAAACAATGCTTTTCACTGTATGCTAATATATGTGACAATAATAAATCAAATCAAATTGTAAAATGTAAATCCTAGGGAGGGTGATTGGCCCATTTACCCCACCACAGCGATTCTCCCCCTGTCCACTCACCACCTCCCCCACCCCTCACGTGAAGGGGAAAGAGTTTTTGGTTCTTACCCATGTCATTTAACCAGTAAGCGATCTTCTTGTAAACATCGTCTAGAATTGTAACCACAACAGCCAAAAGGACTTTAGGAAAATACACGACTATCCGTGGCAATTCTTTAATACTAGACACAAATTCCTAGGAAAACAAAGCAGAAGGAAATTGATGAACAAGAGACTGATGTGTGTCGGAGCTGAGTAAAAACTTCCCTTTGTGTTGGTGCACCTCACCCTGGATTATTACTGGGATCTTGTGACTGCTGGTATGTCCGTCACGCTGACAGCAGCTCTGCAATGTTAATGTCCTTATATAACGTGTTAATCGGAGTTAGGTGGTGGTGGTCGAGGGATTTAACTTAGCAAAGAGACCGAGGAGAACTTCCCAGTTTCTTCCTTGAATACCACCATGGGTTCGGAACAGTGTGGAAATAGCAGCTCAGCATGAGTGCAACCTGTCACAAAGTGTGAACTTGGGAATTTGGTGAGTGAAGGTATTTGGTGCGTCGAGGGAGGAAGGAGCAGGTAAGTAATTGTTTGCTCATTAATCTTTCAAAATTTGGTAATTTAGTACCAATTGTAAGCTTTTATTAATATTAGCAAGGTTTACTTGCAATAGCAGAGCCTCATTGCTCTCGCTCCTTCTCTACCCAAGACCACAAGGAACTACAAAAGGTCATAAATGTAGCCCAATCCACCACGCAAACCAGCCTCCCATCCATTGACTCTGTCTACACTTCCTGCTGCCTCAGCAAAGCAGCCAGCATAATTAAGGACCCCATGCACCCCAGATATTCTCTCTTCCACCTTCTTCCATTGGGAAAAAGAAACAGAAGTTGGAGGTCACGTACCAACTGACTCAAGAACAGCTTCTTCCCTGCTGCTGTCAGACTTCTGAATGGACCTACCTTACATTAAGTTGATCTTTCTCTGCACCATAGCTATGACTGTAAACTACATTCTGCACTCTCTTGTTTCCTTCTCTATGAATGGTATGCTTTTGTGTGTATAGCATGCAAGAAACAGTACTTTTCTCTGTATGTTAATACACGTGACAATAATAAACCAAATCAAATCAAAGTAATTAATAATGAAGGAAATAATAATTAATTCAAAAATAAAATTAAAGTTAAAAAGTTTATTTATTAGTCACAAGTAAGGCTTACACTGCAATGAAGTTACTGTGAAATTCCCCTAGTAGCCACATTTTGGTGCCTGTTTCAGTCAATGCACCTAAGCAGTACATCTTTCAGAATGTAGGAGGAAACCGGAACACCCAGAGAAACCCACGCAGACACAGGGAGAATGTGCAGACTCTGCACAGATGGTGATCCAAGTTGGGAATTGAACCCAGGTCCCTGGCGCTATGAGGCAGCAGTGCTAACCACTGTGCCACCATACCACCCTGGTAATAAAGATAAAGAATACGGCATGGCAGGTGAGGTATTGCAACTGGAGAATGTAGGCACTCCTAAACACCAGAGTGAGCCAGGGCAAACACACCTGTAGTGAGTGCCAGTGGCTGGAGGAGCATCACCTTATTGTCACTGGGCTGGAGACTGAGCTGCAGACAGTGTGAGGCACCAGTTGGGGGAAAGTGACCTGAACACTTTGTTCCGGGAGGAGATCACACTCCTTGGGTCTGCGCCTTCTGGTTTGATCACTGGTCAGGCACAGGAGACCGTGACTGCCAGTGAGGCAGGTAGGGGGATTGAGGGGGAACCTGCAGCCTTACAATTGTCCAATCGGTTTGAGATTATCACAGCTTGTGGGTGAACTGGCCCTAATACCATGGCACTAGAAGACATTCAAGTGGGGGGAAGTTCAGTTCATAGGAATGTAGCGTACTATAATCCTCTAAGGCTACTGTGGAAATAAAGCTTGGTTGAGTATCACTCCATGTTAAATTGCAGAATGTCCTTCGGAATGTAGAGTCAGTAGCCAGAATTTTACCGCCTCGCCTGGAATCAAGGCAGGCGAGGTCCGCAGAACAGAATTCTCCGCTGGCCTCGGACAGGATTTTGTGAGCCTCACCCGAGCGAGGTGGAAAAATCCCGCACAGTATCTTGCTGCTGAGATTTTCCATTAACATTTCAAAAGCAGTTGCTTATCCAGCAGCACAGTTTGAATTACCCTGTGCCTACGTTGTACACAAATGGTCAATGACAATGTTTCGACAGCTGCCCGGTACTGACCTGCAGTTCAAAGCAGATTAACATGATCAGAAAGACCACGCAGAGACAGAAGAAACACACAGGAAGACTGACAAAATATTGGAACAACCTCCGTTTCCAGGGCGGGTAATAGAAGTCCTCGCAACCTGTAACTGGGCTAACTCGCTTTACACCCTGCCGGGGGAGAGAGAGGAGAAGTATTAAAAATATTGTGTAGCAAACCGTGCCGTAACCCGTGTCCTTATCAAGCTGAGAGACATTACTTGGGGAGTAGAACATTTTCCAATTCAAGCTCCACTTGTCAATGTAAAAAGAATTCCATTTCTACATCTTTCACCACCTCAGGACAGCCCAAAGCACCTTATAGGCATCAGCATAATTTGAAGTGTAATCCTTGTCGTAACACAGGAACCACAACAGCCAATTTACACACAGGAAACTATCACAAGCAGCAAGAAAATAATGGTGAGATAATCCGACTTGCACTGATATTGTCCTGGACATTTTGGACAGGACACCAGGGAGAACTCGCCTGCTCTTTGTCAGAATAATGGTCTGGATCACATATTGATTACTAGCCAGGCTAAGGGGTTGGTTCCTGGGTTAAAATTTTACTGTACAGACACAGAGCACACACCCCATCTGATCAGTGCCAGGGATTTATGCTCAATGTGAACCTATTTCTGCCTCAGTGTGTCCACTGGCCCAATGGGAGGGAACATAGAACATTACAGCGCAGTACAGGCCCTTTGGCCCTCAATGTTGCGCCAACCAGTGGAACCAATCTAATGACCCTCTAACCTAAACTATTCCAATATTATCCATATGCCTACCCAATGACCATTTGAACACCCTTAAACTTGGCGAGTCCACAACTGCTGCAGGCAGGGCATTCCACGCCCTTACTACCCTCTGAGTAAAGAACTCACTTGCGGAAGGATATATTGGCCTTGGAGGGAGTGCAGAGGAGGTTCACTAGGCTGATAGCGGAGATGAGGGGGTTGGACTATGAAGAGAGACTAAATAGACTGGTTCTGTACTCGTTGGCGTTTAGAAGGCTGAGGGGGGATCTTATAGAGACGTATAAGATAATGAAGGGTATGGATAGGGTAGAGGTAGAGAGATTCTTCCCACTTAGAAAGGATAGCAGGACTAGAGGGCACAGCCTCAAGATAAGGGGGGTGCAGTTTAGATCAGAGTTGAGGAGGAATTTCTTCACTCAAAGGGTGGTGAATCTCTGGAATTCTCTGCCTGTTGAAGTGATGGAGGCTACCTTGCTAAACATATTTAAGTCACGGGTAGATAGGCTTTTGACAGACAAGGGAATTAAGGGTTATGGGGAGAAAGCGGGAAAGTGGAACTGATCCACTTCAGGTCAGCCATGATCTTATTGAATGGCAGGGCAGGCTCGAAGGGCTAGATGGCCTACTCCTGCTCCTATTTCTTATGTTATGTTATGTAACCTACTTCTGACATCCGTACTATAATTATCGCCCCTCAGTTTAAAGCTACGTCCCCTCGTATTAGCCATCACCATCCGAGGAAAAAGACTCTCACTGTCCACCCTATCTAATTCTCTGATCATCTTGTATGCCTCAATTAGGTCACCTCTTAACCTTCTTCTCTCTAACGAAAACAGCCTCAAGTCCCTCAGCCTTTCCTCATAAGACCTTCGTGTTTACCTTCGATGCAGTATCATCACCTCTCCAATTACTTCATCATAGAATCCCTACAGTACAGAAGGGGGCCATTTGGCCCATCGAGTCTGCACCAACCACAATCCCACTCAGGCCCTATCCCTGTAACCCCATGTATTAACCCTTCTTAACCCCCTAATACTCAGGGCTAATGTAGCATGGCCAATCCATTAACCTGCATATCTTTGGACTGTAATAAGGAATTCATAAGAAACTTCTTTACCCTGAACGTGGGGAGAAAGTGGAATTTGCTATCGCAGGGAGCATTTGATGCGAATGGCAGAGATACGTTCCAAAGGAAGCTGAATAAACATCTGAGTGAGAAAGGAATAGAAAATGTGTTGATAGCATGGAATAATGAGGGAGACTTATGTGGAGCATAAACACCAGCATAGACCAGTCGGGCCGAATGGCCATTTCCTGTAGTTAACTACATTCTCTGTAGTTAACAAAAAGGTATTTCGTTGCTAGTTTACATTTTGGATTCTACAGTGTCACACTTTATACCATCCGCGTAAACACAGTCCAGATATTTGAGCCATGCTCACCCTGAACTGGGTCCTGGGCTCCTCGATAAGCTCTGGTGGTCGGTCTAACGTTCCCCATCTGTAAGCGAGCTCCGCACTCTGACGCTTCCAACCTTCCAGAAACAAGGTGGTCCACACAACATTAAACAGGGCAAAAGCCACACAGATCACATCACGGCTGGTCTGTTAAAGAAAGAAAACTTGCATTTATACAGCACCTCTCACCACCTCAGGATCTCCCAAAGCTCTTCCTAGCCAATGACATACCCTTGGAGTGTAGTCACTGTTGTAATGTAGGAAACGCAGTAGCCCATTTGTGCACAGCAACATCCCATAAAAAGCAACCTGATAAATGATTTGGTTTTTTTGTGACGTTGGTTGAAGGATAGACATTGACCAGTACATCCTTACCCCTCTTTAAGATATGGTGAAGCGATGGCCTAGTGGTATTATCGCTAGACTATTAATTTCAGAATCTCAGCCAATGTGCTGGGGACCAGGGTTCGAATCCCGCCACGGCAGATAGTGGAACTTGAATTTAACAAAAACTATCTGAAATTAAGAATCGATTGTCGGAAAAGCCCATCTGGTTCACTAATCCCCTTTAGGGAAGGAAATCTGCTGTCCTTACCTGGTCTGGTCTACGTGTGATTCCAAAGCCGCTGCAAAGCGGCTGTCTCTCAACTGCTGATGGGCAATAAATGCTGGCCAGCCAGTGGTGCCCATGTCCCCCAAATGAATAAAATAAGAAGGCTGTGGGATCTTTAGTATCTATCGTAGAGCATGGGCAGGGTTTTGGCTAAACATCTCTTCCAAAAGACAAGATTACACCAGGTTTTAATAAGGTCAATGAGGATAAACTCTTCTCATTAATAAATGGTACGTGGACTCTGGGGGACAGGGATTTAAGGTTTTACACAAGAGGTGCAGGGGTTGTAAAAAAGAACATTTTTACACAGCAAGTGTTAACGGCCTGGAAATTGTTGCCATGCGGGTGGTGGAAGTGAAGACATTCAATGAGTTCAAATGGAAATATTAGATGGTCAGTTAAACTCACAGGGTTACAGTAGGGAGCTGGCATGGCCTCCTTCTGTGTTAGAATTGGATCTTTGAGAGTGTAACTCTCAGTATGAGGGTCTGATGGAATTTGTGCCCAAGTGTCTGGAGTGGGATGTGAACCCATAACTTTCAGGATGAGACAGCTATCCAGGGAGGCAGGGTGGTTCCATAAGGGGCGGGTGGCAAATAAGGGTGATCAATGGATAAAAATAAAGGGTGGCTGGTGACATGGTGATCTGGGGGACCTGGGTTCGATTCCCGGCATGGGTCACTGTCTGTGCAGAGCCTGCACATTCTCCCCGTGTCTGTGTGGGTTTCCTCCGGGTGCTCTGGTTTCCTCCCACACTCCAAAGATGTGTGGGTTAGGGTACATTGGCCATGCTAAATTCTCCCTTAGTGTACCCAAACAGGTGTTGGAGTGTGGCGACTAGGGGATTTTCACAGTAACTTCATTGCAGTGTTAATGTAAGCCTACCTGCGACACTAATAAATGAATAAATCTGTAAAGCTTTATTGTAAATCCTTCACTGAGAATACAACTGTTTGACTTGAGCTTCTCTCATTCATCTGTAAATCTCGGTGTGCAAGGGGTAATATTCTGTCAGTGTGTACTTGCTTCAGTGGAAATTCAGGAATGACTTCTGGTCTTTATAGCGGAGATAAATCATTCATTGCAAGCTCTACCTGGTCAGACTCTGTAAATGTCCAGAGTCCGAAGCCGATCACAGCTGGGTAAATCATGCACCACGTGTAATATCCGAGCCAGGAGAAATACATCGCGATTTTAACCCCAAAGTATTCACAGATCTCATCTGCAACAGAAGAGAAGAGAAGATAGATTCATCAGCTGAGAACACACAGAAAATGGTTACACAACAAGGATTTTAGCAAAGGCCTAGTCTCCTGGTGCAGGAAGCCCCATGGTGCAGGACACCAGGGAGGCCCCACGGTGCAGGACACCAGGGTGGCCCCACGGTGCAGGACACCAGGGAGGCCCCACGGTGCAGGGCATGAGGGAGGCCCCACGGTGCAGGACACCAGGGAGGCCCCACAGTGCAGGACACCAGGGAGGCCCCACAGTGCAGGACATCAGGGAGGCCCCACGGTGCAGGAAAGCAGGAGGCTCCAGATGCAGGACAGCAGGAGGGCCCCACAGTGCAGGGCAGCAGGAGGTCCCACAGTGGACGAACCCAGGAGGGCCACACGGTGCAGGACACCAGGGAGGCCCCACAGTGCAGGACAGCAGATGACCCAATGGTACAAGGCCTCAGGAGGGCCACACAATGCAGGATAGCAGAAGAGCCCTACGGTGCAGCAAACCAGGAGAACCACACAATGCAGGACACCAGGAGGCCCCATGGTGCAGGACACCAGGGAGGTCCACAGTGCAGGGCAGCAGGAGGCCCCAAGGTGCAGAACGCAGCAAGTTTAAACAGATAGGGAGGCGACATTATATAAATCATCATTTAGTGATCAGTCTGAGGTCTGTCGGCCTTAGCAGGACTCTCTGAATCTCCCGTACGTACCTATTGGCTGTGACTCACAGACAGCCTGAACCCAGGATTTCACCAGTCGATTAAGGATCCGCTGCTCATGGATGGGAAGCACTTGCTGAATTATCCCTCGGGTCAGGAGCTCTGCAACTGGACACAACACGCACCGGTCAGTATTCCCAAAACTCAACACGACTCAGAGATTCACCTCCTCCCGCTGCCCTTTCCCGGATCCACATTCACCCCACCACCAACACCCTGACCTCCAACACCCTGACCCCCAGCACCCTGACACCCAACACCCCACCCCCAACACCCCTACCCCCATAGCCCCCATCCCCAACACCCTCACCCCCAACACACTCACCCCCAACAATCCAACCCCCAACACTCCCACCCCCAACACCCCCACCCCTAACATCCTCACCCCCAACACCCCCACCTCCAACACCCCCACCCCCAACACCCCCACCCCCAACACCCTCACCCCTAACATCCTCACCCCCAACACCCCCACCCCAGCATCCCCACTCCCAACACCTCCACCCCCAACATCCTCAAGCCCAACATCCCCACCCCCAACATCCTCACCCCCAACATCCTCACCCCCAACATCCTCACCCCCAACATCCTCACCCCCAACACCCCCACCTCCAACACCCCCACCCCAACATCCCCACTCCCAACATCTCCACTCCCAACAACCTCACCCCCAACAACCTCACCCCCAACAACCTCACCCCCAACAACCTCACCCCCAACATCCCCACCCCAGCATCCCTACCCCCAACACCCCCACCCCCAACACCCCCACCCCCAACATCCCCACCCCCAACATCCCCACCCCCAACATCCCCACCCCCAACATCCCCACCCCCAACATCCCCACCCCCAACATCCACAGTGATGGACCAGTGAGCGGGATGGACACAAAGAGGTCTGTGGGGGAAATGAAGCCAAGTTCAAACTGGGAGAGGCTCTGAGCTCAGATCTGGACCCAGATGTCTGGAGGGAGGCAGGCAAAAGGCTGGTGTTATATTGAATAACGGGGAGGGTCTGTCGTGTGCGGGAGCTGTAAACCCCACTCACAAAAGGAATCTCCACAGAGCTCTGTGTGCTGATTAGATGCTACTTACTGATTGGCTGCCCCTCCAGGAAGTGGATGTTATGTAGACTTTCTCCTTGTTTTGCTCGCAGGTTCTGGAGCCAGTGTCGGATAATGCTCTGTCTCTCCTGTGAGGACACAAGACCCTTTCGTTTCAAAATCAAACCCTCAAACCGTTTCTTTCCAATTCAGCAGAGTCACATTTTACCGTACTGGAGCTGGCCATTCGGCCCGACTGCTCTGTGCTGGTGTTTATGCTGCGCATGAACCTCCTCCCATCCCTTTTCACCTCACTCTATCAGCTTATCCTTCGAATTCCTTCTCCCTCAGGTCCTCATCCAGCTTCCCTTTGCTGTGTGACACCCCCCCCACCCCCGCACACTGTCAGCAACTCCCCAAGCACCCCTTGATTGAGTTTTATAACGTGTGCATTTCAACAGGTAGCGTGGGAGTTTCTGCTTTTGTCTCTCTCAATCTGTCTTGCTCTTGCTTGCCCTCTCTCTCTCTCCCTTGCTCACTCTTTCTCTCTCTCTCTCTTGCTTGCTTGCTCCCTCTCCCTCCCTCTCTCTCTCTTGCTCACTGTGGGAGGAAATTGAAGCACCAGGAGGAAACCCACGCAGACACGGGGAGAATGTACAGACTCCACACAGACAGTGACCCGAGGCCGGAATTGAATCTGGGTCCCTGGCGTCGTGAGGCAGCTGTGCTAACCACCGTGCCGCCCTAAGCTGTGCCTCGTGTGCGCAATCTCACTACCCGTTCACACCACACTCCCACTTGCAGCGAAGTTGAAGGAATTGGCGCCCAGCCAAATCTCCGTTCACTGCAGCGGGATGGGAGAATCCCGCCGGTGTGAACGGTGATAAGATTCTGGCCAGTGTGTTTCGGGTGATGTTGGCTGAGCGGTAATACTGGGCCACGACACAGGGGAGAACCTCCATGGATCGGACCGAAGGCCCGTGGAGATAGCGGCTGTGGGATCTTTCACATCTACCTGAGAGAGAGAGCCGTGAGTTTATCATCTGATCTGAAGGACGGCACCTCAGGCAACGCAGCACTCCCTCAAAACTGCACCCAGTGCCTGGATCCTGTGCTTAAATCTTGCAGTGGGTTTCTGTGTGTTTGTGGTATAAACACCTTTGCCAATATGGTGACCCCCCACCCCGCAGATTGCCTCACCTGGGAAGTGAAGAAATAGATTTCATTTTCAATGTTTTCGTAGATGTAATCCTCCTCGCAGGAAAATGCCCTCGACCCTCCCCCAAACTCTTCCTTCACTGGTTTCCGCAGACCCGTCTCCTCAGCACCTCGGAGCAAGCTGTAGGTAGAATTGAGAGAGAATTATGCAGTGCAGAAGGAGGCCATTCGGCCCATTGAGTCTGCACCGACCACAATCCCGTCCAGACCCCATCCCCATGACCCCATGCATTTACCTGAGCTAGTCCCCCTAACACTAAGGGGCAATTTAGCATGGTCAATCCACCAAACCCGCACATCGTTCGGACTGCGGGAGGAAACCGGAGCACCCGGAGGAAACCCACGCAGACACGGGGAGAACGTGCAGACTCCACACAGACAGTGACCCAAGCCGGGGATCGAACCCGGGTCCCTGGTGCTGTGAGGCAGCAGTGCTAACCGCTGTGCCACCGTGCCGCTCCCGTACTGCCGAGTGGTCACCAATCAAGCTCCATAAAGGCCCACCGTGTACAATTGACACTTACCCTCTGCACCCCCCCCCCCAAATTCCTGTCTGTATTGTGTGTGACCCCAGCCAGGGCCCTCTGTCCCACACACATTCCAAATACACACAGCCAGCAGGCAGCCTCCTCCCCCACCCCCACCACAATACACCCAACACACCCCCCAGCAAACTGAACCCCATTCACACCGGACCCCCGCTCACACCTACTTCTGATAGGTCGCTGTCACGAAGAAGGCGTACACGTTAGTGTGTTTGTGATGTCGGATCTGGATAATCAGCTCTGGGATTCCCAGTCGTATGTGGTTCAGTAACCATAGTAACGTGTGGTCGTCCGTCGTTTCTGTGGGAATAATGAAACAAATCCCTCGGTGGTGAGAAGGCAAATGAACTTCAGGGAGGCGCGGTGGCACAGTGGGTTAGCACTGCTGCCTCACAGCGCCAGGGATCCGGGTCCAATTCCCAGCTTGGGTCACTGTCTGTGTGGGTTTCCTCCGGTTTCCTGTCAAAGTTGTGCAGGTTAGGTGGATCAGCCCATGCCAAACTGACCCTTAGGGTGGGTTTTTACTGCTGCTTTACGCCCGTTTTGCGGTGGGAAAATGCCGTTAAAGCGGCGAGTGGGAGCGGCGGGATTTTACAGCAGCTGAGTTTCCAGTGTCGTCAGCCTCACCCTGGTAATGGACGGGAGGCTGGTTAATTTAACTAAATTTATCTAACTGCTGTTTAACATCTGCTTAGTGAGCCCCACTCTCAATCGTCCAGGCCCTCCCCTCTTTATGACCTTGTTAGGAAGGGTTGTCGCCGTCGAGGGATAGACATGTCCCCCATGAACGGGGAGCAGTTATAGTTGGCCTCGCTGGTGGAACCAAAGGCCATTGAGGGCCCCCCTAGGAGGCTGAGGGCAAGGGGGTGGGTGACCCTTGGGTGATGCCAGACTGGCAGTGCCAGCCTGGCACCTGGGCAGTGCCCACCAGACAATGCCAGAGGGTGGGCCTAATGGGATCAGCACCAAGGGTGAGCCCTGTGGGTGGGTGGGGCCAGTGGGGGAGGGGCCCTGCTGCCACTCTGCACTTGGGTGTGTGATCGATCTGGGCAGCCGGGGGGAGGTTTGGCAGGGGCTGCATCTCGGGTCACGGGCCCCCGCGGTTGCTGGGCGTGTGGTGGTGCTACTTGAGCCTGCCAGCTCTCTCTTAGTCTGTCAGACCCCCGCTACAGCTGATGCACATGTGCAGCATTAGAGGTCAGCACATGCGCAACACCTCCCCCTGCAGGCTGTCTGGCAAGTTAAGCCCCCCCCCCCACAACCTCTATGGCTAGAAACTGATGAGTCCAAAATTTTGCGGACAGAGTGCATAAAATTGGGCCTGAAAACTCGCCCAAAAAACAGACCAGGACCTCTCCCAGTTTCACGCCCACGCAGCACTTCAAAAAAATCTCATTAAATTCCACCCTTAGTGTCCTGGAGGGTTAGCAGCATAAATACATGGGGGTAGGGCCTGGCTGGAATTGTTGTTAGCGCAGACCTGATGGGCTGAATGGCCTCCTTCTGCGCGGTAGGGATTCTATGATTCTAAAAGAATAAAGCACAGTGGGGGCACATACACCACGTGGACTGCAGTGGTCCAATGCAGCGGCTCACCATCACCTTCTCAAGGGGCAATTAGGGAGGGGCAATGAATGCTGGGCCTAGCCAGTGACACCCATGTCCAATGGAAAATAAAAATAAAGGTGTTGAGGTTTTCAAGACAGAAATTCTTGTTAGCCAAAGATGTTAATTGTTGTGGAACCAAGGTGGTTTGATGGAGTTGAGACACCTATCAGTCATAATTGGCTGTAGTCCGAATGATGGAACAGATTGGAGGGGCTGAATGGCCTCCTCCCACTCCTATGGTCTGCCAATGATGAGCTCCACATGGAATGACCAAGGGGATAGTTCCCCTGATTCACAACATCCTCAAGTGTCTGAACCTCTCCGCTCCCTCCGTCCGACACAGAGACTGAACTGGTTACAGAGTGCCCTGGCCTTCCCGTAAACTCTGGCTCCCCCCTCATTAGCAGCTCAGTGCCTGGAAAATCCAGAGGATGGGATGCTGCCAGTGTCAGTGTTCCTGTAACTTGACTCTGTGTACTCGCCAGTAAGCCAGTCTGCAATACGGCTTAACATGTGATTAAGAGTAGATGAAACGCAGTTTAACACTGAGCATTGGCACGGGCACAATGGGCCAAACAGTTCCTCTGTTCCGGCAGTAATCCCTGCGAGCAACTGTGGCAATCGTACAGACTCCAAGTTATTCAGATGGTTGGGAAATTGGCTGAGTGAAAGAGCGTAGGGAGTATGGGCAGTTCCCCTCGTTGGCAGAATGTGGCCTCCCACAGGATCGGAGGTCTCAGTTATCAATTATATTTATTATCATCAAATCATAGAATCCATCAGTGCAGATGGAGGCTGTTCAGCCCATCAAGTCCGCACTGACCACCCAGGCCCTATCCCCATCACCCCACGCATTTACCCCACTAATTCCACTAACCCTAGCTGGTTCCTCTGACGCTAAGGGGCAATTTAGCACAGCCAATCAACCCAACCCACACATCTTTGGACTGCGGGAGGAAACTGGAGCACCCGGAGGAAACCCACACAGACACGGAGAGAATGTGCAAACTCCACACAGACAGTGACCCAAGTGGGGAATTGAACCCAGGTCTCTGGAGTTGTGAGGCAGCAGTCCTAACCACTGTGCCACCGGGCCAGCCCAGCCCCAGCCTTTAATGAGAAAGGCTAACGGAAAATGTTGGTCTTTCTATCGAGAGGACTGGATCACAGAGCAGGGCAAAAAATACAGACAAAACCCTGGTTAGACCACACCTGGAGTCACTGTGAATAGTTTTGGGCCCCACACCTCAGGGATGATTTACTGGCCTTGAAGGGATGTAGATTTAACACACTAACATGTGGACTCCAAGGGTTACTTTTGGAGGAGAAGACCGCACACAAACTGGGTTGTTTTCCCAGGTTAGGAGATGCTGTAATCAAAACCTGAAACTGGAAAAGATTGGGTAATTAGAGCAATGAAGTAGGTTTTGTGGTTACAGTTGCAATGTAGGAAACGTGACAAACAATTTGTGCACAGCAAGATCCCACAAAGAGCAATCTGATAATGACTATAAGGACTAGGAGCAGGAGCATGCCATCTGGCCCCTCGAGCCTGCTCTGTCATTCAATAAGATCATGGCTGATCTTTCCGTGGACTCAGCTCCACTTACCTGCCTGTTCACCCTTAATTCCTTTACTGTTCAAAAATTTATCTATCCTTGCCTTAAAAACATTCAGTGAGGTAGCCTCAACTGCTTCACTGGGCAGGGAATTCAACAGATTCACAACCCTTTGTGTGAAGAAGTTCCTCCTCAACTCAGATCTAAATCTGCTCCCCCTTATTTTGAGAACATCCCCAGGTTCCCCACTGTCCACTGCACTTGTAATGTTCTCAAAGAATTCCACCAAATTAGTCAAACATGACCTTCCCTTCATAAACCCATGCTGCGTCTTCCCAGTGGGACAATTTATATCCAGGTGTCAGGTAACACTTTTTGTGGAATTGATTGAGGGATAGTGGGAAGAAGATCCCTCCCCCCTCTCTCCTTCAGTGGCTGTGGGATCTGTGTCGTGTGGGCAGCATGGTGGCACAGTGATTAGTGCTGCTGCCTCACAGCGCCAGGGACCTGGGTTCGATTCCTCGCTTGGGTCACTGTCTGTGTGGAGTTTGCACATTCCCCTCGTGTCTGCTCTGGTTTCCTCCGGGTGCTCCAGTTTCTTCCCACAGTCCAAAATACATGCTGGTTAGGTGCACTGGCCGTGCTAAATTCTCCCTCGGTGTACCTGAACAGGTGCCGGAGTGTGGCAACCAGGGGATTTTCATTGCAGTGTTAATGTAAGCCTTATTTGCGACAAATAAATAAACTTTCTACATCAGCCTCAAAGAGCATCTTATTTGAAGTATCGCACTTCTGACTGTACAGCACTCCCTCGGTACTGGAACTGGAATTGCCAGTCTGGATTTTGGGTTGAAATGTCTGGAGTGGGATTTGAATCCAGAACCTTCTCCCTCAGTGGCACTGTTACTCACTGAGACCCAGCTGGCATTGTGGATAGGTTAATATCGTCACAGATCCGAGTTTCCCTCATGGGGTTGTCATTATACTGATTGGGCAGATACTTTATTGTCCTCTGTCGAAAGGCTGTCTATCCCTGGAAAACCCACCATCTGAATTCCAAAGGACTGGATCCTGTCTGCAGTGATATTGCTTTTCTATCCGAATATTGAGAGCGGTAGTCAGTGGGATATTAAATGGTGTTGATTGTTAGACAAAGTTGCGCCAATAGATATAGAGGTGAGTGAGAAAGGAAATCATCAGACTCAGCACTCCCAGGATACAAGGCACCTGACCAATCGCTGAGCTTTCCTGATGTCGGGGGTCCCAAATCCACACTGGCCAGCTGTGTCCGCTCAGCAAGTGGCCTCCTAATTGGCTGCCTCCACACTCACTGTCCAATTCTGAGGACAGTAGACAGGCCTCATGCCCAATCAGAGGACTGGAAGTATTGACAGTCCCAGCGGGAGAGGTGGGCATTGCTGAGGCAGGTCAGAAGCCACGAAGGCACCTCAACATGGGGGCGTGGGTCAGAGGCGTGGATTTGCACTGAATGTTGTGAGAGGTGAAGCCATTCGGCCACTCAGAGTGGAGACCCCCAGGGGCTACATGGTTAGGGAGGCGGGTATAATGTTTCCTTCCCACGGTGGACAAGAAAAAATGGCTACACCAGTGATTTAACAATAATAATGGCAATAGTGGCTTTATAATGGCTTCTCCGGATGAGAATTAAGCATGCTGGGATTTCTATTGGTCAATTTATAGATTAAAGCCAGATGCAGGTCGTAAAGTTGCTCTGGTTTGGGAATTGTGATTTGAAGCTTCCCCAGATAAGGGAAGTCATCTACATTAGTCCAGACAGAGTGGCTTTGATTTATATGGTTGCTATGTATGGAGCATGCAATTTGAACTAAGCGTAAGGGCGTTGTTCAAATGTATTTTCACTGGATGTTCGAGCCATGTGTTTGGTTTCTGGTTACACAGTTGGCTAGATGACAGAAAATCTTCTGGAAGTGAGCGGAAAATTGTTGATAAAACGACATGTGCAGCCTTTGTTTGCCAGTGATAACTCGAAGAGACCAACCATCAAGACCGGTGTCCTGAAGGATGCTTCAGAGAAGAAGAAGATAGATTCTACATCAAGGATATTTCTCGGCCAAGGTTTTCCTAAGCTCGGTAGTATCTACTTTCAGGGAAATAGTTAAAGTTGATGTTCAGTTAAAGTTCAGTAAAGAATTAATGAATCATAGAGTTTTACAATGCAGAAGGAGGTTATTCGGTCCATTGAGTCTGCACTGACCACAATCCTACCCAGGTCCTGGGAATTAGAGCCAGCTCCACCCTGGATCCAACTGTTCACTAATGGCTGCCACCATGTAATGGAGCCACCGTCCAAGAGGGTTATTGCAGCCTTACTGGTGTTAATGGCTCCATTGCTACTAAAACCTTTCCAACGTCCCTGAGACCCTCAGCCACTTCCCCCGCTCAGCTGCTGTCACTGCTCAATCCACCCTGCTGCTCCATGACTGCTCTATCAGCACCACCACCCCCTCTCACCCCTGGCTCGCCTCCTCAGCTATCCCACTGGCTGCCACACAGGTCATTCTCACTGCTGCACCATCTGAGTGGTTGCAAGGAACTGTCAATCACTTTGCAGTTTAGGATAACCCTACCTGACCAGTCTGGATAACTTCCAGAGCAGCAGAACGCTGTGTTCATAGCAGACAACTCAATTGCACAATTAATCTTCTGTTAAAATTTAGAATTATTTGTGTGTTGCTGAAAAAAGACACATTGTAGAAACATTTAGTCTTACACTCATCAGGACAACTCTTAAGAATGCCAAATGTAAAGTGAATAACAATTTATACTATATGAGAAGAGACTGTTTATTGGTTTGCAAGTGGACTCTGATTGGTACAGGTGTTGCCATGGAAAATGCATTAGTTAACTGATGACTGACAGTTAACTGTGAAGCTTTGTTTAAATTCAACCAGGCAAGTTTGCTCTGATTGGTTGAGTTATTCCTCTGGTAAATGAAACAGAGAATGGCTATTTTGTTTAGTTGAAACAGGTGCAATGTATGTACATATTCCTTTTGTCTGTAAAGGACAGGGCCTCATGTGTTAATATATGGACCTCTAACACTTGCTAGTGAACCACGCTGTCAGCCCAATTGTCAATCTTAAATTGGCTGTTTGTGTAATTCTTAGGATTGCTTATTAAATATTGTCCAATTGTGGAATCACATCTAATGTTTTGCAAGCACAGGGTGGTTGGGTACAGTCTGTACCTTACCCGTAGTGAACAGTGAAAGGGAGATGCTGTTTGGTACAATCTGCCAGTCTTTGGGATCTATGACTTACATACCAACATCACAATGGCACTCAAATTCATTAATCACATTACTCATTTGTGTGGTTAGCTAGTGTCTTTTTGGTTCGATGATGATATCCTTCTATATCCTTTTAGTGGTGAATACCATTCATGTTGCTACTGTGCAGCAGCAGCATGAAGCACCTTCCAGGGTAATCTGTGGTACTTTTCAGAACAAAAGTCATCCGTTAACTGGTTCATTCTCCATGGCAATGTATCTACCAATCAAAGTCCACCTGCCAACCAATCAGCACTCTCTTTTCATGCAGTATAAGTTGTTGTTCCCTTTGAGATTTGGTATTTTTGTGTCTGTCCTGATGAGTGCAAGATGAAAAGCTTCAACAGCATGTGTCTTTTTCAGCTATACTCACATTCTGTCTGACCAAATAATGAACTAATTTAATAGGCAAATCGTCAGTAAAGATGGATCAGGCTATGAATTGTAACCCAAGTATCTAATTCTCAAGATGCACCTATTATCAGCTTCAAATGTGTAGTTTTGAAAACAGGACATTCGATGATAATTGATAAATGCAATTTTCCTGCCACATGCTAACACAATCTGGTCATGAGTTCATCTGTAACTAACTAGCTGAACTGTTGGATGACATGTTCAAAATCACAATAGTTTCACTGCCTATTGTTGTTTGTTCAGAGTACGCAATATTTAAAATTACAGCACATTGAAATTGTTCTCTGAAGATTTGAAATGAGTTCCACAGGAAGGGATATGGGGCTAAAATTAATTTGATTGGTCATTTCTCAGTGACTGGAGGTCGATGGTTTTGGGGAATTAGGGTCTCAATTTCGGGTTTAGACACATTGAGGGAGATATCATTCAATGGCCCCTCCCTCAGATCCCTGCCATTGGTTATCCAACATATCAATCATCCAAGCCCTGCCTTCCTCAGTCTTTTTTCCCATGTGCCCCAGTTTTGACATTTGAGAATCTGGTGACTCTAAACAACCCCTTCTTTGGGGCACGGAATGGGGAGGTTGCCACGGTTCAGATGATGACCTGTACACCAGTGGTCAAATCAGAGCCTTCATCGCCTCCCTTGGCTGGTTGCCTCTGTGGTAGTTGTGCCTGTTCCCTCCTGTCTCTGAGAAAGTGCCCACAGGCAACAACAGATTGAGAATCTCCATTCCCCTTACTTCCCCCCCACTGCCCTCCCCTCCACCCACTCCAAGCTGCAGCTATCGAGCTCAGAGCATTTAGCCTATTCTCTCTGAATTAGTTACTATTCACGAGGGTCTTAGTTGTACCTGGAAATGTCATCAATACATCACAATTCTCTGTTGGAACTGTCTTCATCCATGATTTATGGGACATGATGTAACGTCCCGCCTGGAGGAAACTTTTGCCAAACAGTTTATCTGTGGGAATACAAAAACAGAATCAGCAGACAGTACAGAGTGCAATCCATCTTACACAGAGAGGGGAGTGAGACAGAAACATTGGGATTTTCTGTGCAAATGTGAGTTCTTTTTGGATGATGAGGAGTTCAAGAATCTGAACCCCAGACCAACCTCACACTTAATGCAACCTCACTCCCTGGTGTGACCTCACCCCCACTGCAATTTCACCACCAAGGGAACCTCACCCCAATGCAATCTCACCCCCAATGCAACTTCATTCCCAATGCAACCTCACCCCAGTGCAACCTCACCCCAGTGCAACCTCACCTCCAATGCAACTTCACCTCCAATGCAAACTCACCCTCCAATACAACTTTATCATCCCAGTGCAACTACATCCTCAAGGGGTAAAGGACAGGAGATTTAGGGGGGATGTGAGGAAATACTTTTTTACCCAGAGGGTGGTAATGGTCTGGAATGCGCTGCCGGGGAGGGTGATAGAAGTGGGTTGCCTCACATCCTTTAAAAAGGACCTGGATGAGCACTTGGCATATCCTGATGTACCCAGCATGTGACACTAAAATTGGTGGTATAGTGAAGAAAATTATCTCCAATTGCAATGGGATCTTGATCAATTGGGCCAGTGGGCTGGTGAATGGCAGATGGAGTTTAATTTAGACAAATGCAAGGGGATGCATTTTGGTAGATTGAATCAGGGCAGGACTTACTCAGTTAATGGTAGGGCGTTGGGGAGAGTTACAGAACAAAGAGATCTAGGGATACATGTTCATAGCTCCTTGAAAGTGGAGTCACAGGTAGACAGAGTAGCAAAGAAGGCATTCGGCATGCTTGGTTTCATTGGTCAGAACATTGAATACAGGAGTTGGAATGTCTTGTTGAAGTTGTAAGACCACACTTGGAATACTGTGTGCAATTCTGGTCACCCTATTATAGAAAGGATATTATTAAACTAAAAGAGTGCAGGAAAGATTTATTAGGATGCTACCAGGACTTGATGGATTGAGTTATAAGGAGAGGCTGGATAGACTGGGACTTTTTTCTCTGGAGCGTAGGAGGCTGAGGGGTGATCTAATAGAGGTCTATAAAATAATGAGGAGCACAGATCAGCTAGATAGTCAACATCTTTTCCCAAAGATAGGGGAATCTAAAACTAGAGGGCATAGGTTTAAGATGAGAGGGGAGAGAGAAAGAAGTGTCCAGAGGAGCAATTTTTTCCCACAGAGGGTGGTGAGTGTCTGGAACAAGCTGCCAGAGGTAGTAGTAGATGCTGGTCCAATTTTGTCTTTTAAAAAACGTTTAGATAGTTATATGGATAGATAGGTATAGAGGGATATGAGCCGAATGCGGGCATTTAGGATCAATTTAGGGGTTCTTAAAAAAAAAAGAGCAGCATGGACAAGTTGGGCCGAAGGGCCTATTTCACTGCTGTAAACCTCTATGACTCTATGACATTCAGGGCAATGGTCAAGTACTGGCAGATGGGATGAGGTGGGAGTTCAGGTGTTTCACATGTGCTGATACAGACTCGACGGGCCGAACAACCTCTTCTGCGCTGTATGACTCTATGATGCTCAGGCAATCTTATCCTTGAGTGCAATGTAACCTTACCCACCACCAGTGAAACCTCATCCCAAATGCAACGTCACCCCAATGCAATCTCATTCTCCAATGCTCCCTCACCTCCAGCCCCTGAGCAAGCTCACCTTGGTGCAATCTTACCTCCAGTGCCACTTCACAAACCCACACCCCCAAGCAGTCTCATCATTTAGTGCAATTCCACTTGCAGTACAACCTCACCCTGACTGCAACCTCACCCCCGCTGCAACCTCACCCCCGCTGCAACCTCACCCCCGCTGCAACCTCACCCCCTCTGCAACCTCACCCCCTCTGCAACCTCATCCTCACTGCAACCTCACCCCCGCTGCAACCTCACCCCCTCTGCAACCTCACCCCCGCTGCAACTTCAACCCTGCCGCAACCTCACCCCCGCTGCATCCTCACCCCCGCTGCAACCTCACCCTCACTGCAACCTCACCCTCACTGCAACCTCACCTCCCACTGCAACCTCACCCTCACTGCAACCTCACCTCCCACTGCAACCTCACCCTCACTGCAACCTCACCCCCTCTGCAACCCCACCCCTTCTGCAACCTCACCCTCACTGCAACCTCACCCCCACTGCAACCTCACCCCCTCTGCAACCCCACCCCTTCTGCAACCTCACCCTCACTGCAACCTCACCCCCACTGCAACCTCACCCCCTCTGCAACCCCACCCCTTCTGCAACCTCACCCTTACTGCAACCTCACCCCCCACTGCAACCTCACCCCCTCTGCAACCCCACCCCTTCTGCAACCTCACCCTCACTGCAACCTCACCCCCACTGCAACCTCACCCCCTCTGCAACCCCACCCCTTCTGCAACCTCACCCCCTCTGCAACCCCACCCCTTCTGCAACCTCACCCTTACTGCAACCTCACCCTTACTGCAACCTCACCCTCACTGCAACCTCACCCCCTCTGCAACCCCACCCCTTCTGCAACCTCACCCCCGCTGCAACCTCACCCTCACTGCAACCTCACCCTCACTGCAACCTCACCCCCGCTGCAACCTCACCCCCACTGCAACCTCACCCCCGCTGCAACTTTATCCTCACTACATCCCACTCTCCTCCCTCCAAGACCCCTCCACCCACAGCCCCTCGAAGCCTCTTTACTCCCATTCAACCTCACCCTCGCCTCTGTAAATGTACTCCACAGTGGCACTTTACATCTCCAAGTACACCACCCTGATGTTTCATTTTCCAGAAACATTCAGTGCTGAGCACAGCACACTTCACCCACACACTACCCAGGTTGCTGCACTAATGTACACTCAGTTCTATTCCCTAACAGGCCCCTCACTTCAGCCTGGCTCTCCGCCAGACAGAAGTAGCCTTTACTCTGCCACCCGGGAGTCTTGGAGACAGATACAAGCTCAGGATCAGAGGTGTAAGGAGTTACTGGGACACAGCAATCCCACTCTCGGCAGTGTGAAAGCCACAAAGTCAGGGCTCTTGTTGGTGCGAACAGCCTCCTGGCAGCACACCAGCAACAAGTTAGCATTTCACAACAGCTGAGGAAGCGCTGGAGACAACACAAACAGTGATGCTCTTCAACATTATCTCAACGGACTTTAACGAAGAGAACACTCACCGTTGCTTGATGTAATCACAGAATCCCTACAGTGCAGAAGGAGGCCATTTGGCCCATCAAGCCTGTGCTGATTCTCTGAAAGAGTATCTTACCCAAGCCCTCTCTCCTGCTCTATCCTTGTAACCTCACACATTTTCCATGGCTAATCCCCCTAACCTACACATCTTTGGACACTAGTAGGGAATTTTACCATCTCGCATGCCCGAGGCTCATAAGATCCCGCCCAAGGCCAAAGAATGGCCGATTCCAGGATGGGTGTGCCAGTAAAATTCCGGCCTAAGGGTCAACGTAGCATGGCCAATGCACCTAACCAGCACGTCTTTCAGACAGCGGGAGGGAACCGGAGGACCCGGAGGAAACCCACACAGACATGGAGAGAATGTACGGACTCCACACAGACAATGACCCAAGCCAGGAATCAAACCCGGGTCTCTGGCACTGTGAAGCAGCAGTGCTACCATGCCACATGTTCTCAGACTGCCTCTCCTCCTCTCCTGAAGGTGGAGATGGCTAGCATGAGGGGACATAGCTTTAAGTTGAGGGGTGATAGATATAGGACAGATGTCAGAGGTAGGTTCTTTACTCAGAGGGCAGTAAGGGCATGGAATGCCCTGCCTGAAACAGTAGTGGACTCGCCAACATTAAGAGCATTTAAATGGTCATTGGATAAACATATGGATGATATTGGAATAGTGTAGGTTAGATGGGCTTTAGATTGGTTTTGCAGGTCGGCACAACATCGAGGGCCGAAGGGGCTGTACCGCGCTGTAATGTTCTATGTTCTACATTAGGGCAGGTAATCAAAGAGGTAGGTTTCAAGGTGCTACTTAAAAGAGGACTGAGATGTGCAGAGGTTTGGGATGGAATCTCAAGAGCTCAGAGCCCAGGCAGTTGAAGGTGCAGCTACTGCTGTAGATTCATAGAATCCCTGCAGGAGGCCATTTGGCCCATCAAGTCTGTGCCAACCACAATCCCACCCAGGCCCTATTCCTGCAACACAGGTCCCACATCCACACAGATTTACTAGGATGCTACCGGGATTTGATGGATTGAGTTATAAAGAGAGGCTGGATAAACTGGGACCTTTCTCTCTAGAGCACAGGAGGCTGAGGGGGTGATCTTATAGAAGTCTATAAAATAATGAGGGGCACAGATCAGCTGGATAGTCAATATCTTTTCCCAAAGGTAGAGGAGTCTGGAACTAGAGGGCATAGGTTTAAGGTGAGAAGGGAGAGATACAAGTGACCAGAGGGGCAACTATTTCACACAGAGGGTGGTGAGTGTCTGGAACAAGTTGCCAGAGGTAGTAGTAGAGGCAAGTACAATTTTGTCTTTTATAAAGCTTTTAGATAGTTACATGGGTATGATAGGTATAGAGGGATATGGGCCAAATGCGGGCAACTGGGATTAGTTTAGGGGTTTTAAAAACAAGGGTGGCATGGACATGTTGGACCGAAGGGCCTGTTTCCATGCTGTAAAGCTCTATGACTCTATAACCTCTTAACTGGTAGAGTTAGGGTGTTAAAGTGCTGGCCTTTTATGGGAGTGTTTCTGTGCGGGGAGGTTGGATTTCAATGGATAAAACTGCTTGTGTCATGTATGTAGATGGAGTATTTTGCCTCTTCAAGTGAGTGGATCAAGTGAGTGGAAGAACTAGCTCCACCCAGGTAGGAACTTGGGTGAGTCAGTCTTGGACTTGTGGCACAGTGTTAGCACTGCTGCCTCATAGCGCCAGGGACTGGGGTTCAATTCCGGCCTCGGGTCACTGTCTGTGTGGAGTCTGCACATTCTCCCCGTGTCTGCGTGGGTTTGCTCCCATAGTCCAACGATGTGCGGGTTAGGTTGATTGGCCATGCTAAATTGCCCCTGAGTGTCCTGGGATGTATAGGTTAGAGAGATTAGCGGGGTAAATATATGGGGTTACTGGGATAGGGTCTAGGTGGGATTGTTGTCAGCGCACACTTGATGAGCTGAATGGCCTCCTTCTGCATTGTAGGGATTTTATAATTCTTTTACTGTAAAAATCCCCTAGTTGCCACACTCTGGCGCCTGTTCGGGTACACTGAGGGAGAATTTAGCATGGCCAATGCACAAAACCAGCACATCTTTCAGACTGTGGGAGGAAACTGGAGCACCCAGAGGAAACCTACGCAGACACTTGTTATAAGTATTTAGAAATGTGTTACTCCTTGGCTCTGTATCTGAACTGCATACAGCATGAGGCAGGATTTAGAATACTGCTGTACCTTCAGAAGCCTTTGGCCTGCTTGTGCGGATGTTATTTGAGGACAGTTACAGTCTCTGTAAAATGGCTCGTGAATCAGTGATGGTTGTTTGTACTCAGCACGAATCAAATACCGATGAAAAGGATCATATTCAAAAGGAATAGCTTGTGGAGAGGAGTTATTACCGTGAAGACTGTCCCCAGTATTCAGTCACTATCTCTTTCTCAACGATGCGTGATTCAGTACAGGGCTCTTTACAAGCTCTTATCCCTAATTATAGGAGTCTTACTCTGTATATTATTTCTATAAAGGTCATGGGATATTTGATATCCCCAGTGTGTCTTGCAAACAAACTTTACTGCCCCGTCGAGATTTTAGCTGTTACCCTCACCAGAGGGACAAACTGCATTGAGTAAAGCTCCCCAGAAGTTGAACCGAACCCATAATCCTACCTCACCTCCAATCCGAGCCTGGCAGTGCTCGGCATAATCTCAGCCCTGCATAGATCATGAGAATGCCAGCGAAATAGCGCTGGCGATAACAACCTTTGGGATTGTCCCAGCCCCCGTGCCCTGATGTAATCTGGATCCCCCCCTCCCCACCCCAGTGAAGGTGTGAACCAGGTTTACACATTTCAATATCTATTTAATACACTTTGTCTGATTCAAGGCTGATTCTCTCTGCTCCTGTGGTTCTCCCATCCTCGAGCGCGTGGGAATCCAGTGGGGTGGGTTCCTCGGTCAATGTCTATGGGGTGAGGGAGATTGTTGATTTCGGTTCCCCCACCCGCACCTCTGTAAAGTCAGGCTTGCTAACGTGTTTAGGCCCCACCCTCTGTGAACCGGTGCAAAACCATCCCCCTTCCCCAGAAATCATTGAATCTACAGTGCAGAAGGAGGCCATTCAGCCCATCGAGCCTACACCAACCACAATCCCACCCAGGCCTATCCCCAAAACCCTTTGTATTTACCCTCCTAATCCCCCTAACATTCAGGGTCAATTTAGCATGGCCAATCCACCTAACCCGCACATCTTTGGACTGTGGGAGGAGACTGGAGCACCCGGAGAAAACCCATGCAGACACGAGGAGAATGTGCAAACTCCATACAACGGTGACGCGAGGTCGGAATTGAACACGGGTCCTTGCGCGCTGTGAGGCAGCAGTGCTAACCACTGTGCCACCGTGCCGCCCTGACTAAATGACTAAGTTCAGAAAGATCCCGATCAGATACAAACGCACTTGTTTTCCCACCCAGAATGTCAATTAGTCAGCTTTTGGGATAATTCTGCTCACTATTGCCTAAGGTGCTATATAAATGCAGCTGCTGGTGTTGTGTCTGGACCATAAGCTTGTCTAAAACGAGGTCTGGTCCTAACCTTCTCTCCTTCGCGAATTCAACCTCTGCTTGCTACTGAGGTCTGCATTTCCCAGAATCAAATCTAGTCGGAGACGCTGCCAGGAGGTTTAGACTGTCACCGAGGTCATTGCAGAATCAGCCCTGACAACAGCTGAACAACTGCCGGCCGAATCAATTTACAAAGAAACCTTCATGTTCCAGCATGTTACTAACCCTCTGGGCACTGACTCTCAGCTCCCGCTCCAACGCCTCCTCTCAGTTCAGACACTTTGTGCCCAAACCTCTGAGGCGTACGACTGCACAGAACTGTCAGTGCCAAGACTCACCACTCCACCCGACTAGCCTTGATCGGTTCAATAATAACTGGGAATCGGATGAATAATTTGAAAAGCAGAGCTTTCTCCCCAGGGGGGATGAGTCAATTACGAGGGGGGCACAGGTTTAAGGTGCGAGGGGCAAGATTTAAAGCAGATGTACGGGGCAAGTTTTTTAAACACAGAGGGTAGTGGGTGCCTGAATGAGAAATTTATTTGAGGTGCAGAAGATGATAAGGGGGATTGAAAGGACAGACATGGGGAGGTTGTTTCCCCTTGTGGGGCAATTTAGAGCAAGAGGCCATAGTTTAAGGATAAGAGGTGGCAGATTTAAAACAGAGATGAGGAGAAATCATTTCATTCAAAGGATCGTGAATCTGCAGAACTCTTTACCCCAGAGTGCGGGATGTCAGAATACCAAACAAATTTCAGGAGGAGATCGACAGGTTTTTAATTAGTAACAGAATGAAGGGTTATGGAGAACAGGCAGAAAGGTGAAGATGAGGCCCTGATGAGATCAGCCATTATTGTATTGAGTGGCGGAGCAGGCTCGAGGGGCTGAATGGCCTAGTTCTTATGTATCATTGTATAATTCTCCTCCACAGCAACCTCTCCCATCCCATTGATATCTCTATTCCCAAACCCCACCATGTTCTGCATCAATTCCCTGTTGAATATACCAATAGTCTCTACTTCAAATACTCTGAGCAACTTTCACATTCTCACTGAACACTGTGTCAAGAAATTTCTCTGAAGTTCTTTATTAGCTTTATCAATGACTATCTTATATTCACACTGCTTTGTTTAGGTCTCCTCACAAGTGGCACTCCTCCACCAGTTCATCAATCTCTGTCAGATGGGGACAGTAGCATCGTTGTATTGTTACTGGGCGCCGGACTGCACCAACACTCTGGAGATGTGTTGAAATCTCACCCTGGCAGCTAGGAGGATAAAACGCTACTCTCATTGATGATGATCATGAAGTTACTGATTGTTGTAAAAACCCATTTATCCTTCAGGAAAGGAAATCTGCTGTCCTTACCCAGCCTGGCCTACATGTGACTCCAGAGCCACAGCAACGTATCTGAAATGGCTAAGGGAGCCGCTCAGTTGTAGATGCCTCACCTGCCAAAGGGGAATTTGGGATGGGCCATCAGTGAGCTCACATCCCAAAAACAAGTCATTGTTTTCAATGAAAAAGAAATGTTTCATCTTGTATTCTATTTTTGTATTTTTAATTCCTTTCTACTGACTTGCACAAAGCGTCATTACACATCCTGTTTACAGCTGTATTCTAAAATGCAGTAGACTGTGGTGTGGGATAGTGTGGTACAATACAGTGCATTACAGTGTGGGAGAATGCACTACCATGCAGTGTAGTGCAGTAGTGTGGTACAATGCAGCACAGGGTTGTACAGTGTGGGACGGTATGATGAATGTGGTATAGGACAGCATGGCCAGTTCTTGTGGCAATAATGACATGTGTACATGTGTGTGTTTGCATGTGTGTGTGCACATGCACATGTATGCGTGCATAGTGTGCACTTGTGCATGTGTGTGCATATATGCGGATGTGTGCGCATGTATATAGGTAGGTGATGGCTTAGTGGTATTATCGCTGGACTATTAACCCAGAAACTCAGCTAATATTCTGGGGACCCAGCTTCGAATCCCGCCATGGCAGATGATGGAATTTGAATTCAATAAAAATGATCTGGAACTAAAAATCTACTGATGACCATGAAACCATTGTCGATTGTCAGAAAAACCCATCTGGTTCACTAATGTCCTTTAGGGATGGAAAATCGCTGTCCTTACTTGGTCTGGACTACATGTGGCTCCAGACCCACAGCAATGTGGTTGACTCTCAACTACCCTCGGGCAACTAGGGTAATAAATGCTGGCCAGCAGCGATGCCCCTGTCTCACGAATGAATAAAAAAAAGTGTGCGTGTGCGTGAGTGTGTGCCGGTATGTGTGTGTGTATGTGTGCACACGTGTATGTGCGTGCGTGTATATGTGCGTGTACATCTGTCAGGGTGGACAGGACTGCAACAAGCCATGATGCCCTCTGTAGTTGAATAGTTTACTGGCTTGGTACATGCATGGTAAATGGCCAGTGGAGTACGAGGTACTGGGACCTCTGGAAATGCAACCTTTTGCAGAAAAGATAAGAGCACAAACCTGAAGAAGGTCCTGGGTCGTGGGTCCAGCATTCCACACGGGTTTAATCTCCTTTGAACATCACCTGCAGACTCAGCAGAGACCTGGTGGCCAGGCATTTTCAGCTGTTAACCGAGTTAAGACCTTCCCCTGTTCAGTAATCTCTGTGCTCCTCGCCACAGACCATCTTAAAGCTGTCGATTGCTGCTTCTCTCTCTCTCCTTCCAATTTTTCTCTCTCTCTCTTTCCCCTCTCTCTATCAGGAATATGAATCTGTCAGTCAGGGACCGAGACCCGAATGAAGTCTCCCTGCTCCAAGCAATCGGACCATGAGCTTCAGATCGATTCCCTGGGATCCACTGCAGCTCATCGATCCAACTCCCCCCCCCACCCTCACCCCCAACCCCTGAGACCCAGCCGCTCCAGACACCAGACAGCAGATGAGGCAGGGGGGGGGAGCGGGAGGGTGTGGGCAGGGGTGGGGTGAGGGTGAGGGGGTGGGATGTTTGGTCAGGGCTCAGATTTCCTCAGTGCTGAATCTTTAAATACCAGCTGCCAACTCCAGCTGGATGTATTCCTGTCGCTTCACTGGGTGACCGGAGCTCTAGAACGGGGAGAGTGTCAAATGGGATTGGTTGACTTTGTGGGAGAGACACTTTCACCCAATCCCTGAAAAACAAATTTCACAGAAAATGAGAAAAAAAACACACACGGCGATTTCTCCCTGGTGGATTTTTACCCAAATGCTTCCACAGTCAGTGAGAGGCTGCGCAATAATCCAGAAACTCCTGGCAATCCAGGCGGGTTGGCAACTCCGAGCTTTCAACAAGGACGTAACTGGTACGTGTGGGGGTATTGGTGGGCTGGGGGGTGGGGGGTTGATGGTGGTGAGGGGGATGGGGGGGGCAGTGTGGGTATGGGGGATGATCTTGTGGGAGGGGGTGGGGGTGGGGGGGTGGTGAGGGGGTGAGGGTGACGGGGGGGTGGGGTGGGGGGAATGGGAGTGCGGAGGGGGTGGACGGTGGAAGTGAGGGGGGTGGGAATGGGGGTGGGAGTGCAGAAGTGGGAGTGCGGTAGTGTGGGAATGAGGGGGTGGGGGGTGAGGGGGAGTGGGATGGGGGTGGTGATGGATCCCAGTCCCAGGCTGGTCCCGAGTTTTTCAATACATTGCTTCTCTGGGGTTTTTATGGGGTTGTTATTTTGAGTTTACATTCCAGAATTATTTTGATTGTTGGGATGTTGCTAATGGCTCTGATAGAGAAAGGGTAAAAACTCAACAAATCAAGATCCAGAAATCCCCAGAATCAGCAATCCACACTACATAAACCTCAGCAACATGTACTTATTCTGAGCCCTCAATACAATACAGTCCACAGTGATTCATAGCAATGCTAGCAAACAACATTATCATCATCAGATAGTCACTATGAAACTCAATGCGGAATTCAAGAAAAATGTCTTTACTCAGAGTGGGGAGAATGTGCGACTCGCTCTCATGGACAGAGCCTTTTTGGGGTCGGGCAGGAAGAGGACATGTCCCCTTTTCCTGATGCTCTGACACTTTTCTTTTGGCTCATGAGAGAGAATTCGCTCCCCTGGGGACTGGGGAGAATGTTGAACTCATTCCTATGGACAGAGGGGAGAATCGGGGACTTGCTCCCATACAGAGTGGGGAGAATGTGGGATGAAAGTCCCTATCTGCTTCAAGAAGATGACCATCATCCCAGTACCTAAGAAAAGCCAGGCAGCGTGCCTTAATGCCTATCAGCCGTGGTTCTGACATCCATCATTATGAAGTGCTTCGAAAGGTTAGTCATGGCAGGGATCAATGCCAGTCTCTCGGACTGCCTGGATCCACTACAGTTTGCCTACTGCCATAAGCAGGTCCACAGCAGATGCCATCTCCCTGGCCCTGCACTCAACCCTGGAACGTCTGGATAACAAGGACACCTATGTCAGACTCCTATTTATTGACTACAGCTCAGCCTTCAACGTCATTATTCCCACAAAACTCATCTCCAAACTCCGAGGCCTTGGCCTTGGGACCTCCCTCTGTAACTGGATCCTGAACTTCCTAACCCACAGACCACAATCAGTAAGGATAGAGAACAACACCTCCTCCATTATCATCCTCAACACTGGTGCCCCTCAAGACTGTGTTCTCAGTCCCCTACTATACTCCTTATATACCTATGATTGTGCAGCTAAATTCCCCTCCAACTTGATTTTCAAATTTGCTGACTACACCGCCATAGTGGGTTGGATCTCAAACAATGATGCGACAGAGTATGGGAATGAGATAGATGATCTGGTGAACTGGTGCAGCAACAATAATCTCTCCCTTAATGTAAGCACAAAGGAGAACATGCCCCTGTCTACATCAATGGGGACGAAGTAGAAAGGGTCTATGACTCTCACCAACTTTTACAGATGCACCACAGAAAGCATTCTCTCTGGTTGTATCACAGCTTGGTATGGCTCCTGCTCTGCCCAAGACTGCAAGGAACTACAAAATGTTGTGAACATATCCCAATCCATCACACAAACCAGCCTCCCATCCATTGACTCTGTCTGCACTTCCCACTGCCTTGGCAAAGCAGCCAGCATAATTAAGGACCTCACACACCCCGGACATTCTTCCTTCCACCTTCTTTCATCGAGAAAAAGATACAAAAGTCTGAGATCACGTACTACAGACTCAAAACCAGCTTCTTCCCTGCTGCTGCCGGACTTTTGAATGGACTTACCTTGCATTATTTTGATCTTTCTCCATACCCTAGCTATGACTGTAACACTACATTCTGCACTCTCACGTTTCCTTCTCTCAGAATGGTATGCTTTGTCTGTATAGCATGCAAGAAGCACTACTTTTCGCTGTATGTTAATACATGTGACAATGTGACAGAAAGAGTGGGGAGAATGTGGAACTCTCTCCTACAGGGAGTGGGGAGAATGTCGGACCCACTCCTACAGGGAGTGGGGAGAATGTGGGACCCGCTCCTACAGGGAGTGGGGAGAATGTGGGACCTGCTCCTACAGGGAATGGGGAGAATGTGGGACCTGCTCCTACAGGGAGTGGGGAGAATGTGGGACCTGCTCCTACAGGGAGTGGGGAGAATGTGGGACCTGCTCCTACAGGGAGTGGGGAGAATGTGGAACTCACTCCCACGGGGAGTGGGGAAAATGTGGGTCTCACTCCCATGGGGAGTGGGGAGAATGTGGGTCTCGTTCCCACAGGGAGTGTGGAAAATGTGGGTCTCGCTCCCACAGGTCTTGGGTAAGATGCTTTTTCAGATTCTATGCAGATTTACAAGGCTGAATGGTCTCCTTCTGCACTGTAGTGTTACTATGGAGGAGAGAGCGAGAAAGACAGACAGAGAGAGGCAGAAGAGATAGGCAGAGAGAGTGAGGGGCAGAGTGCTTTAAGCAATAGATGGAGGGATGAATGGAGTTGAGGTTGTGTGACTGGCCGGAACTGGAACAATGGAGGGATCTCAGATCCTTGCAGGGAATTCATTTGTGATTTTATGTTTCCTACGTGACGCCATATCTTTAAGCAAGTTCTCAAGATTAAAAATGATGGACACTAATGTTCAGTGAAGCTGAGAACATTCCCAGATAATCTGGGCCTTCATCTCCACATAAAGTATTTCTTCTGGGGTCAGTAGGGATGGGCACCATTGCAATTTAATGGAATCACAAGGTCAATCCCCTTTAATTATTACCACCTGCAGCTTCCCTTCTGAGCCACACACCATCTTGGAAATACATCACCATTCCTTCGCTGTTGCTGAGTCAAAATCCTGGAACCCCCTCTCTAACAGCAATGTGGGTGTACCTACACCACATGGACTGTAGCGCCTCAAGAAGGCAGCTCACGCCCAATTCTTTCCTGAAATAACAATCTTCAAGAATGAACCAATTCTTATCATTTGTGGCTCTTTGCAGGGGTAGCATTCTCTCTCCCTCTCTCACTTTCATTCTCTCTCGCTCTTGCTCTCTCTCTCTCTCACTCATTCTCGCTCACTCTCACTCTCGCTCGCTCTTGCTCTCTCTCATTCTTGCTCTGTGGCTTGTCCTCGCACTCTCCCTGCTGTCGCACTCCCTCTCTCGCTCTCTCTCACTCTCTCTCGCTCTCTTTCTCATGCTTTCTCTTGATCACTCTCTCGCTCTGTCTCTCATGCTTTCTCTCACACTCTCGCTCTCTCTCCCCCAGACTTTCTCTCTCTCTCTGTCTCTCTTTAGCTCTCTTTCTGATGTTTTCTCTCACTCTCTCTCCGTCTCTCTCTCACTGTAGCTCTCTCTCTTGCTCTCTCTGTATCACCTCTGGGTTAGAAAGCTACTGGTTCAGTCCCATATTAGAAATTTGAGTTGATGCTCAGGACTGAGGGAATGCTGCACTGTTGGAGATGCCAATCTTCGGGCTGAGGTGAAATGGGAGCCCTGTCTGCTCTCCCAGGGTAAGCACAGAAGATCCCACAGATAGTATTGTGAAGAGGGACCGCTGAGTTCTTCCTGCTGGCCAGACCAATATCACTAAAACAGATAGTGGTCTCACAACACCAGGTTAAAATCCATGGGTTTATTGTTTTTTTGTTTTTTGATAGCATGAGCTTTCGGAACGCTGTCCCTTCATCAGGTGAGTGATGGAGCAGTGCTCCGAAAGCTCGTGCTACCAAATAAACCTGTTGGTCTTTAATCTGGAGTGGTGAGACTACTTACTGTGTCCACCCTAGTCCAACGCCGGCATCTCCACATCCTAACTAAAACAGATGATCTGGTGATTATTAGATTGCTGTTTCAGACTGTGAACTGATTGGCTGTCGTGTTCCCTGCATTATAACAGTGACTGCACCTCACTGGTTGCCGTGTACACTGGGACTTCCTGAGGGTGTGAAAGGCACTATAAAAATGTAACTGTTTCCTCCTTTTGCTTTCTGGCTCCCTCTTGTCATTAGCTTGACTGCTGATCAGCCCTCCCCCCCTGCCTCCCCCCCCCCCCCCTCCAGAGCTGGGAGAATGAGCTGTGGAACAGAGTGTGTGACAGGCTGGACTAAACCCCTCGGCACAATGCACTGACTGTTCCACACTCGGACTGACGCTGAGGACTCACGGCTTGGGGAGAATGGGGGAGGATCAGCACCGTGTGAATATTTGCTGTGTTTACAGTGAGATTTGGAGGAAGAGACTGTTTACAGAAATTAGATCTGAGGGGGGGGAGGGGGGTGTGCAGAGGGACGGGTTGGGGGGGGGGTTGTTGGTGGTTGTGGATAGAGGGTGACAGAATGGCAGCAGCAATATCCTTCCATTGGGGACGAGAGTGTGAAAGTGTGTGTGGGATTGTGAAAGAATGTGTGAGCGACAGAGTGTGAAACATGTGCACAGGAGAACACTGGATTCGAACTTCACCCGGATTTCTAGTCCCTGTGCATCCCAAATTCTCACAACCAAAGGAGTTTCACTGTGGCTGTCCCCAGCTGCTGAAAGTTTACTCCACTCAGTTGTGAAAACATTACTGGGTTTTACAGAAACAGTTATTCAGGTAATAAATCTGTAACTGACTGGTGAGGTGATTCTCTCTCTGTTTGTTAGTGACTCACATCACTGATTATTCGGGATGCTCCTGTTCCTTCATCTCGATTATCACCCCTGCCTCTCACTTTGTCATAGAACCACAGAACCCTACGTTGCAGAAAGAGGCCCTTCGGCCCATCAAGTTTGCACTGACCACAATCCCACCCAGGCCCTACCCCCACATCCCTACATATTTTACCCACTAATCTCTTTAACCTAAGCATCCTAGTAAGGGGCAATTTTAGCATGGCCAATCCACCTAACCCGCACATCTTTGGACTGTGGGAGGAAACCAGAGCACCCGGAGGAAACCCACACAGACATGGGGAGAATGTGCAAACTCCACACAGACAGTGACCCGAGCCAGGAATCGAACCCAGGTCCCTGGAGCTGTGAAGCAGCAGTGCTAACCCACTGTGCTACCGTGCCGCCCTGGTGTATCTGAAACATAGCCTGCATTTCTTTAACTCCCTTGCTGTGGTGTGGCTCTCAGTGAGTTACTCTCTGATCCGGGAGTCACAAGGTTGTAAGCCTAAGGGCCACCCCAGCGATCCTGACTAACATTGCCGGTGCTGAGGGAGTGCTAAACTGTTGGAGGTGCAGTTTTTTGCATTGCTTTCTCTCTGCTTTCCGACACTGACTGTTTGCCAGAAATATTCAATCAGCAGTGAAGTGCTTTTCATTTTTATAGCGCGCAAGAAACAATACTTTTCACTGTATACCAATACAATAATAAATCAAATCAAATCATCCTTAAAGTTACAAAGCCAATGCTCAGAGCGGACCGGGTGAATCCAAATCCATTCCTTGCTTGCTCCAAAAAACCAAATTCAAAATCCAGTTGAATCCAATTCATGGTCCCTACAAGAGAGACAAACCAGATCCAAGCTGACGAGCAGGGCAGCACGTTGGCACAGTGGTCAGCACTGCTGCCTCACAGCGCCAGGGATCTGGATTCGATCTGTGTGTGGGATCTGTCTGTGTGTGGAGTCTGCATATTCTCCCCATGTCTGCATGGGTTTTGTCCCGGTGCCCCTGTTTCTTCCCACAATCCAAAGATATGCAAGTTATATGGATTGACTATGCTAAATTGCCCCTTGGTGTCCCAAGTTTTATATATATAGGTTACGAGGATTAGCGGGGTAGATACGTGTGCTTACAGGGATAGGTCCTGGGTTCGAGTTGGTGCAGACTCGATGGGCCGAATAGCCTCCTCTTGCATTGTAGGGATCCTATGAGGCATTGCACCCCATCTTGGGCTTGATCAGGCACTTTGGGGGAGTATTTTCCTATCCCACCCGCCACTGGCTTCCAGATCAACCTCAGAAACTTCCATCACCCGAGTTCACAACCTAATATCGAAATATCTGGAATGTTTTGGCAACATTGAAAGCCACAATATTGCGCATTCAAGAGATGCAAATCTGTTAACTGATCTGCTACAGTTGTGCAATGCAATTACCAGCAGCTACAAGAAGAAATGGTGAAAGATTCCACACTGCAGAAACTGTGGAAAACCATCACTGCAGATTGACCTGATTCAACTCAGCAAATCACAAATGTGTGAGACAATTCTGGCTTTATTGGAATGAGCTCGGAATCTCCTGGGGAGTCATTTTTAAAGCAAGTAGGTCATCATAGCGGAATCTTTGCAATGTCGCACTGTTCAACAATTTCATCACTCGCATATGTGCATAGATCAGACAAGAAACATCGCAGGAAAGCCAGGCTATGGGCAGGATATGAACAATGATAGTGAAGTCTTCATCAAGAAGTGCAAGGTTCCTCAAGAGCACATCTCAAGTCAGTACAAAGAGCCACTGATTCCTCACAACATCTCTACCCACCCTCGGTCCAAACTCACATCCAAGCTTTATCATGTCCATAGTACTGACTTCATCATCATGGTCCACCACTTTACCAAGTAACAGGGCAGCACAGCAGCACAGTAATTAGCATTGCTGCTTCACAGCGCCAGGGACCTGGGTTCGATTCCCAGCTTGGGTGACTGTCTGTGCGGAGTCTGCACATTCTCCCCGTGTCTGCGTGGGTTTCCTCCAGGTGCTCCGTTTTCCTCCCATTCTGAAAGATGTGCTGGTTAGGTGCATTGACCCGAACAGGCACCGGACTGGTGACTAGGGGACTTTCACAGTAACTTCATTGCAGTGTTAATGTAAGCCTTACTTGTGACCAATAAATAACTAAATCCATAATTCTGCAATTGCACAATATGTGAAGCACAACTGTCACGCGCTCTATAAATGCTATTTTCCTGTTATTTGGTGTGCCCAAAGGGATCATTACAAACAATGGTCAGCAAAACAAAGAAGATTGTCATTGATTTCAGGAAGCGTAGTGGAGAATATGCCCCTGTCTACATCACTGGGGATGAAATAGAAATGGTTGAAAGCTTCAACATCTTAAGTGTCTAGATCACCAACAACCTGTCCTGGTCCCTCCATGCCAACACCATAATTAAGAACCCCCTCCCTCAAATGCCTCTACTTTCTCAGAAGATTAAGGAAATTTGGCATGTCAGTTACGACTCTCACCAACTTTTACAGAAGTACTATAGAAAGCATTCTTTCCAGATGCATTGGTATGGTTGCTGCTCTGTCCAAGACTGCAAAAAACTACGAAGGATCGTGAATTAAGCCCATTCCATCACTCAAACCAGCCTCCTATCCATTAACTCTGTCTACACTTCACATTGTCTTGGAAAAGCAGCCAGCATAATCAAAGACTCTACGCACGCTGGACATTCTTTCTTCCACCTTCTTCCGCTGGGAAAAAGATACAAAAGTCTGAGGACATATACCAACCGACTCAAGAACAGCTTCTTCCCTGCTGCCATCAGACTTTTGAATGGACCTACCTTGCACTAAATTGATTTTTCTCTACACCCTAGCGATGATTGTAACACTACATTCTGCACTCATAGAGTCATACAGTCATCGAGGTAAACCATGGAAACAGGCTCTTCAGCCAAACTTGTCCGTGCTATTTTTTTTTTAAAACCCCAAAGTTAATCCCAGTTGCCCGTATTTGGCCCATATCCCTCTGTACCCATCATACCCATGTAACTATGTAAATGCTTTTTAAAAGATAAAATTGTATCCACCTTTACTACTACCTCTGGCAGCTTGTTCCAGACACTCACTACTCTCTGTGTGAAAAAATTGCCACTCTGCACACTTTTGTATCTCTCCTGTCTCATCTTAAACCTATGCCCTCTAGGTTTAGACTCCCCTACCTTTGGGAAAAAATATTAACTGTCTAGCTGATCTGTGCCCCTCATCATTTTATAGACCTCTATAAGATCACCCCTCAGCCTCCTACGCTCCAGACAAAAAAGTCCCAGTCTATCCAACCTCTCCTTATAACTCAATTCATCAAGTCCCAGTAGCATCCTAGTAAATCTTTTCTGCAGTCTTTCTAGTTTAATAATATCCTTTCTATAATCGAGTGATCAGAATGGTATTCCAAGTGTGGCCTTACCAATGTCTTGTACAACTTCAACAATATGTTCCAACTCTCTCGTTTCCTTCTCTATGAATGGTATACTTTGTCTGTATAGCGCGCAAGAAAAAATACTTTTCACTGTATACTAATATATGTGACAATAATAAATCAAATCAAGTCAAATCAAATCAAAAATTTTCTGGTCACTCATTTCAGGATATGTGTGAGGAATGGGATTCCTAATTCTCGAATGTAGGCAGACCAAGCCAGATCGACACATTGCAATGTTACATCTGAGAGCGGCACCTTTAAATGCAACCATTCCCTCACTGACAGAGCTGATGGTCAGCTGTCCAGTGCGTACTAATTTACCAACTCTTAACCATTCTACTCTCTCAGGAACTAGAGAGCAACCTTCAAAACCGCGAGAGAAGATGACCAATGCGCAAGATGAGAATGTGGGCACAGAATTGCCAAGTTTACGGTTGGGGCAAGTTCGCATCCAGGATCCCACAGAAGGCACGTAGCAATGACATGGATTTGTTGGAATCCTAGTCTAATGAAGTCATCACACACAGAGGTGCAGTGGTGAGGCTTAACCGAGGTCAAATCTGATCCATTCCAGCCAGGAGCGTAGCCAGGTTCTAAAGTAGGGGGAACGAGCATATAAAAAAGGTGCCACGGTTCTAATCATACACAGTATTGAATGAATGGTGACTAAAACTATAAATTACACGCCGAATATTTTCACCAAACCATTCTTGCGATGTCATACTCTTATTCTTCATATTTGCTCTGTACTTAAATGAGCCAGATTTATTTAAATTAAAGCTGCCAATGTTGGACTTTGTAGTGGTTTAAATTCTTCAAGTGATAATCACCAAATCTATTTACTCACCCAATCTCGGTGGGTGATGTCCGTCGGTGAAGGATGCTTGGTCTCGACTGCCAGTTCATCGCGGTGCCTGCATACTTATGTCCTTTGCGGTCCCTGCAACTATCCTTGTGATTGCATTGCCCTCTCGGGAGATTTCATGCCTTCCTCGCTACCTGAAGTTCCCGCATCCGTATTGCATCCCGCGATTGCAGTACACGGATCGAGGACTTCAGATCTCGGGAAGAGATCTGAGGGGCCCGTGAGGAACACTCTGTTGAAAAGGCGCCACTTTTGAAGAACATGCTTAGGGGGAGCAGTCACTCCCCCTGCTCCCCCTCTAGCTACCCCACTGATTCCAGCTTCTCAACAGTCCAATTGCATCATAGACACACAATCCCAAATACAACTAGTGACAATATTTAAGAATAACAATCCTACAGATCTCAGTGAACAATTAACTAAACCTCCAGACAAAGTTTCCATTACAATATCTGAACATACCAGCAGATTAGGTCTAAACTTCAGAGACTCAGGTTCATCTGTCCTATACACATATGTAATAGTAACTAAACATAAACATGTATTGGAAATAGTTCTATTTCTTTGGAAGGGGGAAAATATGTTTTTTTATTGCATATTGTAAAATGTCTTTAAGGGATAGCAGCATGACATCACCAGAAGGGAAGTGTGTCATGTGTTCCAGTCCCAGTTTCACTTTGACCTGAGAGCAGAACACAGTACGGACATTTGCAAGGAGTTTACTGATGACACCACCTCAGTGAGTTGAATCTCAAACAATGAAGAGACAGAGTGCAGGAATGAGATAGGTGATCTGGTGAACTGGTGCGGCAACAATAATCTCTCCCTCAATGACAACAAAATGAAGGAGATTGTAATTGACTTCAATTACAAACGGAAGCGTAAAGGAGAACATGCCCCTGTCTACATCAATGGGGAAAAAGTATAAAGTGTCGAGAGCCTCAAGTTTTTACGTGTCCAGATCACCATCAATCTGTCCTGGTCTCCCCATACCGACATCATAGTTAAGAAAGCCCATCAACGCCTTTACTTTCTCAGAAAATTAAGGAAATTTGGCATGTCAGCTGCAACTCTCACCAACGTTTATAGATGCACCATAGAAAGCATTCTTTCAGGTTGTATCACAGCTTGGTATGGCTCCTGCTCTGCCCAAGACCGCAAGAAACTACAAGAGGTCGTGAATGTAGCCCAATCCATCATGCAAACCAGCCGCCCATCCATTGATTCTGTCTACACTTCTCGTTGTTTCAGCAAAGCAGCCAGCATAATTAAGGACCCCACACACCCCAGACATTCTCTCTTCCATCTCCTTCCTTTGGGAAAAAGATGTAAAAGTCTGAGGTCATGTACCAACCAATTCAAGAACAGCTTCTTCCCTGCTGCTGTCAGGCTTTTGAATGAACTTACCTTGCATTAAGTTGATCTTTCACTGCACCATATCTTTTACTGTAAAAGAAAGCCAAATAAACACAAAAAACCATACGGCACAGGAACAGGCCCTTCAGCCCTCCAAGCCTGCACCGATCATGTGTTCCTAACTAGACCATCCGTTTGTATCCCTTTATTCCAAGTTTGCTCATGTGGCTATCTAGATAAGTATTAAATGATCCTAGCATGTCTGCCTCAACCACCTTGTTTGGTAATGCATTCCAGGCCCCCATCACCCTCTGTGTAAAATATGTCCTCCGCATTTCTTTTTGAACCTTGCCCCCCCCCCCTTACCTTGAACTTGTAACCCCTTGTGTTTGTCATTTCCAACCTGGGAAAAAGCTTCCAACTCTTCACCCTATTTATGCCCTTCATAATTTTATAAACTTCTATTTGGTTGCCCCCTCAACCTCTGCCTTTCCAGGGAGAACAATCCTAGTTTACTCAATCTCACCTCGTAGCTAATACCCTCCCTACCAGGCAACATCCTGGTAAACCTATTCTGCATGCTCTCCAAAGCTTTCACATCCTTCTGGTAGTGTGGTGACCAGAACTGGATGCAGGATTCTAAATGTGGCCTAACCAACTTTCTATGTAACTGCAACATCATATGCCAACTTTTATACTGTATGCCCCATCCAATAAAGTCAAGCATGCCATGTGCCTTCTTCACCACCTTTTCCAGCTGTGTTGCCACCTTTAAGGATCTGTGGACTTGCACACCCAGATCCCTCTATGTTTTACAAACTCCTGTTGGTCCTGCCATTTATTGTGTAGCTCCCACCTGCATTAGATCTACCAAAATGCATCACTTCGCGTTTATCTGGATTAAATTCCATCTGCCATTTCTCCGCCTAATTTTCTAGCCTATCTATATCCTGCTGACAATGTCAGCAATATTCTCTGACAATGTTCATCACTATCCACAACTCCAGCAAACTTTGTGTTGTCCACAAACTTACTAATCAGAACAGCTACGCCTGCTTCCAAATCATTTATATATAGATCACAAACAGCAGAGGTCCCAGTACAGAGCCCTGTGGAGCACTATATTACATTCTGCAGTCTCTTGTTTCCTTCTCTATGAACGATATGTTTTGTCTGTATAGCACGCAAGAAACAATGCTTTTCATTGTATGTTAATGCATGTGACAATAATAAATCAAATCAAATCAAATCACACACAACTCGACTGCTGATATCTTCAAGCTTTCTGCCCCTGTTTATATAGTCTCACATACCTAGTTTAAATAAATTAACCCACAACGCATTTACACAATCCCTTAGCAGTGTTTGGTGCCTTTTATATCATTTTAAAAACACAACAATTTGTACCTCACTCTGAGGCCAGCTTACCCAGCACAGAGCACCGTAATCACATTCTGTCTGAACAGGCAGTGTAGCCGAGTGGCGATTTTCAGTGCAGATGCCTGCAGTTATAGATGAAGACTGGATTCTGTAACTCCCCTCAGCATTGTTCCCATGTGTATGTGTCAGCATTTCTTCCCAGCCATGTCTCTTTCTGTTGCCACATTCCCTGAGTCACAGGACATGTCAAACCAGATGTTTCTCTGCCTACAACCAAACAGTTTGGGCTTGGTCCTTCTCGTTCAGTGACCAAGAACATCGCAATCCTAAATATTCTTCCTCAACTGTCTATCCCTTAACAAAAGTGCATCATTTCAAAGCTTTGACTACTTTGAAGTTCACATATTGAGGCACTTCATTGTGTCTACAGAGGCAATGACCGAGTGGTATTATTGCTAGGTTATTAATCCAGAAACTCAGCTCATATCCCATGGCAGGTTCGAATCCTGCCATGACAGATGGTGGAATTTTAATTCAATATTAAAAATATCTGGAATTAAGAATCTACTGATGACCATGAAACCATTGTTGGAAAAACCCATCTGGTTCACTAATGTCCCGTGCCATCCTTACCTGGTCTGGCCTACATGTGAATCCAGAGCCACAGCTTTGTGGTTGACTCTCAACTGCCCTCAGGCACTTAGGGATGGGCAATAAATGCTGGCCAACCAGCGACGCCCATGTCTCATGAATGGATAAATTAGGAAAAAGAAAACAGGCATACTTCTCTGATTTTTATGTCTCTTCCTTCAGGCAAGAAAGCTACTTGCCTCAAATGTTCTTCTTTCATACCCAATTGCAACAGCAGCTCATTATCACACCCTTGATTCATACCACTCCACCACTGGTAAGCGTGACTCCAGCTGCCTGGGCCCCAATCTCTGGATTCCCTCCCTAAACCTCTCCTGCTCTCACTTGTCCTTTAAAACACTCCTTAAAACATGCACCATTGACCAATGCTGTTGGTCACCTGACCCAATATCTCCTTACCTGGCTTGGTGACACATTTTGTTTCATATCTCTCCTGTGAAGCAACTGGGGACATTTTTAACCACATTAAATGTGGCGGGAAAGAAGTGATTCTACCAAATCTAACCAGAGAGAATGAAGAGTCTGGAACCTGCTTTCAGAAGAAGAGGCGGGGGCAAGAGTTAATAGAGTTTTGGCAATAACACTGCTTGTCTCTTTGAACCTGTATTTTTATCATTCTTTCTCAATGTAGCCCCCAGTTTGACTCCCCACCCCCCCCCGACTGAAACCACACTCAATCCAGACCCTCTCAAGCCAATTCCCAAACACCACCCCACCGCAAAGAAACTCAACTGGACTCACTACATAAACACAGGGGCTACAAGTGAGGTCAGAAGCTAGGAATACTGCGGCGAGTAACTCATCTCCTGACTCCCAAAGCCATCTCCAAGGCATAAGTCAGGAGTGTGATACTCTCCACTTGCCTGGATGGCTGCAGCTCCAACAACACTCAAGGAGCTCAACACCATCCAGGACAAAGCAGTCCACTTGATGGGCACCCCATCCACAAACATTCAATCCCTCCACCACCAATGCTCAGTAGCAGCAGTGTTTACTATCTACAAGATGCAGTGCAGCAATTTACCAAAGATCCTTAAACAACATCTTCCAAACCCAGGGCCACTTCCATCTAGAAGGACGAGGACAGCAGATACAAAGGGACACCACCACATGCAAGTACCCCTCCAAGCCACTCACCAACCCGACTTGGAAATATATCACCATTCCTTCATAGTCGCTTGGTCAAAATCCAGGGATTCCCTCCCTAAAGGCATTGGGTCAACCCACAGAACACGGACTGCAGCGGTTCAAGAAGGCAGCTCACCACCACCTTCTCAAGGGCAACTAGGGATGGGCAATAACTCCCATGTCCCATGAATGAATTTTTTAAAAAACCTTCAATTTCTAATCTGCTTTTTTGTTGCCGGGGTCTTGGGGCTAAGGTGGGGCAATGGGTACAAAATAACTGTTTACTGCTGGTCGTTCTTTGTCTTATATGAGGAGGGCAGCAGGGAGAAGATATAACTGCCAATTGTTGGGGACCCTTATTCTGCAAACCATCGTTAGATAGTCCACAGAATGTTGCAATTGCACACAGCTAAAGGAACAGAGCAACATCCACAATGAGAAGAGGGTATGACAAAAGAATAAACATCTCACAGCTCAACACTCAATTGAATCAGTCAGTTAACCCCAGTGTGGGTAACAGGGCATGAGACTGTCAACCAATAGCTCAGGGAAATAAAAATTTTCTTTCGCTTATCATTGTAACACGATTGGACATCATATTGAAGGCTTATGGCATTCTTCAGTAAATTGGACTCACCCTTCGGCTCAATCATCACTTTGTCCTGTCAACTGCTTCCAGTTCAAGGGCAAAGGGATCCCACTGAACAACAGAAACCACAGTCCATCTCTGTAAGTAATGAGAGTTAGCGATTGGGAAAGAAGCAGAGAAAGAACACAGGAGGAAATAGGCAAATTAGAGTTCAATAAGAATGAGAGGGACAGAAACATTAGGCCGAGAGAGGGAGAAAAAAAAGACGAAAAGAAAATAATTAAATTTTAAAGGTGGCTATGGTGTGGAGATGCCGGCGTTAGAATGAGGTGGGGCACAGTAAGAAGTCTCACGACACCAGGTTAAAGTCCAACAGGTTTATTTGGAATCACAATCTTTCGGAGCACTGATGAGGATAAATTAGAATCCAATAAGAACCTTTTTAAGAATGAGAGAGACAGAAACATTAGACCAAAACATCAACAAAAAAAAAGACAAAAAAGAAAATAGTTAAATTTGACTGGACGAAGGAGCAGTGCTCTGAAAGCTCGTGATTTCAAATAAACCTGTTGAACGTTAACCTGATGTCATGTGACTCATCTTAAATTTTTAAAACTGCTAACATCAATTTATTAATGGCTAGCTTGAGATTTCAGCTTCAGTTGTTCATTTCCTGGGCTGGGGAGGTTAAGTAGCATTGCAGGCTTGTAAATTTCTTCTTAAAAAGGTCCTTACACTGTTAATTACCAGCCCTAACTTCTTGTAGTAAGTTTATTGGGTCATGTGCAAAGGTAACAATTTTGTTGACACTCGGTGGGGAGGTTGAGACTGAGCTGCTGTTTTCACAAAGCTGATAACAGAACTATACAAATCATCTGAAACTAGAACTAGGGCTGCATGGGCTCAAAATAAGGGGCAGTAGATTTAGGACTGAGTTGAGGAGGAACTTCTTCACCCAAAGGGTTGTGAATCTGTGGCATTCCCTGCCCAGTGAAGCAGTTAAGGCTACCTCATTGAATGCTTTTAAGGCAAGGATAGATAAATTTTTGAACAGTAAAGGAATTAAGGGTTACATCAAGCGGTTGGGGAAATTGGGGCTGAATCCACAAAAAGATCAGCCATGATCTTATTGAATGGCAGAGCAGGCTCAAGGGGCCAGTTGGCCCACTCCTGCTCCTAGTTCTTATGTTCTTAATTTTTGGGAATTTGCAACTTCTGGTACAGCTTCCTTGTCTCAAGCTGCCTTGTTATTTGAGCACTAAGAACAATGAGTACAGTAAACTCTCCTTTAATATCTGGACTGTTACAAAGCTCTCCAATTTCATTTCAATCTCTTCTGAGGGCGTTGCCCATTTAAGAAAGAGAAGAAGAGAATTTTTTTCTCTCTGACGGTTGTAAATCTCTGGATCTCTCTTCCTCAAAATGTGACCCAAGCAGAGTCTTTGAATATTTTTAAGGCAGAGTGAGAAAGCTCCTTGATAAGCAAAGGGGTGAAAGGTTATGGTGGGTGAGCGGGAATGTGGAGCTGAGGGTTCAATCAAATCAGCCATGGCCTCATTGAATGGTGGAGCAGGCCAGAGGGGCTGAATGGCCATACTCCTGCTCCTAATTCATATTGTGTGGGGTCAGCTCCATTAACCCTGGGCTTCACATTGGTCATTTACTCATGAACTTGAGGTTGAGCTTGTGAGAGTGTAAACTGTACCCCATCTGATGAACTGATTGTCTTCCTCCTGCTTTGTGTTTCTAAAGGTTAAATTTTATTTATTAGTGTCACAAGTAGGCTTACATTAAACACTGCAATGAAGTTACTGTGAAAATCCCCCAGTTACCACACTGCGGCGCCTGTTCGGGTACACTGAGATACAATTCAGCATGGCCAATACATCTAACCAGCATGTCTTTCAGAATGTGGGAGGAAACCGGAGCACCCAGAGGAAACCCATGCAGACATGGGAAGAATGTGCAGACTCTGCACAGACAGTGACCCAAGCCGGGAATCGAACTCGGCTCCCTGACGCTGTGAGGCAGCAGTGCTAACCAACGTGCCACAGAGGAGAAGGAATCAGGACTCAGCAGGAGCCTGTCACGATTTTCAGACATTTACCTCTCCCAACACGAACCCCAGTAGAGCGATCGGGAAACGGGAACCCCAACAGACTTGCCTTTGCTTCCCAGCACGGGGTCACGGGCTAAAAAGGTGGCCTGCTGCCCTGGTGGAGATCTTGCATTGCACCTGGGAATCTTGGATTTGAGTGATGCACTTTTACACAGTCCCCATCAAGAGAGCTATCACCGGCCACAGGCAGACACCATCTGCGGGCTGCACACACAGATCTGAGCTTGGTTATGATTCTGCGAAATGCAGTCTAGACGAGGGCAGGGTTTCTGCAGGTTGACGATAGTCAGACACAGCAACTGGGTCAGTCTGAGGTTAAATAGGGCAATGTAAAGAAAAAAATCCAGCTCTCACTTTTTATTTGCATCTCCTGCTGCCAATGGACATAAATACTGCTGTCTGGATAATCAAAGAAACCCTACAGTGCAAAAGGAGGCCATTTAGCCCATCGAGTCTGCCCCAACCACAATCCCACCCAGGCCCTATCCCCATTACTCCATGCATTTACCCTATCTAGTTCTCCTGAGACTAAGGGGCAAGTTAGCATGGCCAGTCCACCTAACCTGCACATCTTTGGACTGTGGGAGGAAACCGGAGCACCCGGAGGAAACCCACGCAGACACGGGAGAACGTGCAAACTCCACACAGCCAGTGATCCCAGGCCGGGAATCAAACCCGAGTCCCTGGCGCTGTGAGGCAGCAGTGCTAACCAATGTGCTCACCATGCCCAGTGTTTACCATGAATCAGAGGACCATGTGTATGACTCCCACTGCAGATGCTGGGGCACAGAACCAAGACCGACACTCCCAGTGCAGAACACACAGAGTGCGGCACCGTCAGAGGTGCTGTCTTTTGGATGAGATGTTAAACTGCTGCCCTGTCTACTGTCTCTGGTGGACACATCACAAGGCACTATCTAAAGGAAGCACAGGGGTGTGGTCCTAGTCACCTGACCAATATTTAAATTTCAGTCACCATTATTCAAATCAGATGATCAGTACATTTACCTCACTGCTGCTTAGTCATAGAGTCTTGAGGTATACAGCATGGAAACAGGCTCTTCGGCCCAACTTGTCCATGCTGCCTTTTCTTTTAAACCCCTAAGCTAATCCCAATTGCTTGCATTTGGCCCATATCCCTCTATACCCATCGTACCCATGTAACTGTCTAAATGCTTTTTAAAAGACAAAATTGTACCCAACTCTACTACGACCTCTGACAGCTTGTTCCAGACACTCACTACCCTTTGTGTGAAAAAATTTCCCCTCTGGACACTTTTGTACCTCTCCCCTCTCACCTTAAAACCTACGCCCTCTTGTTTTAGACTCCCCTACCTTTGGGAAAAGATGTTGAAGATGTATCTTGTCTATGCCTCTCATTATTTTATAGACCCTCTATAAGATCACCTGTCAGCTTCCTACGCTCCAGAGAAAAAAGTCCCAGTCTATCCAGCCTTTCCTTATAACTCAAACCATCAAGTCCCAGTAGCATCCTAGTAAATCTTTCCTTCACTCTTTCTAGTTTAATAATATTCTTTCTATAATTGGGTGACCAGAACTGCACACAGTATTACATGTGTGGCCTTACCAATGTCTTGTATAACTTCACAAGACATCCCAACTCCTGTATTCAGTGTTCTGACTGATGAAACCAAGCATGCCAAATACCTTCTTCACCACTCTGTTCACCCGTGACTCCACTTTCAAGGAGCTATGAACATGTACCCCTAGATCTCTTTGTCCTGTAACTCTCCCCAACGCCTCACCATTAACTGAGTAAGTCCTGCCCTGGTTCAATCTACCAAAATGCATCACCTCGCATTTGTCTAAATTAAATTCCATCTGCCATTCGTCAGCCCATTGGCCCAATCGATCAAGATCCCGTTGCAATCGGAGATAACTTTCTTCACTGTCCACTATGCCACCAATCTTTGTGTCATCTGCAAACTTACTAACCATGCCTCCTATATTCTCATCCAAATCATTAATGTAAATAATAAATAACATTTGTCAATTATATTAGCAAATAATGACTGCAATCTGCTTGTGGTAGATCGCAATCTGCAATTTGCTTTGAATTTCAGAAGTATTTTATTGACCGGAAAGTACTTTAGAATAGAGGAATATGGAATAATGGGAACAAGAGGAGGCCATTTAGCCCCTCAAGCCTGTTCCATCTTGCCTGATCTGAATCTTAACTGTATCTCCCCATCTTGGATCCAGAACCCCAAATTCTCACTTGGGTGGTATGGTGGCACAGTGGTTAGCAGCGTCAGGGACCCAGGTTTGATTCTTGGTTTAGGTCACTGTCTGTGTGGAGTGTGCACGTTCTCCCCACGTCTGCACGGGTTTCCTCCGGATGCTCCGGTTTCCTCCCACAGTCTGAAAGATGTGCTGGTTTGGTGCATTGATCCAAACAAGCACTGGAGTGTGGCAACTAGAGGAATTTCACAATAACTTCATCGCAGTGTTAATGTAAGCCTTATTGTGACTAACAAATAAACTTCACTTTACTTCTGTACCCCAACAGCAATCTATCACTCACAGGCCTGAACTTACGAAGGGCCTGTTCTGCGCTGTAATGACCTCCTGCATCCACCACATTTCAGGCATTTCAGATTTCCTTCACCCTTTGTCTGCCCCCGTTCTGGCTCTCGTTTGTAGGTCACTTCTCCTGGTTGCCAGAGGATGTGTGAAAAGTGACGTACTTTAAAACGTTTCACTCTCAAACTGTACACATGGATTCATTCATTCAAAGGGAGGCTGGATAAACACATGACCCCTGACTTTCTCTCTTCCACCTTCTTTCGTCAGCAAAAAGATACAAAAGTCTGAGGACGTGTACCAACTGACTCAAGAACAGCTTCTTTCCTGCTGCTTCCAGACTTTTGAATGGACCTATCTCGCACTAAGTTGATCTTTCTCTACACCCTAGCTATGACTGTAACACGACATTCTGCACTCGCTTGTTTCCTTCTCTATGAACGGTATGCTTTGACTGTATAGCGTGCAGGAACAATACTTTTCACTGTATAGTAATACAGGTGACTATAATAAAGCAAATCAAATCAAAGGAGAAAGGAACAGAAGGGCGGTACGGTGGCACAGCGGTTAGCACTGCTGCCTTACAGCACCAGGGGCCCAGGTTCAATTCTGGCCTCAGGTCGCTGACAGTGTGGAGTTTGCACATTCTCCCTGTGTCTGCGTGGGTTTCCTCTGGTTTCATCCCAAAGCCCAAAGATGTGTGGGTTAGGTTGACTGGCCATGCTAAATTGACCGGAGTGTCAGGGGCATTAGCAGGGTAAATGTGTGGAGTAATGGAGGATAGGGTGTGGTTGGTGCAGGCTCGATGGGCTGAATGGCCTCCTTCTGCACAGTAGGGATTCTATGATATACTGATAGGGAGAAATAATGAGGGGTGGGAGAGATCGCAAGGAGTGTGAGGAAGTTGGAACAGAAATACAGGGTAGACCATTAGGCTTGAATCCATGAGAGATAAAAGTCACCCTTCCAATTTTCAGGCAAAGAAATGTGATCAAAGGTGAAGCATTTTAACTTATTGTCCCTGCAGCACGATAGGTTAAAAATTCTCATCCTTATTTACAAATCCCTCCATGTTCTTGTCCCTCCCGATCTCTGCAATCTTTCGGGTGGCAAGTTGGCACAGTGGTTAGCACTGTTGCCTCACAGCCCCAGGGACGCAGGTTCGATTCCTGCCTTGGGTCACTGTCTGTGTGGAGTTTGCACGTTCTCCCTGTGTCTGCGTGGGTTTGCTCCAGTTTCCTCCTGCAGTCCAAAGATGTGTGGGTTAGGCGGATTGGCCATGCTAAATTAACTCTGAGAGTCAGGGTGATTAGCAAGGTAAATACATGGGGTTATAGGGATGGGGCCTGGGTGGGACTGTTGTCGGTGCAGGCTCGATGGGCTGAATGGCCTCCTTCTGCATTGTAGAGATTCTATGAAATCTCTTCCAAAGATCTCTGCACATCTTCAATCTCCTCACTCACACAACCCCGATTTCCATTGTTCCAACATTTGCGACCATGCCTTCAACTAGCCAGGCCCCAACCTCTCAGATTCCCTTCCTGAATCTCTCCACTTCATTTTCTTCCTTTAAGACTCTCTTCTAAACTTTCCCCTTTGATCAAACTTTTGATGCTGCGATTGAATATCGCATTACCTAGCTCGGTGTCCAGCTTAATTTGATATTGAAGCGGCTTGGCATTTTCACCTATGTTAAGACACTTGGGGTGGAATATTCCCATCACGGGAATCGTAGCGGGTGGGACACGGACCACGCTGAGGTCCATTGACCTTGGGCGGGATTTTCCAGCCTTGGGATGAGTGCGGCTGGGAAGTGCGGCCCTTTATCTGTGGTGTATTCATGCGGTCAGCTCACTTTTAGATAAAGGAATGAAACGGTTGCCACACAGTGGGCCACTAAACCAGTTTGTGGAGTTTAATTCGATCGATTTTGCCCACTTACAATCCAGGATGGGAAAATCTCCCCATGCCTCTAATGATGTCATCACATATAATCATGTGACAATCTACACAGCGATGCACTGGTTCACAAGACAGGAAACTATCTAAATGCAAGTTGTTGTTAGATAACAACAAGTTTCCAACAGGTAGAGTTTATTAAAACCAAAATTACACACAAACACAATTGCTATCCCGATCTCGTCATTCGAGATGTTTATTGGGAAAGGAAATCCCACAGGAAATTTGAGGTGCTGTTATTCCCAGGGCGCAGTCACTTACCGTGTCTCTGCTTGCTGACAGACGCTCTGGGGAACCGGATCATCTTACATTTATTCCTAAATCCACCAACAGGATATCCAAATCACAACCTCAGGATGTCGCAATGTGCTTTACAGCCAATCCTGTCCTTTTTAATTTGTAATCATTGTTGTAGTAAATGCGGCAGGCAATTTGTGAACAACACGCTCCCACACAAAATGCGATAATCACCACGTAATCTGCTTCACAGATTCAAACACTCCCAGGAGAGGTACAGCACAGGGTTAGATACAGAGTGAAGCTCCCTCTAAACTGTCCCCATCAAACACTCCCAGGACAGGTACAGCACAGGGTTAGATACAGAGTAAAGCTCCCTCTACACTGTCCCCATCAAACACTCCCAGGACAGGTACAGCAGGGGGTTAGATACAGAGTAAAGCTCCCTCTAAACTGTCCCCATCAAACATTCCCAGAACAGCTACAGCACAGGGTTAGATACAGAGTAAAGCTCTCTCTATACTGGGAGTGTTTGATGGGGACGGTGTAGAAAAATATTGCGTGCTTAGCATTAACAGCTATTACTTTGGTAAGTACAAGATTCAATAAATATTTGTTACAGCAAAGGGTACACTTGTGATGGTAAACTGTTTCCATGGAAACACAGCAGTGGATTTTGAGACCGAACGGAAACTGTCTTGAGAAGATTTGCAGAGCTGTTGATAATAACCCTTTAACTGATCATTCCGTTCAGTCAAAACAAACGAGAAGGCATGTTATTTACTCGGTATGAAGTGGCTGTTTTATTAATTAGTATTTTAGTTAAATAGAATTGAGCGACTGCTCAAGTCAACTGCACTTCCAGAACTCTGGGGTTCACGAGTATTTTCCTGCTCCATAATCTCCCCATCAGCCACAATCCACCCCATTCCTAACGTGCCTCACCCTCAACCACAGGGACGAGGTGGCACCCTCCAAGCTCACCGAAAGCAGCCTCCAGAGGGAAACACATAACAGAAATAAACTGGGCTTCAGCACCCTCGGGTGGGGGGGGGATATTACCCAGAGACATGCACTTGTATAGGTATTTTTTACATTTGTGTACGTATCCGAGTATATACAAAAGTGAGTATGTCTGTGTATGCCTGTCTTTTTTATTCATGGCGTCGCTGGCTGGCCAGCATTTATTGCCCATCCCTTGTTGCCTTTGAGAAGGTGGTGGTGAGCTGCCTTCTTGAATCACTGCAGTCCATGGTCTGTGGATTGACCCACAATGTTATAGGGAGGGATTCCATGATCTTACCCAACCACTGCGAAGGAACTGCAATATATTTCCAAGTCAGGATGGGTCGTCTCACAACACTAGGTTAAAGTCCAACAGGTTTATTTGGTAGCACGAGTTTTCGGAGCACTGCTCCTTCATCAGGTGAGTGATAAACCTGTTGGACTTTAATCTGGTGTTGTGAGACTACTTACTGTGCCTACCCCAGTCCAATGCTGGCCTCTCCACATCAAGTCAGGATGGTGAGTGGCTTGGAGGGGAACATGCAGGTGGTGGTGTTCCCATTATTCTGCTGCCCTTGTCCTTCCAGATGGAAGTGGTCGTGGGTTTGGAAGGTGATGTCTCAGGATCTTTGGTGAATTGCTGCAATGCATCTTGTAGATAGTACACACTGCTGCTACTGAGCGTCAGTGATGGAGGGATTGAATGTTTGTGGATGTGGTGCCAATCAAGTGGGTTTAGTGTTAAGCTTCTTGAGTGTTGTTGGAGCTGTGCCCATCCAGGTAAGGGGGAATATTCCATCACACTCCTGACTTGTGCCTTGTAGATGGTGGACAGGCTCTGGGGAGTCAGGAGGTGAGTTACTTGCTGCAGTATTCTGAGTCTCTGCCCTGCTCTTGTTGCCACTGTATTTATGTGGTAAGTCCAGTTGAGTTTCTGGCCAATGGTAACCCCAAGGGTGTTGACAGTGGGGGATTCAGTGATGGTAACGCCATTGAATGTCAAGGGGCGGTGGTTAAATTGTCTCTTATTGGTGATAGTCATTGCCTGGCATTTGTGTAGCGCGAATGTTACTTGTCACTTGTCAGCCCAAGCCTGGATATTGTCCAGATCTTGTTGCATTTGAACACGGACTGCTTCAGTATCTGGGGAGTCACGAATGGCGCTGAATGGCGCAATCATCGGCGAAGAGCCCCACTTCTGACCTTATGATGGAGAGAACGTCATTGATGAAGCAGCTGAAGATGGTTGGGCCTAGGACACTACCCTGTCCTACTCCTGCAGCGATGTCCTGGAGCTGAGATGACTGACCTTCCACAACCACAACCATCTCCCTATGTACCAGGTTATGACTCCAACCAGTGGAGAGTTTGCCCCCTGATACCCATTGATTTCAGTTTCGCTAGGGCTCCTTGATGCCACACTCGGTCGAATGCGGCCTTGATACCAAGGGCTGCCACTCGCACCTCACCTCTGGAATTCAACTCTTTTGTCCATGTTTGAACCAAGGCTGTAATGAGGTCAGGAGTTGAGTGACTCTGGTGGAACCCACACTGGGCATCACTGAGCAGGTTATTGCTGAGCAGGTGCTGCTTGATAGCACTGTCGATAACCCCTTCCATCATTTTACTGATGATTGAAAGCTGACTAGGCGATAATTGGCCAGGTTGGATTTGTTCTGCTTTTTGTGTCCAGGACACATACCTGGGCAATTTTCCAGCTTGTTGGGTAGATGCCAGTGTTGTAACTGTACTGGAAGAGTTTGGCAAGGGGAACAGCAAGTTCTGGAGCTCAAGTCTTCAATATTATCGCCAGAATGTTATCAGGGCTCATTGCCTTTGCAGTATCCAGTGCCTCCAACCGTTTCTTAATATCACATGGAATGAATCGAATTGGTTGGAGACTGGCAGCTGGGATGCTGGGGACCACTGGAGGAGGTCGAGATGGATCATCCACTCGGCACTTCTGGCTAAAGATTGCTGCAAATGCTTCAGCCTTATATTTTTTCACTGATGTGCTGGGCTTCTCCATCATTGAGGAAGGGGATATTTGTGGAGCTGCCTCCTCCAGTGAGTTTTTTAATTGTCCACTCCCATTCTTCACTGGATGTGGAAAGACTGCAGAGCTTAGATCTGATCCACTGGTTGTGGATCGATTACCTCTGTCTATCAGTTGCTGTTAATGCTGTTTGGCACACAAGTAGCTTCACCAGGTTGACACCTCATTTTTAAGTATACCTGGTGTTGCTCCTGGCATGGTTCTCCTGCACTCTCCATTGAAGCAGGGTTAATTCCCTGAGTTGATAGCAATGGTTGAGTGGGGGATATGCCGGGCCGTGAGGTTACAGATTGTGCTGGAGTACAATTCTGCTGCTGTTGATGGCCCACAGCGCCTCATGGGTGCCCAGTCTTGAGTTGCTAGATCGGTTCAAAGTCTGTCCCATTTAGCATGGTGATAGTGCCACACAACACGCTGGAGGTTATTCTCAAAGTGAAGGCAGGACTTTGTCTTCGCAAGGACAGTGCGGTGTTCACTCTCACCGATACTGCCATGGACTGATACATCTGCAGCCGGCAGATTGGTAAGGATGAGGTCAAGTATGTCATTTACCTCTTGTTGGTTCCTTCACCACCAGCTGCAGACCCAGTCTCGCAGTTACATCCTTTAGGACCTGAGCAGCTCGTTCAGTAGTGCTGCTGCCGAGTCAATCTCGTGACGGACATTGAAATCCCACACCAGAAATCATCTTATGCGCTTACCACCCGGTGCTGCGCGTGCATATTAGTGTTTGCGTTCATGTCCATGTGCCAGTCTGCCTGCGTGTAACGCTGTCTGTCTGTGTGTATTTGTGAGCCTGTGTGCGTTTGTCTATCCATGCATTTGTGACTGTGTGTATTTGTGTGCATGTGTGTATCTGTCTGTACATTTGTGTATGCATCTCTGTGTTTGTGTGTACGCATGAGTATACCTGCGTCTGTGTATCTGTTTGTATGTGTGTGAGTGCGTGCATTTGCGTATGTCTGTGTGTATATATCTGTGTGTAAGTATGTGTATATGTATATCTATGCATACATATATATCTGTGCATGTGTGTATATCTGTGCACGTGTGTGTATGTCTATCTGTGTGTGTGTATATTTGTGTGGGTATCTGTGCATGTGTGTGTATATTTGTGCACATGTGTATATTTATGCATGCGTGTATACCTGTGTGTATATTTATGCATATATGCATATGTATATATCTGTGTGTATGTATATTTGTGCATATGTGTATATCTGTGCATGTGTCTATATCTGTGTGCGTGTGTCTATATCTGTATGCGTATGCATTTTGTGGTTGTGCATATGTATATCTCTGTGTGTTTGCATGTATATTTGTGCATATCTGTGCATATCTTATTCTGTGCATATGTGTATGTATGCATATCTGTGTGCGTGTGTTTGTACATATGTGTACATCTGCATGTGTGTATGTAAATGTGTGTGTATGTATATTTGTGCACATTTTACATATATCTGTGCGTGTGTGTATGTGAATCTACATTTGTGATTGTGTGTATATATATATCTGTGTATGCCTATACATATGTGTATGTGTGTGTATGTATACCTGTACATGTGTGTAAATATATCTGTGCATATGTGTATGTATATCTGCATGTGTGTACATATATCTGCATGTGTGTACTTGTGTATGTATATCTGCATGTATGTGTATGTTGTATGTGTGTGTGTATATGTATATCTGTGTGTGTATGTGCATATATCTGTGCATCTGTGTGTGTTTATCTATGTGTGTGTCTGTGTGTGTAGCTGTGGGTATGTATATCTGTGTGTGTGTGTGTGTGTATGTGTATCTGTGTGTGTGTGAGTGTGTGTATGTATATCTGTATGTGACTGTGTGATGTGTGTGTGTAGCTGTGCGTGTGTGTGTGTGTGTGTGTATCTGTGTATGTGTTTATCTGTGTGTGCGTGTATACCTGTGTGTGTGTGTGTGTGTGTGTGTGTGAGTGTGTATGTGTGTGTGTGAGTGAGTGAGTGTGAGTGTGTGTGTATGTGTGTGTGTGTGTACGTGTGTGTGTACGTGTGTGTGTGTGTGTGTGAGTGAGTGTGAGTGCCTGAGTGTGTGTGTATCTGTGTGTGCATGTATATCTGTGTGTGTGTGTGTGTGTGTGTGTATCTGTGTGTGCATGTATATCTGTGTGTGTGTGTATCTGTGTGTGCATGTATATCTGTGTATGTGTGTGTGTGTGTGTATCTGTGTGTGCATGTATATCTGTGTGTGTGTGTATCTGTGTGTGCATGTATATCTGTGTGTGTGTGTGTGTGTATCTGTGTGTGCATGTATATCTGTGTATGTGTGTATCTGTGTGTGCATGTATATCTGTGTGTGTACCTGTGTGTGCATGTATATCTGTCTGTGTGTGTGTGTGTGTGTGTATCTGTGTGTGCATGTATATCTGTGTGTGTGTGTGTGTGTGTATCTGTGTGTGCATGTATATCTGTGTGTGTGTGTGTGTATCTGTGTGTGCATGTATATCTGTGTGTGCGTGTGTGTGTGTGTGTATCTGTGTGTGCATGTATATCTGTGTGTGTGTGTGTGTGTGTGTATCTGTGTGTGCATGTATATCTGTGTGTGTGTGTGTGTGTCTATCTGTGTGTGCATGTATATCTGTGTGTGTGTGCGCGTGTTCTGAGTAATTTCTCAGTTCAGGAAGGTTTCATGCATTGGGAATGTCTGTGTTGGATTTATCGTCAGTCCTGTCACATCTGCCTGAAACCCTGACAGCTGCAGATGACCAGTTGCCCATCTCTTCCCAGCTTCTCTCTATGCCCTGCCCTGGACATTGGCCCAGAATGTGTTGCCCTCAGGATATGGAGGCCAACATTCGTACTGTCCAACAGAGGCACCAGATGGTGATGGGGAACGGCAGCCTGACCAGTGCACTCACTCTTACTCAGCAAGGTTGTAGCTATAAGCTGAGACCTGATTGTGATCATCTTCATTTCCACAGACAGTATTTCCATGTCTCTCTTCCTCTTATTTGCTTGTACAGTGTTGCTCAGAGGAGCAAGAGAAAGACATTTAACTCAAAGAGACAGCTCCACTGGTACAACAGAAAATTACTGGTCCATTTTACCTCCTCATTTCCAATGTCTAATCTGTGTCCAAACCCTTCTCCAACAAAAATCCAATTGGAATACTCTGAGTTTGATTGATTTAAATTAGGCCTGCCCCCCACACTTCAACCTGCCCCCCACACAGTTCCCCAACACTCCCTCTCCCCATACCTCTATTCCCCTCCCCCACTCTATAACTCTCCACACCCCCCCACTCCTCCCCCTAAGCAACAGTGAAGAAACGGCGACATATTTCCAAAGCAGGATGGATTTGTTCTGTCTTTTCACAAACAGTTCCTGCCTGGGCAATTACCCACGTTATTGGCAGCACTGCAGCTGTACTTTGTAGTGCGTACAGCACGTGAGTGTGCCTGTGTGTGTGTGCCTGTTTATATGGCTGTGTTTTATGGTTTTACCCTTTCAGTACAGATGACACTCTGGTGAATCTGCATGTACCCCCTCCAAGGCCAACATCCCCTTCCTGGGGCACAGAGTCCAGAACTGAACCCACTGACTCCAGGTGGGGCTTTGCCCAAGGTTCTGTAATTTGGAAACATAGCTTGCTCCCCTTGAGAAACTAACAATCCGTCACATTCTGATTACTTTCTGCATCCATCACCTAATAGTGATTTCTGCATCTCCGTCTCCCTCAGTTGAGTTGAACTCACATGTAAGATAGTAAGCAGGAATTTATTTTGGCACTGTCACAAGCAGTCTTATATTAACACTGCAATGATGTTATTGTGAAAATCCCCACTCTGGCACCTGTTTGGGTTGCACTGAGGGAGAATTTAGCACGGCCCTAACCAGCACGTCTTTCGGACTATGGGAGGAAGCCAGAGCACCCAGAAGAAATCCACGCAGACATGGGGAGAAGTGCAGACTCTGCACGGTAAGTGACCCAAGCCGGGAATCGAACCTGGGTCCCTGTTGCTGTGAGGCAGCAGTGCTAACCACTGTGCCATCGTGCCTCCCATTAGACCATTCGGCCCCTCTACCCTGCCCCACCATTTAATAGGATCATGGCTGATCTCTGATTGTGACCTTAACTCCATTTTCCTGTCTTCTGCTCGTAATCCATGACTTCTCGTTCATCAAAAATCTGTCTAACTCTCCCTTGAACATATTCAATGCTTCAGCCCCCAAGTGCCGAGTCTGTAAAACTGTAATGATCCTTTGAGAGAAGAAACTTTGCTTCATTTGCATTGTAACCAAGACAGCCTTTATTTTTAAACTCTGCTTCTAGATTCACTTGTGAGGGGAAACATCTCTCAGAATCTACCTGGTCAAGTGCTCTCAGAATCTCCTGTATTGCAGTAAGATCACTTCTCCTCATTCTAAACTCCAGTGAGTGTCGGCCCAACCTGTTCATGCTTTTCTCATAAAACAACACCTCCATCCCAGGAATTGGCCTAACGAACTTTCTCTGAACTGCTTTCAGTGGAAGTAAATCTCTCCCTAAGTAAGGTGACCAAGACTGTACACAGTACTCCAGCTGTACACATTTGCCCACTTGATAGACAGCAACCTCACACTGTGAATCTGTTTTGCAGTTTTGGGGAAACTCCCACCTCGTTATCTCTGAGGAGGCACTAACATTCATCTGGGACTACACAGCCCAACTTCAGAGAGCTATACAAAGTGTATCTGCATTTGCTAATACAGGCTCACCAACAGGAGACACAAGATCTGCTCAGACAAAAGGCTCCTCAAATATTCGGCACGGTAGCACAGTGGTATGGATGGCATGGTAACACAGTGATTAGCACTGCTGCTTCACAGCTCCAGGGACCTGGGTTCGAGTCCCGGTTTGGGTCACTGTCTGTGTGGAGTTTGCACATTCTCCTTGTGTCTGCATGGGTTTCCTCCCACAATCCAAAGATGTGCGGATTAGGTTTTTTGGCCATGCTAAAATTGCCCGTTAGTGTCCTGAGATGTGTAGGATAGAGGGATTAGCAGGCAAATGTGTAGGGATATGGGGGTAGGGCCTGGGTGGGATTGTGGTTGGTGCAGACTCAATGGGCCGAATGGCCTCTTTCTGTACTGTAGGGTTTCTATGATTCTTTGCTTCTTTTCAACTCATAATGGCTGGGATGTTTAGCCTTCTGTCAGAAGCAGCCAGGTTCCAAACAATGGATACACATCCTTTGTCAAAGACCTGGTGAAGAAATGGGGTCACGTGAGTGAGGCCTCTGGCTTGTTGAACAAGTTAATATTGCCTTGCTGAGCTGAATAGTTCAGTCTGCTGCTTTAATATCTGACTAGCAGGCCACACTGAAAGGAGCTCTGCCCAGATAGAACACTTGGCTCCATCTAGACTGCGTTTGTTGTGAGTCTGTACCATCGCCTACAAGACTGAATCTCTTGGTGCCTGTGAATTCTACAGCATCGGTTCTCGACCTGCCAACCTCCATGAAGGAATACCTCATTGGACTTTGATTCTAGAACTCACATGACCCAATATTAACCTTCTCTGTGGTCTCTGTAATGTGAAACTTTCTTTTCTCTATCCCTCTCTTTATTGTGTGAGTGTTGAGGTGACATTGCAATCCTCTTCCTGCGTTTCAAGTGTGTGCAAATAAACTAACCCTTTGAGTTCATCCTATCCCGAGTTTGCTGTGAGGTTATTAATAGAAACTGTGATCACCAAAAACCGAGGGGGTGAGGGCAATTCGCCACCGCTAGTGAGAGTCAAAACAAATCAAAGCTTATATATGGGAGGGGGGGGGTGGGTGAGAGGAAAAATTAAAGCCGTTTTAATTAACACCCCTCCCATCCTTAACACTACATTGAGCTCAATTAGTCACAGTACTGCCAGGTGCATCATGGAGCAGATACCCAGAAACAGGGCGAAAGAGATGAGGAGTTACAGTTCAAAAGCTCAACATGTCATAGGATCATAGAATCCTACAGAGCAGAAGGAGGCCATTCGGCCCATCGAGCCTGCAGTGACCACAATCCCAATCAGGCCCTATTCCCGCAACGCCTCATACTTACCCTGCTAATCCCCCTGATACTAAGGTTAATTCAGCATGGCCAATCAACCGAACCCTCACATCTTTGGACTGTGGGAGGAAACTGGAGCACCTGGAGGAAACCCATGCAGACACAGGGAGAATGTGCAAACATCACATAGACACCCAAGGCCAGAACTGAATCATTAAATCACAGAATCCCTACAGTGCAAAGAGAGGCCATTCAGTCCATCGAGCCTACACCGACCACAGCCGCACCCAGGCCTTATTCCTGTAACCCCATGCATTTAGCTTAGCTAATCCTCTGACACTAAGGGGCAATTTAGCATGGCCAATCCACCTCCCCTGCACATCTTTGCGTTTTGTAAAGTTCAGAATGGAGGATAGAGGGTGAAACAGGATGGCGGCGAGAGAGGGAGGGAATCCCAGTTTAACAAGGCCGAGGTTTAACAAAGAGGATATTGGGGTCTTACAAAAGGACAGAATTGCAATTTGTATAGCGCCTCTCGTGACATCTGAACATCTCAGAAAACTGAATTCTTTTGCAATGCAGTCACCGTGCAATGGAAGAAAAGTGGTGGTCGATTTGTGCACAGCAAGATCCCACACACCGGCTATGGCTTAGGTTGATGGATAAATAATGTCCCGGGGCACCAGGGGAAATAGTGGCCAATGAATGTCCGCATCTACCAGAGAGGGTTTGATATCTCCTCCAAGAGATGGTGCCTCTGACAGGGCAGCATTCCCAAGGTGTTGGCAATGGAAGTGCCGGCCTGGGATGCCAGCTTGAATCTGCGGAGTGGAGTTTGTTGGCCAGGTGGGGTGATGGGGACTAAGTGTGATGCAGGTCACTGCACCCTGGCTGACATTGAGAGCAGGGAAACTGATGCAACCAGTCCAGGTTTGAACTGAGGGTGAAGGCACAGGGGAAAAGTTCAGAGTCTGCAGAGGAGGAAGACTTGTAGGGGAGAGAGAGAGAGGAGAGGAAGTGACTAGAGATGAGAGGGAGCCTGGTCTCACAGAGACACAGCTTTGACCTGGGGATTTGCTACAGAGTCCCTGAAACAAACGTGTGCCCTTCACAGCTCCTGGTTCCTCTGTGAAACCTCAGTAAACATGCAGAGAGGCCAGTAGCCCTGGCACTTTGTGAAATGATCCCACAGGGAATCCAGTGAGTGGAATCGATCCACTCACATCAATCCAGTGGAGATTTGATAACACATTCTGCACCAGCTCCTGTCTCTTTTTTTTTAAAAAGAAAGAGCAATTTCCTTTGTCTCTCCTGATTGGAATGCAAATTCTGCCGGGGCTGCAGAGAAAGATCCCACAGAATACCGGGGGTGCGGAGTGTCCCCTTTAAGCAGTTGCTGCATCGCCTGTCCCACAATCTCTTGCCTCTTTCTCTGCTCCCTTTTTGCGCAGGGAGGGACGCATTTCTGTCATGGATATACACGTTCTTTCCAAAACCAGCCTGCCACCCCCCCCCCCACCCCCAGCCCCGCATTCTCTTTGCCCCTCTGTTTGCACCCTCCCCCCCCCCCCCCCCCCCCAGTCCCTTCCCTTCACTCACCCAAGACTCCAGCGCTGGCTGCCCGCTTCTCCGCCGCCTCTCGCATCTCCTTCTCGGGCTGAGGTTGTCTCTCCGCGTCGCTGTCCTCCTTCTCCTTCCTTGGCACCGGCATCTCCCAGTGCAAAGATGCTGCTCTCTACACGGGCTGCATTTGGGGTGCAGTGCTCTGTCTGCTGGGGTTACTTTGACTCTCCCTACATCCCCCCCACACGCACTCACACCTCCCCCTTTGTGAAAGCTTGATGCAGTGCCTGGCACCTCCTGGGCATGACAATCTCCTGAAGCCACTCTCTCTCTCTCTCTCTCTGCACACACACACACACACACAGCACTGGGAAACTGCAAGGTTAGAGGATGAAAGCAAAATGCAGGATTAATCATCCGCTTTGTATCCCCGCCCGAGCCAGGAACAAAGAGACACAGAGGGCATCAGGGAGAGAGATGGCTGGGCAGAGAGACAGATTAACAAGGAGGGAGACTGGGATTAACAGGGACAGAAAGAGGGGGAATGTAGGGAGCATCATAGCATCCCTACAGTACAGAAGGAGGCCATTCGGCCCACCGAGTGTGTACCAACCACAATCCCACCCCAATTTCCATAACCCCACATATTTACCCTGCTAATCCCCCTGACACTGAGGGGCAATTTAGCATGGACAATCAACCTAACCTGCGCATCTTTGGACTGTGGGAGGAAACCTGAGCACCCAGAGGAAACCCACGCAGACACAGGGAGAATGTGCAAACTCCACACAGACAGTCACTCGAGGCCGGAATTAAACCCGGGACATGGTGAGGTAGCAGTGCTAACCGCTGTGCCACCGAGTTGTCCCCATTGAGAAGGATATCTAGGAAAACAAACAGTAAGGCAGAGATTGGGCTAATTTTAATTCCCAGTACCCAAAAGGAAAGGGGATTTGGGTCTTTGAAGGGGAGTTTTTTTTCATTCCTGCCAGTTGCTGTATAGGGGCTATCTATTAACCGTCTCTCCCCTGAAGATTGTGGGGTCAACACCCCCCTGCAGACCCTTGATCATGTGGCTGACCCTTCTAGTGCAGTACTGAGGGAGAGCTGCACTCTCAGAGGCGCTGTCTTCAGGATGAGATTTTCTTTAAGACATTTCTCCCAAGCCCGGGAGCAGGTGAATGGCCTCTCCCAGTGAGACTGAGGGGAATTTCCAGTGGACCTGGGGAAATGAATCCCTTCCCACAACCCCCGCATTGGCACAAGTTCTTCTCACTGGGGCTGTCTGGACAGGCCAGATTTATTTATTTAATTTATTATTGTCACATGTACTAATATACAGTGAAAACTATTGTTTCTTGCGCGCTATACAGACAAAGCATACTGTTCATAGAGAAGGAAAGGAGAGCGTGCAGAATGTAGTGTTACAGTCATAGCTAAGGTGTCGAGAAAGATCAACTTAATGCAAGGTAGGTCCATTCAAAAGCCTGACAGCAGCAGGGAAGAAGCTGTTCTTGAGTCGATTGGTACATGACCTCAGACTTTTGGATCTTCTTCCTGATGGAAGGTGGAAGAGAGAATGTCCAGGGTGCTTGTGGTCCTTAATTATACTGGCTGCTTTTACAAGGCAGCAGGAAGTGCAGGCTGAGTCAGTGGATGGGTGGCTGGTTTGTGTGATGGACTTAGCTTCATTCACGACGCTTTGTAGTTTCTTGTGGTCTTGGACAGAGCAGGAGCCATACCAAGTTGTGTTACAACCAGAAGGAAAGCGTTCTGTGGTGCATCTGTAAAGGTTGGTGAGAATCGTAATGAATATGCTGAACTTCCTTAGCTTTCTGAGAAAATAGTTGGTGGGCTTTCTTAACTATAACGTCAGCATGGGGTGACCAGGACAAATTGTTGGTCTGAACACCTAGAAACCTGAAGCTCTCGACCATTTCCACTTCATCACTATTGACGTAGACAGGGCCATGTCCTCCACTACGTTTCCTGAAGTTGATGAGAATCTCCTTTGCTTTACTGACATTGAGGATGAATGGCGGAAGCCTTGTCTACACACAGAACATGCAAACAGTGATTCCCAGCTAGGAACATAGCTTCATCTTTCCATGTCCAAAATCCAATACATTCAGGTTCTGATCAATTGGGGATCAATCAGGTTCTGCTTTGAGATTGGTTTGAGATTCCCGTCTGCCATTCCTTTTATTCCACATTCCCAGGCCTTGCTGCTCAGTCAGGTCTTGTGCGGAAGTGTCTCTCCAGCTTCCTGAGCAAGATGTCAAACTGAACACTTGTCCTCTCAGGAAGAAGTAAAAGATCTCACTGTGTTATTGAGCAGGGGCAATTCCCCGGGGCCAATATTTATTCATCAACCAACACCACCTGGAAAGGAAGCTGATTATCACATTGCTGTGCGTGAGATCCTGCTGTGTATAGAAAACTTGCTGCATTTTCTACATCGTGACAGTGACTACCCTTCGATGCCTGTGAAGTGACATTGCAAGGTGATGAACAGCAGCGGCAAATGTACTTTCCCATCAGAGAAAAACTAAAGGCGATAGCCATGAACAAACCAGAGTGTCGGGCAAATAATTACCCTGGGAGAGAAACTCAAACATGGAGAACGGCGGAGGCAAAACAGAGAAGGAAAGATATAAGCAGGAAGAACAAGAAGCACAGACCACCATTGAACCTTGGATCTTGAGACAGGAGCAGCACATTACCAACAGATCCACACAGTTCCGACTGGTGGCAGCAGGGACTAAGCTGATACTGTGTGGCCAAATTCCCCGCCAGCTCCACTTTCAAGTTTGTTAATGACGCTACCATAGTGGATCAGACCTCAAACAATGACAAGACACAATGCAGATAAGAGACAGAGAATCTGGTGAACTGGTGCAATGATAATAATCTCTCTCCATCAAAGTCAGTAAAATGAAGGAGATAGTCATCAACTTCAGGAAGCGTAATGGAAAACATGCCCCTGTCTACATCAATGGAGATGAAGTGGAAATGATGGAGAGCTTCAAGTTTCTAGTGTCCAGATCACCAACAACCTGTCCTGGTCCTGCCATGCTAATGCTAAGGTTAAGAAAGCCCGCCAATGCCTCTACTTTCTCAGGAGGCTACAGAAGTTTTGCATGTCCACTATGGCTCTCATCAAATTTTACAGATACACCATAGAAAGCATCCTTCAGGAGGCATCTAGATGGGTACATGAACCGGGAGGGAATGGAGGGATACAGATCAAGGAAGGACAGAAAGTTTTTTTTCAGTTTAGTTAGGGCATCATATTCAGCACAGGATTAGAGTGCCAGAGGGCCAGGTCCTGTGCCATTCTTCTCTTTGTTTTTTGTTCTTTCTGGTTATATCACAGCTTGGTATGGCTCCTATTCTGCTCAACACCGCAAGAAACTACAAAGGATCATGTACGAAGCTCAGTCCATCACTCAAACCAGTCTCCCATCCACTGACTCAGTCTATACTTTCTGCTGCCTCGGAAAAGCAGCCAACATAATTAAGAACTCTACACACCCCGGACATTCTCTCCTCCACCTTCTTCCGTTGGGAAAAAGATACAAAAGTCTGAGATCACGCACCAACTGACTTCCCTGCTGCTGTCAGACTTTTGAATGGACTTACCTTGTACTAAGTTGATCTTTCTCCACACCCTAGCTATGACTATAACATCATGGGTGAAGTTTTATGGCGTCATTCGTCCTGAAACAGTAAAATCCCACGAGGGTCAATGGATCTTTCATTGGTCCACTCCTTGCCTGCTCCGATTCCTGTTTGTGGGTCGGGAGGGGGGAATGATAAAATTCTAGCCTTTCCTTCTCTATGTACAGTATGCTTTGTCTGTGCGCAAGAAACAATACTTTTCACTGTATACTAATACTTGTGACAATAATAAATCAAATCTACACAGTCAGGCCTCTATGTAGAGAGCACACACTATTACAGGAATGGGGTCTTTTATTCACTAAAATCTGGAGGGACAGTTATTGATGGAAATTGTTCTACTTCTGTCACTATATTTCTAATAAAATGGATGTTTGATGTGGGATAGTGTAGAGGGAGCTTTACTCTGTATCTAACCACGTGCTGTACCTGTCCTGGGAGTGTTTGATGGGGACAGTGCAGAGGGAGCTTTACTCTGTATCTAACCCTGTGCTGTCCCTGTCCTGGGAGTATTTGATGGGGGACAGTGTAGAGACAGCGTTACTCTATATCTAATCCTGTATTGTTCCTGTCCTCAGAGTGTTTCATGGGGACAGTGTAGAGGGAGCTTTACTCTGTATCTAACCCCATGCTGACCTTCATTAGTTTAATTTCTGCATACTTACTCTTTGTAAAAGTATCACAATTACAATCAGAGTAATGTGTCTGAAAGAACCTCTGAAATTGATTGAATTCACCGCCTGAAGTTAGAGGGACTCTTTGGGTAATAATAGGAGATGTCTGAGTGATAATCTCAGTCTCAGGAATCACTGCCCAGGATCTGATGAAGTGTGTCCCAGGACATTATGGGAGGCTAGGGAAGAAATTGCGGGTCCCCTAGCTGAGATATTTGAATCATCGACAGTGATAGGTGAAGTGCCTGAAGATTGGAGAACGGCAAATGTTGGGCCTTTGTTTAAAAAGGGCTGCAGGGAAAAGCTTGGGAACTACAGGCCAGTTAACCTCACATCTGTGGTGGGTAAATTGTTGGAAGGTATTTTGAGAGACAGTATCTACAGGCATTTAGAGATGCAAGGATTGATTAGGGACAGTCAACATGGCGTTGTGAGTGGAAAATCATGTCTCATGAATTTAATTGAGTTTTTTGAAGGGGTAACCAAGAAGATAGATGAGGATAGTGCAGTTGATGTTGTCTACATGGACTTTAACAAGGTCTTTGCCAAGGTACCGCATGGTAGGTTGTTGCATAATGTTAAATCTCATGGGATCCAGAGTAAGGTATCTAAATGGATACAAAATTGGCTTCTTGACAGAAGCCAGAGGGTTGTTGTAGAGAGTTGTTTTTCAAACTGGAAGCCTGTGACCAGCAGTGTGCCTCAGGGATCAGTGCTGGGCCCACTGTTATTTCTCATTTATATTAATGATTTGGGTGAGAATATAAGGGGCATGGTTAGTAAGTTCGCAGATGACACCAAGATTGGTAGCATAGTGGACAGTGAAGAAAGTTATCTCCAATTGCAACGGGATCTTGATCAATTGGGTCAGTGGGCTGACGAATGGCAGATGGAATTTAATTTAGACAAATGCGAGGTGATGCATTTTGATACATTGAACTAGGGCAGGACTTACTCAGTTAATGGTAGGACGTTGGGGAGAGTTACAGGACAAAGAGATCTGGGGTTACATGTTCATAGCTCCTTGAAAGTGGAGTCACAGGTGGACAGAGTGGTGAAGAAAGCATTCCGCATGCTTGGTTTCATTGGTTAGAACATTGAATACAGGAGTTGGGGCATCTTGTTGAAGTTGTACAGGACATTGGTAAGGCCACACTTGGAATACTGTGTGCAGTTCTGGTCACCCTATTATAGAAAGGATATTATTAAACTAGAAAAGAGTGTAGAAAAGATTTACTAGGATGCTACTGGGACTTAATGGATTGAATTATAAGGAGAGGCTGGATAGACTGGGACTTTTTTCTCTGGAAGCTTAGGAGGCTTAAGGATGATCTTATAGAGGTCTATAAAATAATGAGGTGCATAGACAAGCTAGATAGTCAATATCTTTTCCCAAAGATAGGAGAGTCTAAAACTAGAGGGCATAGGTTTAAGGTGAGAGGGGAGAGATACAGAAGTGTCCAGCAGGACAATTTTTTCACACAGAGGGTGGTGGGTGTCTGGAACAAGCCGCCAGAGGTAGTAGTAGAGGCGGGTGTAATTTTGTCTTTTAAAAAGCATTTAGATAGTTACATGGGTAAGATGGGTTTGGAGAGATATGGGCCAAATGCGGGCAACTGGGATTAGCTTAAGGGTTTTAAAATAAAAAGGGCAGCATGGACAAGTTGGGCCAAAGGGCCTATTTCCAGGCTGTAAACCTCTATGACTCTATGCCCAGTGTTCCACCCACATCAGATGTTCGAGGAATGATGGACGAAAAGTTCATTTGGAAACGGTTTGTGAAAGTTCTTCATTATTGAGGTGAATTTGCTGCCTCCTTGTGGCTCTATGTGGATGTGATTGTTGGGAACAAACAAACAGGAACTCCAAACAACAGCAACCTGCATATACGTAGCATCTTTAATGTATCAAAACACTGCAAGTCACTGAGTCCCATGAGAAGATATGCAAGCATACAATCACAAACTTGTTCTAAGGTGTAGTCACACAGGAACAGGAGGAGGCTATTCAGCCCCTCGAGCCTTTGAGATCTTGGACTCTAATTACAAATACTTGCCTTTTCCCCATATCCCTTAACATCTTTGGATGACAAAACTCTTAAAAAAAATCAGATTTAAAACTAACAGTTGATCAGTTGCCCTTTGTGGGAGAGAGTTTCAAACTTTTATTACCCATTGTGTGCAGAAGTAGTTCCTAATTTTGCTCCTGAAAGCTCTGGCTCCCATTTACTTTCCGTTTCTTTTGCTCTAGGTTTCCTTACCTCCCCAACCCCATCATTATTGGTGTTTCTCATAATTTAACCCTGATGATCCAGGAATCATTCTGTTAAATCAACACTGTGCTCCCTCCAAGGCCAGTATACTCTTCCTTAGATGTGGGGCTCAGAACTGCTCACAGTGACTCCAGGTGTGGTCTAACCCGGGCTTTGTTTAGCTGAGGCGTAACTGTTTCATCCTGTATTCTATTCCTGTCGATAGAAAGGCCAACATTCCATTGGCCTTTTTCGTTACTGTTCCTCTTCCTGACTTTCATAGAATCATAGAATGCCTACAGTGCAGAAGGAGGCCTTTTGGCCCATCAACCACAATTCCACCCAGGCCCTATTCCTGTAACCCCACATATTTACCCTACTAATGCCCCTGACACTAGGATCAATTTAACATGGCCAATCAACCTAACCCACACATCTTTGGACTGTGGGAGGAAACCGGAGCACCCAGAGGAAACCTATGCATTCTTGAAATGCGTGTGGTGTAGGTACACCCTCAATGCTGTTAGGGATGAAGTTCCAGGAACAGCGATATATTTCCAAGTCAGCGCAGTGAGTGACTTGGAGGGAAACCTCCAGACAGTGGTGTTCCCAGGTATCTTATGCCCTTGTCCGTCTAGATGGAAGTGATCATGGATTTGGAAGGTGCTGCCTAAGGAACTTTGGTGAATTCCTGCAATGCATCTTGTAGATAGTACGCACACCTGCCATTGTTCATCAGTGGTGGAGGGAGTGAATGTTTGTGGATGGGGTGCCAATCAAGCAGGTGCTTTGTTCTGCATGGTGTCAAACATGTTGGAACTGCACCCACCCAGGCAAGTGGGAAATATTCCATCTCACCCTGAATTGTATCCTGTAGATGCTAGACAGGCTTGGGGAGTCAGGAAGTGAGTTATTCACCACAAAATTCCTAGCCTTTGACCTAAACTTGTAACCACAGTATTTATATGGCTAGTCTAGTTCAATTTCTGATCAATAGTAACCCCCCAGGATGTTGATAGTGGGGGATTCAGTATTGGTTAGATGGGAGATGGTTAGATCCTCTGTTGTTGAAGATGGTCATTGCCTGGCACCTGTGTGGCACAAATATTCCTTGCCACTTGTCAGCCCAAACCTGGATATTGTCCAGATCTGACTGCATTTGAACATGGACAGCTTCGGTATCTGAGGAATTGCAAATGGTGCTGAACATTGTACTATCATCAGTGAACATCCTCACTTCTGACCCTATGATGGAAGGGAAGTCATTGATGAAGTAGCTGAAGGTGGTTGGGCCTTGGACACTACCTTGAGGAACTTCTGCAGTGATGTCCTGGAGCTGAGATGACTGATGTTAGCAATTAGATCAGAAACTCCAACGTGTATTATAAAGTTAGATTAGACTCCAACTATTCTTGATTTTTCCATTAGTGTGAGGATAAGATATTTCACTCCAGGCATGATCCTACTGACACACCAGGAAGCTTTTATTAAAACAAACTTAATTTAACAACACGGTTAAAATATACCAAAAGAATTAGCATAACATTTACCAAATGAAATATTTAAACGTGACAAATTCTTAACTGCTAGCCTATCGTTATTAGTTTCAACTTAAGAAATATTCCTCATAGCTGTAACCCCCCCTTCAAAATCAAATAGCAAACAATAGACTTACATGCTGCTAAGAAGGCTGCAAGTCCTCAAAGCTCCAGAACACTTCTGGAGAAAGATACTTATTTTCTAGCAGGTCTTATACTGCAGCATCCAGAGAGAGAGAGAAAGGAACTCCTGCTCCTTGCAGACCCAAACAGAAACTGCCTTCTTGTCTCTGTAAGCCTAGCTCCTCCCATTAGCACATGATTCTGCCTCAGTCAATCAACCTAATTCAACCCTACTTCAAAACCCCAGGGAGAACTCAGAAAATGTAAAAAATTTGCATTAGTTCAGATAAAAACAAACATCACAATATCTAAGATCAATTATTCTTCTATATTCTCAGCATGTGGGCTGCCTGGAGCAGACAGAGGGGCACCAAAAACCAGAACTGAATTTCAAGCATATCTTTCACAAGAAACATGACGGAAATACATTTCTTAAAGGCACAGTTTCATCACAGTAACCTCCAACAACCACAATTATCTTCCTTTGTGTCAGGTATGACATCAAAATACACAGAGACTGCTTTTCTGTGTAATACACACAGAGGCTGATTTTCTCTGTAATATACTCAGAGGCTGCAATTCTCTATAGTGTATACAAGGGCTGCTATTGTCTATAATATATACAGGAGCTGCTTTTCTCTATACTATACACAGGGGCTGCTATTCTCTACAATATATAGAGGGGCTGCTATTGTCTATAATATACACAGGGGCTGCTATTCTCTATAACATACACAGAGACTGCTAATCTCTATAATATACACTGGGGCTGCTATTCTCCATAATATACACAGGGACTACTAATCTCTCTAATATACACAGGGGCTGCTATTCTTTATAATATACACAAGGGCTGCTATTTTCTGTAACGTATACAGAGGTTGCTATCTCTGTAATATACGCAAGGACTGCTATTCTCCATAATATACACAGGGCCTGCTATTCTCTATAGCATACATAGGGGCTGCTATTCTCTGTAATATATCCAGGGGCTGCTATTCTCTGTAATTAACATGATGCTACTATTCTCTGGAATATACACGGGGATTGATATTCTCTGTGATATATACAAAGACTGCTATTCTCTATAATATACACAGGGACCGCTATTCACTATAACATACACAGGGTCTGCTTTTCTCTGTAATATACACAGGGTCTGTTATTCTCTGTAATATAGCTATGATGTGGAGATGCTGGCATTGGACTGGGTAAGCACAGTTAACCTGGCGTTGTGAGACTTCGTACTCTGTAATATACACAGGGACTGCTATTCTCTATAACATACCCAGGGGCTGCTATATTCTATAATATACACGGGGCTGCAATTCCCTGTAATATACACAAGGGCTGCTTTTCTCTATAACATACCCAGGGGTTGCTATATTCCAAGATATACACAGGGCTGATATTCCCTGTAATATACACAGGGGTTGCTTTTCTCTATAATATATACTGAGAATGCTATTTTCTATAATAAACAAACGGAGGCTGCCTTTCTCTATAATATACACAGGGGCTGTTATTCTCTATAGTACACCCAGGGACATCTATTCTTTATAATATACACAGGGGCTGATATTCTCTGTAATATTTACAGGGAATGCTATTCTCTATAATATACACAGGGACTGCTATTCTCTGTAATGTAACTTATGTGCTGTGCTGTTTGTAAAACACTCCAATCTCTTCACCGGTGAATCAAAGTATTTACCAAAATCAAACCACGTCATTTAGGAGAGTGATTGGATAATACAAGCACAATTAATTTGAAGGCTGAACTCTCTTGACAATTTGGTTCTCACCTCATCCCTCAGTTAAATGGCTCATCTCAGGATATAGACAATGTCGGCTGTATTTAAAAAGGAACATTTTCTAAAATAGGACTCTTTGATTCTGTCCCGTTCTTCCTGTTTTGTTGTTAAAACGCTAGACCTTCTGACAATTAACAATCTGAAATAAAAGCAGTGTCAGTGCCAATGAGACAGGTTTTGTTTATTTAGTGTCTCTGGGGATTGGTTGCTACCTCAGTGTTTGCAGTCAGGAGGTAGTAGTTCTTGTTTTGCTTATTATAAACTTTGACGCCAGAGGAACTTATTTTTTCTTGGGAATGTGGGTCTTGGATGTTGGCCAGACCCTGTCCCATTGTTTCAGGGTCAGAAGGAGAGGTCTGTCATTTCTCCATGTCGCTCAAGGGATCAATTCTGCCTTCCATCACTGTCATGAGGATTTGTTTATGACTTGACCTCTTTCTTTTCTTGAGTAGTTGCATTGAGAAAGGAGCTGCCTCTCAACGCAAGAGCCCTGCGTTTGTGAGTGAGTGTGTGGCCACTTTTGTAAAATCTCATTGACCAGATAACATTCAGCGTGCAGACCAAGGCTGGATGAGAACTGGAATGGGGGTGGGTGGGAGGTTCGAGGATGGGGTATGAACAATCCTGGCTATAATATAAATCTACAGACACAAAATATATTTTCCAATGGTAATTTGATCTCCCTGCACGAAATATCAGGCAGATTTTTAAAAATGCATTTACAGATTGAGAGCATCGCTGACTGACCAGCATTTATTGCCCATCTCTAGTTCCCCTTGTTTAGAGGGCAGTTGAGAGTCAACCACATTGCTGTGGCTCTGGAGTCACATGTTGACCAGGCCAGGTAAGGACAGCAGATTTCTTTTCCTAAAGGACATTAGCTTTTCCGACAATTGACAATGGTTTTATGGTCATCAGTAGATTCTTAATAAAAGCAAATTACTGCGGATGCTGGAATTTGAAACCAAAAGAGAAACGCTGGAAAATCTCAGCAGGTCTGGTAGCATCTGTGTGGAGAAAAAAGCTTTTCTCCCATTACAGATACATTAGATTCTTAATTCCAGGTTTCTATTGAAGTTTACTATCTGCTGTGGTGGGATTTGAACCCAGGTCCCCAAATCTTGCTGTGACTCTCTGGACTACTAATCCAAGTGACAAAACATCTATGCTACTACTATCCCTAATACTGAAGTTTAAATATTGCTGTGGCACCATTGGCTTCACAATGCTTGAGATTTGAAACTGACCATTCACCTGCCCACAATGAGAGGAAACTTGAGTCAACGTCAAAGTCCTGGAGGAAAAAGAAATGGCACTGCATTGGGCCTGTAATTCGATTCATAGCAACAGAAGGAGGCCATTCAGTCCCTTCAACCAATTTGCCATTCAATGACGTGACAGTTGATTCCGAGTTGAGAGGTTGGCTTTGCAAAGAGACTGAGTAGACTGGGCAATACTCATTAGAATTCAGAAGAATGAAGGGAGATCTTATAGAAACATACAATATTATGAAAGGAATAGATAAAATAGAAGCAGGGAAGTTGTTTCCACTGGTGGGTGAAACTAGAACGAGGGGGCGTGGCCTCACAATAAAGGGGAGCAGATTTAGGACTGAGTTGAGGAGGAACTTCTTCACACAAAGGGTTGTGAATCTGTGGAATTCCCTGCCCAGTGAGGCAGTTGAGGCTACTTCATTGAATGTTTTTAAGGCAAGGATAGATAGATTTTTGAACAATAAAGGAATTAAGGATTATGGTGAGTGGAGCTGAGTCTACGAAAACATCAGCCATGATCTTATTGAATGGTGAAGCAGGCTTGAGGGACTAGATGGCCTACTCCTGCTCCGGGTTCTTATGTTCTTACGGTTCGTCGGTAGCTTAACTCCTTTTACCCAACTTTGCCCAAATCCTAACAAACGCCAACAACAATTCCATTCAATGTGATCCCCTCTCACATTTCACTGGTGCTGGGTGAGGTGGGAGGGGTTGAAAAATCAATCTCTCAATGCCAGTTCAAACATATTGAGCTCAGTACCATTGCTAACCAACACTCCCATTCCTGGAGGGACAAATTTAACCGACAGAAAGAGGGACCGAGTCAGACTTTTGGTTCCTCCTCTGTAAGCCATTGGAGAATAGATCCGGAATCTTCCTTGTCATCATAACAGAAAGCTGCACGCACTGGACTATGAATTGAAAACAAAAATCAACACAATTTTCTCTTCAGGAAGGGTTGGAAGTGGTGAGGCATCTGTGTCCCCTGTACCGGGGGCATGCCAAGCTAAACAAAGGAAACACTTGGACAATATTTATCAATAGCACAGCCTCAAGTTAAACACAGATGGAGCCCAGTGGAAATGGATAAGCAAATTTATCTTGCTGGAACTGTGACCAACAGCTAAGGTGATTATCGTTCGAATAACTCAACATTGATGCAACTTCCCATGACCTACACTGGTCTGTCCACTTGTTCCAAGCACTGAGACTTTACAAGATGATTATGTTTTGAAATGACTCCTTTAAATTAAGGTGAAACTGAGCTTTCTGGAAAAAGGGGAAAGTGAGGTTCTATTAAACAACCTCTGCTCAGAGACAGGCCCAGGTGAGCTGATTGTCATGGAGAAAGAAACCCAAACAGAAACCAATTGAAATATCAAGTGGCTGTTTTCACACCAGGGACCAGAGGCAAAGAGAGACATAGCAGATGCAGCTGTACAGAGCTGACAATGACTGTTTTGTACTACCAGTCAAGCAGATGTTTGTGAGATGTGGTTTTCTGTTCTAGAGGATGTGTCTGGAACCAATAAGACGTTTTAATATTTAAAACTCAGGGTGAGTGCAATGATTTTGGAAGTTTCAATCTAGTGTTACAGAGAGAAGGGAGCAGGCTGGCAAGCAAGGAGAGACTTTGGACTTGTTTTTCTAATGCTGCACATCTGGCAGTTCAGTGAAGGGATTGTGTGATATATCTTGATTGTATTCATTAATGTGAAGATACCTTTTCTTTAGTTTGGTGTATTAGTCGTCTGTTCAGTAATGTTTGATTTATGTTGATAATAGTTTGTCTGTTAAAGTAAAAGATTTAGGCTGAGATTTTCTGATCCTGCCAAATCTTCCATTCCCCCTCCTGACTTCAGGACTTCAGGAAGTGCAGCGCAGGACATGCTCCTGTCTACTTCAAAGGGGCTGAAGTGGACATGGTCCAGAACTTCAAGTTTCTAGGTATCCAGATCTCCAACAACCAGCCCTGGTCCCTCCAGGCTGATACTATAGTCAAGAAAAGCCACCAACACCTCTACTTTCTCAGAAGACAAAGGAAATTTGGCATGTTTGCTGCAGCTCTCAACAACTTTTACAGATGTACCACAGAAAGCATCTTTTCTGGATGTATCACAGCTTGGCATGGCTCCTGCCCTGACTAAGACTGCAAGAAACTTCAGGGGTTGTGAATGAAGCCCAATCCATCACAGCCTCCCATCCATTGATTCCATCTACACTTCCCGTTGCCTTGGAAAAACAGCCAGCATAATTACAGGCCCCATGCACCCCAGACATACTCTCTTCCACCTTCCATGGGGAAAAAGTTAGAAAAATCTGAGATTACAGACCAACCGACTCAATAGCTTCTCCCCTGCTGCCATCAGTTTTTTGAATGAACCAACCATATACTGAGTTGATCTTCCTCTACACCCTAACTATGACTGTAGACTACATTTTGCACCCTCTCCTTTCCTTCTCCCCTATGGACTCTATGAACGGTATGCTTTGCCTGTACAGCACGCAAAAAATACTTTTCACTGTATCCCAGTACATGTAACAATAATAAATCAAATCAAATTGGTTTTTAATTTAATACTCTCCTTTATTTCCTTAGTTACCCTCAGCTGGTTATCCCTTTTCTTACATTCCTTCTTTATCACTGGAATATATTTTTGCTGAGTACTGAGAAAAATCCTCCACTGTTCCTCAGCTGTCCTACCAACTAGTCTGCGCTCCCAGTCTACATTAGCCCATTCCGCCCTCATCCTTTTGTACTCCCCTCTGTTCAAGCAGAGGACACTGGTTTGGGACCCTACTTTCTCACCCTCCATTTGTATTAGAAATTCAACCATATTGTGATCACTCATTCCAAGAGGATCCCTCACAAGAAGATCTTTAATTTTACCTGTCTCATTACACAGGATCAGATCCAAGAAAACTCGCTCCCTCGTAGGTTTTGCAACATACTGTTCGAGGAAACTATTCCGACAGCATTCTAAGACCTCTTCTTCAAGTCCATCACGTCCGACTTGAGTCAACCAGTCAATATTCAGGTTAAAATCCCCCATGATTATTGCTGTTCCGTTTTTGCACGCATCCATTATTTGCTTGTTTATAGCCTGCCCCACCTCAAAGTTATTATTTGGGGGCCTATAGACCACAACCACCAGTGACTTCCTCCCCTTACTATTCCTTATCTCCACCCACAACGATTCCACATTTTGCTCCTTAGAACCTATATTGTCTCTCACTACAGCCCTGATGTTATCTTTAATTAACAGAGCCACCCCACCTCCTTGTCCTTCCTGTCTATCCTCCCGAAATGATTGATACCCCTGGATATTCAATTCCCAGTCCCGGTCACCCTGCAACCACATTTTTGTAATGGCCACTAGATCATACCCATTTTAACTGATTTGTGCCATCAACTCATTCACTTTGTTTCGAATGCTACGCACATTCGGGTAAAGTGTCTTTTTGCTAGCCTTTATCTGGACCCGATTTGTTAGTGCCTTCTTTTGATTGCACGCACTATCCCTACCTGTCACAAACAGGTTATCCTCCCCCAGACCATCTCCCCGCGCTGTATTGACCATTTCCCTTCTCGTGCATGTCACCTTTTTTACTCTGCCTGAGACTAGATTCCTTCTATACTCTCTGTCCTATTACATGGTCTGGAAACGATACTAACCTCTCCTGAGCCCTCAACCCTTTAACTAGTTGAATGTCCTCATCATTAACCTGCACTTGTACCCTCTCCTTTACCTTTGATTTTGTAATTCTCCATACCACTGAACCCTCCTCCCCACTATCCTCGTAACCCCACCTATTTACCCCACTAATCCTTTAACCTAGCATCCTGGGACATAAAGGACAATTTAGCACCTAACCCACATATCTTTGGACTGCGAGAGGAAACTGGAGTATCCAGAGGAAACCCAGGCAGACACGGGGACAACATGCAGACTCCACCAAAGCCGGGAATCGAACCCAGGTCCCTGGTGCTGTGAGGCATCAGTGCTAACCACTGTGCCACCTTTTTAAAGAAGTTATTGGTCTCTGGCATTGTAACACACTCAGTAGACTGGGTGGTGTTGGAGAACACAAGCAAATTCAGTTCCTTGTGATACTATTCCTTTGTCCCGAGGCTGTGCAGTGCGCTTTTTTTCTCTTGTGTCCTAGCAGTCAAATTAATTCCACTCAGTGGCACCAGGGCAAAGTATTCTCCACCCTCACAACTCTTTGTATGGAGACATTTCCTTGGTTTCACTCTAACTGAGACTCTGACCCCAACACATTCTTCCCCCAGGCTGCAGCACTGTGAAATTCCTCACCTCTCACAGGCCAGATATTCCCGCCAACAAATCCAATAAGATTTGAAGCAAACACGAGTAAAGGGGAACGAGGTATAAATTGACAATGACATGATTGAAACAGTGGGTCAGGCTGGAGGGGCTGAATGGCCTCCATCCATTTCTGTCTTCCCTGGTGTTTGATAATCACTCATCTTCTCCCTAACTCAGGACGATCCAATATTGTAACCTTTACACTCACTGGGCTTTTTACGGAGGAGAAACAGTGGCATTGTAAAGTGGATTCTGGACTCACGTGTTTAATGTGTGTACATGTCATATATGTGTAAGCTTGCATGTGTGCGCATGTGTGTTCTGTGTGTGTATGTGTGCGTGTATATTGCATGACACATTCCAGACAGACATAGTATTGACCATTTATTTATTGGTGACCCAAATTAAACTACATCAGTTTTTTTGGGGTTGATTTTCACAATGCAGGGACCGACATTTACAAAGCAGCACGCAGCTTCATGACGGCGCACCCTGTCCCTGGACTCCATCCACGTCCATCCCACTGGAGGCAGGGACTAGATACGGTGGCTTAAACTGATCCCAAGCCGTGACATGACCCTGGACATCAGCAGAATGACACTGAGATGCAGATAAATGGGCACTTAGGCTGATCTGATATTTGGGGTGCGACAGGGGTTAGTAAATATGATGGGAGCATTACATCCTGCAGAAAAGATCATATTAAGTACATCTAATCATTACTTTTTAAAAAACAAATCATGAATAAATGCGTGTAGCAAACGGCCAATAAACCAAGAACAGCTACATGTTGTAACCAGTGCTTTGGTAGTTAAGTTGGGGGTTTACTAGGTTAGGGCAATATCAGAGCGTGAGGAGTGGACAGCAAGTTACATCTGTTATCAACCTTTATTGATATGGATAATAATCATTTGTTATTGTTCACTGGTTTATATCCTTTGGTTAAAGGCCTTTAATCAACACCTATTAGCTAATGTTTAATGGTTAATATTGACCAGTTAATGGTTTGATTAATCATTGTTAGTTAATATGTATTGGTTTATACTCATTGGTTAACAGGTTAATATCACTCACTTATTCCTTTTGGATTTCTGATTTTAAAGAAAAGTAGTTATGATTCTGACTTCACACTCGAGTGAGCGAGAAAACAGAAAGGTATTTTTCCAGTAATCAGCACAATTACATTGATACACATTCACAGCAACATAGTGACACACACTCACAGTGACACACACACGGATATACTCATGCAGATAGTGATACACACAGATATGCTCACACTCATAGCAACACACACAGATATACTCACACTCACAGTGACGCACACACAGATATACTCACACTCACAGTGACACACACACAGATATACTCACACTCACAGTAACACACACACAGATATACTCACGCTGATAGCAACACATGCAGATATACTCACACTCATAGTAACACACACAGGTATACTCACACTCACAGTGACACACACACAGATATACTCACACTCATAGCAAAACACACAGATATACTCACACTCACAGTGACGCACACACAGATATACTCACACTCACGGCGACACACACACAGATATACTCACACTGATAGTGACACACATAGGTATACTCACACTCATAGCAACACACACAGATATACTCACACTCATCGCAACACACACAGATATTCTCACACTCATAGTAACACACACACAGATATACTCACACTGATAGTGACACACACCGATATACTCACATTCAGCGACACACACTCAAATATACTCACACTCATAGCGACACACAAACAGATATACTCACTTTCAGCGACACACTCAAATATACCCCCCCTCATAGCAACACACATACAAATATACTCACAATCATAATGACACACAAAGGTACCCCAACAAACACAATTGAAGGGGGGAATTTTCTCATCCTGCCCGCCACAGGAATCGTAGTGGGCATCGTGGGGGGAGGGGGACACCATGCAAAGATCCATTGACCTCCGGTGGGATGTTCATTTTTTGGGGCGAGCACGGCTGTAAAATCCCGCCCATAGTCTGGAATTTTACTGCCTCATCCATTTGAGCTCCTAAGATCCCACTCGAAGCCAACAGAGAATGCTGTTCTGCGAACCTTACCTACCCCGATTCTGGGAAGGCGAGATGGTAAAACCCTGCCCATAGTGTCACACACACTTACACAATCACATTCACAACAACATACAACTCATACTCAGGGACACAAACACACCTGCATCTACACACACATTCACATACAGTGGAATCCCATTATTCTGATCATAAACTAGTCACTAGCTTATCAAACTAGACCTTATCTGAGACTGCAACTCTGTGTATCAGACATTTTCACCCTGCAATTTTGAATGCAGTGCTAACCCTCTACTCCAATCTCTTACTGTCCAGGTAATTTTGTCCTGTTTTTGTTTAGATTTTGTATTCATCAGCTTGTTTGGAGGGGAAGTTTATATTAGTATTGCCTCACTGGTGGATAAACCCTCATTCTGGATTCCCAGAACTGTTAGTCACTTCAGAAAGCTACAAGTTAACAGAGGCTGGAATTAAACTGTAAAATTGGCACAGGAGAGTTCATGGGATGTCCCTGTGCCACAATTAAACCAGAGACCTTTCTAGCGCTGAAGGACATCATTCGACCCATCAAATCTGTTTATCTGATAAATCTCAAACTAATCCCACTATCCTACTCTCTCCCCATAGCCATGTATCAATCCCAAACAAATCCCACTGTCTATCTCTCCCCACAGCCCTGTATCAATTCCAAACTAATCCCACTCCCCTGATCTCCTCCACAACCTTGTGTCAATCCTAAATTAGGTACCACACAGTAGGTTGTTGCATAATGTTAAATCTCATGGGATCCAGGTGTGAGTTAGCCAATTGGATACAAAATTAGCTTGGTGACAGAAGAGGGTGGTTGTAGAGGGTTGTTTTTCAAACTGGAGGCCTGTGACCAGCGGTGTGCCTTAGGGATTGGTGCTGGGTCTACTGTAATTTGTCATTTATATTAATGATTTGGATGAGAATTTAGGAGGCATGGTTAGTGAGTTTTCCAGATGACACCAAGCTTGGTGGCATGGTGAACAGTGAAGAAGTTTATCTAGGATTGTAATGGGATCTTGATCAATTGGGACAGTGAGCTGATGAATATAGTTTAATTTAACAAATGTGAGGTAATGCATTTTGGTAGACTGAATCAGGGCAGGACATATTCAATTAACAGTAGGGCACTGGGGAAAGTTATAGAAGAGATCTAGGGGTACAGGTGCATAGCTCCTTGAAAGTGGAGCCACAGGTGGACAGAGTGGTGAAGAAGGCATTTGGCATGCTTGGTTTCATTGGTCAGAACGTTGAATACAGGAGTTAGGACGTCCAGTTGAAGTTGTACAAGACGTTGGTAAGGGGTACTGTGCACAGTTCTGGTCACCCCATTATAGAAGGAAAATCATTAAACTAGAAAAAGAGTGCAGAAAAGATTAACTAGGATGCCACTGGAACTTGATGGTTTGAGTTATCAGGAGAGGCTGGACAGACTAGGACTTTTTTCTCTGGAGCTTAGGAGGCTTAGGGTTGATCTTATAGGGGTCTATAAACTAATGAGGGGCACAGATCACTAGATAATCAAATCTTTTCCCAAAGGTAGGGGAGTCTAAAACTGGACTGCATAGGTTTAAGGTGAGAGGGGAGAGATACAAAAGCATTTAGAAGAGCAATTTTTCACACAGAGGGTGGTGAGTGTCTGGAACAAGCTGCCAGAGGTAGTAGTAGATGTGGGTACAATTTTATCTTTTAAAAAGCATTTAGACAGTTACCTGGCTAAGATTGGTATAGAGAGGTATGGGCCAAACACAGGCAATTGAGACTAACTTAATGGTAAAAACTGGGCAGCATGGACAAGTTGGGGTGAAAGGCCTGTTTCCATCTGTAAACCTCTATGACTCTAATCCCACTCCCTCTCCATATCCCTGTGTCAACCCCAAATTTAGCCCATTGTCCCACTCTTCCCATACCCTATATCAATCCCAAACTAATCCCACTGCCCCAATCTCTCCTATAGCTCTGTGTCAATCCTAAACTAATCCCATTGCCCCACTTTATCCTGAGAGCCCTCTATCAATCCCAAACTAATTCCACTGCCCCATTCAATCCTTGGAGCCCTGTGTCAATCCCAAACTAATCCCTCTGCCCATTTTCTCCCCGTAGTCCAGTATCAATCCCATTCTAATTCCACTGCACTGCTTTCTTCGCATAGCTCTTTATTAATCTCAAACTAATCCCCATAGCCTTATATCAATCCATACTCTCACAGTTCTGTACTTGCCTTTAACCTCAAATCATTCCTGTAATGGTTTCTGACTCAAAAACTCTGGGACAAAACACTTTGAGGTCTGAGAAGCTTTTGTGCAAAGCATTCTCTCTTGACCCCACTCCTGACTGTCAATCAATCAGATAGTTACATTGCCACTGGGTCTTAATCAGAAAGGTCATGGGAGCTGATATCCACACAGTTAGATCACTGCGAACTTTCATTCTGCCAATTAAATAGACCAGAATATTAGGATTCCACTGAATGTATCTCTATATCGATGGGATTAGGTTCCGCTGTCCAACACTGTAATGCTTCTGATTCTGTGCACACCAAGGTGTATTTGTTTAATTTGCTCCAACATTCTGCAAAACAGAAAAGTGTTTATGTTATTGCTTGTTGTCTGTTTCAGGTGGTTTTATGATGGTTTGCCTCCACATCTCACCCTAGAATGTATCCATGTTCTACAACAGCTCTTTACATTCTTCATTATTCACTCACACTCTATCTTCCCAATTTCCCCCCATTCCAATAAAGTCACAGATAAATACAGCACGGAATGAAGCCATTCAGCCCACTGACAACAATCCCACCCAGGCCTTATCCCCATGTATTTACCTTGCTAATCCTCCCGTCACTAAGGGGCAATTTATCATGGCCAATCAACTTAATCCGCACATCTTTGGAGTGTGGGAGGAAACCCGAGCCTCTGGAGGAAACCCACATAGTTACGGGGGAACGTGCAAACTCCACATAGACAGTGACCCTAGGAATTGAACCCAGGTCCCCGGTGCTGTGAGGCAGCAGGGCTAGCCATTCTGGCACAGTGGTTAGACAGTGGCATTGTATTTAGCACTGCTGCCTCACAGCACCAGGTTCTTGAGGAAAGGAAACCTGCCCTTACCGAACTTAACTCCAGTTCCGCACCATTGGGTAATAAACACTTTTTTATCCATGCCACCCATGTACAAAAATAATTCCCAATCCAACTGTTTTCCCCATGATATATCCCATTACAGCCCAACATTAAATCCCACTGTTTCCTCACTGCAACTCACCACTTGCTAGTGCTCATCCCGTTTGCCCTCTCTTCCTTGGTGCTCAATCCCATTTTCTCTCCAGTTTTGGATCTGAACTAAACTGAACAAAGACCTTGCCCGCCCTTGCCCCCAGTCCCCTCCCCATCCCCATGCCCCCTCCCTGTCAGTACTTAGCTGATCTTAGCCGGATTGCTATTACTGGTCTCAGAGCCTTTTGATGGGAAGATCATCCAGGGCTCCCATTCCCAATCAGTGTCCCATTATCCCTGTAGGCAGGGTGCTCAGATGCCTGGGCGTCATAGGGAAAAGGGGGGTCAGACTGGGCTGTGATGCCTCTGTGGAGGAATAGCTGGTTCCCATTTTGATGGGTCTAACATGAAGAGGTAGCCACTTGGCTGTGAGCTGGTGGGGGTGGAGGCAGGGAGGGGTGGGGGCGGGGGGTTGGGGGGGGTGGAGGGTGGCGGGGGGAAGTGGTGGTGGGGGGGGAGGGTGTTGGGGTAGTTGGATGGCATCCCTAAAAGTGTCCGGGCCAAGTGGGGGGATACCTTCAGATTCAATCTAGCTGGCAGTTATAGTTCAGGGCAATGGCAGTAACTCAGACAATGGCCAGAATTTTACTGGCTCGCCCGTCCAGAATCGGGCTGGGCAGGGCTTTCAGAACGGCATTCTCCGCTGGCCTCGGGCAGAATCTTACGAGCCTGGGTGAGCGAGGAGGTAAAATTCAGGCAACTGTGTTATAAGGTCAGGGTTATGGCCAGCCATTTGGAAGAATGTAGAAGTAGCTAAAAATCTTCCCCCTCCAAGTTACAGATGGCAACATTTCATAGAATCCCTACAGTGCAGAAGGAGGCCATTCGGCCCATATTGGCAACAACATTATTGTCTCCAATAACCAGTAGTTTTTAATTGTATCAATTTAAGTTAAGTGCCTACAGTGGAGGGCACTGATTGGATGGTTACTTCAGCACTTATAAAGAGATACTGACACAGGTAGAGGCAGGAGATATATGCCTGTAATATTTCACACTCTGAATAAATCTATCTCAAGTAATGACTGGTTACTTCCTGCACTAATCGGATATGAGCGTTATAACTATTGGCTGTGGCAGGTTCAGATGAAGTGGTTCCCGCAATTTAACCACAGCTTCCAGAGTTTCCTCCCACGAACTTAAACTTTAATCTAATGCCGAGAGGTGAAAATGTCGCCCCAGTCAATCCTCACCTGCAACCCAACCATTTCCCTTCTTCCACCAGTCAGTTCGCTCAGCTGCTTCTTCAGTCCCTCCAACTCTTGCTCAAGTTCCGCTTGACGCCCTAGTGACAAAGAATCATAGAGTACTCCATCATTGAAGGAGGTCATTCAGCCCATCATATGTGGCAGCTCTTTCAGTTAGTCCCACTTCCCTGTGCCTCCTGCTGATCCCTGCAATGTTCTCTCCATTGTGTATTTACCAAATACTCTTGATATATGCAGTGTGTTCTACGTTTGGTTGCCTACAAAGTCCATCCTCATGTTCCCTCTGATTCTTTTACCAATCATCTTAGCTCTGTGCCCTCTCGTTATTGGCACTCAGCGACTGATGGAGAACTGATCACCTGCAAACTCTCAAGGTCTCATATCTCCTTGTTCTCTCTCTGGATCATGTGCCCCAGTTGTGGTGGCAGCAGTGTCTCAGTGGGATGTCCTCCCGTTCCACAGTCAAAAGGCTCTTGGATTTTAAAGCCTTCACTCAGTACTGGTGCTAAACTCAGGCATTCCCTTCCTAAACCTCTCCACCTCTTTGTCCTTACACTTGCCTCAATGCTGGAAATTCCCACCCGAGGTCAACGGACATTTGCACGGTCCGTGTCCCGCCCACTACCAATCCCATGGCGGGCGGGACGGGAAAGTTCCACCCTCTGAGTTTGTTCTCCTTGGAGTGGATAAGGTTAAGGGAGGATGTGAAAATCCATATGGAGAAACTATTTCCAATGGCAGAAAGGCCAGAAACCAGGAGGGTCAGTGATTGGCAAAAGAACCAAAGGAAGAGATTAGACATTGTCTGTAAGCCACCCGTTTATGTGGAAGTGTGTGGGTTCATACTCCTCATGAACGGTAAAGGTTCAAGCACCGACCTTCCAAGCTCAGCTTTTCGTTCTTCAGCATCCAATTTTCAGTCTGTACAATGGCCTTGGCCTCCTGTGTGAACGCAAAACAACTGAATTGTTACAACTGAACAAAATCAGGTCAGGGGTCTGATATTAGAGTGTGCCAGGATTAGGTCTGGTGTCTGGTATTAGAGTGGGCCAGGATTGGGACTGGGGTCTGGTATTAGAGTGGGCCAGGATTAGGTCTGGGGTCAGATATTAGAGTGGGACAGGATTGGGACTGGGGTCTGGTATTAGAGTGGGCCAGGATTAGGTCTGGGATCTGGTATTAGAGTGGGCCAGGATTAGGTCTGGGGTCTGATATTAGAGTGGGCCAGGATTGGGACTGGGGTCTGGTATTAGAGAGGGCCAGGGTTAGGTCTGGGGTCTGGTATTAGAGTGGGACAGGATTGGGTCTGGGGTCAGGTATTAGAGTGGGACAGGATTGGGTCTGGGGTCTGGTATTAGGGTGGGCCAGGATTGGGTCTGGGGTCTGGTGTTAGAGTGGGACAGGATTGGGACTGGGGTCTGGTATTAGAGTGGGACAGGATTGGGCCTGGGGTCTGGTATTAGAGTGGGCCAGGATTGGGACTGGGGTCTGGTATTAGAGTGGGCCAGGATTGGGACTGGGGTCTGGTATTAGAGTGGGCCAGGATTGGGTCTGGGGTCTGGTATTAGATTGGGACAGGATTGGGGCTGGGGTCTGGTATTAGAGTGGGCCAGGATTGGGTCTGGGGTCTGGTATTAGAGGGGGCCAGGATTGGGTCTAGGGTCTGGTATTAGAGTGGGCCAGGATTGGGTCTGGGGTGTGGTATTAGAGTGGGACAGGGTTGGGCCTAGGGTCTGGTATTAGAGTGGGACAGGATTGTGTCTGGGGTGTGATATTAGAGTGGGACAGGATTGGGTCTGGGGTGTGATATTAGAGTGGGACAGGATTGGGTCTGTGGTGTGGTATTAGAGTGGGACAGGATTGGGTCTGGGGCCTGGTATTAGAGTGGGACAGGATTGGGTCTGGGGTCTGGTATTAGAGTGGGACAAGATTGGGAGTGGGGTTTATTATTAGAGTGGGACAGGATTGTGTCTGGGGTGTGATATTAGAGTGGGACAGGATTGTGTCTGGGGTGTGATATTAGAGTGGGACAGGATTGGGGCTGGGGTCTGGTATTAGAGTGGGACAGGGTTGGGCCTGGGGTCTGGTATTAGAGTGGGACAGGATTGTGTCTGGGGTGTGGTATTAGAGTGGGACAGGGTTGGGCCTGGGGTCTGGTATTAGAGTGGGACAGGATTGGGTCTGGGGTCTGGTATTAGAGTGCGACAGGATTGGGTCTAGGGTCTGGTATTAGAGTGGGACAGGATTGGGTCTAGGGTCTGGTATCAGAGTGGGACAGGATTGGGGCTGGGGTCTGGTATTAGAGTGGGACAGGATTGGGGCTGGGGTCTGGTATTAGAGTGCGCCAGGATTGGGACTGGGGTCTGGTATTAGAGTGGGACAGGATTGGGTCTGGGGTCTGGTATTAGAGTGGGACAGGATTGGGACTGGGGTCTGGTATTAGAGTGGGACAGGATTGGGTCTGGGGTCTGGTATTAGAGTGGGACAGGATTGGGTCTGGGGTCTGGTATTAGAGTGGGACAGGATTGGGTCTGGGGTCTGGTATTAGAGTGGGACAGGATTGGGTCTGGGGTCTGGTATTAGAGTGGGACAGGATTGGGTCTGGGGTGTGATATTAGAGTGGGACAGGGTTGGGCCTGGGGTCTGGTATTAGAGTGGGACAGGATTGGGACTGGGGTCTGGTATTAGAGTGGGCCAGGATAGGGTCTAGGGTCTGGTATTAGAGCGGGACAGGATTGGGTCTGGGGTCTGGTATTAGAGTGGGACAGGATTGGGACTGGGGTCTGGTATTAGAGTGGGACAAGGATGGGCCTGGGGTCTGGTATTAGAGTGGGACAGGATTGGGACTGGGGTCTGGTATTAGAGGGGGCCAGGATTGGGTCTAGGGTCTGGTATTAGAGTGGGACAGGATTGGGTCTGGGGTCTGGTATTAGAGTGGGACAAGGATGGGCCTGGGGTCTGGTATTAGAGTGGGACAGGATTGGGACTGGGGTCTGGTATTAGAGGGGGCCAGGATTGTGTCTAGGGTCTGGTATTAGAGTGGGACAGGATTGGGTCTAGGGTCTGGTATTAGAGTGGGACAAGGATGGGCCTGGGGTCTGGTATTAGAGTGGGACAGGATTGGGACTGGGGTCTGGTATTAGAGGGGGCCAGGATTGGGTCTAGGGTCTGGTATTAGAGTGGGACAGGATTGGGACTGGGGTCTGGTATTAGAGTGGGACAGGATTGGGACTGGGGTCTGGTATTAGAATGAGCCAGAATTGGGCCTGGGGTCTGGTATTAGAGTGGTTATATCATTGGATATTGTATATCGAATGATATAAGAAGGTATCAGAAGGTATTGGGATACCAGGAGCAGGGAATTGAACCCTGAAAACTGTTTCAAAGTTCCCAGATTCCTCTCACTGTAAAACATTCTCTCTTCCACCTTCTTCCATCAGGAAAAAGACACAAAAGTCTGAGGACACATACCAACCGACTCAAAAATAGATTCTTCCCTGCTGCCATCAGACTTTTGAATGGACATACCTCGCATTAAGCTGATCTTTCTCTACACCCTAGCTTTGGCTGTAGCACTACATTCTGCACCCTTTCCTTTCCTTCTCTATGAAGAGTATGCTTTGTCTGTATAGCGTGCAAGAAACAATACTTTTCACTCTATAGTAATAGATGTGACAATAATAAATCAAATCAAAATCAAATCAAATCCTGTTCTCTCGGCATTCCGTCAGAATGTACATTCCCAATTCCCAGAATCCTGTCCATTTGATAAATTATTTCTCTTCTAAGGATATATCCAAGCAATATTTCCTTTGGAAGCTGGGATTAAGCCTTGTACACAAATGGTGTAACCTCTTCCCAACAGGAACCATGTGGATTGGAAAATTAAATTCCATGTAGATAAATGTGAATTGATGCATTTTTGTAGGAAGAATAGGGAGAACGTAATACTAAATGTTACCAATCTAAATATAGAAGAGAGTTTGGGAAATGTGATACAGAATCATACATTACTCTAAGTAGTAATTAAGGGTTAATACAATAATGAAAGGATAATTCAAGGACTAAGGTTCATTTCTAAAAGAATAGAATTGAAAAGCGATGCAGTGATGTCAAACTTGTACGGAACTTTGATTCTTTCTCACCTGAAGAATTTTGAACAGTTTGGTCTCCACATTATCGGAAGAGGTCGGAGGAATTGCAAAATAGTTTCACACGGGAGGAACCAGGACCGAGAGGTTACGACTATTCAAAAAGGGTGAAGAGGCTGGAGCTCTTTTCTCCAGAAAAGGGAAGGTCGAGGGGTAACTAGATAGAGGTTTTTTAAAAATGATGACAGGGTTTAGTATGGTAGCTGATAAAACAGGGTCATTACAGCTTTGTCAAGGGGAGGTCATGTCTGACAAATCTGTTAGAGTGTTTTGAAGCAGTAACAAGGAAGTTAGATAAAGGAGAACCAGTGGACGTGATTTATTTAGATTTCCAGAAGGCCTTTGACAAGATGTTGCATAGGAGACTGTTAAATACGTTAAGAGCCCATGGTGTTAATGGTAAGATCCTGGCATGGATAGAGGATTGGCTGACTGGCAGAAGGCAGAGAATGAGGATAAAGGGGTCTTTTTCAGGATGACAGCCAATGACTAGTGGCATGCTTCATGGGTCAGTGCTGGCACCACAACCTTTCACAACATACATTAATGATTTGGAAGAAGGAGCTGAAGGCACTGTTGCTAAGTTTGCAGATATGTAGAGGGACAGGTAGTATTGAGGAAGCAGGCGGGCTGCAGAAGGACTTGGACAGGTTAAAAGAGTGGGCAAAAAAGTGGCAAACGGAATGCAATGTGGAAAAGTGTGAGGTTATGCACTTTGGAAGGAGGAATGGAGGCCTAGACTATTTTCTAAATGGAGAAATACTGAGGAAAGCAGAAGCACAAAGGGACTTGGGAGTCATTGTTAAAGATTCTTTTAAGGTTAAAGTGCAGGTTCAGTCGGCAGTTAGAAAGGCAAATGTAATGTTAGCATTCATGTCGAGAGGGCTAGGATACAGAGCAGGGATGTACATCTGAGGCCGTATAAGGGTCTAATCAGACCCCATTTGGAGTATTGTGAGCAGTTTGGGCCCTGTATCGAAGGAAAAATGTGCTGGCCTTGGAAAGCGTCTAGAGGAGATTCACAAGAATGATCCCTGGAATGAACAGCTTATTGTATGAGGAATGGTTGAGGACTCTGGGTTTGTACTCGTTGGAGTTTGAAGGATGAGGAGGGATCTTATTGAAACTTACAGGATACTGCAGGCCTGGATAGAGTGGACGTGGAGAGGATGTTTCCACTAGTAGAGAAAACTAGAACCAGAGGGCACAACCTCAGCCTTAGGAGACAATCCTTTAAAACAGAGATGAGGAGGAATTTCTTCAGCCAGAGTGGTGAATCTGTGGAACTCTTTGCTGCAGAAGGCTGTGGAGGCCAGGCCATTGAGTGTCTTTAAGACAGAGATAGATTGGTTCTTGATTAATAACGGGGTCAGGGGTTATGGGGAAAAGGCAGGAGAATGGGGATGAGAAAAATATCAGCCATAATTGAATGGCGGAGTGAACTCGAGGGGCCAAGTGGCCTAATTCTGCTCGTATGTCTTATGGTCCTATAGCTGTGGAGGATGTCAAAACTAAGGGCCATAAGTACATACATACTTATGAATTTGGAACAAGTACAGGCCATTCGAGTCTGCTCTGTTCTTTAATAAAATCATGGCTGATCTGATTGTGGCCTCAACTACACTTTCTACACGTTTGTCTCCCTTGTTAATCACGAGTCTATCTACCTCTGTCTTAAGAATATTCATTGACTTTGCCTCCACTGTGCTCTGGGGCAGAGAATTCCAAAGACTCTTGACACTCTGAGAGAAAGAAATTCCCCTCATTTCCCTCTTAGACATGGGGGAGGCAATGGCCTAGTGGTATTATCCCTAGACTATCAATCCAGGAACTCAGCTAATGACCTGGCAACCTGGGTTCAAATTCCACCATGGTAGCTGGTAGAATTTGAATTTAAAAAAAAATCTGGAATAAGCATCTATTCACGACCATGAATTGATTGTCAGGGAAAAAAATCCATCTGGGTTCATTAATATCCTTTAGGGAAGGAAATCAAAAAAGTTTATTAGTTAGTCACAAGCAAGGCTTGACACTGCAATGAAATTATTGTGAAAATCCCCTAGTCGCCACACTCCAGCGCCTACTTGGGTCAATGCACCTAACCAGCACATCTTTCAGAATGTCGGAGGAAACCCACGCAGACATGGGGGGGATGTACAAACTCGAACCTTATTTTTAAACTGTATCCCTGAGTTCTAGTCTCTCCCTCACTTTCCCTCTAGGAGTTTTTGCAAAAAACACCAGGGACACGCTTTCAAATTTATCTCTGACCAATATTTATCCCTGAAGCAATGTCGCTAAAAGCAGATTATCTCCTTATGTTCTCATTGCTGTTTGTGGGATCTTGCAGTGCACAATCTGGTTGGCCATTACAGATCACAACAGCAACTGCACTTTAAAAATCATTTAATTGTCTGTAAAGTGCTTTGGGATGTCCTGAAGTGGCGTCAACATGTACATTTCTGTCTCTCAGCGAGCTGTGTTGGAAATATTTTTAACAGTTATCAGGGAAGCAATCAGAGGAGTTTCAGGTGAGAGTCAAAGCAATCAGACTCTGAGCCAACGGGACTTTATGGAAAGGAAGTTGTGTCTAATAAAGTAGTTAGGATGTGCATCTTCCTCCAGCTTTTTCCGTTCTCTCCAGAAGGCTCTCCACTCACTAGGATGCAGTGAGCTAATCCCATTTTCCAACACTTGTCCCGTAAATGTTGTGATGTCTCAAGCGCTCATCCAAATACTTTTTAAAACGTTATACGGTTGCCGGCCTCCACTATCTTCCCGGGCAATGCATCCCAGATTCCCACCACCCTCTGAGTGAATTTCTTTTTCTCAAATCCCCTCTGAATCTCTTGTCCCTCACCCTAAAACTCTGCCCCCTCGTGACTGACCCCTCGACCAAGGGGAACAGCTGCTTCCTGTTCTAACCACTTCCTGAGAGTGGTGAGAACGTGAGATTGGAATAAGGATGTTTCCTCAAGAAAACATGAGAGAAAAAGGAATAAGCTGTTTGCTGAAAGATCAGGAAGAGGTCGATGGAAAATGGGAAGAGTTGCACGGAGCATATATAAAAAACCAGCATTGAGGAGGTGGGCCAAATGGTCTGTTTTTTTGTCATAAATTCAAAGTAATTCTCTGTATTGGGGAGGCCAGAGTTAACATGAAACTTGGGGTCCCTTGAAATATGCGGGTCAAGGAAGCTGATGGTATAATGGTATTGTCACTGAACTAATAATTCAGGGATCCAGGGTAATGGTCTCGGGAGCAGAATTCGAACCCCACAACAGAAGATGGTGAAAATCGTATTCAATAAAAATCTGGAATTAAGAATCTACTGATGACCGTGAAATCATTGTCAATTGTTGTAAAAACCCATCTGCTTCACTGATTAAGGGGATTAAGGGTTAAGGAATGAGGGCGGGAACTGAGCCACGACAGATCAGCCATGATCTTATTGAATGGCGGGGCAGGCTCGAGGGACTAGATGGCCTACTCCTGCTCCTATTTCTTATGTTCTTATGAAGTCCTTTAGGGAAGGACATCTGCCGTCCTTACCCAGTCTGGCCTACATGTGATTCCAGAGTCACAACAATGTGGTTGACTCTTAAATGCCCTCTGAAATGGAGGGCAATTAGGGATGGGCTATAAATGCTGGCCCAGCCAGCGATGGCCACATCCCATAAAATGAAATAAATAAGCCTCCCTTGATGTCATGCAGGCCTGATGTGTCATTTTAAACTGGATCTGAGTACGGGTGTACACAGTGGCAGCTCCCCTACCCAGAGTAGTCCCAGGAGTTTCCTTGTGGGTTGAAAAAATGGGCTGGTTTCTCCCTCTTTGGAGTCCCATTGGGAGCCTCCAGGCTTCCCCAATCTACTCCTCAATGGTAAGGTTTGGTAGAGTCAGCAAACATTAACATGTTAAGAAGGACGTGCCACCAATATCAGCCATGTCAGATCTGACACCTGTTTGCCATGTAGATGCGTGGGAATTCAAATCATGCCCTCCCACAGCCCCACAACCCCCCATCTTTCTCAACCCTCCCCCATGACCTCATCCAACTTCTCTCCCCACCTCCTCCGTCTCCATCTCTGTAATCTCCACCAACTCCACAGCCTTCCGAGAGCTCTACGCATTTTCAATTCTGGTCTCTTGCACATCCTCTGATTTCAATCTCTCCTCCATTGGCAGCCATGCATTGACCTTAATCTCTGGAATTTACCCCACCCCCACCGCAAACTTCTCCTCCTTCACCCTCTGACTGTGATGAGAATTGAAAAGCACCACAGAGAGCTTTTGGGATTCTCTGAGCTTGCGAAAGGCTCAACATAAATATAAATCTTTCTTTTGTTTCTTTTCCAGAGTTGGTTTCCTGACTGTAGATTTTTTACTTCCTGTAAGCCACAGACATTGAAAGCAGCTGAGGGTCCCATTGTAGCTGCCTCATCTGAAAAGATAAATTCACTGTGAACAATTCTTAGGGAGAGCTGACCCTAAAATTACCTTGCACCCAGACCTTTCTCCTTAACTCTGCAAAGGTGTCCTCTTCAAACGCACATCCAACTGATGCCACCACCATTCCAGACTCTTAACACCCCAAGAAGCTCCTTCTTACATCCCACATCCCCCTCCCCCCATTCTCCTGCCAGTTATTCTAAATTCCTGTCTCTGATTACTGACTCAAGATCAGCTTCTTCTCTGCTGCCGTCAGTCTTTTGAATAGACCTACTTTGCATTAAGTTGATCTTCCTCTATACCCTAGCTGTGACCGTAACACTACCTTCTGCACTCTCTCCTTCCCTTCTCTATGAACGGTATGCTTTGTCTGTATAGCGCGCAAGAAACAATACTTTTCACTGTATGCTATATATGTGACAACAATAAACCAAATCAAATCTACTCCACCAGCCTCACTCACTCACTCACAATTTCTCTGTGGCAGGATGACGGGACATTGATGAATTTCGGCTGGAGTGTCTCTAGTTGAACCCGCAACGCATTCCGTTCCGCCAGGAGCTGCACCTTCTCTTCCAAGCATTTCGTTTTGTCAACTTGCGTTTCCGACTCATGGATTTTGAATCGATTCTTCTCGGCTTCTGCGTCCTGTTTACATTTCTCGTTCATCTTTTCCAAGGCGCTTATCTTTAAGCTTTGATCGATGTTGTCCTGACACATAGCTTTTTCAAAGCGGTCTATCTTCTCCTGGAGCTCACTCTGGAAGTTTGAGGACAATGGGACACAAACTGCTCTTATTTTCTCTAATTTCTGACTCAGATCATACTGCCTCTTGACCTGTTCTGTGAGAGGCCTGAAGCGATCTTCATAATTTGTCTTGATCTCTGCCATCATCTTTTGAAATGCTTTGCCCATGGAGGAGCAGTTCCCACGGAGCTGTGCGAACTGATTGTTCAGTTTCATTACCATCAATTTGCTTTTGGCCTTTTGCAGCTCATACTCGCCGATGACAGCTGTGAGTTTCCTTTGGACGATTGAGTAGTTTGCTTTCAAGATCTCATATAACTTCATGACTTCCCATTGACTTTTCACACAGGGGGCTGGAGCTATTAACAAAGCAAAGGCAGTTACTTTTTTAATCTAATCGTAATTTTTCAAAACAATTTCAAACTCAAATCATTTCAGTACATATTACCTGGTAAGAGCACGTTCCAGAGCAATGCACCTCAGGAACGTGTTCTAGAGCAACGCACCTCAGGCGCATGTTCTACGACAATGCATCTTAGCAAGATGTTTATAGTAATGCATGTCAGAAACATGTTTACAATGATGCATGTCAGGAACATGTTTACACAAATGCACATCAGAAACATGTTTACAACCATGCATGTCAGAAACATATTTACAGTAATGCATTTCAGGAACATGTTTACAGCAATGCATGGCAGAAACATGTTTACAACAATGCATGTCAGGAACATGTTCTACAACAATGCACTTCAGGAACACGTTTACAACAATGCATGTCAGAAACATGTTTACAACAATGCATGTCAGGAACACGTTCTACAACAATGCAAGCCACAAACGTGTTTACAGTAATGCATTTCCAGAACATGTTTACAGCAATGCATGTCAGAAACATGTTCTACAACAATGCATGCCAGGAACATGTTCTACAACAATGCACTTCATGAACATGTTCCCAACAATGCATGTCATAAACACGTTTACAATAATGCATGTCAAGAACACGTTTACAACAATGCATGTCAGGAACACATTTACAACAATGCATGGCAGGAACATGTTTACAACAATGCATGTCAGGAACATGTTCTACAACGATGCATGTCAGAAACATGTTTACAGTCATGCCTTTCAGGAACATGTTTACAGCAATGTATGTCAGAAACATGTTTACAGCAATGTATGTCAGAAACATGATTACAACAATGCATGTCAGGAACATGTTCTACAACAATGCATGTCATAAACATGTTTACAACAATGCATATCAGGAACATGTTCTACACTGATGCATGTCAGAAACATGTTTACAGTAATGCCTTTCAGGAACATGTTTACATCAATGTATGTCAGAAACATGTTTACAACAATGCATGCCAGGAACATGTTCTACAACAATGCATGCCAGGAACATGTTTACAACAATGCATTTCAGAAACATGGTTACAACAATGCATGTCAGGAACACGTTCTACAACAATGCATTTCAGGAACATGTTTACAACAACACATGTCAGGAACATGGTTACAACAATGCATATCAGGAACATGTTCTACAACAATGCACGCCATAAACATGTTTACAGCAATGCATGTCAGGAGCAGGTTTACAACAATGCATGCCAGGAACATGTTTACAACAATGCATATCAGAAACATGTTTACAGCGATGCATGTCAGGAACATGTTTACAACGATGCATGTCAGGAACATGTTCTATAATAATGCATGTCAGAAACCTGTTCTACAACAATGCATGTCAGGAACATGGTTACAACAATGCACGTTCTACAGTAATGTAGGGCGTGTGTATGATCCATTGCACTGCACAATGAGAATAAGTTGCTATGCAGTGTGAGTAATTAGCCACATGCACTTGGAAAGCACAAAAAGGAACAAAAATTAAATTCCGAGGAAGAAAGAGACCAGAGGAGGTCATAGAGCCTGGTCCGTGCCGTAATTCATTTAGATCACAGCTTACTTGTCTCCATCTCCCGGCCCTGCTTCTGGAACTGTTACCCTCATTACCAAACAAAGTATCGTGTGAAAAAGTAATCAATCTCAAGTTTTGAACTTTTCAGCAGTCTCCCAAGTGCAATAGTTATATTGGGAGAGAAAGTTCCAGATTCCCACTCCCCTGTGTGTGAAGCAGGGCTTTGCCCCACATCATCCTGAAATTGTTCAGAACTAGCTGAGTCCCACATAATACTAAAGTTCAGTGACTTACCGCAACTGCAGAGAAGATGGCGTAAGCGGGTGCTGTTTAAGGCATTCTGTTGGTGAAATAAAATCGCCGTTATTATCTCTCAAGTAAACACAAGCATTTCAACCCCAGATATTCCATCGTTTCCAAACCCACCCCTTAACCTGAAGGTTAATTCATCAAGGGCCCTCCCCCTCTTCCTCCCCCCATCCATTGTGAACAAAGCAGCTCAAACACTGGTATAGCTGCAACTAAGAGGCAGCAAATCAGATGGCCATGGTTAGAAGATGCCAAGGCTGGGCATCAAGCATCCTTGGATTGTGAGAGAAAGGAAAGGCCGAGGAAGGAGAGGGGATGAGATCCTGGGATGGGACAGCCTATAAGAGCAGGATGAACACTCAGTACAACAATGGGTGGCGCAGCGGTTAAACTGCTGCTTCACAACAGCAGGGACCTGCGTTCAATTCCTGCCTCAGGTGACTGTGTAGAGTTTGCATGTTCCCCCAGTGTCTGCGTGAGTTTCCTCCAGCTGCTCTGGTTTCCTCCCACAGTCCAAAGATGTGCGGGTTAGGTGGTGGATTGGATGTGTTAAACTGGCACTTAGTGCCAGGGGAATTAGTAGGGTAAATACATGGGGTTGCGGGGATAGGGCCTGGGGGGATTGTGGTTGGTGCAGACTGGATGGGCAGAATGGCCTCCTTCTGTACTGTAGGGATTCAATGATTAACAACAGCTTGCATTTATAAATCGCCTTTAACACAGTAAAACATTCCAAGGTGTCTCACTGCAGTGTTATCACACAAAAATATGCTAGCACAGTGGTTAGCACTGCTGCCTCACAGCGCCAGGGGACTTGGATTCAATTCTGGCCTTGGGTAGCTGTCTATGTGGAGTTTGCATGTTCCCCTGTTTCTGCATAGGCTTCCTCTGGGTGCTCCAGTTTCCTCTCACAGTCTAAAGATGTGCTGGTGAGGTGGATTGGCCATGCTAAATTGCCCCTTAATGTCAAAGACATTAGCAGGGTAAATACATGGGGTTATGGGGATAGGGTCTGGGTGCGATTGTGGTTGGTATGGGCTCGATGGGCTGAATGGCCTCCTTCTGCACAGCAGGGGTTGAAATCTGCACTGCAGATGATGAAAATTTGGCAACTTGCCATGTGAGGAGATATTATGACAGGTGACCAAAAGCTTGGGCAAAGATGCAGGTCTTACGGATGTCTTAAAGGAGGAGGGACGTAGAGAGTCCAAGAGATTATCTGAGGCAATTCCAGAATTAGGACCTAGGGGGCTGAGGGAAGAATGGCGATGGGGAAGACATTAAAATCAGTCTGTGTAAGAGGTTGGCATTGAGGAAGTAGAGAAATCTCAGAGGGTTGTAAGATCAAGGAAATTAAGATCGGGACAGAGCCGGACAATGTTCAAAATTCATCGCTGTAGCAACAAGTTGTTGTGTTGGGTCCAATCCATTGAGTCATTCATGCTCCTGTCTTCAAGAATGTGGAAGAGAATCTCACCACATCCTCACATGTTCGCACTTTTTAATCAAGTCCCTCTGAGCCTCGAGCTATTGAATTCCTCTGCCTAAAACTGTCCGTGCCTCGGCTGACTCTTCCTCTTGTAAGACACTCCTTAAAACCAAACTCCTCTGGTCAGCTGCCCATTAAACGTTTCTGTGATTTGGTGTTAAATATTGTTTAACAATGCTCCTGTGATGCACTTTAGGATGATTTACCACATTAAAAGGTGCTATATAACTAGGAGTTGTTATTGTATGTCTCAGCGCCCCACCAAAGGTTAAACAAATTAATATTTGCATAGTGACTTTCATGACTTCGAAATGTCCCAATACCATTTAGAATCCCTACAGTGCAGAAGGAGGCCATTCAGACTATTAGTCTGCTTTGACTGTCTGTCAGAGGATCTTGCCCAGGCTCACCTCCCCCCCATCCTCCACTGCTCCCCCTAACCGACACATCTTGGGACACTAAGGGGCAATTTAGCATGGCCAATCCACCTAACCAGCACATCGTTGGATTGTGGGAGGAAACCCATGCAGACACAGGGAGAACATGCAAACTCCACACAGACAGTGACCCGAGGCCGGAATTGAACCCGGGTCCCTGGCACTGTGAGGCAGTGGTGCTAACCACTGTGCCACTTTACAGCAAACAAAGGACTTTCTTTTAAGCACTTATTAAATGGACTATTGACTAACATTGGACCCTATGAGGTAAAGAGATGTGTAATGGAATGGACAGCGAGTTAATTGCAAAACCGAGAGGACAGAGAATAGTTGTCGAAGGTAATTACTCAAACTGACAAATGATGAGAAGAGATGTTCCATAGTGATTGGGGCTGGGTCACGAATTCTTGTTATTTATATTAACGATTTGGACTCGGCAATTAGTGGGGTAATTTCAAGATTTGCGAATGATGTAAATTGCTAACCCTGGGGGCTAAATGCAGTAAAATACAGGAAAATATCATTAAAGCTGCAGAATGGGTGTAAGAGCAAATGAATTGCAATCTGAGTAAAGGTGAGGGGATCCATCTCGCTCTGAAGAATAAGGAGGCTTCACACTCTCTGCAAAGTCGATAGTAGTCATGATGTGGATGTGCCGGCGTTGGACTGGGGTAAACACAGTAAAAAGTCTGACAACACCAGGTTTTAGTCCAACCGATTTATTTGATAGTAATTGATAGACTTTTTACTCTCTGCAAAAGCAGAGTTTGAATGAGGTTGAGGCGCAGAGGGAGCGAGAGCTAAAGACACACACATCACAAAAAGCACAGGTTGATCCCAATACAAAGCAGTGGAGTTTATTTCTAACGAGAGAGAACTGGAAAGCAGCAAGGCTATACTTGTATCAAACCTTAGGTAGCCCACATCAGGAGTACGGTGAATGGTTCTGCTCCCCATGTTACTGAAAAGATATATTACCGCTGGCCCGCCCTTATAAGATCCTGCCAGAATGCCGTTCTGCAAACCTCGCTCGCTCCGATTCTGAGGCGGGAGAGGCGCAAAGTCCCGGCCATAGAGACACAGGGAAGGTGCAAAAAGGATCTACAAGAATGGCACCAGAAAGGAGAGGTTACACCTTCTCGGAAAGACTGGACATTTTTAGCGAAAAGAGGCCAAGGGTGCCCTGATCGAGGTCTGTAAGTTCATGAAAGTGGAAATCATAAACTAAGGGTCGATAAATATGAGATAGTTAGCAACAAATCCAATGAAACATTCAAAAAAAAGTTGTTTGTTCAGAGATTTGGGAGAATGCAGAACCCACTACCACAGGCTAAATTTCATAGAAAGCTGAATAACCATGAGACAGATGGAAACACTGATAAAGTTATTCGTAGAATGGCATTGAATTTACAGGACAGGATCAAGGCATTCGGCCAAGCAGTAAATGACAGAGGGGGGAGTTCTCCCATCCTGCCTTCCATGGGAATGGGAGCGAGCGAGGGGTGGACCATGGAAAGATCCATTGACCTCGGGTGGGATTTTCCAATTTTAGGGTGAGTGCGGCTGGAAAATCCCAGTGTCTTCCTTTGTCTCACTCTAATCCTCCACTGCGGAACCTCTCTCTTCTCCTCATCCACTTAAATATGCCTGAACTCTTCACCTCACCCTGTGGTAGCGAGTTCCACATTCTCACCACTCGCTGGGGTAAAGACATTTCTCCTGGCGTTTCTCGATCTGATTTCCTGCTGATGGTTCTTGGATAAGGTCATGCGGAATGTGTTCAGCAGAATCCACTAGTTGGACCAAATTATCTGTTCATGCTCTGTAAATTCTATGTTGCAATGAAAGAAATGTAGCAGCCAGATTGTGGACAGCAAGCACTGACAAACAGCAATGCGTGAAGTGGCTATTTCACCTGAGGGATTAGTATTGGCCAGGACACTGAGGGTATGAACTGCTGCCATCACTTTACTATGGTACTGTGGATTTGGTAAATGGTATCATCTGACAGACAAGGCAGCAACAGTGCAGCACTCTCTCAGTACTGGCAGTGTCTGTCTGTCTGGGTTCACACTCAAGTCTCTGACGTGAGACTAGTACCCCCCCCCACCCCCACCACACTCAGCCCCTCCGCAACCTCCTGCCTTCAGGGCTGAGTGTGCCACCCACTGAACGACACGGCAGAAGGCCGTGTTTCATGCTGCAAACCATTGAGAACATTAGAACATTTCATAAGGAAATTTGGCATGCTTGCTACGACTCTCACCAACTTTCACAGATGCACCATAGAAAACATTCTTTCTGACTGTATGGTAGCCTGGTATGGCTCCTGCTCTACCCAAGACCGCAAGAAACTACAAAGGGTTGTGAATGGAGCCCAGTCCATCACACAGACCGGCCTCCCATCCATTGACTCTGTCTACTCTTCCTGCTGCCTCAGGAAACTAGCCAGCATAATCAAGGACCTCATGCACCCCGGACGTTCTCTCTTCCACCTTCTTCCATTGGGAAAAAGACACAGAAATCTGAGGACACGTACCAACCAACTTAAGGACAGCTTCTTCCCTGCTGCTGTCAGACTTTTGAATGGACCTACCTCGCATTAGGTTGATCTTTCTCTATACCCTAGCTATGACGGTAACACTATATTCTGCACTCTCTCCTTTCCTTCTGTATGAATGGTATGTTTTGTTTGTATAGAGTGCAAGAAACAATACTTTTTACTATGTGTTAATACATGTGACAGCAATAAATCAAAACAAATCAAGGAACATAGAAATATAGAAACTGAAAGGCGGAGTAGGCCATTCAGCCCTTTGAGCCTGTTCCGCCAATCATTTTGATCATGGCTGATCATCAAATTCAATACCCTCATTCCCCCTCCCCCCATATCCCTTGATCCCTTTAGCCCCTGGAGCTAAATCTAATTTCTTCTTGGAATCACACAATGCTTTGGCCTCAACTACTTTCTGTGGGAGTGAATTCCACACATTCACCACCCTCTGGGTGAAGAAATTTCTCCTCACCTCAGTTCTAAGAGGGTTACCCCTTATCCTCAAACTATGATCCCTAGCTCTGGACTTCCTCACTATTGGGAACATTCTTTCTGAATCTACCCTGTCCATGCCGCAGTTAGGAATTGTTAAAGAGAGAGACTTGCCATTTGGAAAACGCAGGCGTTCAGAGTTCTGTTGATCTTTGTGAGTTTGGCTGTTAGGTTGCCACTCTTGTAGCCACAATTCTTCAGTTCTTTACCCTGGCTGTAACTGAAGGCACGGAGTTTGTTGATTTCTCCAATGAACTCAACAGATTGGTTCTGGGTGCTTTCCAGGTGATTCTGCTGTCTGCTTTGGTTATTCCCATAGGTCATGAAGAGTACAAGCCCCATGATTATCAGCAGCTGGATGATGCTGGTGCAGAGGAGAAAGTATGTCACGTAGGTGCCACAGCTATTGGATTTTGCCCGCTCATAGTCTCTGCTATCATAGCCCAGTTTCTTCATTGGGTAGCTGTTGTGGTTCATCACTCGACTCCTCAAACTGTCGAGCTTCTGGGTGAGATCGGCAGAGTCATTGGAGAGCAGGAAGGGCGGACACAGACGACACCACTTCTGTAAGGACGTAATTGGTTAGATGTGACCTGGCCTCAAGAGAGCCTGCACATGAATCATCCGGAATAAAGCATAAACACTCTTTGTCTGTTTGTTTTATCTGCCTCTCAAGCTCCTTCCTGCAAAACCTTGTGTTCAAATTGTCAGGTTTCAACAATTCTCCATATCCAGCGAGGCACAGGAAAAGAGCCATTGACAATGTCTGGTGGGTGTTTGGTTTGGCCCCTGGGTGTGGAGCTTGTCCCCTAACACTGATCCTGAAGGACAAAGGAGCAGTAATACTAGCTTGTTGTTAGCAAGGAGTGTGAGATATATTAGAGTGTTACAGTGAGGGATGTGGGGTATATCAAAATGTTACAGTGAGGCATTATCAGAGAATGACAGACTGCATTAAGTCAAGTACCCCTCCCCATTTCTGTCCTTGTTTTTCACTCCAATTTCTTCACTCTATGTCATTCTCTCTATCTAACCTTACCTAACTCTCCCACTCCTTCTTTGCTCTGTCTCTGTTCCATCATTTCTCTCACTCCTGTACTGTCTGATTCTCTTTCTTTCTCTCTTTATATCTTTCTCTCCGTCATGTTCCTTCTCTCTTGCTGTCTCTCTCTCTCTGTCATGGTGGTGTTTAAAGTTCATTAATTAGTGTCACAGGTAGGTTACATTAAGACTGCAATGAAGTTACTGTGAAAACCCCCTAGTTGCCATATTCCGGCGCCTGGGTGCATGGAGAGAGAATTTAGCTTCACCAATGCACTTAACCAGCATATCTTTCGGACTGTAGGAGGAAACTGGAGCATCCGGAGGAAACCCACGCAGATACAGGGATAACATGCAGACTCCATGCAAACAGTGACCCAAGCTGGGAATCGAACCCGGACCCCTGGCGATGTGAGACTGCAGTGCTAACCACTGTGCCACCATGCCAATGGTGTCTGTTTTGCTGTTGCGGAGTTTCCTGCCCTGTGAGAAATTTAAACTGGTTTGACGTTGATCTCTGGACATGTAAAACACTTTGTGATTTGACTGTGTGAATCATTCCTCTGCGGAATTGACACTGTCATTACGTTTGAATATTTGTCCATTTACAGATCTAGAAGCAAAGTGTGGACACTGTAGATCACAGAGTAGGGGAGCGGAATGACGGGCTAGGGACAAGGCCAGAGCTCCAGAGTGGGGCAGGAGAAAGACACAATGTGGCTGGGGTGGGGGGGAGGGCGAGTGGTGGGGGGGGGGTGGAAGTTGGGGAAGAGAAGGAAAGGGGAAAGGAGTGAGGTGGAGCCATGATAAGGGCGGAAGGAAGAATCATCTGGGACAGAGAAACAAGAAAGAGAAGAGACTACGTTGAGTAAGGCCAACTAAACAAGGCTTTTTCTGTCGGTCTGTGGGTACTCTCACCAAGAGCCCCTGAGTCAGAGTCACCAGAGACTCTGGTGGATCTGAAAATCTTACTTTGTAATTTAGAGCCTTATTCTGAACAGGTATCAATGTGACACACTTAGATCAGATTCAATTTGTTTCCACTTAGCACTGTTTCATAGAATGGAATCATAGAATCCCTACAGTGCAGAAAGAGGCCATCCAGCCCATCAAGCCTGCACCAACAATAATCCCACCCCGGCCCTATCCCTGTAACCTCTTGTGTTTATCCTGCTAACCACCCCCCAACTAAGGGGCAATTTAGCATGGCCAATCAATCTAACCCATCCTTGGACTGTGGGAGGAAACCAGAGCACTTGAAGGAAATCCACACAGACATGGGCAGAATGTGCAAACCCCACACAGACAGTGACCCGAGGCCAGAATTGAACCCGTGAACCAGGCACTGTGAGGCCGCAGTGCTAACAATTGTGCCACAATGCCGCCCTTATTTTCCACAAACCTATTGACATTGAGTTTGTGGAAAAGTTACACTTACAATACCCCAAATCAATGAGTTACCCTCGTGTGGCTACAGACTTCGCCGGCTGGTACTACATGTCATCTCACCTCTCTGTGTCTTCAACTGATTGATGAGATCAGTCTTACCAAACCGGCATGGTTAGCACTGCTGCCTCACAGTGCCAGGGACCTGACTGTGCGGAGTTTACACGTTCTCCTCGTGTCTGTGTGGGTTTCCTCCGGGTGTTCCGGTTTCTTCCCACAGTCCAAAGATGTGTAGTATAGGTGGATTGGCCATGCTAAATTGCCCTTTAGTGTCCTGAGATGCATAGGTTAGAGGAATTACTGGGGTTATAGGATAGGACAGTGGATGGGCCAGGATAGAACACTCTGTCGGAGAGTCGGTGCAGACTCAATGGGCCAAAGGGCCTCCTTCTAAAAGCGGCAGTCTGGCACAGTGGTTAGCACTGCTGCCTCACAGCGCCAGGGACTTGGGCTCAGTTCCCAGTTTGGATCACTGTCAGTGTGGAGTTTGCTTGTTCTCCCCGTGTCTGCTCTGGTTCCCTTCCACAGTCTAAAGATGTGTGGGTTAGGTGGATTAGCCATGCTAAATTGTCCCTTAGTGTCAGGGGGACTAGTTAGGTAAATGCATGGTGTTATGAGGATAGGACCTGGGTGGGAGTGTGGTCGGTGTAGACTCAATGGGCTGAATGGCCTCCTTCTTTACTGTAGGATTCTATGATTCTGCACTGTAGTGATTGTGATTCAAACTGCAGTTTCGGAGTCTCTCTGATTTCCTCCCTTTAAGCTGATCTCACTCTTTTTTGTAACCTGTGGCTTCAGTATGTGCTGATGAAGTTTGTAAGATGCAGCAAGGATTGATTGATATTTCCAGGTATTGTTATTTTGGAATCTTGTTGCTCTCGATATTAGCAGCTGCAGGATAATAGAGAATGCATTCCAAAATTACACATTGTTGTAGAAAATCATTGAGGTGGAAGGAACACAGACAACACAGAAATGAAAACTCTTAAAGCTTTGGCATTAAAAAGTTAGGAAACTTTTGAAAAAACTGGTAAGACGATAAGACAGCACAGAATCCAGAGCATCACACCCACTTCAATGAACACCGGCTGTCAAACCTTTAATGTTTATTTATTAGTGTGACAAGTCGGCTTACATTAACACTGCAATGAAGTCACAGTGAAAATCCCCTAGTCGCCACACTCCGGCGCCTGTCTGGATACACTGAGGGAGAATTTAGCACAGCCAATGCACCTAACCAGCATGTCTTTGGGAGGAAACAAGAGCACCCGGAGGAGTTTAGAAGAATGAGGGGAGATCTCATTGAGACGTATAAGATGATGAATGGGATGGATAGGATAGAGGTGGAAAGACTCTTCCCGCTCAAAAAAGACAGTAGGACTAGGGGGCACAGCCTCAAGATAAAGGGGGGGCAGTTCAGAACGGAGTTGAGGAGGAACTTCTTCACTCAAAGGGTGGTGAATCTCTGGAATTCTCTGCCCGTTGAAGTGGTGGAGGCTGCCTCGCTAAATATTTTTAAGAAGCGGGTTGATGGGTTTTTGATAAGAGAGGGGATTAAGGGTTATGGGGAGAGGGCGGGAAAGTGGAACTGAGCCACGACAGATCAGCCATGATCTTATTGAATGGCGGGGCAGGCTCGAAGGGCCAGATGGCCTACTCCTGCTCCTATTTCTTATGTTCTTATGTTCTTATGTTCTTATGAATGTGCAGACTCCGCACAGGCAGTGATCCTGGGAATTGAACCTGGGTCCCTGGGCGCTTTGTGGCAACAGTGCTAACCACTGTGCCACCATGCCATCCTGCATCTGTGGCTCCTGATTTGATGTGGAGATGCCAGAGTTAGACTGGGGTAAACACAGTTAGAAGTCTCACAACACCAGGTTAAAGTCCAACCAGTTCATTTGATAGTAAACCCACAAGCTTTCGGGGTTTGCGCCTTCGTCGGGTGAGTGACGAGTTCTGGTCTCAAACAGAGCATATAAAAGGCACACACGGTTTACAGAATACTGATTAAAATGTGAGTCTTTACAGCTAACCTGCTATTCAAGTCTTAAAGATGCAGACAATGTGAGTGGAGATAGTATCAGGCACAGGCTAAAGAGATGTGTATTGTCTCCAGACAGGACAGTAAGTGAGTTCAGGCAAGTCATGGGGGTTACAGATAGCATAACATGAACCCAAGATCCCTGTTGAGGTCGTCCTCATGTGTGCGGAACTTGGCTTTAGCCTGTTCTTGATGCTATCTCCACTCACATTGTCTGCATCTTTAAGACTTGAATAGCAAGTTAGCTGTAAAGATTTACATTCTAATCAGTATTCTGTAAACCGTGTGTGCCTTTTATATGCTCTGTTTGAGACCAGAACTCGTCACTCACCTGACGAAGGGGCAAACCCTAAAAGCTTGTGGGTTTACGATCAAATAAACTGGTTGGATTTTAACCTGGTGTTGTGAGCCTTCTAACAGCTCCTGACTTGAACAGTTCGATCAAACTCACGTCCTCGGAGTGGAAACAAGTCATCTGATTGATCAATAAAGTGTAACCTCTCTGTAGCCTGGGTGCCTGTGCCTTTAAGTCCTGACACCTTGGGGGCGTGGATCCATGGGGTTTAATTTAAATATTAATGTATGCAAAACAGGGGATGACGCAATGCACAGTAACCCCGCCCACTGACCATTCTGATTGATCGATGGAGCCGGCTTATTCAGCAGCTCTCATTGGCCAATGATTGTAGCAACTGAAGCAGTGGAGGAATGTGATTGGTCAGCGAAAGTGTTACACTGCCGGGAATTGTAATTTCCTTCCGGATTCTGCGCCACGTGACTGAGGTTTACTGGTAAGGGTAAAATAGGAGAGAAAGAGGGAGAGAGGAAGAGAGAAAGAGAGGAAGGACGGACAGGGGACGGGGTGGAATCAAGTCAGCGAGATAAATTAGAGTGTAGATGGGGATGGACTGACAGGGAGGGAGAGAGAGAGGGCAGAGGGCAGAGAGGGTAACTGTCTCAGACAGTAATAGACATTCACAAGGCTCAGGAATCAAAGGGAGTGAACACACACACAGACCATACAGGCAGGTGGTGTAGGGCGGAGCTGGAGACTTATGGAGACACACCGAGGAGAAGGCACTGAGTTATTGTGACCCTGCAAGAGTCATAAAGTTGAATTCATACCTAGACAGCTGGGTTGAAACAAGTGTCAGGAGAGAGAGAGAAAGTGTGAGGAGCCCATCCTGGGAGAGGCAACACCAGCTATTTCAAATACAATTAATATAAAAGTATTACAGAAACCAATTGTGACTATATTAAACTCAGGGTTAAAAAAATAATATATTCAGAAAGCAGCATTTTGATGATGTGCTAATTGAATGTAATGAAGATTAAATATCAAATGTGTGGATGAGTCTCGTGCAGATTAGATTGTAATCTGAAGTTTATGCTGTTCCTAGAGTTGAAGTTTGGTTTATTTAATTTTTAACATTGTATATTGGCAGAGGTTTCAAGGTTACCTTGACGTACTCGGTGAAATTAGTGAGGGCTAGTCAATAAACCTTGCTGATTAACTTAATGATCTCTGTAAGAGGCAGTGGGTTGGAGTTCTGTTCTTTCTGTTAGTCAAACAAGTCGCCCCTCTAGCCAGGATGTCTGGCCCATTGAATCAGAATTTCTTTGTCCGCCTACTGGGCTACTGGAAGCCTCTGTTCAGTGGCAAGCTTCTGCTGGTGACCAACACTGTGAGTTGTGGAGCTCTGATGGCCATTGGTGACATGATCCAACAAACTCGTGAGACGTGGCAGGAGCCTGTCCGTGTGCGTGAATGGGCTCGAACAGGTAAGGTATTTATACAGAGCCTCCCCCCCCCCCCCCCCCCCAGCCCCCATCTCTAGCTCAGCATGTTCCCCTGGGTGCTTCATGAGCAGTGAGGTACCTTTCCGAAGTATGGTCACTGTTGTAGGAAACCCATCAAGAAATTTGTGCACAGCAAGATTCTGCAAACAGCAATGTGATACCTTTTGGATGTTGACCACGAGCAAAAGTTAGCTCTTCTTCAGAATAGTGGTTTTGGGCTCTTTACACCCACCTGAGAGGTTAAGTGTCACATCAGAAAGGTGAGCAGCAGAATTTTTCGAAAATGATTCCAAGTATCCAACTAGCGTGAAAATGGGAGAGTTGCAGATCTGTCTTTTTGGGTGGATTTTAATGCCCAACTTGTTCACGTTGTGCATGGAAAAATGGTCTAGAACATTTCTAGCTGCTGCAGACTGTGGGTTGAGCTTAATTTACCAGCCAGTTTGCAGAGGGAGCTATTGTGCATGCGCATACCTCTGTGACTGCACATGCGCAATAGCCAACTGCAGAGAGAGCTATTGTGTATGTGTAGATCTCAGTGACTGTGCACATGCGCAATAGCAATAGCAGCAGCAGAGGTCTGATAGAGCAAGAGCTGTCAGGCCTCTGCTGTTGCAGGCAGCCTGAACACAGTGATTTTTCTTACCCCCCGCCCCGTGACTGATCACAAGCCTTACACCGCCCAACATACCACGCCTCTCCTGCTGCTCAGACCTACTGAGCCCCCACTCAGTGATCACGATACAGAGTGGGCCCCCTCCCCTCGCCCTTGATCTGATCACAGGCAGAGTGCGTGGCACCACTCCTCCACCACCCCCTCCCTTATAGGCCCTGCCTTCATAGGTCCCACCCCAGGCAGTGCCAAGGTGGTTGGTGAGCATTACTGAGGTGCCAGGTTGCAATTGCCCAAAGGGATGGAACTCGCTGAGCTCCCCGATGCTGGTGCCGGGTGGGGACAACCAGCAGCCGTTATTAGCGTCCCATTCTGAGACACATCAGGTTGCTGGAAACTTGGGATTTAGTTCCTCATGCGTGGGGATTTCATCAGGATAGCATTTTAGTGCCATGCTGAGTCATCTCGGGGCCCAGTCATAGACATAGCAACCCTTCCCCCGTACTACACAGGTAACAGAATCACACTGGAATCAATTACAGAGTGACATAATAGTCAGCTGATTCATTATAAATAAGGAACTATGTAGAAATGTGGGGAACTTGGAGTGGCCCGGGGTGAGGCTCCAAGTTTGGAGCAATGATGTTTCTTTATTAAACCTTTTCTTTGATTTATAAATTGGAGTAAGTTTTGTTGTATTTTCATTGGCTGCATTTTGAAGAGTTCCTTCTGAAGAAACAACCACGACAGGTGGTTGGTGAGCTGGACACCTAAAAACTTGAAGATCTCGACCCTTTCTATTTCATCGCTGTTGATGTAGACAGGGACACATTCTCTTCCTGAAGTCGACGACAATTTCCTTCATTTTGTTGACATTGAGAGAGAGATTATTGTTGTTGCACCAGTTCGCCAGATTTCCTGTCTCGTCATTGTTGAAGATCTGACCCACCACGGTGCTGTCATCAGTGTTGTGTCTTTGATCATGGCTGATTATTGAATTCAATATCCTGTTCCTCTACCTCCTGCCCCTCCCATTTCCCATGATCTCTTTAGCCCCAGGCGATATATCTAATTTCTTCTTGAAACCAGAAAACATTTTGTCCTCAACTACGTTCTGTGGGAGTGAATTCCACACATTCACCTCCCTCTGGATGAAGAAATTTCTCCTCACCTCAGTCCTAAAAGGTTTACCCCTTATCCCCAAGCTATGACCCCTAGTTCTGGACTCCCCCACCATTGGAAACATTCTTTCTGAATCCACCCGGTCTAACCCTGTTAGAACTTTATAACTTTCTATGAGATCCCCTCTCACTCTTAACTCCAATGAATATAATCCTAACTGACTTGGTGTCTCCTGTGACACATCTGCCATCCTAGCGCTAACTCAGAATTAAGATTTTCTGCTCTCCTCAACATCTGAAGATAAAAGACCTGTCAACTCTTTTGCATTAACAGACGGGGTATTCACTTTATTGCCAGTATCACTGCCTGCTGTCTTCATATTGTCACAGGGCGAATGTTTGCCACCGGCTGTTTAATGGGACCCTTTGGCCATTTCTGGTACATGGCACTGGATGGCAGGTTCCCAGGAAGGACCATGCATATTGTGATGAAGAAGGTTCTGTTAGACCAGCTCATTGCCTCACCTATCTTTGGCGTCATCTATTTCTGCGGTAAGCGTTACATTTCTGCGTCCTCAGACATCTCGGATACACCAGCATCCCCCCCACTACACCCCTCCCCTATTCCCTCTCCTCCCTCCCTCCACCTATGCCAATGAAGGCATTTGGCATCCTTGCCTTCGTCAGGTGGGACACTGAGTTTAGAAACTGGCAAGTTATGTTGCAGCTCTATAGAACCTTAGTTAGGCCGCACTTGAAATATAGTGTTCAATTCTGGTTGCCACATTATCAGAAGGATGTGGAGGCTTTGGAGAGGGTACAGAAAAGGTTTACCGGGATGTTGCCTGGTGTGGAGGGCATTCGCTATGAGGAGAGGTTGGCGAAACTTGGTTTGTTCTCACTGGAACAATGGAGGCTGAAGGTGACCTGATAGAAGTCTACAAGAATATGAGGGGCATAGACCCAGTGGATAGTTGGAAGCTTTTTCCCAGGATGGAAGAGTCAGTTACTAGGGGGCATAAGTTTAAGGTGCGAGGGGCAAAGTTTAAGGGAGATGTACATGGCAAGTTTTTTTACACAGAGGGTGGGGGGGGTGTGCCTGGAACTCATTGCAGGGAGAGGTAGTAGAAGCAGATATGATAGTGACTTTTAAGGGGCGTCTTGCAAATGCACGAATAGGATGGGAATAGAGGGATACTGTGTCCCTGGAAGTGTAGCGGGTTTTAGTTCAATCGCACAGCATGGTCGGTGCAGGCTTGGAGGGCCGAAGGGCCTGTTCCTGTGCTGTAATTTTTTTTGTTCCTGATACCACCCAAACTTTCTGGTGCTCCCAATCAATTTGTGAAGAAGGTCCAACAGAAATCGATGACAAACAGGGCTGTGTAATACTGATGGTGACAGCTCTGAAAGGGTTACAAAGTATGAGGACTGTTTTGCACTGACCGGGATCACGTGCAAAAGGACAAAGGCTGAGTCTAATCATCGTGTTTAATCTGATTAAAAGATTTGAGTTGGGATGACACAGAGTGTATCTTCTGGGTGGGTTCCAGTCTGGGACAAAGGGGTAAAAGCTGACAGTCAGCTGTTCTGGGTTGATGTCAGTAAGACAGAATAATCTCTGCCCCAAAAAGACTGTGGATATTGGGAGTCAGTTGGAGCTTTCAGGACTAAGATTAATAAATATTTAAGAAGCAAGTGTACTGAGGAATCTGGAACAAAGGTGGGTGAGAGCTCCTGTGAAAGTTTAGCTCTGTTTGCTTGCGGTCTATGCAAATACTTCATTTTGAGATATTTCTACCTATGCAACTAACCCTGCTTATCCTAACTGCTGACTTGACTACATGTAGAATCAGAAGGCTAAAGGTTAGCTAGAAATTGACTGCATTCCTGAAGGGTACACAATGCAGGCAAACAAGTTTTTTAAATAATGGCAGCTGCAAGGATTGTTTTTCCAAGATGGAGACAGACTGCAAAAAACATTTCCAATAACGTGATAAGGGTTGAAATTTAGTTTGGATTTCAGTGGTTTTTTTTCTGTGTTTAGTTTTTTCGATCCGTTGCGGTGTGATCAGGATGTAGAGATGCCGATGTTGGACTGGGATAAACACAGTAAGAGGTCTCACAACGCCAGGTTTAAGTCCAACCAGTAAATCAGTACAGGGGCTGACAGTAAAAGCCAGTCTCTCCAAGTTCACTTTGCTTTTACTCTGCTTCCGTCACGATTTAATTTTCTTTATGTTCTGTTCAATACAAGAAAATCATTTTAAAAATTGTACCAAAGTGCTGTCTCCTCGTCCATTCAAACAAATGAATGGACCCAACAGTGGGGAAATGGAAGTTGTGTTACATGTTATTGTCCTGCTAGTCAGTTTGTGAGGGAATAAACCAGAGCTGGTCTTTACTTGGAATAGATTTATTCGCAGAATGAAATATTACAGGTATATATCTCTATTCTCCTCCCGTGTCAGTGTCTCTTTACATGTACTCAAATAACTACCCAACCAATGCCCTCCGCCTGTAAGTACTTCCCCATGGTTGATATAATTAATATTACAGATCAGCAGTTATTCGTAACATATCTTCACACCATACTCCCTCTTTGGGGGAAGTGATAGAATGATTCCTAAGCTGATTATCAGTCTGTTTAAAGTTTATTTATCAGTCACAAGTAGGCTTACGTTAACATTGCAATGAAGTTACTGTGAAAATCCTCTAGTTGCCTACGGTGCCTGTTGGATACACTGAGGGAGAACTTAGCACGGCCAATGCACTTAACCAGCGCGTGGGGGGAAACCGGAGCACCAGGAGGAAACCCACGCAGACACAGGGAGAATGTGCAGAGTCTGCACAGACAGTGACCGAAGTTGGAATTGAACCCGGGTTCCTGGTGCTGAGAGTCAGCAGCGCTCACCACTGTGCCATCTTACTGCCCTATTGAACCATGTTGAACATTCTATCGGTGGCCAACACAAGCCTTGATGTTGGACTTGAACCTGGAGCTTCTGGTCAAGTGGTAGGGAAGCTATTACTGCACCACAAGGTCTCCCACAGATCAGCAGTGATATGACAGAATTGTCTCGGAATTCAATAGTATGTTAGATTGTTGAGATGAAGGTTTTACTGACCATGCTGCTAATATGTTGTGACAGGAATGGGAATCCTAGAAGGCCATCCTCCCAAGGACTGCCTGATGGAGTTCAGGAGAAAGTTCTGGCAATTTTACAAGGTAAAAATTTAATTCTTTATGATCACTTTGGGCGTATCAGGATGTCCTTGTCAGAAACATCCTCCTTAACTTTGGCCACTTTTGACAAAACTGTATGTTAGACAAGAGCTTGCATTGTTTATTTCGCTATCTCACAGTTTAATCAAAGTGCGTGTAGCAAAGCCACTGGATCGAGGGTTTTACAGAAGATTAGACTGGAATTGCGACCTTGCTTTAGTTGGTGTCAGCTGTGGCTCTGTTGGTTGCCCCCTGGCCTCTGATTCACAAGGTTGTGGGTTCAAGCCTTACTCCAGATCTGGAGCTCAAAAATCAAGGCTGACGCTCTGGTGCAGTGCTGAGGGAGTGCTGCACTGCCATAGGTGCTGCCTTCCTTCTGAGATGTTAAATTAGGGCCCCATGGTAAAGATGAATGTCACCATTTGCCAAACAAGGGGCATTCTCTCCCACATCATGATTGATATTCCTCCGTTAACATTCTTCTTGTGATGTCGGTTATCTGGTAATTTAACACACTGCTGTTTTTTGGGAGCTTTATATATGAAAATTTGTTGCTGCATTTCCTATGTTACAAAAGTAAAATGCTTTGGGAGGTCCTGAGGTCATGGAAGGTGCTATATAAATGCAGATCTATTTTCTTTCTTAGACCATTGTTTTACAAACAGAATCAGTCTTTCACCACCAGTGAAGTACTTTTGAAGTGTATTTTTTTTTAAATGTATTGAGAGGATGTGGGCTTTGCTGGCAGTAAGTGCCCATCCTTCATCGGTCTTGAGCTGAGATTTTTGTGAGGCCATCTCAAAGGGCAGTGGGTCTGGAGACTCATGTCAGCCAGACCAGTTAAAGGATATTAATTCATCATCAGACTTTTAATTCCAAATATTTGTACTGTTCAGATTTCACCATCTGCTGTGGTGGGATTCATACTGTGTCTCTGGATTACTAGTCCAATGACAATACCATTATGCTACTGCCTCCCTTTGGTGTAACCTAGAGATGTTGGGCGGCACGGTGGCACAGTGGTTAGCACTGCTGCCTCACAGCGCCAGGGACCCAGGTTCAATTCCGGCCTCAGGTCACTGACTGTGTGGAGTTTGCACGTTCTCTCCGTGTCTGCGTGGGTTTCCTCCCACAGTCCAAAGATATGCAGGTTAGGTGGATTGGCCATGCTAAATTGATCCTTAGTATCAAGGAGATTAGCAGGGTTCAGGAATAGGGCCTGGGTGGAATTGTGGTGGGTGCAGATTCGATGGGCCGAATGGCCTCCTTCGGCTCTGCAGGAATTCTATGATTCTATGTTCTGAAAACATGAATGGATCTGTGTAAATGTGAGCCTGTCTTTCCCTCTAAGTGTTTTTCCTGAGATGATCCAGTGTGTTTTTCCTGCAGTTGCTGCTCCAGGGAAATGTACCATCACAAAGTGGGTAATGTTGTTGTATTTAGCCCATTAGCCCAGCTCCCCTCACAGGGGATGTGAACTGGAATTGGGGGAAGCAGGGGAGAGGGAGGGCCTGAGTGTGGGGTCAGCTCTATAATCGTTACACTCAGGATGAAACCACACCCGATCAGTTGATCGTGACCCAGTCTGGAGAAAGCCTGTTTGTAGTGCGAGATTGCTCTTATGGAATTGTTTTGGAAGGCCTAACAGTTTAAATGATTTGATTTGTCTGCAGGCTGATTGCATGGTGTGGCCGGGAGCACAAATGGTCAACTTTTATTTCCTGTCTCCACAATACCGTGTCCTGTACGTGAACGTTGTGACTGTGGGATGGGATACTTTCCTCTCGTATCTGAAACACCAGGTAGGCGGATGCCAACTACAGCTGAAATCTTCCTGTTTACCCAGTCCTCGAACCTGCCTTCACTGCCCTTTCAGGCAGCAGAGTCCAAATTACAACAACTCGCTGTGTAAAAACTGGAACGCACTACCTGAAAAAACAAAATAAAATCTTCTTAATCTCCCTCTCCAGTTTGCCTCTCGGTGAGAGACATTAGTCTGAAATTTCATCAAATTCATTCTTCATCAAACACTCCCAGGACAGGTACAGCATGGGGTTAGATACAGAGTAAAGCTCTCTCTACACTATCCCCATCAAACGTTCCCAGGACAGGTACAGCATGGGGTTAGATACAGAGTAAAGCTCCTGCTACACTATCCCCATTAAACACTCCCAGGACAGGTACAGCATGGGGTTAGATACAGAGTAAAGCTCTCTCTACACTATCCCCATCAAACGCTCCCAGGACAGGTACAGCATGGGGTTAGATACAGAGTAAAACTCTCTCTACACTGTCCCCCATCAAACACTCCCAGGACAGGGACAGCACGGGGTTAGATACAGAGTAAAGCTCCCTCTACACTGTCCCCCATCAAACACTCCCAGGACAGGTACAGCATGGGGTTAGATACAGAGTAAAGCCCCTGCTACACTATCCCCATTAAACACTCCCAGGACAGGTACAGCACAGGGTTAGATACAGAACACTGTGCTTTCGTTCTGTCCTTACGTAATTTTTGAGCACTCCCTTCTGAGTAAGTATTTGCTAGTTTCGGCTGGGATATTTACACTTTGTGCTGTTGTACTTTTGATCGGAGTGAAAGCTGTGCCAAGCCTATTAACCGCAGGGAAGGTAGAATTTGGGATGAACTGCTTTTGAACTCTAACCTCGCTACTGTTATGTTGTGATCCAAATGATTTTAACATCAGGAGGCATTAGCATGTCGGATTTGTAGTTTCGGGGAATGGGAAGGACCATAAGATTACCTCTTTCATACATTTTCACTGGAGGTGGGTGTTGCTGGCTACGCAGCTAGGCTAAACATAGCAACACTAGCAAGTTTCTGCTGCCCAGACCTAGAATACCTGATGCTAAAATCACAGCCCTACTACTTTCTGTGGGAGTTCACCTCCGTTATCCTGATGGCAGTTTACATCCCACCCCATGACGTGAAGATCGTGCTGGACAAAATATACAGCACTATGGATATCCTTGAGACGAAACATCCCGAGGCCTTGTTCACTGTGGCCGGGGACTTCAATCAGGCCAAGTTCAAGAGTGTACTACCAAGTTACCATCAATACATCTCCTGTTCCACCAGAGACCCAAACATCCTAGACCACTGCTACACAAATATTGAGCATGCATACCACTCTATCCCCCATCCACACTTTGGCAAATCAGGCCACAAGACTGTGCTCCTGCTCCTGGTTTACAAACAAAAACTGAAAGGGGAGAATCTATCAAAGAAAGTTGTGCAGTGTTGGTCTGAGGAATCTGATGATCTCCTACGGGGCTGATTGGAGTCAGTGGACTGATCAGTATTTAAAAACTCTGCGACCAGCCTGAACGAGTACGTCACTGCAGTGACTGACTTCATCGGTAAGTGTGTCGAAGACTGTGTGCCAAAGAAGCAAATCCACGTCTTCCCCAACCGGAAACCATGGATGAACAGGGATATCCACTGTCTGCTGAAGTCCAGGTCTGAGGTGTTCAAATCAGGTGACCATGACCTGTACAAGAAAGCCAGGTACAATCTAAGGAGATCCATCAAAGATGCCAAAAGACAGTATCGGACCAAGCGAGAGTCCCAGGCTAGCCACACCAATCCCTGCCAACTATGGCAAGGTCTGCAAGACATAACAGGCTACAAGATGAAGGCAGGTAAAAATCGCCAGCACCAACGCACCCCTCCCTGATCAGCTCAATGCATTCTGTGCCTGGTTTGAGCAAGAGATCAGTGAGAGCATGCCCTCCACCCTGGAAGCCTCAGATGAACCCGTATCCAAGGTCACCATTGCAGATGTCAGAGCAGCTTTCTGGAAGGTCAACCCACGGAAAGCGACTGGCCCAGATGGGGTACTGGACCAGCTGGCAGGAGTATTCACAGACATCTTCAACCTCTCTTTACAACAATCTGAGGTCCCTATCTACTCCAAGAAGACAACCATCATCCCGGCACCAAAGAAAAGCCAAGCAGCCACTATTGGCCGGTGGCTCTGACATCCATCATTATGAAGTGTTTCAGAAGGTTAGTCATGGTACGAATCAATTCCAGCCTCCCAGATTGTCTGGATCCACTAAGTTTACCTATTGTTGCAACAGATCCACAGCCAACGCCATCTCTCTGGCCTTGCACTCAACCCTGGAGCACCTAGATAACAAGGACACATATGTGAGACTCCGATTTATTGATCACAGCTCAGCCTTCAACACCATTATTCCGATGAAACTAATCTCCAAACTCCATGGCCTGGGGCTCAGCACCTTCTTCTGTGACTGGGTCCTGAACTTCCTAACCCCCAGACCACAATCAGTAAGGATAGGCAACAACACCTCAACACCGGTGTCCCACAAGCTGTGTCCTCAGCCCTACTTCCATACTCCTTATACACTTATGACTATGTGGTCAAATTCCCACCTAACTTGATTTTCAAGTTTGCTGACGACACCACTGTAGTGGGTCGGATCTCAAACAATGAGGAGACAGAGTACAGGAATGAGATAGAGAATCTGGTGAACTGGTGCAACAACAATAATCTCTCCCTCAATGTTAACAAAACGAAGGAGATTGTCATCGACTTCAGGAAGCCTAGGGGAGGGTATACCCCTGTCTACATCAATGGGGATGAAATAGAAAGGGTCGAGAGCTTCATGTTTTTAGGTATCCAGATCACGAACAGCTTGCCCTGGTCCCTTCATGCCAACACTTTAGTTAAAAAAGCCCACCAACGCCTCTACTTTCTTGGAAGACAAAGGAAATTTGGCATGTCAGCTACAACTCTCACCAACTTTTATAGATGTACCGTAGAAAGTATTCTTTCTGGTTGTATCACTGCTGGGTACAACTCCTGCTCTGTGCAAGACCACAATAAACTACAAAGGGTCATGAACAAAGCTCAGTCCACGCAAACCAGCTTCCCATCCATTGACTCTGGTTATATTTCCAGCTGCTGTAACAAAGCAGCCAGCATAACTAAGGCCCCCGTGCAACCCAGACATTCTCTCTTCCTCCTTCTTCCTTCGGGAAAAAGATACAAAAGTCTGAAGTCACATACCAAACAACTCAAGAACAGCTTCTTTCCTGCTGCTGTCAGACTTTTGAATGGACTTACCTCGCGCTTAGTTGATCTTTCTCCGTATCCCAGTTATGACTGTAATGCTACATGCTGCATTTTTCTCATTTCCTTCTCTATGAACGGTATACTTTGTCTGTATAGTGCGCAAGAAGAAATACTTTTCACCCGTGTACATGTGATAAATCAAGTCAGCATTTATTTGTAATTGCCTTTGAGAAGGTGGTGGTGAGCTGCCTTCTTGAATCGCTGCAGTCCATGTGACGTAGGTACACCTACAGTGCTGTTAAGTAGGAAGTTCCAGGATTTTGACCCAGCGACAGTGAAGGAACGGCTGAGGATTTCCAAGTCAGGATGGTGAGTGACTAGGAGTGGTACGTCCAGGTGGTGGTGGTCCCAGTAGGACCACCTTCTGGAAGGTTGTGATTATGGGTTTGAAATGTGCTGTAAAAGTCTCACACCACCAGGTTAGAGTCCAACCAGTTTATTTGACAGTAATCTCACAAGCTTTCGGAAACGGTGTTCCTTTGTCAGGTATGTGGAAGGTTCTGGTCAGAGAAGAGCATATAAAGTCACACGTAGTTTACAGAATACTGATTAGAATGCAAGTCTTTACAGCTAACCTGCTATTCAAGTCTTAAAGATGCAGACAGTGTGAGTGGACATAGCATTAGCATAGGTTAAAGAGATGTGTATTGTCTCCAGACTGGACAGTAACTGAGATTTTACAAGCCCAGGCAAGTCATGGGGGTTACAGATAGTGTGACATGAACCCAAGATCCCGGTTGAGGGCCACCTTGGAGAACTCCTACCCGAAGATCAGAGACTGAATGCCTGTGACCACCTTCACGACACACAACAACGCAGAGTCGCTGAGCAGAGACTGATAGCCAAGTTCCGCACACATGAGCACGGCCTCAACCGGGATCTTGGGTTCATGTCGCACTATCTGTAACCCCCCATGAGTTGCCTGAACTTGCAACATCTCACTTACTGTCCTATCTGGAGACAATACACATCTCTTTAACCTATGCTAATGCTAGCTCCACTCACATTGTCTGCATCTTTAAGACTTGAATAGCAGGTTAGCTGTAAAGACTTGCATTCTAATCAGTATTCTGTAAACTGTGTGTGTGACTTTATATGCCCTTCTCTGATCAGAACCTTCCACACACCTGACGAAGGACAACCGTCTCCGAAAGCTTGTGAGATTACTGTCAAATAAACTGGCTGGACTCGAACCTGGTGTTGTGAGACTTCTTACTGTGTTTACCCCAGTCCAATGCTGGCATCTCTACATTTTGAAATGCGCTGCCAAGGGAACCTTGATGAGTTGCTGCAGTGTATCTTGCAGATGCTACACACGCCTGCCCTGTGCACTGGTGGTGGAGGGATTGCTGTGTATTCAAGTTACAGTAAAAAGTCTGACAACACCAGGTTTTAGTCCAACCTATTTATTTGATAATATACTCGCAAGCTTTCGGGTTAGCCCCTTCGTCAGGTGAAATTCAAGTTACTGCCCAGACTTTGTCAGTCTTAATTAGCCATCTCCTAATTCAGAATGTTACAACACAGAAGGCATCGTTGTGTGTCTGAAAGAGTTGTATAATCAGCACTGTCCTCCCCCACTCCATTGTTTAATTCTCCACTGCTATCACATTTTTGTTCCCTCTTCCTGATTTATCCAATTCCCTCTTGAAAGTTCCTGTTGAATCTGCTTCCACCACCCTTTTGGGCAACACCATCCAGAACACAACAACTCGCTGGGTAAAAATAAAAACAGTCTCTTTATCGCCACCTCTTGTGTTTTTTACCAGTTGTTTTAAGTCTCTGCCGCCTGGTTGCAAACTCTCCTGTCTTAGTTAATCTGTAGCAGGAGAGTTGGGAAAATGGTGAGACAAATAAGATAAACATGTGAATACTCCTGAAAGGCACATGATCGGTAAAGTCTAACTGAATCTGAGGGAGGACTAAGAGAATATCATAAACCTTGTTGTGTGTGAAGACAGTTATTCATTTGTTTTTGCGATACGTTGGCCACTGATGGAATCTCCTGTGGGAAAGTTCCAAACTAAGGGGTCGTAATTCTAAGATCATCACTGATAAATCCAGTGGGGAATTCAGGAGAAACTTCTGTATCCAGAGATTGGGGAGACTGTGGCGCTCGCTCCCACGGGGGTGGTGGGGAGACTGTGACACTTGCTCCCACGGGGAGCGGCGAGATTGTGGCACTCGCTCCCATGGGGAAACTGTGGCGCTCGCTCCCACGGAGACTGGGGGGAATGTGGCGCTTGGGGAGATGCTGAGAGGGTTAGATGGAGAGGGGGTGGGAAAAGGCTCATTATAAACACTAGGATGGAGCAGATGGGCTGAATAGCCTGTTTCTCTGGGAGACCCTGAGCCAGGCTCAATGTGTCACTGACATGTAAGGCTGCTGGTTTGTGCATAGCAAGATCCCACAGCGGGCAGAGAGAGACATTTGGCCGGTGTTGGCCAAGGGAGGAACGCTGCATCTGGCCAATCGGGGAGTTCCCATTTCCCATGGACATGTTGTGGGATCTATTAGCAACCTGCAGCAGGAGCGAAGCTGCTTTCGGAGTTCCTCTTGGGAGGGCGGGGATTGTGTAATCTAACCCGCAGAAGTAGAACTCCCACCTCTCCACATCATGTCCAGTGCGCTGTGCTGTCACCCTGCATGGCGGGAGTTCCGGCATGTGGATTTGTCTCTGAAATCTCAGGGCGGTGAGCAAGGTGTAAACCCACAGGCCAACTCAGGTCACCAACCCTGACCACATGTATTCCTTGAGGTTCTGTCACATGACTTACTCCCACACTCCAGTAACTAATTGGCCAACACATCCATCCCTGTGACATACAGCCTTCCTACACCTATAGGAAAGGAGATTTTTGATTTGATTTATTATTATCATGTGTTAACATACAGTGAAAAGTATTGTTTCTTGTGCGCTATACAAAGCATACCGTTCATTGAGAAGGAAAGGAGAGAGTGCAGAATGTAGTGTTACAGTCATAGCTAGGGTGTAGAGAAAGATCAACTTAATGCGAGGTAGGTCCATTCAAAAGTCTGACAGCAGCAGGGAAGAAGCTATTCTTGAGTCGGTTGATACATGACCTCGGTCTTTTGTATCTTTTCCCCGACGGAAGAAGTTGGAAGAGAGAATGTCCGGGGTGCTTGGGTACTTAATTATGCTGGCTGCTTTTCTGAGGCAGCAGGAAGTGTAGACAGAGTCAATGGATGGGAGGCTGATTTGAGTGACGGACTGGGCTACATTCACGACCTTTTTGTAGTTTCTTGCGAATGAAAATGATTCAGCGTCCAATTGGACGACACTGGACTCTCAGCCAAACAGTCTTCCCCCATTTTCAATATTTTTATATCTGCAGAGAAAATTTCAAACAAGATGACAAATAAAAAACCCCAATCTTTTCTAATGTGCCGTTGGTTTTTCTCCAGGATCGCACAGCCGCGTCCTGAAGATCAGTCTTCGATCCTGGGGGAGTTGGCCACCCTGGGGATTTGACATAATGTTTAGTTCAGCACTGATCCCTGGATTTGGGTGGCGCCCTCTCACCTTGTGAATTTGAACCTAATGTCGAGGCATGTACTCCAGGCTGACAGCCAGGGGTGCAGCACTGAGGGAGGTGCCTGCTGTCAGACTTGGGTCCTGTCTCCTCTCTCAGGTAGATGTAAGATCCCATCACACTTGTTGAAGAGGAATGAGAGGGGGGTTGGGGGGAAGAGTTCTCCCTGCTGCCCTGGGTCAATATTTATTCTTCCCCCAGAATCTTGCCCTAATCTCATTGAGAGCTTCCTTACGGCGCAGGAAGGAGTCTCGCAATACCAGGTTAAAGTCCAACCGATTTATTTGGAAGCACGAGCCTTCAGAAAACTGCTCCTGAAGGACCTGCGCTCCGAAAGCTTGTGCTACCAAATAAACCAGTTGGACTTTAGCCTGGTGTTGTGAGACTTCTTATTGTGCCCATCCCAGTCCAACACCAACAACTCCACATTAGGGCAAATTGGCCGCATTATTTCCTCTATTGGATCAGCGATGTCCCTACAAATGAAGTAATTTCTCTGTAAGGTAATTTGCCATGTCCTGAAGTGGTGGCTATATTAATGCACAACTTTCTTTCTCACCTCCTCTCAGGATCAGCATGAAGGCTCGCTGGAAAAGACAGACGTTCCGGACAAATAGCAGATGGAACCGGAGAGCTCTGAGAGAGGTTATTGGAGGATGAGAGTTGAGGACCTCGACTGACGGCTCGATGTGGACCCGCTAGCCTGTGAAGGATATCCCAGGAGAGTTCAGAATTCAGCCCACTGGCAAATGGGGCCCCAACAAACGGAGATAATGCTCCCAGTCTTCGCAGCAGAAGAAAAAATGGTTACTGCTGAGATATTCTAAATGAAGTTATTTTATTGTGGAAAGTGTCACTTGGGACTTTTGACAAATTAAAATATTTTTTAAATGAGTATTTAAATGAATGGATTTGCATTTACAGTGAAGGAGATATTGCAGAATCATAGAAACCCTACGGTGCAGAAGGAGGCCATTCAACCCATTGAATCTGTACCTTTTTGGAGTGCAGTTACTGGTGTAGAAATCACGGCAGCCATGTGGTGCCCTGCGTGATTTCCACGGTTTAGCTGCGTGTGTAACTCTAGGCTCTGTGGAAGTAGACTTGCCTCTCAATCGGGAGATTGTAGGTTCCCCTCCAGAGATTTGGGCACATTGCGACAGTGTGATGGTGTGCCAATGCAAGGTGCCATCTTCTCGCTGTCTAACAACACTGTGGCTACAGAGATTCGTCACCACCTTCTCGAGCGCAATTGGGAATAGGCAATGAATGGTGACTGTCAGAATACATCCCAAGAAAGAATTCATTTTTAAAAAGAGGTCAACACACTGTTACCTGCTTCCGTCAAGGAATGATGGTTAAGGAATAAATATTGGCCAGGTCACCAGGAAGAACTCTCTTTTTATGCGTAAGGGAGTCGAGGATTATAGGGGTAAGGCAGGAAAGTGGAGTTGAGGGATGGCAGAGCAGACTTGATGGGCCAAATGGTCTACTTCTGCTCCTCCATGTAATGGTCTGTCCATTTTCAAAATAGTGGGCATGGGATTTGTTTTTTATGTCCATCTGAGAGCACATTTGGGGTCTCAGTCTGTCGTCTGGTCTGCAAAACAGCACCTCTGACAGCACAGCTCACCCTCGGAGCAGCACAGGCTGAGTCTGGGTGATGGACTCAGGAGCTAGGCACTGAGCCACAGCTAGGTGGTGCTGTTGGGCTTGTTTTCTCTCACTCTCCTGCCTCAACAAATGTACTGTGAAAACTCAGGATGGAGAGGGACTGATATGAAACTGGCAGAGTTAGCGCACCTTAGTGACCAGTTCTACACATTACACCTCAGCATATATTGCCCATGGAGAGATGGATATTTTTATTGATGGCTGTGGCAGCATTTATTGCCAAACTCTAACTGCCCTCCCTTTCAGAATCCAACCACATTGCTGGGGGTCTGGAGTCACATGTAGGCCAGACCAGGTAAGGGCAGCAGATTTCCTTCCCTGAATGACATATAGCGAACCAGATGGCTTTTTCCAACAATCGACAATGGTTTTCATGGTCACCAGGAGATTCTTAATTCCAGATATTATTTATTGAATTCAAATTAAAGTTAATTTATTAATGTCACAAGTAGGCTTTCACTAACACTGCAACGAAGTTACTGTGAAAATTCTCTAGTCGCCACACTCCAGTGCCTATTTGGATACGCTGAGGGGGAATTTAGCATGACCAATGCACCTTAACCAGTATATCTTTTGGACTGTGGTAGGAAACCAAAGCGCCTGGAGAAAACCCACACAGACACTGGGAGAACATGCAGACTCCACACAGACAGTGACCAAAGCTAGGAATTAAACCCAGGTCCCTGGCACTGTGAAGCAGCAGTGCTAACCAAAGTGCTGTGGTGGGACTTGAACCTGGTCCCCAGATCTTGCTCTGGATCTCTGCCTTCCTATTCTGGTGACAATACCACTACACCATTGCCTCCTCTTGGAGGGCAAATAAGGGTTGGAAGGGTTAAATTATGAAGACAAGGTGAACAGCGTAGACTTGTATTCCAGTGAGTTTTGAAGATTAAGTGGTGATCTAATTGGTTAGTTTAAGATGATTAAAGGATGTGATAGGGTTGGCACAGGGATACTATTTCCTTGGGGAGGGGGAGGGTGGGAGGGGATGAGGGGAGTGCAGAACAAGGGGGGCAGAACCTTAAAATTAGGTCCAGGCCATTCAAGGATAATGGCACTTAGAAACACACAGGGTACTGGAAATGTGGAACCCTCTGCCAGCATCCCACCAAAAGGAGGTTGAGATTGGGGCTCAGTTGAAAATTTCAAGGTGGAGATTGGTGAGTATTTGAGCAGGTTGAGCAGTGTCTGTGCAGCAAGGAACAGCGGTTAACGTTTTCAGTCAATAATTGTCATCAATTTTACTGAAGAGAGTCATTGGACTGAAACAATCTGCAGATGCCATTAAACTTACCAAAAGTTTCCAACGTTTTCTGTTTTTATTTCAGATTTGCAGCGTCCGATAGACTTTGAATGGGCACAAGGGGGAAATGTCACAGCAAATCCGTTGGGACAGAGGAATCCTTTTCCAGAACATTTTCCCACCATGTAATTACTGAATAAGATCTAACTAGGAAGGGTGGAGCGATTCTTGAAAGGTCAAAAACATTCTGTCAATACCGAGGTAAAGTTGAGTAACTACTGTGGGATACTCATAGGGAGGCAGTTCAGAGCTGGGAATGATTAACTTGAAGAATTACTTTATATGGATTTGATTTCTTACAGATAGTGAGAAGGGGAATGAAATGTCAAGATATCAGACATCTAGAACTGTCACTCCGAGTGGGAAATTGATAGATTTTTAAAATGAATAATTAGGGTCCCGGAGCAACGGTTGAGTCAAAATATTGCTCGACCGTGATCTTGTTGAATGGCGGAACAGATTTGAGGGGCTGAATGGCCTTCTCCCACTCCTTTCCCTCATTGTGGAGTGAGAGTAAAACTCTTTGGGGTTGGGGTTAGGGATCACTGACTTCAGCAGCCGACAAGTGGGATTTGCATCCCATCCCACAACTCTGACTGAAAGGTACAGCAGGTTAGGGCTCATCTGCTTTGATAGTCAAACAGCTTTGTAATGCTCTTAAGCAGCGAAGTACAACAGGGCGTGTGCTTCCTGCATAAACAAGGAAAGGGTGGGTTGGAGTCAGGCGAGAAGAGGGTCGTGTGGGGCGTAAACAGCAGCGCAGACTAGTTTTCCTGAGTGCCGTTTCTGGGTTATACATTCTCTGTTGTTCAGACTCTGAAACATTCTGAACAAGAGGTGAACAGTATTAGAGTAGAGCGGGAAGCTGATTGGGGCAGATTCCACCGGTCGCATCCTGCTTTTCAAAATGATGTTGGAACCTGCATTCCCGACTGGAACTGGTCTCAGTGATGGCACGGTGGCACAGTGGTTAGCACTGCCGCCTCACAGCACCAGGGACCGCCTCACAGCACTAGGGACCTGGGTTCGATTCCCCAGCCTGAGTCACTGTCATGTCTGCACATCCTCCCCGTGTCAGTGTGGGTTTCCCCCAGGCGCCCTGCTTTCCTCCCACAGTCCAAAGATAAGTGGGTTAGGTGGATTGGCCACGCTAAATTGCCCCTTAGTGTCAGGGGGATTAGCAGGGTAAATATGTGGGGTTACGGGGAGAGGGTCTGGGTGGGATTGTGGTCAGTACAGACTCGATGAGCTAAATGGCTTCCTTCTGCACTCTAGGATTCTATGATTCTATATTTCATGTGTTCTAGACAGAAGCTGCTAATATCTATCTTTTGAGTGTGATAGGACAGTGTAAAGGGAGCTTTAACTCGGTAGGTAACCCCGTGCTGTACCTGTCCTGGGAGTATTTGATGGGGACAGTTTAGAGGGGTTGGTGGGGGCAGTGTAGAGAGAGCTTTACTCTGTATCTAACCCCATGCTGTATCTGTCCTGGGAGTGTTTGATGCGAGTTGTGATGTGGAGCTGCCGGCATTGGACTGGGGTAAACACAGTAAGAAGTCTCACAACACCAAGTTAAAGTTTATTTGTTTGATGGGGACAGTGTAGAGGGAGCTTTATTCTATACTCATCCTTTTCAGTAACTTCAATGAGATAAACAATCCCATGGCAAAACTTTTTTTCAGCTGAATCAATTTCTCGTAAAAGTCACATTGACTTTCATTTGTTATGGTTACCATCTTACTAAACAGCTTTGCAACATAGTGCTCAAAACAAGCTAAATAAGGCCCAAATGCCTGAACGTCTCAATTCCAGCGCCGAATACACCATCTTTGATAGCAGGAACAGACACAGTTCTAAATCTGCTCAACTCAACCATCCATCACCCTCAATCTGTTCCGCTCACAGCACCAGGTTCAGGAGTCCAAATTTCACCTTGTCACGTTATGAATTCCTGTCCAGAGTTGGCATCCCCGTCTACCCACACCCCCTACCACCCCAGCCCCACCCCACTTTCCCCCCACCAACCGCCAACCCCTTCAGGGTAAAGGACATCCTGGAGGACCGGAGATGGATATTCCTCCTGTTCGTAATTGAATGCATTTGGAGAATTGCTCTTTGACCAGGGTAATGAGAGCCATCACATAGGCACTTTTCTACTTGGCACTGCCTCTCTCCAAATCCAATGGAAAGACCATTGCCATGGCAACATAGAGAGACTGACCACATGATCCTGATGTGGAGATGCCGGCGTTGGACTGGGGTAAATGTTTGACCCAAGAATCAAACCCGGGTCCATGATGCTGAGAGGCAGCAGTGCTAACCAGTGTGCCACTGTGTTGCCCACATGGATGGGAAAGGATTAGAGGGATATGGGCCAAACACGGGCCATTGGTACCAGCTGGGAAGGCACTGTGGTCAGCATGGCCAGTTGGGCCGAAGGGCCTCTTTCCGTGCTATATTGCTCTATAATTCGAAAGGCTGCGAATCTTTGGAATTCTCTCTCCCAGTGGGTTGTGGGTGCTCCATATTAAATATTTTTGAGGCTGGCATAGGCAGATTTTGATCTGTAGTGGAATCGAGGAGTGTGTGAAGAAGTATTGATAGTATTAACTGGCAGAGCAGGCTCAAGGGGCTGTAAGATCTCCCTCCCCGCTCCTATTTCATATGTTCTTCGGAAGAATTCTCATGCCCAAACTGAAGGGAACACCAGTTGCTGGGGTAGAAGGAACCTTGATCTCCCTGAAGGGTCACATCCCCCCTCCTCCCTCCGCCTCCAGTACTGTGTGAGGCCTAATGGCCTGGGCTTTGGGCTTGAATCTCCACAGCAGAACCTGCTGATTCAGAGGTAAGAGAGCGAACCACAAGACAGGTATTCCAAGTGGTGAACTGAGGAAGTTCAGAGTCTCGTGGTTTAGAATAACTGGGAATGAACTTGTTGTCAATAACATTGAGAATTGACAGGCAGGGAACACGATTGGGGAACACTTTGGGAATGTAACCCCACCTCTTTAATGGCTTAATAGAGTACGTTATCTGATGAACAATAGATGTTATCAGATGCTGACTACTGAAGATCTAGTCCAACAGGAAGTGGCAATACAGCCGGGTTTATACGATCAAGTTTTAGCTGTTAACATCTGAATAAAATAAAAATGACTAAAGGCCTCCCCTTTAGGGGTGTGTTTTCAGCGGCGAGATGGTGGCTTGTAAAGTAGGTCACGTGACCAACTCAAAAGCTTTCCATTCACTCACGAGCTGACCTTCCTAAAAGGCTAAGTGGCGCCAAAATAGGCAACCCACCCATTATCCTTAAATTAATAACTAAATTAGGCTGAATAGAAAACTTATTGGCTTGAATAACATACAGCCCAAACTGGCTGGGAGTGGACAGGCGGATGTGGGCAGGTCACTCTTTATGACCCATATCAGAAATGGTGGGAAGGAAAGATGGCACTTCATCTGGGGAGGGATAGGGGGGACAGCTGTGTGCATCGGGGGATAACCTCCCCAAAATATTACTCCCTCTTCCTCCTGGGCAACCACCCTCCAAATCCTGGCTCCTCACCCCGCTCTCCCCTTCCTGCCCCACCACACCCCTCCCTTCCTTGGCTCCAGGATGCCTCCAAACCCTGAAACCCAGGACTTCCCATTCTGAGGCCACTGTCACCACCTCGGATCTCCTTGCTGCAGTCCCAGCAGCGTCCATTACTGAGCTCTGCCTGATTTCCTGGAGCTGCCACCAATCAGGTTGGCCAGCACTTGCCAAGAGTGGGGCTTCCTCCCAGTGAGTGCTCTATCTTTATCATAGAAACCCTACCGTACAGAAAAAGGCCATTCGTCCCAATGAGTCTGCACCAAACACAATCCCACTCACGCCCTATCCCCAAATCCCTTCATATTTTACCCACTAATCCCTCTAATCTACACATCTCAGGGCACAGACCATGGCCAATCAACCTAATCCGCACATCTTTGAACTGTGGGAGAAAACAGGGGCACCCGGAGGGAACACAAGCAGACACGAGGAGAATGTGCAAACTCCACACAGACAGTGACCCAAGCTGGGAATCGAACCCAGGTCCCTGGAGCTGTGAAGCAGCAGTGCTGACTGCTGTGCTACCGTGGAAGTCCCTCCAGGGGTGGGCTTCCTTGGAGTACATCAACTTCCACCCAACGCTCCTTCCAGGCAGATCCCACCCCATAAAATGTCGCCCAAGTCCCTCAAGAAACAGGAAGAAAGGATTGGAGAGAAAGTGGCATGGCCTCAAAATAAGAGGGAGCATCGAGGAGGAACTTCTTCACACAAAAGGTTGTGACTCTGTGGAATTCCCTGCCCAGTGAAGCAGTTGAGGCTACCTCATTGAATGTTTTTAAGGCAAGGATAGACAAAGTTTTGAACAGTAAAGGAATTAAGGGTAATGGTGAGCGGGTGGATAAGTGGAACTGAGTCCACAAAAAAGATCAGCCATGACCTTATTGAATGATGGAGCAGGTTCGAGGGGCCAGATGGCCCACTCCCACTCCTAGTTCTTATGACTCGTTCATGCCGGGGATGACCACAGGACCTCATGAGGTGTTTCAAATGGTTTACAATCAAAGGCGCTGACTTCTCCCCTCAATCCCGTCTAACTACCTCATCCCATGTTCAACCAACCCACCTCCTCCCCAAACCCCCATTGGCCCTTGACTGGTATGTACACAAGGTTAGAGTTCGTGGTGCAGGGGGTAACATGTCTGTGTGGGTAAAGGATGGGTTTGCTAATAGGAAACAGACAGTTGGGATGAATGGGTCTTTCTTAGCTTGACAAGAGGTGACTAGTGCAGTGCCATGGAGATCTGTGCTGGGGCCTCAGCTAGTTACAATCTATATCAATGAGCTGGATCGAGAAACTGAATGGTAGTGAAATGTCCCAGGGACACCAAGATTGGTCTTGGAGAGAGATGTCAGGAGGACTAAGACAAGCCTGCAAGTGATATAGACAGATCAAGCGGGTGGGTAAGAAACCGGCAGTGATATAGACAGATCAAGCGAGTGGGTAAGAAATTGGCATGAGGAGCATAACGTGAGAAAATATGAACTTATCCACTTTGGCAGGAAGAATGGAAAAATAGTAAATTACTTAAATGGAAAGAGATTGCAGAACCCTGAGTCACAGAGATGTCATGGTGCATGAATCAGGAAGTGTTTAGCCTGTAGGTCCAGTAAATGATTAGGAAGGAAAATGGAATGTTGGTGTTTATTGCAAGAGGAATGGAATATTAAAATTCAGGATGTTTTACCATAGCTGTATAGGGCATAAGGAGGCCATTCGGCCCAGCAAGTCTGTACTGACTCTCCAACAGAGCATCTTACCCAGGCCCTAACCCTGTAACCCCATATACTTAACCTGCTAATCTCCCTAACCTACACATCTTTGGACATTAAGGGGCAATTCAGCATGGCCAATCCATCTAACCCACACACCTTTGGACTGTGGGAGAAAACCGGAGCACCTGGAGGAAACCCACGCAGACACGGGGAGAATGTGCAAACTTCACACAGCCAGTAACCCGAGGCCGGAATTGAACCCGGGTCCCTGGCACTGTGAGGCAGCAGTGCGAACCACTGTGGCACCATCTAGAACACTGGGATACATCTGGAATACTGTGTACAGCTTTGGTCTTCTTATTGGAAAAAGGATATGATTGTGTTGGAAGCAGGTAGGAGAAGATTCATCCGACTCATTCCTGGGACGAGTGGTTTATCTTATGAAGAATGGTGGAACAGTGTCCATTGGAATTTGGAAGAAAGAAGTGATCTTATTGAAACATGTAAGATCCTGAGGGGATTGATAGGACGGATAGCGTGAGGATATTCCCACTTGTGGGAGAGACCAAAACTAGGCGACGTGGTTTAAGAATAAGATGCCTTCTGTTAAGACAAAGATGAGAATTTTTTTCTCTGAGGGTCATTAGTCTCTTCCCCAGAGGCTGAGGGCTACTGAATATATTTATGGCAGAGCGGGGCAGATGTTTGATAGAAGAATTTTTTAAAAATTCATTTGTGGGACATGGGTGTCGCTGGCTGGTCAGCATTTGTTGTCCACCCCTAGTTGCCCTTGAACTGAGTACCCTGCTCAGCCATTTCAGAGCCAACCACATTGCTGTGGCGCTGGAATCACATGTAGGCCAGACCAGGTAAGGATGGCAGATTTCCTTCCCTAAAAGACATCAGTGAACCAGATGAATTTTTCCCCAACAATCAACAATGGTTTTGTGGTCCTCTGTAGATTCTTAATTCCAGATTTTTTTTTTATTGAATTCAAATTCCACCACTTGCCATGGTGGGATTTGAACCTGGGTCCCCAGAATGTTAGCTGAGTTTCTGGATTAATAGTCAAGGGATAATGCCACTAGGCCATCACTGGGATTTTCCAGGTGGGCGGAAAATCCCAGCCATCATCTTATCGAATAGCAGAGCAGATTCGAAAGGCTGAATGGCCTACTCCTTCCCCAAAGTCTTCTGTGTTATGATGCATTGGGACATTCAAACAGCAAAGTAAAGGAAGAAAGATGAAGGGGCCAACAAACAGCTGGATCCAAAGTTCAGGACTTTTTTGAGTGCGTTGAAAGACGGAGAGTTCCCTGGAGGAAACCCATGGCTCAGTCTCTCCGGATCCAGCTGCTGGGTGTGTGATCCGATGCCAGTTTTCCATTTCCTTCATTAAAGCTGGAACAGATTTAATTGGCGAGGGAGCCTCCTTATTCTTCTGCTTCGCAATTTCAACTTGGAGTTAAGTCACGGCAAAATAGACACTGAGGCAATAAACAGACTGGCGCGTGTCCATAACGGCACTTAAAGAATCAAAGTACAGGGAGCATCCATGGAACTGCAAATCAAAGTGTAGTTTTAAACTGTCTTTAAATGGCTGAAATGTAAACCAGTGTCTGGATTACACTGATATATAAACATCTGGATGTAAATCAATCCTTTTAACCCGATTACTGAGTTCTTTTTAAAATTTATTCACGAACGAGATGTGGTCTTCGCTGGTCAGGTGAACACTTATTGCCCATTCCTAATTGCGCTTAAGAAGATCAGTGATAAACAGAAAACGCTGGAAGTGATCGGCAGGTCAGGCAGCGAGGAGCTGAGTTCACGGGCAGGACTTTCCGGGTCCCAGGCGGGACAGGAAAATCTGGAGCTGTTAATGGCCCTCCCAGAATTTCCCATCCCGCCCACGGCGCTGGCTGTCGGCGTCGCCCAGTGGTCCTGTTAGCCTTGGGCACAAAGTGAAGAGTGGCCACTTGATCTCGCACGCAGCCAGAAGTGGGATTTCCCCCAGCGAGATCTCAATTTCTGGTGAGAATCGCTGCTGCTTTGGCAAAAGGCTGACCATGCCGGGGTCAGAGGTGCCTGTAAGGGTTTGAGGGCACAATGCTGGATTGTGCCCCCCGGCACCCTGGCAGTGTCCCCTGGCAGGTGGTGCCGAGGGGGGCCGGGGGGGTGGTGGGGGGGCACATGGAGGGTCCAATGCCAAAGTGGATGTGCCCAGCTATGTAACCCTCCTCCATTGACAAGGCGGTTCCCCTTATGTGTGGTGGGAGGAAGAGGGTGGAGCCTGAAGCCTGCGGGAGTGCGGAGAACCCAAAGCCTGCTGGGGTTGGGGGGGTTGGTGGGAGGAAGGTGTCTTGATCTCCGTGGGATGTGTCCAAATGTCCACTGGGGAAGAGGGCCTTAAATGTGATTCTGAGTTCAGGGCACCCTTTAAAAACCGTGTCCTTTTATTAACTCCTCAGAGGCAGAAGTCCCTTCACCAAAATCCTTTTTATTTACAAGTCTGACAATAGCATACAGAGAGCTGTCAGTACGCGGTCGAAACTCAGAGGCACAGAGGAACTGACACACCTAGTTAAATACAAAGCAAGATGTTCCCTGATTGGCCCATCAGTTTGGCCCTTAATCAGGAAGTTGATATTCTAACAGATCAACCTCAATCGGCTGATTTAAAGTCATGATAGCCCTGATCTGAGAATCCTGGTTTTGCAGAAGTGATTAGACCCTGCCCCTCCAGCTGACTGAATGGTCCTCGCCAACACTCTTGTACAGAGTGCTGTTAACTCAGGCATCCGCGAAGCCTGCAACTTTCTCCCAGCTTTTCTCGATTGATCCAGCACTCTGGAATTTTGGGAAAAATGAAGCCAATGCCCTTGCTGAAATGTCATTAAACATAGAACGGTACAGCACAGTACAGGCCCTTCGGCCCTCAATGTTGTGCCGAGTTTTGTCCGAAACCAAGATCAAGCTATCCCACTCCCTATCATTCTGGTGTGCTCCATGTGCCTATCCAATAACTGCTTGAAAGTTCCTAAAGTGTCCGACTCCACTATCACAGCAGGCAGTCCATTCCACGCACCAACCATTCTCTGAGTAAAGAACCTACATCACACATCCCTCCTATATCTCCCACCATGAACCTTATATTTATGCCCCCAATAACAGCTACATCCACCTGAGGAAATAGTCTCTGAACGTCCACTCCATCTATCCCCCTCATCATCTTATAAACCTCTATTGAGTGGCCTCTCATCGTCCCCTGCTCTAAAGAGAAAAGCCCCAGCTCCCTCAACCTTTCCTCATAAGACCTGCCCTCCAAAGCAGGCAGCATCCTAGTAAATCTCCTCTGCACTCTCTCCAATGCTTCCACCTCCTTATAGTGAGGTGACCAGAATTCCAAATGTGGTCTCACCAAGGTCCTGTACAGTTGCAGCATAAACGTCCTGAAACGCTAACTCTCCGCACATGTTGCCAGCCTTGCTGAATCTTTCCAGAGTATTCTGTTTTATTTCAAATCTCCAGATTACCCAATGTTTTGCTTCAGTTCGTTTTCAGATGCTGAAGTTACGAATGACTGGAGTAAACTCGAGAAAGGCCAGGGGTGCGAGAAAGAGCTGGTATTTGTAAAGTGCATTTTGACACACTCCAAATTGCCTTACAGCCAATGGAGTGCGACCCTGTAATGTGGGCACTGTAAGAAACATGACAAGCAATTTCTGCACAGCAAGATCCCATGAACAGCACTGCGGTGGTAAGCAGATTTTGACCAGGATTTCTCAAGGACACCGGGGAGATCGCCCCTGCCCCTTGGAATAATGTCATGGGATCTTTAAAATTGATTTGATGGGGTAGACAGGAGCTTTGTTTAATGCCTCATTTCAAAGAGTGCAGTGCAGCACCCCCTCAGCACTGACCTTCTGACAGTGCAGCACTCCCTCAGCACTGACCTTCTGACCGTGCAGCACTCCCTCAGCACTGACCCTCTGACAGTGCAGCACCCCCTCAGTACTGACCCTCTGACAGTGCAGCACTCCCTCAGCACTGACCTTCTGACCGTGCAGCACCCCCTCAGTACTGACCCTCTGACAGTGCAGTAATCCCTCAGCACTGACCCTCTGACAGTGCAGCACTCCCTCTGTACTGACCCTCTGACAGTGTAGCACTCCCTCAGCACTGACCTTCTGACAGCACAGCACTCCCTCAGTACTGATCTTCTGACAGTGCAGCACTCCCCCAGCACTGACCCTTTGATAGTGCGGCGCTGTCTCAGTACTGACCCTCTGACAGTGCAGCACTCCCTCAGTACTGCACCAAACTCTATCTGTTTTCACTTTCTTTTGCTCATTCACATCTTTCTCCTCACCATCTACACCACCTTGTTCCATCCGCAATCAATCAGTTATTTAATGTTAGTTGTGGTGACGGAAATTATTGAATTAATGCATTTCCCATAACATCTCATATGATAAACATCTGGTTGGCATTTGTAGTGTTGAAGGAGTTGAGAAGCTGGCATTGTTGGGAAGATTAAGGAGAGATTTAATATAGATATTTAAAATCATAAGGGGTTTTGACAGAAAAGGAGAGACAGTATCTTACACGTCACCCTTAAAGACACTGGAGAACCAATTAATAACATTCTGGGCTGCAGTTTCCGACTGCACTTGCCCCAAAACTGGAAAATCCCACCCATGGCCAACCAACCTTTGCATGGTCCGTCACCCAGCCTGCTACAATTCCCGTAGCAAACGGGATTGGAAAACTCCGTAGAGTTTACATTCTGGAACTTTCTAAATGGACCATTGAGTTTGTCTCATTGATGTTGCCATTCACCTAGTAAACTATCCCACCCTCCCAGTCTGGGATCCACAATAAACTATCCCGTTCTCCCAGTCTGGGATCCACAGTAAACTATCCCACCCTCCCAGTTTGGGATCAACAGTAAACACTCCCATTCTCTGAATCTGGGACCCACAGTCTAAGATCTCATGACAATATCGCAAAGAATAGCAATGGATATTCCTGCCCAGTGTTCTGGGTCTATATTATCGGCAAAAACCAACTATCAGGCTATTTATCACATCTGTGGCTACATGTCAGACATTAGGAATCCTGCTCCTTCTGACTCCCCAAAGCCTGTCCATCATTGACAAGACACAAGTCAGGAGTGTGATCCAAACTCTCTATTTGTCTTGATGGGTGCAGCTCCAACAACACCCAAGAAGCTCAACACCATCCAGGACGAAGCAGCCTGTTAGATTGCCACCTCATTTACCACCTTCAACATTCACTCGCTGCACCAGTGATGCACAGCGACGACCGCGTGTGCCATCTACAAGATGCACTGCAGCAACTCACCAAAGCTTACAAACTCCTTCAACAATATGTTGCAAATTCTTGATCTGTGCGACCTCGAAGGACAAGGGCAGCAGATACCTGGGAACACCACCACCTGCGAGTTCGCCTCCAAGTCACTCACCATGCTGACTTGTTAACATATTATCATTCCTTCACTGTCACTGGGTCAAATTCTGGAACTCCCTCCCTGACAGCACTATGGGTGCACCTACACCACATAGACTGCAGCGGTTCAAGAAAGCAGCTCACCACCATCTTCTCAAGAGGCGATTAGGGATGGGTAATAAATGTCTACCAGCCATGCTCATGTACCATGAAATCATTTTAAAAATCATTGCTTATGGTGGGAGTTTGCTGTGAACAAACTGGCTGCTGCATTTCCTACATTACAATAATGACTGCATTTCTAAATGTTTTTCCTGAGGTGCTATATAAATGCAAGAGTTTATTTTCTTTATACAACCCGTGTCAGTGCCATTTCCAGGTGGGCCTTAAGCAGGTGCTGAAATTCAGAAGTAAACTCATTTTTATTTGTTAATGGGATGTGGGCATTGCTGGCGAGGGCGAGGTGTTCATTGTCCATCTCTGATCAACCTTGCGGGAAATCTAAATGTTACTGTTCTCAATGAATCCTGGCAACTTTCCACCATCCAAACCTGCTGCCATCTAGATGAACAAAGGCAGCGGGAACACCACCAACTGTAGGTTTCCTCCAAGCCATCACCATCCTAACTTGGAAATATATCAGCCATTCCTTCACTGTAGCTGGGTCAAACTCCCTCTCTAACAGCACTGTGGGTGTGCCTACACCACATGAACTTAAGCGATTCAAGAAGGCAGCTCACCACCACCTTCTCAAGGGGCAACTAGGAATGGGCAATAAATGCTGGTCTAGCCACGTCTTTTGAAGGAGTCAGAAGCAGTTTATTCTCTGGTTATGGGAAGCTGTGTGTGTTGGGGTGCAGGGTGCTGCTAGAAGGAATCTTTAACAGTGACAGCAAAAGTCTGAACCTTTCTCAACCATTTCCTGCTTTTGGCTCAAGACACAGTTTGTCTCAGAAAGGGTTAATTTGGCATAGCTGATAATGTTCGATTATCAGTGCTTTGGGAATATTTACCCAACAGGGTTACGTTTCATACACACAGTAAAAGCTGTCAGGCCTGGAGGAGGAGGAGTGTTGGATGTCAACACTGAGGTCTGGCGAACCACAGACTGAGGCAAGGGCACGCTGACTGTCAGCAAACAGGAACCAGCTGATTCTTAATGTAGAAAATTCAATTTAAGCGCGAGTCACGGTGAAGGTTGAAACTGGGAAAGGAAACACAGGACTTTTAACTCTCGGCAGGGTTTTGGTACCAGTAAATGCTTCCATCGACTGGGCTTACTGAACTGGTAGGAAAATATCATTAACTTGTAGAAGCTTTGTAACCGCAAGCTCCCGTGTGTCAATGAAACTTAGTGATATATGCTGCTCTCTCTGCGTGGCAACTTACTAAAGCTAATTTCTCAATGAGACAATTAGGAGCTGGTTTCCAGGGGGTAAAAGGTTATTGGAGAAGGTGCGAGGAAGAATATTCACTTTGGATGAGACCAGAAAACGGAGAGTTTACAGCTATCTGGAAAGACTGATGAGGCTTTTACTTCTGGTGAAAGGTTAAGGGGTGACCTGATCGAAATCTTTAAAGCTGGGGAAGTGTTTGATCGGTTGATGTGGCGGGGGAGACCTGAACTAGGGGTCATAAGTGTAAGATAATCACTAATGAATTCAGGAGAAACTTCTTTCCCCTGAGTGGTGAGAATGTGGAACTCACAACCACAGGGAGTGTTCGAGGTGAATAGTACGGATATATTTAACGGGTGAGCTGGATTAACACATGGCAGAGAAAAGATATGGTGATAGGGCGGAGAAACCGGTCTTTACACTTTAAATTCCATACAATGTTATGAAGTATATTTTCTACTTTAGTTAATAACAATGACAAATTCTTTAATACAAAAACCCTGAGATGCAAAGGACAAAATATGTCACTGAGTCACATGTGCAGATAATAGGGCAGATGATCAAGAGCTTGATCGTGGAGGTAATCAGAGAGGATGGGGAAGCACAGTGGTTAGCACTGCTGCCTCACAGCGCCAGGGACCCGGGTTCAATTCCAGCCCTGGGTCACTGTCTGTGTAGAGTTTGCACATTCTCCCTGTCAGTTTCCTCCCACAGTCCAAAGCTGTGTGGGTTAGGTTGATCTAGCCATGAAAAATTGCCCCTAGTGTCAGGGGGATTAGCAGGGTAAACAGTTGGGGTTGCAGGAATAGACGGTACAATCTCGATGGGCCGAATGGCCTCAATGTTCTGTAGGGATTCTATGATCTTCTAGGTGGGTTTCAAAGAGTGTCATTAAGGTGGAGAGAGGGATGGAAAGGAAGTCAAGAGCCTAGGGTCTGAGCATTCTCACCAATAGTAAGCCTAGGGATGTTCAAGAGGCCAGAATCAGAGGAGCACAGATAATTCGGAGGGCTATGTGAATAGAGGAGATGACACAGGCAGGGAGAGAGATGAAGCAGTGGAGGGATTTGAGAACAAGGGTGAGAATTTTAAAGTTGAGACTGGAAAACAATGGAAGTCAGTGACAACAGGGGAGATGGGTGAATAAGGTTTATTGTGAATAAGGATTCAGGCAGCTAGGCTTTGGATGACCTCACCTTTACAAATTGCAGAAAATAAGACGCTGGCTAGGAGAACTTTGGCTAGGAGGAATAATTGAGGCCAGAATTTTCCAGAACTCCTACACTGGGTTTTTCCACAACGGGGGAAGCATGCAATTGGCTGCCAGCAGGTTCATCTGGTCCTGCTGAATTTGACGGCAATTTGCATCCCTCACCTATCCAGCTGCTGGGGAACTTGCAGCAAGGCTGACTTTGGCAGGACTGGAAAATCCTACTGGTGGGAGGGGCTGGAAAACTCTGTCCTCAATACCTGATATTTGTACTTCTCCAACAAAGGTATTTTCTTTGTTCTGTTTGGTCATTCTATTTTGCTTTCTTGAGATTATTGTCCTCAGGGAGGGTGAATGGGTTCCAAATGTGGTTATTAGTACTAGACAGGCTTTAGGCTGCTTTAGCACTCCATGTTGTGTTCACTGATCTATAGCAGGTGATACAATTGACCTCAGTCTCCTATTCTCTGTCCAGTGGTGTCAAACTGGCAAGTGGCTTCAGATGTGAACATCACAGGATTGGCCTTGACTCTGCAGCCTACCACAGTCAAATAGTTTGCTAACATTCATTGTCCAATTGGACAATGGGCATTTGGGTGAGGGAGGCTGCCCGTTTGCCAGCAGAGGGTCAGTGCCTCAAGGAGATGAGAGGGAGAGAGAGAGATTGCCCTTGTAAAGTACATCTCATGAACGATTTTCCCAGATCTTGTACTGATAAGTGGGCAGGAAGTGGTGAAGATTCCTGCTCCATGTGGATTAGTGCCATGTTGGGACAGTCCTTTATCCCTGTCCGCCAGTGGGCACAATTTAGCTGCCTAGTGCCCATTGGTATGTTCACTATACCACTTCCTGTTGTGTATCAGATAAAACTGGAGAGTGTGGGAGGAACCAATTACTGTGTCAGCATCTCTTCACCAGATAATGACGAGGGGCAGGAAATCAGATCACATCAAGAAAAACAGTAAACAGTCCAGAAATACAGCTTGCCCTCGGTGCTGTCTCCCATCCCTATCTTGTTGCCTGCTCCAGCCCCATAAACCAACATGGTCTCTACACTCCTTTAATCCTGCCCTCTCCCAGATCCCCAATTTCCATTGCTCTGCCATTGGCAGCCATGCCCTTCAGCCCAAAACTCTGGAATTCCCTCCTGAAACATAGAAATGTAGAAACTAGAAGCAGGAGTAGGCCTTTCGGTCCTCCAAATCTGCTCCATTTATTGTCAAATTCAATATCCTGATTTCTCCCTCCCCCCCTTCCCGCCATATCCCTTGATCCCTTTAGCCCCCTTTCTCCCATATTCTCTTTCCTCTTTGACCAGGCTTACCAATTCCAGTATCTCCTCGTGTGACTCAGTCTCAGGTTTAGTTTGATCATTCTTCTTGTGAAAGAATACTTTGGGACATTTTCTTGTGTGACGGTTGGAAGGGAGATCTAATTGAGTTAAAAATGATTCTTCGTCAGAGTCCTTCCTCTTGCTGAGGATTGGGTGAAATGTTAAACCAATTACTCCCACTGTGATCAAAAGCATTCCTACCATTAGAGTTCATTGCTAAATATGGAATGATACTCAGTAAGATCCCAATCTTCAGCGAGGTGAATGACCTCACGTCTACTTTTACAGGGGAGTTCCCTGGACATGTCCCACGTATTAAGAACAAAGAACTGTGGGGTAGCATGGTGGCTAGTGGTTAGCACTGTTGCCTCACAGCACCAGGGACCTGGATTTGATTCCCAGCTTGGGTCACTATCCTTGTGGAGTCTTCGCGTTATCCCCATGTTTGCGAGGGTCTCCCCTGGGTGCTCCGGTTTCTTCCCACAGTCCAAAGATGTGCAGGTTAGGTGGATTGGTCATGCTAAATTGCCCCTTAGTGTCAGGGGGTTTGGCCAGGTAATTGAGATAGAGCCTGGATGGCATTGTGCTTGGTGCAGACTCGATGGGCCGAATGGCCTCCTTCTGTATTGTAGGATTCTATGATTTTAGTACAGCGCAGGAACAGGCTCTTCGGCCCACCAAGTCTGTGGCAACATAGGTGCCTCTCTAATCTAATTTTTTTTGCCTCTGTGTGGTCCATTCATGTTTCTATGCAGATGCCTCTTGAACATTGTTATAGAATCTGTTTCCACCACCTCTTCCGGGACCGCGTTCCAGGTATTCACCACCCTCTGCTTCAAAAACATGCCCCTCACATCTCTGTTCAACTTTCCCCCTCTCATTTTCAACCTATGCTCCCCAGTAATTGACCTTTCGACCCTGGGAAAAAGACTGACTATCCACTCTATCCAAGCCTGTCATAATCTTGGAAACCAGGTCTCCCCTCATCCTCCACTGCTGCAGTGAAATCAGTGTCCACTTTCACAGTCTTGCTAGGATCATCCACGCCTCCAGTATTCCAGCTTTTATGTACTGGGAGGGGGGTGACATCCCTATTGACACCAGATGAAAATGATTTAAAGAGTTAATGGGGTTGATAGAAACTGTCTTCTCTGAGGGTGGAGGAGAGGTGCAGAATGAGGGGGCAGGACCTTAAAAGTAGAGCCAGGCTGCTCAGTGGCGATTTCACATCTTCACACAATAGGTGATGGTAGAAATTTAGAACCCTCTCCCTCAAAAGTCAACTGGCGGAGGGGGTGGGTCAGGGGAGGGGGGAGCTGCAGAGGGACACTGGTGGCGGGGGGTGGGGAGAATAAGAAAATTTCAAACAGGAGAATGATAGATTTTTTTTCCACAAGGATATTAAGTTTAATAGTTTTTTTAAAGTTTATCTATTAGTCACAAGGAGGCTTACATTAACAATGAAGTTACTGTGAAATTCCCTTAGTCATCACACTCCAGTGCCTGTCTGGGGTCAATGCACCTAACCAGCACATCTTTCAGACTGTGGGAGGAAACCAATGCAGACACCGGAGAATGTGCAGACTCCTCACCAGTAGTGACCCAAGTGGGAATTGAACTTGGATCCCTGGTGCTGTGAAGGCAGTAGTGCTAATCACTGTGCTACCACGCCGTCCGTTCAGGTAGGCAGGTAGACAAGAAGTCACTTGCAGATCGGTCAATACCTAGTTGACTAGCAGGACACTCTAGAGGGGCTGAAGGGCCCCTTACTATTCTGTTCCCTCTTCCTATTAGGGGAAACAACAAACCCTAAAGGAGAGAGGAATGGTTTTCCAGAATTCTCTTCCAACATGAGTCATGCAGACTGTTGTTACTAAAGCTAAGTAGGAAGGGTGGGGAGGTTATGAAAGGTCAAAACTCTGTCACTGCTCGAGATGGGCTGAGAGATTATTGCAAATTAAATGTAAGGAGGCTGTTCACAGCTAGGAAAGATCAACTGGGATGATTTTTAAACAGATGTCTTTCTAGATATGTTTATTTAATACAGATAGCGGCAGAGGAATTGAAGCCACTTCTAACATCTTTAGATTTACAGTTTGACAGAGGACTTGTTGTCTGCTGTGGCATTCCTGTCCCTGACCCTGAGTTTGTTGCTTTCCATTAACTCCCATTTCTTCCGCCTCCTGCAGCTTGAAATGCAGATGGAGCTGCGCAGATGAAGAGATTGGGAACATGGTACAGTTTGGGTTATATTACGTGTCAAACTCACATTAGTACATGTTAGGTAGGTTGTGAAGCTCCCTCTACACTGTCCCCCATCAAATACTCCCAGTACAACTACAGCACAGGGTTAGAAACAGAGAAAACTCCCTCTACACTGTCCCCATTAAATACTCGCTGGATAGGCACAGCAAAGAGTTAGATACAGAGTAAAGCTCCCTCTACACTGTCCCTATTAAACACTTGCAAGGCAGGTACAGAGTAAAGCTCCCTGTGCACTGTCCCCATCAAACACCCCCAGGACAGGTACAGCATGGGGTTAGATAGAGAGTAAAGCTCCGTCTACACTGTCCCCATCAAACACCCCCAAGACAGGTACAGCATGGGGTTAGATACAGAGTAAAGCTCCGTCTACACTGTCCTCATCAAAGGGGCAAACCCCGATAGCTAGTGGGTTTACTATCAAATAAACTTGTTGGACTTTAACCTGGTGTTGTGAGACTTCTTAATCATCAAACACTCACAGGGTAGGTACAGCATGGGGCTAAATGCAGACTAAAGCTCCCTCTACACTGTCCCCATTAAACACTCCCAGGACAGGTACAGCACAGGGTTAGATATAGAGTAAAGCTCCCTCTGTGTACTGTCTCCATGTGGCTATAATATTTGATGACAATACTTAAGGTATTTATATATTTACTGGATTACATCATGTGTCAAATTGTGTAGGAATTGACCTGGTTCTAGGTGAAGCTCCTCTGTACTTTCCCTCTTTGTAACAGCTGTGAATGTCAGCTGCTCCTTCTGCATCTGAAAGATGGCTCTTCATTTCAATTTATCTGACTGGATCACACGCTGACGTCTGAGACAGAGGATCCAGAGTTCAAATACTTACACTACAGAAATGGGCAGCTCAGTGACACAGTGGTTAGAACTGCTTCCTCACAGCGCCAGGGACCCAGCTTTGATTCCTGGCTTGGGTCACTGTCTGTGTGGTCTGCACATTCTCCCCATGTCTGTGTGGGTTTCCTCCAGCTTCCTCCCACAGTCCGAAAGACATGCTGGTTGGGTGCATTGGCCGTGCTAAATTTTCCCTCCATGTCTCTGAACAATAGTTGAAGTGTGGCGACTAGGGGATTTTCACTGCAACTTCATTGCAGTGTTAATGTAAGCTTACTTGTGACACTAATAAATAAACTTTAAATGGGCATATAACCCAGTCTAGCATTGCCAATGTTGGCGTGCCAGGATATATGATGAGGCATTTAACCAGAGGCTGCTTTTGCCTTCCCAGAAAGACATTAACAATCTCACGGCAGCAAATGGAAGTGGAGGAATTCTCCCGAGTGTCCCAGTCAACATTTATCCCTAAACTACACATGAGAACAGGTCAGCTGGTGATTGAACTTGCCACTCCTTGAGGGATTTTACTGTGGATCAAATGTTGACCAAGTACTGAAGCATTTCAGATTTAAAAAGGGAGCACCTCGGGTCACTCCAACCCCTGTCCCTTTCTCAAAAGAAAGAAACTGTTTGAAGTTTATAAAATTTCCATCCCAGGAGACTAGATGACTACTCTGCGGGGTCGATCAAGTACAAAGCTGACAGGTCCCAGCACAAAAATGATCTTGCGTCATCAGAGTTGTTAAGTTGATTTGCAAACACTGTAACTTGAAGCCTGGTCTCTGTTATCTTTGTCTCACTGATACACAAACTGAGTGCCAGCCAGTTTCTGACCGGGGTATTGTGGAATCTGGAGGAGTAAACTACCACAGAGACTTTGAGTCAGAACAAGAGCAGCAGCCAAGATGTGAAATTTATTTCTGTTATTGTGCTCCTGGAGTGAGTGCATGACTTAAAGCAGCTCAGAACATTCTCCCTTTAAGTGTAATCCATTACTCTGATACAACCAATCAGAGAAGTGAGGAATGTGCAACACCATTCCAAAACACATATAAAAATGTTAATAACCTTCTCCAGTCTCGAAACTTCAACCCATAATTCAGGCTGACGCTCTGGTGCCAGTGCTGGGGGAGTGTTGCATTATCGAAAGTGCCATCTTTCAGATCATCCTTACTATTGGCTCTCATTCCACTTGATAGCTTACTCCAAGCACATAACTCTTCGTCCAGTGGAATACATACATCTCTATTTCACCTCAAAGATCTGTTTCCTTGTTAAATTTCAATGTTCTGGACTTAGTGTGGCAAAATGATTTAATATTTTACCTGTGTGTCTGTATGGAATTTTTATCCAAGCTCCTTTCAGGACTTTGAGAAGGTTCCTGGAGGTTTTAATGCTGCCCAAAGTCTTCAATGCAAAACATACTCAGCCAATCCAGAATGTCAACGAAATATTGAAACAAAATAGTTGATTAAGAAGCCAAGGAAGACGTGATCAAACTGTACAGGACTTTGGTTAATCCTAATTCGGATCTCTGTTTCCAGCACTGATCCACTCGCACACAACCACAGAATCCCTACAGTGCAGAAAGAGGCCATTTGGCCTGTTGAGTTTCCACTGACTGCCTGAAGGAGCATCCCACCCAGGCCCTAACCCTGTAACCTCACACATTTACCATGGCTAACCTACACATCTTGGGATGCTAAGGGGCAGTTTAGCATGGCCAATCCACCTAACCTACTCATCTTTAGACTGTGAGAGAAAACCGGAGCACCCGGAGGAAAACCACGCAGACATGGGGAGAACGTGCAGGGAGTGAAGAATGTGTGGAATTCACTACTGCAGAATGTAGTTGAAGCCAAAACATTGTCTGATTTCAAGAAGAAATTAGATATAGCTTTTGTGGGGATCAAGGGATATGGAAGGAAAGGAGGATCAGGATTTTGAATTTGGTCAGCCATGATCGAAATGAATGGTGGAGTAAGCTCGAAGGGCCAAATGGTCTACTCCTGCTTCTAGTTTCTATGTTTCCACATAGACAATCACCCAAGACTGGAATTGAACCCAGATCGCTGGTGCAGTGCTAACTACAGAGCCACCCTGGGAATTGAGAAAACGATAAAACGGACACAGTTAGCAGATTATAGATAACTTAGCACATTGGCTTGTGGGAAATCTGTTTTCACGATATGTCACACTTGTCTGTTATACGTTCTCCTCGCACGTTCACTGCCATCTTGGACTGAAATTGATAAATTCTTCGACAATGAAAATGACCCAAATGTGGAATAAACTCCCAGCGAGAGTTTGAAGGCAAAAAAAACCCTTCAACTGTTTAAGAAACAGTCGAATAAGAAGGAATGTTAGGATCTTTGAAGATTAATGAATTGAGGTGAGGTGGCAGGCTGTAAAACTCCCAGGAGCAGTGGACTTTAGAGAGAGGTGACTGGGGTTGTCAGACTATACATAGGAGACTGTTTTCCCTTGGTGAAGGAAGGTGTTAAGCTTGTTTAGCAACCTGCGGCTTGGCTTATAAGAGAAAGCTACTAAAAGAAGAATAACAAGCTATCAGTATCAGACTTCAGTGTAAATTCCAGAGCACTGTATCAAATCCTGGGAAATCCAAAAATTGTGCAAAATAAATATATTCGAGACTATCTGAAGGAAACCTGGTGAAATGAGTTGCAGGTAAACTGGAGTTGGAGAAACACAACATTAGGAATTTGATAAAAGTGACACGGTGAGTGGATTATTAATAAATTAACATATTTCTTGATGGTCTAGTGAGATTTTCTGATCACAAATGAAATTATAATCTTCCCATTACAGTTCCAGGAAGTCAAGGGGAGATAACAACATTCCCATTACAGTCCAGCTCAGAGTCAGGGAGGGTGTAACACTTGCATTGCAGCTTTGGCTAGACAAAATTTTCACAGTAATGTCATTGCAGTGTTAACGTAAGCCTACTTGTGACACTAATAAGTAAACTTAGACAGGGAGAGAATGTAAAACTCACATTAATGTCCCAGTAAAATTCAAATTACAAGCCCGGTCAGACATATTGTAATACTCCTATTATAGGCCTGATCTTAGGCAGGAAGGGTGTAACAGCCCCTCATTAGTCCTGGTAACTGGCGGGGGAGGGAGATTGTAAAACCTCCTGTTCCAATTTGCTAAACATAAGCTGTTAGTTCTCCCCAGGTGAAGTCACATCTGGGTGATTTCCTGATCATTGCAGCCTTTAGTAGACAGATTCTGTCCCTATCCACCTCTCATGGTTTACAGCATCTACAATGGGGTCATCATGAACCTGAGATACACCCCGACAATGATTTGAGTTAATTATTGATTTCAGTCCACATTAGAGTCCAGGCTGCTCCTGATAATTAACCTACTGAGACCTGTAATATCACTGGCAAAGTTGGCTGGAATTTTACCGCCTTGCCTGCCCCAGAACAGCATTCTCCATTGGCCTCGGGTGGGATCTTGTAAACTTTTATTTATTAGTCACAAGTAAGGCTTACATTAACATGACAATGAAGTTGCTCTGAAATTTCTCTAGTTGCCACACTCTGGCGCATGTTTGGATCAATCCACCTAACCAGTGTGTCTTCCGGACTGTGGGAGGAAACCAGAGCACCTGGAGGAAACCCACACAGGCACGGGGAGAATGTGCAAATTCCACACACAGACAGTGACCCAAGCTGGGAATTGAACCCCGGTCCCTGGCGCTGTGAGGCAGCAGTGCTAACCACTAAGTCTCGGGCAGGCGAGGTGGTAAAATTCCAGTAAAAGTACCTGGAATCTGACTTTGAGTCTATTCCATAAAATACTCCAACTCCATGCCAAAGATTTTTAATTCCCATCATTGAAGGAATAAAAATTTGTTTGTATAGCACCATCAGTGTAGCAAAGCATCACAAAACGCTTGGCAGGAGTGCAATTGGACATAAGAATTGAGGCCAAAACGGCACAAGGGGAAGGGGAGGAGAAGGGGGCATTAGTTGCTGAGCTGGATTAGGAGGGTAAGGTGGTGCGGCCTGGGAAGGAATTCCAGAGGGAGGGCTAAGACAGCTGAAGATGGAGTGAGGAAAACTGAGGATGTCAAGAGGCCAGAATTTGAGGAGTGCAGAGATCTCGGGGGACTGGAGGAATGAGCCTCAATATTGTAGTTAATTAGGAAGTGCCCCAGGCACAGTAGTGACCTGTTCTGGACTATAGCAACAGTCTTGAATATACTCAACAGAGGAGCTTCCACTGGCCTCTGGGGTAGTTAACTCCAAAAGTCCTGGAGAGTTAACTCCAAACATTCTGGGGTAGTTGACTCCAAAATATCGCAACCCTTTGAGCGAAAAAAAGTTCTCCTCACTCAATTCTGAATGATTGGCTTATCCTGAACCTGTGCCTGTGTTTTAGACTCCAGTCAGAGAATACAACCTCTCAGTATCAATCCTGCCTACTCTCTGCAGCAGAGATAACCCAGGATACAACACTAACAAACACACAATCTCGGACATGACCCAGTGTTTCAGAGCTCCATTTTGTAAGAAAAGTAACAAATGAACATCCTCTGTACGGAAGATGTTTACAACCAAAAGATTCTATATTTGTTACAGAAGAGATACCCGTGAGCCATTGTTCATTGGGCAGCACACTCGCATCCGAATGTTGTGTTCAATATCAGTTCCGGACCTGGAAACATAATACAGACCAAAGTTTCCCGTGAGATGCTGAGGGAGTGCTGCACTGTCAGAAGGGATTTTCACAGTAACTTCATTGCAGTGTTAATGTAAACCGACATGTGACAATAATACAAAAACATAAATGAAATAAATAAGCACTGCCCATTCTGTGGGGAATTCTCCTATCTTCTCAAACATCTGCAGAAACCTCCAGATTACATTTATTTTGCAGAAGTTTTGGGCGTTCTTTTTGTCCTCAGTAGCAGATAAATCTGTTGTTTCCAAATCATAAACTTTCAGCACAAAAGTTTGAGGGAGGAGTATTTTTTAAGCATATATGTAAAATAATTATATTTCATTTCAGAAAGGCTGACTTGTTTTTCTAGAATGTTGTGGCATTTCTGAGAGAGAGGCTTCGATATTCTTCATACAATCATGAGACGGCGGTGATGTCACTAGACTTGTGATCCAGAAACCTGGGACACAGGTTCAAATCTCACCATGGTAGAATTTAAATTCAATCAATAAATCTGGAATTAAAAGCTAGTTTTGGCAATGCTGACAATGGAATTATCATCAATTGATCTGGGCATACATGTCCACAGGCCACTGAAAGTGGCAACGCAGGTGGAGAAGGTAGTCAAGAAGGCATATAGCATACTTGTCTTCATTGGTCAGGGCACTGAGTATAAAAATTGGCAGGCTGTGCTGCAGCTGTACAGAACCTTAGTTAAGCCTCATTTGGAATATTCTGCTGCCACACTATCAAAAGGATATGGATGCTTTGGAGAAGGAACAGAAGAAACTTACCAGTTTGTTGCCTGGTCTGGAGAGTATTAATTATGAGGAGAGGTCGGATAAACTTGATTTGTTCCCATCAGAACAATGGAGGTTGATTTTATTTGATCTATTATCGTCACATGTATTACTATACAGTGAAAAGTATTGTTTCTTGAACACAATACAGACAAAACATCCCTTTCATAGAGAAGGAAAGGAGAGAGTGCAGAATGTAGTGTTTCAGGCATAGCTAGGATGTAGAGAAAGATCAACTTAATGCAAGCTAAAGCAGCCTGGTGGAGATTTACAAGATTGAGGGGCATGGACAGAGTCGATAGACATATGCATTTTCTTAGGGTAGTAAAGTCAAGTACTAGGGCACATATGTTTAAGGTGTGTGGGAGAAAGTTTAGAGGAGACGTGTGAACTAAGTTTTTTTACACAGGGCGATGAATGTCTGGAACATGCTGCCTGGGAAGGTGGTGGGAGCAGGTACAATAGTGGCAGCTAAAGGGCACCTAGACAAATATGTGAATAGGATGGGAATGGAAGGAAAAAGACTTCGTAAGTGCAAACGGCTTTAGTTTAGACAGGCATCATGATCGAAGCAAGCTTGGAGGGCCGAAGGGCCTGTTCTTGTGTCTGTACTGTTCTTTGTCTTTCCAATTCTGGCCTCCTTGCATTTCCAGTGTCCATTTCCTATACCATTGGTGGCCCTAAGCTCTGGAATTCCTTCCCTTAATCTCACCATACTTCCTTCCTCCTTTAAAGATGCTGCTTAATACCTGTATCTTTGAAGCATATCGTCGTCCTTCTACTTATTCTTGGGATGAGGGTGTCTTTGGCTAGGCCTGGTATTTATTGACCATTCCTAATTGCCTTTGAAAAGGTGGTAGTGAGCTTCCTCCTTGGATTGCTGCAATCCATGTGTGGTGTTGGTACATCCACAGTGCGATTAAGGAAGAAGTTCCAGAATGTTCCCCAGTGAAAGTGAAGGAATGGCGATATATTTCCAAGACAGGATGTTGAGTGAGTTGGTGGGGAAATTCTGGATTGTAGTGTTCCCATATGTCTGCCGCCCTTGTCCATTTGGATGGTAGAGGTTGCAGGTTTGAAAGGTGCTATTGAAAGGAACCTTACTAAGTTAATACTTTAAGAGACAAGACTACAACCCCATGGGGGGGGGGGAAAGGAAGGGCAGTGGGATTAACTGGATTGGCTCTGTCAAAGAAACAACAGAAGCATGATGGGAAAATGGCTTCCTGTGGTGCCATTTCAATCTGTAATTCTCTGAGGCCTCACAATATGCAAATTGCGATCTCATGGGGTGACAGAAAATTGTATAAAGACACTATGGTGCAGTGTTTGTTCTGTGTGCGTATCAGCATCACAAGGCAAACACATGGTCCACATTCAGTAATAATTCCCAACAGCTAAGGCTCAGTGACATTTAGTTTTAAGAAAGTTTTTAATGTTTTCCATATCTTATTTCTCAGATTGTCAGGGCAAATCAATTCACTTGCGCAATTTATATTGGCCAATTGAAATTAGATTGTCAATAGTTGACATTAGGATGGCTTTTTTGATCAGAATATGTTTTAAAAAGGTGCAAGGAGGGGAATAATAGATCCCCACAGTTCAGAAGGAGCGCATTCAGCCCATGAAGTCTCACTGACACCAATCGCACCCAGGACCTAGCCCTATAACTCCACATATTTATCCTGCTAGTCCCCCTGACACTAGGGGGCAATTTAGCACGGCCAATCCACCAAACCAGCACATCTTCGGAATGAAAGAGAGCCCTTCAGTCAGTTCCTGGAATAACCTCGTTCTCGTCATCCTCATTGGCTAAACAGAGCAACGATTGTACTGAGTAACTGCGTCATCTCAAAAATCAAGAGATTTAATAAAAACGTCTTCCAAATGTAAATCATTTTAAATTGACATTTATAAATCTCAGTATTATCTCAGAATTGAATTAGTTGAATTTTTGGATCGCGCTGAGGTGAGGGTTGAAAGCTGACAGGACCTGAAACGTGCGAACTGTGACCCCATTCTAGCTGTTAGCCGTGTTGGCCGACATGGTTTTGGGGTCCAACAAGGCCGCCCCTCCCCACAAGGCGGGCAGGCAATATGGTGGCTGAAGAGCATTCTTATCCAGTGGTAATTGAGTCTCCAGTTTCCTGATGCAAAGGGGCAGTGTATAGGTGGCAGGGCAGGCTGGGTGTTGGGTGGGCAATGTAGGCTGGGTGTTGGGTGGGGGTAAGCTCCCTGAATCTTTTTACTCTAGCCGGGTCCTCTTCTCCAGTTGCATGCCGTTGGATTGGCTCTCTGGTTTCCAGAGCCCGCAGTCTGGGTTTCAGGAGATCTTGTTTGTTTTTAAAAGGGTTGTGAACACTTTGTTAGTTATGGTGCACCCTGGACTTCTACACAAAAGGCGACATGAAATGTCAGAGCAGAATCACCCTGATCTTCACTGGGTGGCACAGTGGTTAGCATTGCTGTCCCACAGTGCTAGGGACCCGGGTTCGATTCCAGCCGCGGGTCACTGTCTGTTTGGAATTTGCACGTTCTCCTCGTGTCTGCATGGGTTTCCTCTGGGTGCTCCTGTTTCCTCCCACACTCCAAAGATGTGCTGGTTAGGTGGATTGGCCATGCTAAATTGTCCCTTCATGTTCCGAGATGTGTATGTTAGGGGGATTAGCGGGGTAAATGCATGGGGTTATGGGGATGGGGCAAGGGTGTGGGCGTGGGTGAGATGTTCTGTTGGCGCAAACTCGATGGGCTGAATGGCCTCCTTCTGCACGGTAGGGATTTTATGATTAAGTGTAAAGCCTAGCGTGGTGAGTGAACTCTCTCTTGCCTCTGGGAAGTCAGGAGGTGATGGGTTAAGTCACTCCATCCTCCATGCACCTCTGTGAGTGGATGGGAGCCGGATAATCACCTGCAGTGCCTGACTGGGACTGAAGAATCAAGTCTCCTGCCCTCTCTCTGCGGTTTGCTGCTATTAGTGAGAAAAGCCAGGTGACATTTCGAGAGAAGTCTGCGGGAAGTAAAATAAACACCAGCTAACCCCTCAAGGTTGTCCTTGACCTTGTATTACACGTGGGGGAGTCGGTGCTGCCAAACTGTCACACTGTGTACACAGTCAGAACTCGGAGAAGGTCATGTTTCTCTCCAATGCACTGAGACTGGGGCAGCTGGCAGATAAAGTGGAAACCAGGGGCTGTGCTTTAACACACAAGGCAAACAATAAATCTACTGTCAACTCTCAGTGAATTCAAATAAAGCAAAAGGAAATTGTAGACTGGACTTGATCATTGTGTGGAGTTTGCACATTCTCCCTGTGTCTGTGTGGGTTTCCTCCGGGTACTCTGGTTTCCTCCCACAGTCCAAAGATGTGTGGGTTAGGTTGATTGGCCATACTAAATTGACTCTAGATTAGCAGGATAAGTATGTGGGGTTACGGGAATAGGGTCTGGATGAGGTTGTGGTGGGGTTACGGGAATAGGGTCTGGATGGGATTGTGGTGGGGTTACGGGAATAGGGTCTGGGTGGGATTGTGGTGGGGTTACGGGAATAGGGTCTGGGTGGGATTGTGGTGGGGTTACGGGAATAGGGTCTGGGTGGGATTGTGGTGGGGTTACGGGAATAGGGTCTGGATGGGATTGTGGTGGGGTTACGGGAATAGGGTCTGGATGGGATTGTGGTGGGGTTACGGGAATAGGGTCTGGATGGGATTGTGGTGGGGTTACAGGAATAGGGTCTGGGTGGGATTGTGGTTGGTGCGGACTCGATGGGCCAAATGGCCGCCTCCTGCACTGTAGGCATTCTATTCTATAAAATCGTACAGCATGGAATGAGGCTATTCAGTTCATCTTGTCTATATTAACTCTTTCTCAAACAACTATCCACTCCAGCTTTCCTGTCCCTCCCCCATAACCCTAAACATTTCTCTTTTTCAATCATTTATCAAATTCCCTTTTGAAAATTCCTGTTGAACCAGGGTGGCACGGTGGGTTAGCACTGCTGCCTCACAGTGCCAGGGACCCAGGTTCGATTCCTGGCTTGGGTTTCCTTGGCTTGAATAAACTAGGCTTGTACTCGTTAGAGTTTAGAAGAATGAGGGGAGATCTCATTGAGACGTATAAGATGATGAATGGGATGGATAGGATAGAGGTGGAGAGACTCTTCCCGCTCAAAAAAGACAGTAGGACTAGGGGGCACAGCCTCAAGATAAAGGGGAGGCGGTTTAGAACGGAGTTGAGGAGGAACTTCTTCACTCAAAGGGTGGCGAATCTCTGGAATTCTCTGCCCGTTGAAGTGGTGGAGGCTGCCTCGCTAAATATTTTTAAGAAGCGGGTTGATGGGTTCTTGATAAGAGAGGGGATTAAGGGTTATGGGGAGAGGGCGGGAAAGTGGAACTGAGCCACAACAGATCAGCCATGATCTTATTGAATGGCGGGGCAGGCTCGAAGGGCTAGATGGCCTACTCCTGCTCCTATTTCTTATGTTCTTATGTTCTTATGTCACTGTCTGCGTGGGTTTCCTCCGGGTGCTCCGGATTCTTCCCACACGCTGTGTAGATTAGGTGGATTGGCCAAACTAAATTGCCCTTTAGCGTCGGGGGACTAGCTAGGGTAAATGCATGGGGTTATGGGAAAAGGGCCTGGATGGGATTGTGTGTCGTGCAGACTCGATGGGTGGAATGGCCTCACTCTGCGCAGTAGGGATTCTATGGGAACCTGCTTCCACCGTTCTTTCAGGCAGCGTCTTCCAGATCACAACGACTCACTGGGTAAACAAAATTCTCCCGACTGTTGCTTCTCAAATCTGTGATATCTGCTTCCTGACTCCCCTGTCAGTGGAAACAATTTCTCCTTATTTCCTACATTTTAAAAAAAAACCTCATGATGATGAAAAGCTCTGTCAAATCCTAATCTTAATGTTGTTAGTAACTCCCAAGGATTGAAGTCAGCTGCACAAAAGCCACTAAATCACCTCGGGGTAGCTAAAGGTGCCACAGCAATGCACATTGTTGTTCTAAAACAGGGCAATGTAAACAAGGTCTCATCTAAAAGTAACTGTTTGATATCAAAGTTTATTTATTATTGTCACAAGTAGGCTTACACTGCAATGAAGTTACTGTGAAAATTCCCCAGTCGCCACACTCTGGCTGTGCTAAATTCTCCCTCAGTGTACCTGAACAGGCACCAATGTACCTAACCTGCACGTCTTTTGGACTGTGGGGGAAAACCGGAGCACCCAGAAGAAACCCGCACAGGCACTGACCTGAGCACAGGAATCGAACCTGAACCCCTGGCGCTGTGAGGCAGCAGTGCTAACCACTGTGCCACTGTCATGTTTTGGAATTGAACGTTTGTAGGAGTTGAGAGGCACTTTCTTCAATTATGGCTTAGAAGAGGAGGCCTGGAAACACACAAGGCCCTCAAACCTGAAAGGGCAGGGGAGAGGGAGGGGTTCTGGATGGGGGGCAGTTCCATGTTTCCGCCCCCTGCTGCATCAACAGGCTCTTCCTGACATCCAGACTCCACAACCCCGTCCCTGCTCCAAGGAATCAGTTTCTCTCATTCCCGATCATCTGAAAGACTTTGGCTGGAATTTTCCGGCTGTTCACAACAGTGGGATCTTCCAGTCCTGCCAAGGGCTCACACTCCAACCCTGGGATTCCCAATGGAATGAGATGCAGTCAATGGGAAATCTCGTTGCCTCCTGTCATGAGAAACACACCACGAGTTGGAGAGTGGGGGGGCGGGGTGTGGGGGTGGTATGCAGAGAATCCCACCACCCCTTCAGTTAGATTGGATCCTTTTATCTTTCTCTATAACAACCTAAGGGCAATTAAGAATGGGCAACAAATGCTGCCCTCATCAGCAACATCCACAACTCATCCTATAGTTTCTGACTCTCAGATTACTCCTTAACTTCCATCATACGATGAGTCTTAATTCAACACACTGGAATCAAATAACAATTTACAGCATCAAAAGATGTGCGGGTTAGGTGGATTGGCCATGCTAAAATTGCCCCTTGGTATCAGGGGGACTAATAAGTGGTTATGGGGATAGGGGCCTGGATGGGATTGTGGTCAGTGCAGACTCAGTGGACCGAATGGCCTCTTCTGCAATGTAGGATTCTATGATCTATGAACTGTATTGAATATGCATGATGTAACAGGCCATTCAGCCAACTAATCTGTACGTTACACATAATCTCCATCCATTCCACCAATTCCGTCGCAGCCTTTTGGGATATCTCTCCATCCCTGTTTTCCTATGGAGTCCTGTAATTTTCTTTCTAAAGCATCTATACTATTTGCTTCAACCACTTCCTGTGGTAGCAAGTTCCACTTTCCAATCAATCATTCTCCTGAATAAAGAATTTTTCCACATTTTCTGTTTGGATTTATTAGTAACTATCTTCTATTTGTAGCCCCTTCTTTTAGTGTTCCCCCAAGTGGGGGGAAAAAACCTCTTCAGTGTGGGATTAATTATAGAATCCCTACAGTGCAAGAAGGAGGCCATTCGGCCCACGAACAGCACCCAACCGGTTCATGAATGTTTTGGGGAAGGAGACCTGTTGTCCTTACCCACTCTGGAATTTTCTGATTCCAGTCCCATACCCACATGATTAACCCTTTCTTGCCCTCTGAAATGGCCACCCACCAGCGGTTGAAGGCAGCCTACCGCTGTCTCAGGGCAGTGGGGGTGGGGGGGGGGGGGGCGGGGTGGTGCAGCGGGGACATATTTCAAGTATCAGCCTTGCCAGCGATGCTCACATCCCATGAATGAATGGCAACAAAATCCTCTCCTATGGAAGCTGACTGAGCGAGAACATTGCAGGCAGGAAAGGGATGGGTGTATCACAGAAACAATGGTAAATGATCAATACTCCCGTTTTCAATAAATGTAATTTTATTTTCTTATCAGAAAGTCTGCTGATCTGTCTGACGAAGATGGCAGAGCAGGAAGCCTACCCCATGAAGAAAAGTCTGAGCTTGCTCTCTGTGGGGAGCCAGGAGGTAAGGTGGAGCTTAAACCCAGGCCGCCGAGTCATTGTATGTTTGTTAAGTAGGCAATCCGCGCTCTGAGGAACCAAGTTGCCTCTCACTGGGGAAGTTTATTCATTTTGTTGTGCCGTGCTGGAATCCCCAATTCCCTCAGCCTGTGGGGTGTGAAGCCAATTTCTGTCTCCCCTTTCACAGCCCTTTGGAGAACCTTTCAACCAAAAAATCCTTAGTGATCCTGGTCATGGATCTAAATGAGGATAAATGGCCCACTTACTTGCCTTCATAGAACCATAGACTCGCTACAGTGCAGAAGGAGGCCATTCAGTCCATCGAGTCTGCACCAACTCTCTGACAGAATATCTTCCCACCCCATCCACATAATGCCCTACATTTCCCATGGCCAATCCATCTAACTTGCACATTTTGTGACACGAAGGGGCAATTTCCCATGGACAATCCACCTAACCTGCATATCTTTGGATCCACCTAACCTTACCCCAATACCAGTAAAAGGAGGCCATCACAGCTGACAGGTAAGGCAGATGAACTCAGGGCATGGATGAATACATGGGATTGGAATATTATAGTAATTACTGAAACATAGCTAAGGGACTGGTAGCTCAATGTTCCAGAGTACAGACGCTACAGGAAAGATAGAACAGGAGGTAAGAGAGGAGGGGGAGTTGCACGTTTGATCAGGGAAAACATCATGGCAGTACTGAGAGGGGATATATCCAAGAGTTTGGCCTCGGAGTCTATTTGGGTAGAACTGAGAAATAAGAAAGGGGAAATCACTTTGATAGGATTGTACTATAGGCCCCCAAATAGTCAGCAGGAAATTGAGGAACAAATATGTAAAGAGATTACAGATAGCTCCAAGAAAAATAGGATGGTACTCGTAGGGGATTTTAACTTTTCCAATATTGACTGGGACAGCCATAGTATTAGAGGGTCGGATGGAGAGGAATTTGTTGAGTGTATTCGGGTGGAATTTCTCATTCAGTATGTGGATGGCCCGACTAGAGAGGAGGCAAAACTTGACCTCCTCTTGGGAAATAAGGAAGGGCAGGTGACAGAACTGTTAGTGAGGGATCACTTTGGGACCAATGACCATAATTCTATTAGTTTTAAGATAGCCATGGAGAATGATAGGTCTGACCCAAAGGTTAAAATTCTAAGTTGGGGCAAGGCCAATTTTCATGGTATCAGGCAGGAACTTTCAAAAGTTAATTGGGGGAATCTGTGGGAAGGCAAAAGGAATGCCTGGTAGGTAGGAGGCTTTCGAAAGTGCGTTAACCAGGGTTCAGGGTAAACGCATTCCTCTTAGAGTGAAGGACAAGGCTGGTAGAAGTAGGGAACCCTGAATGACTCGGGATATTGAGGCCCTGGTCAAGAAGAAGAAGGAGACACCTGACATGCATAGGCAGCTGGGATCAAGTGAATCCCTTGAAGAGCATAGGGAGTAGAGTTAAGAGAGAAATCAGGAGAGCAAAAAGGGGAGACAAAATTGTTTTGGTGGGTAAGGCAAAGGAGAATCCAAAGAGTTTCTATAAATACATAAAGGCCAAAAGAGTAACTAGGGAGAGAGTAAGGCCTCTTAAGGATCAACAAAGTCATCTATGTGCGGATCCACAAGAGATGGGTGAGTTCCTAAATGGATATTCCTCTTCAGAATTTACTGTTGAGAACTGGGGGAAATAAATAGTGAGGTCTTGAGGACTGTACATGTAACAGAGAAGGAGGTGCTGGAAGTCTTAAAGCGCATCAAGTTAGATAAATCCCCAGGATCTGATGAAGTGTATTCCAGGACATTGTGGGAGGCTAGGGAGGAACTTACGGATCCCCTAGCAGAGATATTTGAACCATCAATAGTCACAGGTGAGGTGCCTGAAGATTGGAGGGTGGCAAATATTGTGCCTTTATTTAAAAATGGCCGCACGGAAAAGCCTGGGAACTACAGGCTGGTGAGCCTCACATCAGTGGTGGATAAATTGTTGGAAGGTATTTTGAGAGAGAGAGGATTTACAGGCATTTAGAGACAGCATGGCTTTGAGTGGAAAATCATGTCTCACAAGTTTGATTGAGTTTTTTGAAGGGGTAACCCAGAAGGCAGATGAGGACAGTGCAGTTGATGTTGTCTACATGGATTTTAGTAAGGCCTTTGACAAGGTACCACATGGTAGGTTGTTGCATAAGGTTAAATCTCGTGGGACCCAGGGGGAGGTAGCTAAATGGATACCAAATTGGCTCTTGACAGAAGTCAGAGGGTATTTTGTTTTTCAAACTGGAGGCCTGTGATCAGTGGTGTGCCTCAGGGATCAATGCTGGGTCCATTGTTATTTGTCGTCTATAATCTCATCCAAATCATTAATATAAGAGGCATGGTTGTAAATTTGCAGATGACGCCACAGTTCGTGGCATAGTGGACACTGAAGAAAGTTATCTCAAATTGCAATGGGATTTTGATCAATTGGGCCAGTGGGCTGATGAATGGCAGATGGAGTTTAATTTAGATAAAAGCGAGGTGATGCATTTTGGTAGATTGAACTAGGGCAGAACTTACTCAGTTAATGGTAGGGCAGTGAGGAGAGTTACAGAACAGAGATCTAGGGGTACAGGTTCATTGCTCCTTGAAAGTGGAGTCACAAATGGACAGAATGGTGAAGAAGGTATTTGGAATGCTTGGTTTCATCAGTCAGAACGTCGAATATAGGAGTTGGGACATCTTGTTGAAGTTGTACAAGACACTGGTAGGGCTACACTTGGAATACTGTGTGCAATTCTGGTCACCCTATTACAGAAAGGATATTATTAAACTACAAAGAGTGCAGAAGAGATTTACTAGGATTCTACTGGGACTTGATGGTTTGAATTATAGGGGGAGGCGGGATGGGCTGGGACTTTTTTCTCTGGAGTGTAGAAGGCTGAGGGGTGATCTTATAGAGGTGTATAAAATAATGAGGGGCCTAGATCAGCTAGATAATCAATATCTTTTCCCAAAGGTAGGGGAGTCTAAATCTAGAGAGTATAGGTTTAAGTTGAGAGGGTAGAGATACAAAAGGGTCCAGAGGGGCAATTTTTTTCACCCTTTTTTCAGAGGGTGGTGACTGTCTGAAACAAGCTGCCAGAGGTAGTCGTAGAGGCAGGTACAATTTTGTCTTTTAAAAAGTTTTTATATAGTTATGTGGGTAAGCTGGGTATAGAGGGATACGGGCCAAACACAGGCATTTGGGACTAGCTTAGGGTTTTAAAAAAAGGGTGGTATGGACAAGTTGGATTGAAGGGCCTATTTCCATGCTGTAAACCTCTATGACTCTGACTATAAACAACCTCAACAACTAATCATAGAATAGAACAGAATCATAGAATCCTTACAGTACAGAAGGAGGCCAATCAGCCCATCAAGGCTGCACTGAAAACAATCCCACCCTGTCCCTGTAACCCCACATTTACCCTGCTAATGGACTTGAAACTAGGGTCAATTTAGCGTGGCCAATCCACCTAACCCACACATCTTTGGACTGTGGGAGGAAACCCAGGCAGACATGGGGAGAATGTGCCACTGTGCTACCCCCTGTTTTTTTTTTGTATGTCTGGCTGGTTTGGTGTAGACGAATATCTTCCATGTTAGCCATGCACGGTGTTTTTGTTGCACAATGCGGAATGTCAGCACATCCATGCAGCTGAGAAGGAATATTGCTCTGAACCCTCTCTCAGAACCCAAACCACTCCATCTCACCAACCCACACTCCTTCACCCACACCTTGGGCAGCTCCCTGGTGCCAGATTCCCTGTAAGAAGTCTCACTACACCAAGTTAAAGTCCAACAGGTTTATTTGGTAGTAAACACCACTAGCTTTCAGGGCCTTGCCCCTTCGTCAGGCCAGTGAATGCTCCTGCTAAGCTGCAATTGCGGGGAATAAGCAGAGTTTGAAGATTTCTCACAGACAGCAGATGGCAGAATTATCCCTTCTTTACTCAGTCATGTTTACGTAAATCTTATTCATTCCAGTAAATTTCTAATGATTCTGACAATAAGAGCACTGTGAAACTGAGGCCCACAGGCCAGTAAGGTCATGCGTTTAATTCCCCGTTTGTGTGAGCTAATTCATCTCATAGCAACAGCAAGTTAACCTTTCAAACTCTCAAGCCCATTTCACTATTCAGTTGGAACATCTTTTTGGGCAGACATTGAACTGAGGTTTGCCCCCTAGGTGGACATCAGATCCAGGGCAGTTCTGCCAGATGTGCTAGGGCCAATATTTATCCTTCAATCAAGAGAATATCTGGTCATTATCACATTGCTGATTGTGGGATCTTGCTGTGCACGCATTGGCTGTTGCTTTTCCTACGTTGCAACAGGAGCGACACCTCAAAAAAAGCACTGCGTTGTTTGAGCAGTGCTTTTGGGTGTTCAGTCACCCTCGGGGTGTCTAATCCTTTTGAAACAGAAGCTTCTTTCTCTCTTTATTTCATTTCCCAAATTGTCTATAGAATTTGTCACTCTTCAGTGAATCCTGGCCAGCAGGGGGTGACACCGAGCCAGATGTCGGGACAGACCTTTCCTCCAAACCTGGCAAAAGGAGTTGAAATGTGTTCTGTTTGGGCCTCTTCTGACCACTATATTAACCTAGTAGCGGCTTCCCATACTGTGTGGAGTTTGCACATTCTCCCCGTGTTTGCGTGGGTTTCCTCCAGGTGCTCAGTTTCCTCCCACAGTCCAAAGATGTGTGAGTGAGGTGGATTCGCCATGATAAATTGTCCATTCGTGTCAGGGGGACTAGCAGGGCAAACAAATGGGGTTACAGGGATAGGAGAACTGGGTGGGGTTGTTGTTGGTGCAGGCTCGATGGGCTGAATGCCCTCCTTCTGCACTGTAGGGATTCTATAATTCAGATGAGTAAAGGCCCAGATAAAGAAGATGACTCGATGGAGTATTTTAAAGGAGAGATCGAGATGGAGACGTTTAGAATAATATCATTAGAATCCTACAGTGCAGAAAGAGGCCATTCAGCCCGTCAAGTCTGCACCGACCACAATCCCACCCAGGCCGATCCCACAACCCCAATATTTACTTTGCCAACCACCCCCCTGACGCTAAGGTCAATTTCACATGGCCAATCAACCTAGCCTGCACATCTTTAGACTGTGGGAGGAAACTGGAGCACCCGGAGGAAACCCATGCAGACATGGGGAGAATGTACAAACTTCACACAGACAGTCACCCGAGACCAGAATCAAACCCGGGTCGCTAACGCTGTGAGGCATCAGTGCTTGCCACTGTGCTGCCCATTTAGGATGAGGATGCCAAAACTTGGGGCATTGGCAATCAAAATTGGGGCCAGGATTGAAGGAGTGCAGAGATGTCAGTAGGAATGGAGAAGGTTAGTGTAGGAAGGAATGAGGGCAAGCAGGGATTGGAACAGAATGACTAGAACTTCAGAAGTGAAGCCTTGATAGGTCAACAGGCCCAGCATGTCCCTCCTGTGGTTTGCTGTCCAAAACTGAACACAGTTACTCCAGACAAGAGTTTAACCAGCACTCAACTGGTGTCACTTCCTTATCCCTCCTCCAAGGATGGTTAGCTGTGGAGAGATCTCTGCTCCAGTTTCTCTGGGAACAGAACTCAGATCAGTTTAGAGAAAATGTTTCTCTTGGGGAGGCGGTGGCACAGTGTTACTGTCACTTGATTCTTAATCCAGAGACCCAAGGGAAGTTCTGAGGACCTGAGTTCAAATCTCATCGTGGCAGGAATTTAAAAACTCAATAAAAGTCTAATGACCGTGAAACCATTGTCTACTGTTGTAAAAATCCAACTGGTTCACTAACATCCTTTTAAGGAAGTCCATGCCCAGTTTGGCCTACATGTGACTCCAGACCCCAAGCAATGTTTTCTTTTAAATGCCCTCTGAAATTGCCTAGTAAGCTACAAATAGAACAATAAGGAATGAAACTGGATGGGTCACATGGCATTGAGCCAGGCACCAGAGACTAGAACAGCAAACTCAGCCTTGTTGACCCTGCAAGGTCCTCCTTACTAACATCTGGGGGTGAGTGCCAAAATTGGGAGAGCTGTCTCACAAACTAGTCAAGCAACAGCCTGACATAGTCATACACAGGGAATTACACTGTCATAACTCGCTGTCAAGGCACAGTGCTTTTATTGCACAAAATAAAATAAAAACCACAAGCCTGTGGTGAACACAACAGGTCCCAGTCAGGGCTAAAAGATAATGGACCCTCTCAGCGTCTTGCTTTATACAGGGCTCGGTATGCGAGCTCCATCTGGTTAATTACCATTTCCCAGGGAGTTCGTATGGCGTCTGACAGAGATCAATCTGATTTCCCCATGCAAGTCAAGTGATAACCCATACCTTACAGATAATAGCCGGAATTCTCAGGTCTCGCACACCCCATCACTGCTGCTGACCAAAACGGAGATTTGGCCCTCAGCAATGGGGCCAGACAATCCCAGCAGCAGGCAAGGTCAGAATTCTAGGCAGTGGCTCAGGAGTCGCCATGATCATTTCTGGATACGTTCTGTCCCACGTCTGCGGGACAGACCCACCAGAAGTGGTGACGGCACAGTTGTATACAGTCAGGAGGGAGTTGCCCTCAACATCAACTCTGGACCCCATGAAGTCTCATGGCACCAGATCAAACATGGACAAGGAAACCTCCTGCTGATTACCACACACTGTCCCCTCAGCTGGTGAATCAGCTCCTCCATATTGACACCACTTCGGAGGAAGCACTGAGGGTGGCGGGTACAGAATGTACTCTGGGTGGGGACTTCAATGTCCATCACCAAGAGCGGCTCAATAGTTCCACCACAAACCGAGCTGGCTGGGTCCTAAAGGACATCGCTACTAGACTGGGACTGCGGCAGGTGGTGAGGGAACCAACAAGAGGGAAAATGTACTTGACCTCATCCTCACCAACCTGCCTGTTGCAGATACACCTGTCCATAACAGTATTGGTAGGAGTGACCATTGCACGGTCCCTGTGGAGACAAAGTCCTGTCTTCACATTGAGGATAGCCTTCATCGTGTAGTGGACACTGTCACCGTGATAAATGGGACAGACTTTGAACAGATCTAGCAACTCCAGGCTGGGCATCCATGAGGCCCTGGGGACCATCAGCAGCAGCAGAATTGCACTCAACCACAATCTGTAACCTCGTGGCCCGGCATATCCCCCACTCTACCATTACCACCAAACCAGGGGATCAACCCTGGTTCAATGGACAGTGCAGGAGGGCGTGCCAGGAGCAGCACCAGGCATACCTAAAAATGAGGTATCAACCTGCTGAAGCTCCAACACAGGGCAGCTTGTGTGCTTAATAGCAAGTGATAGAGTGAAGAGATTCCACAACCAACAGATCAGATCTAAGCTCTGCAATTCTTCCATATCCAGCCGTGAATGGTGGTGGACAATTAAACAACTCACTGGAGGAGGAGGCTTCACAAATATCCCCTTCCTCAATGATGGAGGAGCCCGGCACATCAGTATGAAAGCTAAGGCTGAAGCATTCACTACAGTCTTCAGTCGGAAGTGCCGAATGGATAATCCATCTCGGCCTCCTCCAGAGGTCCCCAGCATTTCAGATGCCAGTCTTCAGCCAATTTGATTCATTCCATATGATATCAAAAAATGGCTGAAGGCAATGGGCCCTGATAACATTCCGGCAACAGTACTGAAGACTTATGCTCCAGAACTTGCCACTCCCAGCTACAATACTGGTATCGACCTGTCAATGTGGAAAATTGCCCAGGTATGTGCTGAACACAAGAAACAGGATGAATCTAATCCAGCCAATTATTGCTCCATCTGTGTTCTCCATCAGTAAAGTGATGGAAAGCTCCCTCTACACTGTCCCCCATCAAACACCCCCAGGACAAGTACAGCACGGGGTTAGATACAGAGTAAAGCTCCCTCTGCACTGTTGCATTAATGGTTGTACAAAGGTGAATCTGGCCCCCCGATGTGAATTAACGAATATGGGAGTCGGATCACACTGAGGCAGGATAGGACAGGCAGATTTCCTTCCCTCAGGGACATTAATGAATGATAAAAGCAAATAACTGTGGATGCTGGAATTTGAAACAAAAACAGAAAATGCTGCAAAATCTCAGCAGGTCCGACAGCACCTGTGGAGTGAGAATAGAATCAACGTTTTGAGCCTAAATAACCTTTGGGTCATCCAGACTCTCAATGTTGGCTCTATTCTCTCCCTACAGATACTGTCAGACTAGCTGAGATTTTCCAGTATATTCTGTTTTTGTAATCATGAATGAGTCGGGGTTTCATGACAGTTCACCAGCTTCTTGACTTAACCCACATATTACCACATTGATCAAATTCAGTAAGTGCTGAGATTTAAACTCGGTAAACAAAAGATGCAGCTGAATGCTTGGAGCTTCCTGGAAGAGTCACCAAGGAGGGCAATTAGCAGAAACTCGCCACGGTGATGCAGTCACTCTGTATTGGGACAAGCTTTCCATGTGAACGATTGCTGAAAGTTTCACTACATTGTTAGCAAATTAATTTTGTTGATGTGTTTATGTGGCATCAAAGTGGTCGTGGGATCATTTGGATCTACTGGAGAGGGTATGTGTGGCCTCAGTTTAACATCTCATCCAACTGGATGCCATGCACTATGTTGCTAAAGAGTGAGGAGATCTTGCTGTTATTCTCTGTCAGTATCAATCCCTCAATCAATGTGTCAATGTGCAAATTAGCAGCAATGAGCCATTTAGCACTTCGAGCTTACTTCATCATTTGATAAGACCATAGCTGCCCTAATTGTGGCCTCAACTCTCCATTGCTTTCTATTCCTGACATCCTTTGTCTCCCTTATCACGAATCTATTTAACTCAGCCTTAGAAGTATTCCAGGAGCTAGCCCAGAGACTAATGTCCTCTGAGAGAAAAAATTTTCTTTAATCACCACCTTAAATAAAAGGCAACTTATTTTTATACTTCTCCCCCCACCCCCCTGACCCCAGGGTTCTAGTCTCTCCCATAAATGGAAACCTCCTTTCAGCATCCACCCTGTCAAGTCCCCTCAGGGTTTTTTATGTTTCAGTAAGGTCCCATCTCATTTGTTAGGGACCCAGATCAGAACCCCGGGGTATTTTATGAAGCCAGAGTTGACTCCAACATTTTTCTATTCTGGCATTAATATGAGGAAAGGACGCTTCACTCCGTTGACAAATTGGGGTCTTTTATCAAAATATTCAAGGCACAGTTTAAATATAACTCTAACAAAATGAAACAGCTTAACTTTTAAACAGTTGAATAATCATTAAAAAATGAAAAGAAACAACTCAAATTTGTAACTTATCACTATACATTCCTCTTTGAATCTGTATGAGGAATGGTTGAGGACTCTGGATCTGTACTCATTGGACTTTAGAAGGGTGAAGGATGTTTTTATTGAAACTTACAGGATATTGCGAGGCCTGGATAGAGTGGATGTGGAGAGGATGTTTCCACCAGTAGGAAAAACTAGAACCAGAAGGCTAAAGGGAACATCCTTTAAAACAGAGATGAGGAGGAATTTCCTCAGCTAGAGAATGGTGAATCTGTGGAACACTTTGCTTCAGAAGGCTATGAAACTAAACCAGCACAAGATCCTTGCCACATTACCATATGACCCTGCATAGCAAAACCCATTCCTTTAATCAAAAAACCCTAGGGGACCTTTTCATCTCCAAACAAAAATCCATTAGCTCTATCTTACACAAAAACTACATGGCTCAAATGAGTAACCATCCTGCTTCTCCTAGCATCTGAGCTGCATGTTTCCCAGATAGCATAGTATCATTACACATTCTTCTAATCTCTGATTGACACAAGTCCAGTCTGTGCAACCTTTCCTCACAAGACAATTTCTTCATCCCAAGACTGAGTCAAATTAACCTTCTCTGAACTGCTTCTAATGCAATTATATTCTTTCTTAATTATGGAGTCTCAATGTGGTTTAACCAATGCCCATTACAAAACATCATTATTTCTCCATTCTCCTTATTATAAATGACAACATTCTACTTTCCTTCCTAATCACTTGCTGTACCTGCAAACTAACTTTTTGTAATTGATGTACCAGGACCCCCAGATCCCTCTGTACCACTGAGATCAGGAATCTCTCTCCAGTTAAATAAAATGTTACTTTTCTATTCTTCTGCCAAAGTGGATAAGTTCACATCTTCCCACATTATTCTCCACTTGCCAAATTTCTGTCCATTCACCCAACCTATCTATACGCCTTTTCGGATTCCTTCTGTTATCTTCACCATCTGCTTTCCTACCCATCTCTGTATCTTAAACAAGTTTAGCTACCACACATTTGATTCCTTCATCCAAGTCATTTTATACAGATTATAAGTAGTTGATGAATTCCATAGATTCACCACTGTCTGGCTGAAGAAATTCCTCCTCTTCTCAGTTCTATAGGGTTGTCCCTTTACTCTGAGGCTGTGTTCTCAAATCCTAGTCTCTCCGAATAATGGAACCATCTTTCCCACCATCCACTCTATCCAGCCCTTTCAGTATTTTGTAAGTTTCAATGAGATCCCCCCTCACCCTTTTAAACTCCATTGAGTACAGACCCAGAGTCTTCAAATGCTCCTCGTACATCAAGCTTTTCATTCCTGGGATCATTCTCGTGGATCTCTTCTGGACCCTCTCCAAAGCCAGCACATCTTTCCATAGATACGGGGCCCAAAATTGCTCATAAATACGGCCTGACCGGGGCCTTAAAGCCTCAGCAGTACATCCCTGCTTTTGTATTCTAGTCCTATCGAAATGAATGCTAACATTGCATTTGCTTTCCTAACTACCAACTCAACCTTAAGAGAATCCGGGATCTTATCAGAATCCAGGGAAGTTTGGAAAATTACAAACAATGAATCTACTATCTCTGCAACCACTCCTTTAAGAAGCTGGAATTGAAGTCCAGCAGGTTCTGATAACTGGTCAGCCTTTAGTCCAAATCATTTTCTCAACTATTCCCCTACAGATTGTAATCATCTTAAGTTCCTCCATACCTTTCACCCCTTGGTTTGTAGATGTTACTGGGATCTTCTGTCGTAAAGACAACCATAAAATATGCGGTCAACATAACTGCCATTTGCTTATTTCTGTCCATTACTGTTATTAATAACACCACTGAATTGGGCCATTTATTTCATTGGTGTTTGCGGGATCTTGCTATGTGCAAATTGGCTCCCGCTCCTCCTATATTACAAACAGGCAACTCTTCACTGATTGATATAGGTTGTAAATAGTTGATGCTTCAGCCTGTGGTTACAGCCCATCACCCCCATAATAATCCATTCATCATCCTGAGAAATCTTGGGGTGTCTAATTCTTTTGAAATGGAACTTGTTTTCTCTCTCTCTTCCATTTCTCGATTCATCTTACAGAATTTATTGCCCTACAATGAATCCTGGCCAGTTCTGTTTCAGAACAAACGTCCCTGTTCTGCTGCCTGAGGCTTCTTTGCTCACATCCCCAGCCTGACTGTGATCCGCACTCCCACCTACACTGCAGCACCAGTCAAGGCCTGTCTATTGATTGACTTTGCTGCCTAATTTGAAGCCTTGGGGATTCTTCTGAGAAACACTGGTGCTGTTGTCTTGAGCAATTAATTGCAAGGAACCCCCACCGCCCCCAGGACTGAAGGCGATTAGACAGCAGCTGAACTAATGTGCGCGCTCCAATCTAGGTCCAGCATGCTGATGAAGACTGATACTAAACTGTCACGCGCCTGACATCTGCAGCGAGACCATAGTCGAGCTTCATGAGGCTAATTGCACCGAGCTGCTGTCAGCAATCTTGCCATTTTCACTTGACAGCAGTCACTATATTAAACATTATCTGGTTACCAAGCACCGGGGAGTTAATCTGCTCTGCAGTCAGCTTTGAGAAGATCAATTCTCCCAGAGCTTCCTGGCTGTTTGGTTTCTGACTTGATTTATGTTATTCTCCTCTCTCCTTCACACTTTAATTAAATGGCTTTTAATCTCTCGACACTTACTGTGATTGTTCTGAAACTCTGTTCCAGCCACATCTCAAATACGAATGATTACAGATGGATTTTGAGTTTGCCGTGTGGGTTTGTAGGACGTGTCATTAACTTTTCCCTTCCCCTCGAAGGACTCTTACTCGAGCGGGACTGATCTGTGGGTGGGTGGGTGGTGGGTGTGTGCAGGTGGTCTAGGTCCTGGGGAACTCTCCCATACCCCAATCATCGACGTTTCTTCCGTTACCTTTGCAAGTCCGCTCCGACTCTCACCAACTTTTACAGATGGACCATAGAAAGCATTCATTCTGGTTGTATCATAGCTTGGTATGGCTCCTGCTCTGCCCAAGACTACAAGAAACTATAAAGTGTTGTGAACAAAGCCCAGTCCATCACTCAAACCAGCCTCCCATCCATTGACTCCGTCTACACTTCCGGCTGTCTTGGCAAAGCAGCCGGCATAATTTAGGACCCCACTCACCTTGGACGTTCTCTCTTCCACCTTTTTCCATCAGGATAAAGGTATATAAGTCTGTGATCACGTACCAACCGACTCAAGAACATCTTCTTCCCTGCTACTGTCAGACTTTTGAACGGACCTATTTTACATTAAGTTGATCTTTCTCTACACCCTAGCTATGACTGTAACATTACGTTCTGCACTCTCTCCTTTCTTTCTCTGTGCATGGTATGCTTTGTTGCAAGAAACGATACTTTTCACTGTATACTAATTTCAGACATTGAGTCTCCCTCCCCTCTCCTTACCTAGTGCCCATTCAGTTGCCCAGTTGCTCTTGGTGTCTGCTGTTGCTCAGTGGGCAGGGCTCTAATCTGAGTCATTGGGTTGTGGGTTCAGGCCCCACTCCCGAGACCTGAGCACAAAATCCAGGCTGACCTCTCCAAATGCAGTGCTGTGTGAGTGCTGCATTGTTGGTGGTGCCATTTTGACATTGAATCAAGGCCGCATTTGCTCCCCTCTGATGCAGGTAAAGGTATCTCTTTCGCAGTTTGACAGAGATCAGACTGGGAGGCTTGAACCTGAGTCTATTACTGCGTTGTGACAGTGAGTCTGTTGGTTTCTGCTCTCTCCGTTTTGACAAGTTGAGGTCAGTCAGTTGAGTCCGTGGAGTAAACATCAGGGGAGCTAACGGCCTGGTGGGACAATCGCCAGACTATTAGTTTAGAAACTCAGCTCACGAGCTGGGGACTTTAAATCCAATTAAAAATATCTGGAATTAAGAATCTACTGATGATCATGAAACTATTATTGATTGCTGAAAAAACCCATCTGGTTCATTAATGTCCTTACCGCGTCTGGCTTAAATTTTCTCAGTATCTGTGTGGGTTTCCTCCGAGTGCTCCGGTTTCCTCCCACACTCCAAAGATGTGCTGATGAGGTTGATTGGCCATGCTAAAATTGACCTTTGGTGTCAGCGGGATTAACAGGGTAAATACATTGGATTGCGAGGAAAGGGCCTCAATGGGATTGTGGTCAGTGCAGGCTCGATGGGCCAAATGGCCTCCTTCTGCACTGCAGGGATTCTATGTGACTCCAGAGCCACAACAATGTGGTTGGCTCTCAACTGCTTTCGGACAACAAGGGGTGGGCAATAAATGCTGCATAGCCGTGTCCCACAAAGAAAAATCAAATTTCAAATACACGGAAAGACTCAACTATTGTCACAGTTCCCTGGCTGGACTCCTTCCTTCCACTATCTCTAAACTTGAGTTCATTTAAAACTCTTCTGCCCGTATCCTAACTCGCACCGACTCTTTTTTAGCCACCACCCACCCTTCAGGTTAACCTGTATCGGCTCCTGGCTCAACAATGTGTGGATTTTAAAATTTTATTCAGGATAGTAGGGGATTATTTCAAACAGCTATGCTTTCCTCTTATCACCCACCAGAAAACACAAGTATTTTGGGTTTATTTTCTTTAACAGTAAGCGGTGCAGTATTTTCCCCAACATTGCTGTGTAGTGTGAGCCAATCCCACAGCAAACTCCAATTAGGATTAACTCAGAGGGTTAGTTTATTTTTCATTTACACATTCCAAACCCGTGAAGAGGAATTTTAACAACGGCCCTCTCCACATTCACACGGTAAAGGGAAAGACAGAAAGAGAAGGAGGTTCCATTGTACAAGGATCACTGAGAAAAATAAATATTAATTCAGGTGAGTGTTAGAGTCCAATGAAGAAGTCTCTCACACTGGCATTCGATGGATGGCTGTCTGGAGACCAGCGGTGTAAAATTCACTTTTCGGGTGGTATTGATGCCACCAGATGAAATGGGCATTCGGGTTCAGTTGGTTCTGCAGCCAACAGTACCATAAGACAAAGGAGCAGAATTAGGCCACTTGGCCCATTGAGTCTGCTCCACCATTCAATCATGACTGAAATTTTTCTCATCCCCATACTCCAGCCTTTTCCCCATAACCCCTATACCCTTTATTAATCAAGAACTTAAAGATACTCAATGATCTGACCTCCACAGCCTTCTGCGGCAAACAGTTCCACAGATTAACCACTTTCTGGCTGAAGAAATTCCTCCTCTTTTCTGTTTTAAAGGATCGTCCCTTTAGCCTGAGGTTGTGCCCTCTGGTTCTAGATTTTCTTACTGATGGAAACATCCTCTCCATGTCCATTCTATCCCAGGCCTCACAGTATCCTGTAAGTTTCAGTAAGATCCCTCCTCATCCTTCTAAGCTCCAAGTACAGACCCAGAGTCCTCAACCATTCCTCATACGACAAGATCTTCATTCCAGGGATCATTCTTGTGAACCTCCTCTGGACCCTTTCCAAGGCCAGAGCTTCATTCCTTAAATATAGGGCCCAAAACTGCTCACAATACTCTAAATACTGCCTGACCAGAACCTTATACAGCCTCAGAAGTACATCCCTGCTCCTGTATTCTAGCCCTCTCGGCATGAATGCTAACATTGCATTTGCCTTCCTAACTGCCGATTGAACCTGTACATTAACCTTCAGAGAATCACGAACAATGACTCCCAAGTCCCTTTGTGTTTCTGATTTCCTAAGCATTTTCCCATTTAGAAAATGGTCTACGCCTCCATTCCACCTTCCAAAGTGCATAACCTCACACTTTTTCACATTAATTTCTATTTGCCAGTTATTTGCTCACTCTCCTCACCTGTTCAAGTCCTTCTGCAGCCCTCCTGCTTCTTCAATACTACCTGTCCCTCTACATATCTTTGTATCATCTGCAAAGTGCAGTGCCTTCCCTTCCTTCTTTCAAATCATTAATGTATATTGTGAAAAGTTTGTGGTGCCAGCACTGACCTCTGAGGCAAACCACTCGTCATCGGCTGTCATCCTGAAAAAGGCCCCTTTATCCCCACTCTCTGCCTTCTGCCAGTCAGCCAATCCTCTATCCATGCCAGGATCTTACCCTTAACACCATGGGCTCTTAACTTATTTAACAGTCTCCTATGCGGCACCTTGTCAACGGCCATTTGGAAATCTAAATAAATCACGTCCACTGGTTCTCCTTTATCTAACTTTCTTGTTACCTCCTCAAAGAACTCTAACAGACTTGTCAGACGTGACCTCCCCTTGACAAAGCTGTGTTGACTCAGTCCTACTTTATCACACACTTCCAAGTACTCTATGATCTCTTCTGTAATAATGGACTCTAAAATCTTGTCAATGACTGATGTCAGGCTAACCGTCTGCTGCCTCCCTCCCTTCTTAAACAGTGGCGTTACATTAGCTACTTTCCAGTCATCTGGTACCCTCCCTGCCTCCAGTGATTCCTGAAAGATCACCACCAATGCCTCCACAATTTCCTCAGGAAATTTCCTTGGAACACTGGGGTGTAGTTCATCCAGTCCAGGTGATTTATCCACCTTCAGATCTTTCAGTTTCTCTAGAACCTTATCCTTAGTGATGGCCGGTACGATGTTGTGGGCATCACAGAGAAGGAGATCAGGGCTGGAATCTAAATATCCAAGGATAAGTGTCCTATCGGAAGGACAGGCAGATGGGCAAAGGGATGGGGTTGCATTGTTAGTAAGGAATGAAGTTAAATTGATAGCAAGAAGTGATATAGAATCTCTGTGGGTAGAGTTGAGGAATGGCAAAAGACCCTGATGGGAATTATTTACAGGCCCCCTAGTGGTAATCAGGATGTGGGGCAGAAAATAAGCCAGGAAATAGAAAAAGCATATAAAAAAGGCAATACTACAATAATGATGGGGGACTTCAATGTGCAGGTGGACTGGGAAAAATCAGGTAGGTAGTCTTCCATCTTAATTGTCTGTGTTCAGCAGAAAAGTCCAGTTAAAGAATAAGAAACAGTAATAAGGATACAGTTTTAAAATTGTACTGGGTTGGAGTTTCTGTCAGAGGAACACAACAATTTTCGTCATCATACTTGGCCTCCTGCCTCCCTATCTCTGGAATCTCTCCAACCCGACAACCTCCCAAGATCTCTGCGCTCCCCCAATTCTGACCTCTTGCTCAATCATCCCAGACAGTAATTATTCCACTGAGCATCTCTCCTTCAGCTGTCAGGGCCGTTCGCTGTGGATTTCCCTTCCTATATTGTTTGCCTTTCTACCTCTCTCACTCCTGAAAATATTCTTCTTTGTCCCAATAACTCCTCATGGCTGGGTGTGACATTTTGTTTGATTATGCTCCTGTGAAACATCTTGGAATAGTTAACACACTAAAGGTGCCATACAAATGCACATTGCTGTCAAAGAACAAAGAATGTTATAGCACCGGAACAGGCCCTTTGGCCCTCCAAGCCTGCGCTGACTATGCTGCCCTAAACCCCCTGAACTAAAACCCCCTACCCTTCCATAGACCGTATCTCTTCATTCCAACCCTATTCATGTATTTGTCCAGAAGCCTCCGAAAAGTCACTATCGTATCAGCTTCCACTACCTCCCCTGATAGCGAGTTCCAGGCACCCACCTTCCTCTGTGTAAAAAAAAACTTACCTCGTACATCTCCTTTAAATCTTGCCCCTCGCACCTTAAACCTATGCCCCATAGTAATTGACTCTTCCACCCTGGAAAAAGCTCCTGACTATCCACTCTGTCCATGCCTCTCATATTCTTGTAGACTTCTATCGGGTTGTCCCTCAACCCCTGTCGGTCCTGTCAGAACAAACCAAGTTTCTCCAACCTCTCCTCATAGCTAATGCCCTCCATACCAGGCAACATCCTGGTAAATCTTTTCTGTATCTCTCCAAAGGCTCCACATCATTCTGGTAGTGTGGCAACCAGAATTGAACACTATATTCCAAGTGCAGCCTAACTAACATTCTATAAAGCCGCAACATGACTTGCCAATTTTTAAACTCAGTGCCCTGACCAATGAAGGCAAGCATGCTGTATGCCTTCTTGACTGCCTTCTCCACCTGCATTGTCACTTCCAGTAACCTGTGTACCTGTACACTCAGATCCTTCTGCCATTAATACTCTTGAGAGTTCTGCTATTTACTATATATTTCCTATCTTCATTAGTCCTTCCAAAATGCATTACCTCACATTTGTCCAGCTTAAACTCAATCTGCCATCTCTCCGCCCGAGTCTCCAACCAATCTGTATCCTCTGATGGCCCTCATCACTATCCACAAATCCACCAACCTTTGTGTCGTCCACAAGCTTACTAATCAAATCGGTTACATTTTCTTCCAAATTATTTATACACATGACAACAGCAAAGGTCCCAGCACTGATCCCTGAGGAATGCCACTTGTTATAGCCCTCCATTCAGAAATGCACCCTTCCATTGCTATCCTCTGCCTTCTTTGACTCACCTCACTTCAGCACCTCACTGTACCGCAAGCCCACAGACAATCTCACAATGCTCCACTTCTCCAGTTTCCACCCTAAACATGTTAAAGAAGCCATTCCCTATGGACAAGCCCTCCGTATACACAGGATTTGCTCAGATGAGGAGGATCGTGACAGACACCTCCAGACCCTGAAAGATGCCCTCATAAGAACAGGATATGGTGCTCGACTCATAGATCGGCAGTTCCGATGCGCCACAGCGAAAAACCGCACCGATCTCCTCAGAAGGCAAACACAGGACACAGTGGACAGAGTACCCTTCGTCGTCCAGTACTTCCCCGGAGCGGAGAAGCTACGACATCTTCTCCGGAGTCTTCAACATATCATTGATGAAGACGAACATCTCGCCAGGGCTATCCCCACACCCCCACTTCTTGCTTTCAGACAACCACACAACCTCAAACAGACCATTGTTCGCAGCAAACTACCCAGCCTTCAGGAGAACAGTGACCACAGTACCACACAACCCTGTCACAGCAACCTCTGCAAGACATGCCGGATCATCGACATGGATACCATCATCACACGTGAGAATACCATCCACCAGGTACATGGTAAATACTCTTGCAACTCGGCCAACATTGTCTACCTGATACGTTGCAAGAAAGGATGTCCCGAAGCATGGTACGTTGGGGAGACCATGCAGACGCTACGACAACGGATGAATGAACATCGCTCGACAGTCACCAGGCAAGACTGTTCCCTTCCTGTTGGCGAACACTTCAGTGGTCACGGGCATTCAGCCTCTGACCTTCGGGTAAGCATTCTCCAAGGCGGCCTTCACGACACACGACAGCGCAGAGTCGCTGAGCAGAGACTGATAGCCAAGTTCCGCACACATGAGGACGGTCTCAACAGGGATCTTGGGTTCATGTCGCACTATCTGTAACCCCCATGACTTGCCTGGGTTTGCAAAACCTCACTTACTGTACTGTCTGGAGACAATACACATCTCTTTAAACTGTGATCAGTGCTCCTTCCACTCACATTATCAGCCACTTCAGGTCTTGAACAGCAGGTTAGGTGTAAGGATTCGCATTTTAATCAGTAATCTCTAAACTGTCTGTGCTTTATATGCTCTGTCTGAGGCCAGAACTCTCCATTCACCTGACGAAGGGGGTAACCCCGAAAGCTAGTGAGTATATTATCAAATAAATAGGTTGGACTAAAACCTGGTGTTGTCAGACTTTTTACTACCTTCTTTGACTGAGCCAGTTTTGTATCCACCTTGCCAGCTCACCTCTGATCCCGTGCGACTTCACCTTCTGCACCAGTCTGCCATGAGGGACCTTGTCAAAGGCCTTACTGAAGTCCATGTAGACCACATCCATTGCCCTAGCCTCATCAATCATCTTCCTCACTTCCTCAAAAAACTCGATCAAGTTAGTGAGACACAACCTCCCTTTCGTAAAACCATGTTGCCTTATGCTAATATGTCCACTTATTTCCAAATGGGAGTAAGTCCTGTCTCAAAGAATCCTCCCCAATAATTTTCCTACCACAGATATAAGGCTCACTGGCCCTGTAATTACCTGGATTATTCTTGTTACCTTTCTTAAACAAAAGAACAACTTTGGCTATTCTCCAGTCTTTCTCCTGTAGCCAGGAAGGATACAAAGATTTCTCTTAAGACCCCAGCAATTTCCTCCCTTGCCTCTCTCAGTATTTTGGGGCATATCCCATCAGGCCCTGGGGACTTGTCTATCTTAATGTTTCTCAAGAACCCCAATGCCTCCTCCTTTTTGATATCAACATGACTCAAACTACCTACACCCCCTTTCCCAGACTCATCATCCATCAAGTCCTTCTCTTTGGTAAATACTGACGCAAAATACTCATTTAATACCATGCCCGTTTCCTCTTGCTCCACGCATAGATTCCCTCCCCTGTCCTTGAGTGGGCCAACCCTCTCCCTGGTTACCCTCTTGCTCTTTATATATGTATTAGAAGTCTTGGGATTTTCCTTACTCCTGCTGGCTAATGACTTTTCGTGACCCTGTCATTTTCATGTCATTGTTGAAATGAAGAATTTCCTTTTCTGTAGTGCTTTCCTCAACCTCAGGGTGTACATTCTGAAATGCGGTCACTGCTGGCATGTAGAAATTATGGCAGCCAGTTTGTACATAGCAAGATTCCACAAGCTAATGATCTAAAACCAAGATCATTGGTTTTAGGGATGTTGATTTGAGGGATTAAATATAGACTGGAAACATTGGGTGGCATGGTAGTACAGTGATTAGCGCTCCTGCCTTACAACGCCGGAGACGTGGGTTCAATTCTGACCTTAGGTGACTGTCTGTGTGAAGTTTGCACGTTCTCCCTGTGTTTGCGAGGGTTTCCTCCGGGTGCTCTGGTTTCCTCCCATAGTCCAAAGATGTGCAGGTTATGTTGATTAGCCATGCTAAATTGACCCTTAGTATCAGGGTAAATGTGTGGGGTAATGGGAATAGGGCCTGGGTAGGATTGTGGTCGGTGCAGGTATGATGGGCCGAATGGTAGGCATTCAATGGAATGCTGGCAGAATTGCCCTGCTCCTCTTGAAGGAGCTTTTTTTTTAATATCTCATTTGAGAGACAACAACTCCAGCAATGCAGCAGTCCCTCAGGGATGGAGCTGGATTTTTGTGTGGGGGGCTTAGATTATGACCTACACTGAATTCAATGCAGGGGAGAGAACTCCTCTCTAAGTGAAATTACCAACTGAGATTAATTCAATGTTCTAGCCATTTGTTGGCCAGTACATCCATCCTTGCGACACACTGTCTGCGCCCACCAATTGGAAAGCAACAAGTTAGACTTACATTAACACTGCAATGAAGTTACTGTGAAATTCCCATAGTTGTCACATTCTGGCGCCAGTTCAGGCCAATGGGCAGCATGGTGGCACAGCGGTTAGCACTGCTGCACAGTGCCAGGAAACTGGGTTCAATCCCTGGCTTTGGGTCGCTGTCTGTGTGGAGTCTGCATGTTCTCCCCGTGTCTGCTTGGGTTTCCTCCGGGTGCTCCGGTTTCCTCCTACATTCTGAAAGATGTGCTGGTTAGGTGCATTATCCCGAACAGGTGCCAGAGTGTGGCGACTAGGGGAATTTAACAATAACTTTGTTGCAGTGTTAAGGTAAGCCTTACTTGTGACTAATAAATAAACTTTTCAAAAAAAAATGTGCCTAACCAGCGCATCTTTCAGACTGCGGGAGGAAATCGGAGCACCCAGCAGAAACCCACGCAGACATGGGGAGAACCACTGTGCCACCAAGATTCATTACCCAACTGGACTGTCAGCTGAATGGCCTTTTACTTTCACCCTCATTTTTGGTAGTTTTACAATCGGCAAAGAGAAACGTTCAAAGAAAATGACAAATGAAAAGCAATCTTTCTTTAATATCCTTATGATTTTTCTCCTGGGACGCACACAGCCGTGTCCTGGAGGTTCTGTTTTGTTCATTTATATGGACGGCACGGTGGCACAATGGTTGGCACAGCTGCCTCACAGGGCCAGGGACCCGGGTTCGATTCCCAACTTGGATCACCGTCTGTGTGGGTTCTGCGTGTTCTCCCCGTGTCTGCGTGGGTTTCCTCCGGGTGCTGTGATTTCCTCCCACACTCCAAAGATGTGCGAATTAATTGGATTGGCCGTGCTAAATTGTCCCTTAGAATCGGTGGGGGGGGGGGGGGACTAGCAGGGTAAATTTGTGGGGTGGCAGAGGTAGGGCCTGGATGGGATTGTGGTTGGTGTAGACTTAATGGGCTGAATGGCCTTCCTCTGCACCTTAGACTAATCTTCAACTCCTGGAGACTCCAGGCCAATCCGGGGGGGTTGGGGGGGGAGGTTTGGCAATGATATCTCTGAGTCACAGCTGATGCTAAACTCACACAGAACATGCAGGGAAGGCAGTTTACACGTAGTAATTAAAGTTAAATTGAAGTGGCAAATGTGAGTGAGTCATAACAATGTAAGGATCTCCAGACGACTTCTCCCAGTGGCGCTGCGAATCCTGGGTGTGTCACAGGCCTGGAACCAAAATAGAGCAAAGCTTTTCTCTGCCGGATTGTGTCCTGGCTAAGAATCATCCGGCAACAAACTCAACCCTCAGGGTACAACCTGAGAGGTATCCTTTTGGCAGGGGGAAATCGGCGAGACAAATTACCTCGCTGGAAGGAACATAAAAATAGACTTCATCTAACACAGGACAAAAAAAAATTTGATAAATGGCTTGGGATGTTTTGAAAAAGAAATGGAGTGGATCGAGTTGGTCTGCCCAACACTGGTTTAGTTTCTCTCCAGCTCCACTTCCTCATCAGAGTTAAGTGTTTTTTTTGATGGTGGAGTCTTTGTACTTACAATGAATATTATGTTAAAAAGGGAGTTGGGTAAGGGTGCAGCTGATGATCAGGAGAGAAAGAGAGGCACGGGGATTAGCACTCACAGTGCCAGGGACCCAGGTTCGGGTCACTGTCTGTGCGGAGTCTGCATGTTCTCCCTGTGTCTGTGTGGGTTTCCCCTGTGTGTTCTGGTTTCCTCCCACAGTCCAAAGATGTGCGGGTCAGGTTGATTGGCCAAGCTAAATTGCCCCTTAATCTCAAGATTGTAGGTTAGGGGGAATTAGCCAATCCTGTGCTAAATGCACAGGATTATGGGATTAGAGAGGAGGGGTGGGTCTGGGTGGGATGCTTCAGTGAGTCAATGTGGACTTGATGGACTGGATGACCTCCTTCTGCACTGTTGGGATTCAATGATTTTATAGTGCAGAAGGAGGCCATTTGGCCCATCAAGTTGCCACCAACCACAACCCCACCCAGGGCCTATCCCCATAACCCCACATATTTACCCTAGCTAACACCCCCTGACACTAGCGCTATTTTAGCATAGCCAATCGATCTGTCCTGCACATCTTTGGAGTGTGGGAGGAAACCGAAGCACCTGGAGGAAACCCATGCAGACATGGGGAGAATGTACAGAATCTGCACAGACAGTGAACCAAGGCTGGAATTGAACCTGGATCCCTAGTGCTGTGAGGCAGCAGTGCTTTCCACTGTGCCACCCCAGGAGATCCTCTGGTGTCCCCGGGGGCTTGCTTCTCAGCAGCGAGAGCCGTTTCGTCGTTTGTTACAGGCAGGATATTCTGACTGCTGTCAATGGAATCTCCTATTGAGTTCTTCCCACAGTGCCAGAAAACCCACGGGGTGGGGAGGTGGGGGCGGGGGGGGGGGGGAAATTGGGGGTGGAGGGGTGAGGGGTCCCGACAGTGGGACTGGAAGACTCTGCTGGGATCAACAGTTGGAAAGTTCCAAACAAAATGAAATAATTTGCTAAAGAATGAACAATAATGGCAACTGGTGCCAAACCCCATAAAAAAATCATCATGGAAATATAGGAAAAGGAATGGGCCATTCAGCCCCTCAAACCTATCCCACCATTTAGTAGGTCATGGCTGGAGCGCACTTTAGCTCCATTTAATTAAAATGAAGTGGAAATGCTGGAAATTCTCGAAGGAGCTGGCACTGACTGCGAAGTGGGGGGTGGAGGGAAGGAATTGGGTTAATGTTCCAGGATGATGGAAAAAAGATGAGGTTTAGCAGTTTATAAACTCGCACAGATCCATGGAACAGGAAAGGTCTGGGATAGGGTGGAAAAACGGAGAGATTAAATGATAAAAAGGGGATGATGTGAGACAAAAGGAGATAGCAGGGGTCAGTAAAGAAACAAAATGATGGATTGAATAATTGGCATAAATGGTGACAGAATGATTGGCAGTACCTGGTCCCTGGAAAAATAGGAGCAGAGATTTTAATCTCGCTTTCTCCTGCCTTCATTCCTCGCTCTCATTCTTCACCTCTATTATTCTCTTTTTTATTTCCTCTCCTTTTCTCTCTTATGTTCTATTTCTCTCTTTTTGATCTCTCTTTCTATCCCTTTCTTTCAACCTCTTTGTATCTCTCTCCCTCAAGTTCTCCCTCCCTTCTCGCTATCTCTCTCTCTCTCTGTCTCACATCTCTGCATCCTGTTTTCAATCTCTCTCCTTTGGCACAGTAGCACAGTGGGCTAACACTGCTGCCCCACAGCTCCAGAGACCCAGGTTCAATTCCCAGCTCGGGTCACTGTCTGTGTCTGCGTGCGTGTCCTCCGGGTGCTCCAGTTTCCTCCCACAATCCAAAGATGTGCGGGTTAGGTTGATTGGCTATGCTGAATTGACCCTAATGTCAGGGGAATTAGTGGAGTAAATATGAAGGGGTTATGGGGAAAGGCCTGGGTGGGATTGTGGTCAGTGCAGACTCGATGGGCCAAATGGCCTCCTCCTGCACTGAAGGGATTCTGTGGTCCTTCTATCTCTCTCCTTTCTCTATCCCCTCTCTCTCTCTCTTTCCTTATCGTCTCTAACTCTCCGCCAGTCAGTTTCAGGTCATTCCCAGCTTAGTTAGGTCAGCCAGTCATTTTGGGAATGTGTTCTATTTTGATAAATGTCCTGTCCAGATGTTTTGATGGTTTTCAATCTGTTTCTCTTGCGTCATTCTAGAATGTTCCCTGACAAAGTTCATTGCTTCAATCAACTCTTGCATTTCTCAAAAAGCCATTTCTCTCTAACCATCCCCTCCCCCCACGATACTCTCTTGTTCTCCTTTCTACCACTGCTCTGTCTGTGTGTGCAAGTCTGTCTCTTTTTCTCTGATTTCTTTCATTCTTTCCCCCTCTCTCTCTCTCTGACTGCCTTAACTTCCAGAGGATGGAAGATTCAAAACAAAGAGAGAGAGAGACAGACAGAGCAAACAGGGAGAGAGAGAATGAGTGGAGGAAGGAGGGAGGGACAGAGAGTGAAAGAAGTGAGAATAAATGTCTGGGTCGATTCTCCCAGCCGGCTGCTCTGCTGTAGCAGAGATCGGGTGGTTGGTGGGGGTCAGGGAGATTGGGACTGCCAGGGGTATTGGGTGGGGAATATCAGGGCTGGCCTGGAGATATCCAGGAGGTAAGGGATCAGGGGCTGGGGGGATCGGAAGGGCAGCAATGGGGTTTGTGGGGCTGGCCAACGATCAGGAGGCTGGCAGTGCGGAGCTACCGTGCGTGCGCTGATCTCGATGCTGACAGATCGGCGCATGTGCAGTGGCTCACTCAGCGCTGTGTGGCCAGCCTCTCCAGCAGGAATAGGCCCTGCTTCCTGATTTTCAGCCTGAATCTCCCTGAGACTCTCACCTGACGAAGGGACAAACCCCAAAAGCTCGTGAGTGTACTATCAAATAAAGCAGTTGGACTTAAACCTGGTGTTGTCAGACTTTTTATTGTGTTTACCCCAGTCCAATGCCGGCATATCCACATCATGACTCTGCAGTGCTCGGAGAGATTCATTTTGAAAGTCCCACTTAAAAAAAAGCACGGGTTCCTCCCATTTCTATGCAAATTTGACACTTAGAATTTTTTTGGGAGAATCCCGACCATCTCATTTACAAAGAGAGAGGCCATTTGGCCAGAAAACCAGTCTTGGAGGTCAGAACCCCAAAGTATCTGCCACACCCACTCTGCCATTACCCAATCTCTGTCTGCTCCTTTCCCCAGATGCCACTCCTCCCCAGTGTGTCCAACCCCTGCACCCCTTCTGATGATTGTTCTTGCCTGATTCTCCCCCCTGATTTTTGCTTTTCCGGTTTTATCAAATCGATCATTTGACACCAAACTCTCAAACCCTCAACTGCAACTTAGGGATCCACTCTGATTGGATCAGTTCCTGGAGATTTCATCATATTGATCTCCCACCACTTCCCACTCCGACACCATTGGTCAACTGAGCACCTATTGTCATGGCATCCCATTCACCATGTGAACTGACTCACCTCATTGGATGGCTCTTGATGCCCACCAGCACCAACATTGTTCTAACTAGAAATTGCAGGTGGATGGATGGTATTGAGGTGCAGATCAATACTGATGTGATAGGATGGTGGAACAGGCTTGAGGGGCTGAATGGCTTCCTCTCGTTGCTATGTTCCCAGGGAGTGCAGTGTTTGGAAGCTTATACATTTAAGCCCTGGTGAACAACATGAGAGCAGCTTCCGTCCGCCACTCACTCGACCCTCCAGAACTGCACTCCGTATACCATTTAATGGTGTACTCCATTCCACCAACCCCAACACATGAATCATCATCTCTGACAATGAGTTAAGGCTGCTAGCGCACTCCATAATCACACCCACCCAGCTAGTTCAATGTACTTTTAAATCCAAGCATTCATCCCCTTGCATTATACTGTTACAGTCCCTATCCCAGTTATAAACCTGTTTAATCACCAGTATCAGGTGTTGATTCCATCTTCACCTGTAGCCACCTTGTCCTCTCACCCTCCTGTTATGTCTTGTACTGTCGATGTTTTTTTACAGTACATCACCTGAGATGCCTTTGACCCAGACTTTAACTAGTTTTTTCCCACATTTTGTGACACCCACTCAGGTCACTGCAATGAGTAAAAAAGGTTAACCCTTCCAGCACTCAGTTTGATTTGCTCAGTGGATACAAGCTGATTTGACATGGATGGTGATGATTGGGTGTCGGTTGCTAAGATGGACACTCCAGGAACTGTGTTATAACAAACTAGAATGGCGTTGGAACTTCAAATGTAGCAGGATGATTCTCAAGTTATTAAGGGAACTGATGGTAAATAGAGAGAAACACAGGGCGGGTTATACCCACTGGCATTTAAGGGACTGTGGTGACAATAGGTGGGTCTCGTGGACAAGGTCATGACCAGAGCTGGGAGAGAAACAAGAGAAATATGTGAGAGAAAGGCAAGGACGCTGGTAACGTATGACCCAGTCGTTAGAGAAGGCAGTCGCAAAAGCAGCTGAAGAAATAAACTCAACCCGAGTGACAAAGAAATGCACGAGCTCCTCGCATTTATCCTTCAGGGAGATGGGGTGGCACAGTGGTTAGCACTGCTGCCTCACAGCGCCAGGGACCCGAGTTCGATTCCAGCCTCGAGTCACTGTCTGTGTGGAGTTTGCACATTCTCCCCGTGTCTGTGTGGGTTTCCTCCGGCTGCTCTGGTTTCCTCCCACAATCCGAAAGATGGTTAGGTGCATTGGCCATGCTAAATTCTTCCTCAGTGGATTGGAACTGGCACCGGAGTGTGGCAACTAGGGGATTTTTCACTGTAACTTCATTGCAGTGTTAATGTAAGCTACTTGTGACACTAATAAATAAACTTTAAAGCTTTAAGCTTTTAAACTTTAGGTGGCAAGCTTGTTCTGGAGAAACAAGGAGTGGGGGATTAGCCGATTAGGAGGAGGCAGTGGCAGAGTGGTATGGTCACTGGACTAGTAATCCAGAGATGCAGGGTAATGCCCTGGGGACCTGGGTTCAAATCCCACCATGGCAGACGGTGGAATTTGAATTCAATAAAAATCTAAAATTAAAAGTCGAATGATGACCATGAAACCATTGTCGATTGTTGTAAAACAAAAACTCATTTTGTTCACTAATATCCTTTAGGGAAAGAAATCTACCATCCTTACCCAGTCTAGTCTGTTAGTGACTTCAGATCCACAGCAGTGTGGTTGACCCTTAAATGCCCTAGCGAGCCAAGGGGCAATTAGGGATGGGCAATAAACATCCAGCCAGCGATGCCCACACCCCATGAATGAACATTCTCAGATCACATTGGAGTAGTGAGTCGCTTTGGTCATAACGAACAGGGTAGTGTTTGTGTGATCAAGCCAGATCTGGCAAAGAATGAACCGTAGAAACATTACAAAATAAAACACTAGCTGCACGTTTCAATCCCATTTCCCAGCATTTGATCTGTAGCCTCACAAATTACAGCACTTTACAGAACCATAGGAGGTTTACGGCACAGATACCAATTATCTTTCTGAATGCTCTCCTAAGCAACCGGGTCCCTGTTTGATCTTGCCGTTCCTTCACTGTTGCTGTGTCCCTGGAACTCGCTCTCTAACAGCACTGTAGGCGTACCTACACCACAGGGACTGCAGCGATTCAGGAAGGCAGCTCACCACCATGTTTTGGCATCAGTCAGATAAACATTCAAATGAACTCAGGCAGCAGGGGCGGGTATTGTACAATGGGAGTGCTTGGGCTGAGAGTGCGTGAGATTCTTTTTGTCAGGTCATTAAAGGGCAGGGATGAGGGTGTGATTGAACAGAAATGTCACAGTGAATGGAGAACAAAATTTAGACAGCTGGGAATTGGAAAGTGGTGCTTGAAGTGATCTGAGGCAGAGTTTTTCCAAAATCATTTAACTTCTCAATCATCTTCACTATTCCATTACATCACAGCTGATTTGCAATTTAATAATCCGTTTTCACCCCAAGTCCCTAAATACTTTAGGTTAACAATAATATATCAATCTTCAATTAAGTTTCACATATTCCTTCAGAGAAATGGTCCCTGCTTATGAATATATATCTGCTTTTAATTATTCATGTGGCGTGGGCATCGCTGGCTAGACCAGAATTTATTGCCAATCCCTAATTGCCCCTTGGGAAGGTGGCGGTGAGCTACCTTCTTGAGCTGCTGCAGTCCCTGTGATGTAGGTACACGCACACTGCTGTTAGGGAGGGAGTTCCGGGGTTTTGACCCAGTGACAGTGAAGCAACGGCGAGATGAATCAGAGACCCAGTTACCGTGAGGGCATTCAGATAGAGAATTGGTTTATTCAAAAACCATCATGGTGGCTGCTGTCCAACTGTGATGGGGTGGGGGAGAGACGGTGGGGGGGGGGGGGGGGGGGGGGAGGGGGACGGTGGGTGGGGGTGCTGTCTGTGACACCGGGAGTTCCCGCTGGCAGAAGCAGCCAGAAAATCCCGCCCAATGGCTGGAACTGTTTGTGCTGGTGGAGTTTTCCGGTCCTGTTGATGGAGCATCCCCGCCCAGTAGGTTTCCCAGTAGATTCAGCGGTAAACCCTGTTGACAACAATGGGATCAGAAGATCCCGCCACTGGCGGGTCACCTCTCACCGCCGCGAAATACGGGGTGAGATTCACAGAAAATCCCACCCAATACATTGCAAAATGCAGAACTGCTTAAGTTATAGAATAAATGTGACAGTTTTACTGAACTCTTGTATTAAAGTCCAGAGATCATATGGTGTCAGATTGAGTTTTGTAAATTCTCAATCATTTACCTACTATTTATATTACCAATTAGCTACAGAGTGAATGTACCGTCCACCCTCTGTGTCTGCCCACATTATTTGTTACACCCTGTTTCTGTCTCCATCCGATTAGCAACAGGAGTTTGGAACTGGGCTGGATGAGGAAGGGAGCTGACGTGGCCTTTCCTGAAGAAAGATATTAGTTCTTAATCTTTTTGCCACAATCTCTCAGCTTTCATGGGAACCGCTGATGTGAAAATTAATTTCGCAGTTAATCGTAGTGGGATTTCAGCTCCTGACTTCTTGACGTCTCAGTTAGTTCCAGAAGCACCGAGCTGTTTGTGCTATTGACGCGATGAAAGTCTCCCGCATTCACCGCGTAGGAGTCTCTGTATGGGAAACACCTGAATTCGCTCTGATGGATCTCTCAGACGGAACATCAAACTGAGGTTCCATCTGCCCTTCCGGTCAATGATGGGAAGAAGAGCAGGGGAATTCTCCTCAGTGTCCTGGCTAGTATTTATCATCATTAAAAAACAATACCTCCTCATTCAATTCATTGCTGTTTGTGAGCGTTTGCTGTGCACTGATTGTAGGAAACACAGCAACCATTAGAACAGTATCACTTCAAAAGTACTTGATCATCTGAGAGGAGCTTTGAGACTTCCCGAGGTCATAAATATATTAATGCTAATCCTTTCCTACAAAACTGCACTGATTTTCAAAATCATTTTCAACATCACAAGTGGTGTTGTTCTTGCTGCTGTGTGCTAATGATGGAGAAAGTAACAGAGAGGATGTTGGGACTAAGACAAATATTGGCCGGGGCTTTACAGCCTCGTTTGAACCCAACACCGTAAAACACCCGAGGTCAACGACTCTCTCCAACTTTTACAGATGCACCATCTGGTTGTATCACAGCTTGGTCTGGCTCCTGCTCTGCCCAAGATCACCAGGAACTACAAAAGGTCGTGAATGCAGCCTAGTCCATCATGCAAGCCATCCCCCCATCCATTGGCTCTGCCTACACTTCCCACTGCCTCGGCAAAGCAGCCAGCATAATCAAGGACCCCACACATCCCGGACATTCTCTCTTCCACGTTCTTCCATCAAGAAAAAGATACAAAAGTCTGAGGTCACGTACCAACCGACTCAAGAACAGCTTCTTCCCTGCTGCTGTCAGACTTTTGAATGGACTTATCTCACATTAAGTTGATCTTTCTCTACACCCTAGCTATGACTGTAACACTACATTCTGCACTCTCTCATTTCCTTCTTTATGAACAGTGTATTTTGTCTATATAACACGCAAGAAACAGTACTTTCCACTGTACACTAATACAAGCGATAATAATAAATCAAATCGAATCAGACCTTCCAGTTGTCCGTCCCACTCCCGCTCCGATTCCCACGATGGGTGGGGCAATTAAATGTGGGGTGGAACAGAAAGCAGAGTTTCCAGGTCTCACACTTTATTTGGGAATGGGGTTGGATATCATTCCCAGTGTAGCGGGCAGGCATACAGGCTTTCTCCACCTACCTGGGTCAAGCTGTAGAGGGATTCCCCACATACACAGGCGGCCTGGCTGCCTCTTTGTGTTTTTATTTTGAGTACTTACTGACCTTCATTACGTCCTGCTGCTCCTCTGAGGATAGAAAGCCTCTGATGGGCCCTCTGGCTTCATAAACCATTTCCCCTAACTGGGCAGGGAACCTGTCTGAACAATGTTACTTAAGGAGCACCTTAATTTCAGGAGAGTCACTGTTTTCTCTGCATCGCAGGAGTAGGCTCAGGATCAGGAAACAATCCTGACTGCTGATTTCTGTCCCAAAGTGAAAATTCACTCTGAGAACCTTATTATACTGAGTGTGGGGTGTGTAACAGAGAGTGTTCTGACAGTCTTACACTGAGGGACAGTGTGTGAGAGAGTGTTATAACTGAGAATCTCATACTAAGGAACAGTGTGTGTGAGATAGCATTCTAATTGAATGTCTTATACTTGAGGGATAGTGTGAGAGAGAATGTTACAACTGAGAGTCTTATACTGGGGGATAGTGTAACAGAGAGAGTGTTATAACTGAGAGTCTTTACTCTGGCGCTGGGTAGTCAGCTTACTGGCATTCTTACTGACAGATGACCAAAAGCTTGGGTAGGTTTTAAGGGGTGTCTTTAAGGAGGAGATGATAAGGTTGAGAGGCAGAAAGTTTTAAGGAGGGAATTCAAGAGTTTAGGCCCCAGAGAACTGAAGAGACAACAACCAAAGGTAAAACAATTAAAATTGAGATATTCAAGAGGCCAGAGTTGGAAAAGAAGAGAGATCTCAGAGGGATGCAGGGCTGGAGGAGATTACAGAAATGGGGAGGGTAAGGTGAAGCCATGGAGGGATTTGTAAATGAGAGTAAGAGTTTTCTAATTGGGGGTACTGGGGGCCTGGGAGCTTTTGGGCTGGTCGTGTCAATGGTCAAACAAAAGCAGAGGTGAGGATTTCAGCAGTCGATGAGCTGAGAAACCTCCACAATATCAGAACAGCATCTTTGCAGGATTGTCAGGACTCTCCGGCCTTTTTATACGGAGAACAAAGTGACTGATATAGATTTATTGCTGTGTGATTAAGTCATGTTTCATTCTCACTAATTCAAGTTCAAAGAGATTAGATTAGGGACTCTGAGCATTGAAAGGTCTAACTTTCCACCAATAAGTTGCTGAAGAGATCTGACTTGTCTCTAATGCTGTTCACGAGCTTGTCATCTACATTTCCGATCCTTGCCTCCCAGGAGTTAGTTGTAATTTCACTTGATTAAAATGGAAATGATTGAGGCAAGAAGGATGAAGTTTATTGATTATAATAGAGTTAGCATGTGCAGTAGAGTGGATGTGGGCAAGCCATTGCTTTAAAAAGCTTCTTAAAATGATGGAAAGGAAGGTGGGGGGGGGTACTATCTTCAACGAATTGGGAGGGAGTGTATCAGTGTGTGCCTCCCTCCAAGAAAGGCCTCTCCTCTCTTCCTACGAGGGGGATTTTACCAGAGGGTTGGGTGAGGCTTGCTAAATGTCATTCTCCATTGGGCTCTGGTGCAATCTTACAAGTCTCGGGCGAGTGCTCCACTAAAATTCCGGTCTACATCTCTGATCTATAAAACACACCACACCCTCCTGATTTCCGCTCCCCCCCACCTCCCGCCACCCCCACACCCCACACAAACTGCCCAAATCCACCCACTCAAGACTCCTGGACTGCTAGTGCTCCAGGATCCATTGGGCTTCCACTGAGGACGGTTTGCAGCTCCTTAGGATGGCAGCTCACCTCTTCAGTGAGGGGCTGAAGAATGGTGGGCAACCTAGTTAGCCCACAATAATGGCTGTGGAGTGGGCTGGCATGAAGCGAGTCCGCCCTCCCTCCCCCCACACACACAGGCTGACTTTGCTTCCAGGACGGACGAGCCAGTCAACCCCCCCTGCCCCAACCTGAGCCCCATCCCTGCCATTAACGTGCTGGTCCCTCGACAGATCTAAACCTTGTCGCCAGGATTGACAAACCTGGTTGTATTGACTCAGCTGGTGTTGACTAAGTGAAACTACTAATATCCAATAATCTTCAAGACTAAAAGAGATCATTTGCACCACTGTACCTGTACTGAGCCTTTGAAAGAGTGAACTAATTAGCCCCAATTTCTGCTCTCTCCCGAGAGACCTGCAAGCTTCTTCACTTGAAGAACTTGGGCAGCATGGTGGCACAGTGATTGCCTCACAGCGCCAAGAACCCGGGTTCAATTCTGGCCTCGGGTTTCTGTCTGTGTGGAGTTTGCACGTTCTCCCCGTGTCTGCGTGGGTTTCCTCCAGATGCTCCGGTTTCCTCTCATGGTCCAAAGATGTGTGGGTTAGCTTAATTGGCCATGCTAAATTCTCTCTTAGTGTCCCAGGATGTGTGGATCACGGAGATTGGCAGGGTAAATACATGGGATTACAGGCTATGGGCTGGGTTGGATTGTCGTCTGTGCAGGCTTGATGGGCCGAATGGCCTTCCTTTTGCAGTGTAGCGATTCTATGATACTGTTCATCAAATTCCCTTCTTGAAAGTTACAATAAAATCAGCTTCTGCTACCCTTTCAGACAGTGTATTCCAAAACATAACTAACTGCAAAAAAAAATTATCTTCATCACCCCACTGCTTCTTTTGCCCATTATCCTGAATGTCTGTCCCTTTGGTTACAGAAACTTCCTGCCTGTGGAAGCAGGTCTCGCAGTGTATTCAATCGAAGCCATCCCAGTCAATATTTTCCTTCCAAGTGAGCCAAGGTCCTGATCACATTCACCCTCACCTTTTGCCATGTCCCTTTAATCCATTTCTCCTTCATCTCCCTATCTATTTAGTTTTATCTTGAATGTTGACATAAACACAGCAAAGTGAATTCCTCAACCCTTTGTGTGCAGATTTTTCTCCGGTTCCCTGTTCCAAATCTCTTAAATCAATCTCGCATTGAGTATACAGAACATAAACAGGATATTCTGTCCAACTGCTGGTGTTTATGCTCCACGCAAGCCTCCTCCCACCCAAACGGCATAAACACCTAACTCTTTCTCCCCAGTGTGCTTTCCCTTAAATCCATCTCTACTCTACCTCAACTTGACAGAGGGACCCAATTTTGATTCCCGGCTTGGGTCACTGTCTGTGTGGAGTCTGCACGTTCTCCCCATGTCTGCGTGGGTTTCCTCCAGGTGCTCCGATTTCCTTCCAAGGTCCAAAGATGTGCGGGTTAGGTGGATTGGCCATGCTAAATTGCCCCTCGATGTCAGGGGGATTAGCTAGGGTAAGTGCATGGGGTTGTGGGTGTGGGGCCCAGCTGGGATTATGATCGGTGCAGACTTAGATGGGCCAATTGGCCTCCTTCTGCACTGTAGGATTCTATGATTCTGTGTGTGAATGGGAGGGTGGAAGGAGTCAGAGAGAATCATAGAATACTTAGCAGACAGAAGGAAACCATTCAGCCCATTGTGACTGTGCTAGATCTCTGAAGGTACAATTCATCTTGTTAGGGACCAGATCAGAAATTCCAAGGTATATTGTGAAGATACCCTGGACCCCAACTTTTTTGATTTTGGTGATAGTCGTGAATGTAAGGTGTTTCACTCCAGGTGTGATTGTATTGGCACACTAGGTAGTTTTTATTAAAGTAAACTTTATTTAAGAACACAGTTAGAATACACCAAAAAGAATGAGTATAACTTATACCAATTAAAACATTTAAACATGACAAAGTATAATTCTTAACAGCTATCTATATCTACAGTTCTAATTTAAGCAATATCCGACAGACTTGCATCCTTTTTCAAAACCAATTAGCCCAAAAACAGATATGCTCACGTGGATGCCAGATTTCCATCCTTTTGACTCCTCTGGACAGATACAGAGGAGTATCAAGTGCCTTCAGACTCCCATACAGCAGTTTCCAGAGAAAGATCTACCTTTAAGCAGCAAGACTTCAGAGAAAGAGACGTATTTCTTGTAAGTGCCAGTCTCCAATCTCCAGAGAGAGAGACACAACTATTTCTGCTGTCTACAGATTCCAAGCAGTAACTGAGCTGGCTTTCTTTCCATGACCTTTGCCCTGCCCTGTCACATGACCTTACTTGATGGCAGCATGGTGGCACAGTGGTTAGCACTGCTGCCTTACAGAGCCAGGGAACCTGAGTTTGATTCCTGGCTTGGATCACTGTATATGTCGAGTTTGCACATTCTCCCTGTGTCTGTGTGGGTTTCCTCTGGGTGCCCCAGTTTCCTCCCACAGTCCAAAGATGTGCGGGTTAGCTGAATTGGCCATGCTAAATTGACCCTTAGTGTTAGGGGGACTAGCTAGGGTAAATGCATGAAGTTATGGGGATAGGGCCTGGGTGGGATTGTGGTCAGTGCAGACTCAATGGGCTGAATGGCCTCCTTCTGCACTGTAGAATTCTATGTTTGTCAATCAAGCCCCACTCTGAAAAGACCCTGGGGAAAACACTAAAATAATAGAACAGTATTAGCCCAGGTTTAAAATAACATTTGAACAATTACAATCAAATGTGCTGCTGCAGTAACAACTTGTATTGTCAGGTACAGACAAAGTGGCACCAATAATGGAACCGACTGCTGAAAAAAATCCTGTTTACAGCATGGAAACAGGCCCTTCAGCCCAACTTGTCCATGCTGTCCTTTTTTTAACCCCTAATCTAATTCCAATTGCCTGCATTTGACCCATATCCCTCTATATCCATCTTACACATGTTACGGTATAAATTCTTTTTAAAAGACAAAATTGTACCCACCTTTACTACTACCTCTTGCAGCTTGATCCAGACACCTACCACCCTCTGTATGAAAAAATTGCCCCTCTGACACTTTTGTAAATCAACCCTCTCAGCTTAAACCTATGCCCTCTACCTTTGGACTCCCCTACCTTTGGGAAAAGATATTGACTATCTAGCTGATCTAGCTGATCTATGCCCCTCATTATTTTATAGACCACTATAATTTTGTAGATTGGGCAGCACAGTAGCACAGTGGTTAGCACTGCTGCTTCACAGCTCCAGGGTCCTGGGTTCGATTCTCGGCTCGGGTCGCTGTGTGGAGTTTGTACATTCTCCTCGTGTCTGCGTGGGTTTCCTCCAGGTACTCCAGTTTCCTCCCACTGTCCAAAGATGTGCAGCTTAGGTTGATTGGCCATGCTAAGAAATTGCCCCTTAGTGTCCAGGGTAGCTGCGGTTAGAGGGATTAGTGGGTATAATATGTAGGGATATGGGGGTAGGGCCTGGGTTGGATTATGTTTGGTGCAGACTCAATGGGCTGAAGGGCCTCTTTCTGCACTGTAGGGTTCTATGATTCCTTGAAGATCACCCCTAAGCCTCCTACACTCCAGTGAAAAAAGTCCCAGTCTATCCAGCCTCTCTTTATAACTCAAATCATCAAGTCCTGGGTAACATCCCAGTAAATCTTTTCTGCGCTCTTTCTAGTTCAAACGTAAACATATAAATGTTTAAAAATAAATGGTATTCTGCATACAAAATCTGCACTTTATGACCCATCAGCCAATGGATTAGCTAAAAGACTCATAAAATCCTTGAGATTTTCTTTAAAGGCTTCGAAGGAGCAAGTTTGTTATCATGTCATATGAATAGCTTCTTGACATCTTAGAGAAATATTACTCATGCAACTACCCAAAGTTCACCAACATTACTATCCTGAAAGAGAAAGTTGAGAACTGCATTTGATTTGTTCTTATCTCCAAAAACTTCAGAGATAGTCGAGCATCAACAACAATCTGAAGTTGCTAGACGAGAAGCGAGAGCAAAATAACACTCATTTCAACAAGGAGACTGAGTGTTTATAGTGTAATTCTGCCACAAGTGAGAAATGGATACCAACCATAATTTGAGTGAAAATAGGTTACATTTCTTACACGGTTCAAACCAAACTTGAACTAGTTTGGTGATGCCCTGCTGACCAATTGTGGTCATCTCGCAATAATTTTTCAGAATCATCATCAGAAGTACCAACCTCTTTAGTCCCTCGTGTTGTGAATGCTGCTACGGAAGACTTAAGTTGGAATTTTACCGGCACGCCCGCCCCGATTCGGGGTGCAGGCGAGGCTCTGAGAATGGCATGCTCTGTTGGCCTCGAGCAGAATCATATGAACCTTGGGGGGACATGCGGTAAAATTCTGCCCTTGGTTGAATCTGAGGTGCCTGGTAATTGTGTGTCTTTGCTACCATACCATATGAGATTGACACTGAATTAGTTTCAGAGAAGAAGTGTCCACTGAAGTTACAAATCATACTTCTAAGGTCAAGGACAGACAAATTCCACAATGTCATGTACAACCAAAGAGGAACCAATAACTTCCTGATTGACTTTTTTATTGACTGTGTCTAATGATTAATGATCGGTCGTACTGTCTTTGGAATATTATTGATTCTGTTTGTTGTGAAAAAGAGAGGGATGTTATATATTTTTTATAAAGCGCAGGCTGCTTTAAGAGCTGAACACATGATTTGATGGTGATGTTATTTAGTCATGATGTGGGGATGCCGACGTTGGACTGGGGTAAACACAGTACGAAGTCTGACAACTCCAGGTTTAACTTGATTGTTGGACTTAAACCTGGTGTCAGACTTCGTACCATGTTATTTAGGTCTGTGTTCAGGTTGCTGTTTTACTTTCAGTTTTATTTTCTGCAGTGCAGAGAGAGCAGCTCCTCAATAAAGCCTGTTGTGTTGCTTGAATCCTCGTGTGCAAACCAAGTCTCTTCTTTTTGTGTAAACCCCACAACCCCTAACACAGTCAGGACACTACACTCCCTCCCTCTATTTTACCCAGTTTGGAAGCCAACTTTATTAGAAATCTACTGGCGAACTGAGATCTCTTCATAATTGCAACATATTCTACATCTAACCACATCCACAAAACCAGCTATTCCAAATCAACCACAGCATTTTAAAATCTATACCTTAAGGACAATCAAAGGACATTTAACTGTATTATTTTAACTATTTTCATTGGACTTTATCTTCCCCTTATCTCCATGTGTTCGTGTGTGCGTGTGGAGCCCAAATGGTTGCATGTGGGCCAAAAACATGGTATTGTGTTTTTATTATCTTTAATCGCCTTTTAGTGATTGATAAATTTGCTCTTTCTTCAACTCAAGAAAACTTTGTTTGGCTTATTATCGCTCACAGTTGATTAGGTAAGTACATTTGGATTTGGCAAAGGCATATCGAGCTGAAACAGAAAGAGAAATCTTTGTTGTGACTGACTTGAGGAGGTTGGATAGGGGGGAGCCAGTTCACCCCCTTATCACTCAGTCGTAACACATTGGTTGCAGGCTGAAAGGTGGTCCTGAAAGAAAGCATGGTTTTCGGATCCTTGGCATCATCTTAACGATGGTAAAGACTCATAGAAAGTTACAGCTCAGTCAATCCATTGTTGAGCTTTTTTACAGAGCTCCCAATTGGACCTAGTCCTTGCTTTTCCTGAAGTATTCATCCAAAAGTTCCTATCGAACCTGCTGCCACTGCTCTTTCAGATAGCGCCTTCCAGATCACTGCACAGTTGGAGCACTGTGTGCAGTTCTGGTCGCCACATGGATGTGAACGCACTTGAGGTGGTGCAGAGGAGATTCACCAGAATGCTGCCTGGGATGAAACATTTAAGGGAGGTTGGTTAGACTTGGGTTGTTTCTTCTGGAGCAGAGAAGACTAAGGGGCGATCTGATTGAGGTGTTCAAGATTATGAGGGGCATGGACAGAGTGGATAGGAGCAGCTGTTCCCTTTAGTTGAAGGGGACACAAGTGTGAGGGGTGGAGGTTTAAGGGCGATTTGAGTAAAACCGTTTTTACCCAGAGGGTGGTGACGGTCTGGAATACATTGCCTGAGAGGGTGGCAGAGGCAGGATGCCTCACATCCTTTAAAAAGTACCTGGATGAGTAGTCGGCATGCCATAACATTCAAGGCTCTGGGCCAAGTGCTGGCAAATGGGATTACGGGGCAAGTCAGGGCATTTCATGCATCAGTGGAGACTCGATGGGCTGAAGGGCTTCTTCTGCAATGTAAGATTCTGTGATTCAACGTTTCCTCATATCACTTCTGGCTCTTTTGCCCATCAGCTTAAATCTGCCGCCCAAGTTCAACACTCTGCCACTGGAACCCCTATCTTGTTGAATGAAGGCAGTGCAGTCGATGCTGTGTATATAGACTTTTGAAAGATGTTTGTTCAGGTATTATATATTGGGGATTTGTAAGCAAAATTAAAGCCCATGGAAGGGGCAATAGCAATAAAAATTGGTTAAGGGGTAGGAAACATTTATGGTGAACGGTCGTGTTACAAATTGGAGGAAGTTACCCAGGTTTCCACTGTTATTTTGAGAGTGCATTAACAACAGGAACATGTGGCCGGTGGTGGTGATGTGTCATACTTCACTTAGATAGCCCAGTTTGCTAGTGACTGTTGAGGTCCCAATGTCCTTTCCATCACAGCACTGATCAGGAATCTCTCCTCTCTCACTGTCTGCTATTGGTATATGGGGGAAAGGTTTGCATACACAACATGTTTGGCCAGGTTTTGCCCAGGATGCTGGGCTGAGACTCAAAGCTGAAGTTTCTAAGACAGAGATGCTACCCACAGTGGAACCTGTGGGTACAGAGCGCAATTTAAAAATGTGCAGATAATGTGAAACACACATTCACACACACACACACACACACACACACACACACACACACACACACACACACACACACACACACACACACACACACACACACACACACACACACACACACACACACACACACTCCCATATATACACACACACTCCTATATACACATTCCCATATACACACACACACTCCTATATAGACAATCCTATATACACACACATGCGCACTCCTATGTACACATTGCTACACACACACACACAAACTCCTATATACACATACCCATATACACACATACATACACTCCTATATACACATCCATATGCACACACATAGCCATATACACACACACCCATATCCACATATCCATATACACAAATACATTTGCATGTACACACATGTACACATACCCATAGACATACAATGTGGAGTTGCTGGCGTTGGGTGGGGTAGGCACACTAAGTAGTCTCACAACATCAGCTTAAAGTCCTCAGGTGAGTCCTGATGAAGGGGCTGCGCTCCAAAGGCTCGTGCTACCAAATAAACCTGTTGGACTTTAACCCGGTGTTGTGAGACTACTTACTGTGCCATAGGCACACAGACACATGTACACACACACACATGCACACACACACACGCACGCACACACACACTCCACGCACTCACACTCATACACGCACACATGCACACACACAATCTCTAAGCAAGTTTTCCTCCCAGTGCCTCTGTATAAAAATTCTGTCACACTGTTCAGTGTAGAAGTAATTGCCCATTTGATGTCGTCCTCCAAATCTCTCATTTTAACTTGTCTTAAGAGCTCCAGCTTGATGATTTTATTGATTATTTAATGCCTCTAATCTACTTGCTGGACAGGAATTATTGCTTTGTCTGCAGTCGATTCAATTATGCATAGATTTACAATGTGTGGGCAGTTCCAACATCATGCCATCGATGGTTATGAAACTCATTCCTCAGAACACAGTTTTTGACGTACTCCAGTTCTTGGTGACATGGTGATACAGTCTCTGTTTGCTAATCAGGAAGCCAAATGAAGAGGCAGCAACACAGAGTATCACAACGGGATGTCCCCTTTCAGTACTGTCGTTCTTCTCCCCTCCTTAACCTATCACCTCTTCAGTCCTAAACTTGGCACCATTTTGCCACTAATCCACAATTTGCCTTTGCCTTCTCATCTCCATCTCAGTTGGTAACACGCTCTCTCTCTCTCTGACCTCGGAGTCAGACAGGATTGTTTGCAAGGCTCATTCTCAAGATTTCAACCCTGAATCCAGGCTCACACTTCCAGGGCAATACTGAAGGAGCGCTTTACAGTTGGAGATATTAGTCTAAATTCTACCACCTCACCTGCCACGGAATCGGAGCAGGTGAGGGGCGGACAACGGAAATGTCCATTGACCTCAGGCGAGAATTTCCAGTCTCGCTCGAGCGAGGCTATAAAATCCTGGATGAGACATTAAACTAACCTTCCATTTGCCCTCTTGAATAAGTGTAAACGCTCCCATGAAACTGGAGCAGGGAAGTTGTGTCTTGTCTCAACTCAATATCTATCCCTCAGCCAACATCATGGGTGGCACGGTGACACAACGATTAGCATTGCTGCCTCACAGCACCGGTGACCTAGGTTCGATTCCAGCCTTGGGGGACTGTCTGTGTGGAGTTTGCACATTCTCCCCTGTCTGCATGGGTTTCCTCTGGGTGCTCCAGTTTCCTCCCACAATCCAAAGATGTCCAGGTTAGGTGGATTGGCCATGCTAAATTGTCCCTTAGTGTCCAAAGGTGAGTATGTTAGGGGGATTCACAGGGCAAATATATGTTACGGGGACAGGAGCTGGGTAAGATGTTCTGCTGAAGAGTTGGTACAGATTCAATGGGCTGAAAGGCCTCCTGCAGCTAGGATTCTATGGCCACTTAAGAAAAAGGCTGAAACTGTTTATTTCCTTGAGTCATACATTCCTATCTTTGTATGTTCACATACTTGTGTGGTCGTGTGTTTGTCCATTTATACGTTCATATGTTTGTTTTGATGGTTGAATATTTGTGTGTTCGGATGGGTTTGATGAGATTGTTCGCAAGGGTGACATCCTGTGTCAATGAAAACATTCACAAAAGGTTTGTTTCTGTCAAGTGTCCTCCCCACATGGCCACCCCCCCACCCCCACGCAACCCCCGCTGTTAAAAATGGCACTGTTTCTTTCACCACTTTTCTTAGTTTCCTAAACTCTTGTCCTTTACTTTCCCACTCCTCAGAGAATCAGAGATTCGACTGATCTGCTATCGCCACCGGGTCAACCGCCCATGTTCGGCCTGGTCAAGAGACGCTCATCCGGAACCCTGCAGCTTCCTCCGTTGTCATGGCGACAGTCTGCGCTATACGAGGGATGCAGGTTGCCGAAAGAGGAACAGGGGTTGAGGATAACTGTCCCCGCACAAGGAGAACCATTGTCAGCGATAACCCAAAGCACCAGCTCCAGGTAAGGGGTCAAGTTTTACTCTATTCTCCTCAGCTCGGGCCGTCTAAGGGAATCCCTGTTATTTGATGATGGTTAAACTGGTTGAGGTTAGTGTGTGTGTGTGTGTGTGTGTGTGTGTGTGTGTGTGTGTGTGTTCTGATTCTTTTGCTGAATCTTGTAATGCAAAGAACTTTGATTATACCTCAGTGGGCAGCAATCCTGCCTCTGGGACGGAGGATTGCGGGTCCAATTCCCACTCCAGAGACTCGAGCAGAAAATCCAGGCTGATTCTCCGATTGCAGTGCTGAGGGGGTGCTGCACTGTCGGTGGGGCTGTCTTTCCAGTCAGTTATTAAACTGAGACCCCTCTCGGTTGGATGTGAAACTATTTTGCAATTGTTCAGGGGAGTTCTCCCTGGTTTCTTGGCAAATATTTATCCCTTAATCAACATCCCAAAATATAAATTTCCTGGATTGCATCACCTTTGTTTGTGGGAGCTTGCTGTGCACAAATTGGCTGCCGCATTTCTTATGCTCCAATGGTGACTACACTTTGTTCTTATACTTCATTGGCTGTTAAGTGCTGTATAAGTGCACGTCCCTAATTTAAACCAATGAAACAATATTTGAAGTGTATTCTCTTTTGTAATGTAGGGGAATGCAGCAGTCAATCAGCACACAGCAAGATCCCACTATCAGCAGTGAGATAAAAGACCAAACGATGTGTTGTGTTGGCTGAAGGATAAATAACAGCAGGGCACTGGGAGACTTAACAGGAGGACAATGGGAGAATGAGGACTGCACGTTCTTTCCTGTTGGAAGCCTGCAGGCTGCTGGCAAGGCTGAATTAGCCGCTCATCAAATTTCAGGACAGGAGCAAGGCTTGAATTTGTTTAGTGTATGGTCAGAGTTACCATCCAATACAGCAGCCTCACAGCACCAGGGACCCGGGTTTGATTCCTGGCTTGGGTCACTGTGCGGAGTCTGCATGTTCTCCCCATGTCTGTGTGGGTTTCCTCCCACAGTCTGAAAGACGTGCATTGGCCATGCTAAAATTCTCCCTCAGTGTACCCAGACAGACACTGGAGTGTGGCGACTGGGGGATTTTCACAGTAACTTGATTGCAGTGTTAATGTAAGCCTACTTGTGACTAATAAATAAACTTGACACAAAGCTTGACACAGTGCTGCACTTGGAATTGCAGTCTGGATTTTGTGGCTGAGTCTCTGGGATGCGGTTTGAACCTATACCTCCTGAGTTAGAGATGATGGTGTCAACAGCAGGTTAAGTTGGATGGACAAGGTTATATTATGGATTGAATATACCTGCATCCCACGTCAAGGAATATTGTTCCTGGTCTGTGAAGGAAATGTGCCTGGTGGATTTTGGTTTCAGTTATGTTCTGCTTGTTAGTTGTAGCTGTGGATTCTAAGGTTCCTTCAGTGTTGAATGGGTTCTCTGGATGGTTGATGGTGGATTCCGTATATCGCACAGTGGATGGGATCAAGTGGGTTTCATTCCGTTGACAGGGTCCATCATGAAGAAATGAATCAGTGCAGAGACAATGATTATTAAATGTACAGATATCAATCCTCGTCCTCACATGACCTTTCTCTGTTTCCGTTCCCACCTCACCTCAACACTGCAAACTCTGCATCTTGAAATGAATGCTTCATCCATTTCTGGAAATCTACAGAATGTAACGTGAACATCGATTCCCTTTCATCTTGCGTCCCCTCCAAGAGGTTTTGGTCTCTTGGGCTTCCAATGAATGTTCACCTGCAAGGCAGGTCAAAATCAAACCTTCCTGTCATTGCGCTCACTGTCCTCTCTCACCCTTACCTGCCTATCTCCCGACTCTCTCACCCATCTCACTCCTGCCCCACAACAATCGCACTCCATCCTTACCTTCTCTCATCCTAGCTCACTTTCCCCCATTCTATGCCGTTTGCTACCCCAGTCTGATCCTGCACCCATGTCTGGTCAGAGGCTGCCGACTTTAATGCTCCATTTACTCTGATTGTTTTTACTGCCTTCCCCTTCTCTCTTTAACTGCAGATTGAATGTATGTTGGGTTCGAGAATGAATATTGCACATTCAGTACAGCTCATTCCATATCACGGCTGGACTGGACCAGTATGAAGATTTATATCCAACTAAAGACATTGAAATTGTGAAGAGGTGAAAAGGAGTCACATTTTTGTAACTCCTTTTACCAATTCATTATGCTCCGAAACAGTCTAGAAAGTAGAGTAATCGTTTTATTTATTTGTTGTAGAATGTGAGCATCGCTGGCGAGGTCAACATTCATGGCCATTTTAATTGCCCTTGAGAAGGTGGTGGTGAGCTGCCTTCTTCAACCGCTGCAGTCCATGTGGTGTAGGTACACCCACAGTGCTGTTAGCGAAGGGGGTCCAGGACTTTGACCCAGTGACAGTAAAAGAACAGTATATACTTCCAAGGCAAGATGATGAGTGGCTTGGCGGGGAACCTACAGATAGTAGAGTTCCCAGGTTGTTGTTGTTCTTCGAGATGGTAGTAATTGTGGATTTGGGAGGTGCTGTTGAAGGAGTCTTAGTGAGTCGCCGCAGTGCATCTTTTGAATAGTGCCACTGTGCGTCGGTGGTGGAAGGAGTGGATGTTGAAGGTGCTAGATGGGGTACAAATCAAGCTGTTTTCTCCTGGATGGTGTTGAGCTTGTTGTTGGAGCAGCACCCATCCAGGCAACCAGAGAGTATTCTATCATGCTCTTGATTTGTGCCACGTAGATGATGGACAGACTTTGGGGAGTCAGGAGATGAGTTACTCATTGTAGAATTTCTGACCAGCTCTTGTAACCCCAGTATTCATATGGCTGTTCAGTTTCTTGTTTCAGGATGTTGATGGCGGCTTACTCTGTGATAATAAAGCTGTTGAACAATAAGGGGAGACGCTTAGATTCTCTCTCATTGGAAGTGGTCATTGTCTGGCACTTGTTTAGTGTGAACATTTTCTGCCAATTATCATCCCATGCTGCACTGTTGTCCAGGTCATGTTGCATATGGATAGAGACTGCTTCAGCACTTGAGGAATTGTGAGTGGTGCTGAACACATTATTGTCATGTGGGAAATGAGGATTGAAACATAAGTAAGAGGTTCGTGAAGAGATTGTTAAAGTAACAGGCATGGGAAATTACACAAAGAAGCCAGCTCATTTTGCAAGTAAAGCTCATTCTAAAATTGCGGATAAAGGAATCTAATTTTAATATATTCATTATTCAGAACGATTCACCTCTGAATACAAGCAGGGATATTTAAATCAGGCATTTCTCAAAGATGGTTCATTAAGAATTCTTCTGAATATAAAACAGAGTTTCAGAGATTCCAGGAATAGAAACATTGATTTGATGTTGGTTCAGGTGAAGGTTGTGACATTCTGACTTACCGAACTGACATAAGGTTTGATTGGTGGGTGGAGATTGGCAATTGTGTTTAGACTCACCCCAGACTCCATTCCCTAGACACCGTCTCCATCCCTCTCAACACTGAACCAAATTATTCACATTCTTAGTAATAGAATGTAGCCAGTGACAACTTTGTATTGGATGTAATGTGACCAATGGGAACAGGACGTAAGGGTCAGCTGACCCAGTAAACCATGGAACCAATTACAGAGGGATGTAATAGTCAGCTAACCAGCTGATTCACTATAAATAAAGAACTATGTAGAATTGTGGAGAGGTTGGAGTGGCTCAGGGTGAGGCCACATGTTTGGAGCAATGATGTTTCTTTATAAGAACATAAGAACACAAGAAATAGGAGCAGGAGTAGGCCATCTAGCCCTTCGAGCCTGCCCCGCCATTCAATAAGATCATGGCTGATCTGAAGTGGATCAGTTCCACTTTCCCGCTTTCTCCCCATAACCCTTAATTCCCTTGTCTATCAAAAACCTATCTACCCGTGACTTAAATATATTCAGCGAGGTAGCCTCCACCACTTCAACGGGCAGAAAATTCCAGAGATTCACCACCCTTTGAGTGAAGAAGTTCCTCCTCAACTCCATTCTAAACCGCCTCCCCTTTATCTTGAGGCTGTGCCCTCTAGTCCTGCTATCCTTTCTAAGCGGGAAGAATCTCTCTACCTCTACCCTATCTACTCCTTTCATTATCTTATACGTCTCTATAAGATCCCCCCTCATCCTTCTAAACTCCAACGAGTACAGACCCAGTCTATTTAGTCTCTCTTCATAATCCAACCCCCTCATCTCCGGTATCAGCCCAGCGATACCCTTTCTTTGATTTATAAATTGGAGTAAGTTTTGTTGTATTTTCATGAATTGCATTTTGAAGAGTTCCTTCTGAAGAAACACTTAGCTCCGTATCTGACCCTGAGATGAGCTTCCAGGAAGATTAACTCTCCATCAATCACGCCACTGGCTTTCACCTCTGTTGCATCTGTCCCTGCCGCTGTCTCCGCTCTTTTGCTGCTGAAACCTTCACCCATGACTTTGATACCTCTAGACTTCACTATTCTAACACTTACTTGGCCAGCCTCCCCCACCCCAACTCCTCAATTTCATAAATCAGATTTACCCCCAACTCTGCTGCATCTATCCTAGCTCACACCCAAATCCTATTCCCCTGTCAGCTTCCTAACTTACTTTTCTTCTCAATTTTACGGGCTTTCATTTTTGTTTCAAATGGCCTTGCCCCTCCCGGTCTCAGTCACTCCCTCCATCTCTGAGATCTCTGTGCCCCTCAAGTTCTGGCCCCTTACACATCCCTGATTCTGATCACTCTCCCACGGGTTTCTGTTTCTGCTGTCGCCTCTGTCCTAAACTTTGGAACTCCCTCCCTAATCCTCTCTTTTAAAAGGTTTACTTATTATTGTCACAAGTAGGCTTATATTAACACTGCAATGAAGTTACTGTGAAAATTCCCTAGTCGCCACACTCCGGCGCCTGTTCAGGTATATTGAGGGAGAATTCAGCATGGCCCATGTCACTAACCAGCATGCCTTTGAGACTGAGGGAGGAAACCGGAGCATCCGGAGGAAGCCCATGTAGACATGGGGAGAATGTGCAGGCTGCACAGACAGTGACCCAAGCCGGGAATCAAATCGGGTCACTCGCGCTGTGAGGCAGGAGTGCTAACCACTGTGCCACTGTGTCACCCAGAGGAATACGATATTCCTTAAAATCCACAAGATTTGGATCACCTGGTCTAGAATCATAGAATCCCTACAGTGCAGAAGGAGGTTATTCAGTCCATCTAGCCTGCACCAACAATAACCCTACCCAGGCCTGTAACCTAATGTATTTACCTTGCTAATCCCCTGACACAAGGACCAATCCACCTAACCTACACATCTTTGAAGTACGGGAGGAAACCGGAGCACCCAGAGGAAATCCACACTGACATGGAGAGAACGTGCAAACTCGACAGACAGTTACCCAAGCTGGGACTTGAACTCGGCTCCTTGGCGCTGTGAGGCAGCAGTGCTAACCACTGTGCTGCTGTGCTGCTTGGTGGCAAGTTCTGCCGGATAATTACTCCAGAGAAAGGCCTGGGGGCGTTTTGCAATGTTAAAGATGCTAAAGAAATGCAGGTTGTTCTTGTGCTTGGAGGTAGGGGAGGGGTGGGGGAACAAGTAGATTGGGGGGTGAGGATGGAGGGGGGGAAAGGAACAGCGAGTGCAGTATTTGTTACTGGAACGCGTGGACAGCATGTAGGGACTATTGATATTTGTGTCAGGCTCTGTCTTTTATAAGTAGGTAATTTTTTTCTGAATCATAATATTGTTGCTGTTGTGGGTAATTAGGGGTTTGTGGTGAGGTCCTGCCACGCACAATGTCAATCCAGCAACATCTGATTAAAGACAATGATTTTGCATTATGCACATTTGTGTCAAGACAGACAGGTCTCTGTTTCTGCATCCTCACAATCATTAAATTAGTTTTGTGTCCAGTACATTTTTCTAGCTTCGATCGTTATTCAGAAGCTGGGCAGTCAGATATGCTTCCACTGGAAATGTGTTGCCTCGAATGTATGGGACTTCGCAGTTACTGTTGTTCATGGAGTAGGGAAGAACAGTGAGGTTTTCACTGAGGTCGGGTGCTGGGTAATGAGAAGGACACTGACTAAATAATTTCCGTGGCTAAAGAAGATTGAGGGTGATTGAATTGAGGGTTTTAAGATGATGAAAGGAGTTGACAGACTTTCCCCAGTGGGTGAAGCTCAGATCCACCTTAAAACTACACCGAGCTAATCAAGGATTGAATGGCCATGCTAAATTGCCCCTTCGTGTCCCAATAAATGTAGGTTGGGGGGTTAGCGCGATAAATATGTGGGGTTACAGGGATAGGGTCGCTACGGATGCTGTTTGGAGCGTTGGTGCATATTCGATGTGGGGATTCTATGATGTCAGGAAATCACGAGGGATTCATCGGAGAAGGTTTGGCAAAATAAAAAGTTGTCAAAACAGAGGCTGATAGATTTTTGCACAAAAGAGTTTAGGGATATGGAACTGAGACGGGTCCAGGAGTGGAGATACGGATCAGATCGGATCTCATCACATGATGGAGCAGGCTTGAGAGGCGAAACAGCCTCCTTCTGTCCTTTCATAGCCTCTTTAGCAGCTTCTGCTAAAGAACTTCCTGCTGGGGGATTTTCACAGTAACTTCATTGCAGTGTTAATGTAAGCCTATTTGTAGCAGTAATAATTAGGCTTCAGAACTGCTGTCGTAATGCTGATGAACACTGGGGAATTAAGAAGCTGTTGGCTGGTCAAATCTTGTAAATCCACTGGGAAAAGCTTCTCATCTCCTCCGCTGATCTTCATTGTCTTCCACTTTACCAACGTATCAGTCATCACATTAACTTTAAACTGTGTGCTTGGCTATAAATCTTCTCCTGGACCTGCCTCATCCTATCTCCAGAGCTCCACCATCCAAGAACCCCTCCTAACTTTTCCAATCCTCCTTTTCTAGATCTCATCACCCCGCCCTCCCCACTCCCCATTCCCTCCCCCCCACCTCCACATTCCCTTCCCCCCTTCCCCGACCCCACCTCCACATTCCACAAAGCTAACTGTCCCATTGCTGCTGAGTCCCCATTCCTCTCCCGATCCCTCCATGTCTAAACTCTCCACGAAAGCCCAACTCCAGCGAGTCACTTCCAGCTCCTTCTTCCTTGTTTGGTTCTTTTCCACAGTGCATGGCGTGGCTTGGGACATTTTCCCTTATTTAAGGAGCTCTGTAAATTCGGGTAGAGTTCATCAGAGCAGTAACAGAACACATGGTGCATCACGCAAAACTTTAAAAACATTGTGTCATTCTCTTCAGCGAGGACTAATAAAGATAATGGATAACAGCTCAGTGCGTGTGTGTGTGTATCATTTCAAAACGATAGCTTTCCTTAAACATAATTCCGTACTTAATGAAAGTAATCTGTTTTGTCAAGTTAACCAGATTTAATTTTCTGTATTTAAATGATTTCTGGTTTTCATTTGGAGTTGACCCTAACACTTTTTTTTTCTGGTTTTGAGTGATAGATATCTTCCTTTTTTCTGTAACATGGACAGAGTTTTTAAACTGGCTTATGTTAAACTCATTGCAAATTAAAACCCACCTTCAAAAAGCGCAGGGCATGATTTAAAGGAGGAGCAGTAAGTATTTGCATGGGAACACCACGTTCTAGCTATGGGTGGCACGGCGGTGCAGTGGTTAGCACTGTGGCCTCACAGCGCCAGGTTCGATTCCTGGCTTCGGTAGCTGTCTGTCTGGAGTTTACACGCTCTCCCCATGTCTGCGTGGGCGTCCTCCGGGTGCCCCGGTTTCCTCCCACAGTCCAAAAATGTGTGGGTTAGGTGGATTGGTCATGCTAGATTGCCCCTTAGTGTCAGGGGGACTGGCTAGGATAAAAACATGGGGTTATGGGGATTAGGGCCTGGGTGGAATTGTGGACTATTCAGACTTGATGGGCCTCATGGCCTCCTTCTGCATGGTAGGATTCTCTGATTCTAAGTCTGCACATTCTCTCACACAAACCAGCCTCCCATCCATTGACTCTGTCTATACTTCCCGCTGCCTCGGCAAAACATCCAGCATAATTTAGGACCCCATGCAAAGAACAAAGCACAAAGAAAGTTACAGCATAGGAACAGACCCTTCGGCCCTCCAAGCCTGCACCGACCATGCTTTCCGACTAAACTAAATCCCCTACCCTCCTGGGGACCTCTATTCCCATCTTATTCATGTATTTATTCAGACGCCCCTTAAAAATCACTATTGTACTCGCTTCCACTACCTCCCCCAGCAACGAGTTCCAAGCACCCACCACCCTCTGTGTAAAAGATCTGCCTTGTACATCTCTTTTAAACCTTGCCCCTTGGACCTTAAACCTGTGACCCCAGACATTCTTTCTTCCACCTCCTTCCATCGGGAAAAAATACAAAATTCTGAGGTCACGTATCAACCAATTCAAGAACAGCTTCTTCCCTGCTGTGTCAGACTTTTGAATGGACCTACCTCGCAGTGAGTTGATCTTTTTCTACACTCTAGCTATGACTGTAACACTACATTCTGCACTCTCTTGTTTCCTTCTCTATGAATAGTATGCTTTATCTGTATAGCGCGTAAGAAACAAGATATTCTCTGTATGTTAATACATGTGACAATAATAAATAAAATAAAATCAAAGTGTCTGCGTGGGTTTCCTCTGGTTTCCTCCCACAGTCCAAAAGATGTGCTGGTTAGGTGCATTGGCTGTGCTAAATTATCCCTCAGTGTACCCGAACAGGCGCTAGAGCATGCCGACAAGGGGATTTTCACAGTAACTTCATTGCGGTGTTAATGTAAGCCTTACTTGTGACACTAATAATAAATCTTCTCTATCGCTGGTCCTCTCCTATATTTCTGAATTATGCCCCAATCAATGCCCACCTCCTGTCTGCCTCAGGTTGGGATGCAAATGCAGTGGTTAGAGGCTCTGTTGTGCAGGTACTTTTGCTCTCAATGAGTCTTTATTATTCTGCTCTATTTTCACACCATAACAATTAACCTGAAAAACTGGAGGCGACTATCACCCAGAGATAAAGTCAGAGGCATGAAAATAACTGTAGGAACAGAGAGACCTCATCATTCAGCGAGCCTGTGACCTTTTCCCAAGCACAAAAACCTAATTAAATAAATCTGATAAGCTCGAGCTTTTTGTATGTTTGGAAATGATTAGGGGAAAATTTCAATATTTGTTAATGTTGCAACACCTGCTGTCTCCTTTCTGCAAACCCGATAGACAGCTGCCCTCCCATTCTCTCAGTCCTGTTTCCTTTACCCAATGTCTATCCATTTCCCTCCACCCACACTATAATATGAGTTCCACGGGCAACAACTTGCATTAAGGTAGCATTTCAAACACAGTAACACACCCTGAGACTCTTCACCAGACTGCGGCTAAACAAAATTTGGCACAGAGTGAACAAGGCCGTGTCACATGGTCAAAAGCTGAGTCGGAGAGGTAAGTATCAAGGAGTGTCTTCAGGGAAGAGAGATAGAGAAGCCGAGACATTTGAGAAGGCAATTCCAGAGTTTAGAACCGAGGCAGTGAGAGTCAAAGAGTCATAGAGATGTGCAGACCCTTCAGCCCAATTCATCCACGTTGACCAGGTCTCCCAAACTGAACTTGTCCTATTTGCCTGCATTTGGCCCATATCCTCGAAACATTTCCTAACCATGTACCTGTCCAAATGTCTTTTAAATGTTGTAATTGTACTCGCCTCCACCACCTGCTCTGGCAGTTCATTCCATACGCGCACCACCCTCTGTGTGAAAATGTGGCCCCTCAGGTCCTTTTTAAACTTTCCTCTCTCACCTTAAACCTATGCCCTCTAGTTTTGGTCTTCCCTACCCTGGAGGAAAAGACTTGGCTATTCACCTTTTCTATGCCCCTTATGATTTTAAAAACCTCTGTAAGGTCACCCCTCAGCCTCCTATGCTCCAGGGGAAAAAAAGTCCCAGCCTATCCGGCCTCTCTTTATAATTCAAACAATTAATGAAGGTTTGACCAGCAGCGATTGGGCAATGAGAATCACAAGAGACCAGAATTGGAGACACATTGAGATCCTGAAGGAATTAAGGGTAGGAGGTCACAGAGGTCAGGACAGGCAAGGCCATGGAAGGAGTGAACACAAAGGTGAGAATATGGCTGAAACGGGTGCCAATGTAAATCAGAAACTACGGAAGGGATGCATGTTTGGGATTGGGTGCAAGTTGGGATGGGAACAGCAGAGTTTACAATGAGCTGAATTCTACGAAGGGTGAAATGTCGGAGATCGTCCAGAAGAGCTTTGGAATATGATGTTGAGGGGTAACGGATAAGAGCTTTCAGTGACTGGTCCATTGAGACAGGGACGGAGTCAGGAAATGTATTGGTGGTGTAGGCAGGCAGCCTTAGGCTTGGAACAGATATGAGGTCAGGAACTCATCTCAGTATCATACCAATGTTGTGAAAAGTCTGGTTCAGCCTTGGAGATGGGTGCAGTTGGTGGCTGGGAAACAGACATTCTGGTATAGAACATTACAGCGCAGTACAGGCCCTTCGGCTCTCGATGTTGCGCCGAAAGTTGGGGCCCAAAGTTGCTGATTTTTATATTTTCAATCCTCAGTGAGATGAAATTTCTGCTAAGTATTGGATGTTGGGCAAGCGTCATGACAAATCGGAGAGATTGATTACAGAGATGAAGGGTTTGTCGTATGAAGAGAAATTGAACAGCTTAGGCCCATACTGTCTGGAATTTAGAAGAATGAAGGCGATCAGATTGAGGTATACAAGATGATAAAAGGTTATGGATAAAGTAGACGTGGAGCAGTTGCTTCCTCTTGTGGGGCATTCTAGGTCGAGAGGTCATAGTCTTAGGAGAAGGGGTAGCAAATTTAAAACAGAGTTGGGGAGAAACTACTTCTCCCAAAGGGTTGTGAAGCTATGGAATTCGCTACCCCAAAGTGCGGGAGATGCTGGGACAGTGAGTAAATTTAAGGAATTAGATGGATTTTTAATTGGTAATGGGTTGAAGGGTTATGGGGAAAAGGCAGGAAAATGTGGATGAGGAGCATATCAGCCATGATTGAATGGCGGAGTGGACTCAATGGGCCAAATGGCCTAATTCTGCTCCTATATCCTATGAACTTATGAACTTATAAGAGTGAATGGTGATGGGGGGAACATTGTTGGGGGGGTGGGTGGGGAGTGAGGGGGTACAGTCAAGTGACTTGGCAGTTAGTTAGAGTTGGATTCCACCAGAAAAGATGTGAAACCTGACCTCCAGTAATAACTGCGCAGCTTTCTTATGTATTCTAGTAGCAATTACAGAGCTGATGCAATGGGAGCCGGATGAATCAGTATTGTGGGGGAGTCTGTTCATTTTGAAGTGAGTTTTCCATTTTAAAATCACTAGAATTGCAATGTACCTTCGTACCTTCTCGGTGCATTTTCTTTGGGGTTTTTGTTTGTCTGCGGTTGTCTATTTTCAGCACCCCCTCCACCCAGGACTATTGCTGGAGTACAGATGGCTCTCTTGTACCTCATCCAAGTAGGTATGCCTCATGACTGAACTGAAATAATGAATATATGACAGTGGAAAGAATCACAGCCAAAACATTCTCACTCTGCACCTGGCCGTGCTATACCTGACAGATGGTTTAATCCTCATTCCTACCTTTGTTAGCCCTGGACTCAACCATTCCAACCCTCTCCTCTTCCACACACCACAGACTTGAGCTAATCCAAAAATCTGGTTCCTGGTTTCCTGTCTCACACCAAATTCCATTCACTCTTTGCTCACTGACTTGTATGTGTCCCATTCACCTGCCTTAATCATAAAGTTCATTTCCTTGTTTTCAAATCCCTCCTTTCTCCCTATCTCTGTAACATCTTATTCTTTTTCCAATTGCCTCTAATCCACAGTCCCCAAATGATTCCGTTTTTACACCTGTACCAATGATCCAGGTTAAGACAAATTCTGTAAGATCAAAGCTCATTTGCATTCTGTTAATCTGTAAATCATTATTTAATTCCCTGAAAATTTCTCACTACAACAGTTTATTCAATCAAGCAGCAATCCACTCATTCTCAGACACAGCCAATTAGTTTGCATTCAAAAAGCAAAAACTCAGTTGTTTCTCACAAAGCAAAAACATTATGCTTTGTGAGAACATTGCCAAGTATTTTCTCAGTGGACGTTTATCAGCAGTTTGTTACTGCTCCAGATATTGCTTCCCAGTTTGCCCTTTTGAATACACTTTGAGCCTATGGTGCTTCACTGCACATTGTTTCTGAAACTAGGCAGTAGTTGTTGGTGTGCTAGAGGCTATTGGGGGAATCAGTGTGGAAACGGATTATATTGCTACATGATTCCTAGTTGGGGCCACTGGGTTGTGATAAAAAATGTGAGCACAACTTGATTTCTTCGCCCTTCTCTCTGGACCCTCCAAGCATCAGCACACCTCTCAACTGCCTTGGGGATCCAACAACATTTTTCATTTATGTAGCACCTTTTAATGTAGTGATCCTCCCAAGGTGTGTCACGGGAACATTATCAAACAAAATTTGGCGCAAAGTCACATAAGGAAATATTAGGACAGGCAACTAAAACCTTGATCAAAGAGCTAGGTTTTCAGGAATATATTAAAGGAGAGAATACTAGAGTTCGGGGCCAAGGCAGCTGAAGGCAGGCCAGCAAAGGTGGGTCGATTAAGGTGATGCACAGGAGGTTGGAATTGGAGAAGCACAGAGATTTGGAGAGTTGTAAGGCTGGAGGAGGTTACAAAGGTAGGGAGGGATGAGGCTACGGAGGAATCTGAAAACAAGGGTAAGAATGTTACCTTTGAGGCATTGCCAGACTTGGCATCAATGTGCTTTAGTGAGAATAGGAGCAATGGATAAATGGTACTTTTGCAAATTAGGATATGGTCAGCAGATGTAACACCTGGAGACTGACAAATATTCTCCAACCAATGCTAAAGCTGATCAGCATTGTAGGTGATATCAGTGGGGTCATTTTGGTGTGAACCCCATCACCATTGACCATTTTGGAAGACCGACCACTCCATCCATTCTGCTCCCAAGAATTCCCATCGTCCTTTATCAACTTCCATTTTGGGGGGCTGATTCCCACTGTGGTTTCCAGTTTGGTCTCCACACTGTGTTGGACGCCAGTGTGGTCCCATTTCTACCAAGTTGATAAACTCTTGAGCTCATTCCCTTCTCATGCTATAAAACAAAAACTAGTTCTTCTCCTCTTTCACTGGTATGGCTCCTGTCCCAAAAGTCAGCTTGCTCCTGCCAGATCACCCTGTGTGCTTCCTAGTAAATAAAGGCACCAGGGGATTAGCAGTAATGTCTTCTGGCTTGGTATACAGCAGAATCTGGCAGCACCTCTACAAGGTGCACTATTTTCTATGTTTCTGTCTTTTATGTTTCTATGAATTCACCAAGGTTCCTTAGGCAGCACCTTCCAAACTCACAATCATTAACATCTAGAAGGACAAGGGCAGTCGATGTCTGGGAACACCACCACCCGGAGGTTCCTCTCCAAGTCACTCACTGTCCTGACTTGTAAACATATCGGCTGCTTGTTCACTGTCACTGGGTCAGAATCCTGGAAGTCCTTCCCTAACAGTACTGTGGATATACTGACACCAAATGGATTGCAGCAGTTCAAGAAGGCGGCTCACCACCATCCTTTGAGGGACAATGAGCAATGGTAATAAATATTGGCAGAACCAGTGGCGCCTCACGTCCCTAAAGTAACTTCTAAAAATCTCAGAAAGGACAAAAGCAATAGTGGGATGAAGACATTTGTTAGATCTCCCCATCACCTCCACGTCACACACCATCCCAAATAGAACATAGAACATAGAACATAGAACATTACAGCGCAGAACAGGCCCTTTGGCCCACGATGTTGCGCCGACCAGTTAAAAAACAATGACCCACTAACCTAAACCAATCCCTTTTCGTCCATAAACCTATCCACAGATCTCTTAAACGCCCCCAAACTAGGCGTATTTACAACCTCAGCAGGCAGGGCATTCCAATCCCTCACCACCCTCTGGGTAAAGAACCTACCCCTGACATCCGTCCTATAACTACCCCCCCTTAATTTAAAGCCATGCCCCCTCGTGCTAGCTTTCTCCATCTGAGGAAAAAGGCTATCACTGTCCACCCTATCTAAACCTCTAATCATCTTATATGTTTCAATAAGATCCCTTCTTAGCCGCCTTCTTTCCAGCGAAAACAACCCCAAATCCCTCAGTCTCTCCTCATAGGACCTCCCCTCCATACCAGGCAACATCCTGGTAAACCTCCTCTGCACCCTCTCCAAAGTCTCTACATCCTTCCTGTAATGTGGGGACCAGAACTGCACACAGTACTCCAAGTGCGGCCGCACCAGAGTTGTGTACAGTTGCAACATGACGCTGCGACTCCTAAATTCAATCCCCCTACCAATGAACGCCAAGACACCGTATGCCTTCTTAACAACCCTATCTACTTGATTCCCAACTTTCAGGGATCTATGTACACATACACCTAGATCCCTCTGTTCATCCACACTATTCAAAGTCCTCCCATTAGCCCTATACTCAACACATCTGTTATTCCTACCAAAGTGAATTACCTCACACTTCTCCGCATTAAACTCCATCTGCCACCTCTCGGCCCAGCACTGCAACCTGTCCAAGTCTTCCTGCAAACTATGACACCCTTCCTCACAATCTACCACACCTCCGACTTTGGTGTCATCAGCAAATTTACTAATCCACCCAACTATACCTTCATCCAGATCATTAATAAATTGGGAGTATCCCCAGCCATTTCTTCACCATTGGGTCATCATTCTGGAACCTTGTACTGCACAGCAGGGTGGGAGTCCCCTCATCGCTCTGACTGCAGGTACTTGAGAGAAAAATGGGCAATTAGTGATGGGCAATAAATGCTGGCATGGCCATTGAGGGCCACACGCTGCCAATGAATTTTATTAGCCTATACATTTCAGAAACTTATACCCCAAAATAGATGCAAAAATTAACAACGTAGTTCTTACAAAGGAAGCTGTTTCCCCTGTTCAAAACCTATAAAGTTATTTTACATAGAAACATAGAAGGTAAGAGCAGGAGGGGGCCATTCGGCCCTTCAAGCCTGCTCCACCATTCATCACGATCATGGTGGATCATCCAACTCAATAGCCTAATCCCGCTTTCTCCCCATTGATCCCATTCCCCCCAAGTGTTATATCCAGCCACCTTTTGAATACTTTTTTTTTGCAAATGAATGAGAATAGATTCTGGAACTAGAATAGTAAAATGCTGGAAAATCTCAGCAGGTCTGACAGCATCTGTGGAGTGAGGATAGAGCCAACGTTTGGAGCCTCGATGACCCTTCATTAGAATCGTTTCAGATTCCAACATCCGCAGTATTAGATTAGATTCTGGAACTATTGGACATGTAGGTGCAGTGAGGGGGGGGGGGAGGGGGGGCGGGGTGCAATATGATTTTATTTTTGTCAGTATTGCTCAGGTGTATTTGGGGACCTGTGGTTTTTTTTGTGTGTACCGGTTGGGAGACAATTGCTCGCTTGGGTTTAGGGAGTGTCCCTCTCTCCTGCTTTTGTTTTTGTCTCTCACTTTCGACGCCTGTGAGCTGGTGATGTTCACACTCGGCGGGGTTGTTGACATCGGAGACTCTGAATGTATTTCATTCTGAGGCGGAGAGAAGTGAGGGAAAGTGAGAGCTGGAACTGCAGCTGCGAGGCAGTGTCAGTCTCTTGAGCTGCCCGCAATGGAACACGGATCATTCAGAGTTGGGGCTGTGGGGGATCCAGTGGAAAAATCCTTGATCCAGGTTTAGTACCGCGTTGCTGTTCGAGATGGGGAATTAGGCAGAAGAGAATGAATCTCCCCTTCTTCCCAGGACGCCCGCGCCGCTTTCAGCTGATTAATGGGTTGTTGTTGAGTGATTTATTAATTATTTTAAATTGCAATCAATGGGAGCAGTCAGCCTGTTAGAATTTAAGCCCGTTTCAAAACACCTCTGTCTAGCAAGGAGCTGAGATTTCTGATCAGGTCTTGACCCTTGCCGGAGCCGAACCATTTCTGAGCAGAAAATCGCCAATTTATCCCCTCCCTAAAGAAATATTTAATTCGGGGATACAATAGATGTCATTTTTAACAGAATCTGGACTTAACCTTTTTAAACAAACCCTGTTGTGGCTGTAAGTAAACTGTTTTTTTAAAGAAAGTTTTATTTAACTTTTGAAATATTTAAAGGCCTTTTTTTCTCAAGACAAATTGAGAATTATTTTGATTCTACTTCGATTAAATGTTCCCAACTCATCAGTATGTGAAGCCTCTTAACAGTTCACCTTCGTGTTAAAAACATTGCATTTAATCGGTTTCACAATCTTTCTTCACATCCTGTAATATATGAATTGAAATCGAAGTATAAATTCAGATTGGTCTTTAGATCTGGGTATTATTGATGTAAAAATGATGCGGATATCCTAAGGTTTAAAAAGACTGCTTTTGAATCTGAACTTTCAGAACCCAGGCTAATGGACAGCGACTGAATCCGAACGCAGCCTCTTTATTCAGGCTTATTCGGAATTGCCCCATCCTTCCTTCCGTTTGAAACGTTGGAAACAGAAAGGGATCAATTGGCCCCTTTCAGACATCACTTCAGCGTTTAACCAGGGCTCCGCTTCACTCCAGCCCACTCCTGGAGCACTGACTGCATTGAAGGTGCACCAAGCGGCGCATCCCAACTTCCAACCACTTCTCTCCCTGCCTCCCCACTTTTCCAAATCCACCTCATCCCCTCCACCTCCCATGGAGCCGCTGAAATGTTCCGCTCTGGTCCGGGAAGGGGTAGGGACTGCCAAACCTCCCAAGCACCTATGGAGGCAACCAAGGACCCACATCAAGATCAAGCAGAGATTCTACTCGGACACCGAGAGGTACATGTACCACCGAGCTCTGGACAACTTTCAGACCCTGGAGAACGGCGGCAGACCCGGACTGAAGAAGCCGCGGATGTCCTGGCCCACCTCCTTTCATGGGTTCAGACGGTAAGCGGGGAAACGGGGAGATCTGGAAATAAAATCCAAATGTGGAAACAAAAGTTTCATCTCTTAGAAAAAGAGACATTGACAGTGTAGAGTGTGTATGTGTACATGCTGGGGGAAGGGGGAGAGTAGGTGGATGCTTGTGTGTGTGTGTGTGTGTGTGTGATTATCAAACACTCCATTATATAAGAGACCAGATATCCACCTTTATAATTAAGAAGTGAAGGGTTCCAGCTTTATGTTCCAAGGCGAGAGAACTCTGCCTCTTTATCCAGTCTACATCAAACCCCTATGGACAGCTTCAATTCCTTTCCCTTGTCAGGGGTAACTCTCACTGATGTTGTTGATTACACTCAATGACCCTCAGTGCAACAAGGGTGGTCTACAACAGCATGGAGTAGACTTCTGATTGTTCTGTCAGGTTTTATAGATACTGCTTGTTTTATCACTGTTTAGCATCTTTTTGATAATGGATGGATTGGTGTGTAAATACTCTGTGGGGGTGAGGGAACACATTTACTGGTGAGGGCAGCATACAAAGATCCAACACTGGAGATGTGAAAAGATGGTTGTTTGTCTTTTGGGATTATAAACCTTCCTTTAAGAGACTAAATGTGTGGGCAAAATCCACGATGGGGTTGAATGTACATGAGTTGTAAAACAGGGCGACATGGTGGATGAAATTGAGTGGGTGGAGTAGGTTTGATCCTCTGAAAGACCTTTCCTCTTACCTTTTTTCCTTATGTTTAGTCATTCAAAGTCAAGAATTCCTGTCAATCCTTCAAGGTTAACTTGGGAAGGTGAGGGGGTGAAAGATTTAAGGGCAGTTTCATTACAAATGGAAGCACTCTAATGATGAGGATGTCTTGGAGCCATTTTGATTGAATCACCTTACTGGAATTAGAGGGGGGGGGTGAGATGATGAATTTGATGGCGGATTAAGGCACCAGTTCCATTTTACATTGTCATAATTTCCTGGTAACTTGACACTATGGGGGTTAATTCAAGCTGCTTTTATTGTTGAACTGTGAGCATGAAGCTGTGGTGAAAAGCTCAGACTGAATCTTACCAATCCTGGTGGAACGGCTCAGGAAACCTCTTGAAATTGTCTTTCACCTTCAGTTTGTTTCCTAAGTGGTGCCTGATTGCGCAGTTTAGTTTTATAAATGGAGTGTTTACAATTCATCCCTTCTTCCCCACGAAGTGGATACATCTCTTTGTCTACCTTATCGAACCTCTTTGTAATTTTAAAGACCTCTATTGGATCACCCCTGAGCCTTCCTTTTTTTTCTACAGGGGAGTCTGTTTAGCTTTTCCTAACAAAAATATAGTCTCTCATTTCTGTCATTTCCTTGTGAATTCTTTTCTGCACCTTCTCCGGTGCCTCTATGGTATTTTTGTAATATGGAGACTGGAACTGTACAGGGTGCTTAATGCAACAACATAAAAATGCCCTACTTTCTCTGAATGGATTTTTTGGTTGAACAGTACCCAGTGCTTTCTAAGCATTAATCTGATGGTGTATGCTATGTTGATAGTTTTATTTATTATTAAGGTGGTGAAGTGCCAATTCTGCAGGATTCCACCAAACTTAAGTGGGGTAAGCGATAAAGCCAGAGAGATTAAAGCACTGCAGCAAACTGATGAGATTTGTCATTGTCATATCTAAAACACATTCAGCCTTACACATGCACCATTTCGGCCAGTGGATAGTCAATCCCACAGAGAACAGTTGTACTGATTCATTCCAAAACCAAACAGATTGGTTTCTTGCAGAAAATAACATTTTTTGATTTCAGTGCATGAGTAATTTAAGACTTGGCACGTAGAAAGTGTACTTGGAAAGAACATACAACTTTAAACTATGTTTCCAAAGTTCTTGATGCTAAACTCTTCCAAAGAACAAAGAAAAGTACAGCAGAGGAACAAACCCTTCGACTTTCCAAGCCTGTGCCGATCATGATACCCCAATTAAACTTTGAAGAACCATCTGTCCTTACAGATGGTTCCCTTCCTATTCATATACCATCCAGATGCCTTCTAAATGTTGCTAATGTGCCAACCTCTGCCACCTCCTCTGGCAGCACGTTCTAGGCACCCACCACGTTGTGTGTGAAAAACATTCCCTGTACATCTCCCTTAAACTTTCACCCTCTCATCCTGAACCTGCACCCCCCTTATAATTGAGATTTTTGTCCTGTCTATGCCTCTTATAATTTTGTAGACGTTTATCAGGTCTCCCCTCAGTCTCTGTCTTTCCAGTGAAAGATAGGGGCTGAGGGGAGACCTGATAAAGGTCTTTCCTTGCTGCTGTACGCTAATTGACAGAGATTAATAATCATTGTTAGTCAAAAACTCCATTAACGTTGTCTCATATGACTATCAGGATGGTTGAATGAGAACAAATGAACCATGGTCTTTTATTGTCTAACAATTTGTATGTTTCTTTGTTCAACTCCATTCCTAAAGCCCAGGACATCTCCACACATTTTACACTCAATGAAATGCAATGAAGCATAGTCATTGTTGCAATGGAGAAAACACATCTCCTTTACATATGATAAGTAAATCAGTGAAACGCTTGGCCAGATGATTTTGTTTTAGGTCTTTGCTGAGAGACAATATTAACCAGGACTCCAGGGAAAATCTTCAATTAATGCAGTGGAATCTTTCACATCTACCTGAGAGAACAGACACTAACTTGCTTAGACATCACACCTGAGACTGCAGCATTCCCTCTGTGTCAGCACCAGGAACCTCAGCCTAGATTATGTTCAATTTTTGCTTAAGAACATAAGAACTAGGAGCAGGAGTAGGCCATCTGGCCCCTCGAGCCTGCTCCACCACTCGATAAGATCATGGCTGATCTTTTCGTGGACTCAGCTCCACTTACCCGCCCAATGCCATGACCTTTACTGTTCAAAAATTTGTCTTTGCCTTAAAAACATTCAATGAAGTAGCTTCAACTGCTTCACTGGGCAGGGAATTTCACAGATTCACAACCCTTTGGGTGAAGAAGTTTCTCCTCAACTCAGTCCTAAATCTGCTCCCCCTTATTTTGAGGCTATGCTCCCTAGTTCTGGTTTCAACCGCCAATGGAAACGTCTTCCCTACTCTATCTATTCTCTTCATAATTTTACATGTTTCTACAAGATTACCCCCTCATTCTTCTGAATTCCCAAGAGTATAGAGGCATTCTACTCAGTGTCTCCTCATAAGCCAACCCTCTCAACTCCAGAATCAACCTAGTGAATCTCTTCTGCATCCCCTCCAGTGTTTCTCAGCATTTTGGCTAAGGTCAGGTATGAGATCAGGTGTAATACCTGTTCTTGTCAGCTTGGATCTGGTAGATCCCTTGTCTGAGAACCATGAATTGAACTGGTCTTTGGAACCAGGAGATGGATTGCCCTGCCCACTCTGCACACTGGCTTAGTAACTCAGATAAAGAAATACATTTTTTAAAAATACGTTAAATTTTCTGAAATGCAACTCGACATCTACGACCACCCCAGGGAGTGCTACCCCACTAAACCATGGCTGACACGCCAAGCAACACTGACCTAGAATTCCCTCCCTCAGATGGGAAGAGTGAAGTTTGGAAAAATATGAATTTGAGTGCAGTGAATCTGTATTTCAAATTGGTTAAGGTTGTGGGGGAAGAAAGAATGTGTAGGATGATTTATTTGCAGCCTTGGAGAAACAAGAGAGGAAAGTTAAGAGGGTTTCTCTGATTTGTGAATCAGAGCTATTGAATAGAGGGTTCAGAGTTGTGACCTCACTCTTGCATACTTAAATTAGCAACCTGTGTCCTCTCTAGTGTAATAACCCACCCCAGCCCACTCACTGCAATTACTGTAATTACAGATATGCAAATAAGATTCGGTTAGGATGACCAGAAATGAATTAAACTGACATCCCAGGTAAGAGCTGGGGGAAATCAAAGGAAAAAATTGCAAAGAATGTTATTTCAATATATGGAATGCAGATTGTGGGAGAGAATTTTCTACATTGGCAAACCGGGAATGTTGCTGTAATATGTCTAGAATTGATGTCAAATATACAACACAGTAACAGGCTCCACAGAAACCTACTCCCAGTTCTCTTCATCTCATCATATTCTTCAATTTTACTTCCCCCCTCGGACCCGAGGTTGAAAAGTTGACTGGTTGCCTGGAACCCCGTTTCTTTGGATTTGTTGTCGGCCAGGGGCAAATGGCTGGATATGGTCCTAATATCACCAAGTTCTCCTCGTAATTAGTTTCACACCATCTTACCCAGGCTATGCTGCAAACTCTCTATGGCTTCAATGTGCTTCCTAAATGGAGTACCAAATAATGCATACAATGCTCCAGCTGTGAACAAGCCAATGCTTTAAAAAAAATCTCTTACTTGCTGTGGTACTTCATGCCTTACTTCCAAAACCCAAAATTCTACGGACATTTTCATTTTTCTGGAGAATCCAAATGCAGGCAATTGGGACAGCTTAGTGGTTTTAAAAAAAGGGTGATATGGACAAGTTGGGTTGAAGGATGTATTTCCATGCTGCAAACCTCTATGACTCTATCCTGCTGTGCACTTGAATCAATCGAGGGTTAAAGTGGTTTTCCGTCCTCCCTCACTCCAGGAAGGATTACCCTGTTGGGTGTGCTGGATTAACTGGGTAGTTGGTCTCTTTGTACTCTTCTCTAATGCATGCCTACAAGTTTTGTGATGGTCAGACTGTGATACTATCCAACTCCCCAACAATCTCTGCATTCCCTCTGGTGCTGAAACGTATAGTGTCACCTCAATGGCCAGTCTTCATGTTTGATGCCAGTCAATGATTTCCACAGCCTATTCACAGGCATTACACATGACTTGTCTGGTTGCCACACTACCAGAAGGATGTGGAGGCTTTGGAGTGGGTACAGAAAGGATTTACTGGGATGTTGTCTTGTATGAGGGCATTTTATAGATGCACCATGAAAAGCATCCTTTCTGGTTGCATCACAGCTTGGTATGGCTCCTGCTCTGCCCAAGACCACAAGGAACTACAAAAGGTTGTGAATGTAGCCCAATCCATTATGCAAACCAGTGTCCGTTGACTCAGTCTACACTTCCCGCTGCCTTGGCAAAGCAGCCAGCGTAATTAAGGATGCCACGCACCCCGGACATTCTCTCTTCCATCTTCTTCCATTGGGAAAAAGGTACAAAAGTCTGAGGTCACATACCAATCGATTCAAGAACAGCTTTTTCCCTGCTGCCATCAGACTTTTGAATGGACTTACCTTGTATTAAGCTGATCTTTCTCTACACCCTAGCTATGACAGTAACAATACATTCTGCACTCTCTTGCTTCCTTCTCTACCAATGGTATGCTTTGTCTTCATAGTGCGCAAGAAACAATACTTTTCACTATGTTAATACATGTGACAAGAGTAAATCAAATCATTAACTATGAGGAGAGGTTGGAGAAACTTGATTTGTTTTCACTAGAACAATGGACGCTGAGGGATGACCTGATAGAAGTCTACAAGATTATGAGAGGAATGGATAGAGTGGATAGTCAGAAGTTTTTTCCCAGGGTGGAAGAGTCAATTACTAGAGGGCATAGGTTTAAGGTGCGAGGGGCAAGGTTTAAAGGAGATGTACGAGGCAAGTTTTTACACAGACAGTGGTGCATACCTGGAACTCACTGCCGGGGGAGGTAGCGGAAGTTGATATGATCGTGACTTTTCAGGGACATCTGGGCAAATGCATGAAAAGGATGGGAATAGAGGGATATGGAAGGAAAGGGGGTTTTAGCTCAGTCGGCAGCATGGTCGGTGCAGGCTTGGGGAGCCAAAGGGCCTGTTCCTGCGCTGTAATTTTCTTTGTTCTTTGTATCCAATGTGACACACACATACGTACAAATATGCATTCACACCGACATTTATTCACCTGTTTTTTCAGCCTCTATTCTGTGCAGTTCGCGACTGGATTACACTTTCCAATTATGAATCTAGGTCCCATCCTCCAATGCACATTAATTCAGATAGATATCACTGAATGCTCACACTGTCCTTTTTCTCCCTCTTGCTTTCTATCTCTAATATTCATGACGAAGAATACAGGGTGAAATATCTACTTCTCATGCAGGTGAATTGATAGATTTAATTACAATATAAATCCATGCATATTACTGGCAATTTTCTGACCCCGGGTTGCAGATTTGTAAGCACTCACATCTAAATGACATTTACACCTCAAAATCAGATAAAATTACTGAGATTTGCAGATTTAGGACAGATCAGTCAGCAACAATCATGACCATATTCCAGATCCTCAGGAGGAGTACCTTGGGAGAGCAGTTGAATATTTAACACCTTTCACATTGCCAAGTATTTGAACTAGAATTTTCTAGTGTAGAAGAGGCCATTCAGCTTATTGTGCTTTCAAACAGCATCCAGTTAAAGGCCCAGTCGCCTGCTCCTTTCCCCTTCACCCTGAAATCTTTTTCCCTTCAAGTGATTTATCCATTTTCCCTTTGAAAGTTATTGTTAACTTTTACAGATGCACCATAGAAATCATTCTTTCTGGTTGTATCACAGCTTGGTATGGCTCCTGCTCTGCCCAAACTGCAAGAAACTACAAAAGGTCATGAATGTAGCCCAATCCATCACGCAAACCAGTCTCCCATCCATTGACTCTGTCTACACTTCCCACTGCCTCAGCAAAGTAGCCGGCATAATTAAGGACCCCACGCACCCCAGACATTCCATGAGGAAAAAGATACCAACCGACTCAAGAATAGCTTCTTCCCTGCTGTCATCAGACTTTTGAATGGACCTACTTAGCGTTAAGTTGATCTTTCTCTACTCCCTAGCTATGGCTGTAACACTACATTCTGCACTCTCAAGTTTCCTTCACTATGAATGGTATGCTTTGTCTGTGTCATGCGCAAGAAACAATATTTTTCACTGTATGTTAATACATGTGACAATAATAAATAATAAAAAAAATTGAATCCAGTTCAGTCATCACTGTGCATTCTGGGTCACAACAGTTCACTGTATTAAAAAAAACCTCCTTTCTCCTCCTTTGTCAATTATCTAAAATCTGTGTCTTCTGCTTACTAACCCTCCCTCTCAATGGAAGCCATTTTTCCCCTTTGATACGACCCCCCTCAAGACTGAGAACATTTAAAAAGAAATTGAAACTTCCAGTAACTGATTGCAAAAGATGACTTTACAAGATTATACATTTGAAAACTTTTACTGTAATAAATGACTATACACTACTGATTAAACACTATCTTTGTAGGCAATTTATGTTTTAAGCTACAGAAGTGGGTGTTCACCTTTTATTCCCTCCACAGAATTATATTCATTGGAGCAAACAATACACAGTTGTTTCCAATTTCCAACAGGTTCACATATCCTCATTTTGCCAAGTTGTTAGATGGCTGCAAGAAGCATCTCTTTGACTAGAGGCTGTGTATGGCCTGTCTCTGGCTGTGGTATTTTACAAAGCTAAGCAGCCTTTACTGCCTGCCGATCATACAGAACTGCTGTCTCTCTCTGATATTCATTGATTTGAAGGGAAGCCTGTAACCTTGTCTCAAAAATAGCTTCCCCTGCACTCTTCCTTATGGCAATGAGAATCACATGGGCCTTGTACCTAGGTAGGAATGGTAATTAGCTATTCTTGAGAGCCCAATTATCATTCATCTTGGAATGAAATGGACAGTTTAATGCACAACTATTAACAACTGGACATTCTTAACACTTTTCTGGGAGTTTGGAGATACAGTCTATCCACTGTTAGCACGTAGGTTGCTGACATTGTCTTCAAGCATCGCCTTCTTCTCAATAGAACAATCTAAGCTTTTCTTTGATCTCTAACAATCAAACCACCCAGTCAGGCAATGGTCTAGTGGTATTATTGCTGGATGATTAATCCAGAAACTCAGCGAATGTTCTGGGGATCCGGGTTCGAATCACCATGGCAGATGATGGAAGTTGAATTCAATACAAAACATCTGGAATTAAGAATCGACTGATCACCATGAAACCATTGTTGGGAAATCCCATCTGGTTCACTAATGTCCTTTAGGGAAGAAAATCTACCATCTTTACCTGGTCTGGCCTACATGTGACTCCAGAGCCACAGCAACGTGGCTGATTCTCAGCTGCCCTCTGAACAAGGGCATCTGGGGATGGGCAATAAATGCTGACCAGCCAGTGACGCCCATGTCCCACGAATAAAAAGAACCGCAAGTGCTCACAATTTACCCTTCATTTTCCGTTAAATTTAAAGACACACTCCCCAAACAAAACAATCTTTAAAACATCATCACTAAAACACTCTCTGTTCTATAAAAAAAATCCTTAATTTTAAACACCTCCATTAAATCTCCCCTTGACCTTCTCTGCTCCAAGGAGAACAATCCCAGTTCCCTCCATCTCTTTGCATAACTGCAGTTCCTCATCCCTGATCCCATTCTCATACATACTCTCATATCCCTCTTAAAGTGCGAAGTGTAGAGCTGGATCCAATACTCCAGCTGGGGCCAAGCCAGTGATTTCCAAAGAAATCACCTTAAGAAGCTTCACTTGTGTTTGACCATCTGTGGTCAGAAAGCAACAGCTGGGATGCTAACTGCAAACAGGATGCAATAAGTATGTGCGACTGTGTAACAATATGGTGTGAAAATGGGAGGATTCAGCTAGTCCCAGCACGCTGTTGGTTGTATACAAGAGACTTTGATGTTTGCACTTGCAAAACAAATTAAAGAGACATCAGTTAGCAAACATTTTTTTGTTTTATTTGCAAATACACTATGATTAATCTCACCTCACCAAACTAATCATCAGTGCTCGGATAGCCTTAAAGCTCCTGGGCTTAGTCCCAGATGGCATGTTTACCCACTGGAAAAACCTGAAATTAATTTTATTTATTGCTCTATTTAAACTTGATTTTTATACTTGGAGGCATGAAGGGAAAAAGGGACTGTTTTAATTGAGTTTCTGTTCAAATTATTTCCCCAGAAAATCACAGCTTCCATCGCTGTAACATTCTAAAACATCTCAAGGTGCTCCAAGGAGCAAAGAAAATTTAACTGCAACCTGTACGCGAGATTGGGCGGCACAGGGGCACAGTGGTTAGCATTGCTGTCTCACAATGCCAGGGCCCAGCGTTCAAGTCCAGCCTTGGGTCGCTGTCAGTGTGGAGTTTGCACATTCTCCCCATATCTGCATGGGTTTCCTCCGGGTGCTCCAGTTTCCTTCCACATTCCAAACTTGTGAGGTTTAGGTTGATTGGCCATGCTAGATTGACCCGAGCACTGGCGGGGATTAGCAGGATAAATATGAGGGATTACGGGAATAGGGCCGAGGTGGGATTGTGGTTGGTGAAGACTCGATGGGCAGAATGACCTCCTTCTGCACTGTAGGGATTCTATGATAATTAAGACAGGTGACTGTTGTGAAGTTGGGCAGAGTCGTAAATTGGGAGATAGGAAGTTAGAATTTGGTGTTACCAAAATTGTAAAATACTGGGGGGTTGGGGATGAAGGGGCGCATTGCATGGTCCCTGTTAAAAGATGCTGCTTTTTCTGTGTTTAGGGATTTAAAATGCAAGTACACAGAGAGCCCAGACCGAAACATTTATATTGAAAGGCCAAGCAACAGTTTTTACTAAAACAACAGGATTTTGAATTTAGCCAATCAATTTGAATCAGGCATTTAGATACTAAAAACCTATTAAATTTAAATCTGATGGTTTTGACAACGTAGAACAATCCTATTGTGGGAAATATTGAGATGTCATCACGGGTTTGAAAGAAGGGGACAGTGGGTCAAAGACGTAGAGCAACTGCCACTTGCCAGAGCTATCAGCTCAACTGTCTCATGGCAGAGAATCACTGGCTCTCATAGCTTCATCTATGTCTTATAGAAAGCACCATCTAGGTAGCAAAGGTACCAAAGAAGTTCCAGGCAGAAGAATCAATATACAAAGCCCAGAATGTTCCAGAAGGCACACAACCTGGTTGTGATTTAGAGAGTGACTAAATTTATTCTTGTTAATGAGTGAGAAATGTATTTATTTGAACAGCATTCCATTAGTACCTTGTTTCATTTGGGAATAGTTAATAGTTAGAAGGGGTTTATTTGCTTCGTTAATAGTTTAGTTAATTTGCTCACTGTTAAGTTATGTGTTGACTTCAGAGAGACCGTTAGGGATTTATTTTGTATTTAAGTGCTAGGAGTTGCTGAACAGCAGGTCACACCACTTGTCACACACTTTTTGCAGATTATAGGGCAAGGTAGTCCTCTTTGGGTTTTTTGGTGTTTGAGGGGGGAATTGACCTCCATTTTATAACAGTAGCCAAAAGCTTTATTAAAGAGGTAGATTTTAAGGGGAAAGAGAGGGAATTGCAGAGCTTAGCTCCTTGACAGCTGAAGCATGGCCACCAATGATGGAGCGATGAAAAGTAGGAGTGCACAAGAGCCCAGAATTAGAGTGATGATGTGAAAATAAGTGATCTTACTGATGGAGATGATACGGTGGGGGTCGCCAGTGTTGCAAATGGTTTGGTTCAGCCTGAAATGGTGGCGAGGGAGAGGGATGGAGTTGCGAACAGTGTCATAAGTTACTCACGACAGCTCTGACTGCCTCTAAGCGTGTCACGCACTGGAGCTAATGTTGCCTCACTTTCCTTCGGGGATTGACAAATCACGACAATTTCACTGAGGGCGTCGAGTTGTGTGATTGGATATAACGCAACATATGTACAGATGGAAGGCCAGTCAGAATCCACCCGCGATGACTTATTAAATTGTTAGTTGAGCACTCGAGCTCAAAGCAACAACTGTTGACTAATTCTCCTGCATATTATTGATACCACTGTGATTTTCCTTTTGATGTTGTGCGAGAAATACTTAGATACTTAGTTGCATTAGCTCATGCCCAGAAACCCAGGCCTTTTGGGTTTTATTGTGTAAATTAGAAGGCTGCAGTGAAATGACTATTTCATTTCTGTCCTTTTTTCATATTGCTGACTGAATTACAATGCATCTTGTTGCATTGTGAGGATGATGATTGTGTGACAGGTCGACTTGCCAGACATTGAGCCAACCATTCACAGAAATTGCAATAAAGCATTTAAACTGGAAGTGTGGTTTTGTTCTCACCATTTTCACGGGCCCAACAGCCAAGAATAACAGGGGTCGGGGGGGGTTGTTTGGCCCCCAACTTGCCCCCTGCAAACTCCTTTCCCCACCCACTGGTTGTTGCCACTGGATAAAGTGGACACACACACACACACACACACACACACACACACACACACACACACACACACACACACACACACACACACACACACACACCCCAAGTGTCTGGAGACCTTGTGACACCAGTACCTCTGTTGGCAGAAGATTTCCACATTTGTATCTTTGCATAGTCGCGCCCAAGTGTGATAACAATTTTCAGTAGAGTGTGCCAGGGAGGGTGACAGCAGGGATCGCTGAGGTTTTATACTAGAAGTAGATTTTTCAATGTTTTATTTTTCGTAATTGGCTTCTGAGTCACTGGTGATTATGAGGCTTTCACCAGGCTTTCTTTCTGTTCTCCGCTGAGTCACATACTCCACAGAGAACTGTAAGAGGATGGATGGCCCTGACTACAAGATACAGAGAGAATGTTACCGCGCAATCTATAGCGACAAAGCACTCGCTAACCTGAGCCAGCAGTGAGAAACACAGTGCGAATTGTGTTTTTATAGCATAAATCTTTGTTTTCCTCAAGGTGAGGTGATATAAAATGTCAGGTTAAAATATTTTCCATTCCATGCACTCAATCCCAGGGCATGTACAGCACGGGGTTAGACACAGAGTAAAGATCCCTCTACACTGTCCCCCATCAAACACTCCCAGGACAGGTACAGCACAGGGTTAGATACAGAGTAAAGCTCCCTCTACACTGTCCCCATCAAACACTCCCAGGACACGTACAGCACATAGAACATAGAAAAACTACAGCACAGACAGGCCCTTTGGCCCACAAGTTGCACTGATCATATCCCTGCCTACTAGGCTTACCTATAACCCTCAATCCTATTAAGTCCTATGTACTGATCCAGAAGTCTCTTAAAAGACCCTATCGAATTTGCCTCCACCACCACAGTACGAGGTTAGACACAGAGTAAAGCTCCCTCTACACAGTCCCCATCAAACACTCCCAGGACAGGTACAGCACAGGGTTAGATACAGAGTAAAACTCCCTCTATTCTGTCTCCATCAAACACTCCCAGGACAGACACAGCACAGGGTTAGATACAGAGTAAAACTCCCTCTACACTGTCCCCCATCAAACACTCCCAGGACAGGTACAGCACGGGGTTAGATACAGAGTAAAGCTCCCTCTACACTGTCCCCATCAAACACTTCCAGGACAGGTACAGCACGGGGTTAGATACAGAGTAAAGCTCCCTCTACACTGTCCCCATCAAACACTCCCAGGACACGTACAGCACATAGAACATAGAAAAACTACAGCACAGACAGGCCCTTTGGCCCACAAGTTGCACTGATCATATCCCTGCCTACTAGGCTTACCTATAACCCTCAATCCTATTAAGTCCTATGTACTGATCCAGAAGTCTCTTAAAAGACCCTATCGAATTTGCCTCCACCACCACAGTACGAGGTTAGACACAGAGTAAAGCTCCCTCTACACAGTCCCCATCAAACACTCCCAGGACAGGTACAGCACAGGGTTAGATACAGAGTAAAACTCCCTCTATTCTGTCTCCATCAAACACTCCCAGGACAGACACAGCACAGGGTTAGATACAGAGTAAAACTCCCTCTACACTGTCCCCCATCAAACACTCCCAGGACAGGTACAGCACGGGGTTAGATACAGAGTAAAGCTCCCTCTACACTGTCCCCATCAAACACTTCCAGGACAGGTACAGCACGGGGTTAGATACAGAGTAAAGCTCCCTCTACACTGTACCCCATCAAACACTCCCAGGACAGATACAGCACGGGGTTAGATACAGAGTTCACACTGTCCAATGAAACACAGGTACAACGTTTCCTGTAAACATCACTATTTAGAAGGACAATGGTAGAAAACATGAGTAAATTTTCCCTCCTGAGTGATGCAATGCAGTCAGCATTTAACCATTATCACGGAGTCGGAATCCTGGAACTCTCCTTTACTATTTAGACTGCAACTGAAGAAGACTAATCCTCACCTTCTCAAGGGTCAGCTGGACATTGGCAATACATGTTGGTCCTGCCATTGATGACCAAATCCTGAATCCTACAAAGATACAGCAGATTAAAGCTCCCTTTACATTACCATAACACAATATCTCAGCTATATTGGTTAGAACTGCAAAAACAATCCTTTTCAATTTGATTTATTTTTCACAATGAGAAGTATTGTTTCCTGTGCACTATACAGACAAAGCATATTGTGCATAGAGAAGGAAACGAGAGATTGCAGAATGTGGTACTGCAGTCATAGTCCCGGATTGCAGATTAAGTGTTAATGGAGTGCTCCTTCACTAACAGACTCCCAGACTTTTATTTATTTTTGCGGAGAGCAAATTTGGAAACTTAATTCAGGAGGATTTGAGTTACCATGGCAACTGTTGTATTACAGCTGGCATTCAAACCCAACTTTGGGATTTGTTCCCAGGATATTGGCAAAGTTTCTGATTTGTGGTATGGTTGTGTGCGCGATGTCTTCAGTGAGTGAGTGAGCGAGTGAACACCCAGACAGACCGATTTCTGACCACTCGGGGGATCGAAGGGTACGGGGAGCAGGCAGGAAGTTCGAGTTGTGGAAGAATGTCAGCCAGGATAACACCGAATGCCTGAGGAGTCTTAACGACCTACTCCAGCCCCTACTTCTTGTGTTCTTCTTTAGTCCAACATGTGTGTGGTTGACCATGTGACATTTGATCACATGACATTTGATCATGTGATGTCTGGGCATGTGTAACCAAGAATGGGGCATTGATTGTGTGATTATTGTCCACTGTGGTGTGAGCTACCTTTTAGTTCAACACCTCAGCATCTACAAGACCAGATAAAATATTGATTACGGAGTCATTGAGATGCAGAAGGAGGCCAATTGCCCAGTGAGTCCATGAATTATAGGATAATTTATAAATCAAAGCATGCCTGGTGAACTGATTTCCTGATTATGTTTTTGAGTTCGACTGAACGTTTTTCTCTGCAGTGAGAGATCTTCCCACTGTTTTTGTTCTTACTCCCCGATTTTCCCCTGTATTATTCATCATTACTCACTGTACCCCACCTCCCCACACCTGACCATACTGGCTCCAGCGCCCATGCAAAGAATGACGAAAATTACAGCACCAGAACAGGCCCTTCCAGCCTCCAAGCCTGCACGGATCATGCTGCTCATCTGAACTAAAACCCCCTACCCTTCTGGGAACCGTATCCCTCTATTCCCATCTTTTTCATGTATTTGCCCAGACACCCCTTTAAAATCACTGTCGTATCTGCTTCCAATACCTCCCCCAGCAGCGAATTCCAGGCACCCAACACCCCTCTGTGTGAAAAAAAACTTGCTCATACATCTCCTTTCAAGATGTACGTTAAATCTATGCCTCCGAGTAATTGACTCTACCACCCTGGGAAAAAGCTTCTGACTATCCACTCTGGCCCTTGTCTTCTAGACGAGCTTTCTCTCTTATTCATTCTCAGAATCTGCTCATTGGTGACAAGGTGAGCATTTATGGTGCATCTCTATTCACCCTTCAGAGGTGGTGGTGACTCACCAAAGCCCATGTGGCAAATGTGCTTCCATTTGCCTCATTGTTATCTGGGATTATCCAATTGTAGTGCAGCACAGGCTTGGTAGGTCAAAGAGCCTCTTCCTGTGCTGTACTATTCTTTGCTCTATGTTCTGGTTCCATGCTGTGAGGGGGGAAATTCCAGGATTTCTTTCTGTTTCTGCTGGCCCTGTCCCACTCCTGGCAATCTGGTCCTTCAAGTGAAATTTCTTAGAATGGTTACCGCACCGAAGGAGGCCATTGAGCCTATTGTGTATGTGCTGGCTCTTTACAAAAGTAATTCACTAGGTGCCACTCCTCAGTCTTTTCTCAGTAGCCCTGCACATTCTTCCTCTTCTTCAGACAGTTCCCTTTTGAAAGCCTCACTTCAAGCTGCCGCTTCCTCACTCCAGGGTCATGCATTCCAGACCCTCATCGCATGCTGGGTGAAAATGCTTTTCCCTTGGGTCACCATTCCTCCTTTTGCCAATTAGGGGAAATCTGTGCTCTCTGATTCTTGATCCTCCCACCAATGGGAACAATTCCTCCCCAATAAACTTTCGAGTGAATCTAAATATTTGATCAATCCAGTCTCCTCTCAGGCTTCTATTCTCCCAGTCCCAATTTCTCCCGTCTGTCCACATAACTGAAGTCCCTCATCCCAAGAACATTCTCGTGAATCTTTCCTGCATTCTGTAGAAAGGGTTGAGAGCTTCAAGTTTCTACATGTCCAGACCACAAACAACCTCTCCTGGTCCCTTGCCATGCTGACACTATTGTTAAGAGAGCCCACCAATTCCTCTACTTTCTCAGAAGACTAAGGAAATCTGGCATGTCAGCTACGACTCTGCCAACTTTTACCATAGAAAGCATTCTTACTGGTTCCATCACAGCTTGGTTTATCCCCTGCTCTGCCCAAGACCGCAAGGAACTACAAAAGGTTGTGAATGTAGCCCAATCCATCAGGCAAACCAGCCTCCCATCCATTGACCCTGTTGACACTTTTCACTGCCTCAGCAAAGTAGCCAGCATAATTAGGGACCCCATGCACCCCAGACATTTTGTTTTCCACCTTCTTCCATCGGGGAAAAGATACAAAAGTCTGTGGTCACAAACCAACTGACTCAAGAACAGCATCTTCCCAGCTGCTGTAAGACTTTGGAATGGACTTAGCTTGCATTACGTTGATCTTTCTCTCCACCCCAGCTATGACTGTAACACTACATTCTGCACTCCCTTGTTTCCTTCTCAATGAACAGTATGCTTTGCCTGTATAGCGCACAAGAAACAATACTTTACACTGTATGTTAATACATGTTATTTGTCATTTATATTAATGATTTGGGTGAGAATATAGGAGGCATGATTAGTAGGTTTGCAGATGACATAGTGGACAGTGAAAAAAGTTATCTCTAATTACAATGGGATCTTGATCAATTGGACCAGTGGGCTGACAAATGGCAGATGGGGTTTAATTTAGACAAATGTGAGGTGAGGCATTTTGATAGATTGAACCAAGGCAGGACTTACTGAGTTAAAGGTAGGTCCTGGGGAGAGTTACAGAACAAACAGATCTAGGGGTACATGTTCTTAGCTCCTTAAGTGGAGTCACAGGTGGACAGAGTGGTGAAGAAGGCATTCAACATGCTTGGTTTCATTGGTCAGAACATTGAATATAGAAGTTGGGATGTCTTGTTGAAGTTGTAAAAGACGATGGTAAGGCCACTCTTGGAATACTGTGTGCAATTCTGGTCTCCCTATTATAGAAAGGATATTATTAAACTAGAAAGTGTGCAGAAAAGATTTACTAGGATGCTACCGGGACTTGATGGATTGAGTTATAAGAAGAGGCTGGATAGACTGGGACTTTTTCCTCTGGAGTGTAGGTGGCTGTGGGGTGATCTTATAGAGGTTTATAAAATAATGCGGGGCACAGATCAGCTAGATAGTCAACGTCTTTTCCCAAAAGTAGGGGAATCTAAAACTAGAGGGCATAAGTTTAAGGTGAGAGGGGAGAGATACAAAACTGTCCAGAGGGGTAATTTTGTCACAGAGGGTGGTGAGTATCTGGAACAAGCTGCCAGAGGTGGTAGTTGGGATTAGCTTAGAGATTTTTAAAAAATGGGCAGCATGGACAAGTTGGGCCGAAGGGTCTGTTTCCATGCTGTAAACCTCTATGATTCTATGTGACAATAATAAATCAAATCAAAAATCTCCACATCCTTCCAAAAGCATGGTGCCCAGAACTGGACACAATGCTGCAACTGGGGTAGTTCCACTGTTTTATGCAGGTTTAACATAACCTTGTTTTTGTAATCCATATCCTTATTGATAAACCTTCTGGTTATAAGCTCAAAGAACTCCTTTTCTCAATCTATCTCCAGTTTTGTTTGAGTGCAAACACTCTCAATGGTATTGATGCTAGGCTGAGTTCGCTTCTAATTTTTGCTCTCTTGTTACTCCAGAGTGTGGTCAGCACTGCTGCCTCACAGTGCCAGAGACCTGGCTTTGATTCCCAGCTTGGGTGACTGTGTGGAGTCTGCACTTTCTCCCTGTGCCTGCATGGGTTTCCTCTGGGTACTCCAGTTTCGAAAGATATGTGGGTTAGGTTGATTGGCAATGATAAATTGACCCTAGCTTCAGGGGATTGGTGGGGTAAATGTGTGGAGTTGGTGGGAAGAGGGCATGGTTGGGATTATGGTCAGTACAGACTCAATGGCTCCTTCTATATTGTACAGATGCTATGAACATTGCAATATTCCTGCTGATCCAACATTCTTATTGCATTGAAATTGAGAACCATCCCGATTCCTCCAATTTTAAATCATACTTCCCAGTACTTCTAAAAGAACACCATCCTTTCCCTCCATCACCTTCCTGCAATTTAGAATTCCTATAGTGCAGATGGAGGCCATTTGGCCCATGTAGTCTGCACTGACTCTCCAACAGAGCATCTTACGCAGACCCTATCCCCGTAAACCCACATATTTACCCCACTAATCCACTTAACCTACACATCTTTGGTACAGTGAGGGACAATTTAGCATGGCTAACCCCCCCAACCTACACATCCTGGGCCACCACGGGAAAATTTAGCATGACCAATTCCTCTAACCTACACATCTTGTGACACTAAAGGGCAATTTAACATGGCCAATATGCCTAACCTGCACATCTTTGAAGTGTGGGAGGAAACCCACACAGACACAGGGAGAATGTGCAGACTCTGCACAGACAGACACCCGAGGCTGGAATTGAACCTGGGTCCTTGGCATTGTGAGGCAGCAGTGCTAACCACTGTGCTGTCTTTAGTGCCAACATGCCATCCTAAAAGTACTGAAAAGTATTTTCTTGGTTGTAAAGCTCTCAAGGGAATCCTAAAGTGCTTTAAAATGTCAATCCTGCTTTCGCGCTCCTTTGGCTTTTTAAAGGTGAGGCTCTGTCCTGTTTCCATTTCCCTCATTGTTATCTGGGATTGTCCATTTGCAGCGATAAAGGATGGGCTGAAGGAGAGATTTTCCAGATGTTATGGAAAATTGGAAGCCTCTTGCTTCTCAGACAGCAGAGCAGCGGGGTTAGAGACACTCAACTCTCGCTTAATGCAGCTGAAACACACTGTTGCTCAGCAACCATAAAAATAGCCGTAAGTGTACAGCTTTTTATAAATCTGTGCTTATGATTGATCTATCGGTTGGAGTGGTTCAGCGGGTGACAGTTCTGTCACTGAGTCAAGCCACGCGTGACATGACAGGCAGATTCCTGCCTCATACCAAGTCACTGGAAATCAATTAAAGAAGCCCTTCTTTTACTTAACAACACGTGAATTAGAGGAACCATTCGGCCCCCCGAGTCTGCCCTGCCATTCAATAAGATCATTGTATCCCTACAGTGCACAAGGAGGCCATTCAGCCCATCGAGTCTGCACCAACCACAATCCCTATTCCCATAACCCCACACATTTACCCTGCTCATCCCCCACTGACAGTAGGGTCAATTTAGCACAGCCAATCAACCTAACCTGTACATCTTTGAGTCCAGATTTTCCAGCGCTGGTTGTGGTTGTAAGACTGTCGCTAGATGGGCCCGCAATCTCCCACAACCGGCTGGTATGGCCATCACCCACCACAGTGGCCGCCCTGCTAACTGGCTGTTCAGTGGATTGGTCACCCCCTTCACGGTGACGACACTGTCACTGTGGCTCATTTTATATCAATGAATTCTGCCAAAGCTCTTTCGTGGCAGTTGGACGTGCCCACTATCTCTTTCTGCATCACCCATTGGCAGCCCCCACCTCTGACGGTATAGGTGCTGATCTCTCCCTCTCTGTGATAGAAAGCTTCCCATTGGATCTTCTCCACCATCTTTAATACACTGGGTTCCAGGAGGCTGCCACTGAGTTGATACCTCCTCAAAAGCAGTCCTCGGAGTTCCAGCTGATAGGTTCCCAATGGTCTGTCCCTACTGACGGTGGGATTGACATACAAAAATCCATAGAGTCTGTTTCCAACTGGATAATTCTTGACTGTCAAACAGCCTCCAATATTTTAATAGTTACTAAAGAAAAGTGTTCAAAGAGTTTTAAAACCTCCCTTCTGATTCTTCTTGTTGTCTTGGAGATTAGTTTTTAATTCCTCGTGACTCCAGCCAACCCTGGAGGGTTTTAGCCAGAACCCCCCCTCCTCCAGTTTATCAATCCTTCTTCCCATGATTGGTGCTCAGGTCTGAGCCGACATTTCTATTGCTCTGCACGAGAGAGTAAAGTGGCCAACTTCTCTTTGTTTATCTCTGTTCAACATATTGCAAAGGTGACTGCGCAGAAACTAATCTAAAATAACCCCCTAATACGTACTTCCCAGCTCTCAAGCAGCAGCCAGGATTGTTAACTCTTTGTAGGAGAAGTAAATCGCATTTATATTTTTAAGGCAAGGGTAGATAGATTTTTGAACAGTAAAGGAATTAAGGGTTATAGCGAGCGGGCGGGTGAGTGGAGCTGAGTCCATGTAAAGATCAGCCATGATCTTATTGAATGGTGGAGAAGGCTCGAGAGGCAAGATGGCCTACTCCTGCTCCTGGTTCTTATGTTCTTTACATAGCGCCTTTAACAAACTCAGGACGTTCCGTGGTGCGTTACGGGGAAATGGCACGTTGTCAGTGCTGTCTTGCAGGAAGTACAGCAGCCAATCTGAGCACAGTAAGATCCCACAAACAGCAGTGTGAAAGGTTTTGTTTTAGTGTTGAGGGATAAATATTGATGAGGACCTGGAGGAGGGCTCTCCGGGTCTTCCTCAAATTTGTGGCCAAGAGATCCCTGTGTCCACCTCAGTGGGAATTCAAGACTTGGTTTAAGGTCTCATTGGAAAGACCGCGGTGCACAATTGATTCTCCCTCCCACCATGAGAATCATCAGTCTCTCTGTAGAATTGATGACCCCTTCACCTGAGCGAAGGGGCATCTCATCAAAGACCCTGCTCAACCCTTTACCCTGTAAGGTCAATAGTGGCATCACTTCCAATGCCTATAAGGCTTCTCAGCTTCCCTCTGCTGCTCCCATACCTAACTCTCAGCCAACATAATTAGTATAATTACTAATTATGCTGTAATTAGTGGCACAATGATTAGCACTGCTGCCTCATAGCGCCTGGGACTGGGTTTGATTCGCTTCTTGGGTCGCTGTCTGTGTGGAGTTTGCACATTCTCCCCGTGTCTGCGTGGGTTTCCTCCGGGTGCTCCAGTTTCCTCCCACAGCCCAAGGATGTAGGGTGGATTGGCCATGCTAAATTGCCCCTTAGTGTCAGGGGGACTAGCTAGGGTAAATACATGGAGTTATGGGAATAGGGCCTGGGTGGGATTGTGGTCGGTGCAGACTCGATGGGCCAAATGGCCTCCAGCACTGTAGGATTCTATGATTCCATGAACAGCAGAGCATATAATGCATGGACGCAAGATGCGCCTCAGAGCAGAACAGAAGATAAGAGGTGGAAGAAGAAGGATTTCTTCAATTCTAACAGTTCATTTAAGTGGAGTCTGGAGCTCAGTCAAGGCAAATGGAGCCAAGTAGGGTCACAGCTACTGAGGCACGAGTTAGTCACGATCTAACTGAATGGTGCAGTATGATTAGTGGTTGAATGGTCTCCTCCTGTTCCATGTAAGAGACGCGCATGGACCCCAAGGTCTATCGGGGGAGTGGGGGGGGCTCACTCACCACCCAAGTGCATGTGTTAAACAGTGGCCACCTTGGGGTGAGTCTGGAAGACAGTGGGATCTCCCAGACTGCAGCCACAGCTGGTAGTTTGCTGCCTTTGGGACTGGATGGGAGAAAATGGGAATGGATCCAACCTGATCAGATCCGGGGAGCAGAAACCGATAAGATGGGGATGGGGGTGGAGTAAAGAGCGAACACATCACGTGTTCTCTCCTGATGTGTGTGGGAGTGAAAGTCCTTGGATGTCAATACAGGAACAGACAAAGTTTCTGTTGTGTGTGGGCTGGAGTACTGACGTTATCGCAGTGCAGACTATAAGTGCTTCCCTGCCATGTGTGGGTGTACAAGGCTTTATGCAGAAGTGTGTATGTGAGCATAATATATATGTACACATTGGATCCTCAATAAGGTGCCGCACAAGAGGTTGTTACAAAAATTAGGACGCAAGGAATTGGGAGTGATATATCAGCACCGACTGAGGATTGTTTAATGGACGGAATTCACAGAGAAGGAATAAATATGTCCTTTCAGGGGTTGGCAGGCTGTGGGGTGCAGCAAGGATCACTGCTCGAGTCTCGGCTATTTACAATTTATTTCTATCACTTAGACGAGGGAATGAAATACAAGTTTTCCTGATTTTGTGTCAACACAAAACAAAATGTGGGGAAAAACACAAGCAGATTTAGCCCAGGGTAAATAGAAGGGAACCACCTGCCTCAAAATGCTTTGGGGACCAGGGTTCAAATCCGGCCACAGCAGATGGTGGGCTTTGAATTCAATAAAAAAAATCGGGAATTAGGAATCTACTGATGACCATGGAACCATTGTCAATTGTCAGAAAAAATCCATCTGGTTCACGGATGTCCTTTAGGAAGGAAATCTGCCATCCTTACCTGGTCTGGCCTTCATCTGACACCAGATGGTGCAGGAGGGAGGGGTTCAGGTACTTGAGCAATTGGGGCTCATTCTGGGGAAGGTGGGACCTCTATAAGAGGGATGGTCTACACCTGAACCAGAGGGGAATCAATATCCTGGGGGGTAAATTTGCAAAAGCGATGCAGGAAGGTTTAAACTGATTCGGAGGGGGGGAGGGATAGTGAGGAAAGGGGGTGAAAGTGAGGGGGGCATAGTTGGGGAATGCAAGGCACGGCATAGTGGGGGTGGGGCGGAGCAGGGTTTGAAATGCGTGTACTTTAATGCGAGGAGTATTCGCAATAAAGTGGATGAACTTGCAGCGTGGATCAGTACCTGGGACTTTGATGTTGTGGCCATTTCTGAGACTTGGATAGAGCAGGGTCAGGAATGGATGTTGCAGGTTCCGGGGTACAAATGCTTTAGTCGGAGTAGAGAAGAAGGTAGAAGGGGGGGTGGGGTAGCATTGCTAGTCAAGGACTGTATCACAGTGTCGGAGAGAAAGTTTGATGAGGACTTGTCAGTTGAGGTAGTATGGGCGGAGATTAGAAATAGGAGAGGAGAGGTCACCCTGTTGGGAGTCTTTTATAGACCTCCTAAAAGTTCTAGAGAGGTTGAGGAAAGGATTGCGGAGACAATCCGGGTTAGGAGTGAAAGTAATAGGGTAATTGTTATGGGGGACTTTAACTTTACGAATATTGATTGGAGTTGCTATAGTTCTAGCTCGCTAGAGGGGTCAGTGTTTGTACAAAGCGTGCAGGAAGGTTTTTTGTCTCAGTATGTAGACAGGCCAACTAGAGGTGAGGCTATATTGGATTTGGTGCTGGGAAATGAGCCAGACCAGGTGCTAGACTTGGAAGTTGGTGTGCATTTTGGTGATAGTGACCACAATTCGGTTACGTTCACCTTAGTGATGGGAAGAGATAGGCGTGAACCTCGGGTCAGCAATTTTAGCTGGGGTAAGGGCGATTATGAGGCTATCAGGAGTGAATTAGGAAGCATGGATTGGATTAGGGGATTGCAGGGACTGGGAACATCTGAAATGTGGAATTTTTTCAAGGAGCAGCTACTGCGAGTCCTTGATAGGTATGTCCCTGTCAGGCATGGTGGATTTGGTAGATCTAGGGAACCGTGGTGCACTAAAAGAGTTGAGTCGATGGCTAAAAAGAAAAAGGAGGCTTATGTTCGGATGAGATTGGAGGGCTCAGATAGTGCACTAGAAAGCTTTAGATTGGCTAGGAGGGAGTTGAAGAGTGAGTTGAGAAGGGCTAAAAGAGGACATGAGAAGACTTTGGCTGATAGGATTAAGGAGAATCCTAAGGCGTTCTATAAGTATGTCAAGAACAGAAGGTTGGTCAGGGCAAGATTAGGGCCAGTTACAGACAGCAGGGGGAAGTTGTGTGTGGAACCGGAGGAGATTGGAGAAGTATTGAACCAATATTTCTCTTCGGTGTTCACGCAGGGGGACATGAATATAGCTGAGGAGGACATTGGGTCGCAGGGGTGTAAAATAGAAAGTATTACGGTTGATAAAGAGGATGTGCTGGAAATTCTTGAGGGGCTGAAAATAGATAAGTCCCCTGGTCCGGATGGGATCTACCCTAGGATTCTCTGGGAGGCTAGAGAGGTGATTGCAGAGCCTCTGGCTCAGATCTTCAGGTCGTCATTGGTCTCTGGTGTAGTCCCGGAGGATTGGAGGATAGCGAATGTTGTCCCATTGTTTAAGAAGGGGAACAGAGACTTTGCCGGGAATTATAGACCGGTGAGTCTTACTTCTGTTGTGGGCAAGGTTTTAGAAAAAATTATTAGGGATAGGATTTATAGTTATTTGGAGTGTAATGAATTGATTAGAAATAGTCAGCATGGTTTTGTAGCAGGTAGGTCGTGCCTTACTAACCTTATTGAGTTTTTTGAGAAGGTGACCAAAGAGGTGGATGGGGGTAAGGCAGTTGATGTGGTATACATGGATTTTAGTAAGGCGTTCGATAAGGTTCACCATGGTAGGCTTCTGCAGAAAATGCAGATGTATGGGATTGTGGGTAATCTAGGAAGTTGGATCAGGAATTGGCTATCAGATAGGAGACAGAGGGTGGTGGTGGATGGTAAATATTCATCATGGAGTGCAGTTACGAGTGGTGTGCCTCAGGGATCTGTTTTGGGGCCACTGTTGTTTGTAATTTTTATTAATGATCTGGATGAGGGTATAGTTGGGTGGATTAGTAAATTTGCTGATGACACCAAAGTTGGAGGTGTGGTAGATTGTGAGGAAGGGTGTCATAGTCTGCAGGGAGACTTAGATAGGTTGCAGAGCTGGGCCGAGAGGTGGCGGATGGAATTTAATGCGGAGAAGTGTGAGGTAATTCACTTTGGTAGGAGCAACAGATGTGTCGAGTATAGGGCTAACGGGAGGACTTTGAATAGTGTGGATGAACAGAGGGATCTAGGTGTGTGTGTACATAGATCCCTGAAAGTTGGGAATCAAGTAGATAAGGTTGTCAAGAAGGCGTACGGTGTCTTGGCGTTTATTGGTAGGGGGATTGAATTTAGGAGTCGCAGTGTAATGTTGCAACTGTACACTACTCTAGTGCGGCCGCACTTGGAGTACTGTGTGCAGTTCTGGTCCCCGCATTACAAGAAGGATGTGGAGGCGTTGGAGAGGGTGCAGAGGAGGTTTACTAGGATGTTGCCTGGTATGGTGGGGAGGTCCTATGAGGAGAGACTGAGGGATCTAGGGTTGTTTTCGTTGGGAAGAAGGCGGCTAAGAGGGGATCTTATTGAAACATATAAGATGATTAGGGGTTTAGATAGGGTGGATAGTGATAGCCTTTTTCCTCGGATGGAGAAAGCTAGCACGAGGGGGCATGACTTTAAATTAAGGGGGGGTAGCTACAGGACGGATGTCAGGGGTAGGTTCTTTACCCAGCGGGTGGTGAGGGATTGGAATGCCCTGCCTGCTGCAGTTGTAGATGCGTCTAGTTTGGGGGCGTTTAAGAGATCTCTGGATAGGTTTATGGACGAAAAGGGATTGGTATAGGCTAGTGGGTCATTGTTTTTGTAACTGGTCGGCGCAACATCGTGGGCCGAAGGGCCTGTTCTGCGCTGTAATGTTCTATGTTCTATGTTCTATGTTCTAGAACCACGGCAATGTGGTTGACTCTCAACTGCCCTTGGGCAACTAGAGACGGGCAATAAATGCTGGCACAGCCAGCGATGTCCCTCGAGTGGAAGCGGATATGAAAGTGACTTCTAAGGGACGGCTTGACAAATACATGAATAGGATGGGAATAGAGGGATATGGTCTCCAGAAGGGTAGGGGGTTTTAGTTCAGTCGGGTAGCATGGTTGGTGCAGGTTTGGAGGGTCAAAGGGCCTGTCCCTGTAATGTTCTTTATTCCTTGCTCTTTGAATGAATTTTTAAAAAGTGTCTGAAAAACTATTAATGTCGGTCTGAATATACTCGATGACAGAGCGTCCACAACTCTCTGAGATAGAGAATTCCAAAGATTCACAATGAAGAAATTTCCTCTCACCAGAAACCAAAATGGCTGACCCTTTATCCTGTGTTTTGACTCTTCAGCCAGGGGGAGAATCTACCAAGATCTACCTTACCAGGTTCTCTTATTAAAAGAAATATATAGTCTTTTTTGCTGAGATCATCCCTCATTCTTCTAAACTCCAGAAAGTATAAGCCCCATGATAATCAAACTCTCTCCATAGGAATGCTGTCTCATCCCTGGAATCAGGCTCGTAAACCTTTGTTGTATCAGCTATGAGGCATGGATGTCTTTCCTTGGGTATGGAGATTAACACCGTATACAATAGCAACGTTTAAAAGGCAACATGACAGATACATGAATAGGCAGTATGGTGGCACAGTGGTTAGCACTGCTGTCTCACAATGCCAGAGACCAGGGTTCGATTCCCAGCTTGGGTCTGTGCTGAGTCTGCACGTTCTCCTCGTGTCTGAGTGGGTTCCCTCCGGGTGCTCCGGTTTCCTCCCACAGTCCAAAGATGTGGTGGTTAGGTGCGTTGGCCGTGCTAAACTCCCCCTCAGTGTACCCCAACAGGCGCCAGAGTGTTGCGACTAGGGAATTTTCATTGCAGTGTTAATGTAAGCCTACTTAATAAATAATACTAATAAATAAACTTAAAAAGGCAGGAAATGGAGGGATACGGACCATGTAGAGGCAAAAGGCCTTTAGTTTAGAAAGCTCCACTCAACTGCAAGGAGATCAATCCCAGCTTCTCCAACCCAATCTTGTTGCTAAACTACCCCATGCCTATCGCTGAAACCATTCTGGTAAATCTCCCTCCACACCCTCCTTGCCTCCATCCTAAATTGTGGTGACAAGAACTGAAAACAACACTCTAGTTGTGGAATAACCAGGGTTTTATAAAGGTTCAGCATAACTTTCCTGCTTTTGAATCTTTTTTCTGCATTTAAAAATATATCAACGCCATCAAACGGTTATTTCTCGTTTGATTGGAGGATATCTTTTTATTAATTTGTCCAGCTGTAGAGAAACCATTTACGAAGCAGTTGGGATTTAGTGGAGGGTAATTGGTGAAGCTTCTTTTACTGGTTGTCGAGTTTCTGGGATTAGCCTGGAGTCTCCGGGAATTAAAGATTAATCTCCTGCTGGAGAAAAATCAAAGAAGCATCAAAAATAAAGTGTGCTTTTTGTCGTACTTTGTAAACACTTGTTTATGAGTTATTGGAGGGCTTTCTTTTGAAAGGTTTAATGGGACTGGGATGTTGAAAGCAGGAGGTCTAATGTTAAAGTTTTCAGATAGTCCAATCAGAATTGAAAACTTTTGTCTGCATCGCTGGTGCCTTAGTGAGTGGTTGGGTGTGGGAGAATGACAGTGAGGAAGGAAACATATTGAGATCACTGGAAGGACATTTCCTGTGTTTCAAACTATCTGATGAGCATTTAAGTAGGGCCCCCAAAATAGATTGCTGTTTTTCATGGTATAATTCATTGTTGAAAAAGTCAGGGCAATTTTCTAACAATGCAACGTAGGTCATGTCAGTCACAAGTTATTATGATACCATCTTTTCAGCTGGTTCAGAAAGCCAACTTTGTACTAACTTTCCCCTATTAATTTTTGTGTGTGTGTGTGTGTGTGTTAGTTTGTGTCTGTATGTGTCTATACCTGCCAGCGGGGTCTTCCCATCACTTGTCTTTCAGTCTTTCATGCAATCATAGAATCCCTACAGTGCAGAAGGAGGCCATTCAGCCCATTGAGTCTGCCTCGACCACAGTCCCACCCAGGCCCTATTCCCGTAACCTCACATTTTTACCCTGCCAATCCCCCTAACGCTAGGGTCAATTTAGCATGGCCAATCGACCCAACCTACACATCTTTGGGCTGAGGAGAATTTAAACTGAAGTCTCTCCAGTGGATGTGAACATTCCACAGCAGCTAGGGGAGAGTTTCCTGCGCCATGACCAATACTTATCCCTCAGTCAACAATGCAGGAAACACAGATTATCTGCTCAGTATCACATTGCTGTTTGTGGGAGCTTGCTGTGTCATTTCCTACATTACAACAGTATCAACACTTCAGGCGTACGGCATTGACTGTAAAGCACTCTATGATATCCTGGGGTGTGACAGGTGCTATAGAATTACAAGTTATTGTCACCAAAAGTATCAGTAACTTCGTGAGAGGCTGAGAGAGACTCCTCCAAATGGAAATCCTGTTTAAGCACGAGGTCTAGAGTCTGGAGAAGCTGGAATTGTTCTCCTGAAAGCAGAGGTGGTTAAGAGGTGTTGATAGAGTAAATAAGGAGAAACTGTTTCCTGCGGCAGGAGGTTGATTAACTGGAGAGGCAAAGGATTTAAAGTGAAGGTCCAGTGGTCAAATGAGAAAACTTTATCCAAACAGTGTGTGACCTGGATATGGATTACAAACTAATGTTTAACAGGGGTTGGTTATATATATGAAGAGAACCAGGGAAGCAGTGGCATAGTGGTATTATCACTGGACTTATAACCCAGAGAGCCAGCGTAATGCTCTGGGGACCTGGATTCAAAGCCCACCATAGCAGATAGTGAAATTTGAATTCAATAAAAGCTGGAATTAAAAGTCTAATGATTTGATTTATCATTGTCACATGGATTAGCGTACTTGTTTCTTGCACTATACAAACAAAGCATATCACTCATAGAGAAGGAAAGGAGACAGTGTAGATTGTAGTGTTACAGTCATAGCTAGGGTGTGGAGAAAGATCAACTTAATGCAATATAGGTCCATTCAAAAGTCTGATGGCAGCAGGGAAGAGGCTGTTCTTGGTACATGACCTCAGACTTTTGTATCTTTTTCCCAATGGAAGAAGGTGGAAGAGAGAATGTCCGGGGTGCGTGATTATGCTGGCTGCTGTGACGAGGCAGCAGGAAGTGTAGACAGAGTCAATGGATGGGAAGCTGGTTTGCATGATGGACTGGGCTGCATTCACAACCCTTTGTAGTTTCTTGCGATCTGAACAAATTGTCGATTGGTGTCAAAACACATCTGGTTCACTAATGTCCTTTTAGGGAAGGAAATCTGTCATTGTAACCTGGCCTGGCTTACATGTGACTCCAGGGATGGGAAATAATTGGCCCAGCCAGTGACACCCATATCCCAGGAATGAATAAAAAATAATTGGGAGAGAGGAGGAAAGAGCATGGGAGTGGGATTAATTGGAGAACTCTTACCAAAGCACAGGAACGGTGGACCAAATGGATTCTTTTTACGCTCGATTATTCTCCTGTTGAACAATTTCTATTTAAATCACCTGATACAGTTAAAGTCAGTATCTGGAACCAGAAATTGTCCACCTGAGGCTGTTTTCACCAAACACATAAACTGTTCCATCTGATTAACGGATTGGTTTCATCATTGCTCTGAAGTGGATTGGGGATTGGGATCATCCAGGGAGGGGGATCGAGGGTGGCAATCAGCTAGTGGGGGGGAGGGGGGTGGGGGGAGGAGAGGGGCAATGATTAGCCTGGGTGGTGCACGGTGATATCCAGAGAGTGGGTGATCAGTTGTTTGGGGGATGGGTTCAATGTCCGGCAGGGTAATTGTTGGCAGGGGGAGGGGGGGGGGTGGGTGCATGTCTGGGGAGGAAGGGGGAGGTGATGATGTCTGGGATGGGTGGGGTGGATTGGCAGATCTTCCAGTGCTGGAAAATTGGGGTCCCTGCGCAATGGCGCTCCTAGAGTTCAGCAGCCGGCTTCCCGGTTAGGCCCCCGAATAGGCCTTTCCCACTCCCCTACTGATGGCAATCACATTTTGCCTTTTCTTTTCAAGTACTGAATGATTGCGACTGGGAGCTCGCCAGTAAAATGGGTACGATTCTCTCCTGCTTTCACACTTGTCCAGCACTTTTTGGTAAGATCGCTCCCACAATGCTTTGGCCTCTACTACTTTATGTGGTAGCGAATTCCACAGGCTGACCACTCTCTGGATAAAGAAATGCCTCCTCATCAATGTCCTAAACTATCTACCCTTATCCTCAGACTGTGACCCCCTAATTCTGGACCCCCTGATTCTGGAACCCTCCACCCCCACACTTTCTTATACGTGGTGTCTCCACAATGCACTGATCACCTTTCCTTTGTCAACTTCCCATTTTACTTTGACCCTAGTCATTGCTTTTGGGAATGATTCGAACCACAGCCTGGGCATTTGATTCACAAAATAAAACTGGGTGGAGGATTCTCTGAAACTAACATGTTGCGTAACTGGCATTTAGTATTTGCACAGCAGGTGAAGCATCACCAGGGAACAGACAGGTGGAGAGAAGAGCAAAGTCCAAGGGGTGCGTGCTTGCAATGTTTCAGAGAGCTTGAGGGTTGTCAGGGTGACAGTGGAACACGTGTGTGAAATACTGAGCCAATAGACATGACCAAATTGAAGAATACTGTTCTAGCGAACAAGTGGAGGCAGAGGATGAATGGAAATTGCGACAAACACCACAGCAATAGATTGGTGTAGGTGAGGTGGAGAGTAAGAGGCTGTGTGACAGTCAATGTGGACACAGCAAGATTCCACAGTGTGATGGAGAACTGTATTGTTTCAGGGTTGATGATTGATAGATAAATATTGACACCAAAGTGTACTCCCCTGGCTACCTTCCAATCATGGCCCATACTTCACCTACCTCTATCTGAGAGTGCAGATAAGACCTCAGTTTAACATAGAATTATACAGCACAGAAGAGGACCTTTGGCCCATTGAGTCAGCACTGACACATTAGAAACACCTGGGGTGGAATTCTCCCCTAAAAATCCTAAGTGTTGACTTTGTGTGAAAACTGGAGTAATTTTCAGTGGGAGTTTTTTTCAGTGGGAGTTCAGAGAAAGATCTCCCACTCTGGGCGCTGCAAAGGCCGCACCAGCCAGAATATCATTGCATCTCAGGGGACGGGGCCTATTCTTGTTGGAGAAGCTGGAACCAGCGTGTTGAGTGGCTCACTGAGCATGTGCTGCTCTGTCAGTGCCGAGATCGACGCGTGTGCAGTGGTCCTGCACTGATGGCCTCCTGATCACTGGTCAGCCCCCCACTCCTGCAAAGCCGGTTCTCTGTCCCTCCACTGCCTGATCACTGGCTCCTAGAATATTTCCGGGCTTAGCCTGGAGCTCGCCCCCTCAACCCCTCCATTACTGCCTCCCCCAATCTCTAGCCCTCCGCACCCCCCGCCTGCAGTCCCGCCCACCCTGATCGTTGGCCTCTGTCCTCCCCGCACCAGTCCCTATGTAGAGTGACAGCGGGACCTCACACCCCTACTGATTGTCCCCATATGCTCCACCTCCTTGACATTGCCTAATTCCCCATGGACAGTGCCAAGGTGCCTCCTGGGCATTGGCACTTTGCCCCTTGTGCAGTGCCAGGGGGAACAGGATGGCACTGCCAGGGTGCCAATGCCTAGGGGCACCACACTCCTGCTGCCCAATCCCGGGGGGGGGGGCGGGGGGTGTGGTCCCAAATGACCCCCACCCCCTTCACTCCAGCAGAGTCAGGCTGCTAGTTCTCCAAAAGTGGGAAGCTACTCTACATCCCACTGGAATGAACCATTCCTGGCAGGCCAGGATGGGATGTGAGACTGAGGTGCGGGGCTGAAGTCTCTGGGTCCGCTAATCTCAGCTAAATGAGATTAAAATCACCGTGTTGATAGTATTTGCGCCTCCCCACCAATTTCCAGCGCCAAGCAGATGTTGACGGAAATCCGGTGCTGGGAGATGCTAGCAGGTTGCGAATATGTACGTGAACCCTGTGAATCGGCCAACGCGACAATCCCCTGGATTGGGAGAATTACAGCCTTGAACCCCCACCTAATCCCATTTGCCAGCTCTTGGCCCATAGCCCTGAATGTTATGGTGTGCCAAGTGCTCATCCAGATACTTTTTAAAGGGTGTGAGGCATCCCGCCTCCACCACCCTCCCAGACAGCACATTCCAGACCCTCACCACCCTCTGGGCAAAAAGGTCTTTCCTCACATCCCCCCCTAAATCTCCCACCCTCATCTTGAACCTGTGTCCCCTCATGACTGACCCTTCAATGAAGGGGAACAGCTGCTCCTTATTCACTCTGTCCATACCCATCATAATCTTGAACAATTCAGTCTTCCCTGTTCCAACCAAAACAACCCAAGCCTACCCAACCTTTCTTAATAACTTAAATGTTCCGTCCCCCTGTTGGATCTCCTCTGCACCCCCTCCAGTGCCATCACATTCTTCCTATAATGTGGCGGCCAGAACTGCTCACAGTACACCAGCTGTGACCTCACCAAAGTCATATATAACTCCATGACCTGCTTGCTTTTGTAATCTAGACTGCAATTGATAAAGGCAAGTGTCCCATGTCATGTCAACATGTCATTCAAAAAGGTCACAGTGCAGGTCACACCCCAGAGGCAAGTGTGTTACTGAAGCATGGCTATCGCTTTGTGAGGGGAAATTGGAGGGGAACAGGACAGGATGACTGACAGCCACTGAGCAGTCCATCAAGTTCCAGGTGATATGGGTCTTGTATCTGTTGTGTGGGAGACCTCTGGTGGTGTGTTCATGTATAACAATTCCAGCTGGCACTAACCTTTACAAACTCACACGCTCCCCTCCCACATTCCATACCACTGATTTGATATTTACATCTTTAAAAAGCAGCATTTCATTCTCTGAAGGACTTGCAAAGTTTGAGTTAAGTAAAGAAAATTGCACAAAATACTGCTGATCTCACCGCCAAACTGAGCTATCATAAAGATCTGGGAAAAGTATTAAAATAAACTCCCTCTGCACATTTTCAGAACTTTGCTCTGTATCTAACCCCGTTCTGTATCTGTCCTGGGAGTGTTTGATGGGGACAGTGTAGAGGGAACTTTACTCTGTGTCTAACCCCGTTCAGTATCTGTCCCGGGAGTGTTTGATGGGGACAGTGTAGAGGGAACTTTGCTCTGTATCTAACCCCATTCTGTATCTGTCCTGGGAGTGTTTGATGGGGACAGTGTAGAGGGAACTTTGCTCTGTATCTAACCCCGTTCTGTATCTGTCCTGGGAGTGTTTGATGGGGACAGTGTAGAGGGAACTTTACTCTGTGTCTAACCCCGTTCAGTATCTGTCCCGGGAGTGTTTGATGGGGACAGTGTAGAGGGAACTTTGCTCTGTATCTAACCCCATTCTGCATCTGTCCTGGGAGTGTTTGATGGGGACAGTGTAGAGGGAACTTTGCTCTGTATCTAACCCCGTTCTGTATCTGTCCTGGGAGTGTTTGATAGGGACAGTGTAGAGGGAGCTTTACTTGTAATCATGGGTAAGAATACTGCTGGCAAGGATATTGTTGGGCCTTTATTGCTTATCACTATTTTTCCTTGCAAATAGCTTCTTTTGTTTGAGGTGATTGAGAGGCCACATTAGGGGGTAGTTACAAGGCACTGATGCAAGTGTGGGACTGGAGTTACATACAGACACAGTACAGATAGAGGCAGATTTACTGTTACTGAGGCCCTGTTCTCACCTCTCCATCTTAGCCCACCCCAATCTCATCGCTCCCCCATCCACAACGCCCCCCTCCAAAACTCACCTCTCCCACCCACTCTCACATCACAAAATGGAAAGTCAGAAGCTACAAAAATATATAAGTTGTTCACTGCCTTTTCACTTGTGAAAATGTACCAGTATGATTGGATGTCAGCATCCTTGGGGTTACAATTGACCAGAAATTCAATTGGACTCCCAACATAAACAAGAGCAGGTCAGAGGCTAGGAATACAGCGGCGAGTAACTCACCTCCTGACTCCTCAAAGTCTATCCACCATCTACAAGGCACAAGTCAGGAGTGTGATGGAACACTCCCCACTTGCCTGGATGGGTGCAGCTCCAACAACACTCAAAAAGCTCAACACCATCCAGACAAAGCAACCCGCTTGAGTGGCACCACATCCACAAACATTTACCCCCTCCACCTCCAACGCTCAGTGTGTACTATCTACAAGATGCACTGCAGCAATTCACCAAAGATCCTTACACAGCACCTTCCAAACCCATGACCACTTCCATCTAGAAGGACAAAGGTAGCAGATACATTGGAACACCACCACCTGCAAGTTCCCCTCCAAGCCACTCACCATCCTGACTTGGAAATATATTGATGTTCCTTCGCAGTCGCTGGGTCAAGATCCTGGAATTCTTTCCCTAACGGCATTGTGGGTCAATCCACAGCACATGGACCGCAGTGTCTCAAGAAGGCTCACTACCACCTTCTCAAGGGGCAACTAGGGGTGGGCAATAAATACTGGCCAGCCAGCGACACCCATGTCCCACGAATGAATTAAAAACAAAGACTGCCTGGCAGGAATCCAGGCTGAGCTCTGCTCAGATTAACAGTGAGGATGGTTTATTGCAATGTGAGTTCTGAGGTGAGCAAAGATGGAACTTGTTTGTTTCCCTTTATTCAGGTCAGATAATAATTTGCAATCCAACATTGGACTGCCTGAGAGATGCTGAAAAACAAAATCAACCAATTCCTAACATCCCTCAACCCATTTCTCTTCATCCTCAGAGAATGACCTCTACTCCTAAACTCTTTTCTCAAAGTTTCCATATTACCTGTTTATTTAATATGAAATAAGCCATTCTACCCAGTGAATACCATCAGGCAATGTCTCCAGAACCAGCAATGTTTTGTAGTTCCATTGTCATTTCAGAGTCCACTTGTTCAACTTCTGCAGTTGATGTATCTCTGGAAATCAGGGTGGCGCGGTGGCACAGTGGTTAGCACTGCTGCCTCACAGCGCCAGGGACCCAGGTTCAATTCCTGGCTTGAGTGAGTGTCTGCGAGGAGTTTGCACATTCTCCGCGTGTCTGCATGGGTTTCCTCTGGGTGCCCCAGTTTCCTCCCACGGTCCAAAAATGTGCAAGTCAGTTGCATTGGTCGTACTAAATTCTCCCTCAGTGTACCTGAACAGATGCCAAAGTGTGGCGACTAGAGGATTTTCGCAGTAACTTCATTGCAGTGTTAATGTAAGCCTACTTGTGATTATTAAATTAACTTAGCTTAAACTTAAATCAGCAAGTCTTCAGATACTTCATGCATGCATGTTGGATCAATGTTCACAGTTCAATACTTTGAGCTTTATAAAATAAAATGAAATAGCTTCAAACTTCAATTTTCTAGGTTTTTGATTAACAGATTGTTGCTTCACATTGCTAAAGAAACTAATCTTGACTTTAGACAGCTAATAATGTGTCTGAAAGAGCAGGTATTTGCATAGTCAATCCCACACTTTTATCAGGTTTTAACTCTGGAAAAATGGAATTCAACTTTTCATTATGAAGCTGTGAGCCTGATCATGGCTTTCAAAGAAATTTCACTCTATTCACCCCCCCCCCTCAAAAACTTATTCCCCCCCCGCACTCATTCCCCCTCACACAGTCTCCCTTCCTCCACATCCTCATAAACTCTCCCTCTCTGCAACCCCCTTACAAATTCTCCCTTCCCCCACAAACCCCTTTCAAACTCTCCATCCCTGCAATCCCCTCACATTCTCTCCCCCCCAGTCCCCTCACACACTCTCCCAGTCTCCCTCACTTCAGGTCGTCGAGACAGCCTTCCTCACCCACGCGTGCCTGCTGTCGGCCTAGGAGCAGGGACCCTGCTCCTGGCAACACCTTCAGCTTCCTCGCACGGTATCCCGGTTGTGGGCAGCCGCCTTGCCTCTCCCTCACCCGCCCACCTGCTGCCAACTTTTACTTACCTTCCCACTCTTTTTGGTTCTCATCCAAGGGGAGGTGATGGCTTAGTGGTATTATTGCTGGACAATTAATCCAGAAACTCAGTTAATGTTCTGGGGACCAAGATCAGTATTGGGACCACAATTGTTTATGATTTACATAGATGATTTGGAGGTAGGGACCAAGTGTAGTGTGTCAAAATTTGCAGATGACACTAAGATGGGTGGAAGACCAAAGTGTGCAGAGGACGCTGAAAGTCTGCAAAGGGATAGAGATAGTCTAAGTGAGTGGGCGAGGGTCTGGCAGATGGAGTACAATGTTGGTAAATGTGAGGTCATCCATTTTGGTAGGAGTAACAGCAAAATGGACTATTATTTAAATAGTAAAAAATTGCAGCATGCTGCTGTGCAGAGGGACCTGGGTGTCCTTGTGCAAGAATCACAAAGAGTTGGTTTGCAGGTGCAGCAAATAATTAAAAAGGCAAATGGAATTTTGTCCTTCATTGCTAGAGGGATGGAGTTTAAAAACAGTGAGATTATGTTGCAGCTGTGAAAGATGCTGGTGAGACCACACCTGAAGTACTGTGTACAGTTTTGGTCTCCTTAGTTGAGGAAGGATATACTGACACTAGGTGCAGAGGAGATTCACTAGGTTGATTCCGGAGTTGAGAGGGTTGGCTTATGAGGAGAGACTGAGTAGACTGGGGCTATACTCATTGGAATTCAGAAGAATGAGGGGAGATCTTATGAAAATATATAAGATTATGAAGGGAATAGTTAAGATAGAAGCAGGGAAGTTGTTTCCATTGGTGGGTGAAACTAGAACGAGGGGCATAGCCTCAAAATAAGGGGAAGCAAATCTAGGACTGAGTTGAGGAGGAGCTTCTTCACACAAAGGGTTGTGAAACTGTGCCCTGCCCAGTGAAGCAGTTGAGGCTACCTCACTGAATGTTTTTAAGGCAAAGATAAATAAATTTTGAACAGTAAAGGAATTAAGGGTTATGGTGAGCGGCCGGGTAAGTGGAGCTGAGTCCATGAAAAGATCAGCCATGATCTCGTTGAATGGCGGAGCAGGCTCGAGGGGCCAGATGGTCTACTCCTGCTCTTAGTTCTTATGACCCGGGTTCGAATCCCACCACAGCAGATGATGGAATTTGAATTCAATAAAAATATCTGAAATTACGAATCTACTGATGACCATGAAATCATTGTCAATTGTCAGAAAAAAACTCATCTGTTTCACTTTTGGGGAAGGAAGTCTGCCATCCTTACCTGGTCTGGCCTACATGTGACTCCAGAGCCACAGTAACGTGGTTGACTCTCAACTGCCCTCAGGCAAGCAAGGGATGGGCAAATAATGCTGGCCAGCCAGCGACATCCATGTCCCACGAAGGAATAAAAGAAAGTCTGATTTTACTCTGCACAGGTTTGAGTCTATCAGCAGTAAATGTGGGGAGTAGTCAGCTTCTGATTGGATGCCCTGCTAACTGTCTGGACATGTTGAAGTGCACTCCAGGTGAGCTGACTGTTTTCCAGTCCTGGGTCTGGCTGGGATGCATGGCGGCCAGAGGCAGGGACACCCAGAGGGCCTGTAACTAGCCACGGTGTGTTCCTTTGTAAATCCATCCCTGAATCCTGGGATGTTTCTGTCAGTAAAGAGCCATTACTGAGCCAAAGGGTTTTCACAACAACCCAACAGATTCACGGTCACCCGTTCTGATGCCAGCTTTTTATTTTCCATAATTTTTAAAAATAGAATTAAAATTTTCAGAATACCAGAGGGGGAGGTGATTTCAGTGTGATGTTATCACTGCACTGCCTGTGGAAGCAGATTCAATAGGAACTTTCAGAAGGGACGTCAACACATTCTTGAAAGGGGAGATTTTGTGGGATTTGGGAAATGTACAGGGAGAGTGGGACTAACCGGATGGCTCTTTCAAAGAGCTAGCACCAGTTCAATAGACTGAATGGACTCCTCCTGTACTGTGTGAATCTGTGATGTGTGTACTTTCTGCAATTACTTAGTTGATTCACCCGAAGTAAGTGATAGTGAACTTGATAAATGGCTATAAACAGTTGATTATCAGATTGGGCACTAAGAACATTTCAGAGATAACTAAACAACAGATAAGGCCATAAACAATATGGCATTGTAGATTTATTCCATTTCAGATGACACTTTGATCATGTTTATTACATTGACCTTTATCACCCACTATCGAACCTCAAGAACAGCAATCAAACCACTCCCAGAGGCTGTGTGTGTTTGTGCAATCCCTCCTACACTGTCCCCAAACATCAAAACGTAGAAACAGGAGAGGGCCATTCAGCCCCTTGATTCTGCTCCATCATTCAGTTGGATCATGGCTGATCTTTTAGCTCAACACCATCTTCCTGTACTATCCCCATATCTCTTGATGTCATCAGTATCTAGAAATCTATTGGTCTCTGCTTTGAATATACCCAATTATTAAGACTCCACAGCCCAAACACTCCCAGGACAGGTACAGCACAGGGTTAGACACAGAGTAAAGCTCCCTCGACACTGTCCCCATCAAACACTCCCAGGACAGGTGCAGCACCGGGTTAGGTACAGAGTAAAGCTCTCTCTACACTGTCTCCATCAATCACTCCCAGGACAGGTACAGCATGGGGTTAGATACAGAGTAAAGCTCCCTCTACACTGTCCCCATGAAACACACCCAAGACAGGTACAGCACAGGGTTAGATACAGACTAAAGCTTTCTCTACACTGTCCCCATCAAACACTCCCAGGACATGTACAGCACGGAGTTAGATAGAGAGTAAAGCTCCCTTTGCACTGTCCCCATCAGCATTTACCTATCTGTATTCTACACTGTTGACCCAGTTTTGAACTGATTGTCCAAATGGTCTTTTTCATGTTTGGCAACAGTTTTCCTTCATGCCTTTGTTTGTCTCCTAGATCATATAGAAATTACAGCACAGAAACCAGGCCATTTGGCCCATCTACACCCTGCTGGTTTTTAATGCTCCTCCCATCCCTCTTCATCTCACCCCATCAACATAACTCAATTCCTTTCTGCTGTACCAGATATCCAACTTCCTCTTAAATAGATCTCTGATCAGAACTCCTTAAGGAGTTATCTAAACATAGGAACAGAATTAGGTCATTCATCCCCTTGAGGCTGTGCTGCCCCTGATGGGCAATTAATTGACTTCCAAACATGAGAGCGAGTCAGTGGAGTGATAAAACTCTGAGTGACAAATTCCCCAATCCTTCTGATCTGTCCATTCAATAACTCAAACTAAAGGAATTGCATTTTGTATAATTAATTCTTGCTGGTTTGTGCAAACTCAGTTCTTCCTTGCTGTTGCTCCGTTGTGCTGTGTCCGGTTCTTTTGCCCATTCACTGGGAGCTTGTTGCTGTCTTTGGTAGAATAAAGGAACATGGAGTGTAATTTTCAGTGATGAAAGTTTAAACTCTGAGGAACATTTATTTAATTTTGTGCAAAATATAAAAAGCAAGTTGATTCATTCAATTTTTGCAAATTACATTAATTTCTGGGACATCAGTAAGCCTTTGATTTTGAAAGATACTGTGCCAGTGTTAATCCTGTGACCATTCCCATCACTGATCGCACTGCCAGAATTTTTGGGAATTCCCAATGTCCATTCAGGCTGTGGACACTATCAGTGCCTCTCCATCTAACTGAAGGCATCCCCCTGCCATTGGGGAAAGATTACCCAGACTCCTCAACTCTAAGACCCTATTTCCTCCACTCTTTGCCCCATCCCCCCATCAATCCCCCATACCAACAGATCATATAGCGTAGAAGCAGAAGTAGGCCATTTGGCCCATTGAGTCTGCTCTGTCATTCATTGAGATCATAGAATCATAGAAGTTTACAGCATGGAAACAGGCCCTTCGGCCCAACTTGTCCATACCGTCCATTTTTTTAAGCCCCTAAGCTAATCCCAATTGCCCGCATTTAGTCCATGTCCCTCTATACCCATCATACCCATGTAACTATCTAAATGCTTTTTAAAAGACAAAATTGTACCCACCTTTACTACTACCTCTTGCAGCTTGATCCAGACACCTACCACCCTCTATGTGAAAAAATTGCCCCTCTGGACACTTCTGTATCTCTTCCCTCTCACCTTAAACCTATGTCCTCTAGTTTTAGACTCCCCTACCTTTGGGAAAAGATATTGACTATCTAGCTGATCTGTGCCCCTCATTATTTTGTAGACCTCTATAACATCACCCCTCAGCCTCCCACGCTCAGAGAAAAGAGTCCCAGTTTATCCAGCCTTTCCTTATAACTCAAACCACTGGTCACAGGCCTCCAGTTTGAAAAACAATCCTCTGGTTTCTGTCATGATTGATCTGATGTGATAATCCTCAGCAGTGCTGGGTCCACAGATTTTTGACATTTATATTAATGATTTGGATGAGAATATAGGAGACATGGTTAGTAAGTTTGCAGATGACACCAAGATTGGTGGCATAGTGGACAGTGAAGAAGGTTATGTAGGATTGCAACAAGATCTTGATCAATTGGGTTAGTGGACTGGTGAATGGCAGATGGAGTTTAATTTAGATAAATGCGTGGTGATGCATTTTGGTGCTTTGAACCAGGCTACGACTTACTCAGTTAATGGTAGGGTGTTGGGGAGAGTTACAGAACAAAGAGATCTAGGGATACATGTTCATAGCTCTTTGAAAGTGGAGTCACAGGTAGACAGAGTAGCAAAGAAGGCATTCGGCATGCTTGGTTTCATTGGTCAGAACACTGAATACAGAAGTTGGAATGTCTTGTCGAAGTTGTATAAGACATTGTTAATACCACACTTGCAATACTGTGTACAATTCTGGTCACCCTATTATAGAAAAGATACTATTAAACTAGGAAGAGTGCAGAAGAGATATACGAGGATGCTACCAAGACTTGATGGTTTGAGTTATAAGGAGAGACTGGATAGACTGGGATGTTTTTCTCTGGAGCATAGAAGGCTGGGGGTGATCTTATTGAGGTCTACAAAATGAGGGGCAGAGATTAGCTGGTCAGTCAATATCTTTTCCCAAAGGTAGGGGAGTCTAAAACTAGAGGGCATAGGTTTAAGGTGAGAGCGGAGAGATACAAAAGGGTCTAGGGGGGCAATTTTTTCACGGGGTGATGAGTGTCTGGAACAAGTTGCCCGAGGTAGTAGTAGAGGTGGGTACAATTTTGTCTTGTAAAAAGCATTTAGACAGTTACATGGATAAAATGGGCATAAAGGGATATGGGCCAAATGTGGGCAATTAGGACTAGCTTTGGGGTTTTAAAAAGAAAGGGCAGCATGGACAAGTTGGGCCTAAGGGCCTGTTTCCATGCTGTAAACCTCAATGACCTCTATAACTCTGCTTTCTCGCCTTACCCCCATAACCCTTGATTCCCTTACTGAACAAAAATCTATCTCAGCTTTGAACATACTTAATGACCCAGCCTCTACAGCAGTAAAGAATTCCACAGATTCACTACCTTCTGAGAAAAGAAATTCCTCCTCATCTTTGTCTTCAATGAGTGACGTCTTTGTCTAAGATTTTGCTCTCTGACCCTAGACTCTCCCACAGGAGGAAACAAACCCTCAGCACACAAACATACGGATAAGGAGTAGGAATAGCCATTCAGCCCTCAAGCCTGCTCTGCCAATTAATAAGATCTGACAGTAACCTCAAATCTGCATCCTGCCTATTCCTGATAATCTCTCACCCCCTTGCTTACCAAGAATCTATCCATCTCTGCCTTAAGAAGTCCCTGCTTCTACAACCTTTTTTCAGAAGAGAGTTCCAAAGACTCAACTCTGAGTGGAAGTATTTTGCCTCACCCCCATTTTAAATGGGTGACCCCATATTTTTAAACAGTGACCCTTAGTTCTAGAGTCTTCCACAAGAGGAAACATTCTCTCCACATCCACCCCATCAACACCCCTCAGGATCTTGGATATTTCAATCAAGTCACCTCTCAGTGTCCAGCACATATGGAGCTAACCTCTCCAACCTTTCCTCATGAAAACAGCTCGCTCATTCCTGGTATTACTCTAGTAAACCTTCTTTGAACTGTGAATATATTTGCATCTTTCCTTAAATAAGGAGACCAATACTGTACACAATACTCCAGATGAGATCTCGCCAATGCCCTTACAGTTAAAGCACAACCTCTGTACATTTTGAATGGATCTATCCTGCGTTAAGTTGATCTTTCTCTACACCCTAGCTATGACTATAACCACCACGTTCTGCACTCTCTCGTTTCCTTCTCTATGAATGACATACTTTGTCTGTAAAGTGCCCAAAACACAATACTTTTCACTGTACACTATTGTATATGTGCCGGTTTGTATATGTTCACTAACATATGGGACAATGATGAATCAAATCAAATACATTTGTGTCCAATTCCCCTCACAATAAATGATAACATTCTATTAGCTTTCCTAGTTACTTGCTGCAGAAAGATTTGGATTTCATTGAGAGTTCCTTGTCCTGCATCAAACTCTTAAACCAGGGCTAAATATGATGGGCGTTTTAGGATATTTTTGGTTCCATCACAATCACTTAAACAAAGCTTCAATCACAGAGAGCTTGCATTTATATAGCACCCATCGTATCCAAAGACTTTTGTGGATAATGGCTAACTTTTAAAAACTGTTATGTGGAGGGTTACAATAGAAACTTTCAGGATGGAGATCTATATGAAGTTATAGTTCTAGAAACCTCAAAGTTCAGAGGGTTGCAAGGATTGTAAGAGGGGGCAGAGAGGCTGGAGAGGAGTTTGAACATGAGGACGAGAAGTCTTAGTGAGATGTTTCTGGAGCTGGAGCCACAGAGTCAGTGAGCGACAGGAGATGGTGGTCGAATGGAAATCAGTGTGAGTTGGAAATGCTTGAAGCAAGACTGGTTCCAATCCCATTGCGCCGATTCTGTGATCTGCATTCGGCAATGTCTCCTACAACCACTGTCCTGAACACGTTTCCCTGATTTTGTTTTGAGATTAAAAACTCTGGTAAACATTGAGATCGGAAATTACTAATTGTCAGACTGACTCATCCTGGGCTCCTGCTGCAACTGGAGTGTTGGGAATGTAGGAAACTTTTAGCATTTGTGGCTGGTAGGATTGGGGATTGTTCCTACTGGGAGACTCCATTTTTGGATAGACCACTGCCCGCCTCGTAGCAAAGCTGATAATGATACTGCCACCTCTGGAGCCTGAGCCACATAGTGCATAGCGTCCCCTCCACACCCAGGAAGATCGCAGGCTCGGCTGGGATTGGGATGGCGGTGCTGGGTTTCAGCCTCAGCAAAATGGGTGGGAATTGGATGAAAACAGCTATAGTTTCCACTCCTGATGAATTTGATTTGATTTATTATTGTCGCATGTATCAGTATACAATGAAAGGTATTGTTTCTTGTGCACTATACAGACAAAGCATATCATTCATTGAGAAGGAAACGAGAGAGTGCAGAATGTAGTGTTACAGTCTTAGCGAGGGTGTGGAGAAAGAGCAACTTAGTTCAAGGTAAGTCCATTCAAAAGTCTGGCATCAGCAGGGAAGAAGCTGTTCTTGAGTCGGTTGGTACGGGAGCTCAAACTTTTGTACCTTTTTCCAGATGGAAGAAGGTGGAAGAGAGAATGTCCAGGGTGCATGTGGTCCTTAATTATGCTGGCTGCTTTTCTGAGGTAGCAGAAAGTTTAGACAGAGTCAATGGATAGGAGGCTGGTGTGAGTGATGGATTGGGTTTCGTTGAAGGCCAATGGTCTTGGGCAGAGCAGGAGCCATACCAAGCTGTGATACCACCAGAAAGAATGCTTTCTCTGGCACAATTGTAAAAGTTGGTGAGAGTCGTACAGTAATGGTGCTTCTGCTAAAAAGAAAACAACTCTAGTTGGACGCACTCACAAAGATCCCGTCCATCAAACATCTTCATTTAAACAAGAGGGGTAGCCCACCCACCCCAGTGGGCTTCCTGCTCCACCCCCCCCAACCCCAAGGCTCAGTATGACCAGTAAGTCAATGAGATTGGATGTGATCTGAAATATTAATTGGGGCCATTACCCTCTATGTCTGTTTATCTTTGTCTTTATTCTATCTCCTCAGTCTCTGTTCCATTGTTTCTTTTTCTCTTTCTTACTCTGTGTCTATTTTCCACTCTGCATTTTTGCTCTGTCTCTTACTCTGTTTTCTTTTTAATTCCCTCTTCCCTTATAAGAACATAAGAAATAGGAGCAGGAGTAGGCCATCTAGCCCTTCGAGCCTGCCCCGCCATTCAATAAGATCATGGCTGATCTGTCGTGGCTCAGTTCCACATTCCCGCCCTCTCCCCATAACCTTTAATCCCCTCGCTTATCAAAAACCCATCAACCCACGTCTTAAAAATATTTAGCGAGGTAGCCTCCACCACTTCAACAGGCAGAGAATTCCAGAGATTCACCGCCCTTTGAGTGAAGAAGTTCTTCCTCAACTCCGTTCTAAACCGCCCCCCCTTTATCTTGAGGCTGTGCCCCCTAGTCCTACTGTCCTTTCTGAGCGGGAAGAGTCTCTCCACCTCTATCCTATCCATCCCATTCATCATCTTATACGTCTCAATGAGATCTCCCCTCATTCTTCTAAACTCTAACGAGTACAAGCCTAGTTTATTCAGCCTCTCCTCATAGCTCAACCCCCTCAACTCCGGCATCAGCCTAGTAAACCTCCTCTGCACTCCCTCCAAGGCCAAAATATCATTGCATAAGTACGGTGCCCAAAACTGCACACAGTACTCCAGCTGCGGCCTCACCAATGCCCTATACAGCCGCAGCAAGACCTCCCTACTTTTATATTCAATCCCCCTCGCTATGAAGGCCAGCATCCCATTTGCCTTCCTGACCACCTGCTGCACCTGCAAGCTGGGTTTTTGCAACTCATGCACAAGGACCCCAAGGTCCCTCTGCACCGTCGCCTGCTGCAGTTTTTCGCCACGTAAGTAATAATCCTTCCTACCATTATTCCTACCAAAGTGGACCACCTCGCACTTGCCAACATTAAATTCCATTTGCCAGTTCCTGGCCCATTCACCCAGCCTATCTAGATCCTTCTGCAGATTCTCCACACCCTCCGCACAATTTGCCGTTCCACCAATCTTGGTGTCATCAGCAAATTTCGACACCATACACTCGGTTCCCTCCTCCAGATCATCTATATAAATGGTAAATAGCTGAGGCCCCAGCACCGACCCCTGGGGCACTCCACTAGTCACCAACCGCCAATCCGAATAGCACCCATTGACCCCCACTCTCTGCCTCCTATTTGACAACCAAACCTCTATCCACGCTAACACCCTACCCCCAACTCCATGTCCCCTGACCTTCTGCAATAACCTCTTGTGAGGTACCTTGTCAAACGCCTTCTGAAAATCAAGAAAGACCACATCCACCGGCTCTCCTTTATCCACCGCCCTAGACACATCCTCATAGAACTCCAGTAAATTTGTCAGACACAACTTCCCTTTAACGAAACCATGCTGCGTCTGCCCTATCAAGCAATTCCCTTCAAGATGCCTCGCTATTTCCTCCTTGATGACGGATTCTAACATTTTACCTACAACAGACGTTAAACTAACCAGCCTATAATTCCCTGCCTTTTGCCTGGCACCCTTCTTAAACAACGGCGTAACATTAGCCGTTTTCCAATCTTCCGGCACTTCCCCGGAATCCAGCGACGTCTGGAAAATAACCACCAAGGCATCCACTATCACCTCCGCCATTTCTTTCAGAACCCTCGGATGCATTCCATCCGGTCCTGGGGACTTGTCCACAATCAGCCCCTCCAGTCTGTCGAGCACCGCCTCTCTAGTAACAGTAATGTCACTGAGACCCTCCAGTCCTACCACCTTTCCATCGCTAACACCCGGCAAATTATTCACGTCCTCCTCCGTGAAGACCGAAACAAAAAAGTTATTCAAGACCTCAGCCATATCCCCATCCCCTACCACTAAGTCCCCTTTCTCATCCTCTAAGGGTCCAACGTTCACCCTAGCCAGCCTCTTCCTTTTTATATATTTATAAAAACTCTTGCTATCCTTTTTTATATTAAGCGCTAACCCAGCTTCATAGTTTCTCCTACCCTCCTTTATCAACTTCTTTGTCAATCTTTGTTGACATTTAAACCTCTCCCAATCCTCTTCTCGCCCACTACTCTTAGCTACTCTAAACGCCTCCACTTTTAATTTAACACTTTCCTTCACCTCCTTCATTATCCACGGCTTATTACCTCTCCTCCTACGGTCCTTTTTGACCATCGGAATAAATTTCTGCTGAGCACCAAGAAAGATCTCCTTAAAGATCCTCCACTGCTCCTCAGCAAACCTACCTTCCAACGCGCTCCCCCAGTCCACATTCGCCAATTCTTCTCTCATCCTACCGTACTCCCCTCTGTTCAAACAAAGGACGCGTGTCTGGGAACCCACTTTCTCCTCTTCCATCTGCACCAGAAACTCCACCATACAATGATCACTGTCCCCAAGAGGATCCTTCACCGCAAGGTCCCTAATTCTACCTGCCTCATTACATAGCACCAGATCCAAGATAGCTCGCTCCCTCGTCGGCTCCAACACACACTGTTCAAGGAAACTATCCAGGCAGCATTCCAAGAACTCCTCCTCGAGCCCACCGCGTCCAACATGGGTCGACCAATCAATATGCAGATTGAAATCCCCCATAATTACGGCCATCCCATTCCTGCACGCCGCACTTATTTGCGCGTTAACAGCCCGCCCCACCTCCAGGTCATTATTCGGGGGCCTATAGACGACACCCACCAGCGTCTTCCTCCCGTTTGCTGTTCCTAATCTCGACCCACAACGATTCCACTTTCTGCTCCTTGGCTCCAATATCATCCCTTGCTACCACCCTGATGCTATCCTTAATCAGCAGAGCTACGCCCCCCCCTTTTTCCTCCCGCCTATCCTTCCTAAACACTTGATACCCCTGGACATTCAGCTCCCAGTCCCTGTCACCTTGCAGCCACCTTGCAGTCTCTGTAATGGCCACCAGATCATATCCATTTGTGCTTATCTGCACCACCAGCTCATCCACTTTATTCCGAATGCTTCGTGCATTCAGATACAGTGCCTTCATCCCAGCCTTCACCTGGGCCCTATTTGCCGGAACGCCACCAACCATACTCACGCCCCCTACTCCCTTTATTATTGGGACATCCTCGGCCTCTTCCCTTACCTGTACCCTCTCCTTAACTTTAGGCCTCGTAATGTCACCTACCCTCGCCGCCGCCCCCCCCCCCCCCCCCCCCCCCCCGCCAATTAGTTTAAAGCCCTGTCTACAGTCCTCTTTACACGATTCGCCAGGACTCTGGTCCCAGCACGGTTCAGACCAACCCCATCCCGCCCGAACAGGTCCCACCTACCCCAATACTGATGCCAATGCCCCATAAATTCAAACCCATTCCTCCCACACCAATCCCTGAGCCACCCATTCACTTCCTTAATCCTATCAACCCTACGCCCGTCTGCACTCGGTTCAGGCAGTAGCCCAGAGATAACCACCTTGTCGGTTCTCCTTTTTAATTCCATTCCCAGCTTCTCATACTCCCTCCCCAGACCCTCAGTTCGCATTTTGCCTACGTCGTTGGCACCCACATGTACCACAATGACCGGGTTCTCACCCTCCCATTCCAGGTTCCTCTGCAGCCCAGATGCGACATCCCGGACCCGAGCACCAGGCAGACAACACACCCTTCTGCGCATTTTGTCATTGCGACAAAGGACAGTGTCAATACCCTTCACCCCACTATCCCCAATCACTACTACGTTCCTTTTCACCTTCTCCTTGCCTATGTCCTGCTGCATCACTGCACTGTGTGCAGTTTGCTCACCGACCTCACCTTCCTCGTCCTCGTCCACACTGGAAGCAAGAACCTCAAACCTGTTATGCAGATTGAGAGGCTGAGGCCTCCTCTCCCCACCCCCTTCCTCCGCTCCCCACCCCCCTTCCTCTCAGCAGCCCCCTCTTGTTCCTGACCCTTAGAGTTAGCCAGTCCAGGGGGGATGGATGTCACTTGCACCCCATTGACAATGGCACCCTCTCTCCCCCTGATGAGCCTTATTTTGTTCTTATCCTTTCCTTATTTGTTCATTTCCATTTCACTGGTTTTGTCCCTACTTCTCTCTATTCTGGTTTTTCCCCCTTTGTGTGTCTCTGCTTCATTGTGTTTCTATCTGTTTCTTCTTTCTTTTGTTCCCCCCTTTTGTGTATTTGTCTCAGGCCCTTCCTCTCTCTCTCTCTCTCTTTCTTTCTTTGTTTCATTCTTTTGATCGTCTCTCACTCTGTCCGCCTATCCCCATCTTTTATCTGATAATCTCCGACGTTCTGTCTCTTTGTTTATCTCTGTTTCTTTCCCTGTCTGTTCTGTATATCACTTCCCCCCTCTCTATCTATCTCTTTATCTGTTTTTGCCGTAATGCATTTGCCAGCTAACACAGGGTCAGAGGAACAAAAAAAGCCTTATTGATGTGTTATACAAACACCAATCACAGTGTGAGGCACGCGGGTAGAGATTGTGAGAGATAGAGAGAGAGAAATTTCACGTGGAACTTGCAGGAGCTGCCTCTGAACAGCACTGTTGCATTAACGTTGGGGTAATTCTCTCCAACTATCTCTCTGTAAGAATGCTTGATGCTGTGGTGACAGTTTGGAGTCAAAAGATTTGCTTTTTTCTGATGATACCACCTCTCATTCTGACAAGGCCATTATACACACATTAAAGAGGAGTGGGAAGAGGACTTGTACATTTGGAAACTTCTAGGAACATAGGAAAAGATCGAGTGTTGACAAGAAAAAATAAGTCATTTCTACAGGCATTTTGTTACCATCAATACATCTTGTTGGTTTGATTGGGAGGTACTAGCACACTCTCTCCATTACTAAGGAAGTGGAATTAAAATAGTTCAGGGAAACGGAAAATTAGTTTTAAGATAATTGACAAAGGAAGTAGAAGTGGAGATGGGATCTTTATTCACTCAGCAAGTTGTGATCTTTTAAAATTCTGGCTGAAATGACAGTGGAAGCAGATTCAATTGTAATTTTCAATGGAGAATTGGATAAATAGTTGTAAAGGAAAGGTATTCCAGGGTTGTAGAGAAAGAGCAGGGGAGAGGCAGAGTAGTTTATTCTTTCACTGAATGTAGGCATTGCTGACAAGACAAACATTTGTTGCCCATCCCTAATTACCCTAAAGGTGGTGTTGGGGAACTGCTGATTTTAGTTGCTGCTGTAGGTACATCTGCAGTGCTGTTAGGGAGGGAAGTCCAAGATTTTGACCCAGTGACAGTGTAGGAACAATGATATATTTCCAAGTCAGGATGGTAAGTGGCTTGGAGGGGAACTTGCAAGTGATTTGATTTATTATCGTCACATGTATTAGTATACAGTGTGAGAAGTATTGTTTCTTACATGCTATACAGACAAAGCATACCGTACATGGAAAAGGAAAGGAGAAAGTGCAAAATGTAGTGTTACAGACATAGCTAGGATGTAGAGAAAGATCAGAGTGTGTTAAGAATTAGAGTACAGTTTTAAAAGTGTAGAACAAGAGTAAAAGATAGAATTAGAGGGTGTGCTGGGCACAGCTTGCAAGAAATTCCTCGCTCCGGCACCATCTTGTACTATATCCATAGGTGGTGATGTTCATGTGCATTTATGGGCGGCACGGTGGCACAGTGGTTAGCACTGTTGTCTCAGTGCCAGGGTCCTGGGTTCAATTCCAGCTTGTGGTGACTGTGTGGAATTTCACATTCCCCCATGTCAGTGTGGGTTTCCTCCGGATGCTCCGGTTTCCTCCCCCAGTCCAAAGATGTGTAAGTTAGGTGGATTAGCCATGGAAAATTATAAATAGGATGTAGCACAGGATGTAAACTCAATAGGCTGAAGACCTCCTTCTGCACTATAGGGATTCCATGGTTTTACCCTTATCCCTCTAGGGGGTAGAGATTGTGAATTTGGAAGGTGCTGCCTAAGGAGCCTTGGTGATTTCAAAGACACACAACACAAGGTGCTCATTGGCATCCCTGATTGAGATGCCTTCACATCTCCAAGTGTTACGCCATCAATTAAACACCATTTAAATCACTTGTTATGTGGGAAACACAGCAGCAAATTTCTGCACAGCAAGATCCACCTTAGCACTGAGATAATCTGATTTAGTGATGGTGCATGAGAGATAAATATTAACCCAGAACACCAACGAGAACTCCCCGCTCTTCTTTAGAATAGTGAAATGAGAACATTTACATCTATCCAAGAGGGCAGAGAGCCAAAAGACAGCACCTCAATTGGATCTCCACTCATCCTTCTAAACTCCAGCAAGAATCTGCCTAAACTGCCCAATCTCTCTTCGTAAGACAAACCCCTCATCTCTGGAATCAATCTAGTGAATCTCTCTTCGTAAGACAAACCCCTCATCTCTGGAATCAATCTAGTGAACCTCTTCTAAACCACCTCTAATGAAACTCCATCCCTCCTCAAGTAAGGATTCCAAAAACTGTCCACAGTATTCCAGATGTGGTCTCACTAATGCTTTGTACAGAAACATTTCGCCATTTTTATATTCCATTTCTTTAGCAGTAAATACCAAGATTCTATTTGCCTTCTTTATTACCCGATGTACATGCATACCAGCTTTCTGCAATTCATACACAAGGACACTCAGATCCCTCTGCACCAAAGCGCTCTGAAGTTTCTCTGCATTTAGATAATAATTTGTCTTTGTATTTTTCCTATCAAAATGGAGAACCTTACACTTATCCACATTAAACTCCATCTGCCAAATTTTGCCCCATTCACTTATCCATTTGTAAATTCCTTATTTCATTATTGCAACTTACCGTCCCACCAAGGATAGATGACCAAAAGCAAGCCTGTTTGCAGGAGTATCACCATGAAGAGGGATGGAGTGATTTAAGGAAGGAATTTCAGATGGTAATGGTGGGCAGATGATGGCACGGGCAGCATTGGTAGAGAGGTTCGAAATTGGGAATGTACACAAGGCCAGAACAGGAGGAGAGCAGATGCCTTGGAAAGTTGTGGGACTGGAGACAGTTCAAGAGATTGTGGGGGGTGGGAGGCCAGATAGAGGTTTGATGAATTTAAGATTCATTCACAGAGATAGACCTCACCCCATTCTGTAAGTGACCCCAGGGTCCTGCCCCTTCTGCTATTTTGTTCTGAAGTGCATTCCTTTTCCAGATTTCTCCCATTCCGCTGAAAGAGAATTTTCTGAAGACTGAGGTGAGTTGTCTCGTCAAGGGGTTTATGTTTACCCATCACTCCCCTGAGCTCACTGACCTACAGAGTATCTGCATCACCATGGGAAATGTTTTCAAATCTGCTCAGAGTCTATCCCAACCAATCCTAAAGAACCATGGCTCCGGCAAATAAAAATGTGCTTTTCCATTTAAAAAAGAAATCTGGGATATTTATAGAGTCACTGAAAACAGTCCTGGGAGCCACCCATCCCCCTGAGTGACCTCAATGTGAATACATAGTGGTGATTTAGAAAGGAAAATTATTTCTTCCTATTGAAAGATGTATCAGTGAGTGAGAGGTAGAGAGATGGGCTGGGGTCTTCCAGCCCCACTGCAGTGAATGAAGCCTTGACTGAGCATCACATTCTCCATTCTGGCTGGCAGCGACTGGCGGGGCGGGGGGACACGAGAGACTAGAGAATTCCAGCCAGCCTCTCCGAGGTTTGGCCAATGGGGCAAGGTTTTGAAATTGGGAATGAGCAGTAAAGGCTTCTCTCAACATTAGATCTGCCGTGTTGAACTTTTCAACTTGTGGGCTGCAGAATTCAGTGTATATTTCTGAACTGCCTTTGGGTGTTATCGAGAAGGGACTGGCTTTGCATTGGCCAAGTGGTTATCGCTTTAATTGTGGGGGTGGGGGCAATGTCTCGGAAGTAACTGACTCTGTGGACTTGGAAACTTCCTCGAAACCTCCCTGCATCTGGGGGGCACAAAAAGTTTGGAGAACGTTGGAAAGTTTTACTTTCGTTCTGTGTGTTCCACTTCTTCTCGCCAGTTTCGAAAGAATAGTTTAAACGTTGTGGTGTAATTTAAATCGGGAAGTGTGAGGGACATCACCCTTCTCAGTCTCACAGCAATTTATTTTTCCTCTGATGTTCCTCCTGTCTCCATATCCTCTCCTGGAAATATTTCTGTGCATTATCTCTCTCGCTCTAGTTAAACACAAGTTCAAAGTGAACACGAGTCAGCTGGGCAGAGTTTCTGTGCCAAGAGAGAGCTTTGTTTTGAGTCGCTGGGAAGAAGGGAGCTGTTGTGAGGACAGGGATGGACTTCCTCCCTTTCTGAGAAACTCCAACCGTCCCTCCTGAGGACCTGCGAGTGCGGCGCTCCCCCACCTCGCCCAGCTTTGAGATCTTGCTGTGCAATGTCAGGGGCAGGTGAAGCTGAGGGGGAGAGACCTCCGGCTGAAACAGAGCAGACCTTCCCCCTGGGACCTCGCTTGGAGGAGACTTGGCCCGCCTCTGAAGATGGCACAGCCGGGGGGCTCCCCCAGAACGTCAAGAACTTGCTCCAAACTCCCCGAGCCCCCGGGAAATCTCCCGCTGCCTCCCCCAAAGCCTCCCCTCGGAACTCACCCAGAAATTCCCCGCTGCTCTTCCGCAAGCTGATGATGAACCGGAGTATCCGCCTGCAGCGCCGCTTCACTGTGGCACAAACCTGGTAAGGGCGCAGCGCTAACTTGGTAAAAGTGCAATGCGATCCAGGTGGGAAGAAAGGTGAGAACTTTCTCTTATCCTAATATGATACCAAGCTTAGGAGCAACACCCTTCAGGGTGTTTCTGAAATCTCTATCACACTGGGTACAAAACTGTATCTATTACACATCCCTGTTACTGGGTATAACACTGTACATGCTATAGAATGATCCTGTTACTGCGTATACTATAGAATAACCCTGTTACTGGGTATAACACTGCGTATACTATAGAATAACCCTGTTACTGAGTATAACACTGTGCATACTATAGAATAATCCTGTTACTGAGTATAATACTGTACGTACTATAGAATAATCCTGTTACTGGGTATAACACTGTGTATTCTATAGAATAACCCTGTTACTGAGTATAACACTGTGCATACTATAGAATAATCCTGTTACTGGGTATAACACTGTGTATACTATAGAATAATCCTGTTACTGAGTATAACACTGTGTATACTATAGAATAACCCTGGGTATAACACTGTGTATACTATAGAATAATCCTGTTACTGAGTATAACACTGTGTATACTATAGAATAACCCTGGGTATAACACTGTGCATACTATAGAATAATCCTGTTACTGAGTATAACACTGTGTATACTATAGAATAATTCTGTCACTGAATATAACACTGTGTATACTATAGAATAATTCTGTTACTGAGTATAACACTGTGTATACTATAGAATAACCCTGGGTATAACACTGTGCATACTATAGAATAACCCTGTTACTGGGTATAACACTGTGTATACTATAGAATAATTCTGTCACTGAATATAACACTGTGTATACTATAGAATAATTCTGTTACTGAGTATAACACTGTGTATACTATAGAATAACCCTGTTACTGGGTATAACACTGTGTATACTATAGAATAATCCTGTTACTGGGTATAACACTGTGAATACAATAGAATAATTCTGTTACTGAGTATAACCGTGTGTATATTATAGAAAGCCCTATTACTGGGTATGGCATGAGTATAAAGGCTACAGGATGGCACAGTGGTTAGCACTGCTGCCTCACAGCGCCAGGATCTGGGTTCGATTCCCACCTCAGGTCACTGTCTGTGCGGAATCTGTACATTCTCCTCATGTCTGTGTGGGTTTTGTTCAGATGCTTCGGTTTCCATCCAGTCAAAAGACGTGCTGGTTAGGCACAGTAAGGTGCTTTGGCCATGTAAATTCTCCCTCAGTGTACCCGAACAGAGTATGGTAACAAGTTGATTTTCACAGTAACGTCATTGCAATGTTAATGTAAGCTTACTTGCCACTAGTAAAAAAACTTTACTTTTAAATACTGTGTATATTATAGAATAACCCTATTACTGAGTATAACACAATTACATAAATACTGGGTATTGTTATTGGGTATAACACTGTATACTATAGAATAATCCTGTTACTGGGTGTAATTCTGTATCTATTACCTAAAGGGCAAAAGAATAACTAGGGAAAGAATAGAGCCCCTTAAGGATCAACAAGGTCATCTATGTGCAGATCCGCAAGAGATGGGTGAGATCCTGAATGAATATTTATCATCAGTATTTATTGTTGAGAAAGGCATGGATGTTAGGAAACTTGGGAAATAAATAATATCTTGAGGACTGTATGTATTACAGAGAAGGAGGTACTGGAAATTTTAAAGCGCATCAAGGTAGATAAATCCCCAGGGCCTGATGAAGTGTATCTCAGGACGATATGGGCGGCTAGGGAGGAAATTGCAGGTTCCCTAGCACAGATATTTGAATAATCAACTGGGTTGAGAAGGGTATGGACATTAAGGAACTTGGGGAAATAAATAATGATATCTTGAGGACTGTATATTCAAAGATGGCTTAATTTTTCAAAACCTCTAGTTTCACACTTATAAAACCAAAACATGCAAACACAACAGCAGTGAATTCCATTTCAGTCCTTCTTTTGACTATCGAACATTTCTTCTTTCATCTTCTTCCTCTTTCCTTTCCAGAAACCTCCTTCAGTCCTTAATCCTGCTATGATTGCACATTCATTTTGTCATTATGATCAAAGATTAGCTCTAGTGATGTCTTTGGAGAACTAGGAAAGATCAGGAAGATAAGATGTTACATTTCAGAGCAGGAACCCTGGCTGATATTTTCCCTGTCAACCCCAGGTGATGTGTTGCCTTAGACCATAAGACAGGAGTAGAATTAGGCCACTCAGCCCATCGAGTCTGCTCTGCCATTCAATTATGGCTGATTTTTTTTTTTCATCCCCATTCTCCTGCCTTTTCCCCGTAACCCCTGACCCTGTTATTAATCAAGAACCTGTCTATCTCTGTCTTAAAGACACTCAATGACCTGGCCTCCATAGCCTTTTGCGGCAAAGAGCTCCACACATTCAACAATCTCTAGCTGAAGAAATTACTCCTTCTTATGGAATCTGATAACATCCTGAGTGTTCAAGGGTTCCAGGAATTTTAACTCGGTGATGATGAAGGGATGGTTATATAGTTCCACATTGGGACAGTGTATGACTTGGGAGGTGATGGTTTTCCCATTCTGTGCTCGTGCAATGAGAATGTATTGAAATCTCAGCACTGAGATCCATCTCCTTTAGCAGCACCAAGACATTACTTGAAAAAGCTTTGAGAGAATGATGTTGATGGTTACATTTTTCTGGCAATAGATGTTTCAGGCAGTCAGTCCCTTTGCTTCTGAAGTGAATTGATTTTCCTTGAATTTATTCCCTGGGATAACAGACACTTTCTGTTTAAACTCACACTGTTCTATTCCAGCATTTGTTTATCATCAGAATTGTGTTTGAGTACAGCAAGCGCACGGAGCTGAACTCTCCCAAACCTGCAACTTTTACCCAACTAGAAGGATAAAGGCAAACGTACATAAACCACATTGCAAGCTTTGAAGAGCATTTTCGGTCTTTCCCCCAGCAGGACCCAGATCTTCCTGTTTGCCATTTCAACACACATTCATGTGCACATCTGCCTGGGCCTGTTGCAATGTTACAGTGAAACGCAACACAATGAGGAACAGCACTTCAGCTTCTGACTCGGCACTTTGCAGCTTTCCAGACTTATCACCCCAATGGCCAGCCACGATCGCTGGCCTCCCTCCCTCTGTCACTCAGTGTAAATGCAGAGTAGCAGCAGGACACCCCTCCCCACCCCCATCGATTGCCCCAAGAGATCCCCCTGCCCCCCGCTACCAGCACTACCTTATGCGTGGTAGGCAGTGTTAAGACTCTCCCGGCATTGCCAATTTACCCCTTGGGCAGTGCCAGGGTGCCCAGGCTGGCACTTCCATGGTGACAATGCCCAAGGGCACCACCCCAGCACCCCACCCTCTGGGGGGCCTCAATGGCCCCCTCCTCACTCCAGCCGGAGGCTAGTGGGCCTGGGCCCCCTAATGATATTCAAATATTAAGTAGTCTCATAACACCAGGTTAAAGTCCAACAGGTTGATCTGGTAGCACCAAATCAACCTGTTGGACTTTAACCTGGTGTTGTGAGACCACTTACTGTATCTACCCCCAGTCCAACGCCAGCATCTCCACATCATGATATTCAAATAGCACTTAAATGAGGATCTGCAAACACTATGCAGCTCCATGCGGAAATCCGTCTGCTGCAGACGCGTGAAGGCCATAGTGCCCAGCGGGGAGCCTGCGAAATGGTCCCTGCTCAATTCTCTCGGCCCACTGCGCTGACAGAAGAATTGCCCCCTAGCTCTATTCCCTCTCCACAGATGCTGTCAGGCCCTTTGTGATTTTCCAGCATTTTCTGTTTATGTTCTGAGCTTAGCTGTTTATCCTAAGTTGGTTGCTAAGATAGATAGATATTAGCACACTCAGGATGGTTTCAACAAGTGCTGCCCAATCACCAAATCACATCTAACAGTTTAGGATGTTGTAATTGTGGGTTGGTTGAGTACGATCTGTACCCTTCCTATTGAAGGAACGTACTTCAATCAGTAATTTGTTGTGGCAGTGTAGGCAATGCCAATTTTTTGCACCATATTTAGTGAGCGCATGCAGCCTGTTGTTTAAAAAAAACCATTGTGTACGTTAGGGAAGAAAATTTGCCATCCCGGCCTACACCTGACTCCGTACACACAGCAATGTGTCTGACTTTAAACACCCCTCTGAAATGACTGAGGAAGACATTGTGCATTCAAGAAGGACCTTCTCAAGGGCAATTAGGGATGGGCAATAAATACTGGCCTGGCCAGTGACACTCTCACCTCATGAATGAACACGGGAAAAGTTTCTTCAGAGTAAGTTCAGAGCCTCCCACGGGAAGCTGAGCTGTTAGGGAGAGGGGGTTGGTATAATTGGTGATGGGGCCTAAACTCCAACTAATATAGTCTTCAATTGAGATTGCCACACCACCAGTGTGGTTTACTGAGTTATACTCAACATGGGACAGGGAAGAAAAGGATCTGAGAAACACTGGGAAGCAATCAGTGCTAACGGAACAGGGCAGGAAACAAGTAGAGAGAGAAGGGGGATACTTTTTGACCAACTCTAAGCAAAAAAATTATTTTGTTGAAATGGTTTTGGAGCGTTGCCTTCCATCAGTTTAATGCTTCTACACAAAGAGACAATATTGTTTAATTCCTGACTGTCACAATGGAGCCGATGGTTTACACTGAGCTAAAACACAGCTGTAAAAGTCTGAGAGTGATTTTCTCTCTTTATGAATATTTTTGAGATAGTTTAGACTGAGATCGTAGAGGCTGTTCCAAGCGGAGATATCTTGTCATTCTGTTAGCCTTTGTTTCTCGGGAGAGGAATGATGCACTTACTGAGACAAAGCTAAGAGAAAGACTTGCATTTAGACAGTGCCTTGCACAAGCTTATACTGCTTTGCATCCAATGAAATGCTATTCAAGTGCAGTTGCTGCTGTAATGTAGCAAACCGGTGTGCATAGCAAGATCCCACAAACAGCCCCATGACGATCACCAGATTGTTAGTTTACGGTGATGTTGGTTGAAGGATAATAATTGCCCAAGAATATTAATTATTAATTAATATAATAGTTATGTTAATTATAATAATTACAATGTTAATCATAATATAATCATTTTTTAAAATTTTAGTTGGTAATGAGTGAAAGCTTATGGGGAGAAGGCAGGAAAATGGGGATAAGCAGCATATCAGCCATGATCGAATGGCAGAGTGGACTCGATGGGCTGAATGGCCAAATTCTACTATATTTTCTAACTTATAAGAACATTGGGAAGAAGCCCTCAGTTCTTGTTTGAACCAGAGTGCTAGGATCGTTTACTTACTTCCGAGAGGGGAAATGGAGCTTCAGTTTAATGTCTCATTTTGGAAACTCAGCACATCTGACAGAGCGATACAGGGAGTGTCAGTCTGGATTGAAGTCTCAAATCTCTGCACTGGGGCTTGCCCCTGTGGCCTTGAGTTAAAAAAATCATGAGTTCCAGCTCCTGATTCCCACCCATAGGAACAGGAGGAGGCCATTCAGCCCCTCGAGGCTGTTCCACCATTCAGTTGGTACATGCCCCATCACCACATCAGCCCTACTTGTCTTCCATACTCCTGACCCCATTACCCAAAATTTCATCTCCCTTTGTACTCTGTACTGGGTGTTTGTTTGGACATTTACTGGAGAGAGGTTTGGGCTGTGATATTCAGCACTCTCGGTTCAGAACCCTGTTAAAGCTCTTTGTCTGCGTAAGGTACAATAGGGAAGTGTATCCCACTGCAAGTTTGACGGGGACGGTGTAGAGGGAGCTTTACTCTGTATCTAACCCAGTGCTGTACCTGTCCTGGGAGTGTTTGATGGGGACAATGCAGAGGAAGCTTTACTCTGTATCTAACCCCGTGCTGTACCTGTCCTGGGAATGTTTGATGGGGACAATGCAGAGGAAGCTTTACTCTGTATCTAACCCAGTGCTGTACCTGTCCTGGGAGTGTTTGATGGGGACAGTGCAGAGGAAGCTTTACTCTGTATCTAACCCCGTGCTGTACCTGTCCTGGGAATGTTTGCTGGAGGCAGTGTAGAGGGGGCTTTACTCTTTATCTAACACTGTGCTGTACCTGCCGTGGGGGTGTTTGATAGGGACGGTGTAGAGGGAGATTTACTCTGTATTTAACCACGTGCTGTACCTGTCCTGGGAGTGTTTGATGAGGACAGTGTAGAGGGAGTTTTACTCTGTGTCTAACCCTGTGCTGTACCTGTCCTGTGAATGTTTGCCGGAGGCAGTGTAGAGGGAGGTTTAACCTTTATTTAACATCATGCGTACCTGTCCTGGGGGTGTTTGATAGGGATGGTGTAGAGGGAGCTTTACTCTGTATTTAACCACATGCTGTACTTGTCGTGGGAGCGTTTGATGGGGACAGTGTAGAGGGAGCTTTACTCTGTATCTAACCCGATGCTGTACCTGTCCTGGGAGTGTTTGATGGGGGACTCTATAAAGACAGCTTTAGTCTGTATCTAATCCTTGACATGTTGAGGTTGTCAAAGCTCTCTTCTCTTGTCCTGAAATCCTTCACAGTAACAAGGAGAGACACTGGCTGAGACGTGTGAGCCAGTGTCTGGGTTAAGGGCAGTGTCTGAATTATCAAAACTGACCTGGCTCCTGTCCCATGTGGAAAGTTGGCAGTGAGCAAGCAGGGTATTAGAGTCATAGATTTCATTGAGTGAAACCTACTGGGAAAAAGCAGAGCTGGGATAAAGTATGTTTTAACATGAAGTAAACGAAATATAAATTAGATTAAACCGTGTTTGTGAATGAAATCACAAGCCTGTCAGGAGCAAAGTGTATTTGAGATGAAAGGATAACTGAAATGTTCATTCCTCCACCCAGCCCCTGTGATGCTCCATCAAGGGGAAACTCAGTCAGCACATCCACAGGATATTTGGCTGTGGAGGCATCACAGCCCTAGTGATCTTGAAATGATGTCCATGGCTTCCCCTCACTATCATGGTAATATTTCCCCCTCCATCACTCCAAACCCCCACAGATCTCCACTCAATCCCAATCCTGGCCATTTGCACAACCCCAGTTTTGATCTCTCTCCCATTGTTAGCTGTGCTTTCTACTACCTGAGCCTCAGATTCTGGAATTCTGACCTGAAACCCCTCAGTTTCGCTTTGTCTCTCTCACACTCACGCTCTGTCTGTCTGTCTCCTCTCTCTCTCTCTGTTTGTTTCTGTCTCTCTGTTTGTTTCTGTCTCTCTGTTTGTTTCTGTCTCTCTGTTTGTTTCTGTCTCTCTGCTTGTTTCTGTCTCTCTGCTTGTTTCTGTCTCTCTGCTTGTTTCTGTCTCTCTGCTTGTTTCTGTCTCTCTGCTTGTTTCTGTCTCTCTGCTTGTTTCTGTCTCTCTGCTTGTTTCTGTCTCTCTCTGCTTTTCTTTCTCTCTCTCTGTTTTTCTCCCTCTCTCTGTTTTTCTCCCTCTCTCTGTTTTTTTTTCTCTCTCTCTCTGTTTTTTTCTCTCTCTCTCTGTTTTTTTCTCTCTCTCTCTGTTTTTTTCTCTCTCTCTCTGTTTTTTTCTCTCTCTCTCTGTTTTTTTCTCTCTCTCTCTGTTTTTTTCTCTCTCTCTCTGTTTTTCTCTCTCTCTCTCTGTTTTTTCTCTCTCTCTCTCTGTTTTTCTCTCTCTCTCTCTGTTTTTCTCTCTCTCTCTCTCTGTTTTTCTCTCCCTGTCTGTTTTTCTCTCCCTCTCTGTTTTTTATTCTCTCTCTCTGTTTTTCTCTCTCTCTCTGTTTTTCTCTCCCTGTCTGTTTTTCTCTCCCTGTCTGTTTTTCTCTCCCTCTCTGTTTTTTATTCTCTCTCTCTGTTTTTCTCTCTCTCTCTGTTTTTCTCTCTCTCTCTGTTTTTCTCTCTCTCTCTGTTTTTCTCTCTCTCTCTGTTTTTCTCTCTCTCTCTCTCTGTGGCTGTCTCTGCCTCTCTCCCCGTCTGTCTGTCTGTGTCTCCTTCTTTAAGACACTCCTATTTAACCAGGCTTTTCATCGGTATTTATATTAGTTCCTCATTGGCTCAGTGTTGATCTGAGTTTGATATTGTTGTTTTGAAGTTGCTTTGTGATGTTTCACCATTGTTCAGGTAGAAACTATTCTGTCCCTGATACAGCAGCGATCCCTTGGTGCAATCATGGGAACACTGGCAGAGATCAGTTACCAACTTCAGGTCACATCTCTGATTTCATTGGGCAAGTGGGTAGATGAGCAGTTTGGGGGCAGGTGCGGTGGAGTGCTGGGGGTTTGGTTTATGATTGGGGGTGTGTAGGTATTTGGCTGGGGGCGTGAGTTGGGTTATACAATTTTTAAAAATTTATTCAAGGAATGTTAGGTGGCTGGCCAGTGTTTATTACCCTTGAGAAGGTGGTGGTGAGATGCCTTCTTGAACTGCAGCACTCTGTGTGATGTAGGTACATCCACAGTGCTGTTAGGGAGATAGTTACAACAAAGAACAGTACAGCAGAGGAACAGGCCCTTCAGCCCTCCAAACCTGCACCAATCACATTGTCCTTGCTAGACCAACCACTTGTATCTTTCTATTCCCCGTCTGTTCATATGCCTATCAAGATAAGTCTTAAATGTGGCTAACATATCTGCCTCAACCTCCTCACTAGGCAGTGCATTCCAGGCCCCCACTGCCCTCTGTGTAAAAAAAAAACTTTCCCCCGTACATCTCCACTGAACTGCCCCATCCCCCTGAACTTGTGCCCCCTTGTAATTTTCATTTCTGCACTGGGATTTTGACCCAGCGACAGTGAAGGAATGGCGATATATTTCCACGTAAGAAGTCTCACAACACCAGGTTAGAGTCCAACCAGTTTATTTGATAGTAATCTCCATGACTGGCAAATAAACTGGTTGGACTCTAGCCTGGTGTTGTGAGACTTCTTACTGTGTTTACCCCAGTTCAATGCCGGCATCTCGACATCATGATATATTTCCAAGTCAGGATGGTGAGTGACTTGGAGGGGAACCTCCAGGGGGGGTTGTTCCCATGTATCTGCTGCCCTTGTCCTTCTAGATGGAAGTGACCATGGGTTTGGAAGATGCTGTCCAAGGAGTCTTGGTGAGTTGCTGCAGTACATCTTGTAGATAGTACACATGACTCCATGTCGGTGGTTGGGGAGTGTATGTTTGTGGATAGGGTGCCAATCAAACAGGATGCTTTGTCTTGGATGGTGTCGAGCTTCTTGAGTATCTTTGGAGCTGCACCCATCCGGGCAAGTGGGAGTATTCCATCACACTCCTGACTTGTGCCTTGCAGGTGGCAGATGGGCTTTGGGGGTCAGGAATGAATCCCTTGCCACAGAATTCCCAGCCTCTGACCTGCTCTTGTAGCCACAGTATTTATATAGCTGGTCTAGTCAGTTTCTAATCAGTGGTAACCCCCAGGATGTTGACCGTGGGGGATTCAATGACAGTGATGTCAAGGTAAGTATTGTGTATTTTGCTTGGATCACTAACCCTGAGCTCTGTGCCAGAGACATTTCCAGGCAGGGCAAATCTGTGCTTCAGATAAAATGAAACTTTACAGGCAATTACACTGAATGTTCACAGGTCAGGATCAGTAATGGATCCTAAAGCACCACAGTGGCGGATGTCCCAACATTCCCCAGTGTTGACATTAGAAGATCCAGCTCTTGTGTCACCATTCATGGTTTGTTGGGGGGGGGGGGGGGGGGGGGGGGGGGAAGGGGGCAGTAGTTAGCACTGCTGCCTTACAGTGCCAGGGGCCCGGGTTCGATTCCAGCCTTGGGCCACTGTCTGTGTGAAGTCTGGACATTCTCCCTGTGTCCGGGTGGATTTCCTCCAGGTGCTCTGGAGGCGGGTTAAGGGAATTAGTGGGGTAAATATTACGGAGGGTAAGCCTGGGTATGAGTCAATGCAGGCTCGATGGACCGAATGGCATCTTTCTGCACTGTAGAGATTCTCTGATTCAATAAGTGATTTGAAGGGTGAAGGGATGTGTAACTGTGATTGGGTCTGTGCTGTGTGTCAGTCTGTGTGTTTGGGAATCTAGCCATCGGGGAGGTTCCTGCTCCTTCACAGTTGAACTCTGTGGCATTGGGCACGGCCATTTCCTACAGTATCACCAGGTGGCAGCAGTCAGTTCAATAGTGAAATAAAGCATTCTATCCAAACTGGTCCAAGGCAGTGTTTATTCTGCACAAGAGCCTCCTCTCATCGCTCTTCATCTCACTCTCTCAACATAAACTTTCTCCCTTGTTTATCCAGCTGCCCCCTTAATTACATTAACAGTTTTCATCTCAAGCATTCCCCATGCGAGTGAGTCCCACACTCTCCCCAGTCCCCAGTGGGGGGGCAGTGAGTCCCACACTCTCCCCAGTCCCCAGTGGGGGGGCAGTGAGTCCCACACTCTCCCCAGTCCCCAGTGGGGGGGCAGTGAGTCCCACTCTCTCCCCAGTCCCCAGTGGGGGGGCAGTGAGTCCCACACTCTCCCCAGTCCCCAGTGGGGGGGCAGTGAGTCCCACACTCTCCCCAGTCCCCAGTGGAGGGGCAGTGAGTCCCACACTCTCCCCAGTCCCCAGTGAGGGGGCAGTGAGTCCCACACTCTCCCCAGTCCCCAGTGGAGGGGCAGTGAGTCCCACACTCTCCCCAGTCCCCAGTGGAGGGGCAGTGAGTCCCACACTCTCCCCAGTCCCCAGTGGAGGGGCAGTGAGTCCCACACTCTCCCCAGTCCCCAGTGAGGGAGCAGTGAGTCCCACACTCTCCCCAGTCCCCAGTGAGGGAGCAGTGAGTCCCACACTCTCCCCAGTCCCCAGTGAGGGGGCAGTGAGTCCCACACTCTCCCCAGTCCCCAGTGGAGGGGCAGTGTGTCCCACACTCTCCCCAGTCCCCAGTGGAGGGGCAGTGTGTCCCACACTCTCCCCAGTCCCCAGTGAGGGAGCAGTGAGACCCACACTCTCCCCAGTCCCCAGTGGAGGGGCAGTGTGTCCCACACTCTCCCCAGTCCCCAGTGGAGGGGCAGTGTGTCCCACACTCTCCCCAGTCCCCAGTGGAGGGGCAGTGAGTTCCACACTCTCCCCAGTCCCCAGTGAGGGAGCAGTGAGTCCCACACTCTCCCCAGTCCCCAGTGGAGGGGCAGTGAGTCCCACACTCTCCCCAGTCCCCAGTGGAGGGGCAGTGTGTCCCACACTCTCCCCAGTCCCCAGTGAGGGAGCAGTGAGACCCACACTCTCCCCAGTCCCCAGTGGAGGGGCAGTGAGTCCCACACTCTCCTCAGTCCCCAGTGGGGGAGTAGTGAATCCCATGCTCTCCCCAGTCCCCAGTGGGGGGAGTGCTGGGAACAAGTCCCACACTCTCCCCAGTCCCCAGTGGGGGAGTAGTGAATCCCATGCTCTCCCCAGCCCCCCGTCCCCAGTGCGGGGAGTGCTGGGAGCAAGTCCCACACTCTCCCCAGTCCCCAGTGGGGGGGGAGTGACTCGCACACTCTCCCCACCCCCCCCCCCCCCCCCCCCGTGGGAGCGAGTCCCACTCCCCCAATTGGAGGGGAGCGACTCCCACACTCTCCCCATTCCCTGGGTAAAGAAGTTTCCCCTGAATTCCCCATTGGATTTATTAGGAATTATCTGACGGCCCCAAGGCCTGGTCTCCCCCAGGAGTGGAAACGTTTTCTCAATATTTGCTCTGAGCAAATCTCTTTTTAATTCAAAAGGTCTCGATCAAACCACCTCTGTCCTTGAATATCTGGGGAAATGTGTTGCAGGCCTTCGAATATTCCTGTGTTGTCTCTGCAGCTGGAGTTAGTTTGAGCAGTCTGCTGGTCCCCATTCTGATCCAGTGCCTCTAGGAGAGGGGCGGGGTGCGGGGTGTGTGGGGTTTGGGGGGGGATTAGTAGTAAAGAGGCTTTGTTTATGCAATTTCACATGACGCTGCTCCATGGTTAGATTATTCACTCAATATTCATCGAATAAATCTTTTAAAATTGACACAACTTTGTAACCCTTTGGAAATGTAATGTGAATTAAATACATTAATGTGAAGATGTTGTGAGATGGAGGAAGTCAATTTTAATTTATTCCATGGATGTGGACATTTCAAGTCCCCTGTTAATAACTTGCATTTATATAGCACCTATCGTGACCTCAGGATGTCTAAAAGCACTTTACATCCAGGAGCTACTATTTTGAAGTGTAGTCACTGCTGTAGTGTAGGTCAACACAGCAGCACAACAAGATCCCATAAACAGCAATGAAATTAATAACCAGGTCGTATGATATTGACCCCGGACATTGAGGAGAACTCCCTGCTCCTGTTGGAAGGAATGCCATGAAATCATTCTATCCCATCACAGAGGATCAACTGGGCACTCCCTCAGCACTGACCCTCTGGTAGTGTGGCACTCCCTCAGCACTGACCCTCTGGTAGTGCGGCACTCCCTCAGCACTGACCCTCTGGTAGTGCGGCACTCCCTCAGCACTGACCCTCTGGTAGTGCGGCACTCCCTCAGCACTGACCCTCTGGTAGTGCGGCACTCCCTCAGCACTGACCCTCTGGTAGTGCGGCACTCCCTCAGCACTGACCCTCTGGTAGTGCGGCACTCCCTCAGCACTGACCCTCTGGTAGTGCGGCACTCCCTCAGCACTGACCCTCTGGTAGTGCGGCACTCCCTCAGCACTGACCCTCTGGTAGTGCGGCACTCCCTCAGCACTGACCCTCTGGTAGTGCGGCACTCCCTCAGCGCTGACCCCCTGACAGTGCGGCACTCCCTCAGCGCTGACCCCCTGACAGTGCGGCACTCCCTCAGCGCTGACCCCCTGACAGTGCGGCACTCCCTCAGCGCTGACCCCCTGACAGTGCGGCACTCCCTCAGCGCTGACCCTCTGACAGTGCGGCACTCCCTCAGCGCTGACCCTCTGACAGTGCGGCACTCCCTCAGCGCTGACCCTCTGACAGTGCGGCACTCCCTCAGCGCTGACCCTCTGACAGTGCGGCACTCCCTCAGCGCTGACCCTCTGACAGTGCGGCACTCCCTCAGCGCTGACCCTCTGACAGTGCGGCACTCCCTCAGCGCTGACCCTCTGACAGTGCGGCACTCCCTCAGCGCTGACCCTCTGACAGTGCGGCACTCCCTCAGCGCTGACCCTCTGACAGTGCGGCACTCCCTCAGCGCTGACCCTCTGACAGTGCGGCACTCCCTCAGCGCTGACCCTCTGACAGTGCGGCACTCCCTCAGCGCTGACCCTCTGACAGTGCGGCACTCCCTCAGCGCTGACCCTCTGACAGTGCGGCACTCCCTCAGCGCTGACCCTCTGACAGTGCGGCACTCCCTCAGCGCTGACCCTCTGACAGTGCGGCACTCCCTCAGCGCTGACCCTCTGACAGTGCGGCACTCCCTCAGCGCTGACCCTCTGACAGTGCGGCACTCCCTCAGCGCTGACCCTCTGACAGTGCGGCACTCCCTCAGCGCTGACCCTCTGACAGTGCGGCACTCCCTCAGCGCTGACCCTCTGACAGTGCGGCACTCCCTCAGCGCTGACCCTCTGACAGTGCGGCACTCCCTCAGCGCTGACCCTCTGACAGTTCAAAATCCCTTTGAGAGACAAACAAGATCCAAGCTGACAAGAAAAGACATTGCAATACATCTTGGGCTTTATCTGACCCTTGATTTTAGACAAAAGGACGAGAAGCCTCCTGTCTGTAGTTGTGTATAATAACAGTGACCTTCTTCCAGACTGAGGGTAAACAGCCTGGCTGCATTGCTTCCAAGCTCCCATTAAATCCATGTGATGGACAGAGTGATTTCTGGGGCAGCAAGGATTGTGGGTACTGTAGCCACCATTACCAGGATTAATCTATTTCCTGATCACTGATGGGAGTTGGGGAATGGGGTATGAAATATAACCTCCCTGGCTGTGTGTGTGTGTGCACATCACACAGAATGAGGTTGATCTGTGATGCACAATGGAGTTGAATAGCCTGTGCCACTTATTATCGAGGTGTGGGCCAGAAAGCAGAGTTGAAGCAGAAGATTCTACTGAATGGTAGAACAGGTTTAAGGGCGGTGTGGTTTACTCCTGCTTCCATTTCTTACATTGACAAATGAAAAGTGGTTACTTTAGGGAGGTACCTGTGTGATGTTGGCTTGCAGAAGGAAATTGAATCCTCGTGAGAGTCAGTGCCTTCAGGACCGAACATACCCGCAATGTTGACCTTTAAAAACTGCGATATGAAGGCTGTGCCACCAAGGGACAATTTGCCCCAAAAATACCCTGTTAGCAGTCTTGGCAGCTGGAGTTGGTTTTACTGCCCTCTTACTAACCACTAAGTTAGTCCCAATTGCCCGTGTTTGGCCCATATCCCTCTATACCCATCTTACCCATATAACTGTCTAAATGCTTTTTACAAGACAAAATTGTGCCCGTCTCTACTCTTACCTCAAGCAGCTTTTTCCAGACACTCACCACGCTGTAGTGAAATAATTGTCCATCTGGACCCTTTTGTATCTCTCCCCTTTCACCTTAAACCTATGCCCTCTAGTTTTAGACTCCCCTATCTTTGGGAAAATATATTGACTTTCTAGCTGATCAATACCCCTCATTGTTTTATAGACCTCTATCAGATCATCTCTAAGCCTTCTATGCTCCAGGGGAAAAAGGTCCCAGCCTATCCAGCCTCTCCTTATAACTCAAACCATCAAGTCCCAGCATCGTGATAAATCTTTTTTCTGAACTCTTTCTAGTTTAATAATATCCTTTCTTTAATAGGGTGACCAGAACTGTACATAGTGTCCCAAGTGTGGCCTTACCAATGTCTTGTACAACTTCATCAAGACATTTTGACTGCTGTATTCAATGTTCTGACTGATGAACCAAGCATGCCAAATGCTGCCTTCAACACCCTGTCCACCTGTGACTCCACTTTCAAGGAGCTAGGAACCTGTACCCCTAGATCACTTTGCTCTGTAACTCTCCCCAGTGCCCTATCATTAACTGAGTAAGTCCTGTCCTGGTTCAATCTACCAAAATGCATCACCTCGCATTTATCGAAATTAAACTCCATCTGCCATTCATCGGCCCACTGGCCCAATTGATCAAGATCACATTACAATCCTAGATAACCTTCTTCACTGACCACTCTGCCACCAATCTTGGAAACTTGGAAACACTTGCAAACTTACTAATCATGCCTGCTAAATCTTCATCCAAACCATTAACATAAATGACAAATAACAGTAGACTCAGCGCTGATCTCTGAGACACACGGATGGTCACGGGCCTCCAGTTTGAAAAACAACTTCTGGCTTCTGTCATCAAGCCAATTTTGTATCCAATTGGCTACCTCCATATGATGGTCACCCTGGATCCTGTGAGATTTAACCTTAGCAACAATCTACCATGCGGTACTTTGTCAAAGGCCTTGCTAAAGTCTACCAGACGAGAAATCAACATAGTCCAGTGAGCACAGGGGTGATGGATGGTTGGAATAGGGTGTGAGCATGCGATCAGCATTAACCGCACTGCTCCCATCTACCTTCTTGGTTACCCCTTCAAAAAACTCAATTAAATTCATGAGACATGATTTTCCACTCAATGCCATGCTGACTGTCCCTAATCAGTCCTTGTCTCTCCAGATGTCTACATCCTGTCTCTCAGAATATCTTCTAACAACTTGCCCACTACAAACATTAGGCTTACCAGCCTGTACTTCCCAGACTTTACCCTACAGCCCTTTTTGAAGGCATGACATTTGCCACCCTCCAATCTTCAGGCACCTCACCTGTGTAATGACATGAAGAGGTCCACATTGTGGTCTCATTAGAGGTTCGAGGTTCCAGATTAAGGCAGTAATGGCCTGTCCAATCCGGGAGCCCAGCATGTATACATAATGTGGAGTGTCAGTGTTACGAGACTTGGAGTTTATACCCTGTATAAGGGAGTATCTGTCTGAGTGTTGCTGACTATGTAAGTAAATCTAATTTTGCAAAAGGGACTCTGGCCTTGGAGGAGGTATTTCTGTTGCTGTAATTGATGAAGCTACACAGGCTCCAGAAATCAAAGTGAGGGAGACAGAACCACCAGCTAAAGAGCTGCTTTGGGTACTTGGGCAGCTCTGAGGGGTTGTGGTGTCCTCCAACACTCCTCCAGTGCACCAGTGAAGCAGTTATGCTGTCCTGAATCATGATAATGCCCGGATCGCATGCTCACACCCCATTCCAATCACCCTTCACCCCTGTGCTCATTGGTCTACATTGATTTCTGGTCTGGCAGTAACTCATGAATCGAGAATTTCTATTAAGGTTCCCTATTCTCTGTCTCTGTCTCCCAGCCCCACAACCCACTGAGATCTCTGTTTGTCTAATTCTAATGTCTTGTGTATCCCTGATTTTAATCACTCTGTAGTTGGCAGCCATGCCCTCAGCTGTCCGGGTCTGGAGTTCTGGAATTTCCTGCCTAAACTTCTCTGCCTGTCTCTCCTGCTTAAAGATGTTCCTTAAACCTACCTCTTTGGCCATGTTTTTGGTCACCTGTCCAAATATCTCTTATTTAGTTCAGTTCTATGTTAATCTTTTAGTTGATAATCATTTCTTTGTACTTTGCACTATGTTAAATATACGATATAAATACTTGTTATTGTAAATAATAAGAGACATATGCAACTGGCTGTTGAGATCAATCCTTGTTTTATTAATATTCCAGATGATTAGTAAACTTTTCAATCACTACAGATTTAACAGATAAGTTTAGTTTGAAGGTTAAACAATAGGTGGACATTTCAATGAAGTTTTAGGCACAAGCTCTAATTACCCAATAACCATGTTTTGATCATGAGTAAGATTATATGACAAAATTCAACTTACAAGAACAATCATTTATAAAGATTGGAAACCTTGCTTTCACAAATTAATCTAATAGAAAGTTGAGCAAACTTTTACAAAGATTTTATTATTTTGAATCAAAGTGTTTACTTTGCAAGCACAGAAGTTCAGAAACTGTGATCAACTGGGATAGTTACGATGAGATGCTGGCATTGGACTGCGGTGGGCACAGTGAGAAGTTTCACAACACCAGGTTAAAGTCCAATGGGTTTATTTGGAATCACGAGCTTTCGGAGCACCACTCCTTCATCTCCGCTCACCTGACAAAGGGGCAGTGCTCCGAAAGCTTGTGATTCCAAATAAACCTGTTGGACTTTAACCTGGTGTTGTGAGACTTCTAACTGGGATAGAACAATGGCAGATGCAAACTTTCTGCCCAAATGGTGAGGGAGAATTACAGATTGGAGTTAAAATTAGAAACTGCCTTCATCCACTCCTCTGTGGTGAGGGCAAGAACTGGAATCTCATCAGCTGCCCATTATTTCTTGTATTTATTTGCAGCGTCAGGAATTTTCAGATTAAGCAGACAAATAGTGATAAACTGAAGATCATCCAGCAGTTCATTCAGCTCATCTTGCCACGGTGCTTCTTGGGGGGCTTCAGCATCCTGTGAGGCTGGAGGTGGATCCTCACAAGGAAATGCCTGCTCCCGTGCCCCTGTCTCAATGTGCAAAGACAAAAACAGAGAAGGATCAATCTTGTGGTCATTACACAATGTACAGTACAGATTCAGGTCATTCAGCCCATCTCTGTTGGTGTTTATGCACTACACAAGCCTCTTCCCATCTTACTTGATCTCATCAGCATAGGGCAGCACGGTAGCACAGTGGTTAGCACTGTTGCCTCATGGTGCAACATGTTTTGATTCTCTGTTTTGGTCACTGTTTGTTCAGAATCTGCACATTCTCCCCGTCATGGTGCAGGTTTCCTCCGGGCGCTCCATTTTCCTTCCACAGTCCGAAAGATGGGCTGGTTGAGTGCATTGGCCATGCTAAATTCTTCCGCAGTGTCCCAAACAGGCACTGGAGTGTGGTGACTAGGGGATTTTCACAGTAGCTTCATTGCAGTGTTAATGTAAGCCTACTTGCCACACTTTTAAATAAAACTATAAACTTCAAAAAATCAATCCATCCTTTCCTCTGGCATGTGTTTATCTAGTTTCTCTAATATTTTCAAACGATTCATCTCAACCAGAATCATAGAAGTGTTATGGTACAGGAGGCCATTTGGCCCATCATGTTTGCACCGGCTAACCACTCCCTGTGATAGCAACATTCTCACCCCTATCTGGGTAAAAAGAAAACAAAACTTGATTAATTTGGTGCTTTGCGCAATTACCCAATGCCCTAAAGCACATCCCTAGGTAAAATCAGTTATTATCCTGCTCTGTTAGCATCTGCTGCATGTTTCCCAGACAAATCGATTTCTGCATCAAAATACTGCCCCTTAAAGCAGTCCCATCTGAAACATAAAATATATCATAATAGCACAGTATCATCACAGAAGTGTCATCATTGTTTCAATATTGGAAATAGAATAGACAATTTTGCACATTGGAATGTTCCACAAGCTGGCCAGTGACCAGAAAATCTATTTTTATGATGTTCTTTGAAGAATAAATTTGGCCAGAACAACAGAAAGAACCCTCTTCTTCCAATAGTCGCCATGGCATCGTTAATGTAGACCTGAGGGGTGAATGAGACCTCAGTTTAATACCTTTAACACCTGCGCTCTCTCATTTCCTTCTCTATGAACGGTGTGCTTTGTCTGTATGGAACGCAAGAAACAATACTTTCCACTGTATACTAATAAATGTGACAATAATAAATTAAATTGGGGTGGCACAGTGGTTAGCACTGCTGACTCACAATGCCAAGGACCTAGGTTCAATTCCCGGCTTGGGTCACTGTCCGTGTAGTGTTTGCACGTTCTCCCTGTGTCTGTGTGGGTTTCCTCCGGGTACTCCGGTTTTCTCCCACAATCTTAAAGACGTACTGGTAAGGTGCACTGACTTCAACAGATGCCAGAGTGTAGCGACTAGGGGAATTTCACAGTAACTTCATTGCAGTGTTAATGTAAGCTTACTTGTGACGAATAAATAAACTTTACAAATCTTATCTGAAAGATTGGAGAGCAAGAATGTGTGATGAGTGACTTACCTTTTCAGCCTCTGTCAATTTCTCAAAGCTTTTCTTGCACCATTCTCCTGAGTATGTATTCCCCTTTGCAAGCCTTTTAGTCAGTTCCTTTCCTATTTCCTCCCAGTCAAGTTTTACAGGTTTGTCTGACTTTGACTCTTCCATTGATTTCAAATGTTTGTCTACAATTTCCACGAGGACCTTCTTCACCTTCTGTGTGAGGTAGGGACCCCTCTTACAGCCTTCCTTTGGTGAATTGGCCATCTGGGAAAAGCAAGAACAGAGATACTGTACACAGCAACGTAAAACAAATTAACGATGCTTTATCACTGAGAGTCACTTACCTCACTCCTCACTCAATCCCCAGTCTCACTCTGGGTGGAATCTTCCTTTCTCCCACATTTATACTCTTTCCAAGTACCTGGAGGCACTTTTGATTCCGATCCAGTTTTTTTTAAAAACATCTCTGGCCAATTTACATGGTAAACGGCAATCATGGTAATGATTTACACCCAGTGTATATTTGGGTGTATGCTAATGAGACTGTCAGCAGTGATAAGAGTAACATAATAATGCAGAATTTCAGGTCCAGTTTCTTGTTTACTTTCATGCAGAAAATTCCAGGTGATGGGACACAATTGTGAAGAGATTTAACAAAATCAACAAACAAACCTGAGTCAAAAGCTCATTGTGGACAGTGGTGCAGCTAATGTTCATTTTGCTCCCTTAGTGCACAAGAATTTCAGAGGATGTTTAACAAATTAGGGAAGAGGGAAGACTAAAGAGAGCCAACGCATCCTTGGTATCACGTGTAATGATAACCACAGAGGATGTGGGGGGATCATCAATAGCTCTGCCCATGGGCTTCGTGGAGTATTAATTCTATTGAGTGAGCGGGGTGAAGAAACAGTGGGAGTTTAATACCTGCTCTCTCCACCCAGTAAGGAATCTCACAACACCAGGCTAAAGTCCAACAGGTTTATTTGGTAGCACAAGCCACTAGTCTTCAGAGTGCTGCCCCTTCATCAGGTGAGTGGGAGTTCTGTTCACAAACAGGACATGTAAAGACACAAACTTAATTTCCAGGTAAGCAAGTCTTGAAGGTCTCGCCACTCACATTGTCTGTACCTTTAAGACTTGCTTACCTGTAAAGACTTGCATTCCAGCCATTATTTTGTAAATTGAGTTTGTGTCTTTATATGCCCTGTTTGTGAACAGAACTCCCACTGACCTGATGAAGGGGCAGCGCTCCAAAAGCTTTTGGCTTGTGCTAACAAATAAACCTGTTCGACTTTAACTTGGTGTGGTGAGACTTCTTACTGTGTTTATCCCAGTTCAACACCGGCATCTCCACATCATGGCTCTCCACTCAGACCAGGCAGTCCAGGATTCGGGGCTCTGACCTGTGCACTGTAGCCACAGTAGTGGCACTTTATCCATTGTGTAAATAAAGGGTGATAGTGATGGGATACTAGCCTCAGCGAGATTATTTCATTGGTGATGAGGAATAAGATGGGGTTTTTTTTAATTCCCCAACCCTCTCCTCCCTCGGACAACCTTCATTGTCAAGATAAGTAATCCTCCAGTAAGAAAAGATGCCTTTCTTTGGTAAACTTAAAACTCATAATACAAACATAGAAAGCTAGGCCCAATGTACAGAGTGCATGCATTAATTTTTCTGGGCTAACAATATTGAGGGAGATGGAAAGCAGAAAATAGTTTTTGTTGATGGCATGCAGGGTCCTGGCATTCAATGTGGTTAGAAAGTCTAGCCTGTCCAGATGCCCCGGACTCGAAAAACTTTAAAGAGTTGATAGACTTGATAAAAAGTGACAATGACCTCTATTATACTCCAGCAATGCCGCTTTAACACAACAAAACCCTGGGGAATCTGTCATTGAACTTTTGACTAGGTTACAAAAGTTGGCAGAACTCTATGAATTTGAGTCACCTCTGAATGACATGTTGCAAGCCAGACTGGAGTGTGAAATTAACAAATTGACTGTCCAAAAAAACGTTATTGGCAGAACCCAAGCTGGATCCAAGTGAGGCCATTGCGATAATTCTATCACTGTAGAACACAGAGAAAGGAGCCCAGGAACTACAGGGGACATCAGACAGCAGTGTTCTCCAGTTAGGGAGAGGGGCCTCATGCAATGTTCATTCCTCAACTGAGAGTGTTTGTGTCAGTAAAGTGTCAGAGAATCCATTACAATGTTGGAGTCCAAATCACATCGCCAGGCAATCCAGGGAAGTCGTTGACAATCTTCAGACTCCCAGGGAGCAAGTTTGTAGATGCCAGACAATGAACTACTGTAAGCACTGCAAAAATCCATAGCCAAGGCAAAGTTATCGGGACAGGCAAGATGCGTTCTGTTTAGGAAAAAGGCCAAGCTGAGTAGTAGATGGTACCTTGTTGGTATACCTACAATCAGAAATCAAGACGATTCAACTAAACCTCATCCCCACAACAAAATTAAGGCCTGGATACAAAAGGACCCAATCCTATCTAAATTAAAGCATACAATACTACATGGGGGATTCAGAGAGCAGCCTGATGAAATGAGCAAAGTGTTGAGGATGGCATCATCAACTGGGGCTCTCGTGTAGTTGTCCTCGTTCAGGGCGATGTCCGATACTAATGGAATTACACCATGGCCACCCTGGGGTGCCGAAGATGAAAATGCTAGCCAGGAGCTATATTTGGTGACTCTGTCGTGGCACAGGTATTATTGACTTGAACAGACAGGTGGGCCCTGGGTGCAAGTGCATGTGGACTTTGCTGGGGTTTTTTTGGGATTCCATGTTTTTGATCAAGTTTGATGCGCACTCCAAATGGTTGGAGATACATCGTGTAAACTTCACCACTCCCCATGCTACCATTGAGAAATTATGACCAAGTTTCTGCACACACGGTACACCTGAAGTCCCGGTCTCTGACACTGGCACTGCCTTTACTAGCACCAAATTTTAAACCTTCACGTTTTCCAATGGAGTCAAGCACATTAGAACAACATCCTGTCTCACATCATCGAATGGGTTGGCAGAACGGGAGGTGCAGATTTTTGGCATGAAAAAGCAACCGGCAACGTCCATAGTGACCAAACCGGCGTGATTTTTATTCAACTGTAGGACCATCCCTGACACAACAGGAATCACCCCAGTAGAATTATTAATGGGAAGAGGCTTTGAACAAGGTTAAGACAATTGTTTCTAACCTGGTGGAGGGTTGGAGTCCCAACAAGAGCCTCAGAAGAGGAACCATGATTCTGCAAGGGCAGAAAGAACATTCAAAACCAGAGATCCAGTTCATGTGAGGAACTTCAGAGATGGCCTCGGCTGTGTCCCCGCGATCATAATGGAGTAAACGGGGTCCATGTCTCATAAAGGAAACGTGCAGGACAAAGTTGTGAAGAAACGGCTGGTCCACCTCAGGAGCAGGGAGCACGCATCAGGTCTCATTAGCAGCCAAAGAGACAGCCAATACCAGCATCAAACCATGACTAGAACTCAACCCCATGCCTGCTCCTCTAGGTGATGAGGACACAGATTCCAAGATGGAAGTGGTAGAAGTGGATGCCCCAGATGAAGCTGGATCCCAGGAGAACCTGTGTCAGTGGCTTTACAACCCTCCCTCCAAAATCGAAGGTCTCCCATTCGGTTCACAGCACTGGGTTCAGTCCTGTCCTGAACCAAACCCATTTCCAAATGCTGGAAAGGACCTTTCCACAGCTGAGCTGCTGGGGGAGAAACAGATTCGAGGGGTGGGTGAGGGGCGGGGAGCGGGAGGGGGGGGGTGGGGGCAAGGGGAGGGCGGGGGGAGCGGGGGGCGCTACATTGGACACAGAGGATGGGGGGATTGTCAATAGATCTCCCCATGGGCCTTGTGGAGTACGAATTCCCCTATTGAACGAGCAGGAGACACACCCGATAGAAAATAAGTGGTGGGAGTTTAAAATCAGCTGTCCTTATGCGCACTAGGGATGGTAGGGCTCGGGCCTTTGACTTATATATGTTGTAGCCACAGAAGCAGTGCTTTATTCACTCTCTAAATAAAAGGTGTTGGTGAGGGATGACTGGCCTTAGTAAGATTATGACCGCACGTAAGGAAAAAAATCATCATCAAAACAATCCAGTTGTGGGCAGGAGTTCAGCACCATGATGGCAGGTGGTTCCCAAAGCAGATACCAGCCCCACACACAAGAAGCTGCACAGATAACCCTCCAAAATCAAAAGTCTCCAATTCGATTCACATAACCAGACACAGTCCTGTCCTGAACCAGCCCCAGGCTTCGTGCGTGGCCCTGTGCAGCGGACTTTGCCTCTTATGCCATCATAATGAATGCAGCTGATGATCTAACGGGACCTCAGTAGCTTCGTATAATTTCCTCCTCAGCGCCTTCCAGATCACAACTACTCGCTGTGTTTTAAAGCAATAAATCTCCTCATTTCACCTCAGCTTTTACCAGTCACTTTTTAAAACCGTTTCCTCCTATTATCGACACGCTGCCGAGGAGACAGTTTCTCTTTATTTACTCAGTCAAAACCATTCATTTTGAACACCTGTATTTATCAGTGATAAGTGGGTGGCACAGTGGTTAGCACTGCTGCCTCACAGCGCCAAGGACCTGGGTTCAATCCTGGCCTCGGGCCACTGTGTGGAATTTGGACATTCTCCCCATGTCTGCGTGGGTTTCAGGGAGCTTTCTCCAAGATCTCACTTGCCCGTGTGAGAAACACAGCTCACAGTTAAACAATTTAGTCAAGTCAAGTTCTGAAGGAGCAAGATTTTATTTGACGTTCTTGCAAGACCGGGTGTCTAGCGAAATAGGCACACTTTACATAAATTGGCAGCACATTTTATACTTTTTTTACAAGCATTGTAATGGCTTTGCAATATGTTGTTCTCCCCTAATTGGTGGTCCCTGTCCCATCTATGTGTTGTCATTCCCCTATTGGCTCAAGGTGCCCCAAGTTCCCATCCCCTCTACTCTCCATCTAACCAGGTCTCCTGTTATCACAAGAGTGCATTAGTAAACTCATCCATCTTGTCCAACACTGTTACATGTCCAGTTCAGATTGGCGGTAATCAATCCTTTGCCAACTTAATCACTGCTGTCCCAACCATCTCAGTGACCTTTTCCCCCTTTTATGCTTAGTTGTAAAAACAACACATCTTGCAGACCGTTTGCTTTTTGTAACTTGGCCTCTTACATTCCTGCAGGATGTGGTGTTTGCTTCACTGCACATCACATCTCTGGTGTTATCTCCACATTACAGGCAGTCTTTTTATTATCCCTAACTAATGCTGTCTTAGCAGCATCGAACCTTATGTCCTATGTTTATGACTAAACTCACAGTTGTTTCCATAATGTGGGTTATCAATGTGCCTGACTATATCCAATCTATTTAACTTTAAGCTATTTCTCTATGCTCTACAGATACATGTGTTAACAGCATCTTTACCTATTGCTCACACCCGGCAGCAGTCATGGCTGTTTCATTCTCCACCATTTAGGCCTGATTCGGATTTTCACTCTAACTCCCAAAGTGCATGTCTGCATTGTTAGCAATCCAACAATCCTCTTGAAGAAATGGCATTGCAGCCTTCTGCATAAACCTGAACCAGAAATTCTACCAATCACTAAGATAGCCATTAAGTGGACCCTTGGACATCTGAGATGCCATTTCAATGCCTGAACCAGTTACGTGGCACTCTCCAATCCCCTCCTCCAAGTGTCTCACTCATTGTGCTGGCCTGTTGTGTTTCCCTTTGTGTGGTTTTTGAGAGAAGTCTCAGCCTTGAGCACGGTGAGGCCCTGGAAGGGGACAGCTCATTTGGGAAGGAGCAGGAGATTGGAGGCGCGTCGCCTCTCGTTTCACTCTGCTGCAGTGAAAAGCTTTGGTACAAACCAGATATTTCTCTCTCAAACCACCCACTTCCTCAGCCCAGCAGCAGGGGTATACCTCAATAACTTCCACACTGCATTCAACTCATTCTATTCCTGACCCCGCTGAATCTAATTGGATGGTACACCCACTTCCCAGCCAATTACAACTTAATCCAAGGAAAACCTGAATCTTGGTGAGTTTTGCACTGCAATGGAGTTTCTGACCCAGAAACAGATCCAGCTCCTGTTCCCAGACTCTGTGGCGAAAATTCAGCATGGAGTTTCAATGATGGACCATTCTTGTCCTCTTAAATGCTGCAGTTGGGACATTCCATTGGTCAAAGGGAAAGATTTAAAGGAGCATCTTAAAGGGGGTTAAAGAGGCAGAGATTTAACGAGGGAACTCTAGAGCTTGGGACCCAGGCAGCTGAAGGCATGGCCGACAATGATGGAGCGATGGGGATCAGGGTGTTAAAGAGAGAGAACTGCCACAAGACCGTTCGACATAGGAACAGAATTAGGCCACTCGGCCCATTTGAATCTGCTCTGCCATTCAATCATGGCTGATATTTTTCTCGTCCCCATTCTCCTTTTTTTTCCCCATAACCCCTGATTTCCTTATAAACCAAGAACCTATCTATTTCTGTCTTAAAGACACTCAATGACCTGGCCTCCACAGCATTCTGCGGCATCGAATTCCACAGATTCACCACTCTCTGGCTGAAGACATTCCTCCTCATCTCCGTGTTAAAGAATCGTCCCTTTAGCCTGAGGTTGTGCCCTCTGGTACTAGTTTTTCCTGCTAGTGGAAACAGCCTCTCCACATCCACTCTATCCAGGCCTCGCAGTTTCAATAAGATCCCTCCTCATCCTTCTAAACTTCAACGAGTACAGACCCAGAGTGCTCAACCGTTCCTCATACGACAAGCTCTTCATTCCAGGGATCATTCTTGTGAACCTTTTCTGGACCCCTTCCAAGGCCAGCACATCCCTCCTTAGATATGGGGCCCAACACTGCTCACAATACTCCAAATGGGGTCTGAGCAGATTGAATGGCAGAGCAGAATCAATAGGCCTAACTCTGCTCATATGTCTTATGGTCTTACGGAGGAACATAGAGATCCAGAATTTGACTTTACTGATATTGATTGGATTTATTATTGTCACATGTATTAGTATACAATGAAAAGTATTGTTTATTAAGCGCTACACAGACAAAGCATACCATTCATAGAGAAGGAAATGAGAGAGTGCAGAATGTAGTGTTACAGTCATAGCTAGGGTATAACGAAAGATCAATTTAATGTGAGGTAGGTCCATTCAAAAGTCTGACAGCAGCAGGGAAGAAGCTGTTCTTGAGTTGGTTAGTACGTGACATCAGACTTTTGTGTCTTTTTCCTGACGGAAGAAGGTGGAAAACAGAATGTCTGGGGTGCGTGGGGTCCTTAATTATGCTGGCTGCTTTGCCAAGGCAGTGGGAAATGTAGATAGGGTCACTGGACGGTAGGCTGGTTAGCAAAGAACAAAGAACAACCCAGCACGGGAAACAGGCCCTTCGGCCCTACGAGCCCGCACTGCCGCATCCTCCTACACCTATTCTACCCTGCGTGTCTACGAATAGAACCCCTAACTTAGCCAGATTCAGGGGAGAATAGTGTCAATTTGGTAAAACCAATCAGCCTAAGAGCACATCTTTGGGGTGTGGGAGCAAACCGGAGCGCCCGGAGGAAACCCACGCAACCACAGGGAGAATGCACAAACTCCCACAGACACAGGCCCAAATCCATGTATCTGCACAGCTAGCAGTGCTAGTCACTGAGCTGTTGCGGCGCCCGTCTATCGGTCCAGGATCAAGCACACACACCGACACAAAGTACTAGGCCACTCCTGGAACATCCAAGAGCAGCCCACGCACGACCCACCGTGTGCATGCCCCTCGTTTGACAACAAGGTGGACCTCCACCTGCGGAATAAAAAGACAAAAACGTTAACATACAAGTCTGCATTTCCAGTGTCTCCCGAGGCTCTGACCCTATTTAATACCCCCTACTATAACCCTCCATCCTTGTTTCGCTCATGTGTCTGTCTAAGTAAACCTTAAACAAGTCCAACGTACCTGCTTCCACCACCCTACTCGGTAGCACGTTCCATACCCCCACGACCCTCTGCGTGAAGAACCTTCCTCTCATATCCAAATTATACTTCTCCCCCCTCACCTTTAGATCATGACCTCTCGTAATTGTACCCAGTCTAGGGAGCAGTCTCTCACTATTGACTCTATCTATTCCCTTCAGTATCTTATATACCTCTATCATGTCTCCCCTCAATCTCCGTCTTTCCAAGGAGAAAAGTCCCAGTTTCTCCAACCTTTCCTCGTAACTCAGTCCCTCCATGCCAGGCAACATCCTGGTAAACCTCCTCTGCACCCTCTCCAGAGTCTCCACGTCCTTCCGGTAGTAAGGTGGCCAGAACTGGACGCAGTACTCCAAATGCGGTCTAACCAACGTTCTGTACAACTGAAGCATTAGACGGCAGCTCCTATACTCTATACCCCTTCCTATAAAGGCTAGCATTCCATAAGCTTTCCTCACAACCTTCTCCACTTGTGTTACAACCTTCATAGACTTGTGAACCTGCACTCCCAGGTCCCTCTGTATTTCTATACTCCTAATCGGTCTACCTTTTATCACGTAGTTCCTCTCTGCATTATTCCTTCCAAAATGCATCACCTCGCATTTGTCAGGATTAAATTCCATCTGCCACCTATCTGTCCAATGTACCAACCTATCTATATCCTGTTGTATCACTTGACATTCCACTTCAGTATCCGCCAACTCTGCCATCTTGGTGTCATCCGCAAACTTGCTGATCACACCACTTACGCTCTCTTCCAAATCGTTTATGTAGACTACAAAGAGGAGAGGTCCCAGTACTGAGCCCTGCGGCACACCACTGGTCACTGGCCTCCAGCCCGAAAAAGTCCCCTCAACAACTACCCTCTGTCTCCTATTGCCCAGCCAGTTCTCAATCCACCGAGCTACCTGTCCTTGTATCCCATGTGCCTTAACCTTTTCTACCAGCCTACCATGAGGGACTTTGTCAAACACCTTACTGAAATCCATATAGATGACATCAACGGCTCGCTCATCGTCAACCGTTTTTGTCACCTCCTCAAAGAATTCTACCAGATTCGTAAGGCAAGACCTCCCTCTAACAAAGCCATGTTGCGTATCCCTAATCAGATCGCAACGCTCCAAATGCTCATACATCCTACCCCTAAGTATTTTTTCCATTAATTTCCCTACCACTGATGTCAAACTCACCGGTCTATAATTTCCAGGGTTATCTCTGCTACCTTTTTTAAAAAGCGGTACCACATTTGCTACCCTCCAGTCTTCTGGGACCTCACCTGTGTCCAAAGAAGAGACAAAGATTTGTGCCAGAGGCCCAGCAATTTCATCTTTCACCTCCCTAAGCAGCCTGGGATAAATACCATCAGGCCCCGGAGCTTTATCCGTCCTTACGCTACCTAAAAGCCCTAGCACTTCCTCCCTCGTAATAGATATTTCCTGCCACTGATCCACAGCTCCCTCCAAGACACTGCACGACACCGAACCCATCTCCTTCGTGAATACCAACGCAAAGTATTCATTCAGGAGCTCCCCCATTCCCTCCAACTCAATACATAACTCCCCACTTTTGTCCCTAAGAGGACCAATTTTCCCTCTAACTACTCTCTTGCTCCTAATATATGAATAAAATGCCTTTGGATTTTCCTTGATCCTATCAGCCAAAGCCATTTCATGCCCTCTCTTCGCCCTTCTAACTCCCCTTTTTAGCTCCCTCCTACTCTCTCTATATTCCTCCAGCGCACTCTCCGTACCCAGTTGTTTCGACCTAACATACGCATCCCTCTTCTTCCTCACCAAGTCTTCAATACCCCCTGTAATCCACGGCTCTCTAATCCTACCTTTCCCATCCCTCCGCTTAACTGGAACATGCCTCTCCTGCAACATTTTCAGTTTGCCCTTAAAAGCTTCCCACTTGCCAACCGTGGACTTGCCAGCTAACAGTCCCTCCCAATCAGTGTCCTTCAGCTCCCTCCTAATCCTGCTATAGCTCGCCTTCCCCCAGTTCAGCACCCTCCCGTTCGGCTGGCACTCATCCCTTTCCATTTTTATCCTAAAGTAGACGGACTTGTGGTCACTGTTAGCCACATGTTTGCCTACCTCAACCTCAACCACCTGCCCCAGCTCATTACCCAAAACTAAATCCAGTATAGCCCCTTCCCTAGTTGGGCTAGTTACATACTGCTCTCGGGACCCTTCCAAAACACACTTTACAAACTCCTCACCCTCCGTACCCCCAGCTCTAGGCCCCTTCCAATCCACTCCAGGAAGATTAAAGTCACCCACTACAACCACCCTATTCTTCCTGCACTTATCCAAAATGCCCCTGCAAATGCCTTCCTCCACTGACCTCGGGCTGTTGGGTGGCCTATAGTATACCCCTAGCATTATAATCTCTCCCTTTTTATTTCTCAACTCCACCCATGATGGACTGGGCTTCATTCACAACCCTTTGCACAACAGTCCAAAGATGTGCAGGTTAGGTTGATTGGCCATGGTAAAATTGCACCTTAGTGTACTGAGATGTGTAGGTTAGAGGGATTAGTGGGTGAATATGTAGGAATATGGGGTAGGGCCTGGGTGGGATTGTGGTCGGTTCAGACTCAATGGGCCAAATGGCCTGTTTCTGCAGTGTAGGGTTTCTATGGTTCTATGGTTTTATAGTTTATTGTGGTCTTGGGCAGAGCAGGAACCATACCAACATGTAATACAATCACTGTCTTAGCTCTTTAAAACAAAAGATTTATTTTATTTCCTTCTCGCACACATTCCAATCATGGGAATGAAGGTGAACCACTAGAAAATATTTGTGGATTGAAAATAATTCAATGTTACCCAACTGATCAACATTCTCACCAACTCCCTGCCAAACTATCCTGTGACAGTAAATCTAGTAAAAAGTCTGACAACACCAGGTTTTAGTCCAACCGATTTATTTGATAATAGACTCACAAGCTTTCGAGGTTTCCCTCTTCGTCAGGACCTGATGAAGAGGGAAACCGCGAAAGCTTGTGAGTCTATTATCAAATAAATCGGTTGGACTAAAACCTGGTGTTGTCAGACTTTTTACTGTGTTTATGCCAGTCCAACGCCGGCACATCCACATCATGACAGTAAATCTATCCATCAGTTGATATCGGTATTTTTTTGTAGCTTTCTACTCTCCAAATATTTCTTTATAGTTTCATTGGCAAATGGCAAATATTAACCCCATTATCGGATAATGAGGTTTTTTTTGTTAATTTCAATGCCACAGTACAGGGTGAGATTAAAGTTTTATATCAGTGATAGTTGGGGATTTCATTCCCGTTTTATCCTCTTATCCTCTCACTGAAGAAATGTTTTTTTTTCACATGTTTCATGTTTGCTAATTAAATGTCTCTGTAACTTGGGGGATTCCAAAGATTCATTGGATGCCTTTGTCCCCAAGCTACAGCCTGTGGTTGCAATACAACTGCGCTTCCAGTTCAAATAAAATCTTGGGGTAGCACAGTGGTTAGCACTGCTGCCTCTCAGCACCAGACACCTGGGTTCGAATCCCGCCTTGAGTCACCGTGTGTGTGGAGTCTGCATATTCTCCCTGTGTCTGCATGGGTTTCCTCCAGGTGCTCTGGTTTCCTCCCACAGTCTGAAAGACCCGCTGGTAAGGTAGATTGACCATGCTAAATTCTCCCTCTGGCGCTGGAGTGTGACGACTAGGGGATTTTCACAGTAACTTCACTGCAGTGCTAATATAAGTCTGCTTGTGACGCTAATAAATAAAGTGTAATTATCTTGTATTTTGCACATTTATGTTTTTTTCACTCTCACCTTCATCTCTTGGTTATTCTTCAATGGTTAGGAATTGTCTCATCAGCTTCAATCATCTCTCAGGGTTTGGGAGTTTTGAGGTTCTGTTCAAAATATATTCACATCTCATACTTACCTTGTGCATTTACAATGATTTTCCTGTTCTTTTTCCCCATTGAAATAGCAACACAAATTATCCCGTAATGGCGGGTGACAAATGTATAAACAGTCAGAGCTCTCAATAACTTTACATACCTGCCATCATCTCCATAAATTCTTTAATAACTAAAACAGTTCCCACCCTCTTTCCTCTCCCCACCCTTTGCAAGGAGCCAGTGGGATTGACTCTAAAGTATTCAAGCATTCCAAACTTTGGACAAGCACATGAATATAAAACTCTGAGTCTGAGCTACGAGGGAACTGAGTAACACTTGCTGCTGTTTCACTGAAGAATTAAGGGAAGGGAACCAGATCTTGATTATTGCAGCCTTGATAACTGACCCAGAAAATCTTTCTCTCCAGTGTCTTCTCTGGGGTGACCTCTTTGCAAACCCCGAATGTGAAGGGGACAGCAAACTGTGGTGGTGGGGGAAATCCTCCCCAGGGTGTTTTTTTTTAAGGTTCCGTTTAGAGGAAGTGGGTGTCACTGGCTAGACAGTGAACCACTTCAGAAATGCTGTGGTCTGCTCTCTGAGGGAGGTACGGAGCTGGGAGGAGTGTTGCACCTTTCCTTGGCATGAGTCTAACGGGTGACGTGCTGGAGTTAACAGCCGCTGTTTATATGGGTAACCCCACCAACCATCCCTGCAGATAGTCTGGATCCAGTTGTTGTTGTGGTGAATATTCCCAGCCTTCCCTGAACCCATCACCTGTGAGCACTCAAACCCTAGGTTTTTAATTTGATTTGACTTATTATTGTCACATGTATTAACATACAGTGAAAAATATAGTTTCATGCGCGCCTATTTGGACAAAGCATACCGTTCATAGAGAAGGAAATGAGAGAGTGCAGAATGTAGTGTTACAGTCATAACTAGGGTATAGAAAAAGATCAACTTAACATGAGGTAAGTCTACTCGAAAGTCTGACAGCAGCAGGGAAGAAGCTGTTATTGAGTCGGGTGGTAGCTTTTCCTACTAGTGGAAACATCCTCTCCACGTCCACTCAATCCAGGCCTTGCAGTATCCTGTAAGTTTCAATAAGATTCCCCCTCATCCTTCTAAACCCCAATGAGTACAGACCCGGAGTCCTCAACTGTTATCAGGCCTGGGTGCGATACAGAATTGAGCTTTCTGTCAGATTAGCGATGATTTTATTAAATGGCGGAGCAGGCTCGAGGGACTGAATAGTCTTCTCCTGCTCCTTGATCATCTGTTTGTAAGACTGCCCAACACTGGGCAGCAGCCAATGCAAAGCAGATCCGTCAGATTTTAATTTGGTGTTGTGGTGTTCAGAGTGCGTGCAGATTGGAAAATGAGAAGAGAACCGGGAAGATTCATTTAGCCTTTTTACTTATCTGCCCAAAGTGCTGATGTCAATATAATTAGTCTTCCATTGCATTAAATATTTGTAATTCTGAATTTGATTTGTTATTATAAAGTGTGTACACACATGTTGCTAAATATAGGCATTAGTTTGTAAAAGATTTTATCTCATATTGGTATTTATTTAGCAAGCTAATTTGATCTGATAAGCCCTTGGCTTGGGGTTGGGTGAGTTGTTCCTGGTTGCAGAGTTCTCAGTTTGGTATTTGCATTATCTTGTCTACTTGAAGAAGGAGACACTGAAAAAATTGAACACAAATAGGTAATGTTACCATGTGACCGTATCACCTAATAGAGGGGTGAGGGAGAATTAAACTGTTGTCCCCAAAAAGTAGCTTTTGAAAAGAGAGCTGTTTTGACAGTTTAGAATCATAGAACCCTACACTGCAGAAAGAGGCCCTTCAGCCCATCGAGTCTGCACCGAACACAATCTCACCCAGGCCCTACCCCCATATCCCTACATATTATACCCACTAATTCCTCTAACCTACACATCCCTGGATACTAAGGGGCAATTTCTTAGCATGGCCAATCAACCTAACCCGCACATCTTTGGACTGTGGGAGGAAACCCATGCAGACACGAGGAGAACGTGCAAACTCCACACAGACAGTGACCTGAGCTGGGAATCAAACCCAGGACCCTGGAGCTATGAAGCAGTAGTGCTAACCACTGTGCTACTGTGCTGCTACTTGCTGTAAGCCTGGATCTTTCTGCTCAGGTTTTTACAGTGGGGCTGAAATTCATGCCCTGGTAACTCGGAGATGCTCCCCACAAAAACAAGGCTGACCTTTACTGTGCCAGGCTAACCAGAACTAAACTGATCACCGATAAAGATCTCTGATTGTTCCTCAGCATGGAAACTGGATTCAATCCCTGGTCTACAGATTTTCCTGAACCAGAAACAACATTCAATACAATAATATATTTGGAGTTGAGCAGGACGAGGGATGACTTTATTGAAACTTACAAGATTCTAAGGGGAGGAGGTGACAGGTTATAGGAGTCATAGAATAGGATCCCTACAGTACAGAAGGAGGCCATTCAGCCCATTGAGTCTGCACCGATCACCATCCCACCCAGGCCCTATTCCTGTACCCCCTCATATTTACCCTGCTAATCCCCCTGACACTGAGGGGCAATTTAGCATGGCCGATCAACCTAACACGCACATCTTTGGACTGTGGGAAGAAACCGGAACACCTGGAGGAAACCCACACAGACATGGGTAGAACGTGCAATGTGGGACGCACAGTTTATAAATAAGGGGTTTACCATTTAAATGGAGATGAGTGCTGGAATTCTACCATGGAATTGGAGCGGGCGAGGGCGGAGAACGGAAGTGTCTGTTGACCTTGGGCGGGAGTTTCTGATCTCGCTCGAGCCAAGCTGTACAATCCATCACAAGGAGTTTCCTCTTGAGAGGATTGTTGCTCTTTGGAATTCTCTTCCAGTGAGAACACTGGAGGCTGGATCATTGAATAAATTTGAGGCTGAGCCATATTTTTGATTGACAAGGAGGTCAAGGGTTATGAGGACAGCCAGGTAAGCGGCGTTACTGCCACAATCAGATCAGCCATGATACTGCTTGATGGTGAGGCAGGCTCAAGGGGCTGAATGGACTACAGCTGCTTCCATGTCATGTTCTTATATTCTAAAAACCTTACATGGTGCCTTTAACATCGTAAAACTGAATGGTGGAAAGTACAAGGCAAAGAAAATCTGTGACATACAGGAGACTATATTCCGAGATCACAGAGGGCCTTTGGACCAGCAGAGGTTTCAGAGGCAGGGAGGGGACAGGAGGGGCTAGGAGGCAATTGAGTGCAGGAGAACTAGAAAAACAGACTATCTGGTCTTCAGAACACTGCTATTTCAGGGATCTTGCTGTCTGTATCTTACGTTACAACAGTGATTTGATTTGATTTATTATTATCACATGTATTAGTAGACAGTGAACAGTATTGTTTCTTGCGCGCTATACAGACAAAGCATACTATTCACAGAGAAGGAAATGAGAGAGTGCAGAATGTAGTGTTACAGTCATAGCTAGGGTGTAGAGAAAGATCAAATTAATGCAAGGTAGGTCCATTCAAAAGTCTGACGGCGGCAGGGAAGAAGCTGTTCTTGAGTCTGTTGGTACGTGACCTCAGACTTCTGTATCTTTTTCCAGATGGAAGAAGGTGGAAGACAGAATGTCCGGGGTGTGTGGGGTCCTTAATTACGTTGGCTGCTTTTCTGAATCAGTGGGAAGTGTAGACAGAGTCAATGGATGGGAGGTTGGTTTGCATGATGGACTGGGCTTCATTCACAACCCTTTGTGGTTTATTGCGGTCTTGTACAGAGCAGGAACCATTCAAGCTGTGATACAATCACTGTCTTAGCTCTTTGAAAAACAAAAAAAGATTTATTTTGTTTTTCCAATCATAGGAATGAGAGAGTGCAGAATGTAGTGTTACAGTCATGGCTAGGGTGTAGAGAAAAATCAACTTAATACAAGGTAGGTCCATTCAAAAGCCTGATGGCAGCAGGGAAGAAGTTGTTTTTGAGTCGATTGGTACATGAACTCAGACTTTTGTATCTTTTTCCAGATGGAAGAAGGTGGAAGAGTGTATGTCCAGGGTGCATGGGGTCCTTAATTATGCTGGCCGCTTTTCTGAGGCAGTGGGAAAGTATAGACAGAGTCAATGGATGGGAGGCTGATTTGCGTGACTTGTGCAATGGTTACTCTTCAAAGGTATTTCATCGGTTGTAAAGCTCTTAAGGGTATCCTGAGGGTGTGAAAGACACTATCAAAATGCAAATTGTTGTTGCTGAACCTATCTGTATGTCCAGGAGAGAACAATAAAAAGTTACTTGAGTAGAAACAGATGTTTGCGTGGGAAGGAGGAACTTCAGCTATGTGGAGAGACTGGAAAAACTGGGATTGTTTTCTATAGATCAGAGATTTAATAGAATTATTCAAATTCACGGAGGGCTTTGAGAGTGTAAATAAGGAGAAACTGTTTCCAGTTAGAGGAGTTCAGTAACCAGAAACACAGCTTTAAGTTGATTGGTGAAATAAGCAGATGTGCCCACTGCACACACTTGTAAGGAAGAAATGCCTTTCTTTGGAATGTTGTCAGGTTACTTCATCAAAACCTCAGTGCACCCAACAGGTGATTTTCACAGTAACTTCATTGCAGTGTTGATGTAAGCCTACTTGCAACACTAATAAATAAACTAGATAGAACAGTACAAATCCATAACTTCCACTAGGTGAAAACTCCACAATACTCAGTGCTTCCAGAAATAAGACTGGGAATGTTGATGATGGGGTGGATAGGTGCCTCTTAACGGGAATGAGCTGGCAGGAGTTCATTCCGGATTCTCACAGTGAGAATGAACTGGAAAGGGGTTTAATCCACTGGAACGTGCTGATTGAGAGCGTTGGAATTGGAGCGGGCGAGGGCAGAGAACGGAAGTGTCTGTTGACCTTGGGCGGGAGTTTCCGATCTCGCTCGAGCCAAGCTGTACAATCCATCACAAGGAGTTTCCTCTTGAGAGGATTGTTGCTCTTTGGAATTCTCTTCCAGTGAGAACACTGGAGGCTGGATCATTGAATAAATTTGAGGCTGAGCCATATTTTTGATTGACAAGGAGGTCAAGGGTTATGAGGACAGCCAGGTAAGCGGCGTTACTGCCACAATCAGATCAGCCATGATCCTGCTTGATGGTGAGGCAGGCTCAAGGGGCTGAATGGACTACAGCTGCTTCCATGTCATGTTCTTATATTCTAAAAACCTTACATGGTGCCTTTAACATCGTAAAACTGAATGGTGGAAAGTACAAGGCAAAGAAAATCTGTGACATACAGGAGACTATATTCCGAGATCACAGAGGGCCTTTGGACCAGCAGAGGTTTCAGAGGCAGGGAGGGGACAGGAGGGGCTAGGAGGCAATTGAGTGCAGGAGAACTAGAAAAACAGACTATCTGGTCTTCAGAACACTGCTATTTCAGGGATCTTGCTGTCTGTATCTTACGTTACAACAGTGATTTGATTTGATTTATTATTATCACATGTATTAGTAGACAGTGAACAGTATTGTTTCTTGCGCGCTGTACAGACAAAGCATACTATTCACAGAGAAGGAAATGAGAGAGTGCAGAATGTAGTGTTACAGTCATAGCTAGATCAAATTAATGCAAGGTAGGTCCATTCAAAAGTCTGACGGCGGCAGGGAAGAAGCTGTTCTTGAGTCTGTTGGTACGTGACCTCAGACTTCTGTATCTTTTTCCAGATGGAAGAAGGTGGAAGACAGAATGTCCGGGGTGTGTGGGGTCCTTAATTACGTTGGCTGCTTTTCTGAATCAGTGGGAAGTGTAGACAGAGTCAATGGATGGGAGGTTGGTTTGCATGATGGACTGGGCTTCATTCACAACCCTTTGTGGTTTATTGCGGTCTTGTACAGAGCAGGAACCATTCAAGCTGTGATACAATCACTGTCTTAGCTCTTTGAAAAACAAAAAAAGATTTATTTTGTTTTTCCAATCATAGGAATGAGAGAGTGCAGAATGTAGTGTTACAGTCATGGCTAGGGTGTAGAGAAAAATCAACTTAATACAAGGTAGGTCCATTCAAAAGCCTGATGGCAGCAGGGAAGAAGTTGTTTTTGAGTCGATTGGTACATGAACTCAGACTTTTGTATCTTTTTCCAGATGGAAGAAGGTGGAAGAGTGTATGTCCAGGGTGCATGGGGTCCTTAATTATGCTGGCCGCTTTTCTGAGGCAGTGGGAAAGTATAGACAGAGTCAATGGATGGGAGGCTGATTTGCGTGACTTGTGCAATGGTTACTCTTCAAAGGTATTTCATCGGTTGTAAAGCTCTTAAGGGTATCCTGAGGGTGTGAAAGACACTATCAAAATGCAAATTGTTGTTGCTGAACCTATCTGTATGTCCAGGAGAGAACAATAAAAAGTTACTTGAGTAGAAACAGATGTTTGCGTGGGAAGGAGGAACTTCAGCTATGTGGAGAGACTGGAAAAACTGGGATTGTTTTCTATAGATCAGAGATTTAATAGAATTATTCAAATTCACGGAGGGCTTTGAGAGTGTAAATAAGGAGAAACTGTTTCCAGTTAGAGGAGTTCAGTAACCAGAAACACAGCTTTAAGTTGATTGGTGAAATAAGCAGATGTGCCCACTGCACACACTTGTAAGGAAGAAATGCCTTTCTTTGGAATGTTGTCAGGTTACTTCATCAAAACCTCAGTGCACCCAACAGGTGATTTTCACAGTAACTTCATTGCAGTGTTGATGTAAGCCTACTTGCAACACTAATAAATAAACTAGATAGAACAGTACAAATCCATAACTTCCACTAGGTGAAAACTCCACAATACTCAGTGCTTCCAGAAATAAGACTGGGAATGTTGATGATGGGGTGGATAGGTGCCTCTTAACAGGAATGAGCCGGCAGGAGTTCATTCCGGATTCTCACAGTGAGAATGAACTGGAAAGGGGTTTAATCCATTGGAACGTGCTGATTGAGAGCGACTGGTTAGGGAGATGGGGCTGTTGAGATTGTACCAAACAACCGATCCGAGGTTTGGATATGGGCAAGAGATTGTGCAACCAATAATTAGGACGGAGATACTGGTGAAATCCAGTAAATAACTACTTTAGACCAGCAAATTCTCAATTGTTTAGCAATACTCCTTCTGCAATTATAACATTGCTTCAGACTGGGGAGGTAAGAACATCAGCAATTTAATAATGCACATGTACGCTCCTCAAAATGCCCCACTGCTTCTTTCTTTATTCATTGTGTTGCTGGCTAGATCAGCATTTATTGCCCATCCCTAAGTGTCCTCTAAGAAGGTGACGATGAGCTGCCACCTTGAATCGCTGCAATCCACATGGTGTAGGTACACCCACCGTGCTGTTAGAGAGGGAATCCCCGGATTTTGACCCAGTGATAGTGAAGGGATGGCTGATTTTTCTTTTTATTAATTCATGGGACATGGGCGTCGCTGGCTGGCCAACATTTATTGCCCATCCCTAGTTCCCCTTGAGAAGGTGGTGGTGAGCTGCCTTCTTGAATCACTGCAGTCCATGTGCTGTGGGTTAGCCCACAATGCTGTTAGGGAGGGAATTCCAGGATTTTGATCCAGTGACTCTGAAGGAACGGTGATATATTTCCAAGTCAGGATGGTGAATGGCTTGGAGGGGAACTTGCAGGTGGTGATGTTCCCCATGTTTCTGCTGCCCTTGTCCTTTGAGATGGAAATGATCATGTGTTTGGAAGGTGTTGTCTAAGGACCTTTGGTGAATTGCTGCAATGCACCTTGTAGATAGTACGCACTGCTGCCACTGAGCATCAGTGGTAGAGGGAGTTGATGTTTGTGGATGTGATGCCAATCAAGCGGGCTGCTTTATCCTGGATGGTGTCAAGCTTCTTGAGTGTAGTTGGAGCTGCACCCATGCACTCATGTAGATGGTGGACAGGCTTTGGGGAGTCAGGAAGTGAGTTACTCACCATGTATTCCTAACCTCTGACCTGCTCTTGTAGCCACTATGTTTATGTGGTGAGTCCAGTTGAGTTTCTGGTCAATGGTAACCCCAAGGATGTTAACAGTGAGGGATTCAGTGATGGTAGCACCATTGAATGTCAAGAGGCGATGGTTAGAGTGTCTCCCATTGGTGATCATCATTGCCTGCCATTTGTGTGGCACAAATATTGCTTGCCACTTGTCAGCCCAAGCTTGGATGTTGTCCAGATCTTGTTGTATTTGAACATGGACTGTTTCAGTATCAGAGGAGTTGCAATCACCAGCAACCATTCTTAAAAACTTGTCCATGGAATGTGGCCTCGCTGGTTAGGCTGGCATTTATTGTCCTTCCCTAATTGCCCTTAAACTGGTTGGCTAACTGTTTTCAGAAGACAGAGGGTTAGGTGGATTGGCCATGCTAAATTGTCCCTCAGTGTCTGGAGATGTGCAGGTTAGGTGGATTAGCTGTGATAAATGTGTGGAGTTTCTGGAATAAGGTGGAGGGGAGAGCCTGGGTCCTCCTGAGTCCCCAAAGCCTGTCCACCATCTACAGGGCACTTGCCTGGATGGGTGCCGCTCCAACAACACTCAAGAAGCTTGACACCATCCAGGACAAAGCAGCTGCTTGATTGGCATCACACCTACATACATTCACCCCCTCCACCACCAACGGTCAGTGTGTACTGTCTACAAGATGTACTGCAGCAATTCACCAAAGATCCTTAGACAGCACCTTCCAAACCCATGGCCACTTCCATCGAGAAGGACAAGTGCAGCAGATACATGGGGAACATCACCACCTGCAAGTTCCCCTCCAAGCCACTCACCATCCTGACTTGGAAATATATCACCAGTCCTTCGCAGTCTGGATATCCTTCTGGAGAATTGTTGCAGACTTGATGGGCCGAATGGCCTCTTTGTGTGCTGTAGGATTCCATGGTCCAGTGGCATTTAAGAGTCAACCACATTATTGTACATCTAGAATCACATATAGGCCAGACTAGGTAATGCTGCCAAAATTCCTTCCCTACAGGACATGAGTGACAATTTCCAATGGTTTAGACTTGTAATTTCTCAAAATTTTTATTGAATTCAAATTTTGACAGCTGCCATGATGGGATTCGAACCTGAGTCCCCAGAACTTTACCCTGGTCTCCAAATTACCCTGGTGTTCAAATTACTAGTGCAGTGAAAATACCACTACACCACCACCTCCCCTCTGGGCTTTGAAGGCGTTTTATCCCCACTTCTGACATTATAATGGAGGGAGGGTCATTGATGAAGATGGTTGGGCCTAGGACACAACCCTGAGGGAACCCTGCAGAGATGTCCTGGAGCTGAGGTGACTGACTTCCAACCATCACAATTGTCTTCCTTTGTACCAGGTTTGACTCCAACTAATGTAGAGTTTTCCCCCTGATTCCCATTGACTCCAGTTTTGCCAGGGCTTCTTGATGTCTCACTGGGTCAAATGCTGTCTTGATGCCAAGGGCAGTCACTCTCACGTCACTGAGCTAACAAACCCATCTCATTGAAGAATGCTGTTCTATTGAGGATTTGTGGAGATTGCGAACAATAGCAAGGACTTGGTGTAGAGTTAAGATCTGAAGAGGTCATTTTGGCTTGGGTCACTGTCTGTGCGGAGACTGCATATTCTCCCTGTGTCTGCGTGGGTTTCCTCCTGGTGATCTAGTTTCCCCTCTCAGTCCGAAAGATATGCTGGTTAGATGCATTGGCCGTGCTAAATTTTCCCTCAGCGTACCAAACAGGTGCTGGATTATTGTGACTAGGGGATTTTCCCAGTAACTTCATTGCAATGTTAATGTAAGCCTCCATGTGACACTAATAAATAAACTTTAAAAAAAAATTTAACTTTGGTAGGCAGTGTGGACACAGCAAGATCCCACAACAGCTATAGGAGGACAATCGGGTGATCTATTTTCAGGATTGAAGGATAAATATTGACACAGGACACCAGGGTGAATTCCCCTGCTCTTCCAACAATGACCCTGAAATCTTTTCCCACCTGCCTGAGTGGACACACAAGACCTCAGTTTAACATCTGACTCTGAAAGACAGGGCTCGGTGCTGCACTGGGAGAGTCGACATGGATTGTGCTCAGATAGGATTCGAACCCACTTCTGCCATTCAGTGTTACTCACTGAAGCATGGCTATCGCTTTGTGAGGGGAAGTTGGAGAGGAACAGGACAGGATGACTGACAGCCACTGAGCAGTCCATCAAGTTCCAGGTGATATGGGTCTTGTATCTGTTGTGTGGGAGACCTCTGGTGGTGTGTTCATGTATAACAATTCCAGCTGGCACTAACCTTTACAAACTCACACGCTCCCCTCCTACATTCCATACCACTGATTTGATATTTACATCTTTAAAAAGTAGCATTTCAGCATTTCATTCGCTGGAGGACTTGCAACGTTTGAGTTAAATAAAGAAAACAGCACAAAACACTGCTGATCTCACCGCCAAAGTGAACTATCATAAAGATCTGGGAAAAGTAATAAAATAAACTACATTTTCAGAACTTTGCTCTGTATTAACCCTGTGCTGTCCCTGTCCTGGGAGTGTTTCATGGCGGACAGTGTAGAGGGAGCATTACTCTGTATCTAACCCCGGGCTGTACCTGTCCTGGGAGTGTTTCATGGGGGACAGAGTAGAGGGAGCTTTACTCTGTATCCAACCCTGGATGTACTTGAGAAAATCAAATGTCTCCGGTGTTGATATTTTTCAGAGCAACAGGAAGCGATAAAGATCTACAATTAGGGTGGCATGGTGACACAGTGGTTAGCACTGCTGCCTCACAACTCCGGGGTCCCGGGTTTGATCCCACCCTTGGGTCATTGTCTGTGTGCACATTCTCCCCTTGTCTGTGTGGGTTTCCTCCGGTTGCTCCATTTTCCTCCCACAGTCCAAAGATGTGCAGGTTAGGTTGATTGGCCATGCTAAATTGCTGCTTAGTGTTCAGGGATGTGTAGGTTAGAGGGATTAGCAAGGTCAATATGTGAGGTTGTAGGGATAGGGCCTGGGTGGGATTATTGTCAGTATAGGAACAATGGGCTGAATGGCCTCCTTCTATACTTTGGGATTCTATGATTCTAACGCTTTTCACAACATCCAGATATGTTGAAGTGTTTTGGTCAGTGAATTATTTTTTGGCGTACAAAGGGTGGCCACAGCAAACTCCCACAATCAACAGTGTGACAGTGATCACATAAACTAGTTGGTGTGATGCTGATAGCTGGATAAATATTGACAAGGTCACCAGGGAGACCTCCCCTGCTCTTCGTGTCTCTTCACTCAAACAGGCTGAGCGATCCTAAGTTTACCGTCTCATCCAGGCACATCTGACAATGCAGCACTTCCTCTGTACTGCACTGGATTGTCAGTCTGGAGTGGGGATTGAAGCAAATGTGTGCTATTAACCGAGCTAAGGTTGAATCTGCTGGCTGAGACGTGTGAACACAGTAAAAAGTCTGACAACACCAGGTTTTAGTCCAACCTATTTATTTGATAATATACTCGCAAGTTCTGGCCTCCAGAGAGGCCAGAACTCTCCATTCACCTGACGAAGGGGCTAACCCGAAAGCTTGCGAGTATATTATCAAATAAATAGGTTGGACTAAAACCTGGTGTTGTCAGACTTTTTACTGTGTTTACACCAGTCCAACGCTGGCATACCCACATCATGAGACGTGTGAGCCAGTGACTGGGAGAAGGACAGTGCCTAGATTATCAAAGCCTACCTGAATCCTGTCCCGTGTGACAAGTTGGCAGTGAGCACAATATTGAGTGAAATCTGCTGGGAGAAAGCAGAGCTGGGATAAAGTATGGTTTATTATGAAGTAAATAAAACAGAAATTAGACTAAACCATGTTTGAGAATAAAACACTCTTGAACATTCGGTTCCCAGCCTTGGTCACTTTGCAACCCTATCTCTGCAATGCAGTAGGGGGAATCAAAAGGCAGATTATTATCTCAGTGGAGCGAGACTGCAGGTGAGTCAAGTGCAGAGGGATCTGGGTGCTCTAGTGCGTGAATCACAAAAATCTAGCAGGCAGGTCCAACAATTTGTTAAGAAGGCAAAGGACATTTATTGCAAAGGGTTTGGAATTTAAAAATAAGGAGGTTTTTTTGCAATTGTGTTGGTGAGGCCGCACTTGGAATATTGCATACAGTTTTGGTCCCCTTACCCAAAAAATGGATATAGTAACATTGGAGGCAGCCCAAAGGAGATTCCCCAGGCTAATTCCTGGGATGAGAGTGTTGTCCTATCAAGAGAGACTGGGTCTGTATTCCTTAGAGTTTAGAAGAGTGAAGGGTGACCTTACTCAAATCTATAAGATCCTGAACAGGTTTGACAGGGGAGCTGGTGATATGTCTCGAACAAGGGGACAAAGCTACAAGATAAAGGACTGGTTATTTAAAACTGAGGTGCGTAGAAATGTCTTCTCATAGAATGTGATGAACCTCTGGAATTCTTTGCTTCAAAGCGTGGTGGAGGTTGGATCATTAGAAGTATTTAAAGTGGAGGTGGGTAAATATTTGGTAGATCGAGGAATAGAGGGTGATGGGGAAATTGCAGAGGAGTTGAGGCCGGCATAGATCAGCCATGATAGTATTAAATGGTGGGGCAGGCTGGAAGGACTGAGTGGCCATTCCTGCTTCTATTTCTTGTGTTCTTGTGTAATGGTTATCATAGTATAATCATTTATTCCTATTTGTTTATCAATGCATCTATCATGTGATGAATGCTGCGTGCAGGCAGATAAAGAGTCTTTTTCCTGCTGATGTAATCGTCATACTCCCTGTCGCTTCCTGTCACACACTGCTTATCTTTAGACAGTTCACTATCCTGCATATTGCCCTTGCTTGATAACTTGCTGAATCTCCCCTTGAACACTCAACCACCAACCCCCCAAATCTGTCCTCCTTGTGCCCCCACCTCCCTCCAACACCCACTATTTAGTTTAAACAGCCCTGCTTACATGATTTGCCAATACACTACACCAAACACATCTATCCTTATGACACACTTGCTTTCCACCATCAATCAGAAAGCAAAATGTGTCAACGCCCAATCGAATGATGTTTGGCTGTCGGGCAAACAGCTTCTTTTCCCGTTTTTAATATTTTTGTATCTGGGAAAAGGGGACTCTGTTTTAACGTCCGATGGTTTTTCTCCGGAGTCACGCTGACCATTGCCCTGGAGGTTGATCTTCAATTCCCGGAGACTCCCAGCCAATCCTGGAGGGTTGGCAACACAATGCCAATACTCACTGCAGACGTGGTGGCCACCAGCCCTCCCACAGCTGCAACACTTCACCCTGTCGTGTTTCGTTCCCTGTAATTCACTAATTCTGAGAAGCCACTTGCGCATCCCCAATTTTAATTACAATTAGTGGCTGGGTCTTCAACTCTCTTAGGGAATTCATTCTAAGCATCTCCGCCTCTCTCTCCCCTTTAGAACGTTCCTTAAACCAAACTCTTTCACCTATTATCGCTAGACTATTAATCCAGAAACTCAGCTAAATGTTCTGGGGATCTGGGTTCGAATCCCGCCATGGCAGATGGTGGAATTTGAATTCAATACAAAATATCTGGAATTAAGAATCTACTGATGACCATGAAACCGTTGTCGATTGTTGTAAAAAAAACCCGTCTGGTTTACTTTAGGGGAGGAAATCCTCCATCCTTACCTGGTTTGGCCTATATGTGACTCCACAGCCACAGCAATGTGGTTGACTCTCAATTGCCCTCTAAACAAGGGCAACTAGGGATGGGCAATAAATGCTGGCCAGGCAGCAATGCTCTTATCCCAGGAATGAATAAAAAACAAATTCCAGCATTTCCTTATGACAGATGTTAAGCTAGTTCACCTGTAGACTAACCTGTCCCTGTCCTTTCTTGAAAGAGAAGTTACATTCTCTGTTTTCCAATCGGATGGGACATTTAGGAATAATAGTAGGAAGGACTACTACTTACAGGGCAAAAAGCTGCAGCATGCTATGGTGCAGAGGGACCTGGGGGTCCTTGTGCATGAGTCGCAAAAACCCAGCCTACAGGTGCAGCAGGTGGTCAGGAAGGCAAATGGGATGCTGGCCTTCATAGCGAGGGGGATTGAATATAAAAGTAGGGAGGTCTTGCTGCAACTGTACAGGGCACTGGTGAGGCCACAGCTGGAGTACTGTGTGCAGTTTTGGTCGCCGCACTTGCGCAAGGATATTTTGGCCTTGGAGGGAGTGCAGAGGAGATTCACTAGGCTGATATCGGAGTTGAGGGGGTTGAGCTATGAAGAGAGGCTGAATAGACTGGGCTTGTACTCGTTAGAGTTTAGAAGGATGAGGGGGGATCTTATAGAGACGTATAAGATGATGAAAGGGATGGATAGGGTAGAGGTGGAGAGGTTCTTCCCGCTCAGAAAGGACAGCAGGACTAGAGGGCACAGCCTCAAGATAAGGGGGGGGCAGTTTAGAACAGAGTTGAGGAGGAACTTCTTCACTCAAAGGGTGGTGAATCTCTGGAATTCTCTGCCCGTTGAAGTGGTGGAGGCTACCTCGCTAAATATATTTAAGATGCGGGTGGATAGGTTTTTGGTAGGCAAGGGGATTAAGGGTTATGGGGAGAAAGCGGGAAAGTGGAACTGAGCCACTTCAGATCAGCCATGATCTTATTGAATGGCAGGGCAGGCTCGAAGGGCTAGATGGCCTACTCCTGCTCCTATTTCTTATGTTCTTATGTTCTTATTTGCAGTACTTAAGAAGTTTTGAAAAATCAAAACTAATGGCAGCCACTAACATGGCAACCACTTCTTTTAAGTCTCTAACATAATGGCTATTGGCCCCTGGGGAAGAAGTCCTAATACTTTTCTCAATACCTAACCCTGTTGACTGTAATTATTTTAAATTCCTCCCTCCCTTTTATCTCTTAATTCACTATTATTTCTGGAATGTAATTTATATTCCCTACAGTGAAAGCTGAAGTAAAATATGTTAAATTCACCCACCAACTCCTTATTTTTCATCATTAGTTTCCCAGAGCCACTCTATAGATTACCACTTTATTTTATCTGTTCCTTTTTAAATACTTGTACAAACTCTGACTGCTTTTGTGGTTCTAGCTAGCTCTCACCATCTACTTTCTCCCTCCTTGTTATTTTTGCCTTTTTTTTGCTGTTTCTTATATTCTGTTCAATCTCCTGACTTGCCACTCATCTTCATAGAATAATAGTTTTTTAAATATGAATTTGAGATGTCACTAACTTCTTTAGTTATAGAGGCCTACTGCGCAGCAAAGACCCTTTGGCCCATAGAGTCTGCACCGACAATATCTGCCACTAAAGTCACACTAATCCCACTCTCCTGCACTTGTTCCATATCCTTGAGTATTATGATATTTTAAGTGCTCATCCAAATATTATTTAAAGGTTAGCCATGGCTGGTGTACCCTTCTCCCAGAATCTGTCTTTCTTACTGGAATATATCTTTTACAGAGTGTGATGAAATATTACATTAAATGCCACTACATCACTGCTGACTTGTCTTTTTACCCCCCCTTTCCCAGTTCACAATAACCATCTTTGTCCTCATGCTGTTATAATTGCCCTCATTTGAGTTCAAAACACGAGTGTTAGACCCACATTTCTCTCCCTCGAACTGAATGTGAAATTCAATTGTTTTATGATTAGCGCTGCCTAAGAGTGTCCATGCTAGGAGGTCATTAATTAATTCTCCCTTGCTGCACATTACCAGATTCAGCATAGGCTGCTCTATGGTTGTAAAACATGCTGCTCTAAGAAATTGTCCTGAAAACACTCTGATGAAATCAAATTATGAAATCAATTCACCAAAGATCTTTAGACAGCACCTTCCAAACCTATGACCACTCCCATCCAGAAGGACCAGGGCAGCAGATACATGGGAACACCACCGCCTGCAAGTTCCCCTCACCCTCCTCACATGGAAATATATCACTGTTCCTTCATAGTCGCATTGTCAAGATCCTGGAATTCCCTCCCTAATGGCATTTTGGATCAACCCACAGCACATGGACTGCAGTGATTCAAGAAGGCAGCTCACCACCACCTTCTCAAGGGCAACCCAGGATGGGCAATAAATACTGACCAGCTAGCGGCACCCATGTCCCACAGATGAATTTTTAAAAAATCTTCCAGGCTACCTTTCTTTATATTACAGGATGTGGGTGTCGCTGACAAGGCCAAAGTTTATTGCCCATCCCTAATTGCCCTTGAGAAGGTGGTGCTGAGCTGCCTTGACCTGCTGCAGTCCATATTGTGTAGGCACACCCACAATGCTGTTAGGGAGCGAGATCCAGGAATTTGACCCAGCGACAATGAAGGAATAGCGATATATTTGATTTATTATTGTCACATGTATTGAGATACAGTGAGAAGTATTGTTTCTTGTGCGCTATACAGACAAAGCATACCGTTCATATAGTATGTACAGGAGAAGGAAAGGAGAGGGTGCAGAATGTTACAGTCATAGAGAGTACAGCTTTAAAAGCATAGAATGAGAATATAAGATAGAATTATTAGAATTTTGGTGTCCTTTTCTGAGGAAGGATGTCCTTGCTATAGAGGGAGTGCAGCAAAGGTTTACCAGGCTGATTCCTGGGTTGGCAGGTCTGTCATATGAGGAGAGATTAAGTCGGTTAGGATTATATTCACTGGAATTTAGAAGAGTGAGAGGGGAACTCATAGAAACTTATAAAATTCTAACAGGATTAGACAGGGTAGATTCAGAAAGAATGTTCCCAGTTACGGGGGAGTCCAGAACCAAGGGTCATAATTTAAGGATAAGGGATAAATCTTTTAGAACTTAGTGAGGAGAATTTTTTTTACCCCCCTGAGGGTGGTGAATGTGTGGAATTCACTGCCACAAAAAGTAGTTGAGGCCAGAATATTGTCTGATTTCAAGAAGAAATTAGATATAGCTCTTGGGCGTAAAGAGATCAAGTGATATGGGGGGGAAGGGAGAAACAGGATGTTGATGATCAGCCATGATCGAGATGAATAGCGGAACAGGCTCGAAGGGCTGAATGGCCTACTCTTGCATCTAATATCTGTGTTTCTATCTATGCTGGGGACAGCTCGCAAGAAGCTGCCACACTCGGTGCCACCTTGAATCAGTCAGGATGGTGAGTTATTTGGAGGGGAGCTTGCAAGTGGTGCTGTTCCCAGGTGTCTGCTGCCTTTCTCCTTCTAGATGGTGGGGGTCCCGTGTTTGGGAGGTGCAAAACTTTGGTAATCTGATTCAACCAACCCAGATGTAGATTAAAATCAACCGTGATTATTGCTGTACCTTTGTCACGGGCCCCCAGCATTATTTTCTGTATACTCTGGCTTGTCAAGTGATTACTTTTCGGGTGCCAATAAACTACTCCCACAAGTGACTTCCAAGCATTACTATAAAAGGGAAGGATGTGTAAATGTGATTGGCGCTGCGCTAAGTGCCATGTTTTGCAGCGTAGCTTGTTTTCTGGTGTGTGTGAGCACTGGAGTGACCGGGCTTGGATACAATACATCTCTCTCGTGGGGACCATGAATTGGATTCAACCTGGAATTGCACTGGGTTTTGGAGCGAGTGAGAAGATTGCCCTGTCCACTCTGCACACTGGCTTTGCAACTCCAGAGAATGGGATCATTTCATTTGAAATTGAGGCACCAGGGGGAGCTCCTGTTCCTCTGCAGTTGGAATCATTGTCGGAATGGGCAAGATGTGGGTATGCCGGCGTTGGACTGGCGTAAACACAGTAAAAAGTCTGACAACACCAGGTTTTAGTCCAACCTATTTATTTCTGACATTTCTGACAGTACCACCAGGTGGCAGCAAATCTCCCACTGTGGTGGCAGTCAGTTTGATAATGTTCTATAGAATTTCCAACACATATGCAAACCATTCAGTCTGTGTCAGCGTTCACACTCCATATTAGCTTCCTCCCACCCCCTCTTCATCTCATTCCATCAACAAAGCCTTCCTTCCCTTCTCTCTCACGTGCTTATCTTTATTAGAGCCTTGATTTTTGAGTTCTGGCTGAATAAAGGGACATGCTGTCGAAGTTTTGCATCGTGCACCCATCAGGACAGATGCAAGAATATCAAATTTCGAGGGGAACGAATAGTCACGACTGGTTGGCAAATTGACTCTGATTGGTTGAGACATGTAATAAGTCTTTGGAGGCAGAAGTTCCCTCAACAAAATCCCTTTATTTACAATTCCAGTAGTAATACACGGAGTGCTAGCAGTCAGCAGTTTACCTTCAAGAGTGCCAGAGGAACTGACACTCCTGGTTAAATACAAGGAAAAGACTCCCTGATTGGCCCATCAATAGACTCCTTAATTAGGGAGTTCATATTCCAATCGCCCAACCTCAAGGGCCTAATTGAAGTCATGACAAGACATTGGCATGGAAAATGTATCAGGGGACTGCTGAACGCCATATTTTTAATTCAAAAAGGGCAGCATCTGTACATGTTCTTCTTGCCTACACTGCACAGGCTTCTGAATATGAATATGAGTAGCTCTGGCCTGAGTAAGTGAGCAGCATTGTGAGCCCGAATCATAGCCTTAAATTGATTAACAGCACACTTGACATTGCTTAGTAAGTGCTGTCCAATTGTGGAATCACATCTAAAGTCAGACATTATGTTCTGAATTCATAAATATGTTCTGGGTTTTATAAAAAGAGGCATATAGCACAACTACAAGGGAATTAGGAGATGCAGTAGGCCATTCAGCCCCTCAAACCTATGCCACCATTCAATAAGGTCACGGTTGATCTGACTGTGGCCTCAATTCTACTTTCCTAGTACCCTCTCTGCTCTTTGACTCCCTAATCATGAATCTCTCTAACTCAGCCTTAAATATATTCAGTTACCCTCAGCCTCCACTGCTGTCTGGGGAAGAGAATTCCACAGACTAACTAAGGAGAAAAGAATTTCCTCATCTCCGTCTTAACTGGGAGACCCTTAATTTCTAAACCGTGTCCTCTCGTTCCAGGTGCCCCTTCAAGGGGAAATGTCCTCTCAGCATCCGCCCTGACAGCTCTCCTCAGGGGATGTTTCAGTAAGATTCTTCAAAACTCCACTGGATATCGGTCCAGTCTGCCCAACCTTTCTTTGTAAGACAATCCCGTCATCACAGAAATCAGTCGAGTAGATTTTCCCTGAACTGCTCCGACTGTAAAACCATAAGACATAAGAGCAGAATTAGGCCACTCGGCCCATCGAGTCTGCTCCGCCATTCAATCATGGCTGAGTTTTTTCTCATCCCCGTTCTCCTGCTTTTTCCCCATAACCCCTGACCCCCTTATCAATCAAGAACCTATCTATCTCCATTTTAAAGACACTCAATGATCTGGCCTCCGCAGCCTTCTGTGGCAAAGACTTCCACAGCTTCACCATTCTCTGGCTGAAGAAATTCCTCCTCATCTCTGTTTTGAAGGATCGTCCCTTTAGCCCGAGGTTGTGCCCTCTGGTTCTAGTTTCTCCTACTAATGGAAACATCTTCTCCATGTCCACTCTATCCAGGTCTCGCAGTATCCTGTAAGTTTCAAAAAGATTCCCCCCTCTTCCTTCTAAACTCCAACAAGTATAGACCCAGAGTCCTCAACCATTCCTATATTCCTATACACAGAGCGGGGTAGGTGTGGGAAGGTGCGGTGGCGCGGGCTCGTTGGGCCGAAGGGCCTGTTTCCCGTGCTGGGTTGTTCTTTGTTATATTCTTAATTATATTCCTTCTTAGCTAAGGAGACCAAAATTGTGCATCATACTCCAGGTGCAGTTTGACTCAGGCCATGAAATTGTGCATCGTACTCCAGGTGCAGCTTGACTCAGGCCATGTACAGCTGTAGCAAGACTTCCCTATTTTGATACTTGACTCACTTTGCTAGAAACATTAACATTCCATTTGCCTTTCTCAACAGCTCCTGCACCTGCGTGTAACTTTTTGTGATTCTTGCACCAGATCCCTCTGTATGTCAGAGTTCCGCAATCTCTCTCCATTTAGATCATTTACTGTTTGTTATTCTTCCTGCTGAGGTAGACAAGTTCACAATTAACATGTTATACTGCCAGTCTTTTGCCCACTGACCTAACCTATCTGTATCCTCTTGCATCCTCCTCACAATGTACTTTTGTACTTATCCTTGGGCCATTAGCAAGTGGATATTTGGTTCCTTCATCCAACCCATTGATATAAATTGTAAATAATTATGGTTTCAGCACTGATCCCTGTGGCGCTCCGCTAGTAACAGTTTGCCATCCCAAAAATGACGCAGTTTTCCCTTAACTCTTCTTTCTGTTTGCTCATCAACCTTCTATCCATACTAATGTGTTACTCTGACACCATCAGCTCTTACTTTGTGTTGTATCCATTGGTGTTGCATCTTGTCAAATGCCTTTTGAAAACCCATGTACATCACATCTACAGGTTCCCCCTTATCCATGTTGTTTGTAGCACTGCTGCCTCACAGTGCCAAGGGCTCGAGTTCAATTCCAGCCTCGGGTCACTGTCTGTGTGGAGATTTCACATCCTCCCTGTGTCTGCGTGGGTTTCCTCCGGGTGCTCCGGTTTCCTCCCACACCCCAAAGATGTGGGGGTTAGGTGGATTGGCCATGCTAAATTGCCCCTTAGTGCCAAGGGATTAGCATTTTTGTTTTACCTGATTTGGTTTATTATTGTCACATGCATTACCATACAGGGAAAAGTATTGTTTCTTGCGTGCTATACAGACAAAGCATACCATTCATAGAGAAGGAAGGGAGAGAGTGCAGAATGTAGTGTCACAGTCATAGCTAGGATTTGATTTGATTTTGATTTGACTTACTATTGTCACATGTATTAACATACAGTGAAAAGCATTGTTTCTTGCACAAAGGGAATAAGCTGTTCTTGAGTTGGTTGGTATGTGACTTTAGACTTTTGTATCTTTTTCCCGAAGGAAGAAGGTGGAAGAGACAATGTCCGGGGTCCTTATTTATGTTGCCCGCTTTGCTGAGGCAGCGGGAAGTGTCGACAGAGTCAATGGATGGGAGGCTAGTTTGCGTGATGGATTGGGCTACATTCATTACTTTGGTAGTTCCTTGCGGTCTTGGGCAGAGCAGATTGAGCAAGGTAAATAGGTGGGGTTAAGGGGATAGGGCCTGGTTGAGATTGCTGTCACTGCAGGTCCGATGGGCCGAATGGCCTCTCTCTGCACTGTAGGGGTTGTTTGATTCAAATTCTCAATTCTCAATGGCAGTGGGGGCGGGGCAGGAACAGCAGGAGAATTCCGGTTTTGGTCATTTTTTTTGTATTTTTAGCTAGCTTTCCCTCTCATGTTTTCTCTCATTTTTTTCCCCCTCTTTTGTTTATTATTGTAGACTTTCTCTTTGAATTTGATCCTATCCTTGACTTCCTTTGTTAGGCTCATTTATGGGTCTATCGTGACTGGAGTATTGTGTCCAGCTGACTGCAATGCAATTTAAGAAGCATGCGAAAATAGGACTCAGAAAGAATCTGTGAGAGTGGCTCCAGGAAGGAGTTACGTGGATCGAAGGAGAGGGGAGAAAGTTGAGAGATTTGATCAAGATCTTCAAGATTGTGAGGGGTCAGGACAGAGTCAGGGAGGAACTGTTCCCATGGGTGAAAGCACCAAAAATCACAGGACTCTTATTGACAACAGAACCAATGGCGACAAGAGGAAAAAGTTATTGAAGCAGCGAGTTGTTAGGATCTGGAATGTTCTGCCCCAGAGCGCAGGGACAGTGGACTCAACTGAGGCATTCCACAGGGAATTAGATCATTACCTGAAGCAGAAAACAGCGCAGGGTTGCCAGGGTCACCCAAAGCCCGAATTGAATCCGGGTCCTCGGTGCGGTGAGGCAGCAGTGCTAACCACTGTGCCACCGTGCCGTCCTCAGGGAGGGAACTGTACTGTCCTTACCTGGTCTAGCCTACACGTGACTCCAGATCGAGAGCAATGTTGTTGACTCGTAAATGCCCTCAGGGATGGGCAATAAATACTGGTCCAGCCAACGATGCCCACATCCCATGAATGAATAAACAAAAACCATTGTAAACATCGATTGTAACTGGATTGAAATGATGTGTTGGTGTTGCTGAGAACCCCGTATGCTCAGAGAATCCTCCTGAGAATCTGCCCCTGTGCTCAGTGCAAAACATGAGCCACCCCTCAGAGCAGTGAGTGAGGATGTTCTATCTGGATCTGGAATTTCAGTGTTAAACTGTGCAGCGTGAAGCTACCTGCTAATTGTTGAAGTGGGATAGCTTGATCTTGGGTTCGAACATAACTCAGCACAACATCGAGGGCTGAAGGGCCTGTACTGTGTTGTACTGTTCTATGTTCTAGTATTGCTAAACAATGGTGCTTTAACTTTGTGCAAATATTTATTGATCTGGAATTCACCAGCAATTCTGACCAAATGATGAGTTGCACAACGTCTACCACCTGTACCCTCACCAATTATTCCCATTGGACACAAGACCAAACCCTGTCCCATTCATTCCCACTGTCATAATCCCAGTAAAGACTCCCCTTTCCAGCTCACTGCCACGGTGTAGAATCATAGGGCAGAATTCTATCGACACATCCACACGAGATTCATACGATCCCACCTGAGGCCGACAGAGAATGCCATTCTCCGAGCCTTGTCCACCCCTGGAATCGGGACAGGCGTGCCGGTAAAATTCCGGCCAAAGAGTCATAGAGGTTTACAGCATGGAAGCAGGCCCTTCGGCCCAACTTGTCCATGCTGACCAGTTTTTACCACTAAGCTAGTCCCAATTGCCCACATTTGGCCCATTTCTCTCTATACCCAATTTACCCATGTAGTTGTCTAATTGCTTTTTAAAAGACAAATTGTATCTGCCTCAATTACTGCCTCTGGCAGCTCGTTCCAGACACTCTGACTGAAAGAAAAACCCCTCTGGATCCTTCCGTATCTCTCCCCTCTCACCTTAAATCTATGCCGCCAAGTTTACCTTTAGCAAGAGATCTAGCTGATCTATGCTCCTCTTTATTTTATAGTCCTCTATAAGGTCAGTCCTCAGCCTCCTACGGTCCAGGGAGAAAAGTCCCAGTCTATGCAGCCTCTCCTTGTAACTGAAACCAGCAAGTCCTGTAGCATCCTAGTAAATATTTTCTGCACTGTTTCTAGTTTAATATTCATGATGAGGCGAGTTCCTTCTTTCCCATTTCCATGAGCAAACACCAATCCATCCACCATTCCCTAATGTAGAGTCTCAAAGGTCTAAGCATTGTGGAGAGCCAATGGCCTAGTGGTATTGTTGCAAGACTACTAGTGCAGAAACTCATGACCTGGGGACCCGGATTCGAATCCTGCCAAGGCAGATGGTGGAATTTGAATTCAATAAAGGATATCTGGAATTAAGAGTCTACTGATGACCGTGAAACCATTGTCGATTATTGGAAAAACCCACCTAGTTCACAAATGTCCCTTTGGGGAAGGAAATCTGCCATCCTTACTGGCCTGGTCTACGTGTGACTCCACAACATATGTGTCTGGCTCTCAACTGCCCTCAGGCAACTAGGGATAGGCAATAAATTCTGGCCAGCCAGCGATGCCTATGTCCTGTGAAAGAATAATTAAAACAAATGCCACTCAATGACAATCAGTGATGAGATGGTGCTGCCTACTGATGGCCGGTGAGTTTGGGGGCCTGTTTATATCTGTGTCGATATGTGTCAATCTCCCCGGGTCAAGAACAATATTGATACAACAACAACTTATATTGATATAGCACCTATAGTACAATGAAACAAAGAAGGCTGGAAGCATGTGTTATGTTCCCCATAGGGATGGACAGTTTCCTGCTCACCATTATCAGCTGGCTAAATTATCGGCTGCACTATTTCTTGCACCTGTACCAACCTCGTCTCAGTTGCGACGTACAATCTCAACAGACCCATTTCCTTCATTGTCCACTCCCACTGGACACAGTCCCAATCGATCCATCCCCCTTCCAATTGATTCCCAGTGAGTAGATGCAGCACAGTGGTTAGCACTGCTGCCTCGCAGCGCCGGGGACCCGGGTTTGATTCCCGGTCGGGGTCACTGTCTGTGTGGAGTTTGCATATTCTCCTCGTGTCTGCATGGGTTTCCTCCGGGTGCTCCAGCTTCCTCCCACAGTCTAAAAGACATGTTGGTTAGGTACATTGATCTAAACAGTGTGGCAACTAGGGAAATTTCACAGTAACTTCATTGCGGTGTTAATGTGAGCCTTACTTGTGACTAATAAATAAACTTTAGAAAAGATGTGCGTTGGAATAAATTCCTTCCTGCCCACTTCGATTAGGAAAAACACCAACCCCATTACTTCTAAAAGTTCTGATCATTGTGCAGACTTCACCCAGTAACAGACAAGGATTCGTGACGTCCGATTGGGCAGGATGTGGTTTTGAGTTGTCCTCTACTGTTTGTTGAGCTGCTGAGTGATGGTTATTGAGCACAGGGTCTGGAGAGCTTGATTATATCTGTGCGGAATCCATCACCCAAAGCCAAGCACAATATTGATACAGTAACATGAATTTATATTGTGCCTTTAGTGTGGTAAAGCTGAGATGGCTAAAGGCACGGCCAATACTGAGGGGCAAAGAAAAAGCAGTGTGTGAGAATGGAGAGAATTGGAGAAGCCCAGAGACCTTACAGAGTTGATGGGCTGGAGGAGATTACAGATTGAAGGAGAGAGAAAGATCAAGTCGTTTGCACATCTGGGCGAGAATTTGAAATTATTCAGCATTACTGGAGTGAGAGCCAAAGTAAGATTGTCACAAAACCCACACCTGCAATCTGAGCTTTGACAAAGAGTCATCTAGACTCAAAGTCAGTTCTTTCTTCTCCTCACAGACGCTGCCAGACCTGCTGAGATTTTCCAGCATTTTCTCTTTTGGTCCCAAACTCCAATATTTACACCCCCAAAGCCCATCAATGAAAAGAAAAAGAAAGAAAGGCTCACATTTCTACAGTGACTTACACAACAGGATTTTCCACACCTGTTTACAGACAATTAATTGATTTTGAAGTGTGCTCGTTGTTCAAACATTAAAACACCATTGTGTAAGGTTGGGTGGGAGTAAGGTTGGTGCAGGATACCAAGGAGATGTCTCCTGCTCTCCTCCAGATATTGCTGCGGGGTATTTACTGTCCGGCGGTGCCTGTGTTGTTGAGAACTTCTTGTGCATTGAGCGAATCCTCTTGAGAATTTACCTCTGCGCTCAGTGTAAAACACAAGCCACCCCTCAGACCAGTGAGTGAGGATATTCTATCTGGATTTGGTATTTCAGCCCTCGGTTGAAGCAATGTGGTAATTGAAGAAGAATATTGCTACAGAATTGTGGTTTTGCTGGTTGGAAATAGTTATTTACCTGGAATTCACTGATCATTTTTGACCAAATTGTCAGTTGAGCAATTCCATTTACATGTTCCACAAACATTCACCCCTTCCACCACCAACGCACAGAGGCAGCCGCGTGTACCATCTACAAGATGCCCTGCAGGGACTCACCAAGGCAACCCAGACAGCAACTTTGAAACTCATGACAGCCAACATCTGGAAATCATGATATGGAATGGCTGGTGATGGACTGGGATCCATCACAGTAAATAGTCTCACAACATCAGGTTAAAGTCCAACAGGTTTATTTGCCTGGAAACACCACCTGAACATTCCTCTTAAGACCACACGCCATTGTCACTTGGGATTGTATCATAGTTCCTTCGTTGTTACTGGGTCAAAATCCTGTAACTCCATCCTTAACAGCACTGTGGATGTACCTACACCCTTGAGAAGCACATGCTCAAGGGTAATTAAGGATGGGCAGTAAATGTTGGCCTAGCCATCGACACCCACAGCCCATGAATGAATAAACAAAAATGTGCTAACCTTGTCTCAGTTGAATCATAGGGCCCTACAGTGCAGAAAGAGGCCCTTCGGCCCATCGAGTCTGCACTGAACACAATCATATCCAGGCCCTACCCCCATATCCCTACATCTTTTACCCACTAATCCCTCTAACCTACGCATCTCAGGACATAGACTCAAAATAAGTGGCAGTCAGTGCAGAGGGGACATGAGGAACAGGTCTGTGTCAGGACACTAAGGGGCAATTTTTTTACCATGGCCAATCAACCTAACCTGCACTTTGGACTGTGGGAGGAAACCCACATTGACACAAGGAAAATGTGCAAACTCTACACCCGAGTCGGGAATCAAAGGTGCTCCTTCTTTGCTCCATCATTGGTGGCTGTGCCTTCAGCCTTTGCAGTTTTATTATACTTCATGGGCCCTTCAGCCCATCGTGTCCACACTGGCCATCAAGCACCTATCTATTCAAATTCCATTTTCCAGCACTTGGTCTGTAGTCCTGTATGCTAAAGGAGGTGAAGGTTCATCCTCCTTCACCATGGCACATTAACGCCCTTTGGCAGTAACTGCATTGATCTCTGCACTGGAGTTCAGCCGAGCATTTTCCCAAAACTCAATTCCTCATCACTTGCAACCCGTAACAGAAGCAGAGTGTAACACTGAATTCATTTTGAAGTGCAGTCTATTGTGATCCCAGACTGGAACCTTAATTTTATTCTCTCCTCTTTTTATTGACTTCTACAGTTTTGCCTTCTCCTGGAAGCCAGGGTCTTTTCTATTACCCCAATTGCCCTCAGGGTAATGATGATCTTCTGCCTCAATTGCAAACCCAGAGACTGGAATTGGATTTAAATGCCAGGATTAGAAAAGTGTAGCTGCAAGGAGAGATTGGATAGGTTGGGATTATTTTCCCTGGAACAAAGAACGCTGATGGGTGACTTGATTGAGGTGCACAAAATTATGACATGAAGATTTGGTTTGATTTATTATTGTATTAACGTACAGTGAAAAGTATTGTTTCTTGCGCGCTATACAGACAAAGCGTACTGTTCATAGAGAAGGAAAGGAGAGGGTGCAGAATGTAGTGTTACAGCCATAGCTAGGGCGCAGAGAAAGATCAACTTAATGCAAGGTAGGTCCATTTGAAAGTTTGACAGCAGCAGAGAAGAAGCTGTTCTTGAGTTGGTTGGTATGTGACCTCAGACTTTTGTATCTTTCTTCCAACGGAAGAACATGGAAGAGAGAATTTCCGGGGTGCGTGGGGCTCTTGATTATGCTGGCTGCTTTGCCGAGGCAGTGCAAGTATAGACAGAGTGAATGGATGGGAGGCTGGTTTGCGTGATAGATTGGGCTACATTCACGACCTTTTGTAGTTCCTTGCAGTGTTGGGCAGAGCAGGAGCCATACCAAGCTCTGATACAACCAGAAAGGATGCTTAGAGATCGAGCAGACAGGATAAAATTGTTTCCCTTGGTGGAGAATTCTAGAACCGGGGACATAGACTCAAAATAAGTGGCAGTCAGTGCGGAGGGGACGTGAGGAAGAACTTTATTACCCAGAGGGTAGTAGGTGTCTGGAATTCGCTGCCCAGTTGGTGGTGGAGGCAAAGAGCCTAAACTCTTTTAAACAGTACCTGGATCAGCACCTGTCAGCTACAGGGCTATAGGCTGGGTGCCAGAGGGTGGGATTAGAAAGGGGACCTGGGTGTCCTCGGGTTGGTACAGAGAAGACGGGCTGAATAGTCTCCTTCTCTGCTGTAACTTTTCTGTGGTCAGTGCTGCTGAGATGTTGTGGGTGCTGCGTGAATCCTCATGAGTGTCTGTCTCCGTGCTCAGTGTAAAATGGAATGTTTCATATCCAGGCAATGTTCTGTCCAGATCTGATATTTCAGAATTAAACTGGTGAGATTCATACACCTCCGTGTGAAGCAATATGATAACTATAGGCACAGTATTGCTAAACTATTGTGGTTTTTCCTGTCACAAATAGTTTTCAATCTGGAATTCATCAGTAATTCTGGTCACATTATCAGTTGCACAATTTCTTGCACAGTGCTTAGGTACAATAGACTCATTTCCCTCACCATTCTTTTCCATTGGACACTCACTCCTTCCCCCTTCACCCCCATTGGATACAACATTTCCCTTCCTATTCACTCCCACTGTCTAGAATTCCAATGAAACAATTTTCTTCTTACTTATTTCCATTGTGAAACACCAATCCATCCACCACAAACATTCATGACCTTCGATTCTCAATATTCCGAGCATTGTCAAGATTCTGTCCCACCACAGCCGTGGGTTTCTGATGTTCTATTGGTGAGATGTTGCTTTGCGAGCTGTTACCTGCTTCTTGTTGAGTTACTGACTGGCTACTAATGAGCGCAGGGTCCCGAGAGCTTGTGTTTGCCGGTTTATACCCGCGGCCTCCCTGGACCAAGCAACAACAACTTGCTGTCAACTGAAATGGCTGCAGGATCAGTCAATGTGGGAGAAATGAAAACATCTTTTCTGCAGCAGGTCGGAATGAAAGGAATCCAGCCGCTTTGAGGATTGGTTGAGCAGGAGGAGATTGCAGGAGTGATTTGAACGTGCAAATGTGCACTTTAAATTCCAGTTTCCGGATTGGGAGTGGATGTGCGTCAGTGAGCACAGTGCTGAGAGAGAAAATAAAAAGTTTCCTTCACAAAAAACTTTAAAGCTTTTGAAAGTTTAGTGTCAATAGTAGGCTTACAATCACACTGCAGTGAAGTTACTGTGAAAATCTCCTCGTCGCCACACTCTGGCAGCTGTTTGGGTAGGCTGAGGGAGAATTTAGCATGGCCAATGCACCTAACCGGCAGGTTCGTCAGACGTGGGAGGAAACCGGAGATCCTGGAGGAAACGCACACAGACACGGGGAGAATGTGCAAACTCCACACAGGCAGTGACCCAAGCCAGGAATTGAACCTGGGTCCCTGACACTGTGAGGCAGCAGTGTTAACCACTGTGGGAATTGTTAAGATACAGGAAGCAAAGTTCTGCATGAATGCACCCATAGTTTTGGCAGCAGTGAGTCTTACTTGACGAAGTTTGACTAAGCTGCACTCTCCAGATAGTACTTATATTCATCTCTGTTGAACATTTCTGACAAGGGCAGCAGATACTGCCCCCTGCAACTTCCCGTCCAAGTTACTCACCATCCTAACTTGGAAATATATCACTTTTCCTTCACTGTCGCTGGGTCAAAATCCTGGAATTCCTCCCTAACAGCATTGTGGGTCAACCCACAGCACATGGACTGCAGCGGTTCAAGAAGGCAGCTCACCACCACCGTCTCAAGGGCAGCTAGGGATGGGCAATAAATGCTGGCCAGCCAGCGATGTCCCATGAATGAATTAAAAAAAACTTCCCCATTTCCCAATCTCCACAATGTCTATCCAATCAGTTGCCACAAAAGAAGGAAAGGTTTGTAATTCCATTGAGTCTTTCCAAACATTAGTATTTTTCAAATTACTTTGCAACTACAGAAAGTTCTTTTTAAATGAATTCACTGTTGAAATATTGGATGAAGGCAAAATACTGTGGATGCTGGAGTTTGGAACAAAAACAGAAAATGCTGGAAAAGATCAGCAGGTCTGACCACTGTCAGCTTTTCCAGCATTTTCTGCTTTTGTTGTAATATTGGAACTTGGCAGTAAATTGGTGCACAGCAAGCTCCAGGAAGCGTAAAGGAGAACATGCCCCTGTCTACGTCAATGGGGACGAAATAGAAAGGGTCGAGAGCTTCAGGTTTTTAGGTGTCCAGATCACCAACAACCCATCCTAGTCCCCCCATGCCAATACTATAGTTAAGAAAGCCCACCAACATCTCTACTTTCTCAGATGACTAAGGAAATTTGGCTTGCCAGCTACAACACTCACCAACTTTTTCAGATGCACCATAGAAAGCATTCTTTCTGGTTGTATCACAGCTTGGTATGGCTCCTGCTCTGCCCAAGAGCTCAAGGAACTACAAAACCTCATGAATGTAGCCCAACCTATCACGCAAACCAGCCTCCATCTATTGATTCTTCCCACTGCCTCGGCAAAGCAGCCAGTGTAATTAAGGACCCTACACACTCTGGACATTCTCTCTTCCACCTTTCTCCTTCAGGGAAAAAGTTACAGAAGTGTGAGGTTACATACCAACCGATTCAAGAACAGCTTCTTCCCTGCTGCAGTCAAGACTTTTGAATGGACTTACCATGCATTGAGTTGATCTTTCTCTACACCCTAGCTATGACTATAACACTACATTCTGCACTCGCTCGTTTCCTTCTCTATGAACGGTTTGTAAACGTGCAAGAAACAATACTTTTCACTGTATGTTAATACATGTGACAATAAATCAAATCAAAAATCCCACAAACAGCAATCTAACAATGACCAAATCATCTGCTTTAGTAATGTTAGTTGAGGATAAATATTGGCCAAGACACTGGGGAGAACACCCCCCCACTGATCTTCTCTGAGTATAGATGTGAGATCTTTATCATCCAGCAGCCATCTGAGAGGGCTGACATGTCTTATCCAAAAGACATTTCTGCGACAGTGCAGCACTCCTTGACACTTCAGACAAGCATTGTTAAACCCCTGGTTTTGCACTGGGAGCAGGATCTTTCTGTCTCAAGAAGGTCAGAGGTGAGCATGGGACCAATCGAGCCAAGACTGACCACCACTGATCACCAATCTGAAACTCCACCCTCTTACCTCAGAAGGAAATAGTTTTGGGATGATTTTCAGCCTGTGTTCTCTGTCAGAGAGAACAGCAGTGCTGGTGGAAAATCCCTCAAAAATCAGAAAACAGGATTCTCGCCGACAAGATCATGTTTTCCGATTTTCCACACTCCTCATCGGCAATGCAACAAAGTCCATGCCCAGAAAGGGTGGGGAACCTCACTTAAATACGTCTTCATAAGTTTTAACACACTAATTGAGCTCCCTACCACATGATACCCCCCTCAATGAATATTCATGTCAGTGAGGCTTACAACAGCTCTTTAAAAACAGGGTTCAGTCAAAGGGATCCAGGAGTGGGGCTAATTAGAGACCAAAAAGACGTTAACACATCGGGCGGAATTTTATAGGCACGTCCACCTAAGTTTCCTAAGAATCCGCCCGAGGCCAGCAGAGAATGATGTTCTCCGAACCTCACCCATCCCCGGAATTGGGGCAGGCAAACCGGTAAAATTCCAGCCATGGAGTCGGGGCATGACTGAGTTATTTAATGAAGACTTTATATCTGTCTTCTCCATGGAAGAAGATGCTGTCTAGACCGTTGGGAAAGAGGGAGGCAGTAGCATAGTGGTATTGTCACTGGACTAGTAATCCAGAAACCCAGGGTAATGTTCTGGGGACCTGAGTTCGATTCCTATCAAGGCAGATGGTGAAATTTTGAAATCTTGAGATTACTACCTTCGCATTCCTCTTTCTCAGCTGCCTACCCAGTTCCTTATAATCCCTTTTCATGACTGCTTCTCTCTTCCTGCCAAAGTCAGCAGTACCTATATGAATCACAACCTGCGGTTCCTCACCCTCCCCTTTCAGGATGTCTGGGACATGTCCAGAGACATCCCGGATCCCAGCTCCAGGGAAACAAACCACCACCCGCGACTCCCAACTGCGTCCGCAAAAACGCCTGTCTGATCCCCTCACCATGGAGTCCCCTATTAGTACTGCCTTGCTGCTCTCTTTCTTAGTTTTTTGAAGTACTGGCTCAGCTCCCGAGAGCTGGCCACTGCTTCCTCCTCCAGATGAGCTGTCCCCCCCAGCGGTACTCAGGCAGGGGTACTTATTTTGAAGGGGGACATCCACCGGCGTGCTCTCCATCACCTGAGGTTTCCCCTTCCTAGTAGTTACCCATGTGCCTTCTTCCCGTTGCTCCTATCAATTATCTCCTCATTCTCTCTAATGAGACAGATGTCCTCAAGCTGCATTTCCAGTTCCTTTACCAGGTCCCGTAGGGTCTGCAGCTCCACACACCAAGCACAGGTATGGATGTCTGGGAGACCAGGAGCCTCCAAGACCTCCCACATATTGCATCGGCAACAACATACTGGCCTCACACTCATACCTGCCCTTTTATAGAAACCCAGAGGAAAAAAAAAGTAATAAAAACTTATAACTTACCTTGCTTCACCCTTTTTGCTTTGGCCCTGTGAGCCAAAGCCCTTACAGCTCACACAAAAACAAAAACAAACTTACCTGCTCTCACTCCGAGCCCTTCTCCCTCTCTCTCTCTCTCTTTTTTAGGTTACAGGAGGAGGGAAGGGTGGGATACTCTACCTGTGTAGAGTATTGGGTTTCTTCACCTTTCCAATTTATGGTGGTCCAGAGGAAAAAAAAACTACTTCCCTATGACCACTCCTTGTATCCAGTTTAAAATTTTAAAAAAAAGCTAGAGACGTTAGTTTAAAAAAGAAACACAGTAATTTACTCACAAGCTCTCCTCTCACCAGTCTCTCCCTCTCTGATGTGCTCCCAAGGAACAATGAGGTCTGAGGTGAGTAACTTTTAAAAGTGAAAAAAAACTAAGCCTCCCTAAGACCACTCCCTGTATCCGATTTTAAAAAAACGCTAGAGACATTAGTTTGAAAAAGAAAGCATTCTTTCTGGTTGTATCACAGCTTAGTATGGCTCCTGCTCTGCCCAAGACCACAAGAAACTACAAAAGGTTGTGAATGTAGCCCAATCCATCACACAAACCAGCTTCCCATACCTTGATTCTGTCTACACTTCTTGCTGCCTCGGCAAAGCAACCAGCATAACTAAGGATCCCACACACACTGGATATTCTCTCTTCCACCTTCTTCTATCAGGGAAAAGTTACAAAAGTCTAAGGTCACATACCAACTGACTCAAGAACAACTTCTTCTGGCCTGCTGCTGTCAGACTTTTGAATGGACTTACCTTGCATTAAGTTGATCTTTCCCTACACCCTAGCTATGACTGTAACACTACATTCTGCACTCTCTTTTTCTCCTCAATGATCGGTATGCTTTGTCTGTATAGCGCACAAGCAACGATACTTTTCACTGTATATTAATACATGTGACAACGATAAATCAAATCAAATCAAATCAAAGTATGTAGTAGTGTCCCTGAGGGACACTTGCATTTGTTATGACTGGTCCCCAGATGAAATTCCTCATGTTTATAGTCCCTGGTGAGGAGGGAAGAACTGGTTCCTTTCCTGACTCAACCTCTCGGTTGGTCGCAGCAATTGGACTCCCAACATAAACACAGTGGCTACAAGAGCAGGTCAGAGGCTAGGCGAGTAACTCACCTTCTGACTGCCCAAAGCCTATCTACCATCTACAAGGCACAAGTCAGCAGCGTGATGGAATACTCCCCTCTTACCTGGATGGGTGCAGCTCTGACCATACTCAAGAAGCCTGACACCATCCAGGTCAAAGCAGCCCACTTGATTGGCACCACATCCACAATCATCCATTCCCTCCTCCACTGACGCTCAGTAGCAGCAGTGTGTACTATCTATGAGATGCACTGCAGCAATTCATCAAGGATCCTTAGACAGCACCTTCCAAACCCACGACCACTTCCATCTAGAAGGACAAGGGCAGCAGATACATGGGAATAACATTGCCATCCTTATCTAGTCTGGCCTATATGTAACTCCAGACTCATAGTAATGTGGTTGACTCTTAACTACCCTCTGAAATGGCTGAGTGAGACACTCAGTCCAAGAACAAATGCTGGCCTTGCCAATGACACCCATATCTCATAAAAAGATAAATACCACCTTGGTCACAGGAAACCATCCAAGGTGCCGCACCACAGGAGATATTAGGACAGGTGACCAAAGGTCAAAAAGGCAGATTTTAAGGAGCATTTTATAGGCACAGTGAGGCTTTGAGAGGGAATTACAGAACGTAGTGTCCAGAGTTTAACAGCTGAAGGTACAGCCCCGGAAGGTGTAGTGATAGATGCTGTGTAAGTGGCAGAGATCTTAGAGCGTTACATGGCTGGAGGGAGAGGTAAGGTAATGGTGTGATTGAGCGTAAAGATGAGAATTTTAAAATGAATTAAAACCATTACTGCTAGGGTCATGGCAATCTATATGTCACAAGGTAAGAACATAATTATATAGCAACTAAAAGAAGATATTCATCACCTTGAGTCAGTTCTTCGACTCAAACAAATTGTAGTCAATCATGATTGGGTCCATTCTTGAATAATGGGGATGATATTGGCTGTACAGTGCTTTGGGATGGTCCAGTGTTTGTGAGAGTCAATGTTCAAATGCAAGCTCTCTCTCTCTCTCTCCATCCGTCTCTCTCTGTCTTTCTCTCTATCTCTCTCTCTGTCTGTATCTATCTCTGTCTCTCCCTGTCTTTGCCTCTGTCTCTCTCTATCTCTCTCTGTCTCTATCTGTTTCTATCTCTCTGTCTCTGTCTCACTCTCTCCCTGTCTCCCTTTCCGTGTCTCTGTCTGTCTGTCTGCCTGTCTCTCTCTGCCTGTCTCTGTCTTCACTGTGAGACACACGGGTAGTTTTCATTTATATTTTGGTTTCTGAGTAGTTCTTCCATTTGCCCTTTCAGGTTGCTCACTTAATCCCATCATTTAGCTCTGTCCAAGCGCATCGCCTCCAGAATTAATTTCTCCCCTTTTAGCTTTCATGTCAGTTCCTTGCCCTGAACAGCTGTACAAATACTTTTTCTGTATATTTCCATTTTTTCATTTCCATCCTTCCACCATTGGTGACAGTGCAATCAGCTGCTGGGGGCCAAAGCTCTGAAAATCCCCCTCTTTATACCTCTCCACCTTTTACAATGTATTTAAAACCTGTATCTTTATCCGTCGATACACTGTCTTTGCTAATGGCTCCATTGAAGAGCCTTGGGATGGTTCACTACTTTAACGGTGCTACATCAATGCAAGTGATTGAAAGTCACTCTACACCCACCGCACCATCCACCACCCCCCACCCCTGCCCACGCTCTCACATCCCCCAACAACCACCATGCTTCTTGCTTTCATTATTTCACAATGACATCCATGGACACAGTCCTGGGAGTGGAGGGGATGGGCTGACCAGACTATGGAGTTGGTTCAGCACCACTCAATTTAAGAATCATTTCTATATTCCCTCCCGGTGACGGGATATCTGTCTCTCCACACTGCAAACTCACAGGACGTTTAGTGATGATACATCCATTACTCCAGAGCAGTGCCAACCCATATCTCACAATGGCATCATTCAATTGCCTCTGAAGTCATTTGATTGTTTTAATCTTTCCACTGTCACTTTCATTTAGTTGCCAATGATATTCAACATCTGGGAGTGTTTGATGGGGACAGTGTAGAGGGAGCTTTACTCTGTATCTAACCCTGTGCTGTAGCTGTCCTGGGAGTGTTTGATGGGAAAACACAGTGAGAAGTCTCACAACACCAGGTTCAAGTCCAACCAGTTTATTTGATAGTAAACCCACAAGCTTTCAGAAACGGTGTCCCTTCGTCAGGTGTGTGGAAGGTTCACACACCTGACGAAGGGACACCTTTTCCGAAAACTTGTGGGATTACTATTGAATAAACTGGTTGGACTCGAACCTGGTGTTGTGAGACTTCTTACTGTGTTTACCCCAGTCCAACGCCGGCATCTCTACATCAGTGTTTGATGGGGACAGTGTAAAGGGAGCTTTACTCTGTATCTAACCCCGTGCTGTGTCTGTCCTGGGAGTGTTTAAAGGGGTCAGTGAGTTTTACTCTCTAACCAGAGCAGTAGCTGCTCTGTCAGTGATTAGTGCTGGCATTAATTACCTGACATTATCAAATTCATTACAAGCTCTCCAAATGAACATATAATCAATTCTGCAGACGAAAATGAATTTGTGCAGGTTGGAGTTGGCAGGGTATAGGTAGAGCAGGAACCAATTCACTGTGCAGTATTCCTGATGTCTTGGGGCTCTGTAATAAGCAGTTACAGTAGTCAGTAATTATTCAGACAGGTAGATCATCAGAACACATTATCCTCTGATTTCACTGTTTGTGAATCTCTTATCATACAGGCTGGTAGATAATGCTGACCATCACATACTTCTGGTACATTAATTTTTCCATGTACCAGTCACGTTCCGATATGCAGTTAGCATGCCAACCTGATGTTAATTCGATATAAAATTCCGGGTTTTCCGGGAGCCTTTGAAGCCAATGCCAGTTCCATGATTTCAGCTGGAATGCTTGGCTTCGCTCCATCCTTCGGAGATGCCGGACTAAATAAGGAAGTGAGCTGGCTGCCTCCGCAGCTCCTGTTATTTATAACATGTGTTTCCAATTAACTCTTGCTGATGCATTCCAATTACTTACAAAATGTGTGTTAAATGACATTCTGAAGCCTCTTTAGTGAGTTTCCGCTCCCCCCATTCTCCCACACTGAAGCTCTGGGGTTGTTCTGAGTTTGCGAACACTGGGTTCCGTTGCTATTGTTTCTGATTGACCCGGCACACACTGAAAGAGAATCTTCACCCGGTCTCATGATAACGTCTATCAGTTGTGACTCAGTGGGTGGACCACTTTGTTCTTCATCGCTGGATTGTGGGTTCCAGCTTTAGTACGTATTCTAGGCTGACATTCCCAAAGCAGCACTGAGGGAACGCTGCACTGTCAGAAGTACCATCTCTTGGTTGAGATGGCAAACCACATCTGTATCTATTCTCTCGATTGGGCATTATTTCATGTGTCTTTGTCCTCAGTGTCCTGCACGGAACCAACATTTCTGAAACCAATTACAATATAGAACAAAGAAAATTACAGCACAGGAACAGGCCCTTCGGCCCTCCAAGCCTGCACCGACCATGCTGTCCGACTGAACTAAAACCTCCTACCTTTCCGGGGACCATATCCATCTATTCCCATCCTATTCATATATTTGTCGAGATGCCCCTTAAAAGTCACTATCATATCTGCTTCCATTACCTCCTCCGGCTGTGAGTTCCAGGCACCCACCACCCTCTGTGTAAACAACTTGCCTTGTACATCTCCTTTAAACCTTGCCTCTTGCACCTTAAGCCTTTGCCGTCTAGTAATTGACTCTTCTACCCTGAGAAAAAGCTTCAGTCCGTGCCCTTCACAATCTTGTAGACTTCTATCAGGTCATCCCTCAACCTCCGTCGTTCCACTGAGAACAAAGTGAGTTTCTCCAATCTCTCCTCATAGCTACTGCCCGCCATACCAGGTAACATACTGCTAAATCTTTTCTGTACCCTCTCCAAAGCCTCTATATCCTTCTGATAGTGTGGCAACCAGAATTGAACACTATATTCCAAGTGCGGCCTAACTAAGGTTCTCTAAAGCTGCAACATGACTTGCCAATTTTTAAACTCAATGCCCTGGCCGATGAAGGCAAGCATGCCATATGCCTTCTTGACTACCTTCTCCACCTGCATTCCACTTTCAGTGACCTGCGTACCTGTACACACAGATCCCTCTGCCTATCAATATTCTTAAGGGCTCTGCCATTTACTGTACATTTCCCATCTGTATTAGACCTTCCAGTCATTATTGTATTGCTGTCTGCAGGAGTTTGCTGTGTGAAAAGACAGGGATCTCACCTTCTGTCTTGAGCTTGATCGACATAATCCAAGCTGATTGGAGTAGGCATAGCTCCTCCTCCAAGGCTTGATCTCATTTGCACCTTAGCCAAACACCCTGCTGCTTTTTTCCTATTGTACGAGCCTCCACTTGCCTAATCAGGGAGCTTGTATTCTACGAGAGCCACGAGAAAGTCTATTGCCGATCTCCCGTGGCCATTGTAACAGTCGTAAACTGCTTTGGGACATCCTGAGGTTGCAAAAAAGCTATCAGAATGTTGACTAACCATTGTGATCAATCATTAATTATTCAAGAACGGACCCAATCATGATTGACCACAATTTGTTTGAGCTGAAGAACTGACTCAAAGTGGTGAATATCTTCTTTTAGTTGCTATATAATTATGTTCTTACCTTGTGACATATAGATTGCCATGACCCTAGCAGTAATGGTTTTAATTCATTTTAAAACTCTCATCTTTATGCTCAATCACACCATTACCTTACCTCTCCCTCCAGCCATGTAACGCTCTAAGATCTCTGCCACTTACACAGCATCTATCACTACACCTTCCGGGACTGCACCTTCAGCTGTGGACATGGGGAGAAAGTGCAAGCTCTGCAGAGACAGTGACCCAAGCTGGGAATCAAACCCGGGTCCCTGGCATTGTGCGGCAACAGTGCCAACATGCCTGTCGCTCATTGTTCTTGTAATTGTTCCATGGGACCTTTCACATCCACCTGACAAAGAAGAAAGGATCTTAAAAAGAATCGTAGAAACCCTGCAGTACAGAGAGAGGCCATTCGGCCCATCGAATCTGCACCGACCACAATCCCACCCAGGCCCTACACCCATATCCCTACATATTTTACCCACTAATCCCTCTAACCTACACATCTCAGGACACCAAGGGGCAATTTAAGCATGGCCAATGAACCTAATCTTGCTGTAAACTCTCAACAGAAAGTTGGCAACTCCAGTAGTCGGGGGGTCTCTCTCCCACAGCATTATACTGGGAATGTCAGCCTGGATATTGTACTCATGTTGTTCTGGGAGCTTGAACCCATAATCTTTTGTCTCTGAGCTGAGGAGGTTACTTACTGACCCATGACACCTTCAGATTTTTCTTTTGGACACTTGCGTATGTGCTGTCATTAAGAAGTCTCACAACACCAAGTTAAAGTCCAACAGGTTTGTTTGATAGCACAAGCTTTCAGAGTGTTGCTCCTTCTTCAGGTGATGAAGGAGCAGCACTCTGAAAGCTCATGCTACCAGATAAACCTGTTGGACTTTAACCTGGTGTTGTGAGACTTCTTACTGTGCCCACCCCAGTCCATGGACAGCACATCAGTGCTGTCCATGGGCACTTATTAAGAATAGTGGTAAAGGGATTAGTTACAGTGCACAAAGGTCCATAGACCATATAACGAGCTGATTAGATGAAGGAGAGCCAGTGGATGTTATCTACTTGGATTTCCAGAAGGCCTTTGACAAGGTGTCATACAGGAGGCTGCTGAGTAAGAGCCCATGGTGTTAGAGGCAAGGTTCTAGCATGGATGGAAGATTGGCTGACTGGCAGAAGGCAGAGAGTGGGGATAAAGGGGTCCTTTTCAGGATGGCAGCGAGTGACTAGTGGAGCTCCGCAAGGGTCAGTGTTGGAACCACAACTTTTCACTTTATACATTAAGAATCTAGATGAAGGAACTGAGGGCAATGTGGCTAAGTTTGCAGATGACGCAAAGATAGATGGAGGAACTGAGAAGGTGGGGAGGATGCAGAAGGATTTGGATAGAACAAAGAACAAAGAAAATTACAGTAGAGGAGCAGGCCTTTTGGCCCTCCAAGCCTATACCAACCATGCTGCCCAACTTAACTAAAACATTCTACCCTTCCAGGGACCCTCTGTTCCCATCCTATTCATGTATTTGTCAAGACCACCCTTAAAGGTCATCATTGTATTGTATCTGCTTCCACTACCCCTGCCAGCGGTGAGCTCCAGGCACCCACCATCTTCTGTGTAAAAAAACTTGCCTCGTACATCTCCTTTAAACCTTGCCTTTCGCACCGTAAGCCTATGCCCCCTCCTAATTGACTCTTCCACCCTGCGTAAAAGCTTTTGACTATCCATTCTGTCCATGCCCCTCATAAGCTTGTAGACATCTATCAGGTCGCCCCTCAGCCTCCATTGTTCCAGTGAGAACAAACCAAGTTTCTCCAACTTCTAATGCCCTCCATACCAGTCAATATCCTGGTAAATCTTTTCTGTACCTTCTCCAAAGCCTCCACATCCTTCTGGTAGTGTGGCAACCAGAATTGAACATTATACTCTAAGTGCAGCCTGACCAAAGTTCTATAAAGCTGCAACATGAGTTGCCAATTTTTAAACTCAATGCCCCGGCCGATGAAGGCGAGCACGCCATATGCCTTCTTGGAGTCTGTCAGTTTGAGGGGTTGTATTGATTCGAGACAGATTAGAGGAGTGGACAAAGAAGTGGCAGATAGAATACAATGTGCGAGGTTAAGCATTTTGGTAGGAAGAATAGGGGCATAAACTATTTTCTAAATGGGGAGATAATTCAGAAACCTGAAGCGCAAAGGAACTTAGGAGTTCTAGTTCAGGATTCGATTAAGGTTAACGTACAGATTGAGTTGGCAGTTGGGAAGGCAAATGCAATGTGAGCATTCATTTTGAGAGGACTAGGATACACACGCAGGGATGTACTGCTGAGACTTTATAAGGCTCTGGTCAGGCCATGATTGGAATATTGTGAGCAGTTTTGGGCCCAGTATCTAAGGAAGGATGTGCTGGCCTTGGAGAGGGTCCAGAGAAGTTCACGAGAATGATTCCTGGAATGAAAAGCTTGATGTTAGAGGAGCATCTGGGTCTGTACTTGATGGAGTTTAGAAGGGTGAGGAGGGATCTCATTGAAACTTACAGAATACTGAAAGGTTTGGGTAGAGTGGACATGGGGAAGATGTTTCCATTAGTTGGAGAGAGTGGGATCTGAGGGGCACAGCCTCAGAGTAAAGGAACGACACTTTAGAACCAGGAATTTCTTCAGCTAGAGAGTGGTGTATCTATGGAATTCATTGCCACAGAAGGCTGTGGAGGCTGGGTCATTGAGTGTATTTCAGACAGAGATAGATAGGCTCTTGATTGGTAAGGGGATCAAAGGTTATGGGGAAAGGACGGGAGAATAGGGTTGAGAAACTTATCAGCCATGATTGAATGGTGGAGCAAACTCAATGGGCCGAATGGCCTAACTCTGCTCCTATATCTTATGGTCATTTCCCACCATTAAAGAGGGATAATTGGTTATACAAAGTTTGAGGAGCGTCATCCCACAAACATGTAGCAAAGCATGGAGATACAAGCTATGGCAGGTGGTTCAGAGATTGAGGTTGCCCCATTAGCATCATTGTGCATCACACCCTAACCATCGAACAACTGATCACACACACACAGTTCTGAAATGGTTATTCCTTAACCAAAATCACATAAGCAGATTATCTGATCATTTGTGGGATCTTGCTGTGTATACCGCCTGCCAAGTTTCCTGCATCACAATCACGGGAGTGTGACTGTGTTGTATTTCGTCTTGATCGAGGATGTACAATCAAAAATCTCGCCCTAAAGCGATTAAATGAACTGTAAGAACACAGATTAACATTAGTGCGGCTTTTAAAGAGTGGAACTAAACCGTCTGAAACTTGAGCAGTTATTGTTATCGGGGAGCTGATTTGACTAAACCTGCCGGTGTTGGTTACTCACATTTCCTTATCTGTGTTGATTGTTGCCACTCAGCAACCTGTGAACAGTCGGTGATTAATCGATAAATGAGAGAGAATTGAGGAACCGATGAATGGGTGTTGACTTTCGGCTTTGCGTTATTTTACACTAAGCACCATTCCCTTAGAAGCCAACACCAGCAACTGTTGCTTCCAGCAGCATCCATACTTTCACCACCTGTTGCACCATTGTTATTCCCCTTCCTGTTCTCAAACTGTGGACCAGCAACTTGGGAATTCATCAGGGCAGAAGTAGGCACAGAACGGGGTTAGATACAGAGTAAAGTCCATCGACACTATCCCATCAAACACTGTCAGGACAGGTACAGCACAGGGTTAGATACAGAGTAAAGCTCCCTCTACACTGTCCCCATCAAACACTCCCAGGACAAGCACAGAACGGGGTTAGATACAGAGTAAAGCTCCCTCTACAATGTCCCCATCAAACACTGTCAGGACAGGAACAGCATGGGGTTAGATACAAAGTAAAACTCCCTCTACAATGTCCCCATCAAACACTATCAGGACAGGTACAGCACAGGGTTAGATACAGAGTAAAGCTCCCTCTACACTGTCCCCATCAAACACTGTCAGGACAGGTACAGCACAGGGTTAGATACAGAGTAAAGCTCCCTCTACACTGTCCCCATCAAACACTGTCAGGACAGGAACAGCATGGGGTTAGATACAGAGTAAAGTTCCTTCTAAAATGTCTCCAGCAAACACTCCCAGAACAGGAACAGCACAGGGTTAGATACAGAGTAAAGCTCCCTCTACACTGTCCCATCAAACACCATCAGGACAGGTACAGCACGTGGTTAGATACAGAGTAAAGCTCCCTGTACAATGTTTCCATCAAACACTCCCAGGACAGGAACAGCACGGGGTTAGATACAAAGTAAAGCTCCCTCTACACTGTCCCCATCAAACACTGTCAGGACAAGTACAGGACAGGATTAGATAAATTCAATATAAACTTTAAAAGGGAATTGGATAAATACTTGAGGAGGATTAACTGAGGCAACGTGTCATTATTAACTAAGGGAGTATGGCTGAAGAATTATGGGGGTGGGGAAGAGAATTCAAAGAAAGTAATGTTGGGTAAAAGTACCATTTAATTTTTAAAGCCCATATAATTATTGTTTTCAATCATCCAATACTGATATTACAGTCAGCTTCCTTAGTTCTAGTTTATATGAACTAGTTTGAGTTGTTTTCTGTAGGAAAGAGGACAAAAGGCAACTTGCAGATAAAGCACACGCCCCTTATTTACAGAAATTAAACATTGCTGACTATTTCAGAGATGAGTTACATTTCTCCAGTTCTCGGGTTACTCACCAATCCTGTATTCCTTGTTTGAGTCTGGGCACTCCCTTCCCTACAAGTTGTGTCACTTCTCCTGCACTTTGATTTGCCAGGTGCAGAAGCTCATGGTATGTGGTTATGAGCTATGTGACGTTACTGTGATGCTGGCGCTAACACCATTGACATCAATGCTGTCTGTATTGAATGTTCCTACGTGCCTTTGTTTTCTGTTTCTGATCATTTGTTTTGATGCAGTGAGGGAAGGACTTTTGACTGCTCCAGTCTCTGTAATCTCCTCCAACCCTCAACCCTCCCAGATCTCTTTCCTCCTCCAAATCTGTCCCCCTTTGCACATTCATGATTTTAATCGTTCTGCCATTGGCAACCCTGCCTTCAACTGTCTGGGTCTTAATCTCTGGAATTTCCTTCCTGAACTTCTCTCACTCTCTACCTCACTCATTTCATCAGTGCCTCTGGCAGCTGACTAGAATATGAATTGTGCAACCCCCCCCCATCACAACTTCACCAACCGTCCACCCTACGACCGATATAATTGAGGGGCCCTAATGTCTGCTTTTGATCTTCTTGGCCAATGAAGAATGGGCCAGGCTCGTTACTCACCCCAAACATGGAGGATGCAGCATTGCAGATGTTGGAATGTGAGAACTTGAGTGCACAAGTGCTGGCTGCATTCACTAACACTCTCCACGATGGAAACACACTGTTTACCATATCGGCAGTGACTGAGGTATCAATGTTCATGAATCATAACACTTCAACAAACTGCTTTCATTTGCAGAGAATGGGTCACTGTCTATGAGATATCCATACCCTGCAAACAAAAGGAATATGTCCAAGTCTTGCGCCTTTTTTGAATTACCCGGGAGCTTGGGAAGACTTTAATTCCCTGTTGCTTTCTTCATTGCACCCTCTTGCCACTCAGAGTCAACTTGCCATCCAAGGATAGGGAGCTTTAGTTCAGTCAGGCAGCATAGTTGGTGTGTGCTTGGAGGGCTGAAGGGCCAGTAATTTTCTTTGTTCTTTGTTCAATCAGAATCCTGTGAATTGTTATGGTTGTTTGAAATTTAGTATTCTTGTATTTGTCCTGATGAGTGCAAGATGAAAAGCTTTGGAAACTTATCTTTCACTTTTCAGTAATAATCAAATAAGAACATTGGAATAGGAAGAGGTCATTTAGCCTCGAAAGCCTGCTTGACTGCTCAGTTAGTGTGTATCTGCTTCCATGCCCCGACCTTGGCTCCACAGGCTTTTTACACCCACATCAAACAAAATCTGTCAGTCTCAGATTTTAAATGATTAATCGTGTGAGCATTCATTGCTTCTGGTGGGAGAGAGTTCTATAATTGATGGCACAGTGGTTAGCACTGTTGCCTCACAGTGCCAGGGATCCAGATTCAGTCCCTGGCTTGGGTCACTGTCAGTGTGGAATCCGCACGTCCTTCCTGTGTCTAAATGGATTTCCTCCGGATGTTCTAGTTTCCTCCCACAGTCCAAAAGACATGCAGGTTAGGTGAGTTGACCTGAACAGGCGCCAGAGTGTGGCGACTAAGGGATTTTCACAGTAACTTCATTGCAGTGTTATAGAGCCATAGAGGTTTACAGCATGGAAACAGGCCCTTCGGCCCAACTTGTCCATGCCACCCTTTTTTTTTAAATGCCTAAGCTAATCCCAATTGCCCGCATTTGGCCCATATCCCTTTATACCCATCTTATCCATGTAACTATCTAAATGCTTTTTAAGAGATAAAATTGTACCTGCCTCTAGAACAACCTCTGTCAGCTTGTTCCAGACACTCACCACCCTCTCAGTGAAAAAATTGCCCCTCTGGACACTTTTGTATCTCTCCCCTCTCACCTTAAACCTATGCCGTCTAGTTTTAGATTCCCCTGCCTTTGGGAAAAGATATTGACTATCTACCGTGTCTATGCCCCTCATTATTTTATAGATCTCGATAAAGTCACCCGTCAGCCTCTTATGCCCCAGAGAAAAAAGTCCAAGTCTATCCAGCCTCTTCTTATAACTCAATCCATCAAGTCCCAGTAGCATCCTAGTAAATCTTTTCTGCACTCTTTCTGGTTTAATAATATCCTTTCTATAATAGGGTGACCAGAATTACACACAATATTCCAAGGGTGGCCTTACCAATGTCTTGTACAATTTTAAAAGACATCCCAACTCCTGTATTACAGTTCGAAAGACAGTTAGGTGCACTGCTCATGCTAAATTCTCCCTCAGTGTACCCGGATAGGCGCCGGAGTGTGGCGACTAGGGGTTTTCGTTGCAGTGTTAATGTAAGCCTACTTGTGACATTAATAAATAAACCTTATAATTCTATCACCCTTATGTGTGAAACCCCTCTCTGAAATAGACTGTCTTTAATGTTAAAGTTTGTCACCTACTGCTAGCCCCTCCCTCCAATGGAGAATGTTTCTATCACTCCTGTCAACAATCCTCAGTTTAAACCATTATGTAATCTTTTATTTTCCAAAGACTACAAGCCTGGTTTCTTTCATCTCTATCATGGATGACGCAGTGGCGCAGTGATTAGCACTGCTGCTTCACAGCACCAGGGACCTGGGTTCGATTCCTGGCTTGGGTGACTGCCTGTTTTGAGTCTGCACATTCTCCCCATGTCTGCATGGGTTTCCTCCAGGTTCTCTGGTTTCCTCCCACAGTCCAAAAGACGTGCTGGTTAGGTGCACTGGTCATTCAAAATTCTCCCTCAGTGTACCCGAACAGGCGCCTGAGTGTGGCGAGGTAGGTGTTTTCACAGTAACTTCATTGCAGTGTTAAGGTAAGCTTACTTGTGACGCTAATAAATAAACATTATGTAATCTTGGAGTTTTGGTGTGAAGATATTACAGCTTCAGTGAAGATAGTTCCTCAGAATCTCACCTAAGAGTCCTTTCATGATGCGTGAATCTAGTCAGTCACTGTCAACAGGTATGATCGGGATGTCAATCACACCGCCCCCGCAACCCCGGGCCGGATAACCACGCAGCTCAAATATCCCAGCTGGTTTTACATGGCTGCACTGAGCAGGGGGTGACCTTTGCTGATTAACCTTTCAAAAACAAAACAAGTTACATTTCTATGGCACCAGTCACGGCCTCCAGCACCCTGAAGCACTTTACAGCCAATGAAGTATTTTCCTAAAGTGTAGTCACTGTTGTCTGTTAGGAAATCTGTGCACAGCAAGATCTCACAAAAGCCATGTGATAATGGTTAGAAGATCAGAGTGGCAAGGTGGCACAGAGGTTAGCACTGCTGCCTCACAGCACCAGGGATCCAGCTCAATTCCAGTGTCTGTGTGTGGAGTTTGCACATTCTCCCCGTGTTTGCGTGGGTTTCTTCCGGGTGCCCCGGTTTCCTCCCACAATCCAAAGGTGTGTGGGTTAGGTTGATTGGCCATGCCAAATTGACCCTTAGTGTCCCAAGATGTATAGGCTGAGGGGATTGGCCTTGGTAAATGTGTGGGGTTATGGGGATAGGGCAGGGAAAGGACCTGGGTAAGATACTCTGTCAGAGACTCGGTGTTGATTCAATGGGCTGAATGGTCTCTTATGCACAGCAGGGATTCTATCATCCATTCTTGGTGCTGATGGCGGAGGGATAAATATTTGCATGGACCCTGGTTATCAGATCTCCATCAAAACAGGGGGATGGAATCTATGACATCTTTGACAGAGGGTTGGTTTAAGATCCCATCCAAAAGACAGCACCTCTGACAGTACAGCACTCCCCCAGCACTGCACTGGGCTCAGCTCTCTGGACAGGGATTAGACCCAGAGACGAGGACAGCCCACTCAGCTTGAGGCTGACCCTGGAGATCAAGGTATGACCTCCAGGCCAATCTTTCTGGCCAATCAAATAAACCAACCCAAAAGGAGGGGGGAACCACCTGGAACAAAAGACAAAGTGGAAAGGAAAGTTAAAACATCAAATTAAAATGTGATTAAAGGGGTCAGTGATGCACCCTAGTCCCTGCGGTGCCCAGCGGGCATGGAAGGCGTTAACAGTGCCCTTGGACACCACATACTTCCTCGCCAGGGATACCTGGACACAGAATATCGCTGCAGTATAGAGGGGCAGCAACCAGCGTGACCTCCAGCCCAGGTCCTTGAGGGGAAGGGTGTGAGTCAAGGCTGCATGCTACCTCTTGGGATGGCTGAAAGGGTTAATACAAATCCTGTTAACAAAAGTCTGCACATTCTCCCCTCTGACATTCTTTTTCTCTTTCTGAACAAACATTCCCTTATCACTGGGAAGCTATGGCATGGATCAAAACACACACACACACACACACACACACACAATCTCTGATGTCATATTTAGCCCCTGGAAAGGCAGAAGAGATCACTTAGAAAATCTAAAACCACACACAATCGACCCTGTTCCCCACTGAAATCTGTACCTATACCCCAGGGCTGTGAGCCAGCCTCTGACTGGGCTCTGATTCCTCCCACTACACTGAAAAAAAGCAAAATTCTAGCACAACCCAGGCAGGAGTGTTTGAGACAAAAGAGGCAACTCTCGTCTAGGGAGACACAGGAGTAAGTTCATTCCGCTTCTGGGTGGGGGAGTTACTCATTGAGCAGTAAATAGCTCAAGTAAATCCGTGAACGGCGGGGGTAAAGGTTTGTGAGAAGGAGAAAATTCCTACTCATTACAGAAGGGCTGATAACCAGTATCAGATTCCAAGAAGCGAGTGAACTTGTAAACGCTGCCCGGATCTGGGGTGGGGGTTGGATTGCAAATTATGTTTTCCTGTGAATAGCTTGATTGTTGGAGCTCAGGTGAGAGTCCCGGGACGGGAACTTCCTTCTTAGCGCCTGGATCGTGTGTCTTATCCGGAAAGGAACTTGTTAAACTGAACTCAGAATAAGCGCCTGTCCTGTATCACACTGGAGAGAGGTGGAGAAGTAACAACAGCCCCCAGGAGGAGGAAACTCAGCAAACTGGAGAAACTTTTCGCCTAAACTGTTCTCTCTGCCTCGGTGCGCTTTTTTATTTGGGAAGCGGGGTCGGGATTTTTTTTTTTCGCTGGAAATACCAAGCGTTGTTGGGGCTGCGGTTTCTGGAGCTGTCCCAGGTGTGGTTCTCTCTGCTTTTCATATCCTGGAGAAATGGGCACTCGCGGAATGATTTCCGGGAGGGTGGCATACAGCCAGGTATAATTTCCCCCAAAACTCCCACAGCACCCGGACAGGCAGCTCTGCTCAGCGGCTGCTGCTTAAGAGAAGACAGACAGATTTTGGGAAAACAAAAATCCAAACTCCAGACTACTGTTTTCCCCCTGACTCTCTCTCCCGGTGAAGCCCAGCCCCAAGAGGAAGATGTTAAATTTTGCCCAGTGCCGCCTCTGAGGAAGGACAGCGATTGCCAGGAGTTTAGGGAATAGATGGATCCTCTAACTTGGGAGCAGAAGGAGAGGCTGAGGCGGCTACAGTTCAGCCACTTCCCCAGTCGCAGACACTCGTGGATTTGGTGAGTTACTTGGGGAGGGGAGGATACAGAAAAAACAGTGGCAGAATCTGAGAGCTCTTTAAACCCACATACAATCTCAGCCACTGGCACTGGGGAGGGTGCGGAGGAGATTCACTAGGTTAATTCCAGAGTTGAGAGGGTTGGCTTATGAGGAGAGACTGAGTAGACTGGGGCTATACTCATTGGAATTCAGAAGAATGGGGGGGGGGGGGGGGTCCAACGTACACAATTATGAAGGGAATAGATATGAGAGAAGCAGAGAGGTTGTTTCCACTGGCAGGTGAAACGAGAGCTAGGGGGGCATGGTCTCAAAATAAGGGGGAGCAGATTTAGGACTGAGTTGAGGAGGAACTTCTTCACTCAAAGAGTTGTGAATCTATGGAATTCCCTGCCCAGTGAAGGAGTTGAGGTTACCTCATTGAATGTTTCTAAGGCAAAGATAGATTTTTTGAACAGTAAAGGAATTAAGAGTTATGGTGAGCGGGTGGGTAAGTGGAGCTGAGTCCATGAAAAGATTAGCCATGATCTTATTGAGTGGCAGAGCAGGTTTGAGGGGCCAGATGGCCTACTCCTGCTCCTAGTTCTTATATTCGCTCTAACTCTGTGAGTTAGAGGCAAAGCACTTTATGGATCTCTCAAAGAGTTCTACAGTTAGTGAATTTTCTCAACTGTACTCGTTGTTTTAATACAGGAGACTCAGCAGCCAATTTCTGAACAGCAAGATCCCACAAACTGCAGTCTGATTCCTCCCTTCATCCCCCATCTAATTTTGTAATCTTGATTGAGGGGTAAATATTGACCAGGTTGCCAACTATTAGTGGCTATCATCCAAAATACAGCAGCCTCTAATAGTGCAGCGCTCCCCAGTGCTGACCCTGCGACAGCACAGTGCCCCCCCAGCACCGACCCTGCGACAGCACAGTGCCCCCCCAGCACCAACCCTGCGACAAGTCTCAATCTGGAACCATGAGTGCAAAATCCCACATGACACTCCCAGTGCCAGTGCTGAGGGAATGCTGCACTGTTGAAGGTCCCATCTGCTTTCTCAGGAGGATGATGGAGATCCCATGACGTTACTTCAATGAGGAGCAGAGGTACAAGTGGCAGATTTGTATCCCTCAACCAATATCACTGAAGTAGACGATCTGTTAACTTTGCAGTTTGTGGGAGCTTGCTGTGCACAAATTTGTTGCTGTGTTTCCTACATTATGGAAGTAATTGCACATTTAACATACTGTATTAGCTGTGAAGCTCTTTGGGACTTCCTGAGGTTGTGAAAGGTGCTATAGAAATGCAAGTCTGATTTTTATTTCTTGACCATTAAAATTACTACATTGCTTGGCCAATTCTGTTTTGGGTAGACACGGTGGCACAGTGGTTAGCACAGCTGCCTCATTGTGCCAGAGGCCTGGGTTCAATTCCGGCCTTGTGCAAACTCCACACTGTGTGGAGTTTGCACATCCTCCCTGTGTCTACATTGGTTTCCTCCGGGTGCCCTGGTTTCCTCCCACAGTCCAAAGATATGCAGGTCAGGTGGGTTAGCCGTGGGTAAATGTGCAGAGTTACTGGGACAGGGTGGAAGGGAGGGCCTGGGTGGGTGGCTCTTTCAGAGAGTAGGTGCTGAGCAACAGGCTGGATGGCCTTTTTCTGCACGGTAGGGATTCTATGGTGTAGCACAGAGCTGGCTCTGGTTGACAATTCAAACCACACATCATGCCTGGAGTTTATAATCCAGCTTTTTATACCAATGAAGTCACTGGGCAAGTGCTGCACTGTGCCACCTTTTGGATGAGATATTAAAGCAAGGTTCTGTTCAGAAACGGTAGACATGGAAAAAATCCCACTACACTATCCAGGAGAAAGGAAGAGAGTTTTCCAGTGTCCAAGCTAAGATTTCTGCCTCATCTTGATAGCGGATGGCTGCCTGTGGGATCTGGCTGTTGTGTTTGCCTACCTCTGATCAGTCACTGCATTGTGCAGTAACTGTGTGTGGGGATATCTCTGCAGACGGGACATGGGTAATGTTCTTTGTACCCAGGACCTCAGCTTCCAATTGGAAACATTGCAGCCTTTGCGTTCAGCTACTTCAGAGCACGAACTCTCTCCTCCACCTTCACCCCATTTCAATTTATTTTATTTCATTTTATTCATCCGTTTTATCCTCCTTTCTCTCCTCTATTTTTCCACTTCTTCATTCCAGCTCTCCTCTCTCCCCCCTCCACAATCTGTACCTCTCTTCTGCCATTCTCATTCTCAATGGACACTTTTAGCCTCTTCTGTATACTCACTTACATTCCCTTTGTCCCATTCTACCCCTCACTGCGCCACCCTCATAGTATAAATCACTGCTGATTCTCTTTTCCTTTGCTCTGACGAGGAGTCATCCAGGCTCGCAACGCTGGCTCTGTTCTCCCCCACGGACACTGTCAGACCTGTTGAGATTTTCCAACATTTTCTGTTTTTGTTTCAGATTCCAGCATCCACAGTGCTTTGCTTTTATCCTCCTTGTTATGGATGGTTCCATTAAGCTTCTCTGCTACAAGGGAGGCAATCCCAGCTCCTTCAATCTCTACATTTTGTGGTTCAGGGTTTTGAAGGGAGGGGTTGATGAGTCAAACCTGTCTTCATGTTTTGGATTTGGTGTGGCTCAGTATCTCTGACTGGAGATTGCAGCAGACTTGGACAATCTCTGATAGAACACTCGAATACCCTCCCAGCCAGCTGCATATACCCTAACTCACCCCGAGACCCAATCGCCCATCACCCCCTGTGCTCAGCTGGCGACACTGACTCCCAATCACACTGCAACTCTGTTTAAAATCCCTCTCGCAGCCTCCGCTCTCCCTCCTTGTACAAGTGTTATATTAATGCGGTTGTTGTTGTCCATTTGTCTGAATGAGTGCTGCCTCAGGCTGCTGTGTGTATTGATTCTGAGACCAGTTGATGATGTTCTGATGGAATTGGTTCCTGGATAAGGGGAATAAATCATGTGTAAACAGAATCCAAGTCGATTTGTTATGGGTGTATCTGTGGAACGGGCTATTGCAGAATTCTAGGAGGGGTTGGGGTGCTGAGTGCCTCCCTCCCTCCCCCCCTCTTTCACCACCGCCCCCCCCACCCCCTTCCTGATAAACATTGTGGCCAATTTTGCTGCTTGACAGGAAGGTGGTGAGTACAGGGATTGGACAAAAACCTCTGGACTGAGGTGGCGTTGGTCTCTCTAGTGTGAAATCAGAAGTTATTCCACTCTGTGCATGTCAGCTCGAGATATGCAAGTTGCTGCTTATTCTTCACATACCAATCTCATTCTTGTTCTGTACATGCTCTCCTACTGCTGAATCACTGTCTCAATGACTTCTCCGGGAGAATGGCGAGAACGACGATGCCATCAGCAGTCGAACAGCCAGTTGTGAGGTCATGGGATGGTGTCCAGTGCCAGTATCTCAGTTGGTAGCTCGCTCCTGCAGAGCTGAGGGGAGTAGAGGGGAGCTGGGATAGGAGGGGTGGAGGGAGTTGGGGAAAGCCACATTAAAATGGGACTAATAGTATTTTTTTTCAACTCATTCAATGGAACTGTCTCCAGATGTGGCTGGCACTGATTTGAGCAAAAAGCAATCGGTGTGTTTCCTCTCTCTGCCTCTGAGGTCAAATCCCCCTCCAATAATCAATTTTTCCCTTTATCCACAACATTCGTAACAAAAGCACTGAAGCAGATTACTGACCTTCCCTATCAGTTACAGTGTACAGGCTGTGAGCATCTCACCGCTCCCTGCCCCCCACCAGAAATATACACACTCACTGACTGATACCAGTAACCTGCTTGTCATTACTTTCTGGTGGTGCAATGTCTCCTCTGATGTTATGCCTGGTGTCTCATTTACATCCTCCCCGTTCAACAACTTGCATTGATATAGCACCTTTAACCACACGGGACAAGTCATGGGAATATCATCAGAATTGAATTGGCACTGAACTACATATGGGGATAAGAAGAAATATTTTCTGAGGGTTGTGAGTCCCTGGAACTCTCGTCCTCAAAGTCATTGGAAGCAGAGTGTTTGAATAGTTTTCAGGCAGAAGTTTTGATTTAGTTTATTATTGTCACACGTATTAGGATGCAATGTAAAATATTGTTTCTTGTGCACTGTACAGACAAAGCATACCGTACGTAGGAGAGAAGGAAAGGAAAAGGTACAGAATGTAATGTTACAGTTGTAGCTAAGGTGTAGAGAAAGATCAACTTAATACAAGGTAGGTCCATTCAAAAGTCTGACAGCAGCAGGGAAGAAGCTTTCTTGAGTCGATAGGTACATGACCTCAGACTTTCGTATCTTTTTCCTGACGGAAGAAGGTGGAAGAGAGAATGTCCAGGGTGCATGAGGCCCTTAATTATGCTGGCTGCTTTGCAAAGGCAGTGGGAAGTGTAGGCAGAGTCAATGGATGGGAGGCTGGTTTGAGTGATGGATTGGGTCACATTCACGACCCTTTGTAGTTTCTTGCAGCCTTGGGCAGAGCAGGAGCCATACCAAGCTGTGATACAACCTGAAAGAATGATTTCTGTGGAGCACCTGTAGAAATTGGTCAGAGTTGTAGCAGACATGCCGAATTTCCTAGATTCTTGTTAAACAAGGGGGTGAGTGTAGGTGGGAGGTTATAATCAGATCAACCATGATCTCATTGAATGGCAGAACAGGATCGAGGGGCCGAATGGCCTGCTTCTGTTCCAAATTTGTATGTTTGTGTCAAGATAGTGAAATGACCAAATGCTTTGTGCAAAGGGGTTGGTCTTGAAAAGCATCTGAAAGAGGCAAAGTGAGGGAGCAAGGCAGAGAGGATGAGGGAGGTAAGTGTATCATTGGCCTTGATAACTGAAAGCCCATCTATCAGGGGTGAGGAAGGTGGACAAGTAGTCAGAATTGGAGGAACACTGAGATCTAGCAGGCCTGCTGGGCTTGCGGGGAAGGGGGCCGGTAGGGGGGAGGGAGGGGGCGTAAAGGAGGAGGTGGGTGGGGGGTGTAAGGGGAGAGAGAGAGGGGAATTACAGCGATAGCAAACCCGTAGAGGTATTCGAATGTGAGGGTGGGAACTTAAATTGCCTCCCGGTCTGGCGATGGTTCTGTATACGTCTGCGAGTTTGGTGGGTGCTGGGTGGACAGGATTTGGAGTTTGGATCTGGATAGCAGAGATGCTCAAGTTTATTTGGATTAGGAAATTGGGCAGGAGAGTGTCGTGAATAGTCTGGAAGTAACGATGGCAGGGATAAGAGTTTCAGCAGCAAATGATGAGGCAGAGACAGAGGCGGACAGTGTTGAGGGTTATTCCATCAGAGATGATAGACCCGGAAACCCGTCTCAGCAACGCTGAGGTAATGAACAGATTGGGCTTTTTTATTCATTCAGGGGGTGTGGGCAGCATCACTGGGCCATTTATTGCCCATTTCTAATTGCCCTTGAACTGAGTGTTTGCTAGCCCATTCCAGAAGGACATTTAAGTGTTGAACCCTGATAGATTTTTTAATACGACAATTGACATTATTAGACTTTTAACTCCAGACTTTTATTGAATTAAAATTCCATTATTGACCAGTGATTATGTGAAGGTTAAGGGGAGATTTGATTGAGGCTTTGAATGGAATTGATGGGGTGGATGGATAGAATTTCTTCCACTGGCGAGTTTGTCCGGGACGAGTGAACATAATCCGAGGTATTGTAAAATATTCTGTCACTGAAAGGCAGGAGATGGCAGCTCAGTTGATCATTTTAAAACTGATATTCTTAGATTATTCTAGGGCAAGATATGGAGCCAAGAGGATGGAGTTAAGATATAAGTCAAGCATGGTCTCTTTGAAAGGCAGAACAGGGTGGTGGGTCTGAATGGGCTTTTCTGGCTCATGTTACTTTCTCTGATGCCCAGGCCATTTGCAACATAACCCAATGTCAGAGCTACGCTTGGGTCCTCAGAAGAGTGGCACAGTGGTTAGCACTGCTGCTGCACAGTGCCAGGGACCCGGATTCGATACCCAGCTTGGGTCACTGTCTGTGTGGAGTCTGCACGTTCTCCCCTGTGTCTGTGTAAGTTTCTTCCGGGTGTTCTGGTTTTCTCCCATGGTGCGAAAGGTTAGGTGCATTGGCCGTGCTGAATTCTCCCTCAGTGTACCTGAACGGACGCTGGAGTGTGGCGACTGGGGATTTTCACAGTAACTTCGTTGCAGTGTTAATGTAATATTTTTTCACAGTAACTTCAGTGCAGTGTTAGTGTAAGCCTACTTGGACTACTAAATGAACTTTGACATTGAGGTCCAGTTCTATGTCAACAGTTGGAGCTCAGGATATGGTTCTTGGGGCTCGTAGGATAAGGGGGGAAGGCGAGATCAAGATATTGAATTTGATGATCAGCCATGATCATAAAGAATGGTGGAGCAGGTTCAAAGGGCTGAATGGCCTACTCCTGCTTCTATTTTTCATGTAATGGCCCAGGCACAGTGGGATGGGTGTCAGAGGAGAAGGTGCTGCAGCTCTGAGTATCAAAGTATTTTCTTTCCATCAATAAAAGGAATATTGTTAATATATTTTTCAATGACAATTATATACAAAACATTCTAACAGTTTTGCAGCCAATGGCCTCAACATTGACTGTGCCTCTCGAATAATTTACTTCCTCACAAGAGCATTTAAAACCTTTTGCAAAACATTCTTACTGGAGGAGAATTGTTTTGTTTTTGCTCTTTCAAGCCAAGATTTGCATGTTGGGGAATGGAACATTTATTGAACTCTGAGACGCTGTTACATTGGGCAAGGTTTTAATAGCATGAAACTCCGTCATTAATCATGGGGCTGGTTAGAAAAAGCTTGAGTCAGAGGAACAGAATGTTTGGGAATGGGGGGAGCATTTGGAACTGGAGGAATTTTGAGGTGGGGGTGGAGGGGATTGGTAGACATTAGCATGAAGTTGACAATCGTTGAGATCACGGTGCGACCAAGCTGTGAATTAACTGAGTGCAGCAGTGAAGCAGGTAGAGGAGCAGTCGGTGTTGGAAGGATCTTTCTGGCACTCTGAAGATTTGTGACACAGTAACTGGCCATTTGGCCCATCAGGTGTCTACCTGCTTACCTATGCTCCGCACGAACCTGCCTCTATCCTGCTTCATCTAATGTCGTCATCATCATAACATTGGAACATTGGTCTGTTCCTGAACCATTCAGGCCTGAGCTACTGACCTTGGCTGATGAAAGAAAGATTTGCATTTTTTATTGTAATGCCTTCAGATCGTTCAGTCAGTCACCTGTCGCCTTGTGATGTCGGAAATGCAGCAGCTAATTTGTGCACAGTAAGCTCCCACAATGACACAACATGACAATGACCAGATAATCTGTGATAATGATGATTTGAGAGATAAACATTGACCAGAATACTGAGGGAAGCCTTCCCCCTTGCTGTGGATATCCTCCTGTGGGACACTGGTCTGCTCACTGTCCAATACACTACACCCCTCATTAGCATAGCACAGAAACAGGAGACAGACCATAGAGCAATGCAGCTTTGGAATAGGCCCTTCGGCCCAAATGCTGACCATGGTGCCCTCAGCTATTGCCTACATTTGGCCCATATCCCTCCAATCCTTTCCCATCCAATGTACTTATCCAAATGCTTTTTAAATGTTGCCTTTGAACCTGCCTCAACCACTTTCTCTGGTAGCTTTCCATATCCACACTACCTCCAAAATTGGTGGAAAGGCAAATTGTGTGGAGGGTGGGGAGAGTCTACAGAAGGATCTAGATAGGCTGGGCGAATGGGCCAGGAAATGGCAAATGGAATTTAATGTTGGCAAGTGCGAGGTGGTTCACTTTGGTAGGAATAATGGTAGGAAGGATTATTACTTACGTGGAGAAAAACTGCAGCAGGCGACGGTGCAGAGGGACCTCGGGGTCCTTGTGCATGAGTCGCAAAAACCCAGCTTGCAGGTGCAGCAGGTGGTCAGGAAGGCGAATGGGATGCTGGCCTTCATCGCGAGGGGGATTGAATATAAAAGTAGGGAGGTCTTGCTGCGGCTGTATAGGGCATTGGTGAGGCCGCAGCTGGAGTACTGTGTGCAGTTTTGGGCGCCGTACTTACGCAAGGATATTTTGGCCTTGGAGGGAGTGCAGAGGAGGTTTACTAGGCTGATGCCGGAGTTGAGGGGGTTGAGCTATGAGGAGAGGCTGAATAAATTAGGCTTGTACTCGTTAGTTTAGAAGAATGAGGGGAGATCTCATTGAGACGTATAAGATGATGAATGGGATGGATAGGATAGAGGTGGAGAGACTCTTCCCGCTCAGAAAGGATAGTAGGACTAGGGGGCACAGCCTCAAGATAAAGGGGGGGGCGGTTTAGAACAGAGTTGAGGAGGAACTTCTTCACTCAAAGGGTGGTGAATCTCTGGAATTCTCTGCCCGTTGAAGTGGTGGAGGCTACCTCACTAAATATTTTTAAGACGCGGGTTGATGGGTTTTTGATAAGAGAGGGGATTAAGGGTTATGGGGAGAGGGCGAACTGAGCCAAGACAGATCAGCCATGATCTTATTGAATGGCGGGGCAGGCTCGAAGGGCTAGATGGCCTACTCCTGCTCCTATTTCTTATGTTCTTATGTTCTACGGGAAGAAGATGCGCCTCAGGTCCCTTTGAAATCTTTCCTTTCTCACCTTAAACCTATGCCCTCTAGTTTTCAATTCCCCTTTCCTGGGGAAAAAACACTAGGAGTGTTCATCGTATCGATGCGCCTCATGATTTTATTCACCTCAATAAGGTCACCTCTCATTCTCCTACGTTCCAAGTCCCCTGGATTGTTTCTAACTCTTAACCATCCATCCACATTTGTTTATAGAATTATAGATTCCCTACAGAGCAGAAGGAGGTCATTTGGCCCATCGAGTCTGCACCGATCACAATCGTACCCAGGGCCCATCCCTATAACCCCATGTATTTACCCTAGCTAATCCCCCTGATACTAAGGGGCAAGTAAATGGCCAATCAACCTACCCACGTCTTTGGACTGTGGGAGGAAACTGGAGCACCCGGAGGAAACCCACGCAGACATGGGGAGAATGTGCAAACCCCACACAGACAGTGACCCAACCTGTGTCCCTGACGCTGTGAGGCGGCAGTGCTAACACGTGCCATCTGAGAAAGGTATGTTTTGCCTTGTTGCTGATTCCATTCGCCACTTTGTCCTTTCCCTGGAATTTAACAAAAATCTTCATGTCAGTTGACCCACCGCCCCCCCCCCCACACCCCGGAGAGAGTTCCAGATTTCCCCCCTCGTCCCTCCCCACCAGAGGAAATAGGATCCATCGAGAGAAACCATTAAATCCTTTGATCATCTTGAAGCTCAGTTAAGGCGACCCCCTCTAGGTTCAAAACTGGAGGGAATGCCAGTCTGATTGAGGAAGTTTACCCTCTTAATTTAACCCTTTCATCCCAGAATCGGCCTGATGTATCATTTCCACTTTAACAACACTTTTAGGTTCCCGCCGACTCTCTCATTTGATTTATTATTGTCACATGTATTAACACACAGTGAAAAGTATTGTTTGTGTGCTGTACAGACAAAGCATACCGTTCATAGAGAAGGAAAGGAGAGAGTGCAGAATGTAGTGTTACATTATAGCTCGGGTGTAGAGAAAGATCAACTTAGTGCGAGGTAGGTCCATTCAAAAATCTGATGGCAGCAGGGAAGAAGCTGTTCTTGAGTTGGTTGGTACGTGACCTCAGACTTTTGTACCTTTTTCCTGATGGAAGAAGGTGGAAGAGAGAATGTCCGGGGTGTGTATGGTCTTTGATTAAGCTGGCTTACACAGCAGGAATTGTAGCCAGAGTCAATAGATGGGAGGCTGGTTTGTGTGATTTGCATGATGGTCAAAAGTATTTCATTGGTTGTAAAGCACAGGAAGCTGGTTTGCGTGATGGATTAGGCCATGTTCACGCCCTTTTGTGGTTTCTTGCGGTCTTGGGCAGAGCAGGAGTCATACCAAGCTGTGATACAACCAGAAAGAATGCTTTCTACGGTGCAAGTTTCAGTATTGTTGTCATGCTGGGTCTAATCCTGTCTAGTCTCCTGACTGTGGGGCTTTCCAATGGGGAAACCCCCCTCCCTGTCTGAGCCCCACGAGGTCTCTGCTGAGCCAGGCAGGCTGATTTAACTCTCATTGCTGCAACTCAGCTGGCAGGGCAAGATCCAAGATTGCAGCAACCAAGCCTCGTCCCAAGGGCGCAGAGCAGATCTCCCGCCCCAGACCCATGTTCTTGAACATCACTGGAGCAGCTTTGCGGAGAGTCTGTCTGAACAAAGCTGGTGGAAACTACTGGCCTGGGCTTGAACTGGGCATTTCCTGGACCTGACTCATCCTTGCTCCCTGTGGATGTGCTCCGTGAACACGTGGCAAAGGCCCCACGGATCTTCAGTCTTTTAAAGAAGATAAGAAGAGGCTAGCTTGGCTGTTGGAACATAAATAGCAGTCTTGCTTCTACCCACAATGTTACTTATCCGTTAAGTAAACAAGTTAGGACCTTTCTCAGAGTCCTGTGAATGCAGTCAGTCTCCCGAGACGCAACATTCTAAAAGTAAAACTCACTCTGCTTTCCAAAAACAAATAATGGATTTGCTGAGAGAAAGTTAGTTTCTGCTGAGTGTTCTTGGTCTTGGTTTACCCAGCTGATTCTCGAGATAGCAGCAGGTCCGTCACGAGGAGAGACTAAGTCAGTTAGGATTACATTCACGGAGTTTAGAAGAGTGAGAAGGGATCTCATAGAAACTTATAAAATTCTAACAGAGATAGACAGGGTAGATTCAGAAAGAATGTTCTCGATGGTGAGGGAGTCCAGAAGTAGGGGTCATAGTTTGAGGATAAGGGATAAACTTTTAGAATTAAGATGAGGAGAAATTTTTTCACCTAGAGAATGGTGAATGTGTAGAATTCGGTACCATAGAAAGTAGTTGAGGCCAAAACGTTGTCTGATTTCCAGAAGAAATTAGATATAGCTCTTGGGGCCATAGGGATCAAGGGATATGGAGGGAAGGGGGACTCCAGTTATTGAATTTGATAATCAGCCATGATCAAAATGAATGGTGAAGCAGGCTCGAAGGGCCGAATGGCCTGCTCCTTCTTGTTTCTATGTCTTGCAGGAGCTCAGGAGCTGAGCCTCTCAGACTCATTCTGGTTAACCCTGGCTGTAATAAACGGAGCAGCAGTGGTTAACACTGCCTCCTCACAGTTCAATTCCAACCTTGAGCCATTGTCTGTGCAGAGCTTGCAAGTTCTCCCCATGTCTGCGTGGTTTCCTCCAGGTGCTCCAGCTTCATAGAAAACAGTGAAGATAGGTGCAGGGGTAGGCCATTTGGTCCTTCGAGTCTGTACCACCTATCAATATGATCATGGCTGATCATGCACTTTCTTCCCACAGTCCCAAGATGCGCAGGTTATGTAGATTGGCCATGCTAAGTTGTCCCTTAGTGTCAGTGAGATTAGCAGGATAAATACATAGGGTTACAAGGATAGGGCCTGAGTGGGATTGTTGTCGGTGCAGGCTCGATGGGCCAAATGGCTCCCTTCTGTACTATTGGGATTTTATGATCGTATGATTTCTCCTTCGGTCTTCCTCATCCTGATGGCCTTTCACACGTCTGTTAGTGGGATCTTGCTGTGCACAATTGTTGCTGTGCTTTCTGACTTTAAAAAAAGGCTGGTTCACTTTCACAGGAACTTTTACAGGAGGCCATTCGGCCTGACAAGTCGGCAACAGCCCTCGCTGAGTACCTTACCCCCCCAGGGCCCCTCCCGACCCTATGTCCATAACCCCACACGTTTCCCATGGCTAATCAGTCTTGCCTACACATCTTGGGACATTTGAGTGCACACAGTCACCTCGCAGCACAGGAGGAGACCGTTCAGGGTTATTTGTGGGATGTGTGTGTGTGTGTGACTAGGCCAGCGTTTTAACCTGTTTTCTTGAGCCATTCGATCAGTCCTGACGTCCCTCCCCACAGCCCTTTATTTTGTTCCCCTTTTCAAAATTTATCCAACCCTCTCCGAAAAGCGATTATTGAATCTGCTTCGAATCAGAGAATCCCTAGAGGCCATTCAGCCCATCGAGTCTGCACTGACTCTCTTACAGCATATCTCACCCAGGCCCCTTCCTCCACTCGATATCTGTAACCCCACGCATTTACCATGGCTAACGCATCTAACCTACCCAATTTTGGACAGTGAGGGACAATTTATCATGACCAATCCCCCTAACCTGCACATCTTTGCAGCATAGGAGGAAACTGGAGTACCCGGAGGAAACCCATGCAGACACAGGAAATTGTGCAGACTCTGCACAGACAGATAGTGACCTGAGGCTGGATTCGAACCCCTGTCGCTGGCGCTGTGAGGCAGCAGTGCTAACCACTGTGCCGGCATGCTTTTCACTGACCTTTCAGACAGTGCATTCCAGATAACAACTCGTTGCATTTGAGACAAAATAAATTCTCCCCATCTTCCCATCTGGCTCTTTTGCTAATTTAACTTATATCTGTACCCCTCCAGTCACCAACCTCGCTGCCACTGGAAACAGTTTACCCCGATTTATTTAACCACGTGTCCTGGCAATTTTGAATGCCTGCATTAAATTTCCTCTCGCCCTCCCCTGCTCTGATTGCTTTCATTGGTTGTAAAACACTTTGGGGCCAGCGAGGACACAAATAGCATATTTAAACTTTATTTATTAGTGTCACAACATTAAGACTGCAACGAGGTTTCTGTGAAAATCCCCCAGTCGCCACACTCTGGCTCCTGCTCAGGTACACTGAGGGAGAAATTTAGCATGGCCAGTACACATGTAACCCGCACATCTTTCAGACTGTGTAAGGAAACCAGAGCACCCGAAGGAAACCCACACAGACGCAGGGGGAACGTGCAAACTCCATACAGACAGTGACCCAAGCCGGGAATCGAACCCAGGTCTCTAGCGCTGTGAGGCAGCGGTGCTAACCACTGTGCCACCCTTTGAAAAGCAGAAACGGTCTTTAAAGCTGCAACAGTATTTTCAGCCCCTCTCGTAGTGCCTCCAGCCCACCCCTCAAACAACACCTCCCCCCCCCCCCAACTCACCCCAGCCCTGATGTGGTGTCTAACCATCAGGTGAAACATCTCATTGAACAGGTCCGGGGATACCTGTTTTATACAGTGGATCTTCATCACTCTTTCTTGCAGGTTTAAAGAATGCACAAGTATTTATTTCAGGTGCTCCTAGCCTCAGTGTTGGGCAGAATCTATTTGGGATGTTCTAACGTGTTAGGGGTGCTACATAAATGCAATTTGTTCCTGCATTTAGTTTTCCAGAAATCACAAAACCTGATTTTTAAGGAAGAAGGAGACACAGAGCTGGATGAGATAAAGCCGGAGAGGGAGGGTGGGGAGGAGGTCTCCACACAGTGTTATTGCTGGCACAACCTGATACGCTAAATGACTCCTTTTGTGTGTTATTAATTCTGTGTAAAATGAATCACCAGTCAGATCAACTCCTTTTTAAGTCTGATGATAAGAATTCCTTCAAGCATGACTGTAATTTGAAACCCTTTAGTGGCTGAAAAACACTTTGGGATGCCCAGAGGATGTGAAAGGCACTACAGAAATGCAACTTAATACCTTCCTTTGCGTGACTTGCCTGGGTTTGCAAAACCTCACTTACTGTACTGTCTGGAGACAATACACATCTCTTTAACCTGTGATCAGTGCTCCTTCCACTCACATTGTCGGCCACTTTAGGACTTGAACAGCAGGTTAGGTGTAAAGATTCGCATTCTAATCAGTAATCTGTAAACTGTCTGTGCTTTATATGCTCTGTCTGAGGCCAGAACTCTCCATTCACCTGACGAAGAGGGAGTCCCCTCGAAAGCTTGTGAGTTTACTATAAAATAAATCGGTTGGACTAAAACCTGGTGTTGTCAGACTTTTTACTGTGATCCAGTCCAACGCCAGCACATCCCCATCATGACAGCAAGTAGCCCAGGAGGACTGTTCGACACGTGACCCTCTGCTGCCACCCAGTGTTGGCTTGAATTGATTGCTGTCCACCGGATCCAGACTGGGATTCTCCCTAATATTGGCCAAGCCTGTCGCTGGGCGGAAAAACGGGCACTGACCCTGCCAGTGGCGGTGGAGCCTTCTTCACGCCATACAGTGTAGGACTGAGAAGGGAAAGGAGGCAGGTGAGGGTTCCAGGACACATGGCTGGTGGGGCAGCCCCTGACTCACCCACCCTGCCATCAACTCGGTTCTTCGACCAACCCAGCGCCATTTTCAAAGGTCGTCCCAGCAAACAACCCAGGCGCCCGCCACTCCCACCCCAGCATCAAACTGGCACTTCCCTGGCATTACCCTGACACAATACTCTTCCCACCCTGCCCGAGCACTGCCCTCACCCCCGAGAGTCCCCTTGGCACAACGCTCACCAGGAGCACAGCCCGGGAGCTGGGGCTTTGATTCCAAGTCCGTTAATGCTATTGCTAATACAATATAATTGCTAATGCATTCTAATGTATTTTCCAGTACCAAGCCAAATGGGAGTGGAAAGCGCCCCCCCACCCCCACCCCCACCCCTCCCAAAGCCTCAGTCCCCGACCCTAGAACCTTGCCTCACATCCTTCACCAGGAACACAGCCCGGCCAATATTTAACCCACAGAAGATTGGCAGGGTGGTTAATAATGAGGAAGAAGCTGTTAGGCTGCAGGAAGATATAGACAGTTTGGCCGGGAGCCAGGGGAGGACTTCCCTGCTCTGTTTCAAAAGCATTACCCGCGGTTATATTTTTATCTGGAGTTGCAGGGGTGCCATAGTTACACTACAGCTAATTTACATAAGAACTAGGAGCAGGAGTAGGCCATCTGGCCCTTCGAGCCTGCTGCGCCATTCGATAAGATCATGGTGATGTTTTCATGGATTCAGCTCCACTTACCCGCCCGCTCACCATAACTCTTAATTCCTTTACTGTCCAAACATTTATCTATCCTTGCCTTAAAAACATTCAATGACGTAGCCTCAACTGCTTCACTGGGTAGGGAATTCCACAGATTCACAACCCTTTGGGTGAAGAAGTTCCTCCTCAACTCAGTCCTAAATCTGCTTCCCCTTATTTTGAGACCATGCCCCCTAGTTCTAGTTTCCCCCGCCAGTGGAAACAACTCTGCTTCTACCTTATCTATTCCCTTCATAATCTTATATGTTTCTAAAAGATCTCCCCCTCATTCTTCTGAACTCCAATGAGTATAGCCTCAGTCTCTCCTCATAAACCAGCTCTGGAATCAACCTAGTGGATCTCCTCTGCACCCCCTCCAGTGCCAGTATATCCCTTCTCAAATGAGGCCGAGCAGTGGCAGATGGAATTTAACCCTGAAAAGTGTGAGGTAATGCACTTTAGAAGGATTAACAAAACTCAGTGAATGGCAGGACACTGAGAAGCTCAGAGGAACAAAGGCATTTGTTCACAGATCTCTGAAGGCAGCAGGACAGATTAAAAGGTTGATTCAGAAGACACAAGGGACATTTGCCTTCATCAGTTGCCATGATGTGGAGATGCCGGCGTTGGATTGGGGTAAGCACAGTAAGAAGTCCCACAACACCAGGTTAAAGTCCAACAGGTTTATTTGGTAGCAAACGCCACTAGCTTTGCCACTACTCCTTTGTCAGGTGAATGGGAGTTCTATTCAGAAACAGAGCACATAAAGATACAAACTCAATTTACAAAATAATGGTTGATTATTTTATAAATTATTGTTTTATTTTGTAAACCATTATTTTGTAAATTGAGTTTGTGTCTTTATATGCTCTGTTTGTGAATAGAACTGCCATTCACCTGATGATGGAGCAGTGCTCCGAAAGCTAGTGGCATTTGCTACCAAATAAACCTGTTGGACTTTAAATTGGTATTGTGAGACTTCTTATTGTGTTTATCAGTTGTGACATGGATTACAAGAGCAAGGAGGTAATGTGGGAGTGGTGCAGAACATTGATTAGGCCAACTAGAGTACTGTGTGCTGTTCTGGTTGCCTCACTATAGGACGGATATGATTGTACTGGAGAGGGTGCAGATTCACCAGGATGTTGCCTGGTCCGGAGCGATTCAGCTCTGAAGAGAGGTCGGGTAGGCTTGGGTTGTTCGCAGAGAAGACTGAGGGGGCAACCTGATCGAGGTGTATAAGGCTGTGAGGGGATAGAAAGCAGCAGTTCCCCTTAGTTGAAGGGTCAATAACGAGGGACATAGTTTAAGGTGAGGGGCAGGGAGTTTCGAGTGGATCTGGGAAAAAGTCTTTTCACCTGCAGGGTGGTGGGAGTCTGGAATGTGCTGCCGGGGAGGATAATAGAGGCAGGAAACCTCCCAACCTTCAAAAAGAGTATGCGGATGAACATTTGACAACAGAGGAACAGAGGAATCAGGAGCAGGAGGAGGCAAATTCCACCCCTTGGACCTGCTCTGCCATTCAATCAGATCGTGGCTGATCTCTCCCTGGTCTCAAATCCACCTCCCCACCTGTTCCCCATATCCCTTTAACCCATTTTTTAAAATCAGAAATATATTCTCCTCCTTCACACTGTTCAATGATTCAGATTCCACTGCACTATGGGCCGAGTTCTGGAAAGCAGGATTAGTGTAGATTTAGTGTAGTTTTGGGCTGAAGGGCCTCTTTTGTACTGTACAGCTCCTACTGTGTAACCAACTTCACATATATCTGGTCGTTGTCATGTTTGTGAGGTCTTGCTGTATAAAATTGGCTGCTGAGTTTCCTCTGATACAACAGCAACAACCTCCAAGGGTACTCCGTTCTCCGTGAGGTTGTCCTGAGGAGGGTGAAAGGTGCTATGTAAAGGAAATTCTTTGCTTGGCGCGAGATGGAAGAGGAACACCTGGATCTTGACTCGCGTTACACCTCTCAATGGCAACCCCTCCCTCCCACACAGTAACACAATCGGAACGACGCTTGGAATGTTAACCTTGCTAACCAGAGGGCAGGCAACATAAAAGGGGAAGAAATCCTACCCCGCCCCCACCCCCCCGGGGGAGAACAAGGAAAGAAATTAGCAAAGAAAATAAAAGCAAAACAGAGGCAACAAAACCATCTTTGTTTCCAGGGTAACCAATTTAAACATGGCAGGCCCACAGCCGTTGCCCAGGAGATGCACTGTACTGTCTTTTCTATTTGGGCCAATCATCATGCAGTCAGGCAACACGATGAAGGAATTGAACCAATGCCAGAGTTTGACTTAGAGGTGAGGAAGTGGGCACGTGCCTTGTGGAATAACATCGCAGGTTCGGGGTCAAAGAGCAGGAATGGGGAGGGTTCAAGTCCCGGGGGGAGACCTTAGCTTGGAACCCGGCCTATCAGGCAGGCTGGAGAATCCGTGTGGTTCCTGGTGATGACGTGGGAAACCGTGAGGAGACCTGGGGGTGACAGGTGTGGCCTCCATCAGGGAACCGTATCCAAGCCCGGGGCGCATGTCCGTCTCTGTCAGGATCTGTCATTTTCCGCACCCCCCCCCCCCCCCCCCCCCCCCACTCACTGTTCACCTTCTGCATTTCCCCCTTTGGCTGGAATGCCAGCTTCACGATCCCTGCAGAGGCCCCAGAGAAACGGAGTGGTGCATCCGTCCAGCACCTTATCGCATCAGAGCGTCTCGTTCCCGACAGCTGAGGAAATGCCGTCTTCCTGAAGTGTCGTCGCTGTTAGAAACGCAGCAGTTAATTTAAACCCCACCAGCAGGAAGAGTGAGCGGGTAACCAGGAGAATCACCTGCCAGCTCCATAGTAAGCACCGTGGAATGCAGAAGGTTCAAAGAGGAGGCCAAACAGAAAACTCAGGAAGCTAAGAGCGATTCTGGCAGCCAACACGAAGAGGAATCCCCAAGATTTCCATCAGATATAAATAGTAAACGGGTTCAGAAGGAGGGCGGCTGATTAGGGACCAAAAAAGGGAATTTACGCATGGAGTCAGGGGACGTTGCTGAGATATTAAATTAATTCTTTGCGTTTGTCTTTGCTAAGGAGCTGGATACTACCAGGACATGATACCAGAGGAGAATGGGCCAAATGGTCTCCCTCTGCACCATAACAATTCTGTGTGGGGTCTTTTACATCTGCCTGAGAATGCAGGCAGGGCCACGATTTAACATCTCATCAGAAAGATGGCACCTCTGACAGTGCAGCATTCCCTCGGCACTGTCCCCCTGACGGCGCACCGCTCCCTCGGCACTGCATCTAGTGTTTGGAGTTGGTGGGGGAGCATGGGGGTGGTGGTTGAACACTTGACCTTTTAACACAGGTTATGCTTCAAAGTGAGTCTTCATCTGACCCCTTGGGTGAAGATAACACATTCTCGGGTCAGTGTTTGGGAGGAGTCAGGGAGCTCCCCCCAGAGTTCTGAGGGCAACATGAATCAAAGAACAGTACAGCACAGCTACAGGCTCTTCGGCCCACCAAGCCTGTGCTGACACATTACACCTTTCTAAATGAAAGACCTGTTGCCTCTACACGGTCTGTATCCCTCTATTTCCTACCTATTCATGTGTCCATTAAGATGCCTTCCTCAATCGTCGCTAAAGTTGGGTATCTGCCCAAGATCACGTTGTGGGATTGCACTGTGCACACATTTCCTGCTCTGTTTCCTACATCACAGCAGTGAGTACACTCCACAAGGAACCAATCTGGCTGCAAAGTGGTGAAAGACACTATAAAAATGCATATCCCTATTCTGTTTGTGAAGGGACACAATGTATGGCGGGGGGTGCGTCAGGACATCTTGTCACTTCCTGTGGACTTCGTCTCCTGATGGCTGTCGTTGGGATGTGGGGAGTTGGAGGGATTCTGCGGAGGGGAGTTGGGGGGGGTGGGGGGTGTGGTTTGCGAAGTGGGACTTCCTGGGGAATTGGAGGGAATGGGCAGGTCTCTCTGATTCAGTGTGAAAGAGTCAGCACAGTAAACAACCGCTGCAATTAATGAAGCCAGAAACTCCCTCAGTAATCGATATACTTTAAGTGAAACTGTAGACACAGAAGGAGTGTCTTTGTGTGCGAGTCAGGCTTTCCAACTTTCTCAAATTCTAAAGTGCTGAAGCCCTGCTTTGAGAAAATAAGTGTCAAAGTGAGGAAGACAATATCCAGCTCAGCCTGGGCAGACACCGAGACAGTGAACAGAACGGAGACACAGGCAGGCACGTCACTGGCTGAGTGAAGCAATTCTACAGTGTGCCGGGGGCAGGCAGATCCATGCCAGTGCCTGCTGACCTGTTCCCCCCTCATCTCCCTGCTCTGCCAACTGCCCAGGCACCGGGAGATTGGCACAAATGGTGACCAGGAGGACTTGGTAACTTTTGCAACACCTCCTGCCTGATTCAATCCCAGTCTCCTAATCCTGTTTATCCCACCCCATCAGCTCCTTGTGGAAGCTGCATTCTACACATCTTTGGACACTAAGGGACAATTTAGCATGACCAATCCACCAAACCTATACATCCTTGTACTGTGGGAGGAAACTCATGCAGACAAGGGGAGAATGTGCAAACTGTACACTGACGGTGACCCAAGGCTGGAATTAACCCGGGTCCCTGGCACTGTGAGGCAGTGGTGCTAACCACATTTCTCACAGTGAAACACCCCAAGCTCAGTCAGGCAACATCATAAGGTTGACACTGAGTTACTTGAGGTTTTGAGGAGAGGTGACCAAAGGCTTATAAAGTTTACTTGTTAGTCACAAGTAGGCTTACATTAATACTGCAATGAAGTTACAGTGAAAATCCACTAGTCGCCACACTCTGGTGCCTGTTCAGGTACATTGAGGGAGAATTTAGCATGGCCAATGCATTTAACCATCGGAATGTGGGTGGAAACTGGAGCACCTGAGGAAACCCATGCAGACATGGGGAGAGCATGCAAACCCCACATAGACAGTGACCCAAGCCAGGAATTGAACCCAGGTGCCTGGCCCTGTGAGGCAGCAGTGTTAACCACTGTGCGACTGTAAAGCTTGGTCACTTAGCCAGGTTTGGAGATTCTTGAAGGAAGACAGAAAGAAGTAGAGACGGAGAGGTTTAAGGAGGGAATTCCAGAGCTTGGGGCCCAGGCAGCTGAAGGTACGGCTGCCAATGGTGTGTGATGGAAGTTGGGTTTGGATAAGAGGGTTATGGGGAGAAAGCGGGAAAGTGGAACTGATCCATTTCAGATCAGCCATGATCTTGTTGAATGGTGGGGCAGGCTCGAAGAGCTAGATGGCCTACTCCTGCTCCCATTTCTTATGTTCTTATGTTAAGAGGGTGGCATGGTAGCACAGTGGTTAGCACTTCTCAGTGTCAGGGACCTGGGTCCAATTTCCGGCTTGGGTGACTGTGTGATGTTTGAACGTTCTCCCTGTGACTGCATGGGTTTACTCCAAGTGTTTCAATTTCCTCTCATAGTTCAAAGATGTGCAGGCTAGGTGGATTGGTCATGCTAAATTGCCACTTAGTGTCCCAAGGTGTGTAGGTTAGGGCAATTAGCCATGGTAAATGTGTAGGGTTACAGGGATAAGACTGGGGAGAGGGCATTGATAAGATGCTCTGTCAAAGAGTTGGTGCAGACTTGATGGGCCAAATAGCCTCCTTCTGCACTGTAGGGATTCTATGATCCTATGAAGAGGTTGCACATGGGACCAGCACAGAGATCTCAGAGGATTGTACAGCTGGAGGCTGATTCAGAGATAAGGAGAGGCAATGCCAGGGTATAATTTAAAGATGGGGATAAACACAGGAACAGGAGGAGACCATTCAGTTCGACCATGGCTGGTTAATATGTTGACTCCATTTGCTCACCTTGGTTCTGTAATCCTTTCAAACCCTTGCCCAATAAAAATCACAATATTTAAATACTTTCATTCTTGCTATACCTGAATCTTGAGAAATAAACTTCCTCTCGTTCAATCTTTCACCCAGCAGAAAGACGCCAGAGGCTGGCTGGGTTTGAAGGGGGAGTTTGGAATGAAGACAGCTTTGATTAAAGATTTGATTATTTGGAGAGGCTGGAGAGGTTCTTTGGCACAGAGAACGTTAAGAACAGGTTTAGTCATTCTGTTTAAAATGTGTGAAGAATTTTGACTGAGTAATTCAGGAGAAACTATTTCCCACAGCAGCAGGTTTGGTAACTCAGCATAAAGTCATAGAGGTTTTCAGCATGGAAACAGGCGCTTTGGCCCAACTTGTTCATGCCGTCCTGCTTTTTAACCACTAAGCTTGTCCCAGTTGCCCACATGTGGCCCTTATCCCTCTATACCCATCTTACCCATGTAACTATCTAAATGCTTTTTAAAAGACAGAATTGTACCTGCCTGTGCTACTATTTCTGGCAGCTTGTTTCAGATACTCACCACCCTCTGTGTGGAAAAAATTGCTCCTCTGGACTCTTTGGTATCTGTCCCCTCTCACCTTAAACTTATGCCCTCTAGTTTTGGACTCCCGTACCTTTGGGAAAAGATATTGACTGTATAGCTGATCTATGCCCCTCTCTATACACCTCTATAATATCACCCCTTAGCCGTCTACACTCCAAGGAAAAAAGTCTCGGTCTATCCAGCCTCTCCTTATAACTCAAACAATCAAGTCCTGGCAGCATCCTAGTAAATCTTTTCTGCACTCTTTCTAGTTTAATAATATCCTTTCTATAATAGGGTGACTAGAACTGTACACAGTATTTCATGTGTGGCCTTACCAAATGTCTTGTACAACTTCACCCAGACACTCAACTCCTATATTCAATGTTCTGACCAATGAAACCAAGCATGCCAAGTGCCTTCTTCACCACCCTGTCCACCTGTGACTCCCCTTTCAAGAAACTATGAATCTGTATCCCTAGATCTCTTTGTCCTTTCACTCTCTCCAATGCCCTACCATTAACTGAGTGAAGTAAGTGGACTCACAACATCAGGTTAAAGTCTAACAGGTTTATTTGGTAGCACGAACTTTCGGAGCGTTTGGGGCAACGCTCCAAAAGCTCGTGCAATCAAATAAATCTGTTGGACTTTAACCTGATGTTGTGAGACTACTTACTGTGTCTACCCAAGTCCAACACTGGCAACACATCATTAATTAAGTCTTGCCTTGTCCAAAATGCAGATTTAAGATAACTCAATGATCTAAGATAACTAGATGATTAAAAGTTGATTGATTTACTTTTTGTGCAAGGTGACCTCTACACCCCTAACCTATCAATGGAAAAAGTGCAACACAGAAAGAGAGAGAGTGTGATGAAAACTGAGTGAATGTGGTCCCACAGAGGGAACATTTTTAACCAGCAGAGGGAGAGAGAAGCTGTCAAATGTGTGAAGGTGGAGGGGACAGCAGAGAGGAGCAGAAGCTGCTGACATCTGGGACCCATTAGGAGTTAAAAGTGCTGATTACACAGAGATATACACTGAGGCTGGGGAGGGGTGAAGGGGCCAGTGTGGTGCACCTTCGGAAGATCCTCCGTCCAAGTCCCCCACTCAGCGGAGATGTAAGTGGAGCAGGACACTGCTTATCAGGGTGGTACAAGCCAGAGGGGTTAAGCAAGCGATTCCACCCACTCTGCTCTGTGGCAATGACGCACCGTGCTAACTGACAAGAGCTGGACTGTGAATGGTTCCTGTTGTAGAGAAACTCTGCCTAGTCTTCAGCGAAGCAAGTAACTGTTAGCGAGGGAGGGGGGAGAATGAATGGTGGGGGTGGTTAGGCAGCGAGAAGGAAGCTCACCTCAGCCCCTCTACAGAGCGGAGAGGAAACGTACCGACTCGACTTGACAGCTTTCCTGAAGAAAGGGCAAAGGCCGGCCCATTGCAGCAATGGGGCTGAACTGCAGGAAGTTCTGTGGCTTCTTGACATCATTGACGGCCCGCGTTTAGTTAAAAGCTTCCAGCTGTGACGGAGGAGAGTGTTGTTGGAGGCGGGGGTGGTGGGCTGGGGGTTGGAACGAGGAACAGCATGAGTTTGCCTGGTGCCTCTGAGTTCCTGCCAGCACTGGAGAGGCCAGTGAGAATGGGCAGCGGGCACGGATCGCCCTGTTCTGTCAACCGTCCCATCGATATCGCACAGAGGCGCAGACGGTACGTTCCGGGGCTGTTTCTTTTCTCTTTCCTCTGCGCTGGGGAGAGGGGGAGGGTTGAAAGGATGATGTGGGAGGGGGGTGGGGGGAGGGCAGGTGGATTGAAACACAAACTGGTTTGCATTCCCGTAGCACCTTTTCACCACCGCAGGACGTCCCAAAGTGTTTTACAGTCAGTGAAGCACTTTTCAAAGTATAGCCAGTGTTCTAATGTTCAAAACTGCACAGCACGATCCCACAAACAGCAACGTGCAAACAATAACGTTACCTGGTTCAGTGACGTTGATCGAGGGACAAGTATTGGCTGGGGCACTAGCTAACCTTATTGCAATGGGATATCCCCCCACCCCGCCACCCCCCTCCAGGACCAGACTCTCTCATTCGGAGTGGGGCTCAGAGAGGGAGAGGCAGGTGAGGTATTGGGGAAGGGAGAGTGAGAGGGGTATGGGAGCAGAGTGGATGAGTATGTGGGGAGGGAGCTGGGTAGTGCTGAGGGTGGGAACTGTCAGTACCTGCCCGATAACATCACAGAAACATCATTTTGAAAGTTGTTGAGGTGCAGCCAGTTAGTGATCTCTTTCAACACCTCGAAAAGATACTCTGACATCCTGGCTAGTTCCATTTCCGCAACATCACTCTCGCTTTCCAAGCCTGTCGATCTGAGCCGGTCACCCCTCAATTGATCTCCCCCCCCACCCCCCCAACCCCCAATGTCGGTGGCATTATCACCTCTCCCTGGAGTAACCAGCAGTTTGCTCTTAATCAAGGGCCAAACACAGCAAGATATTGCACTGTGGGAGGCATCACAGCTCAGCCCATTCTTTCCCTCTCCTGGAGGAGGGGTGGAAAGTGCAGAATTTCTAGCTGATTCTCCTTCCCTTTTTCTGTTCCAGTTTGTCCTCACTTTCCTCTGTGTTAGTTGCTTTTTTTTTGAGTTTAATGGCAGGCACGGTGGTTAGCACTGCTGCCTCACAGTGCCCAGGTACCGGGTTCGATTCCTGGCTTAGAACGTAGAACATTACAGCGTGGTACAGGCCCTTCGGCCCTCGATGTTGCACTGCCCTGTGAAACCAATCTAAATCCCATCTAACCTACACTATTCCAATATTGTCCATATGTTTATCCAATGACCACTTAAATACCTTTAATGTTGGCGAGTTCACTACTGTTGCAGGCAGGGCATTCCACACTCTTACTACTCTGAGTAAAGAACTTACCTCTGACATCTGTCCTATATCTATCACTCCTCAATTTAAAGCTATGTCCCATCGTGCTAGCCATCTCCATCAAGGAAAAAGGATCTCACTGTCCACCCTATCTAATCTTCTAATCATCTTATATGCCTCCATTAAGTCACCTCTTAACCTTCTCTCTAACAAAAACATCCTTAAGTTCCTCAGCCTTTCTTCATAAGACCTTCCCACCATACCAGGCAACATGCTGGTAAACCTCCTCTGCACCCTTTCCAATGCTTCCACATCCTTCCTATAATGCGGCGACCAGAACTGTACACAATACTCTTAAGTGCAGGCGCACCAGAGTTTTGTACAGCTGCAACATGACCTCATGGCTCTGAAACTCAATCCCTCTAACAATCCCTTGGGCACTGTGTGTGTTGGAGTTTGCACATTCTCCCCATGTCTGCGTGGGTTTCCTCCCACAGTCCCACAGATGTGTGGGTTAGGTGGATTGGCCATTCTAAATTGACTCTAGTGTCAGGGGATTAATAGGGTAAATACATGGGATTACAGGGATAGGGTAGGATTGTTGTCAGTGCAGAGTTGATGGGCCGAATGGTCTCCTTCTGCACTGTGGGATTCTATGAAGGACATGGTATAGATTGCTGGTGTTGTAACCTTTTCAGACTGTTCTCCTCCCCCTCCCTTTTCTCACCCCCATTTTCCCCTCCCTCTGCCCCTTGTTCCAGGCCCCTCGGCTCCTTCCCTCCCCCTCTCTTCTGTTACTATCTCTCTCCCCTGCCTCTCCCTCTCTTGACTTGAGTTCCACAACCCTCTATGTGTAAATGATTCCTCCTACTGTCTGACTCAGAGCTTTTGTGTTTAATCTAAATCTGCTAGCTTTTGTTTCATAAGCTTTTCAAACTGACAACTTTGTCACCAAATTTAACCAGGAATTACAAGAGTTGCTATGGTGCAGAAGGAGGCTATTTGGCCCCTCATGTCTGCGCCAGCTCTCCGAACGTGTTGAGACTTAGTTGCATTCTGCTGCCTTTTTTTGTACCTCTGCACATTGTTTCTATTCAAATAATCATCTGTTGCGCTCTTGAATGCGTCAATTGAACCTTCCTCCACCGCAATTCCAGGTGGAGCATTCCAGACCTAAACAACTCATGGCGTAAAAATGTTTTCTTTCTCACAACTTTTGCGAATCATTTTAAATCTGTGCCCCTCCTGTTCTTAATTCTTGTACAGCCCTGGGATTGGATGGACTATATCTGCGCATGTTGACAGGAGTTAGGGAAAAGATGACAGAGACATCATTACATTGATATAAAAGAAATCGCTTAGAGAAGGGAATTATATCAGAGGAATGGGTAGCAGCCGAAGTCAGTCTTTTAGTGAAAAAGTAAAATTCAGGGAACTGTAGACCATTGAGCTGAACGTCAGTGGAATGAAGGATTATGGAATGAGATGTGAAAGAGCAACGTTGAGAAACTAATAACATAACAGGATTGGGGCAGCACGGTGGCACAGTGGTTAGCACTGCTGCCTCACAGCACCAGCGACCCAGGTTCAATTCCCAGCCTCGGGTCATTGCCTGTGTGGAGTTTGCATGTTCTCCCTGTGTCTGCGTGGGTTTCCTCCGGGTGCCCTGGTTTCCTCCCACAGTCCAAAGATGTGCGGGTTAGGTGCATTGGCCATGCTAAATTGCTCTTTATGGGATGCATAGATTAGAGGGATTAGCAGAGTAAATATGTGGGATTATGGGGATAGGGCCTGGGTGGGATTGTTGTCGGTGCAGACCCTATGAACCAAATGGTAAGATTTCTGTGATTCTAAGTGCTCGGCCAGATTTCAAAAGGGCGGATGTTGCAATCAGGTGAGGAGGAGTGAAGTGATGGAAAATTGACCTAAAGCAGGACTTTAGGACAGCAAGTCATATTTTATCAACCTCCTGAATCCTTTAAGGAAACAGCTAAGAAGGTTGATAAGGGCAATGCCATAGACATTTTGGATTTTTGATTTGATTCGTTATTGTCACATGTACTAACATACAGTGAAAGGTATTGTTTCTTGCATGCTTTGCCGACAAAGCATACCGTTCATAGAGAAGGAAAAGGGAGGGTGCAGAATGTAGTGTTAGAGTCATAGCTAGGGTATAGAGAAAGATCAACTTAATGCAAGGTAAGTCCGTTCAAAAGTCTGGTGGCAGCAGGGAGGAAGCTGTCCTCAAGTCAGTTGGTACATGATTTCAGACTTTTGTATCTTTTTCCCGGCGGAAGAGAGAATGTGTGGGGTCCTTAATTATGCTGGCTGCTTTTCTGAGGCAGCAGGAAATGTAGACAGAGTCAGTGTATGGGAGGCTGGTTTGCATGATGGACTGGGCTGCATTCATGACCTTTTGTAGTTTCTTGTGGTCTTGGGTAGAGCAGGAGCCATATCAAGCTGTGATACAACGAGAAAGAATGCTTTCTGTGGTGCATCTGTAAAAGATGGTGAGAGTTGTAGCTGACATGCCAAATTTTCATATGCTTCTGAGAAAGTAGAGGCATTGGTGAACTTTCTTAACTATAGTTTCAGCATGGTGGGGGACAAAGACTGGTTGTTGCTGACTTGGATACCTAGAAACTTTAAGCTCTTGACCATTTCTACTTTGTCCCCATTGATGTTGGCTGTCAATGCTGTATATTAATCTCGTGACTAAGGCCAGAGTAGGCAACATGCAGTGGAATGGACAGCAAGTTAATTACAAAACTAAGAGTGCAGAGAATAGTTATCGAGGGTAGTTAATCACACTGACAAATGATGAGAAGAGATGTTCCACAGTGATTGGGGCTGGAGCACAATTCCTCATTATTTATATTAATGATTTGGACTTGGCAGTTAGCAGGATAATTTCAAGATTTGCGGATGACGTAAGATTGTTAACACTGGGAGGAAAATGCAGTAAAATACAGGAAGACATCATTAAAGCTGTAGAATGGGTGTAAGAGCAAATGAATTGCAATCTGAGTAAAGGTGAGGGGATTCATCTCGTTCTGAAGAATAAGGAGGCTCCACACTCTCTGCAAAAGCAGAGTTTGAATGAGGTTGAGGTGCAGAGGGAGCGAGAGCTAAAGACACACACATCACAAAAAGCACAGGTTGATCCCATTACAAAGCAGTGGAATTTGTTTCTAACGAGAGAGAACTGGAAAGCAGCAAGGCTATACTTGTATCAAATCTTAGCCCACATCAGGAATACGGTGAATGGTTCTACTCCCCATATTACTGAAAAGATAGAAACGCTGAAAAACATACAAAAAGTTTACAAGAACAATAATAGAATTGGGAGGTTATAAATCTCGGTGACATTAAATAAGTTGGGGCACTTTCTTCAGGAAAGAGAGAGAGATGATGGAAACAGTGTACAGAGAGCTTTACTCTGTATCTAACCCCGTGCTGTACCTGTCCTGGGAGTGTTTGATGGGGACAGTGTAGAGGGAGCTTTACTCTGTATCTAACCCCGTGCTGTACCTGTCCTGGGAGTGTTTGATGGGGACAGTGTAGAGGGAGCTTTACTCTGTATCTAACTCCATGCGGTACCTGTTCTGGGAGTGTTTGATGGGGGATAGTGTAGAGGGAGCTTCTCTCTGTATTTAACCCCGTACTGTACCTGTCCTGGGAGTATTTGATGGGGACAGTGTAGAGGGAGCTTTACTCTGTATCCAACCCCATACGGTACCTGTTCTGGGAGTGTTTGATGGGGGAACAGTGTAGATGGAGCAGAAAATTAGTAAACTTAACAAGTATAAAAAGAGATGCAGGGATCTGGATGGGAGGAGGTTGTCCCATGTCATTCCAGATAGGAATGATTCAATGAATTGAAAGTTTGGAGATTTTGGGTGTTCTAACTACCCCCTCTTCCCTGCATTTGGCAACAAGTGGTTAAAACTGGAGCCTAACAGTCTGGAGTTAAGGAAGGAATGTTGTGCTGTTGATAGTTTTGATTGGTGAAGGATGTGTCAGTCTGTCTCCATGGAGACATTGTGCACACAAGACAGATGTTGTAATGACGTCAGTCCACCACCCTTTAAGCAGAAATCATTGAGAGGGCGGAGGGAAGGAGCGATCAGTTCAGCTCAGCATCAGAATTCTGACATTACAACACATCTGCCGCTATAATCTGCTCCAAATGAATTGAAGTCAGTTTAAAATTCTCCCATTAGCTCTCTGAAAACCCCAGAATAATGCTGCTGGGAGTCCATCAGGGTTCTGCTGCTTTGCTACTGGCTATTTTTCACCCACAGACCTGTGCACCTGTAGCCTGGAGAGCTTTTCGACTGCAGAGGGCATCGCCTTTGCCTGTTCAGTCTCTGAATATCAAACAATGGAGGTCTGTCCAGTTCACCCCCCTCCCACCCTGCACCTCTAGCCCAGGGGCACGGTGGTGAACTGAAATGCACTTCTCTGTCCCATCAGTTAACTCAAATCCTAAGAAATAGGAGCAGAATCGGACCATTCGGCCCCTCTAGCTTTCCTGTTGATACTATCATTGCAGATCTTCAGCCTTAATTTCTTGCCTGCACCCCTTTATTGATGGGTTCCCTCAGACACCAAAAATCTATCAAACTTGGTCTTAGACATTCAGTAAACTATTTTTAATTAAATCATGTGTTTGATGATGTACCATTCTAATTAATGTTCGACATTTCAACATGGGCAGCATGGTAGCACAGTGGTTAGCATTGCTGCCTCACAGCGCCTGGGAACCGGGTTTGATTCCCGGCTTGGGTCGCTGTCTGTGTGGAGTCTGCATGCTCTCCCTGTGTGTCTGCGTGGGTCCCCTCGGGGTGCTCCGGTTTCCTCCCACATTCTGAAAGTCGTGCTGGTTAGGTGCATTGACCTGAACAGGCGCCGGAATGCGGTGACTCGGGGAATTTCACAGTAACTTCATTGCAGTGTTAATGTAAGTCTACTTGTGCTGAATAAATAAACTTTATTTTTTAATGGTTCCTCCAAATGTGCACAATGTTCGAGCTAATGGAGGTGGTGAAATTAAATGTGTTTGATAGAGTTGATGTTGGGGGCTATTTCCTCTGGTGGGGGTGGACATCAGGACAAAGGGGGCTGAACCTTAAAATCCGAGTCAGGCCATTGCGAAAGTGACGTCAGGAAGCACTTGCTCACACAAAAGGGGGAACAGAAATCTGGAAAACTCTCACCCAGCAAAAAAAAAGCCATGGATGTTGGGAATGAGTTGAAGCTTTCAAGACTGAACTCGAGATTGTTTTGTTGGATGAGGGATAAAGGGACTCGAGGTGTGGATCAGCCCAGATCAGACAGAGGCGGAACAGTTAACACTGCTGCCTCACAGCTCCAGGGGAGCTGGGTTTGACTCCCGGCTTGGGTCACTGTCTGTGTGGAACTTGCACGTTCTCCCCATGTCTGGGTGCTCCGGTTCCTTCCCACAGTCCAAAGATGTGCAGGCTAGGAGGATTGGCCATGCTAAAATTGCCCCTTAGTATTAGGGGGACTAGCTAGGGTAAATGCATGGGGTCATGAGAATAGGACTTGGGTGGGATTGTGGTCGGCACACATTTGATGGACCAAGTGGCCTCATTCTGCTCCGTAGGGATTCTATTTTATTGAACGGCGGCGGAACAGCCCCAAGGGGTTGAATAGCCTCATCTGGTTGCTCAAAGCAGGAGGAGGTGGAATCCTGCCCTGTGTGTGAGGTGAACCCATATCCATCATCAGGGGAAGTGAGATGTTGATTTGTTTCTGACTGGGAACATCCCCAATAGCAACAATTTGCCTTTTTTTAAATTCATTCTTGGGACATGGATGTCGCTGGCTGGGCGTTTATTGCCCATCCCTAGTTGCCTGTGGGCAATTGAGAGTCAACCACATCGCTCTGTAGTCACATGTAGGTAAGAACGGCAGATTCTCTTCCCTAAAGGACGTTAGTGAACCAGATGAGTTTTTCCAACAATCGACAATGGTTTCATGGTCATCAGTAGATTCTTAATTCCAGATTTTTTTTTATTGAATCCAAATCCCACCATCTGCCATCGAACCCAGGTCCCTAGAACATTAGCTGAGTTTCTGGATTAATAATCTAGCAATAATTCCATTAGGCCATGGCCTACCCCCCCAAGGTGCCTTCAGCGCAATGTAAGCAACTACACAACCGAGTGTCATCGGACACCAAGCTGTGTGAAACATTGGAATATCTGACCAAGAACTTGGACAAAGAGGCAGATTTGAAGGTGTATCTTGGAAGACGGAGGTGGGGAGGTTTGTAGAGGGGCTGCCAGAGATTAGGGCCTTAGCACAACCCCCAGTAGTAGAAGGATTTAAAGCCAGTTATGTGCAAGAGACCAGAACTGGGCCAAGATCTCCGAGAGTTGTATGGCGGAATTCTCCGGCTCTTCCCGCCAGTCGGATCTTGAACCTCCCCACACTCCCACCCCCACCCCCCACCGCTCCACCAGAGGGGAAAGCCTGCCGCAGGGTAGCTGGAGAATTCCATCAACAGGATTGATGGAGGGTGTAGCGAATGGGAAGGGTGAGGCCATGGAGAGATTGGAATGGGGGGGGGGGGGGGAGATGAGAATTTTAAAATCGAGGCTTGACTGCTCTGCGGGTTAAAGGAGGACAGTGAATGCAGCGGGTGACAGTTGACTGGGATGTGGTGCTAGTGGTGGAAGAGCTGCCACTCCCTGTCCTTTGTCCACTCTCCCTGGCGCTGACACCCCTCCCTGCAATCGGAATGACGACCAGCCCAGGCCTCTCACTCCACACTAACCTCCTGCTCATTGTTTCCTCCACAGCTTTGATGTTGAGAATGGCCTCTCCCCTGGACGCAGCCCACTCGACCCTCAGACCAGCCCTAGCTCGGGGCTGGTGCTGCAGGCAAACTTCGCCCACAGCCAGCGGCGAGAATCGTTCCTGTACCGGTCGGACAGCGACTACGACCTCTCACCGAAGAATGTTTCCAGGAACTCCTCCATCACCAGTGACATGTGAGTGACCTTCTCTTTGTTTAATCCTGGGAGCACTGTTCTGAGTCAGGAAGTGCAGGTTAACCTGGTTGATTGGCCATAGGTCCAGACCTGAGGCCTGGTCTGGGGGTGCAATGCCAAAGCAAGGGATGAGGGGGCGTGGAAGAAGTAGAAACAGGACCCTGGAAGCCAAATAAGAGGTGCCAATTATACCCTCTAAGAATTGCCACCTCTGATTGGATGTTGTCCTGGAGTTTTTGTCACATGACATCTGGCTCCAACTGCCTCAATCCTCCACCCTCGCCATTGGTCCCTCCTCATGGAGTCCCACCTTCCCCACAGCCAATCAGGAAGTAAAATGTCTCTCTCCATTAGCTGATTGGATTATTTCTGACTGTCAACCAAAGACAATGACTGCCCCCTTCTCCAATATTTTTATAATTAACGAACAAAAGTAAAAAGTGGAGATACATTTCTGTAATCCCTTAGATTTTTCTTCTGCCATTGTTCACAACAATGTTCAGATTAATCTTCCGATCCTTGGGAGGTTCCACAATAATTCTGGAGGGTTGGCAACCCTGGGCTACAGTTGATGGGGGGGAGGGCAGCAGGGTGGATGGGAGTGGGGAGAGATCAGAATAAACTGACCGTCTCCAATGGATTTTGTCCCCTCCCTCCAACAACTGGTTTCCAGGAGTAACTATTTCAAAGCTCATCCAAGACCTGCTTTAGCGTCGCGGCACTCCGAGCCTGTCCTTGCCCTGACAATGGGAAAGTAAGTGAGACCAGTTACTTGGAGACCAGCCTTTTCACCTGATCACAAGCTACTAACCATGGCGTAGAACCGGCCTGAGTATTGGTGTGAGAGATCGGGGTGGAGCGTGTGAACAAACGTAGTGGGCGACCTGCCTTGTGGAGCTATTTTTGAGGCAATGTCCCTGGGTTTAACTCAAAGCCATAGGCACCATTGGACATATGACATTATATGGTTGACATATGATAGTCCATGTTGGACACACACTTGATTAACACAAAATGCTTCACATTAGATACATGATGCAGAACACATCCATGTTAGACACAAGGACTCAATACTTTGTGTCGGCAGCACAGTGATGCGTGGTAAACACTCAGTATGTTCCATGTTCAACCAATGGGACTTCTAAGCATCAAAGGTCACTTAGCCAACAATCAACCTGCTCATGAATGTGCCTATTCTGCATTCTACCTCACTAGGTTGGCATTAGGTTGGCACACAGCCTATATCAAATGTGCTGTCCCTCAGTGTCAGAAACTCGACACTTAACATTGCACAGATGAGAGGCAGTCCCAGGATTCGGGTTAAAAGGCTCTTAACCAAGATAACAGGGAAATTGGGGTGAAATTCATCTTGGCTGGCCATTTAAAAGCCTGCTTTGCACCCTGTCCAATTTTTCAAATGTATGTAGCACAGTGGTTAGCACTGCTGCCTCGCAGTGCTAGGGACCCAGGCTCAATTCCTGGCTTGGGTTACTGTCTGTGCGGAGTTTGCACATTCTCCCCGTGTGGATTTCCTCCGGGCGCTCCAGCTTCCTCCAGTCAATGTACTTTGTGTTGGCAGCACAGTGATGCGTGGTAAACACTCAGTATATTCCATGTTCAACCAGTGGGACTTTTAAGCATCAAAGGTCACTTAGCCAACAATCAACCTCCCATCCACCCAACCCAATGTGTGGGTTGGGTGGATTGGCCATGCGAAATTGTCCCTTAGTGTCTCAGCCTGTGTAGGTTAGATGGATTAACCATGATAAATGCGATAGAGTGAGGGAGAGGGCCTGGGTAAGATACTCTGTCAGAGAGTCAGTGCAGGCTTGATGGGCTGAATGGCCTCCGTCGGGATTCTATGATCGATTCAGAATTGGTAAAAATCAGAGTCTCCAGACCCTGACACTTCACCAGCCTGAACTCCACACACCAAGTCAGAAGATACTCACCGGGGCAAGTTCTCTGTCACAAGGCTCCCTCTGCCTGTTCACTTTAACACCTCACAGCCCCACCCTCACTCCTGTCCCAATCTTTACCCTTCCTCGCTCCTCCCGTACTATCTCTATTCACAGAATAAAACAAGAAGGATTGTGGCAAAAATCATACCTTACTGGAAATTGGAGCATGATGCATCCCTCAGCTCTGAGCGTTTGCAAACTGATTGGTGCAGAGATTTCTGGGCGATCCGTCAGCCATTGGTCACTCTCGCTGGGGGGGGTCAGATCGAGCTGCGTCCCAATGGAATGTTTGTTTCTCAACGAGAAGCAGTCAAGGGCCTCCATGGTGCAGTGCTCTGTCAGTGTGAGAGAAAGGGACCATCCCAGTGACTGACTGCCACTGACACTGGGCAGATCTCGTCGCCAATCACAGTAAAAGCACAACCGCTTGTCCCAGTGTCCCTGGGCTAGGTGATGGGAAAGTCAAAATCTCCCTCATGGCACTGTGTCTGTTCCCGGGGCATGGGTCTTTTGAGCGGTTGTAACTCAACAATGGTCAAAATCTGAAATAAAAACAGAAAATGCTTGAAGTATTCAGCTGGTCTGGCAGCATCTGAGGAGAGGCAAGGAGTTAGTGTTTCAGGATGATAACTGTTTATGAGGAAAGGTCATTGGCTTGAGACTTTAACGCTGTCCCTTTCTGCACAGATACTGCCAGAGCAGCTGAGTATTTCCAGTGCTTTATGTCCGAGTAAATTGAGGGGAACAGTGGCACTGCTGCCTCACAGCGTCAGGGGCCTGGGTTCAATTCTGGCCTCGGGTCACTGTCTGCATGGAGCCTGCACATTCTCCCCATGTCTGCATGGATTTCCTCCAGGCACTCCAGTTTCCCCCCCACAGTCTGAAGATGCGCAGGTTAGATTGATTGGCCATGCTAAATTGTCCCTTAGTGTCAGGAGGAATTAGGAGGGTACATATGTGGGGTTATGGGGATAGGCCCTGGGTGGGATTGTGGTTGGTGCAGGATCGATGGGCTGAGTGGCCTCCTTCTGCACTGTTGGGATTCTATGACTTCCAGCTTTTTGCTTCTGTGAAAATCACTTGAGCTTGAAGATTAGAAAATCGACAAAATTAAATTGCAATTCTTGTTTTTAAAAATATGTAATTTGGTGCACCAAGACACTTAGTAAAGATAGTCACAGCCCCCTGTCACAGGGAGAGTGTCCCTGCGCTGGTTCATCTTTTGATTCCTTGAGTCTAACTCTGTGCTCCTGAGATCTGGAGAGGTCGGTCCGAACGCCCTTAAGCTAGCCTGGAATATTCCAGCATTTGAAACAGAATTTCTTCAAATAAAATCCTTCTTGGTCCTTGCTGCTTACGGTTGCAGTTTTAAAGAGAAATTGATCTTCTGACCTTGTGATTTCAGAGTGCTTTAATCTCTCTTTGTGCTAAGTTATCAAATGTGCCAGGAACAGAAGAAAGATCTTTCACCAGGTAGGAAGGATGCGGCTGAAGTGAAAGGACCTGACTGAGGGGTTAGAGAAAAATCCAGAGTTTTATATCAGTCGGGAATTTGAGACCAGAGATCAGTACTTCACTGGGATGTGGTGCTGTAGCAGCAATGTTGCAGCATCAGTAATCCAGAAACTAACTCTGTGGGCATGAATAAATCTGGAATTGAAAGCATACCCAAAAAATGGCAGTGTTTCCGGCGAGAAACACACCAGTTTCCTCTCCAAATCTTACAACACTCTGCTTAAGTCATTCAGGGAGGAGAGGGGTGGGGGGGGAGGCCTAAACACGCAGGCAAAACGCAGCTGCATAGAGATTAGGGTGCCTTGTTTAAAGGGCGCTCTGATCATAACTTTAGTTAACCACCACCAGCCCCCGCTCTTCCCCAATCCATCACAGAGGTCTTGGGGGACTTCTGTCCACATGCCTGATCAGATTTTTGGCACTTCTCTGCCAACGCCCCCCCCAACCATCGGTTAATGCCATTGCCAGTGTCTCCCGCTCCTCTATCCGCTTGGCCCACGACCAAGTCTGAATGAAATCCTTCCTCCCTCCCCCCAGGGAGGCTCCCACTAGAGCCAGCCCCTGGCACTGGCTGACACTGCCAGGTTTGGCATGATGCCAAGCTGGCAGTGCCAGGGGGCATTGCCGGGACACTGCCTGGCCATGTCCTTCTCACCTGCAGGCTAGACTCGGAGTGAAGTCCTGAATGAGGAGACGAGCTTGAACACATTGCCCCTTTCACGGGACCATCCCAATACCGATCTCTGCTTCACAATGGGGCAAATGACCAACGAAATACGACTTGCAAAGGTAGGTGAGATCTGACATGTTGTGCGACATGTTACAATATACCGATTACACACAGCGCGTCTTATAGAAGAAATGGAGATTACTCTAAAGGAAACATGACAAAAGTGACAACACTGGTGACCGACGTTCCAGAACAGTTGGTGACTCAGTAGAAAGATCCTCTTAAAATTTTCTAAGTTTCCTTGATTTCTTTCCACTAGCTGTTCCGTTTTGAATTTATTCTGCTCTCTCAGCTTGTAGTCACCAGAGCAAGAGGATAGTCTGGTAATTTTCTCTCTGTTACCTGTCGTTACTTTGTTTTTGCAATGACCCCTTTTCAAAGTCTGAGTGAAGACCTGAGAGCTGCACTACAGGACATCAGTAACGTTGCGAAGCCAGAGGGGGAAGAGATTGGAGTTTGGTGATGTCCACCATGAACTTTATAACCTTACAGACGAGCAGGAAGAATGTTTGTATAGACTCTGTATCCGATGCACGTTGTCTGTGTTCTATATGAACACAATCTATGATCAGTATGTTGAGTTTATTAAGTGAGGAGTCTGTGTTCAGTAGAAACATACACTGTTTGTCAGAGGGAGCGTTTATGTTCTAACTCTGTTCATCTGTTTCTGTACTCAGCCATACGGAAGACATGATTGTGACGCCATTTGCTCAGGTAAGCGGGAAAACGTATATCTCTGCTTGAAGCTGTTCCCACTCCCCTCTCTGCCTGGAACAGGCTGGAGGGAGGGGATGTTCTTCCTGAGGCTGGTCACTGAGATGAGGGTGGGGTGCAGTGGGGCTGGGAGTGGGAGTTGGCCTTTGCATTGGTAACCACCATCCCCACCCATCAGGAGGTTGCTGAGGTTGGGGGAAGTGATGGCCTAGTGGTATTATCGATTGATTATTAATGGAGAAACTCAGCTAACATTCTGGGGACCCGGGTTCGAATCCCACCACGGCAGATGGTGGAATTTGAATTCAATAAAAAAGAAATCTGGAAGTAAGAATCTACTGATGACCACGAAATCATTGTTGATTGTCAGAAAAAACCCATCTGGTTCACGGATATCCTTTAGGAAAGGAAACTTGCCGTCCTTACCTGGTCTGGCCTACATGTGACTCCAGAGCAATGTGGTTGACTCTCAACTGCCCTTGGGCAACTAGGGATGGGCAATAAATGCTGGGCAGCCAGCAACGCCCATGTCCCACGAATGAATTAAAAATAAAACTCAATCCCACATTGCCTAGTGAAATGACAGAAATGAGCTGTGTGTTGGTGATTGTACATTTGCCTCTGGCCGTAGGGAGTATGAGGCATCCTGAGCTCTCCCTGCTTGTATAAAAGAAAGGACTTGCATTTCTGTAGCGGCTTTTGGAAAGTCCTTCATTAGTTATAAAGCACTTGGAGATTTCCTAAAGTGGTTAAAGTATGGTCACTATCAAAATGTAGGAAATGTGAGCACCAGCCTCTCTTTGATATTAATCAGTTAATATATTTGTAGTGATAGTAACTGAGGGATAAATTTTGATTTGATTTATTATTGTCATATGTATTAACATACAGTGAAAGGTATCGTTTCTTGCACGTTTTATAGACAAAGCATAACATTCATAGTGTATGAGCAGGAGGGAAGGAGAGGGTGCAGGATATAGTGTTACAGCCATAGCTAGGGTGTAGAGAAAGATCAACTTAGTGCAAGATAGGTCCATTCAAAAGTCTGACAGCAGCAGGGAAGAAGCTGTTCTTGAGTCAGTTGGTACATGTCCTCAGACTTTTTTATCTTTACCCCGAAGGAAGAAGGTGGAAGAGAGAATGTCTGGGGTGCATGGGGCCCTTAATTATGCTGGCTACTTTGCTGAAGCAGTGGGAAGTGTAGACAGAGTCAATGGATGGGAGACTGGTTTGCATGATGGACTGTGCTACGTCCACAATCCTTTGTAGTTTCTTGCAGTCTTGGACAAAGCAGGAGTCACACCAAGCTACAACATATCTGGAAAGGATACTTTCCATGGTGCACCTGTAAGAATTGATGAGAATTGTAGTGGATATATTGAATTTTCTTTGCCTCCTGCGAAAGTAAAAGCGTTGGTGGGGTTTTCTTAACTGTAGCGTCAGTGTGGAGGGACCAGGACATGTTTTTGGTGACCTGAACATCTAGAAACCTGAAGTCTCAACGATTTACACTTCATCCCTGTTGATGTAATCAGGAGCATGTCTTCGGCTACCTCTTTCATTTTCCTGACATTGAGGGGGAGATTATTGTTGTTGCACCAATTCACCAGATTCTCCAACTCCTCTATTATTGGCCATGAAAATAGGGAAAACTGTAGAGATACTATGACTCTTCATTGACTTAATGACAATTTCAACTTTTCTGCCCATTTGAGAGGACAGACAGAGTCTTGGTTTAATCTTAGAATCCCTGCAGTGCAGAAAGAGGCCATTCAGCCCATCGAGCCTGCACGACAATAATCCCACCCAGGCCCAGTCCCCTTAACCCCATGTATTTACCCTGCAAATCTTTTTAACACTAACAGCCAATTTAGCATGGCCAATCAATCTAATCTGCACCTCCTTGAACTGTGGGAGGAAACTGGAGCACCCAGAGGAAACCCATGCAGACGTGGGGAGAATGTGAGGCCTCCGCACAGACAGTGTCGCAAGCCGGGAATCGAACGCGGGTCTCTGGCGATATGAGGCAACAATGCTAAACACTGTGTCACCGTGGTTTGACAACACTACAGTGTACAGTGATTATGTTTTACTATAAAGTGCTTCAGGACATCCTCACCCTAACACAGGGCAATGGGATTTGGGCGTGCAGGTCCACAGTTCCCTAAAAGTGGCAACACAGGTGAGCGAGGTGATTGAGAAGGTATATGGCCTGCTTGTCTTCATCAGCTGGGGCACTGAGTACAAGAGTTGGGAAATTACATTGCAGCTATACGAAATCTTGGTTGGGCCACATTTGGAGTATTGCTTGCAGTTCTGGTCACCACACTACCAGAAGGATGTTGAAGCTTTGGTGAGAGTGCAAAGAAAGTTCACCAGGATGTTGCTTGGTCTCAAGGGTGTTGGCTATGAGGTTGAATAAGCTCAGATTGTTTTCACTGAAAAATTGAGGCAGAGGAGAGACCTGATAGAGGTCTACCAAATTATGAGAGACAGAGACTGGGTGGATGGTCAGAGGCTTCTTCCTAGGGTGGAAGTGTCAATTACAAGGGGGCACGGGTTCAAGGTGAGAGGGGGAAAGTTTAAGGGAGATGTGCAGGGAGAGGTTTTTCACACAGAGACTGGTGGATGCCTGGAACGCGCTGCCAGAAGAGGTGGTGGAAACAGGCACATTAGCAACATTTAAGAGAATTCTGGATGGGTGCATGAATAGAAGAGTATGGACCGAGTAAGGGCAGAAGGTTTTATTTTACTGTAACTAGGGGAACAAGATAGGCACAGGCTTGGAGGGCCAAAGGGCATGTTCCTGTGCTGTACTTCTCTTTGTTCCTAGTCAATGAGTATATTCAAGATAGATACTGACAGGCGTTTTGGATATCGAAGGAATCAAACAATGTGGGGTAGGGGAGAGACAGACGTTGAGATAGGTAAAGCAGCCAGGATCTTACTGAAAAGTGGAGCTGATCTGATGGGTTGTAGGCCTGAGTCTGGATCCTATTTCTTATGTTACTATTTAAAGGCCCTGTTATATGAGATAGGATCGAGGTCACAGAGAATTATCAGAGGAGACGTAATTTTTCATTAAAATTAGACTTCCATCTGCCTGGTGCGATGATGGACTGCACCCAGGATGTGTCTCATTCCTGGACTGTCTGCGCTGGCTGTGGAGTCTCTTCATGGCTGGCACAGCTATTGCTCAGAGGTTGACTGATACAACACGGGGTTAGATACAGAGTAAAGCTCCCTCCATCCTGTCCCCATCAAGCACTCCCAGGACAGGTACAGCATGGGGTTAGATACAGAGTAAAGCTCCCTCCACCCTGTCCCCATCAAGCACTCCCAGAACAGGTACAGCACAGGGTTAGATACAGAGTAAAGCAACCTCTACACTGTCTCAATAATGTCTACGAACCCCAGTCTCGGCGAGATCTCATCAATCTCTCAACAGGATATATTTTCCAGTTCCCAAACCAGACATCCTGTGTTTTGGTTAACGTGGCCAGAAGGTGATGGTGATTTGTGTTGGTTTACTGAATGCATCCCAAGCCCAGGGTGAGATCAGAACTGCTGTCCGAATTGCTGTCACGTGGAATCCCAACAGTCAGTAGCCAAGACAAAATTTAATCCCTTCAGTCTTGGTCAAACACTGGACCTAGTGCAGGAAGATCAGTGTTTAATCCAGACTTTGAGAAGTATTTTAATTTCCCATGTTTGTCTGTAGATTTCAGAGGTCAATGAGACTTGGGGGAACTCCCACCAGCTATGTAGTAAAATGATCTTCCCAATATCCCAGCAGTATTTGGCAGGAGTCATTTGGCTCACACAGGGCAGGAAGGCGCCAAGTTCAGATGTCAGTCAGAGTTTCAAATCTCACTCTGGGTGGGGCAGAGAACAATTCTGGGATGGTTGCCATGTCCATTACTATCCAGTGTCCCTGTATGTAGAGACGTGAGTGGGACTCACCAGGAAGATTTTATTTAATTCATTCTCAGGTTGTGGGCATTGCAGTCACTGTTCCTTGCAATATTTCCCCTGAGAAACTGATAATGAATCACCTTCTTGAACTGGTGAAGTTGCCACCACAGTGCTTTTATTATTTATTTATTTGTCACAAGTAAGGCTTACATTAACACCGCAATGAAGTTACTGTGAAATTCCCTTAGTCACCACAATCCAGCCCTTGTTTGGGTCAATGCACCTAATCAGCACATCTTTCAGATTGTGGGAGGAAACCCACATTGACACAGGGAGAACGTACAAACTCTGCGCAGACAGTGACCCCAACCGGATTTGAACCCAGGTCCCTGGCGCTGTGAGGCAGCGGCGCTAACCACTGTGCCACTATGCCACCCACGGTATTAAGTGCTGTTAAATAGCGGGAAGGAGTTTCAGAATATGATTCAACAATGGTGAAGGAATGCCTGTATATTTCCAAATCAGGATGATGTGTGTGGCTTGTCGGGGATTTGACTGATGCAGGTGATTTTATGTGCATGCTGCTCTTGTCTGTCTGGGTGGTCGAGTCATAGTATTGGAATGTGTTGTTGATGGAGCCTTTGTAAGTTGCTCGATGGTATCATCTTGTAGATGGCACACACTGTCGGTCCAATCTGAGTGGTGGGAAAATTATATAGAGTCATAGAGGTTTACAGCATGGAAACAGGCTTTTCAGACTAACTTGTCCATGCTGCCCGGTTTTTATCACTAAGCTAGTCCCAATTGCACACATTTGGCCCATATCCGTCTATACCCATCTTACCCATTAACTGTCTAAATGCTTTATAAAAGACAAAATTGTACCCGCCTCTTCTACTACCTCTGGCAGCTCGTTCCAGACACTCACACCCTCTGTTGAAAAAATTGCCTCTCTGGACCCTGTTGTATCTCTGCCCTTTCATCTTAAACCTATACCCTCTAGTTTTAGACTCCCCTACCTTTGGGAAAAAATGTTGACTAAGTGATCTACGCCCCTCATTATTTTATAGACCTCTATAAGATCACTCATAAGCCTCCTACGCTCCAGGGAGAAATTCTAAGCGAAGGACATGGATTAATCAAAGGCAGTCAACATGTAGGCTTTTGATAAAGTTCCACGTTTTGCTTTTATTCATTCGTGGGACATAGGTGTCGCTGGCTGGTCACCATTTATTGTCCATCCCTAGTTGCTCTTACTGAGTGACTTGCGAAGCCATTTCAAAGAGCAATTGAGAGTCAACCACATTGCTGTGGTGCTGGAGTCACGTGTAAGCCAGATCAGATAAGGACAGCAAATTTTCTTCCCTAAACAACATTAGTGAACCAAATGGGTTTTTCTGACAATCAACAATGGTCATCAGCAGATTCTTAATTCCAGATATTTTTTATTAAATTCAAATTCCACCATCTGCTGTGGCGGGATTCGAACTGGGAGTCCGCAGAACATTAATTGAGTTTCTGGATTAATAGTCTAGCGATAATTGTCTAGAGAGATTCTTTCCACTGAGAAAGGAAACCAGAACTAGAGGGCACAGTCTCAAAATAAGGGGGGGTCAGTTTAGAACGGAGTTGAGGAGGAACTTCTTCTCTCAGAGGGTGGTGAGTCTCTGGAATTCTCTGCCCATTGAAGTGGTGGAGGCTACCTCGTTGAATACATTTAAGTCACGGGTAGATAGATTTCTGATCGATAAGGGAATTAAGGGTTATGGGGAGCAGGCGGGTAAGTGGAACTGATCCACTTCAAATCAGCCATGATCTTATTGAATGGCGAGGCAGGTTCGAAGGGCTAGATGGCCGACTCCTGCTCCTATTTCTTATGTTCTTATGTTATGTTCTTATACCTTGATAGGCATATGAACAAACGGGGAATAGAGAGATATAAGCAGTTGGTCTAGATAGGACAACACGATTGGCGCAGGCTTGGAGGGCTTGTTTTTGTGCTGTACCATTGTTTGTTCTTTGATGATACCCCTCAGCCATTGCCTCCCCAGTGGCAAACTGTTCAGTGAGGTAGAAGCAGGAAGCAGAGGTTAACAGTCGATGGTATGTGTGTGACTGGAAGCTGTTTACAGTGGGGGTTCCGTTGCTTCGCTTGTTTTTGGTGGCCTATATCAATGATTTGGACTTGAATGCTGGGGAACATCAATAAGTTTGATATAAAAATTGGCGACATGGCAGATAATCAAGAAAAAAGCTTTTAACAGCAGGGAGATGTCAATGGATAGCCAGGTGGCCAGAACAATGGCAAATGGAGTTCAATCCAGGGAAGTGTGAGGCGATGCATTTGGGAGGTAAAACATGGCAAGGGAATACACAATAAATAGTCAGATACTGAAATGTAGAGTAACAGGGAACCTGGAATGTATGTTCACAGAACCCCGAAAGTATCTGATCAGATAAATGATTAAGGCATCATCATACAGAATACTTGCTTTTATTAGCTGAAGCATTAGATTTTAACAGCTGGGAGGTTATGCTGAAACCGTATAAAACGCTGTTAGACAACAGTGCGGTTCTGGCTGATATACTGTGGGAAATATGTGATTGCACCAGAGAGGATACAGGGGGGATTTACAAGGATGTTGCCTGGATTGGAGAGGTTTAGTGTTGAGGAAAGGTTGGATAGGCTGAGGGCTGAGTCTTTTAAATTACGAGACAGCCTTGAAAGAGTGGATCAGAAGGCCCAGTTCCCCTCGCTTCAGGGTCCATGACTGGGGTAGTGGATTTTCAAGAAGAGTTTTACAGGAGGTTCAAAGAGGATGTTTTCACTAGGAGAGTGATAGGCGTCTGAAACTCACTGCCTGAAAGGGTGATAAAGGCGGAAATCTTCACCACGTTTAAAAACGTACTTGGATATGAACCTAAGGTTCTGTAATCTACAGAAGGACTGACCTAGAAGTGGGAAGTAGGTTTAGGTGGATAGCACTGGCACAGACAGTGGGCTGAATGACCTCTTGTGCTGTAAATGTCAATCAGTTCATGGTTCTGAAAGCGGTCGGAACTCAGCTGAGACCCAACAGCGAGAATGACAAAGGCACTGAACGGCTGCACCTCTCTGGCCACACTCCTGCCACCTCCAAGCCCACCCTTCCAGCCACCTTTCTTGTCACTCCCCCTCCTTGCCCCCATGATCACCCTTTGATCACCTCCATGTCAACCTCCTTGGTCTCCCCACTGACCCCACCCTTAACTGTAATCTAGGGACCCTTCTGGTCACCTCTCCAGCCACTCCCACACCATCCCCCTCAATCATACCATTCTGAGCTACCTTGAAGTTCTGTACATTGGGCTGTTAAAACACTGGCCCCTGGTTCTGGGAAAAAATTTAAAACCTTTCTGGCACTGAAAATGGAGATGGAATATTGGAAAGCTTCTGCCCAGGGAGGGAGAAGGCTGTTCAGCCCATCAATTCCTGTGTTGGATGCCCTTAAGGCAGCTCCAGCCTATTGCAGCCAGTTCAGGAATGAATCTATGACTCACATAAGAACATAAGAAGTAGGAGCAGGAGTAGGCCATCTAGCCCCTCAAGCCTGCCCCGCCATTCAATAAGATCATGGCTGATCTGAAGTGGCTGAGTTCCACTTTCCCGCTTTCTCCCCATAACCCTTAATCCCCTTGCCTACCAAAAACCTATCTACCCGTGTCTTAAATATATTTAGCGAGGTAGGCTCCACCACTTCAACGGGCAGAGAATTCCAGAGATTCACCACCCTTTCAGTGAAGAAGTTCCTCCTCAACCCCGTTCTAAACTGCCCCCCCCCTTATCTTGAGGCTGTGCCCTCTAGTCCTGCTGTCCTTTCTGAGCGGGAAAAATCTCTCTACCTCCACCCTATCCATCCCCTTCATCATCTTATACGTCTCAATAAGATCCCCTCTCATCCTTCTAAACCCCAACGAGTACAAGCCCAGTCTATTCAGCCTCTCTTCATAGTTCAACCCCCTCAACTCCAGTATCAGCCTAGTGAACCTCCTCTGCACTCCCTCCAAGGCCAAAATATCCTTGCGCAAGTGCGGCGACCAAAACTGCACACAGTACTCCAGCTGCAGCCTCACCAGTGCCCTGTACAGTTGCAGCAAGACCTCCCTGCTTTTATATTCAATCTCCCTCGCTATGAAGGCCAGCATCCCATTTGCCTTCCTGATCACCTGCTGCACCTGTAGGCTGGGTTTTTGCGACTCATGCACAAGGACCCCCAGGTCCATCTGCACCGTAGCATGCTGCAGCTTTTCGCCCTTTAAATAGTAATCCCTCCTACTATTATTCCTGCCAAAGTGGATAACCTCACACTTGCTAACATTGTATTCCATCTGTCAGGTCCTCGCCCAGTCGCTTAGCCTATCTAGATCCCTCTGCAGACTTTCTACACCCTCCGCACAATTTGCTTTTCCACTTATCTTTGTGTCATCAGCAAATTTCGACACCCTACACTCAGCTCCCTCCTCCAGATCATCTATATAAATGGTAAATAGCTGGGGCATTCCACTAGTCACCAACTGCCAATCTGAATAGCACCCATTGATACCTACTCTCTGCCTCCTATTAGTCAGCCAATCCTCTATCCACGCTAACACCTTACCCCCAACTCCATGCCCCCTAATCTTCTGTAGCAACCTTTTGTGCGGCACCTTATCAAACGCCTTTTGAAAATCGAGAAACACCACATCCACCAGTTCCCCTCTGTCCACCGCACTAGTCACATCCTCATAGAATTCCAATAAATTTGTCAGACACGACTTCCCCTTAACGAATCCGTGCTGTGCCTGCTCTATCAAACAATTCTTCTCAAGGTGCCTCGCTATTTATTCTTTGATGACGGATTCAAACATTTTTCCTACAACAGATGTTAAACTAACCGGCCTATAATTCCCTGCCTTTTGCCTGCTACCCTTTTTAAACAGCGGCGTAACATTAGCCATTTTCCAATCTTCCAGCACTTCCCCGGAATCCAGCGAGGTTTGGTAAATAATCACTAAGGCATCCACTATCACCTCTGCCATTTCCTTCTGAACCCTGGGATGCATTCCATCCGGTCCTGGGGACTTGTCCACCATCAGTCCCGCTAGTCTATCGAGCACTACCTCTCTAGTGACAGTGATCGTATTCAGGCCCTCAACTCCTACCATCCTTCTATCTTTAATACCCGGCAAACTATTTGCGTCCTCCTCCATGAAGACTGAGGCAAAAAACTTATTTAAGGCCTCAGCCATTTCTTCATCCCCCACCACTAAATCCCCCCTCTCATCCTCTAAGGGTCCAACATTCACCCTAGCCAGCCTCCTCCTCTTTATATATTTATAAAAGCTCTTACTATCCTTTTTTATATCTATCTTATATCTATCTTACTATCCTTTTCACCAATTAGAATGTTCCCGTGTCAGCGTTAGAATTGTAGAGCCTGCCTTTTGATTGGTTGAGATTCTTTTAATTGACAGTTCCGAATCACTGCAGAACAATCAACAATCCCACCCACAAGGTACAAAAGCCAATCATAGGCTCCGAAATTCATTTTGAAGGTTGCTAGGTAACACGGGCCCTTCTTTGCTCAGATGAACATGTTTAGATTTTGCTGCTGCCCATGTTTGATACGCCAGTACTCTGTCCAAGTGCCAAGTGTCGAAACTAAATGCCAACCTGACCTACAATCTGAGCCTGAGCGTGCACTTGAACCAAAGTCTTGGCCTGCACGTTTACATCTACGAGTCCCTGACTCTCCTTCAGAAATTAACTTTCTACAGGTAACAGAGCATGTATGAACACGTGACCTTAGTGTGGACAGGTAACTGTCCTCCGTCTCCGTTCCCCCCCCCCCCAACAACAGGCCTGAACATGTCCCTGTAAACCACACCCCAATATGCCCCCCCGCTCCCCCCACCCCTGCCGAGTCTGGCTATGTCTGGGCACAACCCCAGCCCTCGCAGAGCGGGACGGGTGCATTTGATTATGGATGGGATGAAGGGCTGACCTGATTTGGCTTTTCTACATGAGATGTGCTGGGGACGCATTCAGCTGGAAAGGGGTCAAATAATGGAGCGTGTGGATGAGGGGATATGTCCATGAACATTAAATGCTGGAAAATCTCAGCAGGTCTGACAGCATCAGTGGAGAGAGAATAGAGCCAAAGTTTCAAGTCTGGATCACAGAATTGAAACGTTGGCTCCATTCTCTCTCCACAGATGCTGATGAGCCTGCTGAGATTTTCCAGCATTTTCTGTTTTTCTTGATTCCAACATCTGTGGAAGTATTGTGGTATTATGTCAGGAACACTATTCTGTGTCTAACCCCATGCTGTACCTGTCCTGGGAGTGTTTGATGGGGACAGTGTAGAGGGAGCTTTACTCTGTATCTAACCCTATGCTGTACCTGTCCTGGGAGTGTTTGATGAGGTAAACACAGTAAGAAGTCTCACAACACCAGGTTAAAGTCCAGCCAGTTTATTTGATAGTAATCCCACAAGCTTTCGGAAACGGTGTTCCTTCGTCAGGTGTGTGGAAGGTTCTGATCAGAGAAGGGTGTATAAAGTCACACACAGTTTACAGAATACCGATTAGAATGCAAGTCTTTATAGCTAACCTGCTATCAAATAAACTGGTTGGACTTTAACCTGGTGTTGCGAAACTTCTTACTGTGTTTACCCTGGTCCAACACTTGCACCTCTACACCAGTGTTTGATGGGGACAGTGTAGAGGGAACTTTACTCTGTATCTAACCTCGTGTTGTACCTGTCCTGGGAGGACTTGATGGCGCACATAGAGGGAGCTGTACTCTGGATCAAACCCCATGCTGAATCTGTCATGGGAGTGTTTGATGGGGGAGAGTGTAAAGGGAGCTTTACTCTGTATCTAACCCCGTGCTGTACCTGTCCTGAGAGTGTTTCATGGGGACAGTGTAAAGGGAGCTTTGCTCTGTATCTAACCCTGTGCTGTACCTGTCCTGAGAGTGTTTCATGGGGGAGAGTGTAAAGGGAGCTTTACTCTGTATCTAACCCCGTGCTGTACCTGTCCTGGGAGTGATTGATGGGGACAGTGTAAAGGGAGCTTTACTCTGTATCTAACCCTGTGCTGTACCTGTCCTGGGAGTGTTTGATGCAAGTAGTTTTTGCCCAAAGTTCAGTAAATATTCCATTCCCAAACGCATACACCATGGCTTAAAGCGCAAGAATAGAAAAAATATTTTTTAAAGGTTTTAAATGCTCTGGTGAGGAATTAAATTATTCGAGAGGGCACACTGTCAGTATTGAGGCCAGTGGCCGCAAAACTGTTAAACTGTTTCATATACCATTGTCACTTAAAAAGATGTTTACATTATTCCTTGGAGTGGATCCAGAGGAGGTTCACAAGAATGATCCCAAGAATGAAGGGTTTGTCATTTGAGGAGTGGTTGCGGAATCTGGGCTTATACTCAATGAAGTTTAGAAGGATGAGGGGGGATCTAATTTGTAACTTGCAGAATATCGAGAGGCCCAGGTAGAGTGGACGAGGAGTGGATGATTTCACTAATCGCAGGGACTGGAACCAGTGGACACAACCTCAGTGAAGGGGCACTCCTTTAAAACTGAGATGAGGAGGGATTTCTTCAGCCAGAGGATGGTGAATCTGTGAAACTCATTGCCACCGAGGGCTTTGAAGGCCAGGTCATTGAGTGTCTTTAAGACTGAGATAAATAGGTTCTTAATCAATAAGGGGATCAGGGGTTATGGGGAGAAGACAGGAGAATGGGATGAGAATCATATCAGTCATGATTGAATGGTGGAGTAGGTGCGATGGGCTGAATGGCCTTATTCTGTTCCAATACCTGATGGTCTATTCCACTTATTGATAAAGAGAAAACACTTTGATACTCAGAGTGCAGCCCTTCTCTGACACTCATCCCACTGTGCCTGGGCCATTACACAGAAAATAGAAGCAGGAGACGGCCCTTCGAGCCTGCTGTGCTATTTATTTTGATCATAACTGATCGTCAAATTCAATATCCTGATCCTGCCTTCCCTCCCATATCCCTTGATCCCTAAGAACCGTACAACGAGCTCTAATTGTTGGACCTGAGGGCCTGGCCACCAAAGAAAGTAATAGGAACCAGAAGAAGCCATTCAGCCTCACCAACTTGTTCTGCATCGAGTGAAATCATGGCTGATCTAGATTTTAACTCGTGCCTTACCCTTTTAATCCCTTGTACTGTAAACTTCTATGGAATTTGGACCTCTGATTTGAAATTATTAATACAGTAAGAAGTTTCACAACACCAGGTTAAAGCCCAACAAATTTATTTGGTAGCAAACCTGAGGAACTTGGCTATCAGTCTCTGCTCAGTGACTCCGCGTTGTCGTGCGTTGTGAAGGTCACCCTGGAGTTCCGCACACATGAGGAAGCCCTCAACCAGGATGTCACCCTGTCTGTAACCCCCGTGACTTGCCTGGGCTTGCAACATCTCACTAACTGTCCTGTCTGGAAACAATACACATCTCTTTAACCTGTGCTTAATGCTCTCTCCATTGTCTGTACCTTTGAGACTCGATTAGCTATAAAGACCCGCATTCCAACCGTTATTTTGTAAATTGAGTTTGTGTCTTATATGCCCTGTTTGTGAACAGAACTCCCATTCACCTGACAAAGGAGCAGCAATCGCTCCGAAAGCTAGTGGACTTTGCGACCAAATAAATCTGTTGGACCTGGTATTGTGAGACTTCTTACTGTGTTTACCCCAATCCAACACCGGCATCTCCACATCATTGAAGTTATTAATCCAGTGGGACTCGATTCATTTTTTGCGTGAGAGCATTCCTTCCTTCTGTCATTGATTGAGTAGCTTAAACCTGATCTTTGCTTTTTCTTCTTGCCCTAAACCCCTCAGCAGTGAAAAACATTCTAGCTATTCCATCGATTCGTTTCATAATCCTAAATCTCCAAACAAACCCCCTTTTAATGTTTCAAAGGGTGCTAGCCTGGTTAATGTGATCTGTTTCCATCGTTTTTTTTTAATTGGCCCTTTAGACGGCTTTGTTTTGTACTTGTCTGCTACATTTTACTGAGTAAGAAGTCTCACAACACCAGGTTAAAGTCCAACAGCTAATCTGTAAAGACTCGCATTCTAATCAGTATTCTGTAAACTGTGTGTGCCTTTATACGTCCTGTTTGTGATCAGAATTCTCCACTCACCTGATGAAGGAACAGCGTTCCCAAAGCTAGTGGTGTTTACTACCAAATAAACCTGTTGGACTTTAACCTGGTGTTGTGAGACTTCTTACTGTGGTTACCCCTGTCCAACGCCAGTATCTCCACATCATGACATTTCACTGATATATATGAATCTTTTTGGACTGTCACTATTCCTCGTTTCTCAACATTTCACTTGCATCAATCTAACACCTCTCAGGGCCTCGGTACAACCCAGAAGCATTTAACAGCCAATGTAGAGCTTTTAACATGTATTTGTTGTAATTTGGCAGCCAATTTTATACTTTCTCATTTCCTTCTCTATGAACGGTATGTTTTGGCTATATAGCTCGCAAGAAACAATACTATTCACCGCATGCTAATACACGAGACAATAATAGATCAAATTTGCACACAGAGAGATCCCATAAAGAGCAATGTGAAAATTTGTATGTTTTCTTTAGTGATGATAGTTGAGGGATAAATATTGGCCAGGACATTGTGACAAATCTCTCCTCCTTTTCTTCAGAGTAGTGCCATGGGATCCTTTAATTCTCACTAAAAAGGCAGCTAGAGCTTTGCTTAGGGTGACACGGTGACACAGTGGTTAGCACTGCTGCCTCGCAGTGCAAGGGATCCGCATTCGATTCTGGCCTTATAGTGGCATTGGAGGCAGTTCAGAGGAGGTTCATTAGATTGATTCCAGAGACGAGGGATTTGTCGTATGAAGAGAGATTGAACAGTTTAGCTCTATACTCTCTGGAATTCAGAAGAATGAGGGGAGATCAAATTGAGGTGTACAAGATGATAACAGTCATGGATAAAGTAGACGTGGAGCAGATGTTTCCTGTTGTGGGGCATTTTAGGACGAGAGGTCATAGCCTTAGGATAAGGGGCAGCAAATTTAAAACAGAGTTGAGGAGAAACTTCTTCTCCCAAGGGAGAAGAATGTGGAATTTGCTATCCTTGCGTGCGGGGGATGCTGGAATAGTGAGTAAATTTAAGGAGTTATTTAAGAGATTTTTAATTGGTAATGCATTGAAGGGTTTTGGGGAGAAGGCAGGAAAATGGGGATGAGGAGTGTATCAGCCATGATCGAACGGCGGAGCGGACTCAGTGGGTCAAATGACCCAATTCTTCTCCTTTATCTTATGAACTTAGGGGACTGTGTGCAGTTTGCACATTCTCCCTATGTGGGTTTCCTTTGGGTGTTCCAGTTTCCTCCCACAGTCCAAAGATATGTTGGTTAGTTAGATTAGCCATGTTAAATTGTAGGGTTACAGGGATCAGATAGATGAGAGGACCTGGGTGGGATGCTATTTTGGAGACGTGGTGCAGGCTCAATGGTTCAGATGGCCTCTTTCTGCACTGTAGAGATTCAATGAGTTCTATTCCATGGTTCTAGGTTTAAAGACTCATCCAAAAGTTGATGTTTCCAAAAGGTGGCACTCCCTCAGTACTCCACAAGAGATTCAGTCTGAACTATAGGCTTGAATCACTGCGGTGAGTTGAAGCCACAATTTTCTGATCCAGAGGGAAAATTGCTACCTTCAGAGTCAGAGCTGATGCCATTTATTTGAAAATCGAGCAAGAAATTGAGAAAAGCAGAGAGAAACATGAAGAAGGAAGAGGAGACACTGTGTGTAATGGGGTGAAATGGGTGAAGGAAGGCAGGTCAAGAGAGAGCTCACACAGCCAGGGATTAGATTGGCCTCTTCTGGAAAGCCTGAGGCAAAGGTTTTCCTGGCATCACTTCGCAACTGTCCTCCAAAACCCTCATCAAAATGGGACCTAGACTCAGTATTGGCTGATTTCCTTGCACGTAGCCCCATGATCTTCTTTCAAAGATTTTGTAACCTATCTGTTTTTCCACAGGTGCTGGCTAGTTTACGGACTGTGAGGAATAACTTTGCCACATTGACAAATGTACAGGATTCAGCAAAGAGCAAGTAAGGGGCTCGGTGAGGGGCAAAGAGGGTGGTGTACGTGAGGGTTCAGCTGCTTCCAGAATGAAGCATATGGTATAGCTTTCCCCCTGCTCTGCACTCCCCCTGCTCTGCACACCCCCTGCCCTATGCACCTCCTCTGGTCCAAGCACCCCACCCTCCCTCCCTCATTCCAGATGGACCTGAAACTTCAGCAATCTACAAGGAATAACCATTAGCCAATAAGCCCCCTGCACATAACAGAACAGCAGCTGCTCAAGCCTTGGGGAAAGGCAGCAGTCCCCATGAGGGGTCTTGCATGTTAATCTGTGACTGCACCTTTCACCCTTCAGCCCAGCATCTCTTCCCCCAGCTTGACTGTTTTTGATATAAAGGCTCTAAAGGACTTGGCAACTGGCCAGGGGACCTGAGCCCATTGAAACAGGAAGGTGCCACATTTCCTCTGTTGTCTTGTGGGCTGCATAGTGGTTAGCGCCAGGGACCCAAGTTCGATTCCGGCCTTGGTGACTGTGTGGAGTTTGCACATTCTCTCTGTGCCTGTGTGGGTTTCCTCCAGGTTCTCCAGTTTCCTCCCACAGTCCAAAGATGTGCAGGTTAGATTGATTGGCCATGTTAAATTGCCCCTTTGTGTCAGGGGGATTAGCAGGGTAAATAAGTGGGGTTATGGGGATTGGGCTTGGGTGGGATTGTTGTCAGTGCAGGCTCGATGAGCCAAATATCCCCTTCTGCATTGTAGGGATTCCATGATCGTGTTATAGAAGAAGCAAGAGAGTTCCTGCTTCTGTGATGAGTGCACAGTCGATAAGCCATCAGTCACTCAGTGTCAACTAATGTGAAAAATGGGCAGTAGGGCAAGAGAGATGGAAAAAATGGGAATGAAAATGTTCCTCAAAATGTTTTTTGGAAGGAGAGAGAAATGTTATTCTTAGATCTTCATTAATCCAGGAGTTTGTACACACTTTACCGTAGCCTTCAACGTAAGAGATTGAAATTAGTTTCATGGGTGTCTGAAATGCCAGCATGGGTATCCCACATAACCAGGTCAAAGTTCCTCTCAATTTGTTCTGAAAAGAAAGTCCAAGGCTTTACCTGTTCTGGGAATGTTTGATTGGGACAGTGTAGAGGGAGCTTTACTCTGTATCTAACACCGTGCTGTATCTGTCCTGGGAATGTTTGATGGGGACAGTGTAGAGGGAGCTTTATTCTGTATCCAACCCCTTCTGTACCTGTCCTGGGGCTGTTTGTTGGGGGACAGTGTAGAGGGAGCTTTATTCTGTAACCCCCTGCTGTATCTGTCCTGGGAGTGTTTGATGAAGACAATGTAGAGGGAGCTTTACTCTGTGTCTAACCCTGTTCTGTACCTGTCCTGGGCACGTTTGATGGCTGATCTGAATCTGCTGATATGAGATGCTTGACCACATGACATGAGCTTATCCTTGAGTTTGATGCGTGACCTCTTTCTTATGGTATGGTGATAGGCTGGCCTCTGACCCTGTCTTTGTGCTTCTCCTGTTAACAGACGAAAGACAGGATGCACCTCGGGAAGCAAGCACGCAGCTGCAGGTGAGTGCAGGGATGAATGTGCCTACCTGAGCTCCAGTATCTCAGCTGTGAGAAAGCTTGTCTGCTGGGTAACTCTGAGCATGGGTGCCGGTGTTTGACTGCACTGGGCTCAGCTGTGACTCCCCACCCCCTCCCAGATTGCGAATAATCCGCAACACTCTGCCTCAATTCATACCTTGCAGCCCTGGAACCTCAAACCCCAGAGTGAGTGAGTTTCCTCCCAAGATGGGCTCAGGAGAAAGAAAACAAGAGATGGTAGAATTGATTAGTTTAAGGGCGTATCCGCTCAAGTTACAAATTCTTTCGGGTCCAGCTATAATGAGCCTTGCCAATGGAAGCAGGTATCGCCTGAGTTCTGCTTATGCCATTCGGCCTCTCACTCCTGTGTTAACTCTTTGAAATGGGCTTTCCAATTAGTCCCACTCTCCGGCTTGCTGATATTAATCAAAGGAAATAAGATGACGGGTTTAAGGGAAGTTTCCGCATAATTCAGCGTTAGGATGAAGGAAGAAGTTGCATTTCTATAGCACCTTTGGTGATAACAGGCCATCTCAAAGTGTTTTACAGCCAATGATATATATTTAGATGTGCAGTTGCGGTTGGAGTGTAGGAAATGCGGCGCCAATATGTGCACAGCAAGCTCCCACAAGCACAATGGGGTAATGGTTAGGTAATCAGTTAGTGAGGTTGGTTAAGAGTTAAATACCTCCCCCCAACTCTGCCCCAGGATACTGGGAATAATTGGCTTGTCTTGGACCTCAGAATGACTCTGGGATCTTTTACATCCACACGTGAGTGGTCCAACTTGATTCAATATTTCATAACGAAAACATCCCATATAACAACGCAGCATTGCCGCTGGACTGCAGTGTGATTGTCAGCCTGGGTTTTTTGCTCAGGTCCCTCGAGTCGGGGACCCACCCACACGTTCTGACTCATGGCGCGAGTGCTGGCCTCTGAGCTGCAGATAGCATGGCCAGTGTGGGAGGGTGGAAGCTTTCAGGCTCTGAAATCAACTCAGCCAGGCCGCGGAGGCATGAGAATCTGTGACAAGCTTTGTGCCGTTCTGTGGCCTCTGGAGAGCACTCTGGGGTCCTGAACTATAAACTCCATGTCATGTTTTTCCTTGCACCATCTGGCAATGTACCTGGGGAGCCCACAGAGAGCTGCCTGTCATGCTGCACTGAGTATGCTAACCATCCCATTGACGTCAGCACAGGACCATTAATAAGAACACCAGCCGCTGATTCTCTGCTCTCCGGCTGTTTTGCTCGTGATGCCAGCTCTCCCCCCCGCCCCCAACCCCCCACCCGGCAGCCACCCCATCATCTTTCATTGACCTTCAGTGCCCATTTAACCCTTTCCCGTACCTGTGCCGCGCTTCACCAGTTTAGTCAATGCATCCCGACTTTTTGTAAAAAGATCTCCTTTGGGAGAATTCTGGGACTGGAAGCTCACAGATCTGCACAAAACCTTTAACCAAAATCCCCCATATTTGCATATTTAAAGGGATATTTTTGCCTCCTCACCTGCCTAGTTACAGTATTGAACTGTTGCTGAGTTGATGTCAGTGAATGCCTCATGTCTCCTTTTAGCTCCTTGCATCAGGAAAACAAATTACCCTCAAGCTTTGGAGATATAAAAAAGTTAAAGTTTATTTATTAGTCACAAGTAGGCTTACATTTACACTGCAATGAGGTTGCTGTGAAAATCCCCTAGGCGCCACACTCCAGCGTCTGTTCAGGTGCACCAAGGAGAATTTAGCATGGCCAATGCATCCTAGTAAGAAGTTTCATAACACCAGGTTAAAGTCCAACAAGTTTATTTGATAGTAAACCCACAAACTTTCGGGATTTGCCCCTTCGTCAGGTGAACAGAGTGTTCTGGTCTCAAACAGAGTTTACAGAATACTGAGTGGAATGTGACTCTTTACAGCTAATCAATTCTTAAAGATGCAGACAATGTGAGTGGAGATAACATTCAGCATAGATTAAAGCAATGTGACAATACCATCTGTTTAACCTATGCTTAATGCTATCTCCTCTGACATTGTCTGCACCTTTAAGAATTGATTAGCTGTAAAGACTCGCATTCTAATCAGTATTCTGTAAACTGTGTGTGCCTTTATATGCTCTGTTTGAGACCAGAACTCTCCACTCACCTGACGAAGGGGCAAACCCCAAAAGCTTGTGGGTTTACTATCAAGTAAACTTTTTGGACTTTAACCTGGTGTTGTGAGACTTCTAACTGTGTTTTACCCCTGTCCAATGCCGGCATCTCCACGTCATGACTACAACGCATCCTGACCAGCATGTCTTTTGGACCGTGGGAGGAAACCAGAGCACACGGAGGAAAGTCACGCAGACGTGAGGAGAATGTGCAAACTCTGCACAGACGGTGACCCAAGCCGGGAAACAAACCTGGGTCCCTGGCGTTGAGAGGCAGCAGTGCTAACCACTACTTCACTCTCTCGGTACAGGCACCGTGCTGTGCCTTATTGCCCCTTCCTATGATTCTTCCCGACAATCTGTACGACGTTTTACACAGACACAGCATGTAGTCAACGCAGGCGCTCGCTGTAACTCTGGCACCTGTGGTGGTAAACATCCTTGGACTCTGCTCAGTGGGTGAATGCACTGCCTGGAATGTGGCACTGAGTCACTCAATCCAGGAGATGCCAACCTGTCCGTGGGCTGGGTGAGCCCATCTGAGCAAGCAGTATGGGTGCAGGGGCTACAGCTGATCCCGCATTCCTGCCTGAGGGAGTGGGAAAGGAGTACGGAATTCTCACTCTGATCTTTGTCCCTGTGGAAAATGCGTGGGAGTGTGTGGAGTGCGAGATTTCAAGTGAAGTTGGGAGCAGGACGGGTGATGCTAATTCTGGACACTGATCCAAAGCAGGAATCCGGGCCCTCTGTTTATTCTCATTGGCCAACCAAGCAAAAGAGCCACTTGCCGTCTCTCCCCTCCCCTTCCCTCCCAAACAGCTGTCCTGCTGAGGTCACCAAGCTCAGAACAGTCTAGAATCAAAGATACCCGCACCCAGGCCAGATTCCCTCTGGAAAATCCCGAATCTGTCTGGCTCGCTTGCAGGGAATCCAGATCAAGTTAATGTGAAGCACGTAGTTCCCAAGGTTTAGTCCAACAACTCCCCTATTCTCTGAAACCTTCTCCGGTTCCCCTTGGCGCTTCTCCTGGGAACAGTTACAAGAGAATTGAGTATTAATAAAGTGAGTGATTAAACCCCAGTGCTGTCTCTCTGCTTCTCACAGTTACCCGTCAGTGATAAAGTAGCTAATGGCTCCTGGAGGGTCAGACTGGTGACTAAATATACACAGCAAGCCCGCACTGTGTCCGATCAATCAGGCTACAGCCAAACCTGAGCACAGCACTGATTAGCTTCAGTGCTGAAATAAATCAACACAGCTCAAATCTACTCTCAGTATTGTTAACTCACCACCCCCCCGGTGCTGTCAGCCTATGGCTCAGTCAGTACCCTCACACCCATGGGTCAGAATGTCACGGTTCCAAATCCCAGCGTTAAGCAGATAATTGAAGCTGATGCTTCAAGCGTATCACTGAGGATAGCACACTGTCAGAGGGTCATTGCTGTGGGAGCGCCGCACTGTCAGAGGGTCAGCGCTGAGGGAGCGCCGCACTGTCAGAGGGTCAGCGCTGAGGGAGCGCCGCACTGTCAGAGGGTCAGCGCTGAGGGAGCGCCGCACTGTCAGAGGGTCAGCGCTGAGGGAGCGCCGCACTGTCAGAGGGTCATTGCTGTGGGAGCGCCGCACTGTCAGAGGGTCAGTGCTGAGGTACTGCCGCACTGTCAGAGGGTCAGCGCTGAGGGAGCGCCGCACTGTCAGAGGGTCAGCGCTGAGGGAGCGCCGCACTGTCAGAGGGTCAGCGCTGAGGGAGCGCCGCACTGTCAGAGGGTCCGCACTATCATATTGAGCATTAACCTGTCAGCTCTCTCAGGTAAAGGATCCCATGATTACTATTTAAAAGATTGAATATCCTTTAACCAATATCAAAATAAACATGGGCAATTGTCACCTTGCCATTGGTGAATCTGTTATACATTCTGGGCTTGAAACTACACAGGATGTCCTGTATCCCCCATTCCCTGTGAGGGGGCAGAATCCTGCAGGAGTGTCTCCCAGACCTTTCTCTCTCTTAACAGAAGCTAACCATTTCCCTGTAGATAAGGTTGAAGATTTTGAGAGCAGATAGACCTGATTCTCTTCACTGTTTAACAAGCCTGTCAGTTGTCATCACTAAATTATTGAAATTGTATTCCCTAAGACTATTCTGGAGCAAGTGAGTGGCCAGAGAGAGGGAGAAGAGGAATATTCAACTTCATTCTTTAACTCATTCTCTGTCCACGGATGCTGCTAGAACTGCTGAATTTTTCCAGCATTTTCAGTTTGTTATTTGGAGAAGAGATTGGGTCAGAGGGATCTGTCCTGGGAGTGTTTGCTGGGGACAGCGTAGAGGGAGCTTTCCTCGGTATCTAACCCCATACTGTACCTGTCCTGAGAGTGTTTGATGGGAGACAGTGTAGAGGGAGCTTTATTCTGTATCTAACCCTGTGCTGTATCAATCGACCTCTGAGCACTAACTGTGTCAGCCATGAAGCAGATGCCACAGCCACGGTAAACAGTCCAGAACTGAAATACACCCTGGGTGCAGACAGTGAAGAAAGGAGGAGGCTTTATTGGAAGTGATGGGCTATCTGGGATTGTTAAGTCAGTAGTAAAATTGTTGCTCCTTATTTTGCAGTGGGCTGGGAAGTGAAATAGTGTTACATATTGATTGGAAAATGGAGTGGTTCCGTCTGTTTAATGCAAACCGAACCATTTCCCTGTGTGCAAACAGTGTAAATGATGCAAATCACAACAGAATTCATCACTGAATGAGCTAATGATAATACCATCACTGCGGAACCCATGTGTTTGCCCTTAACTTTCCCCACTTAAAATATCAGTTTAATCATTATCCCTAATAGCTCCTTTTGTCACTTTTCGGACGTTATTGGATAATGCTTCTCTGCAAAATAATTTGATATTTAACTGTGTCGTGATCAATTCAGCACCCTTCAAATATGAGTTTTGTGTCCTTGTTTTCTGGCGAGTTTGTCCGTCTTAGCTTTTAGTTTTTGTGTGAAGTATTTTTGCTTTTCCCTGTGGTGTCTCCTGCTGAGAGGCTCTCACTCCAACTGGGGGACTGTGTCACACATCCCAGCAGACCCCTGCTCAGGCTACCATCCAGTGGCAGGCAATATTCATTCAGTCACTGGGACAGGCCTATCTGAGAGGAGTCCTATTCTCTCCTCACCCACCAATGTCAGAATGTGGGCAAGTGAGCGATTAAAAAACCAAAGCGAGAGCAGAACATTTTTTAAAAGGTATCAAATTTGTGAAATGTTTATGTTCAAAAGGACTTGAGTGCACTCATACAAGGAAGGTGGCACACTAGTGAGCACTGCTGCCTCACAGCGCCAGGGACTCGGGTTCGATTCCCAGCTTGGGTCACTGTCTGTGTGGAACCAAAGGAGAAAACGCTGGAAAATCTCAGCAGGTCCGGCAGCATCTATAAGGAGAGAAAAGAAATGATGTTTCAACCCCTTGTCAAAGCTAAAAGGCATAGAAAGTGCCTGTGTGGAGACAGTCCACTATCTGTGCGGAGTTTCCACGTTCTCCCTGTGTCTGCATGGGTTTCCTCCGGGAGCTCCGGTTTCCTCCCACAGTCCAAAGATGTGCAGGTTAAGAGGATTGGCCATGCTAAATTGCCCCTTAGTGTTAGGGGGATTAGTTAGGGTAAATGCATGGGGATATGGGGATCGGGCTTAGGTGACGTTGTGGTCAGGTGCAGACTCGATGGGCCAAATGACGACCTTCTGCACTGCAGGGATTCAATGAAGACTAAAAGTTGACATGCAGGTACAGCAAGGCAATTAGGACACGCATGGTATTTTGACCTTTAATTCAAGGGGAATGGAGTGCAAGAACAATAAATCTTGCTACAATTGTACAAGGTTTGAGTGAGCCCGCATTTAAACCAGGTGCAGTTTTGATCTCCATCTCTAAAGAAGGATATGTTTTGCTTTGGCGGTGATACAACAAAGGTCTCTTTGGGTTGGCCCCCGGGATTGCCCTATCATGAGAGGCTGAGTAAATTGGGTTTATAGTCTCTGGAGATGAGAAGAATCAGAGGTGATCTCATTGCAACATTTGAGATTCCAAACGGGCTTGACACAGTGGACACTGAAATTTAAATGGCACAGTGATCAGCACTGCTGCCTCACAGCACCAGGGACCCGGGTTTGATTCCCGGCTTGGGTGACTGTTCAACTCCGCACAGACACTCACCCCGTGTCTGTGTGGGTTTCCTCTGGGTGCCCTGATTTCCTCCCACATTCTGAAAGATATACTGGTTAGGTGGATTGACCTGGACAGGTGCCGGTGTGTGGCAACTAAGGGAATTTCATCGTAACTTCATTGCAGTGTTAATGTAAGTCTTACTTGTGACCAAAGTTTAAACTTTAATAAGGGGGTCAGGGGTTATGCGAAAAAGGCAGGAAGAAAATGGGGATGAGAAAAGCATCAGCCATGATTGAATGGCAGAGCAGACTTGATGGGCCGAGTGGCCTAATTCTGCTCCTATGTCTTATGGTTGTATGGAGAGGTTATTTTCCTTCTGGCTGGGAATCTAGAGCAGGGGACTACCATTTCAGAATCAGGGGGGTGATCATTGGACTGAGGTGAGTAATTTCTTTACCGAGAGTCATGAAACGTTGGATCTCTCTCAGTCCAGGGAGTTTTGGACACTACATTGTTGCATATGTCGCTGGGCTGAGAGAAACAGATTTCTGTCTGTCTGGGAATTGGGGGGGACATGGAGAGTAAGTGAGATGGACAAGTTGAAGCCCGAGATCAGCCATGATTGTGGAGCTCCAGGCGCCGTGATGCTTCCGCCTGCCCTTATTACGTGTGTTCGCCTCCCTCGCACGTTCCAAACATAACATCCAGAATCCCTGCCAAATATCCATGGAGTGCGGCTTCTGAATCCAACAATAGGCCAACAACCTCCACTCCTCCTTAACCTGTGGGGAAGTGATGGCTAACTGGTATTATCGCTAGACTATTAACCCAGAAACTCAGCTAATGTTCTGGGGACCTGGGTTCGAATCCCGCCACGGCAATGGTGGAATTTGAATTCAATAAAAAAAATCTGAAATTAAGAATCTACTGATAACCAGGAAACCATTGTTGATTGTCGGAAAAAACCCATCTGGGTCACCTAATGTCCTTTAGGAAAGGAAATCTGCCGTCCTTAACTAATCTGGCCTACATGTGGCTCCAGAACCACAGAAATGTGGTTGACTCTCAGCTGCCCCTCTGAAATGGCAGGCCACTCAGTTCGAGGGCAGTTAGGGATGGGTAACAAATGCTGTCCAGCCAGCGACACCCAGGTCCCACAAATGAACAAAAAAAATTTCACACACACTGGGAATCAAACTCCAGACCTTCCTGGTGTACACCACCCAGCAGCCATGACCACTGTCTGACCCCTCCCTCCTGTCTCTCCCCCCTAGTGTTAGGGGGACTAGTTAGGGTAAATCCATGGGGCTGTGGGGATAAGGCTTGGGTGGTGTTGTGGTCAGATGCGGACTCGATGGGCCAAATGGCCTCCTTCTGCACTGCAGGGATTCTACGAAGACTGAAAGTTGACATGCAGGTACAGCAAGGCAATTAGGACACGCATGGTATTTTTGACCTTTATTTCGAGGGGAATGGAGTGCAAGGACAATAGGTCTTGCTACAATTGTATAATGCCACCCCCCACCCCCTCGGCCAAGGCGATTGAAAACCCAGTGGCTCAGAATCTTTCCATCACAATTCCAAATCCACCAATCTGCACCGCTCCATGTCAGATTTTCCAGCACACTGCTCATTCACAAGAAGCCTTTACCCGCTGCAGGCTTTGGGAAACAGGCTATAAGATTTGGGAATCTCCCCCCACTCCGATCATGGGTTGGATAAGCGTCCCATTCAGTCACTGAGCTGCTCTGGGATGCCTGTCTTCTCGTTGACCTGTGGAATAATATTAACTTTCGACCCGTTTCGAGGCAGCGAGGAAGCAAAATGAGAAAACAGCTTGCAGCTGAAGTGAAAAGTGGCCAAATGGATGAAAAAAAATCAAAAAGAGAAGAATGAGGGAGAGAGAGTTGTTGCAATATTTCCAAATGTCACTTTTCTGTATTGAAGATTGAAATTCTTGAACCCATGCTTTCAGGGAATTTAAGATCAGCACATGGACAGGAACTGCATTGCGCGTTGTGGGAGATTTAGACATTGAAAAACGCCTTCAGCCCTCTGAATTGAGGGGTAATAGATATTCCGTTAACCAGCTGTGGAAAGGTCAGCCTCAGCCGAGAAAGGGGCTCCCACCTTTTGCGTTGGCTCCGAGAGATGTGGAGTGGCCTTCTGCCTCTGCCCAGGAGCTGAGAGATGAAGGGGCATGCCCGGGCAGAGGGGTCTCCGAGCCAACCCTGCGCTCCAGAACGGGCACCGGTGCTATCGGAAACAGGACAGCGATCTGTGGCATTCCTGAACGTTTGTCTGTCTGTCTGTCTATCCCCAGAGGATGCCTCCCACAAACTAGCTGCCGAGACGCTAGAGGAACTGGACTGGTGCTTAGATCAACTCGAAACGCTGCACACGAGACACTCTGTTAGCGAGATGGCTTCCAACAAGGTGAGCTGACAACGGGGGATGGGGAGTCAGAGGGACTGTTGGGCGCAGTGTACAGGTTGCTGATGCGGTGAAGCCTTCATGTTCTGATGTCACTACCCAGCTGAGTAAGCCACACGACAATTCCTGAGTAGCGGCCATTGTGGGCACAGCTTTGGGATGGTCAAGGGGAAAGGCCAAGGTAGCAACCCCTTCCAGGAAGGGCAGGCTCCTCTGAATGGAGAGTCCGATTGCTCCCTGGAACGCCACAGAGCTCCAGTCCCTGAATTGTCATTGCACAATGAAAATGTTATTGCGTTAGTTCCCACGAACTTAAAATGGTAAATGGCTGATTGTCCCTCTACCAGCCTGTTATTATTCCTCAAGACAAACATCAGCACTGGGGGAGCGCCGCACTGTCGGAGGGTCAGCACTGGGGGAGCGCCGCACTGTCGGAGGGTCGGCGCCGGGGGAGCGCCGCACTGTCGGAGGGTCGGCGCCGGGGGAGCGCCGCACTGTCGGAGGATCAGCGCCGGGGGAGCGCCGCACTGTCGGAGGGTCGGCGCCGGGGGAGCGCCGCACTGTCGGAGGGTCGGCGCCGGGGGGGTCGGCGCCGGGGGAGCGCCGCACTGTCGGAGGGTCGGCGCCGAGTCGGCGCCGGGGGAGCGCCGCACTGTCGGAGGGTCGGCGCCGGGGGAGCGCCGCACTGTCGGAGGGTCGGCGCCGGGGGAGCGCCGCACTGTCGGAGGGTCGGCGCCGGGGGAGCGCCGCACTGTCGGAGGGTCGGCGCCGGGGGAGCGCCGCACTGTCGGAGGGTCGGCGCCGGGGGAGCGCCGCACTGTCGGAGGGTCGGCGCTGGCCTGTGAGATTTTGCTGTGGGAGAAATGTTTGCTTGCAAGACACTCTGTATGGGTGAAAGATGTTAATGTGATGAGGTTGACACAAACACTTGTTAAGACGTGAACTGAATCAAGTTGTTATCCAATTTCCCTGATGCTTGTTCTGAAACCCTTGTCACCCAAATTGGGATGTCCTGAATGGAAGCTCTGGGTTGAGCATGGCAGGAAGACTGAATATTCCCCTGTTGCCCAGTTAAAGCTGTGTGTTCAGAACCCGCTCCAAAACCAAATCAAGAGCAGTCAGGTAGCCATTCCTCAGTCTACCCCAGTGCTCATCACTGGGGAACTTATGGTCTGATTCTCTCACTGCAGTCCCTGCTTTTACCCGTTGAACCTTCCTGCTTGAAGGAAGCTTAGAGAACTCTGTAGTGATGACCCGATTCAGTATTTTTAATAGCTGTTGATGGAAAAGATTTAATTTGTGTTCACAGAGCAGGTCAGAGGCTGGGAATCCGATAGCAAGTAACTCACCTCCTGACTCCCCCCAAAACATGTTCCACCAGACCCGAGTCAGGAGTGTGATGGGATACTTTCCATCTGCCTGGTTGGGTGTAATTCTGAAAACACTCAAGAAACTTGGTACATCCAGGACAAAGCAGTCCAATTAATTGGCACCCCAAACGTTCACTCCTTCCACCACACCGTGGCAGCCGTGTGTACCATCTATAAGATGCACTGTAGAAACTCACCACGGCTCCTCAGACAGCATCTTCCAAACCCACCACCACTACACTCTAGAGAGACAAAGGCAGCAGAAGTCTGGAGGTCCCCTCCAAATGACTCACTATCCTGACTTGGAAATATCACCGTTCCTTCACTGTCACTGGGTCAGATCCTGGAATTCCCTTCCTACTATCACTGTGGGTGTACCTGCACCTCAGGGACTGCAGCAGTTCAAGAAAGTAGCTCACCAGCACCTTCTCAACGGGAGATTAAAGATGGGCAATAAATGTTGGTCTAGTAATGAAGCCCACAACCTATAAACGTATTTTTAAAAATGCCCCCCCAGATTGGATGACAGCCTTCGACTGGTAATCATAGAATTCTACAGTGCAGAAAGAGGCCATTTGGCCCATCGAGTTTGCACCAGCCACAATCCCACCAGGCCCTATCTCAATAATCCCATGCATTTACCCGAGCTATTCCCCCTGACATGAAAGGGCAATTTAGCATGGCCAATCCACCTAACCCACACATCTTTAGAGTGTGGGAGGAAACTGGAGCACTGGCAGGAAACCCACACAGACACGGGAAGAATATGCAAACTCCACACAGACTGTGACCCAAACCAGGAATCGAACCCAGGTCCCCAGCACTGTGAGGGAGCAGTGCAAACCACGGTACCATCCAATTTTGATCACTCATCCTCAGGTAATAGAGGAATATTACATGAAAGAAAGTTTGTCTTGTGATATCACTGTAGCTACAGACCCTGTGATCTACGTTGCTGCGGGACTCTCGCCCCGAGCTATCCCTGACATTGCTGTGCTAGATTTGATGCAGAGGGATATGAATGCGGCCTTCAATTTCAGGAAGACCCTTGGCGTTGATGTTAAGCAAGAGAGATGTGGCCAAGTTGAAAAGAAGTGAAGTTGGTGACAGGAAGTAGTAATGGGACTCGAAGGCAGGAGAAACAAAGCAAAGTGTCAAGTATGTGTCAAACGTGGAATGAGGTCAAAAAGACAAAGTTGAGTGCACACTTGAATGTGTGCAGAATTAGTTACAGGGTAGATGATCTAAAGGCACAAATGGATGTAAATGTGTGCTAGATCATTGCAGTTGCAGAAACATAGAACAGTACAGCACAGTACAGGCCTTTTGGCCCTCAATGTTGTGCCAAGTTTTGTCCGAATCCAAAATCAAGCTATTCCACTCCCTATTTAGCATGGCCACTGCACCTAACCCACACATCTCTGGATGGTGGGAGGAAACCGGAGCACCTGGAGGAAACCCACGCAGGCAGAAGGAGGACATGCAGATTCTGCACAGATAGTGACCCCACCCGGGAATCGAACCCAGATGGCTTGCTTGGTGATCCAGACTGGGAATTGAATATTCAAGGAGACTTGACCTTTAGGAAGGACAGACAAGGGAAGAAAGGGGGTGGTGCCGCAGTGATAATAAGGGATTGGGATCAGTGCAGTAAAAAGGGAAGATTTCAGAGTGGAAGAATGTGTGGATGGAGCTAAGAAACTGTAAAATGCAGCAGACATTGGTTGGAGTTGTTTATAGGCCACTGAATAGTCATGGTAATGTGGGTCATGGTATTAATCAGGAGACGAGAGAAGCAGGTGGCGTGGACAATACTGGGATCGTGGGTGACTTCAATCTGCGCATAGATTGGTTAAACCAAGTGGGCACTAATGCTGAGGGAGACAAGTTTCTGGAGTATGTTAGGGACGGGTTTCTAGAGCAGTTTGTTGAGGAGCTAACTAGAGGGCAGTCTCCTCGAGATCTACTATTATGTAATGAAAAGGGACTGATTAATAATCCAGTTATAAAAGAATTTTTTGGGATGAGTGATCACAATGTGATAGAATTTTACATTATGTTTGAAAGTGAGTGAGTTTAATCTGAAGTCAGAGTGTTGAATAAAGGAAGTTATGAAGGTATGAGGGGCAAATTGGGTGAGATGGATTGGGAAAATACATGGAAAGGAATGACTGTGTGTAGACAAGGGATATTCTTCAAATAACTGTTCCATAGCATCTATACATTCCTTCAAGATGCAAAAACCCAAAGAAGACAGTCACACATGGCTGCCAAGGAATTTGAGGACTGTATAGTATTAAAAGAAAAGGCTTATAAATTTGCCAGAAATACAAAGTAACCTGAGAATTGAAAGATTTTTAGAATGCAGCAAAGGAAGGCCAAGAAACTGATAAAGAAAGGGAGAACAGAAAATGAATGCAATCTAACAAAAAAGCATGAAAACAGACAGAGAAACTTTCTATACTATGTATAAAAAATAAAGAAAGCATTTGGCGAAGGCAAATGTGGGTCCAATACAGGCAGCCAGGAGAATTCCTAATGGGGAATAGGGAAATGGCAGAGAAGCTAAATGATTACTTTGTGTCTGTTTTCACTGAGGAAGATATAGGAAATCTCCCAAATGTAGAGATCGAAGGGACTAGGGAGAATGAAGACTTGAAGGAAACTAGTATCAGTAAGAAAGTTGGATTGGAGAAATGAACGGGACTGAAAGTTGATAAGCCCCTAGGACCTAATATTTTGCAACAAGATTGTTAAAAGAGGTTGCTATAGAGATAGTGAATGTATTGGTGATTATCTTCCAAAGTTCCATAGATTCTGGAATAGTTTTTGAAGACTGGAAGGTAGCGAATGTCACCCCATTGTTCAAGAGGGAAGAAGAGAGAAAACAAGGAACTATGGACCTTGTTAGCCTTGCATCAGTTGTAGGGAAAATGCTGGAATCTATTATAAAGGATGTGATAAGTGGATACTTGGATAATCATGATCTGATAGGGTATAGTCAGCATGGATTTACAAATGGGAAATCATGTTTGACAAATGTGTTGGAGTTTTTTGAGGATATTACCAACAGGTTTGAGAAAAGAAAGTCCAAGGCTGTAGTATATTTGGAATTTCAGAAGGCTTCATTATAAAGTCCCCCACAGAAGTTGATTAGCAAAATAAAAGCACATTGGATAGGAGGCAAAATACTGGCATAGATTAAAGATTGGCAAACAGGTAGAAAACAGAGAGTAGGAATAAACGTGTCATTCTCGCATCGGTAGGCTGTGACTAGTGGGGTACCACTGGGTCAGTACTTGGGACCCCAACTGTTCACAATCTATATCAATGACTTGGACCAAATGTAATGTTCCAAAGTTTGGGAATGATACATAACTAGGTGGGCATGTGTGTTTTGAGGAAGATGTAAAGTGGCTACAGGAGATTTTGGACAGACTTAGTAAGTGGCAAGAACATAGCAGCTGGAATATATGGAAAAATGCGGGGTAACCCATTTTGGCAAAAGGAACAGATGTGCAGAGTATTTCCTAAATGGTAAGAAATTAGAAAGTGTAGATGTACAGAGGGACCTGGGTGTCCTTATCCATAAGTCACTGAAGGCTAACATGCAGGTGCAGCAAGATATTAAGATGGTTAATGGAATGGTAGTCTTTATTGTAAAAGGATTTGAGTACAGGAGTAATGAGGCTTTGCTTCAATTGTGTACGTGCTTGATTAGACCTGGAGTAGTGTGTGTTGTTTCGGTCCCCTTACCTCAGAAAGGATATTATTGCCACAGAGAGTGTGCAACACAGATTCACCATGCATGTCCTGGGATTGGCAGGACTGTCTAATGAAGAGAGATTTGTCAAACTGGGTCTGTAATCTCTAGAGTTTTGAAGAATGAGAGTAATCTAGTTGAAACCTACAAAATACCTAAAGGAATAGACAGGATAAATGCAGATAAGATGCTGCCCTTGACTGGGGAGCCTTAAACCAGGGGACACAATTTCTAAATAAGGAGGAAGCCTGCGATGGGGAGAAATTTCTTTACACAGCAGGTTGTAAATCTTTGGAATCTCAGAGCTGTGGAACCCAGTCACTGAGTGCGTTTAAAGCAGAAATGAATAGATTTCAGATTAAAAGTAACATAAAGGATTATGCGACAGTGGGTGTAAAGGCATTGAGGTGTTCGATCAGCCATGATTGTACAGAAGGGCAAAGCAGGTACGATGGGCTGAATGGCCTACTCATGTTCCTATGTTGGAATTCACAGGATCTTGAGCCATGTGACAGGGGATGTGATTTGGACAGACTGAACAGTTTCTCAATTCACAATGCTGCAAGTGTTTTCTAACATTTCCTGTTTTTATTTTAGCTTTTCAGCATCTGCAGTATTTTCCTTCTGTTTTAGTTTATATCCGAGTGAAACAGTGAGGGGGTGTGGGGTATATCAGTGTTACAGTGAGGGCTGTGGGGTATATCAGTGTTACAGTGAGGGCTATGGGGTATATCAGTGTTACAGCGAGGGGTGTGGGGTATATCAGTGTTACAGTGAGGGGTGTGGGGTATATCAGTGTTACAGTGACGGGTGTGGGGTATATCAGTGTTACAGTGAGGGGTGTGGGGTATATCAGTGTTACAGTGAGGGGATGTGGAGTATATCAGTGTGTTACAGTGAGGGGGTGTGGGGTATATCAGAGTGTTACAGTGAGGGGGTGTGGGGTATATCAGAGATGGCAAGTGGCTTGGAGGGGCACTTGCAGGTGGTGGTGGCAGTTTTTAGTGATGTTGGTGAAAGTTTAAATTTCACAGCCCTGCACCCGCCCCACACATGTCTGTACGGAACACTGCTGACCTGATGTTTATCAATCCGGGCTCCTGGATTACACCAATATCACAGCCACAGCTACAATTTGCAGCTGAGAGCCATTCAGCTTAGTAATGAATAGACAAAGTCTCACCACCTCTCCACGCTGAACACAGCAGGTAAGAGGGAGCCAGTCAGTCCCATCTGACACACTGAGACCTGTGTGTGCCTCCATAGCAGCTGCTGTATATATGCATACACGGTGCATAAAAGGGAATGATTCATTCTGCTCCTGCACAGTTAATGAACATGACAGTACCAGCTTTTTATATGTAGAACATAGTTTGAATAAACGGGAACAAGTCACTCACGTCTTGCCATGTGCAACTTGTCTTTCTCAATAATGGTCCCAGATATCAGGAAATATTCATAGAGTCATTGAGGTTTACAGCATGGAAACAGGCCCTTCGGCCCAACTTGTCCATGCTGCCTTTTTTTAAACCCCTAAGGTAGTCCCAATTGCTTGTGTTTGGCCCATATCCCTCTATACCCATCGTACCCATGTAAATGCTTTTTAAAAGACAATTTTTTAAATGCTTTTTAAAAGACAAAATTGTACCCGTCTCCATTACTATCTCTGGCAGCTTGTTCCAGACACTCACCACCCTCTGAGTGAAAAGAAATTGCCCCTCTAGACCCTTTTGTATCTCTCCCCTCTCACCTTAAACCTCTGCCCTCTAGTTTTAGACTTTCCTACCTTTGGGAAAAGGTATTGACTATCTAGCTGATCTATGCCCCTCATTATTTTAGAGACCTCTATAAAATCATCCCTCAGCCTATTACGCTCCAGAGGAAAAAGCCCCAGTTTCTTCAGCCTCTCCTTACAACTCAAACCATCAAGTGCCAGTAGCATACTAGTAAATCTCTTCTGCACTCTTTCTAGTTTAATAATATCCTTCCTATAACAGGATGACCAGAACTGAACACAGTATTCCAAGTGCGGCCTTACCAATGTCTTATACAAATTCAACAAGACATCCCAACTCCTGCATTCAATGTTTTGACCAACGAAACCAAGCATGCTGAATGCCTTCTTCATCACACTGTCCACCTGTGACTCCAGCTATGAACCTGTACTCCTAAATCTCTTTGTTCTTCTCATCAGGAACCAAGGGGCCGATAACAATCCATTTAAATATGTGGAAGTGTTACATTTAGTGGTTAGCACAGCACCAGTGGCTTGGGTTCGGTTCTGGCCTCAGGTTACTGTCTGTGTTGAGTTTGCACATTCTCCCCATGTCTGTGGGGGTTTCCTCCGGGTGCTCTGGTTTCCTCCCACAGTCCAAAGATATGTCGATTAGGTTGATTGGCCATGCTAAGCTGCCCCTTGATGTCATGAGATTGGGCTAAATACGTAGAGTTACAGGGATAGGGGAGGGGTGGACCTGGGTGAGATGCTCTGTTAGAGATTCAGTATAGACTCGATGGGCCGAATGGCCTCCTGTGTTGTAGAGATTCTTCTCTGATTAGTATGAACCAAATGTGTTAGATTTCAAGAGAGTTCCAGATGATGTGAGTGACGGGTTTGGTCCATTGGATTTGTATAAATAGGTGCGAGTTTGATGGGATTGGGGTTCTCTCAGATTCTGAGGGATAGGAGCAAATGATATATTTTGAGACTGATTGAGAAGCATTTTTGTCCATTTTGTTCACTTTCTGCATCACAATCATGGCTGCACTTCAATAACACCTCATGGTGGCAAAGCACCTTGGGGTGTCCAGCGTCTGTCCTTCATTGGAATTCTATGTGATGGAAATGAGCAAGAAAGGATTTGATCCATTGAAATTTTATATAATGAAATTTAATTGATCACTGTATGGAATGGGAATGGCCAGGAGATTCTATAGAATGGAAGGGATCCATTGAGAATCTGTACAATGGAAATATTGGACAATGAAGTGAATAGGAAGGGATTTGATCCATTGTATTTGATTGGAGTGACTGTGGAATAGTTGAACTACTGAAATTTGAGGTATTTGTGTTTGTTGGAATATACAGGTATTTGCTGCAGTGAGATGTCAGGGTTGTTCTCTGTGTTCTCTCCTGTGCCTCAAAAGCATTCATTCCGTTACGGTGCTCCAAGTTCAAAAGATGCCACAACTTTTATTGAATAAACAACTCTGTTTCTGTCAACAGTTTAAAAGGATGCTGAACCGAGAGTTGACCCAGCTGTCTGAAATGAGCCGTTCAGGAAACCAGGTCTCTGAGTTTATATCCACAACGTTTTTAGGTGAGTGAAGTGTAATGCTCGGTGTTTGTGTAAAGCCTATTCCCTGTTGTTAGTTATCAGCTGTGACTCAGTGACGAACGTTTCCTCACCTCAGTCAGGGGATCATCCCCACTCTTAATATTTAGGCCCATCATCTGTAATTAACAATTTACTGATGGCCATTGTCAATTGTAGGAAAGCCCCATCTAGTTCACTAATATCCTTTAGGGAAGGAAATTTGCTGTCCTTACCAGGCCTGGTCTACATGTGACTCCAGAGTCACAACAATGTGGTTGACTCTCAGTTGCCCTCTGAGCATCTAGGGATGGGCAAGAAACGCTGGCCAACAAGAGATGCCCGTATCCCGCAAATGAATTTAAAAAATGGAAATCCAGGCTGATGCTCCCAGTGCAGCACTGAGGGAGTGCTGCACTGTTAGTGGTTCTGTTTTGCTGATGAAATGTGTAAACAAAGCCCCCATCTGCTCTCTCACATGGATGTCAATGATTCCATGGCTATTATTGCAAAGAAGACCATGATCGTTCTCCCTGGTGTGTCTAAAATTGATCTCTCAGCCAGCAGCTGAATCATTTATGGGAGTTTTCTGTGCATAAACTGACTGCTTCTGCACATCTACTGCTGGGGCGCTCATCCATGCCTTTGTTAGCTTTAGACTTGACTATTCTAATACTCTCCTGGCCATCATTTCACACACCCTCTGTAAACTCTATAACTCTGCCACTTGTGTCCTATCTCTTGCTGAGTCCCATTTGCCCTCTTGGCCCTGTGTTCCCATGCTGGCTCCTGGTCACAGAACATGGTTTCCTCCGGGTGCTCTGGTTACCCCCCACAGTCCAAAGGTGTGCGGGTTAGGTGGATTGGCCATGCTAAATTGCCCCTTAGTGTCAGGGGTCTAGCTTGGGTAAATGCATGAGGTTATGGGGATAGGGCCTGGGTGGGATTGTCATTGGTGCAGCCACAATGAGCCGAGTGGCTTCCTCCTGCACTGTAGGGTTTTATGATAACCTCGATTTTTCAAATTCTCATGCTTATTTTTATGTCTCCCTGTATCCTCCTCCTTCCCTATCTCTGTAACCTCCTCTAAGACCACAACCTTCTGAGATATTTGCCACCTTCAATTCTGGTCCCTTTGACATCGTTGACATTAATCATTCTGTCAGCCTTCAGCTGTCGGGGTCGGAAGCTCTGGAATTCCCTCTCTAAACCTCTCCCACCCTCTGGCTCTCCTTCTTTCTGACACTTTGTAAAACTAACTCTTTCTTTAACTAAGCTTTTGATTACCTGTGCGAAGGTCTCCAACTTGGATTAAATTCAGTTTTCACATGCTGCTGTGAACTTCCCTGGGACATGTTAAAGGCAAATTAGCACGAGCAAAATGTCACTGCAGACAAAGTGAGGTGGCGGACAAAGTTACGTCAGGTTTCCGGCACCGCTGAGGAGAGTTAGGGGAAACCGTACTGACACTGAAAAGAAAGGAGAATTGACCAAAGGTTGAGATTCCAGGGAAGTGTAGATAAACTTGAACAGATTGTTTGTTTGGTTTGACCACAACCTAAATAACTAGAGGCTGTCACTCTAACCAGCAAGCCAGTCCATCACCACTGCTGTTAAATTCTGGCTGATGTTTCCGCTTGTTCGCATGCCCAAAACGAGAAGCTATAAATCATATTATAAGATCATAGATTCCTACAGTGCAGAAGGAGGCCGTTTGGCCCATTGAGTCTGCACCGACCACAATCCCATCCAGGCCATATCCCTGTAACCCCATGCATTTACCCTAGCTAGTACCCCTAAGGGGCAATTTAGCATGGTCAATCAACCTAAACTGCAAATCTTTGGGCTGTGGGAGGAAACCGGAGCACCCGGAGGAAACCCACGCAGACATGGGGAAAATATGCAAACTCCACACAGACAGTGACCCAAGCCGGTAATCAAACCCGGGTCCCTGGCGCTGTGAGGCAGCAGTGCTGACCACTGTGCCACCGTCTGTCTCCCCCCCTCCCTCTCTTCCTCCTTTCCCCCCCCCCCCCCCCCCCCCCCAATATAAACAAAACGGTCTAATAAATCCAATTGGGAATTATTCAGGAGATTTGCCTTTACCCAAAGAGTGGGGAAAGTGTGGAACTCACTCCCGTTGGGAGTAGTGGGGGGGTGGTATTGCAAGAGGAAGCCAAATGGACACAAGGGAGAAAGAAATAAAGGATTTAGCACCCAACAGGGTGAGCCAAAGTAAGGTAGGAGGAGATTCAAGTGGAGCATAAATATCAGAGAGACCAAATGGCCAGTTGTAAATTCTGTGCAACCCAAATGTGGTGTCAGCAACAACCATTTGCTATTTGACTTCATTTTCTGCCCTATTCTGTTTAACCCTGCTGATGTCCTACACAAAGATCCTTCACCCAGATTCAGCAATTTAAACCAAAACACTTCGTAATTTAAGCATTTTAATTGGGGTATGCTAACACAGTATGGCCTGTGTTCTGTATACACTTGATCAAGTTCTCCACCTAAGAGCTGCTTGGAGCGAATTGGCCATGCAGCATGTAGGAGGCAAATGCAGGATGAGTTCCCTTCCTGTTGATGTCTGAAGGAAGATTGGAGCCGATACCCAATGAGAATTAAACTTCCAGTTTCTTAGCTTTTCCAAAAAAAAATGTGGTTTAATGAAGGTTATTTTGGCCAGGACACTGGAGAAAATCCTTCTCCTTCTTTGAATAATGCAAGCACATAATCTGGATTTATGAAGCACCTTGAAAAATCTTCCAAGGTGCTTCAGAATAGTGATTATCCAACAAAGTTCAACACCAAACCACACAATGAAATATTCGGCCAGGCCAAAGGTCAGAGTTGAAGGAGCGGTTTGAATGCGTGTTACAGACATCGAGGGATTTAGGGCATGTGGCATGCAGGTGTACATAGAGTAACAGATACCGCCATGCCAGGCCACAGAATCTTCTCCCTCAACTTCCTGTACCTCGCCGATCTGGTCACACTGCTTCGTGGTACTGGATGGTGGACATAGCCTGGCTACTGATCTCTGGAGGATGTCTCCAATGGGCCTGATCCCACTCCCACCCCCCCCCTCCCCCGAGCACTGCCCCTGAGCCTACAATCTTGCAGCTCCATCTGGTGAAATATTGCACGTGGCAATTTCACCTCAGCTCAGTTCACCTGACCTTATGCCATGGTATTTGGGAGGTTATTTGTTTGCAGTTATTTTAAGTTGTGTTCTTAACATCTCTTCTATCCCAAGACAAACCGCATGAAGTGGAAATCCCGCGGGTAAGCCCAAAAGACAAACTGGACGCCATGTCGCACATCACCGGACTGAAACACAGCATGAGCGTCGCCTCCTTCAGGGACGTTCCACGTTTCGGGGTCAAAACTGATCATGAACTTGAGATAGAGGAGGTAAGCTCTACACTTTTTCACTCATCATCCTTCCCCCTCTGTCAGTGAAAATGAAGTGGGCGGTGAGGTTGTGTTTTTTTTAAAGTTTATTTATTAGTGTCACAGGTTGGCTTACATTAACACTGCAATTTTGATTTAATTTATTATTGTCACATGAATTAACATACAGTAAAAGTATTGTTTCTTGCACGCTATACAGACAAAGCATACTGTTCATAGAGAAGGAAACGAGAGAGTGCAGAATGTACCGTTACACTCATAGCTAGGGTGTAGCGAAAGATCAACTTAATGCAATGTAAGTCCATTCAAAAGTCTGACAGCAGCAGGGAAGAAGCTGTTCTTAGTCAGTTGGCCCCTGACCTCAAACTTTTGTATCTTTTTCCCGCCGGAACAAGGTGACTGAACAGGTACACCGAGGGAGAATTTAGCATGGCCAATGCACCTCACCAGCACATCTTTCAGACTGTGGGAGGAAACCCATGCTGACGGGGAGAACTTGCAGATCTCACACAGACAGCAACCCAAACCAGCAATTGAGCCCAGGTTCCTGGCACTGTAAGGCAGTAGTGCTAACCACTGCGCCACCGTGCTGCCAAATTTAAATTTCACCATCTGTTATGGTGGGATTGAAACACGGGTCCCCAGAGCATTATCCTGGATTTTGGGCTTACCAACCCAGTGACAATACCACGACACCACAGCCTCTCCCTGTTTAGATATTGGAGGTAACTCTGCTCAGATAGAGAATAAAGCTGTCTCTACAGAATCTACGCTGCCCCCATCAAACACCCTCAGAGCAGTTTTATAGGATATTTACTGGTTTGGGTTATTGTATTTTTATCTGTATAATGCATCAACAGTGTATAAAAAATATTCACTGGGATTCTTGTAGGGAATGTTAGGAGTCTGGTTTAGAATTTATTCCCTGTTTTATCCAAAACATATTTAGAGTGGGATTTTCTAGCCACACTTGCTCTGAAACTGGAAAATCCCATCCGAGGTCAACAGACCTTTGCGTGAACCGCCCCCGCCCGCTACGATTCCCATGGCAGGCAGAATGGGAAAATTGCACCCTTAATGTCTGATTCTTTCAGAAACTGAGGATGAAGACACTTGCCCAATGTATGCTGATCTCAGAAGCACCTCCTGAACCCCTCCGATATTTCTAAATTACCAGCCTATTTATCCAACATCCAGTGCTGGAAAGACAGAAATTTTTCCCATCCCTTCTACGCAAGTCTGAAAGATGTACTGGTTAGGTGGATTGGCCGTGCTAAATTCTCCCTCAGTGTACCCGAACAGGCGCTGGAGTGTGGTGACTGGGGGATTTTCACAGTAACTTCATTGCAGTGTTAATGTAAGCCTACTTGTGACATTAATAAATAATACTTTAAATTTTAAACTTTTAACTGCCTGGAACTCTAAAGCTCTAGAATTCTCTCACTAAACCTCCCCATGTCTCTCCACCTTTTAGCAGTCTCTTACCACTTAACTCTTTCACTTAACTTTTGATCATTTGCCCAAATATTGCCTTGGTTTATAAAGCTCCCCTGCAGCTCTCTGGGATGTTTAATAACCTGGATTATCCAATCATTGGAATTCCACTGCAACCATAACTTCCCAACTGGATGTTGCTGCACTTTTCCTGTCAGCCTCTCTGGGTCCGGTGTTACGCCTCTCGGAGAAATCCAACCGACCTCAGCGGAGTCACTGAAGGCAGCGGCCACCCCTTTCTACAGCACTAGGTGCCTTACCATGAATTTAAATATCCCGTTTGAATATTAGTGTCTGGGTTATGTGGGTGGGTGAATGGGAGGTCAGGTCATAAAGAAACTGACCAACATGTCACAATCTGCAAAGTTCACTGACTAAAAAGCATTTAAATTCCAGTTAATTTTAACATAGAAACTTTAAAATAGAATCCCCACAGTGCAGAAGGAGGCCATTCGGCCCATTGAGTCTGCACCGACCACAATCCCACCCAGGCTCTATCCCCATAATCCCATGCATTTACCCCTGTCTCCAGGGTCAATTTATCACAGCCAATCCATCTAACCTGCACATCTTTGGACTGTAGGAGGAAACAGAAGCACCCAGAAGAAACCCATGCAGACACAGAGAGAAGGTGCAAATTCCACACAGACAGCGACCCAAGCTTGGAATCGAACCCAGATCCTTGGCGCTGTGAGGCAGCAGTGCTCACCACTGTGCTACCCTGCTGCCCCTGTTGCATCAACAGTCGCATCTAAATAGCACCTTGAACATTGTCAGAAACTGCCCCCCTGCCCCCCATCCCAATCGTTGAGGTCAGAAATTGGTCAGGTCAAGAGGTTAGTCAGGTGGTCGGGGGAGGATTGGGGTGGTCAGGTTGGGGAGGTTGTTGGGATGTCAGGAGATTTGTTGGGTGGAGGGGATGGTTTGGTCATGGGGAAGATGGGGGGTTTGAGCTGGTCGGGGGGGGGTGTGTGCTGATTGGGTAAGGTGGTAAATTGGGCGGGGGGGTGTGGGGATCAGGCGAGAGTGATTGGGGATCAGTTGCATAGCGACACAGGAATTTAACCACATTTTAATCCATCTCACATTTCCTGGGTAACTTTTCCCGGAATTATACATGGAGCAGTCAGAAGTAACCGACTGTAATTTAGACTCAGATACATTCATGGAGGATAAAAGGAAATTTCCACCTGGAAGTTCCTGAGCAATTCCCACACAGGGTCCCACATCAGAATTTCCACAGGGTCCAAGTACACATCTCAATTGTATGTCCAGTCTCTGATGATCCAGAAACCAGAAGGTTTGACCGGTTATGTTAAAGGTACTATATGAATGCAAGTTGTTGACATTGCTGCTGTAGTTAACTGGGTTTTAATTACTGTTTAGTCAGTGAACACTGGAGATTAGGAAGTGCTGGTCACTTTCCCTCTGCAGCAACTGGCATAAACGGTCTGTTTTGTTAGAATTATCTGTAACTAAATGTATCGAGTGAACATTGTGTATCCTGCTGTACCATTTCAGTACATTATTAATAAATAACAGCATGGTGGCACAGTAGTTAGCACTGTTGCCTCACAGCACCAGGGACCCGGGTTCAATTCCCAGCTCCAGGTGACTGTGTGCAGACTCTGCACATTCTCCCTGTGTCTTCATGGGTTTCCTCCGGGTACTCCGGTTTCCTCCCATTGCCCAGAGATGTGTGGATTAGGTGGATTGGCTGTGCTAAATTAACCGTTAGTGTCAGGGGGATTAGCAGGTTAAATACATGGGGTTACGGGAAGAGGGCCTGAGTGGGATTGGTGTTGGTGTTGGTGTGGGCTCGATGGGCTGAATGGCTGCCTCCTACACTGTAGGGATTCTATGCTTTTGTCTCCTTCTTGTGCTCACCTTGATTTTGCCATTCTGTTAAGCTCAGAAGAATTATATCGTGTTTGGAGTGGACCTGAGTTCTTTCAAAGCTGCAAGCCAAATAGTTTAAAGTGAACATTGAGTTCACGGGAGAGACTGAGATTCTGGCTGAGATTATTTATGTTACAGATATTTTTCCTCTTTCTCTGTATTTTTTCCTGAAGGTGACACTGAAGATTCAGGCTGACAGGTGAAAAGTACCAGAGAGGCAGAGACACAAACCAGGAATTTGCAGCAGATTTATACGGCTAAATAAATATAGTGCTTTCCTTGTAACTACGATGATTCATTTATTAACCAATTGCTTTTCCAGGAATTGAAAAACATCAACAATTGGGGTTTGGATATCTTTAAATTGGGAGAGTTGTCCAGCCACCGGCCATTAACTGTTGCTATGTACGCCATCTTTAAGGTACAAAAAAAGACATGTTTGAATATATTTTGTGGGTGTTTTTAAGATTGAAGTTATTTTGGAGTTTGCTTGGTAAACTTCCCTGGCTGGTGATTCATGTGAATCCACAGTGTGGATCTCAGAGTCAGTGGGACCTCGCTGCTCCCACCCTGTTCTTCTGTTAGTAAAGTTTATTTATTTATCAGTCACAAGTAAGGCTTACATTAACACTGCAATGAAGTTACAATGAAATTCCCCTAGTCGCCACACTCCAGCGCCTGTTCGGGCCAATGCACCTAACCAGCTCGTCCTTCAGGCTGTGGGAGGAAACCCACGCAGACACAGGGAGAATGTGCAAACTCCACACAGACAGTGACCCAAGCCGGGGATCGAACCCGGGTCTCTTGCAATGTGAAGCAGCAGTGCTAACCACTGTGCCATAGTGCCGCCCCGAGTGCAGAATGTCAAGGCAGTGCTGGAAATGTTCCTATTTCTAAAAAACTTCCTCCACTTGTATCCTAGCCGCCTTGTTATAAAGGCTAGCATTCCATTAACCCAGATTTTTCATTATTATACCTGACCATGTTACACACTCCCTGTGTAGAGGGACCCCTAAATTTTCTGGACCTCTGCTCTGGACTTTATAACATATAAATAACTCGGCGGTTTATCCCAAATTTTGGTCCAAAACTGATAAGCGCTCACCATTGAAATCAATCTGTCAAATTATACCCACTCACTTAGTCCATCAATGTGTCTTTGTCATATTGTGCTCCCATCTACACTTCTTACTGTTCCACAAATCTTTCTGTCATTGACAGACTTAGCACCTTAGAGAGTCATATATCTATCTAACAAATGGCAAGGGTCTCCCCGAAAATACTTGCTTTTTGACCTTATGCACCTTATTGCCCTTCGCTGTGTGATTTTGCAACTTGAGTACACCCCCTGCTAAATGGGCAGCTCCCAACCCCCGACACTTTAACCCATTCTTCTCATCAACCAATGGATTCTCAATTGTCTTCAAGTTATTTTGAGCTAGAATAGGACAAGAAGGTTATTGCTCTGCTACTTTAAGTATTTTCCTTCCCAGTGTGGGCCTGTGCCCAAAGGAAACTGGATTCAGACCGTTACAAAAACATTCCACAACCATTACAATCTCAAGAGCTATTTTTTAAAGTGGCCTTTTGGCTAAGATGCCAGTGAGATCAAATCCTGAAGGAAGTGCTATGCCTACTGCAATCAGCTTGGATCATGTAGATCGAGCCCAAGACAGGAAGCGGCTAGCCTGTCGTGTCAGCTTGGATCTGGAATGTCTCACTTGTTGAGACTTTGAGTTGGACATTTTTTTGAGGGGGCACGGTGGCACAGTGAGGCCTCACAGTACCAGGGACCTGGGTTCAATTTCAGCTTCGGGTCTCTGTCTGTGTGGAATTTGTGCATTCTCCTCGTGTCTGCATGGGTTTCCTCCAGGTGCTGCAGTTTCTTCCCACAGTCCAAAGATGTGCTGGTTAGGTAGATTGGCCTTGCTAAATTGACCCTAGCGTCAGGGGATTAGCAGGGTAAATATGTGAAGGTTGCAGGGATAGAGCCTGGGTGGGACTGTGGTCAGTGCAGACTCGATGGGTCAAATGGCCTCTTTCTGCACTGCAGGGGTTCTATGAATTCTGTGAGACAAGACCTACAATTTAGTTGCAGTCCCAAACGAGGCCCCCGAATTTGGTACAATCTGGTTAAGGTGCAGTAACATTTCTTTATTGTTAAAGTAAATGAAATTTGAGATCCCAGTTTGTTACTAAGAGAATAAAGTCACAAGATCCTATGGTCTTAAACAAACAGAAGAATTTTTACTTGTCACAAGTCAATAAAGCTAAGTCAATACTACCTACAATATTAAATACAGAATTAACATGAGATAAACAAGAATTAGCTGTGGTTAAACATCCCACAAACAGCACACCAAACATCAGAAACAACCAGGACAGATCCCACAAATGTTCTCAGCAACCCATCCAGACCTCCCTGAACGCTGCAGTTCATGAAATCTGCCTTTTGAGGATCTAGTCTCCCATTTTGCTCAAAAGCAACTCGCAGTGATGGCTCATTGTGCAGTTTCTCAATCTTTTGTGAAGACTACATCCCATTGAATTGGAAGGGCTGCACTCCAGCACCATTCCAGCTCTCTAGCCAACGCCTGCTGTTACAGGTCCTGCTTTGCCCTAACTGACAGCTTCATGGAATTATCAGTGAATCGCTGCCATGATGACAGCATTCTTGCTGCTCTATTCAGAACAACCACTGCCCCTGAGCCTCAACTCTGTGCAGTGCACAGAGCTCCCGAGGTTTCTCCAGCCCCTGCCCCCTCAGGAACACGGCACTAATGGCATGGAGCCAACTTTCCTCTTTATCTGCTTCTGATTAACTGACACGTGACCTTTCTAAATTCTCCCAACAGGAGACCAAAGGTACCCAGATGGGTAGATTTAAACCTTAAACGTTACAACCTCCAGTCAACTGAAAGCCACCCCGTAAGCGCTCACACAGAAGAATCCAAAAACTATGGATTTAATCTCAACACGCAACCAGAGAACCCTGGACTGGGCTTCCACTGAGGTATCAGTGGTGAAGGAGGGCTATCCTGGTCCCCGCTAAACCTTCTCACGCCAGCTCAGTCCTTCTGCAATTTTTGGAATTCATTACCAATTTTCTAGCCAAATTTTGAAGTAAATCATGTCAGATTTTCCAAATTGATTAACTGTATGCTGTTGGAGAAACCCAATTATTCATTCAATGTCCGATCTTTGATTTCACCCTTGAAGGATCGAAATCTCCTGAAGGTCTTTAGGATTCCGGTTGTAAATTTCATCTCCTACATGCTAACGCTGGAAGACCACTACCGTGCTGACGTGAGCTACCACAACAATTACCATGCCGCAGACGTGATGCAGTCCACGCATGTTTTGCTGCGGTCACCAGCATTAGAGGTGAGTGTCTGCTGGTGTAGAATGTGGATTCCACATTACAACCACAGGGGAATGATTTTGTTTCATTTTTAGCATTCTTGGGGTTATGAGCATTGCTGTCAATAAATAATAATAATAATAATATTATTATATTCTTATTAATTAATAATATATTATATATATTATTAATTAATTTATTAATAATATTTATTACCCAACCCATACTGCCCTTCAGAAGGTGATGGCGAACCATCTAAAAAAAAGTCTTTAAAAAGAAATTGTTTATTAGTTACAAGTAGGCTTACATTAACACTGCGATGAAATTATTGTGAAAATCCCCTAGTCACTACACTCCAGTGCCTGTTCTGATACGTTGAGGGAGAATTTAGCACGGCCAACATACCTAACTGGCAAGTCTTTCAGACGGTGAGAGGAAACCGGAGCACCTGGAGGAAAACCCACACAGACATGGGGAGAATATGCAGACTCCGCACAGACAGTCACCCAAGCTGAGAATCAAACCTAGGTTCCTACGCTGTAAGGCAGCAATGCTAACCACTGTGCCACCCCTGCCATCCATGTGGTGATGGTATTTCCACCTTGTGACTTTGAGAGTTCGAGGACTTTGAACCCAGTAATGGAATATTATGCTTCCTCCAAACTCTCAGGAAAAGCCAGGTGAAAATTCACTTGAGGTATTTTGTTGTAAACTTGGATGAAATTATGGCCCACAACAACCAAAACTGATTTAAAGTATTGGGCTGTAGCAGTTATGTGAAACCACGTTTGGGTTTTAACAACAACTTGCATTCATATAGTGCTTTAAACAAAGGAAATCTCCCAAGGCACTTCACAAGAGTGTAATCAAAAACTTTTTACACCCAGTGGCATACAGCATTAGGGCAGATAGCCAAGTTTGGCCAAAAGCCACCCAATAGAAGTTTAGAAAATTATGAGGATTGGATAGAATGAATAGTTGGAGTATTTTTCCCAGGATAGAAATGTCACTTACTAAGGACATAGGTTTATGGTAAAATGGGGAAAGTTTAAAGGAGATGTGAGAGGCAAGTTTTTTTACACAAAGGGTGGTAAGTAGTAGAATGAACTGCCAGAGGAGGTGGTAGAAGCAGATAAAATAGCAACGTTTAAGAAGCATCTTGACAGATACACGTGGTATCTGTACTGATTCGAGTGAAGACAAGCATTCAGATGAGGGCAGCAGAGTGGTGACACTGACTGTTGCAGGTAAAATTTGCATAGGTGCAGTCGCTCCAACCAGAAGTGGTTTGTGGCGAAGCTATTGTAAAGGGACAGATAAACCTCAAATATTTCTTTAGTGTTTCCCTTCCTACCTCCTCCTCTAACCGAGAAAAAGATCACTGGGTGGAACACAAGCAGGGGAAAGGTGAGTTGAGATTCTTTTATCCTTTTACCTGTATAAGGGCAGTATGGCAGCTAGGGCATTGGTATGCTCCTCCTGCCAGATGTGGGAAATTAAGGAGAACCTAGTCTCCCTGACAACTTTGCCTGCAGGAAGTGTGTCCAGTTGCAGCTCCTCACAGACTACATTGTTCGGTTGGAGCAGCAGATGAAGGCACTGCGGAGCGTACAAAGAGTGCGATCGACATTAGTTACAGGGAGGTTATCACATCACAGGCTCAGTCAGATAGATGGTGACTGCCAGGTAGTGCAGGGGTCTCCTGTGGCTATTCTCCTTTCAAACAGGTATACCATTTTGGGTACTGTTGAAGGGACAACCTGTCAGGGGAAGACACCAGCAGCAGCCAGACCTCTGGCACCACACTGGTTCTGCTGTGGGACAGGGTCGGGCAAAGAGCAAACAAGCTGTTGTAATACGGGACTTACTAGTTAGAGACACAGCAGGCGTTTCTGTGGCCGTGATTGAGACTCCAGGATGGTGTGTTGCCTCCCTCTTGCCAGGGTCAAGGACGTCTCTGAGCAGTTGCAGGACATTCTTAAGGGGGCAGGTTAGCAGCCAGAGGTCGTTGTACATATTGGTACCAATGATATAGGTAGGAAAAGGGATGAGATCCTGAAGTATGAATATAGAGAGTTAGGCAGAAGGCTAAAATACAAGACCTCGAAGGTAGTAATTTCTGGACTACTACCAGTGCCATGTGCTAGAGAGAGTAAGAATAGTAAGATTAAGCAGGTGAATGCAAGGCTTGAGAGCTGGTGCAGGGGGCGGGGATTTAGATTTTTGGATCATTGGGAACTCTTCTGGAGAAGGGGTGACCTGTTCAAGAGGGTCGGGTTGCACTTGAACTGGAGGGGGACTAATATCCTGGCGGGAAGATTTGCTAGAGCCACTCAGGAGGGTTTAAACTAGAGGGGGCTGGGACCCAAAGCAGTCGGGAGATAGAAGAGAAGGCTGAGGACACCCCAGGAGTTAAAGAAGGCACATTAAATTATAAAGGCAGTGTCAGTAATCCTAGTATCAGACAGATCAGGCAAAAGCAAGACATGACCTGAGTTCATGTGCCTTGTCCATCAGGCCTCTTGCATTGAAATAAATGCAGTTTAATTTGGTCTTCCCTTGCTCTCAGTCTTGCTTTTGCCTGATCTGTCTGGTACTAGGATTACTGACACTGCCTTTACTATTTAATATGCTCTCTTTAACTTCTGTGCTTTCCCCTTTTTCGGCAGGTGACAGAAGTGTTAGTGAGGGATCCCGTTGAGACTAGTGACCATAATTCCGTTAGTTTTAGGATAGCTATGGAGAATGATAGGTCTGGCTGTAAAATACTTTTGGGCATTTAGAGGATGTGAAGGGTTGTGCTGCTTTGGAACACGCTGCCTCAGAGGGCGGTGGAGGCAGGGTCACTGAATATCTTAAAGGCGGAGGTAGATAGCTGCTTGTTAGGCCAAGGGATCGAACATTATTGGGGTAGATGGGAATGTGGAATTCCACACAAACAGATCAGCCATGAACTTCTTGAAAGGCGGAGCAGGCTTGAGTGGCCGAATGGCCTACTTCTGCTCGTATTTTGTATTTCGTATATAAATGCAAGTCTTTCTTTCTCCTCCTGGAGCTGTTCAGATTCCCATTGTTGCCTCATTGGTGGCCGTGCCTTCAGCTACCTGGGCCCAAAGCATTCAAATTCCTTCCCTCTCTCCTTAAGACACTTCTTAAAACCCATCTGTTTGATCAAGCTTGTGGTCACCTGTTCCAGTATCTCCTCTTGTGGTCCACTGTTAAGTTGTTGCTATGCTGTGAGACTCCTTGAAATGTTTAATTATAAAGGCATTATATAAATGCGAGTTGTTGTAATGTCGCTCAGTCTCTGCTGCTGGCTCTTGATCTCGGATTCTCAAATTTGAAAGCAGAGTGAGATCTGTACAGTAGGATTATTCCCCAGGGTTTGAGGAGGTTTAATGAGGATGTTGTAGAATGTTGGAATGATACTTTCATGTGGGATGTCACGCGAATCGATATCCAACAGCATCAAGCACCAGGAATGAGTATTTGGATCTGTCCTCGGATTGTTTGAAAATCTGTGGTCTTTCCTGGCAATGAACCGACTGTCAGATGGTGATTTCTCCCTGACTCTATCTTTCAGGCAGTCTTCACAGACCTCGAGGTATTGGCTGCAATTTTTGCCTCGGCAATCCATGATGTTGACCATCCAGGAGTCTCAAACCAGTTCCTCATTAATACCAGTGAGTACTGTCCCTAGATGACTAATAACACAAGGGGTACAATCCTGGGTATAAACCACCCCAAACCCCGCAATGAAATTCCAGTCTGTAACTCACTCCTGGGTATCCATTATTCTATATATAAACCATCCCAAACCCCTCGATTAGATTCCAGTCTGTAACTCGCTCCTGGGTATCCGTTATTCTATATATCAACCCCTTGATTAGATTCCAGTCTGTAACTCACTCCCGGGTATCTGTTATTCTACATATAAACTACTCAAACCCTCAATTAGTTTCCAGTTTGTAACTCAGTCCCGGGTATCTGTTATTCTATATAAGAACCACACTGAACCCCTTGATTTGATTCCAGTCTATAACTCATTCCCGGTTATCTTTTTTTTTATATGAACTATCTCAAATCCCTCGACTAGATTCCAATCTGTAACTCACTCCCATGTGTCCGCTCTATATGTAAACTGGAAGAACAAAGCTGAGATAGACATTTTTATTCAGTAAGGGAATCGAGGGTTATGTGGATAAAGCGGGAAAGTGGAGTTGAAGATTATCAGATCAGTTCAGTCATGATCTCATTTAAGCAGACTTGATGGGCCGAATGGCCTACCTCTGCTCCTGTATCCTTTGGTCTTACCATCAGTCTGTAACTCACAAACTGTTATTCCTTCATTTTTAAAAATAACTTTATTTATCCTCTCTGGAAAAATAGTATATTTTACACAGTGAAGGGCTCCTTCATATTTACAAAGACTGCACAAGAGTTGCATATCAGAAGCAATGCTGTGTCCGTTGCTCATTCGACATTGCTGACCCATTCACGAATGTCCCTCCTCAGGACGCCATGGATATCTCAGTGATCTAAGACTCATCCCCTCACTGGGTGAATCAGTATTCGTTGAACTCATGAACTCAGCGACTCGTGTAGTTGAGTTCAGTTTTAGCGATGCCATATTTGTCTAAATAGATGGCGTTGTCATGGGAGCTCCTCTGGGCCCAGCTCTCGCAAGCATCTTTGTGAATGACCCCTAACCTCCTACCGACCCCCCCCTCCCCCCACCATGTGCTTTTGATATGTGGATGATACGTATGCTATATTTAAATCCACAGCTGCATGTAATAATTTCCTTACATGTCTCGATGGACTCCATCCTGAACTCAAATTCACCTTTGGAATGGAGAAGTCAAATGAACTCCCTTTCCTTGACATGCCAGTTGAGGAATTTGCCAGGGGGTTCTCTGCTGCTGTCTACCACAGGCCAACCTTCAGTGGTCAATATACATGTTGAGCTGCTTACAGTTCCACGCACTATAAGTTTGGCCTTATCAGCAACCTGATGAACAGGGCCTGGGCCATTTCCTCACTATGTAAGTTTGATGCTGAAATCGAGTCCATCAGAAACACCCTGCAGAATAGTGGCTGCCCTGATCAGCTCGATATGTCCCGTGTATCATGGAAACCCATGAACAGGCTCAGGCTGTCACTTTTAGCCCTGAAAAATACCAAATCTACCTCTGATTGCCCTGGGGAGGCAAGGTGTTGCCAACAGAGCAGGTGAAGCTAACTGCTTCACACCACTGCTACGGAGCAGTAACATGATTGGTAATCACCACTAACAGGATGCTGCTATCCAGCTAAAAAGACATTCTGCCAACCACACAATTGAGTCATGTGGTAGCTGAAGTTCAGTGCACTGTGATGCTGGGTATGTAAACCTGTAAGGGAATTTTCCAGGGGCCTCCCAGAAGGTGGGGAGGGAGTCTTGCATTCAGACGACCGCAGCTAACACAAAGACTTGCAAAAGACAGTATGCAATTCAAGACGTTCATTATTTCACCATTGGGAGAGAGAAAGCCAGAAGATTCCAGTTTCTCTCTGACTTCATGTCACATGAGCACAATTTGCATTTCCAAAGATTCATTTCTTCTGTCTAATCTCTCATCCAAGCTCGATGATCCAATTACATTAATACACATTGTCCACCTTGGCCAATAGCTTTCTACCCCCGAATTAGGAACGTACTACACCCAGAGGTCTTTCCCCTCCCCATTGCCTGGCAACCTGACCTACACATACTTGGCAAGTTCAAGGAACAACCTCCGCTTCTTGAAGCTCCAAGATGGCGCTGGAGCGAGGTGATTTTTTTTGCAAGCTATACCCAGCATAAGTTCTAATTCTATATTTTACTTTTGTTCTATGCTTCTGAAACTTCATTCTAACTCTTTTCACCACATTCTGCACTGTCTCGTTTCCTTCGCTATGAACTATATTTTGTCTGTGTAGCACACAAGAAACAATGCTTTTCATTCTATGGTAATACATGTGATAATAATAAATCAAATCAAAAAATCTTGCAAGCCATGGGAATGAGAAGGGAGTCACTCCCTTTGTTTTCTAACTACCCCCTTATCAGTGGAAGCTGAATACAACAATTCATTGCAACTAGAATTGAACTCTTCTATTCATTTATAATCTTGGTAGCCTCCAGCTGCAAGGCTTTTCAGTGATAATATTTCCATACTTTATTGTTTCCAGAGTTGTGATCTGCCTGGTTCTGCTTTTTCCCATTATGTTTTAGGGCAGGTTGCTTTTGGCCAAAGTTTGCAAAACATTTAAAACTACAATGTTTGTCCAAAATTTGCTGCTGTTACATATTTGTCTCTACAGACAATACCTTCGTATGATTGTAAGTGAGGCACATCATGATACCTTTGGTATATATAAGACACACTGATCCCTATTCTAAACTAATTTACTTATTTTAAATAAATAGCAGGGGCTTTTGTATACAAACATAGAAGATAAGAGCAGTATGAGGCCATTTTGTCCTTCAAGCCTGTTCTGCCATTCATCACGATCCAACTCAATAGCCTAATCCTGCTTTCTTCCCATAACCTTTGATCCCATTCTCCCCTAGTTCCATATCTGGCCGCCTCTTGAATACATTCAATGTTTTGGCATCAACTACTCCCTGTGGTAATGAATTCCACAGGCTCACCTCTCTTATGTCTCCTCATCTTCATCCTAAATGGTCTACCCCAAATTCTCAGACTGTGACCCCTAATTCTGGACTTCCCCACCATCGGGAATATCCTCCCTGCAGCTACCCTGTCTAGTTCTGTTAGAATTTTATAACTCCCCATGAGATCCTCTCTCATTCATCTGAACTCCAGCGAAAACAATCCTAACCTAGTCAATCTCTCTTCAAACGTCAGTCCCGCCATTCCCAGAATCAGCTGATAAAGCTTCGCTGCACTCCCTTGAGAGCAAGAACATCCTTCCACAGAAAAGGAAACCAAAACTGCACACAATACTCTAGGTGTGGCCTCACCAAGACCCTGTATAACTGCAACAATATATCCCTGCTCCTGTACCCGAAACTTCTCGCAATGAAGGCCAACATACCATTTGTCTTCTTTACTACCTACTGCACCTGCATGCTTACCTTCAGTGACAGGCCCCACTGCACACTACCCTCTCCCAATTTACAGCCATCCAAGTTGTAATCTACCTCTTGTTTTTGCTTCCAAAGTGAATAGCCTCACATTTATCCAAGTTATACTGCATCCACCATTGATTTGCCCACTTACCCGACCTGTCCAGATCATTCTGAAGGATCTCTGCATCACTGTTCACCCTCCCACCCAACTTGGTATTATCTGCAAATGTTCCTTCATCCAAATCATTAATATTCCCTGCTACAAGACCACACATCCCAAAGACTAGCAAATAGTATCAAACAGCATCTCTCTAATGTTGATCGCTACAGGCAAGGTACAGACTGTATCCAGGGCAAGGTACAGACTGTATCCAATCAGCTTATGCTTGCAAAACTCACAACAGTGTCCATCATAAGATATGATTCCATGATTGGACAACATTTGTTAAATATTCCTCAGTATGCTAAGAATTATGCTGACAGTCAATTCAAGATTGTTATTCAGACTTGCATTGAGGCTTAGTTGCTTGTACTGGGAGTTACATATGTTAATACCTAGGGCTCTGTTCTTTGCAAACAGAAAGAACATATATACACACTGCACCTGTTTCAGCTAAACAAAGCCATTCACTGGCTCATTCCTCAGGCCTTGACCAATCAGATACAAGCTGCCTGGTTTGAATTTCAAACAATACTTGAAGTTAACCATCAGTCATCGGTTAATTGGTGCATTTCCATGGCAACACCTCTGTCAGTCAGAGTCCACCCTCTTCCCACAGTATAAGTTTATTGATTTCTCTTGCATCGTATTCCTGCAAATATTCTGATGAGTGCTCAGTGAAAAGTTTCAATAGAAATGTCTTTTTTTTCAGCAATAGTGAATAATGCTTTGTTTTCAATGCATTGAAGGAATGAACCAGCTGTTATATATGGAATATTTGTGTTGCTTGTTGCAATTTTTGATGGAATAATTATTTTCAAGTTGTTGTTTTCTATTCCCCACCTACGCCTATCAACATCTTTGTTCTCCCTGTCTAACTCCCTTTTCAATCCCTATTCATCCCATCTTCTCTGACACTGTCCCTTTTACTCCGTCATATCTTTTCTTCCTGACTTTGTATCTTTCTGCTTCTCCCATTCTCCCCTTCTCTCCCTGTCCTTCATTTGTTGCCTGTTTCCCTTTTCACCTTGGCCTCTTCACCTGGTACCCTATGTCTCTCCATCTATATTGCTGCTTCCTTCATTGGCTCTATTCCCCTGAATCCCTCAAACACCCACCTCCTCTTGTTTTTCTCTGCATCTGTCTGTCTTCCCCCTCTCTGTCTGTCTTCTCTCTCTCTCTCTCTCTGTCGGTCTTCCCCCTCTCTCTCTCTCTGTCTGATTTCCCCTATCCCTCTCTTTCTCTGCCTGCCTTCCCCCATCTCTCTCTCTCTGCCTGCCTTGCCCCTGTCTCTCTCTGCCTGTCTGCCTTGCCCCTGTCTCTCTCTGCCTGTCTGCCTTGCCCCTGTCTCTCTCTGCCTGTCTGCCTTGCCCCTGTCTCTCTCTGCCTGTCTGCCTTGCCCCTGTCTCTCTCTGCCTGTCTGCCTTGCCCCTGTCTCTCTCTGCCTGTCTGCCTTGCCCCTGTCTCTCTCTGCCTGCCTGTCTTCCCCCATCTCTCTCTCTCTGCCTGCCTTGCCCCTGTCTCTCTCTGCCTGCCTTGCCCCTGTCTCTCTCTGCCTGCCTTGCCCCTGTCTCTCTCTGCCTGTCTGCCTTGCCCCTGTCTCTCTCTGCCTGTCTGCCTTGCCCCTGTCTCTCTCTGCCTGTCTGCCTTGCCCCTGTCTCTCTCTGCCTGTCTGCCTTGCCCCTGTCTCTCTCTGCCTGCCTGCCTTGCCCCTGTCTCTCTCTGCCTGTCTGCCTTGCCCCTGTCTCTCTCTGCCTGCCTGCCTTGCCCCTGTCTCTCTCTGCCTGCCTGCCTTGCCCCTGTCTCTCTCTGCCTGCCTGCCTTGCCCCTGTCTCTCTCTGCCTGCCTGCCTTGCCCCTGTCTCTCTCTGCCTGCCTGCCTTGCCCCTGTCTCTCTCTGCCTGCCTGCCTTGCCCCTGTCTCTCTCTGCCTGCCTGCCTTGCCCCTGTCTCTCTCTGCCTGCCTGCCTTGCCCCTACTCCTCGTCTTGGTATTGTGTTGTACAGATTCGGAGTTAGCGCTAATGTACAACGACGCCTCTGTACTGGAGAACCATCATTTGGCTGTGGGCTTTAAACTGCTGCAGAAGGAGAACTGTAACATATTCCAGAACCTGACCAAGAAACAATTCCAAAACCTTCGCAAAATGACCATCGACATGGTGAGTGCAACCACTTTGCTCAAAGACCAAATTCAGATGCAAACTTGTCCCTCGAGGGACCTTGTTCATCCCTGGAATTAACTGACAGACTCAGCCAAAGTGTTCACCTCTTCGATGTCAAAAGATGGGGGGGTGATTTCCCCCCCCAAAAAAATCTAATTGTCGAATTCACATAAAAACTGGAGTAAATGCCGCTGATTTTTTTTTCAGCAGGAATTTGAAAATGAATCTCCCACACTTTTTGCACTGCAGAGTGCACTAGCGTGAATCAGTGGCGGGGCCTATTCCCGCTGAAGAGGCCAGCAGCACAACGCTGAGGGGGCCACTGCGCGTGCGGTGATCTGTCAGCGCCAAGATCAGCACACGTCCAGTAGCCCCACACCACCAGCCTCCTGAGCACTGGCCAACCCTGCGACCCCCACATTACTTGTTATGTGATTGACCACCCCCCCCCCCCCCCCCACTTTGCTCCAGTGGGTCGGGCCATCAGTTCCCCACACGTGTGGAGCTACTGTAAACCCCACTGGAGTGGACCACTCCTGGCGGGGGCGGGGGGGAGAGTGGGCGGTGGGGGGAGAGACTCTAGCAGCTCTGGAGAATTCAATCCGGGGCCCACTAATGAGATGCAAATAATATTAAAATGAGGATTGCCGATTTCTGGCACGGAGCAGAGAGTGTCGGAGACGGGGGAGCCCACGAAACGACCTCTGCTTGAGTCTCCCAGCCCACTGCAGGACAAAAGCAGCGCGGCAGCTGGGAGAATCACCCTGACATTTTTTTCCCTTCTCTCTGTATAAAATGAATTAAATTTAAGGTCTGTTTGAATTAGTTTGAAATAATTTTCTGAGTTCACCTTATTTCTGACATTTGGAATTTTGCCCCCTAATGGGGAGACTTTCTCAGTGAAAGGAGTCCCTAATGAGGAAACTCTCTCTATAAAGGGGATCCCTAATGGGGAAACTCTCTCTATAAAGGGGATCCCTAATGGGCAGACTCTCTATGAAAGGGTTCCCTTACGGGGAGCCGACGGTCGCACACCTCCTTATGGAATGTGCCTTTGCAAAGAAGGTCTGGAGTGAGATGCAGTGGTATTTGTCGAGGTTCGTCCCCAACAGTTCGGTGTCGCAGGACTCTGTGCTCTACAGGCTGTTTCTGGGGACGCATACCGAGACAAATATCAACTGCTGCTGGAAGGTCATCAACTCGGTGAAGGACGCACTTTGGTCCGCCCGAACCTTGCTGACCTTCCAGCAGAAAGAACTGTCCTCGACCGAGTGTTGCAGACTGGTACATTCCAAGGTCCAGGACTACGTGCTGAGGGACGCGCTGAAACTTGGGGCAGCTGCCGCAAAGGCACAGTGGGGAAAGGCCACACTGTAAGGCCTTTTAACGGAGGCAGACCAAGGGCCCGGGAACTGCAGAATACCCTCGACCTGCGGAGCTGTGTGCCGATCTGAGCACTAACGGCACACAGTAATTAATTGAGGCATGTAGAAAGGTTTAGGTATTGAAATGTAATCATTGTAATCAGAACAAATCTGTAAATATTGAGGCATGGATATAGTTTTTTAAGTTTTGAAATGTAGTCATTGTAGTTTGTACGCATCTGTAAAAGTGTTTTGATTCCACGTTGTGTTTGCTGCTCAAAGCCCTGTATATTTGAAATAGACTAATAGAGTTTTCTTTTATGAATAAAGTATATTTTTGGTTAATAAAAAAAAAATCTCTCTATAAAGGGGCCCTTGACAAGGAGACCCTCTCTATAAAGGGGTCCTGTAACACGGAGACTCTCTCTACGAAAGGGCTCCCTTACAGGGAGACTCTCTATAAAGGGGTCCCTGACGGGGAGACTCTCTTTTTTGTGAAGTTGTTTCCCCCTCCCTCCCTAACACCGCTTTGTTCTGTTCTAGGTCCTGGCAACTGACATGACCAAGCACATGAACTTGTTGGCAGACTTAAAAACAATGGTGGAGACAAAGAAAGTTACAAGTTTAGGTGTCCTGCTGTTGGATAATTACTCTGACCGGATCCAGGTAAAATCACCAGCTTCATCCAACTAGTCTGCATCATCCAGTGTCCAGCTCTGATATGTCTACAATGGAATTCTCAGTCACAAACTGCTTTCTAGTTCCCCACCACTACTGTACCCCAATACTGTACCCTAGCATTATAGTGACAGACACATACCCGCATTAAACAGTGACAGACCTGTCCACACCAGTACTGTTTCCCAGTGTTATACAGTGACAGGCCCGTCCCCACCAGTACTGTATCCTGGTGTTATACAGTGACAGACCTGTTCCCACCAGCACTGCACCTCAGTACTGCACCCCAGTGTTATGCAGTGGCAGACACATCCCCACCAGTACTGTACCCCAGTGCTGTACCCCGGTGTTATCGTGACAGACCCATCCGCAATAGTGTTGTACCTATGTTGTACAGTGACAGACCTGTCCACACCAGTACTGTATCCCAGTGTTAAACAGTGACAGACCTGTCCCCACCAGTACTGTATCCCAGTGTTAAACAGTGACAGACCTGTCCCCACCAGTACTGTATCCCAGTGTTAAACAGTGACAGACCTGTCCCCACCAGTACTGTATCCCAGTGTTAAACAGTGACAGACCTGTCCCCGCCAGTACAGTTGCGGGTTGGATAAAGAAAAACCCCAAGGCTTTTTACACTTATGTGAGAAATAAAAGAATGACCAGGGTGAGGTTAGGGCCGGTCAAGGATAGTAATGGGAACTTGTGCATGGAGTCAGAAGAGATAGGTGAGGCGTTGAATGATTACTTTTGTACAGTGTTCACTAAGGAAGGGGGCCATGTTTTTGAGGATGAGTGTGTGATACAGGCTGATAGGATGGAGGAGGTTGATGTTCGGAGGGAAGATGTCTTAGCAATTTTGAAAAACCTGAGAGTCGATAACCCTGGGCCAGATGGGATACATCCTAGGATACTTTGGAAGGCAAGGGATGAGATTGCAAAGCTTTTAGCTTTGATCTTTGGGTCCTCACTATCCACGGGGATTGTGCCAGAGGACTGGAGAGTGGTGAATGTTGTTCCTCTCTTCAAGAAAGGAAATAGGAATGACCCTGCTAATTATAGGCCAGTTAGTCTTACTTCAGTGGTCGGTAAGTTAATGGAAAGGGTCCTGAGGGATAGGATTTATGACCATTTGGAAAGATGCAGCTTAATCCGGAATAGTCAGCATGGTTTCATGAGGGGTAAGTCCTGCCTCTCAAATTTGATTGAATTCTTTGAGGAGGTAACTAAGTGTGTAGACGAAGGTAGAGCACATGATGTCATATACAAGGATTTTAGTAAGGCATTTGACAAGCTTCCCCCCATGGCAAGCTTTTGAAGAAAGTAAGGAGGTATGGAATAAAAGGAAATTTGGCTGACTGGATAAGTAACTGACTGTCTCATAGAAGACAGAGGGTGGTGGTGAAGGGAAAATTTTCTGACTGGAGACCAGTTACTAGCAGTGGACCACAGGGATCAGTGCTGGGTCCTCTGCTATTTGTGATTTTTATCAATGATTTGGAAGAGGGGGCTGAAGGGTAGGTTAGTAAATTTGCTGATGACACCAAGATTGGTGGAGTTGTAGATGAGGTGGAGGGCTGTTGTAGGCTGCAAAGAGACATTGATAGGATACAGAGCTGGGAAGAGAAGTGGCAGATGGAGTTTAACCCTGCCACCTCTCTTCCCAGCTCTGTATCCTATCAATGTCTCTTTGCAGCCTGATAAGTGCGAGGTGATTCATTTTGGTAGGACAAATTTGAATGCAGATTACAGGGTCAATGGCAGGATTCTGAGGAATGTGGAGGAACAGAGAGATCTTGGGGTTCATATCCACAGATTTCTGAAGGTTGCCACTCAAGTGGATAGAGCCATGAAGGCTTATAGTGTGATAGCGTTTATTAACAGGGGGTTTGAGTTTAAGAGCCAAGGGATTATGCTACAACTGTACCAGACCTTGGTGAGACCACATTTGGAATATTGTGTGCAGTTCTGGTCACCTCACTATAAGGAGGATGTGGAAGCATTGGAGAAAGTGCAGAGGAGATTTATCAGAATGCTGCCTGGTTTGGAGGGTAGGTCTTATGAGGAAAGGTTGAGGGAGCTGGGGCTTTTCTCTTTAGAGCAGAGGAGGATGAGAGGTGACTTAATAGAGGTTTATGAGATGATGAGGGGGATAGATAGAGTGGACGTGCAGAGACGATTTCCTTGGTTGGATATAGCTGTTAATAGGGGGCATAAGTGTAAGTTTCATGGTGGGACATATAGGAGGGATGTCTGAGGTAGATTCTTTATTCAGAGGGTGGTTGTGGTGTGGAATGCACTGCCTGTTGTGTTAGTGGAGTCGGACACTTTAGGAACTTTCAAGCGGTTATTGGATAGGCACATGGAGCACACCAGAATGATAGGGAATGGGATAACTCAGCACAACATCAAGGGCCGAAATACCTGTGCTGTGCTGTACTGTTCTATGTTCTAGTAGCGCTGTATCTGTTATACAGTGATAGACTGATGAGACCACATCAGTTCTGTATCTCAGTGTTAAACAGTGACAGACCCATTCCCACCAGTACTGTACCCCAGTGTTATACAGTGACAGACCCATCCCCACCAGTATGTATCTCAGTGCCTCAGTGTTATACAGTGACAGACCCATCCCCACCAATACTGTACCCCAGTGTTATACAGTGACAGACCCATTCCCACCAGTATGTATCTCAGTGCCTCAGTGTTATACAGTGACAGACCCATCCCCACCAGTATGTATCTGTGCCTCAGTGTTATACAGTGACAGACCCATCCCCACCAATACTGTACCCCAGTGTTATACAGTGACAGACCCATTCCCACCAGTATGTATCTCAGTGCCTCAGTGTTATACAGTGACAGACCCATCCCCACCAATACTGTACCCCAGTGTTATACAGTGACAGACCCATTCCCACCAGTACTGTACCCCAGTGTTATACAGTGACAGACCCATCCCCACCAGTACTGTACCCCGGTATTATACAGTGACAGACCCGTCCCCACCAGTACTGTACCCTAGTGTTATACAGTGACAGACCCATTCCCACCAGTACTGTACCCCAGTGTTATACAGTGACAGACCCATCCCCACCAGTACTGTACCCGTGTTACACAGTGACAGACCCATTCCCACCAGTACTGTACCCCAGTGTTATACAGTGACAGACCCATCCCCACCAGTACTGTACCCTAGTGTTATAAAGTGACAGACCCATTCCCACCAGTACTGTACCCTAGTGTTATACAGTGACAGACCCATCCCCACCAGTACTGTACCCCAGTGTTACACAGTGACAGACCCATTCCCACCAGTACTGTACCCCAGTGTTATACACTGACAGACCCATCCCCACCAATACTGTACCCCAGTGTTATACAGTGACAGACCCATTCCCACCAGTACTGTACCCCAGTGTTATACAGTGACAGACCCATCCCCACCAGTATGTATCTCAGTGCCTCAGTGTTATACAGTGACAGACCCATCCCCACCAATACTGTACCCCAGTGTTATACAGTGACAGACCCATTCCCACCAGTACTGTACCCCAGTGTTATACAGTGACAGACCCATCCCCACCAGTACTGTACCCCGGTATTATACAGTGACAGACCCGTCCCCACCAGTACTGTACCCTAGTGTTATACAGTGACAGACCCATTCCCACCAATACTGTACCCCAGTGTTATACAGTGACAGACCCATCCCCACCAGTACTGTACCCCAGTGTTACACAGTGACAGACCCATTCCCACCAGTACTGTACCCCAGTATTATACAGTGACAGACCCATCCCCACCAGTACTGTACCCTAGTGTTATACAGTGACAGACCCATTCCCACCAGTACTGTACCCTAGTGTTATACAGTGACAGACCCGTCCCCACCAGTACTGTACCCTAGTGTTATACAGTGACAGACCCATTCCCACCAGTACTGAACCCTAGTGTTATAAAGTGACAGACCCATTCCCACCAGTACTGTACCCTAGTGTTATACAGTGACAGACCCATTCCCACCAGTACTGTACCCTAGTGTTATACAGTGACAGACCCATTCCCACCAGTACTGAACCCTAGTGTTATAAAGTGACAGACCCATTCCCACCAGTACTGTACCCTAGTGTTATACAGTGACAGACCCATTCCCACCAGTACTGTACCCTAGTGTTATGCAGTGACAGACCCATTCCCACCAGTACTGTACCCTAGTGTTATAAAGTGACAGACCCATTCCCACCAGTACTGTACCCTAGTGTTATACAGTGACAGACCCATTCCCACCAGTACTGTACCCCAGTGTTACACAGTGACAAACTATGTGAAAATTTTGCGAAGCCACCTTGGCCCCCTCCTGGCGTTCCGTCGATATCTTTCTCTCTCTGTGCAGTGATTGCGAGCTGGGGAATGTGTTGACTAAGGGTGAGTGAACTTTGCCCTGAGGTTTGTGCTGTTCTCTGCAGGTTCTCCAGAATATGGTGCACTGTGCCGACCTGAGCAACCCTACCAAACCGCTGCACCTTTACCGGACGTGGGTGGACAAAATCATGATGGAATTTTTCCAACAGGGAGATCAGGAGCGAGAGCGAGGAATGGAAATCAGCCCCATGTGTGACAAACACACAGCTTCCATCGAGAAAACCCAGGTTTGTCTGCACAATCTCTGACTACAGAGGGACAGGGATGAACGTTACACACTCTGGGCTTCATTCCTGGGGCTTTAGACCCAGTTTGTGTGGTTTTATCATTTTCTTTGCACATTTTCATTTGTTACTTTCGAAATAAAATGAGAGCTGGGCATAGAGCACTGTCCAAATCACAATGGAGAATTTCCAATCTGGTAACAAAGTGTCTGCAGGCTTTCTGATTGGCTCTGAGAAGATGGGACACCAGTAAGATGTTGGGCCACCAATAACAGGAGATTGGCAATGGATCACAATCCTATACTGATAATCCAGTGGATCACAATTCTATACTGATAATCCAGTGGATCACAATTCTATACTGATAATCCAGCTCCCTCACACTGTCACACAGTAACCCCTCTCCTCCCAGCTCCCTGTGTTACTGACTGTATCTCTACTGACATTAATCCAACTCCCTCACACTGTCACTCAGTAACTCCTCTCCCCCCAGCACCCTGTGTTACTCATTGTATCTCTACTGATGTTAATCTAGCTCCCTCACATTGTCACTCAGTAACTCCTCTCCCCCCAGCGCCCTGTGTTACTGACTGTATCTCTACTGATGTTAATCTAGCTCCCTCACATTGTCACTCAGTAACTCCTCTCCCCCCAGCGCCCTGTGTTACTGACTGTATCTCTAATGATGTTAATCCAGTTCCCTCACATTGTCACACAGTAACCCCTCTCCCCCAGCACCCTGTGTTACTGACTGTATCTCTGCTGACATTAATCCAACTCCCTCACACTGTCACACAGTAACCCCTCTCCCCCCCAGCACCCTGTGTTACTCATTGTATCTCTACTAATGTTAATCTAGCTCCTTCACACTGTCACACAGTAACCCCTCCCCCCAGCACCCTGTGTTACTGACTGTATCTCTACTGATGTTAATCCAGCTCCCTCACACTGTCACTCAGTAACCCCTCTCCCCCCAGCACCCTGTGTTACTGACTGTATCTCTACTAATGTTAATCTAGCTCCTTCACACTGTCACACAGTAACCCCTCCCCCCAGCACCCTGTGTTACTGACTGTATCTCTACTGATGTTAATCCAGCTCCCTCACACTGTCACTCAGTAACCCCTCTCCCCCCAGCACCCTGTGTTACTGACTGTATCTCTACTGATGTTAATCTAGCTCCCTCACACTGTCACTCAGTAGCCCCTCTCCTCCCAGCACCCTGTGTTACTGACTGTATCTCTACTGATGTTAATCTAGCTCCCTCACACTGTTTCTCAGCAACACCCCTCCCCCAGCCCCCCAGTGTTAAACATGCCTGTACTGATTCTAATCCCACTCCATTGCACTGTTGGATTTGTTTGGTTCCACAAAGCAGTTTCCCCAATCAGGACATCCTCCTTCACAACTTTTTTTAAAAAAAGTATTGAAAATAAATTGACAAAGAAAACAAACAATGACAATAATCTTCAATTATGATTTAGAGATAAACTGGTTCTGAATGATGAATCTTAACCTGTACCTTCATTGCCCTCTGCTGGCCAGTTCCTCAGTTTGACAGATTAATCACTAAAAGTTTGGGTCGCCAATGATGATGTCATATTAGAAGCCTTAACTAATGAGATCTGGGTTCAAATCCCACCACCACAACTCCGACTGTGATAATTAAACTCAGTTAATTTGAAATAAAACTTGGAATAAAAAGCTGTTATTAATAATCATGACAATTAAACTACTACTTTAGTGAACCAGATGGGTTGTTTTTAAATAATAATGTGCTTTAGGGAAGGAAATCTGCTGTCCTTACCCCGGTCTGGCCTACATGTGACTCCAGACCCACAGCAATGTGGTTGACTTTTAATTGCCCCTCTAAAATGGCCATATTGTTGTTGTCTGCATCAAGGTGACTCACCACCAAATTCTGAAGGGCAAATAGAGATGGGCAATAAACATCAACCTTGCCAGGGATGTCCATGTTCTGGGAATGAAAGCAAACAGTGAGTTTCAGGGAGGATTGTTGGACCGATTTTTGGTAGACAAGGTAGTCAAGGGTTATGAGAGGGGCAGAGAGCAAAATGGAGTTGAGGTCCATCATTGGCTCAAAGGGCCAAATGGCCTAACTCTGCTGTTATGATGAACCATGATGATGGAACAGACGGGCCAAATGGAGGAGGGGAAATAATGTAAGATGTATCAATGTTCCTGATCAGATGTTCTTGTTGTTCCTGTTAGGTTGGATTTATCGATTTTATTGTGCACCCTCTCTGGGAGACCTGGGCTGACCTTGTTTACCCTGATGCCAAAGAGATATTGGACAACCTGGAAGACAATCGCGACTGGTTTCACAGCATGATCCCTCGTAGTCCACCTTCCCCAGCCTCCCTGGACTTGGTAGGCAGCAAAATTGACAGCGATAGCTTCCTGCTCAACATCGCACGGAACAAGGAGAGATTGAACTATAGGAGCAGAGATCCCAGCTCCTTTGAAGAGATGCAAAGCTTCAGCAGCCCAGACACAGCAGATACTGATGCGTCTGAGTCCTCAGAGACCATGGAGTCTAACCAGCTGGCCGCACTCGGAATGTACGACAGCGAGGTGGGAAACACCTCTGCCGAAGATGATAGTTCCAGGGATTCGGGCAGCAGTACGCCAGAGGCCAGGTATCAGCCACGATTTCCCTTTCTAGGCTTCAGGCCAACATCTAGAGCTGTACAGGGAGAAACCAGTCAAAGTGCAGAGGACACGTCGGGTGAATCGAGGCAAATTGAAGCACGAAGTCTTGTAGAAGATGAAGAGAATGTTTCAAATCGTCTGCTAGGCACCTAACAAAATAGAGACATTGTGTATTATAGAATAAATTCATTATTTTTCTGGTATCAAAGCACACAGATCAGCCACTGCTTTAAAGGCATGCGGCTGGAATCTTCATTGTGAGCTGTTTGAGGAGGCAGGAGGAAGAGACAACTTGGCCAGTGGCAACCGTAACAATAAGCAACCCAAAAGGAAAAAAAAAACAAAGTGCGGTGATTTTTTCCCTCTCTATCTCTGGGTGAGGTGGGGGGGGAATAATTTTTTTTTAAGAAAAGGAGATCGCTGGCAAGCAGTGGTGCCAAGCTGAAACCTGAGGGAGGAATGAAGAGGAGAGGACGGAGTTGGGAAGAAGACCAGCTTGGAGAGCAAGTTTTTGCTTTTTTTTTTCTTTTTGATTTTGAAAACCTTTTAGCAACAATTAACACTGAGATGGAAATAAAAAATGGTTGAAGATGTCGCCAGGGAAGAGGGTGCATGGGGCAATGGAAGAGCACAGTAGTCGCTGGTCTGCTGAGAACTGTTGCTCAAACTGGAAAGGGTTACAAAGTTGGATCGTGGCACTGAGTCAAGCACTGCGCTGGAGTAGACTTGAGGACACACCAAATCAGATGCCTTTTTAATTGAATTGTAAGCTGTCAGCAGCATGACGGGACTTCTATTCGGGTACAAAAAACATTTAAAAGAAGGGTTCGTCGATCCTTTTTTATTTAAAAAGTGATCTGTATTTTTCTTAAATGAATATTTTTAGCATTTTTTTACACAGTTTGACTTGTGATTATGTGAGCCTCGGATTGGACCATGTTGACTGCTGCCCTTGATGTCTGTGTGTTTGTATGCCTGTGTCTCTGTTGTGTGTGTGTGTGTGTGTCTTCTCCCCCCTTTGTATCTTTGTTGTGTATGTCTCTCTATATGTGTGTGTTTCTGTATCAGGGTGTTATATCTGTATGTGTGTGTGTGTCTGTCTCATCCTCTGTGTATCTTTGTGTGTGCGTGTCTGTGTTTTGGTATCTGTGTGTCTTGTACTGTGTATCTTTGTCTTGGTGTGTAGTTGTGTGAATGTGCGTGCGAGTGTGTGGGTGAGAGAGACTTTGTGGGATGATTGGGGTTAAAGAGGGGTGTGCGGTTAAAGGTGAGTGGGTGGGGGCGAGTGGGTGTGACAAGGGGAACATTTCACACAGATTAAGATACAATTTCAGTTTCCTCCTATGGTCTGCCTCTCTGTCTGCTCCCACAACATCATTCAAAATTACACATCTGTTATCTGTCCAAACACCAACGTGTGTCAGTGTCTTAGTTAAAAGGTATTGCTGAGTTTTGATCAATCAACTGGTGGTGGGGATATTTACCATGCAGTAAACAAGACCTCATTATCGTAGACGCAGAGAGTGAAATTTGATGCCCTCTCCAGTAGTGAGTTTAGAGGGTTGTGTCAGGTGTGAGGGTGGCAGTAGAGTTCACGCCACTTTCCTTGTGTGTCACCCTGATTTAAGTCCAGGGCAGGAAAGCCTTCCAGCCCACTTACAGAGCTCACCTTATCACAGCCAAGGGTTATTTGCCAGGCCTAGTGGTGGTGGGGGGGGTTGTGTGAAGCAAGGAAAGTAGTGTGAACTCTACTGCCACCCTCACACCTGACACAACCCTCTAAACTCACTACTGGAGAGGGCATCAAATTTCACTCTCTGAGTCTACGATAATGAGATTTTGTTTGCTGTATGGTCTACCTGACCAAGAGACCATACATCAGCAATGTGAACCCCTGTGGTAGCGCGCCTCAGCCCTTGCTGCCAACTTTTCCCCAACCCTAACCTATGATTTCTCTTCCCCCCCAACCCACCCCCTCCCCCTACTTTCTCCATTTCCCCTCCCCCTACTTTCTCCCTTCCCCATGCCCCACCATCTCTTGCCTATGGTCTGGCTCCCTCCTCCATCGTAGACATGGGGTGGGTGTCATACCGGCAGCAGCCAATGCTATTGGTGGCACTGCCGTTTGGTAGAATTGATAGTCTCTGATCTCTAATGGGTGGGTATTCCACCCCCTGGGTTCTTGATTAGAGTGGCACATGAGGTGGATCTTCCCAAAATGGAGTAAAGCAGGACTTCCATGGTTCTCCAGCCAGTGGGCGGGACTCTTGCTGCCACCATTAATTATTACCCCATGTGCAGATGGCAGATGTTCAGGGAGCCCACCCCTACTGGAATGGGGAGGGGTAACAGGGGACACCATCACAATTTCTCTTGACAACACATGATAGGAACATGATCCATGTTGAGGTTGGAGACAATCGCTCATCCTTGAGCCAACTATATGAAATAAGAGATTTTTTTCGCACTATCTTTGCAAAGAAAACCTTGGTATATTTTGATAGTGAAGGTAAAGGCCCAGATATCCATTGGCTGCTCTTCCCTTTGAGGCAGAGAGCTGACTGGTGATGACTTAACCTGAGGATCATCACACCTCAGGCAAGGGGCAAGGTTGAGAATAACCTCAGCCATTGTGGGAATTAAACAAACGCTGTTGGTGTTTCATATCAATCCTTTAAGATTATTGGTCAATGATCAAGGTGAAGATGAGGGAACTTCAGAGGCAATGTTTAGACATTCTAAAAGTGAGATATTGCAACACCAGATCACAAACTAACGGAGATCCACTGTTAATGGGATGAATTGAGGTGAGAATGAGGTCTGTGGTTGTGTCTGCACTGGTTTGGATGGCTATCTTACAAAGAATTTCCAAGTATTTACAACATAGAAACAGGTCATTCAGCCCAATAGGTCTATACCAGTGATTATGTTTTATTTTCAGTGAATGATAGAACTGAAGTCTAATCATTGCACACTTTGAGAGCTTTAATTACAGAGAATCGCACGACACACAAGTATCTCTTGACCTGGCAAGTATGGTTTCAGTCTGTTATCTATGGAAGCACAAGTGAATCTCCAGGTTATACCTACTACAAATACTCAATTAAAATACAATTACCATTCATTGCCCATTATCAACATATCCTATTTTTTCTCCCTTGATGTTTATCCAGCTTCTCTTTAAATGTATCAATAACTATTCACCTCAACCACTCCACATTCTCACCACTCTCGAGGGGGGGAAAAAGTTCCTCCTAAAATCCCAATTCGGTTTTTAATGTCTATTTTATGTTTATGGCCTTGAGTTCCAATCATCCCACAAGTGAAAAAAATCTCACTATTTACACTAGTCAAACCCTCACATAACTCCCATCGGGTTTGTTTCTGGACCCTTTTCTCTGAAAAAATGAATCTCAGCTTGTTCAAACTTTCCCATAAATTTTCCGATCTGGTATCAGCTTTGGTGCCTCAATATCCTCTTTATAATGTAGAGACTGGAGCTCTGAGTGTGGTCTACGCAAAGTATTTTAGAGACTGGAACTGTGCACAACAGTGACTGGGATGAAGGTTCCTTTCTGTCTAGAACCTCCTTCAGGCTCTTGAGAAAGCAATCTCTTGCACTGACCAAAGTTGTCCTGTGAACTCAAGGGTAATTACAGCAACTGAATGCTGATGCACACACTAGAAACAAAGACTGGAAAAAGTTTGGCAGGGTTTATAAGTAATTATCTTCCATTGGGATCCTGAAGCAAGTCATGCGTTCACACTATATTCATGCTCCATCTCCCTATTCACTCCTACAACCAGATTAATTCAGGCCCTAAGTTTATCTTTAATACTCAAAGTGGCTTCTCTTTAAAATGCTTCCAATTTGTTGAGAGTAAAAGTCAGCTTTTGTGTTGTACCAGTCAACATGACCTGGCCCCACACCAATGCTACATCTTCACCTAACATTCGCACTTCATCCAAACATCGTTCCATTTGCTGTTCTACTCCCGTTCTTGTCCAATGTACCCCGTTTCATGCTCATCCAGCAAGTCCTTAGCAAGGTTGTGGAAATTAGCCCACGTTCCACGATACTGTGCCATCAACCTGTTTGGACCAAGACTGTACGGTAAGGGGATCACACACAACCTGCACTCGGCGACAGTCGGAGAGCTGGGTGAAAACAAACCCAAAAAATACATTTTTTTTTAGTAGACTTCTGAAGATGGAGAGAGAAGAAGGGAGGTGGGATGGGGAAGGAGGGGCTCACAGTATCGGTTTAGGGGAAGGGATCTCCAATAGGTAGGAACTAGAGATTTGAGGACAGAGAAGAGGTCAGTGATGACCCATACTGGGGAATGCAGTTTGTTCTCTCAACCATCAATCCAGCAGTCAACTGATTTCATGCTGAAAATCGTCCGGTTAACATTCATTCCCATGCCTTCAGTCATCCCTGTGTAGGACCGTTTTCCATTGTCTTTCCAACTGGAAAATATTCTGCACAAGTATCCCCTTCCCCTCCTGATTTGTCATGGTGTGGAGTTGCCGGCATTAGACTGGAGGAGGCACAGTAAGTAGTCCTACAACACCAGGTTAAAGTCCAACAAGTTTTATCTGGTAGCACAAGCTTTTGGAGCACGGCTCCTTTATCAGGCACTCACCTGATGAAGGAGCAGCTTTCTGAAAGCTCATGCTGCCAAATTAACCTAATGGACTTTAACCTGGTGCTGTGAGACTTCTTACTGCTCCTGCTTTGTGTTTCTGGTTTTTGAAAATTGGGACTGGTCTAGCCTAAGCTCACCATTAAAGCACTGACTGTGCTGTGTGATCAAAGGGCAAGGATGAGCTGACTGGGAGGGTTTGTGCAATAGGAACCATCATGTGGAGTAATGAGGACAGCATCACTTCTTGGCCTTTTGGTTAAGATCAAGTGTATCGACATGCTGTGCTTAGTTGAAACCATTAGGTTACATTTTAGCTTCATTTGAAGCAATTTTTAAAAGTGGCATCTCGGCTTTTTGGCTAAGATGCAAATGAGATCAAGTCTTGGAGAGCTACTCCTACTCCAATCAGCTTGGATCATATATATCAAGCCTAAGACAGGAGGTGAGAACCCTGTCTTATCAGCTTGGATCGGGAATGTCGCAACTTGCTGAGACTCTGAATTGGACTTGCTTTGATTGAATTGGAATGAAAACAAAACATGAGGGCAGCATTGAAATCCAGCAAATTATTTCTAATTTTAAAGGGGAGGTATCATGCACAGTTTAGGAGGCTCACCCAGGGACAGAAAGCCTGCAACATAATCCCTTTAAGGTTTTTCTAAGGTATGTAACAGTGTGACAATGCTTCAGAATAGAATGAGGTCTTTGTGTTAGGCAAGTAATAAGTTATTTGAAGGACTGGCTTAGGAACATGGTAGGATTACACATTGACGTCTTGTTTCTTTCTAACTCTGGTAGTGGCCTCAGGGCCTTTAGCAGGCAGGCAGGTCGAGGTCAAGGGTATCAACTAGATTGGGGAAAAAAATGATTCATTCTTGGGGATGTGGGCATTGATGGCGAGGTTGGCAATTATTGCACCAACCCCCATTGCTACTTGTGATGGTATTAAACCGTCCATGCAGCGACAGTGCCCCCTGGTGCTGATAAGTCAGAAATGCCAGGATTTTCCAGCAATGCTTGCCAACTGGGATGAGTGAGCCTTCGCCATGACCTGATTCAATGCCAAGGTCACAGCTTGGGGTCTGTGCATCTGCTGTTATTCGTTGTTGGGAATCATCAGGCGATTTCAGAGGACAATTGAGCACCAAGCACATTTTGACAGGTTCATGAACATAACATTTATCTGTCACTGTAACCACTGGCCTTCTAATTATCCCATGGGCAACAGCAGTTTTGCTGTGAGATTAGAATCACTTAGAAGGGGGAAATAACTTGGGCCTGTGTGAAATTGTTTGTATGTAATCCAGCAGCTCAAGGATCTGGGCGTCCTTCCTGAGTTCAGCAGTCTTAAGTTTGGATCCAGCTTGGACCCCTGCATCAGTGTTGTGAAGTATGTGAACTGAGGAAAGTCTGAAATCTTTCGTTGAATGTCTCTCTAGCTGTCTGCCGCAGGGTGAATGTGTCATGAGAGTAGAATCGCGGCACTTGATGGGCTGAATGACCTCCTTCTGCACTATAGGATTCTATGATGAGTGTCTGCAGAGGTCGGCGTTAACCCTTACCCTGGCTGCTTTCCTGTTCGATAAAAGCAGAGGTCAGCCCAGCAGCTGAATCTGGAACAACTTGCGGTTCCAAGCTCGTGTCTGGGTGCCTTTAATTGCAGATTCCCCTCATTGGCGGGGAAACTCTGGGTTAACTTCCCTCCTTGGCACCAGCATGGAATTAACCTCTCTGCCATGGGAGTAAGATGAGCCTCAATATTCACTGCACTTGAAGCTGATTTTTTTCAAATGTTGTTCTTTAATTTGGAACCTACATCTAAAGTACTCCAACTCTCACTGAAGCTACACACTGACAGCAGGCTCTCACATTCAATAATCACCATTGGTTACCATCACCTGTTAACTCTCAATGTTATGGCAAAATCAGGGTGACAATTTCCCCACCTATCAATTATAATAGCTTGCACCTCCTGCAAGTGTGACACTGTCACATCTTCTCAGTCACGCTTAGTTAACAGAAGAGGATTTCATTTATCCAGTAAATCAGTGGCCTTGGGGCATTCTTCAGTACAACATTCCGCTCTTAAAACACACAAATCATCCATCTCAGCATGAGAAACTCGAGGAGAATTCCAGTTGTAAGATGTCCAGTGGCCGCAAGTTATTTCATCTTGCATTAACTCTCCCTCCCTTTCCCCAGCTCGTTTATCTCACCTCAAGTTCTAACCCTACCTCTGTGCCATCAGGTGAAGCCTACAACTTCTTTTAGACATGGGGCAAAGACATGAGCGCAGCCATGTGCCAACCAAGGCCATAATCCAAAAAGAAGCCCCGATGCGATGCCAAATAAAACTGGGCAAAGGGGACGACAGTGAGGCACTTGGCCACCCCACAATTGCTTGTGCCATCAGACTGCCCCCTATCCATTACCACATGCCATTCCATCTTCGACCAACGGCTCAATGACCTTGCAGCATGAGCCCAGTGCACACGTACATGTGCAAAGCAATGAAACTTGTTTTCCTATTCACTAAAGAGTGTGAGCAGAGCAGATCTTATCAGTGGAAGAAATATCTTTTCATGCAAAGCTTCTCAACAAGAGGATGTATTTAAGGCAGCGTGGAAAAGGTGTTGGCATGCAGTCAATGGTTCTCAATCACTCTGTTATGTATAAATATTAATGACCAAGAAACAGTGATTTTTTTCACCACTCTCAATTTGAACTATTTCTTTTTCCGTGCCTGTTTTCAATGTGCATAATTGTAATTAAGTTCATTATTTATTCCAGTCTGTATAACAGCATCTTTCCAAAGGAAGTGGTGCGGTCTCCCTGTTAAGCTCTGATTTAGAGTATGACTAGTATCTATTCCTGTAAGTTGTTGTAGATGTAATATATGCACAAACTGCTTAATATAAAATTTTCAATAATATTCTGATTGTTTGTGTTTTATATGTTGTGAGAATTATCCTGTGCTTTAAACCTCTCTGAAATTCCTCTCCGGTGTTCACTGACTTACATTGACTTCTTGGCTTTACAACTCTCCGAGGTTTTCCCTGTTCTTTGCTCAAACAGTGTTGAGGGAAGATGGGGACACAGTTTCATCATTCGTCCAAAAATTAGCACCTCCAAACAAGGATCTCCAAAGGTTGCATTTCCCACCTGGTGCCAGGATTAAGGACATCTTCATGTGGCTGGAGAGGACCTTTTTAAAATTCATTTCATAGAATCCCTACAGTTCAGAAGGAGGCCATTTGGCCCATCAAGCCTGCACCGACTCTCAGACAGAGCATCTTATCCAGGCCCTCCCCCTATCCCATTCCCTTAATCCCACATGTTTGCCCCTCTAATCCCTCTAACCTACACATAAGGACCAATTTAATATGGCCAATCCACCTAGCCCACACATCTTTGGAGTATAACTGGAGCATCCAGAGGAAACCCATACTGACACAGCGAGAAAGTACAAACTCCACACAGTCGCCCAAGGCTGGAAGTGAACCCAGATGCCTTGCGCTGTGAGGCAGCAGTACGAACCACTGTGCCATTTATGGGATGTGGGTTGTTGGTGATCTGGACACATAAAAACTTGAAGCTCTCAACCCTTTCTACTTCATCCCATTGATGTAGACAGGGGCATGTTCTCCTTTATACTTCCTGAAGTCAATGACAATCGCCTTCATTTTGTTGACGTTGAGGAAGAGATTATTGTTGCACCAGTTCACCAGACTCTCTATCTCATTCCTGTACTCTGTCTTGTCATTGTTTGAGATCCGACCCACTACAGTGGTGTTGTCAGCAAACTTGGAGATCGAATCGGAGGGGAATTTGGCCACACAGTCATAGGTGTTAGAAGTATTATTAGTAGTGGACATGTTAGAAATATTATTAGTTAGTAGAAATGTTTGAAATATTGCCTAAATAGTTTATGTTGTCCCCACAGTAGAAGAAACAACTTCCATACCACAAATAGACAATAATCTAAGGGTTAAAAAGAATGGGGAAATTAATAGAGATGAAGTATTAGAGAACATAAGGGACTTAAATCTGGTAAACCCCCAGGACCATGTTCCCTTGAGTTCTAAAGAGACAACTGCAGAGATAGTGGATGTGCTAGCTATGATTTTCCAAAATTCCTCGGATTCAGCAACGATCCCACTAGTTTGGAAGTTGGCCATTGTTCCACTACTTTTCCAGAATGGAGGGAGAGGGAAAACAGTGAACTACAGGCCAGTCAGCTGAACATCAGTTGTTGGGGAAAGGCTGGAATCTATTAATAAGGAAGTCTTGACAATGCACTTAGAGAAGCGTAGTATGATTAGAACAAATCAAATAGTTTTACGAAAGGGAAATCCTATTTGACAAATTTATTGGAATTTTTTTGAGGATGTATCTAGTAGGCTACATGTGTACATCTGGATTTCCAAGAGACATTCAATAAGGTGCAGTTCAAAAGGTTAATAGGTAAAATAAGTGCTCAAGGAGTTGGAGGATAACATGTTACTGTCACTAAGAGGGAGTTTTAAACAGCCCTGATTTCTCCTCTCATCACATATAAGATGTTTCGCTTTTAATTTCCCCTTTATAAGCAGTGGCAGATTTCACAACCTGCTGATTTTGGTGTGATGTGATTTCTATTAATAAGCAAACTCCAGATTGAATAAACCCGGAGGGTTAGTGTATTTCCATTCACTCAAATGCAAGAGGAGAGTCATAACATCATCACCTTGCCACTTATACAATAAAGAGGGAGATAGAGAAAGAAAGATTTCCAGGCAAAGACCACACAGTAGATAATTATTATTTCACATGAGTTTAGAATCTAGTATCAATGTCCAGTGGTGTATTCCTTCACAGAGGCCGACAGGCTAAAAACTGATGCTAGATAATTCACTTTTCCAGCAGAGATGACTTCCATGCTGAGACTTTGATTTGATTTATTACTGTCACATATATTAGTATACAGTGAAAAATACTGTTTCTTGCATGCTATATGGACAAAGCATATCGTTTATGACACCAAGATTGGGGGAAAGGCAAATTGTGCGGAGGGTGTGGAGAGTCTGCAGAAGGATCTAGATAGGCTGGGCGAATGGGCCAGGAAATGGCAAATGGAATTTAATGTTGGCAAGTGTGAGGTGGTCCACTTTGGTAGGAAGAATGGTAGGAAGGACTATTACTTACGTGGCGAAAAACTGCAGCAGGCGACGGTGCAGAGGGACCTCGGGGTCCTTGTGCATGAGTCGCAAAAACCCAGCTTGCAGGTGCAGCAGGTGGTCAGGAAGGCAAATGGGATGCTGGCCTTCATAGCGAGGGGGATTGAATATAAAAGTAGGGAGGTCTTGCTGCAGCTGTATAGGGCATTGGTGAGGCCGCAGCTGGAGTACTGTGTGCAGTTTTGGGCGCCGCACCTGCGCAAGGATATTTTGGCCCTGGAGGGAGTGCAGAGGAGGTTTACTAGGCTGATACCGGAGTTGAGGGGATTGAGCTATGAGGAGAGGCTGAATAAACTGGGCTTGTACTCGTTAGAGTTTAGAAGAATGAGGGGAGATCTCATTGAGACGTATAAGATGATGAATGGGATGGATAGGATAGAGGTGGAGAGACTCTTCCCGCTCAAAAAAGACAGTAGGACTAGGGGGCACAGCCTCAAGATAAAGGGGAGGCGGTTTAGAACGGAGTTGAGGAGGAACTTCTTCACTCAAAGGGTGGTGAATCTCTGGAATTCTCTGCCCGTTGAAGTGGTGGAGGCTGCCTCACTAAATATTTTTAAGAAGCGGGTTGATGGGTTCTTGATAAGAGAGGGGATTAAGGGTTATGGGGAGAGGGCGGGAAAGTGGAACTGAGCCACGACAGATCAGCCATGATCTTATTGAATGGCGGGGCAGGCTCGAAGGGCTAGATGGCCTACTCCTGCTCCTATTTCTTATGTTCTTATGTTCTTATGTTTATAGAGAAGGAATGGAGAGAGTGCAGAATGTAATGTTACAGTCACAGAGTTGTAATGGACGTGCCAAAATAGGCATGCAGAGATGAATTAGCCTTGTAGGTAATGGTATAAAAGTTTAGACATTCTGTAGCAACAATGCAGATTGGGCCAAGCATTCAAACCTGGAGAGAAGCCCATTTTCTGAGCTGCTACTTGATGAATGGAAGGTGAGGGACAGATTTGCAGTGCAGCAAGACACTGTAACTGATTCTCCCAGCCAGGGGGCCATGTTACATGACACCCACCGCTCCACCTTGGCTTGACAAAAGGGATCTATTCCTTTGTCTGGGTTTCTGAGGCTGTTAATGTTCCAACATTATGAATGTGAAAGGATATTGCCTGTGCTCTGGGCAATAACTCAGCTCTGGTGGCCAGGTCGGATTACGTAATATAAATAGATAGTCTTTGTATAATTCGCCTTGAATTTAGTTTCTGCAGCCCACAAGTTCATTAGTGTCTCTCCAGAGATAACAAGGTGTCTAATTCTCTGACACTGCCGGAAAGGTCTTTTTGTTTGAACGTCATAGCCAGGCAGGGCTTTGGACAGTTTGTATATTCTTAGATGATAGCCATGAGGATATCTACGTATTATAAAAATATAGAGCTATTAGCCCCGTTACAATTAGCAGGGTGTGGATTGGTTAATGGATAGAAAATGCAGAGTGGGCAGGCAGTGACTAATGGAGTGTCACAACGATGTGCTAGGCCTCAGCTAGTTACTATCTATATTAGTGACTGAGATGAAGAGACCAAGATTAATGTATCAACCTTGCTGATGAACCAAACTGGATGAAGAGAAAATCTGTGGGGAGGACACAGAGAATCTGGAAAGCGATACAGACAGATTAGGTGAGTGGGCAATAAAATGACAGAGAATAATCATAGAATCCCTACAGTACAGAAGGAGGCCATTTGGTCCATCGAGTCTGCACCAACCACAATTCCACCCCGACCCGAGCCCTGTCACCCCATGTATTTACTTTGCTAATCTCCCGACACTAAGGAGCAACTAAATGGCCAATCAAACTAACCCGCACATCTTTGGACTGTGGGAGGAAACCTACGCAGACATGAGGAAAATGTGCAAACTCCACACAGACAGTCACCTGGAACTGAACCTGCGTCCCTGGCACTGTGAGGCAGCAGTGCGAACCACTGTGCCGCCATGCCGGGAAGTGTGAAGTTACTCATTTTGGTCAGATGACGAACAAAGCCGAATTTATTATGAAAGATGAGAAATTTGTTGGTGGTAATGTTGAAAGAGACTGGGCTGTGCAAAGCTAGCATGCAGGTTTGGCGAGCAATTAGAAAGACAAATGGCATCTTGGTCTTCATAGCAAAGGGACTGGAGCACAAATAAATAAGCCTTGCTACAACTGCACAGGGTTTTGGTAAGAGCACATCTGGAACATTGTGTGCAGTTTTGGTCTCCACATTTAAGAAAGGGTGGACTTGCATTGGAAGCAATACAACGAATGTTCCTTGGATTGGTCCCTGGGATGAGGGATTGTCCTACGATGAGTAAATGGGGCTGGCATTCTCTGAAGAAGAATGAGGGGGCAATCTCATTGAAACATACAGGATTCTGAAGGGGTTTGATAGGGTGGACGCTGAGAAATTGTTTCTGCTGATTCGATAATCTAAAACACAAGGGCATGGTCTCATGATAAAGGGTCGATCATTTAGGACTGAGAAGAGGATAAATGTTTTCACTCAAAGGGTTGAGAATCTATAGAATTCTCTATCCCAGTGGGTTGTGGATGTTTTGCTACGGAATATATTTAGGGCTGGGATAGACAGATTTTTGGTTTCTGGGGAATTAATGGATATGAAGATTGGGCATGAAAAAGGACTTGAAACACAAGGTCAGTCATGATCGTATTGAATAGCAAAAGACCTTATTGAAACATATATGATACTGATAGAAACATATAGGTGAGATACTGGGGAGAATGTTTCCACTTGTGGGAGATTGGAACACAGGTTAAGAGGCCTTCCTTTTAAAGTGGGAATTAGGAGACTTTATTTTTAATCTTAGATAGTCAATTCTTCCCCAGAAAGCAGTGAAGATCATGTCACTGAATTTATTCAAAGCAGCGTTGGATTTTTGATAAATAAGACAAGGGCCATGGAGGCAGGATGTTGGCAGACAGAAGTTGAGACTACAACCAGATCAGCTATGATCTTATAGAATGGTGGAGCAAGTTCAAAGGGCCAAATGGCCAAGGTCATGGGTTCAATCTCTGTGTGGCCAACGATACCACCATTGATGGCACCCGCTGTTTTGGGGCAGCAAAATGGGGCAGTAGTTATCACTGCTGCCTCACCGGTTTGATTCCAGCCTTGGGAGATTATGCAGAGTTTGTACATCCATCAAGTCTGCACTGACCACAATCCCACCCAGGCCCTATCCTCGTAACCCCACATGTTTACTCTGCCAATTCCCCTGACACTAAGGGATAATTTAGCATGCCCAATCAATCTAACCTGCACATTTTTGGGGTGTAGGAGGAAACCGGAGCACCCAGAGGAAACACACACAGATACGGGCAGAACATGCAAATCCACACCGTTACCCAAGGCCAAAATTGAACTCAGGTCCCTGGTGCTGTGAGGCAGCAGTGCTAACCACTGTGCCACCCTCCCCATGTCTGCATGAGTTTCCTCCAGGTGCTCTGTTTTCCTCTCACAGTCCAAAGGTGTGTAGGTTAGATGGATGAGTGATGGTAAATGCCTGAGGATATAGGGATAGGTGGAAGGGAGGATTGGGTGGGATGTTCTTTCAGAAGAGTTGGTGCAGACTCAATGACCTTTTTCTGCACTGTAGGGATTGTATGGTTCTCTGGCCTTACCCCTACTCCTAAGTCCTATGTTCCCAAGCCCTGAGCAACTGAAGACCTCACTTGTTTCAGGGTCTGAGCCTCCCTGACTGGGACTGCTTTGACCCTGAGCTCCCACAGCCCAGTCTGTGATGCTGGAGCTCACCACACCCCCAATGGGTAGGCAATGAGAAGGAGCTGGAAACCCTACAGTGGCAACTACTCCTCACACTGCCAGGCGGCGCTCTGCCTGGAGGACTCACCATTGGCCGGCAGCGCCCTGGCGTCACCAGTAATTAAGTATTCATGAGTATGCATGCGTCATAAATTATGCAAAACAGTGCAGAAAGTGCTATGTTGCTGATTCTCTTTGCTTTTTGCACCTTACTAACTTCCTACTTTAACCCAATTTGCAGACGAAATTAGGGTGAAAATGGGATAAATTTTCGCCTGGGAATGTTAAAGAGAGACAACCTAATAAATAATTAAAATGTACACAATATATTATTCATGAGAGCAGGTTTGTTCCCAATAAATTTCACGTTTAGCCGTTTATTTGGTCTCATTGCTTTTGCATTAAAGATGCACTGGATTTAACATGTTAAGACTATTAATAGTTTGCAAAAAAAACCTTTAATGTTGCTCAGACCAAATTAGCAGGCCTTCTGGGGTGATAGTGAATAATTGATCAGCTTTTGAATAAATGAAGAATTGTGCAGAGTTTCACAATTAATCTGAATTCACTCAGGCTTCAATTGTCATCTTGCTGCTGGCTGCAAATTGCAAAGAAAAGAGGAAATAAACTGCATCTGCATTGAGAGGCTGGGGATGCTCTGGCCTGCCATTGGCTGTCTAAGCTGTCAATCAGCGTCCCCCGGCCAAGCCCCGCCCCCTCCCCCTGACCGGGCCCGGGAGTGACGTCAGACGGAGCTGTCAATCAGCCGCTGCCGCTGCTGCTGCAGTCTTTGCAAAAGGAGCGGTACTGAGGCAAACGCTTGAAAGGTAAGGGTTAAGGGAGGGCGCTGGGGTCGCACGGACAGCGCGGGGCATCGGAATGCAACCGTTGCCCCTTGTTGCATCCCATCCCATGGTTTAATTGCAGCAGTTTTCCTTAATATTTGTCATTTTTCTCCCCCATAACCTTCATTTGACATAGAATGTCAGAGAGTTGTTGTTGTGGTGGAGTGGGGAGGGTGATGGAAGGAGGAGGAGGGGTGGGGAGGAATGAGGCAAAATTGAATATTGCTTTCCCCAAAAATGAAAGGTGGCTGGTCTTTTTCTATCGGGTGAGCAGCGGGCGACTGGGAATGATGTTGGTCTCTCTGGTCCATTCATTCTGTAGCCTGACTTGTCAGTGTTCAGGAGCAGGCAGCATCCGCTGGATTGCATCCGAGAGGAGAACACTCCTGGGCGGATGAGCCCGTGCTGGACCAGTCGCTGCTGCCTCCTCCAGCATCAGTGACAGTGGGATCGCCCTGTGCCTCTCCACTGCAGAGCTGTAGAGACATTGACATATTTCCTATTGACACACTGGCTGTTCCCGCACAAGACAAATTGTGTCAGAAATTAGCTATAAATAATTTACAATGTGAACTGTGAGGTGCATGTATAATGTATTCATTGCCACATCTTGACTGGCAAGAAATACAACGTATCCTAAACGTGAATAACATCAGCAGCATAGCCAGAAAATGGTTACCAGCTTGCAGTTTCTCTCCGGCAGAGGACAAGCGACCCCCAGCAGGAGTGCAGCGTTTCAGTTTCTAGAGGAACCCGGCCCACAGTTTATTTATAATCTGCCCAATAGAGGGCACAAGGCTGGCAGAGGGAGTGGGTAGATGTACATTGCTTCCACAAGGATAAGTCCCTTTCCTGTTTGAGGATTTCTGGCGAACAGTCAGTGTTGTCACTGGGCTTAAGTTACAACTAAACGAAGCAAAAATCAATGTCATTCGAAACACTTAACTGTCGTGTATTAATTTTCTGACTGCTACTTTTAATTTGTCCTCTACAACTGCTGAATTGACCAGTGCTGTATCCCAATGTTATACAGAGACAGAACCATCCCCACCAGTACTGTACCCCAGTATTATACAGAGACAGACCCGTCCCCACCAGCTGTACCCCAATGTTATACAGTGACAGAACCATCCCCACCAGTACTGCACCCCAGTGTTATACAGTGACAGACCCATCCCTATCAGCTGTACCCCAATGTTATACTGTGACAGACCCATCCCCATCAGCTGTACCCCAGTATTATACAGTGACAGACCCATCCCCACCAGTACTGCACCCCAGTGTTATACAGTGACAGACCCAACCCTATCAGCTGTACCCCAATGTTATACTGTGACAGACCTATCCCCATCAGCTGTACCCCAGTGTTATACAGTGACAGACCCATCCCCACCAGTGCAGTACCCCAGTGTTATACAATGACGAGACCTGTCCTAGCAGTACTGTACCCCAGTGTTGTACAGTGACAGACCTGTCCTCACCAATACTGTACCCCAGTGTTATACAGTGACTGACCTGTCCCCACCAGCACTGTACCCCATGTTATACAGTGACTGACCTGTCCCCACCAGCACTGTACCCCATGTTATACAGTGACTGACCTGTCCCCACCAGTACTGTATCCCAGCGTTATACAGTGACTGACCTGTCCCCACCAGTACTGTATCCCAGCGTTATACAGTGACAGACCCATACCCACCAGTACTGTACCCCAGTGTTATACAGTGACAGACCTGTCACCACCGGTACTGTACCCCAGTGTTATACAGCGACAGATCCATCCCCACCAGTACTGTCCCCAGTGTTATACAATGACAGACCCATCCCCACCATTACTGTACCCCAGTGTTATACAATGACAGACCCGTTCCCACCAGTACTGTACCCCAGTGTTATACAATGACAGACCCATACCCACCAGTACTGTATCCCAGTGTTATACAGTGACAGACCCATTCCCACCAGTACTGTATCCCAGTGTTATACAGTGACAGACCCATTCCCACCAGTACTGTATCCCAGTGTTATACAATGACAGACCCATTCCCACCAGTACTGTACCCCAGTGTTATACAATGACAGACCCATACCCACCAGTACTGTATCCCAGTGTTATACAGTGACAGACCCATTCCCACCAGTACTGTATCCCAGTGTTATACAGTGACAGACCCATTCCCACCAGTACTGTATCCCAGTGTTATACAATGACAGACCCATTCCCACCAGTACTGTACCCCAGTGTTATACAGTGACAGACCCATTCCCACCAGTACTGTACCCCAGTGTTATACAGTGACAGACCTGTCCCCACCATTACTGTACCCCAGTGTTATACAGTGACAGACCTGTCCCCACCATTACTGTACCCCAGTGTTAGACAGTGACAGACCCATTCCCACCAGTATTGTACCCCAGTGTTATACCACATCAAAAGACTTCAGTAAGGCCTTTGACAAGGTCCCTCATGGTAGATGGTGAAGTCACATGGGATCAGAGGTGAGCTGGCAAGGTGGATACAAAACTGGCTCGGTTCAAGAAGACAGAGGGTCGCAGTGGAAGGGTATGTTTCTGAATGGAAGGCTGTGACAAGTGGTGTTCCTCAGGGATCAGTGCTGGGACCTTTGCTGTTTATAACATATGTAAATGATTTGGAGGAAAATGTAACTGGATTGATTAGTAAGTTTGCGGACGACGCAAAGGTTGGTGGATTTGTGGATAGAAATGAGGACCATCAGAGGATAGAGCAGGAAATAGATCAGTTGAAGACTTGGGCGGAGAGATGGCAGATGGAGTTTAATCCGGACAAATGCGAGGTAATGCATTTTGGAAAGTCTAATACAGGTAGCAAATAAATGGCAGAACCCTTAGGAGTATTGATAGGCAAAGGGATCTGGGTGTACAGGTACATAGGTCACTGAAAGTGGCAATGCAGGTGGAGAAGATAGTCAAGAAGGCATAGGGCATGCTTCCCTTCATTGGCTGGAGTATTGACTTTAAAAATTGTCAAGTCATGTTGATGCTTTATAGAACCTTAGTGAGGCTGCACTTGGGATATCGTGTTCGATTCTGGTCACCATACTACCAGAAGGATGTGGAGGCTTTGGAGAGGATACAGAAAAGATTTACCAGAATGTTGCCTGGTATGGAGGGCATTAGCTATGGGGAGAGTTTGGAGAAACTTGGTTTGTTCTCACTGGAGCGACGGAGATTGAGGGGAGGCCTGATGAAAGTCTACAAGATTATGAGAGGCATGGACAGAGTGGATAGTCAGAAGCTTTTTTTCCCAGGGTTGAAGAGTCAATTACTAGGGGCACAGGTCTAAGGTGCGAGGGGCAAGCTTTAAAAGAAATGTTCGAGGCAGATTTTTTACACAGAGAGGGATGGGTGCCTGGAACTCATTGATGGGGAGGTAGCGAAAGCTGATATGGTAGTGACTTTTAAGTGACTTGTCTTGACAAGTATATTAATGAGATAAGAATAGAGGGATATGGTCCCTGGAAGGGTAGGGGGTTTTAGTTAAGTTGGGCAGCATGGTCAGTGCAGACTTGGAGAGCCAAAGGCCTGTTCCTGTGCTGTAATTTTCTTTGTTCTTTGTTTGTTTGTCTTAACAGACCTGTCACCACCAGTACTGTACCCCAGTGTTATACAATGACAGACCCATCCCCACCAGTACTGTACCCGTGTTATAGTGACAGACCCATCCCACCAGCACTGTACCCCAGTGTTATACAATGACAGACCCGTCCCCACCAGCACTGTACCCCAGTGTTATACAGTGACAGACCCATCCCACCAGTACTGTACCCCAGTGTTATACAGAGACAGACCCATCCCACCAGTACTGTACCCCAGTGTTATACAGTGACAAACTTGTCCCCACCAGTACTGTATCCCTGTGTTATACAGTGACTGACCTGTCCCCACCAGCATGGTACCAGTTAGCCAGCCTCAGCTGGTTTTTGAATTTTTCAGACAACAGATATCTTTTGCGTGGGGATATCCTAACTATAATCATGCAAAGTTCTCTACCTCAGGAAATTTTCCTTTAAATTGAAATATTGTGCATTTCACTCTGTCATTTAAGAACCTGATTCAAGAAGAGAATGGGGTACCAGGGAATTATAGGCCAGTCGGCCAACATCTGCTATTGGGAACAATAGAGCCTAGAGTTAAAGATAAGAGTCTAATATATTGAAAAATTTCAGCTGACCAGGGACAGAGGTACGGTTTTGTATCAAGTAGATTATCTGATTAATCTAATGAATTGTTTTGGGGTGACAAATAGTGAGTAGATTTCCAGGAGGCATTTGAGTTCCTGATTAGAGACTGCTAAAATTGAAGCTGATGGAATAGAAGGCAAATTATTCACCTTGTTAGGAAAATGTCTGAGGGACAGGAGGCAAAGGTTGGGTAAATGGGCAGATACTCTTGTTGCAGAATGTGACCGGTGATGTTCCACAAGCATCCTTGTTAGCGCCTCAACTGTTCATTATTCTAAAGACGAAAGAGAGATAGAGCAAAGCCTTGGCCTGAGAACTCCCTCTCCCACAACTCATTTGCTCCCACCCACCTCCAAATTCATCAGGACCATTCTTACCCTCTCTGCCCAGAGGCCTGTAGCCCCACGATTGGCTTGCGGAGTTACTGAAGACATACAAAGCGTGAAGCTGATGTCCTCCGTGTGTCAAGAGGCTAACAGTAGCATTCACTGTGTTTATCCCGGAATGGGATAGAAAACCATCTCCAAACTTGCTGCTGGCACAAAGGTAGGCAGCGTTTTAAGCAGTTTAGATAGAAGCGGAACATTGTGAAGAGATATTTATAGATTAAGTGAATGAGTAAAACTAAGGCCCAACACATTTCAATGTGGCAAATGTGAGATTATCCACTTCAGATGTCAAAAGGATAAATCAGGAATTTGTAAATGGTAAAAAAAACTAGAAAAAGTCTGACAACACCAGGTTTAAGTCCAACTGATTTATTTGATAGTAAACTCACAAGCTTTCGAGGTTTCTCTCTTCTTCAGGTGAATGGAACTCTCCTGAAGAAGAGGGACACCTCAAAAGCTAGTGAGTGTACTATCAAATAAATCAGTTGGACTTAAACCTGGTGTTGTCAGACTTTTTACTGTGTTTACCCCAGTCCAACGCAGGCATATCCATATCAAAAAAACTAGAGACAGGGAGACCCAAATAACCTTGGTGGTTCATATATGAAGATCATTAAGATGTTTTGAAGAAGGAAGCGAGGGGTGCAGTGGTAATATCACCAGACTGGTAATCCAGAAACCAATGTTCTGGGGATACAGGTTCAAATCCCACCACAGCAGCGAGTGGAATTTAAACTCAAGTCATAAAAGCTAGCCTCAGTAATAGTGACCATGTAACTGTTGTTGATTTCTGTAAAAACCCATCTGGTTCACTAATATTCTTTAGGAAAGGGAATCTGCCGTCCTTGTTTGGTCTGGCCTACATGTGATTCCAGAGCTACTGCGATGTGGTTGATTTTTAACTGTCCTGTGAAATGGCTGAGTGAGACACTTGGTTGTATGAAATCACTACAAAACATACCAAAGGAATGAAACTGGATGAACCACTTGACATCGATCGAGGCACCAGAAATCAGAACTGCAAACCTAACTCTATTAACCCTACAAAGTCCTCCTTAATAACATCTGGGAGCTCGTGCCAAAATTGGGAGAGCTGTCTCTCAGACTAGTCCATCAGCAGCCTAACATAGTCATTCCCACAGAATCATAGCTTGCAGACAACACCCCACACACCACCATTACCATCCCTGGATATGCCCTGTTCCACTGGCAGGACAGACCCAGCAGAGGTTTTGGCACAGCGGTATGCAGGCAGGAGGGAGTTGCCCTGAGAGCTCTCAATATCAAATCCGCTCCCCTTGAAGTCTCATGGCACTGGGTCAAACACGGACAAGGAAACCTCCTGCTGATTACCACACACTGTTCTCTCAGCTGGTGAATCAGCTCCTCCATGTTGACACCATTTTGGAGGAAGCACTGAGGGTGGTGGATGCAGAATGGGCTCTGGGTGGGGACTTCAATGTCCATCACCAAGAGCGGCTCAGTGGTTCCACCACAAACCGAGCTGGCTGGGTCCTCAAGGACTTCGCTGCTTGACTGGGACTGCGGCAGGTGGTGAGAGAACCAACAAGAGGGAAATTGTACTTGACTTCATCCTCTCCAACCTGCCTGTCACAGATACACCCGTCCATAACAGTATCAGTAGGAGTGACCACTGCACGGTCCCTATAAGAACATAAGAAATAGGAGCAGGAGTAGGCCATCTAGCCCTTCGAGCCTGCCCCGCCATTCAATAAGATCATGGCTGATCTGAAGTGGATCAGTTCCACTTTCCCTATGGAGACAAAGTCCTGTCTTCACATTGAGGATAGTCTCCATCTTGTGGTTTTATACTGTCACCGTGATAAATGGGATAGATTTTGAACAGATCTAGCAACATAAGGCAGAAGGGGATCTTATTGAAACATATAAGATGATTAGAGGTTTAGATAGGGTGGATAGTGATAGCCTTTTTCCTCTGATGGAAAAATCTAGCACGAGGGGGCATGGCTTTAAACTAAGGGGGGGTAGTTATAGGACAGATGTCAGGGGTAGGTTCTTTACCCAGAGGGTGGTGAGGGATTGGAATGCCCTGCCTGCTGCAGTTGTAAATGTGCCTAGTTTGGGGGCGTTTAAGAGGTCTGTGGACAGGTTTATGGACGAAAAGGGATTGGTTTAGGTTAGTGGGTCATTGTTGTTGTTTTTTTTTAACTGGTCGGCGCAACATCGTGGGCCGAAGGGCCTGTTCTGCGCTGTAATGTTCTATGTTCTATGTTCTATGTTCTATGTTCTAGAACATCCATGAGGTGCTGTGGGCCATCAGCCGCAGAATTGTACTCAACCACAATCTGTAACCTCATGGCCCGGCATATCCCCCACTCTACCATTCCCACCAAACCAGGGGATCAACCCTGGTTTAATGGAGAGTGCAGGAGGGCGTGCCAGGCACAACACCAGGCATACCTAAAAATGAAGTGTCAACCTGCTGAAGCTCCAACACAGGGCTGCTTGTCTGCCAAACAGCATAAACAGCAAGTAATAAACAGAGCTAAGAGATTCCACAACCAATGGATCAGGTCTCAGCTCTGCAGTCCTGGCACGTCCAGCCCTGAATGGTGGTGGACAATTAAACAACTCACTGGAGGAGGAGGAGGCCCCACAAATATCCCCATCCTCAATGATGGAGGAGCCCAGCACATCAATGCACGAGATAAGACTGAAGAATTCACAACAATCTTCAGCCTGAAGTGCCGAGAGGATGATCTATCCCAGCTTCTTCCAGAGGTTCCCGGCATCACAAATGTCACTCTTCAGCCAATTGGAATCATTCCTTGTGATATCAAGAAAGTGCTGAAGGCACTGGATGCTGCAAAGGCAGTGGGCCCTGATAATATTCCAGCAATAATACTGAAGACTTGTGCTCCAGAACTTGCCGTTCCCCCAGCCAAGCTCTTCCAGCTACAACACCGGCATCTACCCGGCAATGTGGAAAGGTATGTCCTGTCCACAAAAAGCAGGACAAATCCAATCTGGTCAATTGCTGCCCCATCAGTCTACTCTCAATCAACAATAAAATGATGGAAGGTGTTGTTAACAGTGATATCAAGTGGTGCTTACTCAGAAATAACCTGATCAGTGATGTTCTGAGGCAAAGGGATATCACCACCTGGAAGTTCCCCTGCAAGTCACCTGCTGTCCTGACTTGGAAATATATCATCGATCCTTCACTGTGAAAATGCTAGATCTCCCTCCCTAACAGCACTGTGGGTGTACCTACGTCACATGGACTGCAGGGGTTCAAGAAGGCAGCTCAGCACCACTTTCTCAAAGGGCAATTAGGGATGGGCAATAAATGGTGGCCTAGTCAGCAATGCCCACACCCCGTGAAAGAATAAATTACCAAAAATACATAAAAGGCTAATGGAGTGTTGCTGTTTCTATTGAGAGGTCTGATATACAGGGTGGGGGAGTTATGCTTCTGCTAAACAAAGCCCAGGTTCGACCACACCTGGAGTCACTATGAGTAGTTCTAGGCTCCAGGCCCCAGGAAGGACATATTGGCCTTGGAGGGAGCATAGCATTGCACTCAAAGGATTCAATTTCAAGGAGAGGTCACAAAACCAGGTTGGCATTCCTTGGAATTTGGAAGATTAAGGGATAATTTGATCCAAGGCACCAAGAAGGGCAGACAGGTTAGATTGGAGGAAACCATTTCCGTCAGTTGGGAATTCTAGGATTAAGGGACAGCGTCTAAAAATTAGACACAGACCTTCAGGAATGCAGTTCAGAAACACTTCTACACTCAAAGGGTAACAGAAAGTTGGAGTTCTGTTCTAAATATGGCTCTTAGTGTCATTAGTTAATTTTCAATCTGAGTTTCATAGATATAGCCAAAGATATTAAGGGTTATGGGTAACATTTTGATACAGGAGTAGAACATAGAACATTACAGCGCAGTACAGGCCCTTCGGCCCTCAATGTTGCACCGACCAGTGGAATGAATCTAATGACCCTCTAACCTAAACTATTCCAATATTATCCATATGCCTATCCAATGACCATTTGAACGCCCTTAAGTAAGGGGCAGCATGGTGGCATAATGGTTAGCACTGCTGCCTCACAGCCCCAGGGGCCAGTGTTCAATTCCCGATTTGGGTCAGTGTCTGTCTGGACTTTTCACGGTCTTCTCAGGCCTGTGTGGGTTTCCTCTGGGTGCTCCGGTTTCCTCCCACAGTCTGAAAGATGTGCTGGTTTGATGCATTGGCCATGCTAAATTCTCCCTCAGTGTATACAAACAGGCGCCGGAGTGTAGCGACTCGGGGAATTTCACAGTAACTTCATTGCAGTATTAATGTAAGCCTACATGTGACTAATAGCTAACTTTAACTTTAAGGTCATAGATCAGCAGTGGCCTTGGTGAATGGTGCTCCAGGCTCAAGGGAATCCAATGAGCGCTATTTGTTAGCTAAGGTTCAGATGCTGGCATTTCTGACCTGACTCAGAAGGTTATTGATTTTCTGGAGATTACTGAGTGAGTGCTACATTGTCAGAGGTGCTTTCTTCCACTGAAACATAAAACTGAAGCTCCGATTGCTGTCCCTTGTGAAGCAAAGGATCCCATAGAAGTTTCTATCTGAAGGTCAGGAGAGCTCTCCCTGGTGCCCGGGCCAATGTTTATCCCTCAGTCAACATTGCAGAAACAGAAATACAAAAACAAAATACTGCTGGAAATCTGAGACAGGAATGAAAAAAAAGCTGGAAAAACTCAGCTGGTCAGACAACACCTGTGAAGAGAAAGTGTACACACTTCAGAGCAATGACCTTTCTTCAAAACGCCACGATGTTGTCTGATCTGCTGAGTTCATACAGTTTTTTTGTTGTTATTTATTGTAACTAAAATAGATCTGGTTGTTATCACATCACTGTTTGTGGGAGCTTGCTGTGCACAAAATGGCTGCCACGTTTCCTACATTACAACCGCAAACATACTTGAAAGGTATTTCACTGGCTGCAAAGTGCTTTGTGATGGTCGGTGGCTGTGGAAGGTGCTAGATCAATGCAAGGCTTTCTTCCTACATGTGACTCTCAATGTACAGGATTGCTTGACGTGCTTGCAGAGATTGTCGATGCTGAAGTCAAGTTAGTGACATGGTTACCAGTCAACTTTGAGGTTTTCGGAGCCAACCCTCTTGCACCTTCCCCACCCCCTCCAAGAAATCGATACCAGCACCTCCAACTTCGTTCTCCCAACAAACGTGCCCTCCCACAGTCCTGTACCTCTTCACCCAACACCGCCCTACATTCCTTCTTGTGCAAGCATAGTTCATGAACCTTGTCATGGGAATTCATGAATAGAAGTAGGCCATTCAGCCCCTTGAGCCTGTTCCACCATTCAATGAGATCATGGCTGATCTGTGGCCTAACTCCATATATCTGCCTTTGGCCCATATCCCTCAATACCTTTGCTTAATAAAAATTTATTTACCTGAGATTTAAAATTAGCAACTGATTTCGCATCAACTGCCAATTATAGAAGAGTGTTCCAGACCTCTCCCTCTGTGTGTAGCAGTGCTTCTTCACATCTTTCAGGAAAGATTTGACCCTCATTTTTAGACTAGGCCCCCTTGTTTTAGAATCTCCAATCATGGAAACTGTTTATCTTTATCTACCCTGTTTTTTGCTGTTAATATCTTGAAGGCTTCATTCATATCACCCCTTAACCTTCTAAGTTCCAGAAAAAACAGGTATGATTTATGTAATCTCTCCCCAGAACTAAACCTCTGAATCCAAGTATCATTCTTGTAAACCTACACTGCACTCTCTCCAAGGCCAATATACCCTTCATAAGATGCGATGCCCAGATCAAATCACCGTGCTTCAGTGACATCTAACCAGGGTCTTGGAGAGCTGCCATGATGTGGAGATGCCGGGGTTGGACTGGGGTGTGCACAGTAAGAAGTCTCACAACACTAGGTTAAAGCCCAACAAGTTTATTTGGACTCACGAGCTTTCAGAATGCTGCTGTGTCATCAGGTGAAGGATGAAGCTCTGAAAGCTCGTGATTCCAAATAAACCTGTTGGACTTTAACCTGGTGTTGTGAGACTTCTTACAGTGGCCACCCCAGTCCAACGTCAGCATCTCCACATCATTTAAATAGAGGGACATGGAAATTCTCCAAAAGCAGATGACAGAGTTATTCTCACTGTGCTGCCTCACAACTACAGGTATCCATGGTGATAGCATATGATGCATATCAACCAGTGGTATCCATGGCGATAACATATGAACTGCTGGTATCCATGGTAATCATAGAATCCCTACAGTGCAGAAAGAGGCTATTCAGCCCATCGAGCCTGCACAAACAACAAGCCCATCCACGCTGTACCTTGCTACCCCACATATTTACTCGCTAATCCACTGATACAAAGGGTCAATTTAGCATGGCCATTCCACCGAACCTGCACATCTTTTGGACTGTGGGAGAAACCAGAGCATCCGGAGAAAACCCACACAGACATGGGGAGAATGTGCAAACTCCACACAGACAGTGACTCAAGGCCGGAATTGAACCCTGGTCCCTGGCACTGTGAAGCAGCAATGCTAACCATGATTCCCCCCAGCAACACATGCTGCCTCCTAACATTGCGTATTCGGGGTGGCAGCGTGTAATGTTTTGGTAATCCTTTTTATCTGTGGTGACAGCCTATGTTGCCCTGGTGACCTGTGGTATCCATGGCAAAGTTAAATTCTCACACCGAGCATGTGGAGGGCTGAACTGTGGGGAGTCTGCTGTCACAGCTCACTATCTGCTGACGTTAATTCAGTGTCGAATTGACTCATGGTTTGTTTCCATTTTCTAACAGAACAGGATCACAGCCTCAAATTGAAGCTTGTAGGAGGAGGTGAGAGAGAGAGGGCACAGAGAGTGCAGAGAGCTTTCTGGGGGTGTAAGAGCAGCTCTGCGATTCCTTCGATTTGGAGGAAAGAAAGAACCTTCATTCAATCAGCATCTTCTGTAACCTCAGTTAATGTTGGGGAGAATTATAAAACAGGAGATATAGCTGTACAGGCGCATAGCTTCTTGAAAGTGGAGTCATTGGTGGACAGAGTGGTGAAGAAGGCATTCGGCCTGCTTGGTTTCATTGGTCAGAACATTGAATACAGGAGTTGGGACATCTTGTTGAAGTTGTACAAGACATTGGTAAGGCCACATACTGTATACAGCTCTGGTCACCGTATTATACAAAGGATATTATTAAACTAGAAAGAGTGCAGAAAAGATTTATCGGGATGCTACTGGGACTTGATGGTTTGAGTTACAAGGAGAGGCTGGAGAGATTGGAACATTTTTCTCTGGGAGTGTTTAGGGTTTAGGGTTGATCTTATAGAGGTCTATAAAATAATGAGGGGCAAAGATCAGCTAGATAGTCAACACCTTTTCCCAAACGTAGGGCAAAACAAGAGGACATAAATTTAAGGTGATAGGGGAGAAATACAAAAGCGACTAGAGGGGCAATTTTTTCACTCAGAGGGTGGTGAGTGTCTGGAACAAGAGGTAGTAATGGAGGCAGGTACAATTTTGTCTTTTTTGAAAGCATTTAGACAGTTACATGAGTAAGACGGATATGAGCCAAATGTGGGCAATGGGGACTATCTTACTAGTAAAAACTGGGTGGCATGGACAAGTTGGGCCAGAGGACCTATTTCCATGCTGTAAACCGCTACGTAAACAGCTAAGTTCTTTATGGTCGCTGGAATACTTTTCAAATGTAGTCATGTGAAATGTACATGGAATTACATCAAATTTTACACCATTCAATCAGGCCTCCGTCCAAGGTTAACGTGGTCCACATTTTACTTCAAGTCATCCCATCAGTTTACCCTTCCCTTTGAACAGACAGACATTAATGAACAAGCAGGATAGCAAATCTGGACGTGGTCATTCACTGTCACTTTGTTGGTGAGGAATCCCAGGGAAGTTCTACAGCCCCACAGTGCAGGGAATGAGGCCAAGATTGAGAAAAATAAGCAGAAAGGTTTGACAATTTGGGACTAGCTGGGAGGATATCATGGTCGCCATTGACCAGTTGGGCCAAAGGGCCTGTTTTTAGGCTGTATTGCCCTATGACTCTATTGCTGGAATTCTACCACCCTGCCCGCCACAGGAATCAGAACTGGCAAAGGACAGACAATGGGAAGGTCCATTCATTTCGGGCAGGATTTTCCAGTCTCGGGTCAAGCGAGGCAGTAAAATCCTGTCCCGTGATTCTATAAGTCTAAACAATGCTTGGCTTTGAAAAACACGAGATCCCAGAAAGCAGGGAAGTTTGAGGAAGAGGAGGGATCTGCAGTCAATGAATTGGTGAACAATGAGATACGGAATCTTGATTTCAGCTGAATTAAGAAAGGGGATACCCTGTGATACACTCGGATGTAGCATCAAACCTGAATGGCAAGTTTTGTCTCTGTGTCTCTTTTCTCAGGTTGTGAGGGAAGGAGGAATGAGAGGAATGTTGCTTGGGACTTTAGCGACAGAATTAGACTCATCAGAGTCCTTTTGCTAGATCTCAAATATGCCTACTCATGTCACCAAATTGTTCAACTCTTGCTCCAGAAATCCATCTAATTGCCTCTTGACCCATTGATGCACATGCTTTTTGGTCACTAATTGATTATCCCTTGTGCCTAAATACATCACCACATTTCTCCTAACCTCCTCTCTTTGATTTGCAACTCTCAGCCTTCCCTCTGTTATCTCTGGACTCAGCCATTCCAATGGACAATGACTGGCATCCACTTTGTGCCCCTGGAAAGTTCTGTACATCCAAAACCTTTCTGCCCCTATCCCAACTCACCAAGTCCCATTCATTCATGGGACATGGGCATTGCTGGCTAGCTGGTATTTATTACCAATTCCTAATTGTCCTTGGAGAACAGTTGAGAGTCAAACACATTGCTGTGTCTCTGGCGTCACATGTAGGCCAGACCAGGGAAGGACAGCAGATTTCCTTCCCTAAAGGACATTAGTGAACCAGATGGGTTTTTCCGACAATCATTTCATGGTCATCAGTAGATTCTTAATTCCAGATTTTTTTTATTGAATTCAAATTCCACCATCTGTTGTGGTGAGATTTGAACCCAGGTCCCCAGAATATTAGCTGAGTTTCTGCATTAATAGTCTAGCGATAATACCACTAGGCCATCGCCCGTTATGCTCAGTAACCTACCTTGATTAAGAATCTGGCAATACCTCAGTTTCAAAATTCTCAACCTTGAGTTCAAATCCCTCTATGGGAAGTTGAAGTTCGTGGAACTGAAGACAGATTCCTGCCCTGGATGGGAAATTAGCCGCACAGCAGGAGACAGAGAGTCGAGATCAATGGGCAGTTGCACTAACTGACAGAATAAATGACTTACAATGTCCCCCTAGGATCTGTGGAATTTCAGCTATTGTTGTATTTCTTAGACTTTGGGATAAAAAGCCACAAGTCCATATTGATAAATGTCACAAAGATAAGGATGTTTTGTGTGCACTGTGGATGGAAGCATAAAATAGCAAGGAGAGACTGATAGATTAAATGAATGGGCAAAACTAGCAAATGTAGTTAAATCTGACATCCTCCACTTGGAGAAAACAGGGTCATGTCTAACAGAGAAAAGCTAGAAAACAGTGAAGGCTTAAAGAGACTCGTGGTCCAGGTACATCAAGCATTACAATGTCATGAAAGGTATTTAAAATAATCACAAAGGCAAGTAGAATGCAGTCTGCTATATCTACAGAACGAGAATACTGGGGGATGGGGAGGAGAGAAGACGTACTCCAGTTTAACTAAGCCCTGTGTAAACCAGACCTATAAGAAGTCTCACAACACCAGGTTAATGGTATGTTGTGAGACTTATTACTGCGCTTATGCAGTCCAACACTGGCATGTCCACATCATAGATCAGACCTGGCAGTGAGCAGTTCTGGGCAGCAAGCCTTAGGGAGGATATTGCCCTTGGAAAGGTTCGGGTAAAATTATGAGAAACAAACTAGGGTCTGTTTCCCTGGAATTTACCAGGGAAATTCAGTGGTGATTTGATTGAAGATTTCAAAATATTGAGAGGAAGAGAGAAGATGGATGGAGAGAAACTATTTTGTAGAGGCAGTGGCTTGAGAGGTCAAGTCTAACAATTGGAGCCAGACCTATCAGTAGTGAAATTAGAAAATAATTTGACACAGCGAGAATACTCAAGAATCGGAACTCTCTTCCACCAATAATGCAAGGTCAATTGTTAAATTTGAATCTGAGATTGATAGATTTTGTTACTCAGAGGTTTTAAAGGACATGGGATAAGAATGAGTAGATGGAGTTAGGTCGCAGATAAGCCATTGAATGGTGCAATGGGCTTAATAGGCCAAATGGCCTCCTCCTGTTCTTATATTTTTATGTGCCAGCAGCGACCACTTGGGTCAAATGGTTAGCTTCTGTGTTATGTATAAAATGTGATACTGTCTGTAGGATCTTGCAGTCGGTACTGACTCCTGTCCTTGGCTCCGTATCTACTGTCTGTCACTTCAGTTCACTGTGTGCGAGATGTTTCACAATGATTCGGAAAGATATCGCAGGATAAATTGAAATTGTTTTGTCAGCTTTACCCTGTGATTAAGGAGAATAATTTTACTTTGGGTAGATGGCTTCAGCTACAGATCCCCGCTTTGGACAGAAAGAATCATCAGATCAGAACTTTGATTACATGTTCAAGATCCTGATAATTGGGAACAGTAGCGTGGGCAAAACCTCTTTCCTGTTTCGATACGCCGATGATTCCTTCACCCCAGCGTTTGTCAGCACTGTTGGAATTGACTTCAAAGTGAAGACCATTTACCGGAATGAGAAAAGGATCAAGCTGCAGATCTGGGTAAGAGATGTTTACCATCTTTACATTTCCTTTGTTAACATCTTCACAGAGCTCCCAGCAACATGATGGCTGATTTAGCTGCCTTAGGTGAAATTAATTCAGGAAGATCCCATTTCAGTACATGCTGTCGCTAAGTCCCCCCCCCGACACTCCACAGAGTAACATGAGATGAAATTGAGATGTGTTCATCGAATCTTACAGTGCAGAAGGAGGCCATTCAGCCCATCAAGTCTGTCCACTCTCCAGCTCAGTTTAAAGTGTTTTTATTAGTGTCACAAGTAGGCTTACATTAATACTGCAATGAAGTTACTGTGAAAACTTCTCCCTCAGTGTACCGAACAGGTGCCAGAGTGTGGCGACTAGGGGATTTTCATAGAATCGTTGGATTCTACATGCAGAAGGAGGTCATTTGGCCCATCGAGTCTGCATCGACCATAATCCCACCCAGCCCTATCCCTGTAACCCCATGCATTTACCCTAGCTAGTCCCCCTCACATTACGGGACAATTTAGCATGGCTAATCCACCTAACCTGCACATCTTTGGACAGTGGGAGGAAACCAGACCACCTGGAGGAAACCCACGCAGACATGGGGAGAACATGCAAATTTCACACAGACAGTGCCCAAGCCGGGAATCGAACCTGGATCCCTGAGGCTGTGAGGCAACAGTGCTAACCACTGTGCCACCGTGCCATGTTGTTGGGGCAATAGCCCTGTCCGATCAAGCCAAGCCCTGCCTGTCTTAGACATGGAGAATACTGACACTGCATCATCAAACATTGGTAAAGTATTTTATCCCCAAGTTCTGGTTGATAATTCCTGGATGAGAAGGCAGTTAGGAACCAGTTCCCTGGCTGGTGTGTGCATCTTACAGTTAGGAGATCTTTAAATTGTTTGGCAAGATGAGCTTTGTCCATAAGGGGCAGGCAGATGGAAGAGGAGAGAGGAGGCAAAGGAGAGGAATAGTTCAGGTGTGTCTGAGAAATGTACAAAATCATCAAATCTCCCCACAGCCCCCAAGCTCCATAACATCTCCAGCCCTTCTCAATCCACTGAGAACTCTGCAGTCATCCAATTCTGGAATCAAACATCTCTTTAACCCTTCACTCCACCGTTGGTTGCTGTGCATTCAGCCATCAAACATTCCCACATCTCTGTCCCTTTACGACGTTCCTCGAAACGTATTATTTTGGCCCAGTTTTGGGTACCAATATCTCAAACTGTGGCTTGGTGTGATTTATTTTGCTTGATAACAGTCCCCTGGAGTGCAGTGGGACGTTTAACGCCTTAATAAAGGTGTCACAGACTCACAAATGGCTGTTGTTGCTCAGTGAATGAATTAAATTTGGAGATTTAACTCAGGGTTTAATGATTGTTCTTCCTATGTACTTACTGCAGGATACGGCTGGTCAGGAGCGATATCGAACCATCACCACAGCTTACTACCGTGGTGCTATGGGCTTTATCCTGATGTATGACATTACCAATGAAGAATCCTTCAACGCTGTCCAGGACTGGTAAATATCCTGCAGGTTCTTGTTTGGGAAAAGTTGTAAATCATAGCATCTTAAAGCAAATATGGAGACCATTCAGCCCATCGTGACTGTGCCAATGCTTTGCTAATAAATCCCACATTCCTTGTCCTTCTCCATAGCTCTCATTTTCTTCCCTTCAAGTATTTGTCCAAACACCTTTTGAAAGATTTTTTAACTTGTTTCATAGGAACTGGGTCTTGCTGGCAAGAAGTCTCACAACACCAGGTTAAAGTCCAACAGGTTTATTTGGTAGTAAACGCCACTAGCTTTCGGAGCGCTGCTCCTTTATCAGGTGCGTGGCAACCTGGTGTTGTGAGACTTCTTACTGTGTTTACCCCAGTCCAATGCTGGCATCTCCACATCTTGCTGGCAAGGCCATCATTTGTTGCCCATCCCTAATTGCCCCTTGAACTGAGTGTCTCGCTCAGCCATTTTGGAGGGCAGTTAAGAGTCAACTACATTGTGGTGGGTCTGGAGTCACATGTAGACCAGACTGGGTAAGGACGGCAGGTTTCCTTACTGAAGGAATTTCCCGTCATGACTGAACCAGGTGGGCTTTTACAACAGCTGATGCAGCATTACTGAGCCTAGCTTTCAATCCCAGATTGCTTTTAACTGATTCATTGAATTGATGAATTAATTGAATTTATTAATCAGTTGAGTTGAAAATCCACCAGTGGTGAGATTTGAACCCTGGACTCTGGGGTATTAGCCTGGGCCTCTGGACTACTAGTCCAAAGACATTATCACTACACCACCAAGTCCCCATTACTAAGATGAGTGGTAGAGCAAAGTGTGCAGAGGACACTGAAAGTGGGCAAATCATTGGCAGATGCAGTATAATTTGGATAAATGTGAGGTTATTCACTTTGGAAGCAAAAGCAAAAGGACAGATTACTACCTGAATGGCTGTAAATTGGGAGAGGGGAGTGTGCAATAGGCCCTGGGTGTCCTTGTGCACCAGTCACTGAAGGTAGGCATGCAGGTGCAGCAGACATTAAAGAAGGCAAATGGTATGTTGGCCTTCATTGTGACAGGTTTCAAGTAGAAGAGCAGGGATGTGTTGTTGCAATTATACAGGGCCTTGGTGAGGCCACACCTAGAGTATTGTGTGCAGTTTTCGTCTCCTTTTCTGAGGAAGGATGTTCTTGCTCTTGCAAGAGTGCAGCAGATGTTTACCAGGCTGATTTGGGGATGGCGAGACTGATTTTTGAGGAGAGATCGACTAGGTAGGGATTGTTTGCGCTAGAGTTCAGATGAATGAGGCGGGATTTCATAGAGACTTATAAAATTCCAACAGGACTAGACAGGGTAGACAGAGGAAGGATGTTCCCGATGGTGGGGGAGTCCAGAACCAGGGGTCACAGTCTGAGGATTCGGGGTAAACTGTTTAGGACAGAGATTAGATATTTCTTCACCCAAAGAGTTTTACCACAGCAAGTATTTGATGAATGTATTCAAGAGGCGGCTGGATATAGCACTTGGGGTGAATGGGATCAAAGGTTATAGGGGGGAAAGCAGGGTTAGGCTATTGAGTTGGATGATCAGCCATGATCGTGATGAATGGCAGAGCAGGCTCAAAGGGCCAAATGGCATCCTCCTGCTCTTATCTTCTATGTTTCTATGAAACAAGGGTGGGGTTTGAGGGAATCAGACTGAACTATTTCAGGCTGAACAAAGGGAAATTTCAGTGATCCCAATGGGTTATAGCGAATGTTCAAGTCCTGTGGGACGGAAGTTTAAGAATGAAGAAGGTAGCAGTATGAAGGGGAAGCTCCAGGATGGATTTCCACAAAATGCATTGTAGAGCCATAAAGCTCTGGTGTGGTTATGGAGAGTGAGAGAGTTTTACCCAGAGTTTTACCAATATTTATGCCTCAACCAACAGCACTAAAACAATTACATTTGTGTTGGGATCTTGCTATGCATACATTGATTGCCCCATTTACCGTGTTACAACAGCGCCTCAGAAAGTATTTCATTGCCTGTAAACACTTCAGAGTGTCCTGAGGTTGTGAATTGTGCGATAGAAGTGTTCTTTTTAAGTGGAAGATTTCTAAGCAATCACTTGGTAACATTCTCAGACCAATCCCCTTCCCACAGGAGATGGTGAAGTTGTTAACCCTTTCAGTTCAGTCCATTTGTGTAATGAAGGGACCATTCCTGAGAATCTCTTTGCTCTTTTTACTTCTCACCGGTGTTAATTACATTGATCTCTGTCCCCCACAGGTCAACTCAGATAAAAACCTACTCGTGGGACAATGCCCAGGTCTTACTGGTTGGAAACAAGTGTGACATGGAAGATGAGCGTGTGGTGTTAGCAGAGGGAGGGAAGCAGTTGGCTGATCATCTAGGTAAGATAATCAATGCTCTTAACTGTAAGGTTCCAGTCAGATCCCAACAACAACAACAACCTCTATTTATAAAGAAACCTTAAATGGCAAAATGCCCCAAAGCGCTTCATAGAAGTGATTCCCAAATAAAGAACAAAGAAAAGTACAGCACAGGAACAGGCCCTTCGGCCCTCCAAGCCTGTGCCGATCATGATGTCTGCCTAAACTAAAATCATACGCAGTTACAGAGTCCGTACCCTTCCATTCCCATCCTATTTATCTAGATGCCCCTTACATGCTGCTGTCGTACCTGTTCCCACCACCTCCCCTGGCAGCGTGTTCCAGACCTTCACCACCCTCTGTACAAAAAACTTGCCACGCGCATCTCCTCCAAACTATGTCCCAGAGTACTTGACTTTTCTAGTACTTCTCAAAAATCAAACACAAAACCACATAAGGCGTTATGACAGCTAAAAGTTTGGTCAAAGAGGTTGGTTTTAAGGAGCGTCATTAAAAAGAGAGGTTCAAAAGTTTAGGGAGAGAGCTCCAGAACTTGGGGCCATCAGGAGTGGAGCAAATTGTTGATGTTTGAGAGCCTAAGTTGGAGAAATGCAGAAACCTTGGAGGTTTGTAAAAGGTTTGTAAGGCTGGAGGAGATTACAGAGGCATGTAGAGGGTGAGATCATGGAGGGATTTGAAAATGAAGAGGACTAGAGGCATTGTGATATCTTCATTGTATAGTAATCGTGAGGTAAGAACAGGATGTGCTGGATAATCTCAGCAGGCCTGGCACAACCTGTGGAGAGAGAGAGAGACAGTTAGTGTTCCAAGTCCAACCTGAGTTCTCCAGAACTGATCGGTTCTCTCACAGGGACTCAAAACATTAACTGTGTTTCTCTCTGCACAGAGGCTGCCAGATTTGCTGAGTATTTCCAGCATTTTCTGTTCAGACTTCCAACATTCACAGGATTTTGCTTTTATTAGTAACTAGGTATTGTTCTGGGTGCCAAAACCTGTAATAATTCTTCTTCAAAAAATCCCAACATGGCACATGGTGATGCTTGAATTTAGTAAAAATCTGGAATTAAAAGTCTCTAATGATGACCATGAAACCATTGTCAGTTGTCAGAAAAACCTATTTGGTTCACCAATGTCCTTTAGGGAAGGAAATCTGCTATCCTTACTTGGCCTGGCCAAATGTGACTCCAGAGACACAACAATGTGGTTGACTTTTAAATGCCCTCTGAAATGGCTGAGAGCCACGCAGCTGTATCAAACTGCTCAGCACAGTTCAACGTCAGCATCTCCATGTCAAGGTGTACCTACACCACACGGACTGCAGCAGCTCAAGAAAGTGGCTCACTGCCATCTTCTCAATGGCAATTGGGGATGGACACTAAATGCTGGTGTAACCAGTGAAACCCAACTTCCAGGAATAAAAAAAACTAAATTGTGGTTAGTGTAGATCAGTGTGAACGTGGGCTGGCTAAATAGGATTTGGGTAATAATCGCTGGCCTGGCCTGTGACCCCCACATTCCATAAAAATGAACTTTAGTAAAATTGGGAGATGAACATTGGTGGGATGCAGAGAAACAAAAGTTTTGGAGAAGCTCAAAGTTTCCAGACAGTTAAAACACCAAAGAATTGAAGAATTTCCATTGCCTTTTGGAGGGAGGACAGAGCAGGCAAGTGTTGGGGGGGCAGCAGAGGTTCCTGCAGATTTCAGTGGACATGGAGTTTTTAAATTATGAAAACTGACAACATTTCTTCAAGTAAATTATTCCTGTGTTAAAGATTTCAAATCCCTTGGGAAAAATGTGCACCGTAAGAAGGAATTTGGGAAAAGGGAATGTTTTCAAACTCAGTCCATCTACAAATGGGATCAAGAGTGTTTTCTGAATGTGTTTCCATCAGAGAGAGTGGCAATCCTGAATGCTGCCTCTGTAACAGGATAGAATCAAAGAAACATAGAAGATAGGAGCAGGAGGAGGCCATTTGGCCCTTCGAGCCTGCTCCACCATTCATTACATTCATGGCTGATTGTCCAACTGGATAGTTTAATCCTGCTTTCTCCCCATAACATTTAATCCTGTTCGCCCCGAGTGTGATACCTAGCCACCTCTTGAATCTATTCAATGTTTTGGCATCAACTACTTCCTGTGGTAATGAATTCCACAGGCTCACCACTCTTCGAGTGAAGAAATGTCTCCTCATCTCCATCCTAAATGGTCTACCCTGAATCCTTAGACTGTGACCCCTGGTTCTGGATCCCCCACCATCGGGAACATTATTCCTGCATCTACCCTGTCTAGTCCTGTTAGAATTTTATAAGTCTCCATGAGATCCCCCGTCATTTATCTGAACTCCAGCGAAAACAATCCTAACCTAGTCAATCTCTCCTCGTACATCAGTCCTGCCATTCCCAGAATCAGCCTGGTAAACCTTCACTGCACTCCTTCAAGAGCAAGAACATAGGGTAGATTCTAGTGGGAAATTGGAGCTTTCAGGATTGAGATTAATTTAGAGTTAAAATGAGCTGACAGCGTGCAAGAACTTTGTATTCCACTAAACATAGAAGGTCGAGGGGCATTGGCAGGGTGGATGTAGAGAGGATGATCCCTCTTGCTGAAGAATCCCGAACTAGGGATCACTGTTTAAAAATAAGGGATGGAACTTTCCCAAACTTTGTCAAAGAATCAGTTTGTCAGGCTGAAAATGGGGGTATAGCTCGCCAGTTGCGTTGTGTTTTCTCTCCAGATTCTCCAGCACTCTGCGTAGAAAATCTGCTGCCATGGTTTGTGCCAGTACTTGGGTTGGTTGAGGCCTGATGGAGTGGGCAAGGCCAATTCCACAGAGATTGAGCCACATCTGCATAAAAGCCCTCACACACACACACACACACACACACACACACACACACACACACACACACACACACACACACACACACACACACACACACAGTATATATACACATGCACAAACATCAGAGCACCACCTCAGAGGCAATCCCTCCCCGCCCCATCCCCATCTTGCAGGCATGTATTTATCTCCTGCCCCTACTACACAAGCATTAGCACCATTCCTGCTCCAAATTTGTATGCTTGTACGATCTAACTGGGGTATTTAAAATAGAGTAACAGAATCCCAACAGTGCAGAAGGATGCCATTCAGCCCACTGAGCCAACACTGACAGCAATCCCACCCAAGCCCTATCCTGAAACCCCACGTATTTACCCTGCTAACCTCCCTAACACCAAAGGGATTTGATGAGATAGATGGAGCGAAACTGATGGCACAGTGGTTAGCACTGGGTTCAATTCCAATCTGTGTGGAGTCTGCACATTTTCCCTGTGTCTGCGTGGGTTTCCTCTGGGTGCTCTGGTTTCCTCCCACAGTCCAAAGATCTGCGGGTTAGGTGAATTAGCGGGTAAATACATGAGGCTTCAGGGATAAGTACTGGGTTGGAGAGTTGGTGCACATTCAATGGATCAAATGGCCTCATTCTGCTGTACAGATTTGATGATTCTGTGAAAGTATGACCTCTAGTGGGTGAGCCCAGTACCAGAAGATAGGGCAGTAAAATTCCAGGAGTTAAAATCAGAACTTTTTTTTCTACACAGATGGTAAGGGAAAACTGGAATCTAAATCTGTGGATGCAGGGAGTTCAACACTGAAGACAATAGATGTTTATAGCATTGGGGAACTGACAGAGAGCAGCGGGTTAACTGAATTAAGGAGCAGATCAAACATGAACAAACTAAATCCAAGGAGCTGAATGGCCTTCTAATGTTCTTGAGGAGAAGGCATCTGAAGGAGCTGGGTTTTACCTCAACAACTGGAGATTGTGGGCGGCACGGTAGCACAGTGGTTAGCACTGCTGCTTCACAGCTCCAGGATCCTGGGTTCGATTCCCGGCTCGGGTCACTCTCTGCGTGGAGTTTGCACATTCTCCTTGTGTCTGCGTGGGTTTCCTCCGGGTACTCCGGTTTCCTCCCAGAGTCCAAAGTTGTGTGGGTTCGGTTGATTGGCCATGCTAAGAAATTGCCCCTTAGTGTCCAGGGATGCGTAGGTTAGAGGGTGTTGGGCTAGTGGGTTTAATATGTGGGGATATGGGGGATGGGCCTGGGTGGGATTGTGTTTGGTGCAGACTTGATGGGCTGAAGGGCCTCTTTCTGCACTGTAGGATTTTATGATTAATAGGCTTCTTGAAAATCCGACCATTGCTCCGGGAATGGGAGGTGGGAAGAGTGTTATCCGAATGGCAGCTGCTGTTTATCCAGCTGTCTAATCCAATTGGGTTGCAGTTGATTGACTAAGTGTTGGTACGACATGCCCACAGAAGGTCCGGAATGTTCCGTGGACACTCATAGTCCTCCCACAGCTCACTCACGTGTACATTCTTCAAACATTAGGCTGTCTGACTGTCATAACCCGACATTCTAACTGTCAGTATCCACTGGAAGGTAAACAGCGACAAGGACACAGACTGCATCCTCCGCTCCCCAGCCTGAATCTTCTCGTCACCTCTCTCTAGAATGGGAAGGGCGTGGATTCAAGGCTCAGTCGAAAGACCAAATCTAAATTGATGCAGTATTAGGAGAGTGCTGCGCTGGCAGAGGTGCCAACATGAGGATGAGATTTTGAACCAAACATTTAACAACGTTAAAACCAGATTATCTAGTCATGGTTGATTGTGGGATCTTGCTGTGTTCCAATTGGCTGAGACCTGTCCTACATTGCAACTGTATCGTCGGTACTTAATCAACTTTAAAGCTGTTTGGGATGTTCCAAGATTATGAAAGGTGCTATATAAATGAAATTCTCATCTCTCCGTCTGAGTTTCGTCTTTGCCACTCCTCTATTCAAGAAAGGAGAGAGAGAGAGAAAGCAGTTAGCCTAACATCTGGCACAGGGAGAATGCTGGAGTCTATATTTTGATGTTCTTTTATGGGATGTGGCCATCGCTGGCCAACGTTTATTGCCCACCCCCAGCTGTCCTCGAGGAGGTGCTAGTGAGCCGTTTTCTTGAATTGCTGCAGTCGATGGGGTGTAGGTACACCCAATGTGCTATTAGGGAGGGAGTTCCAGGATTTTGATGCAGCCATAGTAGGTGATATATTTAGATGGTGATCTCCATCCAGGCTTTCTTTATCAGGCGGCCTTCTCGTGCCATCTCTGGGCATCAGGATGTTGCGCCTGGCACTGACCCCCTGCACCAGCGCAGACAGGCACTTGTCTGTGAAACTGGGGGGAGCTTAACCCACCTTGCATGACCTCCTGTCGCCTAAGCTATTGCTGGACAACAGGGAAGTTACTCGCCTTAAACCACACAGAGCCCTCAGCCCCTCCCCACAACCCCTGGGGCCTTCAAGGGGCTGTCTATTCAGGATTTAAACCCCCTGCCCCGCTCGCCAGGTCCCCATTTGACCCCATACCCTATGCGCTCCTACTCAGTGCGATCTCTGCCAGCGACGCGTTACACACAGGATGGGCCTTAATTGGCCACCCAATGTAAGATTGTGTTAACAACGCGATCTCAGGCGCTGTGGCTTTCACATCCACTTCTGTCCGTGCTGACTTTGAGATGATTAATCTCCAACCACCACAACCATCTTTGTGCCACGTCTGAGTCCAGCCAATGGAAAGTTTTCTTCCCAATTCCCACTGACTCCAGTTTTGCTCGGGTCCGCTTCAATGCAGCCTTGATGTCAGGCTATCACTCTCACCTCACCTCTGGAATTCAGCTCTTTTGATCAGGTTTGGAACAAGGCTGTAATGAGGTCAGGAGCTGAGTGACCCTGGCCGAACCCAATCTGAGCAGCAATGAGTCGGTTACTGCTGAATATTGTTAAGGTTCAGGTGGATACAGTCCTGAACAACAAGCGTCAAAGGGTATTGTGGAACAGGCAGGAAAGTGGGTGGCACAGTGGTTAGCATGGCTGCCTCACGGCTCCAGGGACCCAGATTCGATTCCCAGCTTGGGTCTCTGTCTGTGTGTAGTTTGCACATTCTCCCCATGTCTGTGTGGGTTTCCTCCGGGTGCTCCGGTTTCCTCACATACTCCAAAGATGTGCGGGTTAGGTTGATTGGTTATGCTAAATAGACCCCCAGGATGTGCAGGTTAGAGGAATTAGTGGGATAAATGTGTGGGGTTATGGGGACAGGGCCTGGGTGGGATTGTTGTTGGCGCAGGCTCAATGGGCTGAAATGGCTTCCTTCTGCACTGTAGGGATTCTAGTGTCTATGATCTGTTTCTAGAGTTGAGGCCACAAGCAGATTCTTATCAAATGATGGAGCAAGCTAGAAGGGCCAAATGGCCTGCTCTTACTCTTGTACATTTGTGTATTTCCTTCAGATCTCTTGTTCCCCTGACATTGTCCACCGAATGGAAATTACAGCTGCTTTTGGTTTTTCTGGTTGCAGGGTTTGAGTTTTTTGAAGCCAGCGCCAAGGACAACATCAATGTCAAACAAACGTTTGAGCGGCTCGTGGACATCATCTGTGAAAAGATGTCCGAGAGCTTAGACGCAGCAGACCCTGCAGTGACCGGCGCCAAGCAAGGTACACAGCTGAACGAGCAACCCACCCCTCCTCACCAGGACTGCGGCTGCTAAACACCCTCCCTGGAAGCAAGCCCCCAACACCTCCTTCCTTTTATTTTTGTCCTCCTTATCTCTTGTCTCTATCTCCACCCAGTCCTTTCCTCCTCTCTCTCTCTCCCTTTAAAACGCAAGAAAGCGCATGCAGGCACCCAAATGGACACAAACATACAGAACCCGAAGTTACCTTACAACAAAATCTCAAACCACAAGCAACGCACAGAGCAGAGTCCTGTGTGGTTGGTGCGCAGAGTTATACAAAGTTAGATAAAACTCATAGTCTGTTGTCCTGTCGCTCACTAACCCCTAATGTTGGTTATAGCAGCGGTGAATTCTGGCATCTGTGACAATCATGATTTTAATTACAAAGGGTTGGTCAGAAAGCCATCTGCTTATCTACCGCTCCCTGAGCCTTAGCTCCTTGATCGTCTACCTGAGGAGGGAGGTTAAGCATTTTGCAATGTATATTTATTTATTCTTAAGTTCTTTTTTCTCTGTGAATTATTCTCATGTGTGAAAATTAATCTTGTGCCATCTCTGATACACCCAGTTGTGGCTGCACATTTCCCTGTGTCTGAGTGTGCGTGTGTGTCTCTCTCGCACGTTCTTATGCTGTTTCTCTTTTTATATCGTCCTCTTTGTCTCTCTCTCTGTCAAATGTTTCCCCTTCCACTGAAGTGTGAGCACATGTACATACACTACACACCACAAAAGGATGAAGCCTGTTAGATCTGGTGTTTGGTGAGACGGTGGGGAAACTATGTAGTCAAAGTGATTAAGTGAATGCTCGATCATTTTTGAACTGTGACGAAGAGAATTGCCCTGACTGCCCCTTCAACTCACATCAACATTAGCCAGCCTGAAGGCAACTGGCAGTCCACTCGCACCAGCCAATGCTACACAGCAGTTCCCTTTAATCTGCATGGGCATTCCTGTACACAGCTAATAAGATCAGTAAAAAGCAAACAAAAATTGGCTTAATTTCTAGAAAAATAGAACTGAATATCAGAGTTGTTACAGTAAACTTGTAACAACCTTAGGTAAACGACACTTGGAGTACTAATCTCTCTTACAAAAAGGACCCAGAGACGCTGGTGAAGGTGCAAAAGGATTCACTTGGGGATCCAAAAACTGAGAGAGAGATTTTAATTGTCAGGAAGGGTTGAAGATGTAATCTAATGGAGGTCTTTAAAATGATGAAGGGATTTGTTAGGGTAGATGTAGAGAAAAATGTCGTCATCCAGAGAGTGATGAGAATGTGGGATTTGTCCACAGAGGGAATGGTTGGTGGAAATTGTATATTTAAGGGAAAGTGGAAGAGTCTAAAACCGAAGGATTTGATGATTGGGTAGGATAGGGAGGGGGGGAGGTGCGGGGGGAAGGTGAGAGGAGGCTCAGATAGAGGATAAGGACCAACATAGACTAGTGGGCTGAATGGCCTGTTTCTGTACTGTACATTCTATATAACTGTTCGGCACTCTCCAGGGTAGAAATCACCTCCTGAACAAACCTTCATTATTCCCACACACCTGAAGACAATCTCCGATCCTGCTGCCTTTGTGACATCTTAAAAATCCATTCCATGGATGTGACCGTGTCTACCAAGGCATGAATTCTCTGCCCATCTCCTGACTGCTGTGAATACAAACAGAGTGGCTTTCTGTACCCTGTCCAATTCATGCCAGGGTTATTTGAGAATTTGAATTCATTTTGGAAATAATCCGGAACTTAGAAACTGGGCTCAGTTTATTTCTGTAGAAATGACATGAGATTGTCATTAAGAACCCAAACAGCTTCCAGTGTTCGATCAGGGAAGGAAACTTGCTGTCCTCACCCAGCCTGGGGTGTCTCTGTGACTCCTGTCCCCACACTCAACCTAATAGCCGAGCAGCAATAGTCTCAGCAATCAAACACTGCCCCATCAGAGAGGCAACGAGAAGACCTTTCATAGAATTTTTAAAATATACATTGTGGCCATTCCCCAGAAGCTCTCCCAATAAAAAGTCTCCATAAACCTGTCCTGTCCCCATAAACTGTCCCATCCCCATAAACTGTCCCAGTAAACTGTCCCATCCCCATAAACCGTCCCCGTTAACTGTCCCATCCCCATAAACTGTCCCAGTAAACTGTCCCATCCCCATAAACCGTCCCCGTTAACTGTCCCATCCCCATAAACTGTCCCAGTAAACTGTCCCATCCCCATAAACCGTCCCCGTTAACTGTCCCATCCCCATAAACTGCTCTGCTATTTGATAAGATCATGGATGATCTGAGTGTGGCCTCAATTCTACTTTCCTGCCTTGCCCTCCCCCGCATCCCCCTCTCCATTAATCTCTGATTCTCTCATTAATCAATAATTTTTATTTAGTCATTACTAATGAACTAATGTTTATATGAATGACCATGATTACAGTTGTATTGTGGTTATACTATCGGACTAACAACCCAATCCACCCTCCCCGTCTATCAGTGTAGCTCTGCTCTGTGATACTGGCCAGTGCTGTATGGCCCTCACTCCACACTGACCCAGCTCACAGACTCAAGATCTGGTTACACTGATGATAATAGAAACTATGTTGGGTGCTATGCACATATGATACTTGCTGTGTTGTGTGCAAAGCTTTTGTTATTGAACAGCTGACTCTCGCTGGTGGCCATCTTTGATCTCTAAATCTTGAGTTCCCCACCCCCCAACTCTCTCTTTTCACATTATTCTATTTATCTCTGTTATCCAGTGGGATACTGGAGGATGTGACCCTAGTGCCCAGTCTTCATGTTCAGGGAATGAGTGCTGGGAAGATAGATACCCCAAGCAGCCTCATAGCTGGACTTACCCTCACTCTTCATCCAACTCCGCCCCCACCTCTATCTCAATCCCGTTCAGTTTATCATTTAAAAAACCCAATGGGTTCAGTCTCATTCTTTCAGGGAGAAAACCTGCTGTTCTTATCTGCTCTGTGCATATACGTGACTCCAGGCCCACCCACATCAACCTGGCTAACTCCGAACTCTTATTATAACTCTTGTTATATCAGTTCAAGAAGACGGCTCACCACCCCCTTCTCGGGGCAATTGGGGAATGGGCAATAGATGCCAGCCTTGCCAGAGAGAATGGACTTTTAAAAAATGGGGCAATAAAACTCTCATCCCCTTTATCTGGTGAAGTGAAATCAAGTCTTCACCTGCGAGGCTGAAACTCTATAAATCCGAGGCAGTGCTCCATGTTTTGTTTTATATTCTTCTCAAATTTTGACCCAGAGCCTGATTTTTATTTTTGCTGGGGGAGGGGGTATAATTGGACACAAGAGGACGTCACATAGAATGTCACATCTTGCAAATAAAAATTGAGAAGAATAAGGGAAAAAAACAGCTCTCCAGATAAGGTCTTCCTTATTGTAAATAAGTGTAAATAGCCAGAGTACCAGTCAATGTGTGCCTGTATCGTGTAGTTAACATCTTAATGTCCTCAGCACAACTTTGCACCATTTAATCAGCTTGTGACAGCTTTCTCTTTTAAAGCACTCAGTGTACCTCTGTACAATTCCTTTTCTTAAAAAAAAATCTTTATTGAAAAGCAATATAGAAGTTTTGAAATATGGGCTTTATGTGAAGTGTGCGGGTGTGTGTGTGGGTGTGCGTGTGTATGTATGTGCGTGTATGTGTGCGGGTGTGTAAAAATAAATCCCACCAAATCCCAACGTTCACTTTTTATTTCCTGCTGAATATGGATAAAATTTATGTTGTTGCTTCTGCATCTGGCACTTTCTCACCTTTAGGAGACTTCCACAGTTTTGTCTTCATTTCAAACTTTATCTTATTCACAAAAACTTTCCCAAGACCAATTCATTCTTGATGATTGTGCAAGCAAAGGGCATATGACAATCCAACCTGGTTCCTACGGCACAGCAAATGGAGGTTTGATCGCTATAGTTCAGCGTAATGGGAGCTTGGTTGCTATGGGCAGTGACATGGTTGCTTTGCACTGGGATGTGGAGAGCACCGTGAATGTTGTTTGGTCTCTGCATGTTAAAGTGTCCTTTTGCCTTCACATTTGGGCCTCTGTTCACTGCAAGGAATTGGAATAGAGATTGCTCTCTCTGATCACTCTGGGGTGGGATTTTCCCGTCTCTCCTGTCCAAAGACTGGGAATCCCTGCCCGAGGTCAAATTTTCCATCCCACCAGCAACAGTTCACACAGTGGGCAAAACCGGAGAATTTACCCCATAGAAAATGTTTGTTTACTCATGAAATTTGGCTTGGGTTTGATCAGGTATTTTAAAAGAATCTTTACTGTGTATCTAATCCCGTGTTATACCTGTCCTGGGAGTGTTTGATGGAGACAGTGTAGACGGAGTTTACTCTATATCTAGCCCCGTGCTGTACCTGACTAGGGAGTGTTTGATGAGGGCAGTGTAGTGAGAACTTTATTCTCTAACCCTGTGCTGTACCTGTCCTGGGAATGTTTGATGGGGACAGTGTAGAGGGAGCTTTACTCTGCATCAAACCTCATGCTGTGCCTATCCTGGGAGTGTTTGATGGGGACATTGTAGAGGGAGATTTACTCTGTATCTAACCCCATGATGTACTGTCTTGGGAGCGTTTGATGGGGGCAGTGTCATGAGACCTTTACACTATATCTAACTACATGTACCTGACCAAGGAGTATTTGATGGGGACAGTGTAGAGGGAGCTTTACTCTGTATCTAACCCTATGCTGTACCTATCCTGGGAGCGTTTGATGGGGGACAGTGCGGAGGGAGCTTTACTCTCTATCTAACCCCGTGCTGTACCTATCCTGGGAATGTTTGATGGGAACAGTGTAGAGGGAGCTTTACTGTGTATATAACCCATGCTGTATCTGTCCTGGGAGTGTTTGATGGGGACAGTGTAGAGGGAGCTTTACTCTGTATCTAACTCCGTACTGTACCTGTCCTGAGAGCATTTGATGGGGACAGCGTAGAGGGAGCTTTACTTTGTATCTAACGCAGTGCTGTACCTGTCCAAGGAGCGTTTGATGGGGACAGTGTAGAGGGAGCTTTACTCTGTATCTAACACAGTGCTGTACCTGTCCAAGGAGCGTTTGATGGGGACAGTGTAGAGGGAGCTTTACTCTGTATCTAACACAGTGCTGTACCTGTCCAAGGAGCGTTTGATGGGGACAGTGTAGAGGGAGCTTTACTCTGCATCAAACCCCGTGCTGTACCTATCCTGGGAGTGTTTGATGGGGACATTGTAGAGGGAGATTTACTCTGTATCTAACCCCATGATGTACTGTCTTGGGAGTGTTTGATGGGGGCAGTGTCGTGAGACCTTTACACTATATCTAACTACATGTACCTGACCAAGGAGTATTTGATGGGGACAGTGTAGAGGGAGCTTTACTCTGTATCTAACCCTATGCTGTACCTATCCTGGGAGCGTTTGATGGGGGACAGTGCGGAGGGAGCTTTATTCTCTATCTAACTCCGTGCTGTACCTATCCTGGGAATGTTTGATGGGAACAGTGTAGAGGGAGCTTTACTGTGTATATAACCCATGCTGTATCTGTCCTGGGAGTGTTTGATGGGGACAGTATAGAGGGAGCTTTACTCTGTATCTAACTCCGTGCTGTACCTGTCCTGAGAGCATTTGATGGGGACAGTGTAGAGGGAGCTTTACTTTGTATCTAACGCAGTGCTGTACCTGTCCAAGGAGCGTTTGATGGGGACAGTGTAGAGGGAGCTTTACTCTGTATCTAACACAGTGCTGTACCTGTCCAAGGAGCGTTTGATGGGGACAGTGTAGAGGGAGCTTTACTCTGTATCTAACACAGTGCTGTACCTGTCCAAGGAGCGTTTGATGGGGACAGTGTAGAGGGAGCTTTACTCTGTATCTAACACAGTGCTGTACCTGTCCAAGGAGCGTTTGATGGGGACAGTGTAGAGGGAGCTTTACTCTGTATCTAACACAGTGCTGTACCTGTCCAAGGAGCGTTTGATGGGGACAGTGTAGAGGGAGCTTTACTCTGTATCTAACACAGTGCTGTACCTGTCCAAGGAGCGTTTGATGGGGACAGTGTAGAGGGAGCTTTACTCTGTATCTAACACAGTGCTGTACCTGTCCAAGGAGCGTTTGATGGGGACAGTGTAGAGGGAGCTTTACTCTGTATCTAACACAGTGCTGTACCTGTCCAAGGAGCGTTTGATGGGGACAGTGTAGAGGGAGCTTTACTCTGTATCTAACACAGTGCTGTACCTGTCCAAGGAGCGTTTGATGGGGACAGTGTAGAGGGAGCTTCACTCTGTATCTAACACAGTGCTGTACCTGTCCAAGGAGCGTTTGATGTGGACAGTGTAGAGGGAGCTTTACTCTGTATCTAACCTCTATGCTGTCACTGACATGCACAGTCTGACCAGTTGTGTGTTTGGATCTCCATTTCCATCACTGCAATCTGGATCAGGAACCTCTGAGTTTTGCTGCGGATTCAGTGGGTCTGATCCTCATCCTTCTGTACTTCCGCCTCTCAGAATGGGATTCTAAAACCTAGCTTGGACACAAGAAAGCTTCCAGCAGTTTCTGGCGAGCTTGTTGTGGGTGCAGAGGATCAGTCACTGCTCCTATAAATTCAATTCCAGTTCATCATCAATGGAGTTGAGGCCAGTGACCCCCATTATGAGAGAGCTCAAGGAACAAGTATTTGGTGTAAGGAATAAAGTTGGAGCAGGTGGTGACAATACAGAATATTACAAAATTTCCCTTTCACAGTCAGCATCTAATCCTTCCCACATTTGGAATCTTTGCTTTATTGGGAAGTACAAGGAAGAGAAAAGATCAAATGGACAAAAGTGTCACGTTGTACACAAGATGTGGCAGTTCAGGTGCCGCTGGGAGACTGAGCTAACCCGGGTAGAGTCGCAGAGCTGCGAGGAAGGATTAATGTTCTAGAGTTTTCTTTAATTCCCTTTGGACCTGGGCCGTGGTTATCTAGAATGTTCCCTCAGTGTGTAAGGAGTGGGTAGAGTCTGTGAGAGGGGAGGGTGTACGTGTGGGAGATACAGAGCTGGATGTGCTACTGTCATTCTGCACTTTATACTCTCATGCGGAGTGGATACAATCTGTCTGGATTTCCCCAACATAAAAATCGCAAAATTAACCGTAATAATTTGATTTGATTTATTATTGTCAAATATATTAGTAAAGAGTGAAAAATATTGTTCCTTATACAGTGCTATACAGACAAAGCATACCATTCATAGAGAAGGAAAGGAGACAGTGCAGGAAGTAGTGTTACAGTCATAGCCAGGGTGAAGAGAAAGATCAACTTAATGCAAGGTAAGTCCATTCAAAAGTCAGGAGGGAAGATGCTGTCCTTGAGTCAGTCGGTACGTGACCTCAGGCTTTTCTAGCTTTTTCCCAAAGGAATAAGGTGGAAGAGAGAATGTCCGGGCTGCCTGGGGTCCTCGATTATGCTGGCTGTTTCTCCAAGGCAACGGGAAGTATAGACAGAGGGGCAGTTGCTCATTTTATGGTACATTTATGATATATTTAAACAAGAGAACAAAAGGGACAACTGAGATTGATAGATGTGTGGACGACATTTTACAATGATCCGGACAATGTGACCTTTCTAGAAGTTTGGGTGGAAAGGGCAGGGATGTTGCATTGTGGGTGCTGACAGTTTGGGCCTATCGCAGGAATTCATCCTGTCTTTCCTGGAAGTGCTCAGGATCCTTATCCTGGAAAATTCCTCCTTTCTGTTGGTCAGACCCCAAAACTCACACTGAAGGAGAAGTGTGATCAGGAAAGCGGTACAATGCAGAGCTTTGAGCCAGGTTGTCGCTGTCCCTCTCTTCCCCCTCTCAATAACTAGGCAGTTGTTTGAGTCCATTTCTCTTCTGCTTGTCTGAGCACAAAGCTGTCGGAGTCTGTAGATAACCTCCCTGCTTGTTCATGTTTTGTGCAATGTGCTAGTTCTCACAGTAGGGAATTTCTGTGGTGTTGGTTGATCGCAAAAGATTTCTTTCAACGAAACAAAACACTTCAAAAAAAAATTATATTTAAAAAGAAAAGTGTCAAAAAACTAGGCTGTGAATGAATCTCAGTTTGTGTATTAAGGAATTCTGTTGTGTAAAATATTAAAATCCACCAAAATTACCATAAACTGAAGTGTCTGTCTTGTATTCCAAAAGAATGGTGGTCATTTTTAATGTCATGTTTTTTGTCAAACTCTTTCTGTTTCGGTGGCCAATTACCAGGCACAAACTTTTGCTTTATTCTGGCTAAGAATGAAACTCGATGTCGCGATCGGACAACATTCGGAACAGCGAGATGCACGGTGTTAACACTGGGCCTGTGATAACAGGTTTTAGCAAGGGCAGAGTTTGAGGTGGGGGAGGGGGTCACAGTGCTGCCGGGTCAAGGCTACGATGAGAAAATCAGCCATGGGGCAGTACGGTAACACAGTGGTTAGCACTGCTGCTTCACAGCTCCAGGTCCTGGGTTCGATTCCTGGCTCAGGTCACTGTCTGTGTGGAGTTTGCACATTCTCCTCGTATCTGCGTGGGTTTCCTCCGAGTACTCCGGTTTCCCCCCACAGTCCAAAGATGTGCGGGTTAGGTTGATTGGCCATGCTAAAAAATTGCCCCTTAGTGTCCAGGGATGCGTAGGTTAGAGGGATTAGTGGGTAGCGCCTGGGTGGGATTGTGTTTGGTGCAGACTTGATGGGCCAAAGGGCCTCTTTCTGCATTGTAGGGTTCTATGATTTCTATGATGTGGAGCTGCCAGCGTTGGACTAGGGTAAGTATAGTAAGAAGTCTCTCAACACCAGATTAAGATCCAACAGGTTTATTGGGTAGCACTAGCTTTCGGAGTGTCACTCCTCCTTCAGTTGAGTGAGGACTTGTGTTCACAAACAGGGCATAAACAGACACAAACTCGATTTACAAGATAATGGTTGGAATGCGAGTCTTTACAGGTAATTAAGTCTTAAAGGTACAGACAATGTGAGCGGAGAGAGGGTTAAGCACAGGTTAAAGAGACGTGTATTGACTCCAGCCAGGGCGGCTGGTGAGATTTTGCAAACCCAGGCGAGTCGTGGGTGTTACAGATAATCTGACATGAACCCAAGATCCCGGTTGAAAGCTTGTGCTACCAAATAAACCTGTTGAACTTTAACCTGGTGTTGTGGGACTTCTTACTGAGAAAATCAGCCCCAGGTTTCTGATTTGATCGCAAACATAAGGGCCAGGATACACCAAAAAAACCCTAAGGGCGCACTTAGTTGAATGAATCTCCAACACTCAGGGGGATTCATAGAATTATAGAATCATAGAATCCGTACAGTACAGAAGGAGGCCTTTTGGCCCATTGAGTATATACCAACTACAATCCCACTGGCCCTATTCCCGTAACCCCTGTTAATCCCCTGACAGAAATGAGCAATTTAGCATGGCCAATCAACCTAACATGCTCACCTTTGGACTGTGGGAGGAAACCCACGCTGACACGGGGAGAACGTGCAGACTCCACACAAACAGACACCCGAGGCCGGAATTGAACACGGGTCCCTGGTGCTGTGAGGCAGCAGTGCTAACCACTGTGCCATCCCTAAAATTAATTGAATTTGAATTCCACCGTCTGCCATGCTGGGATTTGAACCTGCGTCTCCAGCCTGTGTCTCTGGATTACTAGTCCAGTGACATTACCCTTCTGCCACCATCTCCCCCATTCATGTTGGTAAGTGGGTGACAGGGCCTCATCCGTTCCTACAGGCCAGAATCGGTGTGCTGAATGGGCCACAGTGAGGAGATTGGCATCGATGCATTAGCCTCCACTTCCCCCCAACCCAATCATCATGGCAGTCTACGTCTTTCTCCAGACCGTGATCAACTTCTAGAATAAACGTCAATGATGGCAAATGTCACCGTTACCGGCCTTTATTTTTAATCCATTTACCTTTTTTAAAAATGAAATTTTCTTCCCAACACCTTCCCCCACCTCAGTTGCTGGCCAACCCCACCGACAACACCCCCACCGGACATGAGTCCCGCTAAAGGTCCCCCCCCAATTCTCCCAGCTTGCTGCAGCTTTTCGAGCAGCGCAGCGGACCTGGAGAATCTCGGCCCAGATGTTCTCCATGGGCAGGTCTGGCAGCATTGCGGGGCCTATTGAGGGAGCGATGGAACACTGGACACAGAAGCAGTGAAAACACGAGGTAAGGAATGGGGGTGAAGACTGCCCAAGGCTTCTTTAAGACCTGGAGGAACAGTCCCATCCCTCCTCCAGTCTCAAGAACACTTCAAACACAGTGTATAGATTTCTAAAACAACTGCATGGAATCGCTCATGGAATCTACTCCTACTCCTGGCAGGGAAGATATTCGTGCTCAGACCTTGAACTAAATCTTGGATCCCCACTTGTTGGTTTAAAGAAAGAAAAGCAGAAAGTGCTGGAAATACTGAGAGTGTCTGCGCAGAGAGAAACATCACATCGAGTTTGACTGCTTCACAAGATGCTCCCAGACCTGCTGAGTATTTTCAGAATTTCCTGTTATTAATTTCAGATCTCCACCATCCGCAGTTTTCTATTTTTATCTTTGCTCATTTGTCTGGCTGCTGCCAAGAGCAGTTTAACACTGGGAGTGTATCAAGAGGCAGCTGTTTTGCCCACCCTGCCCTCCCAACCCACCTCCAACCCTCATCTGGCACAGGGAACTAAAATTGAAGAGCCGCAGAGTCTAAACAGGAAAGAACAAGGACCTGGGTGAGTGACTAGACTCTTTGGAATATCACTCCACAATTAATACATTCTTAAACCTTTGTATGCAAGATGAATCACTTTCCTAATCACCCCCTACCTCTCCCATTGTGGGAGATGAGATGAGGATTGGTGGGATATATTTCTCTCTGGTTCCCCCTTCTCTCCATCTCCACAACAATGTGTTCCTGTACAATGCACAATTTACCTGAGGATCACTCTTCCCAGCTCTTTGCTGACTCTGCTGTTGGCCAGTGGAGTACATCTATAGGCTGCTACGTACCTAACTCAGGGATAGTACCACTGAAAACACAGCTCACTGGTTTAAATCTGATTCCCGTTCATAAACTGGGGGGGAGATTGATGTAAGAAATGGGGATGGGGTAGGGGAGTGGGGTCAGGAGCTGAGTATTGTTGAAGGTGAAAGGGTGTGGACGGGAGTTGGGGGTTTGGTGTAGGTGACAGATGTGAAGGCTGGGACCATGACTCCAGTAGGATGGGAATGAGGTGAGCTTGGGATGTGGGAGTGCGCACAAGCTTTCATATTCATGAGACATGGGCGTTGCTGACTGGCCAGCCTTTATTGCCCATTTCTAGTTGCCCTTGGAGGGCAGTTGAGAGTCAACCATATTGCTGTAGCTCTAAAGTCACATGTAGGCCAGACCAGGTAAGGATGACAGATTTCCTTCCCTAAAGGACATTAGTGAACCAGATGGGTTTTTCCGACAATGGTTTCATGGTCATCAGTAGATTCTTAATTCCGGATAACTGTTATAGAATTCAAGTTCCACCAGCTGCCATGGTGGGATTTGAACCCTGGTCCCCAGAGCATTAGCTAAGTTTCTGGATTAATCATCCAGCAATAATACCACTAGACCATCACCTCCCTTAAACCAGGGTTGGGTGTTGGGATGGGGATGGATTGGAATTGGAATGTGCTGGACAGGGTTGGGTGTTGGGATGGATTGGAATTGGAATGAGCTGGACAGGGTTGGGTGTTGGGATGGATTGGAATTGGAATGAGCTGGACTGGGTTGAGTGTTGGGATGGGTTGGAATTGGAATGAGCTGGACAGGGTTGAGTGTTGGGATGGATTGGAATTGGAATGAGCTGGACAGGGTTGAGTGTTGGGATGGATTGGAATTGGAATGAGCTGGACTGGGTTGAGTGTTGGGATGGATTGGAATTGGAATGAGCTGGACAGGGTTGAGTGTTGGGATGGATTGGAATTGGAATGAGCTGGACAGGGTTGAGTGTTGGGATGGATTGGAATTGGAATGAGCTGGACAGGGTTGAGTGTTGGGATGGATTGGAATTGGAATGAGCTGGACTGGGTTGAGTGTTGGGATGGATTGGAATTGGAATGAGCTGGACAGGGTTGAGTGTTGGGATGGATTGGAATTGGAATGAGCTGGACTGGGTTGGGTGTTGGGATGGATTGGAATTGGAATGAGCTGGACAGGGTTGGGTGTTGGGATGCGGATGGGTTGGAATGAGCTGGACAGGGTTGGGTGTTGGGATGCGGATGGGTTGGAATGAGCTGGACAGGGTTGGGTGTTGGGATGGGTTGGAATTGGAATGAGCTGGACAGGGTTGGGTGTTGGGATGCGGATGGGTTGGAATGAGCTGGACAGGGTTGGGTGTTGGGATGCGGATGGGTTGGAATGAGCTGGACAGGGTTGGGTGTTGGGATGGATTGGAATTGGAATGAGCTGGACAGGGTTGGGTGTTGGGATGGATTGGAATTGGAATGAGCTGGACAGGGTTGGGTGTTGGGATGGGATGGGTTGGAATGAGCTGGATGTGGGTATCAGGTGTTGGAACAGGAGCTGTCTGCTGCCCTAGTTTCTGTCTTCCGACCGAGTCACTAACGTGGAGGGACATAAGAGAAAGCAGCAAAGATATAATCCAGAGTTTGGATATTGTGTTTACACAAACACTTCCAAACAGCTGACAACACTTGGCATGTGTAAAATTAGAATCAAAGGTAACAGCAAACAGATTCTCTCCCTTTCCCCGAATAACCAGCTCACACTGAAGTGAAGGCAATGTTTATTGATGAATGGCAGACTTACGAATGGAATTGAGCAAGTTCTCCAATGGCAAAGAAGAATAAAGTTTCTTTCATAACACGATTAAATATTACAATGTCTGAATATTCAGTATTATAATGTCCAAATATTACAGGTAATTACTGTATCACCGGCGTCTTACTAAATTCAAGCGCTCTTTCCAATTATAGTTGTCAGTGCCTGTTCGGCCTTGCACAGGCTCTGAGGCCTGTTTCTGGTACATTTCTGTCTGCCTGATCCACCAATGCAACCTCCTGTTTCTATAGAACTTTTCACAAACTCAGGGTGATCCAAAAGTGCTTTCAAGCCAAGCCTTCACTTCACGAATGATAAATTCACCTCAGGAGCAACAAGTGCAAGGCCCCCGGATGTGAGGGAACGACACAGTTGCATCTAACATGTCCTGACGTGGTCGAGTACTGTGTGCTTATTGCCCAAAATTACCAAAATAAAGGTTACTAAAGGGTTGGGTCTAGATGATGGCTACAGATGTTGAGAGAGATCTGGGAGATTTAATTGGAGATGGGAGTTTTCCTATCCCACCCGCCATGGGAATCGTAGCAGGCGGAGGGATGGACCATGCAGAGGTCCATTGACCTCGGGCAGGATTTTGCGGTTTTGGGGTAAACACAGCTGGAAAATCCTGCCCCAGGAATGACTTAAACCAAATCAAAAAAATCAGCAGAAGGATACAACATCTTAAACCAGAATAATACACAACAGGTTTTGCTGTAGATTTCACACTTGTGTAGGATTTGCAATTTGTGAAGCCTGCAGTTCCTATTTCCCATGGGAGAATCTAGGCACCATTTCAGAAAAAGGGGTCTCTCATTGAAGATGGACGTGAGGAGGAATCTTTTCTTTGAGGGTCCTTGGTGTTTGGAATTCCCTCCCCTCATTGGAGGCTGCATCATTGAATATATTCAGGGCTGGGTTCGGTTAGGCTGAGTTTGGTGTTAAGGGGAAACAGGCAGGAAAGTGGAGGTAAGGCCACAATCAGATCAGCCATGACCTCATTGACTGGTGGAGCAGATTGAGGGGCCAAATGGCCTATTCCTACTCCTACTTCCTATATTCTAAGGGCAGGGGTGAGTTAGAAAATGGCTTTCCCATTTGGTTGAGAGTCAGGCACATCATCACCATGGAAACAACAGCAAGGGAGCACAGATATGTGATCCATTCACTATCACCCCCCCATGACAGTGTCCATGAGTGTATAGAGGGGGATATAGCGCCTGTTACCGCCACAGGAAAATGATCATTAGCTGCTCTCTGGTCATCCTAAAAATTGGAGCACTGATGGGGAGTGTAACTGAAAATTTCAAAACCAAGATTGATAGATTTTTGTTGGAAAGGTGTGTCACATCAGTAGCACAGTGGTTAGTGCTGCTGCCCCATAGCGCCAGGGACCCGGGTTCAATTCAGGCCTCGGGTGACTGTCTGTGTGGAGTTTGCAGGTGTCCACGTGGGTTTGCTCCAGGTGCTCCAGATTCCTCCCACACTCCAAAGATCTGCTGAACTAAACCAGTCCACTCCCAGCCAGCCTTTGACCTTGCCCCCAAGCTCTTCCTAAACTTGACAGCCCAAATTCGAACTCACACCAAGTACCAGTCATCCATTGTCTCTGTGCTACCTGAGTGACATTGGCTTATGGTCTCGGTAAACTTCCTCCAACCCTAAAACCTTCCACATTTCTTTATCCCTCCAATCCTGACCTCCTATGCATTCCCGAGTTCCATTGCTCCAACATTGGCAGTTGTAGTTTCAGCGACTTGTACCCTAAGCTCTGGAATTGGGCCTCTCTACCTCTGATTCCATCCTACCGATGCACCTATTGCTTTGCCCAGCGTTTGGCTACACATTCTAATACATTTTTATCTGGTTCCATGTGCGTTCCTTTGGTTTTGGCACCTATGGATGTTTTATTACATTGAAGGTTCTATATAAATGCAAGTTGTTGCAGGGTCAGGTGCAGAAAGCTGTAGGAAAGTGGCCAGAAATTGTCCTTCCTGATATGTTGTCCCCTGTCGCTGTCGAGCAGGTAAGATACTAGCGCCATTATTCATGGTGTCATTCTTTGTGGGATCTTACTCTGCATAGGTTGGCACCTGCGTTCACCTACTTTACGACAGTGAAAGCCTTCTGAAGATAGTGCTCCTGGGGCGCTTGACCATGTCCTGAGGGGTACTGGAGGTCAGGGTAAAATGGGGGTTTTACTGGGGATGCTCAACTCAAACTCAAGTCTGAATCATTGACATTTGGTGAGCGAGACCACTGGAACAGACAGCCTTAAAGATAGAAATCGCATTAAAAAAAAAATAAATCCACTTCGTTTAACGAGAAAACATTTTGCCTCAAACTTTAACCTGTTAAAAGTTCAAGAGCCAGCAACACCAAAAACTGGAAAAAAATGGACAGTCACAAACAGTCAATAGCCAAACAATTACAGGGGCTTCATGCGCAGAAGTAGAAGCTTTTTGTTAGCAAATCCAATATAAAGTCCACGTTCTAAGGCTAGTCAGCAGGCTTATCTACAGCAGCAAGGTCCTTTAGTCTCCGTGATGAAAGGGTTAACCGTGCAATTATGGGCATAGCAGTAAGAAAATGAGATGAGATAAATTGGTGAGTAAGTTCGCCAACAGCCAATCGAGTGCCACATCACTTTCCAGAACATTCTCATGCGGTCAAGCCGGTCAAGTCTGGGTTACTTGGGCGGGTATTGAGCAAATGGAGCTTCTTCATTTAAACTGTTCTGAAAGAACAAAATGGAAATGGGTGTAAGTATTTCATACAGCAGCAAGGCACAGAAAACTGTCCTGGCCCCCCCCCATCCCTGTCCAGAGAGGGGCTGGACACAGGCTCTTTTCTTCCTGTTTCTCTAGAGCAGTCTAAGTAAGTGTCCCAGGACACCACACATGTAGACAAGCAATCCAGCCGACAAGGGGCTAACTACTTTGGAGTTTCCACAAAGTTGCAGAGGGGAGGAGGGACAAAGGGGAGGGGGGACAGAAGGAAGGGGGGACAAAGGCTGAGGGAAAGAGGCAAGGAAGGAGTGCCAAAGCTTTCAATTTCTTTGGAGAAATGCCTTGGCTTAGAAGCCAAGGCTCTGCCTCTCTGGCTGGCAGTTCCCAGCCCCTCACACCAACAAGATCTTCCACTTCTGCCGATGTGAACAGCTCACCAGACCAGCCACAAGCTCAAATTCCAGCCCCAGTTTCAACTCAGTGAGGTTGTAGTGAGGACACATGAGTGGAGCATTTGGGGGGAATCAGAAGATTGACCAAGTAGGTCAAGGGCTTCAGAACCAGAGATGGGAGGATTGCTACCAGATAATAAGCATACTCTTGTAGCCAAGAAGCATGTGAGAAGAGTCCAAAACTAGATAGTCACTGGTAAATCCAATAGGAATTCAGGAGAAACTTCATCATGCAGAGAGTGGGGAGAATGTGGAACTCATTAATAGAGAGAGCGATTGAGGTGATTGGAATCGATCCATGTAAAGAGCAGCTGAATGAGTACATGAGGGAGAAAGAAGTTTATGCTGACAGGCTGAGATAACATAGATTGGGAGGAGGCTTGTGAATAAACACCAGCATGGGCCTGCTGGGCCGAATGGCCTTTTCTGTGCTGTACATTCTGTGTGAATATAGGAAATGTACAAGAGGAGTTTGCCCCGATACAAGGGGAGGCAATGGCCTAGTGGTATTATTGTTATAGTTTTAATCCAGAAACTCAGCTAATGTTCTGGGGACCTGGGTTCAAATCCCGCCATGGCAGATGGTGGAATTTGAATTCAATAAAAAATATCTGGAATTAAGAATCTACTGATTACCATGAAAGCATTATAGATTGTCAGAAAAATCCTTTAGAGAAGGAAATCTGCCGTCCTTACCTGCTCTGGCTTACATGTGACTCCAGACTCACAGCAATGTGGTTGACTCTCAACTGCCCTCAGGCAACTAGGGATGGGCAATAAATGTTGGCCAGCCAGTGATGCCCAGGTACCATGAATGAATAAAAAAGAATTCAAATCTTGGCACCACTATTACTAGAGTAAAATAGACATTTCCAACAATACAACTACCAGGCGATGCTTGTGTTCACATTCAAGACAATTAGATATTCTTTTGGACGTGGGACAAAACAAGAGGAAGGTGTGCAAATATCGGCCGTGCATCTGCCAGGATTGGAACAGAGTGTGGAAATGTATATTTTTTAAAGGCCACACTTTAAATAGCTTGATTCGACCATTGACCTGTTTTCCAATGAGTGCAGTATTAACTGAGACTGATAGGGGGCACTATTGTACCAATGGATGATGGTGATATTCCAATGCAGTGACAGTGTGACCAGTCTACAACACAACTGGAGAATGTGAAGATTGATTGACAAGAATGAAGGCCGACTGGTGCCTCAGACCCACCCTATAATCAGAGAGACATGAGCACCACAGCCAGGCACTTCCTCCCCCTCCCCCTTTCCAGTAGCTTCAGGAAGGGATAGAAAAAGCGCAGGAAAATAATCTCAAAAAATTCCTCGCAAGCTATCGAAACCAGTTCAGTGGATCTTAAACATTCCATGGGCTGGACTCATTTCTCCAGAAATTGATGCAAATTGAGGGAGGAACTGATAGCGAGCTTTAAATAACCAGGGGGTTTGATTGGATGGATGTAGAGAGGTTTCCATTTGCAGGGCGTTAGACCAGGACAAGGGAGCATCAATCCAACTGGGAATTGAGGAGAAACTTCTCCATCTGGGATTGGTGAGAATGTGGGACTCGCTCCCTTGGGGAGTGGTTGAGGTGAATTGTATTAGTACATTGAATGGTAAACTGGTTAAACACATGTGTGAGCTGCTGATAGGGTGAGATGGAGAGGGAGTGGGAGGAAGCTCATGCAGAGGATAAATACCAGCATTGGGCAGTTGGGCCAAATGGTCTGTTTCTGTGGTGCAAAAACTTGGTAATATGACAAGGTCAAAGGACATCTTAAAGTGGAAATAAGGATCACCTTCAAAACCTGGTGAGTAGATATCTTGAGTCTGAGTGGTCATATAAACCAACTGAGAGCGGGAATAGCAACCCAGAATCAAGATCAACCTCAAGGTTTTAATTCCAATGGAACAGTTTACCAGGCTTCAGAATAACACACACACTCACATGCTTTTGCACACTCTCTCACCCACACACACTCACTTATGCATACATTCTATCAGACACATGTATTCTCTCTCACACACACACACAGTTTCTCATGCACACATTCACTCAAACCCACTCTCGCACACACATTTTGGTTACCTTATCCCTTAGGTTGTATTTTACAAGCTTGTGAACTGTGATTATCATAGAATCCTGACAGTGCAGAAGGAGACCATTCAGCCCATCGAGTTTGCACCGACAACAATCCCACCCAAAGCCTTTCCCTGTAACCCCAAATATTTATCCCACTAATCTCTCTAACCCACGCATCTCGGGATACTAAGGGGCAATTTAGAACATAGAACATTACAGCGCAGTACAGGCCCTTCGGCCCTCAATGTTGCGCCGACCAGTGGAACCAATTCAATGACCCTCTAACCTAAATTATTCCAAGGTTATCCATATGTCTATCCACTGACCATTTGAATGCCCTTAAAGTTGGCGAGTCCACGACTGCTGCAGGCAGGGCCTTCCACGACCTTACTACCCTCTGAGTAAAGAACCTACCTCTGACATCCGTCCTATAAATACCACCCCTTAATTTAAAGCTATGTCCCCTTGTGTTAGCCATCACCATCCGAGGTAAAAGGCTTTCACTATCCACCTTATCCAATCCTTTGATCATCTTGTATGCCTCAATGAGGTCACCTCGTAACCTTCTTCTCTCCAATGAAAATAACCTCAAGTCCCTCAGCCTTTCCTCATAAGACCTTCCCACCATACCAGGCAACATCCTGGTAAACCTCCTCTGCACCCTTTCCAATGCCTCCACATCTTTCTTACAATGCGGCGACCAGAACTGTACGCAATACTCCAAGTGCGGCCACACCAGAGTTTTGTACAGTCGTAACATGACCTCACGGCTCCGAAATTCAATCCCTCTACCAATAAAAGCTAACACACCGTACACCTTCTGAACAACCTGGGTGCCAACTTTCAGGGATTTAGCATGGCCAATGCATCTAACCCGCACATCTTTGGAGTGTGGGAGGAAACTAGAGCACCTGGGGGAAACCCACGCAGACACAGGGAGAATGTGCAAACTCCACATGGACAGTGACCCAAACCAGGAATTGAACCCCGGTCTCTGGTGCTGTGAGGCAGCAATGCTAACCACTGTGCCACCATGCTGCCCTTAGAAAAGGATTAGAAAGGGGAAGGTGGAGTTGAGCAGCTTCCAGCTGGATGGGAAGAAAGAACAAACCAGGGGTGAAATTTGCCTTGAGTGATGGACCTGCTTTCACAACCAGCCTCAATTTCCTTTGAGATTAGCCACACACTCCTGTAACGCAAGGGGAGGATACTGTTCATGACGAGAACGCAATGCGGATCTCGTTATTGACACTGCTGGATCTTTACAGCTATCCGCAGAAATACAGAAAGCGAATCTGAGATCCTTCACCCCACGCCATGCCCCATACAGGGGGGCTGGGGGGAGGAGTTGTGTTGGGTCAGTTGAGATTCATGGTCTTTATTTATTACTGCCCTAGTCACTCCAGACCATAGATATAAATTCATTCCCATCATCCTCTCGAAAGATACAACGGGAAGGAAGGTCAAACCGTTGACCATTCAAATCTTGTAAACAGCTCACTGTGAGAAAGGAAACACTCTGCCAACTCCAGGTGAAATGCTGATTGGACCAGTTGGCTCTAGTCAGGTGATGTTGTGGCTAAAACAAAATTCTTAAAGGGGATGTGTTTAGCATTACAGCTAGACCAAATCCCAGGCCGGAATTTTATTGCCCCACCAGCCACAGGAATTGGAGCAGACACGGGGTGGACCATGGAAAGGTCCATTAACCCCAGGCAGGATTTCAGGATGAGTGAGGCCATAAAATCCTGCCCCCTAGTCTCAGCCAATGATTATTTGGCCACAGCTGCAGTACTGTGTGCAGTTCTGGTCACCACATTATAGGAAGGATGTGATTGCACTGGAGAGAATACAAAGGAGATTCACCAGGGATGCTGCCTGGGATGGAGGGTCCGAGCTATCTGGAAAGACTGGATAGGCAGGGGCTGTTTTCCTTGGAGCAGCAAAGGTTGAGAGCAGGCCTGTTAGAGGGGTATAAGATTGTGAGGGACAGAGATAGAGTGAATAAGATGGCAGTTTTTCCATTAGGATGGAGGGAGTCTGGAGCTCGCTACTTCAAAGGGTGGTGGAGACAGAAACTCTCGTAACTTTGCACTGCTGTAAACTTCAGGGCTATGGACCAAGCACTGGAATCCCTACAGTGCAGAAGGAGGCCATTCGGCCCATCGAGTCTGTACCGACCACAATCCCACAAAGGCCCTATTCCCATAAGTCTCATTTACCTTGCTAATCCCTCTGACGCTAAGGGGAAATTTAGCATAGCCAATCCACCTAACCCGCACATCTTTACATTGTGGGAGGAAACCAGAGCACCTGGAGGAAACCCACGCAGACACAGGGAGAATGTGCAGACTCCACACAGACAGTGACTCAAGCCAGGAATTGAACCCGGGTCCCTGGCAGTGCTAACCAATGGGATTAGTGTAGCCAGATCTTTATTGACCAGCATGGACATGATGGGCCATAGACCCATAGAACCCCTATGTGCATAAAGAGGCCATTCAGCCCATCAAGTCTGCACTGACTTCCTGAATGAGCACACTATCCAGTCCCTCCATTCCACCCTGTTCCAGTAACTCCTCACATTTCCCATGGCCAATCCACCTAACCTACACATCTTGGGACATAAAGGGGCAAATTAGCCTGGCCAATCCACCTAACTTGCATGTCTTTTGGACTGTGGGAGGAAACTGGAGCACCCAGAGGAAACCCTCGCAGACCCAGGGGAGTACGCGCAAACTCCACACATTCACCTGAGGCTAGAATTGAAGCTGGGTCCATGGCGGTGTGAGGCAGCAGTGCTAACCACTGTGCCACTGTGCAGAATGGTCTCCTTCTGCGCTGTAAGCATCCCTGAATCTATGCATCATTTTTTAATGATATAAGGACAGGAGAAATAGGAGCAGGCGACCATTTGGCCCATCGGGCCTGCTAGGCCATTCAGTAAAATCATTGGCTGATCTTCCACCTCATCCCCACCTTCCTGCCCACTCCCTTATTGCCCAAAGGTCATTGGCTCAGTCCTGAATGTTCTCAACGAATAAGGATCCATTGCCCTCTCAGGACGAGAATCACAAAGATTCCCAGTCCCTTCGATAAAGTAGTTCTTCCTCTGTGTAAAATCCTCCTGTGTCCCAGACTCCGCACAACTAGAGTAGGGGATTTTCACAGTAACTTCACTGCAGTGTTAATGTAAGCCTACTTGAGAAGTAATAAATAAACTTTACTGCGTACAGTTCTGGCAGTCAAACCTTCTCAGCACTTCTCCCGTTTCAATGAGATCACCTCTCATTTCTCTAAATGCCAGGGAACATAGGTCCATTCTACTCAGTCTCAGGGTAAGAAAGCTACCCACCCTAGCCTGGGGAGATTTGAGAATTACAGTTAACAATAACTCAGATCTGGACGCACGGGGCACAATTTCAAAATTTGCAGATGACGCAAAACCTGGAAGCTTCACAACGGTGATGAGGATTTATTTTTATTTTATTCACAGGTTGTGAGCATCGCTGGCTGGGTCAACATTTATTGCTCATTCCTAGTTGGCCTTGAGGGGGTGGTGGTGAGCTGCCTTCTTGAATCACTGCAGCCCATGTGTAGGGAGGGAGTTAGTTGCAGGATTTTGACCCAGCGACTGTGAAGGAACTGCAATGTATTTCCAAGTCAAGACAGTGAATGATCTGGTGGGGGACTTTCAGGTGGTGGTGTTCCCAATATCCACTGCCCTTGTCCTTCTAGGTGGCAAACTTCAAAAGAATTTAGACGGACCGGTGGAATGGACAGCAAGTGGGAAATTTAATTGAGAAAAGTGGGCGGTACGCTGGCACAGCAGTTGGCACTGCTGCCTCACAGTGCCAGCGACCCAGGTTCAAATCCCAGCTTGAGGTACGGTTTGTATGGAGTTTGCATGTTCTCCCCACAGGTTTCCTCCGAGCCCTCCAGTTTCTTCCCACACACCAAAGATTTGCGGGTTAGGTGGATTGGCTATGCTAAATTGCCCCTTATTGTCAGGGGGATTAGCAGGATAAATATGTGGGGTTTTGGGGGAAAAGGGCCTGAGTGGGATTGTGCTCAGTGCAGGCACGATGGGCTGAATGGCCTCCTTCTGCACTGTAGAGATTTTATGAGAAGTGTGAAGTTATTTATGTTGGTTGGGAGAATGCGGAGAGGCAAATAAATTAAAGGCTTTGAGTCTAAAAGGACTGCAGGAGCAAAGAGACCCGGGGGTATATGTGCACTAATCGTTGAGGGTGACAGGGCAGGTTCGGAAAGCAGAGAAAAGCAAAGGGAATCCTTAACTCAATACATAGAGATAAGTGTATAAAAGCAAGGAAGTTCTGAGAAATTTGTATCGAACCCTGTTCAGTCACAACTCTGTCAAATTCTGGGCATCACCCTTTAAGAAGAATGTGGAAGTATTGTACAGAACACATTAAGGAATGAGGAACTTCAGCAACGTGGGTATGTGGTCAAACCTGCATCTGTTTCTCTTGAAAAAGTAAAGGTTAAGAGGAGATCATGAGGAAGTCTGGACAGAGCTAGACAGAGGGGCCAATTTTCCCATCCTGTCTGCCACAGAAGGAGAGGGGTGGAGTGGGGGGTGGGGGGGTGATGGTGGTTAGTTGGGGGTGTGTGGTTGTTAGCGGGGACACAACCATGCAAAGGTCCATTGACCTTGGGTGGGATTATGCAATTTTGGGGTGAGTGTGGCCAGAAAATCCCTTCCCAAGGTCTAGAAAGAGAGAAACTGTTCTCATTGGCAGGAGGCTTGAGAGGCAGAGGACGTTTATTGATGAAAGAAACAGCAGCAACACAGGAAAACCCCTTTTTTGTTTTGAGGCAGCGAGTGGTTCAGGGTCTGGAACACGCTGCCTGAAAGCCTGCTGGAGGCAGATCCAATCAGCACTTTTCTAAACTCTGTTGGGTAATTGTGTGAAGTGAAAAAAATTGCGGGTCTAAGGGTGGGCAGGAGAGTGAGCTGCTCTTACAGAAAGGTAGTGTGGCCAGAATAGACCAAATTGCCTCCTCCTGTGCCGCTACCATTCTATAATTCCAGAGGGTTTCCTGCCCTCCAGGATGACCCTGGCATGTTAAGGAATGACACTTCGAACATCACCGGGAGGAGACTAAGTGGGCGTCACATTGTTTTAATTCTCAATATTTTTGCACACTTTCATTTCTCCAACAGGAAAAGGCATTTGGAGATGGGGGAAGGAAAAGGCAGTTAGGAATCATCCAAACAGATAATAACTCTCTTTCTGATTGGTCGTGGCAAACGCAGACGCTCTAAGGATGGACATAACGGTTGGACAATGGTGGAAGTGTGAGCTGGGTGGTTGGCAGTCTGTGCTGAACACTCCATGAATATATCTGATTAAAGTTCAATATTGTCTCAATTCTAGTTGCCACACTACCAGAAAGATGTAGAGGCTTTGGAGAGGGTATAGAAAAGATTTACCAGGATGTTGCCTGGTTTGGAGGGCACTAGCTATGAGGGGAGGTTGAAGAAATTTGGCTTGTTCTCACTGGAATGGCAGAGGTTGAGGTAGAAGTCTACAAGATTATGAGAGGCATGGACAGAGTGGAAAGCCAGAAGCTTTATCCCAGGGTGGAAGAGTCAATTACTGGGGGCACAGGCTTAAGGTGCAAGGGGCAAGATTTAAAGGAGATGTACGAGGCAGGTTTTTTTATACAGAGGGTGCCTAGAACTCGCTGCCGGGGAAGCAGATACAAAGGTGAGTTTTAAGGGGCGTCTTGACAAATACATGAATAGGATAGGAACAGAGGGATATGATCCCTGGAAGGGTAGGGGGTTTTAGTTCAGTCGGGCAGCATGGTCGGTGCAGGCTTGGAGGGCCGAAGGGCCTGTTCCTGTGCTGTAATTTTCTTTGTTCTTTTTTCAGAGATGGTAACTTCCAATAGTTTCCCCAGCTGAAATAACCAATCAGAGCAGAGAGTCCAATCTGGAATTGTCTTTGCCCGTAGGACCCCCTCCTACTCATTGAGTCTATGTGGAGCCAGCAAGTGGCCCTTTCTGGCATCGCAACATGTCCACGGCGGGTCGCGTCCCTACAGATAGCTGAGGCATTCACTGGATCCCTTCAATGCTTCTAGATGGCAGGTGAGAAACGCAGTCGGTTGGATCAGGTGAACTGCTGGGTCAGTTGCTTAAATAAAAACAATCCGGGAAAGCAAGTTTAACAAATATAAGCTCTGACTGAGCACACTATGAGGATTGGAATCAACACCTCCCAGGCGCAGATCCAACATCAACAAGGGTGTGCGTGAGTCAGGAAAAAGCAGGACTCCACTATTTCAATGTGCATTTTCTCAGGCATGTCAAATCAGTCATCCTGGTCTCAAAATCTGAACTGTTTTGATGTTTCACTGTGAGAGGTACAGAGTGATCCACAGATAAAAACACAGTGGGGTGGTGAGTGAAATGATCCCTCATTTGTACTTAGTGCAATTTGTGACATTTACTGCACACAAACAGATTAGGACATAGGAAATAGGAACTATATTATTTTGTATAAAGGAGGCCATTCAGCCCCTCAAGCCTGCTGCACCATTTAACGAGATCTTGGCTGGTCATAGAATCATAGCGTTCTCGCAGAGCAGAAGGATGCACATGGGCCCCTCAAGCCTGCACTGACAATAATTCCACCCGAACCCTATCCCCACAATCCCCATACATCTCTCATGCCAATCTCCCTGACACTAAGGGGCAATTTAACATGGCCAATCAACCTAACCTGCACATCTTTGGAGTACGCAGAGGAAACCCATACAGACATGGGGAGAACGTGCAGACTCTGCACAGACAGTGACCTGAGGCTGGAATTGAACTCGGATCCCTGACACTGTGAGGCAGCAATGCTAACCACTGTTTTAGCTACATCTTCCTAGGTTATCCTCAAATCCCTCGTTTCCTTTCTATCCAAAAGTCTATCGATCACTGACTTAAACATAGTCAATAACTGAACATCCACAACCCTCTACAATGGTGATTATAAAGTCTCACAACACTTAAGAGGTAAGAAATTTTTCCTTATTTCTCAGTCATATATGACCGCCCCCTTATCTTGAGACAATGGACCCATTAATTCTAGCCTCTCCAGAGGGGATACGTTGCCTCTCAATGTCTACTTTATCAAACCACTGAAGAATTTCCTTAATTTCAATCAAAGCCCCTTATCCTGCTTCTAAATTCCAGGTAATGTCGGCCTGGATTACTCCAACCTCCAGCCTAGTGAACCATCATTGCACTCCCTCTGGGGCAAGTGTATTCTTCATTAGAAAGAGGCCAAACTCTGTACACAATGTTCCAGGGCTGAGCGACCTTCCCAAAACTAATTAGCAGTATTCACACTTAATTTTATATCCCCAATCCCATTTGCTTTCCTGATTATTTGCCCTTCTTGCAAGTTAACTTAGCGTGACTCGTGTACAGAGACACCCAACTCCCTGCAAATGCAAATATGACTCTTGATGGGGGTCTGAAGAAAAGTCATATTCAATTCAAAATATTGACCCGATTTCTCTCACCAGAGATGCATATTCTTCTTGTCCAGTTCTCTGCCCTAAGGCAGGTCTGACCCACTGATCCATGGCTCCAAAATCTTCTCCAGCCAGAACGAAGATTTGAACCCTGTGCCACCGATCTGACCCATCCCAATCTTCCAACCAACTGGAACCGCAAACACCCCTTCCACTCACCCACATGGCAGCTGACTAGGAATCCCTCCCACTCTTAGCACCTGCCATGGGTACTTGTTAGAAGGGTTTACCAGTTAATACCTGTATGATTTCCCAGTTCATACCAGTTGTTTGACTTTGTTATGAAGGCACTTTCCTTGGCCATCAAGTCCTGGGCAGGGACTTGAAGGCATAGCTTCTGGCTCAGAGGCAGGGACGCTGCACACTGCACCACAAGACCTCCTCACACAGATACAAATACATAAATAAACACAAAGCTATTTGACATACATACCATTGGCAATTCTTGAAGCCGTTTAAACTCAGGTTTCCCTTGGTTTGAATATTTCACTGCGGTGATTAGCACGCCAATAATTAAAATCAGCACCAGGATCACAATGAGAGTAATTAGTCCAGCGCCTAGAGTTTGGTGTTTGGGGACAACAGCTAGAACAAAGGTAGAATAATGTTAAACAGGCAAAACAGTTACATGCAGACGCACGCGTGCAGACACACACATGCAGACACGAGTACAGACCCACGTGTGCAGACACATGCGGCCCATGTGAAGTGGAAGTGAAATTGAGACTGTCAATGTCAAATTAAAAGTGTATTTATTGGTCACAAGTAGGCTTACTTTAACACCGTAATGAAGTGACTGTGAAAATCCCTGAGTCGCCACATTCCGGCAGCTGTTCAGGTACACTGAGGGAGAATTTAGTATGGCCAATGTACCTAACGTCTTTTGGACTGTGGGAGAAAATCGGAGCACTCAGAGGAAACCCATGCAGATACGGAGAGAACGTCCGCACAGACTCCACACTCCACACAGACAGTGACCCAAGCCGGAAATCAAGCCCGGGTCCCTGGTGCTGTGAGGCAGCAGTGCTAACAATTGTGCCACTGTGCTGCCCTCATTATGTTTAATTTGGAAAAATGCAATGTTGTAAGAAAATAGCAGAGGCGTCAAGACCTTTCAGGGAAACGCAGTAAAGCAAGAGGAGGACGAGAGAGATCAGGACAAAAGTTTGTGAGCAATTCCATAATAGCGAGAGTAAGGTTTGGGGTTACATTTACAGGATGATTGGTCACAAGGTCGGAGACAATATTTTGTCCTGTACAAGACCTTGTTCAGGATATATCAGAATATTGCAAATGGAGTTGGTGTCCTCATGGACTGAGGCTTTGTAAAGGGTGCAGAGGAATGCCATGAGACTGATCCCAATGTAAAACATCTCAGTGACTGAGAACAACAGAATGAGTCGGGCTTTATACTTCAGAGAAGAGGAGGTCTGGGGGAGGTCTGATTGAGGTGGATGAAGGGAATAAATCGTGTTCCAGCTGACAATCTCTCCCAGTGAAGTCGGCTAAAGAGGACCCTGGTCACAATCTAAAGGTGTCAGCTGGTGATTCAGTTTCCAGAGACGATGGAACTGTGGAACTGACTGCAATGGACACTGATTCCCCAAGTCCTTCCAGGGGGTCCGTCTGGGGAGGTGTCCCAGATCCAGGACTAAGGATGTGTGTGTCAGGCAGATGGTGGGAGTGTGACAAAGTAAATAAATGAGTGCTTTTAAATAAGGAAAGGGATTCTGATATCTTGACATACCCACTGGCGTTAACTGTGTTATCGTTCCATTGGAGACCAGTGCAGGAACTGAAAGGAAGAATAGTGCACAGGTCAGTGTAATCCAGAGATTGCAATCCTGCACTCTGACTAACAATATCCTAATCAGACATGTTGGTAAATTAAATATTCCCTGATCATATTTACAACATTTTGCACAGACCTGAAAAATCAACTACCTTGATTTAGATAGCACCTTCAGCATTGTAAAATGTTCCACAGGAATGATTATTTGATACTGAACCAATGAGATATTAGGACAGATGACCAAAAAAAATCAAATAGGTAGGTTCGAAGGAGTGCTTAAGGGCAGCATTGTGGCACAGTGGTTAGCACTGCTGCCTCACAGTATCAGGGAACCGGGTTCAATTCCAGCCTCGGGTGACCGTCTGTGTGGAGTTTGCACTCCCTTTATCTGTGTGGGTTCCCTCCGGGTGCTCCGGTTTCCTCCCACAGTTGAAGGATGTGTGGGTTAGGAGGATTGGCTGTGCTAAATTTCCCCTTTAGTGTTAGGAGAATTAGCAGGGCAGATGCGTAAGGTTACAGTGATAGAACACGGGGGTGGGGGGGGTAGTGGATTGTTGTTGGTGTAGTCTCGGTGGGCCAAATGGCCTCCTTCTGCACTCTAGGGATTCTATGAGAGTATGAAAAGGCAGATAGTTAGGTAGAGAGGTTTAGGGAAGGACTTCAAAGTTTAGGGCCCAGGTGACCAGCTAAAGGGTCAGCACCACTGGTGGGCAATTAAAATTGGTGATGATGGAGACTCGAGGCCTGAACCAGAGGAGCTCAGAGATCCCAGACGGTTGTCAGGGCTGAAGGAGGTTACAGGGATCGGGAGGGACGAGGCCACAGAGGGGTTAGAAAACCAAGAGAATGTTAAAGTTGGGCTGTTGCCAGGCCAGGGGTTGACATAGGAGACCAAGTGACCTGTGCCCCCAGCACCCATTCATCATCTTCACGGCTGACATTCCTTACTGATGGCAATGAAGCCGGTTGAGAACACGTTGTACTCTTGGGAACCTTGCCTATGAGCAGGATCTGATTAAAATTCACACATCCTTCATTTTCTTAAAGAAGCAATGCCTACATCTGAGATGGGGGATGACTCATTTTTTTTGATGGTGTTGACACTTGCACGGACAGGCACTGAGTTCCCCTAAGGAGGAGGTCTGATGAACAATGCAGAACACATTACCATGAGGATGTGGTCAAGGAGAATAGTATAGACAAACACTCGAGGGAGACAGGGACAGAAGAGCCTGCTGATAGGATGAGACGAACGAGGGTAGGAAGAGGCTCAGCTGGAGCATAAGCCCTAGCATGGGGAGACGATGGGTCTTATCACTAGACTATTAATGCAGAAACTCAGCTAATGCTCTGGGGACCTGGGTTTGAATCCTGCCACGACAGATGGTGGAATTTGAATTCAGTAAAAAATATCTGGAATTAAGAATCTACTGATGACCATGAAACCATTGCCGAGAGTTGGAAAAACCCATCTGGTTGACCAATGCCCTTTAGGGAAGGAAATCCGCTGTCCTTACCGGCCTGCTCACATGTGACTCCAGAGCCACAGCAATGTGGTTGACTTGCAATTGCCTTGGGCAACTAGAGATGGGCAATAAATGCTGGCCAGCCAGCAATGCCCATGTCCCACGAATGAATTAAAAAAAAAAGTTAGGCCAAATGGCCTGTTTCGATAAATTTATATTCATCCATTTCTTCACTTTCAGAAATGTTTCCAGTATTGCTGTTCTACAAATATATTCAAAGTTGAACAGGGGAACTCTCTCTGGGGTCTAAGTCAATATTAATCCTTGCACTAACATCAATTATCAGACAAATATCTGGCCATTATCACTTTGCTGCCTATGGGATCTTGCTGTGCAACAATTGGCTGCCACATTTCCTATGTTACAAAGGTGACTGCAATTCAAAACGTATTTCATTGGGATATCCTGAGGTACTCCTTTCTTTTGAGATTTAAAAACCAGGTTAAACCTTCAGCAAGAAATGTTTTAGTTTGTAAGTAAGCTTCACGATGGCTTTAGTCATCTGGATAATCATTCTGTTGCTGTTCATCTCCGTACAAATGCCAGGAACCTCCCGCTTATACATTTGGGAAGCCATTCGTTCCACACTCTCCCAGAGTTAGAAATCTGGCAGGCTGGGAAAGTGTGGCACACGTTCACACGAGTGTGTATGACATTGATACAATAAGGGACAGAGCCCTTTGTATCACTTGTACAACAAAGAGTGAGAGGCAGAACTCCAAAACCCTCGAGAGGAAAATGTCTGCACAAGAAGTCACTCAAGGTATGGAAAGATGATCAGGATTATGGTTACTAAAAACAGAAAATTTTGGGATAAACTCAGTTGGTCTGGCAGCAACCATGGAGGAAAAACAGAGTTAAATTTTTCAGTCCGTTATGATTCTTCAGAAGTTATGGAAAAATGAATTTTCATCGAGTTCCCCCATCCACCCAGAGTACATTCTCTGTCCTTGTCACTCTTAGGGTGAGATCTTCCTGCCGTACTCACCCCAATACCAGAAAATCCCGGCCAAGGTCAACAGACCTTTCCATGGTCTGAAGATGTGCGGGTTAGGTTGATTGGCCATGCTAAATTGAATCTTAATCTCAGGGGGACTAGCAGGGTAAATATGTGGAGTTGCAAGAATAGGGCCTGGGTGGGACTGTGGTCAGTACAGACCTGATGGGCTGAATGGTCTCTCTCTGTGTACTGTAGGGATTCTATGATTCTTTGGTCCGCCCTTTGCCAGCTCCAATTATCATGGAGGGATCAGGAAAATTCCCCTCTTGGTGTTTCCTCCAAGTGTCCTTCAATATGAAACAGCACTGATTCATCAGCTGAGGGTGTGGGGGGGAGTGAGGGTGGGGGGTGGGGGCGTGGGGGGGGGTGGGGAACATGGGTGATAACCAACAAGAGATTGGTTTCCTTGCCCATGTTTGACCTGATGCTTTGACACTTCATGGGGTCCAGAGTCGCTGTTGAGGGCTGCAAGGGGAAATCCCTCCAGACCGTGTACCACAGCGCCACCACTGCTGGTGGGCCTATTCTGTCAGTGGGACAGGACTTACCCAGGGCTGGTGATGGTGGTATTGGCTGCAAGGTGAATATGACTTTGTCAGGCTATTGCTTCATTAGTCTGTGAGACAGCTCTCCCAACGTTGGCACAAGCCCCCAGTTAGCAGGACTTTGCAGAGTCAACAGAGCTAGTTGAGCCAATGGTGCCTAGGTTGATGCCAGGTGGTCCAGCCATTTCATTCAGTTTTGCCTTTAGAACAGTTTGATTCGGCTGAGTGTTATACATAGGCCAGTTACAAAACCGTGTAATGATACAGATTAACAGAATTTGTTTAGTTATCCTCAGGACATCGGTGTTAATATTTATTTGCCCACCTCTAGTTGCTCTTAGAAAAAGTGGCAATAGATCCTGATGCCACATTTTACTACATTTACAACAGTGACTACACTTCAAAGGTAGAAGGGGTCTATATAAATACTTTCTATCTTACTCCCCGCCCGCTGTAAGCGCAAACTGAGATGAGAACCCCCTTTTTTCACATCAATGGTTGCAAAGTTTAGTGTTGAGAGAGTTCAATTGCTGACCTGTGGCATTCAGTATTGGTGTGACTGTGGAGTTTTCCGTGGTCAGGGCTTGGGTCGGCAGTGTGGCAGTAGGACTGGAGGTAGGAGCGACAGTGCTGGTCTGGTTGGCGGTAGTTGCCTGGGTGCCATTGGCACCCGAGGGGGCTGTGGTGGTGTTTGCTGATCCACTGGGAGGCACAGTTGACATTACATTGGACGTTACTGGTACGTTGGCAGTTGTTACATTGGGCGCTTCTGTCGCGTTGGAATTCGTTAAGTTGGCTGCTCCTGTCGTGTTGCTTGTTGGTATTACGCTGGATGTTTGTGTCGCCTTATTAGTCATGGGGCCAGTGGTTAGGCTGTTGTTTTCCGCAGTGGTTGACGGAGATGGATTGCTAGTAGAGCCTGGGGAAATAAAATCAAATTAAGAGCTAACAAATGCCTAATCTGTCAAAGGCGTTGTTTTTTGGCAAGGCAACACACTCTTCTTATCATTGGCTAACACAAGCGGAGCAACAATTATTTGCATTTATGTAGTGCCTTTATCATCGTAGAAGATCCCAGGATGTTTCGCAAGAGTGTTTTCAAACAAAACACCAAACCACTGGCAATATTAGGACAGGTGATTAAAGCTTGGTCAAAGATGTTGCCTGAGATTCTGCGGCCTTCCAGCCGCTGGTTTCCCGCTGGTAGGAGGGGGCGTGTTGTTTGCTTGCTAATTCCCATTGATGTCACCCCACACCAGTGGGAAACCCATGTGTGGGAATGTACTGCCGGCGGGAATGGATAATGCCCCTGCCGTGAATGGCAGGACAATTCCGGCCGTTGATTTAAGGGAGCTTCTTAAAAGAGGGTCACAGGTGGGGAGGTTTGGGAAATGTACCAGCCACCATGTACACCGCAAGATCCCATCAACAAAATTTGATAATGATTGTTTTAAGGTGCTGGTTTCCTCCCACAGTCCAAAGATGTGCTGGTTAGGTTGATTAGCCATGCTAAATTGATCCTAACATCAGGGGGATTAGCAGGGTAAATAAGTGGGATTGCGGGAATAGGGCTTGGGTGGGATTGTGGTCAGTGCAGACTCAATGGGCCGAATGGCCTCCTTTTGTACCGTAGGGATTCTATAAGGTAAACACTGGGGAGTGGAGAGAACTCCCATACTCTTCGTCGAGTTTTCTGCAATCGTTTCACATTTACTGGAGAGGGCAGATGTGATTTGGGTTTAACACCTCATCTTGAAAGTTAAAGGTCAACATTTCACTATTGCTATTCTGACTGGAGTTTGCACATTCTCCCCGTGTCTGTGTGGGTTTCCTTGTATGCTCTGGTTTCCTCCCACAGTCCAAAGATGTGCGGGGTTAGGTGGATTGGCTATGCTAAATTGACACTAGTGTCAAGAGGATCAGCAAAGTAAAACAGTGGGGTGACAGGAATAAGGCCTGGATGGGATTGTGGTCGGTGCAAATGGGCCAAATAGCCTCCTTCTGCGCTATAGGACTCTATAAGGTCATGAACCTGAAGCATTAACCCTGTGTTTCCTCTCTGCCAGGCTAGCTGAGAGTTTCCAAAACCCTCTGTCTTTTATTCCATCAATGTTTGTGTAGTGATTAAAATTCAGGACAAATAGATTGGATAATCTGATCAATACCATCTTGTTGTTTATGAGATGTGCTCATAAACAAAATTGGTTACCGTGTTTCCCATTGCAAGGGGTCCCCTTCAAAAAAAATCTTCATTTGCTGTAAAGCACTTTGGGGAATTGTGCAGCCATGAAAGGTGCTATCCAAATGCAAATTTTTTGTTTAGTAGCATGGCCTCTGGACTGTTGCTAAATTGCAGCGAGATCATACAAACTGGAAAAACATGATTGTGATTTAGACTGGATTTGGGTTTTTTTTTGCCTTATCAAATGCAATTTCTTTAACAATTACAGAACTGTGTTTCTAAGCTGCCCTTTGCTTCACTGGAAGCACGACCTCAGGAAGGATGCAATGTAGATTCACTAGATTGGTTCCTGTGTCCGGGGAGGAGGGATTGAGATAAACCAGCCTATATTATTGAAGGGGTTTGACAAGGGGTTTTCCCCCCAATATCTTGGGGGTAAAATTTGCCAATGTTATTCAGGGGGGTTTAAACTGATTCAGAGGGGGGATGGGAACCTGAACTGTAGCTCCAATGTACAGGAGGATGAGAATAGGGAGGTCATGGATAAGGTTTCTAGGTCACAGCAGTGTATTGGCAGGCAGGAGGGTGGTTTGAAGTGCGTATATTTTCATGTGAGGAGCATACGCAATAAGGTGGACGAACTTGCAGCCTGGATTGGTGCCTGGGACTTCGATGTTGTGGCCATTACAGAGACATGGATAGAGCAGGGACAGGAATGGTTGTTGCAGGTTCCGGGGTTCAGATGTTTCAGTCAGGGCAGAGAAGGTGGTAGAAGAGGGGGGGGGGGGGGGGGGGGGCGCGTGGCATTGTTAGTCAAGGACAGTATTACGGTGGCAGAAAGGACGTTTGATGTGGACCTGTCTATTGAGGTAGTATGGGCTGAGATTAGAAACAGGAAAGGAGAGATCACACTGTTGGGAGTTTTTTATAGGCCTCCAAAAAGTTCCAGAGATGTAGAGGAAAGGATTGCAAAGATGATCCTGGATAGGTGCAAAAGTAACAGGGTAGTTGTTATGGGGGACTTTAACTTTACAAATATCGATTGGAAAAGCTATAGTTCAAGTATGTTAGAGGGGTCAGTTTTTGTCCAATGTGTGCAGGAAGGTTTCATGACACAGTATGTAGATAGGCCAACAAGAGGTGAGGCTACATTGGATTTGGTACTGGGTAATGAACCAGACCAGGTGTTAGACTTGAAGGTAGGTGAGCACTTTGGTGATAGTGACCACAATTCGGTTACGTTTACCTTAGTGATGGAAAGGGATAGGCATATACCGAAGGGCAGAAGTTATAGCTGGGGGAAAGGTAATTATGAGGCTATTAGGCGAGACTTAGGATACATAGGGTGGAGTAGGAAATTGCAGGGGCTGGGAACATCTGAAATGTGGAGCTTATTGAAAGAGCAGCTACTGCGAGTTCTTGATAAATATGTACCTGTCAGGCAGGGAGGAAGTGGTCGAGCGAGGGAACTGTGGCATACTAAGGAAGTTGAATCTCTGGTGAAGAGGAAGAAGGAGGCTTATGTAAAGATGAGATGTGAAGGCTCAGTTAGGGCACTGGAGAGTTATAAATTAGCCAGGAAGGAGCTAAAGAGAGATTTAAGAAGAGCTAGAAGAGGACACGAGAAGACTTTGGCGGATAGCATCAAGGAAAATCCTAAAGCTTTCTACAGGTATGTCAAGAATAAAAGGTTGGTTAGGGCAAGATTAGAGCCAGTCAGAGACAGCAGTGGGAAGTTGTGCATGGAGCCTGAAGAGATAGGAAAAGCACTGAATGAGCATTTTTCAACAGTATTCACGCAGGAAAAAGTCAGTGTCGTCAAGGAGAATACTGTGATACCAGGTAGTAGACTAGACGGGATTGAGGTACATAAGGAGGAGGTGTTGGCAATTCTTGAGAGTGTGAAAATAGATAAGTCCCCTGGGCCGGATGGGATTTACCCTAGGATTCTCTGGGAGGCTAGGGAGGCTTTGGTTTTGATCTTCATGTTGTCATTGGCTTCAGGTATAGTGCCGGAAGACTGGAGGATAGCAAGTGTTGTCCCCTTGTTCAAGAAGGGGAGTAGAGACCATCCTGGGAATTATAGACCAGTGAGCCTTACTTCTGTTGTGGGCAAAGTTTTGGAAAGAATAAGAAGGGATAGGATTTATAATCATCTAGAGGGAAATAAATTGATTAGGGGTAGTCAACACGGTTTTGTGAAGGGTAGGTCGTGCCTCACAAACCTTATCGAGTTTTTTGAAAAGGTGACCAAAGAGGTGGATAAGGGTAAGGCAGTTGACATGGTGTATATGGATTTTAGCAAAGCATTTGACAAGGTTCCCCATGGTAGGCTATTGCAGAAAATGCAGATGCATGGGATTGAGGGTGATTTAGCAGTTTGGATCAGGAATTGGCTAGCTGATAGAAGACAGAGGGTGGTAGTTGATGGGAAATATTCAACCTGGAGTTCAGTTACAAGTGGTGTACCTCAGGGATCTGTTTTGGGGCCACTGCTGTTTGTCATTTTTATAAATGACCTAGATGAGGGTGTAGAAGGATGGATTAGTAAATTTGCTGACAACACCAAAGTTGGAGGAGTTGTAGACGGTGAGGATGGATGTTACAGTTTGCAGAGGGACATAGATAAGCTGCAGAGCTGGGCCAAGAGGTGGCAGATGGAGTTTAATATGGAAAAGTGTGAGGTGATTCACTTCGGTAAGAATAACAGGAGTACAGAATATAGGGCTAATGGAAGGACTCCTAGTGTTGACGAGCAGAGAGATCTCGGGGTACACGTGCATAGCTCCCTGAAAGTTGGCACCCAGGTTGATAAGGTTGTTAAGAAGGCATACGGTGTGTTAGCTTTTATTGGTAGAGGGATTGAATTTCGGAGCCATGAGGTCATGTTACAACTGTACAAAACTCTGGTGCGGCCGCACTTGGAGTATTGTGTACAGTTCTGGTCGCTGCATTATAAGAAAGATGTGGAGGCATTGGAAAGGGTGCAGAGGAGGTTTACCAGGATGTTGCCTGGTATGAGGAAAGGCTGAGGGACTTGAGATTATTTTCATTGGAGAGATTAAGGTTACGAGGTGACCTGATTGAGGCATACATGATGATCAAAGGATTGGATAGGGTGGACAGTGAGAGCCTTTTACCTCGGATGGTGATGGCTAACACAAGGGGACATGGCTTTAAATTAAGGGGTGGTAATTATAGGACGGATGTCAGAAGTAGCTTCTTTACTCAGAGGGTAGTAAGGTTGTGGAATGGCCTGCCTGCAGCAGTTGTGGACTCGCCAACTTTAAGGGCGTTCAAATGGTCAGTGGATAGGCATATGGATAACATTGGAATAGTTTAGGTTAGAGGGTCATTAGATTGGTTCCACTGGTCGGCGCAACATCGAGGGCCAAAGGGCCTGTACTGCGCTGTAATGTTCTAAGTGTGATGCTGAGAAGCTGTTTTCCCTTGGCTGGAGAATCTAGCATGAGGGGATATCACCTCAGGATAAGGAGTCAGCCATGTGGGATTGAGATGAGGAGAATTCTTCTGATGTGGAGATGCCGGCGTTGGACTGGGGTGAACACAATAAGAAGCCTGACAACACCAGGTTTAAGTCCAACCAATTTATTTGATAGTAAACTCGCAAGCTTTCGGGGTTTGCCCCTTCATCAGATTCACCTGACAAAGGGGCAAACCCCTAAAGCTTGCGAGTTTACTATCAAATAAATTGGTTGGACTTAAACCTGGTGTTGTCAGACTTCCTGCTGAGAATTCTTCTGTCAGAGCATTGTGAATTTTTGGAATTCTCGATGTCAGAGGACTGTCAATGCTCCATCACTGAATATATTCCAGATTGACAGATTTCTGGGCCCTAAGGGAATCAAGGAGTATGGGGGTGAAGTGGAAAAGTTGAGTTGATGGTGATCTCTTATTGAATAGCAGTGCAGGCTTGAAGGGCTGAATGGTCTATCCTTGCTTTTTTTTTAAATCATTCGTGGGACATGAGCATCACAGGCCTGGCCAGTACTTATTGCCCATCCCTAATCGCCCGAGAGCAGTTGAGAGTGGGTCACATTGCAATGGGTCTGGAGTCACATGTAGACCAGATTGAGTAAGGACAGCAGATTTCTTTCCCTAAACACATTAGTGATCCAGATGGGTTTTTACAACAACTGACAATGGTTTCATGGTCATCAGTAGATTCTTAATTCCAGGTATTTTTTATTGAGTTCAAATTCCACCATCTGCCGTGGCAGGATTTAAACCTGGGTCCCCAGAACATGAGCTGAGCTTCTGGATGAATAGTCTAACGATAATACCACTAGGCCATTGCCGCCCACTCCCCCCCGCACCCCCCCGCCCCAACCGCTGCGCTTCCCCCCCCCCCCAACCACCACCCCCCACAGCCCCCCACATATCTCTTATATATCTTGATAAGGGCCCCTGTAAAGAGTGTGGGAGGTTTCCCTATATTAAAAGGTGCTATTTTAGTAGAACGTTGTGAGCCTGCCTCTGTGTCTTCTGTCATATGTAATGTATTAAAATTAATTATTAATTCCTGGCAATGCCAGGAAAATCCAGGAAGCGTTAACCCCAGCACCAGGTATTTAGACCAATGATTACATTTACTTTTAAATACACACCTCAAATACAAATACATCTTGATGTAAGATTGTGCAACAATGCTAAAACTAATATCCCTTTTCAAACATCCAGTTCCAATTTTTATAAACAAGATTTACCTAGCTTTGAAACAATAAAAATAACCTTATCTAGTAGCATTGGTTGAGGAATAAATATTGTTCAGGATACTGGGGAGAACCAGCCTGGCCCTAACTTTGGAACATTAGTGGTGAAGTGTACACGTCCTCCTGGGAGACTGACAGGCCCTTGGTTTATAAGACAACTCGTCCAGTTCAGCACCCTTCAGTGCAGGCCAGCCTCAGTTTTGTGTTTAAATTGCTGAAATGGGAACTTGAATTTGGAATGACTGAGTCAGAGGCAGGATGACTACCCACTGAGTTAAACAATTAGAATCTTTTTTCCAAGATGGCACCAGGGCAATTTGACTTCTTGCAAGCTGTGCCCAGCATACCTTCTATCTTCTACTCTTGTCCTACGCTTCTAAAACTTCATTTTAACTCTTTCATTAAGTTGTTGTGTCTCTACACCCTAGCTATGACTGTAACAGTACATTCTGCACTCTCTCCTTTCTTCCTCTATGAATGGTATGCTTTGTCCGTAAAGTGCGCAAGAAACAATACTTTTCACTATATACTAATACATGTGACAATAATAAATCAAATCAAAATCAAATAACCTTCCTAACATGGCCTTGGGATCCAAAGAGTACCATCCGACTGGATTAGATTTCAGTTTATAACTTGCTCCCGGGAATCTGTTATTCTATATACAAACCACCCCAAACCCCTTGATTAGATTCCAGTCTGTAACTCACTCCTGGGTATCTGTTATTCTATATATAAACCACACCAAACCTCTCCATTAGACTCCAGTGTGTAACTACCTCCCAGGTATCTGCTATTCTATATATAAACCACCCCAAACCCCTCGATTAGATTCCAGTCTGTATCTCACTCCTGGGTATCTGCTATTCTATATATAAACCCCTGAACCCCCAAATTAGATTCCAGTCTGTAATTCACATCTGGGTCTCTGTTATTCTATATATAAACCCCTGAACCCCTCAATTAGACTCTAGTCTGTAACTCACTCCCGGGTATCTGCTATTCTATATATAAACCCCTGCACCCCCCCCCCCATTAGATTTCAACCTGTAACTCATTCCCGGCTATCTTTTATTCGATATATAAACCACCTTGAACCCTCGGTTAGATTACAATCTGTAACTCAGTCCCGGGTATCTGCTATTCTATATGTAAACCCCTGAAGCCCTCGATTAGACTCCGGTGTGTAACTCACTCCCGGGTATCTGCTATTCTACATATAAACCACCCTGAACCCCTCGATTAGATTCCAGTCTGTAACTCACTCCCGGGATATCCTGTACCCTGTTTCAGTGCAGCTTGGATCTGATTCAGTTGAAGTTACAGTACAATTATAAACCCAGAATTAAAAGCTGAACTGCGATTTCTGCACTAACGCTAGGGTTCAGGATGAATTTAAATCCACTTCAATAAAATCATTGCTTCCTGTTCGGGAAAAGTTCCAAAAGCATTGTAAAATTGAAGGAAAACATTTGTAAAGAATGATATAACTCATCACTGGAAAATTTTCACAGCGAGAAAGAATCTGGAAAGTTTTCTTCCTGATGCTGTTCACAGTTTGAAGTTGTAAAAGTGTTGGCTAAAAAAAATCTCTTCCTCATCTTTTGGACACGTCAACATTCAGAACTTCTTAAAACTTTCTTTAAAGTTTTATTGGAGTGTTCACAACACAAATAAAGCACATTAACAACACAGATTGACTCACTCTGGGAATAGGCGATGCCCACGCAGAGACAAAGGTAAAAGATCCCCACTATCTTCCGGGCCATCATCTTGCTGCCAGCTCTTACTGCCAGACATTTACAGGTGTTCAACTAATATTCTCAGAAGCACCTGCGCTGCCCGCCCTTAAAGCGAGGATGTCCCTCTGCTCCAGGTGTTCTCTGGAATTGCGACAGCGTGCCCCCTGCTGTTTAGAACTTGCCATTGCTCTACAGATGGAATTCAGCAAAAAAATCCGCAAACAATCCATATTTCTAGGAAACCCCACAGACAGCACCCCACCCACCATCTCTGTTCCCCAAACTCTGCCCTCAGTGCTTACCCCCCTCCAGTCTCTCTCCCTCCCCTAACCCCAGTCCCTCACCCTCAGTTCCAGTCTTTCAATCCTTTTCCCAGTCTCCATCACCTCAGTACCTTCCCATCAGTCTCTCCCCCTCAGTCTCTCCCCTCAGTCTGTACCTCCTCAGTCTCTCCCTTCAGTGTCTCTCCCTCAGTCTCTCTCCCTCAGTCTATCTCCCCCCAGTCCCCTTACCCCTCAGTCTCTCCCCCCCCCTCAGTCTCTCCCCCCCCCTCAGTCTCTCCCCCCCCCTCAGTCTCTCCCCCCCCCCTCAGTCTCTCCCCCCCCTCAGTCTCTCCCCCCCCCCTCAGTCTCTCCCCCCCCCCTCAGTCTCTCCCTCCCCCCCTCAGTCTCTCCCTCCCCCCCTCAGTCTCTCCCCCCCCCCCCTCAGTCTCTCCCTCCCCCCCTCAGTCTCTCCCCCCCCCCTCAGTCTCTCCCCCTCCTCAGTTGCCTCCCCAGTCCCTCAGCCCTCAGACTCCGGTCAGTTGAGGATGATTTGCTTCACCAGACTGGATCACAAGCGGATTTCTAACTCCAAACACTGAAGGATCTGATTCTGATTTTCAACATCTTTCTCCTCTGACTGTGCAGATTTGATCGGGGGGGTGCTTGAGGTCTCTTGCCTCAGTGCCTCGGGTCCTGGGCCCAGATACAGACAGGGTTAGCCATTTACACCATTTGGATTCTCTACGGACCATTGGTTGGAAAATATGATATTTCCAAGCCCCCATTCCCCTGTTAGACCCTTTCCCCCTCAGCCTGATCTCCAGTCACATCCCCCCACTCTAACACCCACTCCCCACCCCAGCAATCTCCTTCCCTCAGTTCGAGTGACCCTCGCCATCCCAATCTCCTGATACCAGCAGCATTGCCAATCTTCATCCACCTCCCCCTCCCTCAATACATCCTCCCCTTCTCCCTTTTCCCGCTCCAGCAACTTCTCCCTCCCAACCTTTAACCCCTCCCTGCATCGGCCGCCCCTCCACAACACACCTTCAGCCCTTCCCCAGTAATCCCCTCAGCTCACAGAGAAATCCTCTCCCACAACACCTTCCCTCACACCCAGAAGGTTCCACTCCATGACACACTCTCCCTTCCACCAGCCACAACAGTGCCCTCGCCCCTAACACCTCCCCCACCCCCTCCTCCTCTCCCACTCGAGTCACATATCTACTGGAGTCACCTGTTCCATGCCCACCCAACTCCCCACCCTGTGGGACTGCACAGTGCCAAACTACATGACCTTCCTTCATGGGATTTTTGACCTTAGTAAGAAGTCTCACCACACCAGGTTAAAGTCCAACAGGTTTATTTGGTAGCACAAGCCACAAGCTTTAGGGGCTCTGCCCCTTTGTCAGATAGGTGGGGAGTTCTAATTGCAAACAGGGCATATAAAGTCACACACTCAGTTTACAGAATACTGATTAGAATGTGAGTCTTTACAGCCAATCAAGTCTTAAAGGTGCAGACAATGTGAGTGGAGAGAGCATTAAGCTTAAGTTAAAGAGATGTGTACTGTCTCCAGACAGGACAGTAAGTGAGAAGTTGCAAGTCCAGGCAAGTCATGGGGGTTACAGATAGTGTGACATGAACCCAAGATCCCGGTTGAGGCCGTCCTCATGTGTGCGGAACTTGGCTATCAGTCTCTGCTCAGCGGCTCTGCTTACCCGAAGATCAGAGGCCGAATGCCTATGACCGCTGAAGTGTTCCCCAACAGTAAGAGAACAGTCTTGCCTGGTGGTTGTCGAGCAGTGTTTATTCATCCGTTGTCATAGTGTCTGCATGGTTTCCCCAATGTACCAAGCCTCGGGACATCCTTTCCTGAAACATATCAGGTAGTCAATGTTGGCCGAGTTGCAAGAGTATGTATCGTGTACCTGGTGGATGGTGCTCTCACGCGAAATTATGTCATCCATGTCAATGATCCAGCATGTCTTGCAGAGGTTGCTGTGGCAGGGTTTGTGCAGTGTCGTGGTCACTGTTCTCCTGAAGGCTGAGTAGTTTGCTGCAGACAATGGTCTGTTCGAGGTTGTGCGGTTGTTTGAAGGCAAGTAATGGGGGTGTGATCAGAACTCCCCACTCACCTGACAAAGGGGCAGAGCCCTGAAAGCTAGTGGCGTTTACTACCAAATGAACCTATTGGACTTTAACCTGGTGTTGTGAGACTTCTTACTGTGTTCACCCCAGTCCAACGCCGGCATCTCCACATCATGCCTGATCGTACCCAGAAACTCTGAAAAAAAAGGGGTTACCCCCCACCTCCCTCCTCCCCCCAGAGTTTCCCCTGTTCCACGTAGGTTGTAGCCTTTGGACGAAGATTCTTCCAGTTTGGAAATAGGGTCTGATGTCTGATTCTGAGTTAGAGAGTGAGGGGTGATTATATTCATGTGATACAATGAAAGCAACACAACCAGCACTCTCATATCACTTTTAATGTAATCAAGCATCCCAGGCACTACACAGGAGCTCGATCAAGCAGAATGTGACACCCACAGTGCGACTCGAGCAGGTGTCCAAAGGTCTGATCAAAGGAATAGGATTTAAAGATTGTCTTAAAGAAAACCAGAGAGGTTGAGATGATTGTCAGGGGAATTCCAAAACTAGAGCCGACCTACCGAAGGCACAAACACCCCGATGTAGTGATTAAAACTGGAGGGACTCAGAGTATAATAGGGCAGGAGGAGATTACAGAGAGAGGGAGGGTTAAAATTTCTAAACAAGAATGAGAATTTTAAAATTGAGGCGTTGATTTTTTTAAAATTTGATTTATTATTGTCACTTGTATTGGTATAAAGTGAAGAGTAACATTTCTTGTGTGCTATAAGGACAAAGCATGCTGTTCATAGAGTACAGAGGCAAAAAGGAAAGGAGAGGGTGCAGAATATAGTGTTACAGTCATAGCTACGGTGTAGAGAAAAATCTGCTTAATGTAAGTTAGGTACATTCAAAAATCTGACGGCAGCAGGGACAAAGCTGTTTTTGAGTCAGTGATCTTAAACTTTTGTATCTTTTTCCCAATGGAAGAAAGTGGATAGGAGTATGTCCGGAGTGCGTGGGTCCTTAATTATGCACAACCACTTCCATCTAGAAGGATACAGGCAGCAGATATCACCACCTGGAGGTTCCCCTCCAAACTATTGTGCAAGCCACTCACTGTCCTGGCTATCTGTCTCTGATCAGCGACTCTGCATTGTCGTGTGTCATGCAGGTCGCCTTGGAGAACGCTTACCTGAAGATCAGAAGCCAAATGCTTGTGACCACTGAAGTGTTCCCCAACAGGAAGAGAACACTCTTGCCTGGTGATTGTCGAGCGATGTTCATTCATCCACTGTCGTAGCGTCTGCATGGTCTCCCCATCCTTTCCTGCAGCGTATCAGGTAGACAATGTTGGCCGAGTTGCGATTCAAGAAGGCAGCTCACCGCCACCTTCTCAAGGGCAACTAGGGATGGGCTGGCCAGCCAGTGATGCCCATGTCCCACGAATGAAAAAAAAATACTGGCTGCTTTTCTGAGGCAGCAAGAAGTGTAGACAGAGTCAATGGATGGGAGGCTGGTTTTTGTGATGGATTGCATTACGTTCACAACCCTTTGTAGTTTCAGGCACTAACTTCCGATAAATAAAAACAAACTAGTTTAAGTTCAAGTTTATTTATCAGTGTCACAAGTAGGCTTACATTAACACTGCAATTAAGTTACTGTGAAAATCCCCTGTTTAAAAACTGTTTAAGCCAAGAACTATCCGGATCAGTGGATCATTTCTCAGAGGCCAGGAGTTTAGCTCTTGGCTCCCTGGGTTGTGTTGTGTTTTTTTGTGTAAGTTTGAACAAGGATCTGCTAATCTTTAAAATATTAATGGCTGTAATTTAGCATAAAACCAGGTTACCATTGGGTGCATTACTTTAATTATAGATAGGTGTAACATAACCATGTCAATACCCATCAGAGACCAATGCAGCAGAGCCAATCATTTATTTAGGAGCTTGCTGTGTAATGCAAAATCAAATCAGTTCAAGTCTGTACATTTCAGAAACGTTAAACTCCGTATTAATAAATGTTGCAGCTTCTAGGGATTTACAGCTCCTGCAATTGGTAAGAATCCCAATAAATCAAACTCCTTCCCATCCATTTCCCTTATATAGAATCTCAATGAACAAATCTCTTTCTGCTCATGCTAAAAATACAGAGTCCCAAAGATCCCAAATCTGTTGCCATTCACTCCCACTGAACAGATCTGAATGGATTCAAGCCTCTGTGTCTTGCACCCATCATGTAGACTTCCAATGGATCCAAGCCCTTCCCATTCACTATAACTGAACAGAATTCCCGAACCCTTTATCATTCACTGCAATGTCCGTAATGTTAAAGGGCCAACACTTTATAATTCTGCAGATTATAAATGGAGAGGGTCAGTTTAGCTCAGTTGGTTAGACAGCTGGTTAGTGATGCAAAGCTAATGCTAACAGTGCAGTTTCAGTTCCCATAGCAGCTAAGGTCATTCATCACTGTAATTTACTAATACATAATAAGAATACTGTACACTAATACATGTGACAGTAATAAATCAAAAATCACGAAGGCTCTGCCTTCTCAACCTCGCCTGACATGTGGTGATCCCCAAGTTAAGAACAAAGAATAAAGAAAATTACAGCACAGGAACAGGCCCTTCAAACCTACACCAACCGTGCTGCCCAACTTAACTAAAACCCCTTACCCTTCTGGGGACCATATCCTTCCATTCCCATCCTATTCATGTATTTGTCCAGACACCCCTTAAAACTCACTATCGTATCTGCTTCCACTACCTCCCACGGCAGCGAGTTCCAGGCACCCACCACTCTCTGTGTAAAAAATTTGCCTTGAACATCTCCTTTAAACCTTGCCCCTCGCACCTTAAACCTATGCCCCCTAGTAATTGACCTTGGGAAAAAGCTTCTGGCTATCCGTTTTTTTAACAAGTAGGCTTACATTCACACTGCATGAAGTTACTGTGAAAATCCCCTGGTCACCACACTCCAGCGCCTGTTTGGGTACTCTGAGGGGGAATTTAGCATGACCAATTCACTTAACCTGCACATCTGGGGGGAAACCAGAGCACCCAGAGGAAGCCCATGCAGACACGGGGAGAGCATGCAGACTCCACACACACAAGCCAAGAATTGAAGTCAGGGCCCCTGGCACTGTAAGGCAGCAGTGCTAACCACTGTGCTACTATGCCACCCCAATGGCCACAAATCAACCTATGGTCATCTGAGACGATGGTGGCCACTTTACCTTGATTATAAATAGACTAGATCCCCTCCCATTCACTGGGAGATTGAAGGCTTTGTTCTGGCACAAATTGGAAGGATTTGCGGGTTGATAATCAACCAGTTTGGTCCAGTCCTGGATGTTGCCACAGACATTAAATCCTGGAGTGGGACTTGAACTCAGAGCTTCTGGCAGAGACGTTACTCTCTGCTTCACAAGACGTCCTCCAATTCCACCGTGACAACTGGGAATTAAATTTCACTTAAACTTAATCCAGAATAAAAAAACAGCCTCAGTAACGGCAGCCGTTAAAATACCCGATTGTTGAAAAAACCCACCTGGTTCACTAATGTCCTTTAGAGAAGGAAATCTGCTGTCCTTACCTGGTCTGGCTGACATGTGACTCCAGACCCACAGCAATATGGTTGACTCTTAACTGCCCTCTGAAATGAATGAACAAGTCACATTCAAAAAGGTGGCACCATCTTCTCAAGGGTAATTTAATAAAATGCCAGCGACACCCAGATCTGATGAATGAATTAAAAAACTCCCATTGTAAGTCTAAAACAATCCCGGAAAACTGTCAAGGGATAGAATTATGTATTCAACAGTTCAGTTGAACTCTGGGACAACAAATGAGTTCATACTAAGAGCTTTGGATGTTTTTCTCACATGAGTGCTTCCAGTTACTGAGCAGAGCCAAATAGACACACTTTTTCACGGATAAATGATTGGAAATGTTTATGACGCGGAAAAACACAAAGCATATACCAGCAAAGGAGGACAGACCATCTCTTGCATCATCTCCTTGTTACTAATTAACATTAGAAAGAACGAAACCAAGTCGGTTCCATCAAGTAATTAAAATTTGAACATTTCATCTTTCTGACCTGTCAGCCAAAGAGGGTTAAAATTAAAGTTTATTTATTAATCACAAGTAGGCTTATATTTACAATGCAATGAAGGTACTGTGAAGATCCTCTAGTCGCCACACTCCAGCACTTGTTTGGCTACACTGAGGGGCAATTTAGCATGGCCAATAACACCTAACCAGCACATCTTTGGACCGTGGGAGGAAATCGGAGCACCCGGAGGAAACACACACAGACACAGGGAGAACATGCAAACTCCCTGTTTGACAGTGACCCAAGCCAGGAATCAAACCCAGGTCCCTGGCACTGTGAGGTGACAGTGCTAACCACTGTCCACCGTGCCGCCCTTAACATTGGGTTTCCCCAAAATTTAACCTTAGGAATAAAATGGTTAGTCAGACATCAGACAATTCAACCTTCTCAAGGGCAATTAGGGATGGACAACAAATGATGGCCTAGCCAGTGACATTCTGTAAAAAGATTTTTAAAAAGTCAGACAAGGACAATTTACTTTGTCAAATGGATGAAGAAGTGACTGTGCTTTGGACATCAAACACAGATTGTGTTGAAGACAAGAAGCAGAGGCTGAAATTAATCCGGAGCAGGATTCCGAAGATTAATGAAAGGATGGCTTAGATGAAGGATCCCTTCCGAGCATAAGGGGAAAGGTTTGAGGCTGAAGTAGATTTGATGCAAATGTTTTAAGGCGCACTGCCTGAAACATAACAGCTGATTCATCTCATGAGCTGAAGTCTAATTAGACTTTGTTATTCAGCCATACAGAATGTGAGTTTCCCTGAGGAAGAGAAACAGGCTGAAGATTTTGATTTTACACTCATCAGGAATATGTTGTTTTCCCCTGACTTTGGAATTGCAAAATGTCCTGATAGGTGCAAGACAAAAAGCTTTGATAATTTGATAGAGAGTCACATGAGGAGACAACCATATGTTTAGTCAAAGACATTGGCCAGGACGTTTTGGCCAACGGGACTCTCGTCCCGCTGCAGTGAACGGAGATTTGGCTGAGCATCAAATTCTCCGTCCTCACTTGCGGTGACGACAGGTGTGAATGGCAGGACAATTCCAGCCATTGAAGCAACTTAAAGGAAGAAGAAAGGACAGGGATGTTTAGGGAAGGAATTCCAGAGCTTTGGGTCAAGGCAGCTGAAGGCATGGCTGCCAATGGTGGCGTGGTTAAAGTCAGGATTATAGGAGGGGCCAGAATGAAGGAGTACAAGTTTCTCCATTATAAAGCTGGTGATAGTTACAGGGATAAGCAGGGCAAGGAATAACAAGAATGAGAAGTGTGGTGAGAACATGCTCCGATTTGTAACATTTATTGATAATGTTATGTTCTGATAAATTGAATTTTGGCTAAAGGAAACAAGTATTTTTATAATCCTATTACAATAATTGAACTTAAAATTGGAATTTCTATTAATTTGAGGCTCTTGATATAGAAAGTTAAGGGCAAACCAAACAGGGGAGGTGATGGCCCAGTGGTACTATTGATAGACTATTAATCCAGAAACTCAGCTAATGTTCTGGAGACACAGTTTCGAATCCAGCCACAGCAGTAGGAAGAATTTGAATTCAATGAAAAATATCTGGAATTAAGAATCTACTGATGACCATGAAGCCATTGTCGTAAAAACCGATCTGTTTCACTGATGTCCCATTAGGGAAAGAAATCTGCCATCCTTACTCGGTCTGGCCTACGTGTGACTCCAGAGCCACAGTAGTGTGGTTGACTCTCACCTGCCCTCTGGCAACTAGGGATGGGCAATAAATGCTGAAATTCTGCTCTGATGAGGAGGATCGCAAAAGACACCTCCAGACAAAGAAAGATGCCCTCATAAGAACAGGATATGGCGCTCAACTCATTGATTGACAGTTCTGACGTGCCGCAGCAAAAAATCGCACCAACCTCCTCAGAAAGCAAACACAGGACACGGTGGGCAGAGTACCCTTCGTCATCCAGTACTTCCCTGGAGCAGAGAAGCTACGACATTTTCTCTGGAGCCTTCAACATGTCATTGATGAAGGTGAACATCTCGCCAAGTCCATCCCCCCACCCCGCTTCTTGCCTTCAAACAACCGCACAACCACAGCAAACTACCCAGCCTTTAGGAGAACAGTGACCACAACACCACACAACCCTTCCACAGCAACCTCTGCAAGACATGCCGGATCATTGACATAGATGCCATCATCCCATGCGAGAACACCATCCACCAGGTACACAGTACATATCCTTGCAACTCAGCCAACGTTGTCTACCTAATATGCTGCAGGAAAAGATATCCTGAGGCATGGTACATTGGGGAGACCATGCAGATGCTATGACAGTAGATGAATTACACCACTCGTCAATCACCAGGCAAGACTGTTCTCTTCCTGTTGACGAACACTGAAGCGGTCAAGGACATTCAGCCTCTGATCTTCGGGTAAGCATTCTCCAAGGCAGCCTTCACGACACATGACAACACAGAGTCGCTGAGCAGAGATGATCGCCAAATTCCACACACATGGTGACGGCCTCAACCAGGATCTTGGGTTCATGTCACACTATCTGTAACCCCCACGACTTGCCTGGGCTTGCAAAATCTCACTAACTGTCCTGGCTGGAGACAATACACATCTCTTTAACCTGTGCTTAACCCTTCTCCACTCACATTGTCTGTACCTTTAAGACTTGATTACCTGTAAAGATTCGCATTCCAACCATTATTTTGTAAATTGAGTTTGTGTCTTTATATGCCCTGTTTGTGAACAGAAGTCCCACTCACCTGATGAAGGGGCAACACTCCAAAAGCTAGTGGCTTGTGCTACCAAATAAACCTATTGGACTTTAACCTGGAGTTGTGAAACTTCTTTCTGAGCCCACCCCAGCCCAACGCCGGCATCTCCATGTCATAATAAATGTTGGCCAGCCAGTGATGGCCATGTCCCATGAATGAATAACAAAAAAGCATAGGTTTTGGGAGGTTATTTATTGAAAGATTTTCCTCACTGGCTGGTGAAACTGTAACTAATGGAAACCGACAGAGAATTCTCAGTGGTAGAAGGAAAAGATTTTCACACAGAGTTATTAGACTGGGGAAGTTTTGCAAGAAGGTATTATTGAGGCAGGGACTGGAAAATTATTTTAAAGGTAATTGGCTCAGTATTGGAATAAGAAAAACATAAAAATAATATGAGGAAAAAGCAGGGATTGGGATTAGACTTGACAACTCCCTGTGAGGAGTTATTTTTCACAAATGCAAAATAAAGCAATTGGTCTTTGTGCTAGAGGTAATTCTGAGATTCCAACTCACTGAGAACTTCATGTTATGATAACCCAGATCCATGGAGTCAAAGGTGTGTTCTGTTAACTATGTATTTATTCACATTAATAACATCTTTATTTAGTAACTATTTTTTAATATTCATTTGTGGGACATGGGCATCACTGGCTGGCCAGCATTTATTGCCCATCCTTAGCTGCCCAAGGGCAGTTAAGAGTCAACCACATTGCTGTGGCTCTGGAGCCACATGTAGGCCAGACCGGGTAAGGATGGCAGATTTCCTTCCCTAAAGGACATTAGTGAACCGGATGGGATTTTCCCAACAATCAATAATGGTTTTACGATCATCAGTAGATTCGTAATTCCAGATATTTTTTATTGAATTCTAATTGCACTATCTGCCGTGGCAGGATTTGAAGCCGGATTTCCAGAACATTAGCTGAATTTCTGGATTAATAGTCTAGTAAAAATACTGCCTGGTTGTTCTTATTTAATTGAGCTCTTACCTCTGTGTTAGAATGTTGTGGGCTTGACTCTCACTCCAGTTACAGGAGCACAGACAGGGAGGTTTCGAGAGCAGAACCGAGGGAAAACTGCACTGGTAAAGGAGCCCATTTTCCGATGATTCAGATCCTGGAATTGGATTCCGCCTTATGTTCCCAACCACTGGCTTCAAGAGCGCTGTGTGCCTGGCAAAGGCTGAGCAGTTCACAGTGGAATGCAGAACAGTAGGGTAAAGAGCAGCAGGTGTATTACTGCATTACTGGACGAGTAATCCTGGGAACGTGAGTTCCTAATCCCATCAAGGGGGTGGCACGGTGGCACAGTGGTTAGCACTGCTGCCTCACAGTGCCAGGGACCTACATTCGATTCCCGGCTTGGCTCACTATCTGTGCAGAGTCTCTCCGAGTCTACGTGGATTTCCTCCAGGAGCTCCAGTTTCCTTCCACAGTCCGAAAGACATGCTGGTTACGTGCATTTGCCATGCTAAATTCTCCCTCAGTGTATCCGAACAGGTGCTTGAGTGTGACGACTAGGGGAATTTCGCAGTGATTTCATTGCAGTGTTAATGCAAACCTACTTGTGACACTAATAATTAAACTTTTTACTTTTAAAAATTCAACTATTGAGAATTTAAAATCAGTTAAAAAAGACCTAGTAATAATAAAAACTGCTAAAAATGTTGCAGAATTATTGTTAAAAACCCCAACTGGCTCATTAGTGCCCTAAAGGGAAGGAAATTTGTCATCCTTACCCTGTCTGACGATGTCCACTGGCTTTCCAAGTCTCTCAGTTGTGTAAAGCGAAGGACAGTGATTTCATAAAGGGATGAAGCTCAGACTGGTAAAGAATTGAAGGAAGGTGGATCCCAATCCATTACTGCAGGAGGAACCACCAGGTGGCAGCAAGGTATCACAAAGAATAGGAGGAGGCCATTCAGCCCCTCAGTCCCATTGCACCATTCAATGAGATCAGGGTTGATCTGTGACTAACTCCATAGAACAGCCTCTGCCCCATATCTCATGATAACTTTGCTTAATTAAAAACGAATAATCTGTCCAAGAATATCCAAGGACGTGCGGGTTAGGTGCATTGGCCAGGTGAATGTGTACGGTTATGGCAATAGGGCCTGGGTTAGATGCTCCATCGAAGAGAGAATAAGGTCAATGTTTTGAGTCTGCATGACCCTTCGTCAGAGCTGCTGCTTTTAGTATTTTGCCTTAATAGTTGGTTCTCCAATGTTTCCAGAATTTTGCTATTCACCATTTTGGGTATTAACTGGGTGCTCTCAATCCGCACGCACTGAAATCTATTTGTCTCCGTGTTGACTGGGACCTTAAATCCCCAACTATTTACACAGCACACGGGCTGAGACAAACGTTGGATTCATTATTGTTCAGTCCCCCCACTTCACATGGCCAGGAGCCTCCAGGATGGGGGTGGGGGTCTACAACAACAACTGCAAATTTATATAGCACCTTTATAACAGAATGTAATGCCCCAAGCCACTTCACAGGAACATTATGGAATAAAGTCTGGGCTCCCGCATCCACCCCACCCCGCCCCCCATCCCTACTCCACCTCATTCACCTCCTCCCTCCCCCATCCCCCCCATCCAGCCTGACCCCAGGCCCACCCCCACCCCCACTCTCACCCACACCCCCACTCCCACTCTCCCCCCACACCCCCTCCCATCCCTGCCCCACCCCCCCAACCCAACCCCCACCCCAACACCATCCCATTCCCACCCCCACTATGTATTTGTGGAAGCGGATGTGGTCAGATCTTCCAGTCCCGCTGCTGCCAACAGGTTCCTGCCAGGGACGCTGTTGCCTTCAGGACTGGAAGATCACTCTGGCAGTAACACCCAGAACGTCTTGGGCAAAGTATCACACATGATCCATGTCAGGATTACAGAAATCAAAGGGGGTTATGGGGCTGGAGGGGGTTACAGAGATTGGTGTGGGTGGGAGGGCTGGAGAGGGTTACAGAGATTGGGTTGGGCTGTGGGGCTGGGAGGGGTTACAGAGATTGGGTGGGTTATGGGGCTGGAGCGGATTACAGAGATTGGGGCAAGTTGTGGAGCTGGAGGGGGTTACAGAGATTGTGAGGGGCTGTAGGGCAGCAGGGGTTTACAGAGATCACGATGAGCAGTGGGACTGGAAGAGGTCACAGAGATTGAAGTGGGGTGTGGGGCTGGAGGGGGTTATGAGGATTGGAGTGGTGGGGGGGGCAGGAGGAGGTTGCAGAGATTGGGGTGGGTAGGGTCTGGAGGGGGTTACAGAGATTGAGTTGGGCTGTGAGGCTGGAGGGGGTTACAGAGATTGTGGGGTGCTGTGGGGCTGGCAGTAGTTACAGAGATCATGGGGGGACTGTGGGGGCAGAGAGGGTTACAGAAATTGTGGGGGGCTGTGGGGCCTGGAAGGGGTTGGTATGAGTGAGAATTATGGTAATGAGGCCATTGGGAGAGAAAAATAATTAAAGTTGAGAGTTTTTCTCAGTTTTAACCACTTTAATTTTTCAAAAATAGGTGGAAAAGAAAAGGTAATTTAACTCAGCTGGGAGGGGGTGGGGGAGGCTGTGGAGAGGGTGTGGGAAGGCCGTGGGGAGGGTGTGGGGAGGATAAGTTGAGGATAAGTTGAGGTGGAATTATGATATAAAAGCCATCACAGAGACATGATTGAGTGAGGGGCAGGATTGGAAGCTCAATATCCCGGGATTAGGTAATTTCAGCTTTCCCAACATTAATTGGGATAGCCAACATATTAAGGGTTTGCATAGAGTTCTTAAAATGTATGCAGGAAAACTTCTGAGGTCTATATGTAGAGGATCCAACAAGGGAAGGAACTGTGCTGGACCTAGTTCTGGGGAATGAGGCCAGATAGGTAGTTGATGTGTTAGTGGGGGAGCGTTTTGGTGATAGCGACCACAACATGGTTCAGTTCAAATTTGTTGTGGAGAAGGAAATTGACAAGTTTCAGAAAAAGGTTTTGGATCGGGGGAGAGTAGATTTTAACAAAATTAGGCAGGATCTGGCCAAGGTAAACTGGAGCGAGTTACTTGTGGGGAAATCTACAGAACAGCAGTGGGGGGGGGGGGGGGGTGTTCAAAGATGAAATGGGAGGGTGCAGGCCCAGCATGTTCCCTCCAGGATAGTAGAAAGGTGTAACAAACCCAGAGAACCATGCTTAACCAAAGACATTCAGGATACAATGAGAAGAAGAAGAGAGGCTTTTAACAAGTATAAAATGGATAAGTCTGTGCAGGCTTTAGCGGAGTACAAAAAGTATTGAATGGAACTTGAGAAATCAATTAGGAGAGCAAAGAGGGCATATGAGAAAGCTTTGGCTGGTAAAAGTTGGCAAAATTCTAAGATATTCTGTAAGTATATCAATAGAAAGAGGATAATCAAGGAAAGAGTAGGGCCCATCAGGGACCAAGGGGGAAATGTGTGGGTGGAGGTAGAGGACAGTGGTAGGATGTTAAATGAATATTTCATATCTATCTTCACCCATGAGAATGAGGAGATAGTTATAGAACTCAGGGAGACAGACTGTGAGGCTCTAGGGAAAATTATCATCGGGAGTGACAAGGTATTAGATAGTGGGATTAGTCAAAGATCATGTTAACCCCTGGCCTTCAGTCATCACATTGAGGTATAAGTTTCATTCTGCTGTGAGGAAATCAGGGGAGACAGTCTCCGGGTTCATGACGCTACTGAGAGGGTTAGCAGAGCATTGCTAATTCAACAAAGAACAAAGAACAAAGAACAACCCAGCACGGGAAACAGGCCCTTCGGCCCAACGAGCCCACGCCGCCGCATCACCCTACACCTATTCTACCCTGCATGTCTACGAATGGGACCCTACTCAGTCAGATTCAGGGAAGAAATAGTGTCAATTTGGTAAAAACCGATTAGCCTAAGAGCACATCTTTGGGGTGTGGGAGGAAACCGGAGCGCCCGGAGGAAACCCACGCAACCACAGGGAGAATGCGCAAACTCCCACAGACACAGGCCCAAATCCATGTGTCTGCACAGCTAGCAGTGCTAGTCACCGAGCTGTTGCGGCGCCCGTCTACCGGTCCAGGATCAAGCACACACACCGACATGAAGTACTAGGCCACTCCTGGACTTCCAAGAGCAGCCCACGCACGACCCGCCGTGTGCATGCCCCTCGCTTGACACGAGGTGGACCTCCACCTGTGGAATAAAGACAAAAAATATTAATCATACAGCCTGCCCTTCCGGTGTCTCCCGAGGTTTAACCCTATTTAATAGCCCCTACCATATCCCTCCATTCTCGTTTCACTCATGTGCCTATCTAACTGCATCTTAAACGAGTCCAACGTTCCTGCCTCCACCACCCTACTCGGTAGCGCATTCCAGACCCCCACAACTCTCTGCGTAAAGAACCTTCTTCTCACCTCCAAATTATACCTCCCCCCCCTCACCCTTAAATGATGACCTCTCGTGTTCGTACCCAGTCTAGGGAGCAGTCTCTCACTATTAACTCTATCTATTCCCTTCAGTATCTTATATACTTCTATCATGTCCCCTCTCAATCTCTGTCTTTCCAAGGAGAATAGCCCCAGTTCAGCCAAGCTTTGGAGAAATGTTCAGAGACCATTTGGTCTGCTGGATCGACAGCCTCACAATACAGAAGAAGCTGTTGTCTAGGACTAAAATCTCTCTGTAGAGACACATAAGATAAAGGTGCATGGCATTACAGGTAATGCATTACCATGGATAAAGGATTGGGGCAAGTTGTGGGGCTGGTTAACTAACGGAAAGCAAATAATAGGTGAAAAGGGTATTTTTCTGGTTGGCGATCAGTGACTAGTGGTGTGCCTCAGGGATCAGTGTTGGGACTGCAATTGTTTATGATTTACATAAATAATTTGGAGTTGGGGACCAAGTGTAATGTGTCAAAATTTGCAGATGACACTAAGATGAGTGGCAGAGCAAAGTGTTCAGAGGATGCTGAAGGTCTACAAAGGAATATAGATAATCTAAGTGAGTGGGCAAGGGTCTGGCAGATGGAGTACAATGTTGGTAAATGTGAGGTTATCCATTTTGATAGGAACAACAACAAAATGGGCTATTATTTAAATGGTAAAAAATTGCAGCATGCTGCTGTGCAGAGGGACCTGGGTGTCCTTGTGCAGGAATCATATGCAGTTGGTTTGCAGGTGCAGCAGGTAATTAAGGCGGCAAATGGAAGTTTATCGTTCATTGCTAGAGGGATGGAGTTTAAATCAGCGAGATTATGTTGCAGCTGTATAAGATGCTGGTGAGGCCACACCTGGAGTATTGTGTACAGTTTTGGTCTCCTTACTTGAGAAAGGATACACTGGCACTGGAGGGGGTGCAGAGGAGATTCACTAGGTTAATTCTGGAGTTGAGAGGGTTGGTTCATGAGAGAGACTGTGTAGACTGGGACCTTACTCACTGGAATTCAGAAGAATGAGGGGAGATCGCAGTGAAACATATCAGATTATGAAGGGAATAGATAAGATAGAAGCAGGGAACTTGTTTCCATTGGCGGGTGAGACTAGAACTAGGGGGCATGGCCTCAAAATAAGGGGGAGCAGATTTAGTACTGAGTTGAGGAGGAACTTCTTCACCTAAAGGATTGTGAATCTGTGAATTCCCTGCCCAGTGAAGCAGTTGAGGCTACCTCATTGAATGTTTTTAAGGCAAGGATAGATACATTTTTGAACAGTAAAGGAATTAAGGGTAATGGTGAACGGGTGGGTAAGTGGAGCTGAGTCCATGAAAAGATCAGCCACGATCTTATTGAATGGCGGGCTCGAGGGGCTAGATGGCCGACTCCTGCTCCTAGTTCTTATATTTATGGTTTTCTTCAGGCAACTGAATGTGCTGAGCAGGGGGTGAGCGATTCCAAAGCCCGCCCAGCGAGGTGAACTGTCGGTGGTGGGAACCGGCTGCTGTGAGGAACAGCCCAAGAGGGGGCGCAGCAGGGCCCGGGAGGGGGAGTACAGCACGGGGATGGAAGCATGTTTTCTGTGTAGGGGAGAGCACTCCCAGGAAACATACCTGTGCAGAAATCATGTATGTTTCCACTGCAAGAGGAAGGGTTAGTTACAGACTTGGTGCAGAGTGAAGCAGGCGGGACAGAAGGCTAAAACAAAACAACTGTTAGTTTAACATCGTTAAAGAAACTGAGTCCAACGAGGGATCCGAAACTTATACTTTAAACCAGGTCCAACTCAATTAAGTGCCAGCCGCAGAAATAGCCTGGATGGTCAATGGCAGATCTCTTAAGATGGAGGTCGCCACTCGAGCCGGAGCCATGGTGGTAGGATTGAAAAACTGCCAAAAGGTCTACAACCCCTGAGGTGGAGTAATTCAGAAGCCATTTTGTCTCTGTCCACAAGAGAGACACCGAAGACAGCAGGGTCAGTTACAGTAACTGTATCCAACAGAAATCAAACAGCACAGTTACCTGTTCCAGTGAGCGAGGATCACAGATCTTGTCTAATGGGTCGAGGCTGCTTGAAACAGATAAAATTAAAGTGGCTGGAGATGTTGAATAGTCGGGTTGGAGGTTTTCAAGAGCTCGTGTGCTGATATTCTGAGGTTTTCCAGAAAGAACTGGTTGAATAAAAGGGAATTCCAAGGCTATGCCTAAATATTTTCATGCCTGCCCAGTGCCTTATGCCCTTCCTTATAAAGTAGAAGCAGACTTAGAGAGATTGGGAGGCTTGAGTGTCGTAAAACCTGTGCAGTGTACAGTGCAACGTGGGTACAGTACAGTGTGGGTACAGTGCAGTGTGGGTACAGTCCAATGTGAGTACAGTACAGTGTGGGTACAGTGCAGTGTGGGTACAGTCCAATGTGAGTACAGTACAGTGTGGGTACAGTGCAGTGTGGGTACAGTCCAATGTGAGTACAGTATAGTGTGAGTACAGTGCAGTGGGTATAGTGCAGTGTGGGTACAGTACAGTATGAATATAGTACAGTGTGGGGTACAGTATAGTGTGGGTACAGTACAGTATGAATATAGTACAGTGTGGGGTACAGTATAGTGTGGGTACAGTACATCGCGGGGTACAGTGCAGTGTGGGTACAGTGCAGTTTGGGTACAGTACAGTGTAGGTACAATACTGTGTGGGTACAGTACAGTGTGGGTAAGTGCAGTATGAGCACAGTACAGTGTAGGGTACAGTACAGTGTGGGGTACAGTACAGTGTAGGGTACAGTACAGTTTAGGTACAATGCAGTGTGGGGTATGGTTCAGTGTAGGTACAGTACAGTGCGGGGTACAGTACAGTGTAGGGTACAGTACAGTTTGGGTACAATGCAGTGTGGGGTATGGTTCAGTGTAGGTACAGTACAGTGTGGGGTACAGTACAGTGTAGGGTACAGTACAGCTTGGGTACAATGCAGTGTGGGGTATGGTTCAGTGTAGGTACAGTACAATGTGTGGTACAGGAACAGTGTGGGGTACAGTGTGAGGTACAGTGTAGTGTGGGATAGTGCGGGGTCCAGTGCAATGTGGCTACAGTACAGTGTGGAGTGCAGTACTGTGTGGGTACAGTACGGTGTGGGTACAGTGCAGTGAGGGGTACAGTACTGAATGGGTACAATACGGTGTGGGTACCGTGCGGTGTGAGCACAGTACAGGGTAGGGTACAGTGCGTTGTGGGTACAGTACAGTGTTGGTACAGCACAGTGTGGGTATGATACAGTGTGGGATAAAGTGCAGTGTGGGTACAGTACCATGTGTGGTATAGGAACAGTATTGGGTACAGTACAGTGTGGGGTACAGTACAGTGTGGGATACAGTGCAATGTGGGGTACCGTACAGTGCGGAGTACAATACAGTGTGAGTACAGTACAATATGGGGTACAGTACAGTGTTGGGTGAGTGCAGTGTGCATACAGTACAGGTGGTATATAATAGTGTGGGTACAGTGCAGTGTGGGTACAGTGCAGTGTGGGTTACAGTACAGAGTGAGGTACAGTAGTGTGGGTACAGTACAGTGTGGGGTGCAGTGCAGTGTGGGTACAATACAGTGTAGGTACAGTACAGTGTGGGTACTGTGCAATATCCGTACATTACAGTGTGGGTACAGTACAGTGTGAGGTACAGTGCAGTGTGGGCTACAGTACATGTGGGTACAGTGCAGTGTGGTACAGTGCAGTGTGGGGTACAGTACAGTGTAGAAACCGTGCATTGTGAGTACAGTGCAGTATGGGGTACAGTGCAGTGTGGAGTATGATGCAGTGTGGGTACAGGACAGTGTGTGGTACCATGCAGTGTGGGGTACAGTGCAGTGTGCATACAGTACAGTGTGGGTACAGTGTAGTGTGGGTGCAATACAGTGTAGGTAAAGTACAGTGTGGGTACAGTGCAATGTGCATACATTACAGTGTGGGTATAGTGCAATGTGGATATAGTACAGTGTGGGATACAATGCAGAGTGGGTATAGTGCAGTGTGGGATACAGTGCAGTGTGGGTATAGTGCAGTGTGGGTACAGTGCAATGTGAGTACATTACAGTGTGGGTATAGTGCAATGTGGATATAGTACAGTGTGGGATACAGTGCAGAGTGGGTATAGTGCAGTGTGGGATACAGTGCAGTGTGGGTATAGTGCAGTGTGGGTACAGTGCAGTGTGGGTATAGTGCAGTGTGGGTACAGTGCAATGTGAGTACATTACAGTGTGGATATAGTGCAATGTGGATATAGTGCAGTGTGGGTACAGTGCAGTGTGGGTATAGTGCAGTGTGGGTACAGTACAGTGTGGGTTACAGTACAGAGTGGGATACAGTGCAGTGTGGGGTATGATGCAGTGTGGGTACAGTACAGTGTGTGGTACCATGCAGTGTGGACAAAGTACAGTGTGGGATACAGTGCAGTGTGCGTACAGTAGTGTGGTGTACAGCGCAGTGTGTGTACAGTACAGTGTGGTCTACAGTGCAGTGTGGGTACAGTGTAGTGTGGGTACAATACAGTGTAGGTACAGTACAGTATGGGTACAGTACAATGTGCATACATTACAGCGAGGGTACAGTGCAATGTGAGTACAGTACAGTGTGAGTACAGTGCAGTGTGGGTATAGTGCAGTGTGGGTACAGTACAGTGTAGGTGCAGTGCAGTGTGAGTACAGTGCAGTGTGGGTACAGTGCAATATGAGTACAGTACAGTGTGAGTACAGTGCAGTGTGGGTACAGTGCAATGTGAGTACAGTGCAGTGTGGGTACAGTGCAATATGAGTACAGTAGTGTGAGTACAGTGCAGTGTGGGTACAGTGCAATGTGAGTACAGTACAGTGTGAGTACAGTGCAGTGTGGGTACAGTGCAATATGAGTACAGTACAGTGTGAGTACAGTGCAGTGTGGGTACAGTGCAATGTGAGTACAGTACAGTGTGAGTACAGTGCAGTGTGGGTACAGTACAGTGTGGGTACAGTGCAATATGAGTACAGTACAGTGTAGGTACAGTGCAGTGAGTACAGTGCAGTGTGGGTACAGTGCAATATGAGTACAGTACAGTGTGAGTACAGTGCAGTGTGGGTACAGTGCAATGTGAGTACAGTACAGTGTGATACAGTGCAGTGTGGGTACAGTACAATGTAGGTACAGTACAGTGTGAGTACAGTGCAGTGTGGGTATAGTGCAGTGTGGGTACAGTACAGTGTAGGTACAGTACAGTGTGAGTACAGTGCAGTGTGAGTACAGTGCCATGTGGATACAGTACAGTGTGGGTATTGTGCAATGGGCGTACTGTGCAGAGTGGGTACAGTTCAGTGTGGGGTAAAATACAGCATAGGTACAGTGTACTGTAGGGTACAGTGCAATGTGGGGTATAGTACAGTGTGTGGTACAGTGCAGTTTGGGTACAGTGTAGTGTGGGTAACGTACAGTGTGGGTAACGTACAGTGTGAGTATAGTGCAATGTGGGTATCGTGCAGTGTGGCATACAATACGGTGTGGGTACAGTGCAGTGTGGGGTGCAGTGCAGTGTAGCTACAGTGCAATGTGGGTACAGTACATTGTGTGCACAATACAGTGTGGGTGCAGTAGTGTTGCGTGTGGTACCATGTAGGTACAGTGCAGTGTGGAGTACAGTACAGTGTGGGGTACAGTTCAGTGTAGCACAGTGCAATGTGGGGTACAGGACTATGTGGGTGCAATACTCTGTGGGTATAGTAGTGTGGATGCAGTAGTGTTGGATGTGGTACCGTGTGGGTACAGTACATTGTGTGTACAGTACAGTGTGGATATAGTACAATGTGGATATAGTACAGTGTGGATAGAGTATAGTGTGGATACAGTTCAGTTCGTGCAGTAGTGTTGGGTGGGATACCATGGGAATACAGTACATTGTGGGTAAGCAATATCAGGTAAACAAGGGAGACCCTCTCATGTTGTTGTGTCTCTGGTGATTCTCTAATCCTGGTTTAATCTGCTGCAGTCAATTAGCGAACTCATGTCACACATTTCCCTGTTTCCTTATCAATTGCGTACAGCCACCATTAGCACTGAGAAGATGCACGGCCGCTGCCCAATGCATCAACATCATGTATCCTCTCTCGCACGTACACATCTCTCTACACTCCACACTGCACGTACAGCTAAAACAACAACCACTTGCATTTATGTAGCAGCTTTACTATGGTTTATCGGGAATAATTACCAAACAAAGTTTGACATTGAGCCGCTAAAGGAAGTATTCGCACAGATGACACAAGCTTGGTCAAAGGAAGAGGTTTTGAACTGTGTCTCAAAACAGGAAAGTGAGGTAGAGAGGGTGTGATGTTTAGGGAGGAAATTCCATTGTTTAGGATCTAGATAGCTGAAAGCACGATTGATAACGTTGTAGCAATTAAAATCCGGATTGAGCAGAAGGTCAGGGGTAAAAGAGCGATCTGCCAGGGTTGTGGAGCTGGAGGCAATTGTGGAGATAGGGAATGAAAGAATTTAGAAAAAAAGGATGTGAATTTTAAACTTATTTTCATATTTTAACAATAAGACCCTGCTTACCTGGGTGCCAGTTTATGTCAATGGGTACAGGGGGTGATGGGTGAGTGGGATGTGGTGCAAGTTAGGGTAAATTGGGCAGATGAGGTGAGCTTCCTGGGAACTAAAACAAGGAGATCATCAAGAGATAGCATAGAATGAGGGAACCCCTACAGCGCAGAAACAGGCCATTCAGCTCAACAGGTCCGCACCAAAGAATATCCTACATGGACCTATCCCCGGAACTCCATTTATTTACCCTGCCAATTCCCCTAACCTACACATCTTTGGGGTAATTTAGCATGGCCCCAAACCACCTAACCCGCACATTTTTGGACTGTTGGAGGAAACCAGAGCACCTGCGGGGAAACCCACGCAAACATGGGGAGAACGTGCAAACTCCACACAGTCACCCAAGCCAGGAATTGAACCTGGGTCTCTGGCACTGTGAGGCAGCAGTGCTAACCACTGTGCCATGGTGCCATCCTGTTTACTTATAGTATAACATGTAACTATAGCTCAAAAAAAACCCCATTGGCTGAAAGGTTCTTGAGGATGTCCTGACTTCTGACAAAATCATAGAGTACAGAAGAGGCCCTATGGCACAGTGGTTAGCATGCTGCCTCACAGCGCCAGGGACCCAGGTTCAATTCTGGCCTTGGGTGGCTGTCTGTGTGGAATTTGCACCTTTTCCCCATGCCTGTGTGAGTTTCCTCTGGGTGCTCCAGTTTCCTCCCACATTCCAAAGATATGTGGGTTAGGTAAACTGGCCATGGTAAATTGCCTCTTGGTGTCAGGGGGGATTAATAGGGTAAATAAGGGTTGTTGTAGGTGAAGGCTCAATGGACTGAATGGCTTTCCTCTGCACTATAGGGATTCTATGATTTCTTTGTGTCACTCAAGGCTGGGATCAAACCCGGGTCCTTGGCGCTGTGAGGCAGCAGTGCTAACCACCGTGCCTTGTGGTTTGGAATAGTCAAGGTGTGATAGAGACAGGGGTGAGGTTTCAGCACCAGATGAACTGAAGTAAGGGGTGGAACTGGATGAGGTTAAAGAGCCACAAATAAGCGGGCTTCATAATTAATGGATACATGATCACATGACTCAGGTAAACACACACCACATGTAACACACACTCACCGCACTGGAAATGAATCTCTGCGCTTGGCTTTTTTTAAAGTTAACTTATTAATCCATTTCGCTAATTTTAATATCGATTTTCTTAATTCTACTATGGAGATATGGGTGTCGCTGGCTGGGCCTTATTGCTCTTGAACTGAGTGACTTGTTTGGTCATTTCAGAGGGTAGTTAAGAAATAGCCGCATTGCTGTAGGTCTGGAATCACATGTAGGCCAGACCGAGTAAGGACGGCAGATTTCCTTCCCTAATGGACATTAAGTGGGTTTTTCCAACAATCGACCATGGTTTCATGGTCATCATTACTGAGACTAGCTTTCTATTCCAGATTTCTTACCTGTCCCAATCAGGACTCGTCAGAAAATAAATGCATAATCTCTGGCAACCTGACTAATTTTTTTTTACTGTTTTTCAAAATGGCTGGCCGCTGGACCTGATAAAAAGCCTCCCGCTCGTCATGTGCTGGCTTCTGGAAGTTTCTGGGTGATCACATCACATCTCCTGGAATGTATCATCCCTTGCATTGCATGAACATTCCAGACTGGTCTTGCAGAGGAGCCTGTCTGCCCTAGCGGGCTATGACAAATGGCGGCTGTTTATATCTCACGGCCGCCAATCTGGTGCTAAAGGCCTCAAGGTTGCCCAGCGTCTGGGAAAAGTGGTGCGAGGTATGTCACATGACTTCTCCAAACAGCTAGAATTTGTCATATTGACCTATGGCAGTTACTGTTTGACCTCCAAAGAGAGGATATTGCAACTTCCTCGCACCACCCCACCCCCCTGTAGGAAAGTGGGAAGCAAGGGAAGTGTGGGGGGAGGGGAGGCAGTGAGGGGGAGTTGGGGAGGGTAGTGGAATCAAAGGGAGGGGAGCAGGCAGGGGGTGGTGAGATGAAGCAGACAAGGAGACATCTGGAGGGAAGGGCACCTACTCAAGGCCAGAAATGCTGTGTCTAATTTAATCTAAATTTAACGTCTCCACTCTCTGAAGATCAGAACAACTCAAGGTGTAAAAACATCATTCTCCCCACGTCCCCTCTCACATTTTAGGCCAATTATCTGAAATCGGTGTCCCACGGATTACCGGCCCTCTTCCCAATGGAATCAGTTTCTTCCTTTCTGACAAGATCCTTCCAGCAATTCCCAGTTATTCCCCTTCCCATCCCCTCATCCGTCTCTGTCCTATTCATCCACCTAAAAGAGCAACTTACTGCAACTAAAACATCCTGAGGCGTTTCACTGCATCATAACTCAACTGAAACATGACGCATATTGACAGGAGAGAGGCAGGTTTCAGAAGGAACCTGTAAAGGGAAAAGGGAGAATCACAAAATCACAGAATCCTACAGTGCAGAAAAGGCCCTTCGGCCCATCGAGTCTGCACCGACACATGAAATGTCCTGACCTACCTTCCTAATCCCATTTGATAGCACTTGGCCCATTGCCTTGAATGTTATACTGCGCCAAGTACATCCAGGTACTTTTTAAAGAGTGTGAGGCATCCCACCTCCACCACCCTCCCAGGCAGCGCATTCCAGACCCTCACCACCTTCTGAGTAAAAAAGGTTTTCCTCAAATTCTCCCTAAACATCCCATCCCTCACTTTTAACTTGTGTCCCTTTGTAACTGACCCTTCAACTAAGGGGAAAAACTATTCCCAGCCACTCTGTCCATGTCCCTCATAATCTTGTACACCTCGATCAGGTTTCTCGTCTTCCCTGCTCCAATGAAAATAAGGTAAAAAGTCTGACAACACCAGGTTTTAGTCCAACCTATTTATTTGATAATATTCTCACAAGCTTTCGAGGGGTTACCCTCTTCGTCAGGTGAATGGAGAGTTCTGGCCTCAGACAGAGCATATAAAGCACAGACAGTTTAGAGATAAACTGTCTGTGCTTTATATGCTCTGTCTGAGGCCAGAACTCTCCATTCACCTGACGAAGAGGGTAACCCCTCGAAAGCTTGTGAGAATATTATCAAATAAATAGGTTGGACTAAAACCTGGTGTTGTCAGACTTTTTACTGTGTTTACGCCAGTCCAACGCCGGCATACCCACACCAATGAAAATAACCCAAGCCTATCCAACTTCTCTTCATAACTTAAATGCTCCATCCCAGGCAAGAGAGTGGGAGAAGTTTAGAGAGGGAATTGGCCAAGGAATGTCCACCAATTGATTCAAATCAGAGGGTGGACAGGAATTGGAGCAGCACAGGAATCCTGGACCTTAAACTATATCCATTGCGGCTTTGGTCATTTGATTCTTGTTCTGTGTTGAGTGACTGATTTCAGCTGGGAATGGATATCTTAGAGCTCGGCTGCGAATGGATCATTCCTGATCATTATCGAGTCACCCTGTGCTGGAAGATTATTTTATTCAAATGTGGGACATGGGCGTCACTGCCTGGCCAGGATTTTATTGCCCATCCCTCACTGCCCTTGAGAAGGTGGTGGTGAGCTGCCTTCGTGAATCGTTGCAGTCCATGTGCTGTGGGTCATCCCACAATGCTGTTAGGGAGGGAATTCCAGGATTTTGACCCAGTGACAGTGAAGGAATGCCGATATACTTCCAAGTCAGGATGGTGAGTGGCTTGGAGGGGAACCTGTAGGTGGTGATGTTCCCATGTATCTGCTGCCCTTGTCCTTCTAGATAGAAGTGGTCGTGGGTTTGGAAGGTGCTGTCTAAGGATCTTTGGTGACTTGCTGCGGTGCACCTTGTAGATAGTACACACTACTGCTACTGAGCATCAGTGATGGAGGGACTGGATATTTGGGATGTGGTGCCAATCAAGTGGGTTACTTTATCTTGGATGGGGTCAAGCTTCTTGAGTGTTGTTGGAGTTGCACCCATTCAGGGGAATATTCCATCACACTCCTGAGTTGATGGGCTGGTTTCTATGTCCATCTATGGGGATCAGACTTGGCTCTGGTTCAGCACTTCATGGTCGAATATCTCACTTAGCTGTGGATTGGAGAGCTGTGAAGCAGCCAATACCACAGCAAGAGTTAGCAGAGGAGAGAAGCAAGCTGGAGGCAAGAGCAGGAAAAATAAATACACTTTGGTTCCATTCTTTATCATTTTCATTGTAGCTATGTTTAAAAATTGGATTTGCCTTCCAGTTGAGCTCACAGATGTTTAGAAAGTTGACCAGCTGGGTCAGTGTAGTCAGCAGTGCCGCAGTGGCGAGAACCTTTACCTCTGGCTCAGAAAGTTCTAGATTCAAAACCCACTCCAGCCACATAATTCTGGCTGACACTTCTGGAGCAGCACCAAGGGAGTGCTATACTGCCAGAGGTGCTGTCATTTGGGTACAATGTCAAGACAACAGCCCATCTGCCCTCTCGGGTGAATGTTAGAAGCTTTAGCCACTCCTTCGAAGAGGAGCAGGGGAGTTCTCCCCTATGTCCTGGGACCAATACTTATCCCTTAACTAATATCATGTTGGGATCCTGCTGTGCGCAAATTAGTAGCTGAATCTTTGTATGTTACATTCCTATCCCTTTGTCTTTTTGGGTGGTACAGTGGCGCAGTGGTTAGCACTGCTGCCTCACAGCGCCAGGGACCCAGCTTCGATTTCGGCTTTGGGCGACTGTGTGGAAATTGCACATTCTCCCCATGTCTGCATGGGTTTCCTCCACGTGCTCTGGTTTCCTCCCACACTCCAAAGGTGTGCAGGTTAGGTGTCTGGCCATGCTAAATTGCCCCTTATGTTAGCGGGGTAATCGTCGGTGCAGACTTGATGGGCCGAATGGCCTCCTTCTGCATTGTAGGGATTGTCTGATTCTATGAAATACGCTCACAAGAGCAGTGCATTTGTTGTGAGACACTTTGAGATGTCCTTATGTTGCAAAGGGTTCTTATTTCCAATGTCAGACAGGATTTGATCTCCCTACACTGAAATAGAGAGAGAGAGAGAGAGACTGCAGTTTCAGCTGATGCTCAGGAAGGTCATCACTCTCCAAGGTTACAAACCCTGCCCACATCTCTTGATGGACAGATGCACAGATATCTGTTTGCACACAGGGGCTGCCCAGCCTGTTACACCTTGTGTTATTGGAAGGTTAGTCCATGCAGCCTGTGCTGCAGCTGTCAGCGGCTGAGGCAGACATGCAAAAGGCATTGTGGAGCCGGCTGTCTTGCTGGTTGGTACTCAACGTCCAATCAAGCTCTGCTCCCTGACATCAAATCTCTGAACACTGACCCCTGAATTCTCCACCAGTCCGAGTTTCATTCTCTGCCCATTAACCATACTAGAAAGGGGCAATGCTGCTCCCATTCTCTGGAACTTATCCCCTCTCAGCATCCTTCCCTCCCCCACCCCCTCCCCCCCACCTCTTACAACTCATAAAGAGCATGTGGCTCTTTCAGAGAACGCAGATATGATGGGCCGAATTACCTCCTTCTTTGCCGTACAATTTTGTGAAAAACCGCCTCAAACCCACCCTTCTTCACCACCTTGAACTCTTCTCCCGATGTGGTTAGCACTGCTGCCTTACAGTGCCAGGGACCCAGGTTCAATTCCCGGCTTGGTTCACTGTCCACATGGAGTTTGCATGTTCTCCCCATTTTGGGATTCTGCTGTGCGCAAATTAGTAGCTAAATCTTTGTATGTCACATTCCTATCCTTTTGTCTTTTCGGGTGGCACGGTGGCGCAGTGGTTAGCACTGCTGCCTCACAGCGCCAGGGACCCAGGTTCAATTTCGGCTTCAGGTGACTGTGTGGAAATTGCACATTCTCCCCGTGTCTACATGGGTTCCCCCTGGGAACTCTGGTTTCCTCCCACAGTCCAAAGATGCACAGGTTAGGTGCATTGGCTATACTAAATGTGTGGGTTATGGGGATAGGACAGGAGAAAGGGTCTGGGTAAGGTAATCTGTCAGTGCAGACTCAATGGACCGAATGGCCTTCTTCTGCACTGTCAGGAATTCTATGATTAGAAATATTTTAGGAGTGTGGACGATTCACAGACAAGGGCCCCAGTTTCTTCAGCCACCCTTAGCAACCTTCTAATGGTGACCATCTTACGTTCACTATCGGTTCCCAACAATGTCACCCCAACTCTCCCCACCCCCTTCCCCTGTCACCTTCTGCTATCACATTGTGAACCCCGATGGTGTGTGTCAGCCTGCAGATATTCGACTATAAGGGGCATCGCAAGCTGAGCCAGAAGCTGAAATAAAAACAATAAATGCCCGATAAACCCGGCAGGTCTGGCAGCATCTGTGGAGAGAGAAGCAGAGTGGAAATTTGGCATCAAAATGATCCTTCTACAGAATACAAGCCCCATTTTATCCCCTGACAGTATAAATCTCATCCTATTTTCTTTGTCAGCAATTCTGACAAGGGGGTCATCTAGTCTCAAAATGTTGGTTCTATTCTCTCTCCACAGATGCTGTCAGACCTGCTGAGATTTTCCAGCATTTTCTGGTTTTTGTCCCTGTTTTGATGGCTCCCTGATTTGACTTCCCCTGGGGAGGTGGGGGAGTGGGGAGGGGTGGAGGGGGGTTGACGTTCATGGCAAGAGGGAGCTGAAGAGGAATCTTTGTTTTATTCATGGGATGTCAGCATTTATTGCCCATCACTGAGTGCACTTAAGAATCAACCACATTGCTGTGGCTCCGGTGTCACATGTAGGCCAGACCAGGTAAGGACAGCAGATTTCCTTCCCCAAAGAACAGTAGAGGACCAGATGGATTTTTACAACTATTGACAATGGTTTCATGGTCAACAGTAGAGTTTTAATTCCATAAGATATAGGAGAAGAATTAGGCTATTCGGCTCATCAAGTCTGCTCCATCATTATGGATGATACATTTCTGAGTTCCAGTCTCCCACCTTCTCCCTGTAACCCTTGATCCCTGACCAATGAAGAGCCTATCTATCTGTATAAAAGCAAATTACTGTGGATGCTGGAATCTGAAACAAAGCTTTGTCAAAGGGTCATCTGGACTCGAAACGTCAGCTCTTTTCCCTCCTTACAGATGCTGCCAGACCTGCTGAGATTTTCCAGCATTTCTTCTTTTGGTGGCTTGTCTTAAAGACACTCAGTGACCTGGCCTCTGCGGCAATGAATTCCACAGATTCCCCACCCTCTGGCTGAAGAAATTCCTTCTCGTCTCTGTTCTAAAGGGCCACTTTTTTACTCTGAGGCTGTGCCCTGGGATCCTAGTCTATGATTAATCTATTCATGTCACAAATAGACTTGCACTAAGTAGTAAGTCTCTCCCACTCATGGGAATATTTCCCCCACGTCCACTCTATTCAGGCTTTTCAGTATTCCCTAAGTTTCAGTGAGGTTCCCCACCCCCCCTTACCCCTCACCCCTCACCCCTCTAATTCCACATCACCATTGAATTCCAATTTCACCTTCTGCCATGAGGGGATTCGAACCCAGGTTCACCAGAGCATTACCCTGGCTCTCCGGATTACTAATACACTGAGCCACCGCCTCTCCCTGACCTGCTAATCATTTGGCGGAGGCTCCCGGGCAACCCGGGAGGGTTGGTAACCCGTTTGGACAGGGACTGTCGCTTTAAGAGTGAGAGGGTTTGTTTTTGATTTTGGTCAAGTCGGTTGGCCATTGGTGGAGGCAGAGGCTCCGCCCCTCCTGCCCTGCTATTGGCTGCCGTTGGGGGACGTCAGCGGCAGATGGAGCTGGCACTTCCCATTTGGCCAAGTTGCTGCGGTGACTGGAAGTTTGAAAGTTTCCCCCAGTCCCCAAGGAAACTGGTAGGGGAAGAGCCAGCGCACCTAGGGCAGCAGCCAGAGGGACCAGGGCAGGAGGCAGCGCACAGCAAGATCCCACAGGCGGCTCCGGGACGGAGTTGCTCGGATCGCCCAGCCGGCCTGTTTGTGGGGGAAGGGGGAGGATGAAGGTGGGCAGGATCCGCGGCTTCCTGCTGCTGCCGGAGCGGCGGGAGGGCTCGGTGTACACCCGGGGCCAGTCGGTGTCGGGCCGGGTGGTGCTGGATCTGCGGGCGGCCGTGCGGGTCCGCTCGCTGCTGATCAGTGCCCAGGGCATGGCCGCGGTGCACTGGCTGGAGAGCAGGAGCATCGGCATGAACACCGTGTACTCCGACTACACCTCCTATCAAAGCTACTTCAAACAGCGGCAGCAGCCCATTCCAGGTCAGTTGGGGTTGGGGGGGGGTGGAGTGTACACTGGGTTGGGGGGTTGGGGGGGTGGGGTGGAGTGTACACTGGGGAGTGTGGGGGGGGGGTGGAGTATACACTGGGGAGTGTGGGGGGGGGGTGGAGTATACACTGGGGAGTGTGGGGGGGGGGTGGAGTGTACACTGGGGAGTGTGGGGGGGGGGGTGGAGTGTACACTGGGGAGTGTGGGGGGGGGTGGAGTGTACACTGGGGAGTGTGGGGGGGGGTGGAGTGTACACTGGGGAGTGTGGGGGGGGGGGTGGAGTGTACACTGGGGAGTGTGGGGGGGGGGGTGGAGTGTACACTGGGGAGTGTGGGGGGGGGGTGGAGTGTACACTGGGGAGTGTGGGGGGGGGGGTGGAGTGTACACTGGGGAGTGTGGGGGGGGGGTGGAGTGTACACTGGGGAGTGTGGGGGGGGGGGTGGAGTGTACACTGGGGAGTGTGGGGGCGGGGGTGGAGTGTACACTGGGGAGTGTGGGGGGGGGGTGGAGTGTACACTGGGGAGTGTGGGGGGGGGGGTGGAGTGTACACTGGGGAGTGTGGGGGGGGGGGTGGAGTGTACACTGGGGAGTGTGGGGGGGGGGGTGGAGTGTACACTGGGGAGTGTGGGGGGGGGGTGGAGTGTACACTGGGGAGTGTGGGGGGGGGTGGAGTGTACACTGGGGAGTGTGGGGGGGGGCAGGGTTAGTGTACACTGGGGAGTGTGGGGGGGGCAGGGTTAGTGCACACTGGGGAGTGTGGGGGGGGCAGGGTTAGTGCACACTGGGGAGTGTGGGGGGGGGCAGGGTTAGTGCACACTGGGGAGTGTGGGGGGGGGCAGGGTTAGTGCACACTGGGGAGTGTGGGGGGGGGGCAGGGTTAGTGCACACTGGGGAGTGTGGGGGGGGGCAGGGTTAGTGCACACTGGGGAGTGGGGGGGGGGCAGGGTTAGTGCACACTGGGGAGTGGGGGGGGGCAGGGTTAGTGTGTATGCAAGTGAAAGGGAGGGGGTAAATGTTACTGTACACTGGAGTTGGGGGGATTTCTGTGTGTGTGCCCATGTGTGAAAGAGAGATGGGGGTAAATACTGGGGTGTGTTTGTTTAAGGGGGTAAATATTACTGCCCATTGTTGGGGGGGGTATGTAGGTGTGTTAGGGGGGTAAATATTACTGCCCACTGGGGGAGTGAGGGGTGGGTGGGGTAAATATTCCTGTCGGGGCTTTGGGGCAGGGGTGTTGGATTCAAGATTACACAGTGTGATCCCACAGTCAATGTGTTGAATTTGATGCAATGCAGAACAACAATTGCAAATCTCATTACTGCCTGTGCTGTTGGTAAATAAATCTGAAAAATTGTGAAATTTACAACTCGAAAACAGAAAGTACTGTGACCTGATGCTATGGATACATTCAGATTAATTCCAGGGGGTTGTGTTAAAGGGTCTGGGATTTCTAATTTTGATTGTAAACCTTAGTCCTGGCACTTGCTGTACAGACAGCCCAAATATCATTGGAGCGAATACACCCACTAACTAACTCAACCAGACACACTAACACAAGCCCACACTTAGACACACATACGTTCAGTACATTTTCCACTCTGGGTACAGGGTTCCCTGACACTGCCTGTGACATCCATATTCTGTTTCATCATCTGCTTCATGTAGCAGCATAGATCGTACCTTCTTCTCAAAATTAAACACTTTCACCCTAACCCGAAGCCCCTGGACTACAGCCAACTGGGTTCCTGACCAGAGGCAGTGCAGTTTCACTCGCTCCGTTTCGCTGCACACTTAAGATTTTTGTTTGCAAAAAATATATTTTATTCATAAAATATCTGAAAGACCATCACAAACCTTTCAGAGTGAGCAGTCAGAGCGAAATAATATTCAAGTTTTCTACATCGATCCTGTCTGAGGTGTTTCAATACACAGCCTCCGCTGAGCGATCAAAATGCTTGTTAGAATGTGCAATGATATTCCAGTTTTTTTACATTCAGATGATTCCACTCTGACAGTCGGAATGAGATCCCAGATCACTAAACATCCTGAGAGCAGCTGATTTGATTTGATTTATTATTGTCACATGTATTACCATACAGTGAAAAGTATTGTTTCTTGCGCACTATACAGACGAAGCATACAGTTCATAGGGAAGGAAACAAGACCGTGCAGAATGTAGTGTTACAAGCATAGCTAGGGTGTAGAGAAAGATTAACTTAATGCAAGGTAAGTCCATTCAAAAGTGTAATGGCAACAAGGAAGACGCTGTTCTTGAGTTGGTTGGTGCATGACCTCAGACTTCTGTATCTTTTTCCCGACGGAAGAAAGTGAAAGAGAGTATGTGTGGGGCCCTTAATTATGCTGGCTGCTTTGCCAAGGCAACGGGAAGTGTAGACAGAGTCAGTGGATGGGAGACTGGTTTGAGTGATGGACTGGGCGTCATTCACAATTCTTTGTAGTTTCTTGCGGTCTTGGACAGAACAGGAGCCATACCAAGTTGTGATACAACTAGAAAGAATGCTTTCTATGGTTCATCTGTAAAAGTTGGTGAGAGTCATAGTGGACATACCAAATTTTCTTAGTCTTCTGAGAAAGTAGAAGCGGTCGTGGGCTTTCTTAACTATAGTGTCAGCATGGGGGGACCAGGACAAGTTGTTACTGATCTGGGCACCTAAAAACTTAAAGCTCTCGACCATTTCTATTTCATCCCCATTGACATAGACAGGGACATGTTCTCCTTTATGCTTCCTGAAGTTGATGACTATCTCCTTCGTTTAGTTGACGTTGAGGGAGAGATTATTGTTTTGCAGCAGCTCACCGGATTCTCGATCTCTCTTTCCTGTATGTTTTGCTGCTGATTTTACAGCACAACTCCGTCCGGTTCATAGATGCACTGGCTCATTCTGGGTCCCTCCTGTCGAAAAAAAGTGGGGGTGCAAATCCAGCTGTGGTTTTAGTGGGTCATCCACCCCCTCTCACCCCTTGAATCTGGGGATGGGTGGGATCGATTTTTTTTTTTCCCCCTCCACTGACCTGAGCACACAGTCTCACCTGACTGTTGGGCATGTTACTGCAGGACTGCTGCACGATTACAAATACCTTTGTATTTGGATGACGTGAAACTCAAAAAATCCAATGGCATTATGTAGGAGATGGACAGAGAAGGTATCCTCTGGACAAAACAACACCACTGGAAATTATTATCTAGTAATTATCACTTTGCTGTGTGCAAATTAGTTGCTGTGTTTTGTACATTACAATAGTGAGCACAGCTCAAAAAAATTACATCACTGCCCGCAAAGTGAGGAGGTTGTCGGGCGCTATAGAAATAAGTTTTTAGTTTCTTCCATAAAATTGACGATGAAGCTGTCAAATTGTCATGAAAAACCAACTGGTTATTATTGTCTGTGGCACCATGGTTAGCACTGCTGTCTCATAGCGCCAGCGACCCAGGTTCGATTCCTGGCTTGGATCACTGCGGAGTCAGCACGTTCTCCCCGTGATTGCCTGGGTTTCCTCCCACTGTCCAAAAGACTTGCTGGTTAGGTGCATTGGCCATGCTAAATTCTCCCTCAGTGTACCCAAATAGGCACCCGAGTGTGGCAACTAGGGGAATTTCACAGTAACTTCATTGCAGTGTTAATGTAAGCCAACATGTGACTAATAAATAAGTAATAAAACTTATAACTTTAATTTTACTACTTGTCCCTTTAGGGAAGGAAATCTGCCAGCTTCTCCCAGTCGGGGTCTATAAGTGACTCCAGTCCCGTACCAAAGTGGTTGACTCTTGACAGCCCACCTCAAATGGCCCAGAGAGACACTGGGTGGGATTTTACAGCCTCGCTCATCCCGAAACCGTAAAATCCGCCTGACGTCAACGGATCTTTCCATTGTCCGCCCTCGCCTGCTCCGATTCCCAGAGCGGACAGGCCAGTAGAATTTCGGCAACTGTGTTTTATCAAACCCACTGCCAAATGATTCTAGAAGGCTCATCACCACCTTCTCAAGGCAACGAGAGGATGGCATCAAATGGTTGCCATTGTCAACACGTGAAAAATCCATTTTAAATTAAATTCCGTCCCTAGCATGTCTTTACTTCCACCTCCTGTGTTAAGACTGCTCACTAAACAGTAGCCAGGGTCAAGTTTTCAGTCACCCCTACAATAAAAACAATACTGTGGTTGCTGGAATCTGAAACAAAAATAGAAAATGCTGGAAAATCTCTGCAGGTCTAACAGCGTCTATGGAGAGAGAATAGAGCCAACGTTTCGAGTCTGGGTGACTCTTTGAGCCCTGATTTAAAATATTGTCTCGATATTCTCTCTGTGGACACTGTCAGATCCGCTAGGAAATTCCAGCATTTTCTGTTTCAATCACCCCTCCTGGTTTCGCCTGCTGTTGGCTGGTGGTCCAGTGATGTTCCTGATGTCTCCGAGAAACCACGATGGCTTCAGAGTCCTCTACAAGTTGTTGTTGAGGACATTCTTTTAAACAAATACATAGCCAAACCTCTCAAAAGTGGATTTTGGAGCAAAGGGGAGAATGTTGAGCAAGTGAAGATGTGGAATATTTTCTAGTTTGTCTCTGGAATGGAGACCCAGGGCACGATTCTCCCCGCTGGCAACAGTGACAAGTCTAGTTGCTCCGAATTGCCAGCTTCAATTGGACGTTACTCTTGGAGGTGTCAACACATGACTTCCCACACTCCTGTCATTGGTCATCTGGGACGGTGGTTCTCAACCAGTGAGCTACGGCACACAGAGTTCGCCCCCACCCCCACCAAAGTGTGCCACGAAAACAGAGTCACGATTCACAATTCACCTAATTAAACTGAAACTAACCCTCATCTTCAGCTCTGTGGTTGGCTGTCCAAGAGCTGACAGACTTTGGGGTTTCCCGTGTATGTGGAAAGAGATACACGTGTGTGGTTTTGATTTATTTTGTCTTTATGTTGGTCAGACCCACACCCATGGCCAACGGGACTTGGAGCTGAAGACACAGATCCCATGCGCCCACACAAAAAGCAGAAACTCAAAAAAAAGGACGCAAAAAACCCTGGGGCTAAGCGAGAGAAATGGAGAGGACAGGGAGCAGTTTAAAAGACAAAAGTTCCCAGTAAGAGAAGAATACAGAGAATAGGAGGTGTGTCTCAGAATTCTTTTAATAGTACAGAGGTCTTCAATGACCTATGTTGAGGTATGATGTGACATAAAAGGTTGGGAACCACTGCTCAAGAATGTAAAGTTTATTTAGTAGGATTACATTAACACTGCAATGAAGTTGCTGTGAAAATCCCCTAGTTGCCACACTCTGGAGTCTGTTCGGGTACAAATTTAGCACAGCAGAAGCCCCTAACCAGCACGTCTTTCAGACTGTGGGAGGAAACTGGAGCACCCGGAGGGAACCCATGCAGATGTGGGGAGAACGTGCAAACTCTGCATAGAAAGTGACCCAATCTGGGAATCGAACCAGGATCCCTGGCGCTGTGAGGTAACAATGTTAACCACTGTGCCACCCATTGGTACACAATCTTCCTCACAACTAATTGGGAAGCAAACTCTAGTTTTTTGTATGGACAGTCAGTGAAACAGTATTTTGTCCAGCACTGAGATTTCACAGTAATCGATGTTAGTTGTCCCTTGGAGCCACCCACATCCTAGGGATTAACATTTAGACCCTAATGGGGCGGCACGGTAGCACAGTGGTTAGCACTGCTGCTTCACAGCTCCAGGGACCCGGGTTCAATTTCCGGCTCAGGTCACTGTCCGTGTGGAGTTTGCACATTCTCCTCGTGTCTGCGTGGGTTTCGTCCAGGTGCTTCGGTTTCCTCCCACAATCCAAAGTTGTGCGGGTTAGGTTGATTGGCCGTGCTAAAATTGCCCCTTACTGTCCTGAGATGCGTAGGTTAGAGGGATTAGCGGGTAAATGTGTAGGAATATTGGGGGTGGGGGGGGGTGTAGGGACTGGGTAGGATTGTGGTCAGTGCATACTCAATGGGCCGAAGGGCCTCTTTCTGCACTGTCGGGTTTCTATGATTCTGTGCGCTCAGTTCTAGAGGGTTGGCAGCCCTTTAGCCCTGATGCAGTTCTCACACAATATCAGACTGTTTCAGGAGTGTGTCAGCTTCATTGTAATCATCGCTGCTCTTCCTGAACTGGACTGGCTGCATTCTGTGCCTGTGTTTATCTATCTCAGGCTGCCTGGGGCGAGGGCGGGGAGTGAGCTGAAGCTGCTCACATGTTCCCTCTGCTGGGTAACACTTGATACTGGATGGCAATGTCCGCACAGAAAAAGCCCCATTGACAGGGGCCGATCATAAGGCCAGCTTGTGAGAACACACCAGTGTTGCCTTGTGCGGTGATTTCTGTGGGAAATAGGCAACTGCAACGGTGAAATGTCTGGCAGAGATCAGATGAGTCACACCAATCTCTCCCCAAGCGTCAAGGTTGGTTACCTTTTGGCATTACATTAAAGAAAGATCTTGTATTTATATAGCACCTTTCATGACCGCAGGTTTTTCCCAATGCACTTTACAGCCAATGAAGATTTTTTTCTGACATGTGGTCTCCTTTGGAATGTAGCAAAATGCAATACAAAAAGTGTGCACGGTATGCTTTAGGGTGGCACGGTGGTTGGCACTGCTGCCTCACAGTGCCAGGGTTCAATTTCAGCCTTGGGGCACTGTCTGTGTGGAACTTACACACATTCTTCCTGTGTCGGTGTGGGTTTCCTCTCACACTCCAAAGATGTGCAAATTAGGTTAATTAGGCATGCCCCTTAGTGTCAGGGGGATTAGCAGGGTAAATATGTGGGGTTAAAGGGATAGAATCTGGATAAGAGTCAGTGGAGACTCAATGGGCCAAATGGCCTTCTTCTAAACTGTAGAGATTCTGTATAGTAGGGTCCCACAATAACAATGGGTTAAATAGGCCAAATAATTTGTTATTGTTAATGCTGTTGATTGTGGGAGAAAGATCAGCCAGGGCGCTGGGGAGAACTCCCCCTGTTCTACTTTGTGGCTCTAGGATCTCTTACATTCCCCAGAGAGTGTAAATAGGGCCTTAATTTAACATCTCATCGGAAATACAACCCCTCTGACAGTGCAGCACTCCCCCAGCACCACCAACATCTCAAAAGTGGATGTGAGTGTAGTACACCTCATCTGAATATTGGGGGAAAAGCTGTGATAGGGTCGCCCGGTGAAGAAAGTTACATTAATGTTGCTCAATTGGATGAGAGCAGTCAATATCATGACCAATGCGCTAATATAACTCGACGTATTCAAGAGGCGGCTGGATACAGCACGGGGTGAATGGGATCAAAGGTTATGGGGAGAAAGCAGGATTAGGCTGTTGAGTTGGACGATCAGCCACGATCGTGATGAATGGCGGAGCAGGTTCGAGGAGCTGAATGGCCTCCTCCTCCTCCTATCTTCTACGTTTCTATGATGTTTTGTGAATGCGAGTCTATTTTCATTTTGAAAAAAACAGGTTGATTTGAGAACAGGGTCCAGAGGTCAGGAGCGTGATCATGGAGTTTGTTGTTAGCGTGAAGGTCATTCACTTGCCCTTTCTTTTTAGTACGTTGCAATGGAGTCGGATGGAAGGCCAGGGAGTAGACCCTGTTATGATGCGTCAGCAAAGCCCCTCCAGTTTGTACATACTGGGACAGCAGGGCAGACAGAATGCAGGTACACTATTCTACTGCTGTCACCTTGCTGCTCCTTCCCTTCCCCAGTGGAGGGGGGGGGACCTAATTACCCCACATGCAAGTGGTTAGAGAGCTTAGTCTGCGCACGGCTGCACAGCGCCCTTTGAGGGAACTTGTTAATGTCTCCGTCAGGGCCACGGGGAATAGCACTCTCGTCTGAGGCAGTAGTTTGTGGATTCAAATCGCACTTTGAGTACAAAATCTAGGCTGAGGGGGTGAGTGCGGTGCTGAGGGAGTGATGCATTGTCAGAGGTGGGCTGTCTTTTGGATGAGGTATTTAAAGAGTTTCTCCCCAGCAGCCAGGCTGAAACTTATCCCTCTCGCAACGTCACTGAAACAGATTGTCTGGTTACTTTTACTGTGCTGCTTGTGGGATCTTGCTGTGTACAAATTTGGCTGCCTCATTACACACCAAAACTATTCTATCGGCTGCAGAGCACTTTGAGATTTGGAAGCTGCTTTAAAAATTCAACTCATCCTTCCTGTCGCAGATACCAGTCTCTGAGACACTGACTCACATTAACCACAATCGTGACAGTGTGTCTTCATCACCCTCATCAGTCTCGGGCACTGAAAGAAGGAACTTGCATTTCTGGAGTGCCTTTCTGAAGTATCCACAACAAGATCCCACAGCCAGCAGTGACACCATCTAGTTAATATTTGGCTTTGAATCCAAGGAATCCCAAAGACCCATTGTAATTCTCTGAGAGCCCAGGTTCGAATCCCAACATGGCAGACTGTGAAATTTGAATTCAATAAAAGGTCTGGAATTAAAAAGTTTTAAAAATTTAAAGGGAGGCCATTTGGCCCAACATGTCCATGCTGCCCTTTTTTTCTTTTTAAAACCACTTAGCTAGTCCCAATTGCCTGCGTTTGGCCCATATCCCTCTATACCCATCTTACCCATGTGACTGTCTAAATGCTTTTTAAAAGACATCATAGCAGCCTCTATTACTGCCTTTGGCAGCTCGTTCCAGACACCCACCACCCTCTGTGTGAAAAAATTGCGCCTTGACCTTTTGCATCTCTCCCCTCACCTTAAACCTGTGCCCTCCAGTTTTAGACTCCTTGGCTTTGGCAAAAGATGTTGTATGTCTACTTTATCTATGCTCCTTGCTATTTTATAGACCTCTATAAGGTCCCCTGTCAGTCTTCCACGCTCCAGAGGAAAAAGTCCCAGTCTATCCAACCTCCTTATAACTCAAACTATCAAATCCCAATAGCATCCTAGTAAATCTTTTCTGCACTCTTTCCAGTTTAATAATATTTCTATAATAAAATGATCAGAGCTGCACATGATGACCAGGAAACCATTGTCAATTGTCAGAAAAATCACTAATGTCCTTAAACGAAGGAAATCTGCCACCCTTACCCGGTCTGGCCTACACGTGACTGCAGAGCCACAAGAGTGTGGTTGACTCTTAAATGCAATAAATGCTGGCCCAACCAGCGATGGTCACGTCCTGTAACCGAACAAAAAAATGATCTCGCCCATGAGGGTGTGCAGGTTTTGCTGGAAGGGGCTTTCTACCAGGGCGGTGTCTAAACAATGTGAAAGGGTGTTACTGAGGGGAATGGGAACCATTCAGGTAATACTCCAAACAGCTTCGTTACAATGTTCTGCTTTCCAATGTTACATTTTTGGAACAAAGCCACTGGTAATTGTTCAGCGACTAAAATCATTCCTTGGGGGGGATGGTGGAATAGCCATTTGTAGGTCTTATTGAAGAAGTGATAATCTTTCCACACAAGACTTTTTTTGTAGCATTTCTGCCTCTTCCTGTAAATCAACCTGAAAAAAGATCAAACGCAAAAATAAAGTTTATTTATTAGTGTCACAAGTGGGCTTACATTAACACTGCAGTGAAGCTACTGTGTCACCACACTTTGGCCCCTGTCCAGGTACACTGAGGGAGAATTTTAGCATGGTCAATTCATCTAACCTGCACGCCTTTTACAGTGTGGGAGGAAACCCACGCAGACGTGGGGAGAATGTGTGGACTCCGCACAGTCAGTGACCCAAGCCGGGAATCGAACCCGGGTTCCTGGCGTTGTGAGGCAGCAGTACTAACCACTGTGCCACCCCAAGTTACCCTCCAAACTGGTAAAATGGACAATGTAATGTCATGTCCTACACGCACGATGTTCTTTTTTTATTTAGGGGTTTTTTTTTCCACAATAACTTCATTGCAGTGTTGACGTAAGCCTACTTGTGACATTGATAAAAGATACTAGTGTGTTAGAGTGGCATGGGGGGAATATTTGGAAATATGGGTTTAGTTTCATTTTTATTTCGTTTTGCTAATGAAATGTGGGTTTAGTTTCATTTATTTGCAGTTTTGCTGATTAAGATGAAACATTGCGATTTAGTGATAAAAGAAGCCGGTAATGCGTGCACACATCTCATTGGCTTCGACGCTGTTCAGGAAGAGGAAAGAGCCAATAGCAAAGCTCAAAAAAGCCTTTTAAACCAATGCAACCTGGGTTGCCATGGTGACACTCGATGATTGACAGCTGAGTCAAGCCTGGCGATTTCTCCGCCCAGTTTAAGATGGAGCAACGTCCTTTAAAGTGGCGTGACCAACTCAAGAGTAGGAAATGCGATTCTTGGGGGATTTTTGTTTGCACATTTTCTCTTCCAGAGCAAGTTGCTGAAATGCTTTCCCAGTCACTTCACTTCCCTTTTTCTCATGAGATCAGCGATCGATTTTTACACTGATGTTTGATTGAAATACGTTATATTTTTACGTAGAGGGGACATCCCAAAGTTCTCCCCAGCCAGTGGAAGACTTTTAATCCCTGTACATCTCCTCATGTACAGCCACTAATGTAAAAAAGAAGTGGCAACCAATCCGTGCACAGCAAGATCCCACAGACTGGAATGCAATAAACGTCAGATTTTTTTTTGCTGATGTTAATTGAGGGATAAGTAAATGGCTGGGACAGCAGGGAGAACTGCGGAACTGAGAGATTGACTAGGTTAGGATTGTTTTTGCTGGAGTTCAGATGAATGAGGGGGAATCTCATAGAGACTTATAAAATTCTAACAGGAGGAGGCAGGGTAGATGCAGGGAGGATATTCCCGCTGGTGGGGGGAGTCCAGAACCAGGGGTCACATTCTGAGGATCCGGGGTAGGCCATTTAGGATAGAGATGAGGAGGCAATTCTTCACCCAAAGAGTGGTGAGCTTGTGGAATTCATTACACTGAATGTATTTAAGAGGCGGCTGATATAGCACTTGGGGTGAAGGGGATCAAAGGTTATGGGGAGAAAGCAGGATTAGTAGGACCCTTTGACAAAGGGTCATCTGGACTCAATGTCAGCTCTGTTCTGTCCTTACAGATGCTGCCAGACCTGCTGAGATTTTCCAGTGTTTTCCCTTTTGGTTTCTCATTCCAGCATCCACAGTAATTTGCTTTTATTTTTAAGCAGGATTAGGCTAATGAGTTGGACAATCAGCAATGATCGTGATGAATGGTGGAGCAGGCTCAAAGGGCCAATTGGCCTCCTCCTATCTTCTACGTTTCTGTGCTCTTCTTCAGAATAGTGCGGTGTGATCTTTCTGCAACCACCTCAAGAGGTCACGCACAGCTTCATTTTAACACTTCTGCCCAAAGATGGCACATGTGCAGGTGTGGCACTCCCTCAGTATGGCACTGAACAGGAACAAAGAGAGCCCACCAGTAACAACTGCCATGAATATCAGAACATTTAAACTGTCTGAACAAACTTGCATTAATGTGGGGAACACAGTTTTTGGCTGTGGGGCACAAATTATTGTATCAATCGGTGGTACGGTGGTTAGCATTGCTGCCTCACAGTGCCAGGAAGCCGGGTTTGATTCCAGCCTCAGGTCACTGTGTGGAGTTCGCACATTCTACCCAAGCCTGCATCGGTTTCCTCCCACAGTCCAAAGACGTGTATGTTATGTGGATTGGCAATGCTAAATTGCCCCTTAGTGTCCTAAGATGTGCAGGTTAGGGGGTTGAGTGGGATACGTACATGGGGTTATGGGGATAGGTACTGGCTAAGATGCTCTGTTGGAGAGCCAGTGCAGTTTCGATGGGCCAAATGGCCACCTCCTGCACTGTAGGGATTCAATGATTTATGAAACACTCCCAGGACAGTGTAGATACAGAGTAAAGCTCCCTCTACATTGTCCCCATCAAACACATCCTGGACAGGTACAGCACAGGGTTCTATACAGAGTAAAGCTTCCTCTACACTGTCCCCCATCAAGCATCCCCAGGACAGGTACAGCATGGGGTTAGATACAGAGTAAAGCTCCCTCTACACCGTCCCCCCGCACCCCCCCCCCCCCCCCCCCCCCACCCATTCAAACACTCCCAGGATAGGTACAGCACAGGGTTAAATCTGGAGTAAAACTCATACTAACATTACACCAATGACATTGTTTGTACCTTTGACATTGTCAGATCCCAGTGAGCACCGTGTGGGTAATTAATTACAAAGGTTAAATCACATAAGGAGATATTGGGACAGGTGAAACAGAAAAGCTTTGTCACACAGTTGGCAGGAGAAAAGGGTTGTAGAGCGATTGGGGAGGGAATGTGAGAGCCGAGGCAGCATTGTCACCAATTATGGGCAAAGATAATTTCATCCAAAAGAGAGTACTCCTGACAGTGCTGCAGTGCCTCGGTACTGCGTCAGTGTGACTGGAATGTGGGATTGGAGCCATAGTCATCTGACCCAGAGGCAGAAGTTGTTAGTTAACGCTAGTTGGTCCATGTTGAGTTCCCAAAAGAACATCAGAGACCAGAAGCTACTGTGATGCCCCCAGTGCTGATTAGCTGCCTGACAGTGTTTACACTGCGTCACTGAAAGCTCTGGGTTGAGGCAACAGGGTAATTACATGTCTCTGGAACACTTTCCCAGGAACAGTGGCACAGTGGTTAGCACCGTTGCCTCGCAGCGCCAGGGGCCTGCGTTCGATTCCCGGCTTGGGTCACTGCCTGTGTGGAGTATACACGTTCTCCCGTTGTCTCCGGATGCTCTGGTTTCCTCCCACAGTTCAAAAGTGTGCTGGTTAGGTGGATTGGCCTTGCTAAATTGTCCCTTAGTGTCAGGGGAACTAGCTAGGGTAAATGCATGGGGTTATGGGGATACGGCCCGGGTGAGATTGTGGATCATCCACTCGATGGGCCAAATGGCCTCCTTCTGAACTGTAGGGACCCTACAGAAGGAAGGGTGAAAATTTGTGAAGGTGAAATGAAACAGAGCCTATGATGTGGGTCAAAGTTTAATCTTCCCCCACCCCTCTCTCATTATTGACATGGAGTTCTCACTTACTTATAGAGGGATAGCCTGTTGGGTCTTGCACAGAATCTTGTTTACCAGCATCTAAGGTGTGGTTGAATAGAGTGCAGAATGAACAGGTGTTAGAGCAGCAATCTGTGATCAAAAACATGTTCTAGACCCAAGAGTGCCTATCCCAATCACGGGCAAAGAAACTGGTCAGTCTCCCAGCGCATTGTCTGTCTGTCTCTCTCAGACAATAAAAACCCCACCATGTTCTCTAGTCTATTTCTTGGTCTCATGCACTCACTCTCCTGCTTCTCTCTGTCTAGCTCCGTGCTGCGTCATATCCTCTCTTCCTGACTATCTCAGTCTTATGGGTGGCACAACGGTTAGCATCAGGGACCTGAGTTCAACTCCAGGCCTGGGTCACAGTCTGTGCAGACTCTGCACGTTCTCCCTGTGTTTGTGTGAGTTGCTCCAGTTTCCTCTGGTTAGGTGCATTGGCCGTGGTAAATTCTCCCTCGGTGTGCCCAAACAAGCGTCTGAGTACGGCGATTCGGGGATTTTCACAGTAACTTCATTGCATAAGAACATAAGAAATAGGAGCAGGAGTAGGCCATCTAGCCCTTCGAGCCTGCCCCGCCATTCAATAAGATCGTGGCTGATCTGAAGTGGATCAGTTCCATTTTCCCGCTTTCTCCCCATAACCCTTAATTCCCCTGTCTATCAGAAACCTATCTACCCGTGACTTAAATATTTGCAGTAAATAATTGCAGTGTTAATGTCAGCCTACTTGAGACTAATAAATAAACTAACTAATTGTCTCTCTCTTGTGTTCTCTTTTTCTTGGGCTCTTTCTCACTCGCTGTCTCTCTCTTTCGTTCTCTGCCTCTTTCTGTCCTTGGCTATTTCTCTCCTGCTCTCCATCTCACTCTTTCCTTATCACAGAATCAGGTGTTGACTTGCATGGGGGTGGGGGGAGGGGAATGTTGCTCGCCTCTGCCTTCTTGCCTGAGGGGTTTGTGTGTCTCTGGAGACACAGCACACCAGGTTTAAGTCCAACCGATTTATTTGCTAGTAAACTCTCAAGCTTTTGAGGTTTCCCTCTTCGTCAGGTGAATGAAGAGTTCTGGCCTCAGACAGAGCATCTAACAGCACAGACAGTTTACAGATTACTGATTAGAATGCGAATCTTTACACCTAACCTGCTATTCAAGTCTTAAAGTGGCCGACAATGTGAGTGGAAGGAGCACTGAGCACAGGTTAAAGAGATGTGTGTTGTCTCCAGACAGCACAGTAAGTGAGGTTTTGCAAACCCAGGCAAGTCATGGGGGTTACAGGTAGTGCGACATGAACCCAAGATCCCTGTTGAGACCATCCTCGTGTGCGGAACTTGGCTATCAGTCTCTACTCAGTGACTCTGCGCTGTCGAGTGTTGTGAAGGCCACCTTGGAGAACGCATTCGGTCAGAGGCCAAATGTCCGTGACCGCTGAAGTGTTCGCCAACAGGAAGGGAACAGTTATATATAAAAGTAGGGAGGTCTTGCTGCGGCTGTATAGGGCATTGGTGAGGCCGCAGCTGGAGTACTGTGTGCAGTTTTGGGCGCCGCACCTGCGCAAGGATATTTTGGCCCTGGAGGGAGTGCAGAGGAGGTTTACTAGGCTGATACCGGAGCTGAGGGGATTGAGCTATGAGGAGAGGCTGAATAAACTAGGCTTGTACTCGTTAGAGTTTAGAAGAATGAGGGGAGATCTCATTGAGACGTATAAGATGATGAATGGGATGGATAGGATAGAGGTGGAGAGACTCTTCCCGCTCAAAAAAGACAGTAGGACTAGGGGGCACAGCCTCAAGATAAAGGGGAGGCGGTTTAGAACGGAGTTGAGGAGGAACTTCTTCACTCAAAGGGTGGTGAATCTCTGGAATTCTCTGCCCGTTGAAGTGGTGGAGGCTGCCTCGCTAAATATTTTTAAGAAGCGGGTTGATGGGTTTTTGATAAGAGAAGGGATTAAGGGTTATGGGGAGAGGGCGGGAAAGTGGAACTGAGCCACGACAGATCAGCCATGATCTTATTGAATGGCGGGGCAGGCTCGAAGGGCTAGATGGCCTACTCCTGCTCCTATTTCTTATGTTCTTATGTTCTTATGATCTCCACATCATCTCTCTGGAGAATCAGAGAGAGAACCTTATCCATGGTAATTTCAGAAAACAAGGACTGGAACTCAGTTTGACTGTAGGGTCATGTCTTGGTGGTTTGAGGCATGATTCAGTCACCTGCACATCAGGAGTCGTCCTTCAGTCCTATTACAGCGACCCTTGTAGTCATGATTCCCCTGCCCCTGAATGTAACTCACTGGGTCTGGGTGCCTGCTGGTTTTAGATGAGATTTAATGGAAGGGTTCAAAACTGTGAGAGAGGCGACTGAGTAAATAGTGAGCAAGTGTTTACACTGGTGAGAGAATCAGTAACCAGTAGACACACGGACTAGAGGTAACTGATAGAGAGAGTAAATAAGGAGAATCTTGTTTACCCAGCGAGGATTGTGTTCTGGAAGGCCCCACCTGAAAGGGCGGTGGAAGCAGATTCAACAGGGACTTTCCAAAGAGAATTTGATAAATGGTTGAAGAGGAGGAATGCCCGGGGCTATGGGCGTAGGGGCAGGGAGAGTGAGTCTAATTGGATAGCTGTTTCAAAGCTACGATGTGGAGATGCTGGTGTTAGACTGGGGTAAGCACAGTAACCTGGCGACACCAGGTTAGAGTCCAACAGGTTTATTTGGTAGCACGAGACACAAGCTTTCAGAGCACAGGACGTTTGTGGCTTGTGCTACCAAATAAACCTATTGGACTTTAACCTGGTGTTGTGAGACTTCTTACTGTCCAAAGAGCTAGCACGGGCAGAATGGGCCAAATGGCCACCTTCTGTTTGGTAAGAATCTACTCTCAGTGGATGATCTGTTATATTATAAATAATATCATTTATTGTCAAACATGATGTGGAGATGCCTGTGTTGGACTGGGGTGGGCACAGTAAGAAGTCTCACAACACCAGGTTAAAGTCCAACAGGTTTATATAGAATTGTGAGCTTTTGTAGCGCTGCTGTTTCATCGGGTGAGACTTCTTACGTTGTCTCACACACCGGAGAAAGTCACAGGTTTTGATTCGAAGAAAAATACAGCACAGGAACAGGCCATTCAGCCCTCCAAGCCTGCACTGACCATGCTGCCCGACTGAACTAAAACCCCCTACCCTTCCGGGGATCATATCCCTCTATTCCCATCCTATTCATGTATTTGTCCAGAAGCCCCTCAAAACTCACTATCGTACCTGCTTCCACTACCTCCTCCGGCAGTGAGTTCCAGGTACCTACTATCTTCTGTGCTTAAAAAAAACTTGCCTGGTACATCTCCTTTAAACCTGTGCCCCCAAGTAATTGACTCTTCCACCCTGGCTATCCACTCTGTCCATGTCCTGCAACATGCTGAGCTCACCAATCAGAAATCAGGCCATTAACAGGAATGTTCCATTGACCTAAAGAAAAACTCAATCTGGGACCCGCTCACTGCTGTGTGACTCAGATGGGAGGTTTCCATGTCTAAAGCAAACAAAGGAATGAATAAAAACAAAGCTGTGATGCTCCTGCAGCCAAATAACTTGCCTAAATTCACACAGGGTCAACGGACAAGAATGCAGTCTGTGGCACTCCACCCACTTTCGGAGCGCTGCTCCTTCGTCAGCTGAACTCAGAACTCCCACTCACGTGACGAAGGAGCAGCGCTCTGAAAGCTAGTGGCGTTTGCTACCAAGTAAACCTGTTGGACTTTAACCTGGTGTTGTGAGACTTCTTACTGTGTTTACCCCAGTCCAACGCTGGCATCTCCACATCATGGCACCCCACCCAATCAGAGTTGGCATCTTCAGGAAGAGAGGGGGCGGAAAGGAAAAGCCAAGGGATTTGATTTATTATTGTCTCATGTATTAACGAGGTGAAAAGTATTGTTTCTTGCACGCTGTACAGACAAAGTATACCGTACATAGAGAAGGAAATCAGAGTGCAGAATGTAGTGTTACAGTCATAGCTAGGGTGTAGAGAAATATCAACTTAATAAAAGGTAGGTCCATTCAAAAGTCTGACAGCAGGAAAGAAGCTGTTTTTGAATGTTAGAGGAATAGAGTTGCAAAGCAGAGAGGTTATGTTATTCTTGTAGCGAGCCTTGGCTCGACCACACGTGAAGTACTGTGAACAGTTCTGATCGTTATTTCAGATGTTTGCCCTTTCAGATGGATGGAAAGATCCCATATTTGGTATCCTGGCTAAAATTTACCCCTCAATCAACATAAAAGCACGATCATCTGGCCATTGCTCCTTGTGGGATCTTTCTGTGTACAAATCTGCAATCGTGTTTCCTACGGAGGCTGCACTTCCAAAGTAATCCATTGGCTGTAAAGTGCTTTGAGACATGCAGAGGATGTGAAAGGTGCTACATCAATGCAAGTTTGTCCTTTTATACCTGATGTTAATTGAGAGGCTCTGTGTGTCCGGATATCCCGGATTCTCCCCCCCCCCCCCCCCCCCCCGGATTAAAAGGTCAACAGTGTTACTGAGCGGTGAGATTTTATGTTTCTGCAACAAGGTGAGTGCAGCTCCTCCAGATTCCTCTCCCTGTGAGACTCCTTCCCTCCCTCTGTCGCCCCCTTCCTCGGGAGGATAGGAACAGGAAGAGGCCATTCAGCCCCTCAAGCGTGTTCCTCTGTTCAGTTAGATCTTAGCCAATTTGTACATTACTGGCTTTGGTTCCGTGCTCCTTTAATACCCTCAGATACCCTGTTTCTGGTGAGGGGAGGGGATGGTGCAGGAAAGAGTTCCAGGTTTCCATGTGTTTGGGGTGGGGAGGGGGAGGTGGAGATGGAGGTGCGTGATAGCTTCCTGATTTCATTGCTAAGTGGACGAGCTCTAACTTTCTAACCGTCTCCTTGCTCTGAGCGCACAGAATCCAAACTCGATGCTGCACGATCTTATTCTCTGTTGTTCGTCTATCTCTGGCTCTTTTGATTTAACATCTAACGGTGTCCCCAAATTGTTAACGTTTCCCCTGAGAGACCGGCACAGACCGAGCTTCGTTATTAACAGGATGTCAACAATGAGACTGTACCCAGAATGACTTGCGGGCAGTACAATCTGTGAACGTTTATTGGACGCTTGTGTACGGAGCCTCAGTAATTATATTTCTGGAAAGTCAGCATGACTCAGAGTTCAAATACTCATTGAATCTGCAGCACAGAATGAAGCCATTCAACCCAATTGTTGTTTACGCTCTGTGTGTGCCTTTCTTTTCTTGCCCTATCTTTCATTCCTTTCTCCTTCATGTGTTTATCCAACTTCCCCTTAAATATATTAAACATCTCAACCACTCCTTGAGTAATGAGTTATACTTTCTGTGTAAAGACATTTCCCCAAAATTCCTGATTTTTCTTTTATCGACGATCCCCAGTTTTGGTTGTCTTCACTTTTCAAACTTGTTTCCTGGTTTTAAAACTCTCTAGAGAACTTGCCATCGAATCATAGAATCCCTACAGTGCATGAAGGAGGTCATTTGGCCCATTGAGAAAGCACTGACCACAATCCCACCCAGGCTCTATCCCCTTAACCCCACGGCAATAGCACAGTGGTTAGCACTGCTGCCTCACAGCGCCAGGGACCCGGGTTCAATTCCCAGCTTGGGTCACTGTCTGTGTGGAGTTTGCACGTTGTCGCTGTGTCGGCTTGGGATTCCTCCTGGTGCTCCAGATTCCCCTCTCAGTCCAAAGACGTGTGGGTTAGGTGGATTGGCCATGTTAAATTACCCCCGAATATCCAGGGATGTGAAGGTTAGGGAGGAATTAGTGGGATAAATACATGGTGTTACGTGGTAAGTAAGCCTGGGTAAGAGCTGGCACAGACAGGATGGACAAAATGGCTGCCTCCTGCACTGAAGAGGTTCTATGATCAATCCTTAACTAACTGTGACCAAAAGAATGATCTCAGCAGGTCTGGCACCATCTGTAAGGAGAAAAAAGAGCTGACATTTCGAGTCCAGATGACCCTTTGTCAAAGTTTAACTAACTGGTTCATATGCATAAGCCAATTGTAGTAACCTTAAATACACTCACACTTAATTTTTACCCTGTGTGGAATTTGCTTGTCTTATCTGTGTGATCTTTCTAGTTGGTATGAACCAAGATTTTTGCACACATTGGAGAGTGGTTTAATCAAAGCATCCTTGATTTTAACCACTCCACAATCAGTGGCCCTCCGTTGTCCAGACACTGAACTCTGAAATTCCTGCTGGGACAGATTCATCTACAGTGAGGTTGCATGAATTTTATGGGCTGTGATATTCTACCTCCTACCTTTTCAAATAAGCTATTGGCCACTTACCCTCAAACCTGTCTCACAAAAGTAAAATGCTGCAGATGCTGGAATCTCTGCATGTGCCCGAATGATATGTTTTATTTGATAATACTCTGGTGCACAGTTTTGAAATGTCAAGAGATGCTGTATAATTGCAAGTTGTTGCTAAGGGTGCATTTTGAATGCAAATCCTGTCGTTTCAAACCCGCCCCCTCCCCCGCACCTTCCTCCCGCCGCCGCCAGATGGCAGCAAGGAACAGCCTCTGAAGCCTGGAACTTGTTTGGAAAGTTAGTGTGTGTTTCCATTGATTCAGTATCTCGGAGCAAGGACCCCAAATCAGCTGCAATCGGTTATTTTAAAGTGCAGTCACTTGTTGCTTTGTGCTGTCAGATCCCGCGTAGGCAGGCGTGGGTCATTTCGTGCACAGGAAGATCCCATGAACAGCAACCCTGATTTGATTTATAATTGTCACATGTTTTGGGATACAGCGAAACGTATTGTTTCTTGCGCGCTATACAGATAAAGCATACCACTCATAGAGAAGGAAAGGCGAGAGTGCAGGATGTAGTGTTACACTCATAGGGTTTTTTTAAAAAATCAACTTAATGCAAGGTAGGTCCATTGGCAGCAGGGAAGAAGCTGTTCTTGAGTCGGTTGGTACGTGAACAATCATCTGTTACTTTTTTTCTGCTTGGTTTGAGTTGAGGGAGGGATGTTAGCCTGAATGAAATTCCCCTGTGCCCTTGAATGTCTCCCCAAACCAGTAGAACAGGCAAAGAGAACCTCGAGCTATTTCTGCTCCGTACAAAGGACAAAATTCTCCTGAATTCGGTAAATAAATAGAACATTCCCTCCCAACCCACATGGCTCCACATTTCATTGTAGCCAGCTATTTAATAAAGCTGTCAGTCAAAATAATATTCACAGTAACTTCATTGCAGTGCTAATGTAAGCTTTACTTGTGACTAGTAAATAAACTAACCTTTTTTTAACTTTAAAGTTGCAGCACTTGCTTTAAAAACTCTTTAGTGTAACCTGGCAGACCTTAGTTCCAAACTAACGCTGTTTGGGAAATGCCTTGTTCTGTCGAGGAATCCTTTTTAAACTTAGTTCTACTTCAGAAACAGGTTTGGTTAGCAGAGAAATCCTTCAGGGGACAGTAGAACATGTTGGGCTGTGGAAATGCAATGTTTGCAGTTTTTTTTATATAAAGTTGCATAACCTGACTTGTTGACAAATGTGTTTTTCCTTAAAAATCAAGAATAGAAAGTTCACAAAGCAAAATATTTGTCCAGACACACTTGGAACGAGTACCGAATTATCTGGACTGAAACCACTTTTTATAAATTGATTCCAGTGGGTTTAAAATTAGTATTAAGTTGGGGAGCAAAGAAAACACCCCTGGTGTTTTGAGCTGTGTTGTCCAGTGGGTGAAAAGGAGTTTGCAGTTTCAGGAAGATAAAAGTTTGGGGACTTCTTTGTTAAACTTGTTTATTTGCCTTTAGGCTGGGTCCTTTTTTTGTTTCCCCTTCCCCTATTTGTTTTCCTGCTGGCTGCAATCTCTCGTGATGTTTTCCTTCCAATAGGCGGGGAGATTTGCCAGTTTGCAGCCGGGCTCCCTTCCCTATTTTTTTCTCTCTCTCTTGTTGAAAACAAGCGAGGTGCGTCAGCCGGCCGCGGGGGGCGCATGCGCGCGCCCGCTTGTTTCTCTCCCGGGGAGCTGTCAATCAAAGGCCGGCCGAGTCCCGCCCCCAGATCGCGCTGCCATTGGACGGCCGACAGAATGGCCCGCTACCTGATTGGGCGGCCGGCCTGTCAATCAGCGTCGCCCCGCCCACCCAGAGCCTGGCGTGTCTATTTAAAGGGACCGTCCCCCCCTCGCAGTTAACTTACCGATTGTTTTTCGCAGCGCTAGTCGCAAGACTTCACCGGCAACTTCAAGTTGCATTTATTTGTTTTTGTTTCTCAAAAAAACAAGAGATGATTTTCGATAAGTTGAAGAGGTTTTCCATGGTGCTGGACAGCCCAGACCCCAGCTCAGTGCCCGTTTACAGCACTGGGGATGAAGTGTCAGGCAAAGTTGTCCTGGAACTTGCTGCTGCAATGAAGATCCAGTCCTTAAAACTGCATGCTGAGGGCTATGCAAAAGTGCACTGGACTGAGTCCAGGAGTGCTGGCTCCAGCACTGCTTATACTCAAAACTACAGCGATGAAGTGGAGTATTATAACAAGAAGACAAATCTACTGCAGCTAGGTCAGTATCCCATCGCCGCATGTACTTCTCACTTAGTGACAGCTTGCTTTCAGAGAGCAATTAGAATGCTCTTTCCCCTCCAAAGTCGAATGTCTTCTCCTGTACTTTTTTTTTGTATCATGTCAAGTTTCAAGAGGGTGGGGGGTGGCTGTAATGTCAAGTTGCAAACTATCAGCTGGAAACCGGGGCAGCTATCACAGCTCCCCCACTGCTTTGCTTCCACTCTGATCGCTGATATTTCATGGCCACTGTGGTGTAAATATCCCCTGATTACTGAGGCTCTTGACTCCAGGAGTTGAGCTTGTTACAGCGTGATACTGTAACTGCTGAGAAAGAATCAGCAACTTTTCTCTCAAAACAGAAAGTAAGTTTCATTTTCATTTTGTTAGATTGCGAGTCTCCGTTTAAAAGCTTTGTGTCTGTGCTTTGTCACGTAATCTTTGAGTTATTAATTGTACAATATGTACCTTCAGTGATTGGGACATTTATTTGCTGATTCGGATTGAAGCAATTATGAAATCAGATCTTGAACTCTGGGACACTGCTAGCTGCGGTCTGTTTCCTCACTCTGTTTTTGTCAGAGCGAGCTCCTCTTTTTATTGGTTAAAAATCTATCGTAACTGGTTTACGAAGGCATTGATTCGCCTCTCGTTGCGCTGTTTGTCGAACCATTCCTTGTAAACTTTGCTGGCTGCTTTATTTCAGACAATCCTGTTTCTGTTTTCTTTGTCTGAACATTTCATGGTGCCAGTCAGACCCGGTCAACTTTGTCCTTTAACTGGCTCAGCACTGTCCCCCCTTTTAGACAGGAGGGTGCACAGTCTAAACATCTAAAGAAGTGTAAAACATACAGTCGGGGCCTTTACCTTAAATGCTTTTAAGAAGAGAAATGTCATGAAATTATTGGACTTCTCTGCTTCTGACCCGTAAACTGCTGTTTTAATATCAACTCTTGAGTTCTATTGGATATATTAAAAAAAAGTTTAAAGCAAGGCTGAGCTTTGTTACGGGACGGGAGAGAATGTTGCAGGAAAATGTAACGGTGACTGTCAAAATCCAATCCCATACAGGCATTGTGGCAATTCATTGTCCAAGTTTCAATTCTGGTTATTTTCTGGTTTAGAGTAACATTTAAAGTGTGAGATGCTTGTCAATGTTTTTGCAGGGGTTCTTAAAGCACCCCTGGAAATCCTTTTGCCCACTTCAATTTCTTCAATCCAGAATGTAATCAACAAAATCTTTGCATTTAGATAGAAACGTGTTGCATCCTCACAGCCCATGCTGATGTTTATAGGTCGCAGGTTATCTTGTAAGTTATTCGGAAGGGTGAACAGTTTGTTTCTGTATTTTTCATTCCAATAAGTATGGACACGTGTCCCACCGCTGAGGTTTTCAAAAAATTCTATTTTGATTTGATGATCAGCCGTTGCAGAGGCGCTCTTGATAGAGAGGGAGAGAATTTTGTGGCAACCAAGTTAAAAAAGGGGCGGGGGGAGGGGGGGAGATCATTCTCACTGGGGCCAAATACTCAGCTCTGTTGAGACCCGGGTTCAAGGTTTATAATGGGGATTAGAGACGCAGTTAAAAGTCAGCTCCAAATATTAAACTCGTAAATCCCAAAGCGTAGATCTTTTGACTAAATTTCTCCTTTGGCTGTGTCTCCCCCACCAAATCCCAAGCTGTGATTAACTCTCCCTGCTGCCTGATCATGTAGTGACCCCTGCCCCTCATCAGCAGCAGGACTGAGATAAGCAGGGCTGGGATCTTGCTGATTTCTGGGGCACTTCAGTGTACAGGGTGCTTACAGATTCACACCACCATCACTGGAGTGGGAGCTTTGGAAATTCTCTCACTAATCCATGCACCCCAGCCTTCGCATTCCTTTTCGGTGAGGATATGCTTTACGCTTTGAGGTCTGTCAGAATGATAACCTGAGAATCCGTGCACAATTTCACGTAATTCTTATCCCAGGAGAAGAAAACATAGGTACAAAAACAATGATGTCACCATCCTGCCATCCTATAGACAACCCGTGAATTACTCATACCGCACTCTGAGGGAATGAATGCAAAGCAACAAACACCAACAGATGAGACCATTGATGAATGAATTGAGCCAGTGAAGAGTTGGCAATTGCACTCTGACTGTCCTGTCTGCTTTGACACCTTCCACCTCCCCAGTGAATGATTGAAGGAACTCAGTTTTATGTTGTGAAGGATTCTGACTGACCGCAGATGAAGTTGATAGTGATTGTAGATAAGAGAATATCTTATCCTGCATACGACTTGGCAACAGGGATAGGCCATTTGGCCCCATCAAGCCTGTTCTGTTAATCAGTTAGATAATGGCTGACCTGTATCTTGACTTGTGTCATAATTCCATAACCTTTAATCCAATTGCCCAATAAGAATCTACCAGTCTCAGCTTTGGCAGTTTTAATTGGATTTGGGAGTGTTCCAGACTGCCATTCTCCACTGTGTGAAGAAGTGCTCCCTAACGTCACCCCTGCTGTCAGTTTAAGGTTAATGCCTCCATTGTTCTGGGCTGCCTCGATTAGAGGAAATCCCACTTATCTGCCCTTCCTGCAACATGCTGATCAATGAGTCAGGATCAATGTCATCGCTGTCCTGCTGTGGACAGGATCAAAACCACACTTCCAGCTTTCCCACACTCTCTGGGATTGCAGAATGCTCCTCAAAGCTTCAAGTTCCGTATTCCTCGTCCTCAGTGTTGAAGGCAAAACTCATTGCACTTCCTTCTAACCCAGCACCCGTTCAATATTCTTCTCATCTTCAATCTTCCTTCTCCTCCTACGAGCTTTGAGAACCCCAAACTAACCAAAGACCTCTTTACAGCCTGGTATCCGTCGGCTGTTCTTGTGACAGGAAGGTGACAATAATAATATAATGAGTGGCACAGTGGTTAGCACTACTGCCTCACAGCCTATGTTGTGAGACTTCTTATTGTGCCTCTCAGTGCCAGGGACCCTTGTGTGGAGTTTGCACATTCTCCCTCTGCGTGGCTTTCCTCTGGCTGCTCTGGTTTCCTCCCACAGTCCAAAGATGTGCAGGTTAGGTGGATTGGCCATACTCAATTGCTCCTTAGTGATAAGGGGACTAGCTAGGGAAATGCATGGGGATAGGCCTGAGTGGGATCGTGGTCAGTGTGGACTCGATGGGCCAAATGGCCTCCTTTTGCAGTGCAGGATTCAATGATTCTAATAATAATTGTATTGTTGTTCTTGAGATTTGCGGCTGGCTGGTCGCCTGCTTAAGTTGTTACCAGTTGGTAGAATTGGGGAATTATTTTGTCCACTATCTGACACTATGACCTTCACTCCCTGTGAGATGTGGGTGGTTAACCATCCAGAACATTCTGACAGGGCTAACCTGACAAGTGTGTCCTAAGGTTACTCATTCACCTAAAGAAATACAACAGGCAAATGTCCCTTTTGCTGTCAGGGTCCACTTTTTGTTAAGTTGTCCTGTGTGTGGAAATGTGTCAATCCAGCTTTATAGAGGAGTGGAAATGGTAAGCAGGCTTTAGATGGAGTTCGTCAATTGCTTCAAATTGCATCAGCCCCATTGTTATTGAAACCTAATTGGACAGAAACAAGACAAGAATGAGACAAAGCAGCTTTCTCGAGTGTGAACTCTGTGTTATTGGGAAAGGGTGAGGCAGGTTGGGGGGGAGGTGGTGGGGGGGGTGGTGGTTAGACAGCAGTGTGGTGTGATTTTTTTTCCATTTGATGAGGCCGCATCAGATTAAACTTCCTTGATGATAGAGTTCTTTAACTGGAGGTTCTACCTGGTGTGCATGTTCTGTTCCTTCCGCCGCGCACAAAATTTAAACAACGACAAAATGACAGTGTGACATTTCAGGCAGTTTGTAGCTCTCTATACTGTCCCAGTGCTGTGAGAGTTACCAAAGAACTTGCAATTATTTAGGCTAAACCTCAGCATTTCATAAAGCCCATTACAACCAATGACGTACTTTTCCAAAGCGTAGTCATGTAGAAAATATGGCAGCCAGCTTTTCACACAGGAAGATGCCACAGTCAGCAATGCGATGATGACCAGACCATCTGTTTGGGAGATAGTGGTTGAATGAATATTACAGAATAATGATTGAAATGTGAGTCTTTACAGCTAATCAAATCTTAAAGGTACAAACAATGTGAGTGGAGAGAGCATTAAGCACAAGTTAAAGAGAAGTGGATTGTCTCCAGACAGGACAGTTAGTCAGATTTTGCAAGTCCAGGCAAGTCATGGGGGTTACATGTGCTTAATGCTGTCTTGTGCTTTTGTATGCCCTGCTTGTGAAAAGATCTCCCACTCACCTGATGAAGGAGCAGCGCTCCGAAACCTAGTGGCATTTGCTACCAAATAAACCTGTTGGACTTTAACCTGGTATTGTGAGACTTCTCCCAGTCCAACGCCGGCATCTCCACATCATGAATGAATATTAGCCAGAACACTGCAGGGAAACCTCTTGTTCTCCAGAGTAGTGCCTCCCAATGGGGGGGCAGGTGGGACCTCGGTTTAATATTTCTTTAGAAATACGCCACCTTTGACAGTGCAGCACTCCCATTGTTCTGCACAGGGGTTGTGGGTCTGGATTATGTGTTGCTGGAGTGGGGTTTGAGCCCATAACCTTCACAAGGGCAGAATGTCAATGAGAGGATGTTCCTCTCTAACTCATTGGGGTTGAACTGAGTTTGAGTGGTCATAGTACATGAGATGCTATTTAATTCGTTCCTTCAGCCTTTCTCCTCACGTCACTTAAGAAACAGTCTCATTTCCTGAGTTCTCAATCTAATGTATCCATGCAAAGCTGCCGAGTAGCATGGTCCATCATTTTTATAGTTTTGTCTCTTCCTTTTCAGATAATGGTGATGTCACTGTTCTCCAGGCTGGTCGACATGAATTCCCATTCAGCTTCCAGCTTCCTGAAGAGTGAGTATCGGAAATCCTCCTTATTCTCCATTTGAGGGCAATTGCTTCTCTGTAGAGCCACCCTTCTCTAGATCACTGGACAAGACTCCTTATTGTAGATTTAAACCTTCTCCCCGACCCTCTTGGGACGGCGGGTGTTAGCACTGCTGCCTTACCGTGCCGGGGATGTGGGTTCGGTTCCCAGCTTGGGTCACCATGTGTGCAGACTCTGCACGTTCTCTGCATTAGTTTCCTCCCACAGTCTGAAAGACGTGCTGGTTAGGTGCATTAGCCATGCTAAATTTTCCCTCAGTGACCCGAAGAGACGCCAGAGTGTGGCAACTAGGGGATTTTAACAATAACTTCATTGCAGTGTTAATGTAAGTCTACTTGTGACACAAACAAATAAGCTTTAAAAATTCCATGTACAAAAGGGCCCAAAACATTTGCTTGTCTTATTCAATCCTTTGTAGCAGATCATATCAGACTATTGGCTTTTGTGTAAACACAATACCTTCAGTGTTGAATTGGTTGTATCAAAAACCTGCAGAACAACCAGACTGAAAAATGTTAGCGAAAGGCTTGACTTGAGCCTGGAATGAGCCGTTCATTGACATTAGTGTGGTGGTGGTAAAACAAAAAATGTAGGCAGATGGGCAGGTCCACAGCGACTGGGTCCTTGGGCAGAGCACGTTGATCTCACACAGTGAGGGTGAATAGGAAGAGTGTGCGGAACTGTATCAACAGAATCACCTCAATTGTTTCCCCAGTCAGTCCTCCCAGCATTGGTTAGCTCAGTTGGCTCGATGGCTGGTTAGTGATGCAGAATGATGCCAACAGCACGGGTTCAGTTCCCGTGCCGGCTGAGGTTATTCATGAAGGCCCTGTCTTGCCCCTTGCCTGAGGTGTGGTGATCCCCGGGTTAAATCACCACTAGTCAGCTCTCCCCCTCAAAGGCTTACAGTTATTTGGGAATACAGCGACTTTACCTCAGAAACAAACACTAAAGTTCTATTATAATCCATCAATTTGTGCCAGCGTTTCTTTATCCTGCTGCCATTAGTTAATGTATCGATGTTATGTCTTCTTCATCTTCTTGTAGAAACCTGGTGACATCCTTTGAGGGGAAGCATGGAAGTGTGCGATACTGGGTCAAAGTCAAACTTCACCGTCCTTGGGCCACAGTTAAGAAAATCAAACGAGAGTTCACAGTCATCGAACCCATTGACATTAACACCCCGTTACTGCTGGTAAGAACCTCATCAAACAGTGGCAATCCAGGGATTGTCATTAACTCTCTGGATCTTGCCTTTCTTGAGGAATACTAAAAGGGGAAGAAGTGATGGTACTTATATAAAGCTCTAGGTAAACTCCGGTAATTGTGTTCAGTTTCTGGACATTCTCCCACCTGTAGAATTGATGAGGACAGGTAAGATTGTCAGGAGAAGAGTTTAACATTTCAAAACTGAGATTTTTGCTGGGAAGGGCACCAAGATTCACAAGACAAGTTGATGCATCTCAAATCCAATCGAACTGAATGGTGAAACAGCATCAAGAGGTTAAATGGCCACCTCCTGTCCCAATACCATTCCCACTCACTCCCCAAAGGGCATCTCCCCCTCTGAGTTTTAAACTTCAATCCACTTTTGTATCTAAATCTCTTAATTTACTTTGAATGGGGGGAATCTTCCAAATAGCCACCTACTCACCGGTGATCCATCAAGATGGGATCTGGAGCTGAAATTTCACTGATGAATACCATCATTTAAACACACTGGGATACATCCCGCACTGTCATTGATGAGTGGGGGATAAGTGCGGGAAGAGGTTGAAAGTCCTTTTTTTCTCTGTGGATATCAATGTTAGAAACAACAATGTTACAATGAGTTTGCTGAAATTCTGCTGGATTACCCTTCAGAGTTACAGTGATAGAGGTTTACAGCATAGGGACAGGCCCTTTAGCCCAACTTGTCTAGTCCCAGTTGCCCGCATGTGGCCTGATGTGAATGAAGTGTTTAGGCTGAACTTGGATGGGGGGGCGTTCAGGATATTGAATTCGATGATCAAAATGAATGGTGGAGCCGGGCCGAATGGCCGCCTCCTGCTTCTAGTTTATATGACTTGTTGTCAGGATGGGTAGGTCATGCATGGGTTGTGGGAGATGTTTAAATGAATGAGTCTTCAGGGTCTAGTGTTCCATGGCTTTGTGTCTGCAACCTGATTAATGAACTGAGCGACCTTCGTATTCTTAAAAGCTTTTTCCTTTCTCCCACTAGGCTCCCCAAGCCGGTACAAAAGAAAAGTTAGCTCGTGTCTGGTACTGCAACCTTGGGCATGTCTCACTGACTGCAAAGATTGACCGCAAAGGCTACACACCAGGTAACTCAATCTCCATTAAATCCTGTGTTAGTAAAACATCACATTTCTATAGCACCTGTCACAACCTCCGACTTCCCAAAAACACTTTACAGACAAGCCTAGCCACTATTATGATGTAGGAAAGGCAACAGCAAAATCCCATACAAAGCAGCGAGCTGATGATCTGTTTTCTAATGATGTTTCTCGAGGGATCAAGTTTGCCGACTTTCCTTCCAAACACTGCCCACGTTTGAATATTTTGCACTTGGCTGCAACTTGCCAGAAAAACCCTGGGGCTTAACGGGTTAACAGCGCGAGGATGCATTTCCTAAGCTGGTCTTGGGTTCCCTCAAGTTTAGATGGTTGAGAGTGATGTCATCGAGGTGTTTAAAAATTAATAAAGCGATTCTGTTGAATCAGTGCCGAGATGTTGGGGAGGGAGGGGCGCAAAGAGCTCAGGATAAAGAGCAGCACCCTGAAACTGGAGCCAGTTCACTGTTGGGGGGACAGGGAGGAGAGTACCAGGTACCAACTGGAGTTTTCACTACTGAGATTGGTAGATATTTATTGGGTAATAATATTAAGGGCTGTGGAGTAAAGGGAGAGAGGGGATTAATGGGATTTAAGATGAGCCACAGTCTGAATAGGGAGATAAGCTTGAGGGGCTGAATGGCCTCCTCCTATTTCCCTCAGGCTATGATAAAACAAGATAGAAGAAATTACAAAGTGTGTGGGACAATTTTAGTCACATCCAGCCCCCTTACTTTTGGGAAACTGCAGGGAATTGGGGGCAATGTTGTCTCCAGACACCATCAACTCTGTTCCCCACTGAAGTTGACGAACGTGGTATTGAGAACTGTATTGGATAAGTAATACTTTACCCCTCCCCGGGGGCTTCCTGCTTGGTGAGGGGAGTTATAATTGACCCTCCCCTCGATGATTGTGCGTGTGTTTGTGATTGGAGCCCTGTGACAGTAACCCTTGTCTTGTTTCCGCCAGGTGAGGTGATCCCCATTTTTGCGGAGGTCGATAACTGCTGTTCCCGCACAGTGACCCCCAAAGCCGCCATTGTCCAAATACAGACGTTCATCGCCAGGGGCACAAAGAAGCAGAAGAAGTCGGTGGTGGCAACTCTGCAAGGCGAGGGGGTCGCCCCCAGGAAGAGGGGGTCATGGCATGGTCGCCCCTTGAAGATCCCGCCCGTGTCTCCCTCCCTCCTGCAGTGCCGGGTGATCCGGGTGGAGTATGTGCTCCGGGTAGGTATCCCTGGGTAATGGTTGTGGAGGGAGAGTGGGGAGGAGAGCTGGAGGGGGGTGGGAAGAGCTGGAGGAGGTGGGGGTGGGGGGTTGTTGGGAGGAAGGTGGGGATGGGGGGAGAGCTGGGGGGATTGGGGGGGATACGTAATGTGATGAGGAGAAAGAGCAGACTGTTAGGAGGGGGATGGTGGTGGGAGTTAGAGAAAGGGATGGAGAGAGAGAGAACCCGCGAGTGGTCAGCAAGGGAATGTTTTCTTGACCAATCTTTTTTTGTAAACTGTTGTGTTTGACCATTCCAGGTTTATGTTGAGATCCCAGGAACATCCAAACTCGCCCTGGAGCTGCCCTTGGTGATTGGCACAATCCCTCTCCATCCATTTGGTAGTCGCTCGTCCAGCGTTGGGAGCCAGTACAGTATGGACATTGACTGGCTGCGTCTCAGTCTCCCGGAGAGACCAGAGCGTAAGTACCTCACACTGCCGCGTGTCTCACATTGAGCTATCAGGCCAGGAGCATAGCAGTGAGAATCTTTTAGTCGTATAACGCTTACCCGTACTCTCCCACGCACAACCCGTTCTACACAGCTCGCCTTTCCCTAAAACCTTCCATTCACTGCCTCTCAATTTCTCCTCCATCCCTCCTCGTTGTCCTGGTGTGCAGAGGTTCCAGATGTCCTCACACAACTGCCCACTTCCCATTCCCAGCTACTCAACCATGAGGTGAGCCAGACTGCTTTACAGTGGGAATGCCCCCGGTGATCACCCGATGGTCACAGGAGATCCCAGCAGCAAGTGTGGGTGGGGGGGAGGGGGATCTCCTGGAGGAGAGGAGGAAACATAATGTGAAGGGGGAGGGTGCATTTGAAAATTCACAATTGAGGCTAACAGAGTTTAATTGGGTGAGAGCAGTGAAGATTATGGAATTAAGGGACAGATCAGCCATTATCTGATTAAGTGATGAAACAGGCTAGAGGGGCTGAATGGCCTCTCGATCCCATGAGAGGTGGCTGGTGACTGCTTTAAAACACCTTCAGAATGTCATTACTAACATGCAGGTCCCTGATTCCACCACCCCTCTATCAGATTGAGAGTGAGTTCTGTTTCTTTAAATTTGCCACATTTTCCTTGGTTATTTTCCATCCCAGCATTTGACCTCATGTCCCTCTCGCTCTATTTCAGCTCCCCCTGATTACTCAGCGGTCGTTTCTGAGGAGGATGCTGACCGGACTGACCAAGGACTGACCCTTCCAGAGGAGGAGGAGGAGCTTGGCAGGATGTTGGAGAGACCCTTCTTTGCCTACATACAGGAGTTCCGTTATCGACCTCCACCCATTTACTCAGAGGTAAGATTTGGCAAACCTTGCCTTATAAATAACACACAGGTCATTCGGCCCCAAATAGTCTGTGCTGGTGTTTCTGCTGTAGATAGATCTCCTCTTGGCTGCGTCCATCTCTCACTCACTATATTCTTTATTTCTTTCTCTCTCGTGTCCCCCATCAGTACACCCATACTTCTTCAGTCACTCCCTGTGGTTGTGAGTTCCACATTCTCCCTACTGTGGGTAAAGAGATTTCTCCCTGTAGATTTATTAGTGACTAGCTTATACTGAAGGCTCCTAGTTCTGATCTTGCTCAAGTGGAAACCTCTTCTCTACGTCTCTATCGCTATCTTGAAAGCCTCTATCAGCTGACCCTCCTCAGCCTTATCTGACCAGTGAAAAAAGCTGTTTAATCCTTCTGGATGTTAAAAGTTTATTATTGTCACAAATAGGCTTAAAATGAAGTTACTGTGAAAATCCCCTAGTTGTTACATTCCGGCTCCAGTTCGGGTCCACTGAGGGAGAATTTAGCATGGCCATTGCATCTACATAAGAACATAAGAAATAGGAGCGGGAGTAGGCCATCTAGCCCTTCGAGCCTGCCCCGCCATTCAATAAGATCGTGGCTGATCTGAAGTGGATCAGTTCCACTTTCTCGCTTTCTCCCCATAACCCTTAACATCTAACCAGCATGACTTTCAGACTGTGGGAGGAAACCCATGCAAACACAGGGAGAAGATGCAGACAGTGACCCAAGCCAAGAATCAAACTCAGATCCCTGGTGCTATGAGGCAGCAGTGCTAACCACTGTGCCATCATGCCACCCTCTCAATTTATAACCTTTCAATTCCAATCTCACCTCCAGTAAATCTTAGTTGCACCATCTCCAGTGCCTCTATACCCTACTTGCAGTATGGAGACCAGACCTATCCAAGTCTGGTCTAGCAATGCTCTACCAATTAAACATGCCTGCTTTTCAGTTCTCTCCGTCTAGAGCTGAGTTTTATTTTTATTTGTATCTTTATTTCCTGTTTACCCGCGATGCTGCTTTGTGGCGAACTCTCTAGCTGCAGATCACAACACTCTTGTTCCTAATGACCTCCAACACGCTCCTCACCTGCCTTTTCCCATTTGTCTTTTAGATTGATCCCCATCCCCCGAGGTCGGACATGCGTCGCCGCTGTATGACCTGCTGAAACCTTCACCGGGATGTGCAACCCTAAAACAAAAACCAGGAAAAGCGAGATTTTAAAACCAGCTTTCAGGGCCTTGGGACACTGCCCGGCAACTTGAAAGCAGACTCGGGATATTGCTGCCTGAAGGGGCACAGGGTCAACCCTCTGAAAGGAAAAGAGGGAATGACCTCTGCGGAGATGACGCAAGTCGGATTGGGATCCTCGGCCAACCTTGTGCCTCTTGTTGAACTGTCTGCCATCTCCCTTGGCTGCTCTGTTCTTCTGAACTTAAAACCTCATCGAATGCTTTGAGCAGAGCCGGTGGGCAGCTGTGGCAGCAGCAGAAGATATGTAGAGGGGTTCTTCTATGTATTGAGAACATGTGGTAGTCAAATGGGTCCAAACCGCCTTCCCCCACCCCTTGATCTTGACTGTTTGGCTGTGCATTCACCTTGCCAAAAACTTGCTGTCCATCTGCTTTGCACCTCCAGAAGGAGGACTGTGCGCACCCGTGTTTGGGGTGGTGTGGGATTTGCTTCTGCACATATTCTGGCAGTCAGAGTGCTACCTCAGTTTAGCAAGTCGCTGTTTGGGAATTTGATGACGAGGCCATGCAAGTCCTGTCAGATTCACTCCCTCGCGCTGCGTGCACTTAACGCCACGATTCACGAACCTGTATCATGCTTACGACCCACCCTGGGAGGGATGCAGAGAAAGAGTATTACAGAACATCCTGAGCAGGGAAAATTTCTTGTGTAAAGGCGAGTTCTGATCAATAACCATTCCTTATATTGCCCCGATTTACGTTTTTTTAAAAACGATAATCCTAAAGGTTTTTCCCAGATGGAGAAATGGGCAGTGAACCAGGACGGGACAGATTAGGAAGGTTGATTTGTGAGACACATGGGTTTGAAAAAAGGGGGGGAGGCAGAGGGGGGGGCGTTTGTGAAGGGAAACTGGAGAGTAAGAAGGGAGGTTGCATAAATACCACTGCTCAGCAGTGACCGTAGATGGTCAAACTTGTGATTATTTGTGCTTCCCCATCAGAAGAAAAATTGTAAATGATATTTTTTTTCTGTATCTTTTGTTTTTTTTTTAAGAAAAAGAGGTAATCTTTGTAAATGTGTAAGGAGAAACTGACATGACTTGTGTTATTCAACTGGCCGCATTCTGATTGTGGAGTTGGGCCAACAACGTGACCAGAAACCTAGACCTTGCCAGACCCGCTGCTGTCACTGTGGAGAACCTTCCTGTCCCAGTATTTATCCCACTGATTCCATGAGGAAGAGTAACAGCAAATAGGATTTGTGTAGAACGTTTTAAATAGTAAAATCATCCCAAAGCCTTTCACAAGAGTGCGATTGAACTAAATTCAATGGGCTTAGTCAAACAGGAAGGCAAGTTACAGAGGATAGAGAGATGAAGAGGTTTGTGGAGGTAATTTTAGAGTCTATGCGATGATCAAATGATTGAAATACCTGAAGCAGTCAGAAATGTGGGAGTGCTGAAATCCTGGAATGTTGTTTCGAGGTTTACAGGGATAGGCGGCAGGGCTGTGGGGGTGGGGGGAGAAACTAACTGGAAGTCGCTGGAGGTCAGTGAGGCAGTGATGGAGTGAACAGGATTTGGTTAAGTTTAAAGTTTATCTATTAGAAGTAAGGCTCGTATTAACACTGTAGTGAAGTTACTGTGAAATTCCTCTAGTCGCCACACTCTGGCGCCTGTTCCCTGCACGTCTTTCAGACTGTGGGAGGAAACCCACGCAGACAGCGTAAACTCCACATGGACAGTGACCCAAGCTGGGAATCGAAACTGAGTCTTGGTGCTATAAGGCAGCATTGCTAACCACTGTGAGTTAGGACACTGATGTGGATGTGCCGGCGTTGGACTGGGGTAAACACAGTAAAAAGTCTGACAACACCAGGTTTTAGTCCAACCGATTTATTTGAAATAAATTGGTTGGACTAAAACCTGGTGTTGTCAGACTTTTTACTGAGTTAGGACACTGGCAGTAGAGTCTTTCAATGACAAGGGCATGCGGCGTGTTAATCTTTGACATTGATTTTTGATATCTATTTGGGTTTTACTTGAAAGAAGAAAAGTAAATTCTTGAAGATCTACAATAACTTGTAATGTTGGATTGGTGCTCTGTTGGCTCAGGGGTAGGTATTGTATGACTAACTCTCCAGGATTGCTCCAGAGAGCCCAAGAAATGAGGATTAATCTCCAGGAGTCTACTGGAGCAAAACTTTAGGAGTAAATATGACAGATGCATTAAAAGATATCATTTTCAATTTTTTAAAACCTTAGTTATAAAAATATTAGTGACAAGGCTGAAGGCCAAATGCCATTCAGTTGGGAAATACTGAAGACACTGTTTTACTCTCTCATTGGCTGTGGAAATTAAGTTGGAGTGAATGGGCTTGGAAGGCTGCGAATGATGGGAGACTGCAAGTGGGCTCTCGGAGTCGGGAAGTGATATATTAAAATCTCTAGGAATGCATCCTGCTAGCGTTGGCAATGCCTAGGTTTGAGGGAGAGCTGTGGGAAATACTTCTGGTTGTCGTATGGAAGATTATAATGAAATCCATCTTCCGCGTGTGTGTAAAATCTTAACATTTTTCAACACTGTTGTGTTTTTTTAAAAGAAAAGCTATTTTTGTATTTTTTTTCTCTTTACAATAAAATGTTATCAGATCTTTAATGATTTGGTCATTTTCTTTCTTAACAATTGAGAATACGGCAATATTTTCCTGTCCCGTCCCCCATGGGAATTGTAGTGGGCAGTGGGGTGAGCGGACCATGCAACAGTTGAGCTCCAGTGGGATTTTCCAAACTTGGGGTGAGCGTGTCTGGACAATTCCACCCTAATGCCTGATGTAGTTACTGTAATTGTAAAGAATCCCCCTCCTGGCTCTGTTGGTGCACGTGCCATCCAGAATGGCACTGAGTCCAACAAGGTGGCTTTCATCTCTTGACTCCAAAGAGTTGGCTCATCTCTGCAGCGATTGGGGATATGGAAAGAATTATTGGGAGTTGCTGTCCTGATTACTGGATTCTCCTTTTTTTCTTGCTGCTATGATACGTAGCATTTGGCTGAGAACGGAGCCCACTTTGTTTACAGCAATCGCTGGGGTCAAGCAACTCAGTGACCCTCACCCAATGACAGTGGGCATTAGGGTGAAATCCCAGCAGTGACCTGTCACCTCTGCAGCGATGAAACAGGAATAAGACAAGGCCATTCAGCCCCTCGAGCCTTTACACCAATCAGATTATGACTGGTCCCCTCAACTCCATTTAACCCATCTCTGCTCTCTGATACCTAACACAAACCCGTCGACCTCAACTAGCCCCCAGTTGTTTATTTGTGGGGATGGGTGGGGGAAGAATTTCCACACTCTTATGATGCACAATATTACAGCGAGAGGAAAAGAGCGATATCAGTGGCCATATCGGGTGACCTTGTAAGGTGGAAGCCAACATGCATTTTGCATTCCAGCAGAACTGTGTGCAGTCACATTAAGATGATGCTTATTTCAAACAAAGATGTAAACTTATATGGCATCTTTCATCACCTCCAAACATCCCAAAGTGCTTTCCAGTGAATTGAGCACTTGCTGAAGTGCAGTCACTGTAATCTAGAAAATGCAGCAGCCAACGAGTGCACAGGAATCTTCCGCAAGCAGCAATGAAATGAGATAGCAAGCTGATAATGCCCTCATGATTATTATTTATGGGAGGAATTCTGGTATGAGGATAACCCCCCTGCTCATCTTCAGTGAGAAGTCTCACAACACCAGGTTAAAGTCCAACAGGTTCAGTTTGGCACAGCCAAGAAGGGCCAAAAGGTCTGCTTCTGTGCTGTAATGGTATATGGTCTAGGTGCACGGTCAGTGGGACTAGGCAGAAAAATGGTTCGGCACAGCCGAGAAGGACCAAAAGGCCTGTTTCTGTGACGTAATGTTCTATGGTTCTAGGTTTAATGTTGGACTTTAACCTGGTGTTGTGAGACTTCTTACTGTGTTTACCCCACTCCAATGCCAGCATCTCCACATCATCTTCAGTGGCACAGTAATTAGTACTGCTGCTTCCCAGTGCCAGGGACCCAGGTCTGAGTCCAGCCTTGGGTCACTGCAGAGTCTGCACATTCTCCCTGTGTCTGTGTGGGTTTCCTCCCACAGTCCAAAGATGTGTGGGTCAGGTGGATTGGCCATGGTAAATTGCCCCATAGTGTCTGGGGGACTAATTAGGTAAATACATGGGGATAGGGCCTGGGTGGAATTGTGATTGGTACAGACTTGATGGGCTGAATGGCTTCCTCCTGCACTGTAGGATTCTTTGCAGTGCACTCCTGAAGGCAAACAGCCTTGGTTTAACATCTCACCCAAAGGGTAGCATTCCCCTGGTATGAAGCTGGGTAGCGTGCACTTGAGTTTCTCAAGTGAGCCTTGAACCCACAATCTTCTGACTCACGAGACAGGAGTGTTGCCCAATGAGCCACAGCTGCCACTTGACAAGACACATTGATGTATGTTTTTATGTGCAGTGAATGAATCATTGGTGACGCTCTGGAAATGTAGGCTTTGCAATGTGCAATTTCAACAGTGGGTTTGCTGATCCCAGTGTTTATCCAAATAACACTGAATTCCACCCGTATTCTCAAATTCCTATAACGCAGCAATTTGAGGGAAGTACGGAAAGTTCCCCTCACTATTTGTAATGTGACTGTTCAGTCGGATGCAGTTTCCCCTCAAATATAACAAACTTTCGCCTTTCGCACATTTCACTGGCCTTTCCTCTCCCTCTGTAATCTCCTCCAACCTTCAGAGATCTCTACAATCCTCTAATTCTGGCCTCTTCAATCACTCTTCAGCTGCCAAGTCCCTAAGCTCTGGAATTCCCTCCCTCCCTCCCTCTTTACCTCCCTCTGTTTGATGTGGAGTTGTCGATGTTGGACTGGGATGGGCACAGTAAGAAGTCTCACAACACCAGGTTAAAGTCCAATAGGTTTATTTGGAATCACGAGCTTCTGGAGCGCAACCCGTTCATCAGGTGAATCCACCGAGCAGTGCTCCAAAACCTCATGATTCCAAATAAACCTGTTGGACTTTAACTTGGTGTTGTGAGACTTCTTACTGTCCCTTCCTTTGAGGCAATCCTTGACCAAGTTCTGTCACCTATCCCAGGCAATAGGATTGACAGGGGGCATTTAACCTCTCAAAGTTTCCCTATCATTCAATGAGATTATGGCTAGTCCATATATCGTTTATATGAACTGTTGAAGATGCTATATTAATGCAAGCTTTTATTTTAAACCTTGCATAACCTCACTGCTATTTTGAAAACATTACAAGCTCCAAAAGGCTGTGTAAACTTCCCCATTTCATCCCCAGAAACAGAAGTTGCCCCAAATGCACAGTTTGTAATCCAACTATACATCAGCAGAGAGGGGAGAGATTACTGTGAAGGGAGCATGAGAGAGGATAGATTACCTGTAGTTCCTTTGATGATCTCTGGCCTGGTGTTTCTCACTATCCGACATTGCAGAGTCAGCAGATTGTAATCTCAGAATAGTTACGGCGCAGGAGGAGGCCACTATTATCAGGATTTCTAATTCCTCAGTGAAACGTTTCTTTGAAGTTACATCTTGATCCTGATGTTTTCCGCAAATTGAATAAGTTTCAATAATGACCGAGTGGCCCCCAATATGATGGAGGACCTCCTGTTCTGACTGCTGCGCAATGTGAAATCATGTTAGAAAATAGAAATAGTGGAGGCCATTCAGCCCTTCGTGTCTGCTCCACCATAGCTGATCATCCAACTCAATAGCGTCCCCCCCAGCCCCCACCAATATCCTTTGATACCCATCACCCTGAGAGATTTACCTAACCCCTTCTTGAAAACATACGGTTGTGGCCGTGGCCTAAGCAACTAGGCCCAACATAAAACTTGACACTTTAAATTAATCCACAGCTAAACAGCTGCAAGCAAAAAGGCCTGATGGAAGGTGGACAAGGTAACCACAGGTCAAAATCCAACGTGGACCAGCTCAGACCTGTCCTGCTCATTAGAGATACTCGACCTTAACAATGTGAGAGTCATTGTGACTCAAACCCCATCAAGAGGTATTCAACCAGAAGACATTATGATTATGTACTCTCCAGTGTCAGCCAGACTCCTTGTTGCTGACCATATCTTGAAAGAAGATATGTGCACCCATGATGACCTGGCCTAACCTCATTGATTTCTGTGACGCCTGCCCTATTGGTTGAAAGATATGCTCTGTCTGAGGCCAGAACTCTCCATTCACCTGACGGAGAGGCAGTCCCCTCGAAAGCTTGTGAGTATTATCAAATAAATCGATTGGACTAAAACCTGGTGTTGTCAGACTTTTTACTGTGTTTGCGCCAGTCCAACGCCGGCATACCCACATCATGGCTATTGGCTAAAAGCCAGAGAACATTTCAGAAGGACTCGGAGTGGGGATATAAACAGACAATTTGAGACAAACCCCAGTGAAGACTCGGCTGGCCTGCCACCCTTCACCGGAGTGGATGGTATATGTGTTTTTGTGTGCATTTGGCCTCTGATCTTCAGGTAAGCATTCTCTAAGGTAGCCTTTATGACACAAGACAGCGCAGAGTCACTGAGCAGGGACTGATAGCCAAGATCCGCACACATGAGGACAGCCTCAACTGGGAACTTGGGTTCATGTCACACAATCTGTAACCCTCACGACTTGTCTGGGCTTGCAAAATCTCACTAATTGTCCTGGTTGGAGACAATACACATCTCTTTAACCTGTGCTTAACCCTCTCTCTACTCACATTGTCTGCACCTTTAAGACTTGATTACCTGTAAGAACTGGCGCTCCAATCATTATTTTGTAAATTGAGTTTGTGTCTTTATATGCCCTGTTTAGTGAACTGAAATCCCACTCACCTGATGAAGGAGCAGCGCTTCGAAAGCTAGTGGCTTTTGCTACCAAATAAACCTGTTGCACTTTAATCTGGTGTTGTGAGACTTCATGCTGTGTTTTTCAGGCAGTCAGCGCAGTTTGGGGAAGGGTTAACTTAATTTAATGTGTAAAAGTTCTTTCTTTAACTTGCAAGTGTTTTAATAATACTAAGCTTTAACCACAAAGGTCATCTGGACTCGAAACGTCAGCTCTTTTCTCTCCTTACAGATGCTGCCAGATCTATTGAAATTTTCCAGTATTTTCTCTTTTGGTTCCAGATTCCAGCATCCGCAGTAATTTGCTTTTATTACATTTGAACCACAGTCCATTGTCTGTCCCATAAAGTAAGCGCACCTCAGTAACCATAGTCTGAAAGATATGCTGGCTAGGCACATTGGCCATGCTAAATTCTCCTTCAATGTACCTGAACAGGTACTGGAGTGTGGCGACTAGAAGATTTTCACAGTAACTTTATTGCAGCGTTAACGTAAGCCTCCTGAGACACTAATAAATAAAGTTTATAAACTTCTATAGGCTGACCACTTTCTGGGTAAAGAAATTTCTCCTCATCTCAATCCTAAAAGATTTTCCCTGTATCCTTAGACTATGACCCCTGGTTCTGGACTTCTTGTCTTTACCCTGTTTAGTCCTGTAGGCAGTAAATTCAAATCCAGTTGAATTAATAAGTCAACTCTATATCAGCACAGTGTAATATTAAAGAGTTTCAGACCGGCTGTGGACTCCAGCTGACGTGACTCAGTTCAGGCGTCTAATTTTATTGTCTACTCAGATGTGTGTGTGAGATAGCTGGGCATTATACCTCGTGTCACATCAGTACTTGTCACAACCCCAGTGTCAGTTGAGTTCCACCATCTACCTACAGTGTTGATGGGAGGGAGCTTTGAACCCGTTGGTGAGACAGTCTGGATTAGGATCGCAGGCTGAGATCATAGAAACTCTACAGTGTAGAAGGAGGCCATTCATCCCATCAAGCCTGCATTGACAACAATTCTATCCCTGTAACACACGCATCTAACCCACTAATCCGCCTTGACTTGGTGGCAGAAGACAGAGGGTGGCTATAGAGGCCTAAACTGGAGGCCTGTGACTCGCAGTGTGTCTCATGGATCAGTGCTGGGTCCACTGTTATTTGTCATTTATATTAATGATTTGGATGACAATATAGGAGGCATGGTTAGTAAGTTTGCAGATGACACCAAGATTGGTGGCATAGTGGACAGCGAAGAACATTATCTCAGATTGCAATGGGATCTTGATCAATTGGGCCAGTAGGCTGACGAATGGCAGGTGGAGTTTAATTTAGACAAATGTGAGGTGATGCATTTTCATAGATCGAACCAGGGCAGGACTTGCTCAGTTAATGGTAGGGTGTTGGGGAAAGTTAAAAAAACAAAGAGATCTAGGGATATTGAAAATGGAGTCACAGATGGACAGAGTGGTGAAGAAGGCATTCGGCATGCTTGGTTTCATCGGTCAGAACATTGAATACAGGAGTTGGGTGTCTTCTTGAAGTTGTACAAGACATTGGTAAGGCCGCACGGAATACTGTGTACAGTTCTAGCCACCCTTTTACAGAAAGGATATTATTAAACTAGAAAGAGTGCAGGAAAGATTTACGAGGATGCTCCGGGACTTGATGATTTGAGTTATAAGAAGAGACTGGATAGACTGGGACTTTTTCCCCAGAGCATAGGAGACTTAAAGATGATCCTATGGAGATCTATAAAATAATGAGAGGCATAGATTAGCTAGGTAGTCAACATCTTTTCCCAAAGGTAGGGAAGTCTGAAACTAGATTTAAGGTGAGAGGGGAGAAATGCAAAAGGGTCCAGAGAGGCATTTTTTCACACAGAGGGTGGTGAGTGTCTGGATCAAACTGCCAGAGGCAGTAGTAGAGGAGCTACAATTTTGTCTTTTAAAAAGCATTTAGACAGTTACATGGGTAAGGTGGGTATAGAGGGATATGGACCAAACATGGGCAATGGGAACTAGCTTAATGATAAAGACTGGGCGGCATGGACAAGTTGGGCCAAAGAGCCTGTTTTCATGCTGTAAACCTCTACGATTCAGTGACACTAAGGGACAATTCATCATGGCCAACCTACCTAACCTGCACATCTTTGGATTGTGGGAGGAAACCCACGCAGACACAGGAAGAATGTGCAAACTGAACACAGTCACCCAAGACCGGAACTGAACCCAGGTCCCCGGTGCTGTGAGGCAGCAGGCTAACCACTGTACCACTGTGCTTCTCTGAGCTCAGCGAGACCTACCTGTTAATATTAATCTTGGCCTGAAATCAGCTACATGAGTTCAGAGGAGGGCCGGTATGGGGGGAACAAACAGTTAATACTTGTAGATGTGAAAGGCGCTATATAAATGCAAGCTTTTTTTAACCCAAGATGCAACTGGTGCTTGAGAATGTGTCAGCAAGGCCTCATTGGGCAGGATTTTCTGCCTGTGTGCACCCCCAGACCAGAAAATTCTGCCTGAGGTCAGAGAACCTTTATATTGTCCACCGAATTTGCAATCCTACCTGGTACGATCCCTGCAGCCAGCCGGATGGGAAAATTCCATCCAGGGCCTTTAGCAGAGAGGAGGAGAGAGCTAGAACCCTACACTGCAGAAGGAGGCCATTCAGCCCACTGTGTATATGCTGTTTTTTTGAAGCGCTAACCAACTAATCTTACTCTTCTGCTGCCTCCCCGAAAATCCTATAGGTTGAGTCTTCCTGTAAAACCCACTCCCTTGACAGTTTGGGTTCTCTCCACTTTCGTCCCGGTGGGAGATTTGGATGGTTTGCAGTCTGGTGTACCACGGCCTCCTACACCCCTAAACCTCTGATTTGGACACTGATCTGTCTGAGCTACCTCAGGAGCCCTCTGTGAACCCTCTGCAGAATGTGTTTACGGAACGCTCAAAGCTTGGCAAGGCCGGGCCATCCGAGCAGGTGACCATTCAGAGCAACACATGACCTTTGATCCATCACTGTAATGCTGACATCAGGCATTGGATGAAGACCAAGTCCACAAGACATGGACTGGTTTTAGAAACTTGTACTGTATCATGCAATCCACCGGGCTTTGATTTCATCCTGTGATTCCCACAGCTGCAAAAGCCTTGTGCTGGCTTGGCTCCTCTGGTAACTGACCTCCCTCACCCTGTTATTTTAACCTGTATTCTTGGAAGCTACAGGCGTACTGAGAATTACAACAACAGAAATGGAGAGCCCTTGTAGGATGTTTTATTGAGGGTGGGTATTGTGATTTAATAACCTTACCCCCAACCCCCTCATCTTTCAGATCTCAAGCTGTTTTGTTGCTGGGGGAGGTATTTATCTGTGGGAAAGGCAATTTTCCTCCCCCCACCCCCCCACCCCCCCCCCTCTGTCGCTACCGTTCTCTAACACTGCATTGTAGCCAAGTGGAAAGTTCAGAGCAGGATGGAGCCAAAAGCTAATTCTGTCTCACTCTGTTTATTTTCATTATTTACCATCATTCTGCAATCTGATGTTGACTGGAATTGAATGACTCCCGACATTACCAGCCCCCCACCTCCCCCTGAGAACATTTTGTTTATCCGCCTCCTCCAGTTGTTGTTTCATGTGGGGTAAGGGGACATCCAGTACAAATGTTTTTCTGATTTTTTTTGGGTAAGGGATGAAGTGTCTTTGGCACCAATCGCAATCTCCACTGCCAAGGAGGCCTAGGACAGCAGGTGCATGGGAACACCACCACCTGGAGGTTTCCTCCGAGCCGCTCCCCAACCTGACTTGGAAATGTATCACCGTTCCTTCACTGTCGCTGGAACTCAAAACCCTGGAACTCCCTCCCTGACGGCACTGTGGCTGTACCTACACCACGTGGGACTGACTGATGTCCAACAGCAATCCTGGATCTCCTACCCTAACAGCACTGGGGCTGTACCTACACCACACAGGACTGATTGATGTCCAATAATAATCCTGAAACTCTGTCCCTAACAGCACTGGAGATGTACCCACACTACACGGGACTGACTGATGTCCAATAACAATCCTGGGACTCCATCCTTTACAGCACAGTGGGTATACCTACGCCACATGGGACTGACTGATGTCCAATAACAATCTGGGAACTCCCTCTCTAACAGCATTGTGGGTTTACCTACACCACATGCACGGCAGTGGTTCAAGAAGGCAGTTCACCCACCACCTTTCCAAGGGGCAATTACGGATAAGCAATAAATGCAGCACATGCCTGCAATGCTCACATCCTACGTAAATGCACCTGGATTCATATCCTCTAGGTTCCCTGTTATAGATTTGCCACTAGCTCTGTGTCTTGTAGCATTTTCCAGATTTGAAATTTGGTCAGTTAGGAACAGATGATAAATGCCAGCTCTGAGTGATGCCGGCACTCTGAGAATGATTGTTCTGTATGTCTAATGCTGGAGAACAATCTAGAAGAGGTGGCACAGTCAAAATCCAGACCCAAGGACTGGAAAGGTAAAATTGGAAGTAGAGGTTGTATAAAGCATCCTTCCCTCAAGTGTAAAAGATTAATTCCAATTCCCTTCCTGCACCAAGTGGCGCACAAAGGCCTGATTTTTTTTAATCATTCATGGGACATGGGTGTCACTGGCTGGCCAGCATTTATTGCCCATCCCTAGTTGCCCTTGAGAGCTGTGGTGGTGGTGAGATGCCTTCTTGAATCGCTGCAGTCCATGTGCTGTGGGTTGACCCACAATGCCGCTGGGAATTATGGGCAGCACGGTGGCACAGTAGGTAGCACTGCTGCTTCACTGCACCAGGGACCTGGGTTCGATTCCCAGCTTGGGTCACTGTCTGTGTGCAGCTTGCACATTCTCCTCGTATCTGCATGGGTTTCCTCCGGGTGCTCCAGTTTCCTCCCACAATCCAAAGATGTGCAGGTTAGATTGGTTGGCCATGCTAAAATTGCCTCTTAGTGTCCTGAGGTGCATAGGTTAGAGGGATTAGTGGGGAAATGTGCAGGAATATGGGGTTAGGGCCTGGGTGGGATTGTGGTTGGTGCGGGCTTGATAGGCCAGATGGCCTCTTTCTGCACTGTAGGGTTTCTATGGTTTCTATGGAAAGAATTCCAGGATTTTGACCCAGCGACTGCAAAGGAACATCGATATATTTCCAAGTCAGGATGGTGAGTGGCTTGGAGGGGAACTTGCAGGTTTTGGTGTTCCCATTTATTTGCTGCCCTTGTCCATCTAGTTGAGTGCGGTTGGGGGTTTGGAAGGTTCTGTCCAAATATCTTTGGTGAATTGCTGATTGATTTGATTTATTATTGTCACATGTATTTGTATACAGTGAAAAGTATTATTTCTTGCACTATATAGACAAAGCATACTGTTCATAGAGAAGGAAAGGAGACAGTGCAGAATGTGGTGTTACAGTCACAGCTAGGATGCAGAGGAAGATCAGTTAATGCAAGGAAGTCCATTCAAAAGTCTGACAGCAGCAGGGAAGAAGCTGTTCTTGAGTCAGTTGTTACGTGACCTCAGACTTTTGTATCTTTTTCCTGATGGAAGAAATGGGAAAGAGAATGTCTGAGGTGCATTGAGTCCTTAATTATGCTGGCTGTTTTGCCGACGCAGCCGGAAGTGTAGACAGAGTCAATGGATGAGCAGTTGGTTTGCGTGATGCATTGGGCTACATTCACAACATTTTGTAGATCCTTGTGGTCTAGGGCAGAGCAGGAGCCATACCAAGCTGTGATACATCTGGAAAGCAAGTGGTGTACTAAGGCAGACCTGTTTTCATAGTTAGTTAACAGGTCACTAATCTGTCACCAGGAATAATAGCTTGAGACACGTCACTTCAAGTCAAGCGTGGTAGATCTGAAGTCTATCCCAATCTTAATGCCTGCTATTGGCATGTTGCAAGGAATTTACAGGATGGCACTAAACCTGTTTGGCCACATTTTGAATGCATCTTCCTTGGCCATCAAATTCTGATGGGGGGGAGACTCAGCCCTGGAGTCTCTGGCTCAGAGGCAGGGGCGCTAACTCACTGCACTACAAGACCTCCCTGGGATGTGTGTACAACCCATTAAAATCCTTGTCTATGCGAACAGAAATCAGACAATCAAAAAAATTTCCCCAATGGATTTAATGCGAAAGGCATCAGAGATTTTCAGTGACACTTTCCTTAATAACATTTTTCATCACAGTTCTGAGCTAAGTGACCTGAGTGTTTTGCATTAATGATGGGCCTTGCTGACACAGACAAGTTTCTTGCAGGCCCCAGGGCCTTCTTCACCAAATCCACCCTTGACGAGAACAGTTGCCTTATTAAGTGGAGACAAAATAACAAGCAGTGGAAATCTGAAATAGAAACACAATCTCCTGAAACCACAACAGTTCCTCCTGCCACGAGACAGAAACAGTCAGAAACGTTCATTCCTTCATCAGAACCAAGCAAACAGTTATGAGGACAGTACAGCATAAACCCGGGGAGGGGAGGAGAGAACTGTCTACCCCTTAGCTCCTCTTTACTACAGAAGTCAAAAACACAGGAGGCTATTCGATGGTTCTCTTGGCCACTTCAGCAGGCAGTTCAGAGTCAACCACATTGCTGTGGGTCTGGAGTCACACGTGGGCTAGACTGGGTAAGAACAACAGATTTGTTTCCCTAAAGGGCATTAGTGAACCAGATGACTTTCCTGCAATTTAATTCCATTCTGGGTGATCTGCACATTAATTTCATTTACCCACCTTGATTTTGTAACCATTGCCTAACCTTTATAGACTCATAGAGTCATAGAGGTTTACAGCATGGAAACAGGCTCTTCAGTCCAACTTGTCCATGCTGCCCTTCTTTTTAAACTCCTAAGCTAGTCCCTATTGCCTGCATTTGGCCCATATCCCTCTATACCCATCATACCCATGTAATTGTCTAAATGCTTTTTAAAAGACACAATTGTACCTGCCTCTACTACTGCCCCTGGCAGCTTGTTCCAGACACTCACCACCCTCTGTGTGAAATAAGTGCCCCTCTATATCTTCTATATCTGTCCTGTCTCACCTAAACCTATATCCTCTAGTTTTAGACTCCCCTACCTTTGGAAAAGATATTGATTATCTAGCTGATCTATGTCCCTCATTATTTTATAGACCTCTATAAGATCACCCCTCAACCTTCTATGCTACAGCGAAAAAAGTCCCAGTCTATCCAACCTCTCCTTACAACTCAATGCATCAAATCCCTAACATAAATCTATTTTTGCCTCACATAAATCTATCATTGTCATTTCTTACACCCAGCCTTGTGTGGGAGAGAGTTCCAGATTTCCACTTCCCTCTGTGTAAGTAAGTGCTTCCAGTTATCATCCCCCTACATGTGGCCTGCCTCGAATTTGAAAGTTCTACCCCTTGTTCTGGACTGGAAGTAATTTCTCTCTGTCAACTTTATCAACCCCTTAATGATGCTGAACAACTCAATTAGATCAGCCTTAATCTTCCCCCGGAGGTCTTTTGGCAAAGTGGTCCTGCCCTTGAACTCTGCGTTCGAGACTTGGTGGCCAAAGAAGGTTGTTTGAAACGCAGTCAAACAGGTTGAGTGTCAGTTTGTAAAATCCTTCCAAACACGCCAATGACAGGCAGTAAGAGCAGGAGAGACGCATGGTTAGTCTTGGGATGAAAAGAATGTTGGAGTTCGCTCCCTAAAATTCTCTGCCTCTCTCTCTGCTCCTTCAAGAACTACTTATTTGACCAGGTTTATCTATCCAAATACCTCCTGATATATTAAATTTTGTTTGATAATGTCACTCGGGATATTTAACTGCATTTAAGGTGTTATATAGATGGCATAACAGTGGTAACATCACTGGACTAGAATCCAGAGAGTCAGACTAATACCCCAGGAACATGGGTTCAAATCCCACCATGGCAGCTGGTGGAATTTTAATTCAATTAATAAATCTGGAATATAAAGTTAGCCTCTGCTAGTGGTGAGACTATCATCAGTTGTTGTAAAAACCCATCTGGTTCGCTAATGTCCTTTAGGGAAGGAAATCTGCCATCTGTACCTGGTGTGGCCTACATGTGACTCCAAACCCAGAGCAATGTGGTTGACTCTTAACTGCCCTCATAAATAGCCTAGAGGGCCATTGATAAGTGAGGGGGTGAAAGGTTATCGGGAGTAGGTAGAAATGTGGATTTAAGGTTACAATCAGATGGGCCATCATCTTATTGAAGGTGAAGCAAGTTTGAGGGGCCGAGTGGCCTACTTCTGTGCCTAATTTCTATGTTTGTAAATCATTCTGTTCACAGGCAGTTATGGGCAAACAATTCGCCCACATCCCATAAAATATAGAAAAATGTATATAAATGGTGGTTAGTGGACAGCACAGTGGCACAGTGGTTAGCACTGCTGCTTCACAGCGCCAGGGACCCAGGTTCGATTCCTGGCTTGGGTCACTGTCTGTGTGGAGTCTGCACGTTCCCCCTGTGTCTGCATGGGTTTCCTCCGGGTGCTCTGGTTTCCTCCTACAGTCCAAAAGACGTGCTGGTTAGGTGGATTGGCGTTGCTAAATTCTCCCTCAGTGTACCTGAACAGGCGTTGGAGTGTGGCGAATGGGGATTTTCACAATAACTTCATTGCAGTGTTAATTTAAGCCCACTTGTGACACTAATAAATAAACTTAAAAAAAACTTTGTGATTTTACATTGTGCAACCATTTAATGTGTTTGATATTGTGATCATTCTGATTACTGGGAGCAGACAATTCCACAAACATCCCCTCTAGATATAAACATGGTGCCGATGAGGGTGAAAATTACAATTGCAAGACTGCTGAGTCCACTGTTAATGTTTAATATAAGTTGCTTAATGCTCGAGTTAGGAGAGCATTGAGTGGAGGTTAGTGTGAGTCTGTTCATCATTTCCTGAACTTGGCTGCAAACTGCTTGCCTCAGCTGAAGCTGTGGGGTGAAAGTCTATGGAACTCAGCTTCCTGGTTTTGAGGTGGGAGAGAGTGCTTATCATTCAGTCTCTGAAACAAACACTGTGAGACAGTGCCTGTTGTTATTGAGGCAAATAAATCACCCAGTCTGCAACGTGGCACAAGTGAAAGGAAGGTCCTTTATTCATTCACGGGACATGGGCGTCGCTGGCTAGGCCAGCATTTATTACCCTTCCCTACTTGCCCTTGAGCTGAGTGGCTTGCTCGGCTATTTTAGAAGGCAGTTGAGAGTCACCATATTGATGTGGCTCTGGAGTTACATGTAGGCCAGACCGAATAAGGACGGCAGATTTCCCTCCCTAAAGAACATTAGTGAACCAGATGGGCTTTTCTGACAACCGACAATGGTTTTTGATATGATTTGATTTGTTTTGATCTATAATTGTCACATGTATTAACGTACGGTGAAAAGTATTGTTTCTCGCGCACTATACAGACAAAGCATACCGTTCATACAGAAGGAAAGGAGAGAGTGCAGAATGTAGTGGTACAGTCTTAGCTAGGATATAAAGAAAGATCAACTTAATGCAGGGTAGGTCCAAACAAAAGTCTGACAGCAGCAGGGAAGAAGCTGTTCTTGAGACGGTTGGTACGTGACCTCAGACTTTTCTATCTTTCCCAAAGGAAGAAGGTGGAAAAGAGAATGTCCAGGGCACATGGGGTGCTTAATTATGCTGGCTACTTTGTCAAGGCAGCAGGAAGTGTAGACAGAGTCAATGGATGGGAGGCTGGTTTACGTGATGGATTGGGCTACATTCTTGACCTTTGGTGGTTCCTTGCACTCTTGGGCAGAGCAGGAACCATACCAAGCTGTGATACAACCAGAAAGAATGCTTTCTATGGTGAGATGTTACCATGCCAAATTTCCTTAGTCTTCTGAGAAAGACAGAGGCGTTGATGGGCTTTCTTAACTATAGTGTCAGCATTGGGGGGACCAGGACAGGTTGTTGGTGATCTGGGCACCTAAAAACTTGAAGCTCTCAACCCGTTCTACTTCATTCCCATTGATGTAGACAGGGGCATGTTCTTTAGCTTCCTGAAATCAATGGCAGTCTCTTTCATTTTGTTGACATTAAGGGAGAGGTTATTATTGCCGCAGCAGTTCACCAGATTCTCTCTCATTCCTGTACTCTGTCTCATCGTTGTTTGTTTTGTGGTCATCAGTAGATTCTTGATTCCAGATTTTTTTTATATTGAATTCAGATTCTACCATGTGCTGTGGGGGGATTTGAACCCAGGTCCCCAGAACATTAGCTTAGTTAGTGGATTAACAGTCGAGCGATAATCCCACTAGGCCATCGCCTCACCCTGAGTGCTCATTCAATGAGGGGCGGTGGTGTTGCTTGAAGAAGGAATGTTGGCCAAGCCATTGGTACAGCTCCCCAAGTCTTACATTGTCGACTCAGAGGCCTGTTTTACATTCCTTCTGACATTATTTTCCATTAACAATCCAGTTCAGCCCTATCAGCTTCTGTGTGGGCAGCACCATCCCAAAAGTTTCAGTCAGGCAAAGGCCTTTGGCCTTTACTCACAAGTAAAGCATTGCAATGAAGTTACTGTGAAATTCCCCTAGTCGCCACAGTCCACGCCTGTTCAGGTCAATGCGTCTAACCAGCATGTCTTTCAGAATGTGGGAGGAAATTGGGGCACCTGGAGGAAACTCACGCAGATAGTGAGAGAATGTGCAAACACCACACAGACAGTGACCCAAGTCAGGAATCAAACCCAGGCCCCTGGCACTGTGAGGCAGCAGTGCTAACCACCGTGCCACCCTCTATGCTCTGGTTTCCTCCCACAGTCCAGAGGATGTGCTGCGTACGTGTATCGGCCATCTACATTCTCCCTCAGTGTACCCTAACAGGCATCAGAGTGTGGAGAGTAGGGGATTTTCACAGTAACTTCATTGCAGTGTTAATGCGAGCCTACTTGTAACACTAATAGATAAACTTAAAACTGAGAAAATATAGATTTGAGAGATTGAAACAAAACGGAACAATCATAGAATTTTACACTGCAGAAGGAGGCCATTTGGCCCATTGTGTCTGTACTGACCACAATCCCACCAAGGCCCTATCCCCTATAACTCCATGCATTTACCCTAGCTAGTCTCCCTGACACTAAAGGGCAATTTATCATGGCCAATCCACCTTAACTGCACATCTTTGGACTGTGGGAGGAAATCGGAGCACCCGGAGGAAACCCATGCAGACATGGGGAGAACGTGCAAACTCCACACAGACAGTGACCAAAGCTGGGAATCGAACCCAGTTCCCTGGCGCTGTGAGGCAGCGGTGCCAGCCACTGTGCCACCGTGTCTCCCAAAAACCTAACAAAATATGACAGTCAGGCTGGTGAGGGCAGAGGGGTGGGAGGTATTTAACACAGGAACAAAAATATTTTTGGGATGTTAAAAAAGGTAAAAATGGAGGAGAAAGTTCACAGTCGAAAGCTGTTGAATTTGGTGTTGAGTCCTGAGGGCTGCAACGTGTCTGATCGGAAGGTGAATACTCCTTCTCCAGCTTGCACCGAGCTAGAGCCAGGGACGGACATGTGGGCATGAGAGCAGGGTGGTGAGTTAAAATGGCAAACAACAGGAAGGTTGGGGTCATGCTTGCAGACTGGATGAAGGTGTTCCGCAAAGCGGTCACCCAGTCTGCGTTTAGTCTCCCCGGTGTAGAGGAGACCACAGTGAGAGTAGAGTGGACCAAATTGGAGGAGGTACAAATAAAGTGCTGTTTAGCCTGAAGGGAGATTTTGGGACCTTAATTAGAGAGGAGGGAGGAGGTACAGGGGCAGCTATTGCACCTTCTGTAAGGGAGGTAATTAAATGAAAGGTGGTTATGGGAAATGGCCGGGCATATGACATTAAGATGCCCCTTGTGTGGAAGTCTTGTTATCATTGCTGAGAGCCTCGAATTTGCATCTTGGAAGGTTACGTCAGATTCAGTTGTCTGGGCTAGAAAGGAGCAAGATCAGTTAGGTTCCTGTTGTGGGACAACCACTAGAGAGAGGCAGAATTAACCTCTGGAATGGCAACCCATGTTTAGTCTGCTCAACACTTGGTACCAGACTCATACAGGGAATATGGCGAGGTGACCAAAAAACTTGCATTTTGATTGTACCTTTCACAACCACTAAACACTCCCGTTTCCAGGCAATCATAGTTGGCCTTCACGATGAGAGGATTTGGGTTTAGGGACAGGGATGTATCCTGCAATTGTATAAGACATCGGTGAGGTTACACCTGGAGTATTGTGCGCAGTTTTGGTGTCCTTTTTTGAGAAAGGACTTCCTTGCTATAGAGGGAAAACAGTGAAGGTTTACCAGGTTGGTTCCTGGGATGGCAGGTCTCTCATATGAGGAGAGACTTAGGATTGTATTCATTGGAGTTTCGACGAGTGAGTGGGGATGTCATAGAAACTTATAAAATTCTAGCAGAGTTAGACAGAGTAGATTCAGAAAGAATGTTCCCAATGGTGGGAGGGGTCCAGAACTAGGAGTCATAGTTTGCGGATAAGGGTCAACCTTTTAGAGCTGAGGGGAGGAGAAATTTCTTCAGCCAGAGGGTGGTGAATGTGTGGAATTCACTCCCACCAAAAGTAGTTGAGGCCAAAACGCTGTCTGATTTCAAGAAGAAATTAGATATAGCTCTTGGGGCTAAAGAGATGAAGGGATATGGGAGGAAGGAAGAATCGGGATATTGAATTCAATGATCAGCCATGATCAAAATGAATGGCAGAGCAGGCTCTAAGGGCCAAATGGCCTCCTCTTGCTTCTGGTTTCTATGTCTCAATGAAGTACTTGAGAAGTGCAGCCACTGTTGCAATGCAGGGGAATGCGGCAGACAGTTTATGCACAGCAAGATCCCATGGATAGGAGCAGAATAAAAGGCCAGTTGATAATGCTGGCCTGGACGAGAGCTGTTAAGCGGGAAATCAGGGGAACTGATGGGATCGTTTACATCAGTCCGAGAGAACACAAGAGCTGCAATTTAGCTACAGAGTCCCGGAGAGCCATCGCAAGATAGCAGGAATGAAAGAAATTCTGTTTGGACTCAGAAGAGACATTAGTGGCAGGAACATTCACCGGGCAGAGATCAGGATTTGATGTTGGGGGATTGGGGGGGTGGGGGGAATGAATGGGTATTGAAACACACACAAACCAGAGTCTGAACACCCTGCAAATGTCAAACGCATCAAAACAATGTGACCACACTAAAGCCACAAGAATCAGTCGGCCCCTCCCAGACTCAGATTTCATTTATTAGAAGCCACTGACCCAGGGAAAATATGGGAAAATGAAATGATTCATGTTCCAAGGTCGAGATGCGTGTGAAATTTTCGACTCCTGCAGGAATGACAAAACATCTGAAGTTTTCAAACACAGCAATGTTCTGGGATTGGTTCCAGGCAGCTGCTGAGTGAGAATAAAATTCATTTTTACATTGGCAAAGAAAAGAATAATGAATTAAGCGTGTCAGTCTGGGTGGCACGGCGGCACAGTGGTTAGCACTGCTGCCTCACAGCGCCAGGGACCTGGGCTCGATTCCCGGCTCGGGTCGCTGTCTGTGTGGAGTTTGCACCTTCTCCCCATGTCTGCGTGGGTTTCCTCCGGGTGTTTTGGTTTTCTCCGCTCCAAAGATGTGCGGGTTAGGTTGATTGGCCACGCTAAATTGCCCATTGGTGTCCCGGGATGCACAGGTTAGAGGGATGAGCGGGCTAAATGTGTGGGGTTGTGGAGATAGGGCCTGAGGTGGGATTGTTGTCAGCGGAGACTTGATGGACTGAATGGCCTCCTACTATACTGTAGAGTTTCTATGGTTTCTATGTTCGTATGGAATATAAAAATAGGGATGCTTTGCTATAGTTGTACAGGGTATTGGTGGGAGCATATCTAGAGCAATTAGTAAAGTTTTGGTCCCTTTATTAAAGAATCATAGAATCCCTACAATGCAGCGAGAGGCCATTTGGCCCATCGAGCCTGAACCGACAACAATCCCACACAGACCCTATTCCTGTAACTCCATGTATTTTCCCTGCTAATCCTCTGACACTAAGGGACAAGTTAGCACAGCCAATCCACGTAACCCACACATCCTTGGACTGTGGGACGATCAAAGTAAGAAGTGTCTCACAACACCAGATTAAAGTCCAACAAACACCACTAGCTTTCGGGGCTGTGCTTCTTCGTCAGGTGAGTGGGGAGTACTGATCATAAACAGGGCATATAAAGGCACAGATTCAGTTTACAGAATATTGATTAGAATGCAAGTCTTTACAGCTAATCAAGTCTTAAAGGTGCAGACAATGTGAATGGAGATAGCATTAAGCATAGGTTAAAGAGATGTGTATTGTCTCCAGACAGGACAATAAGTTAGATGTTGCAAGTCCAGGCAAGTCATGGGGGTTACAAATAGTGTGACATGAACCCAAGATCAGATCAGGGGTGTTTGCTATCAAATAAACCTGTTGGATTTTAACCTGGTGTTGTGAGACTTCTTATTGTGTTTACCCCAGTCCAACGCTGGCATCTCTACATCATGACTACTGTGGGAGGAAACCAGAGCATCCGGAGGAAACCCACGCAGACACGGGGAGAACGTGCAAACTGCGCACAGGCAGTCACCCAAGGCCAGAATTGAACCGAGGTCCTAAGCCCTGTGAGGCAGCAGGACTACCACCGTGCCTGAAAAGATATAAATATGTGAGAAGCAGTTCAGAGAAGGTTCAAAGGTTAAGTTGACTGGCTCTGGAGATGGGGGTTATTTTGCAAGGACAGGTTGTGTCCATTAGGGTTTAGAAGAATGAGAAGGGGATCTGAGTGAAACATAGAAAATCCTGAGGGGGCTTGATAGGGTGGATTTTGAGAGGATGTTTCCCCTGTGGGAGACACAGGGTGGGGGGGAGGGGGACTGCTTCACAGATTCCTTATACAGATAGGGTGGGGCATAAAACTGCAGTGACTAGGTGGGCCTAATTCCCCACGAATGCACTATAAACATTGTGTGATCCTGTGTATTCACACAGGCTGGCCATGGAATCTGGAACCCGCTCATCTGAACTCCTTTGGATCACACTTAATCCCGTTTACAAAGAGAACTCAATAGGAACACAATGCAGAGCGATCAGTCTCACTCCCACAGTGAGCTCAGATTAGAATCACAGAATACCATACTGCAGAAGAGGCACTTCGGCCCATCGAGTCAGCACTGACCCATGAGGCCCATCTAATCCCGCTTGCCAGCACTTGGCTCATTGCCTTGAATGTTATGGTGCGCCAAGTACTCATCCAGGTACTTTTCAAAGGATGTGAAGCAACTCGCCTCCACCACCCTCCCAGGCAGTACATTCCAGGCCATCACCACCCTCTGGATACAAAAGCTTTTCCTCAAATCTCCCCGTAAACTTCACTTTTAACTTGTGTCCCCCCATGACTGACCCTTCAACTAAGGGGAACAACTGCTCCCTATCCACTCTGCCCATGCCCCTCACAATCTTGTACACCTCGATCAGGTCGCCCCCTCAGCCTTCTTTGCTCCAATGAAAATAACCCAAGCCTATCCAACTTTTATTCATAACTTAAATGTTCCGTCCCAGGCAGCATCCTGGTGAATCCTCTCTGCACCCCCTCCAGCGCAATCACATCCTTCTTATAATGTGGCAACCAGAACTGCACACAGTACTCCAGCTGTGGCGTCACCAAAGATCTTTACAACCTCACCATGACTTCTCTGCTTTTGTAATCTATTCCCCGAAGTGTGTCATATGCCTTTTTCACCACCCTATTAACCTCCCTTTCCGCCTTCAGAGATCAATGAACATACACGCCAAGGCCCCTCTGTTCTTTGGAACTTCCCAGTGTCAGACCTTTCGTTGTATACTCCCTTGTCAAGTTACTCCTTCCAAATTGCATCACCTCTCAATTTTCAGTGTTAAATTCCATCTGCTATTTATCTGCCCTTTTGACCATCTCGTCTATATCTTCCTGTTACTCAAGACACTCAACCTTACTGTTAACCACCCAGCCAATCTTATATCATTGGCAAACCTATTGACCCAGCCCCCACAGTCATCTATGTCATTTATATAAATAACAAACAATAGGGGGTCCAGCGCAGATCCCTGTGTTACGCCACTGGCCACTGGCCTCCAGTTATCATAGCAGCCATCTATCACCATCCTCTGACTCCTATCACTAAGCCAATTATGAATCCACCTTATCAGATCACCCTGTATCCCACGTGTATTAGCTTTCTTAATAACTCTCCCATGTGGGACCTCATCAAATGCTTTGCAGAAATCCATGTAAACTACATCAACCGCATTACCCTCATCCACATACTTGGTTACATGTTCAAAAAATTCAATCAAATTTGTTAGGCATGACCTCCCCCCCACCACCCCGACAAAACCATGCTACTAACCCTGATCAAACCTTGCCTCTTCAAATGGACATAGATTCGCACCTTCAGAATCTTCTTCCGTAGTTTCCCAGCCACAGATGTGAGACTCACTGATCTATAGTTCCCTGACTTGTCTCCACAGCCTTTCTTGAATAGTGGGACCACATTAGCTGTTCTCCAGTCCTCTGGCACCTCCCCGGTGGCCAGGGAGGAATTAAATATTTGGGTCAGAGCCCCTGCAATCTTTTCCCTTGCCTCCCACAATAGCCTGGGACACAATTCATCCAGACCTGTAGATTTGTCCACTTTTAAGCCCTCCAATACCTTGTCACTCCCTATAATAATTTTTTCTAGAGCCTCACAGTCTGACTCCCGGAGTTCCATAACTATCCCCTCATTTTCATGGTTGAAAACAGATGTGAAATATTTGTTTAACACCCTACCAATGTCCACCAACAGATTTCCCCCTTGGTCCCTAATGAACTCTACTCTTTTTTTGGTTATTCTCTTTCCATTGATATACATATAGAATATCTTAAGATTTCCCCTACTTTTACCAGCCAGAGCTTTCTCATATCCCCTCTTTACTCTCCTAATTGATATCTTCAGCTCCATCCTTTCTGTACTCCGCTAATGTCTCTGCAGACTGATTCCCCTTATACTTGTTAAAAGCCCCTCTTTTCCTTCCCATTGTATCCTGAACGTCTCTGGTCATCCATGGTTCGCTGGGTTTGTTACACCTTCCTATTACCTTAGAGGGAACATGTTGGGCCTGTACCCTCCCCATTTCATCTTTGAACACCCCCCACTGCTCTTCTGTAGATTTCCCCACCAGTGGCTCATTCCAGTCTACCTAGGGCAGATCCTGCCTAATTTTGTTTCATCAAAGGTTACAGTCCACGTGAGACCTGGTCTTACCTAGAATGTACCTGGACCCAAAAAGGTTCAAACCCTTATGAATGAACAAAGGTTTAATGTTTAAATTTTATTTATTAATGTCACAAGTAGGTTTACATTAACACTGCAATGAAGTTACTGTGAAAATCCTCTAGTCGCCACACTCCAGCGCCCGTTCAGGTACAGTGAGGGAGAATTTAGCATGGCCAATGCACATAACCAGCATGTCTTTCAGACTGTGGGAAGAAACCGGAGCGCCCAGAGAAAACCCACGCAGACACAGGGAGAATGTGCAAACTCCACACAGTGACCCAAGCCGGGAATTGAGTGCAGTCCCCTGGTGCTGTGAGGCAGCAGTGCTAACCACTGTGCAGCTTATGGAGCCCTGAAATGTAAAACTCTGCCTCTTGAAAAGCTTTTGTGTGTGGGAATCCATTTCAAAGCATGCCTGAGGCACATTTTAGACTCATTCTTGGAAGGTGGCCATCATTGGCTGGGCCAGCATTTATTGCCCATCCCTAATTATCCCTTGTCACTCCTGCAGAGGTGAATATTTGAAGTATCATGACCTTAGGACAAGAATCATTTTTTCTTCACGTTTTCGATAATCTAAATTTGAGTCTGGAGGAGCTTCAATGATTTTGATTGGGTAAGAAGATCAAAGGGTTAAGATAGGCATCGACTATAATCTGATTGAATGATGGTACAGGTTGAGGAGGTTGAATGGCCTTTTTCCTGTTCCTATATTCCATATTATTACAAATGTAGGAAATCCCATGACATATATATCCAACGGCTTAGATTGTAAGATGCTGGAATGCTGGAAATGTGAGATATAAACACTGAAATCAATGCCCTTGTACAGAGCAATGTGAATGTACACTGATAGCCTGGCCCATCAGAGACACGGTGTAACAGTGCTTAGTGTTGAAAAGGAGGTGTAGGAATTAAAGGATATTGTCCCATAACTTCCTCGGAGTGTCAGTCCCAGCACGTTGCCACTTGGTAGCGACTTACCTGTGTTGTAATTCCAAAGCTCCTATCTCGCCCTGACTTTTCTTATTTAGGTTGCATTGGCCAGGGTGTACAGGGAGCCCAGAAAGGAAGATAAGCCTCCTAATTACTGCACTCACTGGGAAAGTGGGTTCTGTGGGGGCAGGAGGGGGAACAGGATGCAGACCTGGACCAAGGGAGGGGGTCAGTCCTGGGCTGGGCATGTGCTTGGTTGGGGATAGTTTGAAGGGGTCCTTTGGGGGTTGGGTGTGGGGGAGGTGTGGGGATCCCCTGGAGGGGGGAGGTCAAGGGTTGGGGGGGTCCCCTGGGATGTGGGTGGGGGGGGTGGGTGGTTGGTCAGGGGTGGGGTGATGCCCTGTGCATTGTCCGGTCTGAGTCTTCAGAAGAGTTACTCTGAAGTTAGAAGTGTTTTTTTTCCTTCTAACTGTTCAGAGTGGCTGTGAGGGTAAAACCATCCAAAATGAGCGATTTAACTCCCTTTGTCAGTGAAATAATTCCTCTGAGGCCAGTGTCCCTCCATCAAACTTAGACTTATTTACATGGTCAGCAACACTCAGCAAGGTGCTCCTTTGCACCGAGTATGAACCTGGACTGCCAGTAACTCTGACACTCCAGATCACATATACATGCTGGACTCCCCAGTTGGAATTAAGATTCTAAGAAGACCACATCGTAGCGTCGTTAAAGTCATCACAGTCGGATGGTCCGCAGCCCACCGCAATTGTCCAGGGGAAGTTAGCCCACCCTTATGTGGGAACCTCCAAGGGGGATTGCCCAGCGCATCATTGGGGAACCACCCAAATCTGACAGTGGGGAGCCAGGAAGTTATGGCCCAGTCAGACTAGTTGTTACTGGATATCTCCCGTGTATCTCTGTGACAGTTCGTGTTTGGATGAAATCTGAGAATTTTCAGTTTCTTTTCACTCTGTCTTCTCTCAAACCCCTTAGCTTGCTCGCATTTTCCTCTCTATCCTATTTGTGCCCCTCCTTCTCACTCTGATTACTATCCTGCCATTCATCTCCTTCTCATTGTTCCATTCCCCCCTCTTCCCATTTTCTCTAACTCCCTCTATCTTTTCAGATTCCCTTTTCCTCCTCCTCCCTCTATCCTCTAGCTTTCTCTTCTCTCTCCTCTCTTCCTCCCTGATTTCTTCCTCCCCTTCTTTTCCACCTTTCCCTTGTTCTCCCTCCTGTGCTTGTCTGTCTTGGCTCCTTTTCTCTCCCTAACCTTCTATTCTCTCCATCTTCTCTTCTTCTTCCCTCCTGTCTTCTACTCTTTCCAATTGCTCCCCCCTCTCTCGCCATCTCTTCCACTCTCTCTGTTTGTTGACACGTTTAAAACTTGGGAAACATTTAAGATTCTCAGAGTGTTCGACAGAATAGGAGGTGGGATGTTGATTTCCTGGGCTGGAGAGTGCAGAACAAGGAGTCACAGACACTTCAGATTGGATGTGAGGAGAAATATCTTCACTTAGAGGGTTGTGAATCTTTGGAATTCTCTAATCCAGAGAGTTGTTGAGTATATTCAAGACTAAGAGTGATAAGTTTGTACGGACTAGAGGAACTGAGGGAGTAGGAATTCTGTGGGATAGTAAACTTCAGGTAGATAATTAGCCATGTTCCTACTGAATAACATAGCAGGCTCGAGGGGCTGAATGGCCTATTCCCGTTCCTGCTTCTTATAACTTATTCTTTGTTTTGCTGTTGCTTTCACTGTTTTATGCATTGCTTCTGTATATATTTTGGGCGGCACGGTAGCACAGTGGTTAGCACTGCTGCTTCACAGCTCCAGAGTCCTGGGTTCGATTCTCGGCTCGGGTCACTGTCTGTGTGGAGTTTGCACGTTCTCCTTGTGTCTGCATGGGTTTCCTCCGGGTACTCCAGTTGCCTCCCACAGTCCAAAGATGTGCGAGTTAGGTTGATTGGCCATGCTAAGAAATTGCCCCTTAGTGTCCAGGGATGCGTAGGTTAGAGGGATTAGTGGGTGGGATATGGGGATAGGGTCTGGGTGGGATTGTGTTCGGTGCAGACTCAATGGGCCGAAGGGCCTCTTTCTGCACTGTAGGATTCTATGGTCTATATTCTTTTATCCTCTACTGTTCTATCATTCTCCCATCTCAGTCTCTGTAATGATGAACTTTCAGGGAAATCATTAGTGGGCAACAATGGATTCATCTACAAGAATCTGAAACAACACCAGGACTGCTCTTAGTTCTTGCATCTACCTAACAGAACTCCTCCCCCTGAGTAATTCCCTACTCTGAGTCCTATTAGACACCCAGGTCAGGTGACTAATTACTTTTCTGAGTTGCCCTTACAGGGACACGGTCTCCCACTGCAGAGTGTTATTATGGGATGTTGCCATTTGAATGATCAGTGGTGTGCTGGAAAACCTTTAATTTGTGACGGAGACTGAAGGCAAAACCTGGAGCTTTTGTAAATGGCAAGTTTCAGGCAAGGCTTTGATTCAGAGAAAGATCATGTTTGGTGTAAATGGTCCATGGGAAAAATTCTCCTACTTGTTTTACTGTCCTATTATGAGAATGTTAAAACGATGTTATTACTTCAGTCTAGCAAACTCTTGTTATGTGAAATAAAAGCAAATTACTGTGGATGCTGGAACCTGAAACCAAAAGAGAAAATGCTGGAAAATCTCAGCAGTGAAGGGATAGGAAAATTGAATTCGGTACATCACTTTGAAAAGTAAAAGTAGAGCAAGAGGATATTGATTCAAACTAATTAAAGAAAAATTTAGTACAGATGTTTGCAAGGTTAATCGTCGTCCTAAAATGTGACCAATGGGAGGGATGGCCTCTCTGACAGAGCAGTGAAGGTGAAGCATTGAAAAGCAACTGAACACAGGTAGCACGGCGGCATTGTGTGTTGATCCAGCAGAAAGACTGGCATGGTTAGCTCTGCTGCCTCACAGCTCCAGGAACCTGGGTTCAATTCCCAACTTGGGTCACTGTCTGTGTGGAGTCTGCACGTTCTCCCCGTGTCTGCATGGGTTTCCTCCGGGTGCTCCAATTTCCTCCCACACTCCAGAGACGTGGGGGCTCAGCGCATTGGCCATGCTACATTGTCCCTTAGTGTCCTGCAATGTGTAAATTAGTGGGGTAAATATGTGGGGTTAAGGGGATAGGGCCTGGGTGGGACTGTTGTCAGTGCAGACTCAATGGGATGAATGGCCTCCTTCTGTACTGTAGGCATTCCCTTTTGTAACTCTTCACGTATAGCCAATAAAATGAAACAAAACTCACTCTAACTTATAAATCAAAGAAAAATGGTTTAATAAAGAAACATCATTACTCCAACACTTGAGGCCTCACCCTGGGCCATTCCAAACACCCACAAACCCCAGCAGCTTCTTATTTATATTGAGTCAGCTGGTCAGCTGACCACCACATCATTTTGTCATTGGTTACATAGTTTGCTGGGTCAGCTGATCCTTACAGCCTGTTACCATTGGTCACTGCAACAGATCCAATATTTATCATTGGTTACATTCCAACACAGCGGTTAGCACTGCTGCCTCACAGGGACCCAGGTTTGATTCCCGGCTTGCATCACTGTCTGTGTGGAGTCTGCATGTTCTCCCCATGTCTGCGTGGGTTTCCTCCGGGTGCTCCAATTTCCTCCCACAGCCTAAAAAGCATGTTGGTTAGGTGCGCTGGCCGTACTAAATTCTCCCTCAGTGTACCCAAACAGGCAACGGAGTGTGGCAACAAGGGCATTTTCACAGTAACTTCATTGCAGTGTTAATGTAAACCGACTTGTGAACTAATAAAATAAAAATAGTGAGCGGGGGGATAGTTGAGCTAAGATACCTTTCGCCGACTGTAAAACTGTAGCACAGTTTTATAACAACTCTCTCAGACTAAATCAGTCTCTGTGCCATTTATCGCTAAATCTGCGACCTTACCTTTCACCCACCAGTCGATGAGCGAGGCAAGACAGTAAGATTGCGAGGGAGTGGAGAAATCAGGTGCACGTTCGTTTTCTCACCTCTTGCGATCTTACTGGCGCTGGATATCCAGTGAGATCAGCGTACTGCCCAAAAAGGGCACTTCATAAAGTTAAACTCAACCAAAGACCTGTTCCTAACCCCTCACCAAGTCTATTCCCCCGTGCGCTCTGATCTATAATCCGGGGAGGCGATGGCCTCTCACTAGACTATTATCCAGAAATTCAGCTGATGTTCTGGGGACCCGCGTTCGAATCGCATCACGTCAGATGGTGGAATCTGAGTTCATTAAAAAATATTTGGAATTAAGAATCTACTGATAACCATGAAACCCTTGTCAATTGTTGGAAAAACCCATCTGGTTCACTAATGTCCTTTAGGGAAGGAAATCTGCCGTCCTTATCCGGTCTGGCCTACATGTGACTCCAGAGCCACAGCAATGTGGTTGACTCTTAACTACCCTCTGAAATGACCCAGGAAGTCACTCTGTTCAAGGGCAACTAGGAATGGGCAATAAATGTTGGCCAACCAGCCTTGCTCATGTCCCACAAATGAATAAAAGCCAATAATATTAGTTCTTAGCCCTCAATTTTCACCCCATGTTCAGATCACTCTACAGTGTCAGCTACTCCCTATCTTTGTAACCTCTTCCTCACCTATAACTCTCCGAGATCTCTGTGCTCCTCCAAATTCTGCCCCTTGACCATTGCCCAGTTCCTTCCCTCGAGCATTGGCAGCCATGCCTTCATCTGCCTCACCCATAAATTCTAGAATTTCATCCCTGAACTTTCTCAGCCTCTCTCTCTGCCCCTTCAAGGGGTTCTTTAAAACATAAGAACATAAGAACATAAGAAATAGGAGCAGGAGTAGGCCATCTAGCCCTTCGAGCCTGCCCCGCCATTCAATAAGATCATGGCTGATCTGTCGTGGCTCAGTTCCACTTTCCTGCCCTCTCCCCATAACCCTTAATCCCCTCTCTTATCAAAAACCCATCAACCCGCTTCTTAACCTGTTGCTTCGCCCAAGCTTTTGGTCACCTGACATCTGGGCGGCATGGTGATGCAGTGGTTAGTACTACTGCCTCACAGCACAGGGACCCAGGTTCGATTCCTGGCTTGGGTCCCTGCCTGTGTGGAGTTTGCACATTCTCCCCGTATCTGCATGGGTTTCCTCCGGATGCTCCCGTTTCCTCCATATCAAAAGACGTCCAGGTTAGGTGGATTGACCGTTAGTATCGGGGGATCGCTAGGGTAAATGCATGGGGTTATGGGGATAGGGTCTGGGTGGGATTGTGATTAGTGCAGATGTGATGGGTTGAATGACCTCCTCCTGTGCTGTAGACATTCTATGATTCTCTGATTCCTACATGACTTAGTGTCAGGTTTTCAGTGATAACGCCTTCTGTGCAGTTCCTTGGAGCATTCCAACTGTTAAAAGGACTCTAAAAATACTTATTTATTGTTGTTGGTCATATGACCATGCTTCGAGTGCAAGCCAAAACCCTGTCAGTTGGAATATCTATGCTCACATTACCCTGTGTGTGAACTGGTTCTGCACCTCCCTCCTGAACAAGGTGAAATCTCATAAACACGCAGAGAGTCGTGACAGAGTTGTAACTTGCCCAAAACATAGCGAGTGCCATTTTCCTCGGCCGGTGAATCCCAAAACAGCTCAGAAACGCAATAATATTGATACAGAAACAATCAGCACGGCGCCAACGAGAGGTTAGAGGTCAGGTGCATGTTGCTGATTCTTGTCACGTCTCAGACAGGTATAACCTTGGAGTTCATTCTTCTGGCCTATTTCCGAAGGCATGTTCCCCTCTTGGCTACCCTCTCTCCAGAGAGGGGGTTGGGAGATGTTCCCCTCCCCCCACTGCTCACCCACCAAGTCAATACCTTGCCAGAGTGGCTTCTCTCCACCTCACAGCTTACATACTGGATGTTATGATGTGGAGATGCCGGCGTTGGACTGGCATGGGCACAGTAAGGAGTCTCACGACACCGGGTTAAAGTCCAACAGGTTTATTTGGAATCATGAGCTTTCGGAGCGCTGCTAGCGCAGAGATAGAGGCTGACGACAACACGGCCACAGACTGAGGCTGGCAACTTCAAGGGTTAAAAGACGATTGTCGATGGTTAGTGTGTAGAGATGGATATTGACCACGGACAACAATGGCAATTTGCATTTATATAGCATCTGGAAATAGTAAACCATCTCAAGATACTTCAAGAAGGGTAACTAAACAAAATATGACAGCCATCCCCATCAGGATTATTAGTACAAACATTTGATCAAAGAGGCATAGTATACATTAAGGAGCATCTTGAAGCAGAACAGAGAAATGAAGAGGTTTACAAAGGGCGTTCATAGAATCCCCACAGTACAGAAAGAGGCCATTCAGCCCATTGAGTCTGTACCAGCCCCAATCCCACCAATGCGTATCCCCATAACCCCACATATTTATCCTGCTAATCCCCCTGACACTAGGGTCATTTTAGCACAGCCAATGCACTAACCAGCACATCTTTGGACTGTGGGGGGAAACCAGGGCACCTGCAGGAAACCCACGCAGACACAGGAAGAACGTGCAGACTCCACACAGACTGTGACCCGAGGCCGGAATTGAACCCAGCTCCCTGCTGCTGTGCCACCGTGCCGCCCTGGAGGTTAGAGTCCCAGGCAACTGAAGCCACACCACCAATGGTGAAGCGATGGAAATCTGTGCTGTGCAAGAGACAGAGATCTCGGAGATTGACAGAGCTGGAGAAGATTAGAGACAGCAGGAGGGGTGAGGCTATTGAGCAATCTGTAAATAAGCATCTGAGTTTTATATGTGGAGAATTACTGGGCGCTAGAACAGGTCAACGAGTGACGGCAAGTTCCAGCCTATAAAAGGAGGAATCTGTGAAGCTGACCAGGACAGGATTGGAACATTCAGATCAAACAAAAATAGAGATCAGCGTTTGAACAGTGTGCGTGCTGAGGTAGGGACAGAGTTGGCGATGTTAGGGAGATGTAAATTGGCAATCTTTTAATGGTGGCATGGATAAGAGGTCAGAAGCTCATCTCAAGGTCAAAATGACACCAAGGCTGTGAAAACCTGATTCAGCCTTGGACAGATGCCAAGGAGTTGATGGCAGCAGCCAAAGGCAATATCTTCTGTCAACCTAACATACAAAAATACATGGGAACATGTGAAGTCAGAACATGTGAAGGCCTCTCAGCCACTCGAGCTTGCTCTGCCATTTAATATGATCATGGCATGGCGGAGCAGACTCAATAGGCCAAGTGGCCTAACTCTTCTCCTAAGTCTCATGATCTTATGGCAGGCTTCGTTGCCACCTCAACTTCACGTCCCATCAACCCTGACAACTTTTGTCTCCCTTGTTAGTCAAGAATCTACCTTTGCCTTAAAAACATTCAATGACTCCGCCTCCACCGCTCTCCAAGAAAGAGAATTCCAAAAGACTCACAGTCCTGCAGGAGAAAAAATATTCTGCTAATCTCCGATTTAAATGGGTGTCCCATTATTCTTATCTCTCTTCCTCAAAGAACGCCAATTAATTAGTCAAACGTGATTGCACTGAGATTTTCCTAGTGCCCCACTATAGCATCCTAAATAATAGATTTCAGCCATTTCCCTTCCACAGGTATTAAGCTAACTGGCCTATAGTTTACTGCTTTCTGTCTCCCCATGTTTTTGAATAATCAGTTTGCTGTTTCCCAATCTGATGGGACCTTTCCAGAATCAAGGAAAATTAAAGCTAATGCACCTACTATCTCAGCAGCCACTCCTTTTAATTCACTAGAATGAAATCTATCAGGACCAGGGGACTTGCCAGCTTTTAGTTCTCATTGTTTTCTCGGTAATTTCCCCAATGATTATAATTGTTCTAAGTTCCTCCCTCACTGGCAGCTAAATGAATGTAAAATTGGCATGATGACAGAAGCCAGAGGGAGGTTGTAGAGGGTTGTTTTTCAAACTGGAGACCTGTGACCAGTAGTGTGCCTCAGGAATCGGTGCTGGGTCCAATGTTATTTGTCATTCATATAAATGATTTGGATGAGAATATAGGAGGCATGGTTAGTAAGTTTGCAGATGACACCAAGATTGGTGGCATAGTGGACAGTGAAGAAGGTCATCTCTGATTGCAACGGGATCTTGATCAATTGGGCCAGTGGGCTGACGAATGGCAGATGGAGTTTAATTTAGATAAATGTGAGGTGATACATCGAATGGTAGGACGTTGGGGGAGAGTTATAGAACAAAGAGATCTAGGAATACAGGTTCATAGTTCCTTGAAAGTGAAGCCACAGGTGGACAGAATGGTGAAGAAAGCATTCAGCCTGCTTGGTTTCATTGGTCAGAACATTGAATGCAGGAGTTGGGACATCTTGTTGAAGTTGTACAAGACATTGGTAAGGCCACACTTGGAATACTGTGTACAGTTCTGGTTACCCTATTATAGAAAGGATATTATTAAACTGGAAAGAGTGCAGAAGAAATTTACTAGGATGCTACTGGGACTTGATGGTTTGAATTATAAGGAGAGGCTGGATAGGCTGGGACTTTTTTCCCCTGAAGCTTAGGAGGCTGAGGGGTGATCTTTACAGAGGTCTATAAAATAATGAGGGGTATAGATCACCTAGATAGTCAAGCTCTTTTCCCAAAGATAGGGGAGTCTAAAACTAGAGGGCATAGGTTTAAGATGAGAGGGAAGAGATAAAAAAGGATCCAAATGGGCAATTTTTTCACACAGAGAGTGGTGAGTGTCTGGAACAAGTTCCCAGAGGTAGTAATAGAGGCTGGTATAATTTTGTCCTTTAGAAAGCATTTTGACAGTTACATGGGGAGATGGGTATAGAGGTGTATGGGTCAAAGGCGGACAATGAAACTAGCTTAGTTGGGCTGAAGGGTCTGTTTCCATGCTGTAAATCTCTATGACTCAATGACTTTCACCTCTCTGATTCAGAATTATTTCCGGGATGTTATTAATATTCTCCAGAGTGAAAACTGATGCAAAATATCTGTTCAATTTAACTGCAATTTCCTTATTTTCCATCATCAATTCTCCAGTCTCACTTTCTAGAGGACTGACACTCATTTTACTGACTCTTTCCTTTTTGAATACCTGTAGGATCTCTCGCTCTCTGTTTTGTGCAGTGTGCTGAGATTAATTATAACCACTAGTCTCTAAGGTGCAGAGCTGACCACACGTAATAAACACCAAGTTCAGCAATCACAAAGATGAAAACAGGAAACAGAGGCTTCGAGTGACATAGATCCTTCTGGTCTGTGCGTTTGGGTGCTGCATAGTTCCCCACAGAGACGCTCGCCTGATGAATAAGCATTGCTCCAAAAACTCGTGATTCCATATAAACCTGTTGGGCTTTAACCTGATGTTGTGAGACTTCTTACTGTGCTCACCCCAGTCCAACACCAGCATCTCCACATCACAGTGACACAGCAGGGAATGTGACTGAATTCATCCCTATATTGTCTAAATGTAAAACATGTTGCTAAGGAACACCCAAATGACAATGTACAAATGTAACACTTGGAGTCTACCAGAGGTCATTAGTATTTAAACTCCTCAACAAATATGTGTAATTAAACCAAAACCTGTTTATGCTGAACACTACCATAATGTGATGTGGCTGCATCATGACTATTCTCACTAGACTAATAATCTAGAAAATGTGAACTCAAATTCCACCATGATAGTTTGAGAAATTGAATTTTTTTTTACTGGAAATAAAAAGATGTTTTTAATAAAAATGAGAATGACAATGTCCGATCATTAAACACCTGATTGGTTTGCAATGTCCTGTTAGGACAGAATTCTGCCATTCTTACTCAGTCTGGTATATATGTGACACTAACAATGTTGATTTTTAAAAGCTCTCTAAAGTCTAGCAAGCCACCCAGATATACTGAAGGAAGCTAGAGGCCATCTAATGAGAGCAAGGCAAGCAATCTACATACAGACTGGGTAACACTAAGGAGAATAAATTCTTGGAATGTATTTGTGAAAGTTTTCTCAAACAGTTTTTTGAGGAACCAACTTGAGGACAGGCTATTTTAGACCTGGTATTCTGCAACGAGAAATAATTAATTAATAATCTCATTGTAAAGGAATGTTTGGGGAAGAGTGATCATAATATGGTAGCCAAAAACAGAAAATGTGGAATCCAGATTTGAAAGTTCGTCCTCTCTCCACAGAATCTGTCAGACCTACAGAGATTTTCTTTCATTTTCTGTTTTGTTTTAGATTCCAGTATCTGCATTGTTCTGCTTTCACTATAATATGGTAGAATTTTCCGTGAAGCTTAAACCCAAATCCAGGATCTTTAAACAAAGGAAATCACAGAAGTATGAGGGGCTGCGGTAGACTGGAGAATTATATTAAAAGGTAAGATAGTAGATAGGAAATGATTGGTATTTAAAAACTTAATACATGGTTTACAACAAATTTATATTCCTTTAAAGTACAAAAACCCAGCAGGTGAAGTGGTCTAACCATGGTTAACAAGAGATGTTAAGGATTCTATTACATCAAAGGAAGGAGGTCTATAAAGTTGTCAAGAAAAGTAGTAAGCCTGAGAATTGGGAGCATTTTAAAATTGAGCAAAGGAGAACCATGAACTTGATAAAGAAAGAGAAAATAAAATATGAAATGAAACCAACGAGGAACATTAAAAACAGGCTGGTGAGAAGGTTGATTGTCCGTGGGGGAGGTTAGATCTTGGGAGGGAACTTGGCACCTTGATCAGAAATCCCCTTCTTACTGTGATAATCCCCCTCCCTCTTCAGGCCCTTTTAATCACCTTTCTGCTCCACTCCCCCGTCTCCATCCTCCCTCTCAATGCTAATCTGTTCAATTATATCACTATCCCCCGCCCCACTCGCTATACTGACATCATCCTTCTCCACAGTGAACACAGATACAAAATATGCATTTAGTACCTCGCCTACATCTTCTCGCTCCACACACAGGTTGCCACGTTAGTCCCGAATGGATCCTACTCTTTCCCTGGTTATCCTCCAGCCCTTCATATACTTAGAAAAGTATATTAATTGGGCAGCACGGTAGCATAGTGGTTAGCACTGCAGCCTCACAGCTCCAGGAATCCGGGTTTGATTCCCGGCTCGGGTCACTGTCTGTGTGGAATTTGTACCTTCTCCCCGTGTCTGCGCGGGATTCCTCTGGGTACTCCAGTTTTCTCCCACCCTCCAAAGATGTGTGGGTTTGGTTGATTGGCCATGCTAAATTGCCCCTTAGTGTCCTGGGATGTGTAGGTTAGAGGGATTAGTGGGGCAAATATGTAAGGTTACGGGGATAGGGTCTGGGCAGGATTGTTGTCAGTGCAGACTTGATGGGCTGAATGGCCTCCTTCTGCGCTGTATGGTTTCTATGATTCAAAAGAACCTTGGAGTTTTCCTTTTTTTGGTCTGTTAGTTTTGTTTCATGTCCCCACTTTGCTCTCATAATTTTTTTAAGTACCTCCGTGCACTTTCTACCCCCTTGCATTTTCTATACTCCTCTAAGGCTTCTGCAGTTTTGAACCCCCTGTGTTTTCCATAAGCCTCCCTTTTGTACCTTCTCCAATCCGGTAAATGCTTTGACATCGATAGTTCTCTGGACTTGTTGGTCCCTCTCTTTACCGTTACAGGAACATGTTGGCCCTGTACTCTCGCCATTTCCTTTTTGAATGACTCCCACTGCTCTGATGTGGATTTTCCAACAAGTAGCTGCTCCCAGTCCACTTTGACCAGACCCTGTCTTGTCTTACTAAAATTGGCCCTCCCCCAATTCACAGCCTTTATTTCTAGCCCATCATTGTCCTTTTCCATAACTACCTTAAATCTTACTGACATATGGTCACTGCTACCAAAATGCTCCCCAACTGACATCTGTGCCACCTGCCCAGCTTCATTCCCTAAAATTAGTACCAGCCCCTCCCCTGTAGGACTTTGTACATAGAACCATAGAACATTACAGCACAGAAACAGGTCTTTTGGGCCTTCTTGGCTGTGCTGAACCATTTTTCTGCCTACGTTGGATGGAATTTAAAAATTCCGCACTCTCAAAGTCTTTCACACTTTGCTGATCCCACCTAATATTGGGGAAGTTGAAATTCCCAACTATTATTATTCTATTGTTTTTACACTTCTGAGATTTGCCTACATATCTGCTCCTCTATCGTTCCCCAACTGTTTCACATTGCAGAAGTCTGTGGGCTGGGATAAACGCGCCCGAAACTCTGCAGCTCCAATCGGCACTTCCAACTGCACATCTGTAGAAAAGAATGATCAAATGCTGCTCCCCTGCCACATCTCTCCCAGGATGTATAATGTCTCTCCCTGGCCCCCATATACATTACCGCACCCCCACTACGTTACTGACCCCCTTATCCCCCCCACCCCCCGCAACCCAGACCTGTCACCGGCTCCTCTCTCCTTCTCCCCCAACGATCTCAGGCAGAGTGGCTGCAGAACATCCTTCTCCGTCACTGATCTCAGGCAGAGTGGCAGCAGGTCCCCCGCCTCTTCCCCTCCACTGATCTCAAGCAGAGGACAATTGGATACTCAGTATCTACTTCCTCACTAATCGGACTTCTGTAGAGAATGTCTGTTTCGTGTCGATTCCAGATGGGCGAACGCAGTGCTAAAGGGGGGAGTGTCAGTAAGGTTGGGCATGTAGCAATGAAGTCAATTTAAATGCATGCAAGTGCATTTAAATGGCTGTTGTGCCCATTTCGGGCACAGTCCCGATCGTGGCCATTTTCGGGCCTTGGTAAACGGGGAACCAGGGCAGAGGCAGGCGCAGATGTGTTACTCGCCTCACACATGACTTTACCAAGTTTATGCAATGCTAAAATTGAGCCCCGTGGCTCTAAATGACCTAGAAAGCTATTCAGTTGAAGACCGATTTGGGATGGGCAATAAATGCTGGCCAGCCAGCAACACCCATATCCCACAAATGAATCTTCTCCCTGCCTTCAAGAGTGACTTGGTTTTTCTTCTATATTTGGCAGTGCACCTTCCCCTACTGAACCTCCGCTCCATATCCCATCACCTGTCAGAGTTTTTTAAGGCTATATCACAAGAACAATGGATAAGGGAGAATCTGTGGATGTGATATATTTTGGATTTTCAGAAACTTTTCAAGAAGGCCTCTCAGAGGGAGTTACAAAGTTAGAGCTCATGGGATTGTGGGAACTATGTTGGCATGGATTGAGGATCAGTTAGCAGATAGAAAACAAAGATATGGGGCAAAGGTATCATTCTCATGTTGGCAGGCTGTGACCAGTGGGCTACTGCAAGGATCAATGATTAGGCCCCAGCTCCTCACAATCTGTATCAAGGATTTGACCAAATGTCACATTTCCAAGTTTACTGATGAAGCAAGCAGAGCTGGGAAAGTTGGTTGTAGGGAGGATGCAAAGAGGCCTCAGGGTGAGTCAGATAGACTGCGTAAATGGATAAGAACATGGCAGATTGGATTTAATGTGAGTAACTATGGAGTTATCCACTTTGGTAGGAAAATAGGAATGCAGAGTATTTCTTAAATGGAGAGAGAGTGGGAAGTTTTTAGGTGTCCAGGTCATCTGTCCTGGTACTCCCATGCCAAGACTACAGTTAAGAAAGCCCACCAATTCCTCTACTTTCTCAGAAGATGAAGGAAATTTTGGCATGTCAGCTACGACTCTCACCAACTTTTACAGATGCACCATAGAAAGTATTCTTTCTGGTTGTATCACAGCTTGGTATGGCTCCTGCTCTGCCCAAGACCTCCAGAAGCTACAAAAGGTTGTGAACGTAGCCCAATCCATTATGCAAACCAGCCTCCTAGCCATTGACTCTGTCTACACTTCCCGCTGCCCCGGCAAAGCAGCCAGTATAATTAGCCTATGCATCCCAGACATTCTCTTTTCCACCTCATTCCATTGGGAAAATGATACAAATGTCTGAGGACACGTACCAACCGAATCAAAAACAGCTTCTTCCCTGCTGCCATTAGACTTTTCAATAGACCTACCTCGTATTAAGTTGTTCTTTCTCTACACCCTAGCTCTGACTGTAACACTGAATTCTGCACACTCTCATTTCCTTCTCTATGAACAGTATGCTTTGTCTGTATAGCATGCAAGAAACAATACTTGTCACTGTATATTAATATGTGACAATAATAAATCAAGTATCAATGTCTAAAGGGATTATGGGTGTCCTTGTTCATCAATCATTGAAAGCTAACAATCAGGTGCAGCAAGCAATTCGGAAGGTAAATTGTATGTTAGCCTTTGTTGTAGAGGGATTTGAGTCAAGGAGTAAGGAAGTCATGCTGAGTTGCTTAGTACCTTGGTGAGACCACACCTGGAGCATTGTGTGCAGATTTGGTCTCCTTACCTATGGAAAGATACACTGGCCATTGAGGGCGCAGTGAAGGTTCATCAGGCTATTAATCCTGGGGATTGTTGTATGAGGTCAGGGCACTGAACATGTATCCACTAGACTTTAGATGAACGAGGGGTGATCTCATTGAATGTGTGCAAGGTTCTTTCAAGGCCTAACAGGGTAAATAGAACTAGGGGACACAGTCACAGGATAAGCAATAGAACCTTTAGGATTGAGGTGGGAAGGAATTTCTTTAGCGAGACAGTACTGAAGCTTTGGAATTCTTGACCTCACAGGCTGTGAAGGCCCCATCATTAAGTGTATTCGAATCAGTGCTCGATGGATTTCCAAATTCCAGTGACAGCTAGGGATACGGGGATAGTGAAGGAAAATCATGTTGAGGTTGAAGGTCAGACATCATTTGGTTAATTGGTGGAGCAGGCTTGAGGGGCCGAATGGCCTACTCCTGTTCCTATTTTCTATTTTGCTATGAAACATTGCAGTGATTCCAGAAACCAACCATCACAGGGTGGTAAGAGGATAAAAGAAAGATTTTCATTTTCAACAATACCTTTCACAACCACAGAATACCCCAAACCCACCACAAAGAGTGAACACATTTCAACAGTGATAGATGTGATCTTACCACCTCATCCCCCCCATCAATCAGTGTGGTGAAGCAGGACAATAGCATGCAATGGTAAAAATCAGACTCACGCCCGATGTCAAACGGTTTGCTATCTTCCCAGACCCTTTTTACTGGCGCGCACTGCTATTGGGCAAGGAGCTTATTAGCATGAATTTGAATGGATTTTAACATCATTAGTGAGGTCGGCTGTTTCCTCCCTCCCAGAAGCTTCCTCATTTGCCAGCAAGAATCACTACTGCCCTGGGCACCATGGCCATTCTGGCAGGATGGGAGGCCATTGAAGCCCGCAGGTGGTAGGGGGCATGGCTAGACACTGCATATCATGCAGTGTCAGCCTGGCAGTGCCCACCTGGCACCCTGGCAGTGCCTGATTAGGCATCACAAGTGTGCACAAGATTAGGCAGTGCCAAGGGAGTGGGACCTAAGTGGCAGTGGGCCTGACTGGGGTTGGGGTTCAGACAGTGGGGGAGGAGGGAAAGCACAACTATGGGGGCCTAATACAGGGGGAACTCTTCTCCCTCCCAGAAGCTTCCGCACTCACCAGCGAGAATCACTACTGCCCTGGGCACCATGACCATTCTGGCAGGATTGGAGGCCATTGAAAGCCCCCAGGTGGTAGGGGGCATGGCTAGACACTGCCTATCATGCAGTGTCAGCCTGGCAGTGACAACCTGGCACCCTGGCAGTGCCTGATTAGGCATCACAAGTGTGCACAAGATTAGGCAGTGCCAAGGGAGTGGGACATAAGTGGCAGTGGGCCTGACTGGGGTTGGGGCTGAAATGGGGGGGAGGCGGGGGGGGAATGCACAACAATGGGGGCTTAATACAGGGGGAGCTCTGCAAGGGGGGGAGCGTCATGCAGGAATGACAAGCAGTGGGTGCGTGCCAGGATGGGCATGGTGGTGGCTGTGTTATGGAAGGGCTTGTTGGGGGTCTATCAGGGGACCCATCAGGAAGGTTTTGATGTCCTGATGCTGGCGACCTGTGTTGGTGTGACCATGCCATTGATGAGATGGGGTGGGGGGATGGTTGTCCAATATCTGTGGGGGGTTGGGGCTGGGGTGTGAAGAAGTCTCTTGGGAGAGTGGAGGAGCTCGGAATGGCCAGGGCAGTGGTGTCCAACTGCTCTGAGGTTGGCTTCACCAGCATCCTTAATGCTTACCCCACCCCCCCCCCCACTCCCCACCACCGCCCCATCAACCCCCACCCCACCATCCACCCAACCCCCTCCCTGCCCCCCAACCCCAACACCATAAAGCTCTCGGCTGTCAAAGGGATTGACAGAGCGCCGGATGATTGCAGAGACAAGCTCCCCCAAAACACCGGTGGCTCCCGTTTTCACACCGGCGCGACACTTGGAATTTTGAAGGGAAAATTCCAGCCAATGCCTTTGCTGGCAGCATTCCCTCAGTACCAGGGAGAGTCAGCCAAGATAGAGGGGGAGCAATGAGGGTTCTAATCCTGGAAATGGTGCGATTGTCGTAGGAGGCGGGATTGAGAAGGCCAGGCCTGTAATCATGAGACTTCAGAGGAATGTGAGGTGATCTCATTGAAAAGTACAAAGTCAGCCTGGATTTTAAAGTCTCAAATCCCCACCCTTCTGGCTCAGAGGCGAAGTTACTATCAACTGAGTCATGACAAATAAATACATCATATCAACAACTCCTACAATTTAAGAGTGGATAAATAAAATAAACAACTTTGCGCTCCATCACCTTCACATGGTATATGGTATACGACCGTGGTATTGTTTCTGTAAATACTGCTTGAGCAATAATGTGTCAAATACACACATTGTCGCAATGTCACACCAGGCAAAATAGCCTGTCACGTGGATCTCAGTCTTGTGGGGTGGAAGCGGGGGTGGGGTGTAGGGTTTCATGATCTTGGTGAGGTTGGCGCATTACAATTGGACTTAGTGCCCCTGCTGAATAAGGCTGGCAGGTTTCGGGAAGGAATGGTGAGGATGGGGAGATCGGCCAGGGCTCCTTGTGCCTAGGTTACGTCGAGGGGTGGGTTCAGGTGAGGGCAACGCCAGGGTTAGTTGTCCTGCCTCCGCTGTGCAATTCACTCATTGGTGAAGAGTGAGCACTTACACGCTTGAATTCCAGCAGGAGGAGGCCAGGAAAGAGGAATAGAAAGAGCCCACATCACAACAAATGGTGTGCAGGTAGAAATGAAGATAAGGAAGAAAAGGTGTGCTGACAGATAGAAAATAGAGTTGAGAACCAAGAGGAATACAGAGGGTTCAGGGTAGGGGGGAGGTGAAAAAGCAGAATACAGAAGCAAAGAGGGATTATGAGAAAAGAGTGGCAGCCAATATAAAGGGGAATCCTAAAGCCTTTTATAGGCACATAGATAGTAAAACAAGAAATAGGGCTAATTAGGAATCTAAAATGAATTTATATAAGGAGGCAGGTTTGGAGGGGGAGCGGTGAATAGCTGAAGTATTAATTTACATCTGCCTTTACCAAGGAGGCAGATGCTACCCAGGACATAGCCACAGAGAAAAATAATCTGTCACTAGGAAGTGTTCAATATTGATAAGGAGGTTGAATAGAACATAAGGACATAAGAAATAGGAGCAGGAGTAGGCCATCTAGCCCTTCGAGCCTGCCCCGCCATTCAATAAGATCATGGCTGATTTGAAGTGGATCAGTTCCACTTTCCCGCCTGCTCCCCATAACCCTTAATTCCCTTATCTATCAGAAATCTATCCACCCGTGCCTTAAAACATATTCAACAAATAGACTATCGGTACTGAACGTTGACAAGGCCCCAGGACCAGTTGCCATGTGTCCGAGGATAATAAAGGCAGCGAGAATGGAAATTGCTGGCCGCAAACTTCCAGTCTCCTCCAGACACAGGGGAGGTGCCAAAGGACTGGAAAATTGCCAATTTTGCACCCTTGCTTGGGAAAGGTGACAAGGGCAAGCCCAGCGATTACAGACCAGTCAATTTAACATGAGTGGTGGGGAAGCTTCTGGAAACAGTTATTCCTGAAAGAGTTAGAAGTTAAATGGGAAAATGTGAGTTGATTAGAAAGCGTCCAGTAAGAAGCCTCACAACACCAGGTTAAAGTTTATTTGGAATCACAAACTTCCGGAGCGGCGCTCCTTCATCAGGTGAGTGCCAGCATGGATTTCCAAAGGGGAAATGGTGTTTAATTAACTTGCTGTAGTTTTTTGAGGAGGTAACAGAAAGGGCCAATGAAGGTAATGCTGTTGATGTGGTGTACATGGACTTTCAGAAGGCATTTGATATAGTGCCACACAACAGACTTGTGAGAGAAGTTTTAGCTCATGGAATAAAAGGTACAGTAACAATGTGGATATAAAATTGGCTGAAAAATAGGGAGCAGAGAGTAATAGTCAATGGATATTTTTGGGGCTGGAGGAAGGTTTGTAGCGGTATTCCCCAGGGGATGGTAAAGGGACCTTTGCTTTTTCTGATATATATTAATATGTGTTGGTGTACAGGAGACAATTTCAAAGCTTGCGGATGACATGAAACTTAGAAGTATTGTAAACTGAAGAGAGCAGTGTTAAACTTCAGATGGACATTAACAAGTTGGAGAGGGCAGATGAAGTTCAATGCAGAGAAGTGTAAGGTGCTGCGTTTTGGTGGGAAGAACATGGGAACCTATGTAAGGAGTCGGAAAAGGGGGAAACGAGGATAAGAGCAAAAGACAGAAAGTGGAATAAGAAAAGTGACAGGTAGAGAAACTGAGAGAAAGAATCAAACAGGCCCACAGTGAGAAACAATGGGAAAGGGACAACAGGCGTTAACCAGACCAGCCTTAAGGCTTTGCAATTTAGTGCGTGGAGCATTTGCAATAAAGCAAATAGATGTAAACGGGATGATATAGTCAGGGTTAGGAGACACAGCTGCAGGGTGACCAGGGATGGGAACTGTATATTCAGTATTTAGGAAGGACGGACAAAAAGGAAAAGGTGGTGGACTTACATTGCTGATTAAAGAGGAAATCAGTGCAATACCGAGGGATATTAGCTCCGACAATGTGAAATCTGTGTGGGTAGAGCTGAGGAACACCAAGGAGCAATGGGGGTTGTATGTAGAGCCCCAAACTGTAGTGGTGATATTGGGAATGGCATTAAACAGGAAATTAGAGATGCATGTGATAAAGGAACTTATAGACTTATGGGTGACTTTAACCTGCTTATAGATTGGGCTAATCAAATTAGTAACAATACCATAGCGGAGGAATTCCTGGAGTGTGTACAGGATGGTTTTGTGGACGAATACATTAAGGAACCAACTAGAGGACAGGCCATCCCAGACTGGATATCGCAGTAAGAAAGGAGTAATTGGCAATCTAGGCCCTTTGGGGATGAGTGACCAGAATATATAGAATTCTTCATCAAGATATAGAGTGATGTAGTTGATTCTGAGATTAGTGTCCTGAATCTAAATAAAGTTAACTATGATGGTATAGGCTGTGAGTTGGCTATGATGGATTGGGAGACGTTAGTTAAACGGATGATCAATGTCTTCCACTCAGAATCACATGTGGATTGTGATGTCAAATGCAAAATACTACAGATGAAGGAAATAAAAACAGAAAATGCTGGAAATACTCAGCATCTGTGAAGAGAGAAACAGAGTCAATGTTTCAGGTCAAGGAAGACCCTTCCACCTTTTGATGAAAATTCCTCATCGAGCTGGCAGGTTGGATTTAATGGAGGTCATAGGCCACTCTCTGACAGGAATCCGGTATCACCTCCCTTGGGGAAGGCCCACCAAATTTAATGTCATTCAGGCACTTAACTGGACAGCAGCGGGCTTTTCCTGGGATCAAGGACCCCGGGGCAGAAGTCCATCCTGCTGAGCTGGCCAATCAGAGTACAGCAGCTTTGTTGAATGGAAGGGTCATGTAGGGAGAAGGTCAGTAGGCGGGAGGAGGGTGGGAGGGAAGTGGTAGGGTTCGATGGCTGTCTCCAATATGGGAACTATGGAAGTCCAGGATTGTCACTGGATCCCAGGCCTTGGTGTGTGATGGCGGGGTGGGGGAGTGAGTGAGTGGTTTGTGCGATGGAGGTGTTGGTAGCAAGGGCAAAGGGGTGCAGGCACTCAGAGGGCCTCCTCCCCAGTGCCATCCCTCTATCAATCAGTGAGTGACATTTGAACAAGGGACACACCATCCTGAGAGCTCACAATCAAACCTTCATGGCAGGACACTGAAGTTAATTGGGGGAGTCTGTTGGCAGGCAAAGGGACGGCTGGTAAGTGGGAGGCTTTCAAAAGTGTGTTAACCAGGGTTCAGGATAAGCACATTCCTTTTAAAGTGAAGGGCAAGGCTGGTAGAAGTAGGGAAGCCTGGATAACTCAAGATATTGAGGCCTTGGTCGAGAAGAAGAAAGGGGCACATGACATGCATAGGCAACTGGGATCAAGTTGATCCCTTGAAGAGTACAGGGGATATAGGAATAGAGTTAAGAGAGAAATCAAGAGGGCAAAAAGGGGACAAGAGATTGCTTTGCAGATAATCAAAGGAGAATCCAAAGAGCTGCTACAAATACGTAAAGGGCAAAAGAGTAACTACGGAGAGAATAGGACCTCTTAAGGATCAACAAGGTCATCAATAAGATCCTCAAGAAATGGATGAGATCCTAAATAAACATTTCTCATCAGTATTCACTTTTGGGAAAGGCATAGGTGTGAGGGAACTTCAAGAAATAAATAGTGATGTCTTGAAGAGTGTACATATTACAGAGAAGGGAGTGCTGGAAATCTTAAAGTGCATCAATGTAGATAAATCCTTAGGACCTGATAGAGTATATCCCAGGACACTGTGGGAGGCTAGGGAGGAAATCATAAGTCCCCTAGCAGAGGTATTTGAATCATCGATAGTCACAGGTGAGGTGCCTGAAGATTGGAGGGTGGCAAATGTTGTGCCTTTGTTTAAGAAGGGCTGCAGGGAAAAGCCTGGGAACTACAGGCCAGTGAGCCTCCGTTAATGGTAGGGTGTTGGGGAAAGTTAAAAAAACAAAGAGACCTAGGGGTACATGTTCATAGCCCCTTGAAAGTGGAGTCACAGGTGGACAGAGTGGTGAAGAAGGCATTCGGCATGCTTGGTTTCATCGGTCAGAACATTGAATATAGGAATTGGGACATCTTGTTGAAGTTGTACAAGACATTGGTAAGGTCACACTTGCAATACTGCGTACAGTTCTGATCACCCTGTTATAAAAAGTATATTATTGAACTAGAAGGAGTGCAGAAAAGATTTACAAGGATGCTACCGGGTCTTGATGTTTTGAGTTATAAGTAGAGGCTGGATAGACTGGGACTTTTTTCCGTAGAGCGTAGGAGGCTGAGGGGTGATCTTATAGAGGTCTATAAAATAATGAGGGGCATAGATCAGCTAGGTAGTCAATACCTTTTCCCAAAGATAGGGGATTCTAAAACTAGAGGGCATAGGTTTAAGGTGAGAAGAGAGAGATACAAAAGGGTCCAGAGGGACAATTTTTTCACGCAGAGGGTGGTGAGTGTCTGGAACAAGCTGCCCGAGGTAGTAGTAGAAGCGGGTACAAGTTTGTCTTTTAAAAAGCATTCAGACAGTTACATGGGTAAGATGGGTATAAAGGAAGATGGGCCAAATGAAGGCAATTAGGACCGGATTAGTAGAAAAAACTGGGTGGCATGGACAAGTTGGGCTGAAGAGCCTGTTCCCATGCTGTAAACCTCTACGACTCTATTACATCTGCTGGTCACTGGATTAATACCCGTAGTGAAGGGTTGAGGACCTTAAATGGGCATTAATTGATCAGCTAAGGGCCTGACATGGAGGGCAGACCTTTCTGAGTCCTGGCACTCTGAGTGGAGGCTAGAATGTGGGGGTTCTCCACTCACCAACCTCCCACCCAATTAAATAACCCCACCACCAAACTCACCCTGAGGGTGGGCATTAAATTCAACCTGTTAACTATTTCCCTGTCCAGGTGCATCCTGAATTCCTGTGTATTTCTGAAACTTTCTGCAGAGTTCTAATGTCTGAGTTCAGGATACACTGACTGTGTGTGTTTGTGTGTGTGTGTGTGTGTGTGTGTGTGTGTGTGCACCTGTCTGTCTGTGTGTCTGTGGGCCTATATATGTGCCTGTGTGTGCACCTGTGTTTTTGTTTGTCTGTGTTTTGTGTGTGTCCATGCGTGTGTATGTGTTACATGTTTGTTTGTCTTTCTGCATATGCGTATGTATGTGTGTGTTTGTGTGTGTGTCTGTGTGTCTTTGTGAGTGCTCATCTGTGTTTGTGTGTCCATGTGCGTGGCTGTGTATCTATGTAGCATGTGTGCATCTGTATGTCTGTGTGTCTTTGTGAATTTGTGAGTGAGTGTGTGTGTCAGTGTGTGTGCCTGTGCGAGTGTGTGTGTGTCTTTGTGAGTGAGTGTGTGTCAGTGCCTGTGTGAGTGTGTTTGTGTATGATATGAGTGTGTGTGTGTGTGTGTGTGTGTGTGTGTGTGTGTGTGTGTGTGTGTGTGTGTGTGTGTGTGTGTGTGTGTGTGTCTGTGCCTGTGTGAGTGCGTGTGTGAAAAGCAAAGACTTCAACAACACCTTTCACAATTTCAGCCAATGAAGTAGTTTTGAATTGCAATCACTGTTATAATGCAGGAAACTCAACATCTATTTTCAGTATAAAATTAACATTTATTTATTAGTGTCACAAGTAGACTTACGCTGCAAGTAAGTTATTGTGAAAATCCCCTAGTCACCACACTCCAGCTACACAAGGAAGAATTCAACATGGCCAATGCCCCTAGCCAGCACATCTTCTGGACTGTGGGAGGCAACTGGAACACCTGGAGGAAACCCACGCAGACATGGGGAGAACGTGCAGACTCCGCGCAGACAGTGACCCAAGCCAGGAAGCAAACCTGGTCTCTGTGAGGCAGCGGTGCTAATCACTGTGCCAACGTGCCACATACATTTTATGCACAGCAAGCTCCCACAAACAGCAATAGATGATAATCTGACAATCTGTTTTTGTGCAATGTTGGTTGAGGGATAAACATTGTCTCAGGACAGAGGGAATAACATCGCTTTATCCTTTAATCGTGATCACGGAATCTTTTACGTCCACCTGGGAATGGACAGGGCTTTAGATACTGAGAGAGTACACCAGACATAAAAACATAAGAACATAAGAAATAGGAGCAGGAGTACTCAGCCTGGACTCTCAGTCTATGCACTGGGACGTGAGTCTATATTCTACTGAATTCAGAAGTGAGATTGCTGCGCACTGAGATAAGACATGGGCATATCCTCAGACAGTGCATGGTCTAAGGTGATAGAACTGACTGAATAGAGCAGGAATGTTCCAGAAGTTCCCAGCAATAGCTCAACTTTCAAAATCTCCGTAGCATTAGATAAGGGGAAATGAGACAAAAGCTTTAATTCACTGTCTATTTCTATAGGGCAGTTCAGGGTTAACAGCACTGAGACCAACTGACAGCAAGGATAAACGTCTAAAAATAATCTGTGGTTCGGAGGCCGTCAAACTTTGAGTATTTTCACACTGTGACTTTAAAGCACATTGCCAAGGACAACTGCAACTGGCTGAAAAAGTGCCAACTCTCAAATACAAGAGAGTTCAACAATGAGACCTTGTTTTAAGCTCATTCTGAGATACTGAATACAGTGGAACGGGATTTACTTGCTCTGCTCCTAAGACCAAAAAAAACTAGGAGCAGGAGGAGGCCATTCAGCCCCTCGAGCCTGCTCTGCCATACAAAACGACCATGGCTGATTTCAACTCAGCCTCAACTCCACTTTCCTGCCCGTTCACCGTCACCCTTCAAGCCCTTACTCATTAAAAATCTGTCCACCTCTTCATTAAATTTATTCAATGTCCTGGCATCCACCGCACCCTGGGGTTGGGAATTCCACGGACTCTTGACCCTTTGAGAGACGTAATCTCTCCTCATCTTTGTTTTAAATCTACACACCCCTTATCCTAACACTGTGACCTCTCATTCTAGATTGCCCCACAAGAGGAAACATTCTCTCCACCTCTGCTTTGTCAATTCCCCTTTTCATCTTGTGCACCTCAATTAGATCTTCTAAGCTCCAGGGAATATCGGACTAAACTAGCCAATCTCTCTTAGTAAAACAAACCCCCCGACTCTGGAATCAATCTAGTGAACCTTCCCTGAACCACCTCCAATGCAACAGCGTCCATCCTCGAGTAAGGGGACCAAAGCTGTCCTCAGTACTCCAGGCGCAATCTCATCATTGCCTAGTATAGCTCCAGCAATCCTTCCTTACTTTTATGCTCTATTCCTTTAATAATAAGTGCCAAAGTTCTATTTGCTTTCCTTAGTACCCACTGTACCTGCATACTATCTTTTTGCAACTTCTGCACAAGGACACCCAGTTCCCTCTGCACCAAAGCACCCACCCAAAATTGCCTCCTTATCTCTATCCTCATTCTTTTGCCTGTCATATTAAATATGTGACTCTTATTACCAGTTCTTTTGTCATAAGATATAAGAACATTTTGAGCACCTGTGATAATTCTCCCCTTAATTATTCCCAACTTTGAGATGAACATACTCAGCCACTCCAGTCTGCCCACATAACTCTGATCTCTGAGAAATCCCAGTCAGTGTGAGTTCCACATCTGACTGCACCCCTCAGGGAGGAGGTATTGGTTTGGGAACAGGTGCAGTGTGGATTCACCAGAAGGAACGGCTTGAATTACGAACACTTTTCCCATCAAGAGGACAAAGGAAAGTCCCTCCTCTAATTAATATCTGGAACACTCTGAAGGAAAAACAACTTATGCTGACATCTTTATGTATTTACATAACTGCTTTAAAACAATAAAATGCACCAAAATGTTTCACAGGAACATTAAAAAGCAAATTCTGAAATCAAACCACATCTGAAGAGTGGTGAATCTGTGGAACTCTTTGCCACAGAACGCTGTGGGGGCCAGGTCATTGAGTGTCTTTAAGACAGAGATAGATAGGTTCTTGATTAAAGTAAAGTTTATTTTTAAGGCAATGAAGGTACTGTGAAAATTTCCTAGAAGCCACAGGTCAGCGGCCTGTTCGAGCCAATGCAGGTCTTTCAGAATGTGGGAGGAGACAGGAGCACACAGTGGAAACCCACATAGACATGGGGACAACATTGCAAACTCCACACAGACGGTGACCCAAGCCAAGAATCGAATCCGGGTCCCTGGCGCTGCGAGGCAACAGTGCTAATCACTGTGCTACCGTGCTGCCCCATAATAAAGGGATCAGCGGTTATGAGGAAAAGGCAGCTGAATGGGGATGAGAAAAATATCAGCCATGATTGAATGGCAGAGGAAACTCGATGGGCCGAGTGGCTTAATTCTGCTTCTATGTCTTATGGTCTTACAGGAGATATTAGGGTAAGAGGCCAAAAGCTTGGTCAAATAGGTAGATCTTAAGGAACAGAGAGAAGTGCAGAGCTGGAGAGAGATTTTTGGAGAGGATTCCAGAGCTTAGGGCCCAGATAACAAAAGGCACAACTGCCAATGATGCTGTGATTAAAATTGGGGATGCTAGACACCAGAATTTGATGAGCATGAGTATCTCGAAGGATTGTGGAAGTGGAGGAGGTTCCAGAAGGATTTGAAAGTAGGGATGCAAATGTTAAGTTTATTTATTTAAGTGTCACAAGTAGGCTTACATTAACACTGCAATGAAGTTACTATGAAAATCCCTTAGTCGCCACATCTGGCGCCAGTTTGGATACATTGAGAGAGAATTTAGCACAGCCAATGCACCTAACCAGCACGTCTTTCGGGTGGTGGGAGGAAACTGGAGCATCCAGAGGAAACCCACACAGACACGGGGAGAATGTGCCAACTCCACTCATCTTGCCAAACCATAAGCCAGTAATAATCAATGAGAATGGGATTGGAAGGTGACAGATGAATGGTGTAAGGAAGGACTTGGGCAGCAGTGTTTTGGGTAAAAAATGGCTTCAGTGGAACAGCAAACTCTTGGAATCAATAACAAGTTTGAGCTGAGTAATCAGGGTGTGTTTGGAACTACAGTGGTTAACATCTCCAGTTAGACAGCACAGGAAACATCTCGAAAGCTTGTCACAGTATCCTGACAACAGATTTCAGTTTCCTGAACAGGTTTCGTTTATAATGCACTTCGAAAATTCAAGTCTAGCTGGCTAGCATTTATTACAGTAAGAAGTCTCACAACACCAGATTAAAGTCCAACAGGTTTATTTGGTTCAAAAGCCAGTTGCTTTCAAAGCGCTGCCCCTTCCTGATGAAGGAGCAATGCTTTGAAAGCTAATGGCTTTTGCTAACAAAAAAACCCGTTGGACTTTATCCTGGCGTTGTGAGACTTCTTTACTGTGTTTACCCCAGTCCAATGCCGGCATCTCCACATCATAGCAATTATTACCCATTCTTAATTGCCCTTGTGGAGTTGGTGGTGTGCTACATACTTGAATGCAATTGAGTGACTTACTAGGCTACTTGCTATGGGTCTGGAGTCACATGTAGACCAGACCAGGCAGATTTCCTTCCCTAAAGGGGCATTAGTGAACCAGATGGGTTTTTATGATAATTTGTTTTTATTCATTTGTGGGACATGGGCTTTTCTGGCTGTCAAACATTTATTGCCCATCCCTTGTTGTCCTTGAAACTGAGTAGCTTGCTTGGCCATTTCAGAGTGTCAACCACATTGCTGTGGCTCTGGAGTCACATGTAGGCCAGATCAGGTAAGGACAGCAGATTTCCTTCCCTAAGAACATTGGTGAACTGAATGGGTTTTCTGACAATTGACAATGGTTTCATAATCATCATAGATTCTTAATTCCAAATTTGTTTTAATTGAATTCAAATTCCACCATCTGCCGTGGTGGGATTCGAACCCCAGATCTCCAGAACATTAGCTAAATCTGGATTAATAGTTAGCGACAGTACCACTCGGCCATCACCTCCACTGATGAGAGTTTCAGCATTACTGAGAGTCGATTGTGGTGGGATTTGAACGCACGGTCCCAGAACTGTAGCCTGGGTTTCTAGATTATGAGTCCAGTGATGTTCCCATTATACCACCATCTCCCCTTCATTAGCTCATTAGTGAACCAGATAAGCTTTTACAACAATCCATATAGGTTCACAATCACCATTCCTGACACCAAACCTTCGTTCTAATTTTATTTATTTAGTTGAATTTGAATTCCCCACTAATGTGATCAGATTTGAACTCACGACTCCAGGTCATTAGCTCAGGTGGTTGGGTTGGTTATTAGCCCAGCGACATAACCGTTCGACTAATGTACCTCAGAGGGCAGCAGGTAACCAACCTCGAAAATCATTCCACAAGTTGTGTAAGGGAATGAGCATGAGCAAGAGATTCAACTCAAAGCTTTGTGTTTTTCTCAGTATTGGAACAGGAATGATTATAGGGCATCAATACTGTCAACAAATGTGCGCTATTGTATAAACAGGGTGCTTTGTTTTGTGAAGCATGTCATCTTTTACTGACCTTCAATGTGTATTTATTCGAGCTACTGGCTTGACTCTGATGGTTATTTTTAAAATAAATCAATCACAGACTCTGACCTCCCGAGGGGGTCTATAGATTGCAGTGGAGAAGGTACAGAGGGCAGAAGGGTAGTTCATTGGAGCTTTGCCTGGCAGCTCTGAGTGAGGCACTGACGGGCAGCATGGTGGCACAGTGGTTAGCACTGCTGCCTCACAGCTCCAGAGGGACCTATGTTCAATTCCTGGCTTAGTCACTGTCTGTGTGGAGTTTGCATGTTCTCCCCTTGTCTGCATGGGTTTCTTCCAGCTGTTCCGGTTTCCTCCCAAAAACGTGTGGCTTAGGTGCATTAGCCATGCTAACTTGCCCCTTAGTATCCTGGGATGTGTAGGTTAGAGGGATTAGTGGAGTAAATATGTGAGGTTAGAGGGATAGGGTCTGGGTGGGATGGTTGTCAGTGCAGACTTGATGGGCCAAATGGCCTCCTTCTGCGCTGTAGGGATTCTATGGTTTTGATGATTTTCTCGGTTTCATTGAGCAAGACAGATCAACCAATGGCCCCAATTCTCTCCCCTCTGTGCGTAGGGTCGCCAATGCTCCAGGATGGCCCTGGAGTCTCCAGGAATCATTGGTTCATCTCCAGGAGACTGGATGTGAGGAACAACCAGGAGTAAAGTCTGAAGAGCATGAAGGCTCTCCATGTTGAGTTATTGGAGTTGGTGTGGGATGAGTTCGGGTGGGAAGAAATGCTGGGATTGGTAAGAAAAGTTATTTGATTGACAGTTAAGAATTATCCAATCAGGTAATGAAGCTACTCACTTTCCTATTATGCTAGGAGGTCAATCGACCTATAGCTTGTGTTTGGGGGTGGGGCTCCACCAGGATGGAAGGAGCGTGGCAGGAGTGGGTGGAGTCTGGATTGAAATGTGCAGAAATACCTCTAACCTGAGTTGGTGACTCTCTCCAGGTCAGTCTTAATTTGTGGATTACACAAAGGGTTAATACATCTATCCTCTGGTTCCAATGTACCTTTCTGCTATTTAATATTGAGCCACTCCCAGGTTGGATGGTTGAACTATATGGGATTGTGGAAGATAGGGATTCAGTAGAATGGGCCTACTTAGCCCAGAGTTTGGAATAATGAGAGGTGATCTCATTGAAACACATTAAGTCCTTGAGGGACAAACAAAAACAGAAAATGCAGGAAAATCTCAGCAGGTCTGACAGCATCTGTGAGGAGAGAATAAAGCCAATGTTTCCAGTCTAGATGACCCTTTGTCAGAGCTTTGTCTCTCATTGGCTCCATTCCATTCTCTCTCCACAGACACCATCAGACCTGCTGAGATTTTCCAGCAATTTCTTTTTTTATTTCAGATTCCAGCATCCACAGGATTTTGCTTTTATCTTAAAGGTCTTAAGGGCATTGGCAAGGTTGCTGCTGAGAGATTGGTTCATCCTGGAAGGAAATCTAGAACAAGAGGACGCAGTCTCAGGGTAAAGGGTCGGCCGTTTAAGACAGAATTTGGAGAGAATGTCTTCAGTCAGATGGTTGTAAATCCTTGGGGTTCTCAGCCCCAAAGAATTGTGGATTCTGAACTGATGTGCTTTTTCAAGACATTTTTTGCACTGAGGTTATCGAGAGATGCAGGGATTGAATGGAAAATGAAAAAGAAAGGCCATGATCTTATCGAATGCTGGCACAGATTGGAAGGGCCGAATGGGCTACTTCTGCTTCTATTTTTTGTCTTCATGTTTTCATCAGCAATGTCTCACCACCCTGACTGTCACTGATTCTTGGACAAGCACTGACAAAGAGACACAAGGCTGTCCAAAGAGAGTAAAGTTCAAAATGTATTTATTAGTGTCACAAGTAAGCTTATATTAACACTGCAATGAAGTTATTGTGAAAATCCCCTAGTCGCCACACTCCGGTGCCTGTTCGGGTACACTGATGGAGAATTTTAGCACGGTCAATGTGTCTAACCAGCACGTCTTTCAGACTGTGGGAGGAAAAACCGGAGCATCCGGAGGAAACCCACGCCAACATGGGGACAACATGCAAACTCCACACAGACAGTGATCCAAACCGGGAATTGACCCTGGGTCCCTGAGGCTGTGAAGCAGCAGTGCTAGCCACTGCGCCACCATGCTGTCCAATGTACCATTGTTTGATACAATTGAGCGTTCTGCTGCAGATTGCCTTCGAAGAATTAATTGGGATTGAGGTAGCAGTGCGGGAGATGTGGAGAATTTGTGCAGAACACAGTAATCCCAGAAACTTTACAGTAAATGGTGGAATCTCGATCAACTGCAGCTGAAAGTTGTTGAGCTGGAGTCAGGGTAGGACATCAGGATCGGGGGCAGGATCACCACACCTCAGGCTAGGGGCAAGGTTGAGAAGGTGGGGCCTTAGTAAATAACTTCAGCCAGTACGGGAATTGAACCCATGCTGTTGGCATCGTTCTGCATCACAAACCAACTGTCCAGCCAACCGAGCTAACTGACTCCCCGATGGTGGCTGTAAGAGCTTCATGACCACTATTCTGAAGAGGAATCAATCCCTACTGTACAGCAGGAAGCCATTTGGCCCATTGAGACTGCAACGAATCCCATCAAGGCTCTATTCCTGTAACCCCAAGCATTAACCCTGCTGATTCCCCTGACCAGAGGGTCAATTTAACATGGCCAATCCTAACCAGCACATCTTTGGAGTGTGGGAGGAAACTGGAGCACCTGAAGGAAACTCACACAGACACGAGGAGAATGTGCAAACTCCACACAGACAGTGACCCAAGCCGGGAATTGAACCCAAGGCCCCAGCGCAGCGAGGCAACCGTGCTAACCGCTGTGCCACCGTCCTGCCCATAAGTGGGGTTGTTCTTGCCATTGTTCTGACCAATATTTATCACACAACCAACATCGTTGGGTGCGGCACAATGGCACAGTGGTTAGCACTGCTGCCTCACAGTGTCAGGGACCCAGGTTCAATTCTGGCCTTGGGTCACTGTCTGTGTGGAGTTTGCACGTTCTCCCTGTGTCTGTGTGGGTTTCTTCCAGGTGCTCCGGTTTCCTCCCACAAGATGTGCGGGTTTTAGTTGATTGGCCATGCTAAATTAACCCTAGTGTTGGTGGATTAGCAGGGTAAACAGAAGGATTGCAGGAATGGGGCCTGGGTGGGATTGTAGTCAGTGCAGACATGGTGGGCCGAATGGCCTCCTTCTGCACTGTAGTGATTCTATGATCATTAAAACAGATGATCTGATCATTGTCACACTGCTGTTTTTTGTGGTATCTTGCTGTGCGTAAATTGTTTGTTGTGTTTCTTATGTTGAAACGCGTCAGGAAGTGTAGCATTGGCTGCAAAGTGTTTTGAGGTGATCTGAGCTTGGGGAAGGCACGAGAATCACAGGTTTTGGTTCTTTCGCAGATGTAAGCTTATTTGTTGCCTTGCCTGTGTTTTGCACTCAGGTCTTGCAGTCCAGCAAAGGGTTAATTCTCTGAAACTGTGAGGCTGTGTCTGGGGTTGGGTGAAGGGGGTGTAAGTATGGTGAAAGTTTTGGGGGGGGGTGGGGGATGGGAGCTTCCTGTTACAGTCGTCTAACCAGTGAGAATCTCTGGTCTAAATAATCAGAAAACCACAGAACAAGTTGTACTGATGAGTGGGGCGCCAACGTGAGTTATTTAAACCCTTGCAGGTGGCAGGAAGTAGATAGGCCTATTTAAACATCAGCCTACTGAGGTTTAAAGGGACAGGCGGAGTAGGCGACAGTAATCAGGGCACAGCCAATCAGGGCCTTTAAGCAGTGCTCCGGCCAATAGGATTCCGAGGAAAGTCAGCTTAGCAACAGGGCTTTTGGCATGCCTAGCCAATGGCGTGTGTACTTGTCGACTCACTGATTCAGCGCTGCATGCAACTCTGAGCAAGAGCGAGATGAGAACATCAGATAATAAGGCAACTTCCTCAGCCCTTTAAACAGAAGCCGATTACAATGGGGGGATTTTTCAGTTTATTGTGTATGTGTGAGAGAGAGACAGAGCAAAGTATCAGTGGCAACACAAAACCTCACATCGCCTGATCCAGTCACAAGTTCCCTAACCCTACAGATGTGGTATTTTTTAAAGCGTGACCTTAAGTTTTTATTTATATCCACTCCACCTTTCCCTCCTACACAGATAACAGGGAGGTGTTGAGTTGTATTTTGAATGGAAGGGAGGTGAGGGCTGATGGGGGTGGGGAGATGGTGGGGGCAGAGTGGAAGTTCTCCAATGCCTTATTCTGATGATCCATTCCCTTCGCTTGAGAGCGTTAAGAGGTCATTTAACTCCGGCGGGCATCGCACTGTCGCTCGTTCTTGCCACCTAATTGGGAGTCCTGATTCCGTCAGCTCCACAAGATGCAGCGAGAATTCTCCAAGGCTCCTTCCAAACCGTATACAAGAACGAAAGCAGCAGATACCCGGAAACACCTCCAGCTGGAAGTTCCCCCCCGCAAGCCACTCACCATCTTGACCTTGAAATATATCGATTTTCCTTCGCTGTCGCTGGGTCAAAATGCTGGAACTTTCTAACTGCGCTGTGGGTGTACCTACACCGCATGGGTTGCAGCAGTTTGGGTTCAAGAAAGTTCACTGCCATCTTCTCAAGGAGTTCAGGAGGAGCAATAAATGCGGCACCCGCATTGCCATAGATAAAAGAAAACTCGCGAGAAACAGCTGATACCTCCTGCCACAGTTGATGATCAGGTTGAGATCACGGGACTGGCCAGAGTAAGCCACTGGCAAACGCTAAAGGAATTGTTGGTCATGCCAATTGTTTAGTGGGCCAGTCTTTTAGCTGGAAATGCTTGCTGCAATTTTAAGTGATATAAATTAGAATGTCCAATTTTAAAGGAAGTGTAGGATTGGAAGAACAGGCAGGATTCCATATTCAAAGAACCCTACAGTGCAGAAAGAGGCCCTTCGGCCCATCGAGTCGGCACCGAACACAATCCCACCCAGGCCCTAACCCAGATCACTGCATATTATTCCCACTATTCCTTCTAACCTACACATCCCTGGATACTAAGGGGCAATTTCTTAGCATGGCCAATCAACCTAACCCGCACATCTTTGGACTGTGGGAGGAAACCCACGCAGACACGAGGAGAATGTGTAGACTCCACACAGACAGTGACCTGAGCCAAGAATCAAACCCAGGACCCTGGAGCTGTGAAGCAGCAGTGCTAACCACTGTGCTACCATGCCACCCATGCAAGTCTTTGAGTACAGCAGGACAATTGAGAAGATGGTTAACAAAATCTGATGGGATCTTTCGCTTTTTTGAAGTGTGACTAATTCTGGGCATCACAGATTCAGAGTGTTCACATTAAGGCCGAGGCAGGTAGAGTCCTGAGCAACAAGAAACCAAATGTTATTAGAAGACTGGCGTTGAAGCCACAGTGGATCAGGCATGATTGTATTTAACGGCAGGGAAGATCTGAGGACCTTCTGGAAGTTCCCCTCCATGCCACTCACCATCCTGACTTGGAAATATATCGGCCGTTCCCTCACTGTCGCCAGGTCAAAATGCTGGAACCCCCTCTCTAACAGCACATGGACTGGCAATGGTTCAGGTTCAATGGTTCACCTCCACCTTCTCAAGGAGTTCAGGAGGGGCACTAAATGCTACGGCCCGTTCCTGCGCCTAATTTGCGTGTTTATATGTAAGAAGGATGCCAAGACTTCAGAGAGGGTGCAGAGGAGATGCACTCAAATGGTCTCCAGGATAAAGGACTTCAGTTATGTGGAGAAGCTGGAAATTGGGGTTGTTCTCCTTAGAGCAGAGAAGGTTAAGGGGGGAATTTAATGGAGGTGTTCAGAATGATGTGGACTTGTGCTAGAGTAGATGGAGTGCAAGTGTAATAATTGGCTGGGGGGGTCAGTAACTGGAGATTTGATATAATTGGTAAAATCTTCAGTTTGGAAATGAGGAGTGTTTTTAACCAGCAAGTGGCTGTAATCTGGAACGCGCTGCTGGAAAGGGCAGTGGAAGCAGATTCAATAATAACCTCAAAAAGGAAGTTTGGTAAATACTTGGGGAAAAGAAAACTGCAGTGCCCAGGAGAGAGAACAAGAGTTTGAGATTAATTGGATAACTCTTTCAAAAAGCTAGTACAAGCACGATGGGCTGAATAGTTTCCTCTCTGTTGGAATGTCTTTCATTCTTACTGCTCTTACTATAGGTAGGAAAACTCTGGAAGATACTGACACCAGTGCTAATTGATCTGAGTTCTCAGCTCCCTGGCTTCGCCTTCCTTCATTTTGTGTCTCTTCTGGATCTGGTGACGGATAAAAGTGGTTGCACTTTACAACAAGCAAGAACAGCCTGTCAATGTTCCTCTCCCACACACCCAAAGCCACTCCGCAGGCGGTTATGGCATTATCCTTACATCAAGTCTAAATGCCACAGACACAAAGACACAGCACCAAGTCAGACACATTGTTTGGTCAAATAGTTTTGCATCAAATTCGGGTTTGTAATGAGTTCCGCAGTGCATGAATTGGCATCACAGACTTTGGTTCTTTGAAGATCAGCGCTGCAAAACCCTTGCAGATTTACCTTCTAATACCCCCCGCCCCAAACCTGCCCCAGTCTTGTGTTCTATCTTCACTTTGTTCTTGCTGAACATCTCAGGGTTGGAATTTCATGCCTGCCCCACTGTCCCAGGGGGCGTCTTGTTGCCACGCCCTTTTTCCTCACATCTCATGCATCATTTTCTGTTCAATCATTTCGATTGATTTCTGTGGACTCTTGCTATGTACAAATTGCCGTCTTTCCTACACTACAGTAACGACTACACTTCAGAAGGGTATTCAATTGGCTGTCAGATGTTGCAGGATGTCCTGAGATATAGATATAAGTCCTCCTTTCCTTCTCTCATCAGTTTGTTGAGAGATACCTGCATGAGAAGAACAAGGTGATAATGGCCTGTGCTAGGTTGACGCACAGAAGCACATCTCTTATTCCAACACAGCAGGAGGCAACTGTACATGAAACTGTGACACAGTTCAGCACAGGAAGGGTGTGGTTGAGTCACACAGGCCAAGGCAAGCCTTTGTGGATGGTGTATTGTTACACACAATCATGAAGGAGTGCATTCAGTTATAAAGAGAGCCTTTAAGTCAGCGCCCATGGTAATATGAACGTGCAGTTTTGTTTAAAATGGGGGATATTTGGGGAAAGAATCTGAGAAAGCTCGGGCACCTCTGAGGATCAATGGTCAACATAAAAGATCCCACTGCACTTTCCAAAGACAAGGAGGGGAGTTCTCCCAGATATCTTGTGGCATATATTTATTGCTCCCCCAGAACCTAAACCATAGAATCCCTACAGTAAAGAAGGAGGCCATTTGGCCCATCAAGTCTGTAGTGACCACAATCCCACCCTAGCCCCACACATTTACCCTGCAAATCCTTCTGACATTAGAGTCAATTTAGCATGGCCAATCCACCTAACCTGCACATCTTTTGGACCGTGGGAGGAAACTGGAGCGCACAGACGCAACCCACGCAGACATGGGGAGAAAGTGCGAACTCCACACTGGCAGTGGTGACCCGAGGCTGGAAATGAGCCTGGGTCCCCTGCACTGTGAGGCAGAGACTCAGCGCAACAGACTATCTGACCATTGCTTTTTGTGGTATCTTACTATGTGCAAATTGGTTCCCGTATATTGTCCGTTATGCGATTACGCATTAGAGAATACCTCATGCGCTGGAAGGCACTTCAATTTCCTGAAACAAGGAAAGGCACTTTAGAAAATGCAAGTACATTCTTTCCCTCTTCACAAGATGGACACTCAGTCCGCCAGACTGAAGTCCAAACTTTGATGAGAACTGTGAACCCTTCCCATGCACTTCCATGGAATGACCTTTAACATAACTGACATTTAGCAGCTGTCAGGGGTATACACCAGGGGGCTGTGCACTTACCCCAAGGGGCCCAGAGTGCAACCTCTTAGGAACATTCACTCTCTGCCTCCTCCCTCAGAGCTACACAAAGAGGAGGCGCCAAAAGACACATCCAAAAACACTCATTTTTATCTTCTGTAATATGGAAGAACTCAGGAATAAATACTTACCCGACGGTGAAGTGCTTTGGCCATGCTAAATTGCCTCTTAGTGTCCCAGGATGCATCAGTTAGAGGGATTAGTGGGTAAATATGTGGGGTTATGGAGGTAGGGCCCAGGTGGGATTATTGTCAGTGCAGGCTCGATGGGCCAAATGGCCTCCTTCTGCACCGTACGGCTTCTATGATTCTTCTATGACTCTAAACTATGCTTTACTCTGTATCTAACCCTGTGCTGTACCTGTCCTCAGAGTGTTTAATGGGGACAGTGTAGAGGGAGCTTTACTCTGTATCTAACCCCGTGCTGTACCTGTCCTGTGAGTGTTTAATGGGAACAGTGTAGAGGGAGTTTTACTCTGTATCTAACCCCATGCTGTACCTGTCCTGGGAGTGTTTGATGAGGACGATGTAGAGGGAGATTTAGTCTGTATCTAACCCCATGCTGAACGTATCCTGGAAGTGTTTAATGGGGACAGTGTAGAGGGAGCTTTACTCTGTATCCAACCTCATGCTGTGCCTGTCCTGGGAGTATTTAATGGGAACAGTGTAGAGGGAGCTTTACTCTGTATCTAACCCCGTACTGTACCTGTCCTGGGAGTATTTAATGGGGACAGTGTGGGGGGTGGGGGGGGTTGGTGGTTCTACTGTGTTTAGTGTACACAGTGGGTCTGTCTATAAGGAACCTGCTTGGCTCAGACTGAGCAATATTTACTTTAATGTGATATTGGATTGTGATTTGGTTCCAACTTAAATACTATTTGGACCTCTCCTTTGGTAACTTGTAGATTGTTCTGGTTTTGGAAGTTTTCTCCCGTTGATGAATTAATTAGGTCTAACTCTGGTTGGTTTCTTCAAAACATCCTTTAGTTACATCATCACACATTCTTGTTGTCCTGGTAAATACATCTCTGTCCCATAGACTATTCCATCCTCCCTATCTTTTGTCCATGTCTGCTAACATTATGATACATATCAGTATTTCATTACCATAACTATTAACCCATTAATCTACATCTCCTTCAAGTATAGTCTCAATGGGTGGAATTTTATGAGATTGACTCTAAATGTTCAGCTATTTTTGATGGGGACAGGTACAGCACGGGGTTAGATACAGAGTAAAACTCGTTCTACACTGCCCGCACCAAATATTTAGGATATGAAAAGCAGTGCTGTTTATTCTGGATTCTTGGTACATGAAAATGCAAACTTTGTACCCTGAAAATTGTCAATCACAAATCTGTTTTCACTCCTGCTGTTGCAGGCAGCCTCACAAACTCTCCCCCCCACCATCACAGTCGCGGGGGCCCATGGCCGATTGCGAAAGCCCACACCACCCGAGATGCAGCCCCCACCGGCAGATGGCAGTGGGCACTCTCTCAAGAATCCTCTACTTCATCTTAAGGCAGTGGAGAATATCCGGAGAAGATGAACTTTGAATTGTACAACTGGATCATTCACTGACGCACTGAAGACAAAAAGCGGTATTCAGTACCTCAGATATGAATCAATCTGGAAGACAGGAGAGGAATATTGAAGCTGTGGACATTGCGAGCTATTGAAATATTCAAGATTACTTGCTGTCGGTGGTGGTAACATTGCCATGCTTGCTGCAGCACCAGCTGCCTCACTGCGGGCAATGGGATGACTGGAAAGACAGTGCCATCTTCATCAATGGAATGAATCTCCAGGGCTGCTTCCAAATGAAATTCCTGCGTAGATCTCTTCAACTGGACAGACTGTAGATTTGGCCTCTGCTGAGGAACCACTTTAAAAGGAAGGATGACTCGCTGATTGAAGTTCAGGCATCAACTTTTTAAAATTCAATCGTGAGACATGGGCATCGCTTGGCTGGGCCAGCATTTATTGCCCATCCCTAGTTGCCCCTTGAGAATGTGGTGGTGAGCTGCCTTCTTGAACTGTTGCAGTCCGTGTTCTGGGGTTTGACCTGATTTACTTTCACACAAAACGACTAGACTTTACGTCGACTCCAGCTGCTTGATGCACCTTTGGATTTCTCTGGACAGCTCGCGTGCTCAGCTAGTGGCCTACACACCATCTCATCGGTGGACTCAGTGCGGCAAATTGACAAATTCAGCTCTTCAGTGGCAACCGCAGGTCAACGTAGACTCCAATTGCTTTGAAAGTGGATTCAAGAACTTTCCAATCTTGAGAGCTTCTAATGGATCACCCATTGCTACAGTGACCTCTTTCTCATAACCTTTGCCTGGAACACGGCAACCAACGTCTAACAACTCCTCCAGGTGGCGTTCTGCTTCAATCCCTTCCATTTCCACATCTTCTGCCCAATGGTGAGAAACCTGTGACCTGTGGCCCATCAGGGTTCTGAGTGCGGACCCACGAGATATTTTTTGACCATTTGCCCAGGCGCACAATTGCCACATTCGGCTGATTTCTGTCTGTGTAGTGTTTTTTCCACCGGGTCTGTGACTGAACTGATTCTCACATAAAGCAACAACACCCATGAAGTGAGGTGCGCGCTGATTTCTCACAACATTGACTGTGAGAGCCGTGTGCTCTCTCTGGCTCCAATCAAAGCGTAAATATTTCTGTTATTTTTACCATTTGCAGTTGATGGCAGTTTTATTCATATATAAATGATGAAGCATTTTCTATAACTCATTACGAAATATTCAGCGAGAATTAATCTTATCTGATTTACGGTTAGCGAACAAGCCCGATTTCAATCTTGTAGCCCGCTAAGAGGAAGGAGAGGCCATTCATGCAGCTCACTCACTAGCCCAGCTCACCCGTCACTGTCCTAGCCTGTGGACTAAATGAGCTGAGATCTGCAATCCGCCACAGGGGTACAGCAAATGGTGAGTCAATGACCCCAGCTCAATGAAAAAAAAACCACAATGGCTGCTGCAGAACCCAAATCTGTCTGTTCATCACCAAGCCAATCACAATCTCATTACTGTAACTACAAAGCTGTAATTCTACAGGTCGCCTCGTGCACTGTACATACATAAGCGCCAGTGTTTAAGATGCAAATTGATGTTGCACATGCTTCCAGCCACTGCAACACCCATTGAGCTACATCAAGCACAGAAATAGGCCATTTGGTCCATTGGATCTATGCTAGTCTTTATACTCTCATCCCCTCTTCATCTCACCCTATCAGCATTCCTTTCTATTCCTCTCTCCCTCTTGTGTTTATCCAGTTTCCCCTCCCCGTGGGGGTGAGCCCCACCTTCTCACCGCTCTCTGGACGGAGAGGTTTCTCCTGAATCCCCTGTTAGATTTATTAGTGACTGTCCCAGAGTGTTGTTTTCCCCACTCTTGGAAACATGGTACTCAGTCACCCTCAATCGTTCCACTTGGTGTAACAATAGTGGATGGAACAGTGCTTAGCGCTGCTCTTGCCTCACAATGCCAGAGACCTGCGTTTGATTCCCGGCTTGGGTCACTGACTGTCTGGAGTTTGCATGTTCTCCCAGTGTCTATGTGGATTTCCTCCGGATGCTGTGGTTTCCTCCCACACTCCAAAGATGTGCAGGTTAGGTAGATTGCCCCTTAGTGTGAGGGGGACTAGCTAGGGTAAATGTATGGGGATAAGGCCTCGTGGACTTGTTGGCAATGTAGGCTCGATGGGCCGAATGGCCTACTTCTACACTGTAGAGATTCTATGAAACCCTCAGTGTACTCAAACAGGCACAGGAGTGTGATGACTAGGAGATTTTCACAGTAACTTCATTGCAGTGTTAATGCAAGCCTACTTCTGATGCTAATAGATAAACTTTCAATGAGTGGACGACAGTGTAAGATAATGTCACCTGCAATTAAACTTGGACATACCAAGACCTGGCTTGTGTGAAAGGGAATCTGTGAGAGTTTCGTTATTTTTGTGCACCTGGGCTCATCAGAAATTGATTCCTCTTAAAAAGCTGAGTTCCGGGAATTAAGCTTTCGCTTTCATTCTATCAGCCTGCAGTCTTGGGGGAGAGAGAGAGAGAGTCAATGTGTAAACATTTCTGAGTGTGTACAGGACTGGGGTCCTCTGCACAGTAAGAAGTCTCACAACACCAGGTTAAAGTCCAATAAGTTTAATTGATAGTAAACCCAAAGCTTTTGGGGTTTGCCCCTTCGTCAGGTGAACGGAGAGTTCTGGTCTCAAACATATAAAGGCACACACAGTTTACAGAATACTGATTAGAATGCGACTCTTTACAGCTAATCAATTCTTAAAGGTGCAGACAATGTGAGTGGAGATAGCATTAAGCATAAGTTAAAGAGATGTGTATTGATGCCAGACAGGATAGTAAGCGAGATGTTGCAAGTCCAGACAAGTCACAGGGGTTACAAATAGTGTGACATGAACCCAAGAGCCCGGTTGAGGCCAAGCAGAGCCCAGGGACTGCAGAGTCCTGGCTCACCGGTCTGTATTAAGCCAAGTCTATGCACGCGTTATTCAGGATCCTGGGTTTGCGTTAACAGAATTGGACTGGGGGCAGTCAGAGTTTGCACAAGGCTGCCACCTCCAGCTCCGACCCTGCTGCTGCTGCATCTGGCGCCTGTTTGCAAACATCACTCAAAGTGTGGGGAATTCCAGAAGATTTCCCAATTGACTCTATTCTTCATTTTTCCTGTAAAGTAGGTTATCTTGAAGCAGCACCTTCTTCGACTGTCAGAAAGGCACGTAGACAGATCAATGATGGTTTAGTGGAATCAAACCTTGTCATAACTTGCAGTCTCGCTGGTTAACAGAAACTTTGGAGATCATTATCAGCCATGACTCAGCAGACGTGACACAAGGTTCTGGATTTAAACCCTGTTCCTGAAATTTGATCCTATAATCCAGACTGACACTGCCCAGGACAGCACTGAAGCTTAAAGTTTACTTATTAGTGTCATAAGTAGGCATAACACTGCAATGAAGTTATTGTGAAAATTCCCTAGTCGCCACACTCTGGCGCTTGTTCGGGCACACTGAGGGAGAATTTAGCATGGCCAATGCACCTAACCTGCACATCTTGTAGAAACATATAAGATTATGGAGGGAATAGACAAGATAGAAGCAGGGAAGTTGTTTCCACTGGTGGGTGAAACTAGAACGAGGGGGCATGGCCTCAAAATAAGGAGGAGCAGATTTAGGACTGAGTTGAGGAGGAACTTCTTCACCCAAAGGGTTGTGAATCTGTGGAATTCCTTGCCCAGTGAAGCAGTTGAGACTACCTCATTGAATGTTTTTAAGGCAAAGATAGATACATTTTTGAACAGTAAAGGAATTAAGAGCGAGTGAGTGCACAAGTGGAGTTGAGTCCACGAAAAGATCAGCCATGATCTGATTGAATGGCAGAGCAGGCTTGATGGGCCAGATGGCCTACTCCTGCTCCTAGTTCTTATGTTCTTGGGACTGTGGGAAGAAACCGGAGCACCCGGAGGAAACCCACGCAAAGAATGTGCAGACTCCACACAGACAGTGACCCGAGGCTGGAATTGAACCTGGATCTTTAGCGCTGTGAGGCAGCAGTGCTAACCATTCAGCCACCCAGACTGATCTGGTTAGCTTCCTTCTGGATAGGGTTGCTTCCGATTTGCCCCTGTTCCCAGCCTTGCTTCCCTGAGCTGCTTCCTGCAGCACAGAGTCAGGCAGCTTGGAAGGTCCTGTCATGTCAACCTTGCTCAGTGAGATGGGAAGGGAATGGGAAGGAGATTGGGGGAGGGGAGGGGGGAGGTAGAGAAGGGTGGTGTGGGGATAGAGGTGGGGGGGGAATCTCAATCGCCTCAGGACACCATCAGGAGCTCAGGCCATTTGAAGCAATACCAGAAGCTGGAGCTGCGGGGTGAGGGCAACACCAGATTGGGGTACGATGGAAATCCCACCAACTTTCCTTCCATACCCGCCCCCTTCATCCCACTTGAGACCCGTTGGTGGGGTGCACTGAAGGACGCCACAAGGACAGATGGGAAATGATTGGCACATCAGTGGAAACAATGTCAGCTAAGGTAAAGAGACCTGTTTCAATCAATAACAGCAACTTAATCCCACATCAACATCCTTCTTTACATTAGGAAAGTGTGCATACTATCTCTTTTTATAGCTAAACCGCTGTGTTGGCCGATGCCTATTTACTGGCAGGCAGAAAGTTGGCGGCCTCCTGCTTTCAGCTTGTGCGTGTGTCCATGGGTCAGTGGGTTTAATATTGTCTCGTGTGTGAACTCAATACCCAATCGCTGGCCACAGTCCCACCTCACCAGCCAGCCAGCTCTGTGCCCAGAACGAAAACGTCACCAAAGGTAGTGGCATCTTCTGAGCTGAGTTCTAGCTTAACCTTCAGGCAGTGAGCAACTGTGACGCCACCTTTTATTCTAACACTACTGTATTTGGCAAACTCTTTCAGGCCGTTGCACAGGGAAGCAGGGAGCTTTAACTCTGTATCAAACCCCATGCTGTACCTGTCCTGGGAGTGTTTGATGGGGGAACAGTGTAGAGGGAGCTTTACTCTGTATCTAACCCTTGCTGTACCTGTCCTGGGAGTGTTTGATGGGGGAACAGTGTAGAGGGAGCTTTACTCTGTATCTAACCCTTGCTGATCTGTCCTGGGAGTGATTGATGACAGCAGTGTAGAGGGAGCTTAATTCTGTATCTAACCCCGTGTTGTGCCTGTCCTGGGAGTGTTTGATGGGGACAGTGCAGAGTGAGCTTTACTTTGTATCTAACCCTGTGCTGTACCTGTCCTAGGAATATTTGATGGGGAACAGTTTAGAGTGAGGTTTACTCTGTATCTAACCCCGTGCTGTACCTGTCCTGGGAGTGTTTGATGGGAACCGTGTAGCGGGAGCTTTATTCTGTATAAACCCCGTTCTGTACCTGTCCTGGGAGTGTTTGATGGGGACAGTGTAGCGAGAGCTTTACTCTATATCTAACCCCATGTTGTACCTGTTCTGAGAGTGTTGATGGGGACAGTGTAGAGGGAGTTTTATTCTGTATCTTACCCCTGCTGTATCTGTCCTGGGGGTGTTTGATGGGGACGGTGCAGAGGGAGCTTTATCCTGTATCTAACCCTATGCTGTACCTGTCCTGGGAGTGTTTGATGGGGGACAGTGTAAAGGGGTCTTTACTCTGTTTCTAACCCTGTGCTGTACCTGTCCTGAATTTGTGATAGGGCACAGATGTGTAAATCATGATAACCTCTGCTATTTACATTGTTGTTGATGGAGAGATGAGCAGCTTTTCAGAAAGAGAATCAGACCCACTGGGTGTTTATCTGGGTGTTTGTCCTGGTGTTTGCCTGGGATCATTTCAGGCGTGTCTGTAACAGATATTTATAATTTGTTTATAATGAGCCCAACGAGTGACTCATCAAGAGGCTAATTTCACTTTCCAAGTAAGGGTGGGCAGTTAATTATAGAGTGTCGCAGTGTCCGGCTGGGATTATTTTGATTACTGTTCTAACTCAGCACTGAAAGGGAATCTGTGTTTATCTCATTCAAAGGTCTGATTTCTGGGAACTCTTACTCGGTGTCTGATTGTGTTGTCGGTTTAAAACTGGATCAGTCCCAGAGACAAGTGTTGTAAATACTGACTGACAGCAACTCAGTATCTCCAACAGAGTCTTGCTCAGTTCAATGGTTGGAACCATGGAATCCTTACAGTGCAGAAGGAGGCCATTCAGCCCATCAAGTCTGCACCGACAACAATCGCACCCAGGCCCTATCCTCGTAACCCCCATATTTACGCCACTAATTCCCCTGACATTAAGGGCAATTTATCATGGCCAGTCAACCTAACATGCACATCTTTGGACTGTGGGAGGAAACCCACACTGACATGGGGAGAACATGCAAATACCACACAGACAGTGACCCACATGAGAATCAAATCCGGGTCCCTGGCACTGTGAGGCTGCAGGGCTAACCCACTGTGCACTGTGCCACCCTCCAGATAAAGAGCCAATTAACAGCAGGACACAAGTTTGAGAAGGGGGGCAGGCATGGGACCGTGTTCAATCTCCCAAAGGATGTTCCCACGGACTGTGCCTCTCCCGCTGTGTGTATGGGATTGACCATGCTATCCACTGGGGTAAATAGGAGTACACTGGTGGAGAGGTTGTTCCAACAGCAGCCTGATTAGACCAGATGACACCTTCATCCATCCGCCATTGCCCATTGGCCAGTTAGATCAACTCTTGTCTGGGTGAAGTTTGGATTGCCCCAATTAGCAGCCCCCCCACTGGGGAAAATCAGTCCACACAACCCCTGCTCCCCACCCTGGACCCCTACTCATTGCTTTAGGTGAGGAAAGATCAACTAAGCTATCCACCCCCACTCCAGCCCCATCTGGGTGCTTTGAGAATGGCAATCTGGGCAGGGGGCAGGAGGGAGACCCGCAGCCAATCAGTGCTGAGTAAAAGCATTGGTTAGCGATGAAAATCTTCCTCACCCACAATCCTTGAACCCTGACCTGTTTCCATGTGGCTGATATAAGAAACATCGCTGGAGAAATACAGCAGGTTGCTGGGGTTGGGGGAGGGGGCGGCAAGGGTTGAAGGTCACAATCTAGGGGTCCAAAAGTTGCCATGACATCAAAGCCATGGCCTGTGATAGATGCTCAGTAACTGTAAAGGGAAGGTGGCAGGGGGGGCTTGGTTGTCCGGGGGGGGCGGGCGCTTGGTTGGCAGTGCGGCTTGGTTGGCAAAGGGTTGGTTGGCAGGGGGGTTCATTAGCAGGGGGGTTGGTTGTCGGGGGGGGGGGGAGTTATTGGTTGGCAGGGAGGGTTGGCTAGGAGATGAGGCCATTCACTGCCTCAAGCCTGCTCAACCATTCAGTCGGGTCACAGCTGGTCTGCTGCCCCACTCAGCTTAATCCAATATCCTAAAATAGCTTCACCTCAGAAAAATCTCTCAACCTCAGCGGTGAATGTTTCAGCCGACTCCACATATTGGATTCTGGGTCAGCGTGTAGCATTCCTGCCCCTGAGTCTGACAGTCCTGAGTTTGAATCTCAGTCCAGTTACTCCAGACTGACACTCAGTGCCGTTAATGAGGGAATGCTTGATTTATTATTGTCACATGTATTAGTATACAGTGAAAGGTATTGTTTCTTGTGCGCTATACAGACAAAATATACTGTTCATAGAGAAGGGAAGGAGAGAGTGCAGAATATAGAGTTACAGTCATAGCTAGGGTGTAGAGAAAGATCAACTTAATGTGAGGTAGGTCCATTCAAAAGTCTGACAGCAGCAGGGAGTAAGCTGTTCTTGAGTAGGTTGGTATGTGACCTCAGACTTTTGTATCCTTTTTCCCGGTGGAATAAGGTGAAAGAGAGAATGTCCGGGTGCATGGGGTCCTTAATTATACTGGCTGCTTTGCTGAGGCAGCGGGAAGTGTAGCCAGAATCAATGGATGGGAAGCTGGTTTGCGAGATGGATTGGGCTACATTCACCACCTTTGGTAGTTTCTTGGGCAGAGCAGGAGCCATACTAAGCTGTGATGCACCAAAGAAAGCATTCTTTCTGGTTGTATCTGTAAAAGTTGGGGAGAGTCGTAGCTGACATGCCAACTTTCCTTAGTCTCCTGAGAACAAAGAACAAAAACAGCCCGGGAAACAGGCCCTTCGGCGCAACGAGCCCACGCCACCCCCCTTAACATTACCAGTCCCCCCCCTCCACCCATGACACTTATCTATTGTTTTTATGGCATTCCACATTGAGGGAAACTAATTTAGGGACAATTTATTACCTCCAATCAGCCTAATAGCACATCTTTGGGGTGTGGGAGGAAACCGGAGCACCCAGAGAAAACCCACGCAAGCACGGGGAGAATGCGCAAACTCCCACAGACACTGAGCCAGGACTCTGCAGTCCCTGAGCTCTGCTTGGCCTCAACCGGGCTCTTGGGTTCATGTCACACTATCTGTAACCCCCCATGACTTGCCACATCTCACTTACTATCCTGTCTGGAGACAATACACATCTCTTTAACTTATGCTTAATGCTATCTCCACTCACATTGTCTGCACCTTTAAGAATTGATTAGCTGTAAAGAGTCGCATTCTAATCAGTATTCTGTAAACTGTGTGTGCCTTTATATGTTTGAGACCAGAACTCTCCGTTCACCTGACGAAGGGGCAAACCCCAAAAGCTTGGGTTTACTATCAATTAAACTTGTTGGACTTTAACCTGGTGTTGTGAGACTTCTTACTGTGCAGAGGACCCCAGTCCTGTACACACTCAGTAATGTTTACACATTGACGCTCTCTCTCTCTCTCCCCCAAGACTGCAGGCTGATAGAATGAAAGCGAAAGCTTAATTCCCGGAACTCAGCGTTTTAAGAGAAATCAATTTCTGATGAGCCCAGGTGCACAAAAATAACGAAATTCTCACAGATTCCCTTTCACACAAGCCAGGTCTTGGTATGTCCAAGTTTAATTGCAGGTGACATTATCTTACACTGTCGTCCACTCATTGAAAGTTTATCTATCAGTGTCAGAAGTAGGTTTGCATTAACACTGCAATGAAGTTACTGTGAAAATCTCCTAGTCATCACACTCCTGTGCCTGTTTGAGTACACTGAGGGTTTCATAGAATCTCTACAGTGTAGAAGTAGGCCATTCGGCCCATCGAGCCTGCATTGCCAACAAGCCCACGAGGCCTCATCCCCATACATTTACCCTAGCTAGTCCCCCTCACACTAAGGGGCAATCTACCTAACCTGCACATCTTTGGAGTGTGGGAGGAAACCACAGCATCCGGAGGAAATCCACATAGACACTGGGAGAACATGCAAACTCCAGACAGTCAGTGACCCAAGCCGGGAATCAAACGCAGGTCTCTGGCATTGTGAGGCAAGAGCAGTGCTAAGCACTGTTCCACCCACTACTGTTACACCGAGCGAAACGATTGAGGGTGACTGAGTACCATGTTTCCAAGAGTGGGGAAAACAACACTCTGGGACAGTCACTAATAAATCTAACAGGGGATTCAGGAGAAACTTCTCCGTCCAGAGAGCGGTGAGAAGGTGGGGCTCACCCCCACAGGGAGTGCTTCAAGAGGAATCGTGTGGGTGTATTTAGAACAAAGAACAAAAACAGCCCAGGAAACAGGCCCAACGAGCCCGCGCCGCCATTTTAACATTACCAGTCACCCCCTCCACCCATGACACTTATCTATTGTTTTATGGCAATCCACATTGAGGGAAACTAATTTAGGGACAATTTATTACTTCCAATCAGCCTATTAGCACATCTTTGGGGTGTGGGAGGAAACCGGAGCACCCAGAGAAAACCCACGCCAGCACGGGGAGAATGCGCAAACTCCCACAGACACTGGCCCAAATCCATGTGTCTGCACAGCAAACAGTGATAGTCACTGAACTGTCGTGTTGCCCAGCATTTGGTCCAGTTTAAGCACACACTAACGACATGAAGCACTAGGCTACTCTCGAACATTCAACAGCAGCCCAAGTACAACCCATCGCGTGTATGCCCCTTGTTGGAAAACAAGGTGGACCGACTTAAAACCTGTGAATTAAAAGAGAAAAACATTAGTATCATACCATATCCTTTTACATTACCAGGGATGTCCCAACGCTAATGAACCTTATTTAAAACAATCTCCTATATCCTCCCATCTCCAACCCACTCATGTGCCTGTCTAAGTTACTCTTAAACAACTCCAGCGTGTCTGCCTCCACCACCTTACTTGGCAGAGCATTCCATACCCCCACTACCCTCTGTGTGAAAAACCTCCCTCTAATACCTGTGTTATACCTCTCCCCCCTCACCCTAAGCCCGTGGCCCCTTGTACTGTGTGTCTCTAACATAGGAAATAGCTTACCTCTGTTTACTCTATCTATACCCTTCATAATCTTATATACCTCTATTAGGTCCCCCCTCAGTCGCCATCTTTCAAGGGAAAACAGCCCAAATTTGCTCAATCTTTCCTCATAACCCAGTCCTTCCATACCAGGCAACATCCTGGTAAACGTCCTCTGCACTCTCTCCAGAGTCTCCACGTCCTTCCGGTAGTAAGGCGACCAGAACTGGACGCAGTACTCTAAATGCGGCCTAACCAACGTTCTATACAACTGCAACATTAGACTCCAGCTCTTACATTCTATACCCCTTCCTATAAAGGCTAACATACCATAGACTTTCTTCACAACCTTCTCCACTTGTACTGCCACCTTCAAAGACTTGTGCACTTGCACCGCCAGGTCCCACTGCATTTCTATACTCTTTATAGGCTTACCCTTTATCATATAACTCCCCCCTACATTATTCCGGCCAAAATGCATCACCTCACATTTATCCAGATTAAACTCCATTTGCCATATATCTGCCCAATATACCAGCGTATCAATATCCCATTGTGTTGCCAGACACTGTTCCTCACTGCCCGCCAATCCAGCCATCTTAGTGTCATCTGCAAATTTGCTGATCACACCACTTACTCCCACTTCCAAGTCATTTATATACACTACAAAGAGACGAGGTCCCAGTACCGAATCCTGCGGCACACCACTAGTGACAGACCTCCAGCTAGAAAAGGACCCCTCCACTACTACTCTCTGTCTCTTCTTAGCAAGCCAGTTCTCAACCCATCTAGATGCCTGGCCTTGTATCCCATGAGCCTTAATCTTTTCTGCCAACCTACCATGAGGGACTTTGTCAAACGCCTTACTAAAATCCATATAGACGACATCAACAGCTCATCCTACATCGACCGTTTTGGTCACCTCCTCAAAAAATTCTACCAGATTCGTAAGGCAAGACTTCCCCTTTACAAAGCCATGCTGCGTATCCTTAATCAGATCGCAATGCTCTAAGTGCTCATACATCCTATCCCTAAGAATCCTCTCCATCAACTTGCCTACCACTGACGTCAAACTCACCGGCCTATAGTTACCCGGGTTATCCCTCCTACCCTTTTTAAACAATGGTACCACGTTCGCTATCCTCCAGTCCTCTGGGACCTCACTGTGTCCAAAGAAGAGACAAAGATTTGCGTCAGAGGCCCAGCAATTTCATTTCGCCTCCCTAAGCAGCCTAGGATAAATGCCATCAGGGCCCGGAGATTTATCAATTTTAATGCTACCTAAAAGCCCTAACACTTCTTCCCTCGTAATCGAAAGTTCCTTCAGTTGGTCTACAGCTCCCTCGAAGACCGTACCAGACATCAAGCCCTTCTCCTTCGTGAATACCGACGCAAAGTATTCATTCAGGATCTCCCCCATTCCCTCGGACTCTAAGCACAATTCCCCTCCTCTGTCCCTGAGGGGACCGATTTTTCCCCTAGCCACCTGTTTGTTCCTAACATAGGAGTAAAATGCCTTTGGATTTTCCTTAACCCTCCCTGCCAGTTTTGTAGACCATTGGGAAGTCTTTGTGAGGGGAGGGCACCTGTACAAGTGGGATGGGGAACATTTAAATAGGAAGGGCACACATATTTTAGCTGGGAAGTTAGCTGGAGTGTTTCGGCAGGGTTTAAACTAATATGGGGGGGGGGGGCGGGGGTGGGGAGGAGTCAGATAGCTCAGTAGGCACTGGGATTGGGAGCGAGTTGGGTGACAGGGTAAGTCTAGATGATAGGAAAATCTCCCAGAAGGAGGATCCGAGTGGGCCTGAGGGTCTTCAGTGCATCTGTTTTAATGCGAAGAGTGTGACGGGTAAGATGGATGAACTTAAGGCCTTAATGTTCGCGAGGAATTTAGATGTGGTGGCAGTGACGGAGATAAGCCTTCCTTTAACCAGTGGTTAAAGGAAGGGCAGGACTGGCAGCTAAATATTCCTGGGTATAAGTGTTTTAGGCATGACAGGGGAGGGTCTAAAAGAGGTGGGGGAGTGGCGCTGTTAGTTAGGGAGCACATCACAGTGGTGCGGAGGGAGGATAATATAGAGGGGTTAGGAATTGAGTCGCTGTGGGTGGAGTTGAGGAATAGGAAGGGAGCGATTACTACGCTCAGGGTATACTACAGACCGCCCGACAGCCCGCGGGCAGTGGAAGAGGGTATATGTAGAGACATTTTGGATAAGTGTAGGAAGAACAGGGTTGTTGTAGTGGGAGATTTTAATCTCCCTGGGGTGGATTGGAAGGTGCCTAGAGCCGGGGGTTCGGATGGGGAGGAACTCGTAAGATGCGTATTGGAAGGGTCCTTGGAGCAGTATGTAGATAGCCCGACTAGAAAGGGGGCTATACTGGATTTAGTTCTGGGCAATGAGCTGGGTCAGGTGGTTGAGGTTACAGTAGGTGAACATGTGGCTAATAGTGACCACAACTCTGTCTACTTTAGGATACTATGGAAAAATATGAGTGCTGTCCTAAGGGGAGGGTGCTAAATTGGGGGAAAGCTAGATACAGCCGGATTAGGCAGGAGCTTAGGGATACAGACTGGGATAGGCTGTTGGAGGGCAAGTCCACATTAGGTATGTGGGAGTCTTTCAAGGGAAAACTGAAATGGGTGCAGGAAAGGCATGTGCCGGTTAGGAGGAAGGATGGGAAAGGTAGGATTAGAGAGATGTCGATTACAAGAGATATTGAGGACCTGGTCAGGAAGAAACGAGAGGCGTATGTTAGGCCTAAGCAACTGGAAAAGGAGAGAGCATTGGAGGAATACAGAGAGAGTAGGAGGGATCTCAAAAGGAGAGTTAGGAGGGCAAAAAGGGGGCATGAAATGGCTTTGGCAGGTAGGATTAAGGAAAATCCAAAGAAAGTAGAGGTATTGGTGGGCTTTCTTAACTATAGGATCGGCATGGGGGGAAACCAGAACAGGCTGTTGGTGATCTGGACACGTAAAACTTGAAGTTTTAACCCTTTCTACTTGTTGTGGTGGTAGGCAAACTGTAGTGGATCCAAGAAGTCTGGGGGGCTGGAATTGATCCGTGCCATGACTAACCTCTCGATTTCATAATGATGGATATCAGAGCCACCAGCCAATAGGGACGCTGCTTTGGTATTGGGACGATGGTCATCTTCTTGAAGCATATAGGAACCCCAACCCCCCCAACCCTTTGCAACAGTGCCCGTCGAATCTTTTACATCCATCTCAAAGATGAGCTGGGGGCTCCTCTCTGGCCTCAACTGACACCAATAAAAAAATTTATTGGGATCTTGCTATGCTGAGATTGACTGCTTACATTACAGTGAATATGATTCAGAAAATACGCCATTGGCTGGAATGCACGTTGCAATAGCCTGACATAATGAAAAGTGCTGTAATAACACGTTACCACGATGGAAATTCAGAGAGGATCTGATTCCTGACGAGCCCAAAATTGTCAGACAAATTTCGCCACCATTTGTAATTCATTGGTCTATGGGCTGGGTGCAGGAAGGTGGGATTAGGAAGAGTACCTGGGTCAAATCGGGCTGGCATGAGAAAGAAGGGCTAAATGGCCTCCTTCCACGCTGTAACTTTTCTATGGTTCTATCAATGTAAACACAATAACAGCAAGTTGCGTTTCTATTCTGCTTTTAAGGCAGTAAAACATCTCACAGTGCTTCAGATGAGCTTTATAAAACGGACAGCCAAATAACTGGTCAAAGATTTTAAAGATTGTCATAAAGAAGGAAAATGAGATCGAGAGGCGAAGAGGTTCAGGGAGAGAATTCCAGGGCTCAGGGCTAAGGCACGGCCACTGATACTGGAGTGATCAAAATAGGTGATATTCAAGAGATCAGAATTGGAGGGGCAGACAGAGAGTCACAGAACTGCTACAGTACAGAAGGTGGCCATTCAGCCCATCAAATGTGTACTGACAACAATCCCCACCCAGGCTCTATTCCCATAACCCACACATTTACTTTGCTAATCCCCCTGAAACTAGGGTCAATTTTAGCACGGCCAATTCAGTAACCCGCACATCTCGAACTGTGGGAGGAATCCAGAGCACCCGGAGGAAACCCACGCAGACACAGGGAGAACGTACAAACTCCACACAGACAGTGACCCGAGGCCGGAATTGAACCTGGGTCCCCTGGTGCTGCGAGGCAGCAGTACCGCCCTATTTGGGCGAGTTATAGAGAAGCAAGAGATAACAGAGGTGTCTGGGGTGGGGGGGAGGTGGTGGGGAGGAGTGAGGCCACATGAGGATTCGAAAAACCAAAACCAAAACCAAAAGAGGAAGTGCTGGAAAATCTCAAAACTTTGACAAAGGGTCATCTGGATTCGAAATGTCAGCTCTTTTCCCCCTTTACAGATGCTGCCAGACCTACAGAGATTTTCCAGCATTTTTTCTTTTGGTTTCAGATTCCAGCATCCACAGTCAGTAGCTTTTAGTTTGAAAAACAAAAGGTGAGAGGTTTAAAATGGAGATGTTGTTGGACTGGGAGCCAGAGTCAGTCAATGAAGGAGGTGCTAGTCCCTCGAAAGCAATATACAAATTGCTGCATTTCAGCTGTTTTTTTTGCATTGAGCAATTAAACTGAGTTGTCTGTAACAGTTCAGTGTGGTGGCCCCCACTGCCTGAGGTCCTGGAGGAAGGGGGTTCAGCAACAGCTGATCTGCGTAGATGGGCTTTTTGAGGAGCTGCTGTCTCGAGTTGAAGACTTTCCCTTTATCAAGTCTTTGATCAGCCATTTGCAAATTAAGCAAATCAGAAGTCTGAACCCCGACAAGCTGGCCAGAGATACAGAGAGGCCCAGAGCGATAACTTCCTGCTGAGCTGGCCCTGGAACGACAAACAGAAAATGTTCATTAATCAAACTCCACATCATCACTGGAGAAACATTTGATCCCTTACCCACAGTGAGAGGGAGTGAGTTCTGATGGAAGGACTCCCCATGCTGACACTATATAGTTAAGAAAGCTCACCAATGCCTCTACTTTCTCAGAAGACCAAGAAAATTTGGCATGTCAGCTACGACTCTCACCAACTTTTACAGATGCACCATAGAAAGCGTTCTTTCTGGTTGTATCACAGCTTGGTATGGCTCCTGCTCTGCCCAAGACCACAAGGAACTACAAAAGGTTGTGAATGTAACCCAATCCATCACACAAACCAGCCTCCCATCCATTGACTCTGTCTACACTTCCCACTACCTCGGCAAAGCAGCCAGTATAACTAAGCACCCCACGCATCGTGGACATTCTCTCTTCCTTCGGGAAAAAGATCCAAAAGTCTGAGGTCACGTACTAATTGATGCAAGGACAGCTTCTTCCCTGCTGGTGTCAGACTTTTGAATGGAATTACCTTGCATTAAGCTGATCTTTCTCTATACCCTAAGTAAGATGGTAACACTACATTCTGCACTCTCTCCTTTCCTTCTCTAGGAACGATATGCTTTGTCTGTATAGCGCGCAAGAAACACTACTCTTCATTGTATGTTAATACATACTACAATAATAAATCAAATCAAATCAAAAATCATCTAAACCATTAACCCCTGTTTCCTTCTCTGTACATGCTGCCTAGCCTGTGTGGGAGTTTGCTGTTAGGTTATCCACGGTGACAGTGCAAATACTTCGAAAGAACTCCACTGGCTCCAAAACATTCTGGGATATCCTGAGGTTGTGAAAGCTGCTATGGAAATGCAAACTCTTTCTTTTGCTTTTTGTCCTCTCTCTACATGGCCAGTTCTCCCTGAACTTTCCAAACCCCCATCTCTACACGCTCTCCCCTCCCCCCCCACTCACTGTACAGAAATCACCATTTACTGCAACTTTCAATTTGTTCCCCAGAGTGATTGAAATTCTAAGTGTTTCTCTCCCTCAGTATTCCACTCTTCACACAGTCCGCAGGTTTGTAATATTCTGCCTTCATTAATCCTTCATTAACTTCAACTAACCTCTGAAGCCACACAACCATTGACTTCATTACAGACAAGCGGCAGGATTTTCCTCCGCACTTGCCCCAAGACCAGAAAATCTCGCCTGAGGTCAAGGGACCTTTGCATGCTCCTGTCCTTCCCGCTACGATTCCCACGGAGGGCGGAATTGGAAAATTCTGCCCAAGGCCTTGTCCCTCATTGGGTTTCATAGGCCTTTACTGGACAGCATGGTGGCACAGTGGTTAGCACTGCTGCCTCACAGCGCCAGGGACCCAGGTTCAATTCTGGTCTTGGGTCACTGTGTGGAGTTTGCACATTCTCCCTGTGTCTGTGTGGGTTTCTTTTGGATGCTCCGGTTTCCTCCCACAATCCAAAAGGCGTGCTGGTTGGGTGGATTGGCCATGCTAAATTCTCCCTTAGTGTCCCAAGATGTGCAGGTTAAGGGGATTAGTGGGGTAAATATGTGGGGTTATACAGATAGGGCCTGGGTGGGATGCTCTGTCAGTAAGTCAGTGCAGACTCGATGGGCCGAATGGTCTCTCCTGCACTGTAGGGATTCTAAGGTTCTTTGACTGTCTCGAGAGATGCAGTATGAAAGTGATAAACACGTACCTAATACAGTGACCTGAACTCTCAGCCTCACTTCACCCAGTTTATTCTCCACCACACACTCGTACAGTCCCTGGTCATCAGGAGTCAGAGAATCAATTCTCGGCTCTGATTTCCTTCGTGAGCTGGAAACGTTCCACCTCCGCTGCTTGCTGCGATCTGTCCTACCCCGGGTGATGTTGGGTTCAGGGTTGGCATCTCCTTGGCAGGTTAATGCCAGCGTCTCGCTCTCCTTGGCACTGCCCCCACCATCAATGGAAACATTCCGGGGACCGTCTGGAAAATCAGGAAACAAATTTCAGCTCATCAGAAAAATCTGCTGTCTTGTATCCTGACTCAGAGCAATTCCCACATGCCCATCACCCGTCGTGTGTTCAATATGCACTGGCTTCCAATCCATAGAATCCTAACACTGCAGAAAGAGGCCATTCAGCCCATCAAGCATGCCACAACAAAATTCCTCACCAGGCCCTATCATCAGTACCCCACGTGTTTATCCTATTAGTCCCCCTGACACTAAGGGGCAACTTAGCATGGCTAATGCACCTAACCCGCACATCTTTGGACTGTGGGAGGAAATCGGAGCACCCGGAGGAAACCCACGCAGACACGGGGAGAACATGCAAACTCCACACAGTCAGTGACCTGAGGCCGGAATTGAACCTGGGTCCCTGGTGCTGTGAGGCAGCAGTGCTAACCACTGTGACACCACCAAGCAACAGCTTCACTATAAAATTCACATCATGTTTAAATCCCTGTCTGTCCCATAGAGTCACAAAGATTTATTGAACAGGAGACCATTCAGCCCATCATCACTGTTCTAGTTGGGAAAGAATTATTCAGCCTAATCCCATTGTCTAGTTCTTGGTCTGTAGCCCTACGGGTTACGGTAGCTCATGTAGAAATCCCACAACTTAATTAAAGTTAAAGTTTATTTATTAGTGTCACAAGCAGGCTTACATTAACACTGCAATGAAGTTATGGTGAAAATTTCACACTCTGGTGCCTGTTTGGGTTACACTGAAGGAGAATTTAGCATGGCCAATGCATCTAACCAGTACGTCTTTTGGACTGTGGGAGGAAACCAGAGCACCCAGAGGAAACCCACACAGACACAGGAAGAACATGCAGACTCTGCACAGACAGTGACCCAAGCTGGGAATCGAACCCAGGTCGCTGGCGCTGTGAGGCAGCAGTGCTAACCCACTGTGCTGCCCACATGAAAAGGGTCTCTGCTTCTAGCACCTTTCACCCTCTGGGAGAAACAATCTTCTCGAACTGTTGTACCATTTACTTCATATTTGCCACCTGGTTACTGACTTCTCTGCCACAGGAAACAAGTACTTCCATATCCAGACTGGTTATAATTTTATACACCTCAATGATCTCACCTTTTCCAGCGTAAACAACCCCAGTCCACCTGAAACATAAACAAATAGTGTTTGAAAATCTCTGCAGGTGTGGTAGCATCTGTGAAGAGAGAGACAGAGTCTGTCGTAGGGACTCAAATTAACTCTGTCTCTTCATCAGGTGAATGGGGAGTTCCATTCGCCTGACAAAGAGTTTAACCTCAAAAGCTTGTGAGTTTACTATCAAATAAGCTGGTTGGACTTAAACCTGGTGTCGTCAGACTTCTTACTGTGTTTACCCCAGTCCAACGCCGGCATCTCCACATCATGACTAATATCCACAGAAGCTGCCAGATCTGCTGAGGTTTTCCAGCACTTTCTATTTTATTTCACATTTCCTGCACTCAGTATTTTATTTTTGTTTGCCCAGTCTATCCAGTTTTTAGATTAAAATTCTCCAGTCCTGGCAACATCCTTGTAAATTTCCTCTCTTCCCCACTTCAGCACATTACATCTTTCCTGTGGTGACCAGATCTACACACAGTATCCCCGCTGCGTGGCCGTATCGGTGCTTCATATCTTTCTAGTATCACCTAGGAGTTGCAGGAGGTTACAGAGATGAAGAGGGTTGTAGGGGCTGGAGGAGGTTACAGAGATAGGGAGGAGTGTAGAGGCTAGAGGAGGTTACAGAGATAGGGAGGAGTGTAGGGGCAGGAGGAGGTTACAGAGATAGTGAGGGTTGTAAGGGCTGGAGGAGGTTACAGAGATAGGGAGGGTTGTAAGGGCTGGAGGAGGTTAGAGATAGGGAAGGTTTTAGGGGCTAGAGAAGGTTACAGAGATGGGGGGGGCGGTTGTAGGGGCTCTAGGAGATTACAGAGATAGGGAGGGTTGTAGGGACTGGAGGAGGCTAAAGAGATAGGGAGGGTTGTAGAGACTAGAGGATGTTAGAGATAGGGAGGGTTGTAAGGGCTGGAGGAGGTTAGAGAGATAGGGAGGGGTGTAGTGGCTCTAGGAGGTTACAGAGATGGGGAGGGTTGTAGGGGCTGGAGGAGATCACAGAGATAGGGAGGGTTATAGTGCCTTGGCGCCAGTGAGAAAATTAAACTGGCATTAACCTGACAGATACACCTACCCTAAATCCTACTCCACATTTGTATGTAACCCTTTTCATTTCTGTAACCTCCTCCAGACCCTACATCCCTCCCTATCTCTGTAACCTCCTCAAGCCCCTATAACCCTCCCTATCTCTATAACCTCCTCAAACCCCTGCAACCCTCCCTATCTCTATAACCTCCTCCAGCCTCTACACCCCTCCCTATCTCTGAAACCTCCTCCAGCTCCTGGAACCCTCTGCGATCTCTGTTCTCCTTCAATTCTAGCCTCTTGCATATTCCTGGTTCCCAGATTCCCAGCCTTAGCCGCGGTTTCTCCAGCTGCCTGGGTTCTAAGCTCTGTTGTTCCGTACCTAAACCGCTCCACCTTCATTCCCCCTCTGAGACACTTGGTAAAACCTGTCTTTTTGACAAAGATATTGGTTGCCTTTCCCAGTAACTCTGAGTGATCAAGAGTCACATTTTGACAGATTATCAACATTTCTCAAACTGAATTTCCCAAAGTTGGGAACTGTTAGTAATTGGATCGAGTTCAGACTGGAAATTGAACCACAAAATTCTCTGTTCTGATCAGAATCTGAATCTGATTCTGATTCTGGCGTGGATCATTTCCTGCTGTGTGCTCACTGACTCTCTCCACCGCATCCTCACTCCCTCCCTCCTCATCACTTGCTCCACACATACATTCACAGTGTCTAAGTGTTACCCTCCTGGTTGAATGTCTCCTCTCAGACTGAGTGTTGTGAAATCAGCAGACTGGCAAACCCTGTACTGGTCATGTTTACACAAACCACCGTATCAGGGTTTGAGATAATTCCTGTCCTTGTGAGGCTGAGTTAGTCACCGTGCCAACTTCTGCTTTTAAACTTTTCTGTGGTTCAATTCTGTGAATTTCCTGAAATTATTAATTATTGCGCAAAGTTACAGATGAGAACATGTCTGTCTGTGAGTCGGGTTCCAGAAGCTGCTCAGGCTCACTTAGAGAGAAACACATTTGAATTTAATCAGTCAGCATCTTGCACAGTAAACACTCAATAACTCTATGAACTTCCAGCCCAGTCTATCTTAACTCCATCCAACCCGCATCTAATCTGTATCCACCTCACATCCACTCCCAATCCAGAGCCCATTTACACCCAATCCACACCCCATTTACTCCCAATCCAGTCCCAATCCACACCCTATTTACTCCCAATCTAGTCCCAATCCACACCCCATTTACTCCCAATCCACACCCCATTTACTGCTGTAATGACTTCAATCAGGCCATTGATGTTGGGCGATTGGAATATGAACTCCCTGATTAAGGAGCGAATTGATGGACCAATCAGGTAGTCTTTTCCTTGTATTTAACTGGGAGTGTCAGTTCCTCTGGGACACCCGAAGGTAGTCTGCTGACTGATAGCACTCCGTGTACTGCTGTTGGAATTGGAAATAAAAGGATTTTGGTGAAGGGATTTTTGCCTCCATAGACTTATTACAACTCCCAATCCACTCCACATCCAGTCCCCACCCACTCCCAATCCACTCCACATCCAGTCCCCACCCACTCCCAATCCACTCCACATCCAGTCCCCACCCACTCCCAATCCACTCCACATCCAGTCCCCACCCACTCCCAATCCACTCCACATCCAGTCCCCACTCACTCCCAATCCACTCCACATCCAGGCCCCACCCACTCCCAATCCACTCCACATCCAGTCCCCACTCACTCCCAATCCACTCCACATCCAGTCCCCACTCACTCCCAATCCACTCCACATCCAGTCCCCACTCACTCCCAATCCACTCCACATCCAGGCCCCACCCACTCCCTGTCCACTCCACATCCAGTCCCCACTCACTCCCAATCCACTCCACATCCAGTCCCCACTCACTCCCAATCCACTCCACATCCAGTCCCCACCCACTCCCAATCCACTCCACATCCAGGCCCCACCCACTCCCAATCCACTCCACATCCAGTCCCCACTCACTCCCAATCCACTCCACATCCAGTCCCCACTCACTCCCAATCCACTCCACATCCAGTCCCCACTCACTCCCAATCCACTCCACATCCAGGCCCCACCCACTCCCTGTCCACTCCACATCCAGGCCCCACCCACTCCCTGTCCACTCCACATCCAGGCCCCACCTATCCACTATCCACTCCACATCCAGGCCCCATCCACTCCCAATCCACTCCACATCCAGGCCCCACCTACTCCCAATCCACTCCACATCCAGGCCCCACCCACTCCCTGTCCACTCCACATCCAGGCCCCACCCACTCCCTGTCCATTCTACATTTACTCCAGATTCACTCTGCACTCACTCCACATTCACCTGGGCAGCACGGTGGCACAGTGGTTAGCACTGCTGCCTCACAGCGCCAGAGATCTGGATTCAATTCCCGGCTTGGGTCACTGTCTGTGCACAGACTGCATGTTCTCCCCGTGTCTGCATGGGTTTCCTCTAGCTGCTCCAATTTCTTCTCACAGTCCGAGAGCCGTGCTGGTTAGTGCGTTAGCCATGCTGCTTTCTCCCTCAGTGTACCTGAATAGGCACTAGAGTGTGGAAACTAAGGGATTTTCACGGTAACTTCATTAAGTGTTAACGTAAACCTACTTGTGACTAATAAATTAACTTTACATCCAGCTCCACACTCCTTCCACATTCCCTCCAGATGCATGTTGTATTCCGGGGAAGGCGGCATTTAGAACACTTAGAATCCCTACAGTACAAAAGAAGGCCATTCAGCCCATTGAGTCTGCACTGCCTCTTAGCTAGATTTACCCCATAGCCTTACATATTTACCCCACTAATCCCCCAACCCAAATATCTTGGGATACTAAAGGGCAATTTAGCATGGACAATCCAAATAACCCGCACATCTTTGGGCTGTGGGAGGAATCCAGAGACCCAGAGGAAACCCACACAGACACGGGGAGAAAGTGCAAACTGACAGTGACCCGAGGCCGGAATCGAACCTGGGTCCCTGGCGCTGTGAGGCAGCAGTGCTAATCACTGTGCCCACCATGCTGCCCACATTGAGCTGGGTGGGCGCAGTAATAATAGAAATGAGCTCATAATCCGGGGACCTGCGTCAATGTTCTGGGGACACGGATTCAAATCCCACCATGGCAGCTGGTGGAATTTAAATTTATTTTAAAAATCTGGAATATAAAGGATGTACAAATATTATTCATCGTCATCAAACCCACCTGGGTCACTAATGCTCTTTAGGGAAGGAAATTTGTCGTCCTTAACTGGTCTGGCTGACATGTGGCAGTAAGAAATCTCCAGGTTAAAGTCAAACAGGTTTATTTGGCAGCACGAGCTTTCAGAGCGTCGCTCCTTCATCAGGTGAGTGAAGAGTTGTGTTCACAGCAGGGCATAAACAGACACAATTTACAAGATAATGGTTGAAATGCGAGTCTCCACAAGCAATCAAGTCTCCACAGGTACAGACAATCTGAGTGGAGAGAGGGCCAAAGAGGCATAAACCGTCTCAATCCAGGACATTTAGTGAGATTCTGGAAGCCCAGGCAAGTCATGAGGGTCACAGATAGTGCGACACGAACATGACTTTGTCTGCCTGATATGCTGTGGGAGGGCATGTCCCGAGGTAAGGTGCATTGGCGAGATTATGCAGACGCTGCGAAAACTGAGGAATGAACACCGCTCGATAATCACCAGGCAGGAATGTTCCCTTCCTGTCGGGGAACACTTCAGCAGTCACGGGCATTCAGTCCCTGAGTTTTGGATGGGCGTTCTCCAAGGCGGCATTCACGACACACCACAACGCAGAATCGCCGAGCAGAGACTGGTGACCGGGTTCTGCACACGTGGGGACGGCCTCGACTGGGATCTTGGGTTCGTGTCACTCTGTGACCCCCATGACTTGTCTGGGCTCACTAACTGTCCTGGTTTGAGATGGTTCACGCCTCTTTGTGCTTGACTCTCTCCCCACTCACATTGTCTGTATCTGTGGAGACTTGCATTCCAACCATTATCTCGTAAGCTGAATCTGTGTCTGTATATGCCCTGTTTGTGAACACAACCCTTCACTCACCTGAAGAAGAGGCAACGCGCCGAAAGCTTGTGCTACCAAATAAACCTGTTGGACTTTAACCTGGTGTTGGGAGATGTCTTATGTGCCCACCCCAGTCCAATGCCGGCAACTCCAAATCATGGCTACACGTAACTCCGGACCTCTTTACTGACCTATGAAATGTTTGGGCGGCACGGTAGCACAGTGGTTAGCACGGCTGCCTCACAACTCCAGGCACCTGGGTTCGATTCCTGGCTCAGGTCACTGCCTGTGTGGAGTTTGCACATTCTCGTCGTGTCTGCGTGGGTTTCCTCCGGGTGCTCCGGTTTCCTGTCACAGTCCAAAGATGTGCGGGTTAGATTGATTGGCCGTGCTAATAAAATTGCCCCTTTGTGTCCTGAGATGCGTAGGTTAGTGGGTAAAATATGTAGGGGTATGGGGGTAGGGCCTGAGTGGGATTGTGGCTGGTGCAGACTCGATGGGCTAACTGTAGGGATTCTATGATTCTATGTTCACTTTGAGGGCAATTAGTGTTGGGCAACAAATGCTGGCTTTGCTCACATCTCACGAAAGAATAAAAGAAAAAACTCCACATCCATTCGCTGCTGTTTCACTTTCCTGAAGTTTATTTCTGCCACTCGTTGGCGATCATGCAGCCTTGGGCATTTGGTGTAAAACAGCCCCACCTGGTGTCAGGAGCAGGAAATGCTGGAATGGCGCAGCAGCTCAAGAGTCTGGAGTGGGCAAATGAGGAGAAACCTCGTCTCCAGTGGCAGCGGGGTTGGTCATCAGAGGGACGTGGGTTTGAGGGGATTGGCAAAAAGAACCAAGAGGAGGAGATGGGGAGAATTTTTGAGCGCAGCGAGTTGTTGTGATCTGCTGAAAAGGACTTTAGAAAACACGTCAACATTAACTTTCGCAAGGGAATTGGAGAAATACTTGGTTGGGGGGAGAGAAATACAGGCCCAATGAGGAGAGAGCACAGAGAGAGTGGAAAAAAGTTACAGTTTATTTATTAGTGTCACAAGTAAGGCTTACATTAACACTGCAATGAAGTTACTATGAAATTCCTCTAGTCGCCACACTCCGGTGCCTGTTCGGGTCAATGCACCCTAACCAGCAGGACTTTCAGATGTGGGACGAAACTGGAGCACCCAGAGGAAACCCACTCAGACACGGGGAGAACATGCAGACTCCATACAGATCCAAGCCGGGATTCAAACCCGGGTCCCTGGTGCTGTGAGGCAGCAGTGTTAACCACTGTGCTACTGTACCGCCCCCTACTAACTTTACATAGTTTTTACTAGTCTTTAATTTAGAAAGGTGTCATGTGCCTTCCAAAACCATCTAAAGATGTATGGATTAGGTGGATTGGCAGTACTAAATTGCCCCTTAGTGTCAGGGGGATTAGCTGGGGTAATGGGGATAGAGCCTGGGTGGGATTGTGGTCAAATGGCCTCCTTCTGCACTGTAGGGATTCTATAATCTATATGTCATCGTAGACTTGGTGGGCCGAAGGGCCTGTTCCTGTGCTGTACTGTTCTTCGTTCTAACTAGACAGCTTTTTCAAAAGGCACAGAAAGAGATAAAGATTCACAATTTAACTGTCCTGGGCTTTCCTCCAGTTTAGAAAGGACACTTTACCAGCACTGATTTAGAAAAACAGCAAGAAGCATTGGGAAGGCCTCAGTCACAGATTTGTTATAGGCGGGTATATTTCCAGCCGGAAACATCCCAAACCTAGTATATTTGGAGGAAAATGTTCTGCCTCCAGAGAATAAAATTCCTAAAGTTTGAAACAGACTGTGAACCCCATCAATAGAGCAGAACGAAGGCTTTGAACGTTCAAACATTCACCAAGATGATTTGCCATTGAGGATCTGGCCCTCAAATGATTTTGTGACACTCGTTGAGGTATAATGTTTAAAGGGACCAGTTATTGATGTATTCAAACGCACAAAACCGACCAACTAACCAGGTTAAAATGGATAGGGATTGTTAGAGGATTCGGCAAGCTATAGATAGGTTGGAGACTTGGGCAGAGAAATGGCAGATGGGGTTTAATCCAGACAAATGTGAGGTGAGGAATTTGGAAGACCAAATTCAGATGTGAATTATACTGTAAATGGCAGAATCCTTAGGAACATTAAGATACAGAGGGATCTGGGCATATAGAACCCCAGCAGGGATCTGTACATAGGGTGCCATGCCTCACACCGCCAGGGGCCTGGGTTCGATTCCCAGCTTGAGTCACTGTAGTGTGACGTCTGCGCTTTCTCCCTGCGTGGGTTTCCTCCGGGTGCTCCGGTTTCCTCCCACAGTCCAAAAGACATGCTGGTTAGATGAATTGGCCACGCTAAATTCTCGTTCGGTGTACCTGAACAAGCATCGAAATGTGGCGACTAGGGAATTTTCACAGTAACTTCATTGCAGTGTTAATGTAAGCCTACTTGTGACACTAATGAATGAACTTTAAAATTTACAGATCCTCGATATCCTGGAAGTAGCAACAGAGGTGGTTAAGATAGTCTAGAAGGTATGTTTGCTTTCACTGGCCGGGGCAGAGTATAAAAGTTGGGAAATCATGTTGCAGCTTTATAAAACCTTGGTTAGGCTGCATTTGGAGTATTGCATGCAGTTCTGGCCACCACACTACCAGAAGGACACGAATGCTTTGGAGAGAGTGCAAAGAAGGTTCACTAGGATGTTGCCTAGTCTCGGGGGTGTTGACTATGAGGAGAGTTTGGGTAAACTTGGATTATTTCCACTGGAAAGACAAAGGCTGAGGGGGGACCTGATAGAAGTCTACAAAATGATGTGAGGCATAGACAGGGTGGATAGTCAAAGGCTTTTTCCCAGGGTGGTAGTGTCAGTTACAAGGTATGCACAGGTTTAAGGTCAGAGGGGAGACGTACAGGGAATATTTTCACACAGAGGGTGGTGGGTACCTGGGATGCAGTGCTGGAGGTGGCGGTGGAAACAGGCACATTAACAATGTTCAAGATGCATCTTGATAGACACATGAAATGGGAGATGAACAGTGAGATAGAAACCACATATCGGCATAGACTCGATGGGCCGAAGGGCCTGTTCCTGTGCGGTATTCTTTGCTTTTTTTTTTTAAGAATCACAGAAACCCTACAGTGCAGAAAGAGGCCCGTGGGCCCATCGAGTCTGCACCGACCACAATCCCACCCAGGCCCTACCCCCATATCCCTTATACATTTACTCACTAATCTAACCTACGCATCTCAGGACTCTAAGGGGCAATTTAGCATGGCCAATCAAACTAACACATCTTTAGACAGTGGGAGGAAACCGGAGCACCCAGAGGAAACCCACACAGACACGAGGAGAATATGCAAACTCCACATGGACAGTGACCCAAGTTTTTTGGAATAAAAACTATGATGCCATCTGTTGCTGCACAGGTATTTGATTCACAATACAAACCATTCTGTTACAGATGGCTTGTACAACAATAACTTACTGCAGTGGGTGCAGTTTTAAATCTTGATTTTCACTTAGCACAAGATATTTCTGCAATCGGTCCAAAATTTCACACTGTCATAAACTTTCAAATTACTATTTCATGTCCAAAGAGCAAACACAGACACAGCAGGCTGAATGGCCTCCTGTGGTGTACAATTTTATATGATTCTGTGCAGGTCGAGAGTTTCACCTTTTTAGGTGTCCAGATCACCAACAGCCTGTCCTGATCCCCCCATACTGACACGATAGTTAAGAAGGCCCACCAATACATCTACTTTCTCAGAAGACAAAGGAAATTTGGCATGTCAGCGATGACTCTCACCAATTTTTACAAATGCACCACAGAAAGCATTCTTTCTGGTTGTATCACAGCTTGGTATGGTTCCTGCTCTGCCCAAGACCACAAGGAACTACAAAAGGTTGTGAATGTAGCCCAATCCATCACGCAAACCAGCTTCCCATACATTGATTCTGTCTACACTTCCCACTGCCTCAGCAAAGCAGCCAGCATAATTAAGGACCCCACACACCCTCTCTTCCACCATCTTCCTTCGGGTAAAAGATACAGAAGTTTGAGATCATATACCAACCGAGGCAAGAACAGCTTCTTCCCTGCTGCTGTCAGACTTTTGAATGGACTTACCTTGCACAAAGTTGATCTTCCTCTACGCCCTAGCTATGACTGTAACACTACATTCTGCATTCTTTCGTTTCCTTCTCTATGAATAGTATGCTTTGTCTGTATAGTATGCAAGAAACATACTTTTCACTGTGTGTTAATACGTACGACAATAATAAATCAATCAAAATCAAAAGACTCTTCATCGGAACGGTGTGAACCCCTACCTGTGTGTAAAACACATTCTCTTAACTTAATGAACCACTTTATAATCTCGTAATGTATATAACAGAGATACTCACATCCACAGCTACCTGAGCTCTCAGCCTCACTTCACCCAGTTAATTCTCCACCACACACTTGTACAGTCCCTGGTCATCAGGTGCCAGAGAATCGATCCTCAGCTCCGACCTCCCTCATTAGTTGGAAATGTTCCACCTCCACTGCTTGCTGGGGTCTGTCCTGGTTGGGTTCAGGGTTGGCATCTCTTTGGCAGGTTAATGCCAGCGTCTCGCTCTCCCTGGCACTGCCCCCACCGTCAATGGAAATGTTCTGGGGACCGTCTGGAAAATCAGGAAACAAACCTTAGCTCATCGTAAAATCCTGCTGTATTGACTACCTGGGGAACAGGGAATCAGAGTAGGGGCATTTAAAAAAGAAGGTTCTGTAGCTTGTTCGTTAACCTTACCCACATGGAACAAAAGATATGAGAAATGATAAAAGCTCCTTAACCGTAACCATAATGTGGGACGGGAAATAAAGGAAGACGTAATTGGAGCTTGTTAGAAAGTGTAATAACACAGGAAACCAGACTAGATAGGAACATCATTTAATGATAGAATGGAAAGTATAGCCACATCCACAGTGTACACACACAGTTGTCCCTATCTGGGACTACAGTTCAGCAGGCCCAGTCCCAGGCCTGCCTTATAGAAGGCCCAGGTAATGAGTTTCTTTTAAAGTGTATTCATTAGTCACAAGTTAGGTTTGCATTAACACTGCAATGAAGATACTGTGAAAACCCCCTAGTCGCCACATTCCAGCGCCTGTTCAGGTACACTGAGGAGTAATTGAGCACAGCCAATGCACCCTAATCAGCTGTGGGAGGAAACCCACGCAGACACAGGGAGAACGTGCAGACTTCACACAGAGAGTGACCCAAGCCAGGAATCAAACCCAAATCCCTGGCAGCAATGCTAACCCACTGTGCCGCCCCAGGTCACTGCCTGTTATCAGGGGAACTCATACTCAACGAGCCCCAGAGGGAGATCAGTCAGTGATTCCCCATGGACATTGTGGCAGTTATCAAACTGCTAACACCACCCCCACCACTGAGTGTGAGGGTCTCCCCTCACTCCCATACCGATGGGGACTTCTCAGTCCTTCTCCTTTGGCCTCCTTTCCATTGCTGGGAGGATCTGATCGAGGTGGGGGGGGGTGGGGGGTGTAACAGCTTGGGAAACTGTTTCCATGCAGAGCGCTGAAGACCCACTGTGAGGGGCTTTCCTTAGTGGCAACTCGGACTAGGTTTCTGCCTCCTCTGTCACATTGGAACCAGAATCATCAGCATCCTGAGGCTGTCTCTTGGTGTTATTGTGAGTGGAATGTCCTGACCTCAGGCTAGAATAAGGGATGCCGATATAATGGTAGAGCCCGCTGCCTCTGTGGAGGGTTCCCTGTGACGGAGATGATCAATGTGTTTTTTGCAAGGTCTTCTCTCTACTTTGCACCCTATATGACATCGCTCTAGTTTCTTTCAAGAATCATTCTGTAATTCACATAGAGCCGTCACCAAAATTCCTCATGTGGACCGTAACTCCCAGCCCGAAGACTGTAACCGGTCTCTGAGCATTGTGGTCCCCTTTTCTGGGCTTCTTCTTTCAACCAAACTTCTCTGCCCAAATTTGGGAGCATCAGTTTAAGCCTAGTCCCAACCTGTCAGCCATCAATAGCTTCACCAGGGCTATTCCTGTCGTCAAAAGGATATGGGTCAGGAAGGAGGACAGGGGATTCACAAAGTCTCCTGTCACTAATGAGACTGAAATCTAATTAATACATAAAATAAGAACACCTTTACTCGGTACTTCAAAACACAGAATTTGTTAGTTATATTGTATACTATGCGATGATCTATAATATCTGAATTTTAGCAATCATACTAATTACAATGTGAAGTTTAAAGTTTTATTAAGGTTTACATCTCCTAGTTGCCACACTCTGGCGCCTGTTCGGGTCAATGCATCTAACCAGAATGTCTTTCAGATCGTGGGGGGAAACTGAGGTACCCGGAGGAAACCCACGCCGACATGGGGAGAATGTGCAGACTTCACACAGACAGTGACCCAAGCTGGGAATCAAACCCAGGACTCTGTTGCTGTGAGGCTGCAGTGCTAACCATTGTGCCACCATGTCCCCCGCAATGTTACTATGCTACGTGGTTGGTGGGTTTTTTTGTTGGTCACGGGTCACATACATTTTCAAATGTTAAAACAGGGTCATGTTGGAAAATGTTTTGGGAACCACTGCCTCAGGGAGAACATCCATGTAATGTCAGCAACTCCAGGTAAACATTAGGGAGAATTCAGTAAAATAAACCCCGAAGTGATTGATTCTATTCTGTTGTGTTGGCTGCAAAACGAACCTGTTATTCTGGAAATCCTCCAAGGAAACATGAAGAGGAGTTGGCCTTTGCCTCAGTAATCAGTCTGTGTCGTTTGGTAACCGATATGTCTGTTCAATTCTAATTCCTGGGGCAAAGCCACATATTGTCTCCAAGAAAAATCCAATTTCCTGTTTAAAGACATTGATGCTAAATTGCAATGCATCATTCTATCCTGGAGGATTGAGGATTCCCTTCATTCCTCACTGGGAGGGCTCTGTAAGCAAAATGGATTATCCAGTCATCTGGAATGTTAAAAAGGACACTGGTTAAATATTTGTAAAGGAAAATATTTGTATGGCTTTGAGGAAAGGCAGAGGAAGTGGGTCTAATTGGATGGCTCTTCCCAAGGGATAGCACAAACACAGTGGGCTGAATAGCCTCCTTCAGTATTGTAACGTTCGCTATTTCTAAACAGAGTCTTTATTGGAAAGGACTAAACCCCCATCTGTGTGTTAGCCTGTATGTAAAACACATTCTCTTGGCTTTATGAAGCCCCCTTCATAATCTCGGACTGTATGTAATAGAGATACTCACACTCCACAGCTACCTGAGCTCTCAGCCTCACTTCACCCAGTTCATTCTCCACCACACACTCGTACAGTGCCTGGTCATCAGGTGCCAGAGAATCGATCCTCAGCTCCAACCTCCCTCATGAGCTGGAAATGTTCCACCCCACTGCTTGCTGGGGTCTGTCCTACCCCAGGTGATGTTGGGTTCAGGGTTGGTGTCTCCTTGGCAGGTTAATGCCAGCGTCTCGCTCTCCATGGCACTGCCCCCACTGTCAATGGAAACATTCCGGGGACCGTCTGGAAAATGAGGAAACAAACAACCAGAAAATCCTGCTGTCATGTGTCCCAGTGATGGCCTCACGGTATTATCGCTGGACTATTAATCCAGAAACTCAGCTAATGTTCTGGGGACCCGGGTTCGAATCCAGCCACGGCAGGTGGTGGAATTTGAATTCAATAAAAAATATCTGGAATAAAGAATCTACGGATGACCCATTGTTGGGAAAACCCATCTGGTTCACTAATGTCCTTTAGGGAAGGAAATCTGCCGTCCTTACCCGGTCTGGCCTACATGTGACTCCAGAGCCACAGCAATGTGGTTGACTCTCAGGTGCCTAGGGATGAGCAGTAAATGCTGACCAGCCAGCGATGCCCATGTCCCATGAATTAATATAAAAAAGTCACAGCATTTCCCACATGCCCAGCACCCGCTGCCTCCTAACTCTGTTTCCCTTTTAAACTCTATCAAGGGCCTGTTAAAAAAAGTCAATTTTTAACCCCCAAGGGTCCCCAACCCTCCAGGTTTGTCCTGGAGTCTCCAGGATTTAAAATTCTGAAATACTGTCAGTAACTGCCTTTGAATAATTTATTAAAGATGGGAAATCTGAGGATGAATCCTCCAGGAAAGCATTCCAGCAGGATTGCCGAGGCTCAGCAAGCACTGCAGAGAATTTAGTAACCACAACCCTGGGTGCTCAGTGGCATCGGCTGCAAAGAAAACCTCTTGTTCCAGAAATCTGACAGGAAAACATCAACTGGAGTCTGCCATTCGGCCCAGCAGCAGCTCAGCTCCGCCATCTTGTGGCAGGAGAGTCAACTCGATTCCACTTCCTGGGCTTCCCCATCCAGTGGCACGGTGGTCAGCACCATTGCTTCACAGCGCCAGGGACCCGGTTCTCCCCGAGTCTGTCTGGGTTTCCTCCGGGTGCTCCGGTTTCCTCCCACACTCCCAAGATGTGCGGGTTAGGTGGCTCGGCCGTGCTAAATTGCCTCTTCGTGTCCCAAGATGTGGAGGTTAGGGGGAATGGCCATACAAAATGTCTGGGGTAAGAGGAATAGGGCCTGGTTGGGATGCTTTGTCAGAGGGTCAGTGCTGACTCAATGAACAGAATGGCCTGCATCTGCACTATAGAGATTCTATGATTAATTTCCTTACTGTTCAAAAATTTATCTATCCTTGCCTTATAAGCATTTAATGAAGTAGCCTCAACTGATTCACTGGGCAGAGAATTCCATAGATTCACAACCCTTTGGGTGAAGAAGTTCCTTCTCAACTCAGTCCTAAATCTGCTCCACCTTATTTTGAGGCCATTTTAGTTTCACCTGCCAATGGAAACATCTTCCTTAATACTGTCTTATCTATTTAAATGAGAGAATTTCACTACTGGGGATCTATTTTAAAGAGCTCATAATCCAAAGGCCCAGGCTTATGCTCTGGAGACTCAGGTTCAAGTCCCACCACAGCAACTGGTGGAATTTAAATTCAATTAATAGTTCTGGGATTATAAAAGCCTGTGTCAGTATTGGTGACTCTGACAACTATCATCGATTGTTGGAAAAACCCATCTGGTTCACAAATGTCCTTTAGGGAAGGAAATCTGTCATCTTACCTGGTCTGGCCTACATATGACTCCAGAGCCACAGCAATGTGGTTGATTTTTAATTTCCCCCTGCGTTCTGAACTGGACTTGTGAGCCCAGGGGCAATTAGGGATGGAGGACATGGAAGTATAAAATAAAAATCTGCTTTGCACAACTCCCAAGGCATTGACATCCTTCCTGAAGTGTGATGTCCACAGTTGGACACAATACTTTATCAAATCATTTTATGCCTTTAAAAGCTCAAACTAGATATTTGGATGATATAAAAACATGACATTCAGCACAACTACTGTGTGCTGATATTTATGCTCCACATGAACCTCCTCCCATTCCAGCTGCCTCATCTCAACCTTTCAATATATCTTTCTAATTGCACGACATGGTGGCACAGTGGTTAGCACTGATGCCTCAAGCACCAGCCTCGGATCACTGAGTGCAGAGTCTGCGCATTCTCCCCATCTCCGCGTGGGTTTCCTCCAGGTTGTCCAGTTTCCTCCCACAATCCAAAGATGTACAAGTTTGGTGGATTGGTCATACTAAATTGCCCCTTTGTATCCCAAGATGTGTAGATTAGGGGAATTGGCATGATAAATGTGTGGGGTTACTGGGATATGGTAGGGGGAGGAACATGGGTAAGATGTTCTGTCAGACAGTCAGTGCAGATGCAATGGGCTGAATGGCCTCTTCTGCGCTGTAGGGATTCTATGATAATCCTTTTCTCATCTAATTTCCTTCTCAAAGGATTTTGAAATAAGTGTATTTTTTCCTTTTTGGATTTTTTTTGCTAAATATCTTGTATTTGTTCCTAGTTTTGGAATTCAAAGGGCCAGTACAGAGCGACTCACTGTTAAGATGCACCCCCAGTGAACTGTTCTTGCTTCTCAATCCACTTCTGGTCAGACCCAGTTGAATCTCACAGGTGAATGCGAGGTCTCTGTTTCTGGTGTTCGTCATGTAGGCTAGCTGAGAGGCTACGTTACATGCAGCTACATTGGTTACATTCCAAAGCGGTGTTTGTCTCTCACGTCTGAGCAGCTCGAGGTTCTGATATCAAAGAACATCAATCTTGTCACAAGGGTAAAGATCTCGCCCTAAACACTCCAGGGTCACGGTTTGCCCAGAAACTGGACTGAGTGAGCATAATTCCATCATGGGATTGTGTGGGAATGCTGAAAGAAAGAAATATCAAAGTCCCGATGCATCAAATGTAACCACCTCCTTGTTACTGAAATTATTGCTGTGATCCTTATTGTGGTCACCTCCTTTCTCCCTCACTTTGTACCCCTCTCTCAATATCATTCTTTCCACACATATCTTTCTTTATCTCATTCTCTGTGTCTGCACCTTTCTCTTCTTTCTTTCTTTCTAACTTCAGTCTGTTCCTGTGCAGTAAGAAGTCTCACAACGCCAGATTAAAGTCCAACAGGTTTATTTGGTAACAAAAGCCACTAACTTTCGGAACGCTGCTCCTTCATCAGGTGAGTGGCAGTTCTGTTCACAAACATGGTATATAAAGATACAAACTCAATTTACAGAATAATGGTTGGAATGCGAGTCTTTACAGGTAATCAAGTCTTTAAGACGTAGAGTTTGTGTCTTTATATGCCCTGTTCGTGAACAGAACTCCCACTCACCTGACGAAGGAGCAGCGCTCCGAAAGTTAGCGGCTTTTGTTACCAAATAAACCTGTTGGACTTTAACCTGGTGTTGTGAGACTTCTTACTGCACAGGAACAGACAGAAGTTAGAGGGGACAAGGGAAGAAACTTTCTCACCCAGAGGATGGTGGGTGTCTGCAATTCACTGCCTGAATTGGTGTTTGAGGCTGAAACACTCAACTCATTGAATAGGATCCTGCATCTGCATCTTAACTGTTGGAACATGCAAGGTGATGGACACGTGCTGGAAAATGGGATTAAAATGAGTGGCTAGTTTCTTTTCTCTCTTCTTTGGCTGTTGCAAACATGATGGGCTGAATGGCCTCTTTCTGCGTGGTAATTTTTCTATGATTGTTTTTATTTCAGATCTCCAGCAGCCATTCTCCTTTGTTTGCTTCTGCTTCTCTCTCGGTCTCTGTCTCCCTTCTTGCTTCATCCTGTGTGTGCGCGCATCTCTGTCTGACCTCAAAATTTTGCATAATGATATATAATCTGGTTGGGGGGGCGGGGCATGTAGAACAGGGAACAAATAACACAGATGAGAATGTAACAAGCTGAGACAAATTTCTGCCCTAGACATACTGCTTTGATGTTTCTCTCTCATTTACTGACCTCTCTGTCACTTACAGTAGACTGCGAGAAAGGCCTTGCTCTTGAAGAATTTTCCTTCACACCTGATGGTGCACGTGTATTCATCCTCATATATATCCAGCACCTTGTTGATATGTAAAACCAAGTTTGAACTGGAAGAAGTCACTTTTCCGGGGGTTGTATCAATGGTTTCCTCCCACTTTGGTTGACCACTTTGGCAGGAAGACTCACACATCAGCTCCACTCTCTCACCAATCTTTACAACAAGAACTTTCGGGATAATGTGCAGAATCTCTTCTCTCCCTGTCACAAGAACTAGAGAACAGACAAAGAATATTTACCATTTATATAGATGATCTGGAGGAGGGAACCGAGTGTAGGGTGTCGAAATTTGCTGATGACACCAAGATTGGGGGAAAGGCAAATTGTGCGGAGGGTGTGGAGAGTCTGCAGAAGGATCTAGATAGGCTGGGCGAATGGGCCAGGAAATGGCAAATGGAATTTAATGTTGGCAAGTGTGAGGTGGTCCACTTTGGTAGGAAGAATGGTAGGAAGGACTATTACTTACGGGGCGAAAAACTGCAGCAGGCGACGGTGCAGAGGGACCTCGGGGTCCTTGTGCATGAGTCGCAAAAACCCAGCCTGCAGGTGCAGCAGGTGGTCAGGAAGGCGAATGGGATGCTGGCCTTCATAGCGAGGGGGATTGAATATAAAAGTAGGGAGGTCTTGCTGCAGCTGTATAGGGCATTGGTGAGGCCGCAGCTGGAGTACTGTGTGCAGTTTTGGGCGCCGCACCTGCGCAAGGATATTTTGGCCTTGGAGGGAGTGCAGAGGAGGTTTACTAGGCTGATACCGGAGTTGAGGGGGTTGAGCTATGAGGAGAGGCTGAATAAACTAGGCTTGTACTCGTTAGAGTTTAGAAGAATGAGGGGAGATCTCATTGAGACGTATAAGATGATGAATGGGATGGATAGGATAGAGGTGGAAAGACTCTTCCCGCTCAAAAAAGACAGTAGGACTAGGGGGCACAGCCTCAAGATAAAGGGGGGGCGGTTCAGAACGGAGTTGAGGAGGAACTTCTTCACTCAAAGGGTGGTGAATCTCTGGAATTCTCTGCCCGTTGAAGTGGTGGAGGCTGCCTCGCTAAATATTTTTAAGAAGCGGGTTGATGGGTTTTTGATAAGAGAGGGGATTAAGGGTTATGGGGAGAGGGCGGGAAAGTGGAACTGAGCCACGACAGATCAGCCATGATCTTATTGAATGGCGGGGCAGGCTCGAAGGGCCAGATGGCCTACTCCTGCTCCTATTTCTTATGTTCTTATGTTCTTAATATATTGAGTTAGTCAATAAACCACAGGGTTCTACAAAAATGTCACTGGGGTGTTTGATGAGAGAGTGCAAAGGAATCTCAACACTATAGGTACTGCAGGCGGCATGGTGCCATAGTGGTCAGCACTGCTGCCTCACAACGCCGGGGACCCAGGTTCGATCCCTGCTTCGGTTACTGTCTGTGTGGAGTCTGCACCTTTTCCTCGTGTCTGGGTGGGCTTCCTCCAGTTTCTTCCCACAGTCCAAAAGATATGCTGGTTAGATGCATTGGCTATGCTAAATTTTCCCTCAGTGTACCCGTGCAGGTGCCGGAGTGTGGCGACTAGGGGATTTTCACAGCAACTTCATTGCAGTGTTAATGTAAGCCTTCTTGTAACTAATAATTTAATAAACATTGAACTCTTGTTGGTTTATTGATTAGTTTACTCGGGTTTATTTTCTCGCATTTAACTTGTGCTTATTTATCAGAGAACCTAACCCACTGAACCATAGAAGGTTCAAACTCAGGGCTGAGGGGCATTGGTCATTCATGGCACAATGCCCATGCTAGTGTTTACTGAACTATTCCTAAACTGGTCCCACTGCTCTACTCGCCAGGTGATAGAACAAAGAAGAAAGAAAAGTACAGCACAGGAACAGACCTTTTGGCCCTCCAAGCCTGCACTGATCACGATGTCTACCCAAACTAAAACCATACACGCTTACAGAGTCCATATCCTTCCATTCCAATCCTATTCATGTATTTGTCTAGTTGCCCCTTAAATGCCACTATCCTATTGTTACAAATAATCTAATTTTCCTTTGAAAGTAACAATGGTCTCTACCTCAAGGACTTGCTGAATCTAATTACTCCATTCTCTAAAAAAACCTCTATAAATACACTTTCTGTAACCGCTAGCCTCCATCTCCATAACAGTTTTAGATTGGTGATCTTCTCATTGTTGACTCTCTAATTAGTAGAAACCCATTCTTCCTCAAAACTCTTGATATATCTTTTTTAAAAACCTGTATTAGAAGATTTCCTTCCAACTCAAAAGTGCTCGAGTGGAAACAGCCCCTCTGTCTCCAGTCTCCTCAATGCTCAATTCCTCCATTCCCGATAGCAACCCTGTGAATTTACACTGTACTCAAAACATGCACAGATACCAAAGCTGTGATCAATGTTTCATTGAATTATGATACATATTTCAAATCAATGCATCTCAACATCTCTCAATAAACACTACAATTCAAACATTTTTTCTCAACTTCCTCACAATTAAAATCACTAAAGTTACCTTTAAGTTTATAAGTACAGGTTTTGTCCATAAATATTTAGGTTGAGATTTGAAATTGTAAAGTAAATAATACCCACCTAGAATCTGGATGAGTACAAATAAAGTAAAAATTGGGGAAGAGATTTTTCTCATCTTGTCACTTTTGGAATGTCAGCTATTTTTAAATGAATAGTCCTGGGGTAAACTACTTAAATTAAATTCACGCTATAATATTGATGCCCAGGTTATCTCCAAGCTCACAACTCTGCAAGGCTTTTCCAGAAGTTGAGTTTGTTACACAGCAGATTTTGTTCTCCCAGTAGACGGTTCTCCAGACGCTGTGGGTTTCAATGAGTCCTGGACTTCTAATGAAGGGCTCTCTCTCTTCCTGTAAGGAAAAGGGATGGATCTTGTCTTGCCTTTTATATCCTGGCCCCTCAGAGGGATTTCCCAAGGGTCACTTCTCTCATTGCACATTTCAGCTGTGTTAGCTGTAGAAACCACAATTTGAAATGAAATTTCCCAGGGAACAAATCCATTGTTTGTTTCTAGAAATGATCATTAGGAACACAGGAGGAGTCTATTCATTTCCTTGAACCTGTTCCATCATTCAATTAGCCCACAGCTGATTTGTATCTTAATTCCATTTATTCAACTCGATTCAGTAACCTTTAATATCCTTGCCTAACAATGGTCTGCCAATCTCAATTTTTACCATTCAATTAATTCCTAGCCCCAACAGACTTTGGGATAGAGAATTCCAGATTTTCATTCCCCTTCATGTAAAGAATTGTTTCCAGACATTGTCCAACTCCACTCTTACCATCTGCTGCCAAAGATCCTCTTCCACGTTGCCTCTTGATTTCCTGGTTCCTGTACTCTCTTCATAGAATCAGAAAAACCCCACAGTGCAGGAGAGACCATTCAGTCCATTAAGTCTGCATTGACTCTGACAGAGCATCTGACCCAGGCCCTCTCCCTCACTCTGTCCCTGTAATCCATACATTTACTGTGGCTAATCCATCTAACCTACACATCTTTGGACATTAAGGGGCAATTTAGCATGGCCAATCCACCTAACCTGCACCTTGCAAGACTCCCATCTTCCATCCTATATAAACTGAAGCTCATTCAAAACTCTGCTGCCCACATCCTAACTCTAGGTAAGTCCCATTTACCCATCATTCCTGTTCTCTCTGATCTACATTGGCTCCAGCTGAGCAACATCTCATGTTTAAACTTTTCACATGGTTTTATCTTTGTAAGTCCCTGCGTGAGATAGCTGGGCTCCTCCAATTCCGGCCTTTTGGGCACCAGGATTTCCATTTCTCCACCATTTGCCATGATCTGAAAGTTTGGAATTATCTCCCTGAATCTCTCTGCCACTTCATCTCTCTTCTCCCTTAAGACACTTCTTAAATCCAACTTCACTGTCTAAGTTTTTGGTTATCTGCCCTAATAACCCCATGTGGCTCAAGGGTCAAATTTGATTCGATAATCACTCCTGTAAAGTGTCTCGGGAAACTATATTGAGGTAATAAGCAACTCCAGAAGGTGGTCAAGTTATATAACTGGGGAAATACAACTAGAGCCAAGACTAAGAGTCAGTCTATGTGTGCGCATGAAGGCAGATATTAATGTGGGTACCATTTTGATAAGAGAGGGGATTAAGGGTTATGGGGAGAGGGCGGGAATGTGGAACTGAGCCACGACAGATCAGCCATGATCTTATTGAATGGCGGGGCAGGCTCGAAGGGCTAGATGGCCTACTCCTGCTCCTATTTCTTATGTTCTTATGTTATCATCCAGGTGATTAGACAACCTGGTAGGTGAGTTTCCTTCCGGGTGTCAGGGAGGGAAGCAACGAAACAGGTGGGCCAACTTCTGGACAGAAAAGGGAATTGGGCCGAAGTTATAATTCATGACAGAACAAATACAGGAAAGAAAAATAGGTTGGAATTTTTTAACAACAATTGCATTTTTCCCTGAATCCCTACAGTGCAGAAGGAGGCCATTTGGCTCATTGCGTCTGCACTGACCACAATCCCACCCAGGCCCTATTCCTGTAACCCCACATATTTTTAAGCCTGCTAATCCCCCTGACACTGAGGGGCAAATTAGCATGGCCAATCCACCTAACTGTCACATCTTTGAACTGTGGGGAAGAAACCAGAGTAACCAAAGGAAACCCATGCAGACACAGGGAGAATGCACAAACTCCACACAGACTTGAGGCTGGGATTGAACCCAGGTGCCTGGTGCTGAGAGGTAGCAGAGCAAACCACTGTATCACTGTGCCATCTGGCACTTGTAATGCAATAAATTGTCCCAAAGTGCAGCACAAGAATGTTATTTTAAAATGTTAACTCCAAGTCAAATAAGGAAACATTCAGGTTCAAAATGACCTAAAGTTTGGGCAAAAGAGATAGATTTTAAGAATTGTCTCAAAGTGGCAAGTCCAGTTGAGAGGTTTAAAAGGTTTCCATTCGTAGAATAAACTAGAACCAGAGGGCACAACTTCAGGCTAAAGGGATGATCCTTTAAAACAGAGATGAGGAGGAATTTCTTCAGCCAGAGAGTAGTGAATCTGTGGAACTCTGCCACAGAAGGCTGTGGAGGCCAGGTCATTGAGTGTCTTTAAGACAGAGATAGATAGGTTATTGTTCAATAAGAGGATCAGGGGTTATGGGGAAAAGGCAGGAGAATGGGTATGAGAAAAATATCAGCCATGATTGAATGGTGGACCAGACTTAATGGACCGACCGGCCTAATTCTGCTCCTATATCTTATGGTTTTTTTGATGAGGAGGCAATTCCAGAGATTAAGGCCCAGACAGCTTCTAAACATTATTTAATGGGATGGAGACATCACTGACAAGGCCTGTATTTGCTGTCCGATCACTTGAGGGCAGTTAAGAGTCAGCCACTTGACCATGGATCCATGTAGTCCAGACCAAATAAGGATGACAGATTTCCTTTAGTGTACTAGTTTAATAACAATGATAGCTTCATTCTCACTATTACTGAGACCAGCTTTCAATTCCCCATTTTATTAATTGTAATTGAATTCCACCAGCTGCTGCAGTGAGATTTGAACCCACGTCCCCAGAGCATTACCCTAGGGTGACATTACCGTTAAACTACCATACTCCAAAGGGAGCTAATGGCAGATCTCAGGAGGTTATAGAGAAACAGAGGATAAGGTCAAGGAAATATGATAAGGAGGTTAAGAATTTTAAAGTTGGGTTGTAAGAGAGAGTTTAAGGAGTTCAGTCCCTGAATAACGGAAGCTCTTGTATTTATAAAATACTTCTCATCTTTCAGACATCCCAAAGAGCTGGACAGAAACAACGAAGTATTCTTTTTTTGTGAACCAACTTTCCATACCAACAATTCCAAATATGACTTCCTTGGTCCTAAACCTAGGAACCCTCCGCCACGTTTGACAGGACCCTCAACTGTATCCATTCTGTTTCCTATATTTCTGCTCTCACTCCTTCCCCTCCCTCCCACCTCAACTGTAGAATAGTTACAGCATAGGAGGCCATTCACCCCAATTTAATGTGCTGGCCCTGTAAGGGAGCAATTCACCTAGTTCTGCACCCCATAGCACTGCACATTCATTCTTTCCAGATAATAGTGCAATTCCTTCTCGAATGTCACGATTGAACTTGCCTCCACCACACTCTCAGGCAGTGTGTTCCAATTCCTCACCACTGGCTATGTAAAAATGTTTCCATTGTTTCTTTGCCAATTATCTCAAACCCTTGCCCTCTGGTTTTTGATCCTTCTGCCAGTAAGAACATTTCTTCCCATCTATTCAGTCCAGAAACCTTATGATTTTGACCACCTCTAGCAAATCTTTTCTCAATCTCTTCTCCAATCTATCCACGTAACTAAAGTGTAATATTACAACATGGCAACAAACTGTGCACAGCAAGCCCCCACAAACAGCAATGAGATAAATTACAGATAATCCATTCCTCTGCAATAGGCTGTGCCTGCCGGGACTAGGCCCTGAATTTAGGAATTCCTTCCCTAAACCCCTCTGCCTTTTTCTCCTCCCTTGAGAAGCTCCTTAAAGCCCCTATCCTTGATCAAGCTTTTGTTTACTAGTCCTAATGTGTCCTTTGGTGGGTCTGTGTGAAGTTTTGATCTAAAACACTTCTGTAAAACACTTTGAAATGTTTTATAATGTTAAAGACTATATATAAATACAAACCATTGCTGTTGTAAGGAGTTGAGTAGCTTTTACATCCTTAAAGAACAGTTTTCTCTACTTCAAAATGGTAAGAACAGAAGAAGCCGTGAGAACATTAAGGCAGGATACCGATTTTAAAAAGTTACACAAGACAGTTATTTAGTTAAAGGGATTGCGAATGAGAAAACGATTACCTGGTACAGAGGTGAGGGGAAAAATTGATTAATTGTGGACAGGCAGGTCAGAGATTGGTACTTAATAAAATAAGAATTTCTTTCTCTACAGCAGGTTAAAACTTGCCCTTAACTTCACCCCTTTGCTTCTCAATTTCACATTAAATAAAAGAATTTGGGGAAACTTTGAAGGTCTCAACAACAGCTGCTTAACACAGGGACCCCTTAGTTGATAATGATTAATTTCTCGAGGTTTAACCTCTGTGCAGAAGTTCCAAAAGTGTTTTAAAAATGAGGCACAAACATTAAGCACAACATCCTGCTACGTGCTAATAGCACACAGATGAGATATTTATGGAAATCCAATATTTTCATTTTCCTCCCTGCAGGTCACAGGACCATTGTTTGTGGTCACTTGGTGTTGGCAGATTTGAAGAGAATCAAAAAAGTTCTCACAATGATCATTGCCCTCTGAAATGGCCTAGCAATTCTCTGAATTGTATTGAAGGGTTGAAGAATAAAATCAGACAGACCACCTGGAAACAGCAGTGATACATCCTTTCGAGCCAAACCTACAAAGTCCTTCCTATGAACATCTGTGGACTACAGCCAAAATTGAGAACTGTCAAGCTATTCCTTGGTAAGCCCACGTGAGTTGAAGTTCATTTCAAGAGCTTGTTGACTTGCTTAGGAGCAATGTACAAAGGATGCATTTCTATGGCACCTTTCACCTCAAAATCCCACAAAAAAAACACTACTGCTAATCAAATCGTTTTAGTTGTGTAGTGACTTTTATAAATTAGGAAAGAAAGCAGCCAACTTACATGCAGCAAACACCCATAATATAACAACCAGAGCATGCTTTTGTGCTGGATGAGATGGTGTAGTAGTAGTATTGTCACTGGCTTAGCAATCCTGAAACCCAGCCTAATACTCTAGGTACCTCAGTTCAAATCCCACCGTGGCAAATTTGAATTCAATAAAAAAAATCTGCAAGTAATGACCATTAAACCATTCATTCGCACGATGTGGATGCTGGCAAGGCCAGGATTTATTGGCCATCCCTAATGGCCCTCACATCACCTTCAGACAGACAATGGAGTGACCTGATGGGTCATTTCAAATGGTAGTTAAAAGTTAAACACATTAGACACCTAGAGTCATAAGCCAGACCAATCAAGGACAGCAAATTTCCTTCAATAAAGGCCATTAATGAACCAAGATGAGTTTGTAAACCACAATTCAATAGATTCATGGTCACAATTATTATTCCTAGCTTTTTATTCTAGATTTAGTTAGTTGAATTTAAAGTCTGCAGCTGGTGTGGAAGAAATTGAATTCATGGCTCCAGCTCATTATCTCTGATTACTGGTTTAGCAACATAGCCAATATGCCGCCACTCCTTAGCCGAACCTGCAATGTTGCATTTGCAGAGCTACTCCCTCTTGAATCAACTTCCCCACTGCCTGACGCAGCAGTTTGGGTGGATAATGAAAGATCCCAGGGTACTTCTCAAAGATTGGGGACTTCCTTGACTAACACCACCAAAATTAACTGGACATTTATTGCCAGGAGGTAGTGGGGTTTTCCAGTGTGAAAATTGGTCCTGAGGTTTACCTACGCAAGTCACTAACAAAGCATTTTCCATGAAGAACTTGAGGTTTCAGATAAAGCCGTCTTTATTTATGTGTTGACTTCAAACTGGGCCATAGACTGACTCACTCAGCCAAATGTTTTATTAAACTTGAAAGAAAAATTAGATTAAATTATCAATATCCCTTTATCACCAACATTATTGCTGGGGCAAAAGCTTTTGCAGATACATATTACAGATATACTGTCCAGATGTAATTTGAAAGCTGTTTGCACGGGAGATCATCTTTGACGTCAAGGTACAGGTATTGTGGATTTTAAAATACTATAATTCTTCCATAACCCTTCCCGAGACCAGTACCGTCTCTTTATATTACAGTATCAATGCAGAAATGGTGGACGTACAGCCCTAAAGAAAAATACACTTACATTTTAGCCTTACATAAAACATCAAAAGATAATTTACAGTGGATCATTTTAAATGGAATAACAATATTATGTAGGCAGCCATTAGCATGATCCTATAAACAGCAAAATCACTGACTGATATACCGAGAGCACACTGCTTTTTTTCAAATAGCGTAATGGCAATCCACCTGAACAGGGCTTCCATTTACCGTCGTTTTTCAGTTACCTTATGATTTGGGGTCACCAAAAGCACTTTACAATGAAGTACTTCTGAAGCATCGTCACCATTGTAATCTGCAAGTCAATTTAACTGAGTTTTTTTGAAGGGGTAACCAAGAAGGTAGATGAAGGCAGTGCAGTTGATGTTGCCTACATGGACTTTAGCAAGGCCTTTGACAAGGTACCGCATGGTAGGTTGTTGCACAAAGTTAAATCTTATGGGATCCAGGGTGAGGTATCTAAATGGATAAAAAATTGGCTTCTGCGAGAGTGGTTGTAGAGAGTTGTTTTCAAACTAGAGGCCTGTGACCAGTGGTATGGATCAGTGCTGGGCCCACTGTTATTTGTCATTTATATTAATGATGTGGATGAGAATATATAGGAGGAATATAGGTTAGTAAGTTTGCAGATGACACCAAGATTGATGGCATAGTGGACAGTGAGGAAAATTATCACCAATTGCAACAGGATCTTGATCAATTGGGCCAGTGGACTGACAAATGGAGCTTAATTTAGACATATGCGAGGTGATGCATTTTGGGAGATTGAACCAGGGCAGGACTTACTCAGTTAATGGTCGGGCATTGGGGAGAGTTACGGAACAAAGAGATCTGGGGTACATGTTCATAGCTCCTTGAAAGTGGAGTCACAGGTGGAAAGAGTGGTGAAGGCGGCATTCGGCATGCTTGGTTTCATCGGTCAGAACATTGAATACAGGAGTTGGGACGTCTTGTTAAAGTTGTACAAGACATTGTTAAGGCCACACTTGGAATACCGTGTGCAATTCTGGTCACCCTATTATAGAAAATATATTACTAAACTAGAAAGAGTGCAGAAAAGATTTACTAGGATGCTACCAAGACTTGACGGATTGAGTTATAAGGAGAGGCTGAATAGACTGGGACTTTTTCTCTGGAGCATAGGAGGTTGAGGGGTGACCTTATAGAGATATATAAAATAATGAGGGGCATAGGCAAGGTAGGTAGTCAATATCTTTTCCCAAAGGTAGGAAAGTCTAAAATTAGAGGGCACAGGTGTAAGGGGAGAGATACAAAAGTGTCCAGAGGGATAATTTTTTCACACAGAGGGTGGTGAGTGTCTGGAACAAGCTGCCAGAGATAACAGGAAAGGCAGGTACAATTTTCTTTTAAAAAGCATTTGGATAGCTACATGGGTACGTTGGGTATTGAGGGATATGGGCTAAATGTGGGCAATTGGGATTAGCTTAGGGGTTTAAAAAAAAGGGGCAGCATGGACAAGTTGGGCCGAAGGGCCTGTTTCCATGCTGTAACCCTCTGACTCTTAATTTGTTCAAAGCCAGCTCCTAACAATAACAATGTGATAATGACCAAAATGTTCTGTTTCAGTGGTGTTGGCTGAGGGGTGAATCCTTTTGCTTCCACCTTTGGGAGCACCACCGAGAGTTTGGCACTCAATCATGTTGTACAAGAGTGTCAGCATATAGATCAAAAGACTCCAAGTTTCATCCCTTATCTTTGAGTTACTTAATCTTCTTGAATGAGTTATCCAATTAGGACCACTCTCCTCACTATGTTGCCGTAGCCCAGCACTTTTTCCTTTTCAAGTATTTGTCTCATTGATTTTTGAAGATTGCCACTGAATTGATTTCACCCACCTTTCAGACAGCATGTCCCAGTTAGCACTGCACATAAAAAAAATCTCATCTCCCTCTTCTCTTTATGGCACTTGGTTCAGATTCCGGCACGTGGAAAAATCCTCCCTGCATCTAAGCTCATTGCTCCAACCCCTTTGTAATTTTGAAAACCTCTATTCAGTCACTTCTCAGCCTTTGCTTGTCTAGAGAATAGGAGATGGTGTAAATAAAAAAAAGTCACAACCAATTACATTCGGTTTCATGTACATTTTTAATAAATACTTTTCTTTGACAATTCCTATTTACAATTTGTACAGTTTGATAGGCACATTTGAAGGAGGCAACAAGCTTTAACCAAAACCTCCAAAAGACAAATTGAAATGTTACACCTTGCAATTTTTGCAGGAGCTGCACTGAATCCAGTGTCTGAGAATTTAGACAGGCAGATATTTCTAGCTATGTTTTTGAGCAGGGCATTTTTTAAACATATGGCAAGGTATGTTGCAGAAACATCTGCTAACAAACCTGGAGACGTTCCGTTACTTCAAAATACCGATGGCTGTCTGTTCAACACTTAAGTGGGTAAAGAAAGAACTTACATTTCTATAGCACCTTTCACAATCTCAAGGACATCCTAAAAGCATTTTACAGCCAATGAAATACTTTTTTTTTGGAATTGTAGTCAATTGCAATATAGGAAATGCAGCAGCCAATTTACACACAAGCCGCCAAAAACCAGCAGAGATAAGTGACCAGATAATTTGTTGTAAGTGTTGGTTGAGGGGCACCTATTGGCCAGGACACCAGGGAATGTTTACATCTACCAAGGGAAAATGGGATCTAGGTTTAATATGTCAGCCGAGTGATGGCACCTCTGATAGTGCAGCACTTGCTTGCACTGGTAATGGAGCGTCCACCTGGATGTTTTTGCTCAAGTCCCTGGAATGGGACTCCAATCTTGTGTCTCAGACACAAGGCGGCTAATGCAGACCCATAGTTGATAGGTGTTCACCAGGCGTACAGGGTTATGTTGCAAATCTCAATGTAAATCTGCAGCAGATTTCCAAATACAATATTGTTTGTGTGCATTTTTTTTAAACAAGTGAGGAGGATTTGGAAAGTGAATAGAATGATTTCTCAATTCAGTGTCCACTAAGCCCTTTGCTTTGGTTTGAAGGTATAGGCTGAAGTTTTTTTAAATGAACATTGCTCAACAGATACTGCAAATCAATAGACAACAGCATAATATTTGAATGTGGGAAAGGAAAGCCAGCGCACTTGGATAAGGAGTTAAAAATCTGACAGGACTTGAGCAGACATGGGCCTGGTGTGGTTTGAATTTTGCAGCATGCATCAACTCTCCAGATTCAGGCAACTGAACAAATAGAAAAGAACTGAACAGAAAATGATTTGGGACATTTATCTTCAGTATCTATGTTGACTCGGCAAACTGCAGATCAGTGTGTGCATTCACATCATTTCTCACCCATTAACTGATTGGCAACTTTTTGGAAAATAAGATCAAAAACTCCAAACTACTTACACTTTTCAGCCTTGTGCAGAGTATGATTTAGAAACCCAACCATGGGATTGCACCATTTCAACCGGCAAGTCAAAACAGTTAAGCTCAAGTTTTCTATTTTTCCCTCTCCAGTGTCTCTCTCTCTTTCCAGGGACACAGATTTACACATAGGGAGCACCCTCTGCAACTTCCACACCATCCCACTCTTCCTCTCAGTCATCATTCTTCCTAGACAGTGTAAAACTTCACATGGGGTATACCGTCGTGCTTGAGGTTTGCTCTTAGCAGAGAGCACTCCCAGCAGTGATCGCACACATTGTGCGATGCCTTCTCAATGGAGGCTGGTAGAGGGAGAATTGGGCAAGGCAAATTCAGAGCTCGTTCTAATTCAGAGCACATGAACATGTGACATAACACAAGGAAAGCTGGAGAGCTGAACACACACACACACTGCATTGCTCCTAGGGTCAGGGAGATGTAAATAGTGATCGAGTGCTCTGGGGAGCACCAAGAACATCATGTCAACCACCTCACAGTAATTTTTTTTTAAAAAGGCAATATAAAAGGTGACATTTTTCTTACCCCTTTCAAGGGGGCAAGTGAAACTTTTACTAGACAGCGCATGGAATCAAGTCAGGCTCAGTCCATCACTGTAAATCAACAGATATTCTGCTTGTTCAGCTAGCCACAAGAAGGTGGGCAAAATGAGCAATGTTGTTGGAGGTGAGGCCAGGAGAAGAACGTACAAAAAACTGATAGCAACTATACCTCAAAATTTAAAAACAAAAAATCAGATTTGCAGCTTTGTGGCTGGCAGGAGGGCCATGATGTCAACAGGATACACCAAGAATGCAGAGCCATGCAGAACACCCTGAATGATATGCAGTAGGCAAGCAGAAGGACTGATGTGGCCTTCAAGCAGACATTCCATACTAAAATATTAAGTGGTATGTACTCTGGTCTATTACAGCAGCACCTACCATCCATCAACAAAAAGCACAGAATCACAGCTGTGTCTGGGCACTGCATGACACACGCCACTTGAGTGAGGGGGAAACAGGAGACGTAGCCAGCTATTGTACTTACTGGATTTATGAAATCTAATGAATGCAATTTCCATTGCTATTAAACTCATCCCCGCTTCCCACTGATTGCCTGCCTTTCTGAAATCCCTCCATCCAACTGCTCAATCCTGACAGAAAGTAATTGTGTGCACAGGGATGGCCTGGAGCTGGATTCTAGAAACACGACCCATTCTGTTACTCAAACTGGCACCAGCCAGTAAAATTGTTATTTATCCCTCCTTCTCTGACAAACAAAACAGTCTACAGTCTTCATAATCCCTTTGAAATCAAAACCTGATTGGGATCACAACTTGCCAAGAAATGCAATAGATCTACACTTCTGTTTTTCAAATGCCAGCCAAATGAGCATGCAACTCAAAAACAGAACATAAACACTACTACATTCCCAAGACGGAATGGTGGACTAACTATCTTTAACATTCTAATTTACCCTACAGCCTGTGATTTAGAACACCTGAACAGCCATGACAAACAGCCCAATGGAGCAGATTATAAAACCCAAGTCACACCCCAAATACATGCTTTTGTTCACTGAACCTAGTACAATTAAAAGACAGCTGAATGCATTGTCATCCTTCACCAGCATGCAAACTTATATCTGGGGGGAGCCTTGAATTAAGATTAAACTCTCACATTTCTTAGTCACATTTGGAGCTATTCACTGTCGGTGCCCCTCGCTAAGATTTATTCAAATTAATCAATCTGTAATAATACCACTAGCCTGGATTTTCTGGGACTCTGCTTCATCAAGTGCAAGCGCAGCAGAGTGGAATCCCCAGGCAAAAGCCAGAGGTTCTGATCAAAATTTCAGAGGAGTATTTGCATGGCCAGGCTGGCCTACTCGAGGCAAAGCTAATCTGTCCTTCCAATACCGAGCAGAGTTCTGTGGAGACCAAAATCTTTTGGAACACTTCTGGTTCTCATTTGGGCCGCTCCAATGGAAGGTGATGATCTACTGCTCCAGAATCTACAATCTGACTCCAGTAATGCCACAATGCCTGTGGAATGCATTGGAACTGATACACCTGCTTGCACAGGGATCTGCTGAAGCCCCTGAAAGGGCCGGAGAGAAGAATTTTCTAGGGATACCCTTCTAACACTCGCACCTGGGGGAATTTCATGGTACAACTGAAAGATGCTCGAATAATGCACCATTCCCTGCATGTAACTACTACTTAGTCCCTCCCCAACCTCAGGCCCATTTTATTTGATAATGAAATTGGTTGTACCCAATTGTAAGATTTCCTATTCTTAAACTGACTGCCGATAACCTACCAACTTAAATTAAATAATACACATGACACCAGTCCACTGCAAACGATTACACCAATATCGGGTACAATACATCAGGTGAACTATGTGTGCTCAGCATTTAAAAGCATTTTATTTATTCTTAACCACTGTTTGGGAGTTGTATGAGAGAATTGTGCAAAGTGGCTCAGTACACTGCTGATCTTTGGCTGCACTGCAGCTGGTCAAACCATGCACTGCATCCCACAACTGCAAATATGCAATAATTGTTCAGCAGTGAAACTACAGTGGGTTTGATCAGCCTGGGGTTGCAGGATACTCAAGACCTATGCTGAATTAGTCTAGATCAGCCAACCAGATTCATTGATCTGAGCACTTTAGCTGGTTAAGAACAGCAGTGCTATCTCTGCACAGTCAATCGTAGTTTATGGTAATGTGGGTTTAGGGAAAGGTCTGTCCCTGTACAGGGTGTGCACACACTCTATAAATTGGATAAACAAAACCTGCGTCTATGTGGATTGCTCAGAGGTCTTGTTCAGAGACTCTTTAGCACATTAAATCCATCAGACACTCAGCACCTCAAAACTGAAGGGAGATCAGCTGTTCCATTATATTTATTAACTAAATGTGTCTGCAAAAATTAAGGCATTTTATCTTGATCTGTCTGACGCAGGGCATTCAGTAATCAGGTGCTGGAACCACTGAGGTTGTTTTTAAAAGGAAGAAAGACTCATAACTGACTTACAGCTTTGGATAAATGATGTGATCAAAGTTGCAATTTTCTGGAGCTAATGACTAACTCAGTTAGTTGATACCCTGGAAGGCTTTATCATTATTCATCTGGACAAAAAAAGTCAGTTTGCGATGACATGGCATTGACAGATCATGGATTCACACGATCCTGAAATATTAATTTATGAACTTTAAGAGGAGGCTTAAGAGGCTTGTAGATAACTACAGGAGGGAGAAAGGAATGGAAGGTTATGCTCATTTTGTTGAGAGATAGGGAGTCACCTTCTGACAGAACAAATTTGAGGGTTAAATGTTTCACTCCTGTTCCTTGTGTAGATTAGCTCAGGTCAGCTGTTCCAAACAGCCAATCTCTGTCCCAAAAGTTCAACGCAATCAACCACACGAGGTCAAGGCCACAGCGAGTTGGAGGGAAGGAGAGAGAGATTCGGATAATTTTTTGATTCAAGTCTTGCGTCATTACCTCAGGAACATCTCGCTGACAATCAGTGCAGGTTGGCACAATGAAGCTTTAGTGCTGTTTATTGTTGAGTGAGGACAGAGGGAGGTCAGAACTACTGCTCACGAGTGGTGCTTCATAGTCTCAGTCTACCCGCACTAACCCTGATGACAGAAGTGTCTACTACGACAATGGCTAGGTCTCATGGTTACAGGCAGTATTGTGGCAGGTGAGAAGCACCTTGACTGATGGGCTTTACAACTGCAGTGAGATAAGTGGAACACATGACAGGGCAATAGAAAAACTAGAACAAGATGCATTTACGTAGCACCTTTAATGACCTCAGGACATCACAAAGCACTTTCCTGCCAATTAAATACTCACGCAGCATAATCAGCATTGTAATGTAGGAAACGTGGTAGCCAAATCTGCACAGTGCAAATCCTGACAAACAGCAACATAATAATTGCATAAAAACTCTTATTTGTAAAATAAAAGAGAGATGCTGGTTGAGACATAATTATTGGCCAGGACACACTTTACCAGAATAGTGCCATAAGCCTTGTTACTTAGATTTGGGAGCACAAGCATAGTTTAATATTCCATCCTGAAAATTGACATCTCTGACAGTGGAGCACTCTCTCAGTGCTGCAGTGGGGTGTCACCCACTGTTTTGCACACTAAAAGATATTAAGCCATGGCAGGGTAATAATTCATTTTTTCAAGGCACTAGATTCTCCCAACAAGAAAATGTCACTAGTCTAAAACTGACACTGAGAATGCACAAGCAACAAATACTCTTGTAACTTGTAAATTAGCAGAGCTTTAAATATGGGACAAATTTTTCCTGCTATAAAATGCAGAATTAAACAACCATTTGACTTACTAATAATGCTGAAATATTTTCAGATAGGATAAAAGTCTCTGGGAGAACTGTCCTTGGATGGCTATGGGTATTAGGCAATACTAAAAAAATCTGCTATGGAATCAAGATCTCAGTAGTTTGTGAGAAATCATCTTCAAGCAAAAATAGAAAAAACCCTTATTGCTCGAATTATAAAAAGGACAACATTGGCTGAGCTAGAGTGAGAACATCCTCCCTCAGCCAATCACTAAGCACCATTCAAATGTGATGGATGGTCCACGTTTGTACCCTATGTTGTCCCAATTGGCGAGAGGACTTTTCATTTTTAGGGGCAAAGAGAATGGAAATGAAAATCACTCAACATTTCTTTTAAAGCATTGACTTGGGCATAAATATACTTCTTAAATTGGCTACATGGTGTGTTCAGCTGTACAATCTTCTTCCTATCTGGGATGGTTTTGGAGACGGCTGTGTACAAGGACGCCACTACTCTTAACCAGAATGGGGATGATGGAGTCATTCTTCCCATAATCATGCTTGGAGACCGTTCCAATGTTAAATGACTGCAATTCATTTTGCACACGATTTTGCAACTCTCCTCTACCCAGTGCTTTGCGGGAAAAATAATCTTCGTTTTATCCAGAGCAAGTTGTACTTTTGATTGTTTATTTTATTTCCTTTGATCTGTAATGACGCCTTTAAAATTGACTTGTTTGGCTGTACACATAAGATTACTAATTGTAAGTTCCTCCTTCACTCCAACTCATTAGGCTAACACAGAGGTGTCAACAGACACTGCGAGAGATAGGGGGCATTTGCATCAAGATTTTTCAAGCTCCACTTCTACATTTGAGGAAGAAATGGCTTTCATTACTCCTTCTCTAATCAAGGTAAATTCTAACCAACACCAACACCTCAAAACCCAAGCTAGACCATACCCCAGTCTCCATACTGAATGCACAACCCTTTGTTTCACCACAAATGAGTATTAAGTCACTCTTTCAGCTACAAACTAACAGCAACAGCATTTCATTGCCTACATTTCAGAGCTGGACTATATTTAAAGATGACTTCGACAAAGTCCGGAGATCTATACATGAAGCTTCTTCCTGTAGTCACACTGATACCTCAGCCAATTGACAAATCACCATGCATGAGTCTAGAGACAGTAATTGTCATTAAACTCTGACCGTGTGGGATATCACAGCACAGTAAGATAATGTCCTGGTCTAACATACCGGCAGGGCCTGTGCATAGCAATGAGTAGAAAAGAAGAACGGCTGATGTTCAGATCACCTATAGACTTTATGCTCCTAACATCTGACCTGGCTGCGATTAGTCGTCTTGCTGCAGACGAAGGACTGGCCCTGCAACTTCCAAGCTGCATGGCTATCTCTACCAATGCTAACGTGGCCTGACCACACTGCCATTAATTTGTCATAACCATCTTGCAAGCTTCCATTGATGTGAAAATAAGGAAGACCAGCTCCTATTCCCCCATACTCACTGGAAATTTAACCTACCTGCCCATTGTGCAAGGTCATTGGACAGCCTAGAGAGGCCATTGGCAGCCTTTCGTATTTTGCTGCAAGCATTACTCCATCCCTGACAAAAGTCCAACTACAATGCTAATTCCACAATAGGCCTAATCCAGAAAACACTAAAGGCAAGTTGACTAGTGCCATTGCCACAAAAAACCTAGAATGGCAATGCATATATATATATATTTCTATTTAAATTATAAACCTTTACAATACATGTTACACAAACTATCCTACAGAATTTGAGTGTACTTTATTACAAGTACAATTATCCTTTGAGGCCTATACCAACCTCCCAATGCTCATATTGGAGCATCAATAATTCTAATTATCCAATCAGATTGTACTCGTCATATGGATAATCAAAAGTCATAATTTGTCTAAGTTGCAATTTTTTTGTTGAATATATCTTAATCAGAGTGCATTGTAACACAAAGTAGGCAAATGAATTAGTTTGGACTTTAAGTGCTGCATCACCAGCTTTTCTCTTTCTCTCTAGCCTACCCAGTCCCAAACATGCTTCTGCTTACAAATATTCAGCAGAGTATCCTTCTGTCTAAGATGATTCTTTGTAAGGAACAGCTGCATGTATTAAAAGAAACAACTTCCACTTGCTGACCCAAACATTGCAATGAGAGTTAAGGCATCGCCGTGGTCAGGTCACTTGGCTGATGCACATCACAGTCTACAAGACTTCATCCAAAAACAAATCCATGGCAAAGATTACATTACATTATATGGTAGTTGCTTGGGATGTGAGAGAATGGGAACGCTATATGATTTGTAGGTGATTTTAGCTGAAAGGAGGACCCACCCCAAACCATGCTGGGAAGGAATGCGTTGTGACTGTGGCAAATTGCTATCTTTCAACAGACACGCTACAAGATGTAATATACCACAGCAACAGAGGGAGCGTCACTGATTGTAGAAATTCAATGTGAGAAATAAAAAGAGGAATGAACACACTGTGGAAAATCAAGCATCTTCCTTTCCTCCTGTGGACTGACTGCCCTTCAACAAGGAAAGAAATGGTGGCCACTAGCTTTACAAAAAGGCATCATGGTAATTCCTGTCTCTTTCTCTCTCTCTCTCCCCTCAATATTAAAATTATTTCACCACAATACAGGCAGCAAAGTTCAACTAAATTTAAAGCTGGAATAAAACAGGGCACAATATAGGAAAACAAAATAATGGCACATCAATAAAGGATCAGATGTTATCAGTAGTGGTTCAACCCTTGCGCTAGCTTGCAAACAAGAGTAGGGGGCTCTGGAATTGGTGATACATTTTTCCTTCATCAGAATCAGAGTTTGCTATTATGTTGTTAGAATATAGGTAGAGGCACATGAACAGTTGGGATAGAGTACTTGGAGAGCTGGGAAACAAGGATTCTGAAAGTACAGAATACATAGTACATTTCCAAAGATGAAGTGGTGGTAATTACTCAATTATTCCAAACTCATTCCACCCCTGAAAATATCCTACACCCAAATTCCATTACAAAGCAAGAACTGCACAAATGCAAACTGCTGCCTTGGCAATTTTGGATTGTTAGCAATCTGGTTTACAAAGACTTTGCCCCCACAGTCTAGACAATAATGTGTCAGATTCTAACCTGTACAAACATCCAAATTAAGAAAAATAACTTTGAAGTCAAGATCAGAAAGTTAATTTGTTGCTTTTCTCCCTCCTAAGGCTCTGAGGGAATATCTTTTACAGGTGCAGCACACCCTATATATAATAGCTCATCAAAATGACATTGCCCTTATGTGAATGCTGACAGCGAGTCTGCAGATTTCAATTTGGGGGACAAAGTGGAGGCAAGTACCGACCTCATTCAGACAGCACAGCACACTTTCCAGTAACAGTGACTACCTGGTGTTCAGGACTGTCCACTCTGAATGATTTCCCCTCTGCCCAAGGGTGCCGAGGTGAACTTTAACATGATTTTAACATAACCTACTAACCTAACAAAGATTGCAAATGGAATTTGGGATCTGTCTGGCAGAGTTTGGAAGTACCCTTAACCAAATTTTAGGTGAAAATAAAGATGAAATCAGCCAATTGGTTTACAATGAAGCCTCCATTAACCAGTTTTCCTTGGGGCTAAATACAATCCAGGGATAAAAATCCCAACTATTATCATGATAGCTTAAATTGATTGTTGGAACGAAAACGGGAGGCAGTGCAGAGTTCATCAGCTACAAACCATCCTCTAAAGCCTAGCTGCTAATTGCAGGAGCAACATTAGGCAGCTAATGCTTCAGAATGTTTCAAACTAAGTGTCACAGTTGTGAAGTGCTGTGAACTTCAGAGTTGGATAAAACTGCACCAGAATATCGAGCTTGTTTGAGACAGGTGCCAGTATAATAAGCAACTCCAGAATTCCATTAGGGTTTGACTTAGTGCAATGTTAAACTCAGCAAAAGACTTCGTTTTTGCATCACAGGTTGGTTAGGATATATAACTGAGACCAATGTGTCCTGCATCAAATGGGAAAAATGTAACTGGAGAGAAGACAATTGGATATGTTTCAGCTATTCAGTCCTTGGACTGGCAGACAGCTTCCATGTCTAAGGAACATGATGTGATAAAAGGGTGACAATGTTTATGACCTAGAAGACAACTTGCCCTTTGCTTGTGATTTAATTAATGAACTGAACATATGCAGACTATGATTGGCCTGGGAATTAATGCTCATTGAGTCCTTTTCCTGCTTTTTAACCCCCAAAAAACAAAGGGACTGTGTACAGATAGGGTTCTCCTCACTTCTATAAAACAAAAGAATGCTGCTCAAATAAAAGAATTGGTCTTGTAGAGTTTTCTCTGTGGAGCAGGAAGCACCTTCAGCAGTCTGTTTGCAATAAAGTAGTCACTGCACAGGGGAAGCCCCCATGCCCCATCAGCAACAGGTACGGAATCATCAAGTGTGGATTTCAACTGCACAAAGAACCCTTAAAAAAAGCCAAGGGTTTGTTAGCATGGGAGGTGCAGGGAGAGGAAAACTCAGAGGTTGCCATGATCACTTTAGGACATGGCTGGAAGATCAGAGACTGAGACATACATGCCAATTTGCTACTTCTGAAAATAATTAGTTGCTTAACCAGGACACCAGACAGACAGGTTCCAGCATGTACAACTACCTCAAACCATTGCCCCACCCACTATGACTGAAGCTGCTTTAGGATTGCAAGAAACCTGTAGTGGATTGCCATCAGATCCAAGACTTGCAAGTCTGGCTGAGCTAGCTACAAGCTGAATTTAAAACAACCAGGACTTTCATAAAGACAGCCTGCGAGAAGTGATTTTTAATATATTTTTGTTGAAGTGGATCATCCTTTCCTGTGATCTCAGCAAATCCTGGCAGTGTTATATTTCACTTGCAATCATCCATGTGGCACTCATGTCTCCAGGAAATATTAGCAACAGTGCAATTTAAAAAAAACACAGGTCAAAGTAGCAGAAAAAAAAATGATCAACTGATTGTAATGGACTTCTGGTGTCTTGTGCAAGGCAGCAAAACAGGGAGGAGTGACATCCTGCAATTAAGGAACTCTGGATTTTGCCAACTATTTAAGCTACCCAAGAGTATCCAGGCTTCAGTAAACCAATCAGGAGCAGAACCAGAAAGTGGCATGAAAGGAATTGTTTTTAAACACATTAAAATTTTTAAAAAAGACGAGACAAACCTTTCAACTTCCAAAAATCCAGAAAGAAAAATACTAATGTTAGTATTCCCGAAATGAAAACCTTGGCTTTGCAGCCATGCCTCTGATGTCTAACTCCACTTCCAGCTACCCAAGAGTGGGCAGCTCTTGACCATCATACACAACTGTCTTGTAATAGAGGCTCCTTGCCATCGGGGCTCACGCTCTGGGGACTGTGCGGGTGGCCCTGTGACCCATTATTGTGTTTCTTCCAGCTGCCAGAGCGCAGGGGGAGGCCACTGTGCTCGGGGATGAATAAGGCGACCAGCAGAGACAGCAAGACCGAGCACGCACCAAAAAGAAAAGGAGGTCCTGGGATTATAGTACTCTGAGGAGAATAAGGTAGAAAAAAATACACAGAATTACTTAAGTTATAATCATGCAAGATTGTTAAAAAATGATTTAACTCAAAGGGACAGCTTATTTTTCAAATTCATTCTAGGAAGGATTTCATGCAAGGGAGTTTGTCGATATTTTCATTTTTCTAATGTTCACGACTGTAAAATCTATTAATGAGAAGGGATATCAGCAAGGTGGCATGCATGAACATCACGTTCCAAAATGCTTCAGGCTTGAAAAACTGTTTTGAACTGTGACAGTTTGTGCATGGAAACAGGGCAGCAATTTTGTATGTTGTCTGCACAGTTACAAAGTGAATAAACTTGATCACTTTTTAGTGGCATTAGTTGAGGGAGGAACAGAAGTCAAAACAGGAGAATTCTTTGCCTTAAGGTGCCTGCCCCAAGCACTGGAATTCCCTCCCTAAGCTTCCACACTTTTTTTTCCCCCTTGAAGGTGCTCCTTAAAACCTCTCTCGGACCAGGTTTTTGGCCACAATGTTGCAATACCTCCTCGCGGTTTGACGTCAATTCTGTTTCATTACACACGCCTGCAAATTGTGTTGGGATGTTTTATTACATTAAAGGCAGTATATAAATGCAACTGTTGTTGTTGTTGCGATTCCTCCAAGCACCGTGATGTAGTGGCAATGCCACTGGACTAGTAATCCAGAGGCCCAGACTAGTGCTCTGGAGACACAAGATCAATTCCCACCATGGCGGCTGGTGGAAATGAAATTCAATTAACTAATAAATCTGGAACCAAAAAGCTAGTCTCAGTGATGGTAAACCATAAAACTACTGTCAATTGTCATTAAAAAAAGCACCATGCTCATGAGTGGCCTTTCGGGATGGGAATCTGCCATTGTTACCCAGTCTGCCCAATAAGGTTGTAACTTCAGACTCAGTTTACTTTTATCTGTCTTCTGAAATGGGCCAGCTTGTCACTCAGTTCAAAAGCTATAGGAGATGGACGACAAATGCTGGCCAGTGATATCCATATTTCATGGAAGAATAAAAACATCCATTTAAACACAGATTTTGGTGTGGATTTACATTTTATCAGAAAGACAGCAATTCCAATGACACAAGAAGTTTTTGGTATTCCACTGATCACAAGCAGGTTGTTCTGTGGACATATAGCTTTCTTTTGCTGCTGTTAGAATAGTATTGGGCCTGGCGTGAAGTAGAATGATATAGCAGAGAAGGCAACCATTCAGCCCATCTTCCTGCACCAACTCCTCAATAGAGCTGATCAACTGGTCTCATGTGCTTTGTTCCATTTTTCCTTATGCAGCTCCCTTTTAAATCAACAATTGCGACGACTTTCACCTACTTTCAGGCAATGAATTCTAGATCATAACTTGATGCATTAAACAATTGATCTTCAACTGCCAGACTCTTGTCAAGTACCTTAAATTTGTATTCTAGTAATTAACCTGACAGCGGAAATAGTTTACCCTTCCTACTGCCAAGAACTGAACATAATGTTCCAACTGGTCTTAACCAGTGCTTTCTAAAAGCTTAGCATAACTTCTTTGACATTTGTACACTATTCCTCTATCTATAAAGATAAGGATCCCATTATGGGTGGCATGATGGTACAGTGGTTAGCACTGCTGCCTCTCAGCGCCAGGGACTCAGGTTCAATTCCCAGCTTAGGTCACTGTCTGTATGGAGTTCGCACATTCACCTATGTCTGCGTGGGTTTCCACCGGGTCCTCTGGTTTCTTCCCACATTCTAAAAATGTGTGGATTAGATGGATTGGCCATGCTAAATTACCCCTTAGTGTCAGGGGGGCTGGCTAGGCTAAATGCATGGGGTTATAGGGATAGGAACTGTGGTCGCTAATGGCCACGTCCTGCACTGTAGGATTCTATGACGACCTTTTGAAACATTAGGGTATGCTGATTGTGCTTCAGGAAGGTATGAGAGAGCTGGGCCCACACAAAAATTATTTCTTTACCTCATCAGTTGGATTCTGCATGTTTCCTTTCGGAATTTTGCCTGGGTTATCAACATCTCCCATTTCATTCAACTCCACATGAAAAAGGTAGAATACAAATCCATATAATGCTGGACCAAGGCCATTGCAGAGTCCACGAATTCCAGTGATCATTCCTTGCACAACCCCTGTAGGAAAAAGGAAAGGCCATTTCAAATGTAAATCCTCTAACTCAAGGCTTCACATTCTAACTATTGTTAATTAATCAAGGATTGAGCAGATGAAGGTGAACTGAGTTTAATTATATTTGAACAATGGAAACTCTTCCAGAATTGCACGTACCAATCACTGAGCCCCTCCAAAATGTCCTCTGGATACCAGAGCTTTATTGGGAGGGAAATGGCTCCCCAAATGACTATGGCTCTACCTCACCCAAGACAGAGCATGGGAAAGCGCTGACACCTATAACTGTTTATTTTTCCGGTTTCCAACACTTGCCGTATTTGGCTTTTGTATTCATTGCCAAGTCTGAACGGCTGTGAGAGGCATCTCAGCTCACACACACGTATGCATGTACACATATACAATGGTTACCTATAAGACATAGGAGCAGAATTAGGCCACTCAGCCCATCGAGTCTGCTCCTTCATTCAATCACGGCTGATATTTTTCTCATATCCATTCTCCTGCCTTTTCCCCAAAAACCCTGGTCCCTTATTAATCGAGGGCCAACTATCTGTCTTAAAGACACTCAATGACCTTGTCCCCACAGCCTCCTGCAGCAAAGAGTTCCATAGATTCACCATTCTCTGGCTGAAGAAATTCCTCCTCATCTTTGTTTTAAAGTATCATCTCTTTAGTCTAAGGTTGTGCCCTGTGGCTCTAGCTTTTCCTACTACCAGAATCATCCTTTCCACGTCCACGCTATCCAGGCCTTGCAGTATCCAATAAGTTTCAATGAGATCCCCCCTCATCCTTCTAAACTCCAAGAGGACAGACCCAGAGTCTTTCTGGATTTTCAGAAGGCGTTTGACAAGGTACCTCACAAGAGGTTATTGCAGAAGGTCAGGGGACATGGAGTTGGGGGTAGGGTGTTAGCGTGGATAGAGGATTGGTTGTCAAATAGGAGGCAGAGAGTGGGGGTCAATGGGTGCTATTCGGATTGGCGGTTGGTGACTAGTGGGGTGCCCCAGGGGTCGGTGCTGGGGCCTCAGCTATTTACCATTTATATAGATGATCTGGAGGAGGGAACCGAGTGCAGGGTGTCGAAATTTGCTGATGACACCAAGATTGGGGGAAAGGCAAATTGTGCGGAGGGTGTGGAGAGTCTGCAGAAGGATCTAGATAGGCTGGGCGAATGGGCCAGGAAATGGCAAATGGAATTTAATGTTGGCAAGTGTGAGGTGGTCCACTTTGGTAGGAAGAATGGTAGGAAGGACTATTACTTACGTGGCGAAAAACTGCAGCAGGCGACGGTGCAGAGGGACCTCGGGGTCCTTGTGCATGAGTCGCAAAAACCCAGCTTGCAGGTGCAGCAGGTGGTCAGGAAGGCGAATGGGATGCTGGCCTTCATAGCGAGGGGGATTGAATATAAAAGTAGGGAGGTCTTGCTGCAGCTGTATAGGGCATTGGTGAGGCCGCAGCTGGAGTACTGTGTGCAGTTTTGGGCGCCGCACCTGCGCAAGGATATTTTGGCCCTGGAGGGAGTGCAGAGGAGGTTTACTAGGCTGATACCGGAGTTGAGGGGATTGAGCTATGAGGAGAGGCTGAATAAACTAGGCTTGTACTCGTTAGAGTTTAGAAGAATGAGGGGAGATCTCATTGAGACGTATAAGATGATGAATGGGATGGATAGGATAGAGGTGGAGAGACTCTTCCCGCTCAAAAAAGACAGTAGGACTAGGGGGCACAGCCTCAAGATAAAGGGGAGGCGGTTTAGAACGGAGTTGAGGAGGAACTTCTTCACTCAAAGGGTGGTGAATCTCTGGAATTCTCTGCCCGTTGAAGTGGTGGAGGCTGCCTCGCTAAATATTTTTAAGAAGCGGGTTGATGGGTTCTTGATAAGAGAGGGGATTAAGGGTTATGGGGAGAGGGCGGGAAAGTGGAACTGAGCCACAACAGATCAGCCATGATCTTATTGAATGGCGGGGCAGGCTCGAAGGGCTAGATGGCCTACTCCTGCTCCTATTTCTTATGTTCTTATGTTCTTAACTGTTCCTCATACGATAAGCTCTTCACTCCAGGGATCATTCTTGTGAACCTCCTCTGGACCCTTTCAGGCCAGCAAATCCTTCCTTAAATAGCCTGATAGCCATTTGAAATCAGAGCCTTGACTGATATCTTCCTTCACTAACTCACCTCTGTCCCATCCCATAGGCATCAAGACCAATTGTAGTGATGCTGAGATCAGCTTATACACTAAAGGCATTTGACCAGAGACCTGCTGGCTGTGTGGCTTTAGATTATTAGTGCAGTGATCCTCCAATCAGAAATCGTACAGGAAACGGCATTTCACATTCACCCAAGAACTCAGTGGGAACTTGGAAATAGGAGCATCAAACCCACACTTTACCAGCTGCTTATAACATTCTGACAATGGCTCCCCAGTTATTTAGTCTGCAATTCTTGGGAGAGTCCAAAATCATTTTGCCCCTGTTATACACGGGGTGTGTGGTCTGAGGAGGAGGAGGAAGAAACAGCCTACCTTGCTGATCTGGATCAGCATTCCGGGAAACCAGGGCACTGACCGCTGGGAAGGTGATACTGGACATGGCGGCCACAGCTCCTGCTGCCCACATCATCCTGCAGGATCAACACAAAAACTGGTCAGTGCCAATGTATCAATGGACAACACTCATTCTCCAAGCCTAGTTCTAATATACAGTTCAGCAACAATGCAAACCCTTGAAAATGCAAGTGCACCCTTGGAATAGGGACTTGATTTGATTTATTATTGTCGCATACTAGGAATATAGTGTTCAACTGTGGTTGCCACATTACCAAAAAGATGTGGAGGCTTTGGAGAGGGTACAGGAAAGATTTTTCAGGATGTTGCCTGGTATGGAGGGCATTAGCTATGAGGAGCAGTTGAAGAAACTTAATTTGTTCTCATTGGGAAAATGGAGATTGAGGGGCGACTTGAAAGAAGTCTACAAGATTATGAGGGGCATGGACAGAGTGGATAGTCAGACGCTTTTTCCCAGGTGGAAGAGTCAACTACTAGGGGGCAAAGGTTTAAGGTGCAAGGGGCAAGGTTTAAAAGGAGGTGTACGAGGCAAGTTGTTTGCACAGAGGGTGGTGTGTGTCTGGAACTTGCTACCGGGGGAGGTAATGGAAGCAGATATGATAGTGAGTTTTAAGGGACGACTGGACAAATACATGAATAGGATGGGATTAGAGGGATATGGTCCTCGGAGGGGTAGGGGGTTTTAGTTCAGTCGGAGAGCATGGTTGGTGCAGGCTTGGAGGGCCGAAGGGCCTGCTCCAGTGCTGTAATTTTCTCTGTTCTTTTGTATTAGTATACAGTGAAAAGTATTGTTTTTCGCAGACAGAGCATACCATCTATTGAGAAGGAAAGGACAAAGTGCAAAATATAGTGCTACAGAAGCTGGTTTCAGGGATGTAAGCACATGGCGCCAGTTCTCATCGCATTGTGCAAATACACCTTCATTTACGCTACTGTACCCAGTGTGAAAGTGAAACAATAAAGCACCAGAGAGCATCAATATTTGTTAAACTTTTATATTGTTCCTAGTGTGGGAAATAGACAGCATAAAAAGACCTATTCAAACTCCAGTAAGTCAACCTTACAACACAGAATTACGGGTTTACAGATCTGATACATATCATTGACTGGGACTGACAGCTTCACAACTGGTGTGAAAACATTTTGATTGAAATTGTTAAAAAACACCCATTTAAAGGGATTTGCAAGCTTTGCCGTCATCAAAAAGATAACTAATTTTCCCCAAAATTGGCTGCTTCGCATGCAGTAAGTGAGCATAATTTAAGCACACTCATTTGTTCTAGTTACTTTGTGTTGTCTGCTGTACTTTATTACAAGTTTCATATAGACAGCTAGGACTGCAACCAGCTGAATTTATATGCAGTCAGCCATAACTTGCGCTATAACGCCTTGGGGTTCTTAAGTTGCCGTGGCAAATGCTCTAAGACAGTTTTGCTTCATCATGTCCTTTGACCTAACGGAAGAGGGCAAGGAGCAGGTGGCTCTGGCGATGTCAAGAAGTCAGATGTGAAAGGGGATAAAATAGATTGAACTGTGGTTACACTTCAATTAGGCTGCGGCCTAATTAGCTTGCTGTTAACCTTAGCGTATGTTTTGTTTTGGCTTCATATCCAGGAAGGAGTGGAGATGGAGGAGGACGACTTTTTTTTTTAAATAACGGGCCATGGTAGGGGTAGTAGCGGTGGAAATAAAAGGGATGGCGCAAACTGAAAACTAATAGCAAATAAATGTATTTAACAGTCCACACAAATCAAAACCAAAAGAAGTTACTGACAAAACTCAAAAAGGAATTCAGGACAACCTCTTCACCCAGCGAATGGTAAAAATGTGGCACTGGCTACTGCAAGGAGTGACTGGGATGCACATCATGGATACAATAATGAGGATGCAAAGTCAGCATGAGAGAACATAAGGTTATGCTGGTAGGGGGAGGTGAAGTAGCATGGAAGAAAATTCACGTGGAGCATAAACACCAGCTTGATCCACACTTGGGTGCTCCCAATTCCAGGATATCCTGAGGTTGTAAAAGATGCTATATAAACGCAAGAGTCTTGCAGCCTGCAGCTGCAACCTGCAGGTTGGAGTGGGCACAGAGTCCCAACACAAAGCTACTTATGTAAGCAATATTGCTGGATGCAAAACTGCCCTAGGAACCTAGTAGCTGAAGAAAGACCACGATCCATCTATTTCCCCTTGTGGCCTAGTAGGCACGACATAATAATATTGCTGGTGACTAAGCATAGCAATCAACTGATGTGCCTTAATGGTGAAATTACAGATGTTGAGGGCCAAAGCACCTGGATTATTGGTGGCTGAGGGAAAGAGGGGGGCATTGTGGTAAATGCTTTAATCTGTTACTAACACTGCTGCATCAGATCTAGGATCAGTTGTTGCTGTTTGTCTTGGAAAAGAGAAGGTGGAGGTAAGATTTGATGAAGGTATGCAAAATCAGGAGGGATCGGGACAGACTAAGTAGGGAGAAGCTATTTACATAGGCAAAAGGATAGAGAACCAAAGAGCACAGGGTTAAGGTACAGATAACTGGTAAAAGAAACAAAGGAGACATGAAAAAACACCTTCTCATGCAGTGAATGGTCAGGATTTGGAACGCACTGCCTTAGTGTGTGGAGACAGCAAGTTGAATTATTATCTGAAAAGGAAGAATATGCAGGGCTACAGGGCTGTGGCAGAGTGTGGCTCTGGGTAAATTACTTCTTCAGTGAACCAGAGACACAATGAGCAAAATGGCTGCCTCATGTGCTGTAATCATTCCATGATTCTACTGAGTATCTCCTTAACCTTTCCTGTTCCAAAGTGAAAAATTGAAACTTGTCTAGTTTTTCCACGTAACCACTGATATTATAATAAGTGAATGATACAAGAGGCCATCATCTGGTAAATTGAGCCTGCATCGGTTTGAAGAGCTTTTCATTAGCTCCCCACGCTTCCTGCACAATCCTGCAATCTCCTCTCCACTCTTTCCTTTCAGCATTGTACAATTTATATTATAACCTTTAAAAAGCCCCTCTGATCACCATGGAAACCAAAACAAGTAAAACTGGAAATTATTTGCATCTTAAAGGCATCCTCCACTGAAAAAAATGCTAATTTATAAACAGGACACTGACAACTGCCTGAGTGTGTAGAACTTTGGGACAAGTCAAGATAAAGAGTCAGCTATTTCGGACCAAGACAAGAAATTTCTTCACTCAGGGAAAGGTGATCCTTGGAATTCTCCCAAAAGGCAGTGGATGTTCAGTCATTGGGTTTATTTGAGGTTAAGATTGATAGGTTTTTGGACTGGAGGGGAATCAAGAGATTCATGGTCACTCAGCAAAGTGGAGTGGAGGTCCAAGATCACCCATGGTTTTATCAAAGAAGGAGCAGGTTTGACAGACTGTATTGCTTTCTCCTATTTCTTATTTTTGCGTGATCCTTCAAAAGGAAACGCACACTTACCAGGGCTGAGACCCAAAGCCATACCAAGCTAGCTGCAGAATTTGGAAGCCGAGGCCCAGGAGGATGGTGTTCTTATGCCCTATGGATCTCATCAAGATACCAAGCACTACGGTCTGCAAACAAAATACGAGTGAAATGAATGTCTGGTAAAGGAAATAAATACATGCTGGAAAAACTCAGTTGGCATCAGCATATAATCCTCATTTCCACCAACTCTATATTCTGTCATTTGTTGATAGATTTAACGACAGTATTCTCACAGCTGACTTGCTCTAAACATATCACACATAAGATGTTCCTATTTTATGTAGGTAAGCACTTACTTGAGCTAAAATTGAAAGGATTCCCACAACTGCAATAAACGCAGCTACAGTTTCTGAGGAAAATCCAATTACCTAGAGGACACACAAATCACACAATAAATAGGAGAATTAATATTTTAAATACACACATGTACCTTAAAATGTTTACAGCTCTGAAACAAGCCACTCCAACAGGTCATCGGCTGTGTTAATGCTTCACAAGCCTCCTCTCATCCTTCTCCATCTAACCCCATTAACACATCCTTTCATTCGTTTCTCTCTCATGCACTTATCTGGTTTCCTCTCAAAAACATCTGTGCTGTTCACCACAATAGCTAGTGGTAGTGACTTGTGACTTTTAACCACCATGTGGAATAACCTTCCAGGTGATTCTGTAATCATAATTCCATTCAGCAAGACAGCTCAGTGCTCTGTCAGCAGAGGATGAACCAGGAGTTAGAGCTCAATGATGCTGGGGAGCTGAATTCACATCAGACACAGTGTGCTGATCCAGAGTTGTTATGGATTCTAAGCTCAAGCCATCAAGCACTCCAGCCTACTTTGGGAGGAAGTGGAGCTACTACATGGAGGATTTCATTTCTTCATTTTTATAAATTAAATGTTTAAATCTTCCAGAGTCCAGAAAGACCAAGGCCAACTGTCCCCATATTGCATCCACCTTTTATGTTCATCTGAACAAGCAAATGGGCTCGCACCAGAAAGACACATCTGCTAATGGAGCACGTACACCCTTCAGTCCTGTACAGCAACGTCACCCTGCATTCAGAGTCAGAGGTTTACAGCATTGAAACAGTCCCTTCGGCCCAATTTGCCCACGCTACTCTTTTTTTTAAAAACACCTAAGCTAGTCCCAATTGCCCGCACTTGGCCCATATCCCTCTATACACATCTTACTGCATATGTGAAGTGGGTACTTGAACCCACAAACCTCTGTCTTGGAAGTGAATGCACGACCCACTGAGCCAAGCCAACATAAAAGGATGAAAAACAAAGATGCTTATGATCAGACTGACAGGAGACAAGTTAGCAGCAGTATTAAAAGAACAGCTATGCTGCAAAGGGATCCCAGTATGTTGGAGCTGCACTGTTAATGAAACAATAAGAAATTCCACACAACAAATATCAAGATCATTGATTTGGACATATTTCAAAGAATCCCGATTTAGAACTCATTGAATCCAGCTCAAATTTATTGGTCTAGAATTTTGAAACATCCAGTTTTACTATTTCTGGCCCCAAAACTATTCCCAAATCACCAACAAATTGACAACAATTCAGATAGTAAAGACATATTGAACCATAAAAAATGTAGGTGGAGAAAACTTCAACCCAACTGAATTGCCTTAACTCCCATACAGACTGTAACCCTCCACCTGAGGATTTTACTCACTTGCTCAGTATCTGTTTCCTACCAGTTCATCATTTCCCCAAACAGGAGGATAAGGTCTGCTCCACCACTTCCCACTCAAGCTCTCCAGCTGCAATCCCCATGATGGCCAAATTGTTCCAAACATTGATCGCTACGCCCGCTCCCAACATCACACTCAAGCCCTGCAGCCAAAAATGCCCCCTCCAGCACATAAAGCCAATAGCTTCTGACATGAAAACTAACTCTCTTAACTCATACCTTTAACGCAGCAAAACCTTTCAAAGCTACCCTGAGTCGATGGATTGAAAGCATGATCAATGAAAAGCACACTTGTTAAACTTGGGCATATACAAATCAGCTCTCACCCTGAGGGGTGAGACCTCTGGGCAAATTAACTTGGAGCCTAAACCCACTCCAGGTATTTTGAAGTAGATGCTTTTTTTTTTTAACTCATTCATGGGACGTGGGTGTCGCTGGCTGCCCAGCATTTATTGCCCATCCCTAGTTGCCCTTGGAGGGCAATTCAAAGTCAACCACAATGCTGTGGGTCTGGGTCACATGTAGGCCAGACCAGCTAAGAATGGCAGATTTCCTTCCCCAAAGGACATTAGTGAACCAGTTGGGTTTTTCCTGACAATCGACAATAGCTTCATGGACATAGTAGATTCTTAATTCCAGATGCTTTCACCGAATTCAGATTCCAGTGTCTGACGTGGCGGAATACAAAATGGATTCAATGGACGAAACATTGGCAAAGCTGCAGCTTTGGAACACACAGTCTACGTTCTAACTCTGTGAGACTGCATGCAGTTTGCTTTTCTCCACAGTTTGATTTCCTCCACTGATCAGTGAATGGGAATGCATGTGCACAGGTCAGTTACCTTTCCCAGCAGAGGGAAAGAAAAGCAGAGGATAAAGCAGTAACAACATAAAACCATAAGACACAGGAGCAGAAATAGGCCATTTGGCCCATCAATCTGCTCCATCATTCAACGAGATCATGACCAATCCGATCTGATAATCCTATGCTCCACTTTCCCACCTTATCCTCATAACCCTTGATTCCCTTATTGAATAAAAATGTCTATCTCAACCATGAACATACTTAATTACCCATTTGCATTCCCTATTATCTGCTTGGTTTACTCTGATTTAGAATCAGCAAAGCAGATCCACACTTTTAGAGAGAAGGGACAGTGCGGCAAGGTGGCACAATGACTAACACCTCTGTCTCTCAGCACCAAGAACTTGGGTTCAAGTCCCAGCTTGAATCACTGTCTGTGTGGAGTTTGCAAGTTCTCTCCATGTCTGCACGGGTTTCCTCTAGGTGCTCCGGTTTCCTCCCACAGTCCGAAAGACATGCTAAATTCTCCATCAGGTACCCAAACAGGTGCTGGAGTGTGGTGACTTGGTGATTTTCAAAGTAACTTCACTGTCGAGGTAATGTAAGCCTTTTTGTGACTAACAAATAAACTTTACTTTTAAATGAGAAAACTATCCTTCATTATTTCATAGGACATGGGTGTCGCTGGCAAGGCCAGCATTTGTTGCCCATCGCTTGAACTGAGTGGCTTAAGAGTTAACCACCTTGCTGATCAAGAGTCAGACCAGGTAAAGACTGCAGATTTCCTTCCCCAGAGAATATTAGTGAACTAGATGGGCTTTTACAACAATTAATAATAGTTTCACGGAGTTCATTAGACCTCTGATTGCAACATTTTAATTAAAATTCCACAATTTGCTGTGGTGGGATTTGACCCCAGGTCTGGATTAGTCCTCCACAGCCCGCCGTGATAAAAGAATTCCACAGATTCAGAGAACTTCCTCCTCATCTGTCTTAAAGGGTGACCCTTACTCCGAGATTTTGCTCTCTGGTCCTATCCTCTCCCACAGAAGGAAACATCACAGCATCTGCTCTGTCAAGCCCCCTGAGAATCCGATGTGTATCTCATCCTTAAACTCCAATGAGTGCAGTCCAACCTACTCAACCCCTCATGAGAAAATTCCTCCATACCTGGGATCATCCTAGTGAACTTTCTCTGGAATGCCTCCAAAGCCAATGTATCTTTCTTTAGATAAGAAAAGTATTCCAGGTGTGGTCTAACTAGTGCCTTGCACAGTTTTAATAAGATTTCCCTATTTTTATACGCCAGTCCCTTTGAAATAACGGTCAACATTCCATTTGCTTTTCTTATTGTCTTCTTGGTTTACTCTGGCGTAGAACCAACAGACCAGATCTACACTTTCAGGAAGAAGGGAAATGAGAAAACAATACTTTATTATTTCATGGGACATGGGTGTCGCTGGTAAGGCCAGCATTTGTTACCCATTCCTTGAACGGAGTGGCTTAAAAGTTAACCAACTTGGTCTGGAGTGACATGCAGGCCAGCCCAGGAATGAATGCCAGATTTCCTTCCCTAAAGAACATTAGTGAACCAGCTGGTTTTTTTTTTAAACAATAATCGACAATGGTTTCATGGTCTTCATTAGACTGTTGATTCCAGCATTTTATTTAATTCAAATTCCATAATCTGCCGTGGAGGAGTTTGACCCCAGGTCTCTGGATTACTAGTCCAGTGACAACACCACTACACCATTCTCTCCTTGCTGTCCGGGGAGGCAAAGTAAAGCAAAGCAATCTGTCAGTAAAGTATCAGCATTTGCTTCAAAGATAACATAACAGATTTAAAATTTTCACAGGGCCATTTTACCTGTCTGAGATAAAGAAAGAAGCTGGAATACTGGCCTGCTTCAGGCAGGTAAGAGAGAAACACTGTAATACAGATCAGCAGAACTGTTGAATCTTGACCCACTTTCTTCAGAGACTGAAATCAGATGGATGGAGAGAAAGATACATTAATGAAAACAGCGAACTGAGAGAAGTCGTCCCTTCAAAGGGCATCCGTGCATGATTATTCAACCATTTAAAAATCAGGAAGCAGGATATTACATATCTCAATTTCAGTCATAGAAATCAGCATCCAAACACAATGTTACCCAATAGGACCTTTATATTAATGTTAATGATACCTCAGCAATGTTTATGGTAAGTACGGTTAATGCTTAATTACTACCCACCACACATCACTGAGCATCATCTCCAAGAGGTTCAAGGCTGCCGCATGAGCTCTCCCAATAACAAATGCACTGGTCAGATTGGGACTGAGTTAAGCAGACCATGCAAGAACCAGGTTTAATCCCTTGGTCTGACCAATTAGCTACAATAATCAGGGATCCTGGGAGGAGGATGGGATTCCTGCCAAAATCATATTCAATCAGCCATGCTGGAAAGTGAATCTAAATTGTCGTTTCTAAAGTTTAAAGTTTATTTATTACTGTCAAAGTAGGCTTACAATAACGCTGCAATAAAGTTATTGTGAAAAGTCCCTAGTCGTCACACTCCAGTGCCTGTTTGGGCACACTGAGGAAGAATTTAGCATGGCTAATGCACCCAACCAGCAAGTCTTTCAGACTGTGGGAGGAAACCAGAGCATCTGGAGGAAACCCACGCAGACACGGGGAGAACATGCAAACTCCACCAAGACTGTGACCCAAACCAGGAATCAAACCTGGCGCTGTGCTAACCACCGTGGGAGGAAGGAATGAGGTTTTGATTGGTTTCAAACTCTTATCAAATAGCATTTTCATATTTAATGTCAAGGTTTACAAATGAAAAGTAACCTCTCAAGTTACATCCAGGAGGGCTGTCATAATGTGAAAGCGCAGCCTTTGGTGATGTGCTACCTTCAGGAGAGGAAGGGCTGAAGAGGCATCAGATCTTTTGGTTGATACTTTAAAAAAGGGAAATTCACCAAAGATGATTAAATTTCAGGCCAATGCACACTGAAATCATGGCTAGGAACAAGACATCAAGATTTTTCAAAATGGGTGAAGATGAGAGTATGGAGGAGCTCAGACTGAAAATTTCAGGATAATGTAGCACTAGCAGATGCAGCAAAGCCATGACAGGATTTGTGAATGAGGATGGGATGCAATACAATACAACAGGGACAGGGAGCCAATGTATAACAGGTCTGCACAACTTAAAAAGGACAGGATGCCAACAATGAAAGTATGTAATTATAATTAAACAGATCAAAAGCAGGATAAAGAACAATACCAATACATTAGAATGGTCTGGTGAATGAATTCAGTTACTTACTGCAAAAGGGTCTGCTTGTTCCCATGAAATTGGTGCACCCCAGGAAGCAGGCCTCATCTTCTCAGGTAAAGACTCTGGCACAGCCACAAGAATGAAACAGATGTCCAGCAAGGCAATAGCAGTGGCCAAAACTACCACAAGGTTGTCTCCATATGCTCTGGCCAAGTATGCTCCAATGGCTGGACTGGTCACAAGACTAGCTGCAAACGTTGCAGATACCTGTGATTGGGAGAAGAAATAATTGACTACTTTCCATTCGAGACTTTTTTAAATTGTTACATTTCAGTAAATATTGAGCTCATCCAGACTTTCCATTTAAGACACGAGTGCTAGTTACAACACACCCGGACAGCGACAGCACAGGGTTTGATGCAGAGTAAATTCCCTGTATGCTATGACATCAAACACTCCCAGGGCAAGTACAGCATGAATAAGATAAGGTGTAAAAGTTCCCTCAACACTGTCCAATAACACACCTCAGCCCAAAATTTTAAAAAGCACCTTGCACATTTTTTAAATACGTTCATGGAATGTGGCTGTTGCCGGCCAGGCCAGCATTCGTTGCCCATCCCTAACTGTCCTCGTGGAGGTAGTGGTGAGCCACCTTATTGAAATTGTCTATTTCCAATTGCTCTCTTCAGTTGGCATAGGCTCTTACAGTCAGAAGAAAAGAATCTAAAGTTATCTTATGAGCATGTAATTTAAATCTGGGTCCAAGAGGCAAAATACTAGTGCTTAAAAAAACATTTAGTCATCTATTAAATTCGATAAAAATTCTTACTCAGGTACCTTAATGTTTCAATGTATCTGAAATTTTGAATTAGGGAGGTTCCTTATTTTATATTGTAGCCTTATTCTTCTGAAGCAACTTTCACTTCCAAACAGGTAAAGTTTATCTAACTCCTCAATGCATCCATTGTGTTAGCGCAAAGAAACATTAACAGGGAACAAGAGAAATAGCAAATGTACAATTCAAATTGCACGTGTCTAATAAGGGAATATTTCAGAATACTCAGGATAACCACACTCCTACTATAAAAACATCTTTTGAGTGTAGGACCCACCATCCACGGTTAACTAGAGGAGGTAAGGAAAGCATCAAACTTAAGGATAAAGTGCACAAATGTGCAAGATGAGTGAGATCATTGGTCAAAACGTAAACAGCAGAGAATGACTAAAAAGTTAATCAGGGGAAAAAAATCAGTACAAGAGGGCGGCTAGAAATGTAAAAACAGAACAGAAGTTTCTACAGGCATTTAAAAAGGAAAAAAGCAAAGTGAGTCTTGGTTCTCTACAATGACAATGGGGAGTTAATTATAAATTAAGAAATGGTGGATGTAATGAACAAATATTTTGTTCTGTCTTCACTTTAAAAGGAGAAATAAAATCCAGTGATAGCTGTAAACCTAGAGGTGGAAGGGAGAGGAGAGCTTGGTGAAATTATAAATCACAAGGAAGCTGTACTGAGCAAATTGATCAAGCTGTGTGTAGCTGACAAGTCTCCGGGACCTGACGGACTTCCCCCTTCAGTCTTAAAAGAAGTGGCTGATGAGGTAGCAGATGTGATGGTGTTAATTTTCCAATATTTGCTAGATTTTGGAAACATAGAACATAGAAAAACTAAGCACAAACAGGCCCTTCGGCCCATAAGTTGTGCCGAACATATCACTACCTACTCGGCATATCTATAACCCTCTATCTTACTAAGTCCCACGTACTTGTCCAAAAGTCTCTTAAAAGACCCTATCGAATCTGGAAAGGTTCACTGAGGCTGGAAAGTAGCAAAGATAACCCCGCTAATGAAGGGAAGGATGCAGAAAACTATAGAGCTGGTAGATTGACATCTGTCCTGGAGAAGATAGTAGAATCAGTCATTAAGGGCTAAGCACTTAGAGAAACTCAAGATAAAGGTGAGGAATCAGTATGATTTTGTGAAAGGGAAATCATATTTAACCAAACTATTGGAGTAACATGTGCTGTGGATATCGGAGAGCCTTACGACATGCTGCACCTGGGTCTCCAGAAGGTATCTGATAAGGTGCCACATCAAAGGTTATTGCAGAAAGTAAAAGCTCCTGGTATATATACATGTACATGTGCATATGTGTGGGTCGGAGGGGGGTAATGTATTAGCATGGATAGAAAATTGACTGGCTGACAGAAAACAGTATGCATAAATAGGTCTTTTTCTGATTGACAGGATGTAACAAGTGGGGTCTATGCTACAGTCTCAACCTTTTATAATTCGTATCAATGACTTAGGTAAGGGAAGTGAGGGCATGGTAGCTAAATTTTCAGATGGCACAGATAGGTAGGAAACAACGTTGTGAAGAGCGACCAGAAATCTAGCAGATGAAGTATAATGCGGGAAAATGTATTGTTTACTTTGATGGGATGAATAAAAAAAGTATCACTTAAACGGAGAACAGCTGCAGAATTCTGAGATGTAGAAGGATCCAGGTGTTCTAGTGCACGAGTCACAAAGTTAATGCATGAATTAGGAAAGCTAATGGAATACTTTCTTTTATTACAAGAGCATTGGTGTGATCACACCTAGCGTGTGTAATTTTTGGTCCCTTATATAACAAAGGTACAAATGCTTTGGAGGTGGTGCAGAACAGGTTAACTACATTGACACTTGGAATGAGCAGGCTGTCTTGCAAGGATAGATTGGACAGACCGGACTTGTTTCCACTGGAGTTTTTAAAAGAGTGAGGAATGGCTTGATTGAATTATGCAGGATTCTGAATGGTCAAGGTGGACATGGAAAGGATGTTTCCACTTGTGGGTAAGTCCAGAATGAGGGGGAGCCATTTTAAAATTACAGGTCACCCTTCAAGAAAGAGATAAGTAGAATTTTTTCTGAGGGTTGTGTGCCTTTGTTCTTTGTTTTCTCCGGCTGGGAGTTCCAAAGAACAAAGAACAGTACAGCACAGCACAGGAACAGGGCCTTTGGCCCACCAAGTCTACGCCGACATAGACGCCTCTCTAATCTAATATTTTCTTGCCTTTAAGTGGTCCATATCCCTCTATTCCCTGCCTATTCACATATTTATCCAGATGCCTCTTGAACATTGTTATAGAATCTATTTCCCTCTCGACCTCCAGCAGCGCGTTCCAGGCATTCGCCATCCTGTGTAAAAAAAACTTGTCCTTTACATCTCTTTTAAACTTTCTCCTCTCATTTTCAACCCATGCTCCTGAGTAACTGACTCTTCAACCCTGGTTAAAAGACTGTCATAATCTTGTAAACCTCTACCAGGTTTCTCCCTCATCTCTGACACTCAATGAAAACAATCCAAGTTTGTTCAACCTTTCTTCATAGTCTATATCCTCCAAACCAGGCAATATCCTGCTAAATCTCTTCTGCACCTTTTCCAAAGCATTAACATCCTTCCGGTAGTGTCGCAATCAGAATTGTATACAATACTCCACATGCAGCTTAACCAATGTCTTATACAGCTGCAAAATGATCTTCCAATTCCTATACTCAATCCAGATTGCATCACCTCACATTTGCCATCTTTGAGCCCAGATCTCCAGCTGATTTATATCCTGCTGTATCCTCTGACAATCCTCCTCACTATCCACTGCTCTCTCAATTTTTGTATCACCTACATTTTTCTTCAAATCATTTATATATAATAAGCCGTGGATAACGAAGGAGGTGAAGGAAAGTGTTAAACTAAAAGCGGAGGAATTTAGAGTAGCTAAGAGTAGTGGGCGAGAAGAGGATTGGGAGAGGTTTAAATGTCAACAAAGATTGACAAAGAAGTTGATAAGGAAGGATAGGAGAAACTATGAAGCTGGGCTAGCGCTTAATATAAAAAAGGATAGCAAGAGTTTTTATAAATATATAAAAAGGAAGAGGCTGGCTAGGGTGAATGTTGGTCCTTTAGAGGATGAGAAAGGGGACCTAGTGGTAGGGGATGGGGATATGGCTAAGGTATTGAATAACTTTTTTGTTTCTGTCTTCACGGAGGAGGACGTGAATAATTTGCCGGGTGTTAGCGATGGAAAGGTGGTAGGACTGGAGGGTCTTAATGACATTACTGTTACTAGAAAGGCGGTGCTCGACAGACTGGAGGGGCTGATTGTGGACAAGTCCCCAGGACCGGATGGAATGCATCCGAGGGTTCTGAAAGAAATGGCGGAGGTGATAGTGGATGCCTTGGTGGTTATTTTCCAAACGTCGCTGGATTCCGGGGAAGTGCCGGATGATTGGAAAACGGCTAATGTTACGCCATTGTTTAAGAAGGGTGCCAGGCAAAAGGCGGGGAATTATAGGCCGGTTAGTTTAACGTCTGTGGTAGGTAAAATGTTAGAATCTGTCATTAAGGAGGAAATTGCGAGGCATCTTGAAGGGAATTGCTTGATAGAGCAGACGCAGCACGGTTTCATTAAAGGGAAGTCGTGTCTGACAAATTTACTGGAGTTCTATGAGGATGTGTCTAGGGCGGTGGATAGAGGAGAGCCGGTGGATGTGGTCTTTCTAGATTTTCAGAAGGCGTTTGACAAAGTGCCCCACAAGAGGTTATTGCAGAAGGTCGAGGGACATGGAGTTGGGGGTAGGGTGTTAGCGTGGATAGAGGATTGGTTGTCAAATAGGAGGCAGAGAGTGGGGGTCAACAGGTGCTATTCGGATTGGCGGATGGTGACTAGTGGAGTGCCCCAGGGGTCGGTGCTGGGGCCTCAGCTTTTAACCATTTATATAGATGATCTGGAGGAGGGAACCGAGTGTAGAGTGTCGAAATTTGCTGATGACACCAAGATTGGGGGAACGGCAAATTGTGCGGAGGGTGTGGAGAGTCTGCAGAAGGATCTAGATAGGCTGGGCAAATGGGCCAGGAAATGGCAAATGGAATTTAATGTTGGCAAGTGTGAGGTGGTCCACTTTGGTAGGAAGAATGGTAGGAAGGACTATTACTTACGGGGCGAAAAACTGCAGCAGGCGACGGTGCAGAGGGACCTCGGGGTCCTTGTGCATGAGTCGCAAAAACCCAGCTTGCAGGTGCAGCAGGTGGTCAGGAAGGCGAATGGGATGCTGGCCTTCATAGCGAAGGGGATTGAATATAAAAGTAGGGAGGTCTTGCTGCAGCTGTATAGGGCATTGGTGAGGCCGCAACTGGAGTACTGTGTGCATTTTTGGGCGCCGCACCTGCGCAAAGATATTTTGGCCTTGGAGGGAGTGCAGAGGAGGTTTACTAGGCTGATACCGGAGTTGAGGGGGTTGAGCTATGAGGAGAGGCTGAATAAACTGGGCTTGTACTCGTTAGAGTTTAGAAGAATGAGAGGAGATCTCATTGAGACGTATAAGATGATGAATGAGATGGATAGTATAGAGGTGGAAAGACTCTTCCCGCTCAAAAAAGACAGTAGGACTAGGGGGCACAGCCTCAAGATAAAAGGGGGGCGGTTTAGAACGGAGTTGAGGAGGAACTTCTTCACTCAAAGGGTGGTGAATCTCTGGAATTCTCTGCCCGTTGAAGTGGTGGAGGCTGCCTCGCTAAATATTTTTAAGACGCGGGTTGATGGGTTTTTGATAGGAGAGGGGATTAAGGGTTATGGGGAGAGGGCGGGAAAGTGGAACTGAGCAGCGACAGATCAGCCATGATCTTATTGAATGGCGGGGCAGGCTCGAAGGGCTGGATGGCCTACTCCTGCTCCTATTTCTTATGTTCTTATATATGACAAAGAACAGAGGTCCCAGTACTGATCCTCGTGGAACCACTTGTCAGACCTCCAGTTAGAAAAGCACCCTTCTACTGCTACTCACTGCTTTCTTTGCTCAAGCCATCTCACCACCTCACCTCGGATCCCATATGACTTCACCTTCTGTATCAACCTGCCACGAGGAACCTTATCAAAGGCTTCACTAAAGCCCATGCTCACAACATCCACCGTCCTGTCCTGGTCAATTTTTTTGTCACTTCCTCAAAGAACTCAATCAAGTTTGAGAGACATGATCTCCTCTTCACAAAACCATGCTGCCTACCACTAATAAGCCTCTTCACTTCCAGATATGAGCACATATCTGAGAACCTTTGCCAATAATTTCCACATCACTGATGTCAGACTCACAGGCCTGTAATTTCTCTTCTGCCTCCTTAAACAGAAGAACAATGTTAGCTACTCTCCAATCCGCTGGTACCTTATCCATGGCTAGAGGATAAAAAGATTTTGGCCAAGGATAAAAAGATTTTGGCCAAGGCCAAAAAGATCAATACAGCACTTAGTACTCCTGGTACAATGTCACCAAAACCCTGTGCAACGGCAACATGACTTCCTTATTCTTGTATTCCAATTCCGTTGCAATAAAGGCCAACCTGTCATCCTATTTGCCTGCTGCACCTGCATGCTAACATTCAGCGTTCCTGTGCTAATGCACCCAAGAGCCTTGTCTCATCTACAAGTTTCACACCTGATTGTATGCATGAAACTATTTGTTATTGATCAATGTCTCATCACGCTGAATGCCTTAAAGTGCTTCACAATCCACAAGCTGCAATGGTCCACAAACAGTAAGTAAATTAATGACCAGCTGATTAGTCATTTGTGTGCTGCCACATTGATGGAGGAATGTCAGCCAGGGCGCCAGGGAGAATTCCCTGCTCATGGAATTATTAACATGCTCAACCAGGTTGGGAGCTGGGGTGGGCAGGTGCTGGGGAGGAAAACATGGTTTAGAATCTCATCTAAAGGATGCCATGTCAGAGAACATAATATTTCTCCAATATTTCTGTGGACAGCTGACACAGACTACGTATTGAAGACATGCATGAAGGTGGTTTTGAGGTGGGTCGTGTCCCTGCGTCTCTGAGCTAGAAGCTCTGAGTTCGAGTCCCAGAGCTGAGTTTGAGATGACTCTTGAACAAGTGTTCATTGCTTCAAGAGGTGCAGGTGAATCTCCAGTAATAATAATTAGCCAAAGCCCCTTGGTGGGCTAAATCCTGAACAAGGCCTCAGAATGGAATAAGGCATGTCCTTTTCAGCTCCAGTTTTGAAACTTACAAGTCCATAAGCTGTGCTCCTCTCGTGCTCCTGAGTTATATCTGCTACGTAGGCAAATATCACTGAAAACGTGACCGCAAATACTCCAGACATAGAAATCACCGCAAAGTACCACCTATGGAGGAAAGCACACACAAAAAAACTAAGTTTCAGATTGTTGGAACCCCAAACACAAACCAAGAGTAGAAAAACAGCTGGTTTGGAAATGAATGGCATCTGGGTCAGCATATAAGCTGTAAATATACAGGTACAAGCAACAGCATACATGGAACAACCTTTGCTCAAAGTGTATTAGAGATACTTTGAAGCAGGGCTATGGTTTCTAATTCCCACCCATTGAGCCCTTCTGAGAACATCAGGACTTTTAGTGGGGTACAAAACTGTGTTTAGCAGCAAGTTCCCTTCACTTTTTAGACAGACACATGACACTTAGGGTTCCGGCACTCCAGGTCCACCTATTTAGATGTCCTTTCTTGCTGCTGAAAACCAGTTAATTGGCTTAAAGCTATTTGTACTGTGGGCTTCAATGCCACCTCAGAAAAGTTTCATTCGACTTATTTTTCAAATCTTATCCTTCTCATTGCTCACGTTCTTCTAACATTGTCTGAACTCACGGAGAGAATAATCAATTTTAGCTAGTTCAACTAGTCAAATCTCTCTACAACTATGAAACCTGCAAACTCCTCCAACATTGTTGGCCATCCCTTGTAACTCAAGCTCTTGATACCCACAATGATCTTGCCATAAGCGGCTAGCCAGGAAACCCCAGCTTTGACAGTGAAAGGCAAGATCAGGAACAAGCTACATAAAAGACTCTGGTATAAACCTGCTGCGCGCCACTCTCAAGTGCATCAAGAAGGGAACTTAAATGTCAATCGTAACAATTTGAAACACAGGATAAGTTTTGAAAACATACTTTACAATCTTATTTATTTCCTGAAATCAGTATAAAACAATCAAACCTACTGTCACAATGTGGCTTAGAAACATATTACAAGTGTATCAGACAATACTTTGTGTTTTTGCTCTGATGTACAATGTAATACAGCATATTGCAGACACTCACCAGGGGCTTATTCTCATGAGAGGAATGGGGGCACAGGTGAAGAACACAGTTAAGAGAAGAAAGGACTTCCTGCCCCAAACATCTGACAAAGCTCCAATCAGAGGAGCACTGAGAAACGATAATATTCCCTGTGGATCAAAACAAGGCATTAGAAGTAATTAAAATATTACACACACCCTGGTTTAATCAGAGTATTTGATTCTAGATAATGAATAAAAAGATCAAAATGCTGCAAATCTGAAACAGTAAATCTGAAAATGTTGGAAGCGTACACTAGGCCTACTAGCAACAGAGTGGAGCAGAGACAGGAAATCCTTCACTAGAACCCGTCCAAAAGTAGTAATACAGCAGGGAGGCTGAACGTGAAAGATGTGCATGTTCCAACAATTACTGCTGGGAAGATTTATTGATCTGACCATCTTAGGGGCTTCTAAAGAATTGTAACTACATAAATACTGGAAGTTCCAGAGGGCAACAATTGTATCTCAATTAAATTTGCTTGTATCATCCAGTTCAGCTAACTTCTTGAACAGAATTATTTTTGAAAGCAAGAAAACAAACAATGCGCTGTTGTTAGAAGGGCCGTTCTTTAAGGCTGATACCACTCGCCTTGACCAAGACTGAGTAGCTGCAGTGATATTTCTACTTCCTCATAGGACAAGGGAAATGCAAAGAGAATGGTATTCAAAAGTACTACAGTTGTACAGGTCCTTGGGGAGAACATATCTTAAGTATCTTGTGCAGTTTTGGTCTCATTTTAAAAATGTGCATAATTGCATTAGAAGCAGTTCAGAGAAGGCTCACTTGACTGACTCCTTGGTTAAGAGGGCTATCCTGTGAGGAAAGGTTGGACCAATTGGACTTGTCTCCATTGCAGTTTAGAAGAACAACAGGATTTTATTGAAACAAACAAGTTCCTGAGGGAACTTGATAGAATGGACACTGAAAGGATGTTTCCCTTTGCAGGGCATCAGAACTAAGGGATATAGTTTAAAAAATCAGGAGTCTCCCACTTAAGACAGGGATGAGGATTAAAAAAATTATTTCAGAAGTTGCAAGTCTGTGGAATTCTCTTCTCCAAGGAGTGGTGGAAGCTGGCCCATTGAATATTTTCATGGGCGAGTGTGATTGATGCCCTTGTCAATCCAGAATTCAAGGGTATACTGGATAGGATGGAAAGTGGAGGTTAAGTCCACAATCAGATCAGCTATGATCTTATTGAATGGTCAAGCAGGACTGAGCAACCTCTCTCTGCCCGGTACTTGTGGGGCACAGACATTACTTGCCACTTGTTAGCCAATCGTGGATATTGTTCAAGTCTTGCTGCATTTAGATATGGACTGTTCAGTATCTGGGGATTCATGAGTGGTGCTGATCACTGTGCAATTAATAAAACATCTCACTTCTGACCTTATGATGAAATGATGAAACGATGAAACAGCTGAAGATGGCTGAGCCTAAGGTACTATCCTGAGGAACTCCTGCTGTGATGTCCTGGAACTGAGGTTGTTGACTTGCAACAACTGCAACATCTTCCTTTGTGCCAGGCATGACTCGAACCCGTTGAGATTTTGTGACCTTCTGCCAGATTCACCACACCATTGATCCATGGTGGGAAGTGAACTTGACAAATTGACATGGGAGATTGACTTGAGGGAAGATTTTCTAATATACTCCCAAAAGTGGAGTAACGGTGCTAGGGACGATCAAAATGACATCATTCACTCCAAAGAGCCATTCACCCCAAATGTAATGACACAAAGTACCCAGATGACGTATGTCATAACTGAAGGGATGAAAGAGAGAAGCACTTGGAGGTGGTTGACTGTTACATGTGTAATTCAAGGGATATACATTCAGCACATTATAAGCGGTTAGTCCACTTAGCTGGAGTGTATTAATTGGTGCTTTTGTGAACTAAACAAACTGCTGAAATGGCACAGTGTAAGTCAAGTCATCTGAAAGAATCAAGGCTTAAACATTAAGCTCCCTTCATTTTTCACACTCCTGAATTTGCAGAATTCTTTTATCATTTTCTTTCATTCATTTCCCACATGATTATTTTCTACTACTTTCAAAAGAATTGTAATTTTACACATGCAACAAAAAGCTGATGCTGGCTCTTAAATAAGGTAAGATGTTCGATCTCAAATTAGCCATTTAAGTCAAACAGAATATTGACATGTTTTGCTTTCAATGCAATTGCATTTTCTTACCTTCACCCCATGAATAAGTCCATTCATTAGAAACGTGTGTTGAGGGAATGTCTGATGCAAAACCTAAGGAAAACTAAATGTTATCTCATGAAGTTATAATGCTGGGTTGCAGAGGCACATTACTTTGCTAAGTCACTTTACACTGTGCTGCTGCTACAATCTGACAACACATGGGCCTCTTGCAGCCAGCAGCAAAATCAACATATCCTTGCCACATCTGGTGATGATACTAGCTGCACGATTTGGACAACTAAGTTTATTAGTCACAAGTAGGCTTACATTAACACTGCAATGAAGTTACTGTGAAAATCCCCTAGTCGCCACACTCAGGCGCTTGTTCGCGTAAACTGAGGGCGAATTTAGCATGGCCAATGCACCTAAACAGGTGTTTTGGACTGTGGGAGAAAACCAGAGCACCCAGAAGAAACCCACACAGACTGGTTAGATGCATTGACCCAAAAAGGTGCCAGAGAGTGAGAATTTCACAGTAATTTCATTGCAATGAAAACGTACGCCTACTTGTGACTAATAAATAAATAAACTTTGACTTTTTTTTAAACAGACACAGGGAAAATGTGCAAGCTCCACACAGTGACCCAAGCTGGAAATCGAATACAGGTCCCTGGCACTGTGAGGCAGCAATGCTAACCACTGTGTCACCATGCTGCGCCATCAGTGTATCAGAAACAGATGGCACTTGTGCAATTTATTTTTCTTTCATAGCGATACAAGAGCCAGAGTATTCCTATTCTCAAGGTTTATTCCACAACGAGAATATACAGATTCTAGGGGTCAGGGTGAAGCAAGGCAAAACATCCCAATTGTAAGAGCCTTTTCAAAATATTTCCCGAGTATTTAATCGCTCCCCCCCCCCCCCCCCTCAAATCCACTGCGAACTATCTCCTCTCATTATCTTTTTTGAAGAACTGTTTGAAAATTGTTTGTTGAGGAATCCACATGAGTGGACCACAAAAATTTGCGTCTTCATCCTGACCAATGCTTTCAATGCATTTCCGCAGGGATCACTAAACAGTGGTAGGATCTTGAGCTGCAGGTTTTGCTGCTTTGTCGGTTGATGCATAGTGCTGAGGGATTCAAAAAACATGCAGCTGCACTGTAGCATTTTGGCTAGAGTGGTGCTTAAAACAAAATGAATAATAATTCTGCAGGGACTGACAGCCCATCAATAGTTACACAACCAACTATTTTTCCCAAGACAGTCTGGTCAGTGAATACTAGCTCGTTACTTGTGCATATTTCAGCAACAGTCAAGTTGTGGCACAGCGATGAGCAGCATGACTTCTCTAAGGATGCCAACAGCTCTCCATCTCAGCTGAGAAACTAGCAATGGAACATTGCACTTGCCAAAGGCACATGGCTTAGTTAACACCCTGTTGGGAATTTTTGCACTGAACCACGCAATGGGAATCACTATTTAAAGAAAGACGAATGGTAAACATTGTACTCACTGTTAACATAGGAGTTGTCAGCAATCCCCAAGCGAAGAACTCCAAGAAAATGACAATCACTGCATGGTAAACACTTGGTTCACCTATCCCTTGCGGCTGGAAACAAAGGAAAACAAATCAATCCAAAGAAACACCATAATTTTCATAACCCTTAGCTGGAGTATCAGGTTTGGTCACACATAGATTGAGGGGGCAAGGACCTTAGACTGGCTTACAATTTAATATTAAATCCAGGATTGATGGATGCCCCTTCTGCCAATCTGGTGGCAGAAAGATAGCAAATTTTCTCTCTCTATGCAACAACTTCATTATCTGAGGAGTACTAATCATGGCTCAATTATGTCATGAATTCACATTGGGGCAAGTAAGCGGGCAGGACCCAAGAACCACTTGTCAGTGCAGGGACTGAACTCATTCTGTGAACATTATCAAGTACAACATTGTTACCAACCAAGCTAACAGCCCATGAACTATCCAAACAGGAAACATTGCTCATGCAATCCTCTACTAGTTCCAAGGAGCCAACGATTTGATGAAAGAAGAGGGGTCCAGTTAAGTGACCGACTCTTAATCTACTTCAATCTTTCATAAACCTGCAAATTACATTGATGAATTGGACAGTAGCTAATGTAGTACAGAGAAAGGAGAGAAGATTGATTAGAGAAAAATAACAAGCTGAGTACCAGTTCTTTATTCATTCATGGCACGTGGGTGTCGCTGGCTGGCCAGTATTTATTGCCCATCCCGAGTTGCCCTTTGAAGGTAGTTGAGAATCAATCACATTGCTCTGACTCTGGAGTCTCATATGGGCCAGAACAGGTAAGGACAACAGATTTCCTCCCCTAAAGGATGTTAGTGAACCAGATGGGTTTTTCCAACAATCGACAATGGTTTCGTGCTCATCAGTAGATTCTTAATTCCAAATTCTTTTTCTTGAATTCAAATTCCACCATCTGCCATGGCGGGATTCGAACCCAGGTCCCCAAAACACGAGCTGAGTTTCTGGATTAATAGTCTAGTGATAATACAAGGTCACTGTCTCCCTCCACAACTCTTAGAATCCATAATTTGTGTTAAAATTAGATCAGGTATAGAATTTGTGGGTTAATGAAACTTTGCCAACCTGCTACAGTTATGCCAGACAAGTTGAAATTTTTTTTTGGGAAAAGTGATTGTAAAGAAGGAACAGAGTGGATGCAATGTTTAATAGGTTTCTTTAAATGTATTAGATAAGATATCACAAGAGACCTGTTAAACAAATGTAGACACATGGTATGAGAGATAACATAGCAGCATGATTGAAGAACTGGTTAACGGGCAGGAATTAGAGATTCAGCATTGATGGAAATCATCCAAGCTGGAACACGATCTCAAGTTCTATGCCCAGTTTTGTCCTCAGTTGGTAGAAATGATTTGGATGTGGGTACAGGAATAGAATCACAAAAATTGCTGTTTACTTTGATAAATGGCAAGGAAGATGGAGAGGGGTTAGAATTCAGCAGACAAGGTCCAGGTGCAATTTAATGTGGGGGGGAAAAATAAGGTAGGTATGCATACTTACAACAGAAAGAAACTGAAGGGGATAGATGACTGAGGGAGGTGGCTAAATGACCCAATTAAAAAAATGAAAAGCATTTTAGCAAGAGTCAAGAGTGAACAACACAACATTCAAGCAGCTTGACACCATCCAGGACAAAGCAGCCCGCTTGATTGGCACCACATTCACAAACATCCATTCCCTCACCAATGCTCAGTAGCAGCAATGTGTATTATCTAAATGATGCACTGCAGCAATTCAAAGATCTTAGACAGCACCATCTAAACCCACAACCACCACCATCTAGAAAGGACAAGGGCAGCAGATACATGGGAATAACACCATTTGCAAGTTCCCTCCCCAAGCCACTCATCATCCTGATTTGGAAATTTATCGCCATTCCTTCAATCACTGGGTTAAAACCCTGGAATTCTCTCCCTGACAGCATTGTGGGTCAATTCATAGCAAATGGACTGCAATGATTTAAGGTGGGAGCTCACCACCATTTTCTCAAGGGCACTTAGGAATGGGCAATAAATACTGGCCAGCCAGTGATGCCCATGTCCAATAAATGAATAAAAAAATTTGGACTACGCAACGATGAGGTCACCGCTGGATTTCTGGATGAAGTTTTGGTCTATCCATTTTCAGAAAGGGCATTTCATGAGGATAAGATCAGGGATTGGAAACCACAGTTGTAGGGAGAGTTTTGAGTCACCCAAGAAATGCAATGGAGTATTTTAAACCTTGAACATTTTTGAATGAATATGGAAGCATCACTTCCTCAGGATGGGCAGTTAATAATGAACAAACATCAACTTAAATTACGTAGTGAAGAAAGGGCTGAAAAGAATTGTGTTATGGAGGACTGCTGAACCAGAAAATGCTCTACCACAGGTACTTTTCTGGGGCTTCCTTTCTTCATTCAGATGGGGGTGCTGATAAAGGATCCCATTTGTTACAGTTAATCATGGAGAAGGATTGTATCTCTTCCCAAGATACCTTGTTGATGGATTTCTTGACGATGCTTTTTGTACTTGTTAGTGGGGTTTTGTTGGTGGAAAATGGCATGTCACATCCTGTAACAATGGTGGTAAGCTGAAGTTCACCTTTTCTTAGTGAACTTTTTATTGCTGAGAAGTCTTGGGATGTTGAATTAGGCTCTGATTGGTTGCATATTATCCGACAAGGGATTTGTCTCATGTGTAATTCTGTCTCTGTTATCCTGTGGAGGGGGAGTGTGCACTATGGGGCCACATGTTCATGAATATATCCTGCTATCCCAAGATTCCTCACTCTTCTTCGTATCCTTTCTTTATCCATACAAGAGGTGGTGTTGACAATAATTGCAATGATTGATTAATGGAATCATTTCTATGAATATTTGCTAGCCTTTTCTGTATGTTTGTGGGATAAAGATCATTCTATATTGTACTAGGTTTTGTATATTTAGGGGATTTGTCACGTTTTGTGATAAACGTAAAGTGGAAAATTCCTAATAACAATATTCATTAAAAAACTGAAAGAATTTACTTGTCTGTTCTGAAGATTCCAGTATTCCAAGTTATGTATCCTGAGAGCTGACTGCTCTATCGGGAGCATATCCATTCTGATCTTTTTATAATTAAATTGACTGTTGGAGTTAAAGGAGTTAAATTAGGAAGAAAGGTTTCAAAGTTGGCTTATGTTTCCTTGAGCGTTTATGAATAAGGAGTGATGTAATTAAGAGGTTCAAGATTTTGGAAGCATTTGCGAGGGTGGATAAAAACTGTTTCCACAACAGGTAAGAGTGCGGATGAAAGGATATAACCTTAAAATTAGAGCCAGGCCAATCAGGGCTGATGTCAGGAGTAGCTTATCCTCCTGCTCTTATTCTTTGGTACTGTATTATTTAAAAAGTTATTATTTTTGCTGCACAAATTAACAAGTCACCTTCATGAAAGGTGGGTGGCACAATGATAAGCACTGCTGCTTCAGTGCCAGGGACTCATGTTCGATTCCTGGCTTGGGTCACCGTCTATGTGGAGTTTGCACATTCTCCCCGTGTCTCCGTGGGTTTTCTCCAGGTGCTCCAGTTTCCTCTCTCACTCCAAAGATGTGCCGGTCAGGTTGATTGGCCATGCTAAATTGTCCCTTAGCTTTACAGCGATTAGCTGGGTAAATGTATGTAAAGTTTATTTATTAATCACAAGTAAGGCTTACTACATCACTGTGAAATTCCCCTAGTCGCCACAGTCCAGCGCCTGTTTGGGTCAATGCACCTAACCAGCACATTTTTCATAATGTGGGAGGAAACCAGAGCACCTTCAGAAAACCCACACAGACACAGGGAGAACATGCAAACTCCACAAAGACAGTTGACCCAAGCCAGGAGTCGAACCCGAGTCCCTGGTGCTGTGAAGCAGCAGTGTTAACCACTGTGCCACCATGCGCATGTCGTTATGCAAATAGGGTCTGGGTGAGATTGTGATTGGAGGGACTCTCTGGGCCAAATGGCCTCTGTCTGCACTGTTAATTCTATGATTTAATCTGACGAACGACAAGCTTTTCGTGGGTGAAGGCAAAATACTGCGGATGCTGGAATCTGAAACAAAATGCTGGAAAAATTCAGGTCTGACAGCAGCTACAGAGAGAGAAGAGAGCCAACGTTGAGTCTAGATGACTCTTCATCACTCTGACAAAGGGTCATCCAGACTCTAAACTGAGCTTACATCAAGAATTCCCCCCCCCCCCCCCGCCGAGATGAAACAACACTGCTGCAGTCAATCTCTGACACTAATGTGTCATTACAAATTGACAAGTAATTTCAGCTGGGCACTGCTGCTAAAACTTTATGTATAACTCGATTGTTATAATCTGCATCAACTCTGAAATGCAGTTGAACTGGCTCCTTCCTCCAGGGAAAAGTCACATTTTCACTTCAGTGCTTCAAGCCTGCCCTCAACTTCAGATTCTATAGATGCAGAGTCAGAGGAAAGAAAAACCCCTAGTGTATCAATGTTAAAGAGTGGTTAATGCACTCAATCCCTTCATTCTAGTGCTGGTAGTTTGACTAGCAGTGATCTAAGCAAATTCAAATTTCCTATTTTTAATAGTGAATACGTCTGGCAATAAACAACAACATAAATCCACAAGAACATATACAAAAAAAGTTGCTTGCGTTACACAATAAATTCAGCATCCTTCCACTACAGTCCAGAGAAATCAACTCAAAAATGCACACAATAAACGGTTCATGAGCTTAGCAGCTGACTTAGTCACAAGAAAGTTGTTCTCTGTCCATTATCCTGAATCAACAGGATAAATCATTACTTAAATCATCAGGGAAAAAGGTCAAAGTAGTCTTCAAGTGAAGTTTTTAAATCTTAAAACTATTTGCTGGATTTTTGATTATTGTTTTGGTGCAGGGCTGCCTTATGGAACCACGTAAGAGGCAATTATCACACCAAACACCACCTCGCCACTACTCAAATTATTTAGTCAGAGATTTACTCTCAAATAGGCTGAAGTAGATTTGACTTTTTGAGTTATAATTGTCTTGTAGGTTTTCAACTGGCACACAGTGACACTGAAAACCTAAATTATTAGGTTATAAAGTTACTCAAACACCAGGAACAACTTAAGATATGGAAACAGTAGCACAACAGAACCCAGTAAAACTCAACTACAATCAGTTTACCTTTGGACAATTGAATAGATGCAAAGTAATATCAACTGGCCCAAAAAAAAACCATTGAAATTGTGAATTATTTCCATGTCTCCAAGTTCATCTGTCAGGAAGTCATACAATCACCATCCAAGCTCCAGTGGCTATCTGTTCCTCCTTATACACAAACTTTATCCTGATTTTCAAATCACCCCTTAGCTTTGCCCTACATCTGAACAATTTTATCTAGCCATTTGCAGTCAGTTCCTCCAAGCCTATGTCAAGGGGAGGAGATAACTTTTGAAAAGTTAACTGTGCCCCTCTCCACAGTGACGTTCGGCCTCAGCATGTCCAGTATTTCCTATTACATTCCAAAACTTTTTTTTGCTTTTAACTCCTTCCGAGATACCAAGTATAGAAGAACAAAACTGCCTTGCAGTGAATGTCCACAGACGCCTAAAAGAGCACCAGTACATAGGGTGGCTTTTGGGTACTTTCACCTATTAACTGTGCCATCTCTATTAGTAATGCCATAGAGTACAAGAGTTCCATTAGAACTGCATAACACACAAATTAGGCCACAGTAGAATTCCAGTCACCACATTACAGGAAGAACATGATTGTATTAGAGGGTGGAGGAAATTTGAGGATAGAGGACAGAACAGAGAATTTAACTATGAGGAAAGTTAGGCCAGGAGGTTCTATGGAACAGAGAATGCATCATTTAATTGTGATGGATAAAATTCTGAAGAACCTAGATAGGAAGGACCTTTTTCCATTTGCAGAGAGGTCAATAACCAGAAGGTGGAGATTTAAATTAACTGGCAGAAGAATTAGAGAGATTTGAGGTGCTTATTTTTCAAGGCAGCTGATCAGGGATCTGGAACCCAATGCCTGAAAAAGGTGGGAGAAACTCATTGCTTTTTTTAAAAAAAATTTGGATAGGCACTTGAAATGCTGTAACCTAGTAACCTAGCAAAGTGGGATTAGGTTGGATAGCTATTTTTCAACCACACTGAGCCTGTGCTGTAAATTTCTTGTTCTTCTTAGGAGTTGAACAAAATAGTTGCTAATCTCAGGATTACTTCCCCAGCTATTTCCTAGCTTGGCTAGTGCGCTCACCGCAATGCTCAGGCCACTACAATTGTGGACAGGTGAGTAACCTTTTTTCTACGTGACCCCCAAAGTAGAGGGGTACCACTTCAGTGAGCATTGGCACCAGTTCTGGGACAGATTGAATGAAGGCATCCAGCAAATGTGGGGGCGGCAAATGAAGAGGGAGGGTGCTTACTTTTGCAAAAAAATTAGAAAAGTGATAGGGTAGGTGACAGTAAGGCTTCTGAGAGTATAACCAGGTGTTGCTAGATATGGTTGAGAAATGAAATCATACAGATGACAAAAGTAAGAGTAAGCAATGACCATCACAATAAAGCTGCAGTCATGTTGCAAACATCAACAATAAAGGTTTACTTTAAAACTTTAAAAAGGAGGGGGAAGTTGTTTGACACCTAGATCAGATTGGTTTAGAAAAACAAATTAGCTAGGTCAGTGGTTATGCTGCGAAAAGCGTGTAAGTATGCCACAGCTGAGGGGCAGACCCCAGGCCCTGACTTTACTTCAGTTTCAGAGCAACTATTAAACAGCGCCAGTCAGGTTTTCATTGAACTAATCAGCTGATAGGTGACTGCATGTCAGAAAACATCTATTCCTCTGCAATTAGTCATGCCCTTTACCACTCATTTGCCCAGTGCAGTCTTTAGGCACTTTAAGCCTTAAGGTGACTGATCTTGAATAACTTTTTTCTTTCGGTCTTCACGGAGGAAGACGTGAATAATTTGCCGGGTGTTAGCGATGGAAAGGTGGTAGGACTGGAGGGTCTTGATGACATTATTGTTACTAGAGAGGCGGTGCTCGACAGACTGGAGGGACTGATTGTGGACAAGTCCCCAGGACCGGATGGAATGCATCCGAGGGTTCTGAAAGAAATGGCGGAGGTGATAGTGGATGCCTTGGTGGTTACTTTCCAGACGTCGCTGGATTCCGGGGAAGTGCCGGAAGATTGGAAAGCAGCTAATGTTACGCCGTTGTTTAAGAAGGGTGCCAGGCAAAAGGCAGGGAATTATAGGCCGGTTAGTTTAACGTCTGTTGTGGGTAAAATGATAGAATCCGTCATCATGGAGGAAATAGCGAGGCATCTTGAGGGGAATTGCTTGATAGAGCAGACGCAGCACGGTTTCGTTAAGGGGAAGTCATGTCTGACAAATTTATTGGAGTTCTATGAGGATGTGTCTAGGGCGGTGGATAGAGGAGAGCCGGTGGATGTGGTCTTTCTTGATTTTCAGAAGGCGTTTGACAAGGTACCTCACAAGAGGTTATTGCAGAAGGTAAGGGGGCATGGAGTTGGGGGTAGGGTGTTAGCGTGGATAGAGGATTGGTTGTCAAATAGGAGACAGAGAGTGGGGGTTAATGGGTGCTATTCGGATTGGCGGTTGGTGACTAGTGGAGTGCCCCAGGGGTCGGTGCTGGGGCCTCAGCTATTTACCATTTATACAGATGATCTGGAGGAGGGAACCGAGTGTATGGTGTCGAAATTTGCTGATGACACCAAGATTGGTGGAACAGCAAATTGTGCAGAGAGCGTGGAGAGTCTGCAGAAGGATCTAGGTAGGCTGGGCGAATGGGCCAGGAAATGGCAAATGGAATTTAATGTTGGCAAGTGCGAGGTGGTCCACTTTGGCAGGAATAATGGTAGGAAGGACTATTACTTACGGGGCGAAAAACTGCAGCAGGTGACAGTGCAGAGGGACCTCGGGGTCCTTGTGCATGAGTCGCAAAAACCCAGCCTGCAGGTGCAGCAGGTGGTCAGGAAGGCGAATGGGATGCTGGCCTTCATAGCGAGGGGGATTGAATATAAAAAAGTAGGGAGGTCTTGCTGCAGCTGTATAGGGCATTGGTGAGGCCGCAGCTGGAGTACTGTGTGCAGTTTTGGTCGCTGTACTTACGCAAGGATATTTTGGCCTTGGAGGGAGTGCAGAGGAGGTTTACTAGGCTGATACCGGAGTTGAGGGGGTTGAGCTATGAGGAGAGGCCGAATAAACTAGGCTTGTACTCGTTAGAGTTTAGAAGAATGAGGGGAGATCTCATTGAGACGATGAATGAGATGGATAGGATAGAGGTGGAGAGGCTCTTCCCGCTCAGAAAGGACAGTAGGACTAGGGGGCAGAGCCTCAAGATAAAGGGGGGGCGGTTTAGAACGGAGTTGAGGAGGAACTTCTTCACTCAAAAGGTGGTGAATCTCTGGAATTCTCTGCCCGTTGAGGTGGTGGAGGCTGCCTCGCTAAATATTTTTAAGACGCGGGTTGATGGGTTTTTGATAAGCGAGGGGATTAAGGGTTATGGGGAGAGGGCGGGAATGTGGAACTGAGCCACGACAGATCAGCCATGATCTTATTGAATGGCGGGGCAGGCTCGAAGGGCTGGATGGCCTACTCCTGCTCCTATTTCTTATGTTCTTATGTTATGTGTAGATCAAACCAACAGTTTTGTCTTGGAAGCTACAGACTGAGTGCTCCAGGTCCCTAACCTGTTCCAAGACGCATTATATGAACAAAATAATTAATTCTTTTCTCAAAGGTAATGACAAGGTTGCAAGGAATGGTATAATCAACAACAATTACATTTCGAGATAAAATGATTTTATTTTGGAGATTGTCATTTCCCTACTTCTGTATGGCATGGTCAAGACTTAAATTTATCTGGACCTTGTTACATGGCAGACACCTATTGTTTGATTAACTGAGGAGCTACGGTCAAAACTAAACAGCAACCCACTCCATATGATCAAAGAAAGGTCACTGAAGAAGCAATTAATTATGATTGTGCTGAGCTCAGAAACACACGCAGTCATGTACTGGACTCAAAATTAAGACAAGAAAAATTGTGATCTCCCTTCATGCTCCATGCAACTACAGGGACATTCACCTTATTGCAATTTACTTAACTGTTTCTATTTTTCTCCATTAGTTTGTTGTGCATCAACACATATATGCTTTACTTTTGAATCCCATTTTGCATGTATTTTCTCTTTTAAGTCTATGTTAATACATCCAGCACTATCCATTCTGTTCTTGCTCCGTCTGCACTAATGCAGTCTGCATCCACAGTGCCAGTACTCAGACAATCTGTGACTGTTCATTGAGCAAAGAACGAGAGAATGCAGAATCAATCTCTTCTCTTCATTGTGTCAATTGACTCCATATTTTTCAGTGTTACTGTGGTCCATCAGTGTTCCCTTGACCTATTTTTGTTCTGTTCTAAGTAGAAAATTATTTGCTGAATCAGTACACATTCAATTTGTGTCATGTCTACTCTAACTGTGCTTCAATAGTGCACTCCCCATCCCCACTCCCAACTCCCATCTGTTTTTTGAAGTTGTATTTACTCAATATATGTTCAAAAAATCTATGTTCTCTCAATTTAACTCAACAGGCTAGGCTCTCAAACCTCATGATCTTCAGCGATACTACTTTAAGCTTTATTCAGCAGTCCATACTCAGTCTGTATTCACCCAGTCCACACTCACAGACTGTGCACCCCAGTTTTTTTATTCATTTGTGGGACATGGGTGTTGCTGGCTGGCCAGCATTTATTGCCCATCCCTAGGTGCCTGAGGGAGTTGAGAGTCAACCATATTGCTGTGGCGATGGAGTCACAGATAGATCAGAGCAGGCAACGACGGCAGATTTCCTTCCCTAAAGGACATTAGGTAACCAGGTGGGTTTTTCCGACAATAAACAATGGTTTTGTGATCCTCAGTAGATTCTTAATTCCAGATTTTCTTTTATTATTGAATTCAAATTCCACCACCTGCCGAACCTAGGTCCCCAGAACATTAGCTCAGTTTCTGGATTAATAGTCTAACAATAATACCACTAGGCTATTGCCTCCCCAAGGTTGTACAAACTGCATTAACTCAATTTTTGTTCTTCAGTCTGTGCTCATTGCTTTACTCTCACTCACTTTGTGCTCACTCAGCATTTCATCACTCAGTGAATAACTTATGAATGCATTGCAGACAATTTCGGAAATTGTCAGTGCCAGCAGCACGACATAAGAGAAAGTACATCTACACTGTACATCAACGCAATGACAATAGCCTTCAATGTCGAGTGTGTTTGCGCAGCACATTTCCCAGATGCAGTCAGTGTTGTCTTGTTAGCTTGCGTTGTGCCTCCTTCACATTCTCACTCACTTATCTCCACATCACATTTGTGCGAACAGCTCTCAGACTCAGCACATTCCACCAACATCCCATAACTGAAGTTATTTATATTTTACTTTTACAGAAAAAGAGTCCTTTTTAAAAAAAATACAATTTGGCACCAGGCTAATACTGCTGAACATAACTGCAAGGATTTTTTTTTGTTCATTTGTGGGACATGGGTGTTGCTGGTTGCCCAGCATTTATTGTCCATCCCAAGTTGCCCTTGAACTGAATGGCCTGCTAGGCCATTTCAGAGGGCAGTTATGTGTCAACCACACTGCAGTGGCTCTGGAGTCACATGTGGGCCACACCAGTTAAGGATGGCAGGTTTCCTTCCCGAAAGGACATTCATAGACCAGATGTCTGGACTAAATATATCCCTATCCGTGACGGACTAAATACATCAATCTGTAATTGCTCTAGTTTAAAACAGAAATGAAATGTACAATTCAATCGATTCAGCCGGAAAGAAAAGTGGTGTGCTGTGGATTGTTCGTCTCATTGAAGTGTGTCATGCTGCTGAAAAGGTTGGGCTAAGTGAGAGAGAGCAAGTTTGGAAAGCAATAAGGGATATTCTTTAAAAGGACAGCAAATAATACAAATAACCATTTATCCATTAATCAAGAAAAACGGTTTCAATGGCAAGTTTACTAATCAATTTAAATTGAAAAATTACAAGAATAATGGAAAACTACCTTAATCTAGTTCATAGCGGAGAAGGAGTAGGACATACAGCCCCTCAAATTTGCTCCACGTTATTCAATAGGACGTGGCTGATATTCCTCTACAACCTCACACTCCAGCCCTTGTCCCTTCCTTTACCTTCTTACCAAAAATCCATTAATCTCTGTTTTGCATATACTAAAATGAATGAACATTGCCAACTCTCAGTGGAAAATTTAAAGAATTCACAATCTTGAGTAAAAAGAACCCTCACATCTCATTCTAATTGGCCAGTGCCATATCCTGCAATTGTGACCTTTTAATTTTAACTCAAAGCAGAGGAATTCAAGTTTACTATTTCCCATATCAGCATTCCAGATTGAGCTTGCAAATTGTGTGTCAAGTTAACAGCAATTTTGGGCAGTTAGCCAAACCCATTAGGAACTGGGTTGAAACTTTGCAAGCAAATCCTCATGAAACCCCTACATGAGACTTTCATCATTCTTGATTGGAACTTGTGAACAAGCTGTGCTTGAGCCAGTTCTCCTCATATTTTACCTCTGTAATGTAATGCTAGAAATTGGCAAGGCAAAAAAAGTAATTCACCAACATTTCAAAACATATGTACACATGATAAACGACAGCTAGCATCTAACACAAAAATGTCTTTACAAAATAAAAAGCCAAAGCAGGAATCCACATTTGCATAATAATGGTTCTCACATGCACCAGTAAAGGTACACTGGGCTGAACACAATTGTTTTGAAGGCAGAATCTTCCATTCAGAGGTCGGACAAAGCCAGCTCATTTCTGTTTAAACAGAGATTGGACATTTGCTCTTTAGACAGAAAAAAGTAACAAAAAAGGTTCAAAGAGAATTCAACTGAAGCTTTTTAATATCAGTTCATTTAGAATCACAGAATCTCTACAGTGCACATTGAGCCTGCACTGACGACAATCCCACCCACAGGCCCTATCCCTGTAATTCCATAAACGTACCTTGTTAATCCCCTGAAACGAAGGGGCAATTTATCATAGCCAATCAACCTAACCTACACATCTTTGGACGGCAGAAGGAAACTGGAGCACCCAGAGAAAATCCATGCAGACACAGGGAGAATCTCTGTGGGGAGTTTGCACAGTCACCCGAGGCCAGAATTGAACCCAGGTCCTTGGTGCTGTGAGGCAGCAGCGCTAACTACTGTGCCACCATACTGCCCACATTTACTTCCGGTACTTTTTAGTTTTGTCAGTTCCAATAAGGAACAGCACAGACAAATAGATTCAATGACATCTGCGGGGGAAAAAATAAATTAAGCAGCATCCATTATTATTCAGTTTAGTTGCAAAATTGAATAATTTGATGCAATGACATAACCAAAAAACTGAAAAAAACACAAGATTATTTTTTATTTGTTCATGGTGTTGCTAGCCATTTATTGTCCATCCCAAATGCCTTTGAACTGTGTGGCTTGCCAGGCCATTTTAGGGGGCATTTAAGAGTCAACTACAATTGCTGTGGATCTGGAGTCACATGTAGGCCAGACAAGGTAAGATGGCAAATTGCCTTTCCTGAAGGACATTAGAGAATCAGATGGGTTTTTACAACAATAGATGGTAGCGGTACTTTATATTCCAGATTCATTTAAAGCTGTCCCCACAGCACTGGCTTCAGTCACAGAATTAGTCATCACTGCCACATACCACTGCTTTAATTCCAGATTTTTACTGAAATCAAATTTTTCCATCTAACAAGGTGGGATTCATACTCGTGTTCCCAGAGCATTACGCTGGATCTCTGGATTACTAGTCCAGTGACAGTACTACTCTGTTCTTTACTCAGAGGGTAGCAAGGGCACGGAATGCTCTGCTGCAGCAGTTGTGGACTCGCCAACTTTAAGGGCGTTCAAATGGTCAGCGGACAGGCATATGGATAACATTGGAATAGTTTAGGTTAGAGGGTCATTAGATTGGTTCCACTGGTCGGTGCAACCGAGGGCTGAAGGTTCTGTACTGCGCTGTAATGTTCTATCAGCGCTTGCCCCAATTTCACAACAGTGAGACTTCCAATACCGTGCCACAAGGGAACAATACAGTTATACATGTTCTAATCTCAACCTCAATGCCAATTAGCTCTGCAGGCACAGGGAGGTACACAGGAACAGGAATGCCCATTCAGAGCCTGTTCTGCCAGTCAGATAATGACTCACTGATGCCTCAACTCATTCGGTTTTGTAACACTTTTTAAAATTCTTTCATAGAATATGAGCATTGTCCCCTTGAATTTCTTGCACTCCAATCAGTGTAGGTACATCCACATTGCTACTAGGAACCCACTAACAAGGCAGGAACAGGGATACAACTCCAAGCTTGGGTGGCGCATGGCATGAAGAATTGCAGGTGATGGTGTTTCCATGCATCTAATGCCCTTAACCTTCTAGGGATCGCAGATTTGAAAGATGCTGTCAGAGAATGCTTGACAAATTGCTGCAGTTAATCTTGCATACTACTACTACTGTGCTTCGGTGGTGGGAGAAATAAACATTGAAGGTGGTGGATGGGTGTCAATCAAGCAGGCTGCTCTGTCCTGGATAGTGTTGGGTTTTCAGTGTTGTTAGAATTCACTCATTCAGTCAAGTGGAGAGTTTTCCATCACATTCCTGACTTGCGCTTGGGGAGTCAAGAGTTAATACTTGCTGCAAAATTGCCAGCCTCTAATCTGCTCTTGTAGCCGGAGTCAGATAGCAAGATGAAGCAGAACAAGACAGTTGTCCTGTTGATAATACAAGTGAGAACCAGGCTGAATCTGGAAAGCTCAGAGGGGAAATGACTAGGAAATGAGAGGCAAAGAGAGAGCATGAGAAGAGACTGGTAGTTAACACAAAAGGGAATCCAAAAATCTTCTACAGGCAAACAAGTCGTAAAATGTTTGTAAAAGGAGGGGTAGAATCAACTGACACCAAAAAGGCAAGCTATGCATGGAGACAGAAGGGTTGGTTGAGGTACTAAAAGGAACACACACTTGTAAAATAGCTATAGCTTATTAGTTAGGAAATCCACAAAACTTGCAAAATTCCTTGGCACATCATGATCTTGGTTCCCTTGGACAAAATATTTCAATACTATACAAAAGGGACCATGTCCCAGTCAACTGTTGCAAAGACTACGCACAATCACACCTCCAAAAATACTAAATCAGTTCAAAAAAGTTCATTTGAAACAGTTTAAAGGAAAATCTGTCCACCACCTTCAAGCTAAAACTTCTATCCAGCTACAGATTACAGATCTTGAGTTACTTCTGAAAGGTAGTTTCATACGAAAGCTCACGTCTCTGCAGACAATGTGCTAACTGAATCTAGAATTAGGTAGAAACATTCAGCTTGCACTGTATCAAAACACTCCTGTACACTGTGTAATACTGGGGCACATACACACAGAGGATGGGTTCAATCACTGGTTTATGCAGAGCTAGCTGACAGCTTACTGCAACTAGCCTCAGTCCCAACCGTTCATTTAGCCCTCCAGATCTGAAGGGAGAGGAAGGGATTAAAAACAACTAGCACTCCTGTTCCTGTAGGAGGAACAACTTTACATACTGTTTGCTGCAACCAGAATAATATTCATTCTACTAGAGTCTGAAGTATTTGCAGACAGTAAACAGATGACTGTACTTAGTCACCAATTATGTAATAGCCATGGGCAGAGGGGAAACAGGTTAACCCCTGGATAATTTCTGGCATCAATTTCATCATCAACATTTATAAGTCACAATTCCATTTCAATTACAAAATATACGTTTTGCAATTTCTAGAAATAGTCAATGTTAGTATTGCTATTTGAGCTATTCACCATACAAAAAAGTGCATTTGTAAGTACACTTTTCAGGGCTGCTGAATATTTCAAAGTCTTTTGCAGCCAAAGATAAGCAGATCATTGCTTCTTTGTGGTGCTGATTGAGGGATAAGTATTACGGATAACTCCCCTACTCTTCTTCGAAAAAGATGGAATCTCTCACACCTACAAGACGACTAGTAGAGCTTTCATTTAACTGAAAGACAGAGCTGCACTTTTTCAGTACTGCATTAAATGTCAAGCTAGATTTTTGTGCTCAAGGCCTGAAGTGGGACTTTGAACCCAGAATCTTGGGATTCGGAGATGACAGTAGTATGAACTGAGCCACAGCTGATACCTAAGTAAGTAATACCTAACAGTACAAACTAGAAGGTCCCAAGTTCAATCCCAACAGGGTCTATACTGATATCTCGTTCAGGTATTGCAGCCACTGTCCATTACATACCCCATGCGTTCAGGGCAGAAGTAGAAAATATGCAAAGGTGCCGAGAACAAAATGAACATTCTATTTTTTGAAACTTTTGGTAGCACCTCCATACTAATGCATAAAATCAGTGCAGTGTACAAAACTCAAGAAATTCTACTTGAACATCAACAAGCAAAAGAGAAGATAGTGAATCTACTATCATTCAAATTCATGAAAAGATCAAATTTTGAAAGCCAACACCTCTAACAAATTAACTCTTTCATTTTGTATTCATATTTTTCCATAGAGGTGCTTCAGCAGTATATAAAGTACAGCTCACATGAACGGCCCAAAATACCAAGGGAGATTTTTGGAACTTGGACATACCATACCAAAAACTTGCAGCTCACCCTAATTTCCCACTGAGTTCTTTATCTGAAGCAGCAAGACCACAGGGGAGGGGGCAGTGGGGGGTTCAAAGAGAGAAAAGACATCACAGGCCACTCTTGCACATCCAATCATCCATCACAAACTGTCAACCAGGTCTTTGACCCTCATGCAGGTTCAGATATGGCACAAAAATTCAAACAGCCAAGGAAACTGGTTAAGTAGAGAATGTCAAAGAACAAAGAAAATTACAGGACAGGAACAGCCCTTTGGCCCTCCAAGCCTGCACTGACTATGCTGCCCGATTGAACTAAAACCCCCTACCCCTCCGGGGACCGTATCCCTCTATTCCCATCCTATTCGTGCATTTGTCAAGACGCCGCTTAAAAGTTACTACCGTATTCACTTCCACTACCTCCCCCAGCAACAAGTTCCAGACACCCACCACCCTCTGCGTAAAAACTCTGCCTCGTACATCTCCTTTAAACTTTGCCTCTTATACCTTAAACCTGTGCCCCCTAATAATTGATGCTTTCACCCTGGGAAAAAGCTTCTGACTATCCACTCTTCTCTCAATCTTATAGATTTCTAAGGTCACCCCACAACTTCTGTCAATCCAGTGAGAACAAACCAAGTTTCTCCAATCTCTCCTCATAGCTAATGCCCTCCATACCAGGCAACATCCTGGTAAATCTTTTCTGTACCCTCTCCAAAGGCTCTACATCCTTCTGGTAGTACGGCGACCAGAATTGAACACTATATTCCAAGTGTGGCCTAAGTTTCTATAAAGCTGCAACAGGATTTGTCAATTTTTAAACTCCATGGCCCAGCCAATGAACACAACAAGCATGCCCTGTATGTCTTCTTGACTACCTTCTCCACCTGCATTGCCACTTTCAGGGACTTGTGTACCTGTGCACCCAGATTCCTCTGCCTATCAATATTCTTAAGGGTTCTGCCATGTCATGTATTAGCTTAAGTCAGCTCTATCACCTTTGGGTCCAAAGTTTATGGATTTAACGAACATCTTTTAGGCTAGAGTGCCTAACCTAGAAAGAAAGCTACACTGTCCAAGATGTCTTGCATAGTTTAGGAAGTTCCAGAGTTTGAAGCCCAGGCAGCTGAAGACACAGTCACAAAGTTGGCAAGATTAAATGCAGAGATAAGCAAGAGGCCAGAGCAAGTCTGTACACTTCAAAAGTGATTGATTGCATGACTATTATAATGATGAAATGATTAAGCCAAAGGGCAAGATAAATCAAGAGCAATGATTAAGTAATTCCATGTGTGGATTTTAAAACTCTATTGATGGTGGAAATGGGGGAGACCAAGGGAGTCAGAGTTTAACTTACTGAATGAGTCACATTTGAAGATGGCACAGTTACTAAACATGAAATAACCATTAAGATGCTGATTCCAAGGTGTGGAGAACCACTGTATGAATCTAAAAAGGAAAATTATACAAGCTCACAGCAAATTATTGACATATTTATGAAATTCTGCAGCAGCTTGTGTATTACAAGCTTAAAAAAGCCATAAGACAGCACTTCTGTTATGCGTTGCCCTATGCTATCCATGGTTATAAGATAGCAATGTACTGGGAAGTTGTGGCCCATGGGTTTACATTCTGGGTTTTTTTTGTATATATTTATCAATAAATATATTTCCAGATTTTAAAATACTCCCAAATTTCTTATCTCTTTAAATTTCTAAAACTGGTTGTCTCTGGAACTCAATTTTTTATAATTATCTTAGAAGTACCTAACGCAAGAAAATCACTAATAATAAACACAACTTACTATTTACTTGAAATTATGTCTTTCAGATGAGATTTTAAATTGAGATCCCTGTCTAGATATAAACAGTATGTCTACTTATAGATGTAATAGAATACTTATATCTATTCTATTTAAATATAAATAGAAGATCCCACAGGCACCATTTTGAACAGCAGGGGCGTTCTCAGGGATATCCTGGTCAATAATCATCCCTCAATCAATCTCACTAGACAAAGGATTATGCGGTTATGTTCATTATTGTTTTCGAGCTCTTGCCATTTAAAAATTAGTTGCTTTGCTTTTTGCATTGCATCAGACTACAATTCAAAAGGACAATTTGCTCTAAATTTCTTTGGGATGTTCATGTCGTAAAAGGCATTATATAACTGCAAGTCTTTCTGCCTACGATTTTTATGAAAAAATTACACAAGTTCCTGCTGTTTTAAGCATGTCCTCTTCAAAAACACAATTCTGCTCTTTTACCCCTCTCAGTTTTCCTCTGCATTTAATTTTCTCTCTCAATCCTCTGTACTACACAGCTTCTGCAGTCTAGAAGAGATAAGTCACCTTTATTAATTCCAGCTTGAACTCACCAGATTGGAGTGCAAGGGCATCCAAGCATGCCTCCCTTCTGGCCTCTGTATGCACACACCAGCATGACCAAGAGGAGAAGGGCAGTGGAGCGAAGGATATAGAGCCTATGCTGTCACCTTCCAGTTTCTTGCATCTTCAGAAGTGGATCAATTTATATTCTCCCTCAATTTAAAACACCAAAAAATAAATTACCTGTTTGACAGCTCAGTAAGTAACTGAAACACGAGCTTTAGAAAAGTCCCAACTTGAATCTCTGTCCTAAGCTTAATTGGCTGTCATTCACGGGGCTGTAGGGATGTTCAATTAGCTTTGGGACAGGAAGGGTATAAATTTGTCACTGTTCAGAATTCTAAATCATTATGCAATGATCTCTAGACAAAGTCTGTACATACAATTGGGTTTTGGTGTTGAGTAAGAGGAGCATTGGCCTGGTTCAGTTTTGATTATTCAGATTTGAATAGGTTGCCATCACTCACTGTATGCACTCAAATATGAATAATGACCACTTCCAGAAAGTAACCAGCAACCACAGAACAGTAACTCAGTCAACAATTTCAGAAAGGGTAGGGAGCAGAAAATTAATGATTGAAAATTGTACTTCCCATCCACTTCACTTTCCCACTGCAATACAATAAAAAGCCACTTCAGATTTGCTTGGAGGCTGTCCAAAAAAGAAGGCACTTCATCCACATGATACTTCAGTGGAGGAATATTGCAGGAATAAGGATATGGTGACATAAGTACGAGCAGGTTACAAAGGAAAGTACTGCAGATTCTGGAAACTGGGAAAAGGAACAACAAAGAAAATACTCAACAGGTCATGCAAGATCTATGAAGAGGAAAACAAAGTTAATTTTTCAAGTCAATGACCTTTCATCATCCATTGCACTCAAGCTTCTAGTATTTGGGTTAGCATTGTTCACTACAAACATCACAGCATGCCAACAACAGAGCCAACATTTGCACTGCCAGTACTAAAGCAGTCCAAGAATTTAATAAAAACCGCTATACAGTATTCACAGCTGATTATCAAAAAGAGTAAATATCCAAGAGCAACCCAAGATGAATAGTCTAACCTACAAGTTCAAAAGACAGTTACAAACCATTCCAACATTTGCTTTTGTGATTTACCATCTTGCACATGAGCCTGGATTACACTTCCAGGTAGCTACATTTTATTCCATTCAATATGAAGGAAGTGTCAACATCATACATAATTTCTCTGCAAAACCAGCACTTGCGGCTAGCTCACTCAATCAGAAAATCCCTACAGTGTAGAATGAGGCCATTTCGGCCCATTGCGTATACACCAATAACAATCCCACCCAGGCCCTATTCCTGTAACCCCATGTATTTATCCTGCTAACACCACACTCCCACTGACACTAATGGTCAATTTAACATGGTCAAACTGGGTGGCACAGTGTTTAGCACTGCTGCCTCACAGCACCAGGGACCCAGGTTAGATTCCCAGTTTGGGTCACTGTCTGTGTGGAGTTTGCACATTCTCCTCATGCCTGCGTGGGTGTCTCTTTGGGTGGCCAAAGGGGTGCGGGTTAGGTGGATTGGCCAGGCTAAATTGCCCCTTAGCGTCAGAGGACCCGTTAGGATAAATGTTTGACGTTGTGAGGATAGGGCCTTGGGTAGGATTGTGGTTGGTGTAGACTCGATTGGGCCGAATGGCCTGCTTCTGCACTATAGGGATTCTATATAAAAAAAAATCCACGTTACCCACACACCTTTGGAGCGTGGGAGGAAACCAGAGTACCTGGAGGAAACCCACGCAGAGAGAATGTGCAAACTCCACACAGTGACCCAAGGCCGGAATCGAACGTGGGTCCCTGGCGCTGTGAGGGAGCTGTGCTAACCACTGTGCCGCCTACATATCTGCTGTTATCTAGTTGGAAGACATCAGTTTTCCTGTTTCAAAAATTAAAATAGAAATGAATGTCCCTCACTGTCAATAAAGCATTCCCAAATGATCCAAATATTTGGGAGTTTGCCCAAGATTGTAAATTGTTCACAAGGATGCACAAGGTTATCATAGAAACATAGAACATTACAGCACAGTACAGGCCCTTCAGCCCTCAATTTGTGCCGAGCTATGTCCAATCCCAAGATCAAGCTATCCCACTCCCTATACTCGAGCTTCATTCTCTCAAATGTACTCTGGCCTCAAGACACCCAGTCAAATATAATGCAATCTCTATCCAAAATTCAAATAATGTAAAGGAATTAAGAACTTGTACTTAACACATAGAATAAGAGTGGTTTGGCCACTTTCAATTCAAGCATGATGTGGCAGTATGGACATTGGCGCAAATCCATGGATTTAAGAAGTAGTCGACTTCTTGTTGAGAACAAAGAAACAGTCAATCAAAGTGTCGGCCTCAGGTGAATCGAGCTTTAGGTGATAAGGGATAGTTACAACAGGGAACATATGCATTGACTTTATTTTATACTTTCATTATACATTCTTGTATCCACATTTATAATGGGAAATGGTTAAATAAACTTATCATGCTCTGATGATGCCCTCTCACTGGTAGTAATGCTATCACATATCCGGGAGAGACAGGAGAGTATAATTCTATGACAACTTTACACTGACGGTTTTCATTATAAATGTAGATATATAAATGTAGAATGATGAAATAAGATTTTTAATATATGAAGATCCTCAAGGAGAATGAGGCTAGAAGTACAGCAATCTAAATAACTGTTCATGTAATGCTTGTACTGAATAAATTATGCCTTTGGAATGTCACTGTATCAAGTTATTCTCTACTTTAACTTTTGACCATTTTCTGTTAGTTTCTTTTGTGTTCCATTCACAACTCTCCCAATGTTGAGGGGTATTTTGAACACTCCTAACCTCTCAAGACAGACTTTTGCCTTCTTGGTTTTAAAAGGCAAGGTTGGAGGGACGACAGGGAATTAAGAAGCTCAGAGTGTGAAGCACAGCCTTCAGTCACAAACAAACAACGAAAAGCAGGAAAAGACCACCTACTCTATTGAATCTGTCCTCAGTCATGATTTCAGGAATACCCTCCTACACATCAGTAGCTGCCTTCTGGGAGATTTTTTTTAACAAAAAGTAAAACTCTGAGACCAGTTAGGAAGAAAAATCTGTGAATTTCCTCAGAGGCCTTGAAGCAATTAAAACTAGTCCAGAAGGCCACATTGACCACATTTAAATTAGCTGGCATTTCATCCACCTTTTACAAGGCCCTTTTCTATTCTTTGCCAGCCCACCCTCCTCACACCCACTCAACTCCATCCAGTTCAGGAAGGCAAAACCACATCTTTCATGACCTTTACTGCATTCTAACAGGAGCTTGAGCATATCAACAGCTTACAGACTTCAGCTAGCTCAATAGTTAGAATAACTCAACTAAACTGGAAAATTACTTAACACAGTCTGCAATTTAAGTCAACAAAACGGCTACATTCTCTGTTCGAAGTTGAGTTGGGCCACAAATCAGATCAATGCTTCATAAATAAGACCACAATTTGAAATCTGCTGCATGCAGCTAAAATTTAAAATGAACCAACGATATTGGAAATCAGCTTATGTTGGCATATGAGAAAACCCCTCCCTTAGCCCTGGGCTAAACAATTAAATATTTGTAAAGTTACAACATAACAAACATGTGTTCATTCCATCCCATCATTAAGTGTAGGTGGACTCTTTCCTCTTAGTTGCTACCAACATGGGTGAAGGGACATGGAGCTGAAAACAATGCAAGAGAAGCAAGGGAAAATAACTTGGCCACTCTTGAGTAATAAATGGCTCAGGAATTGAGAGAGTTGAGTTAGGATACATCTTTGGACAGAATATGAGTGTCTTTATCTGAGGAAAGATGTCCTTGCTATCGAGAGAATGCAGCAAAGGTTTACCAGGCTGATTCCTGAGATGACAGGTCTCTCATATGAGAAGAGACTTTAGTCAGTTAGGATTGTATTCATGGAGTTTAGAAGAGTGTGAGGAGATCTCAGAAACTTACAAAATTCTAACAGGGTTAGACAGGATAGATTCAGAAAAAATGTTCCCAATGATAGGGAAGTCCAGAACTGGGGTCATAGTTTGAGGATAAGAGCTAAACCTTTCAGAACTGAGGTGAGGAGAAATTTCTTCACCCGGAAGGTGGTGAATGTGTGGAATTCATTCCCACAGAATGTAGCTGAGGCCAAAATGTTGTCTGATTTCAAGAGGAAATTAGATATAGCTCTTGGGATGGGGGGGTGATGGAAATCGGGATATCGAATTCAATGATCAGCCATGATCAAATTGAATGGCGGAGCAGGCCCAAAGGGCCTAATGGCCTACTCCTGCTACTAGTTTCTACGTTCAGTGCACTTCAGAACTTCCTTTTCTTGTTCATGGTAAGCTTCAAACATGTGACACTTTCTACTTTACTTCATTATTACCCCCCTTACCTCCATTTCAGGCTTTTTAAATACAACCATGGCATCTTGGATTCGCTATATTTCAACTGAGAGCAGTGTCTTTCATTTGCAAGCTTTGTTGGTGCCTAGCAGCACCATAGCACTTCACCCCAGGTCACACAATGAAAAACATGATTGTAGAAGGAAGGAAAGAATCTGGAAATTGACTCATTTGTGTGACACTTCATGAAATCTCCTAGGAAGAGAATACAAGTTATTATTGATGTTTAAAGAAGAACAAGCTTAGATTTCTCCAATGTCATTCATGACCTGCAGGTCTCGCAAAGCAACTCTCGGCTAATTCGTTTTCTCTGAAATGCCATCATTGTTGTTTTAGTTGCCAAATAAGAAAGGTTCCACAACACAAGATGAAAACTTTATTTTGGGGTGGGGGGCACACATTAACTCATGGAAGGCTCCCACTTCAAAGACATCCTGAAGGCAAGAAGTTAATGCCTGGGAGACTGTTGCTCCAAAGACACCAACTAGGAGGAACCTCCTGTCTGAAGGGGCACAATTCTTCAAAGACGCCGACAGCACGAGGAAGCCCGGAAAGGGGTCTGAGAAAGTAATCACAGTGATCTGAAGTCCAAGGACCAAACCCAGCTCCAGGAAATAATTGCCAAGTGCGCAGTCGAAGATGTAGCTCTAGGGTCAGTCTCATCAGCCAAATAAGTACCCACAGAACCCATGACCAGCAACACAGTTTCTTAGGTGGACAATCTTATTCGAGAGCGAGTGACTGTTGAAGAAGAATGCTGATCAAGACACAAAAACCCCATGTTCTTCAAATGGTATCATGGAATCATTAACATCCGCACAAACAAAAACTGGTTTTAGTTTAATGCTTCATCAAAAGAATATTACCTCTGAGAATGCAGGATTCCCTGAGCACTTGTAGTGTCTGCCTGCATTAGGAAAACACAGTAAGAAGTCTCACAACACCAGGTTAAAGTCCAACAGGTTTATTTGGTATCAAAAGCCACTAGCTTTCCTTCAAGTCTTAAAGGTACAGGCTTTAAGGATCGGGATCTTGGGTTCATCTATCTGTAACCTCACAGACTTGCAAAATCTCACTAACTGTCCTGTCTGGAGACAATACACATCTCTTTAACCTGCACTTAATGCTCTCTCCACTCACACTGTCTGAACCTTTAAGACTCGATTACCTGTAAAGACTCGCATTCCTATTATTTTGTAAATTGAGTTTGTGTCTTTATATGCCCTGTTTGTGAATAGAACTCCCACTCACCTGACGAAGGGGCAGCATTCTGAAAGCTAGTGGTTTTTGCTACCAAATAAACCTGTTGGGCTTTAACCTAGTGTTGTGAGACTTCTTACTGTGTTTACCCCAGTCCAACGCCAGCATCTCCACATCATGCATTCGGAAAGACAACTGCATAATTCACAACTTGAGTATTAATCCTGGAATCCAGGAACTTTACATTCAATATCTTTTATTAATTATGCATGTGTAACACATTTGTGGGGTAAATTATTAAATTGATTGGCATTGGCAGAGTTTGGCTAAAATGGAGCTCTTTATTATGCTGTGGTACACTAATAAAGACACTTTCCTAGTGATTTTGATAGAAGTTGTGATTTAAGAAGCTTCAGTGGTGACGTTGACAAATTTGCAGAGAAATTCTTGGCTCTTTAGTTTGCTACAAATGCTTGCCATGCGTAAATCAAATGGAGCATGCCTAGTTTCATGTTTCAATATATCCCCTCTTTCTACTAGGTTGAAAGCTTCGGCCTCAGTGACCAGGGAGATAAGAACTCTGATGCTGGTTCTCCAATGGGAAAGCAAAGTTGAAGCAGTGCAAATATTATTTGAAAACGTCTTGTTTTAAGAACCAAGTTCAAGGCTGCTCAACATACGGGCAACACAGAGTTGGAGCAAAAACAAAAAGCAACACTGCACAGGAGGGCACGCGTTCATCCCCAGCACATTTAGTTCTTGATCTAAGCTTAGCCACTTCAGCAAATGCCAGGTGGAGTCACAAACATTTCATGCAGCATGAGAAAACAGGTTGGGCTCTTTGCAAATATTAGCACCTGATGTGAAGATTTAAGAATTGGCAGAATCCCATCCAGCTTTCTACATGCAATTCCAGTCACCCAATCCTGGGAAAGATATCATCACCTTCCAAAAAGCAGGGAAGCGAACAATTCCAGGACTCAGAACTGAAATGGGTTTTCTCTTACAGAAAAAAAACTTCGATGTGAGCTAAGACTTTCAGGATCAGGAAAGACATTGATAAAACAGAGCAAGTCAAATTGTTTCCTGTGAAGGAGAAAGATTTGTTTTTCAAAAAGGCCTTCTGATTCCCAGAACTGTGCGCGCTTTTACAGAGTCATTATAATAATATGGTAAATAGGAGCAGTAGGCCATGAAGCCACTGAAGCCTGCTCCACCATTTAATATGATCATGGGTGATTTGATTGTGCCTTAACTCCACTTTCCTAGTGCATCCACTGCCCTCCCCACTAATATTTTGTGCCTCCTAGCACCAGAGTTAATCACTGGCAGAATTCAAGGACCAAGCCTCTAAGGGACTGTTGTGCGTGGGTATGTTCTGATCATCAATGGGGAAATTCCTCATGGTGCTTTGGGTGACCATGGAAACTGTTTGTCCAATTCCCAAAACCCACAACGCACATTAACTTGTGTTTTTATAGCACCTTTAACATAGCAGAAATCCCAAGGCTCATCAAAGGACCACCAAACGAAATTTGGCACAGTCACGAGAAGATATTAGGATGGGTGACAAGGTAAAGGAGCTTTTTAAGGAATATCTCAAAGGAGCAGAGCTAGATAGATTCTTGGTTAACAAGAGAGTGAAAGATTATAAGGGGCAGACAGGAAGTTGAAGTTACAATCAGATCAGCTGTGATCTTGTTGAATGGCAGAGCAGGCTCAAGGGTGAGTGCCCTACTCTTGCTCCTAACTCTTCTGTTTGCAGATGGAGAGATTTATGGAGGAAATTCCACAGTTTAGAGCCCAGAAAGCTGAGAGTATAGTCACCATCAATGGTGGGACCATGAAATTCAGGGACAACCGAGAGGCCAGAACTGAAGAACTGTTGAGATTTTGAAAACACACTGGGGATGATTTCAGACTCGGAGGGCAGAGGCCACACAGGAATTCAAAAACCAGAAGAATCTTACAGACTTTGCTTAACTAAGGGGCAATATTGTTCAGCAAGCAGAAGATGAAAGGGATAGGGGCAGTAGGATTGTGATAAGCTCAGGCTTATGGACTTGAGGTTAAGTCCATAAATTTTATGGACTTTAATATTAGAGATTAAAAAATGTCACAGATGAAGGTTTCAGCAGACGAGCAAGGGAGAAGGCTGCTGGTTAGAGGTGAGTAGATGGTCTAGGCAATGAGGCAGTATATGGATGGGAGCTCAGTTTAGAGTAAAATAGGTTGCAAATAGTCTGCTTCAACCCAATGCTGTGGCAAGAGAATAAAGTTAGAGCCGATGGCTGGGAACTGAGTTTGTGACAGATCTGAAGACAATGATCTGGGTCTTCCCAATATTTAACTGGAGGAAATTTTAGTTCACCTGGGTCTGATTGTCAGACAAATCAGTGATGGGCTGCAGAGAGATGGTGGTGAATTCAAAATGTGTGCCATCAATGCAAATGGGGAAACTGATGCTTTTGAATGATGTTCAAGGTTTTGCATTATACTGTCTAATAGTAATAGGGCAGCACAGCGGTTAGCACTGCTGCCTCACAGCGCCAGGGACCCGGGTGCGATTTCCGGCTTGGGTCACCGTCTATGCAGAGTTTGCACACTCTCCCCGTGTCTGGTTTCCTCCGGGTGCTCCAGTTTCCTCCCACAGTCCTAAAGACGTGCTGGTTCGTTGCATTGGCCATGCTAAATTCTCCCTCACTGTGCCTGAACAGTCGCCGGAGTGTGGTGACTAGGGGATTTCCACAGTGATTGCATTGCAGTGTTACTGTAAGCCTACTTGTGACATTAATAAAACTGGGACTTTAAAAAATACTTGAATGGTGCATAACCAGGCTGTTTCATAAATTTATTAAAAGGAGAGCTGTGCTTCACAGCTTTCTGCAAAATTTAGGCCCAAATAACTTCAACAAAATCCTCCAAATCCCACAATCTCCATCAACTACAAGGATGAGGGCATTGGAACACTATGGGGACATAGTCATCATTCTGGTTTGTGTGTACCCCACCATTCCTTCATCGTAGCGCAGTTAAAATTCTGGATATTCTTCGACAGATGACAACGCAGAATTGTTGCGCAAAAACTGATAGACAAGTTTCGCACACATGAGGACAGCCTCAACCAGGGTCTTGGGTTCATGTCACACTATTTGTAATCACCACTACTTGCCTGGGCTCACAAAATCTAACTGTCCTGGCTGGAGACAATACACATCTCCTTAACCTGTGCTTATCCCTCTCTCCATGCACATTGTCTGTACCTTTAACACTTGATTACCTGTAAAGACTTGCATTCCAACCATAATCTTGTAAATTGAGTTTGTGTCTCGGTGTTGAGACTTACTATTCTTTGACTGACAGACCATAGAATCCCTACAGTGCAGGAGGCGGCCATTTGGTCCCTTCCTACATAACAGCACTGTGGGTTTGTCTAAACCACATGGACTGGAATAGCTCACACCACGATATTCTCAAGGGACAAGAAGTAACACTAATGCAAACATCACTGGACTGAATATATGTTTTAAGTAAAACAAATAGATTTCAACTGAGCCTGAGGTCTGGAGTAAATGACAGAGTACAGTACTAGCAATAATGAGGCAATTTTACCCAACAACCATAGCAAGATGAAGCAAAGCAGCACACACCATGCTGTGCAGCAACAGGTTCTGACAAGTTGCTCTGGTTAGTTTCCTCAATCAGTGGCATTTCCTGCACCCCACATCCCTCTCCAGCCCCAACCAAAATAAACAGATTTATCTTCCTCCACCTGATCCAAACACAACAAACATTTGAATTTTGACAATTCAAGGAGGGAGCCTTATCAATGTGAGCCTTCACAAATATGTTAATGTACTTGAACTTTTTCAGCATTTACTTTATTGTGCACCTTTGTTTAAGTGTGATGAGGGGATTGTTGGAGTTTTTCAACTGGATAGGCTATGGAACTGATACAACAAAACTGCACAACACCACAATGACCTAATCATAGAATCCCTACAGCACAAAAGGAGGCCTTTCGACCCATCAAATTTATACCGACCACATCTCACCCAGGCCCTATTCCTGCAACTGCGCACATTTACCCTGCCAATCACCATGACTCTAAGGGGCAATTTAGCATGGTCAATCAACCTAACCTGCACATCTTTGGACTGTGGGAGGAAACCCATGCAGACACAGGGATAATATACAAACTCCCCAAAGACAGTGACTCAAGGCGGGAATCGAACCCAGGGCCCTAGTGCTGTGAGGCAGCAGTGCCAGCCACTGTGCCAAGAATGTATGCTGAGGCTAATTGAATCCCTTTTCTCTGACATCACTGAATTGCCTAAACCACAATATTCAAAACAACCTCAGACAGACAAAGGCCACAGGCCTTCATCAGAATTCTCCAATTGTTTGATCTTTAAAGGAGTCTGGGAGGGAAGTGAAAATAATTTGCAACCATGTACAAGGTGGTCAGACTGAAGACCTGACTGACTCAATAAGGATCCTGCTTGCTTGGGTTCCTTGCTGTAACAGCCAACACAAATGTAGCCCTACAAGTCTGCTGCCAATCCACACAGTTATGATGTGGATGAAGGAGTGCTCTGAAAAGCTCACCATACTGAATAAACCTGCTGGACTTTAACCTGTGTTGAGACTTCTTACTCTATCCACACTGCGACTATAACACTACTAAAAAGCCTCCACAGTTTGGAATCATAGTACAAAACAGGATCCAATAGCAAATCCAAAATACATATTCTACTGGCTAGGTGTTTCCTTCCAAGTTCATTAATTATGGAGGAAAATATAGAATAATTTACATGGAATTTTTTAATCATGAGACTGTTGGAACAAGAACATAAGAAATAGGAGGAGTAGGCCATCTAGCCCTTCGAGCCTGCCCCGCCATTCAATAAGATCATGGCTGATCTGTCGTGGCTCAGTTCCACATTCCCGCCCTCTCCCCATAACCTTCAATCCCCTCCCTTATCAAAAACCCATCAACCCGCGTCTTAAAAATATTTAGCGAGGTAGCCTCCACCACTTCAACGGGCAGAGAATTCCAGAGATTCGCCACCCTTTGAGTGAAGAAGTTCTTCCTCAACTCCGTTCTAAACCGCCGCCAGGCAAGAAGAAAATATATTACAGCATTTTTTTCTTTCACCAAATTATAAAAGGTGCGATTACAAATACATTGTCACATCTGGATGTTGCTAGCATTTTGAAATTGGCAATGTGAGTACTCTACTGTCATTGGTTACTTGAAATACATACTCTAGATCAGAAACATTATACATTTTTGCACAGCACAGAAACAGGTCATTTGACCCAGCTGGTCTATGCTCATGCAAGTACACCAGATGAGCCCCCCTCAACTGATAAGCATATTCTTCTATTTTTCTTTCGTTAAACAATGCAACACGAGATGGCAATTCTACAAACAATCTTGAGGGTTACCACTGACTACAAACTGAACTAGACAAATCATATAAATACTATGGCTGCAAGGGCAGGTCAGAGGCTAGGAATCCTGTGGTGAGTAACTCACCTAACTACCCAAAGCCTGACCACCAACTATAAGGCACAAGTCAGGAGTGTGATGGAATTCTCCCCATCTACCTGAATGAGTGCAGCTCCAAAGACACTCAAGAAGCTTGACATCATCCAGCTATGACTGTAACACTACATTCTGCACTCTCTCCCTTCCTTTCCTTCTCTATGAACGGTATACTTTGTCTGTCCAGTATGCAAGAAACAATACTTTTCACTGTATGTTAATACATGTGACAATAATCAAAACAAAAGGATAAAGCTACATTTGATTGGCAGGCATGCAAACCACAAGCATTCACTCTCTTCACCACCAACAAACAGCTGCAGTGGTGCACACCATCTACACAATGCACTACAGGAACTCACCAGGGCTCCTGTGACTGTACCTTCCAAATCCATGACTGTTACTGTCTAGGACAAGGGCAACAGACACATGGGAACATCACTTCCTGAAAGTTCCTCTCCAGCCACTCACCATCCTGACTCGCAACTACATTGTCGTTCCTTCACTGAGTCTTAATCCTGGAATTCCCTTCCTAACAGCACTGTGGGTGCACCTACATCATATGTTTCGCAGCAGGTTCAAGCAGTCAGCTCACCAACACCTTCTCAATGGCAATTAGGGATAGGCAATAAATGCTGACTTAGCTAGCGAAATCCACAAGTCTTGAAGGATTTTTTTAAAATCCTCACACGAAAACTCTTTACAAACTGGCTCCCGGGAGTCATCACTGGTCTAGTTTTCCTGCCCTCAGATAACACATCCAAGGCTTCTAAATTAACTTAGAATCATCGAATAATACAGCACAGGAGGGGACCATTGGTTCAGTGTACCTGTGCTGACTCTGATAGATCAACCTAATTCATCTCATTCTCCTGCTTTCCCTGAAGGCCTGTAGACTTTTTCCATTCAAATATTTATCGATCTTTCTTTTCTAAGTTACTAGTGAATCTACTTCTATCAGACTTTCATGCAGTACATTCCAGATTACACAACTCACTGTGTAACATTCATCTCACATAAGATATTAAACGGAGCTTCTGTCTGTCCTCTCGACTAGGTGCACATTATTGTATGGCCCTGTTTGAATGGTAGAGGGAATTCTCAGTGCCCTGGGCAAAGTCTAATCATGCAATCAGCATCATTAAAACATTGTTTGGTCATTGCCGCCTGTAGGAGCTTGCTATGTGCAAATTGATATAAAAGCATATCATTCTTTTTAGATCACAAAATTCCAAACAACACAGATCAAATATTCCTAAGTGCAACTCCCTAATGCATCGAACGGAGTTCTCCACAGAGTCAAAGAGATTATCTTGAGCAACTATGTGCAACCATACTCCCTGTAACAATGGTCCAGAGACACGGAATATGCAACCCAAGTTAACAAACCGAAATCTCAAAAATCTCTTACAAAAGATAGAGTGGAGAACTGAAGGAGATATGTAGCCATAGACAAAACTACAGTAAGACTTTGAGAGTTCTTAAAAGATAGTGGTACACATGATCAAGCTGTCATGGCCACTTTAAAATGTTTGCAATGCTCTGATATGTGAATATAATTGCACTTTCCTGTACTATTTGAAATATTTTATTTTTGGTTCAGATATTTTATGTATAAAATATATTTCTGCAAACAAAAAGTCAAAACAGCTTGGCCCAATAATTAACAGTACACCACTGGGAATCACGTATGGCAATTATCTACTTGAATGACAAACAATACTACTCAGTTCTCTGAGCAATCAGTGCAGACTACACCCACATCCAAGTCCACTGCTGTAGTTCCTTATGTTCGTTCTCCAGCAAACTAAATTGCCCAATGTACCCCTTCATCCAAATTCACTTGCAGTTACCGACTCAATCTCAGTTTCTTTGCTCACTCTGGCCTGGCATTCCACATGTTGCTTTGTCTGCTACTTCAGCCTCCCTTCATCTTTTCCCTCAATCTCCAAAAACTAATTTTTTTTTAATGCCATCTTTACCCCACTGCCCCCCCCCACCCCCTCCAGGCCTTTGCACATAACCTTATCCTTACTTTTTCCACACTTATTATTCTGCCCCAGCTCTCTGTTCACGATTCTCTTTCATTATTGTTACTCATTTCCATTACTTTGTCTTCACTTGTTTAATTCCACCACCTACCCAACCCCCTCAGCACTTATAGCCACAACTCTACGAACTTTATTCATAATGACAGCACCCAGTACCAACACCACTCCAGCTCCTCCATATAACAGCCCCCCCCACTGGACTAATATATTGCACCCTCTCTACTTGGTCATAAAATGTATCCCATGTCCCTCAATACCAACCAAAATAACCCATCCAGTCTACTGCCCCAAGCAAATGCCAAACCTCCCATTTAAGACTTTTATACCCCACCCCTTATCAATTCCAAAATATCTCACACCCTCTAATGAGGTACGAAAATATCCCACCTTCTCCACAAGCAATTAAAATATAGCCCACGATTTCACCAACCCCAAAGTAAGTTAGTACAGCCACCAAGCATAGTTTAATATCCTACAAGCTCACTCATCCAACCCAACTTCGCCCTCCCCAATATTGTCCCTCATCTCATTGAGGCCAACGAAAATCCATCATTTTTTTTGAACTGCACTTCCCAACACCCACAAACATACTCCACCCTCCAATCTAGCCCTTACATACCCCAACCTGTCCTTTTCAGCAGCACAGTGGTTAGCACTGCTACCTCGCAGCACCACAGACCCAGTTTCAATTCCCAGCTTGGGTCACTGTCTGTGTGAAACCAAAGAAAATACTGGAAAATCTCAGCAGGTCTGGCAGCATCTATAAGGAGAGAAAAGAGCTGATGTTTTGACCCCTTGTCAAAGTCAAAAGGCATAGAAAGTGTCTGTGTGGAACTTGCACATTCTCCCCGTGTCTGCGTGGGTTTCCTCCAGGTACTCCAGTTTCCTCGCACAGTCCAAAGATGTGCGGGGTTAGGTGGACTGGCCATACTAAATTGCCCCTCAGTGTCCGGAGGACTAGCTAGGGTAAATGCATGGGGTAATGGAGATAGGGCCTGGGTGGAATTGTGGTCAGTGCAGACTCAATGGGCCAAATGGCCTTCTTCTGCACTAGAGGGATTACAAACTTATTTCATCCATCGCTTCTTAAAATATCCCACCCCCAATCAATTCTCCACCCAAATATTCACTCAATCCACTGCAGCACTGAAGGTTGACATATGTCCCAATTCAGACTGTCACATCACCCACTCCTGCTGTAGAGCCCATAAACACATCCACCATCCACTCTAGCAGCAACACATCCCACCTCCTCTATTACACTGAAAATATACACTCTCACCCCCTTCACAATCCCCCAAAATACCCTCTCTCAGAGGCAGCACAAACATACCCTACATACACCCCAATTCCATGCAGCCGAATGCCCCCTTCAACCCTCCAAAGGCCCCCTTCACCCCTCCAAAGGCCCCTCCCCCCACCCCCTTCCCAATACCCTTCCCCCCACCCCCAATGCGTCCCCGCACCCCACCCCACTCCCAATGCCCCCCCGCACCCCACCCCACTCTACTCCCAATGCCCCCCACACCCCACCCCACTCCCAATACCCCCTCCCCGCTCAATGCTGCCCTCAACCCCCCCAGCCTCCTCTCTCGGGCCTCCCCAGCTGTGGCCGGCCCCTCCTCAGCCTCACCGTGCCTCCATCCTTGATGATGATTTTCTTGGCCAACAGGACGCTGCGGTTCAGCCGCTTCTTTTTCTTCCCCTGGGTCATTTTTCGCTCACGCGGCCCGAGCCGGCCCGACCCGCTTCATCGCCATAGAAACGGCCGGAGCGGACAGGCACCAAACACCCCGGCCGCCATTTTCCAAAGACAGCCGCCACCACCTCTGCCGCAACCGAACCTGCCGAGCCGTCCAATCGCCAGCCACGCGACCGCAACCGAACCTGCTGACACGCCGCCCCTGACCACGCCCACTACCTTCGACAACTCCGCCTTCCTTCACACCTATTGGCCCGTCCCGATCACGCAATGCCAGGGCTGGGCGGAGTTGCTCTGTTTCTAATTGGTCCGAATGGCTGTCAATCATCTAGAATTCGCCAATCATATTTCGACAGGAAACTGTCTGCAACGACGGGCGTACACATCGGACAATGACGTCACATAACCACCATCTTGGTAAAGGAAAGGTTTTCCAGAGGAACTTGCAGAAGCCTGGACACTGGGCCTTCTACTCTGTTTCGATTTGATTTATTATTCTACTGTCTATTGGGATACAGTGAACAGTATTGCTTAAAAGCAAGTTACTGCAGATGCTGGAATCTGAAAACCAAAAGAGAGTTGATAATGACATGGTTTTGACAAAGGATCATCTGGGCTTCACTTTGACTGACTGAAACGTCAGCTCTTTTCGCTCCTTACAGATGCTGCCTGACCTGCTGAGATTTTCCCGCATTTTCTCTTTTGGGAACTGTATTGTTTCTTGCATTCTATACAGACAAAGTATACCATACATAGAGAAGGAAAGGAGAGGGTGCAGAATGTAGTGCTTCTGACACCCCTTACATCCACCTGAGAGAACCGATTGAATAATGCGAGCCACAAATATAAAGGGCTGCTGATAAAAGCTCTGATGAAGGGTCATCCTGACGTGAAATGTTAGCTCTATTCACTCTCATTAAGGAGTCTCGCCACACCAGGATTAAAGTCCAACAGGTTTATTTGGTAGCAAAAGCCACGAGCTGTCAGACAGCTGCTACTTCGTCAGGTGAGTGGGAGTTCTATTCACAAACAGGGCATATAAAGGCACAAACTCAACTTACAAAGTAATGATTGGAATGCGAGTCTTTACAGGTAATCAAGTCTTAAAGGTACAGACAATGTGAGTGGAGAGAGCGTTAAGCACAGGTTAAGAAGATGTGTATTGTCTCCAGACAGGACAATTAGTGAGAGTTTGCAAGTCTAGGTAAGTTGTGGGGGTTACAGATAGTGTGACTTTGTTTGGGTCTTTATGTTCTCTGTTTGTGAATAGAACTCCCACTCACCATATGAAGGGGCAGCACTCCGAAAACTAGTGGCTTTTGCTACCAAATAAATCTGTTGGACTTTAACCTGGTGTTGTGAGATTTCTTACTATGTTTACTCCAGTCCAATGCCAGTATCTGTACATCATGTCTATTCTCTCTCCACAGATGCTGTCAGACCTGCTAAGATTTTCTGGCACTTGCTGTTTTTGTTGAATATAAAGGGCCAAATGGCCTCTTCCTGTGCTGTTTGATTCCGTGAAAACATCACCACTTTTGCTACAGCCGAGGCACAGTGTGAGAAAACAGTATCATTCTCTAAATTTGTGTAACAGAGTGGAGGCCATCTATTCGCAACTGTTGCTGAACACAATTGAATCAATGAAGATTTTCACCTGAACTCCACTGCCTCGCTCACCATGGATTCAAAGCGGGTGAGGAGCAGATAACGGAAATGTCCGTTGACCTAGGGTGGGATTTTATGGTCTCGCTTGAGATCTTAACTCTAGACTCTCCACCCAGTCCCCGCAGTGCCTAACGAGCACTGAAGACCTCAGTGGTGCCCATGGATTTGCTGCAGTTCACACAGACTCTTTTTAAGGAATATAATTGTCACACAATGAGTCCGCCACAGTGCCCTAATGGCAGAAATCACAGAAAATTGCCTATTTAAGGAGAGGTGAAGTTTTCAAAGATAGTTAAAAACTGTTTTTGCTGGTTGGGGAACCTAGGACTGGACAACATAGCCTAAACCAATTGTTTATAAGTAAAACTGGGAAGCAATTTTAAATGTAGGAGAAGTTTGGAACTCATCTACAAACAGCAACTCTCATTTGATCAATTGTTAATTTTACAATTGGGTTGAATAGATTTTTGTCTAATAAGAGATACAGATGAGTCAATGAGGTAAGGTCATTGGTTTGGCCATGATTGCATTGAACGGTGGGTCTAACCAAGGACTAACCAGTTTCTTCCTTTTTTTTAATCATTTGTGGAACATGGGCATCGCTGGCTGGCCAGCATTTATTGCCCATCCCTAGTTGCCCTTGAACTGAGTGGCTTGCTAGGACATTTCAGAGGGCAATTGAGATTTAACCACACTGATGTGGATCTGTATTCATACGTAGGCCAGAATAGGTAAGGACAGCAGATCTCCTTTCCTCAAGAACATTAGTGAACTGGATGGGTTTTTCTGACAATCGGCAATGGTTTCATAATCATCAGTAGATTCTTATATCCAGATATATTTTATTGAATTCAAATTCCACCATTTGTTGCGGCAGGATTTGAATGTGGTTCCCCTGAACATTAGTTGAGTTTCTCAATTAATAGTCTAGCGATAATACCATTAGGCCGTTGCCTCTTCAAAAGGTATGGATTGCATTGGAAGACTCGTTCAATATCAGGTTCCGTTTTCATTGGCAACAGTTCATGTCATTTTGCCAACAGCCTATAGAATCCATTGACCACTTTATCAGTAGGTGCAGGGAAAAGAGTACAAACTGTGAGTTTTCAGACACCAATCTGATAGATAGAATTGTTGTGTTGGTGATTTGCTAGGGTGTCAGATCAGAACCCCATGGCATATTATGAAGCCAGAGTAAACCCCAACAATCTTTCTATTTTGACATAAATTCATATAATGTTTTTGCTCCAGGTGCGATTCTACTGACAAACTGAGGAGCTTTTTGATTTGATTTGAGTGATTTTATTATTGTCACATGTATTAGTATACAGTGAAAAGTATTGACTCTTGTGTGCTATACAGACAAAGCATACTGTTCATAGAGAAAGAAATAATAGAGTGCAGAATGTAGTGTTACGGTCATATCTAGGGTGTAGAGAAAGATCAACTTGATGCAAGGTAGGTCCATTCAAAAGTCTGATGGTAGCAGGGAATAAGCTGTTCTTGATTTGGTACGTTGTCTCAGGCTTTTGTATCTTTTTCCTGATGGAAGAAGAAGATGGAAGAGAGAATGTCCGGGGTGCGTGAGGACCTTAATTACGCTGGCTGCTTTGCCAAAGTAGCAGCAAGTGTAGGCAGAATCAATGGTTGGGAGGCTGGTTTGCGTGATGAATTGGGCTACATTCACGATCTTTTGTAGTTTCTTGCGGAGTTGAGTAGAACAGGGACCATACCAAGCTGTGATACAATCAGAAAGAATGCTTTCTGTGATGCATTTGTAAATGTTGGTGAGAGTCGTAGCTGACATACCAAATTCCCTTAGTCTTCTGAGAAAGTAGAAGCATTGGTGGGCTAAATGTCATCAAATCAAACTTTATCAACACAGTTTAACTGTACCAAATTAATTAGCTTACTCTTTAACAGTTGAACAATACCTAAAATGAAAGAAACCAACTCGAAGTTCAACTTATCACTTTATCAGTTCCAAATTGTTCCAAATAAGCGATATTTCTCTTATAGACTTAAAACACAATTGGCAAAACACAGGCGTACCTGCCTTTGTTAATAATCATGAAGGTTTAGAGTCATAGAGGTTTACAGCATGGAAGTAGGCCCTTTGGCCCAACTTGTCCATGCCGCCCTTTTTTTAATACCCCTAAGCTAATCTCAATTGCCCGCATTTGGCCCATATCCTTCTATACCCATCATAATAAAGTCATAGAGGTTTACAGCATGGAAACAGTCATGGAGCTTTCAGAGAGAAAGAGTGAGTTTCAGCAGCTTGCAGAATACCTCCGACAGCAAAAAATTCCCAGCCAATGCTCCACTTTAAAACTAGTTAATAAACCCAGTGATACTTGCTTTGACTTAGATTAACAGCCTGGAGCTTTTCTTGTATCTGTCTCTGCACCTGCTCATCTGGATAATGCTAACTACTGACTTTCAACATGGTCTTTAAATTTTGATGCAACCGTACTAACTCTCCCTGTGATTCGGGATGGTTTGCAGTTGAATTAAACTGCTTTATTCCTAACTTTCCTGAACAGCTTTGACATAAAATTCGATCCCTGATCTCATTGAATCTCTGCAGGCAGTGACTCGTCTATGATACTTCTAGCTACCATATCACATAATGTAAAGGCCTCCAGAAATCTAATAAACACATCCATTATGGTGGACAAATAATGATTCCACACATTTTGTTTTAGGCAGGGGGTCGCACCCAATCAATGAGAACAATTGAAATAGGTTCCTCAAATGCCAGAATGATTATTAAGGGTGCAGGTTTGATTACTACTTGACGTTTCCCTGTTACCTGACATGTGTGACATGGATGGCAAAATTCAACTGCAGGGTTTTGTCAATTGCTAAACTTTTTGCAGTCCAAGCCAATAAAAACATTTTTATATATTTTTGCTTGAGTTTTCCTTACTCCTAAATGACCTCCTACTGGAATCTCATGCGCTACCTGCAATACCTGCATTTCCTATCCAGGTTTATATGTTACGTGTGCCTAGATTTAATAAATGAGTCTACAATGTGTTTGCACAATCCCTTTTGAGCGATCATGCCTTTCATATCATTAATACACACACACCAATCTCCTGTCCTTTCCCCATTTTGTTTCAAGTAATTTTCCAAGTAATTGAAAATCCATTGAATCCCTACACTATTGAAGGAGGCCATTCGATCCATTGAGCCTGCACCAACAACAATCCCACCCAGGGCCTAACCCCGTAAACCCCCACATATTTACCTTGCTAATCTCCCTGACTCAAGGGTCAATTTAGCATAGCCAATCCACCTAACTTGCACATCTTTGAAGTAGATGGAGTAGCTCCTAGAAAAGTGACTTTAGCTACTATTTCAACAAATAAGTTTCTCAAATGGAGCCAAAAACATTGTTTACTCGTCAAGTGCTTAAGTTTGTAAGCCACTGGATGTTGTGGTGAACTTTGCAGATGAGATTCTCACACCTTCAGAATGTAGGCAGCACTGATCTGAACTAGGTTGCAACTCTAATTCTACCGGCATTCCAACATAAGGAAAGGGAAAACAGCGTGAGCGAACGTAATTGCTCGATAGCAAACAGGGAGAGTGTCTGAAGAGAACAGTGTTAATCTCAGCTAACACACTCCAAAACTGTCTGTTGATCATCCTTTGTTACACTTACACAGGAAGGGTGAATCCTTGGAAACCATACCCAAGTGAGGGTTAGTGCATGTGGAACCCATACCCCAGTGAGAGTCAGTGTGTGTGGAGCCCATACCTCAGTGAGAGTCAGTGTGTGCGGAACCCGTACCCCAGTAAGAGTCAGTGTTTGTGGAGTCCATACCCCAGTGGAAGTCAGTGTGTGTGGGACCCGTACCCCAGTGAGAGTCAGTGTGTGTGGAACTTGTAGTGAGTGACAGTCAGTGTGTGTGGAATCCAATCCCCAGTGAGAGTCAGTGTGTGTGGGACCTGTTCCCCAGTGAGAGCCAGTGTGTTTGGAGCTCATACCCCAGTGAGAGTCAGTGTGTGTGGGACTCATGCCTCAGTGAGAGGCAATGTGTGGGACCCGTACCCCAGTGAGAGTCAGTGTGTGTTGGATCCATACCCCCGTGAGAGTCAGTGTGTTTGGGACCCAAATCCCAGTGGGTGTGGAACCCATGCCGCAGTGAGAGTCAGTATGTGTAGAACCCATATCCTGGTGGGAGTTAGTGCATGTGGGACCTGTACCCCATTGAGAGTCAATGTGTGTGGGATCCATACCCCAGTGAGAGTCATTGTGTGTGGAACTGGTACGCTAGTGAGAGCCAGTGTGTGTGGAGCCCATATCCCAGTGAGGGTTAGTAGGTGTGGAACCCATGCTCAGGGAGAGTCAGTGTGTGTGAAACCCAACCCCAGTAAGAGTAAGTGTTTGTGGACCCCAAACCCCAGTGAGAGTTATAGTGTGTTGCACCTAGACCCATTGAGAGTCAAAGTGTGTGGAATCCGTACCCCAGTGAGAGTCAAAGTGTGTGGAACCCGTACCCCAGGGAGAGTCAGAGTGTGTGGAACCCGTACCCCAGTGAGAGTCAAAGTGTGTGGAACCCGTACCCCAGTGGGAGCCAGAGTGTGTGGAACCCGTACCCCAGGGAGAGTCAGTGTGTGGGATCCGTACCCCAGTGAGAGTCAGTGCCTTCTGAAGTGGAAGTGGTCCCTCAAGAAAATTCTTAAAAATATATGGAAACTATTCTGACATGTTCTGGTAATTAATTTGCTGCATAATCCAATGTCTCACTGATTGATTAACAGCTGTAATCACTGCCTGCATGAAAATGTGGCTGCCAATGACAGCCATTAATATTCCTGGCATTGGACTCATCTGTGTAATTGAGATTAAAAGGACAAACACTGAATTATAAAGAAGTTAATTAACTTTGCATTTATAAGCCTCTAATAATTGCTGGCTGCCTCAACCTATGCAATTTATAGCCTTCCTTATGAGAATAATGCAAAGTGCTTCTTCCCAAAAACATCTCAATATTCTTTCTGCTCTCCAGCTACATGTTGTGCTTGGTAAATGTCCAATATCATTGTGTATCACAAAAAGACATTCTCAGTGGGAAGAACAGCCAAATGAAAAAAGACACTGGTATTTACAAAAGCAAGTAAGTAAACATTTAGGCCCCAGTTGGAATGTGATGGGCATTTCTGAGCATTGCATCTTGGGAAGGATGTCAAAGCCTTTGAGAGGGTGCTGAGGAGGTTGTGCTGCTGAACAAAAGGACTCTTGCAATGAGGGATATCAGTATCTAGGAGGATTTCAGAAGTTGCAGTTGTTCTCCTTTGAACACAGAAGATGAACTTGTAATAGAGGTGTTCAAAATGTCCAAAGATGTGCAGGTTAGTTGATTGGTCATGCTAAATTGACCCTCGTGTCAGGCGGATTAACAGGATAAATGCATGTGGCCTGGGTCGTATTGTGGTCAGTATAGACTTGATGGGCTGAATGGCCTCCTTCTGTGCTGTAGGGATTCTATGAAAATGTCAGGGGTTTCAATCAGGAAAAATTACATCCACTGATGGGAAAGTTGTTAACTTGAGATAATAAATATTAAATAGTTGCCAAGAAAGTCAGAGCCAAGATATGAAGATGAATTGCAAACAGGGACAAGTCTGGAGTCAAAACCCATTTCAGACAAAGTTGCTGATCTTTCTGGGACAGGCATGTGGAACAGGACAAAGCTGACAGGAATAGATAGCGCAGAACAATTGGAGAACTGGGCCAATTGCATCGTAGTGATGTTACCTCAGCCTGTCACTGTGGAAGTTTTCATCGCTTTGTGCCAAGTGTTCATGCCAAATTATTGTAAGATTCTGTGCTTAATTAATCTATTCTGGAGAGCCAAAGCTTTCAGTTTCCATTGATTTTGCTAAAGTCTTGTCTCAGACTGCCCTACATGCTGGTCAAGAATGCCCCAGCTCCTCCAGTGATTCAGAAGGCAGTGGGTGAACAGGAGAATCCTAATTTGACAAATGTTCCCTCACTTCAGTCAGAAGATTGAATCTCAGAGAGCTCAGGACATTACTAGCCCTTAAACCTTTCTCAATAATCTTTTTCTGTGGTCCCATCTCCCTAAGCAAAATCTACTCCTGAAGTCACTGACTCTCACTGGGGTATGGTCCCACACACACACTAACTCTCACTGGGGTACAGGTCCCACAGGCACTGACTCTCACTGGGGTACAGGTCCCACAGGCACTGACTTTCACTGGGGTATGGTCCCAGACACACTGACTCTCACTGGGATACAGGTTCCACACACACATAAGAACATAAGAAATAGGAGCAGGAGTAGGCCATCTAGCCCTTTGAGCCTGCCCCGCCATTCAATAAGATCATGGCTGATCTGAAGTGGATCGGTTCCACTTTCCCGCTTTCTCCCCATAACCCTTAATTCCCCTGACTATCAGAAACCTATCTACCCATGACTTAAATATATTTAGTGAGGTAGCCTCCACCACTTCAACAGGCAGAGAATTCCAGAGACACACACTGACTCTCACTGGGGTACAGGACCCACACACACTGACTCTCACTGGGGTATGGGTTCCACACACTGACTCTCACAGGGGTATGAGTTCCACACACTGACTCTCACAGGGGCATGGGTCCCACACACTCTGACTCTCATTGAGATACGGGTCCCACACACACTGACTCTCACAGGGTATGAGTTCCACACACACTGACTGTCACTAGGGTAGGGATTTCACACACAGTGACTGTCACTGTCGTAGGGGTTCAGCACAGACTGAGTCTCACTAGGGTAGGGATTTCACACACACTGACTCTCTTTGGATATTAATTCCAAGTATCTATAATTCCTGTATAAACCTTCAACAGGCTATTTTGGAAGCCATAATGTCAAACTCAGTATTGTTTCATTCATTGCTCTTCCTTTAAATATTCACCTTGAACATTTGAACTCCAAGTGTGGAAGCTAAAACTATTGGTTGAGAGTGTCTTGTTCATGCAGGTCATGCGAAGCAAGGCTAACTGATGTCTGTCTTTTTAAGGTAAGTTATTATCACGCTCCTTATCTTAATATATTTTGTGTCAGTGCTGACCACCATCACACTGCCTTCGGCCAATGGGATCTATTCTCTACTCTCCTTCGTTTCCCTCCTGTGACTTTTTTCAGTAACAAGATCGACATTTCTCTCGCACCTTTGACAGCTTTAGAACAATCTTAAGTGCTTTACATAAAATATGATGCGGAGATGCCTGTGTTCAACTAGGGTGGGCACAGTGAGAAGTCTCACAACACCGGGTTAATGTAATAAAATAAGTATTTTTGAAGTGATGTCATGTCGTAATGTGAGAAACACAACAATCAATTTCTGCACAGCAAGTTCCCCATAAACATCAATGTGATAATAGTTAGATAATCTGCTCTGAGTGTTGTTGGTTTAGGATCAAATAGTGACAAGAATTTTAAGAATAAATTCACTGTTCTTAGGATATTTTGCATCCATCTCAGAGAACTGATGGAGTCTCATTTAATGTCTCAAAACATCAGCATTTCCGACTAGGCAGCGTTATTCAGCATTGACTGGTGTGGGAGTCTGAGAGTTTTTGTGTTCAAATCTTTGGCATGGGATCTGAATTCAACACTTTATTTCGGGGAAAGGGTGCTATCAGCTAAGCCACTGCCTTCAACATCTGCCTGTTTCAAATTAATAAAGACTGAGCGTTCCACAGCTCTGAAAAACGCAATGAGTAACCGACTGGGCTATCTGATAGAAACTGCTTCTTTAGATGCTGCTTCTATGCCTGCAGTGTCAAGGGCAAGTAAAAGCATGTGTGCGCAGTTTTGGTCTCCTTTTCTGAGGAAGGATGTTCTTGCTCTCGAAGGAGTGCAACAAAAATTTACCAGGCTGATTCCGGGGATGGCGGGACTGATGTATGAGGAGATTGACTAAATTGGGATCATTTTTGCTGAAGTTCAAATGAATGACGGGGGATCTCAAAGAGACTTATTAAATTCTAACAGGACTAGATAGGGTAGATACAGGGAGGATGTTTCCGATGGTGGGGGAGTCCAGAACCAGGGGTCACAGTCTGAGGATACAGGGTAGGCTACTTAGGATGGAGATTCGGAGTCATTTCTTCACCCAAAGACTGGTGAGCCTGTGGAATTCGTTACCTCAGGAAGTAGTTGATGCCAAAACATTGAATGTATTCAAGAAGGCAGCTAGATATAGCACTTGGAGTGAATGGGATTAAAGGTTATAAGGAGAAAGCAGGATTAGGCTATTGAGTTGGATGATCAGCCATGACTGTGATGAATGGTGGAGTAAGCTCAAAGGGCCGAATGGCCTCCTCCTGATCCTATCTTCAATATTTCTATGTTTCTATGAGCAAACTTAGTTTTTGTGAAATTTCTGAGGCTCTGCTGTGTTAACCTTTTGACACTGAACAAACTTCCCATCCTTTAATGTTTTATACCCTAGGGGTGGGTCGCCAACTCTGGGTGAATGTATTCTTGGAGGTTTCATTGCATAATATCCGCTTTCTGCTGCCCTAGCTCCTTAGTGAAGGCATTGGTCACCCAACATATCCATCACCATTGTTGATCAGCAGAAGGAACTCTTCAGTTATAGGCAATAAAATGAAACAAAACTTACTCCAATTTACAAAGCAAAGCAAAGCAAAGCAAAGCAAAATGTTTAATAAAGAAACATCATTACTCCAACACTTGAGGCCTCAACCTGGGCCATTCCAAACATCCACAAACCCCAGCAGCTTCTTATTTATGCTCAGCTGGTCAGCTGACCACCACATAATTTTGTCATTGGTTACATAGTTTACTGGGTCAGCTGACCCTTACAGCGTGTTACCATTAGTCACTGCAACAGATCCAATGTTATCATTAGTTATGTGACACACCGGTGATTTTAAACAAAATAAATGTTTATTAAATAATAAAACACAGCAAGGAAAACAAACAGAATACACTTAACAACATTAATGGCGGTCCAATCTTCAAATTTAATCAGTTTCAAACCCCTCAATTTTCCGAACCTCAGAACTAAATGTCTGCAAACAACATCCCATTGGTTTTAAAACTGTGAGTAAAATCTAGCAATCATTCCAACATCAGCAACTGGCATCTTTTGAGGTTAAAGAACATAAGAAATAGGAGCAGGAGTAGGCCATTTAGCCCTTCGAGCCTCTACCCTATCTAGCCCCTTCATTATCTTGTAAGTCTCTATAAGATCCCCCCTCAGCCTTCTAAACTCTAACGAGTACAGGCTCAGTCTATTTAATCTCTCCTCATAAGCCAACCCCCTCATCTCCAGTATCAGCCTGGTGAACCTTCTCTGTACTCCCTCCAAGGCCAATATATCCTTTCGCAAATAAGGGGACCAAAACTGCGCACAGTACTCCGATGGCGGCCTCACCAGTGCCTTGTACAGCTGCAGCAACACCTCCCTGCTTTTATATTCTATCCCCCTCGCTATAAAGGCCAAAAGGTTGCTTCTGATGTAAAATAAAGATAAGATAAAAGCAAATTACTGTGGATGCTGGAGTCTGAAACCAAAAGAGAAAATGCTGGAAAATCTCAGCAGGTCTGGCAGCATCTGTCAGGAGAGGAAAAAACAGATGTTTTGAGTCCAGAAGTCCCTTTGTCAAAGGGTCATCTGGACTTGAAACATCAGCTCTGTTCTTTCCTTACAGATACTGCCTGACCTGCTGAGATTTTCCAGCATTTTCTCTCTTAGAATAAAGACAATTGGCTTCTGAGAAAAGACTCTCTCCAGGCACAGCCTGTTAGGAGTGGGCAAAGCTTCCCGCCACATGGGCTATGGTCTCAAAACAGCTCCCTTGCATCGAGTGAATTTACCTCTGATATACTGTTTTCTCTTTTGATCTTTCCTTATCCAAGCTAACCTTCTCGGATGTTACTCTTAATTACCTTTATTACATGAGCTCACCATTTCGAATGTAAATGTGAAACTCATCTCCAACTTCCACTATTACCAATTTGCCTTAGGTTCACTGTGTTATTCGGTTAATTAGCATCTCTTGTGTCTAATTTCCACTTTAAAAATAGCTTGTTTCTTCCTTTAAACATTCAACCACCAGAACATATTCCCAATTACTGGATTTCTTTTATTCCCGTTTTGCTGTGATGTACAAACATATGATCAACTCCTGTTTTTATTTCTGATGCTTATTTCTCTTCTCAGAACACTGCTATTGTCATCCTGTAGTTAGCCACCAGAGGGTGGCCATGCACACAGATATACATTCACCCCACCCACCCACATACATACATATATACACACACACTCCCACACAAACAGGCTGATCCACACATATACTTACATAGGCACACACAACTACATTCACCTACATACAGATGCACACACAATCTCATACACACACGTGCACACACTTCACATACATATTCACTCACCCATACACACTCTCACAAATTCACTCACCCACACACACAGACATAGAATCCTAGAACCCTACAGTACAGAAAGAGGCCCTTTGGCCCATTGAGTCTGCACTGAACACAATCCCACCCAGGCCCTACCCCCATATATTATACCCACTAATCCCTCTAACCTACACATCCCCAGACTCTAAGGGGCAATTTCTTAGCATGGCTAATCAACCTAACCCGCACACCTTTGGACTGTGGGAGGAAACCGGAGCACCTGGAGGAAACCCATGCAGACACGAGAAGAATGTGCAAACTCCACACAGATAGTGACCCAAGCCAGGAATCGAACCCAGGACCCTGGAGCTGTGAAGCAGCAGTGCTAGCCACTGTGCTACTGTGCCGCCCATCAACTCTCTGACAAATACACTCACACACACATATGCACCCCACATGCACACAGCTAATCACACACACACACACACATATACTTTTACAGTCACATACACATATATATGAACTCACCCACATATACACACACACACATTCACTCACCCACACACACGTACACTCATCCACACATACATACACACATGCATTCGCTCACTGTCACACACCATATAATCATACAAACATACATATACTCACACACAAATTACAAACACACACACACACACTAACATACATATTTACAGTTGTGCACAAAAGCTCCCTAACACAATGCTGACAGACTCCTAGAGACCCCCTGTAAATGATGCCACACTCCTGGGAATCTCAATAAATACTGACACATTACCAGAGGCTCCCTGTAAATGCTGACCCACTTGTACTCCCTTTAAATATTGACAAACTCCCTGGGGACCCCCCCATAAATGCTGACACACTCCTGGAGCTCCCCTGTATATCGGGCAATACTCACAGGGAACCCTGCAAATAATGACACACACACTGGGGACCTCCTGGAAATACTGACACACTCCCCGGGGATCCTCTGTAAGCACTAACATATTCTGGAGGGTCTGATCTCCTGTAAATACTGACAAGAATCTATGATTGCACTTCCCAGCACTTGTCTGATTCCTGGCTTGATTTAGATTCCACTTTGCACATTGCTTTCACCAATATTAAATAAGTAGCAAGCTATATTCAATTTGAGGCACAAACGTATTGCTGCAGGACATCCAAGCTGGTAATCCCTCACCCTGTCGTGATAAATGGGGAATGGGGTCTCCTGGTGGCTGGCTAAGTGAATGCATCGATGCCTGCAACTGCTTTAACTCTTCAGGCAAGTCTGATAGCTGGGATATGTTTAAAACTTTTGCCAATACATTTACATGTGAATTACATAACAATCAAATTGAATTGGCCTGAGTTTCTTCCATATTTCAGATAAGGGTTAGTTTCTGACTGGACACCTCATTACATGAGAGAAAGAAAATGCATTAACATTCTCAACTTCAGAGAGAAATACAGATAACTATTGCTGTTACATTGTACTGAGTGTTGTTATGTCAATAAGAATTGCTCAGTATGTGTATCCCATGTAGCAGTTACAAGCCAAAAGTAATTTTGTTTCTCCCAAAAACAGAGCTCTTGTTTCGAATTGAAATGTTGTTCAATGTACAGGTAGATTCGGGTGGGAGGAATCATAGAACCCTACAGTGCAGAAAGAGGCCCTTCGGCCCATCGAGACTGCACCAAACACAATCCCAACCAGGCCCTACCCCAATATCGCCACATATTATACCCACTAATCTACATATCCCTGGAGGAGGTTGATATGGAGCAGAAACCAGTGAATGGTCTGTTTCTGTGCCATAAATTTTGTGTACTTCCATGTCGAAGACAGCTATATTCTCGACAAACTATTAATTCAGAATTCCTCTTCAGCTTTCAAACTAATAATTCGTGCCACAACTCTCTTGTTCGGCACAGGGCAGCATGGTGGCACAGTGGTGAGCTCTGTACAGCGCCAGGGACCCGGGTTCGATTCCTGGCCTCGGGTCACTGTCTGTGCAGAGCTTGCACTTTCTCCCGGTATCTTCCTAGGTTTCCTCTGGATGCTCCGGTTTCCTCCCACAGTCCAAAGACATGCTGGTTAGGTGCATTGGCCGTGCTAAATTCTCCCTCAGTGTCGCCAAACAGGCATCAAGTGTGGCAACGAGGGGATTTTCACAGAAACTTCATTGCAGTGTTAATGTAAGCCTTACTTGTGACGAACAAATAAACTTTCCTTTAAATAAATAAACTTTAATTTTACTTTCTGGTAAAACTTCCACACTTTGCTCATGTAACCAGTTCAGCTCACTATCCTCATGTGAAGATGAGAGAGGGGTATGAACTATCAAAAGGTCACTGTGTAGAGTTTGCACATTCTCCCTGTGTCTGCTTGGGTTTCCTCCGGATGCTCCAGTTTCCTCCCACAGTCCAAAGATGTGCAAGTTAGGTTCATTGGACATGCTAAATTGACCCTAGTGTCAGGAAGATTAGCAGGACAATGTGTGGGGTTACGAGAATAGGGCCTGGGTGGGATTGTGGTCGGTACAGACTCAATGGCCTGTATGGCCTCTTTCTGTACTGTTGAGTTTCTATGATTCTATCATTAGGTCATTGTCTGTGTCGGGTTTGCACATTCCCCCTGTGTCTGCATGGGTTTCCTCTGGGTGCTTCAGTTTCCTCCCACAGTCTAAAAATGTGTATTTTAGGTTGATTGGCCATGCTAAATTGATCCTGGTGTCAATGGATTAGCAGGGTTAATACATGGGGTTTATGCGGATAGGGTCTGGGTCGATTGTTGTTGGTACAGACTCAATGGGCTGAATGGCCCCCTTCTGCACCGCGGGGATTCTATGATTTATTGAAGAAAAATTAACAGCTTAATCCAACTCTTCTGAGTTATCAAACCTTACCCCTACAAAATAGTTTCTCACCATTAGAGTTACTAATGGGTAGAAGATTAAGAACACAGCTTCCAGCTTGAGAACAAAAACTGAAATCCACTATCACTGTGAATGACCATGGGAGGGTAAAACAGTGTGAGGAAGAACAGAGAAGAAATCAGACTTGGAACTTAATGCACAGGCATAGACCTTGTGAGTTATTAGCGCTGAAGCAGGGGAGTGAGCATGAGTTCAAGACCAACAGATGGAAGGCATGATCATTGAAAAAACTCCAGAACCAAAATTGCGCAGGATTGGGACAGACCAGAGTATCATAAGCAGAAATTGTAGTGCTTTAATATCCTTGGAGGGAAACTTGTGCTTACTTACTTAAAAAACTTACTACAAGCTCTACAGCTGTATAGGAAATGATCACTCACACTGACAGGGAGAGTATGGAATATCCATGCCCTCAAAAGGAGACCAGAATGAAATCGGGGATATTGGTCAGGGCACTTTAGGAACTAACCCCTTTGATTTGATTTGATTTGATTTATTATTGTCACATGTGTTAACATACAGTGAAAAGTATTGTTTCTTGCACGTTATAAAGACAAAGAATACCATTCACAGAGAAGGAAATGAGAGAGTGCAGAATGTAGTGTTACAGTTATAGCTAGGATGTAGAGAAAGAATAACTTAATGCAAGGTAAGTGCATTCAATAGTCTGACAGCAGCAGGGAAGTTGGTACGTGACCACAGACTTTGTATCTTTTTCCGAAGGAAGAAAGTGGAAGAGACAATGTCCAGTGTGCATGAGGTTCTTAATTATGCTGGCTGCTTTTCCGAGGTATTGGGAGGTGTAAACAGAGTTAATGGATGGGAGGCCCGTTTGCATGATGGATTGGGCTTCACTCAGGGCCTTTTGTAGTTCCGTGTGGTCATGGGCAGAGCAGGAGCCATGCCAAGCTGAGATACAACCCAAAAGAATGCTTTCTATAGTGAAGATCCTGTGAAGACTTTGTGTGTGTGGGGGGCGGTGGGGGGGGAGATGTAGGAGAATGTAATATATGACAAGATTAGTGACTTGGAGGGAGATATTGAGCAGTGGTTCCCAACTTTTTATATGTCACTGCACAACTTTATCCTATAAAAAAACTGAGGCATGCCTCCTATTTTCTGTGTCTTTGTCCTTAACTGGAGACTTCATTGTTAACTTCTCCTCGTCTGTTTTGTTTTAATGTCTCCCTGTCTCTTGCTTCTCCAGGGTTGTTGCGCTCTTTTTGAGTTTTCACTTTTTGTGCAGGTGCATGAGGCCTGTGTCTTCAGCTCCAAATCTTGTTGGTCATCCACATGCGTGGGGCCTGAGCAACATATAAATTCTAAACCATTCATGTGTGGCTCTTTTCCAGCCAGCACATGCGCGAGAGGCCCAAGATTCATCGCGTCCTGGAGATGCCAGCCACCGAGCTAAATTGTTTTTGTGGCACACATGGTGGACGGGGAGGGGGGGGCAAGTCTTCACAGCTCCACTGATTGGGAGCCACTGATATAGAATAAAGAGTTAATGTCAGAAGCATACACGATGCTAATATAATAATGATGTCAGATCACATGACAGAAGTAAGAGAGGTTGATAGAAGGGGATGTCCCAATGTAGTGTACAGGTCCAGATGTGTAAATACTTGCTTTAAATAAAAAGTAAAGGTGTTAAGAAACTGTAGACTCAAGCAGTATTCAGTGAATAGACAGTCCCCAAATCCCCCATCTAGATGCCAACCACACAACAGGAGACATCCGCAGGTGCACTGGAAACATTCCCCAACAAATGGGCACCAAAGTTACTGCAGTGAGTTGCCCAGACAGAAACAAAGGGTTTAAACTTTTATAACTTTCCTATCACCAGTTTATCATCCTGATTTAAAACTGTGAAGTTGGTATTTTAAAAATGGCACGGTGGCACAGTTGTTGGCATTGCTGCCTCACATGCTGGAAACCCAGGTTCAATTCCAGCCTCAGGTGACTGTCTGTGTGGATATTCTCCCCGTGTCTGCATGGGTTTCTTCTGGGTGCTCCGGTTTTTTCCCACAGTCCAAAGATATGCGGGTTAGGTTGATTGAGCATGGTAAATTGACCCTAGTATCAGGGGGATTAGCAGTGTAAGTACGTGGGGTTATGGGAAAAGGGCCTGGGTGGGATTGTCGTCGGTGTAGTCTCGATGGGTTGAATGGCCTCCTTCTGCACTGTAAGAATTCTATGAAATTAATTTAGTGGCTAATTAATGCCACAAATCATCCTAGCTATTACCCAGACATGCTCTAAACAACTGGCCATGCTAAGTTGATCCTAGTATTAGGGGGATTAGCAGTGTAAGTATGTGGAGTTATGGGAATAGGGTCTGGGTGGGATTGTGGTCGGTGTAGTCTCAATGGGCCGAATGGCCTCCTTCTGGACTGTAAGAATTCTATTAAATTAATTTACTGGCTAATTAATGCTGCAAATCATCCTAGCTATTACCCAGGCACACTCTGAACAACTGGCCATGCTAAGTTGATCCTAGTGTCAGGGGGATTAGCAAAGTATGTAGGGTTACGGGAATAGGGCCTGGGTGCAACTGTAATCAGTTTAGTCTTAATGGGCCGAATGGCCTCCTTCTGCACTGTAAAGACGCTATGAAATTAATTTAGTGGCCCATTAATGCCGCAAATCATGCTAACTTATACCAAGAGGAAGAAGTGGCCAATGGGTGTCTAGGTGTGAATCAGCTGCCAGCACATGCGACCGCTAGCTTTGCCGCCACTGGGAAAGGATACAGGCCAGGGGGCGGGGCAAAGCGTCTGGCGTCAGACGGTGGCGCGCTGACGTCAGACACCGGCGTGCGTGCGTGCGCGACGAGGTGACGCCAAGGTGGGTCGGTGTAGTTGAGCAGAGAGTCTGGAGGAGGGAGAGAAAGTGAGAGGGGAGGGGAGAGGAGAGAGAGAGAGAGAGAGAGAGGGGAACAGGCAGCCGGAGGAGAGGAAAGACAAGAGGCTGCAGTCAGCTGAGGGAGATGGAGAGAAACAGCAACAGGACTGTGGTGGTCACAGGTAAAGTGCGATGGGGCGGGTGGCTAGATTGTATCCACTGCACTTTGTTACAGTAACTCGCCACTGGATACACTCAGAGGCTCCGACATCCTTTATAAAGCAGCCTGAGGGAACTCCCAACTGCTGTGCTCACAACGTACTAACTTTACTGAGTAGGGGAGATTCCCCAAGCTCCCCTCCCCTCCCTGCACACTCCTTTGTGTACTTGTTGTTGTGTTCCAAGAATGTTTGGATTGTCTTTATGTTTCTCTGTATTTTTTTCTGTAAACTTCAGAACGTTTCTTAAATGTTGTTATCTGTGCAAAGTTTTCATGAAGTATAACTTTTAAATTCTAGCACTTTATGATAGTGTAAACACCTGTTGATAATTAAGCAAGTTGCAGAAAATGGTGTTCGATTACAAAATAAACATGTAGTAGATTTTGCCAATAATAGCAAAGTTTGAAAGTGAGACATTGTTCCAATGGACGTTCCTGTTATTATGGATTCCTGTATAAGGCAGAATTGGACTAGTCTGAAAGGGACCCAGATAAAAAAAAGACTGAGGCAAGCTAAAGAGGAGACTGTTTAGTTTTTTTTGCTTGTGTTGGGCACAGTAGGGGAGCCATTATGTTAACTCTGCTGTGCTGCATGTGATACAGAGCTGCACTAGACAAAGAAAGGGACAAGGGAGTTGATCAGACAGGGGCAGAGACTGGGCCAGACAGTAAAATTAGGCAAAGGAGACCAAGCATGAAAGGCTTGGGATTGTTGAGTGTCTGTCTGCAGAAGGAGTGACATGACTTGGAGTGTTGTGATGACTTGCTTGACAGCAAATACTTGAAGTCTTTAACTAGTTAAAGTAGAATGAGGTATCAGGGAAGATAAGAATCAGAAACAAAGCAGAGATTAATATCTATTAAGTTTAAAATGGGTGATCACAAGTAGCTTCAAAAATTATTTAAATAGCACACATCTGCATATTGGCAGGCATTTTTCAAGTTCAGTATTTCTGCCAAAACTGAAAGTCTATGAGGCTGGGTGGTGTTTGAAGAATACTGGTATCACAGTTTCTTGGTTTTGTACAGTTCTGTATTATAAGGAAAAGAGAGCAATGGGAGTTGGTGGAAAGTGCTGAAAAGTGAAAAGGAGAGGTGATCACTATATTTGTAACGTGACTTCTATTTTTTTTGTGGAAATAATAGTAGTTTGGTAGCATTGTCTTTGCACTGCCAGTTAACAGTAATAAAGACTCTAGATTCACACAGTGCCTTTCGTGACCTCTGAATGACTCAAAATATTTTACAGCCAATGAAGTTTCTTTTGAAGTGAGTCACCTGTTCCAATGTAGAAAATATGACAATCAGTTTGCACGGCAAGCTCCCACACACAGCAATATGATACCAATCAGATCAATTTCTCAGCTTCAGCAGTTGAGAGATAAATATTGGCACAGGACATCTTAGAAGAATTCCCCTGCTCCCCTGACAAGTGATCATTCACATCACCTGAGAGGATAGGTGGGGCTTTGGTTTTAACATCTCATCCAAAATGAGCGTCGCATTCCCTCAGTACAGCATTGGGAGTGTCAGCCTGGACGTTCTGGTCAAATCTCAGGTTTGGGGTTTGAACTCATGATCCTCTGATTTAGCTGCCGACTGAAGCCTTGCTGATGCCCATCTCTCCCCAGCCTGGTGTAAACAGAGCAAGTGAACAGACTGAGAGCACAAGATCAATTGAAAGACCAATAAAGCAACCTCCGTGCACTGCCCTGTGTTATACTCCATTGTTTCTGTTGAGTAAGTTGGACTTGATATGATAGTTGTTCAGTGTTATAATTAGGTTAAGAACCCATGAAGTAGGTAGAAGGGAATCAGTCAAGCTTGCTGCACTTAATTGCTATCCATCTGCAAGAGCATGTGCCAGTGGGTACCAGGGAACTGCTGAACTTACTGATGTTTCCACTTGAGGAGCTTCAGCCTTTAGCAGCAAGGTTGTGGGGAGGGGGGGGGTGTCATTCAACACCTTGGCTTTGTTCTGCTTCTCAGTTTCACAACTGATTTCTTTCAATACTCCTATGGACCCACCTTGGCTGTAACACTCAATATCCTTGTTCCTTGTGAGCAGAACGCTTGCACAGATGGACTCCAGTTGTGCAGACACTTTTAGGAGATTGCAAGGGAAAAAATAACTCCCAACTGTCCTTGATATGACCCTGGTTGACAATGTCATGAAACATGAGTGTTGAAAATGATATTTATAATCCCCACCCCCTCACCAAATTTCAATTGGTACATTCTTTAGCTGAAAATTGTCAACAACAACTTCCATTTATATAGCATCTTTAATAGAGTAAAATGTCCCAGAGTACTTGACAGGAGTATGAGCAAGCAAAATTTGATACAGCCATGTAATGAGATATTGGGACTGATGATCAAAACCTGCTCAAAGAGGTAGGTTTAAAAGAGTATCTGAGGGTGAGGTAGAGGGGCAGAAGTTTATGAAGGGAGTACCAGGGCTTGGGAATTGGAGGTATGGGCACCAATGTTGGAGCAATTTAAATGGGAGACGGGCAGGAGGCCAGAGTTGGAGGGATACAGAGATCTTGGTCAGTGGGATGCAGAATTGGAGATGGGTGAGAGTGAGGCTAAGAAGCTTTTTGAAAAAAGACTGATCATCATAAAATCCAAGCACTACTCAGGAGCCAATGTAGGTCAGAGGGCAAAGAGGTGATAGGTGAGAGGAACTTGGTGCAAGTTAGGATATGACAGGAGGGGAAATTTACCACCCTGTGCTGCGTCTGACCTGACAGTGCCTGAGGATGAATTTGGGTGCTTGAAATGAAGTGTTCTGTTCCCCATCACTTTCAGCAAAGAAAAACCACAAACTTAATGAAACAAAGTGGCTTAATATCAGTTATTATTGGGCTTCAGGGATGTGTGTAGCTATTCATCTGATTTGTATCTAATCTTACTTAATAACAATTTAAGACAAAATAAACATATAGTTGGTGATGAGGAAGATAAGAGTGTGAGAAACTAAAACTGTAACTAGTGAGTGTAACCAAATCTTATTCACGTGCTCCAAATAAATACTTAATGAGTAACTTAGTTACAAAGTTCTGTTTCTAATTGATTCTGTGGATTTGATGTAGCCTGGTGTTCCAGCAGGAGCTTTTTCCCTTCTGTAAACTGTCTATGCCACCAGGTTCAAACTATCCACACATGGAGCTGGGTCACTTTGTGCAAAGTATGGAGTAATTGTTCCCTGATGTCACTGAGCTCTTTGTGACCACAGAATGGTACAGTGCATTTGTGGATGTCACTGAAAGGAATATGACCTATCTGGATTGGGGGTAGAAGCTGCACCATAAGCTAAATGTCATATCCATCCTTTCTGTTTATAGAGCAATTGCCTCTCTCCCTCCTCCCCCTCCCCCCATTCTCTTTTTCCACTTCACATGTTAGCATGTATGTTTGATGTACCTGTGGCCACGTGCATGGTATTTTAATTTAAAAGCTTGGAATGGTACCAGGGCCCAAAAAAAAGGCATAGACTATAAAAGCAGGGAGGTTGTGATGGAGCTGTATAAATCACTCAGTACAAGTACAGTACTGTGTGCAGTTCTGGTTGCCACATTATAGGAAGAATGTGATTGCGCTCGAGAGGATGCAGAAGAGATTCACCAGGATGTTGCCTGGGCTGGAGCTTTCATCGATGTGGAGAGGCTGGTTAGACTGAGGTTGCTTTCCTTAAAGAGAGGCTGACAGGAACATGATCCATCTGTACAAAATTATGAAGGACGTAGATACCTTTTGGGCATAGACTTAAGGTAAGGGGCAGGAGAACGATGGGACTTGAGGAGTGGGAAATGTTCTCGCCCAGAGGATGGTAGGAATCTGGAACTCGTTGCCTGAAAGGATGGTAGAGAAGGAACCTCTCAACATTTAAAAAGCATTTAGATGAACGTTTGTAAAACTACTTCACACAAAGCTATGGACCAAGCGCTGGAAAATGAGATTAGCATAGATTGGTACTTGATGGCTGGTGCAGACATGATGGGCCGAAGGATCTCTTTCTGTGCTTTTTGATTCTGACATTCCTTTTTGACACACTCTGTGTCCTTTACTCGTGTGTGTGTGTGTGTGTGTGTGTGTGAGATGTAATTTTGGAAAAGCAGCAGACTATTTCTACATAGCATGATCCCACAAACAGCGTCTGCTAATCACAAGAGTTAGATATTGATGGGATACCAGGGAGAAGCCCCTTGCTCTTCTTCCAGATAGTACTATATGATTTCTTTCTTTATGTCCACCCAAGAGGACAGCCAAATCTTCAGTTTTTGCCTGTCCCTCAGGAGAGTTCGGCATTCCCACAGTACTGCACTGGGAGTGCCAGCTTGGATTATGTGCTCAAATTTCTGGATTGGACTTGAACCCGTGCTTTGAGTCTGAAGTGCTATGTTGTGTGCTAGCCACTGCACCACAGTGAGGGGCTGTAAGGAGGAGGAATAATAATGACGTGGTTGAAGTCAGTGGTCATGATGTGGATGTGCCGGTGTTGGACTGGGGTAAACACAGTAAAGAGTCTGACAACACCAGGTTTTAGTCCAACCGATTTATTTGATAGTAAACTCACGAGCTTTCGAGGGGATTCCCTCTTTGTCAGGTGAATGGAGAACTTGTGAGTTTACTATCAAATAAATTGGTTGGACTAAAACCTGGTGTTGTCAGACTTTTTACTGAAGTCAGTGGAACAGACTTGAGGATCTAATTACCCCACTCCTGTTCTCATGTTCATTAGTTCTCTTTTTAAATCACTTTTACTTCATGTACCAGATCAGTACTCAGAGTACAGGACCCTCAGTGTCAAATGTGTGATCAGAATGCCAGTGCATTTTTTTAGCTGCCTATTCAATGGGGAGAATATTAGAACAGAACCCCTGATTTTATTTCCAATCTTTCAATAGTCTAAGAGGCACTAATGTTAATTTTAGCATTGCCCACATGCATACTGGCTGAGTGAGTTCTGTATCATTGAAGTTGAGTGGGTTGATCATTTGTTGGACTTTAAACTGCAGAATGAGTATATCTGATATTACTGTACCATTTTGGAGGTGCTAACTTGAGATGAAAGTTGGAGAAAGCTCATATGGATAATAAATGTCAGTCTGAATGACCGTTTCTACGCTCTACATTCTGTTTTGATGGCTCTGCCCCTTCCCCACGTTTGTGTGAAGTATTATAATCTGTACGACAGTGGTGATTAATTGTTTCAAGGTCAATGATTGGCCTTTTTTTTAAAAGAAAAGACAAACTTTTTTTAAGTTTGTTTTGGGCTGAAAGATAAACGGCAGGCTTAATTCTATCTACTTACATGGGTTAATATCTCTGTGGAAATTACACTCAACGCAACACATTAGCACTTCACTGCTAATACCTGGACTGGCTGTTCTGAAAAGGGGTCATATCCCCCTGAAGTGGGGGTAATATCTTTCTGAACCTGATCTTTACTCTGGATCTACTTTTGAAAGCAAGTGAAGAGAACAGAGAAAATCGGAAATGTGCCTCAGGATTTTTTAAGTTGTATTGAGGTGTGTCACAACATATAAAAGTTAAGATATCACAGATTTACAACTCGGTCCAAAAATCCAGGACAGTGCTAAAGTGTTTTATGATTGACTGATTTGTACCAGGAGCAAATCTGGTTAAGTGTTTTATTCATTGCTTAGCCATGGATAACCACAGCTCAAACACCAACACTCTGTCCTCTAATTCATTGCATGCGATGCTGCAGTAAATCCAACATTGTTTATGTGATTCTTAGTCCTTTTTTTAGATCAAACTCACTAGAACAGATTATCGAGTCATTTACCCCATTATTGTTTGTGGGAGCTGAATGTGCACAAACTGACTGCCAAACTTCTTGCATGAAAGCAGTGCTGATGCACAGTAAAAGCCTGGATGACCGTGAAGTGTTTTGGGAGATCCTGAGGTTGTGAGAGGCAAATTCTTTCCGTCATTTTAAAAAAACTTTCGGAAATATTGATTGCTGTCTAACATTCTCCAGTTTTCCTGTTTATCCGTTGTTGGTATCTGCTGTTCTTTCCTGTGAAGCTTGAGTGAATTTTCTGTTAGTTCCCTATCTTTGGAACTTTCTCCATCCCTGCAAACTCCCTGAGGTGTCTGCACTCCTCTGATTTTGGCTTCTTGTACATATCCGATTTTCATCGCTCTTGACATTGGTGGATGTGACTTCAGCTGCCAAGCCCCTAAACCCAGGAATTCTGTACCTCTCCCTAAGTCCTTCTCCTGTAATTCATTTCTTAAAGCTGTCTCTTTGACCAAGCTTTTGTTCACCTATCCTAATGTCTTCCTGAAGCGTACATAAAATGAGGGATCGTGTGCCTCAGACTAGTGGAGGGAGGTATTAGCAGTGAAGTGCTAATGTGTTGCGTTGAGTGTTATTTCCACAGAGATATTAACCCATGTAAGTAGATAGAATTAAGCCTGCCGTTTATCTTTCAGCCCAAAACAAACTTAAAAAAAGTTTGTCTTTTTTTTTAAAAAAAGAAAGGCCAATCATTGACCTTGAGTCTGAAATTGCCAAGTATCTCCTGATCTGTGACACTCTTGCAGAGAAAACCTTGGGTTCTGATTGTGGCCATGAAGGGACCAGCTTCCACTTTTGCAGCTGAATAATACGTTGTCTACTGCATGGTGTAACATTCCTGCTTATTCTTTGTCTTAAAAATAAAATATTGCAGAAGTTGGAAAGCTGAAATAAAAGCAGAGAATGCTGGAAACAGTGGGTCAGGCAGCATCTTTGGAGAGAGAATCCAAATTAATGTTGCAGGTTTTCATCAGAACTTAGCCATTGAGTTTTTCCAGCAAATTTCATTTTTGCACTCTGCCGTATCCTCAGTACTTAGATCTGCCAGCTCCTATAATTTTTGTGAATGAAAATCTTGTCTACTTTACATCTGATGTGGGTATGCCAGCGTTTACATCTGCCAGCCATTCATATCAAAAAGTTTTTTCTTTTTAAAAATAAATAAATACTATTTTTTATTCTGACCTTGATAAATGTCGCCTCACCAAGGGCAGGAGACTGATTCTCTCAAACAACTGCCAATATAGTGAATGTTCTCTGGAGAACCTCATCTTACCCATTTTAAACCAGATCATTGTCCTTAAAGGAGGCAAGCCTATGTAAACACTGCTAAACTCTAGCGTCTGAATGTCACTGGCCTAAAAATCTGACCCCTCCGCCATCTGTGCATGCCAGTGGGCAAACTGCTGCAACTCACTATTGCTACCTTTGCAGTAACTCCTATGGTCTCCATGCTGAGAAGGACAAAGACAGCTAACGCATGAGAACGGCAAGTTCCCCTCTAAGACATGCACAGTGGTTCATTGTCACTGGGTCAAAATCCTGGTGCTGCTTTCCTAGAACACTGTGGGAACACCTTCACCACACAGACTGAAGCAGTCCACAGATGCCCCACCATGTCACTTCGAGTACCCAATGTCAGCCTTGCCAGTAATGCCTACATCCTGAAAGTGACATTTTTAGCAAAACTCTGCCCTGCCTTCAATTGCAGGCTTTCTTGGATAGGTACTAAAGCAGAGTTGAAAAAACACATCAGGCAATGAGAATCTGAAATGCATGCTGGAATTTTATTGTGAGACTGACCACATCATGCGAGTCAACAGAACAAGTTAACATTTTGGATTCAGATTTTTGCTAGCTCTGGGACATGCTAACCTGTCATTTCAGCTACTGTGTAGCCCATGTCCCAAACTATGTGCAACCTGATCGTTCCTTTTGTTGTTGAGATGTCAGCTGTCAAGTGAAATTCTTGGCATTGAACTTATTGGTTCTGACATTAGATTAGTTCCCAGAGGTCATCTATTTCCACCTCCGTGACATCACCTGTCCCTTACCCCATCTGCTGCTGAAACCTGTGATAATTTCAATCATCTTTTTGACCCCAGTCATCTCCAAACTTAAGCTCTTTCAAAAGTCCACTGCTTCTATCCTCCATTTCACCATGACCCATCCACCCACCCGTACAACATTATCCTGTACCTCTTGCATTAAAAATTCTGATCCTTGTGGTCAAATCCTTCCGTTGCCCTGCCCCTCCCATAAGAGCATAAGAAGTAGGAGCAGGAGTAGGCCATCTAGCCCTTCGAGCCTGCCCTGCCATTCAGTAAGATCATGGCTGATCTGAAGTGGCTCAGTTCCACTTTCCCACTTTCTCCCCATAACCCTTAATTCCCTTGCCTACCAAAAACCTATCTACCCGTGACTTAAATATATTTAGCATCAATGCAACCTTGTCTGGTCTTAAAAACCCTCCGAGGTCTCTGAACACTTCCTCTTGCATGTTAGACTCCCTGAGCTCTAACCTCTGCAGTTTCTAAAATCTTCTTGCTAAGAGTATTTTAAACCAAACTTTAGTCCCAGGATCACTCTATGCTGCCTGGTGTCAAATTTTGTTTTGTAATGCTGCTACAAAATGAGTTGGGATGTTTGACTAAGCTTGTATTTATACAGTGTCTTTAGTACTGTTGTGGGTTTAAATCCCACCCTGGTAAACTTGGATGAGTTCAATAAGTCAGTCAGTTCTGGGAACCCGAAAAGTGAGGATGGAACCCGATTGACGTAAAATCCGTCCTTTGACCGAGCAGGGCACACAGTCACAAAACCAACTGCTCCTGAAAAGTGAACCAACCCCACCTTGAGGGAACTGGAGGTGGGTGGCAAAGATGCTTTATGTCAGCATAGCCCTTGCACTGAGAAAGATAGCATGACTTCAGGTAAAAAAAATTCTCCAGTGTTCTAATCAAGCACAGTTTTTTGAGACAAGAGGCCGTTCAGCCCCTTGACCTTGTTCAACAATTCAGTTAGATCATGGTGCTATCTATCTTCCTTGATTCTGTAGCACTTGATACCCTTGTCCAATAAAAACCAGTCAGTCTCTCTCTTGGAATTTTCAATTGATCCCAGGCTCTCAGGTTTGTGAGGAGAAAAGTTGCAAAATTATCTTACTCTTTCCTGTGAAGAAATAATTCCTGAGAGACTTCACTAGGGAAAAAAGTTTCTTTCTACCCTATTAAAATCCTTTAATCATCTTAATACCCCTCAATTAGACGCGGGTTCAATTCCAACCTCGGGTGACTGTGTGCAGTTTGCAAGTTCTCTCCACACCTGCATGGGGTTCCTCCCATAGTCCAAAGATGTGTGGGTTAGGTGGGTTGGCCCTTAATGCCAGAGGGATTAGCAGGGTAAATATATAGGATTATGGCAGTAGGGCTTGGGTGGAATGTTGTCAGTGCGGACTCAATGGGCAAAATGGCCTCCTCCTGCACTGTAGGGATTCTATGATTTTAGATCATCTCTTAACTTCCAAACTCAAGGAATTGCAAGCTGTCTGCTGGCAACTTGTTCTTGTGATTTTTAACCCTTTCAACCCTGGATATTATTCTGGTGAATCTAACCTGGATCCTCTCTTAGTGTCTCATATTTAAAGTTTATTTATTAGTCTCACAAGTAGGCTTACATTAACATTGCAATGAAGTTACTGTGAAAATCCCTGAGTTACCACACTCTGGTACCTGTTCAGGTACACCAAGGGAGAATTTAGCATGGCCAATGCACCTAACGAGCGCACATTTTCTCTGGGGTGCAGTGCTCAGAACTGAGTAGAACATTGTATATGTGGTCTAAGCAGAACTTTATAAACTACAATGTAACTTCCATCACTTAGTTATCTAAACATTTGGATCATAGTTCTGTGATGCCAGTGGAAGTTTGTTGTTGGCAGAAAGTTAAATGGGCAACACAAAGTTTCTTTCCTATGGGGTGGGGGGAGTGGAGCAACATGGGTGGAGAAGGAAATTAAGAACACTCTCAAACTGAAATTTGTTTGAACACAAGGTCAGACATCTTAGGGTCATTGATCTATTTTCACCTTCCCTGTTCCCCCATACCTGTTGTACATAGTCAGCCCAAATTTTAGGTATACATTTAATTCCTGTAAGTTTATTGAAGTTGATGTTGCATGGCGCTGTAGGGGAGGTTGCAACGGTCTTCCTGCACTGTTTTAGATTTTCCAGATGGGCAACCCCAAAATGGGCAGAGTTGAAGGGTGTAAAAGAGCAGCAAGATGTCAATTTCATTGTTTAAAATCAACACCTCAAGATAAAAACATGTTTCAAATTAAAAGATGAAATATTGGGTTTTAAGATGGATTCTCCTGTCATTTGGATAGGTTAGTGTTCAGCCAAAGAAAAACGATTTCTTGTCTAGATTGGTGTCTCGTGATATTAGGACAAGTCTCAATTTGCATAATCAAAACACACATGAAGTCATTCTTGGTGGGATGGACAGAGACATTGGCTTTGCACTGTGCTTGCCTGTCCTGAAGGTGCTTGACTCTGTTCTCAAATCAAAATTCCTTTATGACCAAGACTTCTCTATGATACAAGCAATGTAACACTCAACCTTGTAACAGGAGTTAAATACATGAGAATTTTGAACAGAGCAACAGGCCCAGGTGGTCTGTGCTGGTGTTTATGCTCCTCATGACTTCCTCCCACTCCCCTTCATCAACGCTTCTTTATTTTTTTTTCTCCCTCTTGGTTATCCAGTTGCCCCTTTAAAAATATCTATACTATTCAATTCAAACCATTCCCAGTGGTAGCAAAGTCTACATTCTCCCCAGTCTCTGGTTACACAAGTTTCTCCTGAAGTTACTACTTATTAAGCATCTTCACCACGTCTACCCTATTAAGCCTTTTCATAATTTTAAAGACCTTTATGAGGCTACCCGTCAACCTTTTCCTTTCTAGAGACAAGAGCCCCAACTTATTCACCCTTTCTTGTGTGCAAATCCTCCCGGTTCTTCATTATTCTTGGGCTAGAACATAAAAATGGAAATGTAGTGGTGAATCAACACAAACCTTACAAAGACCACAGTTGGAAAACTCCATTCAATGTATTTTAGTGATGGGGCTGAGGGAGAAATAATGGTCCAAGATTCAAGAACTCTTGTGCTCTTCTTGAAATAGTGTCATGGGATCTTTCAGGTCTGACAGTGCACAGCCTCAGCTTAATGCCACATCCAAGTGATCTGATAGTGCAGCACTCCACTCCCTCAGTACTGCCCTGATGGTGCAGTGCAGCACTCCACTCCCTCAGTACTGCATTGTGATGGTTGGCCTGAATTGCGTGTTCAGAACCTGGGGATGGAACTGGAAGTCAAAGTCTTTGAACTAAAGCTAACACCTGAAGTGGGTTAACACTTCACTCAAAATAACAAGCAAAGGGTTTTCCTACATGCCTGTTTGTTACTAACACTTGAAGAGCATCAGGTTTTTGCACTAAATTTCGTAATATTGAAATGCTTTGATTTTTAGGGTTTGGTCCCTTTGGAGAACACACTACCAATGCAAGCTGGGTTGCTGTGCAGGTAAGACGACTTTTTTGATTTTTAGCCATTATAAATAGAAATGTTAGTGCAGTGATTAGGTTACTGTCCTTGCCATTCCCTATTTCTCCAATCTTCTTTCCTATCTTATCACGTCACTTTTTTTCCATGCCATTCCTGATAACCCACATATTTGACTAACCTTATGGTCATTGGTTCAGTATTCCCTAATGTGGTGGTTCAGTGTCCAATTTTGTTGTATAATACTTTTTTAAAGTGCTGTGAGGCACTTAATTACATTACAAGCACTATATAAATTCAAATTGTTGACTGGAATCCAGAATAAAAATACAGAGATGGTGTTCAAATCCCACCACAGATAGTTTGAGAATTTGAACTTTGTTTATAAAACCTGGCAATAGAATACTGCTATCAGTATTTAAATGACCTGTTGGATTATCAAGAAAATAGAACAAAAACAACTGCTTGCCCTCCACAAAGAATAAAAGTTGCAGTGATTCAAGAAGGCAGCTCATCATTACCTCCTCACCAGGAGGATCTGAGCCGTATTGGTAGAAAGACAAGGACTTGGAGGAAGACCTGGGGAGATGATGGCTCAGTAGTAATATCGGTAGACTATTAATTCAGAATCTCAGCTCATGTTCTGGGGACCTGGGTCGAATCCCACCACAGCAGATGGTGGAATTTGAATTAGATAAAATATGTCTGGAATTAAGAATCTACCAATGACCATGAAACCATTGTCAAATGTCAGAAAAGCCCATCTGGTTCACTAATGTCTCTTTAGGGAAGGAAATCTGCTGTCTTTACCTGGTCTGGCCCACATGTGACTCCAGAGCCACAGCAATGTGGTTGACTCTTGACTGCCCTCCAAGGGCAATGAGGGATGCGTAATGAATGGTGGCCAGCCAGTGATGCCTATGACCCATGAATGAGTTTAAAAAATATATATTTTGTTTCTTTATGTCAAGGGATCTTTGACACGCAGGAAATTGCTTTAAGTTCCCGTGGAAAGGGTGGTACCTTGGATGATGCTGAGCTCCTGGAGTTGAGATTTGAACCCACAGCTTCACATCTTGTGAGCATTACCAAGCTGACAAATTAATGTCCAGTTAGTGGACATTTTAGGCAGCGAATATCTAGGAACAGGAATTGACCATTCATCCCTGTAGCTCTAATATTCAATTAGAATTTAACTGATCTGCATTGTATCACTATCTACCCATCCTGATTCCACAACCCTTAGCATCTGTGCCAAACAAAATATGCCAATCTGAGTTTTGAAATTTTCAGTTGAACTCCAGCCTCGAGGTTTTGAAGGAGAAACCATTCCTACTTTCACAATCTTTTGTGTGAAGAAATGCTCTCTAACTTATTAAAATTAGTGTCGTGTCATTTGGAAACTGGAACACTCGGTGTTTGGGATCTCTCCATTAGCAAGGTGTACAGAGTATTTTTAACACCGACACTGGGGCCATGATGGAGATCACAGGGTGAGGAAAGCCAGTCTTTCTGAGACACTGCAGCAATTAAGTGATAAACCTGATTTACAGACCAGGTGGAGGGCGATGCTTTGGTCACTTCCTGGCTATAATTTTGCTTCATATGTGAGCTTGATATCGACTTTGAGTTGTGTTCCTTTCCTCGCCTACTACCCTGCCCCCACCCTGCGCCCCCAACGTCAACCCTAAACACACACTTGGGGGCTTTGTACTATTAGCACTGATCCAGACAGCAGGCAGTGGGAATGAGCCGACACAAAGGCAAGCGACCAGACGTCTGTTCCCAGGGCAACGAGATCTGCATTTTAATCAGAGGAGCATCAATCAGAAAGTTGCAATGTTTAACGTTGGGCAGTTGGTTCCAGGATGACTGCAGACTGCAATTTTGTGTTTCTCGACTGACTCCCAGATTGCACCAGTCAAACTTTAACTTGTTCTGAATCACTTGTGTCCGAGCTGAACTAGATCATTTTTCAAAAAAAATTAGCTCCTTATTTGAAGGATAGAAAGCTCCTAAAACATTTCATCACAAAAATACTTAAATCATATTGTCATTTGTTAAGTTTGCCAACCCTCCAAATTTGTCCTGCAGTCTCCAGAAATTGTGAAATTCATCTCCTGGACATGGTTATGGGCAATCAGAGAAAAATGATAGAGGTGTTAGATATTTTAAATGTTTTTTCCAAACGTTTTGTTTAATTATGGAAAGTGTGGGGTAGGGGCTGCTTGACCAGGTGAAGGGAGTTGGACTGGGAAATGGCAACCTCCAGCAATATGTCCAACCAGAGTTAGCAACCCAATCAGCTCTCTTTTGTGCTAATTGTGTCTCTTTACTGCTTTGTGTGGTGGTTTTACACTAGAGGATTGGAACTGACCACTGGCAGCCTGGGTCTCTTGCATAGTGGCACTGCACCATGTCAGCCCTGGATTAGTCAGTAGCAGTTTATCTTTGAGTCTGGTGGTTGTAAGTTTTAGCCTGCTCTACAAATTTTGTTTTGCAAAAATATACATTATTGATAAAATATCTGAAAGTGATGTGACAAAAGATTTTGAATTGTCATAAGGTGCAAAATATTCACATTTTCCCCCAATATTAAGATGCACTTTGAGGTGCTTCAGTTCAATAATGAGAACACCACAAGCATTTCAATATTTTCATTACAGGGAGTGCAATTCTATTCAAGTTATCCACATCAGTCGTGTTGCATTCGGAGGTGCTCGATACAGTTCGATTAAACACGGTTACCAATCCCTCAGTCTATATTGGCTGAGAGGCCTTTCACAGTGGCCTTTCCCATTGCGCAGTGCCAGCAGCTGCCCCAAGCTTGAGTGCCTCCCTCAGCACATAGTCCTGGGCTTTACTGTGCGCCAGTCTGCAACACTCGGTTGAGAACAATTCTTTGCACTGGAAGATCAAGTTTTTCGAATGGACCAAAGTACATTTTTCACTGAGTTGCAGCAGTTGCTAATGTTTATCCTGGGAGCAGGCTGCAGGTCCCCCAGGGGAGTGGGCAGTGCCCCCCACCCTTCCCCCCCCCGCTGCAGGCCGCAGATAGCACTGCATCTCTGTCCAGAACCTCTTTGTAAAGGCACGTAGAAATGAAGAAGATAGGAGCAGGAGGAGGCCATTTGGCCCTTTGAGCTGCTCCCCATTCATCACAATCATGGTTAATCATCCAACTCGATAGCCTATTCCTACATTCTCCTTATAACGTTTGATCCTGATTGCCTCAGGTGCTATATCCAGCCGCCTCTTCAATACATTCAAAGTTTTGGCATCAACTACTTCCTGTGATAACGAATTTCACAGGCTCACCACTCTTGGTGAAGAAATATGTCCTTGCTTCAGACCCAAATCTTCAGACTGTGACCCCTGGTTCTGGACTCCCCTGACATCAAGAACATCTTTCCTGCATCTACCTTGTCTAGTCCTGTAAGAATTTTATAAGTCTCTGAGATCCTTCCCTCATTCATCTGAACTCCAGCAAAAACAATCCTAACCTAGTCAATCTCTTCTCATACATCAGTCCCAACATCCCCAGAATCAGCCTGGTAAACCTTCGCTGCATTCCTTGGAGAGTAAATCACAATTCGAGAGTACCTTCCACAAGGTGTGCGACTCTTCCAGGGTGCAATCAGAAAAGGCCACTTTCAGCCGATGTAGATCGAGGGGTTGGTAACCAAGTAAAACTCTTCAGACTGCATTTAGTTTTAACTGTTTGAAACTGTATTGAGCACCTCCAAGTGCAACATGACTGATGTAGATAATTTGAACAGAATTGCTCTCCCGGTAATGAAAATATTGAAATGTTTCTAATGTTCTCATTACTGAACTGAAACATGTCAAAGTGTGTCTTAATGTTGGGGGAAAATGTGAATGTCATTGCACTTTATGACAACTCGAACTCTGCACTTGCACGGATTTAGGTTTAAGAGCACCTGGTTATCATCACCTCGGCATACTTTGGCTCGAATGCCACGCCTCTAGACACCTCAGAGTAATCCAAGATAGCTGTCCCAGTGCAGTGCTGAGCTGTTGGAGATGCAGTCTTCGGGTGACTCATTAAACTGAGGCTGTCTGTCCACTTGGATAATTATAAAAGATCCCAGGATTCACTTCAAAAGAGAAGGGCAGTTACTCGCAGCATGCCAAAAGAACAAATTATTTGATCATTGTTTGTTGGACCTCACTATGCAGAAGTTTGTTTCCTGTATTATAACAGTGACTGCATTCTCAACGTATTGAATTGGCTGTAAAGCACTTTTGGACATCTTGATGTTTAAAAAGTTGCTATGTAAACGTAAAGGTTCTTTTGGCTTTTCATGAGTCAAACATTGTCAAGGCATCAGATTTGCTATGGGCACTTGAGTAGCAGCTGAGGACTGGACTAATTAATTGACTCACTGATCTTTTACCTTGTTGCGGTTTGAGATTGTGTGTCAAGTGGCGACCAATTTTCCACTACACCGACAAGTGGCTTATCTCTAAATGCCCTTCTGACTTGGAGGTGATTTAATGCCATGAGCATTGGCATCATTAGTAATGGACTTGCAGGACATAAATATGGAATTTTCTGTACACTTGGTGTATATGCTTGTACGTCAACACAATTAACACTCAGTTAAAGCCACTTGTATATAAACAATGGTGGATGTGGCTTGGATTTGTTAAAGAATTTCTCAACCTCATTTTTTTCCTTCCTTCTCTCGTGAATCAATACCATTCATGAGAAGGGATTGACTGCATTCCAGTAACATTAATCATATGCTTTTGCCTATACAGCAAAATGCTGCTAATCCTGACCCCAAAGATTTAACCTGTAGGGTTCCAAGTATGGAAAGGGTTAATGGTAACCCTGTGAGCAGTGACATCATGTGTGGGACAGTGAGGAAATAGAAGCTCCGAGAATGCAATAAAAGCCATGGTCTTTGACCTTGACAATGGAAGGCTGGAGAGTGCTGTCTCTGTGCCATTGAGTTTGTTTCGCAACTTTCTTTCTTGACCCAAGAGAACTGGTCTTCCCTTCACAAAACCGAAAAGCTGAAGCAGTTGTATTTGTGACTGTTTCTGTGTGAGTGGGTGTACCCGATTGGTCCTGTATGCGAGGGGATCTTTGGCACCTACATGTGGAAGAAGTGTGGGTAGACTCTCAAAAAAGGATTTCAGTAATGTGCACGATCGTGAACTTTGGTCAGATATAAAGAGTAAATGATAAAACAGGGCCATCAGCCTTTGAACAGAGAACAGGCGGGTAAACATTTCTGGTAGTGATCCTTCATCGGAACGATGTTATAACTGAGAAATAATTCCAAACTTACAGTCCTGTATTGTATGAAAATAGGATTGTGGAACTTTGATGCTGAATTCAAGAGAACTGTTGGAAAATACTCAACCATTAAAAACTAGCCCATTCTTCCAAACCTGAACTGTCTTTGGAGAAAACACTGAGCTTGACAATAGCGTACCGTACTGGTGCGGATGAGTCTGTCACTGTATAACACTGGGGTACAGTACTGGTAGGGATGGGTCTGTCATTGTACAATACTGGGGTACATTACTCGTGGGGACGGGTCTGTCATTGTACAATACTGGGGTACAGTACTGGTGGGGACAGGTGTGACACTATAACACTGGGATACAGTACTGATGGGGACATATCGTTCACTGTATAACTGGGGTACAGTAGTGAAGCGCTGCTCCTTCATCAGGTAAATGAAAAGTTGGGTTCACATGCATGGCACACGTAGACACAGACCCAGTTGCAAGATAATGGTTGGAATGAGAGTCTTTACAGGTAATCAAGTCTTTATAAGTACAGACAGTGTGAGTGGAGAGAGGGATAATAGGTTAAACGAGTGTGAATTGACTGAAGCCAGGACAGTTAAGATTTTGCAAGCCCAGGCCAAACAGTGGGGGTTACAGGTAGTGTAACATGAATCCAAGATCCCAGTTGAGGCCATCCTCATGCATGTGGAACTTGTCTATCAGTTTCAGCTTGGTCCTGGTTTGTGACAATTCACACCTCTTTAACCTGTTATCCCTTTCTTCACTCACATTGTCTGTACTTATAAAGACTTGATTACTTGTAAAGACTTGCATTCCAACCAATATCTTGCAATTGAGTATTTTTTATATATGCCGTGTTTATGAACCCATCTTTCCACTCACTTGATGAAGGAGCAGCGCTCTGAAAGCTCGTGATTCCAAATAAACCTGTTGGACTTTAAGCTGGTGTTGTGAGACTTTTTACAGTGCCCACCCTAGTCCAACTAGGCATCTCCACATCATGTACTGTAGGTAACACACGCCCAAAGACTAGGGCCAGTATTCTTTATGGGTGAGAGCATTCAGCTGTGTGATTCAGATAGATGTTGAAGTTCCCAATGCCCTGATCCACATGCCTCCCTTGACCAAGTAACTATTTAAAAAAGGTTACTCTGCTATTCATCTGTCTCTAAGCTCCTAAACAATTGCTGAATTTGTGCATGGAACACCCACTTTAGAATTTAGCACTTTAGCACTTTAGAATTTCACTTTGGAGGAATTCACTTGCTTCTGAACATCTTTTGGGATGTTTTTGTTGTGTCGATATGTTGAATGAATACAAACCTTTTCATTGGTCCAAAAAATCTCATAGCGCAAAGAGGTCATTCAGCCCGTCATGCCTATGCCAGCTCTGTGAAAGAGCTATCCAGTTTGCCCTGCTCCTGTTTTCCCCATAGCCCTGCAATTTTCCCATCTCAAATATTCATCGCTCTCAAATTACTATTCAATTTGCTTTCCGTATCTTTTCAGGCAGCGCACTCCAAATCATAATTAGCTGTATTTTATTATTTAAAAAGGAAGTAAATCTCTTCTCCTGTGATTCTTTTGTTGATTACCCTAAACCACCTGCTTACTGTCTCACCTACCACTGGATATAGTTTCTTCTGTTCAACTCGTCAAACTCCCAAAGTCCCATTTGATTGAAATGGAAAAATTCTGGCATGTATTCCATCTTCAAATCTGAGTAGTTTCAAAGGCATTCCTTTGAAAGTGTGTTTTCTGTTTTTGGTGATTAACTGATCAAGGTTACAGGAGAGTTGTTAAAAAGCAGATTCTCAGTCATGTAATGCTTTTATCACAACTCAAACGTTTCAAAGTTTTTCATCCTGTACAGTGACAAGTAAGTTTCAATATAGATAAATGTACGGTGGTACACCTTGAGCCAGAAGAATAAGGAGTCTGTTTGGAGGTAAAATGTTCAAATAGAATGAAGGAGCAGAGGCATTAATGTCTATCTGTACCATAATCACTAAAAGTAGGGATGCAGGTCATAAGGCAATTTAAAGATGAAATAAGCCAAGCGTTCAATTAATTTCTCAAAGGTTAGATCTGAAAAGTGTCATATAGACACTTGGATGGACCATACATAGTATAATATGCATAGTTCTGGTCTCCATATACTGTAGGATGCAGAGGCACCAGACAAGGTGAAAAAACAAAGTGACTAGGATAATACCACAACTATAAAGTTTATTCATTCATCACAAGTAGGCTTACATTAACACTGCAATGAAGATACTGTGAAAATTCCCTAATTGCCACAGTCTGGAGCCTGTTCTATATACTGAAGGAGAGTTTAGCATGGCCAATGAACCTAACCAGCACATCTTTCAGATGGTGGGAGGAAACCAGAGCACCCAGAGGATACCGAAGCAGACACGGGGAGAACACACAAACTCCACACAGTGATCCAAGCTAGGAATCGAACCCAGGTCCCTGGCGCTGTGAGGCAGTAGTGCTAACCACTGTGCTATCGTGCTGCTAAACTAAGAGATTGTAACTACCAGGGTAAAACTGAAGATATTGGTTTCTATTCTTCAGAAAAAAAGAACGCCTAAGGGTTGAAAGGGCAGAGGGAGCCGATTCACAAAAAAAAAACCATCTTGTAAGATTCTATGAAGAGAAAGAGTTTGTATTTCTGTAACAGCTTCCACTGAATCAGGATGTCCCAAAGCACTTTGCAGTCTAATAGTATATTATTTACAAATGTATTCACAGTTGAAATATAGGAAATGTCAAACATTTTTCATGCCTGATAAGGCAATGTAAACATTTGCGTTGTTTGATCATAGTTTGTAAGTGAAATTACTTGTCAAATGAAATGAAACTGAGAGACAAGTACAGAATATTAAATAGCTAACTATTGATTACTCAGCAGTGAGAAAGTGAAACTTGCTGCTGATGGATGTGATTGAGATGAATAGTGCAGATGCATTTAAGGGAAGCTGGATAAACGTGAGGGAGTGAAGGAAACAAGAATATGCTGACGGGGAGAGATGAAGAGGACTAGGGCAAAGTTCATATGGAACATAAGCTCCTGCCCAGATTAGTTGGGCCAAACGGCCTGTTTCAGTGTTGTAGATTCCATGTGAAACTTTCGACTTGGGAGGCACACCTGCACTGATGGCCGTAAGTATGAAGGAGTCACTCAAACTCAGGGAATTCAAGAGCAGCTTGGCCTTCATAGCGAGGGGGATTGAATATAAAAGTAGGGAGGTCTTGCTGCGGCTGTATAGGGCATTGGTGAGGCCGCAGCTGGAGTACTGTGTGCAGTTTTGGGCGCCGTACTTACGCAAGGATATTTTGGCCTTGGAGGGAGTGCAGAGGAGGTTTACTAGGCTGATACCAGAGTTGAGGGGGTTGAGCTATGAGGAGAGGCTGAATAAACTAGGCTTGTACTCGTTAGAGTTTAGAAGAATGAGGGGAGATCTCATTGAGACGTATAAGATGATGAATGGGATGGATAGGATAGGGGTGGAGAGGCTCTTCCTGCTCAGAAAGGACAGTAGGACTAGAGGGCACAGCCTCAGGATAAAGGGGGGGGCGGTTTAGAACGGAGTTGAGGAAGAACTTCTTCACTCAAGGGGTGGTGAATCTCTGGAATTCTCTGCCCTTTGACGTGGTGGAGACTGCCTCGCTAAACATTTTTAAGACGCGGGTTGATGGGTTTTTGATGAGAGAGGGGATTAAGGGTTATGGGGAGAGGGCGGGAATGTGGAACTGAGCCACGACAGATCAGCCATGATCTTATTGAATGGCGGGGCAGGTTCGAAGGGCTAGATGGCCTACTCCTGCTCCTATTTCTTATGTTCTTATGTTCTTTACCCAGAGAGTTATGAGAAAGTGGAACTTGCGAGCACAGGGAGTGATTGAGGAGAATAGAATTGGTGCATTTCAGGGGAAGCTGGAGAAAAAAAGTAGAAGGAAATACTAATGTGTAGGTGAAATATGTGCAGAAGTCATGGGGAACATGAACATTGACATGGACCAGTGGTTTGTTTCTCTGGCTGATAACAGTAATTACATTTGAAGTGAATTGTTGGGTGAAATGTAACACTTCCGATTGAAATACAAATAACTTCTACAAGATGAACAACCTCTTAATTTGAATTTTGGTGGGGCGGGGCAGTATTAGTTGAGGAATTAATGTTGGCCGTTGTACTGGATAATGACACAATATGTCTAACATTCAACACAAGGAGAGCTTCTGTTTAACATCTAAGTATATCAGTGCAGCACTTAATTTGCTGGATTTGTAATCCAGAATCCTGGACATGTGATCTGGAGAACACTGGTTCAAATCTCAGATGTTAATAAATAAAATTTGACTGTTAAAAATGCCCACAATTGTTTCAAAAACCCAATAAGTTCACTTTTGGGGAAGAATCATAGAATCCCTACAGTGTATTCACACACATGCACATATATATGCACACAGACGTAAATACTCACTCTCTCTCGCACGCGCACACATGCACACACACACATACATACTTTGCTCTGTAAAGTTCTTGTCCAGTTTTATAAACTGTTAAACTGCTCCATAGAATCCCTGCAGTGCAGAAAGAGGCCATTCAGCTCCTCAACCTGCACCAACAACAATCCCACCCAGGCTCTATCCCCGTAATCCCACATTTACCCTGCTAATCTCCTTGACAGTAAGAGACAATTTAGAACGGACAATCAACCTAACCTGCACATCTTTAGACTGTGGGAGGAAACCGGAGCACCCAGAAGAAACCCATGCAGACACAGGAAGAACATGCAAACTCCACACAGACAGTAACCCAAGGCCAGAATTGAACCTGGGTCCCTGGCGCTGAGAGGTAGCAGTGCTAACCGTTGTGCCACTGTGCTGAAAGAAGTCCTGTTGCCATCACCCAGTCTGGTCTCTGTGACTCCAGTCCTACACCATTGTGGCTGAGTTACAGTAAACCACTTGATTGTATCAAACTCGAGGGTAATAAGACTTCCAGCCTGGCTAGATGGAGCAGCCTGTATCATGGGGGGAAAAAAATTGATTGAACAAAAAATGACCAGCACCACTCTTCGTCCTTCAATCAGTGTGGATGATTCATGTTTGTATGTTTCTGTTCAATATTTTTCATAATTAGGTCACAAATGAACCAACAGTGCTGCAAACTTCATTTGCCATCATCACAGCTACTCGGTTCAGAATTCAGACTCTGGTCTTGCAATTGGATAAACTGTTACATATAGATTGATACCAATCACATTGACAGAAAAGCACATTGGCTACGTTCAGTGAGACAGGAAGAACTTGAATTTTATACAATGCCTTCTGTGACTTTTGGAATGTAGGAAGCACCATTAGTCAATTTGTGCACAGCAAGCTCCCACAAACAGCGCAGTGATGATCATTAGATGGTCTAATGTTGTCATTTTGGTTGATGGATTTATAATGGTGAAGGAAATGGCTAGAGTTCCTTTTGTTTTTCTTTGTAATAGTCCCTTGGGATCTTTTCCACTCCCTTAAGAGACCAGATGGGACTTTGGCTTAACATTTCACCAGAAAGACAGCACCTCCATTAGGCATTCACTTGTACAGCTTAATTTATTTTGTCATCGTCAGCCTATAAAATTCTTTCCCCAAATCCCACAGAGCTTTCAGTACTGCATGCTGAAACAGAGACATGGCTGAACCATTTCTAAGCTGTCAGTCATGTTTATCGGGTGATTATTGAGTCGGAGACAGTATATTGTAAACAGCTCCTCCCCTCTGTTCCCAGGTGTGGAGCCATCCCGATGACTGACTGCCTGCTCCACAGTTAGTTCAGTTTGTCGGTGGAGAAATCACAGGGGCGGCTGAAAAGCGTCAATACTATGTCCCTGCACAGCTGCTCGATCTGACCTTATGCTTTATAATGGAGTTGCAAAATGCCCAAAGCTATTGCACACTATGAAGTGACTCAGCATAAAGAATCCTGAACTCCCGTTACAAAGTACCAAGGAGCAAGCTCACTCTGCATATCTGGTTCATTCCTCCGCAGAAACTGTAATCAGTAAAAACGACCATGAGACTGTTGATGCTTGGGCAAAACCCAGCTTGTTTACTAATGTCCTTTTTAGAGACTCTGTGACCCTTGCCAATCAATCAGCCACTCAGCTGTTTCAAATTCAAGGCAACTGGGGATAGTCGATAAAATTAGCAGCCCTGCTAGCAACTGCAGCACCTCAAGAACAGATTTAAAATGAAACAGCCCTTTGTGTCTCTGACCTCTTCTGGCCTTACAATGTTCCGAGATTCTCCTAGCTCCGGCCTTTTGTTCATCCTTGATTTCACTCCACCATTGGCAACCATGCCTTTACCTGCCAAGTTCTCAAACTCTGGGATTCCCTTGCTAAGCATCCCTACCTCTCCTCCTTTAAGGTGCCCCTATATCCTAATATTTCCTTCTGAGGCTTGGTGTCAAATTTTGATTGTTTTAAGGCTCCTATAAAGCATATCAGGACATTTTTACTGTACTTAGGCATTATAGAAATTCAAAACTTTTTATTCCAAGCCATCACGCAAACCAGCCTGCCAACCATTGACTCTGTCTACACTTCCTGTTGCCTCAGCAAAGCAGCCGGCATAATTAAGGCCCCTGGACATCCTCTCTTCCACCTTCTTACTTCGGGAAAAGCTACAAAAGTCTGAGGCCAACTGACTCGAGAACGGCTTCTTCCCTGCTGCTGTCAGACTTTTGAATGGACTTAACTTGCATTAAGTTGATCTTTCTCTACACCCTAGCTATGACTGTAATTCTGCACTCTGTCCTTTCCTTCTCTATGAACAGTGTGTTTTGTCTGTATGGTGTGCAAGAAACAATACTTTTCACTGTATTAATACATGTGACAATAACAAATCAAAAATTATACTTGCTCAATGTAACAATGACGAAGGTTGTCTAGTCTCAATATTGGCTCTCTTCTTTCCCACAGATGCTGTCAGACCTGAGATTTTCCAGCATTTTCTGTTTTTTGTAACTATGTTTACTTTGAGATTCCATCCTTTTACATGGTCATTTCTTTTCAAAGGGCTAGGGTGTATTACTGTACTATGTTTTGTGCTTGTACTTTCTATTGCCTTTAATAATGACCTGTTGCACTGCTCTTGTTGAATAACTTGTGGACAGAGACCAGTCCACATAGAGAATTCCCCACCTGACTGGGCCCATGCTCAGCATGGCTTGGGAGAAGGAGATGGGAAAATATTCTGATTGTTTTGACAGAAAATGGCACAAATCAAGTCCATCATGGTCAGACTAATTGCTGCTTTTTGAGAAACTACAAAGGCTTTCGTTGTCCCGAAATGCGAGTCATTCCCTTATTTGCACTTAAGGACTTTTTATGCAGGCTGATTTCAAGTGGGCAAGACACACAGACTGTTCTGTCTAAGGGCTGTCATGGAGACTGCCCTTTTCTGTACGTCTTTGAAGTGAGATGTTGATGTACACATGAACTGTTTTAAGTTGGCCTGGGGTTACACGTGATAGCTATCCTTTAGATTTTTACTCAGCAAGCCCTCAGCGCATCAATCTCCACTAGTTTACATGAAGCACAGTTGGGGTGAAACTATACAAATCTTTGATTCAGAAGGCTTACAAAAGTATAGAATCTTGCCACTTCATTCCTTTGTAATTTTGTTAATCTGCTGATTTCTTTTTTGATGTGCCACTTAATCTTTGCACAAACTCTAGCATACAATTTACAAATAATGACAACATTTTGTTTATGTACAACATGGTTTCCAATCAGCAGTGAAGGTGGAGTTTAGCAGACAAGTCATAGAAATTTACAGCATGGAAACAGACCTTTCAACCCAACTTGTCCATGCTGCCTTTTTTAAAACCCCTAACTAATCCCAATTGCCTGCGTTTGGCCCATACCCCTCTAGAACATAGAACAGTACAGCACAGTACAGGCCCTTCGGCCCTCGATGTTGTGCCGAGCTTTGTCTGAAACCAAGATCAAGCTATCCCACTCCCTATCATTCTGGTGTGCTCCGTGTGCCTACCCAATAACCGCTTGAAAGTTCCTAAAGTGTCCGACTCCACTGTCACAGCAGGCAGTCCATTCCACCCCCAACCACTCTGAGTAAAGGACCTACTTTGGACATCCCTCCTATATCTCCCACCATGAACCTTATAGTTATGCCTCCTAGTAACAGCCACATGCACCTGAGGAAATAGAATGGATGTTCAGAAACAATCTATCCCCCTCATCATCTTATAAACCTCTATTGAGTCGCCTCTCATCCTCCTCCGCTCTAAATAGAAAAGCCCTTCCTCATAAGACCTACCCTTCAAAACAGGCAGCTTCTTTGTAAATCTCTTCTGCACCCTCTCCAGTGCTTCCACATCCTCCTTATAGTGAGGTGAGCAGAACTGCACACAATATTCCAATGCGGTTTCACCAAGGTCCTGTACAGTTGCAGCACAACTCCACAGCTCTTAAACTCAGACCCCTGTTAATAAACGCTAACACACTATAAGCCTTCTTCACCGCTCTAGCCACTTGAGTGGCAACCTTCAGAGATCTTTGGATATGAACCCAAAATCTCTGTTTCTCCACATTCCTCAGAACACTTCCGTTGACCCTGTAATCCACATTCAAATTTGTCCTATCAAAATGAATCACCTGGTACTTATCAGGGTTAAACTCCATCTTCCCTTATTTGGCCCAGCTCTGCATCCTATCAATGTCTCTTTGCAGCCTACAACAGCCCTCTCTCTACCTCATCCACTACTCCACCAATCTTGCTGTCATCAGCAAATTTACTGACCCACCCTTCAGCCTCCTCCTCCAAGTCATTGATAAATTCACAAATAGCAGAGGACCCAGCACTGATCCCTGCGGTATACCGCTGGTAACTGGCCTCAGTCTGAAAATTTTCCATCCACCACCACCATCTGCCTTCTATGTGATAGCCAGTTACTTATCCAATTGGCCAAATTTCCCTCTATCCCACGCTCCTTACTTTCTTCATGAGCCGACCATGGGGGAACTAGACCCAACTTACCCATGTAACTGTCTAACTGCTTTTTAAAAGACAAAAATTGTACCTGCTTCTATTACTACCTCTGGCAGCTTGTTCCAGACATCACCACCCTCTGTGAAAAAATCGCCTCTCTGGACACTTCTGTATCTCTCACCTTAAACCTATGCCCTCTAGTTTTAGACTCTCCTACCTTTGGGAAAAGATATTGACTATTGAGCTGATCTGTGCCCCTCATTATTTTATAGACCTCTTTAAGATATCTCTAAGCCTTTTACGCTGTAGAGAAAAAGGGTTCCAGCTTCTCCTTATAACTCAAATCATTAATTCCCGGCAGCATTCTAGTAAATCTTTTCTGCACTCTTTCTAGTTTAATAATATTTTCTATAATAGGGTGGCCAGAACTGTACACAGTATTCCACTTTGGTAGGAAGAATGGTAGGAAGGACTATTACTTACGGGGCGAAAAACTGCAGCAGGCGACGGTGCAGAGGGACCTCGGGGTCCTTGTGCATGAGTCGCAAAAACCCAGCTTGCAGGTGCAGCAGGTGGTCAGGAAGGCAAATGGGATGCTGGCCTTCATAGCGAGGGGGATTGAATATAAAAGTAGGGAGGTCTTGCTGCAGCTGTATAGGGCATTGGTGAGGCCGCAGCTGGAGTGCTGTGTGCAGTTTTGGGCGCCGCACCTGCGCAAAGATATTTTGGCCTTGGAGGGAGTGCAGAGGAGGTTTACTAGGCTGATACCGGAGTTGAGGGGGTTGAGCTATGAGGAGAGGCTGAATAAACTGGGCTTGTACTCGTTAGAATTTAGAAGAATGAGGGGAGATCTCATTGAGACGTATAAGATGATGAATGGGATGGACAGGATAGAGGTGGAGAGACTCTTCCCGCTCAAAAAAGACAGTAGGACTAGGGGGCACAGCCTCAAGATAAAAGGGGGGCGGTTTAGAACGGAGTTGAGGAGGAACTTCTTCACTCAAAGGGTGGTGAATCTCTGGAATTCTCTGCCCGTTGAAGTGGTGGAGGCTGCCTCGCTAAATATTTTTAAGACGCGGGTTGATGGGTTTTTGATAAGAGAGGGGATTAAGGGTTATGGGGAGAAAGCGGGAAAGTGGAACTGAGCAGCGACAGATCAGCCATGATCTTATTGAATGGCGGGGCAGGCTCGAGGGGCTGGATGGCCTACTCCTGCTCCTATTTCTTTTGTTCTTATGTTATGTTCTTATGTTATTCCAAGTGTGGTCTTACCAATGTCTTGTACAACTTCAACAAGATGTCCAAACTCCTGTATTCAATGTTCTGACTAATGAAACCAAGCTTGCTGAATACCTTCTTCACCACTCTGTCCACCTGTGACTCCATTTTCAAGGAGCTATGAATGTGTACCCCCTAGATCTCTTTGTTCTGTAACTCTCCCCAATGCCCTACCATTAACTGAGTAAATCACCTTGCATTTGTCTAAATTAAACTCCATCTGCCATTTGTCAGCCCACTGGTCCAATTGATCAAGATCCCATTGCAATCGGAGATAACTTTTTTCACTGTCCGCTATGCAATCAATCTTAGTGTCATCTGCAAACTTGCTAACCATGTCTCCTATATTCTCATCTAAATCATTAGTATAAGTGATAAATAACAGTGGACCCAGCATTGATCCCTGAGGCACACCACTCGGCACAGGCCTCCAATTTGAAAAACAACCCTCCCCAACTACCCTCTGGTTTCTGTCAAGGAGCCAATTTTGTATCCATTTAGATATCTTATCTTGGATCCTATGAGTTTTAACCTTATGCAACAACCCACCATGCGGTATCTTGTCAAAGGCCTTGCTAATGTCCGTGTAGACACCTTCAACTCCACTGTCCTCATCTACCTTCTTGGCACCCCTTCAAAAAGCTCAGTCAAATTTGTAAGACATGATTTTCCACTCTCAAAGCCATGCTGACTGTCCTTAATCAGTCCTTGCATCTCTAAATGCCTGTAGATCCTATCTCTCAAAATACCTTCCAACAAATTACCCACCACTGACGTGAGACTAACTGGCCTGTAGTTCCCAAGCTTTTCCCTGCAGCCCTTTTTAAATGAAGGCACAATATTTGCCACCCTCCAATCTTCAGACACCTCATCCATGGCTATTGATGATTCAAATATTTCTGTTGGGAACTTGCAATTTCCTTCCTAGCCTTCCGCAATGTCCTGGGGTACACTTCATCAGGTACTGGGGATTTATCTACCTTGATGGGCTTTAAGGCTTTCAGCACCTCTTTCTCTGTAACATGTACACTCTTCAAGACATCACTATTTATTTCCCCCAGTTCCCTAACATCCATAAGTGTTTGAACATTCTGGGCATCAAATCATGTTCTGCCGAATGTCTCAGGTACAAAGTCAGATACGTGACCAGTGAGGGAAAACAGTGAAAATCGGGTGGGCCAGAATTGGAGGAGCACGTAGATCTCAGGATGTTGTTGGGCCGGAGGAGGCTACAGACATTGGGAGGGGTGACACCATAGAGGAATTGGAGAACGAGGATGATAGCAGCATGAACATTCCTTTACAACTTCCAGGACCACAATTTGATCAGAGCAAACCAGTGAATGGGAAATGGGACCCAGTTGTCTAGACTTGAGATTTATTGCCACATGTTTTCATATACAGTGAAAAGCATCGTTTCTTGCACATTATACAGACAAAGCATCGGGAAGGAAAGGGGAGAGTGCAGAATATAGTGTTACAGTCATAGAGAATAGAGTTTTAGAAGCATAGAACAAGAGTAAAAGATAGAATTAGAAGCTATGCTGGGCACAGCTTGCAAGAAGTTTCCATGCTCTGACATCATTTTGAAACAAGGGTGGCTTGTGAGATCAGCTGGTTTTCTGCTGATCAATGCACAGGATGCTTTTATCACCTCAGATTTCAAAGCCAGTGGTTTCTATAACGTTCTTCCGACCCAATCATTTACCTTGTATTTCAGGAGTTGCAGAAGCTGGGGCTAGGAGATGGAGTGGATCTGTATGTGTACGAGATTCCAGTAGAGTACCAGAAGGTCCTGGATATGATTCCTTCTCTCTGGAAACGTCATAATCCTCAGGTTAGGTACATTAATAATCACCTTCTCATCATTTGACCCACTGGCCTGTAGTAACCAAACAAGCTGAGGCCAGAATGGAAGTGATTGTGTAATTTTCCTATCGATTACACTTTGAGATTGCGCTACAGATGACTGGATTGATTATAGATGCATAACTTGCATTCTGTTCCTCTCCTCCTCGCACTGCAGTTTGCTAGAGGATTCACCCTGCTTTTATTGGGAGACTTTCCTGCAGTTTGGATCGTGATTTCAGTTTGCTGTAATTAAAATAGACTCTGCTGTAAGTCCCACCAAAAATCCTGCCCCACCTTAAAATCATTCTTTCTCGTTATATTGTCCTGATTCTCCACCTCCAGTTTGGCTTTGAAGTTTTGTTTGGTTTTAGGACTTCTGAACTCCACCATTCTGATTGGCCTGTGCAGTTTCAACATGAGGATGGACAAATGTCTGCATCTGATTGGTCCCTGGTATCATCTGATTGGAAGTTTAGAAACTTATGACAATGTGATTGGCTATCATTAGTTCTTTCCTGCTCTTATTTTCTCTATCCTAGACAACTAGCCTTCTCTGATTTTTGTATGTTTCAGTAAGTACAGTGAAATAATTAATTTATAATTCATAATGATGAAGCTAACCTCATTTTCAACAGTTACTCATCAGGTGCACAGATCTAATTGGTCCGTGCAGCTTTTAATCAGGATCACTTTTCCATCATAGAGCCATAGAGGTTTACAGCATGGAAACAGGCCCTTCGGCCCAACTAGTGTCACCCTTTTTTTAAACCCCTAAGCTAGTCCCAATTGCCTGCATTTGGCCCATATCCCACTATACCCATCTTACCCATATAACTATTTAAATGCTTTTTAAAAAACAAAATTGTACCTGCCTCTACTACTACCTCTGGCAGCTTATTCCAGACACTCACCACCCTCTGTGTGGAAAAAATTGCCCCTCTGCACACTTTTGTATCTCTCCCCTCTCACCTTAAACCTATGCCCACTAGTTCTAGAGTCCCCCACCTTTGGGGACAGATATTGACTATCTAGCTGATCTATGCCCCTCGTTACTTTATAGACCTCTAAAAGGTCACCCTCAGCCTTCTATGCTCCAGAGAAAAAAGCCCCAGTCTATCCAGCCTCTCCTTATAACTCAAACCATTAAGCCTCGGTAGCATCCTAGTAAATCTCTTCTGCACTCTTTCTACTTTAGTAATATCCTTTGTATAATAGGGTGACCAGAATTGTACACAGTATTCCAAGCGTGGCCTTACCAATGTCTTGTACAACTTCAACAAGACATCCCAACTCCTGTATTCAATGTTCTGACCAATGAAACTAAACATGATCTCTTTGTCCTGTAACTCTCCCAACATTAACTGAGTAAGTCCTGCCTTGGTTCAATCTATCAAAATGCATCAGCTCACATTTATCTAAATTAAACTCCATCTGCCGTTCGTCAGCCCATTGGCCCAATTGATCAAGATCCCGTCCATTGTTTTGTTACTGTTTCCAAGTCTGTACTTTCCGATCAAACCTCTGATTCAGAATCTGAATCCCAGGAATTAAACCCCTGAATTTCTGTGTAGCCCAGACTCCCAGTACCTCCCTGAGGCCTTGACCCTCATACTGCCCTTGTACAAAGGTAACAGTGATGTGGGCCCCAATTCCCTTTCACCACAAGCAAGGAGCAAAGGTGAGAATGAGACATATGGAAGAGTGGAGTTATGTAAGAGGGGGGTAAAAATACCGTGACGCTGTCCCATCAGATATGCTCAGGGCAGGTACGATAGAGCTTGATGTACAGTGGGAAGCTCCCTTTGCGCTACCCTGATAGGGAGGAGTGTGATGGGGATGAGTGTTGGGAAAGAGTTGGGATAGAATGGGGTGAAAAGGTGAGGGAGGATAGGGAGGTGGTGGTTTCAGTTGATATATGGGCCAGGATAAATTGATCTTGTGGCCCTTTCATGCCTGTTGGCTTCTTATCAATGTTTGTAATTTTTTTTCAGTTGTTCATCCATGTTGGAGTTTCAGGAATGGCCACCACTGTGACACTGGAAAAATATGGGCACAACCAGGGTTACAAAGGACTGGATAATCGATGCTACTGCCCGAACAATCACTGCTGCGTCCAGGGAGGACCCGACTGCCTTGAGTCCATTATTGACATGGATGTTGTGTGTAATAAAATCACTGACCCACAACTGGACGTGGTCATCTCTGTCTCAAAGGACGCAGGAAGGTGAGGAAGCCACAGCATGGCAATAGTGGGGGATTTCCTGAAGATGGTTGTTAGCAACTTGTCCTACCTGGTTTCCCGGATAGAAACACAGAAATAAGAAACAGAAATAGGGTGAATTAGGAATTGGGTTCAGGAAGCAAAATAGAGAGGGAACTAAGGAACACAGTATTGAAAAGCAGGATACAAAGTTTATTTATTCGTTATTAGTCACAAATAAGGCTTACATTGACACTGCAATGAAGTTATTATGAAATTTCCTTAATCGCCAGGCTCCCATGCCTGTTGGGTCACTATACTTAACCAGCACATCTTTCAGACTGGGAGGAAACCTGCGCAGGAGAATGTGCAAACTCCACACACACTGACCCAAGGCTGGGAATTGAACCCAAGTCCCTGGCACTGTGAGGCAGCAGTGCTAACCACTGTGCCACCATGCTGCCCCTGCAGTTACGCAGAAGAGTTTATGGAACGGGTGGATGGATTGAAGTGACCTTTTGCCTCCTGTGCTTAAATTATAGGAAATGATCACAGGCTTTTGAAGAGTTGAGTTTGAAGGTGGTTTTTGAGCATTTTGAAAGCGTAACGCAGGGTGCTGGGGGGATGGTTAGAATTTGTGGAGAGAGTTTGAGTGCAGGGCAGTGAGGCCAAATTTTAATTGACTGGAAAACCATCCACTTAGGTAAAATTGGGCCCATGATGTCTGAATGTGATGACAAAACAGCGAACCAGAATTTAGAGTCCGTATTCAAAGTCTGATGTAAAGGCAAAACACTGCGGATGCCGGAATCTGCTTGGCTTTGACAAAGGGTCATCCAGACAGGAAGCATTGGCTCTATTCTCACCACAGATGTTGTCAGACCTGCTGAGATTTTCCAGCATATTCTGTTTTTGTTTCAGGGACTTGAGGGTGCATTTGGGAGGATTGGAAAGCGTTAGGAAACACCTGTGAGTTTTGGTTGACCTGACGCTTATTGTTGAGAGACAGACCAACCATGATCCAATTCAATGGCAGTAGGAACAACAGCTGAATGGCCTCCTTTTTGTCCTAAGTTTCTAACCAATATGGAATGGCAATCAAAACCAACATAAAGTTGAACTGCAATAGTCAAAAAAAAATACAAATCGAAGGGAGTCATGATGGCACAAAATACTCTGGCTGCACTTTGAGCTCTGTTACTCACTCTGGTCTCAACAATGAAGTGGTTTAAGAAATGAGAGGAGTCGGTGCAAAACCCATTCTCTGATGCTGGAGATTGGAGTTATGACCTGGAGATTAAATTGGGATTTATTATTCATTCATGGGACATGGACATTGCTGGCTGGCCAGCATTTGTTGCCCATCCCTAGATGCCCGAGGACAGTTGCAGCAACCACATGCTGTGTCTCTGGAGTCACATGTAGGCCAGATCAGGTAAGGATGGCAGAGTTCCTTCCCTAAAGGACATTAGTAAACCAGATGAGTTTTTCCGACAATCGACAATGGTTTCATGGCTTCGTGACTTTTAATTCCAGATTTTTTTTTTACTGATTTCAAATTCATCTGCTGTGGCAGGATTTGAACTCAGATCCCCAGAACGTTGGCTGAATTTCTGGATTCATAGTCTCCTGATGCCGCTTGGGCATCACCTCCCCTACATTTCGGCCATATAAGATTGCCTGAGTGATTGTACATCATTGTTCTGATGTATATAATTGGAGAAGATTAATGCACAGAATTGCTTCATGTTAAATTACATGTGGAGCCAAGAGGGTTCTCCCTGGTTAAATGCAGGTTTAAGATGGTTTTCCTTCACAATGCTGTCAAGTACTCAACATGCGAAAGGGTCTCCCTGTCTTTAGCGAAGGTAATAATCCTATTGCCATTTGTGTAATCCTTTACGAATCACTTAGACACTGGGATGTGGAGAGGGAATCTTGAGAACTTGCCTTCATCAGCTGTAATTGTCTTGCAATGTAAGAGTTCAACGTTGCTGTCTTTTAATGGGCAGTGGAGCTTTACAGCAATCTTGTCAAGAGGCACTTATCCCTTTGAAAAGAGCCGAAAGAAATCACATTTTAATAGTATCCCAATAGCGGGACTCAAGATCATGAAGGTTTCGGGTAAAGTTTGTTTTATTATTTCATGGGACGTGGGTGTCGCTGGCAAGGTCACCACCTGTTGACCATCCCTGACTGTCCTTGATTGGAGTGGCTTGCTGCACCACTTCAGATGGCAGTTAAGAGTCACCCACATTGCTGTAGCTTTGGAGTAGCATGTAGACCGGAGCAGGCCAGTTCTTAAAGTTCAAATTTCTCTCCCCAGACCAGATAAGAGTGGCAGATTTCCTTTTCTTAAAATACATTCCTGAACCAAATGGATTTTTCATGACAATTGGTAGTGGTTTCACGGTCACTATTACTGAGACTAGCTCTTAATTCCACATTTTATTAATTGAATTTAGATTCCGCCAACTACTGTTGTTGGATGTGGACCCCAGAGCATTAGCTTGAGCCTTGGGATTTCTACAGGAAGTGTTAGGACAGTCCTGACAGTATCTGTGGAGAAAGAATAAAACCAACGTTTTGAATCAGGAAGGGAAATGGGATTGATGAGATAGCTTGACAAAAGAGCCAGTGTTGACACAGTGGGCCAAAGGGCCTCCTACACTGAATAATTTGTGGATAAATTTTGCCCTCTCTCTCTCCATCCAGATACCTCTGTGATTTTACGTACTATACCTCTCTCCACCTGAGCCATGGAAGATCAGCCTTCATTCACGTTCCTCCTCTGGGGAAGCCGTACACTGCCGAACAGCTAGGACGGGCTCTCCAAACCATTATTGGAGCAATGCTGGGCATGTTGGAACATAGCAATGCCAAGATGAACTGCCAGATGAGGCATTGAGCTCTCTGGATTGGGCACTAGGGTGAGAAGATCTGACATCAGTGATTTTCTTCTTTCTAAACTGTTGTGGGGTGCAACCCTGATCGTAGCTGCCATTGTAAAATTCACCTGTTCCGGTGTGGGAGGGGCAATTGAGTGGGACCGGAACCTGTATCTTGGTAACTGAATTGAATTTCCTTGGAGCAAGTGCGTGCACCATATTGGATCCCCAAGATGCTGAGAGAGTGCAAATTCCAGAGCTCCACCCCCTGGGCTGGTATAATGCGTGCACGTACACACTGTGATACATTTAATTCTGTGTCCGTCCAACTTTTATAATATGTTTTCTGATTGAGGCTTTTCTGGTTAAATTGTTTTAATCTGAGCCTGGTATTGTGACTGTATTTTGATCTTTTTAGATTCTTTGCTAAACCTGTCACTTTTGTTTTCTTGAAGTCTGTCTCATTCACTCTGTTCATGGACTGTGCAGTTCTGTCACTTGCACACACTATATTTCACCTGTGCTTTTTAATCTCATTGATGCTGGCCCTGTTACATCTCACTGTTCCTCAATTTTTCTTGTATACTCTTGATTGTCTCTCGTTTCTTTGCTGTCTTCTCTCTTGTGTCTGTTCTGTTTTCTCTTTTAAAGTTCTGTTTCAGAAAGACGATGTTTAGGTATGCGTGGAGGAAAAAGACAGATGGTCACAGAAACTGAACTTTGATCACTCTGCTAAACTTCACCCCAGAGGCTAAAGAGCCGCAGCCCCTGAGGCTGGTTGCACTTAGGCACTTAGATATTTTCATTACTCAAAGAGAACACATGCTCACAGCATACGTATGCAATGTTTGCTTTGTACTTCAGTCAGTTTTGACTAGATTTTGTATCCCTTTAATAAAGTTTGGGTTAAACTAACCAGAGCTTAGATGGTTTTAACTAGGTTAAAAGAATACAGGAAATATTAGTTAATAGAAATGTTTTTAGCTGTTTTGAGACCTTTGTTGTTTTGATGGCTGTGAGTTTTAAGCCTGATGTCAAACTCCTAAACCCTCGCTCCCTCCCTCCCTAATACAGTCCTGCGTCCCCTCTCCTGGGTCTCCGCAGGTGTCCATGTCAATGGTGCGTGATTATGGGGCTTCACTCCCGCTGTGCCCTATTTTGGTAGCCTCCTCGGTGGGAACAGCTCTCTGACGATTCCAGGGGAAATTTGACAATTGGCCATCTGTTTGATTGAGAATGGGATCTCCTCATAAGGGGGCTTGCGCTGCAGGCCCATTCCCCAAGGAACTGCAGCACTCTTGTGAGCTGCCCCTTCTGACCTTGAAGTGGTGGCACAGTGATTAGCACTGGAGTAATGAGGAGTTGGTTGCAACACAATAATGGAGGCATGAGCATGCACAGGACAGAGGAGGTATTTGGAGCTACGGACTAAATGAAGGTCCATGGATGCACTGCCCACAGTGACATTGATAAAATAGGCAAAAAGTGGTAAGAGTGAGTGAGCTTTGTAGGTTATGTCAGAATTGAGACAGAGATCAACCAGTGGGTGAGGAAAGGTGTCCTGGTCTTGATGCCAGGGTCTAGATATTGCAGGGACATTCAAGTCTTGAGGGGTGACTTGAACATTATAGAGGCATGGACATTGTGAGAAAAGGTGAGTCCATCTGTTGGATGAGGCCTAGAAGTGTTGCTTACCTCCCACCTGTTAGCACTCAGTCAGGGTGAAGCTTGTCATGTGAAAGTCTGGCCTATAGGAGAGAAAGAAGTAAGTTGATGGAAGGGTAGAGCAGGTAGAATTGACCTTGATTAAATTGGTTTTTAGTGTTTGGCTAGTATTTCCTTTTGGACGAACCAAACTGATCCAAACAGATGAATGAGTCTTTGCAAATGTTGAATCTTGATCTGAACGTGTTTGTTGAGATGGGCGAAGCTTGCGCTGATCCTGTATAGAAACTGTCACTAACCTCGGCAACATTACCTTTCAGTTTGATGACAAATCAGCTGCCTTAAATAAGTAACATCCCTCTATCTATACAAATGATTAGAGGATTGGGCAGTGCAGTGGGCTTGACATTGTACTTTCCACACTGGACAAATCCAATTTTAAAAAAAAGAAACTCATTCTCTGCATGTAAGGATTGGGTATCTATGGCAGTCTTAGTCCAGTACCTGTGGTTCTTGGAGAGATGAAACTGTCATAGCTTGACTGTAATGTGGCAATCTCTAGTCGTACATTGGTGCAGGAAGTAAGAATGTCACACTGGTACAGGGCAATGGGATGTTTACTCTGGGCCAGTGTTTCTGTGGAGTGGTGATCTCACCTCGGTTGCCACTCTGCTTCAGGTAGGGGAACTACACATTTCTCGTTCGATGTACCGACCTGGGTCTGGTGAGAAATATGCAGGACAGCAGCCCCACATTGCTTGCTGAGAGGAACATCTTTTTCCAGCTACTGGAAACCAAGAAAGTCTGAAAGCCCTAACCTCTTTGAGAAGTCGGGAAGAAGCTAAGCGGGAGAGGGGACAGGGCGGGTGGGGTGAGGAGGGGGCAGGTATAGCACCATAGTTACCCAGATGTTAGAAGTGGTTTTAATCCTTTTAACTTTTCCTGGGTAAATGTTCTGCTAAGAGAGTCAGAACCATCCAATGCCTCTAATACAGATTGGAGTATCAGATGTTTCGAGTTACGGGATAATTGCCTGTCTGAAGTTTAAACTTCCTGGTCAATTGCTGTGCAGTCCTTGTCTGGGCATTTCTGGGAAGCCTCCAATACATCATTTGGGGAACCTCCAGAGTACATGTTCCTGGAAAATAAAGTTCTGGGCCGTCTAACCCTCTGCCTCTGTTCTGGGAGTGTTTGATGGGGACAGTGTAGAGGGATCTTTCCTCTGTATCAAACCCCGTGTTGTACCTGTCCTGGGAATGTTTGATGGGAGTGTAGAGGGAGCTTTGCTCCGTATCTAACCCCTTGCTGAATTTCCAAATTGGCAATGTGTTGTCTGGCAATATCCCCCCCCCCCCCCCACCCCCTGTTTTGAGTTCACTTGGGTGAATGTGGAGAGTGAATAAAGGTAATATTATCTAAGCTATCCAGGAGGCACACAGAGAATGCTGGAAAATCTCAGCAGATCTGACAGCATCTGCTTGAGCCTGTTCAAAAGGTTTTTCTTCATTTGGGAAAGAGGTAGAAATCCTGCCTGGAGAACCTGCAGCAGCAGAACTTTAACATTTGATTGTTGATGTCTGACTTGCTGGGATCAGAAATCAATTTTATATATTTTGGTAATGTATGCTTCAGTCTTGTTTTGTGCTACTGTCTGGTTTAGTAATAGGTTCACCTATAGTTAATGAGTGAAATTGTTACCCAGACTAAGTCATTGTGATGTGATGGTTTTCAGATATTTATCACCAGATTACTAGGTAATGAATATGGGGTGTGTTTAGATTGAAGACTAACCCTTTGGCTGCTTCAGAGATGGGCACTGAGAAACTCAGAGCACAGGAAGTGCAGGAGAGTTGAAGCACTTTTAAAATTATTGATGAAAGTTTTGTTGGGAGCAGCTGTTTTCTGCAGGAATCAGTGATGAGGGATAGTCAACTTAAAATTGTGATGGAGAATGAGTGGACGGGAATGGAACACTTCCTCTACAGAGAGGGACAGAATGTTTTACCGCAGGGAATCATTGGGACAGGTGAGATAAAACCCAGATAAATGATTGAAATGGGGGTGGAGGCAGAATGGTGCAAGAGCAGATCTTCAGATTTTAGTTTTGGACTGTTCTAGCATTATTGCAATGGGCTGAATGGACTGTAAACTGCTGTGCTATGTGTAGCAACATCTAGTGAGCATTTGTGAAGACTTCCTCTGACAATTCTGGCAAAATTGTGAGAGCATTCCATTCAAAGGTGTGGAGACTTTTGTGGATTAGTTTGGCATATTGGCAGTCTTGCCTCCTGAGGCAGGCTTTGTGTGTGTGTGTATGTCCTGATCCAGGGGCTCGCAGTCCAAGCTGGCGCTTTTAATGCGATGCCAGGGGCATGCTGCATTGGTAAAGGTCCCACCATCAGCTCTGATCCCGTGGCGCAATGTGAAGCAGTTCCTGGGACCTTGCTGGACACAGAATAGCTGCTGTGATTGTGTTTCAAAACATTTTCTCAGAAATAAAATGTATTTTCGGGAATAGTGAACTGCATAAGTTATAAGCTTGAGTGTTGCCGTGTGTAGCGTTGACAGGAATTCCCTGTGCAAAGTCTAAATTGCAACATCACCATTAGTCTAGAAAACAAACTGATCCCAAGAGGATCTGGAAATGGTCTGTCTGTCACTCTGTAATCCAATTCTCCAACTTGGGACTTCTGTGATTCCTAATAAAATGTGTATTCTGAAAATGTTGGGGACTATCTTCTTTTACCCGAGGGTTGTGGGGGGGGTGGAGGAAGGAGAAGAGGAAGTAGTTTTGAGGAAAACACTGATAAAAATACTAATGTGTTAGTTTGAGAGAGAAATGTGAAGACTGTTCAGAAAATAAAAATCAATTTTTGAATACAACTAATCAAACATTTGTAAGTCTTTTATTTTCATTAGCTTGTGAATCTTCCTGGTGCTGATGTTCATGTTGCGTTGGATTGCACACTGTTTCATAATGGTTTGCATCACTCTGCACAACATTATTCTGCTGTTAAGGTGCAGCTGGAGTGAGCTTTGCCCGCCCTTTTGAGAGATAAGAACATAACAAGAAATAGGAGCAGGAGTAGGCCATCCAGCCCTTCGAGCCTGCCCTGCCATTCAACAAGATCATGGCTGATCTGAAGTGGATCAGTTCCACTTTCCCGCTTTCTCCCCATAACCCTTAATTCCCTTGTCTATCAGAAATCTATCTACCCGTGTCTTAAATATATTCAGCGAGGTAGCCTCCACCACTTCAATGGGCAGTGAATTCCAGAGACTCACCACCCTTTGAGTGAAGAAGTTCCTCCTCAACTTTGATCTAAACTGCTCCCCCCCGCTTATTTTGAGGCTGTGCCCTCTAGTTCTGCTATCCTTTCTAAGCGAGATTAAAATCTAAATATGATTTAGCTGCAGCCATTAGGCAGCGCTCAACAGAGTCAGTGTTGAGGGTTGAAGCCCAATTCTGGTCACTCCAGGGTGTCAATGGTGAAGGAGGGCTTTCCTATCAGCTGCATCCTTTGGATGAGAATTTGATTCAAAGCCTTGCCTGCCATCCCCCACCACTTGAAAGGTGCTGTCAAGTGGGCCTTGGTGAGTTACTGCAGTGAATCGTATGGATGGTACACACTGCTGCCACTGTGGGGTGTTGGTGAGAAAGATGTTGCACTATCTTTGAAGAAAAGGCAATGTTTGGAAGGGAAGCTGTTCAGCCAGCAGACACTAGATGGTGCTAGAGCCTTCACTGGAAACATTGACTTGTCTTCGCCAGATATTCTGATTAGAGTCCAGCATTTCTATCATTACCTCTGATCTCCAGCACACACATGACATAGCCAAATAGTGACCTGCATTTATTTAGTACTTTTAATGTAGAGAAACATTCCAATGCTTCAGTGACAAAACATTTGACACCACACACACACACACATGTGTGCATGTTCTTGGACTCAAAGCATTAACTCTATTTTTCTCTCCACAGATGCTGCCAGATGTGCTGAGATTATCCAGCACTTTTGTGTTTTTACGTGAAAAGGTATTTGATTGGGTGTCCAAAATCTTAAATCAGAGGTGGGTTTTAAGAGTGTCTGAAAGATTGGGAGAAGAGAGAGGGGTTTAGGGAGGAAATTCCAGAATTGAGGATCCCAATAAATAAAGAGATAGCTGCTAATGAAAATTGGGGATGTGCAACAGGCCCAAATTTGGTTGGAGCAGAGATTAGGAAGGGTTTGATCTGGAGGAGATTACAGAGAGCAGGTGGGGTGGTGGTGAGGGGGGGAATTGTCTGGTGAAGATTACAGAGAGCGGGGAGGGGGGGGAAGCCGCAAAGACATTTAGAATTGTAGAGGTTTACAGCATATAAATAGGCCCTTTGGCCAAACTTGTCCATGACGTTATTTTTAACTCTTAAACTAATCCCAATTGCCCGCATTTGACCCATATCCCTCTACACCCATCTTACTCATGCAACTACCTAAATGCTTTTTAAAAGACAAAATTGTACTACCCCCCCCCCCCCCCCCCGCCCCCCTCCGCCAAACACTACCTCCAGCAGCTTGTTCCAGGCACTCTCCACCCGCTGTGTATAAAAATTGCTCCTCTGCACACTTTTGTATCTCTCACCTTAAACCTATACCCTCTAGTTTTAGACTCTCCTACCTTTGGAAAAAGATATTGACTATCTAGATGATCTATGCCCCTCATTATTTTATAGACCTCTATAAGATCACTCCTCAGCCTCCTACGCTCCAGAGGAAAAAGTCCCAGCCTTTCCAGCCTCTCCTTATAACTCAAGCCATCAGGTCCTGGTAGCATCCAAATAAATCTTTTCTGCACTCTTTCTAGTTTAACAATATCCTTTCTATAATAGTGTGACCAGAACTGTACACAGTATTCCAAGTGTGGCCTTACCAATGTCTTGTACAACTTCAAAAGATTTCCCAACTCCTGTATTCAATATTCTGACCAATGAAACCAAGCATACTGAATGCCTTCTTCACCACTCTTCACCTGTGACTTCACTTTCAAGGAGTTACGAACCTATACCCCGCAATCTCTTTGTTCTATAACTCTCCCCAACGTCCTACCATTAACTGAGTAGTTTTGCCCTGGTTCAATCTATCAAAATGCATCACCTCGCATTTATCTAAATTAAACTCCATCTGCCATTTGTCAGCCCACTGGCCCAATTGACCCTATTGCAATTAGAGATAACTTTCTTCACTGTTCACTTCACCACCAAGCTTGGTGTCATCCTCAAACTTACTAACCATGCCTCCTATATTCTCATCCAAATCATTAATATAAATGACAACTAACAGTGGACCCAGCACTGATCCCTGAGGCACACCACTGGTCACAGGCCTCCAGCTTGAAAAACAAACCTCTGCAACCACTCTCTGGCATCTGTCAAGAAGCCAATTTTGTATCCATTTAGATACCTCACCTTAGATCCCGTGAGATTTAACCTTGTGCAACAACCTTCCACGCAGTACCTTGTCAAAGGCCTTGCTAAAGTCTGCGTAGACAACATCAACTGCACTGCCCTCATCTACCACCTTCTTACCCCTTCAAAAAACTCAAATCAAATTTGAGAGACATAATTTTCCACTCTCAAAGCCATGCTGACTGTCCCTAATCAGTCCTTGTATCTCTAAATGCCTGTGAAAAATTTGAAAAGTTCCTGCGTCTGAAAACACACCAAGGATCCTTACAACAGACTGTCCTTTTCTGTAACATTCTGGAGACCAAAGTAGTGAATGAAGACATTTCGTCAGAACCTTTGCCCCCTGAGCACAGTAGTGCTGGTGTATCTACAACACTGATGTCGAACCCACTGACTACACGTAAATATCTAATTTTTTGTAAAATGCTTTGGGGCACGCTGAACTCATCACAGGTACTATATCAATGCAAGTTCATTCTTTCTTGTTCACTGGTGTTCAGGCTGGGGTTTGCCAGAACCACCTACCTGCAGATTTCATCAGGGAGATTAGTAGAAGTGAATGTCAGTGGAAGGAATCTAGAGCAGAAGGTTTTCGAGCCAGTGTACTAACTGTGCGAACCTGAACAACAGCTTGGGAGGACTGAGAGGAAGCAGTGGGTTTGGAACAAATAAAGAGCTGTCAACAACAGTTGTCACCTAATGTTAACTGTGTTCCAATGGGCAGGATGGTGGCACAGTGGTTAGCATTGCTGTCTTGAAGCACCAGGGACCTGGGTTCGATTCTCGGCTTGGGTCGCTGTCTGTGTGAAGTCTGAACATTCTCCCTGTGTTTGCGTGGGTTTCCTCCTGCAGTCTGAAAGATGTGCTGGTTAGGTACATTGGCCATGCTAAGTTCTCACTCGGTGTACCCGAACAGGCACCAGAGTGTGGCAACAAGGGGAATTTCAGAGTCACTTCATTGCATTGTTAATGTAAGCCTACTTGTGATTAATAAATTAAAAACTTTAAACATTTGACCTGAGGTGTTGCAGCTGTTTTTCTTCACCTGTGTGTATTTGTTGTGAATTGAGAGATCTGGGGTTGGGGGGGGTGTGTGGGGTGTGAAATCTGCCAGTTTTTCTTTCTAAAGCAAATTCTTGAGATGTTTTTAGGTAAAAAAAAATCTGAGTGAAATGAAAATAGCAGCAAGTCAGCAGCACTGTGGGAGAGAGAAATGAATGTTAACACTTTGGGTCAGGCGATCCTTCATTAGTTGTGGAAAAAGGTTGGAGTGAAAGAGTTTATAAGCTGGCAGGAGAAGTAGGGATGGGGGAAAGGAGGGCAGAGAGTTCAATAACACAAGAGATCAACGTACAGCAGGCAAAGCAAGTGGTGATAGATGCAGTAAAGTGGTCAATGGGATGTCTCTGTTTCTGAAGACTCATCATCGATGCAGCATTCACTTCACAAGCTGATTACTGCCACCTCCTAAAAACACCCCAGCCACCCTGAATAAGGTTGCCAACACTGACCACGTATTTTCCAAGAGATTTCAGCATTTGCTGTCCTACCTTATTGGTCATTTAGTATGTTTACCCTGGCAGTGTCCCACCCCCACACGTGCAATTCACCCCCCCCCCGCCCAAAATTGTCCATCCTCAATGTCCCACTTCCCACCATCGGAGAGAGTGACTGTTTTATCCAATTGGGTAATTCTTGACCTTTAAGCAAGTGACCATTTATTCCCATGTCTAATATTTCTGCAACCAGATGAATTAGTGTTCAAAGAAAGAGAATGAAGTATAACTTTGACTGTGAGCAGGACTCTGATCAGTGCCCCAAAGGCTAATCTTTAATTCCTGGTGACTTCCTGGCAATCCTGGAGGGTTGGCAACCAAAGTAGCGATGGAAGACATTTCATTAGAACCTTTGCCCTTTGAGCAAGGCAGTGCTGGTGTAGCTACAACACTGACATCGACCCCAATAACAACACTGACTACATGTCAAATATCTAATTGTCTGTAAAATACATTGGGACAGGCTGAACTCATCACAGGTGCTATATCAATGCAAGTTCATTCTTTCTTGGTCACTGATGTTCAGGCTGAGATTTGCCAGAACCACCTACCTGCAGATTTCATCAGAATGTTAGAAGCAAATGAAAGAGGAAGGAAAGGGAGATAAAGAAAGGTTTCGAGCCAGTGTGCTAACTGTGAACCTGAACAATAGTTTGTGATATTGGTTGAGGGATAAATATTAGCACAACTCTGGGGAAAGTTTGCCTGTCCTGCTCACATATACTGGTCATGGGAACTCCCACATCCATAGGAGACAGCCTCTGCTTAATACTCATGGAAGGAGCACTCACTCAGACCTGACCCTCTGACAGTGCAGCACACCCTCAGCACCGACCCTCCGACGGTGCGGCACTCCCTCAGCACCGACCCTCCGACAGCGCGGCACTCCCTCAGCACCGACCCTCCGACAGCGCGGCACTCCCTCAGCACCGACCCTCCGACAGCGCGGCACTCCCTCAGCACCGACCCTCCGACAGCGCGGCACTCCCTCAGCACCGACCCTCCGACAGCGCGGCACTCCCTCAGCACCGACCCTCCGACAGCGCGGCACTCCCTCAGCACCGACCCTCCGACAGCGCGGCACTCCCTCAGCACCGACCCTCCGACAGCGCGGCACTCCAATGCAGTGACACTAGGAGTCATAGTTTAATTTACTTGATCAGTTCTCTCGAAGGGAACTTAAATCTAGAACTTTCTGACTGAATACCCATCTCTGAGCCTCCAGAACCTCAACCAAACTCAGGGAAAGTGAAGGGAGCTGGAAATCTCAACAAGTGATGATCAGTAGATAATATTCTGTCCGTGGTTTCAGATAACAAGAACAAATACAACATGGAGAAAGACGGTTACCAATAAGAAAGAGACTTTTTATTCCAAAATGTAATACATACAAAATACTTGACTACATTGTGGTTCTCCAGTTCACTTTTTGAATATGTGAGACAAACTATTTCTACAAACAATGCATTTTTCTTGCATGGTGAGGCCTCTGATGGCAGTGTGACATTGAAACCATTCTGCCAGCAGAGAACCAAAGCTTCCTGTGAGTTGCTAACTTTGGATGCAGCTATTCCTGGAGATTTCATTCAGTGGCCTCCAAGTGGTCACGCCTCCCTTTTAGCTTCTCCCCACAACTCCAATATTTTTGTAACTAACTGACAAACTGAAGTGTTCAATAAGAGCATGTTAGCTCTTTTTAATGCCTGTATGATTTTCCCACCCAATGTTTAACTTGCTACAATGTGCAAGGATTTCATTCCTGGAGACTCCAGGATAATCCCGGAGGGTGGGCAGCCCTGGCTCCCTGGTATTGGATGTTATTCTTTAATTACGTTGGAGTCCGTGTAAACAAATATTGGCAATGTCGCTGAAAGATTAAATGGCTAAATTTGCAAAACATGGGCATGCTTTGGAGAATCTTTGATATCAATCCCAACTCCATCCCTGAAACCCCGGGATTTCCTCAAATCCGGGATTCCATTAAACCCCAGGATTCCCTCAAACCCAGGGATTGGGATAGAGCAATCGAAGAGTTCCGTGAGTGTTTCTGACAAGGAGCAGGTGCCGATTGGGCTCCAGCTCCGGGGGCTCAGGCACAGCATCTGAACAGTTTGCTGTCTCAACACACAAGGCTTTCATTGGAATTTCCAGGGATTGTTAAGGGGAAGGCTGTGAAAGTTCAAATTCCAGAATTGCCAATACTAAATTCAAAATAACCTGGTCATAGCAGCTGTGAACGGTAATTAAAACACTGACATTCAAAGCAGAGGTTTTATCTCTGGTGTACGTCACTCTGCAATGAAAGGGCAAAATTAACCATGGTATCTGAGAGACACCGGGTTACAGTGAGAGACACCGGGTTACAGTGAGTCACTGGGATACAGTGAGAGACACTGGGTTACAGTAGAGACACTGGATTACAGTGAGAAACACCGGGTTACAGTGAGAGACACTGGGAGACAGTGAGAGTCACTGGGATACAGTGAGTCACTGGGAGACAGTGAGAGACACTGGGATAAAGTGAGAGACACTGGGATACAGTGAGAGACACTAGGAGACAGTGAGAGACACTGGATTACAGTGAGAGACACTGGTAGACAGTGAGAGACACTGGCATACAGTGAGAGACACTGAGACAGTGAGAGACACTGGGAGACAGTGAGAGACACTGGGATACAGTGAGAGACACTAGGAGACAGTGAGAGACACTGGATTACAGTGAGAGACACTGGTAGACAGTGAGAGACACTGGCATACAGTGAGAGACACTGAGACAGTGAGAGACACTGGGAGACAGTGAGAGACACTGGGATACAGTGAGAATCACTGGGAGACACTGGGATACAGTGAGAGACGCTGGGATACAGTGAGAGACGCTGGGATACAGTGAGAGTCGCTGGGAGACAGTGAGAGTCACTGGGATACAGTGAGAATCACTGGGAGACAATGGGAGACACTGGGATACAGTGAGAGACACTGGGATACAGTGAGAGACGCTGGGATACAGTGAGAGACGCTGGGATACAGTGAGAGTCACTGGGAGACAGTGAGAGTCACTGGGAGACAGTGAGAGACACTGGGATACAGTGAGAGACACTGGATTACAGTGAGAGTCACTGGGAGACAGTGAGAGTCACTGGGATACAATGACAGTCACTGGGAGACAGTGAGAGACACTGGATTACAGTGAGAGACACTGGGTTACGGTGAGAGACACTGGGATACAGTGAGAGACACTGGATTACAGTGAGAGACACTGGGTTACGGTGAGAGACACTGGGATACAGTAAGAGACACTGGATTACAGTGAGAGACACTGGGTTACGGTGAGAGACACTGATTTTTGTATAAGATTGCAAGAACCTGATGCATATGGATTTGCCAATTGTATTGTTATTGGTTTGACATGTGTCACTCTGCACCTTCCCATGGTCAACTGCCCCTTGCTTTTTTTGCAGCGTTTGTTCAGAAATTAAAAGGAAAATACTGATTATTATGTTCGGAGTTTATTCCACATTCAACTCAGGCAGAATTACAAAATAGATTCTTTATCTCATAGAAAGCTGGTGACAGTGCAGCTGGTTTTTGGGTCTTGTAATCCGATCCTTGTATCGATCCTAAAAGAAAATCAGAGTACATTTAAGTCATAGGATCATACAGAAAGAGGCCATTCAGCCCTTAATATCTGTTCTGGCCCTTTGTAAGAGCTATCCAATTCATCCCACTGACCCCCGCTCTTCCCCCATTGTCCTGATTTTTCTTTTCCTTTTCACCTCTTTGCCAAGTTTCCTGTCGAGCATTGTAATTGAATCTATTTCCACCGTCTTTCCAATCAGAGCATCCCATAATGGTAGAATAAGCAGGACGAATGAAAGCAAACTTCTCACGCTTTTTCCCTTTCAGGGGAGTGGTGGAAGGATTCACGTGCTGATTACCAGCCTGGTGAATGAGGACATGTAGGCCCCTTTCATGGCCAACATGAACCTGGACCTTCTAGTTTGGAGTCAGGGCCACTACCACTGTACCATCATAGCACAGACTGAACAAGTAGAACAACCTCCAAATATGATTGGGGTCTAGCATTCGGAACAGGGGCTGGCCTGCATTTGATGACTCAAGGTTTCTTTATCCAGTAAACCCATCTAATCTACCCATGACCAAAGCAGACCACACGAGGGGCTCACTCTTCATGGGTTTGTGTGTTAGCCAGCGTGGTCAGAATGATATTAACCCTACAAAACTAATCTGCTCGGAAAGAGTTAAAGGACAGGTTGCATAGGCTTTAAGAAAGCTCTGAAAAGGTCATACACACGAGAAACATTAACTGTTTCTCTCTCTCCACAGATGCTCCCAGACCTGCTGAGTTTATCCAGCATTTTCTGTTTCATTTCAGATCTCTAGCATCTGCAGTATTTTTTAAAAAACAGTTTATTAGTTTCACAAGTAAGGCTTACATTAGTGAAGTTACTGTGAAACCTCCTACACTCCTGTTCAGGTTAATGCCTAACCCACTTTGCTTTTAAAAATCCATAGCATCCCGACAGTGCAGAAAAAGGTCATTTGGCCCAACGAGTCTGCACTGACTCTCTGAAAGAGCATCCTAACCAGGCCCACCCCTGCTCAATCCCCTCAACCCTATGTATTTAGCACTACCAATCCACCTAACTTGCGCATCTTTGGACACTAAGGGGCAATTTAGCATGGCCAATCCACCTAACCTACGCATCCTTGGACACTAAGGGGCAATTTAGCATGGCCAATCCACCTAACCTACGCATCCTTGAACACTAAGGGGCAATTTAGCATGGCCAATCCACCTAGCCTATGCATCCTTGGACACTAAGGGGCAATTTAGCATGGCCAATCCACCTAACCTACGCATCCTTGGACACTAAGGGGCAATTTAGCATGGCCAATCCACTTAACCTATGCATCCTTGGACACTAAGGGGCAATTTAGCATGGCCAATCTACCTAACCTACGCATCCTTGGACACTAAGGGGCAATTTAGCATGGCCAATCCACCTAACCTACGCATCCTTGGACACTAAGGGGCAATTTAGCATGGCCAATCCACTTAACCTATGCATCCTTGGACACTAAGGGGCAATTTAGCATGGCCAATCCACCTAACCTACGCATCCTTGGACACTAAGGGGCAATTTAGCATGGCCAATCCACCTAACCTATGCATCCTTGGACACTAAGGGGCAATTTAGCATGGCCAATCCACCTAACCTACGCATCTTTGGACACTAAGGGGAAATCTAGCATGGCCAATCCACCTAACTTACACATCTTTGGACTGTGGGAAGAAACCGGAGCACCCACAGGGAACCTGCGCAGACAAGGGCAGAATGTGCAATTTGTGTGTGTTGCACAGCAGTAACTCAGATGGCTTCTTCAACAGCATCATCTAAACCCATGACTTCCACCATCCACAAAGAAAGGGGCAGAAAACACATGGAAACACCATGGCAGTTTCCTCTCTACATCATCGATCAGCCTAACTTGGAAATATATCGCCGTTCCTTCACTGTCGCTGGTCAAAATCCAGGCACTTATCCAAGTAAGTGGAGAGTATTCCATCACATTCCTGAATTGAGCTTTGTGGACAAGCTTTGGGATTCAGGAGGTGAATTGCTCACTGCAGAATTCCCAGCTTCTGACTGCTCGGGTGATCTATATTCAGAGTGCACAGATCCTTTAAGATCATAAAATCTCACACTATCTGAGAAGCAGAGATTAATGCAATGATACTGAGATTAATCTAAAATAATTACAGAAAATCCCTGACGTAAATCCCTGTTGAGGAAAATCAGCTGTTCATTCAGAGTCTAATTGCAGTAAACTCTGAGGTCAATCAGAGTTTAACTGCTGCATAATTAGGGAAAGTTTGCAGATCTGTAGGAATGTTTACACTTCAAGATACAGCACTGACCAGGCTTTGTCAAATCTTACATGGCAAATGGACTCTGACACTTCTGTTTATACATCTTTTTCTAAGACCATTGGTTTAGAGGCACCTCGGATGCTGGTCATGAGAAGATCTTGTACATTGATCTGTTGTGGTACTGTGCCTTTATGTACAGTAGTTGCAAAATAAAATGGGAAAACTAAAACAAAAACAAACATCAATATGGTACCCAAAGTCTGGTTGAGATGGACACTCAACATTCTCCCACTGTTATTATCTGAATGGACAACTGATAGTAGGACTTACCTCTAACCATACAGTATTTGAAGAGACATGGCAGAGAGAGCAACCAGGACAATGTAGGACACATGTGCAGTGTTCGCTTGGCCACTTGGCTGCTGGGTTCGACATGCATCTCTGCAGGAAACAAAATTATTTTCAACACGTTTGGCAAGGTGTGAGCAGATAATTTAACTCTGTTTGCGACTGTTGGAAGAAAATGAAATTCTAAATATAAAGAATCTGGAGCGAGATTAGGGGACACCCTTTCCCTTGGATGTCCATTGATTTGATCCAAAGGAATTGGCTAGATATCTGACAGGACTAGGGATTTATCCAACCAGTGGCAGCACAACGAAGTACCTCATAACAGTCCGGTCTAATTGTACACCAGGATAAAATCTCAGCACACAGGAGGCCATTCAGCCCACTGTGCCTATGCTAGCTCAGTCAGCCTGACACCCCTGCTCTTCCACATAGCTCTGCAAATATTTCCCCTTCAAATATTTATCCAACTCCCTTTTTAAAGTTACTGTTGAATCTTTCAGGAAGGCCGCTCTGTCTGTCTGTCTCTGTCTTTCTCAAAGTGTTGCTATTCCATTCAGATGATTTGTCCATTCTGCACAAACACAACTCTTTCAGTAAAGGAGTTCAATCAAAATTCTCTTTTATCTTCCCTCTTTGACATTTAAACTATTCAGTCTTATATGATCAATCGACTGTTTCAGTATTCTACCCCCTTCCACACACATTAAACCTATTCAGAATTCTGCTGTCCCTGTCCTAACTTACTCTGACTCTGGTTCAGCCGTTACCCCTGTGCTCGCTGACCTACACCACAAGACCATAAGACATAGGAGCAGGATTGGGCCATTTGGCCCATTGAGTCTGCTCCGCCATTCAATCATGGCTGATATGATTCTCATCCCCATTCTCCTGCCTTCATCCCATAATTCCGATCCCCTTACTAATCAAGAACCTATCTCTGTCTTAAAGACACTCAATAATCTGACCACCACAGCCTTCTGTGGCAAAGACTCCCACAGATTCACCACCTTCTGAAGAACTTCCTCCTCATCTCAATTTTAAAGGAGCGTCCCTTCACTCTGAGGTTGTGCTCCTGAGTTCTAGTCTCTCCTACTAGTGGAAACATCCTCTCCATGTCCACTCTATCCAGGCCTCTCAGAATTGTATAAGTTTCAATTAGATCCCCCCTCACCTTTCTAAACTCCTTCGAGTATAGACCCCAGTGCCCATCCCACCAGTGCCTTGCTTTTTAAAATTCTCATCCTTGTTTTCCAATCATTCCGACTTTGTAATCTCCTCCAGCCTCCAAGTTCTCCACACTCCTTCACTTTTTCTGGCTGTGCCAATGGCAACTGTGCTTTCAGCTTCCTGGATTTTGTTGAGACATTTGAGTATCTCCCAGAATAATCGTTCACTGTTTATCAGGACAAGTGTGTAATTAGCAAAAGTTTCTGTTATTATACTGCTAACATGTAATCCCAAGACTACCACATGCGTATCGATGATGTCTCGATGACATTACTGTTACTAGAGAGGTGGTGCTCGACAGACTGGAGGGGCTGATTGTGGACAAGTCCCCAGGACCGGATGGAATGCATCCGAGGATCCTGAAAGAAATGGCGGAGGTGATAGTGGATGCCTTGGTGGTTATTTTCCAGACGTCGCTGGATTCCGGGGAAGTGCCGGAAGATTGGAAAACGGCTAATGTTACGCCGTTGTTTAAGAAGGGTGCCAGGCAAAAGGCGGGGAATTATAGGCCTGTTAGTTTAACGTCTGTTCTAGGTAAAATGTTAGAATCCGTCATCAAGGAGGAAATAGCGAGGCATCTTGAGGGAAACTGCTTGATAGAGCAGACGCAGCACGGTTTCGTTAAAGGGAAGTCGTATCTGACAAATTTACTGGAGTTCTATGCGGATGTGTCTAGGGCGGTGGATAGAGGAGAGCCGGTGGATGTGGTCTTTCTTGATTTTCAGAAGGCGTTTGACAAGGTACCTCACAAGAGGTTATTGCAGAAGGTAAGGGGGCATGGAGTTGGGGGTAGGGTGTTAGCATGGATAGAGGACTGGTTGTCAAATAGGAGGCAGAGAGTGGGGGTCAATGGGTGCTATTCGGATTGGCGGATAGTGACTAGTGGAGTGCCCCAGGGGTCGGTGCTGGGGCCTCAGCTATTTACCATTTATATAGATGATCTGGAGGAGGGAACCGAGTGTAGGGTGTCGAAATTTGCTGATGACACCAAAATTGGTGGAAAGGCAAATTGTGCGGAGGGTGGTGAGAGTCTACAGAAGGATCTAGATAGGCTGGGCGAATGGGCCAGGAAATGGCAGATGGAATTTAATGTTGGCAAGTGCGAGGTGGTCCACTTTGGTAGGAATAATGGTAGGAAGGATTATTACTTACGTGGAGAAAAATTGCAGCAGGCGACGGTGCAGAGGGACCTCGGGGTCCTTGTGCATGAGTCGCAAAAACCCAGCTTGCAGGTGCAGCAGGTGGTCAGGAAGGCGAATGGGATGCTGGCCTTCATAGCGAGGGGGATTGAATATAAAAGTAGGGAGGTCTTGCTGTGGCTGTATAAGGCATTGGTGAGGCCGCAGCTGGAGTACTGTGTGCAGTTTTGGTCGCCGTACTTACACAAGGATATTTTGGCCTTGGAGGGAGTGCAGAGGAGGTTTACTAGGCTGATGCCGGAGTTGAGGGGGTTGAGCTATGAGGAGAGGCTGAATAAATTAGGCTTGTACTCGTTAGAGTTTAGAAGAATGAGGGGAGATCTCATTGAGACGTATAAGATGATGAATGGGATGGATAGGATAGAGGTGGAGAGACTCTTCCCGCTCAGAAAGGATAGTAGGACTAGGGGGCACAGCCTCAAGATAAAGGGGGGGCGGTTTAGAACGGAGTTGAGGAGGAACTTCTTCACTCAAAGGGTGGTGAATCTCTGGAATTCTCTGCCCGTTGAAGTGGTGGAGGCTACCTCGCTATATATTTTTAAGAAGCGGGTTGATGGGTTTTTGATAAGAGAGGGGATTAAGGGTTATGGGGAGAGGGCGGGAATGTGGAACTGAGCCAAGACAGATCAGCCATGATCTTATTGAATGGCAGGGCAGGCTTGAAGGGCTAGTTGGCCTACTCCTGCTCCTATTTCTTATGTTCTTATGTATGTTTAATTTTACCTTTTTATTAACCTGGGGGAGTTAAAACTCACTAGGATAGTTAACATTAAGAAGGAATTCGAGCATGAGAAATAGGACCCTTAAAAAAGAGGGAGTGGGTAATTTGCCTGATAAATTAAACAGAAATAACAGTGTTGCAAGCAGAGCCAGCTTTGTTCCCACAGGAATGAAGAAGCCTGAAGTGGAATGTGATAAGGGATAAGGGAAGATTGATGTCCCCATTCGAGACAGAATGGGGAGTGTCTCTGGCCTAAGCTGCTGAACCATCAAGGATACAATGCATATTTCCAGTGTGAAAGGTGTCTCTTTGCATTCCCTGCACTGATTGGAACTTCAGCAAGAGGAAAACAAGAGACGTTGCAGATTATTACATTGAAAACTGAGCAAAGACAGGCCCCCATGGAGGTACCATCTTGAAAATTGGATGATAGGGCGATGGTTGCAAGTTAATGAATGGGGATGTGGGTGGTTCTAAATGGACATTTGGGGGAAAAGACTTCAAGAGCCAATCAGAGGAAAAGCCACAGGGTGTGGGGGGAAAGGGGAGAGGACGTGTGGTTAAGACATTTCTCACTGTGACTTTCAGCCAAGTTACTCCCAAAGATACAAAAGGCCAACACACCCAGCTGTCCCATCGTATCGGGCAATGGGACCCTGTGTGAGAATCTCTCCAGCTACGTCGAGGGCATCCTGAAACCCACTGTACGAAGAACTCCCAGCTTTTGTCACAACACTACAGACTTCCTGCTGAAACGCAGCACACATGGAGCAGTTGAACCAGAAGCACTCCTTGTCACAAAAGGATGCCTCAGCTCTCTACACCAGCATCCCCCATGACGATGGCATTGCTGTAACTGCCTCAGTACTCAATGCCAACAACTGCCAGTCTCCAGATGCAATTTCATAACTCACCAACTTCATCCTGGTCTACAATGTCTTCAACTTCAACATGAAGTGGAGATGCCAGCGTTGGACTGGGGTAAACATAATAAGAAGTCTCACAACACCAGGTTAAACTCCAATCAGTTTATTTGATAAATAAGCGTTTATCGCTTATTTCCGAAAGCTTGTGGGTTTACTATCAAATAAACTGGTTGGACTTTAACCTGGTGTTGTGAGTCTTCTTACTGTGTTCACCTTCAACAACCAGTTCTTCATCCAGATACATGGAACAGCCATAGGAACCAAATTTGCACCTCAATATGCCAACATCTTGATGCACAGGTTTGAACAAGATCTCTTTACCACACAGGACATTCTAAACACAGGATGCTAAACACTAGATACATCAATGACATTTTCTCTTTGGACTCATGGTGAACAATCACTGAAACATCAACAAGTTCCATCCCACCATCAGACTCACCATGGACTACTCTCTGGAGTTGGTTGCGTTCTTGGACACACGCATCCCCATCAAGGACGGTCACCTCAGCACTTCACCGTACTGCAAGCCCACAGATAACCTCACGATGCTCCACTTCTCCAGCTTCCACCCTAAACATGTTAAAGAAGCCATCCCCTATGGACAAGCCCTCCGTATACACAGGATCTGCTCAGATGAGGAGGATCGCAACAGACACCTCCTGACGCTGAAAGATGCCCTCATAAGAACATGATATGGTGATCGACTTATCGATCGATGCGCCACAGCGAAAAACTGCACTGACCTCCTCAGAAGACAAACATGGGACATGGCGGACAGAACTTCCTCGAAGCAAAGAAACTATGATGTATTCTCCGGAGTCTTCAACATGTCATCGATGAAGACGAATGTCTCGCCAAGGCCGTCCCCACACCCCTACTTCTTGCCTTCAAATAATCGCATAACCTCAAACAGACCATTATCCACAGCAAACTACCCAGCCTTCAGGAGAACAGTGACCACAACAACACACAACCCTGCCACAGCAACCTTTGCAAGATGTGCTGAATCAATGATACAGATGCCATCATCTCACATGAGAACACCATCCACCAGGTACATGGCACACATTCTTGCAACACGGTGTGTCTACCAGATACGCTGCAGGAAAGGATATCCCGAGGCATTGGGGAGACCATGCAGACGTTACAACAATGGATGAATGAACACTGCTCGACAATCACCAGGCAAGAGTGTCCTCTTCCTATTGGGGAACACTTCAGCAGTCACGGGCATTCAGCCTCCAAGGCGGCCTTCATGACACACGACAACGCACAGTCGCTGAGCAGAGACTGATAGCCAAGTTCCGCACACAAGGGGACGGCCTCAACCGGGATCTTGGGTTCATGTCACACTATCTGTAATCCCCACGACTTGCCTGGGCTTGCAAAATCTCACTAACTGTCCTGGCTGGAGACTCTTTAACCTGTGCTTAACCCTCTCTCCACTCACATTGTCTGTACCTTTAACACTTGATTATCCGTAAAGACTCACATTCCAACTATTATCTTGTAAATTGAGCTTATGTCTTTATATGCCCTGGTTGTGAACACGACTCCCACTCACCTGATGAATGAGTAGTGCTCCAAAAGCTAGTGGCTTTTGCTACCAAATAAACCTGTTGGACTTTAACCTGGTGTTGTGAGACTTCTTACTGTACTTTCACCCAAGGCCAGGGAGTAACATAACATTTACACATTGAAAACAAATGCTCAGACACTGTGACATATCCCTGCGCTTGTGCTGAATACAGTTTGTCGATTGTAAAAGACAACATCAATTAACCGGCCAGCAGGGCTCACAAAAGGAATATTTACCAGCCCTAAGCTCTGGAATTCCCTCCCTCAGCCACTTGGCCTCTCAAAACTCTTTCCTCTCCTTTATAAAAACGGTCCACTTTCACTAAGCTTTAATCAGCTGTCCCACCAGCTAATTTGAGGCTCGGTGTGAAATGTTATTTGATAATGTCCCAGTGAAGGTCCTGGGGATGATTCCCTGCATTAACGGCGCGAAATGTAACTTTCTGTCGCTGTTACTCACCTGTCCTGTTGACACGATTTTAACTCTTCCTTTGTCCTTTTCAGCTGATCATTGGTTTTGGCCATACTTGTTTCACATTGGTCGGATTGCGTCTTCCACTTCTGTGCCTCACCTAATCAACGAAAAACATTCCCATTCAGAAAGATGAGAAGAAAGAAACTGCTGTCCATTTCACTTAGACAGGGAATCGGATCCAAAGCAGGCAATGAATGGACTCTGAAGGAAATTATATGAAACCAGTTTGTCTGGCCCATTTCGGCTCTTGGTAGCTTTGATCACATCAGATGTAACAGCTCTTAAAGTGACACATTCTCTCAGGCTGCTGATCAGGCTAGCACTTACACAAATTACAATTCTAGACTGGTGCAACGATGAGCACACTTAACATTGAGGGGATTGAAGCATTTTTACAGGACACTGTAGATGGAGCTTTGCTCTGCATCTAACCTTGTGCCGTACCTGTCCTGGGAGTGTTTGATGGGGACAGTGTAGAGGGAGCTTTACTCTGTATCTAACCCTGTGCCGTAGCTGTCCTGGGAGTGTTTTATTTTATGAAGTCTTTTTTTCCTACACTTAAGAAGTTAGAGAAATGGCCAAATGTTGTTGACAGCTATAAAAATGGAAAAAAACCTCCATCGATTCAAATTCCAATTCTTGTGCAAACGACAAGACTGAAATGGAAGCTAGCTAGATGGGAGCTTGGTGCTGAGGGGTAATGGTGGTCAAGGCAACAATGTGTTGTTGGAGAGAATGCCAGCAAAGGAAAGCAGACAAGAGCATGGCCATTGGTGAATCTGGGAGCTCGAGAAATTCAGCAAGTTCTAACTGGGTGGGTTTATTGTGTGGCGATCCCGGGACACGGGCATTTCCTGAGTTCCAAAGTTTCCAAATTAAAGAAGAAACTTTCAGAGGATTGAAAGGACTTATGTTTCAGAAGCTTCATTGACCTCAGCATCTTCCAAATCGCTTTGCAATAAATACTATTTAAAGTTTAACTGCGCACAAACAGCAATGAGGTAAGGGTTGGATAATCTGCATAGTTGATAAACATTGGCCGTTTACCTGAAACAGCTCCTGCCTCTTGTCCAAGGTAGTGTCATGACATCCTTTGTGTTGACCAAAGAGTAGACAGGACATTGTGCTAATGTCTCGTTCAAAATACTGCACCTCCAACACTGCAGCACCTCCAACAGCACCGCACTGGGACTGTCAGCTTTCATTGTCTCCTTACACCATTGAACTGGAACTTCAACCCTATGACTTTCTTCCTCAAAGATGCAGATTCTATCCACTGAGCGACATCACTGAGTATGTACATGTCCTAGAATCCCTACATGCAAAAGGAGGCCATTTGGCCCATTGCATCTGTACTGACCACATTCCCACCCAAGCCCTATTCCCATAACTCCACACACTTAACCTGCTAATCCCCTTGACACTACAGTCAATCTGGCATGGCCAATGAAACTAACCTGTACATCTTTGGAGGGTGGGAGGAAACAGGAGCACCCAGAGCAAACCCACGCAGACACAGGGAGAGCATGCAAACTCCACACAGACAGTGACCTGAAGTTGGAATTGAACCCAGGTCCCTGGCACTGCAAGGCAGCAGTGCTAACCACTGTGCCGGCTGTAGCTGCAGTGGAGTCGATGACTAGCAATGAGGAGTGTGAATGAGATATGGGGAGGCAGTGAGGAGCTAATTCTCCAACAGGAGGCTTCGTTATTTCTGCGTCACAGAGATTGTCTTTCCTAATCATTTTCCAGCAAATGACCTCAGGCAGAATCTCACCCACCCCACTCCCGTCAACAACACAATTCTGAAATATTGAAGGCGTCTCACCCTCCAGAACTTCTTGTTGGATGCTGAAATTCCTGTTCATCTGTTCGAGCTCCTTCACTTTGTTCTTCAGTTCCAGAATATTCTCAGTCTGACGGGCCTGGAATAAAACACACAAATGTCATGTTAGATACATCATGGATTGGGTACGAAATATATCTCCTTCTACCCTGCTCTGCTTCAGACAGGTAGCATCAGATTCATCGCCACCAGAAACAGCAGACAGGCCTTGGCTTAACATTCCATTCAGGAAGACAGCACTTCAGACAGTGCAGCACTCCCTCAATACTGACCCTCTGACAGTGCGGCACTCCCTCAGTACTGATCCTCTGACAGTGCGGCACTCCCTCAGTACTGATCCTCTGACAGTGCGGCACTCCCTCAGTACTGATCCTCTGACAGTGCGGCACGCCCTCAGTACTGATCCTCTGACAGTGCGGCACTCCCTCAGTACTGATCCTCTGACAGTGCAGCACTCCCTCAATACTGACCCTCTGACAGTGCAGCACTCCCTCAGTAATGACCCTCTGACAGTGCAGCACTCCCTCAGTACTGACCCTCTGACAGTGCAGCACTTCCTCAGTACTGACCCTCTGACAGTGCAACACTCCCTCAGTACTGACCCTCTGACAGTGCAGCACTCCCTCAGTACTGATCCTCTGACAGTGCAGCACTCCCTCAATACTGACCCTCTGACAGTGAGGCACTCCCTCACTACTGACCATCTGACAGCGCAGCACTCCCTCCATACCGACCCTCTGACAGTGTGGCACTCCCTCAGTACTGACCCTCTGACAATGTGCCACTCCTTCAGCACTGACCCTCTGACAGTGCGGCACTCCCTCAGTACTGAACCTCTGACAGTGCAGCACTCCCTCAGCACTGACCCTCAGACAGTGCGGCACTCCCTCAGCACTGACCCTCTGACAGTGCAGCACTCCCTCAGTACTGACCCTCTGACAGTGCAGCACTCTCTCAGTACTGACCCTCTGACAGTGCAGCACTCTCTCAGTACTGACCCTCTGACAGTGCGGCACTCCCACAGTACTGACCCTCTGACAGTGCAGCACTCTCTCAGTACTGACCCTCACTGTCTCAGTACTGACCCTCTGACAGTGCAGCACTCTCTCAGTACTGACCCTCTGACAGTGCAGCACTCCTTCAGTACTGACCCTCTGTCAGTGCAGCACTCTCTCAGCACTGACCCTCTGACAGTGCAGCACTCCCTCATTACTGACCCTCTGACAGTGCAGCACTCCCTCATTACTGACCCTCTGATAGTGCAGCACTCTCTCAGCACTGACCCTTTGACAGTGCAGCACTCCCTCAGCACTGACCCTCTGACAGTGCAGCACTCCCTCATTACTGACCCTCTGACAGTGCAGCACTCCCTCAGTACTGACCCTCTGACAGTGCAGCACTCTCTCAGCACTGAACCTCTGACAGTCGGCACTCCCTTAGCACTAATTCTCGAACAGTGTGGCACTCCCTCAGTGCTGCGGTGGGGAGTGGTGTTGCCAACCTAAACTTTGTGTTCAAGTCTCTGAAATGGATCTTAAACCTGTAAACCTCCTGACTCAGAGGGGAGAGAGTTGTACAATGCACGCAAGCTGATTCTTACTGCACTCTGGAAATGCTCACTACACCCTGATGAAAAAATGAGCTGGACTGGCTTTGCAAAGAATCCATGTTCCCGAGATAGTAACCAGTCTGATCCAGACTTACCCAGGAAACCTGTTTACGTTGTTGTGAAACCACAGCATCGTGACTGTGGCTGAATTTTTTTTACAATAGAAATGGAAGCTGTACAGGGCGTTTAACAGACAGAGCAGCCAGAATTGTCAGAGCTTGCAATTTGAGATCTAAATGAACGGCAGAGCAGACTCGATACAAAATAACCTCCACCTGTTCCCAGTGTTTGATGGAGTGTTGCTCTGTCAGAGGGTCAGTACTGAGGGAGTGTTGCTCTGTCAGAGGGTCAGTACTGAGGGAGTGCTGCACTGTCAGAGGGTCAGTACTGAGGGCGTGCTGCACTGTCAGAGGGTCAGTACTGAGGGAGTGTTGCTCTGTCAGAGGGTCAGTACTGAGAGAGTGCTGCACTGTCAGAGGGTCAGTACTGAGGGTGTGCTGCACTGTCAGAGGGTCAGTACTGAGGGAGTGCTGCACTGTCAGAAGGTCAGTACTGAGGGAATGGTGCACTGTCACAGGGTCAGTGCTGAGGGAGTGGTGCACTGTCAGAGGGTCAGTGCTGAGGGAGTGCTGCACTGTCAGAGGGTCAGTACTGAGGGAGTGGTGCACTGTCAGAAGGTCAGTGCTGAGGGAGTGGTGCACTGTCAGAGGGTCAGTACTGAGGGAGTGGTGCACTGTCAGAGGGTCAGTGCTGAGGGAGTGGTGCACTGTCAGAAGGTCAGTGCTGAGGGAGTGGTTCACTGTCAGAGGGATGTTAAACTGAAGCTGTCGGCTTCAGATGAATATAAAATATTCTCTGGCACTATTTTGAGGAATAAAAAGGGCCTTTAACTCCATTGTCATAACTAATGTGGCAACTCAGGGATTTTCACAGTCACTTCAATGCAGTGTTAATGTAAGCCTACTTGTAACACTAATAAATAAATTTGAAGTTAAACAATAACTCGTCTTCAACTCAAATCGCTAGAATTGTTGATCTGCTCATAAATGTCACATTGGGATCTTGTTTTGCAGACCGAGGCTGCTGTGTTTCCTGCATCACAACAGCGACTCCATTTCACAATATATTTCACTTGCTTGCTGACCTGGGACGGTGAAAATCATTTTCGAAAAACGTGTCCCTGTTTATTTTTTGATTGGGATTGTTTAAGTTCCTTATTCAATTTGGGGAATTTTCTGAAAATGTGTGTCTGAGTTGTTGGGATTTTCCAGCAGGGTAACCTTCAAACATCTTGCCCTTTCCAATTTGCTACATTTCTGAATAAATATCTTCAAAGTTCAGCAAGTGTTTTCTCTCCCAGCCAGCATCCAGTAAACAACTGAGGCCAGAACTGGCCGTGTGTGTGTGGAGGGAGCTTTAAAATAAAGTTTATTTCTTTATCGTAAGGAGGCTTATATTAACACTGCAATGAAGTTCCTGTGAAATTCCGCCACACTCCAGCGCCTGTTCGGGTCAATGCACTTAATGAGCATGTCTTTCAGACTGTGAGAAGAAATCGGAGCACCCAGAGGAAACCCATGCAGACATGGGGAGAATGTGCAGACTCTACACAGACAGTGACCCAAGCCAGGAATTGAACCTCAGTCCCTGGCATTGTGAGGCAGCAGTGCTAACCACTGTGCCACTGTGGGGACAGCTGAGACGGTGCAGGGGGAGGGCAGTGGTTTCTGGAAGAATGGGATGCGCTCCCATCTGAATCCACCCCCCGCTTCAGATCACCAAGGCTTAAATTAGGGGGCCCCTAAGGAAATGTTTTTGTTCAGAGGGAACTCTCTCTGTGCCCCTATATATGAATCATTAGCAGCTACATGCAGCTACAGCAAGCAATTAGAAAGTACACAGATTGTCACAACGCAAGACAGGATTTTCCCTGCGGGATTCTCAATGCCACAGTCCCAGACAAACCGGGATCCCAGCCACACTGCCTGGGAAACTCAATGTGATTTCCCTCAAAGGATGGCCTGAGGGTAGGCTCACTGCCCATTAGGCGATGGCCCAGTGGTAGACTATTAATCCAAAAACACAGCTAATGTTCTGGGAACCCGAGTTCGAATCCCACCATGGCAGATGGTGGAATCTGAATTCAATAAAAAAAACTGGTATTAAAAATGAACATGAAACCATTGTCCATTGTCGGAAAAACCCTTCTGGTTCACTACTGTCCTTTGGGGAAGGTAAACAACACAAGGGTAGTTGTGATTGACTCTTAACTGCTCTCTGAAGTGGCCTAGCAAGCCATACAGTTCAAGGGCAACTAGGGAATGTCTGCTTGTAGGAGGCTGCCCCCAGGCAGCTCTGTGGCTCCCGCTGCTTCCGGGAACCTGACTGCAAAATCCTAGTTGGCCTCCTTCAATAAGGGCGGTAGGTGGCACAGTGGTTAGCACCGCTGTCTCACAGCCCCAGGGGCCTGGATTCGATTCCCGGCTTGGATCACTGTCTGTGTGGAGTCTGCACATTCTCTCCATGTCTGCGTGGGTTTCCTCCAGGCGCTCCGGTTTCCTCCCACAGTCCAAAAGTCGTGGTGGATTGGCCGTGCTAAATTGTCCCTTACTGTCAGGGGAATTAACAGGGTAAATGCGTGGGGATTATGGGATAGGGCCTGGGTGGGATTGTTGTCAGCGCAGGCTTGATGGGCTGAATGGCCTCCTTCTGCACTGCTACTATAAATATTAGCCTAGTATGGCCGTTTAATTTTTAATCACCAAAGCTACCTGCAGAGTAGGGTGACCTGTGATAGGAGAAGAGTCCAGCTCTGATCATGGGGTGAGGTTATTTTTTCCCTCTGATCGGGTACCCTTTTTCTCAGTGCAGCTACTTGTACTGATGTGTTTAAGCCCTGCTCCTCGATATGGCAGCGTCAATCACGCCCAGCCGGTCTGTTAATGACAAAGAGCCCTAAGGTGGGGAGAGAAACAAGCCGGTTTACAATTAGACCAGCTCGCCCTGAAACTGGAAAGTCCCGTCCGAGGTCACACCCCAATGCATGGCTTGTGTTCCGCCTGCTACGATTCCCGTGGTGAGCGGGATGGCAAAATTCCAGAGTGAAACTGTGCCATTTTTTGGTCAGATTCCACGCACTGTACTGACAGTTGGAGTGTGAGTGCTTTGCAACGCAGGGAATTGCTCACAGCCACTCACATTTTTACCTTTGATGTTTTACGCATATTATCAATAAACTGTGGAGAAGGAAAGAGTCTGCAGAATCAGCAAAGCACGGACACAGATAAATGTATCTGATCTTTCAGACTCCTCTCCAATCACTTTGTCATCTCAGTTACCTTGTCTAAAATTAACCCCAATGGCAAAACGAGGTCCAAATGATCACTTTTAGATGGTCAACACTTCAATTTAATAGCAGAAATTCCTGCACAACTTACAAAACCCATGTTTTAACTGATTTCCAACTGGTTAATTATACTAGTCAGAGTTTAGAGATTGCACAGCACACTCAGTAACTAACGTGGACTCTCCAACCCGTAGGAAAGTTTTCTTTCAATATGCTTTTCCCAGATTCTGGCTAATGATATTGAATGACTGTGTTGCCTTCGTTGTGAGGGAGATGTGTATTGTAAGCACTAACCAGGGAATGAATTTGGGACTTTCCATTTGTTGTTCAGAATGGCAGTATTTTCAATTGTGAGTGTGAAGGGGGAGCTGCTCCTGCCGACTCCTGTGATGTAGGTACAGCCACAGTGCTGTTAGAGAGTGAGCTCCAGAATTCAGACTCAGCCATAGAGATTCGAAAGTGAGCCTCTTGTCACGGAGTCTCCAAGTTCTCACCTGCTTTCTTAACCACAATAATAGTGTGGTTTACAGTCTGGTTAAGTCACTGGTTAGCGGTAATTCCCTAGACTGTTGATTTGTACATCATCTTGTCATAGAATCTACAGCGCAGAAGGAGACCATTTGGCGCATCGAGGCTGCACTGACAAAAATCCCACCCAGACCCTACCCTGTAAACTCACATACTTACCCTCCTAATTCCCCTGACACTAAGAGGAAATTTAGCATGACCAGTCGACCTAACCTGCACATCTTTGTACTGTGGGAGGAACCCGGGAGCACCCAAAGGAAGCCACACAGACACAGTGAGAACGTGCAAACACAGACAGTGACCTGGGTGCCGTGAGGCAGCAGTGCTAGGCAACTTCGGAATGGGACTGGAATTCTGGATTAATCCAGATCACTATGACAAGTCTCCCTTCCCACAGGGACATTAATGAACTGGTAATGATAGCCTGGCCGTTGATTGGTCACTTTTAGCTGATAAACAGATTTTTTTTAATTTTCAGAAGCGTTTTTCTAAACAGAACTGAAAGTGCCAAACTGCCAGATTGGGATATGAACTCACGGTCTCTGAATTACAGGTTGCACGTAACATAGCCATTAATTAATACAGCGCTGTACCGCGCAACTCTAAACGGAATGATAAAAAGATCTGACATTTTACAAAGGTTCTGGGTTTCGTAAATAGTGACAAAACATTATGCTAAACGCTTGCAAATTCTCAAACATGTCAAAGATTTCATTGGCTATGTTTACTGTAACTAATAATGCTCTAACTCTTGGTGACTTTACTACTCACCGACTGAGTCTGACAGTTTCTTAATGAGGACTCTGCCTCTGTTAGCTTTGCCATGTACTCTTCCAGCAGTAAAGTGTTATTTGCCAGTTGGTTCTGGCACCCTTTCAGCTGCTTCATCGGTTCGGAGTTCATCACAACGATTGCCAAACACACAAATATCACCGTAAGCAAAACCAGCAACAGGAGCCATTTCAAAATAGAGGGGCAGCGCCCTGAGAAATCCTTCAAGCTGTCCTTCAAGCTGTCCGAATTCATCTTCTATCTGTTTGTCGTACAATGAATTAAATCACTGGTGAGAACTCTTCCCGGCAACTCAGCCTCTGTCCTTGTGTTCCACTATTTCTACTCAGCATTTGATTGCATCATTTGCATCATCAGATATTTTAATGTTCCCTCCTCCTTCCTTCTATGCTCCTCCACTCATACACATACACACACACTCTCTCACACACACTCTCTCTTACACTTTCACACACACACTCACACACACACTCTCTCTTACACTTTCACACACACACTCACACACACACTCTCTCTTACACTTTCACACACACACACACACACACTCTCTTACACTTTCGCACACACACTCGCACACACACTCTCTCTTACACTCACACACACTCTCACACACACTCTGTCTTACACTTTCACACACACACTCACACACACTCTCTCTTACACTTTCACACACACACTCACACACACTCTCTTACACTTTCACACACACACATACACACATACACACACTTCTCTCACACACACACTCTTACACTTTCACACGCACACACACACACACTCTCACACACACTCTCTCTCTTACACTTTCACACACACACACTCTCTCTTACACTTTCACACACATACACTCACACACTCTCTCTCTCACAAACACTCTCTCTTACACTTCGACACACACACATTCACACACACACTCTCTCTCACACACACTCTCTCTTATACTTTCACACACACACATTCACACACTCACACACTCTCTCTCCCACACACACACACTCTCCCTTACATTTCCACACACACACATCCACAAACACACACACTCTCTCTTACACTTTCACACACACACACACACTCACACACTCTCTCTCTCACACACACACACACTCTCTCTTACACTTTCACACACACACATTCACACACACACTCACACACTCTCTCTCACAAACACTCTCTCTCTTACACTTTCACACACACACACTCACACACTCTCTCTCTCTCACACACACACACTCTCTCTTACACTTTCACACACACACACTCACACACTCTCTCTCTCTCACACACAAACACTCTCTCTTACACTTTCACACACACACATCCACACACACACACACTCTCTCTTACACTTCCACACACACACATCCACACACACAAACACTCTCTCTCTTATACTTTCACACACACACATCCACACACTCTCTCTCTCTCACACGCACTCTCTCTTACACTTTCACACACACACACACACTCTCTCCCACACACACTCTCTCTTACACTTTTGCACACACACATTCACACACACACTCATACATTCTGTCTCTCTGACACACTCTCTCTCTTACACTTTCACACACACACACACTCTCTCACACACTCTCTCTCTTACACTTACACACACACACATCCACACACACACTTTCTCTCTCTCTCACATACACTCTCTCTTACACTTCCACACACACATTCACACACACACTCTCTCTCTCACACACGCTCTCTCTCTTACACTTTCACACACACACGCACTCACACACACTCTCTCTCTCACACACTCTCTCTCTTACACTTCCACACACACACATCCACACACACACTCTCTCTCTCTCACACACACACTCTCCCTTACACTTACACACACACACATTCACACACACACCCTCTCTCTCACACTTTCACACACACACACACACTCACACACACTCTCTCTCTCACACACACTCTCTCTCTTACACTTTCAGACACATACACACTCACACACACTCTCTCTCTTACACTTTCACACACACACACACACACTCACACACTCTCTCTCTTACACTTTCACACACACACACACTCTCTCTCACACACTCTCTCTCTTACACTTTCACACACACACACACTCACACACTCTCTCTCTTACACTTTCACACACACACACACTCTCTCTCACACACACTCTCTCTCTTACACTTTCACACACACACACACACTCACACACTCTCTCTCTTACACTTTCACACACACACACACACTCTCTCTCACACACACTCTCTCTCTTACACTTTCACACACACACACACTCTCTCTCACACACACACACTCTCTCTCTCACACACACACTCTCTCTTACACTTCCACACACACACACACACACACACTCTCACACACACTCTCTTATACTTTCACACACACACATTCACACATACAGTCACACACTCTTTGTCTCACACACACTCTCTTAGACTTTCACACACACACTCACTCTCTGTCTCTTACACTTCCACGCACACATCCACACACACACACACTCTCTCTCACACACACTCTCTCTTACACTTTCACACACACACTCTCTCTTACACTTTCACACACACACACACACTCTCACACACACTCTCTCTCACACTTTCACACACACACACACACACACTCTCTCACACTTTCACACACACACACTCTCTCTCACACACACACTCTTTCTTACACTTTCACACACACACACACACTCTCTCTCTTACACTTTCTCACACACACACACTCACACACTCTCTCTCCCTCACACACTCTCTCTCTTACACTTTCACACACACACATCCACACACTCTCTCTCTCTCACACGCACTCTCTCTTACACTTTCACACACACACACACACACACTCTCTCCCACACACACTCTCTCTTACACTTTTGCACACACACATTCACACACACACTCATACATTCTCTCTCTCTGACACACTCTCTCTCTCTTACACTTCCACGCACACATCCACACACACACACACACTCTCTCTCTCACACACACTCTCTCTTACACTTTCACACACACACACTCTCTCTCTCACACACACTCTCTCTTACACTTTCACACACACACACTCTCTCTCTCACACATACTCTCTCTCTTACACTTTCATACACACAGACACACACACTCTCTCTCACACACACTCTCTCTCTTACACTTTCATACACACAGACACACACACTCTCTCTCACACACACTCTCTCTCTTACACTTTCATACACACAGACACACACACTCTCTCTCACACACACTCTCTCTCTTACACTTTCACAACACACATTTCCTGGAAGTTACATGTTTGAAAATAACTCTGATTTTGACCTGAGGCCATCACATTGTGATTTAGCCTCTGGCTCAGTTTGAAGTTTTGCTTGTTCTGCTGCAGGTGTTGGCAGGTTCATACTCAAGGGTTTAAGAGTTTCCAGAACAACAAAATAGCCTTTTTGATAGACCAATTACACCTCCCCATCTACTGAAAATCATGAGCATCATCCCTTCCTTTATCCCTCAGCCATCTTCCCACTTTCCTGGAGCATTCGGAGCAATGATTGTGGTATCTCTTTAAAACAGCACAGCAGAAAAGGGTCACTGGCTTGAGGCACCAACAGGGGCTGAGAGTGGATGATTACCCCAGTGAGTGGAGTCCTCTCTCGGAAGGAATATACCTGGAAGCTTGCAACAGCCATGCAATAAGCTGGAGAGGCTGCTCCAAGGCAAGTTAGCGCTGTAACCTCCTGTACATAGTTTGTCTTTCATTTGATTCTAACGAAGCTTGAAATATGATTACATAAAGGTGTTGCCATGATGTGGCGGTGCCGGCGTTGGACTGGGGTGGGCACAGAAAGAATTCTCACAACACCAGGTTAAAGTTCAACAGGTTTATTTGTTAGCACAAGCCACAAGCCTTCAGAGCGCTGCCCCTTTATCAAGTGAGTGGGACTTCTATACACAAACAGGTCATATAACTAAACTTACAAGGTAACGGTTGGAATGCGAATGTTCACGACACACAACAGCGCAGAATCACTGAGCAGAGACTGATAGCCAAGTTCCGCACACATGAGCATGGCCTCAACCAGGATCTTGGGTTCATGTCACACTATCTGTAACCCCCATAACTTGCCTGGGCTTGCAAAATCTCACTAACTGTCCTGGCTGGAGACAATACACATCTCTTTAACCTGTGCTTAACCCTCTCTCCGCTCACATTGTCTGTACCTTTGACTTGATTACCTGTAAAGACTTGCATTCCAACCATTATTTTGTAAATTGAGTTTGTGTCTTTATTTGCCCTGTTTGTGAACACAACTCCCACTCACCTGATGAATGGGCAGTGCTGTGAAAGCTTGTGGCTTGTGCTACCAAATAAACCTGTTGGACTTTAACTTGGTGTTGTAAAATTTCTTACTGTACGTAGAATGTTAACATGGGAATGAGTACCATATTGCCCTCACAGTGATGTAAGAGAACACATGATCTGTATCCAGGGCTCATTTTAATGTTGGACAGAGCAGTGTGTGCAGGCAAGTATGTGTGGCACAGTAGCACAGTGGTTAGCACAGCTGCCTCACAACGCCAGGGACCCAGGTTTGACTCCTGGCTTGGGTGACTGAATGGAGTTTGCAAGTTCTCCCTGTGTCTGCGTGGGTTTCCTCCCGGTGCTCTGGTTTCCTCTCACATTCCAAAGATATGCAGGTTAGGTGCATTGGCTATGCTAAATTGCCCTTTAGTGTCCCAAGATGTGTGGATTTGTGGGGTAAATATGCGGGGTTACATGGATAGGACCTAGATAAGATGCTCTGTCGGAGAGTCAGTGCAGACTCGATGGGCCGAATGATCTCCTTCTGTATTGTCAGGATTCTATGAGACAGTTCCTAGCCTGAACCCTTTATCGTATCAATGTGCACAGTTCATGTGGTTAATAAATGTACAATTAGCCTACTTAAAATGTCAAAGTCTTCATCCAACACCCTACAACACATCCCAAATATGACAATCCCGCCTTTTCTCCATATCCCTCAGGTTTATGTATAGATGCTGGAAATTGGTACAATGGGTTCTTTTTACTAATTAATGAAAACTAACTTAAACAGCATGCCTGACCAGTTGTGAATCACAGGTTTCATTAGTTGTGCTATGACTGGGCCATATTTTTAATCCTGTTTATGATATATCCTGGCTAAAGATGGTTCAAAGGTAACTTGATAGTAAAAGTATAAACGTCAACAGATCCAGCAGAAACCAGGCTGGTTGCTGTCTGAGAGTCAAACGATAACCACCTCAGCCCAATCCCTCAGGGTCCGATGAACTAAAATAACTGGGTGCCGAGGCCACCAAGAATTCCATTGTTAGCTATTCAAAATTGCGAGCGATCCAGGCAGAGTAGATGGGGAGAAACTGTTCCCACTGGTGGAAGGATCAAGAACGAGAGGACACAGATTTAAGGTAATTGGCAAAAGAAAGAATGGAGACATGACGAGAACCTTATTCATTCAGCGAGTGGGTAGGATCTGGGTTGCGCTCTCTGACAGCGTGGTGGAAGCAGGTTCAAATGAGGCGTTCACCAGGAAATTGGATAAAAGGAAAAATGCGTAGAGTTATGAGGAGAAGTTGGGAAATGAAACTAGGTGAACTGCTCATTCGGAGAGGTGGCACAGACATGATGGGCCAAATGGCCTCCCTCTGTGCTGTATTCATTCCAAAATTCTGTAATTTGGCCAATGAGATGTTTACAATCTGATTGGAGTCTGAATGCGGGAAGTTAGGGGAATCTGATCAGACTAGGGTGGACAGTTGGATAAATGACAACTTTTGTGATTAGGCCATTCAAATTATAGGGAGGTAATGATAGGGTTAAATCGGTCTCCATTGGCTTTTCTGTGCTGAGAAAGTTTGAGAGGAGATACCTGAGCACTGGTGACATGGAACATTTCAATGTTGCATTGCCTAGCTCAGGGCCCCTGAGGCATGACCAGGGTATAGTTACATCGAACAAGGGCCTAATGATGCTGCGCTATAGTGCAACTGAGAACTCCTCCCTTATCCTGAATAAAACATAAGAACCTTCACAAAGATGCAACATTATGTCAAATCAATTCAAAACTTGAGAGCAAGGGGGTGAAAGGGTTAATTGACTCTGTTACCCAGAATTCCAATAAGCACCTACCCACCTTCTGCCCACATCCCTCAACTCCACAACATTAATGAAAACAGTATCTGTTGATGCAGAGAGGATTCATAAACGGGGTGGAATTCTCTGCCACCCCCACTCCCACCCCTCCCCAGCCCAGTGGCACAATTGGCCCCCATTGGGCAGTGGCAGGATCTACCGGTCCAACTGCTGCCAATGCGATCTCATTGACTCCACCCCACATTGTTGGGAAATGGCATGGGTGGCACACTGGCTAGCACTGCTATCTCACAGTGCCAGGGACCCAGGTTCGATTCCCAGCTTGGGTCACTGTCTGTGTGGAGTGTGTGCACATTCTCCCCGTGTCTGCGTGGGTTTCCTCCGGGTGCTCCTGTTTTCCCCCCACAGCCCAAAGAAGTGTGGGTTATGTTGATTGGCTGTGCTAAATTGCCCCTTAGTGTCAAGGGGATTAGCAGAGTAAATACATGGGGTTATGGGGATAGGACCCGGATAGGATTGCTGTCAGTGCAGACTTGATGGGCCAAATGGCCTCCTTCTGCACTGTAGGGATTCTATGATCTATGAAACAGTTTAAAAAAATGGACAGGAAATTTACAGAGCAAAGTTTGTGTGAGAGTGTGAGTGCAATGGATGTTTGTATGTGAGGGCAAGGATAATTTTTAGGATAGGGAGGAGGACATTCAGCCCCTTGAACCTGTCCTGCTATGCAATGAGATCATGGCTGATCTGTGCCATACCTCAATACACTTGACTTTGGCCCATAACCAATTATCCTTTTGCGTTTGAGATATATTCACCAAAACTTACCCAAAAATTCCCATTCTCAGCCTTTTCCCCTGCAAATTGAGTGTTTGTAAGAATGGGATTGTTTTTATTTATTCTCTCATGGGACATGGGCATCGCTGGCGAGGTTAGCATTTATTGCCCATTCCGAGTTTCCCTTGAGAAGTTGGCGATGAGCTGTCTTCTTGAACCGCTACAGCCCATGTGGTGTAGGTACACTCACAGTGCTGTTAGGGAGGGAGTTTCAGGATTTTGACCCAGTGACATTGAAGTGTGACAGCATGAGTGTGTGTGAGTGTATGTCTGTGTATGAGTGTGTGTGTGTGTGTGTGTGTGTATATAGGTGTGTGTGTGTGTGTGAGTGTGTGCGTGAGTGAGTGTGTGTGTGTGTGAGTGACTGTGTATGTGTGTGTGATTGAGTGAGTGAGTGTGTGAGTGAATGTATAAGTTTGTGAGTGTGTGTGTGAGTGTGTCTTTGTGTTTGTGTATGTGTGAGTGAATGTATGTGTGTGTTAGTGCGTGAGTGTGTATGTGTGTGTGTGAGTGTGTGCATGCGCACGAGTGGGAGTGTGTGCTGAGTGTGAGTATGTGTGTGTGTCTTTGTGTGAGTGTGTGTATGTGTTTGTGTGAGAATGTGTGTATGTGTGTGTGAATGTGAGTCTGTGTGGGAGTATAGCCCTGACAGAGGGTCAGTACTGAGGGAGTGCTGCACTGTCAGAGGGTCAGTACTGAGGGAGTGCTGCACTGTCAGAGGTCAGTACTGAGGGAGTGCTGCACTGTCAGGGGTCAGTGCTGAGGGAGTGCCGCACTGTCAGAGGGGCATGATGTTAAACAGTCTGTTCTCCCAGGTACAGATTCCATCATTTTAAATGAAATCTGGTAAACTGTTCAATCAACATCACCATAAACGGGCACCTTGCCGTTGCCACATTGCTGTGTGTGGGAATCTGCTGCCATGTTACCAACACTACAACAATGAGCGAGTTCAAAAGCATCTCATTGGCTGTGACCTGATTTGGAACATCCAGGGTCTGCGAATAGTGGCACAGAATTACAAATGTTTCTTTCTCCTTCCCCATTCCACGTTCTGCATCCAACAAACGCCTCCAGTTAAGCACACCTCTCCCTCCTGCTGTGTGTCTCCATCATTTCAGGGCTTCCCCTCTGACTGACTGCCTTCTCTGACTGACTTACCAGCTCCACATGGCTCTGCTCGTCCTGCATGCGAATCTTGGAGAGCTGAGACTCCAGGAGCACCAACTTTCCCTCTGAAACCTTCAGAGCTTTACGCAGAGCTGCGTTTTGTTCCCAAAGCCGACTTCTGCCAGTGTCCAGCTCAGTCAACCTTCCAGAGTCACCTAAGAGTGTCACCCCGCTGAAGAATGCCACATACACCAGGCAGAACAGGATGAAGATTAAGCAAGGGTGTCTTGTGCCCCAGGCACATAAATCCATCAGCATTGCTCTGTTGTCCCAGGAGCTGAACGTGTTAATGTATCAGACAGCGCTTTGAAAACAGCCACAACTGGGTTGTGTCTAATCTAACTGGCTGATGAATGTTTCCCTACTCTTCCTGTAGTGAAATGTAAAAGACAAGTTTCTGTTTCTGAACATCACCAACTGAATTTCATTGCATCACCAGCAAATTCCTGGAAATCACATGGTTCTCAGCCCTGCACCAATTGGTTCAGCCACGATAGCTTATGGATGAACTTGGCCAGAGACTGTTGGCATCGTTTTGAGCTTGAAGGACACCACAGAAGTAAAAGTTTCCACTTTTTTGTCAAACGTTATTAATTTATGCTGGGGAACAGACGCTCTCAAGCCTAGTTCAATTAACCACTCCTCTTTATCTCCCTCAATCTCCGTTGCCGACTGTCCCACTCATGTTCCATCTTCCTTCATAAGAAATCTAACAGAAGGTTAAAGTCCAACAGGTTTATTTGGAATCACGAACTTTTGGAATGCTGCTCCTTCATCTGGTGAGTATTATCCACTCATCTGATGAAGGAGCAGTGCTGATTGAATCATAGAAACCCTACAGTACAGAAAGAGGCCATTCGGCCCATCGAGTCTGCACTGAGTGCAACCCCACCCAGCCCCTACCCCCACATCCCTACATATTTACCCACTAATCCCTCTAACCTACACATCTCAAGACATTAAGGGCAATTTTTAGCATGGTCAATCAATCTAATCCGCATATCTTTGGACTGTGGGAGGAAACCGGAGCACCCGGAGGAAACCCAGACAGACATGAGGAGAATGTGCAAACCCCACACAAACAGTGACCCGAGCCGGGAATCGAACCCAGGTCCCTGGAGCTGTGAAACAGCAGTGCTACCGTGTCGCCCTTTGACTCTTAAAGGGACAATCACCCTATACCTCCCGCTCCTGTAAAGTCCTTGATACAAATTTTTTTTATTTCAAAAATATACTTTATTCATAAAAATCTCAATTAAACTATTGCAAACCTACATGTCTAAAAATTGCGAACAGTGCAGGATAAAAGCATTTTTACAGCCCTATACAAATTACAGTCATTACATTTCAAAACTTAAAACTATACACATGCCTCAAATTTTACTGTGTGCCGTTATTTGTCAGATTGGCACACAGTTACGCAGGCCGAGGGTATTCTGCAGTTCCCGGGCCCTCGGTCTGTTAAAAGGCCTTAAAATGTGTCCTTTCCCCATTGTGCCTTTGCGGCGGCTGCCCCAAGCTTCAGCGCGCCCCTCAGCACGTAGTCCTGGACCTTGGAATGTGCCAGTCTGCAACACTCGGTCGAGGACAGTTCTTTCAACTGGAAGTTCAGCAATTTTCGGGAGGACCAAAGTGCGTCCTTCACCGAGTTGATGACCCTCCAGCAGCAGTTGATGCTTGTCTCGGTGTGTGTCCCTGGAAACAGTCCATAGAGCACAGAGTCTTACACAGTCCCAGATAATTAAACATTTAGTACATGAATTTAGTCAATTATAAATGTTGGGAGGGATTTTCTGGTCACGCTGACCTCAAAACCGAAACTTTCCACGTGAGTTCATCAACCTATCCATGGTCCAGCCCTCGCCTGCTCCAATTCCCGTGGCGGATAGAATGGGAAAATTCCCCTCTTCGGGAAGTCTCTCCGGGAGCTCCTAAATCCTAATTTCTGAAGCGAATCAAGGGTTCCCAACGATCAATGTAAGAGGGTCCATTATGTCTCATAAATACAGCTGGTGTGAATCAGAAACTCGGGCATGGAAAAGGATTGATCTGAGAGTTACGCATTGCAAATGGCAAGTTTCCATTACTTGCTGGCAGTGGGGTCAAGCTGGGATATTCTCTGGTGTGGAGCCAGATCTGAGGCCCTGGTTTTACCAGCACCACACCCCCGCATACCCCCCCACCCGCCCGCCGCCACCCACCCCCTCGGATTTTGCAGAACGGCATTTTCCATTGACCTCGGGCACGATGTTACGAGCCTGGGGATGGGTGTGCCAGTAAAATTCCAGCCTGAGTGTCTGCATCATAGCCCCTGCTCCAATCCCTCTGGCTTTCAGAATGACTGCAGATTAATTTGGACTTTCAGTGAACGCAAGAAACATTGGTTTACGCGAGACAATTTTTAAAAATTGTTTTTATTGTAAAACGAGACAGAACTGATTCAGTAAAAATACAGACATAAGAAAAAGCAAAACAAAAGAAACAATGGAAATATTATATTAGAAAGTCTGTGAAAAAACATATAAACGATAATGGAATTATACAAGCCAAAAGGAGGCCGTTCAGCCCTGTGTAATTAATGCTATCCCCCTCCCTCTTTCTCCCTACCTCCTCAATGTTTTCTTTTTCAAATATTTATTCCATTCTCTTTTGAAATTTGCTTCCACACACCACCCATTCAGGCAGCGCCTCCCAGATCACAACCGGCTGTGCAACAAGTATTTTTCTCCTCTTCCCGTATGGTCCTTTTGTCAATTATAGGTAGATATAATCTACAGTGGAGAAGGAGGCCATTCAGCCCATTGGGTCTGCATTGACCACAAACCCCCCCAGGCCCTATCCACATAACCCCATGTATTTATCCTGCTAATGCCCCTGACACTAGGGTTAATTTAGCATGGCCAATCAACCTAATCCTCACATCTTTCCATTTGTGGGTCCCTGGCGCTGTGAGGCAGCAGTGCTAACCACATAGGTTGCAGACGGAGATTAAATGGGTGGATAGAGTTTATGACAGATTTGGGGTAAGCTTGACGTACTGGGTGACCTTTTGACATTCCGGGCAGAATTCTGCCCAAAACATTTCCAAGTGTTGTCCTCAGCGGAAAACCGCTGAGCTTCCCGCTGGGAGGGTCGTCACGATTCAGCTTGCAAATCAACCACACTTAGAAATTTTTTTGGATTCTGAATTCTCCCAGAAGTTGGCACTACTGGACACTAAAGGGCTAAGAAATTGCCCCTTAGTGTCCAGGGCTGCATAGGTTAGAGGGATTAGTGGGCATAATATGTAGGGATATGGGGGTAGGGCCTGGGTGGGATTGTGTTCGGTGCAGACTCAATGGGCCGAAGGGCCTCTTTCTGCACTGTAGGGCTCTATGGTTCTATGGTATGGTACCAGAGTACCAGGGGCAGCGCCAGGGCACTACCCAGCCATTTCCCTGGCCACTCGGGGGCTTCAATGGAATGACCTACGTGCTGCCTGGTGTGCTACACATCCCGCTAGCACTGCCAGTGAGAAGGGAGATCTTGGCGCTCAGCCCAGCCTCCATTCACACAGCATCTAAACTAGATTAAACTGTACTGATCTGGTTCACACCCTCGCTGGGGTGAACTCAAAGCCACCACCATCACCACACAATACCACTACAGCACCGAGTATCAGTGCACAGATACCGCTGCTTGACTCAGCTTCCATTAACTGCATTCATAGCAGGAGCCAAACCCTAAACAATAGTCAGAAATACAGAGCAGAATGGTCAACCAGCTGTAATTTTTCCGTTTGGTGTGGCCTTTATTCTCACACTCGTGTCTGTAAATGAATTCAGGTAAAGTCAGAGTTAATACCAATGTTAAGAATGGTAGAAATGTGAAGTGTAGAATGCAGACAGTGTGTTAATCCATTGACCCAATCCCCCGATACTCCATGTACTGCCCACCCGATCATTGACTTTATCCATACTTTAACCCACAGTGGTTAGCGCTGCTGCCTCACGGCGCCAGGGACCCTGGTTCAATTCCCAGCTTGGGTCACTGTCAGTTTGGAGTTTGCACATTCTCCCCGTGTCTGCATGGGTTTCCTCCAGTGCTCCGGTTTCCTCTGAAAGATGTGCTGGTTAGATGCATTGACCCGAACAGGTGCCAGAGTGTGGAGACTAGAGGAATTTCACAGTAACTTCATTGCAGAGTTAATGTAAGCCTTACTTGTGATTAATAAATAAACTTTAACTTTAGGAGAGCTCTGTTCAAACACTCCCCCTTGGCTAATGGTAATAGAGAGAATCTCCAGACTATTAATTGATCCTCAGACCTGATGTTCCCCAATAATTTCTTCAGGTACCTAAAGTTTTTGAAGTTTTAAAGTTTATTTATTTGTCACAAGTAAGGCTTACATTAACACTGCAGTGAATTTACTCTGAGAATCCCCTAGTTGCCATTCTCTGGCGTCTGTTCGGGAGGGAGAATTTATCATGGCCAATGCCCTTAACCAACACATCTTTTAGACTGTGGGAGGAAACCGGAGCACCTGAAGGAAACCCACGCAGACATGGGGAGAATGTACAAACTCCACACAGACAGTGACCCAAGCTGGGAATTGAAGCCAGGTCCTTGGGACTGGGAAGCAGCAGTGCTAACCATCACGCCGCTACCTGTGGGTAACAATCTCACTCCCGGGTCGGAAAGGTGAGGGTTCAGTTCCATATCACAACTTGATCACGCAGTCCAGGCTAACACTCCAGGTGCAGGACTGAGGGAGCGCTGGACTGTTGGAGTGTTGCCATCTTTCGGCAAGATCCGGTGGCACAATGATGGAGGAAAGTAGAGGGGTTACCCATCCCTATGACCAATGTTTATCCTTTGGGCTGACATCAGGAATGATGTGCAGATGCTGGCATTGGACTGGGGTAAACATAGTAAAAGTCTCTCATCTGATGACGGGGCAGCGCTCCGAAAGCTAGCACTTGTGCTACTAAATAAACCTGTTGGACTTTAAGCTGGTGTTGTGAGGCTTCTTACCGTGACATCAGGAAAGCAGATTATATGGGTCATTATCACATTTCTGCCTGTGGGATCTTGCTGTGCACACATGACAACAGCAAACGCACTTCAAAAAGCACGTCATTGGTCGAAAAGCACTTTGGGAAGTCCTGAGGAATGATATCAATACAAGAATTTCTTTCTCTCAGAGAGATACAGCGCAGAAGGTGGCCATTTGACCCATTGTGCTTGTGCTGGTTCCCTGAAGGGGAACCTGACCCCTGCCCCCCTCCAGTCCTCTCGCTTTATCCCCAGCAACCTGTAAATTTTTATTTCTCAAATTTTCTTTTTCCAAACCTGCAGGTCTCCATGCCTTTAGTTTTTAGTGAATTATTTCGAAAAGGACTCTTACATTCGTGAATTCAGCCAGGACGAATGAAGCTTCAACTCTTGAGCTTCTCTCTCCGTCCGCTGCAGATCAATGGTTTTCTGGCTGAGCTGATTTTCCACCCCGGAGAGTTTATTTTTGCAAAGTTCATGATCACCTAGAAAAAGGGAAAATGGCTGAAATAGGACGTAAAGGGCAAATTTTACCAGCACGTCCGCCTGTGCTTCGAACCGTCTCGTCCGAGGCCAGCGGAGAACGCCACTCTCCGAGTCTCGCCCGTCCCTGGAACCAGGGCAGGCGTGCCGGTAAAATTCCGGCCAGAGTGTCCATCCCATTGAATTAAAGCCTGTGAGAAACGCAGCTCACAGACAAACAATTAGGTCAAGTCAAGTTCTGAAGGAGCAAGATATTTTATTTAACGTTCTTGCAAGACCAGGTGTCCAAAAAAATAGGCACACCTTACATCGATTTGCAGCACACTTTTATACTTTTTTTACAAGCAATGTAATGGCTTTGCAATGTGTTGTTCTCCCCTAATTGGTGGTCCCTGTCCCATCTATGTGTTGTCATTCCCCTATTGGCTCAAGGTGCGCCAAGTTCCCATCCCCTCTACTCCCCATCTAACAATGTCTCCTGTTATCCCAAGAGTGCATTAGTAAACTCATCCATCTTATCTAACACTGTTACATGTCCAGTTCAGATCGATGGTAATCAACCTTTTGCCAACTTAATCACTGCTGTCCTGACTATCTCAGCGACCTTTTTCCCCTTTAGGGAGTATGCTCAGTTGTAGAAACAACACATCTTGCGTACCATTTGTTGTTACACCCTGGACCTTATACATTCCTACAGAGTGTGGTGTATGTGCCTCACTGCACACAGCATATCTGGTGTTATTCTTACACCACAGGCAGTCTCTTTATTGTCCCTGACTATTGCTCTGTTCAGCATCAGCGAATTTTATGTCCTGTGTTTGTGACTAAAATCACAGTTGTTCCCATAATGTGGGTTATCAATGTGCCTGACTATATCCAGTCTACCTGACTTTAGGCTATTTTTCTATGGTGTACAGATATATGTGTTAACAGCATCTTTACCTGTTGCTCACAAGCCCTTCACTTGCTCCTGGTGTCCTTTCCCTTTTCATTGCACGCTTCACACTGAACTAAAAACATAATTGCCTAAGGGCACACATGTGTAGACTCCACACAGACAGTGACCCAAGCCGGGAATCGAACCCAGGTCCCCGGCGCTGTGAGGAAGCAGCGTGCCGATTGGGTGGTCGACAGTGATAATTTCGAGGGAGTGGAGGGATTGAGAGAGAGATGTTGATGGGGTGAAGCTGTGTGGATGTGTGAAATCTGTGTTCTTTCTGGAATTCGGGAAGTGGAGGCGGACATAGAAAGGAGTTATAAGGAGATAGTCACTCCTAGGAATAAGTCTTGGGTCACTGCCAGGAAGAGGGGCAAAAAGCAGTTGGGGGGACAATCCCCTGGGGCTGTTCCCCTCCAAAATAGGTTCTCGGTCCTGGAGGCTACAGTTGAGGAGAAATCAACTGGGGATAGCCAAAGGGAGCAGGTCTCTGGGGGTGAGCCTATTGGCAAGCCTCAGGTGGTTAGGGGTAAGAGATTGGGCCTCGTGATTGGGGACTCCACAGTTATGGGGACGGATAGGAGAGTTGGAGGTAAGGGTAGGGACTCTGGGCTGGTGTGTTGCCTACCAGGGGCTGGGGTCCAGGATGTATCGGACAGAGTATTCAGGACTCTTAGGGGAGAGGGAGATCAACCCCAAGTTATAGTTCATGTGGGGACACATGACATAGGGAGATTAAGGGAAGGGGATATTAAGCAAAGATTTATGGAGTTGGGGTGGAAACTAAAGGCGAAGTCAGAAAGAGTAGTTATATCTGGACTCTTGCCTGTGCCATGGGATAGTTTAGAGAGGAATAGGGAGAGGGAAAGTTTGAACTCGTGGCTGAGGGGATGGTGCAGGAGGGAGGGGTTCAGGTACTTGAGCAATTGGGGCTCATTCTGGGGAAGGTGGGACCTCGATAAGAGGGATGGTCTACACCTGAACCAGAGGGGAATCAATATCCTGGGGGGTAAATTTGCAAAAGCGATGCAGGAAGGTTTAAACTGATTCGGAGGGGGGGAGGGATAGTGAGGAAAGGGGGTGAAAGTGAGGGGGGCATAGTTGGGGAATGCAAGGCACGGCATAGTGGGGGTGGGGCGGAGCAGGGTTTGAAATGCGTGTACTTTAATGCGAGGAGTATTCGCAATAAAGTGGATGAACTTGCAGCGTGGATCAGTACCTGGGACTTTGATGTTGTGGCCATTTCTGAGACATGGATAGAGCAGGGTCAGGAATGGATGTTGCAGGTTCCGGGGTACAAATGCTTTAGTCGGAGTAGAGAAGAAGGTAGAAGGGGGGGTGGGGTAGCATTGCTAGTCAAGGACTGTATCACAGTGTCGGAGAGAAAGTTTGATGAGGACTTGTCAGTTGAGGTAGTATGGGCGGAGATTAGAAATAGGAGAGGAGAGGTCACCCTGTTGGGAGTCTTTTATAGACCTCCTAAAAGTTCTAGAGAGGTTGAGGAAAGGATTGCGGAGACAATCCTGGTTAGGAGTGAAAGTAATAGGGTAATTGTTATGGGGGACTTTAACTTTACGAATATTGATTGGAGTTGCTATAGTTCTAGCTCGCTAGAGGGGTCAGTGTTTGTACAAAGCGTGCAGGAAGGTTTTTTGTCTCAGTATGTAGACAGGCCAACTAGAGGTGAGGCTATATTGGATTTGGTGCTGGGAAATGAGCCAGACCAGGTGCTAGACTTGGAAGTTGGTGTGCATTTTGGTGATAGTGACCACAATTCGGTTACGTTCACCTTAGTGATGGGAAGAGATAGGCATGAACCTCGGGTCAGCAATTTTAGCTGGGGTAAGGGCGATTATGAGGCTATCAGGAGTGAATTAGGAAGCATGGATTGGATTAGGGGATTACAGGGACTGGGAACGTCTGAAATGTGGAGTTTTTTCAAGGAGCAGCTACTGCGAGTCCTTGATAGGTATGTCCCTGTCAGGCATGGTGGATTTGGTAGATCTAGGGAACCGTGGTGCACTAAAAGAGTTGAGTCGATGGTTAAAAAGAAAAAGGAGGCTTATGTTCGGATGAGATTGGAGGGCTCAGATAGTGCACTAGAAAGCTTTAGATTGGCTAGGAGGGAGTTGAAGAGTGAGTTGAGAAGGGCTAAAAGAGGACATGAGAAGACTTTGGCTGATAGGATTAAGGAGAATCCTAAGGCGTTCTATAGGTATGTCAAGAACAGAAGGTTGGTCAGGGCAAGATTAGGGCCAGTTACAGACAGCAGGGGGAAGTTGTGTGTGGAACCGGAGGAGATTGGAGAAGTATTGAACCAATATTTCTCTTCGGTGTTCACGCAGGGGGACATGAATATAGCTGAGGAGGACATTGGGTTGCAGGGGTGTAAAATAGACAGTATTACGGTTGATAAAGAGGATGTGCTGGAAATTCTTGAGGGGCTGAAAATAGATAAGTCCCCTGGTCCGGATGGGATCTACCCTAGGATTCTCTGGGAGGCTAGAGAGGTGATTGCAGAGCCTCTGGCTCAGATCTTCAGGTCGTCATTGGTCTCTGGTGTAGTCCCGGAGGATTGGAGGATAGCGAATGTTGTCCCATTGTTTAAGAAGGGGAACAGAGACTTTGCCGGGAATTATAGACCGGTGAGTCTTACTTCTGTTGTGGGCAAGGTTTTAGAAAAAATTATTAGGGATAGGATTTATAGTTATTTGGAGTGTAATGAATTGATTAGAAATAGTCAGCATGGTTTTGTAGCGGGTAGGTCGTGCCTTACTAACCTTATTGAGTTTTTTGAGAAGGTGACCAAAGAGGTGGATGGGGGTAAGGCAGTTGACGTGGTATACATGGATTTTAGTAAGGCGTTCGATAAGGTTCACCATGGTAGGCTTCTGCAGAAAATGCAGATGTATGGGATTGTGGGTAATCTAGGAAGTTGGATCAGGAATTGGCTATCAGATAGGAGACAGAGGGTGGTGGTGGATGGTAAATATTCATCATGGAGTGCAGTTACGAGTGGTGTGCCTCAGGGATCTGTTTTGGGGCCACTGTTGTTTGTAATTTTTATTAATGATCTGGATGAGGGTATAGTTGGGTGGATTAGTAAATTTGCTGATGACACCAAAGTTGGAGGTGTGGTAGATTGTGAGGAAGGGTGTCATAGTCTGCAGGGAGACTTAGATAGGTTGCAGAGCTGGGCCGAGAGGTGGCGGATGGAATTTAATGCGGAGAAGTGTGAGGTAATTCACTTTGGTAGGAGCAACAGATGTGTCGAGTATAGGGCTAACGGGAGGACTTTGAATAGTGTGGATGAACAGAGGGATCTAGGTGTGTGTGTACATAGATCCCTGAAAGTTGGGAATCAAGTAGATAAGGTTGTCAAGAAGGCGTACGGTGTCTTGGCGTTTATTGGTAGGGGGATTGAATTTAGGAGTCGCAGTGTAATGTTGCAACTGTACACTACTCTAGTGCGGCCGCACTTGGAGTACTGTGTGCAGTTCTGGTCCCCGCATTACAAGAAGGATGTGGAGGCGTTGGAGAGGGTGCAGAGGAGGTTTACTAGGATGTTGCCTGGTATGGTGGGGAGGTCCTATGAGGAGAGACTGAGGGATCTAGGGTTGTTTTCGTTGGAAAGAAGGCGGCTAAGAGGGGATCTTATTGAAACATATAAGATGATTAGAGGTTTAGATAGGGTGGATAGTGATAGCCTTTTTCCTCGGATGGAGAAAGCTAGCACGAGGGGGCATGGCTTTAAATTAAGGGGGGGTAGCTACAGGACGGATGTCAGGGGTAGGTTCTTTACCCAGCGGGTGGTGAGGGATTGGAATGCCCTGCCTGCTGCAGTTGTAAATGCGTCTAGTTTGGGGGCGTTTAAGAGATCTCTGGATAGGTTTATGGACGAAAAGGGATTGGTATAGGCTAGTGGGTCATTGTTTTTGTAACTGGTCGGCGCAACATCGTGGGCCGAAGGGCCTGTTCTGCGCTGTAATGTTCTATGTTCTATGTTCTATTACAGATTTAAATTTCAAACTCGCTCCCTCTGCCTCACAGAGAAGAGAAAAACAAGTTTTCCGGTTTACAATTTGCAATCTAGAATTTTCTGAACAGCTCGAACAACGAGACTGTCGCCTCCAATTATCAGAGACTGAATCACCAACAACAGAAGCTGAAATCTCTCCTGAGCCCCTGGCTTCAGTTTCAGTTTCTATTTCGTGGTGATTTCAGTTAGAATCAAAGAATCAAGTCCAAGCTTTGTTTTTTTTATATTATTTACATAAGAGACAGAGCAGATCATCAGTAACTGAAAAAAATCCAAGAAAGGATCAGTTTAAGACTCTCCCACTCACTCCTCACAAACTTTAAACTCTCACCCAGTCTAATCCTTCTCTGCCCGTCACTCCGCACCTCTGTAATAACCCACTCACCCATCCAATCCCATTGCCCTGCGGTGGCACAGTGATTAGCACTGCTGCCTCACAGCACCAGGGACCCGGGTTTGATTTCAACATTGGGTGACAGTCTGTGTGGAGTTTGCACATTCTCCTCATGTCTGTGTGGGTTTCCTCACACAGTCCTAAGATGTGCAGGTTAGGTGGATTGTCCATGCTAAATTGACCCCTAGTGTCTGGGGGATTACAGGTAAATACTTGGGGTAATGGGAATAGGGCCTGGCTACGAGTGCTGTCAGTGCGGGCTTGATGGGCCGAATGGCCTCCTTCTGCAATGTAGGGATCCTATATAGTTTTTCTCCTCTCTACTGAATTGTAATGGGACTCCGGTGTCTGGGTGAAAAATAGGTCCTGAGTTTGTACTCACTAGTTGGTAGGGTCAGCTCACTAACCTTATTGCAAGCAGCCTCCTTATGTGGCAAGTTTCTGTCAATGGTAACCCCAAGGGTGTTGACAGTGGGGGATTCAGTGATGGTTACACCATTGAATGTCAATGGATGGTGGTTAGAGTGTATCTTATTGGTGATGGTCATTGCCTGGCATTTGTGTGGCACGAATGTTATACAACAGGAAGTAATGCTAGCCCCATGAAATGGCCTTTATTTCTCAAAATCAGCTTCCTGCCTGATGGAGAGGGTCCCCTCCACACCCAATCCCTGGGAAACTCCCACAACAGTGGGGCAGTGTCCAAATATGGCTCCCCATCATTTTATCACACTCGCCCTCCCCCACCTCACTCCCTGTAACCTCTGCCAGCCTCATACTCCTTCCCCCCTCATTCCATCTAATTTCCACCTATCCCACACTCTCTGTAACCTCTGCCGACTCCACCCTCCCCTCCCTCCCTGTAATCTCCACCACTCCCATACTCCTCTCCCTGTGACCTCCGCCAGCCTCATACTCCATCCCCCCTCACTCCCTGTAATCTCCGCCTACTCCAAACTCTATCCCCCCTCACTCTCTGTAACCTCCGCCTACCCCACGTCTTCCCCCTCACTCCCTGTAACCTCCGCCTACCCCACACTCCTTCCCCCCTCACTCCCTGTAATCTCCGCCTACTCCAAACTCTATCCCCCCTCACTCTCTGTAACCTCCACCTATCCCACCCTCCCCCCCTCACTCCCTGTAACCTCCGCTAGTGCCACACTCCTCCTCTTCGCTCTGTAACCTCCACCACTCCCATACTCCTCCCCCTTCACTCCCTGTAACCTCCACAAGTCCCATCCTCCTTCCCCTTCACTCCCTGTAACCTGCGTCAGTCCCAGACCCTTTGAGATCTTTGTCTGTGACTAATTCTGACCTCTTGAGAATCTCTGAATTTAGCTGGGCTGTCTGGGCCCTAAACTCTCTGACCGTCTGCCTGTCTCCTTTCTTTAAGACTCTTCCTAAAGCCTACCTCTTGGAACAACCATCTCCTGAAGTGGCTTGGTATTAAATTTTGTCCAAGTACAGTCTTGTGAAGCATTGTAAAGCTGCTATGTGAATGCAGTTTGTTGTTGTACTGACCCTGCCGGTTAGTGTTTTCCTCGGTGAGGTCATTGATTTTCTTCTGCAGCTCCGTGATGGTCTGATCGCGACCTGCGACCTCTTTCCGCAGAGATGTCTGTTTGAAACAGTAAGAAACAGGACAAAGAGAGTGAGATATTGGGAAAGTGTTCCGTTGATGATGATGAGGGGCATGGACAGAGTGGATAAAGAGCCGCTGTTGCCCTTAGTTGAAGGGTCAGTGTTGAGGGGACTCAGGTTCAAGGCCAGGGGCAGGAGGTTTCGGGGGGATGTTTTACCCAGAGGGTGGTGAGGGTCTGGAAGGCACTGCCTGGGAGGGTGGAGGAGGCGGGATGCCTCACATCCTTTAAAAAAAAACCCGGGTGAGCACCTGGCACACCATAACACTCAGGGCTTTGGGCCAAGTGCTGGCAAGTGGGATTAGGTAGGAGTTCAGGTGTGTCCAATGTGTCAGGTGGATCCGATGGGCCGAAGGGCCCCCTCTACGCTGTATGATTCCTTTCAGAATGCTGGGTTACACATTGGGATAACTCACAGGAGCAAGGACTCAGATCACTTCCTGGGTCAGAAAATACATGGAATCATAAATAGATCACGGCACAGAAAGAGTCCATTTGGCCCATTGTGTCGTACTATCCAGCAAATAACAGACTTAAACACCATAAATCATTTCACTTCCCTATTGGCCACCCATTCCAGGAATTGGGGTTCAAGTCCAGAGGATGATGTCCCCCAGTCTCCATGGGTCAATTTTCCCTTTGACATTTCATTTTGTTCTGTGTTATGGTTCACCGACAGGTGTCAGGTCACCAGGCATCAGTGAGGTGGACGTGGGCTGGTAAGGCTGAGATCAAGTTCAAGAGTATGTCACAGCTCGTTAGGAGAAGCGTGACAAAGAAACACAATTAATTCACACCTTCACCGAGTACCAACTCAGCCAAGACCAACCTCTGGTTGTAGTTAATTTATTTCATTTTACTCGGGATGGGGAGATTGCTGGCAGGACCGCCATTTGGGAGGTAAGCCACATTCTTAAACTGCTGTGTAGAGACATCCACAGTTCTGAGCTTTCCATAGTGGTTTGGCAGAACTGGGTAACTTGTGGGGTCGTTTCAGAGGTAACTGCATTACTGTGGGTCCACCCTCACATGTAGTCCAGAGGGGCTTCCAGATTTGGGGTGGCACGGTGACATAGCGGTGAGCACTGCTGCCTCACAGCACCAGGGACCCAGGTATAATCCGGCCTTGGCTCACTGTCTGTGTGGAGTCTACACATTCTCCCCGTGTCTGCGTGGGTTTCCTCCGGGCGCTCCGGTTTCCTCTCACAGTCTAAAGATGTGCAAGTTAGGTTGATTAGCTATTGATCCTAGTGTCAGGGGGATTTGCAGGGTAAATATATGGGGTTACGGGAAAAGGCCTGGGTGGGATTGTGGGTGGTGCAGTCTCGATGGGCCAAATGGCCTCATTCTGCACTGTTTTATTGTGAATTGAACTAAAATTCCTTCAACTGGCATGGGGGATTTTAAAGTTTATTTATTAGGCACAAGTAGGCTTACATTAGCACTGCAATGAAGTTACTGTGAAAATTCCATAGTCGCCACACTCTGGCAACATTGAGGAAGACTTTAGCATGGCCAATCCACCTAACCAGCACTTTGTTCGCACTGTGGGTGGAAACCCAGAGGAAATGCTCACAGGCACAGTGAGAATGTGCAAACTCCACACAGATAGTGACCCAAGCCAGGAATTGAACCTGGGTCCCTGGCATTGTGAGGCAGCAGTGCTAACCACTGTGCCACTGTCTGAATTAATGTCACATTAGTCCGTGTCTCTGGATTACTGGGCCAGTAATGTTCTTGTCTACATCCCCTTAACAGGAACACAGCCTGTGCAATATAGGAACAGATGGAGGCCATTCAGTCTGTTCTACCATTCACTTAAACGTGGCTGACTGCATCTCAACCCAATTTGCAGATCGTCCGCGCACCATTTAAACAGCCCCTCTGCGATGTGAGTAGCAAACTCCATTAAGGTAGTGGCGTTTTTGGGCACCATACAGAAATGTGAGACTCGGGGGTGGGGTGAGGGGTCAGTAATATTATTTTAGTAAAAATCACTGCCAGGCAGTCCCGTGGAGGAGGGAACTCTGGGATTGAGCAAAGAAAGATTTGCATTTAGCTAGTGCCTTTTTTTACCTCTGGGCCATCCAAAGGACATTCACAGACAACTGAATTCAATTTGCAATGTAGTCACTGTGGTAATGCAGGGTGCAGGGCAGTGGATGTGTGCATAGCAAGCTCCCAGGTGCAACAATGTAATAACAATCAAACAATCTGTCTTAGAAATGTTGATTGATGCAAAATACTGCAATGGACACTATGGAGAACACCACGGATTCTCTTTGATATGGTGGGACATATAGACCCTCTGACAGTGCAGCACTCCTCAGTACTGACCCTCTGACAGTGCGGCACTCCCTCAGTACTGACCCTCTGACAGTGCAGCACTCCCTCATTACTGACCCTCTGACAGTGCAGCACTCCCTCATTACTGACCCTCTGACAGTGCAGCACTCCCTCATTACTGACTCTCTGACAGTGCAGCACTCCCTCAGCACTGACCCTCTGACAATGCAGCACTCCCTCAGCACTGACCCTCTGACAGTGCAGCACTCCCTCAGTACTGACACTCTGACAGTGCAGCACTCCCTCATTACTGACCCTCTGACAGTGCAGCACTCCCTCATTACTGACCCTCTGACAGTGCAGCACTCCCTCAGCACTGACCCTCTGAGAATGCAGCACTCCCTCAGCACTGACCCTCTGACAATGCGGCACTCCCTCAGCACTGACCCTCTGACAGTGCGGCACTCCCTCAGCACTGACCCTCTGACAGTGTGGCACTCCCTCAGCACTGACCCTCTGACAGTGTGGCACTCCCTCAGCACTGACCCTCTGACAGTGTGGCACTCCCTCAGCACTGACCCTCTGACAGTGTGGCACTCCCTCAGCACTGACCCTCTGACAGTGTGGCACTTCCTCAGCACTGACCCTCTGACAGTGTGGCACTCCCTCAGCACTGACCCTCTGACAGTGTGGCACTCCCTCAGCACTGACCCTCTGACAGTGCGGCACTCCCTCAGTACTGACCCTCTGACTGTGAACTGTTTCCTGTAACAATCTGCCCTGTAACTCACTGCTTCTTTCTCTTTTTCCTGCAGGAGATCGTGGTGCTGATTGCCCAGAGTTTTTATTTTTGCCTCAGTTTTCTTCAGGCGATCCTGTAGTTGGACATTCTGCTCATGGAGACGTCGGTTGTTTTGCTGCGGAGTCGGAGATATAAACATCAGCCAAATTGTAACACCGCAGCAGAAAATAATGGCTATTACAGTGCCTATTCTGGTGAAGTGATATAAAGATTTGAACATTCTGCTGTTCTCACAAGAACTGGAACTCAAAGGGATTGAAGTAAAGTATTTTCCAGATCAGGGAGCAGCAAGGAAATGATCCCTGGTCAGTTAATCCCATGGTCGTGTTGGAGACAAGTCGTCAATCAACCTGTCAATCAACTGAATTAAATAGCGCCTGTTTATATATATAAATATATATATATATAGTGAGGTGGTGCTCGACAGACTAGTGGGACTGATGGTGGACAAGTCCCCAGGACCGGATGGAATGCATCCCAGGGTTCTGAAGGAAATGGCGGAGGTGATAGTGGATGCCTTAGTGATTATTTTCCAAACCTCGCTGGATTCCAGGGAAGTGCCGGAAGATTGGAAAACGGCTAATGTTACGCTGCTGTTTAAAAAGGGTAGCAGGCAAAAGGCAGGGAATTATAGGCCATTTAGTTTAACGTCTGTTGTAGGAAAAATGCTTGAATCCGTCATCAAAGAGGAAATAGCGCGGCATCTTGAGAAGAATTGTTTGAAAGAGCAGACGCAGCACAAATTTGTTAAGGGGAAGTCGTGTCTGACAAAGTTATTGGAATTCTATGAGGATGCGTCTAGTGCGGTGGATGGAGGGGAACCGGTGGATGTGGTGTTTCTCGATTTTCAGAAGGCGTTTGATAAGGTGCCACACAAATGGTTGTTACAGAAGGTTAGGGGGCATTGAGTTGGGGGTAAGGTGTTAGCGTGGATAGGGGATTGGCTGTCAGATAGGAGGCAGAGAGTGGGTGTCAATGGGTGCTATTCGGATTGGCGGTTGGTGACTAGTAGAGTGCCCCAGGGATCAGTGCTGGGGCCTCAGCTGTTTACCATTTCTATAGATGACCTGGAGGAGGGAGCGAGCGTAAGGTGTCGAAATTTGCTGATGACACAAAGATAAGTGGAACAGCAAATTGTGCGGAGGGTGTAGAAAGTCTGCAGAGGGATCTAGACAGGCTGGGCGAGTGGGCGAGGACCTGGCAGATGGAGTACAATGTTGGCAAGTGTGAGGTTATCCACTTTGGTAGGAATAATAGTAGGAAGGACTACTACTTACAGGGCAAAAAGCTGCAGCATGCTACGGTGCAGAGGGACCTGGGGGTCCTTGTGCATGAGTCGCAAAAACCCAGCCTACAGGTGCAGCAGGTGGTCAGGAAGGCAAATGGGATGCTGGCCTTCATAGCGAGGGGGATCGAATATAAAAGTAGAGAGGTCTTGCTGCAACTGTACAGGGCACTGGTGAGGCCGTAGCTGGAGTACTGTGTGCAGTTTTGGTCACCGCACTTGCGCAAGGATATTTTGGCCTTGGAGGGAGTGCAGAGGAGGTTCACTAGGCTGATACCGGAGTTGAGGGGGTTGAGCTATGAAGAGAGGCTGAATAGACTGGGCTTGTATTCGTTAGAGTTTAGAAGGATGAGGGGGGAATCTTATTGAGACATATAAGATGATGAAAGGGATGGATAGGGTAGAGGTGGAGAGGTTCTTCCCGCTCAGAAAGGACAGCAGGACTAGAGGGCACAGCCTCAAGATAAGGGGGGGGGGGCAGTTTAGAACAGAGTTGAGGAGGAACTTCTTCACTCAAAGGGTGGTGAATCTCTGGAATTCTCTGCCCGTTGAAGTGGTGGAGCCTACCTCGCTAAATACATTTAAGACGCGGGTAGATAGGTTTTTGGTAGGCAAGGGGATTAAGGGTTATGGGGAGAAAGCGGGAAAGTGGAACTGAGCCACTTCAGATCAGCCATGATCTTATTGAATGGCGGGGCAGGCTCGAAGGGCTAGATGGCCTACTCCTGCTCCTATTTCTTATGTTCTTATGTTCTTATATATATACTTTTATATGTATATATATACCTTTTTATGTTTAAGGGGATTGGTTTAGAATTCAGTTTCTTTCTATAAGCATTCTGTGTGTTTAGTTTGGCTTCCTGATTTGGATTTCTGGCCCAGTGCTCCAACAAAGTTATAGAGTTAAACCACAAATAAGATGATAAGACCATAAGACATAGGAGCAGGTTAAGGCCATTCGGCCCATCGAGTCTGCTCCACCATTCAATCATGGCTGATATTTTCCTCTCCCCATTTTCCTGCTTTTTCCCCATGACCCCCCGATCCCCTTATTAATCAAGAATCTGTCTATCTCTGTCTTAAAAACACTCAATGGCCTGGCCTCTCCAGCCTTCTGCAGCAAAGAGATCCGCAGATTCACCACTCTCTGCCTGAAGAAATTCCTGCTCATCCCTGTTTTAGAGGATCATCCCTTTAGCCTGAGATTGTGTCTCTGGTTCTAGTTTTTCCTCCGAGTGGAAACATCCTCTCCACGTCCACCCTAACCAGGCCTTGCAGTATCCTGTAAGTTTCAATCAGATCCCCCCTCATTCTTCTAAACTCCAATGGTCCTCAACCATTCCTCACACGACAAGCTCTTCATTCCAAGGATCATTCTTGTGAACCTGCAGAAGGATCTAGATAGGCTGGGCGAATGGGCCAGGAAATGGCAAATGGAATTTAATGTTGGCAAGTGTGAGGTGGTCCACTTTGGTAGGAAGAATGGTAGGAAGGACTATTACTTACGGGGCGAAAAACTGCAGCAGGCGACGGTGCAGAGGGACCTCGGGGTCCTTGTGCATGAGTCGCAAAAACCCAGCTTGCAGGTGCAGCAGGTGGTCAGGAAGGCGAATGGGATGCTGGCCTTCATAGCGAGGAGGATTGAATATAAAAGTAGGGAGGTCTTGCTGCAGCTGTATAGGGCATTGGTGAGGCCGCAGCTGGAGTACTGTGTGCAGTTTTGGGCGCCGCACCTGCGCAAAGATATTTTGGCCTTGGAGGGAGTGCAGAGGAGGTTTACTAGGCTGATACCGGAGTTGAGGGGGTTGAGCTATGAGGAGAGGCTGAATAAACTGGGCTTGTACTCGTTAGAGTTTAGAAGAATGAGGGGAGATCTCATTGAGACGTTTAAGATGATGAATGGGATGGATAGGATAGAGGTGGAGAGACTCTTCCCGCTCAAAAAAGACAGTAGGACTAGGGGGCACAGCCTCAAGATAAAAGGGGGGCGGTTTAGAACGGAGTTGAGGAGGAACTTCTTCACTCAAAGGGTGGTGAATCTCTGGAATTCTCTGCCCGTTGAAGTGGTGGAGGCTGCCTCGCTAAATATTTTTAAGACGCAGGTTGATGGGTTTTTGATAAGAGAGGGGATTAAGGGTTATGGGGAGAAAGTGGGAAAGTGGAACTGAGCAGCGACAGATCAGCCATGATCTTATTGAATGGCGGGGCAGGCTCGAAGGGCTAGATGGCCTACTCCTGCTCCTATTTCTTATGTTCTTATGTTCTTACGAACCTCCTCTGGACCCTTTCCAAGGCCAGTACATCCTGCCTTAGATGTGGGGCCCAAAACTGCTCACAAATAATGGATTGTTATTGTACAATAGCTTCAAACACATAAGAAATTCATAAATTTTCTATTTTTTAATGTATAAATTTATTATAATTTAATCATTCTCTTATTCAACACAGTGCTCACATTTTATCCTTTTGTCATTTTTAATGGCAACCGCGATGTTGCTTCTTTCGCTCACAAATCGTTCGCCCAGTTACAGAGCCAAACTCACACACACACACACACACACTCACACTTTCTCTCACATACTCTCTCTCTCGCTCACACACATACACACTCACACACAGACACTCATAAAGACACACACTCATACACGCACACACACTGACACACACACTCTCACACATATTCTCTCTGTGACACACTCTCTCTCTCACTCACACACACACACACTCAATCACACGCACACTCACAAATGCACACTCACATACACAATCTTTCTCACACACATAAGGGAGCATCACGGGCAGTGTAGCGGGTTGTGGGATGGTGGTGTTGGGGGTTGGGGGGGCGGGGATTGGGGCAGGCCATACAAATGTTTGTTGACCTCGGGCAGGATTTTCCGATTTGGGGTCAGCGCAGCCAGAAAATCCGTCCCATACTCCCTCTCTCTCAGACACACTCCCACTCTCCCACACACACTCCCTCTCTCTCAGACACACTCTCCCTCTCCCACACACACTCCCACTCTCTCAGGCACTCTCTCTCTCTGTCTCTGTCTCTCCCTCTCTCTCCCCCACCCCAGTGCCGTTGCCTCTCCTGCCCCAGGGCTGCTGCTAGATTTGCCACACTGTCTATTCCTTCCTCACTCCCTCCCTGGCCTGGAGTTTTGCAGACTTACTTTCCACTCTTTCTGGTTTGTCCAACTAGAGGCTGGCTTCTCAATAATGATCTTATTGGCAGCCAATGAGAAACCAAGCTCTGATTGGGCAAGCAGCTTCATATTTTAAAATTTTATACATCAACCTGGCCAACCACAGAGCTCCTGGGCATAACCAATGAAACCTCAGGATTCAGCGGAACCCAGTTTGGGAAAGTCAGTCATAAACTATGGTGAAAAGCAGCAGAAACATGGACAATGTACAGCAGACACTGCGACTCCTCGGGGAGATATCACCAGCATTGCCTCCACAAAGTCCTGCCCATCCACTGGCAGGATAGGTGTAACAATGTGAGGTTCCTCCCCCAGGATAAAATCCCCAAAACTGAGGCACTTCTCACACTCGACCAGCTGTGATGTGTGGGAACACTGTCTGCACGCCTGAACAAGACTCCAGAAACAGGAGCTCCAACCTTGCAGCACTCCCTCAATCCTGACCCTCCAATAGTGCGGCGCTCCTCAGTACTGACCCTCTGACAGTGCGGCACTCCCTCAGTACCGACCCTCTGACAGTGCGGCACTCCCTCAGTACTGATCCTTTGAAAGTGCAGCACTCCCTCAGTACTGACCCTCTGACAGTGCGGCACTCCCTCAGCACTGACCCTCTGACAGTGCAGCACTCCCTCAGTACTGACCCTCTGACAGTGCGCCATTCCCTCAGCACTGACCCTCTGATAGCGCGACATTCCCTTAGCACTGACCCTCTGATAGTGCAGCACTCCCTCAGTACTGACCCTCTGACAGTGCGGCACTCCCTCAGCACTGACCCTCTGAGAGTGCAGCACTCGCTCAGTACTGACCCTCTGACAGTGCGGCACTCCCTCAGCACTGGCCCTCTGAGAGTGCAGCACGCGCTCTGTACTGACCCTCTGACAGTGCGGCACTCCCTCAGCACTGGCCCTCTGAGAGTGCAGCACGCGCTCAGTACTGACCCTCTGACAGTGCGGCACTCCTTCAGCACTAACCCTCTGACAGTGCGGCACTCCCTCAGCACTGACCCTCTGACAGTGCGGCACTCCTTCAGCACTAACCCTCTGACAGTGCGGCACTCCTTCAGCACTAACCCTCTGACAGTGCGGCACTCCCTCAGCACTGACCCTCTGACAGTGCGGCACTCCCTCAGCACTGACCCTTTGACAGTGCGGCACTCCCTCAGCACTGACCCTCTGACAGTGTGGCACTCCCTCAGCACTGACCCTCTGACAGTGCGGCACTCCCTCAGCACTGACCCTCTGACAGTGCGGCACTCCCTCAGCACTGACCCTCTGACAGTGCGGCACTCCCTCAGCACTGACCCTCTGACAGTGCGGTACTCTCTCAGCACTGACCCTCTGACAGTGCGGCACTCCCTCAGCACTGACCCTCTGACAGTGTGGCACTCCCTCAGTACTGACCCTCTGACAGTGCAGCACTCCCTCAGTACTGACCTTCTGACAGTGCGGCACTCCTTCAGCACTAACCCTCTGACAGTGCGGCACTCCCTCAGCACTGACACTCTGACGGTGCGGCACTCCCTCAGCACTGACCCTCTGACAGTGCGGCACTCCCTCAGCACTGACCCTCTGACAGTGCGGCACTCCCTCAGCACTGACCCTCTGACAGTGCGGCACACCCTCAGCACTGACCCTCTGACAGTGCGGCACTCCCTCAGCACTGACCCTCTGACAGTGCGGTACTCTGTCAGCACTGACCCTCTGACAGTGCGGCACTCCCTCAGCACTGACCCTCTGACAGTGTGGCACTCCCTCAGCACTGACCCTCTGACAGTGCGGCACTCCCTCAGCACTGACCCTCTGACAGTGCGGCACTCTCTCAGCACTGACCCTCTGACAGTGCGGCACTCTCTCAGCACTGACCCTCTAACAGTGCGGCACTCCCTCAGCACTGACCCTCTGACAGTGCAGCACTCCCTCAGCACTGACCCTCTGACAGTGCAGCACTCCCTCAGCACTGACCCTCTGACAGTGTGGCACTCCCTCAGTACTGACCCTCTGACAGTGCAGCACTCCCTCAGTACTGACCTTCTGACAGTGCGGCACTCCTTCAGCACTAACCCTCTGACAGTGCGGCACTCCCTCAGCACTGACACTCTGACGGTGCAGCACTCCCTCAGCACTGACCCTCTGACAGTGTGGCACTCCCTCAGCACTGACCCTCTGACAGTGCGACACTCCCTCAGTACTGACCCTCTGACAGTGCAGCACTCCCTCAGCACTGGCCCTCTGATAGTGCAGCACTCGCTCAGTACTGACCCTCTGACAGTGCGGCACTCCCTCAGTACTGACCCTCTGACAGTGCGACACTCCCTCAGCACTGACCCTCTGACAGTGCGGCACTCCCTCAGCACTGACCCTCTGACAGTGCGGCACTCCCTCAGCACTGACCCTCTGACAGTGCGGCACTCTCTCAGCACTGACCCTCTGACAGTGTGGCACTCCCTCAGCACTGACCCTCTGACAGTGCGGCACTCCCTCAGCACTGACCCTCTGACAGTGCGGCACTCCCTCAGCACTGACCCTCTGACAGTGCGGCACTCCCTCAGCACTGACCCTCTGACAGTGCGGCACTCCCTCAGCACTGACCCTCTGACAGTGCGGCACTCCCTCAGCACTGACCCTCTGACAGTGCGGCACTCCCTCAGCACTGACCCTGTGACAGTGCGGCACTCCCTCAGCACTGACCCTCTGACTGTGAACTGTTTCCTGTAACAATCTGCCCTGTGACTCACTGCTTCTTTCTCTTTTTCCTGCAGGAGATCGTGGTGCTGATTGCCCAGAGTTTTTATTCTTGCCTCAGTTTTCTTCAGGCGATCCTGTAGTTGGACGTTCTGCTCATGGAGACGTCTGTTGTTTTGCTGCGGAGTCGGAGATATAAACATCAGCCAAATTATAACATTGCAGCAGAAAATAATGGCTATTACAGTGCCTATTCTGGTGAAGTGATATAAAGATTTGAACATTCTGCTGTTCTCACAAGAACTGGAACTCAAAGGGATTGAAGTAAAGTATTTTCCAGATCAGGGAGCAGCAAGGAAATGATCCCTGGTCAGTTAATCCCATGGGTGTGTCGGAGATAAGTTGCTCTCCCCAATGAAATGGCTAGTTTCTGTTTCACATCATCGACATCAGTTTCCTGGAAGGACAAGCTGTCCAGAATGGCCCTGACTGGCTCTGCCTGGATCACTGACACTGGAATCGAAGCAGTGAATACTCAGCAGCTCTGGTAGTTGCTGCTGTGCGAGAGAGGGAGAGAGAGATAGAGTTAATGGCCAGAATTTTACTGTCCTGCCCACCACGGGAATCGGAGCGGGCGAGGAGCGGATAATGGAAAGGTCCGTTAACCTCGGGCGGGACTTTGTGGTTTTGGGACGAGCGAGGCCCTAAAACCCCACCTAATATTTCAGCTCAATGACATTTCTTCAGAACGTTTAAAGTGGAAATTATTGGGGAAAAAGATCCAGTTGATGCTGAAGCAGAGACAGTTTCAGGAGCTTATGGGCAGGGTGGGCAGTGAGCCAGTGGGCAGTGAACTGATAGGCAGGGTGGGCAGAGAGCTGATGGGCAGAGAGCTGATGGGCAGAGAGCTGATGGGCAGAGAGCTGATGGGCAGGGTGGGCAGTGAGCTGATGGGCAGTGAGCTGATGGGCAGTGAGCCGATGGGCAGTGAGCTGATGGGCAGTGAGCTGATGGGCAGTGAGCCGATGGGCAGTGAGCTGATGGGCAGTGAGCCGATGGGCAGTGAGCTGATGGGCAGTGAACTGATGGGCAGGGTGGGCAGTGAGCCGATGGGCAGGGTGGGCAGTGAGCCGATGGGCAGTGAGCTGATGGGCAGGGTGGGCAGTGAGCTGATGGGCAGTGAGCCGATGGGCAGTGAGCCGATGGGCAGTGAGCTGATGGGCAGTGAGCTGATGGGCAGGGTGGGCAGTGAGCCGATGGGCAGTGAGCTGATGGGCAGGGTGGGCAGTGAGCTGATGGGCAGTGAACTGATGGGCAGGGTGGGCAGTGAGCTGATGGGCAGTGAGCTGATGGGCAGGGTGGGCAGTGAGCTGATGGGCAGGGTGGGCAGTGAGCTGATGGGCAGTGAGCTGATGGGCAGGGTGGGCCGTGGGATGTGTAGTTTCAGTGGAGATCAGAATGATGTCTTGCTTAAAATATTTCAAACGCTGAAAATCCAAACTGACTGAACCTGTGATTTTTATATACATTCACAGAAACAGAAATACAGACTTGCATTGATAACTGTCACAAACCCCCCTCCCCGGATGTCACAAAGTGCTTTACAGACAATGGAATGTTTTTGTCGTCCGTGCTGTGAACTTGGAAATGAGGGAGAGCCTTGGAATTATCATGAGACCTTCAGAACATCATCTAAATATTAAAACCAGTGGGAGACTTGTTGACAAGTTTTGTAGATGTGGACGCAAATACCATCCCTCAGACAAAGAAATGAAGGAAAGCTTTCGATAACTAATTGAATATTTGCGATAGTAGAGGGTACAGGGATCATAGAATCCCTGCAGTGCAGAAGGAGGCCATTCAGCCCATCGAGTCTGCTCTGACACCAATCCCACCCAGGCCCTATCCCCAATATCCATATCCCGTGGATTTACCCTAGCTAGTCCCCCTAATATAAGGATCAATTTAACATGGCCAATCTACCAAACCTGCACATCTTTTGAGTGTGTGCAGAAACTGGAGGAAACCCATGCAGACACGAGGAGAATGTGCAAACTCCACGCAGACAGTGACCCGAGCCGAGCATCGAGCCCGGGTCCCTGGCACTGTGAGGCAGCAGTGCTAACACCGCAGGGCAGTGGGAGTGGATTGGTGAGTAAGTTAGTACAGGGGTACTCTGATCATCAGAGTGGGATTAGACTGGGTGAGAGTTTAAAGTTTGTGCGGAGTGAGTGGGAGAGTATTAAACTGATCCTTTCTTGGTTTTTTTCAGTTACTGTTGCTGGGGTGATGACCTGCTCTGTCTCTTATGTAAATAACATAAGGGAACGAAGCTTGGACTCACTTCTATGATTCTAACTGAAATCACCAGGAAATAGAAACTGAAACTGAAGCCGGGGGCTCAGGAGAGATTTCAGCTTCTGTTGTTGGTGATTCAGTCTCTGATAATTGGAGGCGACAGTTCGGTTGTTCGAGCTGTTTAGAAAATTCTAGATTGCGAATTGTAAACCGGAAGACTTGTTTATCTTTTCTCTCTGCTTCAGCCTGAGACAGAGTGTCGAGGAAAACTGCTAGCTCAAAATAACTCAGGCAGAGATGTTCAGAGTCAAGCTTCAGGAGAGTTTATTTTGCGTGATATTGCAGAGAGTCCCCCTCAGTCTACACCAAGACCGAACTCTCCCTTTTCGAGCAAACCCGCGCTTTATTTATACAGTGAAACAAACAAGCTTTCGTAATCACTACAATACATTCCATTATTCCCATAATTGCAGCTAACTCTTTAATCATTGTCCAATAAATCAGCTATGTGTGTCCAAGACTTATCTATGTGTCCTCGGTCTATCGACATCTTATTAACTATACTTTTAATGACTGATTATGGTTACCTAAGAACATAACACTTGATAGAATTGTATGTCAGGCTTCATATCTCTCTTAAGGCCAGATGGCTTGCTTCACCGTTATCGGAGCTGGGGACCTTGGGTGCTTGCTAGTCTCATGATTTTCTCTGCATGTTTCAGCGCATCTTTAACCCTTAACGCTTAACCCTTAGGATATAACAACAAAATTATTTCTTTCCTCCACACAGAGGGAGCAAGTTTTAAATTTAAGTTTGTAATTCCAGTAAGAACACGGATTTCACACATCCACACAGCTTTACCCCATCAACATCTCTCTCTCAATCCCTCCACTCCCTCTAAATTGTCACTATCGACCACCCAATAGGCACACTGCTTCCTCACAGCGCCAGGTTCGATTCCCGGCTTGGGTCACTGTCTGTGTGTTCATCCTGTGTCTGCTTGGGTTTTCTCTGGGTGCTCTGGTTTCCTCCCACTGTCTGAAAGATGTGCTGATTAGGCGCATTGGCCATGCTAAATTCTCCCTCAGTGTACCTGAACAGGCGCTGGAGTGTGGCGACTAGGTGATTTTCACAGTAACTTCATTGTAGTGTTAATATAAGCTTACTTGTGACCAATAAATAAACTGAAACAATCATACCTCTTGGTCCTCAGTTTAGCTGATAACAGAGATAGCCCTTTCTATTCAGGTTTTGTTCCTCTCTTTTTTTAGACCTGCCATCATCATTTCTCTCCATCAAATAACAAAACCCTTGCCCCATTGTCCTCAGAAACTACCGCCCAAGCTTCATCCTCCCTTTCATCTCCAAAGTCTCAGACATGTTGTTATCTTCCAGACCTAACAAAGAACAAAGAACAACACAGCACGGGAAACAGGCCCTTTGGCCCAACGAGCCTGTGCCGCCATTTTAACATTATGAGTGCCCTCTTCTACCTATGACCTTTGTCTACGCCTATTGGGGAAGATTGAGGGAAGTCTAATTTAGGGACAATTTGTTAACACCAATCAGCCTAATAGCACGTTTTTGGGGTGTGGGAGGAAACCGGAGCACCCGGAGAAAACCCATGCAAGCACAGGGAGAATGCGCAAACTCCCACAGACACTGGCCCAAATTCATGTATCTGCACAGTAACCAGTGACAGTCACTGAGCTGTCACGTTGCCCGTCAGATGGTCCAGTTTAAGCGTACACTAACGACGTGAAGCACTAGGCAACTCTCAAAGCAACATCCAAGAGCAGCCCTCGCACGACCCACCGCATGTATGTCCCTTGTTGGACAACAAGGCGGACCTGTTCCCTGATTGCCCAGAACTCCATGTTAGAATCTCTCCAGCCATGTTTCTGCTCCAGCCCCATTCTCAGAACAGCTCTTATCAAAGTCACAAATGACCTCCTCTGTGACTGTTATAAAGGTAAACTTTCCCTCTTTGACCTGTTGGCGATTTGACCTCTCCATCCTCCTCCCAGACCCTCTCCACTGTCATCCAGCTGCTCCCATTCTTATCCGTCTACCCGTGGTCAGAGAATCATTTCAATAGTTTCTGTCTCTGTCCCTGTATCTCTGTAAACTCTGGGATCCCCCCAAGCATCTACCCTTGGACCCTCCTGTTTCTCATCAACGGGCTGCCACACAAGTACACAAAGACCCCCGCAGCTCTGCATCACTACCCGCTCTCTCTGCCCCTGTTGCTAAATTGACAAACTGCTTATCCAGGATTGGTTGAACAGAAGTTTCTTTACAATCTACTTGCAGAAGGAGGCCATTTGGCCCATCAAGCCTGCACCGACAACAATCCCTGGTCCTGTCCCTGTAACCCCACATATTTACCCTCCCTATCCCCCTGTCACTAAGGGGCAATTTAGTATGGCCAATCAGCCTAACCTGCACATCTTTGGACTGTGGGAGGAAACCGGAGCACCTAGAGGAAACCCATGCAGACATGGGGAGGATGTGCAGACTGCGCACAGACAGTGATCAAGCCAGAATTGAACCCGGGTCCCTGCTGTTGTGAGGCAACAATGCTAATCACTGTGCCACTGTGCTGCCCCAGCTAAATATTGGGAAATCTTAGACCATTGTATTGGCTCCAGCTCCGACCTCTATTCCAAGCTCCCGACTCCATCCCTCTCCCTGGCACCAGTCTGAGATGAAGCCAGTCTGTTCACAACCTTATCCCAAGATGAGTTTCTGACCCCAGGCATGTCATTGTTCATGTCATATTGCCCTCTGTAATATCTCCAGGATTTGCCCCTGGCTCCCATCAGCTGCTTCTGAAGCTCATATTGATGCCTCTATTACTCACCTATTCTGAGGCTCTCCTGCTTCTCTCCCACTTTCCATCTTCCCCCCTCCACACGAGGTCATTTGAAACTCTGCTGGCCATGTGTTAATTTGTATCAAGCCCCATTTCCCTATTAGCCCCCTGACTGGGACCAATGACCTCACTGGCAATCAGGCAATTTTGACATTTTCACGAGGGCCATGGGGAATCATTGATTGATTTCCCTGTGCGGCTTGTTGAGCCTGCGTTCCCCTGGCAACAAGCTGTGGTCTGCCCAGCTGGAACTCATTTCCTAAGCCTTTTATAAGGCAGGCCCAGGACTGGGCCTGCTGAACTGTAGTCCCAGGCAGGGTGTGTGCGCCACAGTAGTGGTTTTACTTTGCATTCTGTAATAAATTATGTTCCTTTCCAGTCGGACTTCCTGAGTCATTTCACCCTCCAAAGACCCTTCCCCTCCCTCTCTCTGTAACCTTCTCCAGCCTTATAACCCTCTGAAATTTCTGGGCCCCCAAACCCTCTTCCCCACCTAACTGATTCCAGCCTCAAGCCTCTCCCCAGGTTTTAACCACTCCATCATTGGTGAATTCCCTCCTTAAACCTCTCTGCATCTCCCTGAACCATAGAATGCTTGTAGTACAGAAGGAGGCTTTTAGGCTCAGACAGTCCGCACTGACTCTCTGAAAGAGCCAAGAACCAAGGCCTTATTCCCGCATATTCACCATGGCTAATTCACCTAACATACACACCTTGGGACACTAAGGGGCAATTTAGCATGGCCAACCCATCTAACCAGCACATCTTTCGGACTGTGGGAGAAAAATGGAGCTCCCGGAGGAAACCCACACAGACACAGGGAGAATGTGCAGACTCCACTCAGAGTCTTTAGCATTTCTGAAGCTTCCTCAAAGAAGTGATTTTTAAAACTCATTTACTGTGAGGGACAGGGTATAAATCCATACAACATGAAAATGCATTTTGTGTGGAACTCATACAGCAACAAAAACAAGGTACATTTATATAGCACTTTTAACTCGGTAAACCATCCGTCTCTGATTTCTTATGGAGTGTGATTTTCCATCGCTCACCCCAAAATCCCACCTGAGGTCAATGGACCTTTGCATGGTCTGCTCCCGCACCCCCGCCCACCACTCCTTACCCGCTACGCTTCCCGTGACAGACAGGATAGGAAAACACGCCTCATGGTCTTCGCAAGAACAGGTGATCAGAAACTTGGCCAGAGTGGCAGGCTTTCAGGAGCATCGTAAAGGCCAAGAGAGGTGTCGAAAGAAGAGGGAATCGCAGGACTTCCCAAACCTTTCCAGCCACGGAAATTTTTAACCTCCCAATATACTGACAGAACCCCTCCAGAACATCCTTTTTATGTTGTGATGTTTATAGCTGCTATTGAGTGTTTTTTAAGACAGAGATAGGTAGGTTCTTGATTAATAAAGGGATCAGGGGTTATGGGGAAAAGGCAGGAGAATGTGAATGAGAAAAATATCAACCATGATAGAACAGCTGAGCAGACTCGATGGGCCGAGTGGCCTAATCCTGCTCCTATGTCTTATGGTCTTATTTGTGGTTTAACTCTATAATATTATTGGAGTGCTGGGCCAGAAATCCAAATCAGGAAGCCAAACTAAACCCCAGCAATGATTCCATTTTGGCATAAATATGAGGATAAGATGTTTCAGCTCAAGAGTAATTTCACTGACAAATTATAATAAAAACAAACTTTACTTAAGGCATTATTTAAGTATAATCTAACAAAGTGAGGCTGTCAAACGCCTAACAGCGGAGCAATAGTTACAAAATGAAAGGACATAAGTTCAATTTCTAACTTATCACTGTTTCAGTTCCAAATAAGCAACATAATCTTACAACTTAAAATACTACTTTAAGTACAGTTAACAACCATAAATATACTTGCTATAAGGAACATAGGCAGTCTTCAAACTTTCTGAAATATTCTGATTTTCAGAGTAGCATGCAGATTTCTGTTTTTAAACAAACCCAGAAACTGAAAACTGTTTCCCAGCTAGCTCCTGCTATTAACTACATTACCACATGATCCTGTCAAACAACTGAATTAAACAGCGCCTGGGGAAATCTTCATCTATAAACAAAAACCCATGAGCTCTCTCCTAAGTAAACACAACACAGCTAAGTTGAGTAATTATGTTGCCCTCCCAGCATCTGAGCAGTATTCCCTCCAAACACACTGACTGCTTATAGAAAGAAACTGAATTCTAAAACAATCCCCTTAAACATTAAAAAGTACAGGCGCTGTTTAATTCAGTTGTTTGACAGGATCATGTGAAAATGTGGTTAATAGCAGGAGCTAGCTGGGAAACAGTTTTCAGTTTCTGGGTTTGTTTAAAAACAGGAATCTGCAAGCTGCTCTGAAAATCAAAACTTCTCAGAAAGTTTGAAGACTGCCCATATTCCTTGTAGCAAGTATATTTATGGTTTTTAACTATACTTAAAGTAGTATTTTAAGTTGTAAGACTATGTTGCTTATTTGGAACTGAAACAGTGATAAGTTAGAAATTGAACATGTGTCCTTTCATTTTGTAACTATTGTTCGAATGTTAGGCTTTCAACAGCTTCACTTTGTTAGAGTTATACTTAAATAATGCTTTAAGTGAAGTTTGCTTTTCTTATAAACAATCCCTAATTTGTCAGTGAAATTACTCTTGAGGTGAAGCAGCTTATCCTAATATTTATGCCAAAATAGAAACATTGCTGGGGTTTAGCTTGGCTTCCTGATTTGGAGTTCTGGCCCAGTGCTCCAACAATGTTCCACTTTCCCGCTTTCTCCCTTACTTTCTTAATTCCCTTGCCTATCAGAAATCTACCTACCCGTGACTTGAATATATTCAGCGAGGTAGCCTCCAGCACTTCAACGGGCAGAGAATTCCAGAGATTCACCACCCTTTGAGTGAAGAAGTTCCTCCTCAACTCCAATCTAAACTGCCCCCCCCCCCCCTTATTTTGAGGCTGTGCCCTCTAGTCCTGCTATCCTTTCTAAGCCGGAAGAATCTCTCTACCTCTACCCTATCTATCCCCTTCATTATCTTATATGTCTCTACACTCTCATGTCTCACACTCATAAAGACACACACTCATACACCCACAAACACTGAAACACACACACACACACACACACTCTCACATATATTCTCTCTGTCACACACGCTCTCTCTCACTCACTCACAAACACAAACTCAATCACACGCACCCTCACATACATAATCTCCCTCACACATACACACAAGGGGGAATTTTCCATCCTGCCCATTACGGGCAGTATAGCAGGTTGTGCGATGGCGGGGATAGGAGTGGGGGGGATTGGGGCAGACTATACAAAGGGTCGTTGACCTTGGGCAGGATTTTCCGATTTGGGGTCAGCGCAGCCAGAAAATCCGTCCCAAACTCCCTCTCTCTCAGACACACTCTCCCTCTCCCACACACACTCCCTCTCTCTCAGACACACTCCCACTCTCCCACACACACTCCCACTCTCTCAGGCAGTCTCTCTCTCTGTCTCTGTCTCTCCCTATCTCTCCCCCACCCCAGTGCCGTTGCCTCTCCTGCCCCAGGGCTGCTGCTAGATTTGCCACACTGTCTATTCCTTCCTCACTCCCTCCCTGGCCTGGAGTTTTGCAGACTTACTTTCCACTCTTTCTGGTTTGTCCAACTAGAGGCTGGCTTCTCACTAATGATCTTATTGGCAGCCAATGAGAAACCAAGCTCTGATTGGACAAGCAGCTTCATATTTTAAAATTTTATACATCAACCTGGCCAATCACAGAGCTCCTGGGCATAACCAATGAAACCTCAGGATTCAGCGGAACCCAGTTTGGGAAAGTCAGTCATAAACTATGGTGAAAAGCAGCAGAAACATGGACAATGTACAGCAGACACTGCGACTCCTCGGGGAGATATCACCAGCATTGCCTCCACAAAGTCCTGCCCATCCACTGGCAGGATAGGTGTAACAATGTGAGGTTCCTCCCCCAGGATAAAATCCCCAAAACTGAGGCACTTCTCACACTCGATCAGCTGTGATGTGTGGGAACACTGTCTGTATGCCTGAACAAGACTCCAGAAACAGGAGCTCCAACCTTGCAGCACTCCCTCAATCCTGACCCTCCAATAGTGCGGCGCTCCCTCAGTACTGACCCTCTGACAGTGCGGCACTCCCTCAGTACCGACCCTCTGACAGTGCGGCACTCCCTCAGTACTGATCCTCTGAAAGTGCAGCACTCCCTCAGTACTGACCCTCTGACAGTGCGGCACTCCCTCAGCACTGACCCTCTGACAGTGCAGCACTCCCTCAGTACTGACCCTCTGACAGTGCGGCATTCCCTCAGCACTGACCCTCTGATAGCGCGACATTCCCTTAGCACTGACCCTCTGATAGTGCAGCACTCCCTCAGTACTGACCCTCTGACAGTGCGACACTCTCAGTACTGACCCTCTGACAGTGCAGCACTGTCTCAGTACTGACCCTCTGATAATGCAGCACTCCCTCAGTATTGACCCTCTGACAGTGCGACACTCTCAGTACTGACCCTCTGACAGTGCGGCACTCCCTCAGTACTGACCCTCTCACAGTGCGATACTCCCTCAGACTGACCCTTTGACAGTGCGGCACTCCCTCAGCACTGACCCTCTGACAGTGCGGCACTCCCTCAGTACTGACCCTCTGATAATGCAGCACTCCCTCAGTATTGACCCTCTGACAGTGCGACACTCTCAGTACTGACCCTCTGACAGTGCGGCACTCCCTCAGCACTGACCCTCTCACAGTGCGATACTCCCTCAGACTGACCCTTTGACAGTGCAGCACTCCCTCAGCACTGACCCTCTGACAGTGCGGCACTCCCTCAGTACTGACCCTCTGACAGTGCAGCACTCTCTCAGTACTGACCCTCTGACAGTGCGGCACTCCCTCAGCACTGACCCTCTGACAGTGCGGCACTCCCTCAGCACTGACCCTCTGACAGTGCAGCACTCCCTCAGCACTGACCCTCTGACAGTGCGGCACTCCATCAGACTGACCCTCTGACAGTGCGGCACTCCCTCAGCACTGACCCTCTGACAGTGCGGCACTCCCTCAGCACTGACCCTCTGACAGTGCGGCACTCCATCAGACTGACCCTCTGACAGTGTGGCACTCCCTCAGCACTGACCCTCTGACTGTATGACACTCCCCAGCACTGACCCTCAACAGCGCGGCACTCCCTCAGTACTGCTGTGGGGAATTCAGAAAGGTTTTTTTTACCTTGTCTGCTGATTAAAGCAGGATGAGGTGAGAGAAACAGTTTTTTTTCTCACCCTGTACTCTCTATTGTGGCCTCAGGCACTCTGTCTCACTGCCCTGTGGAGCAGCTAGCCCTGCTGTGTGACTCACCATTTCCCTGAACCTCTCCAGGTGCTGCTGGTCCAGAGTTTTAGCCTTAGCTTCCCATGTCTGTAGAATCTTTTGCAGACGCGTGTTCTCTTCCTGAACCATTGTCTTTTTCATTGAGTAAGTTGAAATCAAAACTATTGCCCAAGCAAGCACGATGACTTGGCAGAACACAATAAGGAAAATGGCTTGGAGTTTTAAGGTACAGCGATATAAAGATCTGAACATTCTGTTGCCCTCATAGGTGCTGAAATAAAGTGTGTTCCAGATCAGAGGAATTGGTCACTGTCTACTTGAGCTCACTGTCGATGTAGGACACAAGTTGCCCTCCCTTTACTGCAGTGAAATTCACAACATCAACAGCCACTTCCTGGAGTTTGTCAGAATGTTCCTGATTGACTCAGCCTGAATCACTGACACTGGAATCTAAACACTGAATACACAGCAGGTCAGGCAGCCTCTGTGGAGAGAGAGAGAGAAAGAGGGAGAGGCAGAGTGGGATTAAACTGGGTGAGATTTTAAAGGGGGTGCGGAGTGAGTTGGAGAGTTTTAAATTGATCCTTTCTTGTTTTTTTTTCCAGCTACTCTTGTTGGTCTGATGTTTCATGTGGAGGTCTGAAGGCTTGGACTACTGAAGGATAACTATAGCTAGTTGACAACTAGTGATGACAATATGGTTGAATTTCTAATACAGATGGAGGGTGAGAAAGTAGGGTCCCAAACCAGTGTCCTCTGCTTGAACAGAGGGGAGTATGATAAGATGAGGGCGGAACTGACTAATGTAGACTGGGGGCACAGATTGGTTGGTCGGACAGCTGAGGAACAGTGGAGAATTTTTAAGAAGATCTTTTTCAGTAGTCAGCAAAAATATATTCCGGTGATAAAGAAGGACTGTAAGAAAAGGGGTGACTAGCCATGGATATCGAAGGAAATAAAGGAGAGTATTAAATTAAAAGCCGATGCATACAGAGCTGCTAAAAATAGGGGGGAATTAGAAGATTAGGAAAGATTTAAAAAACAACAAAGAATGACTAAGAAAGCGATAAAGAAGGAAAAGATATGGTATGAAACTAAACTAGCTCTAAATATAAAAAATGATAGATAGTAAAAGTTTTTACAAATATATAAAGAAGAAGAGAGTGGCTAGAGTGAATGTTGGACCCTTGGAGGATGAGAGGGGGGATTTAATGGTGGGAAATGAGGAAATGGCTGAGACTTTAAATAAGTTTTTTGTGTCGGTCTTCATGGTGGAGGACACAAATAGCTTACCGAATATTAAAGATAGAGGGATGGTAGGAGATGAGGTCCTTAATACAATTACTGTTACTAAAGAGGTAGTGCTTGGTAGACTACTGGCACTGAAGGTAGACAAGTCCCTGGGACCAGATAGAATGCATCCCAGGGTACTGAAAGAAATGGCAGAAATAATAGCAGATGCGTTAGTAGTTATTTATCAAAATTCGCTGGACTCTGGGGAAGTGCCGGAGGATTGGAAAACAGCTACTGTTACGCCGCTGTTTAAAAAAGGTACCAGACAAAAGGCGGGTAACTACAGGCCGGTTAGCTTATCGTCTGTAGTTGGGAAAATGCTAGAATCCATCATCAAAGAAGAAATAGCAGGACACCTAGGAAAGAACGGTTCGATCAAGCAGACGCAGCATGGATTCATGAAGGGGAAGTTGTGTTTGACGAATTTACTGGATTTTTATGAAGATGTGACTAGTGCAGTAGGCAGAGAGGAACTGGTGGATGTGATGTTTTTAGATTTGGAGAAGGCGTTGCCTCACAAAAGGTTGCTGCAGAAGGTTAGGGTACACAGGGTTGGGGGTAAAGTGTTAGTGTGGATTGAGGATTGGCTATCTAACAGGAAGCAGAGAGTTGGATTAAATGGGTGCTTTTTCTGGTTGGCAGTTGGTGACTAGTGGCGTGCCGCAGGGATCGGTGCTGGGGCCTCAACTGTTTACCATATACACAGGTGATCTGGAGGAGGGAAGTTTGCTGATGACTCGAAGATGAGTGGAAAAACGAATTGCCTGGAGGATGCGGAAAGTCTGTAGAGAGATTTGGATAGGCTGAGTGAGTGGGCGAGGACCTGGCAGATGGAGTATAACATTGGCAAATGTGAGGTTATCCACTTTGGTAGAAATAATAGTAGGAGGGATTATTATTTAAGGGGCGAAAAGCTGCAGCATGCTACAGTGCAGAGGGACCTGGGGGTCCTTGTGCATGAATCGCAAAAACCCAGTCTGCAGGTGCAGCAGGTGATCAAAAAGGCGAATGGAACATTGGCCTTTATAGTGAGGGGCATAGAATGTAAAAGCAGGGAGGTCTTACTGCAACTGTACAGGGCACTGGTGAGGCCGCAACTAGAGTACTGTGTGCAGTTTTGGTCCCCGTATTTGCGAAAAGGCCTTGGAGGGAGTACAGAGAAGGTTCACCAGGCTGATACCAGAGATGAGGGGGTTAACTTATGAGGAGAGACTGAATAGACTGGGTGTACTCGTTGGAGTTTAGAAGGCTGAGGGGAGATCTTATAGAGACTTACAAGATAATGAAGGGGCTAGATAGGGTAGAGGTAGAGAGATTCTTCCTGCTTAGAAAGGATAGCAGAACTAGAGGGCACAGCCTCAAAATAAGGGGGGGCGGGCAGTTTAGAACAGAATTGAGGAGGAACTTCTTCACGCAAAGGGTGGTGAATCTCTGGAATTCTCTGCCCATTGAAGTGGTGGAGGCTACCTCGTTGAATATATTTAAGTCACGGGTAGATAGAATTCTGATAGGCAGGGGAACTAAGGGTTATGGAGAGAAAGCGAGAAAGTGGAACTAATTTACTTCAGATCAGCCATGATATTATTGAATGGCGGGGCGGGCTCGAAGGGCTAGATGGCCTACTCCTGCTCCTATTTCTTATGTTCTTATTAGAGTGAGGGCAGGGAACTCCCCCAATGCCTATATTTTTGCTGTACCTGGCAACATTTGTCTTTGCCTACTCAATGCCCACATTATGTTACCCGCTCTTTCGCAAACTCACTTTTGGCAAGGTTTTTTTTAACCAGATTAGTTGATTGCAATTTTCCAAACAGAGCTTCTAATTCTTTAAAGTGGTCTTTCCCAGTGTCGGTGTATATCATTACATCATCAAGGTAAACCACACAGTTAGGAAAGCTGGCTACCACGGGCTCATTAATCTCAGAAAAGTCGCTGTGGCACTTTTTTTTAGCCTGAATGGAATTTCTCAATGTTGGAAAAGGCAAGTTGGGGCCAATATTTCTTTAGCTCAGGTGTAAAAGGAACTTGCCAATAACCCTCCAACAATTCTATGTTGGTCAGAAACATGGCACTGCCAATTGTGTCAATGCAATCTTCCAACTGAGGAATTGGATAGGAATCTGCATTTGTCCCTGCATTGACCTCCCTGTAGTCCACTCAGAATCTGGTCGAAACATCTGGTTTATTGGCAATGACACAACTGGGGAATTACAGCTGTGTTCAGTGGGGCAATTGTCCAACAAGTATTGGATCTCTGATTTCTCTCATCCCAAGCAGTAAGGATAGTAAGTATAGGAGAGGATTCTCCTACATCCGCATTATTATGGCTACATCCTGGTTTGTCCTTACAGACTCATTTAAATGTTGTGAGAAGCCTTGGTGGATCATGTTCTTGTTCAATAGTTAAATATAAAGGCAAGGTGCCCAATCTTTCTAACAGTTCAGTTTTAAGCTAACTGGTTTAATCGGGAGAGGAGGTTCAATTTGAGAATTGTCAAGACCTCCCTCTTGCCTCATCCTCACTGTCTCCTTCCGTACTCCTTCACGGTACAGAAAAAATTTACCAACATGTTGTCTGGTATGGAGGGCATTAGCTACGAGGAGAGGTTGGAGGAACTTGGTTTGTCCTCACCAGAGCAACTAAGGTTGAGGGGCAACCTGACAGAAGTCTACAAGGTTATGAGAGGCGTAGACAGAGTGGATAGTCAGAAGCTTTTACCTAGGGTGGAAGGGTCAATTACCGGGGTTTAAGGGGCAAGGTTTAAAGGAGATGTACAAGGCAAGTTTCTTTAGAAGGTTTGGGGGTGGGGGGGGATGGGGGGAGATGTACAAGGCAAGTTTCTTTAGAAGGTTTGGGGGTGGGGGGGATGGGGGGAGATGTACAAGGCAAGTTTCTTTAGAAGGTGGGGTGGGGAGGATGGGGGGAGATGTACAAGGCAAGTTTCTTTAGAAGGTTTGGGGGTGGGGGGGATGGGGGGAGATGTACAAGGCAAGTTTCTTTAGAAGGTGGGGTGGGGGGGGATGGGGGGAGATGTACAAGGCAAGTTTCTTTAGAAGGTTTGGGGGTGGGGAGGATGGGGGGAGATGTACAAGGCAAGTTTCTTTAGAAGGTGGGGTGGGGGGGGATGGGGGGAGATGTACAAGGCAAGTTTCTTTAGAAGGTTTGGGGGTGGGGAGGATGGGGGGAGATGTACAAGGCAAGTTTCTTTAGAAGGTGGGGTGGGGGGGGATGGGGGGAGATGTACAAGGCAAGTTTCTTTAGAAGGTTTGGGGGTGGGGAGGATGGGGGGAGATGTACAAGGCAAGTTTCTTTAGAAGGTGGGGTAGGGGGGGATGGGGGGAGATGTACAAGGCAAGTTTCTTTAGAAGGTTTGGGGGTGGGGGGGGATGGGGGGAGATGTACAAGGCAAGTTTCTTTAGAAGGTGGGGTGGGGGGGGGCGGTGGTTAGTAGAAGCAAATACAGTAGTGAATTTTAAGGAGCGTCTTGACAAATACATGAATAGGATGGGAATAGAGGGATATGGTCCCTGGAAGGGTAGGGGGGGTTTTAGTTCAGTCGGGCAGCATGGTCGGTGCAGGCTTGGAGGGTCGAAGGGCCTGTTCCTGTGCTGTAATTTTCTTTGTTCTTTGATCTTCCTCCACTTTCTTCCTCCTTAGTACCTGACATACCTGTACTTACTTATCCTCCTCCGCAGAGTAATATTGCTCAATGTATTGATGTGTCATAACCAAATCTTGCTCCTGGGTTGTAATCAAATAATTAAGTGTACCAAAGCTTTTGACTGCTTCCTATGGATCACTGAGCTGTGCTTTTAGTGGTTTTTCCTGAGAAGGAGTAACATTATCACATCCTGAATGGGAATGTCAAGTCTTGGCTTGCAGAGGAGCGGATCTACAGACAACTCACTGAGCTGTATACATATAACAACAGGGTAATTACATTAAGGGATTTCAACTTCCTCAATGTTAATTGGGATAGTCATTGTGTAAAGTGTTTAGAAGGGGTGGATTTCTTGATTTGATTTGATTTATTATTGTCACATGTATTAACATACAGTGAAAAGTATTGTTTCTTGCGCACTATACAGACAAAGCATACCATTCATGGAGAAGGAAACGAGGTAGTGCAGAATATAGTATTACAGTCATAGCTAGGGTGTAGAGAAAGATCAACTTAATGAAAGGTAGGTCCATTCAAAAGTCTGACAGCAGCAGGGAAGAAGCTGTTCTTGAGTTGGTTGGTATGTGACCTCAGATTTTTGTATCTTTTTCCCGAAGTAAGAAGCTGGAAGAGAGAATATCCGGCATGCGTGGGGTCCTTAATTATACTGGCTGCTTTGCCGAGGCAGTGGGAAGTGTAGACAGAGTCAACGTATGGGAGGCTGGTTTGCATGATGAATTGGGCTACGTTCACAACTTTCTGTAGTTCCTTGTGGTTTTGGTCAGAGCAGGAGCCCATACCAAGCTGTGATACAACCTAAAAGAATGCTTTCTATGGAGCATCTGTAAAAGTTGGTGGGAGGTGTAGGTAACATGCCAAATTTCCTTAGTCTTCTGAGAAAGTAGGGGCGTTGATGGGCTTATGTTGTTCAGCATGGGGGGAACCAGGAGAAGTTGGTGATCTGGACACCTAAAAACTTGAAGCTTTCAACCCTTTTTACTTTGTCCCTATTGATGTAGACAGGGGCACGTTCTCCTTTATGCTTCCTGAAGTCGATGACATTGAGGGAGAGATTATTGTTGTCGCACCAGTTCACCAGATTCTCTATCTTATTCCTGTACTCTGTCTTGTCATTGTTTGAGATCTGACCCACTACGGTGGTGTCGTCAGCAAACCTGAAAATTGAATTGGTCACACAGTCGTAGGTGTATAAGGAGTATAGTAGAGGGCTGAGAACACAGCCATGAGGGGCACCAGTGTTGAAGATGATCGTGGAGGAGGTGTTGTTGCCTGTCCTTACTGATTGTGGTCTGTGTGTTCGGAAGCTCAGGATCCAGTCACAGAGGGAGGTGCCGAGGCCCAGGCCACAGAGTTTGGAGATGGGTGTGGTGGGAATAATGGTGTTGAAGGCTGAGCTGTAGTCAATAAATAAGTCTGACATTGGTGTTCTCGTTATCTGGTGTTTCAGGATTGAGTGCAGGGCCAGGGAAATGGTGTCTGCTGTGGACCTAGTGTGGCAGGAGGCGAACTGTAGTGGATCAAAGTAGTTTGGGAGGCTGGCATTGATCCGTGCCATGACTGGCCTTTCGAAGACTTCTTAATGATGAATGTCAGAGCCATCAATAGTCATTAAGGCACGCTGCTTGGTTTTTCTTAGGTACTGTGATGATGGTCGTCTTCTTGAAGCAGATGGGGACCTTAGATTGTTGTGAAGAGAGGTTGAAGATGTCTGCAAATACCCCTGCCAGCTGATCCGTGCAGGATCTGAGTGCACTGCAGGGTACCCCATCTGGGCCAGTCGCTATCTGTGGGTTGACCTTCGAGAAAGCTGCTCTGACATCTGCAATGGTGACCCCAGTTACAGGTTCATCCAGGGCTTCTGCTGTGGAGGACATGCTCTCGCACTGACCTCTTGCTCAAAATGGGAATATACTCGGAATTGTTGTGTCTGCCGCACAGTCTGTTTTAATCCTTATACGGTGGACAAATAACTGCGAGTAGACATCTTGTTAGTACAACCAATATTTATTTAAGACATGCAACCAATCATCACCCACCCAACCAACAATAAGTTATCTTGCTGAAAATACGAGAGTTCAAGTCCAATATAAGACCTTGACTTAACTTTGCGTGACTCACAAGTACCCAAACAGATATTGATTAGATTCTCTGGGAAACCAATCCCTGAATTCTTGATGAGGCTGTGGAAATTGGCCCGGGTCAGCACTTCTGGGAATGTTCAGGAATTGTTTAGTGTGTGGAATTAATAATATGGCGACCCAAAGGAAGCCAAGGATAGAACCAACTCAAGAAAGGGTTAGAACTGGCCCTCTGTCACAAAAATCTGGATAAAGGGGTCCAGGAGCATCAGGGGTCCATAGATGGCACTGTCCGCAGTCTTGGGTGACTCCCATAACCGCAGAACTAAGTCCCCAGCTGGTAATGCTCTTGTCTCCCACTTGCTGCCAAAAAAGAATGATTGGAGTCAGAGGCCTCGAGATTCCAGAACTAAATGGGGAATCTCTCCACAATATAGTGAGGAGCCAGTGCATCCGTGCTGCAGTTGTGGTCATAGGGCCTACCCCAGGCAAGGCATTGAAAGAGGCAAAATGCATACGACTCAGGCCAAAGGGCGAAGCCATCTCAAGACAGGGTTTCACAAATAAACCAGCCCGAGAATGGGGAAGCGACGCAGCTAAATTGCATCACCACACCCAAAACAGCTCCAGCCCAGATTAAACTCCATGTAAGTGGCCAGCCACTAGATATAGATGTACACAGGGGCCGCAGTATCTGTCATTCAGAAACAAACCATTAGATCACTCGGTTTGGACTTCTTGCCTTTAAGCCTATGGGACACCAAGGCTCGATTGGTCACCTACACTGGGCAGCCTGTATGTATTATTGGGACCACTATAACCCCAGTTACACACAGGCAACAGACAGTCTGACTCCCCCCAGTAATGGTGCAAGGACCAGGGCCCAGCCGCTTGGGAATGAACTGGTTATAGCAAATCATAAGAACATAAGAAATAGGAGCAGGAGTAGGCCATCTAGCCCTTCGAGCCTGCCCCGCCATTCAATAAGATCATGGCTGATCTGTCGTGGCTCAGTTCCACTTTCCCGCCCTCTCCCCATAACCCTTAATCCCCTCTCTTATCAAGAACCCATCAACCCGCTTCTTAAAAATATTTAGCGAGGCAAATCATAGAACCATAGAGTGCAGAAGAGACCCTTCAGCCCATCGAGCCTATAGGATCTTAGAATCATACAGTGCAGGAGAGGCCCTTTGGCCCATTGAGTCTGCACCGACACATTAGAAACACCTGATCTCCCACCTAATTCCATTTACCAGCTCTTGGCTCATAGCCCTGAATGTCATAATATGTCAAGTGCTCATCCAAGTACATTTTAAAGGATGTGAGGCATCCCGCCTCCACCACCCTCCCAGGCAACGCGTTCCAGGCCCTCACCACCCTCTGAGTAAAACAGTTTTCCCTCACGTTCCTCCTAAACCTCCTGCCCCTCACCTTGAACCTGTGTCCCCTCGTGACTGACCCTTTAACTCAAGGGAACGGCTGTTCCTTGTCCACTCTGTCCGTGCCCCTGATAATTCTGTACACCTCGATCAGGTCACCCCTCAGTCTTCTCTGCTCCAATGAAAGCAACCCAAGCCTACCAATCCTCGCTTCATCACTTAAATATCCCATCCCAGGCGGCACCCTGGTGAATCCGCCTGGATTGGCAACAGATAATCCTTCACGCACATGCACGTGTGTGAAGCACATTTACCTGGATTGTGTGTGGGGTGTTTTCCATAAAAATCAGTGCATGTGGCTACAACAATGGCGTAGAGATGCCGGCATTGGACTGGGGTAAACACAGTAAGAAGTCTCACAACACCAGGTTCGAGTCCAGCCAGTTTATTTGATAGTAATCCCACAAGCTTTCAGAAACGGTGTCCCTTCGTCAGGTGTGTGGAAGGTTCTGATCAGAGAAAGACACACACACAGTTTACAGAATACTGATTAGAATGCAAGTCTCTGCAGCTAACCTGCTATTCAAGTCTTAAAGATGCAGACAATGTGAGTGGAGATAGCATTAGCATAGGTATGCTATGGTATGGTATGCTATGCTATAGCTATGCTACCTATGCTAATGCTATCTCCACTCACATTGTCTGCATCTTTAAGACTTGAATAGCAGGTTAGCTGCAGAGACTTGCATTCTAATCAGTATTCTGTAAACTGTGTGTGTGTCTTTCTCTGATCAGAACCTTCCACACACCTGACAAAGGAACACCGTTTCCGAAAGCTTGTGGGATTACTATCAAATAAACTGGCTGGACTCTAACCTGGTGTTGTGAGACTTCTTACTGTGTACAACAATGGCAGTAAGAAGTCTGACAACACCAGGTTTTAGTCCAACCGATCTATTTGATAGTAAACGCACAAGCTTTCGAGGTTTCCCTCTTCGTCAGGTGAATGGAGAGTTCTGGCCTCAGACAGAGCATCTAACGGCACAGACAGTTTAGAGATTACTGATTAGAATGCAAATCTTTACACCTAACCTGCTGTTCAAGTCTTAAAGTGGCCGACAATGTGATTGGAAGGAGCACTGATCACAGGTTAAAGAGATGTGTATTGTCTCCAGACAGCACAGTGAGTGAGGTTTTGCAAACCCAGGCAAGTCATGGGGGTTACAGATAGTGCGACATGAACCCAAGATCCCTGTTGAGACCATCCTCATGTGTGCGGAACTTGGCTATCAGTCTCTGCTCAGCGACTCTGCGCTGTCGTGTGTTGTGAAGGCCGTTGCAAGAAAGGATGTCCCGAAGCATGGTACACTGGGGAGACCATGCAGACGCTACGACAACGGATGTGTGAACATCGCCCAACAATCACCAGGCAAGACTGTTCCCTTCCTGTTGGCGAACACTTCAGTGGTCACGGGCATTCAGCCTCTGACCTTCAGGTAAGCATTCTCCAAGGCGGCCTTCACGACACACGACAGCGCAGAGTCACTGAGCAGAGACTGATAGCCAAGTTCCACACACATGAGGATGGTCTCAACAGGGAACTTGGGTTCATGTCGCACTATCTGTAACCCCCGTGACTTGCCTGGGTTTGCAAAACCTCACTCACTGTGCTGTCTGGAGACAATACACATCTCTTTAACCTGTGATCAGTGCTCCTTCCACTCACATTGTCAGCCACTTTAGGACTTGAACAGCAGGTTAGGTGTAAAGATTCGCATTCTAATCAGTAATCTCTAAACTGTCTGTGCTTTATATGCTCTGTCTGAGGCCAGAACTCTCCATTCACCTGACGAAGAGGGAAACCTCGAAAGCTTGTGCGTTTACTATCAAATAAATCGGTTGGACTAAAACCTGGTGTTGTCAGACTTTATACTGTGTTTACCCCAGTCCAATGCCGGCACATCCACATCATGACTACAACAATGGCACCATAGACTCTTTATCCTGTGATTAAACAGCAGCATCTAGTGGACAACAGGGTCCTAATCACATCATCTAAACCTACTGCACCAGGAATGACCACTAGATGGGGGCAGTGTGCTGGAAATATGTTCTCGGTCTTTCTCTGACCCCCAACAAGTTGCATTTATATAGCACCTTTTGCGTAGTAAATCATCCCAGTGTATTTCCCAAACAAAATCTAACACCGAGAGACATACAGTGGCTTTAGGAAGCAGGTTTCTCTGTGTGTGAAATGAGGAGAGAGAGATAGCGAGGCGGAGAGGTTCACAGGGAGAATTACAGAGCTGAGGCCTAAGCAGCTGGAGGCACAGCCTTCAATGTTGTGACAATGGAAGCTGCGGATGTTAACTCTGTTTCTCTCTCTGCAAAGATGCAGCCAGACCTACTGGGCAGTATTCTGTTTCTAATCTCAGAAGGTAGTTTGGATACAGGAAGTTAGAGATTTGATTTGATTTGATTTATTATTGTCACGTATTAACATACAGTGAAAAGTATTGTTTCTTGCATGCGGTACTGACAAAACATACCGTTCATACAGAAGGAAAGGAGAGAGTGCAGAATTCAGTGTTACAGTCATAGCTAGGGTGTAGAGAAAGATCAACTTAAAACCATTTAAAAGTCTGACAGCAGCAGGGAAGAAGTTGTTCTTGAGTCGGTTGGTAGGTGACCTCAGTAGGTGACTTTTGTATCTTTTTCCCAAAGGAAAAAGGTGGAAGAGAGAATGTCCGTGGTGCGTGAGGTCCTTAATTATGTTGGCTGCTTTGCCGAGGTAGTGGGAAGTGTAGACAGAGTCAATGGATGGGAGGCAGGTTTGTGTGATGGATTGGGCTGCATTCACAACCTTTTGTAGTTTCTTGCGGTCTTGGACAGAGCAGGAGCCATACCAAGCTGTGATACAACCAGAAAGAATGCTTTCTATGGTGCACCTGTAAGAGTTGGTGTGAGTCAAAGCTGACATGCCAAATTTCCTTAGTCTTCTGAGAAAATAGAGGCATTGGTGGCCTTTCTTAACTATAGTGTTGGCGTGGGGGGGACCAGGACAGGTTGTTGGTGATCCGGACACCTAAAAACCTGAAGCTCTCAATCCTTTCTGCTTCGTCCCTGTTGATGTAGACAGGGGGCCATGTCCTCCTTTATGTTTCCTGAAGTCGGTGACAATCTCCTTCATTTTGTTGACATTGAGGGAGAGATTATTGTTGCCGCACCAGTTCACCAGACTCTCTATCTCATTCCTGTACTCTGTCTTGTCATTGTTTGAGATCCGACCCACTACGGTGGTGTCGTCAGCAAACTTGAAAATCGAATTGAAGGGGGATTTGGCTGCACAGACGTAGGTGTATAAGGAGTATTGTAGGGGGCTGAGAACACAGCCTTGAGTATTGAGGATGATCGTGGAGGAGGCGTTGTTGCCGATTCTCACTGATTTGGTCTGTGGGTTAGGAAGTTCAGGATCCAGTCGCAGAGGGAGGAACCGAGGCCCAGGAGTTTGGAGATGAGTTTTGTGGGAATGGCTGAGCTGTAGATGGGGGGATCGAGACCAGGGAGGGAGTTGAAACCAAGCTGAGAGTTTATAAACTGAGGAATTGCTGGACTGGCAGCCAGTGCAGGTCAGCAAGCATTGGGAGGGGGAGGAGGGAAGAAGTTCTGCACCGATCCTCCGATCAGCATCTTACCCAGGCCCACCCCATTCTGGTAACCCCGCACATTTATCTCATTAGTCATCCCAACCCACACATTTCAGGAGACAAAGGGACAATTTAGCACAGCCAATCCACCTAACCTGCACATCTTTGGACTGTGGGAGGAAACTGGAGCACCCGGAGGAAACCCACGCAGCCATGGGAAGAACGTACAAACTCCACACAGACAGTTATCCGAGGCTGGAATTGAACCCGGGTCCCTGGTGTTGTGAGGCAGCAGTGCTAACCATTGTGCCACCATGCTGCCAAGTAAAGCAGCTGAGTATAATTGTACCAGTGATTAATCCCATTCAGACTGGATGTTAATGTAATAGAGTCATAGAGATTTACATCATGGAAACAGGCCCTTCAGCCCAACATGTCCATGCCACCCTGTTTTGTTACCGTTAAGCTAGTCCCATATCCTTCTATATCCATCTTACCCATGTAACTGTCCAAATGCTTTTTAAAAGACAAAATTGTTCCCGCCTCTACTACTATCTCTGGCAGCTCGTTGCAGACACTCACCACCCTCTAAGTGAAACAATTGCCCCTCTGGACACTTTTGTATCTCTTGTCGTGGTTCCCCAAGACGACAACTTATTTAACCCGATTGAAACAGAGAGTCTGAGTTGTAATCCTCCAAGCAGTAGACTTTATTTTCCAGCACAAGAGAATAAAGCCGGGATGTCCGGAACATTCCACTGAACCATTCTGCTTACAGTCTTTTTATACACCTTACAGTCCCATATCTCAAGACTCTTATCTTTCTTTCAAAATTCAATCTTGTTTAGCCACCATTGTTTCTGGGTCGACCCTTTATCTATCTTGCTTGAGATTGGTCATTCATTGTTACCTCTCTTTGCTTTTTGAAACCATGGTGGTTAAACCTTTTCCCTTGTCAAGACCATTCTGCTTACCTACCAATCATAGTTTAACTAGCTCAAGCCGAATAGTAAAGAAAAACATGCTGACTTTATTCTCTCTTTTGCTACTGTCACAGATCAAGTTGGACAACTGGGCAGTGTCCATTGTTCTCCCAAGTGGCTACTATTTACATTCACAAATGAGTGATTACTATACTATCTTCATTGGATCGCATGCATTGATTATATCAGTTATACTTAATTACATTAAGTCACACACATTGAGCTGATTAACTATACTAGTCTTATCCCATCACCCATCCTAAATCTACTTCAAGAAAAACATTCTAATACAAGTTTCAGCTACAATTCTTTTACAATAAGAGAAACATTCTAATACAAGTTTCGGCTACAGTTCTTTTACACACATTCTAATACAAGTTTCGTACAGTTCTTTTACACACATTCTAATACAAGTTTTGGCTACAAATTCTTTTACACTCTCCCCTCTCACCTTAAACCTATGCCCTCTAGTTTTAGACTCCCCTTTGGGAAAAGATGCCAAATTAACCCAAGATTTACCAGTGGTGTTCTATTTTTAGGTTTTGCCTGCTGTGGTAAGATGGAATGCCACATTCCTCAGTGTGAGGAGTTCAGCTGTCTGAGACAAAACCAGTCTGTACATCTGAGTGTCATGTTTAACCCTGGGCTAAGCTCCCGACGCCATACCTGTGTCACCTTTTCCATTTCTGTAACATTGCCCGACTCCAACCCTGCCACAGCTCTTCAGCTACCGAAACCCTCACCCATGTCTGTGTTACTTGTAGACTCCCCGATTCCAGCACACCCCTCCCTGGTCTCCCACATTCTATCCTTTGTAAAATTAAACTCCCCCAAAGGTCTGCTGCCCATGTCCTTACAGTGAGGGCCACCCCACTCACCACCTCTGTGCTTCCTGACTTATATGAGTTCCCAGTGAAACAATATCGCAATTTTAAAATTCCAATTCTTGTTTCTAAATCACTCCCCGCCCTCCCCCGTCCCGCCCCTTCCAGTCTCTGCAACCCCCTCCAGCCGAGCTGAGACCTCGGCATTCTCTAATCCTGGCCTTATGTGTATCCCCAAGTTTAATCACCCCACCACTGGCAGTCTTGCCTCTACCTATCTGAGCCCCAAACTCTGGGAATCCCTTCCTAAACATTTCCATCACTCTCTGTCATAGAATATGACAGAATATCATAGCATCCCTGCAGTGCAGAAGGAGGCCATTCGGCCCATTGTGCCTGCACCGACAACAATCCTACCCGTGTAACCCCACATATTTACCCTAGCTAATACCCCTGGCACTGAGGAGCAATTTAGCTCGGCCAATCAACCTAATCAGCATGTCTTTCGAACTTTGGGAGGAAACCGGAGCACCTGGAGGAAACCCATGCAGACATGGGGGGAATGTGCAAACTCCACACAGACGGTGACCCGAGGCCAGAATTGTAGCCAGCTCCCTGGTGCTGTGAAGCAGCAGTGCTAACCACTGTGCCACCAAGACAGGAGCCCATCTCTCTCATCCCTTCAAATCTTTAACACCAGGAATCTGTCCTAATATCTCTATTCTATTCACAGTCAAATTGTGCGTCCAGTCACCCTGTGAGGTGCCTGGGAGAGTTTTATTATGTTAAAAGTGCTATATAAATACGTGTTGTTATTGTCAAATCTCTTTACCCAGTTGCAGCAGATGGACACCAGGTGGCAGTAGAACACAGTCAACTCAGAGTTTCTGACTTCAGAAAATGCCTCAAACCTTTTACTGCCTCATTGCGTTAACATAACCCCCAGGTCAAAAACTGGTTTGTACATTCTGCTGTAGACTATTGTGCAGGTACAGTACTGGTGGGGATGGGTCTTTCACTGTATAACACTGGGGTACAGTACTGGTGGAGATGGGTCTGTCTCTGTATAACACTGGGGTACAGTACTGGTGGGGACGGGTCTGTCTCTGTATAACACTGGGGTACAGTACTGGTGGAGATGGGTCTATCACTGTATAACAATGGGATACAGTACTGGTGGGGACGGGTCTGTCACTGTTAACACTGGGGTACAGTACTGGTGGAGATGGGTCTGTCTCTGTATAACACTGGGATACAGTACTGGTGGAGATGGGTCTATCACTGTATAACACTGGGATACAGTACTGGTGGGGACGGGTCTGTCACCGTATAACACTGGGGTACAGTACTGGTGGGGATGGGTCTGTCTCTGTATAACACTGGGGTACAGTACTGGTGGAGATGGGTCTATCACTATATAACACTGGGGTACAGTACTGGTGGAGATGGGTCTGTCTCTGTATAACACTGGGATACAGTACTGGTGGAGATGGGTCTGTCTCTGTATAACACTGGGATACAGTACTGGTGGAGATGGGTCAATCACTGTATAACACTGGGATACAGTACTGGTGGGGTTGGTCTGTCTCTGTATAACACTGGGGTACAGTACTGGTGGGGACAGGTCTGTCTCTGTATAACACTGGGGTACAGTACTGGTGGAGATGGGTCTGTCTCTGTATAACACTGGGATACAGTACTGGTGGGGACGGGTCTGTCTCTGTATAACACTGGGGTACAGTACTGGTGGGGACGGGTCTGTCTCTGTATAACACTGGGGTACAGTACTGGTGGGGACGGGTCTGTCTCTGTATAACACTGGGATACAGTACTGGTGGAGATGGGTCTGTCTCTGTAGTACACTGGGATATAGTACTGGTGGGGATGGGTCTGTCACTGTATAACACTGGGGTACAGTACAGGTGGGGATGGATCTGTCACTGTGTAACACTGGGATACAGTACTGGTGGGGACGGGTCTGTCTCTGTATAACACTGGGGTACAGTACTGGTGGGGACGGGTCTGTCTCTGTATAACACTGGGATACAGTACTGGTGGAGATGGGTCTGTCTCTGTATAACACTGAGGTACAGTACTGGTGGGGATGTGTCTGTCACTGTTAACACTGGGGTACAGTACTGGTGGAGATGAGTCTGTCTCTGTATAACACTGGGGTACAGTACTGGTGGAGATGGGTTTATCACTGTATAACACTGGGGTACAGTACTGGTGGGGATGGGTCTGTCACTGTATAACACTGGGGTCCAGTACAGGTGGGTATGGGTCTGTCTCTGTATAACACTGGGGTACAGTACTGATGGAGATGGGTCTGTCACTATAATACACTGGGATACAGTACAAGTGGGTACGGGTCTGTCACTGTATAGCACTGGGGTACAGTACTGGTCGGGATAGGTCTGTCACTGTATAACACTGGGGTACAGTACAGGTGGGGATGGATCTGTCACTGTGTAACACTGGGATACAGTACCGGTGGGGACGGGTCTGTCTCTGTATAACACTGGGGTACAGTACAGGTGGGTACGGGTCTGTCACTGTATAACACTGGGGTACAGTAGTGGTGGGGACGGGTCTGTTAGTCTATAATCCTGCGGTTATGTACTGGGTGGGTTGGATGCTAAATCTGCTGCATTGATATAGCCTTTGGCAATCTCCCACTGAATGATACATGGGAATGTTGGATGTGAGGAAACTAATTTGTGCACAGCAAGATGTGACAAGCTGCAATGATCAGGGGACAGATCAATTTAACATCTGACAGTGCAGCATTCCCTCAGTACAGCGTGAGAATGGCAGCCTGGATTATGGGCTCAAATCCACTGAGTGTGATGGATGGCCCAGTGGTTATTCATTCTCACAACCTTTTTACAAATTCCCTAATATATTGTTGTCTCTCGGAAAATTTCCCAGCAATTCGGAAATAAAAGCATCCATTCCATTAACCAGACTCTGTTGAGTATTTATTGAACGTAATGGGACAATGAATCAGTGAAGCTTACATACTGTAAACTCCGAATCTTCAGCCTAAATTCTCTTGGACTTTCCTTTCTGACTGGGGGAGGAATTTCTCTCTGTTTCTCACTGAGGTGAGAAAAAACTGGGGTCGCACGATTGGTGCTGTTCGCACCAACCAGTCACTAACCAATCACTCGCACTAACCAGTCACTAACCAATCACTCACACTGACCAGTTACTAACCAAGCACTCATACTAATCAGTCAGTTACTAATCTGTTAATCATTCACCAATCACTCACACTAATCAGTCACTAACCAATCACTCATACTAACCAGTCACTAACTAATCACTCACACTGACCAGTTACTAACCAAGCACTCATACCAATCAGTCAGTTAATAATCCGTTAATCATTCACCAATCACTCACACTAACCAGTCAGTTATTGAAGTTGAGGTTTGTTTGGAGATGGTGATGTTTCGACAGTCTGATATCAAACTCTGTGCATTACTCACTCCCTCAATCACACAGCAGTTTCTTTACAACCAGCGTTTACACCCACACCGCAGAGCCAGTGTTGTTGTTCTCTTTGGCAGAAACAGCACGGCGGGAGCCTGGACACCATTCAGGATGCCCCATTTCATTCTTCACATTTTTTACAGCGTGCTGCATTTGTCAGTCAATGTGGCAGATTGTTTCATCAGCTGCTGCTTTCTCCATTCTATCTGAGCTTTGTGGGCTGGCAGAACTTACCAAGTCTTCCTGTCATTTTTCAAATCCAGACTGGAGTTTAAAAAGTATGAAAGATCTTGCATTGAGATAGCACGCAGTGGCACAGTGGTTAGCACTGCTACTTCACGGCGCCAGGGACCCGGGTTCGATTCCCAGCTTGGGTCACTGTCTGTGTGGAGTCTGCACATTCTCCCCGTATCTGTGTGGGTTTCCTCTGGGTGCTCTGGTGTCCTCCCACCGTCTAAAAGACATGCTGGTTGGGTGCATTGGCTATACTAAATTCTCCCTCAGTGTACCCAAACAGGTGCCGGAGTGTGGTGACTGGGGGATTTTCACAATAACTTCATTGCAGTGTGGATGTAAGCCTACTTGTGACTAATAATAAATAAACTTTTTTTTACCTTTACTTTTTACATAACCTGATGACACAGAGGGAGGCTATTTGGTCCATTGTACCCACGCTAGTACTTTGAAAGTGTAGTCAAGTTTACACCCACACCCTCACCTTTTGTCTGTAACTATCGCTCCTGCACTTGTCCACCCTTGTCAAAATTATTGGTAGAATCAGCACTTTTTTTGGGCTCCAGCATCCTAGATCTCAGCAGCTCAACATATGGGCAACAAGGTGGCTCAGTGGTTAGCACTGCTGCCTCACAGTGCCAGGGGTCTAGGTTCAGTTCCCGGCTTGGGTCACTGTCTGTGTGGAGTCTGCGTTCTCCCCGTATCTGTGCGGGTTTCCTCCGGGCGCTCCAGTTTCCTCCCACCGTCCAAAAGACATGTTGGTTGGGTGCATTGACCAGGCTAAATTCTTGCTCAGTGTGCCTGAACAGGCGCTGGAGTGTGGTGATTGGGAGATTTTCACACTAACTTCATTGCAGTTTTAATGTTAATGTAACTGATTAAAAAATCTTAATTCTCTGAGTGAAAAGAAGTCTCTCAACTCCTCTATTTTGCAATTGATTTTTAAGTCCCTGATCCCAGGTTACTGCCAAATTCACCAAAGGGAAATGTTTTGTCTTTCATTTCTGAGGAAGATCTGATCTGATTTATTATTGTCACATGTATTAGTACACAGTGAAAAGTATTGTTTCTTGCATGCTATACAGACAAAGCATAACGTTCTTACAGAAGGAAAGGAGAGAGTGCAGAATGTAGTGTTACAGTCATAGCCAGGGTGTAGAGAAAGATCAACTTAGTGCAAGGTAGGTCCATCCAAAAGTCTGACAGCAGCAGGGAAGAAGCTGTTCTTGAGTTGGTTGGTATGTGACCTCAGACTTTTGTATCTTTTTCCTGATGGAAGAAGGTGGAAGGGAGAATGTCCAGGGTGCATGAGCTCCTTAATTATGCTGGCTGCTTTTCCGAGGCATTGGGAAGTGTAGACAGAGTCAATGGATGGGAGGCTGGTTTGCATGATGGACTGGGCTACAAGAGTCACATTGGACTCAAAACATTCACTCTGTCTCTTTCTCCCACAGACAATGCCAGACCTGCCGAGTTTTGCAGCACTTTCCGTTTTTATTTCAGACCTCCAGCTTCTGCAGTATTTTGCTTTTATTATGGTTTGTCTTTATCAACATTCTCAAACTTCTCAATGTCTCCAAAAAGAAATCTCTGTTCAGGGAGCAGGGAGCTGTTAGAATCCTGATTACACAGCAGCCTGGACTAATCAGGGACACCGGGTAGCAATGTTTCTGGTACACTGTGCCAGCCTTGGCTAAATTGCTAGCACTGTGCCCTTGACTCAGAGGGTCAGTCAAACAATTTAATTTATGGGCTAATTTAGCATAGCCAATCCAGGTAACCTACACATCTTTGGACACTAAGGGGCAATTTAGCAGGGTCAATCCACCTGGCTCACACATCTTTGGACACTGGGGGGGGCAACTTGGCGTGGCTGGTCCACCAGGCCTGCATATCTTTGGACACTGGGGGGTAATTTGGCATGGCCAATCCACCTAACCTGCACATCTTTGGAATGTGGGAGGAAACCTGCAACAGTAGTGGACTCACCAACATTAAGGGCATTTAAATGGTCATTGGATAAACATATGGATGATATTGGAATAGTGTAGGTTAGATTGGCTTTAGATGGGTTTCACAGGCCAACGCAAAATCGAGGGCCAAAGGGCCTGTGCTGCACTGTAATGTCCTATGTTCTATGTAACATCTGATCTAGGCACTCACTGCTCTGATAAAGAGTTACCCTGACTCCAGACATTGGTTCTGTTCCCTCTCCACGGATGCTGTCAGACCTGCTGAGATTTTCTGGTATTCTCTGCTATAGTAAGCACTCACAGTACAGATCTCAAGCGGTATTTATGCTGTTTTTCAGGTAAGATGTTGGACTGAGGCCCTCATGGACCAGGATGAGACCAAAAAACCTCTATTTTAAAGATCAGAAGGTTCTTCAAGATTTTCTCGCCAACATTTATCCCTCACCCGACATCACTGGGACAGATTATTGAGTCACGCATGATACCCGTATCCCAATGGAGTTGGCACCTTCAAGTTACAAGGTGAGAAGATTAGTTAGAACAGATGGCATATGGTGCAGGTAGCAACCAGTGCTGTCCTCCTGCCAATGATGAGTTGCTTCTTTCCTGCTGCTGTCCGACTTTGGAATGGACTTGCCTCTCATTAAGTTGGTCTTTCTTTACACCCTAGCTATGACTGCACTAATAAACAACCACAACTTCCATTGTCTTCTTGCAGATCTGCGCAAATTTATTAACTTTTTCCCATTTGGAGTCCAGTGCACAGTGGACCCTCACACTATCTGCCCCATTCCCCCTTGTGACTCCCCCAATATTCTCCCATTCCCACCATTTCCCTCATTAACACATTACATTCTGCGCTCTCTCCTTTCCTTCTCTATGAATGGTATGCTTTGTCTGTATAGTGTACAAGAAACAATACTTTTCACTGTCCGTTAATACATGTGACAATAATAAATCAAATCAAAAAGTATGTTCCTTTGCTTCTTGTCTCACTCGTCTGATTACTGCTGCCTCGTGGCATCAGTATGGAGGACATTTAATTACTCTTGTCGCACAGAGCCTGAGCACCAGGGAGTCCTGGCCATCTCCCTGTGGCCAATCTTACTGCGAAGTACAAGCTGTTGCCTCAATCTGCACACTGCCAATCTGTTAACATTCCAGCACCTTTCAGTATTTTGCTTGCAATTTCTGGGAAGATCCGGGCTAATGATTTGATTTGATTTGATTTGATTTATTATTGTCACATGAATTAGCATACAGTGAAAAGTATTATTTCTTGTGCATTACACAGACAAAGCATACCGTTCATAAAGAAGGAAACGAGTGAGTGCAGAACGTAATGTGTTAATAAGGGAATATGGTGGGAATGGGAGGAGTTTTGGGGGGAGTCACAAGGGGGAATGGGGCAGATAGTGTGAGGTTCCACTGTGCATGGACCCCAAAAAGTTAATAAATTTGCACAGATCTGCAAGAAGGCAATGGAAGTTGTGGTTGTTTATTAATGCGTGTGAGCAGGGGATAGTTGTGTGTGGATTTATTCTGTATTTATTTCTGTGAGTCTGTACGTGCCTGTGTACAACCTATTTGAGGATTTTAAACAGAATCAGTGCCAGATGTTAGTGAGACCAGAACAAAACTGAGGGGCTGTCAGGAAGCTGCAGGGAACAGGCCTGCGGACACAGCTCACTGCACTCTGTCTGTATTCGCCTCTCTGAATAGGCTCATTCAGTTGCATAGTTTCTGTTCACGCATGCATAGTAGTTAAAGAGGTGAACCTACCACCCAGACCATCTATTTTCATCTCTGTGACATTGCCCACCTTCTCTCTGTTACAGCACACAGGCTATTCAAACTCTCCTTCCATAGAATCCCTCCAGTGCAAAGGAGGTCATTTGGCTCATCGGGTCTACATCATCTTGCCCAGGCCCCCGCACACGCCCCAGACACCCTATCCCTGTAACCGCCACAAATTTATCATGACTAATTTTCCTAACCTACACATCTTTGGTCACTAACGGGCAATTTAGCACGGCCAATCTATCTAAATGTGAGGTCATCCATTTTGGTAGGAATAACAGCAACATGGATTATTATTTAAATGGTAAAAAACTGCAGCATGCTGCTGTGCAGAGGGACCTGGGTGTCCTTGTGCAGGGATCACAAAGAGTTGGTTTGCAGGTGCAGCAGGCAAATTAAGGCGGCAAGTAGAATTTTGTCCTTCATTGCTGGAGGTTATGTTGCAGCTGTATAAGGTGCTGGTGAGGTCACACCTGGAGTACTGTACTGTGTACAGTTTTGGTCTCCTTACTTGAGAAGGGATATACTGGTACTGGACAGGGTGCAGAGGAGATTCATTGGGTTGATTCCGGAGTTGAGAGGGTTGGTTTATGAGGTGAGACTGAGTAGACTGGGGCTATACTCAGTGGAATTCAGAAGAATGAGGGGAGATCTTATAGAAACATATTAGATAATGAAGGGAGTAGATAAGATAGAAGCAGGGAAGTTGTTTCCACTGGCGGGTGAAACTAAAATTAGGGGCATAGCCTCAAAATAAAGGGGAGCAGATTTAGGACTGAGTTGAGGAGGAACTTCTTCACCCAATCTGCGGAATTACCTGCCCTGTGAAGCAGTTGAGGTTATCTCATTGAATATTTTTAAGGCAAGAATAGATAGATTTTTGAACAGTAAAGGGATTAAGGGTTATGGTGAGCGGGCGGGTAAGTGGAGCTGAGTCCACGAAAAGATCAGCCATGATCTTATTGGATGGCGGAGCAGGCTCAAGGGGCCAGATGGCCTATTCCTGCTCCTAGTTCTTATGTACTCTGCACATCTTTGGAGCATGGGAGGAAACCGGAGTACTCGGAGGAAACTCACACAGACACGGGGAGAACGTGTAAACTCCATACAGAGACCCAAGCTGGGAAACGAACCTGGATCCCTGGTCTTGTGAGGCAGTGATGCTAATCACTGTGCCAACATGCCTTCCATTCACATCTTCCTTACTCTAGATGTGAGTGTATCAGTGCATTCCTGGCTGCTCTCCCACATTCTACCTCCTATAACCTTGAGGTCATCAAAACCTGTGTTGCCTGTGTTTTAGTTCATAGCAAATCCCATCCCCGATTACCCCTGCGCCTCCTCACTAACTGACACTGGTGCCTGAAGTAGCAATGCCATCACCTTGATGTTTTCATGTTTGTTTTCAAACTCCCCTGCCCCGGCTGTACACTTACCTCTGGAAATTTCCCCTGTCCCATAGCTCTCTGAGATATCTGCACTAATCTCTAATCGAATTACTTCACCACTGGTGGCCGTGCCTTCAGCTGCCTGAGCCCTAGGCTCTGGCCTGTCCTGTCGACACCTCTCCACTCCTGCACCCCAATGTCCTCCTTTAAGGCATTCCTTAACATCTCCGTTCTTGACCAAGCTTTGGTCATCTGGCCTAATATCTCCATAGGGGATGAGACCGTGAGTTTAGTTTCGTAATGCTGTTCTGAAATGCCAGGTGCTATATCAATATAAATTGTCGCCAATGGTGAGGGAGTCCAGAACTCGGGGTCATAGTTTGAGGATAAGGGGGTAAACCTTTTGCAACTGTGGTGAAGAGGAATTTATTCACCCAGAGAGTGGTGAATGTGTGAAATTCACTACCACAGAATGTAGTTGAGGCCAAAACATTGTCTAATTTCAAGAAGAAATTTGATATAGCTCTTGGGATTAAAGGGATCAAGGGATATGGAAGAAAAGGGGGATCAGGATATTGAATTCGATGATCAGCCATGATCAAAATGAACGGTGGAGCAAGATCGAAGGGCCAACTGGCCTACTCCTGCTTCTAGTTTCTATGTTTCTATGTTGTAGTTTTGTGATGATGGGTTTTTATATCTAAAGCGGGGTGTGTTTTAACACAGGTATCGCTTTGCACAATGTCCTGCAGGCTCCCCTCACTCTACTGAAATCACAACGTATAAAATGTTAATCAGGATCTAGGCCAAATTTCAAGCCTGAATCTTTTCCTCTCACTCTCTCTCTCTCTGCCTCTCTCACATGGTTAGATTCGAGTTGTTTGTGCAAGACTGAGTTAATAAAATTATACAAACTTACACCAGAAAAGAAGGCCATTCAGCCCATTATGTCTGTCTAGTTATTCTGTTCTTTGAGAGACCAGAAACTCTTAGTCTCACCTTGTTTTCATTTCGAGTCCTATCTAGCTATCCCTTTGCCCTCAATTCCTCCTCGCTGAAGGAGTGCTGCACTGTCAAAGGGTCAGTACTGAGGGAGTGCTGCACTGTCAGAGGGTCAGTACTGAGGGAGTGCTGCACTGTCAGAGGGTCAGTACTGAGGGAGTGTTGCACTGTCAGAGGGTCAGTACTGAGGGAGTGCTGCACTGTCAAAGGGTCAGTACTGAGGGAGTGCTGCTCTGTCAGAGGGTCAGTACTGAGGGAGTGTTGCACTGTCAGAGGGTCAGTACTGAGGGAGTGTTGCACTGTCAGAGGGTCAGTACTGAGGGAGTGTTGCACTGTCAGAGGGTCAGTACTGAGGGAGTGTTGCACTGTCAGAGGGTCAGTACTGAGGGAGTGTTGCACTGTCAGAGGGTCAGTGCTGAGGGAGTGCTGCACTGTCAAAGGGTCAGTACTGAGGGAGTGCTGCTCTGTCAGAGGGTCAGTACTGAGGGAGTGTTGCACTGTCAGAGGGTCAGTACTGAGGGAGTGCTGCACTGTCAGAGGGTCAGTACTGAGGGAGTGCTGCACTGTCAGAGGCTTAGTACTGAGGCAGTGCCACACTGTCAGAGGGTCAGTACTGAGGGAGTGCCGCACTGTCAGAGGGTCAGTACTGAGGCAGTGCCGCACTGTCAGAGGGTCAGTACTGAGGGAGTGCTGCACTGTCAGAGGATTAGTACTGAGGCAGTGCCGCACTGTCAGAGGGTCAGTACTGAGGCAGTGCCGCACTGTCAGAGGGTCAGTACTGAGGCAGTGCCGCACTGTCAGAGGGTCAGTACTGAGGGAGTGCCGCACTGTCAGAGGGTCAGCACTGAGGGAGTGCTGCACTGTCAGAGGGTCAGTACTGAGGGAGTGCCGCACTGTCAGAGGGTCAGTACTGAGGGAGTGCCACACTGTCAGAGGGTCAGTACTGAGGGAGTGCCACACTGTCAGAGGGTCAGTACTGAGGGAGTGCCACACTGTCAGAGGGAGAGTACTGAGGCAGTGCCGCACTGTCAGAGGGTCAGTACTGGGGGAGTGCCGCACTGTCAGAAATACATACATTTGATGAAACTGTAAGCCTGTGTGCTGTGTGAAGACGATTTCACAGCGATTATTTCGAAGAGGAGTGGTGAGATCTCCCTGGTGTCCTGGGAAAATATTTATCCTTCAATCAACATCACTTAAATAGATTGTGGAATCATCTGCAAAAATCAACTTCCGCTTTCTTGCACTAAAATAATGACTACACATTCAGAAAAAAATACTTAATTGTCTGTAATGCCTTTGGAGACATCTTGGGGAGACTGACAAAGTTATAAATAAGGAGTGTCCTTCCTTCATTGCGGGGGCTGTGTTTGTTTAGTGAAAAGGGCAGATGAAGATAGGGTCATGGCTGAAGAAAGAGGGGAGGTCAGAGGGCAGCTAATCATTGGCCTCATTTTTACCTGACCTTTCACCCCCAGCTGAACAGGGTTACAATCACCCAGTGAGACAGGATTCTGAAAGCTTCAGAGAAACGGATGGAAACTGATGGTTGCTGTTCACCGAATGATTTTCTCAATGTTTACAACTGCTCTGATGGACCTTGGAAATTATCCTTTCTGTGCAAGTTCTCCGGCTCCACAGAAATCCTTCCGGATATTTTGGTTATACTTTTTGTTGGCTCCCTCGGCCTAGTCTCCATTCCAGGTGTTTGGATTCCATCTCTGTCTCTTTCAAACCCTTTGTATTCAGTAAAATTGAAAAGCAATATCTTGGTAAGGCACATATTATTTAAAATAACAAGTACCTGGGTGGCACACAAGGCCGCGATTCAGTCTCTGTGGAGCTTTCTTTCCCAAAGGCGATGGGAGTGTGTTTGTCTTTCCTCAGCCTGCTTGGATTGAGTTGGAAAACCAACACTGCAACTTCCAGAAACTTTTTGACTTCTTGGTTTAATCTAAACAAGCTGACGCAGAGAAAATAGAAATGTCAGATTTAACAGATTCCCGCGGCTAGTGGTGTAATTTTACCCTTTACACCAGGAGCTGGGCTGTTGGAAATGGGTTGCATTAGACGTGATCCCAAGTTCAATCCTATCCTGTGCTTCATAAGTTCATATGTTATAGGAGCAGAATTAGGCCATTCGGCCCATTGTTTCCACTCCGCCATTCGATCATGGCTGATATGCTCCTCATCCCCATTTTCCTGCCTTCTCCCCAAAACCCTTCAACCCATTACTAATTAAAAATCTGTCTAACTCCTCCTTAAATTTACTCACTGTCCCAGCAACCACTGCACTTTGGGGCAGCGAATTCCACAGATTCATATCCCTTTGGAAAAAGTAGCTTCTCCTCATCTCTGTTTTAAATTTGCTGTCCCTTATCCTAAGACTATTGTCCTGGAATGCCCCACAAGAGGAAGCATCTATTCCACGTCTATTTTATCCACATCTTTTATCATCTTATATACCTTAATTTGGTCACCCCTCATTCTTCTAAATTCCAGAGAGTATAGGCGTAAACTGTTCAATCTCTCTTCGCATGACAAACCCCTCATCTCTGAAATCAATCCTCTGAACTGCTTCTGTTTAACTGCTTAAATAGCTTTTGTTCTTAATTCATTCTGGGTATATGGACAGCATTGGAAAGGTTGTCCTGTATTGTTCATCCCGAGTCTAACCTGGGAAAATGGTTAGTCTAGGATTAACCTTTTTCTTGAAGGGTGGGCAGGGGCTGGGTACAGCACAGTGCCTCCTGGACTATTTCGGAGGACAGTTAAGAATCCCACATACTGCTGTGGGATTACAGCACAATTAGAGCCGCTCCCCTCTGAGCCACAAGGTTCAAGTCCTATGCCAGAGTTTTAGTGCAAAGAAAATCAATGCTCTGGTACTGTGGGAGTGCCACACTGTCAAAGGCGCTGCTAAGCCACACACCTTTTGGATTTATGGCCAAGTACAAAAGATCCAAAAGCACTAATTCTATGGAGAGGAGGGGAGTCTCCCCCCACCCTACTCCCCAAGGTCCTGGCCAATGTTTATCTCGCAACCAATGTCATGAGTATCTGGCCATTATCACTTTACTGTTTGCGGGATCTTGCTGTGTTAAATTGGCTGCTGTGTTTCCTACCTTACAGCCAGTAACTACACTTCAAAAGCACTTCACTGGCTGCAATGTGCTTTGAGACATTCAGTGGTTGTGAAAATGCTATATAAATGCTGGTCTTTTTCATAGAATAGAATCCCTACAGTGCACAGAGAGGCCACTCAGCCCATCATGTCTGCACCGACCACAATCCCACCCAGACCCTATCCCCGTAACCCCATATATTTACCCTGCAAATCCCCCTGACACTGGAGTCAATTCAGCATGGCTAATCCACCTAACTCGTACATCTTTTGGGCTGTGGGACGAAACTGGAGCACCTGGAGGAAACCCATGCAGAAATGGGGAGAATGTGCAAACTCCACCCGAAACCAGAATTGAACCTGGGTCACTGGCGCTGTGAGGCATCAGTGCTAACCACTGTGTCACTGTGCCATCCCATATAAGTCCAGAGCAGCTAAGGACAACAAGTTTCCTCCTCTAAAGGACATCAGTGAGCTGATTGGGTTTTTACAGCAACAGGACAGTTTCATGGTCACGTTTACTGAGATCAACTTTTAACTGAAACTAAATTCAAATCCTCAGCCGTCCATAAGATTCTCAGCAATGAGCTGAGGTATTAAACCAGTCAAACGTGGAACTGGTTGTTGTTTCAATCATGGCTCATTAAATCAGAGGATGGAATTTTACCAGCACGTCTGCCCCAGGTTCGTGCGATCCCACCTGAGACCAATAGAGGGTGCCGTTCTCCGAGGCTCGCCCGCCCCTGGAATCAGGGCGAGTGTGCCGGTAAAATCCCGGCCACAGTCTCTCCTTCGAGTCAGAAACGTTATCCAATCAAACCTCAATCCACCAAGGCCTGAGGACAGAAGTCCAGGCTGACACTCTCCATGCAGTACTGAGGGAGTGCTGCACTCACAGCGGTACTGTCTTTCTGGACGAGATGTTAACCTGAGGATCCATCTACCCTTATGAATATGAATGAGTTCCCCAGCCACTAGTTTTAAGAGTTGGACAGTCCTTGGCTAGGCATCGATCCCGCAACCAATAGAACCAAAATTGTCGTAATGTTGTTTGTCGGGATCTTGCTGTGCGCAGCTTGTCACTGTTCCTACGTCACAACAATGACTACACTTAAGAAGCACCTAATTAGCTGTAAAGTGCTTTGGGATAGCCTGAGGTCACGAAAGGCGCTATATAAATGCAAGTCTTTATTTGGTGCTCTGAGCACTGACAGCTTTTGAGTCTTAATGCTGGGGCACGCAATTTCCAAAGCATTTGTCATCATCACTCAGTGCTGCTGGCTCAGATTGTTACTGACAGCTCTCAGTTTGACAAAGGATCAGATAAATGGGAATTATAATCCAGAGGAACATGTTTTCCATTAGGTATGGAGCTAACGTTCTCACTCTTGGCCGTGCGGCAGTCTAATTTCATCAGCTTGTGTCCACTGTTTTGATTTTGGTGGGACTAAACTAGTTTCAGATGTATTTATTTCAGGAAGGCATTGCTAACTTCATACTCCCAGCAATGATTTGTCCTTTTCCCACATGGATTGGGAAATGTTGGGATAAGGAACTATAGAACCATAGAACCCTACAGTGCAGAAAGAGGCCCTTTGGCCCATCACGTCTGCACCGACCACAATCCCACCCAGGCCCTAGCCCCATATCCCTATATCTTTTACCCACTAATCCCTCTAACCTAAGCATCCTAGTACATTAAGGGGCAATTTTAGCATGGCCAATTGACCTAACCTGCACATCTTTCAACTGTGGGAGGAAACCAAGGCACCCGGAGGAAACCCATGCAGACACGAGGAGAATGTGCAAACTCTACACAGACAGTGACTCGAGCTGGAAATCGAACCCAGGTCTCTGGAGCTGTGGAGCAGCAGTGCTAACCACTGTGCTACCATGTTGCCCACAACCCGCAAGCTGTAAATTAAACAGTGACTCCAGTATTTTTCTACAGAATCTCCGCAGCATGTTCAAACCATCATCACCATATTCTCACTGGGTTGCAACCAAGATCATAAGATATAGGAGCAGAATTAGGCCATTTGGCCCATCGAGTCTGCTCCGCCATTCAATCATGGCTGATATGATTTTCATTCCCATTTTCCTGCCTTTTCCCCATAACCCTTGATTGATCAAGAACCTATCTATCTCTGACTTAAAGACACTCAATGACCTGACCTCCACAGCCTTCTGCGGCAAAGAGTTCCACAGATTCACTATCCTCTGGCTGAAGAAATCCCTCCTCATCTCAGTTTTAAAGGAGTGTCTCTTCACTCTGAGGTTGTGCCCTCTGGTTCTAGTCCCTCCCATTAGTGAAAACATCCTCTCCACGTCCACTCTATCTAGGCCTTTCAGTATTCTATAAGTTTCAAAACTGAGAGGACGATGGAAGATTTTATGACAGGTAGAGTGTGTATGAGATGCAGGAGGAGATTAAACAGGGAGAGTGGAGGTTGTGGTAAGCTGGATTGCATTGTAGTCATCCACTAATGAAGAAGGGTCTTGCAGCTAGGTCTGTCAGAGTCCGTGGAATTATTTCCCAGGGAGAGTAAATGTCTTCAGGGGAGGAAAGGGTGTGGGCGAAACAGTATGAGCCTGACCATTATAATTCTTAATTTTCATAATAAAAGTGGTTATAAATTGATAACATGATACAGGTGTACATCTCTCTGGCTGTATGATCTCTAGTAATAATTATAACACTCATGTAACCAATTGCTGACAACCCAGAGAAACAAGAATGTTTGTTCTCAAACTTAAAAATCTCAGCTTGTAAGCTCATGACACGGCCCCACAAGAGCACACGATCCGTTTGGATGAGCAAAACCATTCCTCTTATCCCAAATCCCCATCAGAAAACTCTGAGTCTTTCCTCTCCCCATCACAGAGACAACTCTTTCTAAAATGATTCAGGGATTTTAACTTTATTTTTAGCTGATCTTTTTCTACATCCTAGAAATGACTGCAACATTATATCCTGCACCCTCTCCTTTCCTTCTCCTCTATGTGCTCTATGAACAATATGCTTTATCTGTATAGCGCACAAGGAACAATACTTTTCACTGTATCCCAATGCATCCCAAAACAATATAGCCCAATCCATCATGCAAACCAGCCTGCCATCCACTAACTCTGTCTATACTTCCCGCTGCCTCGGCAAAGCAGCCAGCATAAGTAAGGATCCCACGCAGCCCGGACATTCTCTCTTCCACCTTCTTCCATCAGGAAAAAGATCCAAAAGTCTGAGGTCCTTAAGCAGCATCTTCCAAACCCATGACCACTGTCATCTAGAAGGACAAGGGTAGCAGGTACATGGGGAACACCACCACCTGCAAATTTCCTTCAAGTAACTTACCATCCTGACTTGGAAATACAAAACCGTTCCTTCATTGTTGCTTGGTCAAAATCCTGGAACTCCATCCCTAACAGCACTGTGGGTGTACATATGCAGCAGAGACTGCGGTTCAAGAAGGTAGTTCACCATCACCTTCTCAAGGACAATAAATACTGACCCAGCCACTGAAGCCCACATCTCTTAAATGAAAAATAAACTGTCCACCTGAAACACTGCATTTTCCACATGTCCTTGCCTTCGTTCTCTCTCTGTTAGAATCTCTATTGTTTACACTTTTCACAGGCCGCACTTACTGATCTCTCTTATCACCTAATCTGCACAACTCTACCCTCCAAGTTTTGTTTTTGTTAATTTTCACTCCCATTATCCATCAGTTTAAGACAAGTCAAAGCAATCTCTGTGCCTCCTCTCTAGCCCAAGGGGAAAGCGAAGATAAAAATGAAAACGAATAAAAGAAAAGAAAAATGCATAAGTAAACCAAAACAAAGTGCGTAGTGGTGTTTTGCAGTCGAGGGAATGAACCAAATGGACTTGGCAAAGCCCATTGCGCAAATAAAGAATGTGTAACTTAAATCAGAGCAGTATTTCATTGAGCCATTTAAAGCTGTTTTCATTGTGGGATCTGACTAGAGCTCAGGTTCATTTGGAGAGGTTTTCTTTCCAGGACTGTCTCCAATTCAGGTTGAGACTGAAAGAAGTGATAGGAAGTCCTTTGTTCTGGTTACAAACTGGATCCCAGAGCCCATTATAGCTCCAAGTGAAACCAGACCACGCTGGCATCTCAAACTATTACCATTGAAAATCACTGGTGCTTGTGTTTACTATTCTTGCCATGATTTTTTTATGTGGTTTATTTTCTTCTGCTGTCTTGGTTTGTAGCCCAGCTCTCTGTCTTGTTTCCCTTTGTCCACCTCTCCCTCCTATAATCCACAGATCTCGTAAAGCAAATTGAGCGTCACCCGTCACACCAATGTCCAATTTAGCCCATCTACTCCACTATCCTTCCCACTGTCTGCAGTGGATCATTGTCACAGCTTCTTCAGTGTATTAATGATAAATCGCCGCGTCCTCCTGTGGATTTGTTGGAGATCTGTGCACATTAAGAGAGTTCCCATTTCCCAGACTGCCATCATTGACTTCCCCAGGGGCCTTGCCTCCCCCTCGTCTCTGTTTCCTCATTCAACCACAGAAACTTAGAACATTAGCAACACGGATGGAGGCCACTCAGCCCATCATCTCTGCATGACCACAAATGTGCTATCCAGCCAAATCCCATGATCCAGGTCTTGATCCGTAGCCCTGTAGGTTACAGGTGGAAATCCCAGGATGGAATTTTCCTGTCCCACCAGCTGTTGGATTCATGGTGGGCGGAACTTATTTAAGTAGGAGACCAAATAAAAATCTGTTAACCAATAGCAGGATGAACTCTTCAATCTGTTTTCTCTGACTTTCAGTATTTTGTTTCTCATGTTCTTGCTTTCAGACAGTGTTAATTATTCTGCCATTTACACTCACTCTGGATATCACTATAAAGGCACTGAAAGATTCCAATATGTTTTCATTTGTTGTCCTTCCTTCTGTTGCTCGTCTGTCTCCTCCTGCTGAACAATGTGGGGAACCCCTTTTGCATTCATTAACATCTCATGACACACGATAATGCAGAGTCGCTGAGCAGAGACTGATAGCCAAGTTCCGCACACAAGAGGACGGCCTCAACCGGGATCTTGGGTTCATGTCACACTATCTGTAACCCCCACAACTTGCCTGGACTTGCAAAATCTCACTAACTGTCCTGGCTGGAGACAATACACATCTCTTTAACATGTGCTTAACCCTCTCTCTGCTCACGTTGTCTGTACCTTTAAGACTTGATTACCTGTAAAGACTCGCAGTCCAACCATTATTTTGTAAATTGAGTTTGTGTCTTTATTTGCTCTGTTTGTGAACAGAACTCCCACTTACCTGATAAAGGGGCAGTGCTGTGAAAGCTTGTGGCTTGTGCTACCAAATAAACCTGTTGGACTTTAACCTGGTGTTGTGAGACTTCTTACTGCATCTCCTGTGTTGACCAGTCTGCCATGCGGGAACTTGTCAAAATTCTTGCTAAAGTCCATGAAGACAACAAGCATGCTATCCCTGTCAACCCTCCTGGTGGCTTTCTTCAAAAAAATCAACCGAATCATTCAGACATGACCTGAACAAGTCTCTGCAGAGTGTATTTGAATGATTAGCATCTCTCTGCACTACCTTGAAGAATTTGTTCCAATAACTTGTCCAGCATTGAGGTCTAGTTGACCTGCCTACAATTACTTGGTCTGTCCCTTCCTCAATTTTTGGCACTCGTGGCCTTGCAGACTGAGGGCGCCGATTTAATGTAAACATTCTCCTGGCCGCCAATGGCAACAGGAACTTGGCCACGGCTAAAGGGAATCTCATACTCTTCCATTTGGGCTGGATCTGACTCCACTTCCAGATGTGAATGGAATTGTGTGTTTAAAGTTCTATGTCATCCAGGTTCCCCCTCCCCTTCCAGCCATCCCCCTCTCCCATTCCCCACTCCCTACCAGCACCCCCCCACCCCCCCCACCACCCCACCACCCAGTTTCTTTGCCCTGTTTTTTCTGACCTGGCTGGTGGCTATAGATCTTGACTTGGTCTTCCCTGTTGAGCTGAAACGCTTGAGATTTTCAATCTGTGGCTTCAGGTGGACAAAGGGGCAACGAACCCTCCCTGAACAAGCAGCTCCACAGAGAGCAGGCATGAACTGATCATTCACCTCTTGGCTTTTCTGGGGCACTCTGCAAACCTGGCTGCCATGTTTACACACATAACGACAGCTAACGCCAATCGTCACGTGCAAAATACATCTGAATTTTCTTTCAGTGTTTTTCGAACAAGTCTTGCTTTTCTACTCGGTCTCTGTAACCTCGCTTATTTACAATACATAAATCAGGGGAGTTTCTCTGTGTACTCGGCAGCTTTCTAAAGTTACCTGGTCTAACCTTTAGACCGTTTGATTTATGGCTTGCCAATCTAAAGTAATTCTCAGAATGTCTTTAAAAGCAGATTAAGCTTCCGCACTTTTTCATTAGTCACTTTTGTCAGTCTGGCAGCTACTCTTATTTTGATAATATGGTTTAGAGATTTTCACGGGTAGTAGGAAAGGATAAGGTGCCAGAGTGTAAGTCTATTGGTGCTAACTCTCAGTAAAGATGTGCTGGGATCTGCCATGGTTGAGTACATGGCAACATTGCCACCATTGTTTCTTCAAAGAGACCATTGCTTGAAGGCAAAAAATGTTTGACGTCAGCAGTGGCTCATTGGGTGGTAGTCTCGTCTCAAGTCAGAAAGTTGTGGCTTCAACCACAGAATACCTGCAGTGCTGAATGAGACCATTTGGTCCATCATGTCTGCACTGACTCTCTGAAAGAACACCCCACCCATGGTGCTTCTGGCCATGGTTGGCCACACATGGCCAACCTCCTGCCCTATCTCCATAACCTCATGAATTCACCTACCATGCTTGGACTCTAAGGAGCAATTTTACATGGCCAATCCACCTAACCTGCACATCTTTGGACTACAGGAGGAAACCAGAGCACCCAGAGGAAGCCCACACAGACACAGGGAGAACGTGCAAACTTCACACAGACAGTCACCCAAGACCGGAATCAAACCCGGGTCCCTGGCGTTGTGAGGCAGCAGTGCTAACCACTGTGCCACTGTACAGGTTTGATTCCTACTCGAGATCTGAATGCAGAGTCACGACTGACCCTCCGGCTGGTTTTGAAGATTACAGTCAGAGGTGGCATCCTCTGGATAAAGCTTTAACATGAGACACTGGGCAGGTTTTTACAGCCTTTCTCATCTCAAATCCTGCCCGAGATCAATGGACCTTTCCACTGTCCGCCCCTCGTCTGCTCCGTTTCCCCTGGTGGGAGGGGCAGTAAAATTCTGGCACCTGTCTTCAGCTGCAAGTCAAAGGTTCCAGAGTTTCCATTCTGAAGAAAAGCAGAGAAGTTCTCCCTGGCCTTCTGGTCAAATATTAATCCCTCAACCAACATTGCTAAAATAAAAAGACAGGCTAGCCAGTCGTGACCTCATTGCAGTTTGTGGGATCTTGCTGTGCACAAACTGGCTGCCAGATTTCCTCCAAGGGATGACTAGATTTCAGAAGAACTCCACTGGTTACAAAGCATTAGGCAACAACAAGATGGTGCCAGAGCGAGGCGACTTCTTGCAAGCTGTCCCCAGCATACCCACTAATTCTATCTTTTACCCTCGTTCCACACTTTTAAAACTCTAGCCTAACCCTTAGAAATTCTACACCCCAGCTCTGACTGTAATACTACATTCTACACACTCTTCTTGCCTTCTCTATGAACGGTATGCTTTGTCTGTACTGCGCACAAGAAACAATGCTTTTCACTGTTCATTAATACATTGGCAGTAACAAATCAGATCAAAGTCAAATCACTTTCAGGGTATCCTGAAATCGTGAAAGGTGCTATATAAATGCAGGCTCTTTCTGTCCTTACTGTCGGAAGTCTCACAATAGGTTTATTTGGAAGCACGAGCTTTCAGAGCGCTGCTTATTTATCAGGTGAGTGCAGATAGGTTCTCAAACACAACACGTATAGACAAATACACAATTACAAGATAGTGCAAGATAATTGTGAGATGATTTCCTTATCCTTACAGGTTATCCAGAACCTGTGACAGGTGACTGTGAGCGACAGGTTCTGGATAACCTGTGAGGACGAGGAAATTATCTTGCATTATCTTGCAGTTGTGTTCTAGTCTATATATCCTGCGTTTGCGAACCTATCTTCACTCACCTGATGAAGCAGCAGCACTCCGAAAGCTCGTGATTCCAAATAAACCTGTTGGACTTTAATCTGGTGTTGTGAGACTTCTTACCGTGCCCAACCCAGTCCAACGCTAGCATCTCTGCATCATGTCCTTACTGCCAACTCAACACTCAAAAAAAATCACATGATAGAACATTTCAGAAAATATTTGTTATAAATCTGGGATTAAAGACCTGTTACTGTAAATAGCAAGAGTGTGGCTTAAGCGATTCAGCAGCAGTTTCCTTCACTAAATATTTCTGTTAAATAAAACGTGTTTCCTTTCTGAGTTCCTGGCTCCTGATCTTCCCATTTAATTCCACCTGCCACAAGCTTTACTAGACTGGAGGGAAAGATAATTTTGTGTGCGTGACTGAGAGGCATATGAGTGAGTGAGAGTGAGCGAGTGTGAGTGAGCCAGAGCGAATGACAGTGAGTGACAGTGAGTGCATGTGAGTGAGTGCATATGTGTTTGAGTGAATGAGTGTGTGAATGAGTGAGTAAGTGAGTGAGCTTGAGTGTGTACAATGCAGTATGTGAGTGTGAGCTTGAGTGTGCTTGAGTGAAAACACATGAGCGAGTGAGTGAGTGAGCGAGAGAGTGAGCGAGTGAACGAGTGCGTGAGTGGGTGAGCGAGCGAGCGAGTGAGTGAGTGAGTGAGTATGTGTGTGTTTACGTCAAGGCACTGATCACTCAGAGCCATCTCCATTGGCTAGGAAATGTTGGTCACCCCATTGAACCAGAGTGGAAGTAAGTCGTCATCTTCAGGAAGGAGGGACTTTGTGTGTGTGCATGTATGTGTATGTGTGAATATGTGAGTGTGTGTGTGAGTGTGTATGTGTGTGTGTGTATTTGTGTATGTGTGAGTGTGTGTGTGTGTGAGTGTGTGTATGTGTGAGTGTGTGTATGAGTGTGAGTGTGTGTGTGTGAGTGTGAGTGTGTGTGTGAGTGTGTATGTGTGTGTGTGTATTTGTGTATGTCTGAGTGTGTGTGTGTGTGTGAGTGTGTGTGAGTGTGTGTGTATTTGTGTATGTCTGAGTGTGTGTGTGTGTGTGAGTGTGAATATGTGTGTGTGTGTGAGTGTGAATGTGTGTGTGTGAGTGTGTATGTGTGTATTTGTGTATATGTGAGTGTGTGTGTGTGTGAATATGTGTGTGTGTGTGTGTGAGTGTGAGTGTGTGTGTGTGTGTGGGTGGATGTAGGGGATGCATCATCTCCTTTTGAGAAAGACCCAGTTTCCTCAAGCTCTTCTCATAAAGTAATCCCTCCTTGCACTGATTAATTTGGTGAATGTCCGTTTAACTCTATGGCAAGAATATCCTTTCTTAGACAAAGAGACCAAAACTATACACAGCATATAGCTGCGATCTCAAGGCTCTATTGCAGAAAGACATCTTTCCTGTTTTCAAATCCCCTCACGATGAAGGCAAAAATACTGTTTGCCTTCCGAATTGCTTGCTGCACCTGCATGCTAGCATTTAGTGAACAAGACATCCAGGTCGTTTTGGATATCAACACTTCCCACTCTCTCACCATTTAAGAATTTCTCTGCCTTTCTGTTTTTCCTACCAAAGTGGATACTGTAGTCTAAAAGGTTTACAGATGCCATATGCTATGATGATGTGCAACTGACAGCAGTCGTGTGTTAGACTCTTGAGAGAGAGGTTGGAGTCATGCCTAGTGCAGCATACCTACTCTGTAACCTGTTTAGAAATAGCACTGATATACAATCTGTCCACAGTCTCTCTAGGAATCAAGTCTCAAGCCTAGAGTCCAAGACAGAAGTACCTAATCTCAGATCCTGGTGACAACGATGGAGATGTGGATGTAAAAGACACATCAATGTTAGTGAAGGAATCAAAGGGCGAAGAAACCTCTCAAAAGAAATCTCGGTGAAAGAAGGAGACCGGAAGGAAGTAATGATGACCGTTCCTGGTGAGAGTCCTTGCCTCTACCCCACTCATGTGTCTGCCTGAGGGCCACCAGTGGGAGAGTTTCCGAACCGCATCAGGTCTTCAGAGAAATGAACCAAAGCTTCAAGTCAGTCCCTTTCATTCTGCAGGAAGTCCAGTAGCGGAAGACCTCCTCCTAAGGAAGGGCGTGCAGGACTCCAGCATGGATTATTAAAGCTTTTCAAACCTTTTAAAATCCACATACAACCCCATTAAGGAGAAGGTGGTTCAGTGTGTGAAGTGGCCCCAGCTCTGAGCAGCAAATCGGACTATAATTCATGGCGATATTGAGGTTTCTATGATTTCCTAGAACGGTTCGGCCCACAGGCAGTGGCCCCACCCATGTAGAAGCCCAACAAACACCAAGAAACTCCCCACTGGCAGCCATTTCAGTTACTTGCACCAAAACCCAGCATTGCCACTAAGACTCCGAAGCAGAATGCTTCCAGTGCGACAAAACTTCAAACGTTTCTGCAAATCCAGCAACTTCAATCAAACTTGCAGACCGGCAGATATTTATGGAAAACGTTCCTTCAAAAAAATGGGAAGTTCAAAAAAAAGACAGCTACCCTAATCTTCCCGTGCCTCCTGCCATAATTGTAGCAGACTGAGGACGGATCACAGAGAGGTCCGTTAACCTCGGGTGGGATTTTGGGGTGAAAAATCCCACCCTGGAGAGTTCCTAAGGCAGATAGACAGTCATAATCCAGTTAGCTTTGACAAAAGGTCATCTGGACTCAAAACGTCAGCTTTGTTTCTCTCCTTACAGATGCTGCCAGACCTGCCGAGGTTTTCCAGCATTTTCTCTTTTGGTGTCACCATCGAGCTACACTCTCAAGGTCAAGCTTTTGATGTTCCTTTTAAAATGGACACTGCAGCAGCTGTTAACGTATTATCAGATGACCTCGACTGACTTCAGCCTTTATCCATCAGACATCATTGTACAAGGTCCAGGTGGAAAGGGCCTCCCGGATTGGCTGGCAAACAGGAAGCAGAGAGTAGCTTGGGAGTATGTAACAAGTAGTTTTTCACATTTCCTTATTCAAGGAGGTTGGTGATTGTTTTAAAGATCCACTCAGGGTCCTTGAGAACTAAGCATCATGGGTTTAGCACTGCTAAATACCTGTGTGGATACACATACCAATTCCTGCCACCTTTTGTATGAAATACAAGACTCTGGTCTTGTATAAGACCCTGGTCAGACCCGCTCAGTTCTGGTTGCCTCATTACAGGAAGGATGTGGAAGCCATAGGAAGGGTGCAGAGAAGATTTACAAGGATGTTGCCTGGATTAGGTGGCATGGAGGATAGGTTGAGAGAGCTCGATCTTTTCTCTTTAGAGAGATGAAGGATGAGGGGTGACCTAATAGAGGTGTATAAGATGTTAAGAGGTATTGATCAAGTGGATTCTCAGAGGCTTTTTCCCAGGGCTGAAATGGCTGCTACAAGAGGACACGGGTTTAGGGTGCTGGGGAGTAGGTACAGAGGAGATGTCAGGGGTAAGTTTTTCACTCAGAGGGTGGTGGGTGAGTGGAATCGGCTGTTGGCGGTGGTGGTGGAGGCGGATTTGATAGAGTCTTTTAAGACACTTTTGGTTAAGTACGTGGGACTTAGTAAGATAGAGAGTTATAGGGAAGCCTAGTAGGTGGAGATATGTTCAGCGCAACTTGTGGGCTGAAGGGCCTGTTTGTGCTGTAGTTTTTCTATGTCTTCTGAAATACTGGAGAAAAACGTGAAGAATTGCTGGAAGCAATTGAAATAAACCAGCCTGCGGAGTAACACAGAAGTGACATTAAAATGGATAAATCACATCCTTTGGCTATAGAAAATTGATCAAAGTTTAAACAGCAGCAGAGTTAACAGCTGTTAGATCAAATCAAAGCACCGGAACTGAAACCCAACAAGAAACACTCCAGATATTCAATCAGCCTACGTTCAATGCGAGCGTTCCTTTTTCTCAGAGTCAGTAAGTTGCTGGTTGAAGCTTCACTCCAGAGGCTACAGCACAAAATCCAGTCAGACTTCCCCAGTGTAGCACTGAGGGACTCTGAAGGCCAGCTTTGGATGAGATGCTAAACCACTGTTTCCCCCCCCGTCCCTCAGCTAAGAGAATCGACGACCACTACTTGATGAAGAGTTGGGCCGATACCTATCTCTTACCCAGTCAGCAGTACATCATTGTCTGTGGGATCATGCTGTGTGCAAATTGGCTGCCTTACAGCACTTTAAGAAGCAATCAGTGAGGCCTGAAGGCACATACTGAGGTCACGGTCGGACAAATCGCCTCTTCTTTTTCTTTCGACATATTGGAAATTAGGCAAGAAATGTTGGAAATATTCATGACAAGGTCGACCAGCCACGGGTAGCACACGTCTGTCTCTGAGACAGACTGGTTGGCAGGGGCAGGGGGGGGGGGGGGGGGGTTCAAGTCCCACTCCAGGGACTTGAGCACATAATCCAGGCTGACTTCTGAGCCCCTCATCAATTCTTTCCTTCGTCCCCGTCGAATTCTTGAACATTTCAATGAATGTAGATCATTCTAAAGTCCTCTCTTTTCCAAAGTAAGCAAGGCCAACCCAGTGCTCCAAGTCCCGGTGTCTCGAGCAGATTCTCTCCAACCCCGACATCTGGTCAAGTTGCTTTTAATCTTTTATTTGACACCTTTAACCCCCTTTTGAATAGACGCCACTTTCTGATTGCAAACAGAAAGGGTTCCAATTGACAGCGCTCCCTCACTGGTGGAGAGCTACCTTATTTTCACATGTCGTTTGGAATCTCTTGCCAAGATAACCTCATCCCCATCTGCCCAGGGGTCCCACATAGCCTGGCAACCATGCAAGAATTTTAATGAACTATGTCTAGCTGTACAGCAATCCAATCTGATTTCAGTTGGAAACGGCTTGAGTTAGTGAGAAAAAAACTTGCTGACTTGATTAAAAATGTCCTGATCTTTTGGAAAAGAAGTTAAAAAAAGTATTTAATCTCGGATGATCTCTTTAACCTTTGCCCAATATCTTTCCTTCCTCCTGAAAGTGCAATGTGTTGTTGGCAGGGGTTTGGCCACCCTCTCTCTGGTACCCTACCCAAAGTCCCACATTATGCTCATAAAAAATAACAGAGATGGAACATCCCAATCATAGGACAGAGTCTTTGCCCTTGCCCCTTAGTGGGTTTGGAAGTTAGGGGGGGCAGAATAGGGCAGGTTGGGGTGGGTGGGGACTCTGTCATCTTTCTATCTCCAACTTGATTCAGTCTGTGGCTGGGAGGCCTGTGGATGGTTTTCTCAGCCTCTTGCTAATGGAGATCCTTAAGTGAACTATTAATGTCCATTTAAGGGACTCATCCAGCTACCGGGGTATTAACCCAATGATGGATCTGGAGGAATAAGACAAGTAAACTCATGTGGGGTTTCCTGCAGCCTCCTTGAAGAAGGAGGTCTCTCATGCTCAGTGCCTGACTGGGGGGGTGGAGGGGTGTGGTATGTATCCCCTGAGAACCAATCCTCTTCCCTTGCTGCTGAAACAACCCCCTCCCCACTACCAGGACGCCCCCTCCGGCCATCACTAATCTGTGGTTTGGGATGCAGCAACAATACTAGGCTTTGGGATAGTGTCATACCGACAGTAACCACTGCCTCTTGGTGGTGCTGACGTTCAATAGTGTTGTTGGCCTCTGATTGGCTGCAGCTCTCATTGGGCAGAACTTCTATATCCTAGGGTCCTTGATCCCAGAGGAGGCCTATCAAGTGCCTGAGTCCAACAGAGTGTGGTTGGTCATCCCAAAAAAAGAGAGGATGGTCAACCATCCTGGTTTTTACAGAAACAAGAGCTGAAAATGTTGGAAAATCTCAAAAGGCCTGACAGCATCTGTGGGGAAAGAACAGGGCCAATGTTTAGAGTCTGGATGACCCTTTGTTGGCTCTAAGTTCTCTATCATCAGCTCTGGCTCTCTTCTCCCCTCACAGATGCTGTCAGACCTGTTGAGATTTTCCAGCATTTTCTGTTTTTGTTTCAGATTCCAGCACCCGCAGTATTTTGCTTTTATCGGAGCTGGAGATAGCATTAAGCATGTCACACTATCTGTAACCCCCATGACTTGCCTGAACTTGCAACATCTCACTTGCTGTCCTGTCTGGAGACAATACACATCTCTTTAACCTATGCTCAATGCTATCTCCACTCACATTGTCTGCACCTTTAAGACTTGACTAGCAGATTAGCTGTAAAGACTCGCATTCTAATCAGTATTCTGTAAACTGTGTGTGCCTTTATACGCCCTGTTTGTGATCAGAACTCTCCACTCTCCTGATGAAGGAACAGTGTTCCGAAAGTTAGTGGTGTTTACTACCAAATAAACCTGTTGGACTTTAACTTGGTGTTGTGAGACTTCTTACTACGGGACTCGAACAGAGCTCCTGGCTCAGAGACAGGGAGACACTAACCCACTGCACCACAATACCCTCGGAGCAGGAATACTGGGTAATTAAAATGTTTCACCTTCCCTCCTTTTCTCTTAATGAATTATGGTAGATTCAGTTTGGCTCGCACTATTAGTGTGACACATTCCAATGGAAAAAATGCTTTAATTTTCTTTTGTGGTTTTACACAATTACTTTTGCCTGGGGGCACTTACCTGGTGACTTAAAGGGACCGACTGGTGTCCTTCCTGCTTTGAGTTGCTACATGCCCACACAGCTTAGGGAGAATGTTGATCCTGATATCATTTGACATTTTCATTCACACCTTCTACTAAACTCCCAGACAAGAAAACTCACTGACAGATTAAGAGCAACAGGAACCAGTGTCTGTTTATTTATAGATTGCTGGGATTGCAGGGATTTGTCTGTTCACTTGCTTGTATTCCTTTTGGCACAACCTTCAACAGTTTTTACTCATACTTCAGATAAATTTATATAAAAAGCAGTTTTATGGAAGTGTTTGCCATGGTTCAGTGGGTAGCACACTGAGAAAGAAGCTCATGGCTTCTAGTCTCCAACCTCTCCACACTTGAATCCAGATTGGACATTGACCCTCCCAGTCTCGTACAGAGGGGGTGCTGCACTATTTCAATGAGACAAGAACACAAAGACTAGGATTGGGTTATTGACCCTGCTCAGCCATTCAGAAAGATCACGCTGGTTCTGACTGTGGCCTCAACTTTACTTCCCTAACTGCCCCCCCATAACCCCTGACTCCCTTTCTGATCAAAATTAAACCGAAGCCTGGACCACCTTCTCAGGTGAGAATAAAAGCTTCCATATTTCAAAGGAGAGTTGGTGGGTGGGAGTTCCCCAATGTGAAGCCCAATATTTGTCTTTCAACCAACATCTCATGGCACGGTGGCACAGTGATTAGCACTGCTGCCTCACTGCACCAGGGGCCCAGATTCAATCCCGGCCTTGGGTGACTGTCTGCGTGGAGTCTGCACGTCCTCCCTGTGTCTGCATGGGTTTCCACAGTCCAAAGATCTGCAGGTTGGGTGGATTGGCCACACTAAATTGCCTCCTCATGTCCCAAGATGTATAGTTAGGAAGATTAGTGAGGTCAATATGTGGGTTACAGAAATAGGGCGGGGGATTGGCCTGGATAAGATACTCCATTGGAGAGTTGGTGCAGACTCGATGAGCCGAATGGTCATCCTCCCACTCCCTATATCCCTCACTCCCACTCATCCACCCTTTCCCCATATTCCTTAATCCCACCCATCCACCCTCTCTCTCCTCATATCCCTCAACTCCTTTATTCATAAAGGGAGGGAGATAGAAAGCAGGAAACCACAGGCCAGTTAACATAATATTTTTTATTCTTTTATAGGATGTGGGCATGACTGGCTGGGCCAGCATTTCTTGCCCATCCCTAATTGCCCTTCAGGGGGTATTTAAGAGTTAACAAAATTGCTGGCACAGGTAAGGATTTTCTTCCCTAAAGGGCATTAATGAACCTGATGGGTTTTTTTATGACAATCAATGCTTCATCATTAGACTTTTAATTCCAGATTATTTAATTGACTTTAAGTTTCACCATCTGCTACGTTGGGATTTGAACCTGGGTCCCCTGTGTCTGTGTATTACTGGTCCAGTGACTACGCCACTGCCGCCCCACAGGGAAAATGTTAGAAGCCGTTACGGTAAGCATGGAAGTAAGCATGCATGTGCAGCAGGCGATAAAGAAGGCAAATGGCACGTTGGCCTTCATTGCTAGAGGTTTCGAGTACAGGAACAGGGATGTGTTGTTGCAATGATACAGGGCCTTAGTGAGGCCACACCTAGAGTATTGTGTGCATTTTTGCTCTCCTTTTCTGAGGAAGGATGTTCATGCTCTCGAGGGAGTGCAGCGAAGGTTTACCAGGCTGATTCCGGGGATGGCAGGACTGAAGTATGAGGAGAGGTTGACTAGGTTAGGATTGTTTTCGCTGGAGTTCAGACAAATGAGAGGGGGATCTCATAGAGATTTATAAAATTCTTACACGACTAGACAGGGTAGATGCAAGAAGGATGTTCCCGATGATGGGGGAGTCCAAAACCAGGGGTCAAAGTCTCAGGATACAGGGTATAGACCATTTAGGACGGAGATTAGGAGACATTTCTTCACCCAAAGAGTGGTGAGCCTGTGGAATTCATTACCTCAGGAATTAGTTGATGCCAAAACATTGAATGTACTCAAGAGCGGCTGGATGTAGCATATGGCGTGAATGGGATCAAAGGTTATGGGAAGAAAGCAGGACTAGGTTATTGAATTGGACAATTAGCCATGATCATGATGAATGAGAATAGGATCGAAGGGTTGAATGGCCTCCTCCTGCTCCTCTCTTCTATGTTTCTATTAAAGATGTTATAGCAGGACAATCAGACAAAGTTAACATGGTTTTGTGAAAGAGAAATTATGGTTACCCAAGCTATTGGAGTTCTTTGGAGTAGTAACAGGTGTTGTTGATAAAGAGGAATCAGTGGATGCACTTAGATTTCTAAAAAGCATTGAGCAAAATGTCACATCAATGATTATTGTGGGAAATGAAAGCTCATGCTCTAGGGGGTAACATATTGGCTAGTCGACAGGAAACAGAGAGTAGGCATAAATGGTCTTTTTCTGATTGGCAAGATGTAATGAGTGGTGTGCCACAGGGATCAGTGCTGGGGCCTCAACACTTTACAATTTATATAAATGGCTTGGATGGATTGAAGGTATGGTTGCTAAATTAGCTGATGATACAAAGTTGTGAAGAGGATACAAAGATGCAGAGCATGACTCTCAAAAAGTTAACGTGAAGGTACAGCAAGTAATTAAGAAAGCTAATAGAATGTTATTGTTTATTATGAGGGGAATTGAATACAAGAATAGGGAAGTTTTTCAGTTATTCAGGACGTTGGTGAGAGCACATCTGGAGTACCGTGTACAGTGTTGACTTCCTTATTTAAGGTTGGGTGTAAATGCATTGCAAGCAGTTCAGGGAAGGTTTATCAGAGTGATATCTGGAACGGACTGGTTGGACAAAGTTAGGCTTGTATCTGCTGGAGTTTAGAAGAGTGAGAGGCTATTTGATTGAAACATAAAGGATCCTGAGGGGTGTTGACAGGGTGGATGTGGAGAGGATATTTCCTCTTGTGGGAGAATCTAAAACAAGGGGTCACTGCTTAACAATTTAAGACCGAGAGGAGGAAAATTACTTTCTCTCAGAGGACTATGAGCCTTTGGAAGTCTTTGAATAATTTTAACTCAGAGGTAGATAGGATTCTTGATTAGAAACAGGCTGAATGGTTATTGTGGGAGGTGAGAATGTGGCGTTGAAGTTACAATCAAATCAGCCATGATTTTATTGAATGGTGAGGCAGGCTCGAAGGGCTGAGTGGCCTACTCCTGCTCCTAATTTCTATTATCATATTGTTTTATTAGCTCAGACCCACCCACCCTCTTCCCATATTCTTCAATTCCGCCCACCTTCTCCTCACATCCCTCAATGCTCTTCATCCACCTTGTCCCAATGTCTCCAGAAACATACCTCAACCCTCTTTGTACCGTCCAAGCAAACACCTAATGTAAAAGCAGGGATTCTACACCGCCTTGTTCTGATCTGAGCTTTGCCCCAAATTCCTCGCTGCCACTTTAGCACTGATGTGAACCCTTTTATGCTAACAACATGTATATGAAACATTCAAAGAAGAACAACTTCATTGACGAGAATTTCTATCCTACATCTCAATGCCCAGTGAAGTGGGAGATTTGAGACAAATGGTGACAGTGGCCTGACTGAAGCAGTTGAGGCTACCTCATTGAATGTTTTTAAGACAAGGGTAGATAGATTTTTGAACAGTAAACGAATTAAGGGCCATGGTGAGCGGGCAGGTAAGTGGAGCTGAGTCCACGGAAAGATCAGCCATGATCTTATTGAATGGCGGAGCAGGCTCAAGGGGCCAGATGGCCTATTCCTGCTCCTAGTTCTTATGTTCTTATATTAATATGGGATTAATTTAATGTGTTGATTGAGTTGAACGAAATGTTTCCACTTCTCAGCTGAAATCAGAAACAGGGCCATAAATATAAGACAGTTATTAATAAAGCCAATGAGGAATTGAGGAGAGATTTGTTTACCCAGAGAGTGGCTAGAATGTAAAACTCACACAAAGAGGATATGAGACATTTAAGGGGAAGCAAATACACAAAATGAGGGAGATACAAGTAGAAGGTCCAGTTGATATGGGTGAGTGGATTAGGATCGGTGAAGGCTGGTGTGGAATTTGTGTCACAGACTTGTTGGGCTGAAATCCTCTATCTGCGCGATATATGGCTCAAAGATTAAATTGTGGAACTGTTGCGTGAAATCTGTTAAAGCAACCAGAGCCTCCTTACCAGCGGAATAATTGTTCCTTTTCTTCAGTATTCCTTTTGTCCTTTTCAGCAGGGACTTGTCCTGACTTTCAGAGGCTCCCCTCTCCCGCAGCCAGTGCGTAAACACCAGTTGCTCAGATTGTGAACATATCTCTCGGCCGCTAGTCTGTGTTACAAGGAGGAGGTGGTCATGTCAAAGTTTACAAAGTGGAGCAGAGCTGAGGGAGTTCCCCGACCCAATCCATCTCAGTTACTATCCAGAGGGAATGAGAAGTATTGGCTGGTTTTTGGAGATGTTTCGTTAAGTGGGGAAGTTCGAGGCAATGAAAACAAAACGGATCCTTTCACTGTGTCAATCAGTCTTCACTGCTATCAAACTTCACTGAGAGATCCTCTGCTGAGCCTTTGTCAGAAGGAGCTTTGTGCTGCTACCTTACTGGCCAGAGCTATACAGAGCAAACATTAAACTGATGCCTGCCTGTCTGTTGCAATCGTCCACAAAGATGTTAATGATCCTGTGGCACTGTTATTAAAGAAAAGCAAAATTGTTTTGGCTGGTTTTCCCCTGCAGTAACTACCGAAGAACAAACCAGATGAAGTTGCCAAGACAGTGGCAGGGATGGGCACAGATTTAAACATGTCTTGTTGGTCTCCTTCCATTAGAACTGGGGGCGTGGGGTAGTTTTTTACTCTATGTTGCCTTTTATTGACGCCAAATAGAAAATGCATGTGAATGAGTGTTGGATGAGAGCAAGGGCAGGTTTGAATATGAAGTCCTTCGCTTCAGCCACGCATCACATGTTTATACATAGTCACACATAAAGAATGGTCACTGGCATGAGGTATCAGTGGGAGCAGAGTGAGCCTCTGCAGGACACAACTGACCAGCAGCAAACCAGTAGCTTCAAGTGAGTGGAGGGGATAACTGGGGTGAAAGCAGTGTTTGGAGACCAGAATTCCTCTGATGGTGTGGCTGGTTAGTTAGACCTTTTCCTGCTCCTCCTGTGTGGTTTACTTGTGTCTTGCACTCTGCTGGAAGTGTGAGCCGATAACAGTGTAACGAGGGCAATGGGACATCAGTAAATGACAGGGACGAATAATCTGGGCCTGATTTTAACTCTTTTTCAATGAACGGGTTTGAAGTGAGTTAAAATCAGGCCCTTCGTCTCCTTGCCCAGCATGATTTAAGAGTTAAGAGAGAAATAGAAGAACAAAGGAGAAGGATATCTGGCGAAGTCACATCTAATCAGATATACAAAGAGAGTGAGGAAAAAATTAGATTAAGGGAGAAAGAAAACTGTGAAAAGCTACCAAAAATTTAAGTTTTAAAAAACTCTAACTACAACTTACTAGCTGTAGAGATGAGATGTTACGGTTTCAATAATTCACTTTCTGAGCTGAAGAGGTTGCGTGGCACTGCAGCAACATAAATTAACAGGTTCCTTAAGCTATTAATTACCAACCCTAACTTTCTGTGGGGATTTGAATTGACTTCATGTCATTCAAGAGGAGGTTGAAGATGAGCCACTCTTTACATGAAGTTGAGAGCAGAACAGTGCAAACAAAGACCAACAAAGAACAAAGAAAATTACAGCACAGGAACAGGCTCTGTGTCTCCCCAAACCTGCAACGACCATGCTGCCCGACTTAACTAAAACCCCCTACCTTTCCAGGGACAATATCCCTCTATTTCCATTCTATAGGGGCCGTATTTGTCAAGACGGCCCTTAAAAGTCACTACCGTAACTGTTTCCTCTACCTCCACTGGCAGCGAGTTCCAGGCACCCACTACTCTCTATGTAAAAAGTCTGCCTCGTTCATCTCCTTTACACCTTGCCCCTCGCACCTTAAGCCCTTCGGACAACTTGTGACAATTCGTCGCTCATGGTTTTTCTCTTTCTGGTGATTTATTTCTTGCAGCAATAACAGTGTGGGCGTATTAAACTCACCTTCAGTTCAAATATATAGAACAATTTATTTCATTTCCTCGGTGGAAGCAGCGGCCAGTTGTAAATTCAACCTGGTTGCTTCAGCCACAGAGCCCAGACTAAACAACACAGCTGCATTCTTTCTCAAACCACCGCATGAAGGTGCAAGTATTTTCAACAAAACTGCAATCCCTGGGCCAAAGGGTGGACAAAAGGGTTTGTTCATGTCGAACGTAATGAGAAAAGCAGAGGTGCTTCCACACTGCTGCGGGGAAATAGAAATCTCCCAGGGGCAGCTTTCATCAACCTTCTGTGTCAGGTTTATTAAATCCCGGCAACTGCTGAAAGAGATAATCAGGGTTCAGCTCCAATTTGGGTAACAGACCAGTGCAGAATTATTTCTCTTTGAAGTTTGTTCCACAAATAGACATAAAAAAAGTAACATAACCTTAAAAACAAAAATAAAAGAATCTTCAATGAAAAAAACCTGTTGTCGCTTTCCAAAACGATTAACCTTCCAGCTTAATGAAATGTCACTACGCTCTTGGTGTAAAGATCTAGAATGTTACAGTACAGGAGGAGCCATTTGGTCCATTACACTAATGCTAGCTCTTTGAAAGAGCTTTCCATTTGGTTTCACGCTCTCTGCTTTTGCCCCATAGTCCTGCAAATTTCTCCCCTTCAGGTATTTTTCAATCCTCTTTTGAAAGTTGCTACTGAGTCTTTATAAATCGGAGTATCGAGTATAAAAGTTGGAGTGTTATGGTAAGGTTGTATAAGGCATTGGTGAGGCCGAATTTAGACTATTGTGTACAGTTTTGGTCACTTAGTTACAGGAAGGATGTAAATAAGGTTGAAAGAGTGCAGAGAAGGTTCACAAGAATGTTGCTGGGATTTGAGAAGCTGAGTTACAGAGAGAGATTGAATAGGTTAGGACTTTATTCCCCGGAACATAGAAGAATGAGAGGAGATTTGATAGAGGAGTATAAGATTTTGATGGGTATAGATAGAGTGAATGCAAGCAGGCTTTTTCCACTGAGGCTAGGGGAGAGGGCATGGGTTAAGGGTGAAAGGAGAAAAGTTTAAAGGGAATATTGGGGGGGGCTTCTGGATGCAGAGAGTGGTGGGAGTGTGGAATGAGCTGCTGGATAAAGTGTAAATGCTGGGTCACTTTTAACATTTAAGAAAAACTTGGACAGGTACATGGATGAGAGGAGAGTGGAGGGATATGGTCCAAGTGCAGGTCAGTGAGACTAGGCAAAAAATGGTGCGGCACAGACAAGAAGGTCCAAAAGGCCTGTTTCTGAGCTGTAATTTTCTATGGTTTCTATGGTTTCTATTGAGTCTACATTCCACTCCCCATTCTGACAGCACCCTTTCAACAGTAGGAATAACCAGATCAATCTCAGGTTGGCAGGCTGTGACTTGTGGGGTTCCATAAGGATCAGTGTTTGGACCTCAGCTATTCACATTCTAGGTCAATGAATTGGCTGTGGGGGTGAATTGTAATATTTCTCAAGTTTGTTGATGACACAAAACAGGTGGGAATGTGAGTTGTGGGGAGGAGGCTATGAGGTTTCAAGGAAATTTGGACAAACTGAGTGAGTAAGTGGGCAAGAACAAAGCAGATGGATGATAATATGGAAAAATGTGAAGTAATCCACCTAGGTATGAAAAGGCAGAATAGTTCTTAAATGGTGAGAGAGTGGGAAGTGTCAGTGTCCAAAGGAACCTGGGTGCCCTTGTCCATAAGCCACTGAAAACTAACATGCAGATGCAACAAATAATTAGGAAGACAAATGGTATGTTGGTCTTTATTGCAAGAGGATTTGAGTACAAGACTAGAGATATCTTGTTGCAATTGTATAGAGCCAGATGCCACCTGGAGTATTGTGCATCATTTTGGCCCACTTACCCAAAGATTGATAGATATACTTGCCATAGAGGGAGAGCAATGTAGATTCACCAGTCCAATTCCTGGGATGGTGAGATTGCCTCTGAGCAGAGATTTTGGAGGCCAGGTCTGTATTCTAGAGTTTAAAAGAATGAAAGGTGATCTCATTCAAACATATAAAATTCTTACAGGCCTCGACAGAAGAATGTTTCTCCTGGTTTGGGGATGGGGGGAAGGAAGGAGGGGTGGTGGGTTTAGAACCAGGGGACATAGTTTCAGAATAAGGGACAGGCCATTTAGGACTGAGATGAGGAGAAATTTCTTCACTCAGAGGCTGGAATTTTACCAGCACACCCATCCCGATCCTGGGAGCGGGTGAGGCTCGGAAAATCGCATTCTCCGTTGGCATCGGGCGGGATCGTATGAACCCCATGCTGATGTGCCAGTAAAATTCCACCCAGAATGTTGAATGTTTGATATTCTCTACCCCAGAGGGCTGTGGAGATTTAGTCAATGAGTACACTCAAAGCAAAGACTGAAAGATTTTTAGATATTAAAGGCATTAAGGGATATTAGACAGTGTGGGAAAATTGCATCAAGGAGGAAGATAAGCCCTGATCTTATTGAATGGTAGAGCAGTCTTGAAGGGCTGAATGGCCAACTCCTGTTCCTATTCCTAATGTTTCTATGTTCCGAATATGAAAACATCCAAGGGTAAAGAAAATTCAAATCTTGCCTCAGAACTTTTTCAAATGACCTAAAATCCGTGACCCTCCTGCCACATCTGTAAATGGTTTTTCCCAAACTTACTCCGTCAGGGATCTTTCTGAACTTCCCTCTATTAGTTCATCCCTTAACCTTCTCTGCTCCAAGTCTTTCCATGCATCTGATGTCCCTTGTCTCATTCTTGTAAATCTCTGCACCCTTTCTAAGGCCATGACAGCCTTCCTAGATGCAGTGTGCAGAATCGAGCCCAATATTCCAGCTGAGTAACTAACAATGACTTCTCATAGTTTATCCTGGCTTCCTTGCTTCAGATGCTGCCCAGGGACTCAGAAGATCCCACAAATAGTTCTGAGATAAATGGCCAGATCTGTTTTGATTGTGTTTGTTGAAGGATGAATACGTTGTCCTGAACGGCAAGGAGAACTTTTTTTGAAAGAGTGGAATCACTTGCAATTTGCAACTTGGCCAACATCGTCTACCTGATACGCTGCAGGAAGGAATGTCCCAAGGCATGTAACACTAGGGAGACCATGCAGATGCTACGACAATGGATGAATGAACACTGCTGGACAATCACCAGGCAAGAGTATTCTCTTCCTGTTGGGAAACACTTCAGTGGTCATGGGCATTTTGCCTCTGATCTTCGGGTAAGCGTTCTCCAAGACGGCCTTCACAACATATAACAGCGCAGAGTCGCTGAGCAGAGACTGATAGCCAAGTTCCGCACACATGAGGACGGCCTCAACCGGGATCTTGGGTGCATGTTACACTATCTGTAACCCCCACGACTTAACTGGGGCTTGCAAAATCTCACTAACTGTCCTGTCTGGAGACAATACACATCTCTTTAACCTGTGCTTAACCCTCTCTCGGCTCACATTGCCTGTATCTTTAAGACTTGATTACCTGTAAAGGCTCGGATTCCAAGCATTATTTTATAAATTGAGTTTGTGTCTTTATATGCCCTATTTGTGAACAGAACTCCCACTCACCTGATGAACGAGCAGGGCTCTGAAAGCTGGTGGCTTGTGCTACCAAATATACCTGTGGGACTTTAACAAACTGGAATAGGCCAGAAAGTGAATAGATTGAAGGTCGTCTACCGGTGCACTGGCAATAAACATGTTTTTGCTACTTTCAAATCTCACAAGAGCCTCGAGTAAAGGCTCTTTAATGAAGAAGGTGCTGTGTGGGGCAGTCTGCCCAGCTGAGCAGAGCGAATGGAAACAGTTGATAATCACATCCTAACTCTTCAAAATGTTGAAGCTGAGATCTGAACCAATTGATTGACTATAAAACACTTTGGGACATCATGAGATCAGGAAAAGCATCATATAAATGCAAGTTCTAAGTAATTCCATTGGTTGAACATTCAATAAGATGGGAGAAATCACAAAGATAAAAGTTTAAGGAAATCAATCAAGGATTTTAACTCTCATTCCTTTTGTTCTGGATTTACAGAATCATCTTTAAAACAAGAGTACGTTTTGAGATGTGTTGCATTAATTAAGCTCTCATTATTTGAACACCCAGATTGAAGAGGAAATCTTGCCCCAATAATGAATGACTCATTCATTCCTACTCAGATTAACTCTCAGCATCCCTCCTTTAACATGGTAATAAAATGTTCTTCTTGAAATTGCAATATTATATATTATGCAAACCAGATGTTTTTTTGCAGCCAGATTGAGCTTGGCCAGTGAGCTGGGAGCCTGGGTCTTATAATTCTGCTTGTAAACATGAATGCCATTATAACCGTTACTACGTATGTCTACATTCATATGTCCACAGGGGTTGGTGAACTGTGCGACCTTTGAAAGGATGAGAGTGGAAATATTGATGTGGTTACATGTACTTGATATTAAGGAGGCCTGAGAAACAGTTGATTGAAATTGGTTTGGACTATTTTGCATGTGTCCAAGGTGTTTCTAAAATAGGCACAAGATGTTCCTTATACATAAATGAGGAGTCTTACATCTATTTTGGAGTCCGTCAGCTGTAGCTCAATGGATAGTACTCTCACTGAGTCAGAAAATTGTGGGATCGAGTCTTGAGGCATACCTGAGCACATTGTCCCAGTTGACACTCCCATTGAGGGACTGCTGCACTGTTGGAGGTACCACCTTTTGAATGAGATGTTAAACCAACTTTACCATTCACACTGAACAGGTCCAGCAGTAATACTGAGATGAGGAGTGATTCTCATTGTTCATGACACTCTTTACTTTGGCAACATTTTTGAAGAGTAGATTTCCTCAGCAGAGATCTGCTCATCAAATACCCTTCCTGTCGGGTTCAATAAGCTCTGTAATGTTAAAGAGACAGCTTTCCCTGGACAACAATACCAGGGAGACATCTAAGAAGTATAGCACTTTCAACTATAGTCATATAAAAGAGTTTCATGATTGACACAGAATGATTTTAATTCTCCAAGGTGGTATAATCGTGTAAGTCCCTTGGCCACAAAATCGGTGCACTGCCCCTATCAATTCAATTTAACATCTACTGTAAGATACTTGTACTTTGTAACTATTTCAATGTCTTCACAGATACAATACCATTAACTGTTTTTTTCTTAAAGTCAAACCAGTTATTTCACTTTGTTTTCATTCAGTTTGGGAGAATCGTTATCACATCGTTTTACCAACTTCTCCACCCAGGTCCTTGTAATCCTTCATGAGATCCACAATTACCTTATCATCAGCATATACTTTGGGATGATTATATCATCATACTCTGACTGACAATCATTTGTATAGAGGATAAAAAGCAAAGATGTGAGTTCACAGCTCTGAGGAGGTCCAGTATTCATTAACATGGGCTCCGAGACTAACATCCATTGGGTGTTGTTGTGAAGGAAATCATTGATCCAAGGTAGAAGAGTGGGATTGACTTCAAGACTTTTCAATTCTTTGATAAGCTTGAGTGGATGCATGGTATTAAAAACTAAAGAGAAATCAACAACGGGAGTGCCAGCAGAGTTGCCTAATCTATCCGTGGTTGTTGGATTAGATGGGTCAAGGTGAGAATAGCATGCTCCACTGATTTATAAGATTGATAGGCAAACTATAACTGATCAATGTGTGCAAAAGAAGATGTAAAAGATGCTTTGACACAACGTGCCAGAAACATTTTATGACTATCAATGTAAGAGCAACTGGTTGGTAATCACTCAGCTCAGCAGGTCATGGCTTCTTATCAAGTGGGACAGTGATGGCTGACTTCCAACAGCAAGGAGCAGAAAGCGTGTCCAACGATTTCTAAAGGACCAGAGGAAAAGGAACTGCCAGCCGATGAGCACACTCCTTCGGAATTTTTCCACTGATCAGATACGGACTGTATGCTTTCTGCGGATTCACTTGCTTGAATTACATCTCTAGCTCCCATTTGTTGATTGCAATTCAAGATTATTCTTGTTCAGGGAGTGAGGTCTGCTGTAGGCTCGCATCCTGCTGAAAGCCATCATTTTCAAACTTGCTCAAAAAAAACATTCAATTCATTTACAACATCAGATTATCAATGGATGGAAAGGGGATCATTTCTCTTTTTCGATGTGAAGCCTGACATTTTATGCACGCAATTCCATGCATCGCTGGGATTATTTGTCCAAAAGCAGTTCTGCAGCCTGACTCTGGATGCTTTCTGAATTTCCTTTCTCACTTTGGTTTTTAGTTCATCAACTTTTCCTTGATTCCTACAGTAGCTGCACAGTGGCAGAGTGAGGGTGGCACAGTAGTTAGCACTGCTGCCTCACAGCACCAAGGACCTGGGTTCGATTCCCAGCTCGGGTCACTGTCTGTGTGGAGTTTGCATGTTCTCCCCGTGGTGTGAGAGGTTTGCAAGATATCCATGTAGAATACCTCAGTCAATATTTTGAATATCTTATCACATTACAAGGGCGTCACGGTGGCTTAGTGGTTAGCACTGCTGGCTCACAGTGCCAGGGATCCAAGTTCGATTCCTGGCTTGGGTCACTGTCTGTATGGAGTTTGCACATTCTCCCCGTGTCTATGTGGGTTTTGTCTGGGTGGTCCGGTTTCCTCTCACAGTCCAAAAATGTGCAGATAAGGTGGATTAGCCATGGTAAACTGTCCCTTAGTGTCAGGGGGACGAGCTAGGGTAAATGCAGGGAGTTACAGGGATAGGCTCTGGGTGGGATTGTGGTCAGTGCAAACTCGATGGGCTGAATGGTCTCATTCTGCACTGTAGATTCTATGATTCCAAATGCAATCTGCCTTACCTTCATTCTTGATTTCAAGTCCTTTGTTTTCCAGGGTTTCTCATTTGGAAAGAGATCTTGATCATTTCAGTTTGGACATGTTCACAGAAGATCACATAATCATTTATAGTTACGCACTTATTGATGTCTCCATTCTCCAAAAGAATATACCAATTATCCAAGCAAATTGGCTGATCTTGAGTGGCCACATTATCCCAAACTGTAATCACTTTTCTGCCAAGGACATGCCTGAGACAGCAAAGGCCGTTATTCAACACTATGTCATCCAGGCCTCATTTCTGTGGAGGAGTGCGCTGAGGCTTGGTAGGCTTGCTGTTTAGTGTTCTCAGTCAGGTTGCTGTTGTTCCACATTCTCTTACTTTGTTTGAACATATCAAGTGGAGATTTTGTGATGTGCATGTTGATTTATATGACCATTATTGCCAATTCTCTACACCAATCGAGTTGGGTTTATCATTCAAATGTTCTTCAGCCTTTGTTGATATTTAGGAAGGAGATGTGCAATATTACGAGCTGAATCCCCAATCCCTGATGAAATTAAAGACTTGTAAGAGTCAAGAATGCAGCAGAAATATTGATCCATTGTCTTCTCTCCACAGGCTGGCGTAACTACGGAGAGGATCCCTCAAAGCCAAGTTACAGCAGTCGTAAAGTTGTTTTGGTGTGTCATTAAAAGTCTGGAGGCTTGCGTGGCTCTCCACACATTGATAACCCATAATTCCAGAAAACAGGGCTGCATGGGTGCCCTCTCCATGCTGACTCCTCCCAGGTTCTACTGCAGTTCACTATTGCGTGATTCTCTGCATCACTGGGTGGGATTTTCCATGTGCCACCGCGGTGTAGTTCATGGTCGCAGAGGGGACCCGGCAACGGCCAAAGGTAGGATCTTCTGGTCCCGCCGCTGTCAATGGGGTTTCCTATTGTTTCCGCAGTGAGGTTTCACCATTGGCAGGAATGGAAATCCTGCTGGCCACTTTGTGGCTTGTACTGTTGTCCCAAACCCACAATAACCTTTGTTCTGCCCTTATACTACAATAACCCCCACACCTCTACTCAAATATATTTACAGTACAATTTTTATTCTACTTTCTAACCCTTCGCTCACATTCAAACCTTTGGCCTTATTATTTTCAGCTGATCTGGAGGTTTGACAACTTATCCAGAGCTCATTCTGTCATCTTTGGAGGAATGGTAGCCTCAGTTGTTTTGGGTTCATTTTGTCAGTTTGGTATTGCAATTGTCAAAGTGTGTTTCCGGCATTTGATTGTCTCCATTTGATTTGGTTTTTGTGCTCCTTCGAGTAGCATTTCTCTTTATTGACAATCTATCTGCTTTGTTTGGACACAATGGATGGGATTCTCTGCACCCCCTGTCCGTGATGTGCCTCCTGGCGATGGAAGGTGTCCCACCATTAGCCAGCAGTGAGATCTCCTAATCCTGCTGCTGTCAATGGGATTTCCCTTTGAATTTCCCTCCTGCTGATAAGAAACCTGTAGCAGGGGTATGCTGCCAGTGGAATCAGAAGATACTGCCTTAAAGGCAAGAAATTCCTGCACTGTGGGTCTGTCCCATTCCTTCTGAAGGGGATGCTCATTCCGAGACTGGATTCAGATTTTCCTCTTCCATACAGTTCAGCTGTGCAGGTCAGATAGATTGGCCATGCTAAATTGCCCCTTAGTGCCCTGGGATACGTAGACTAGAAGGATTAGCAGGGTAAATATGTGGGGTTCAGAGGCTAGGGCCTAGGTGAGATTGTTGTTGGTGCAGAATTGATGGGCTGAATGGCCTCCTTCTACATTGTAGGATTCCTATTATTCTATAATCTTGCTGGCCATTGACATTTCAAAAATTGAATCTTCATTTCCACTCAGCTGAATATTTGTTTACTTTCTTATTTTTCAATTTTCAGGCTTATGAATCTTTTCATTTAGCTCAACAATTATTCTGGTGAGTTTGTATGTTTTTGTTTCAGAGTTAGTTGCTTTTAAAGGCTCGATTTGAATTTACCTTTCCATACTGCGCATCTCTTCTTTCATATTCTTAAGATTGGATTGAAGTTCAAGAACATAAGAACAAGGAGCAAGAAAAGACCATTTGGCCCCTCAAACCTATTCTGTTCGATGAGATCACAGCTGATCTTTTTGTGGACTCAGCTCTGTTTACCCGCCTGCTCCCCATAACCCTTAATTCCTTTACTGTTCAAAAATGTATCTGGCCTTACCTTAAAAACATTCAATGAGGTAGCCTCAACTGCTTCACTGGGCAGAGAATTCCACAGATTCACAACCCTTTGTGTGAAGAAGTTCGTCTTCAACTCAGTCCTAAATCTACTTCCCCTTATTTTGAGGCCATGTCTCTTAGTTCTAGTTTCACCTGCCAATGGAAATAATCTCCCTGCTTCTACCTTACCTACGCTCTTCATAATCTTATATGTTTCTATAAGATGTCCCTGAGAATTTCATCAGTTCCATTGAACCAACTGATTCATCATTAATTCCTGTTCCTGTTCCAGGCATTTTTCAATATTCATTTTGAAGACTTCTGATATTAAAGTTCATCAAGTGCTATTTTTTCATTAACAGACCATCTTTCGATTTAATTTTGATTTGATTTATTGTCACATGTATTAACAATAAAAGTTTTCTTGCGTGCTATACGGACAAAATACGCCGTTTGTAGAGAAGGAAAGGAGAGAGTGCAGAATGTACTGTTACAGTCATCGCTAGGGTGTAGAGAAAAATCAACTTAATGCAGGCTAAGTCCATTCAAAAGTCTGACAGCAGCAGGGAAGAATCTGTCCTTGAGTCAATTGGTACATGACCTCAGACTTCTGTGTCTTTTTCCCCATAGAAGAAGGTGGAAGAGAGAATGTCTGGGGTGCGTGGGGTCCTTAATTATACTGGCTGCTTTGTCGAGGCAGCAGGAAGTGTAGACAGAGTCAACAGGTGGGAGGCTGGTTTGTGTGATGGAGTGGATTACATTCACGACCTTTCGTAGTGAAACTTCGTATGTGAAACTTGGTCCTTGATGCTAAACAGTTTTTCCTTGGCAAAGCCTAAATCTTCCATGATATCATTCGAGCTCACAACTCTTCAATTTTGCTTCTGCTCGTTGTTTCTCAGCCTCTTCATTTGCCTTTGTGAGAACTTTCCCTTGCAACTGTTCAATTTTTCCCTCATATTCTAGCTTTGTGACTTTCATTTCCACTATATCATTTTGCAACAATTCACTGGTTCTCAATATGTTTGAGGCAACCGATGCTTTTCCTTATGGATCCTTGTGCTTCAGCATTTTCTGATCTTATTCAGGTGGCATGGTGGTACAGTGGTTAGCACTGCTGTCTCACAGTGCCTGGGACCTGGGTTCAATTCCAGCCTCAGGCATCTGTCCGTGTGGAGTTAGCATGTTCTCCCTGTGTCTGCATGGGTTTCCTCTGGGTGCTCCAGTTTCCTCCCACAATTCAAAGATACGCGGGTTGGGTGGATTGGTCATGTTCAATCGGCTCTTAGTCAGGGAGGTTAGTAGGGTAAAAACGTGGGATGATGGGGATAGGGCCTGGGTGGGATTGTTGCCAGTGCAGGCTTGATGGGTAAGATGGCCTCCTTCTGCACTGTAGGGATTCTCTGATTTGATAACTCCTGTCTTTCTTTCTCCACATGCAGCTGAACTTTGTCCTTGACCTTTATTTTGGTTTCACTCTTGGCCAGGACTGACTCTGGCAAATTCTTTCCAGCTCTGTAATTGTGTTACTCATGGCTTCATTATCCATTCATGGCTTGGAAAGCTCCAGAGCTTTTCCTTTGAATGCCTCTTCTTTTCCATTCAGTTGGTTCTTCAGCTTCCCACTTGGCTTCCTCCTGGAATGTTGAACATTTCTGAGTCTTCTCTGCCAACCAGTTCCTCAGTTCATTTAGAATGACAATAAATTCATTTTGCTTCTCATTATAATTTTTCAGAGGACTAACTAGTTTAAGTTAGAGGGTCATTAGATTCGTTTCACTGGTCGGCGCAACATCGAGGGCCGAAGGGCCTGTACTGCGCTGTAATGTTCTATGTTCTAAGCTTTGACCTGAGAGATCCATTTAACATGTATGGGTCCTTCCAAAGCTTTTCCTTTTCTTTGTGAAGTTCAGTTGCTTCATCTTTCACTTTCTTATAATTCAAAAATCTCTTCTGAATTTCTTCTGTTGTTCTTCAATTCTGCTATTCAAGTCAGTCTTAATTTCTTCATGTTACTGAAGAGTTATGTGCTCCTTTTGCATTTGATCTTCAAGGACAATCAGCTGCTCTTTCAACTGTTTATTTTCCTGCTGCAGTCTTGCCAACTCGTGCTGTACTTCAGCGCATTGCTTTGTCATTACTGATAGTTCCAGTGTTGCTTTTTCAGAGGTAGAGCTCAACATACTCTTGAGTTCCTCGTTTTTATCCAGGGTTATACATTGATTCTTCTTTGACTACCTTTTCTGCTTACTATTGCGCTTAGATATATTTCTGAATGAGTTCTTCCAATTCAGCTTTGAAATGAACGTTTTTCTGTGGAATAGCTAACTTGTGTTTTTACAGGTTTTGTTTGAGATATCTTTCTTTCATTCATAGCCAGCCGCTTGCTGAGCACTGCCACCTGCTGTTGCAGTTTCTGTAATATGTCAGCTTTTTCAAAAAACTCTTTTTTATTCCTATCATCTGCTTATCTGCCTCTTCTGTCTCCTGTACTAAACTCATTGGCTTATGCAGTTCATATGCACTGACATGGTCTTTAACCATCATGCATTTTAGTTGACTATTGTCTCTCTTGCATGGATAGCCACCATTTATCTCTTAAGGTTAACAATGGATTTTGACCAGAGACATAGAAACCGATTGTTAACCTGAAACTGTTCATCAATGGGCACAACATGATCTAAGCACCTTTGATCTTTGGACTATTTTAATGTTACATTCCTGGACTCCCAGGATAATCTGCTGTTAACATCCATCCTGCTAATATTAAAGCAGGACTCCAGGCTGACAGCAAAGCCTGCTCCTTGAAGCCTGGATCTCTGGAAGATTCCTGTCTCCCTTGAACTGGAGTTTCCTGTCTCCCTTGTACTTGGATCTCCTGTCTCTCTCACTCTGGGATCTCCAGTCTCTCTTGTTCTGGGACCTCTTGTCTACCTCAGTCTATAGTCTCTTGTATCCCCCAACACGTGACCTCCTCACCCCTTTGGTGCTTTATTGATGGTGTTCAAAACCCTCTTTTTAAGATCTGTGCCCCCCACAACAGGGAGTTTAAAATATCAAACCTTACCATGTGCAATTGAGGATCCATTTATACCTTGTTCTAGAATTACTTCATCTGTAAATATACCAAGCAAGTGTGAAAACATATTAGTTCATAATCTTTCTGGAGTCTTGCTTAATCCTGATGTACTGCTGTATCTAAAGGTTTTCTTCTCCAAAACATCCAATTTTCAGTCTGGTTTGGCCCTTGTCTTAGCCTAGGTTGGTCTGGTTGTTTTATTTTACTATCCATGGACATTTTTAGAACAATTGAGTACTTTACTTTGTTTTCTTCACTCTGCTTTTCCTGCCTTTTGTTGAGTTTGACAAAGTTATTATTTAGTCATACATTCAAACCTGGACATCACAACTACACACACACACACACACACACACACACACAAACACACACACACGCACATACACACACACACACACATACACACACACACATACGCGTGCACACACACACACACACACACACACACACACACACACAAAAAGGAGATAGGAAAGAAAATAGTTTTATAATTGTAAATATCTTGAAAACAAAAAAAAACTAAAGAAATTGAGTCCAGAAAATCAGAATCCAGCGAGGATCCCTTGATGTAGGAGTTAAGGTTCAGCCAGATTCCGCTAGTTAAAAGCTAGAGTTGCTAAATTCCTTCAAAGTTGGTGATGATGCAACAAGATCAAATTGGTATACAGAGACTTGGTCCACTCTACAGGCGATAGCAGGAATCTTCCACAGACCCAGGCTTAAAGGGGGTTTAGGCAGACTTTGTTGTCAGGGAATCCTGCTTTAATGTTAGCAGGATGGATGTTACCAGCAGATTGTCCTGGGAGCCCAGGAATGTAACATTAAAACAGCCCAAAGATCAAAGGAGCTTAGATCATGTTGTGCCCAGTGATGAACTGTTTCAGGTTAACAATCAGTTTCTATGTCTCTGGTCAAAATCCATTGTTAACCTTAGGAGATAGATGGTAGCTATTTGTGCCTCTACAGGAATAGTGACTTTTGATGTCTCTCTCTCTTTATAAGTCAAGGCTGGGAGAGAAAGAAAGTCTGCTGCTCCCTTGTTACATTGCTTGTAATGGGTCCACACAATGATAGGTGTGGGATTCCACACAGGTGAGGTCTGAGCTTTGCCTGTAATCACTAGTGGATGTTCTGGAACTGTAGTCAACTTGCAAATCATATGACCTGTAGGTAGACATGTTTTTGGCCCAGCAAAGCCCATTTTTAAATAAGCAGAAAGTGAGGTTTATTTACACAGTTTAAGACCGCATTCTTTTCTCATGGCCATGACATCCCTCTTGGCCTTGCCCGGCCTGCTCACCCTGTCCTCCCCGGCCCTGGTGAACCCTCACTCCTCCCGGTCCTGATGAAGCCTCAACCATCTCCTGGCCCCAGTGAAGCCTCATTGCTCAATCCCGGAGAGCCCTCACTGCTGGTCCTGGATGTTATCTCACTCTCCCAGCACCTACTCCAGGTTCAGTCCACCCAGCCTTGTGACTAACCTCGGCAACTCCACACAGCTCCACCACCCAAAAGCCAACAGTCTGAAACTAGGAAAAGAAAAAAGACAACCTAAAATATAAAAGGAAACTTTTAAAAACTTAAAGGAAAAAACTAAAGAGCTAAAAATAAAGCATGGAGCAAAAGCTAAGTTGCTGCACTATTTTAGACAGTGCTTGGTGTGTAGGAGTAATAACAGTTTGGAACTTCTGCAAATAGCGTTGATGTCAGGTCAGTTGTTAATTTGGAATCTAAGATTGATTGGTGTTGACTGAAGTTATTTAGGGATATGAAGTGAAGGTGGGTCTATGGAGGTTAGGCTGCAGATTAGCCATGGTCTTGTTGAGTGGTGGAAGAGCCTCAAGGTCCTATAGCTTCCTTCTTCTATGATATTTCTACAGCTGAGCTCCTCCTCACAAGAACAGAAGTTTTATTTAGAAACACATCAGAGTTACAGTAAGGAAACAAAACTTTCAGCCCAACTACGCACATTTCCTCACTCTTTTATTTATTCATGGGATCTGAGCATCGCCGATTAAGCCAGAGTTTATTGCCATCCCTGACTGCCCTGAACTGAATGCTTTGGCAAGACTTTTCAGAAGGCACTTACACAACTACACTGCTGTGGATCTAGAGTCACATAGGTAGGGTTTCCTTCCCTAAAGAACATTAGTGAATCAGATAGGTTTTTACAAGAATTGGCAATGGTTTCATGGTCATCATACAGTCATAGAGATTTACAGCATGGAAACAGGCCCTTCAGCCCAACTTGTCCATGCTGCCCAGTTTTTACCATTAAGCCAGTCCCAATTGCCCATGTTTGGCCCATATCCCTCATTCCAATCTTACCCATGTAACTGTCTAAATGCTTTTTAAAAGACAAAGTTGTTCCCGCCTCTACTACTGCCTCTGGCAGCTGATTTCAAACATCAGCACCCTCTGTGTGAAAAAAAATGCTTCTCTGGACCCTTTTATACCTCTCTCCTCTCACTTTAAACCTATTGGCTCTAGCTTTGGACTCCCCTACATCTGGGAAAAGATGTTGACTACCTAACTGATCTATGCCCCTCATTATTTTATAGAACTTTATAAGATTACTTTTAAGCCTGCTATGCCCCAAAGAAAAAGCTCCCAATCTATCCAGCCTCTATAACTCAAACAATCATGTCCCAGTAGCATTCTAGTAAATCTTTTCTGCACTGTTTCTAGTTTAATAATATTTTTTCTGTAATAGAATGTCCAGAGCTATACACAGTATTCCAAGTGTGGCCTCATCAATATCTTGTACAACTTCAACAAGACATTCCAACTCCTGTATTTAATGCTCTAACCAATAAAGCCATGCATGCTGAATACCTTCTTCACCACCCTGTCCACCTATGACTCAATTTTCAAGGACAGATGAACCTGTACACCTAGATCTCTTTGTTCTAAAACTCTCCCCAACACCCTACCATTGACTGAGTAAGTCCAGCCCTGGTTCAATCTACCAAAATGCATCCCCTCACATTTATCTGATTTAAACTCCATCTGCCAATCATCAGCTCACTGGCCCAATTGCTCAAGATTTCACTACATTCCTAGATAACCTTCTTCACTGTCCACTATGCCATCATTCCTGGTGTCATCTGCAAACTTCCTAACCATGTTCCCTAAATTCTCATCCAAATCAATACAGATGACCAATAACAGTGGACCCAGCACCAATCCCTGAGGCATACCACTGGTCACAGGCCTCCAGTTTGAAAAACAACCTTCTACAATCACCCTCTGTCTACTGTCATCAAGGCAATTTTGTGTCCAATTGGCTAACTCACCCTGGATTTAACCTTATGCAATAATCTACCATGCGGCACCTTGTCAAATGCCTTGCTAAAGTCCATGTAGACTGCATTACCCTCAGCTACCCTTCAAAAAACTCAATTAAATACATAAGACATGATTTTCCACTCATAAATCCATGCTGGCTGTCCCTAATCAGTACTTGCATCTCTAAATGTTGTACATCCTGTCTCTCAGAGTACCTACTAACAACTTACCCACTATAGACATTACGCTCTGTCATTCCCAGGCTTTTTCCTACAGCCCTTCTTAAACAAAGGCACAGCATTTGCCACCCTCCAATCTTCAGGCATCTTACCTGTGGCTGTCAATGATTTAAATATCTCCACTAGGGGACCTGCAATTCCCCCACCCAGAACATCATCATTAGACTTTTAATTCCAGATTTTTATTGAATTCAAATTTCACCATCTGCCATGGTGGGATTCGAACCCAGATCCCCAGAGCATTACCCTGGGTGTCTGGATTACTAGTCCAGTGAAAATACCACTACTCCACTGACTTTCCTGTTATTCATCTGAGCAGTCTAATCCTGAATATTGACATAGCTTCTGCCTCAATCACTCAGCCTGGAAGGGCAATCCTTGCAATCTCTGTTAAAGAGGCTTCTTCACCCCATAAAGTCCTTTGGGACTGCCTGGGTTTGTGAAAGGTGCTAAGAGAATGCAAGTGGACTTATTTTCATTTTTTGCATTGAGGATAGCTGATAAATTAATGAAATATTGCTCCATGGAATGTAAAAACAATCTGCTCCATGGCTAATGGGACAGTGTCGTGGGATTTCTGTTCTGTAAAGGAGACAGAAACGAATTATTAAAGATTTATGTCTGTAAAGGAAGGGAATAGGTCAGTGACCTCCCAGCTGGCCAGTCGCAGGAGAGACAGAGACTCAAGTCAATAGGTATGTAGATTGGAGGGGACGCTGATTTCTGTCAGAAAAGAAAACAGACAGGATCACAACTGGAAAAGAGATATTCGCGAGTGTGCAGACACATTCCTGTCAGTTATCAGACTAGTTGTGAGGGAATGACAGACGGAAGCTCATTCTATGCGTTGGAGAACTTGGCCTACGTTGCCAAGCAATAAAGTAGGAAGCAGAGAAAAACTTGCACTTATAAAGCACCAGATGCATAGAAACAGGCCATTCAGCCCAACAGGTCAATGCCGGAGTCTATATTTCGCAAAACGCCATTGACAAGACACCTTCTTTGTTGTAACGTAAACGTAAATGTTAAAGTTTATTTGTTAGTCACTAGTAAGGCTTACTTTAACACTGTAGTGAAGTTACTGTGAAATTCCCCTACTTGCCACACTCTGTTTTTGGTCAGTACATCTAACCAGCATGTCTTTCAGACTGTGGGAAGAAATGGGAGCACCCAGTGGAAACCTACGCAGGCATGGGGAGAACATGCAACCTCCACACAGACAGTGACCCAAGCAGGGAATCAAACCCAGGTCCCTGGAGCTGTGAGGCAGCAGTGCTAACCACTGTGCCAACATGCCACCTCTCAGCCAGGTCACCTGCCATTAAGGTGTAATGATGTTAACGAGGTGCATGAGATGTACTTATCAGAATATGAGCTCTCTGATTGAGGCAGTTAATGCTGTCTAATCTGGGAGCCCTTCAGAGGTATGTAAGGTGGATGTCAGGGTGTATACTCTGTACCTGTCTGAGTATTACTAACACTTATAAATAAATCTGGATTTGGTGAAGGGTTACTGGCTTTGTGGGAGTTATTAAAGAAGTCTTAACAAGGTCAGTGTCTTTTGCTATTGTGACCAGGTCGTTAGCAAATGCCCACGTGTCCTCTCAGCTAAAAACTGCTGACTGGTATTAGTGTTAGAGCTTTGCTTGAATGACGACTGAGTGTAAGTACAGCATGAAAGTTAATTTGAGCCTGTTATTCATATCCAATAATGTACTTCCTCTTGTAAAATGAGTGTGGTTAGATCTGCTTCCTCCATCCACTGCTGCCATTTTACTTCAAACAGATTTTTACTGCCACCATAATTATAAAGATGTGGAGGATGAACTTAATGAACTCAGTCTATTCACACCCTCAGATTGAGTCCTTGTTTCTGAACATGATTTAAACACCAATTAGAATGCGGCAGGTCTCAAAATTCAACAGTTCTGACAAGATTTCACCTTCTCCACAGGCTGTGCTTTGGTTCTCCTCAAAGGTTTGTGAGGCTTAGGGGCTTTCATTCAGTTGGATCATGCAACATCTGCGGAAAGTATTCTGTGGCTGAGTACTGTGCACCAGTATGGACCAGAGGTATTTACACTCAACTTGTTAAAGTCTAAATAAGCCTAAGTAAAGCAGGGTGAATCACTGAAATCCTCAAGTCAAGCCCAGTATCTTGACTGCTTAATGTTTCCCGAAATGTTTGCCGTGATGCCACAATTCTGTAGATCGAGGGGAATAAATGTCTGCCCATCCACCAGGATCTCAGCAATTTTCCTCAGCACTGCTTGAAGTTCAGTAAGAAGTCTCACAACACCAGGTTAAAGTCCAATAGGCAACGCTCCGAAAGTTTGTGATTCCAAACAAACCACATTATCTGCTTGAAGTTGCGCAGGTCTTTGTGGCTCCAACGCTTAACCTTTGGCTCTGCACCTTCAACCCTGACAAATCTTCGAAAGTTGAATATGAGTAACTCTCAAGCATCTTGTGGAGGTCCCAACATGGAAGATCCCTGAGCTCGATCTTCAATGAAGTTCATTAGTAACCTTGCAGCACCATGACAGAAATGGATACTTAAAGTTTATCCATCAGTCACAAGTAAGGCATACATTAACACTGCAATGAAGTTACTGTGAAATTCCCCCAGTTGCTACACTCCAGCACCTGTTCGAGTCAATGCACCTAACCAGCAAGTTTTTGGAACAGTGGGAGGAAGCCGGAGCACCCGGAGGAAACTCACATAGACACAGGAAGAATGTGCAAACTCCACACAGACAGTGACCCAAACTAGGACTGAACCCGGGTCCCTGGTGCTGTGAGGCAGCAGTGCTAACCACTGCGCCACCGTGCCGCCCCTACTTGACACACAACTGGAAAATTAAATTTTTCCAGTGTATGACTAGTCACCCAAGACTGACTCATGGAACATTTAATAAGTCAATGTGTGATTTACAAATATGAAGGCTGGATCGCAATGATGTTCCGCACTACACCTGATACATTATCTGGCTGAACCACGTGTAAGTAAATCTATTGCTGTTACGCTACATCTAACATCAGCCATGAGAAACAGAGCAAGAAAGCAAGAGAAAGGTTATCCCTTAAGTAGATTCCACAGATGATCAAGGGCATGACTGGCCGAGACTGTGCGTGATCATTCTCTCCAATACCCACCCTCACCAACCTTTTAAAGACCTCGGTTGTGTCCTTAGGGAATTTTGTGAAATGTTTTCTTGCATGTGGAGTGATTGGTAACACGACAAGTATTTAAATCTGAATGCCCACATGTGTCACCTCTCAAATTATAGCTAATACTTAATGACACGTTTGCTGTAGTTCAGTGGCTGTTTGTCTCTTTCTGGAAGCCTCCGCCATGAGCTCATTATCTGACTCCCCATCTGGATCCCGTTTAAGCAAAGGTTACGTAAGATTCTCTTCTTAGCTCTCCCAGGTGATGTCTGCTGTTCCTTGCAGCCCGACGGTACAAACTCCTGCTGAAAGAATGCAATATAAAATAGAAACTAAACACCTCGTGAGCTTGCCAGAGACCACAAGAACATCAGCAAGTTCCTATTTTGCTCAGTTAGCTCTTTCTGTCTGATTCAGAGCTGCCAAGATTTCAGCTCAAGTAAACCTAAACATTAGACTGAAATAAAAACAAAAACTGCCGAAAATACTCAACAGGTTAGGCAGCATATGTGAAGAGTGAAAGAAACAGAGTTAATAATTCAGGTCAACGGTCTGCTTTCATTCCAAATATTCGTCAATTACTGTAAAATCTCTCATTGTTTGATACACCTGCCATCTATTTCCTTCCTCTATCCTCTCAATTTCTCTCTTTTTGTCCTGTAACTGCAGATAAGTGGGTAGTGCTCTCATCTCTGAGATACCATTGAACTGTCCAGTTGTGGGTTCAAGTCCCATTCAAGAGATTTGACCCCATAATCAAGATTGATGAGAATCCATGAGGATGAGAAAAATATCAGCCAGGATTGAATGGCAGAGCAGACTTGATGGGCTGAGTGGCCTAATTCTTATGTCTAATGGTTGATATTTCCAATGCAGAAGGAATGCCACATTTTTGATAGAGCTGCTGTCTTTCGGACAGCAATGTTGAATCTAGGCTCTGTCCACCCTCTCAGATGTGGTGAAAGGCTTGGGAAATAGCAGAGGAGCTCTCTCTGGTGTCCTGGCCAGTGTTCAATGGCTGGTGCAAACACAATGGGCCAAATGGTCTCCTTTTGCACTGTAACAATTCAGTGATTTATCCTTCACTAAATAGAATCGTAGAATCCCTATAGTGCAGAAGGAGGTCATTCAGCCCATCGAGTCTGCACTGACCACAATCCCACCCTGGCCCTATCCCCATAATCCCACATATTTACCCTGCTAATTCCCTGACACTAAGGGACAATTCAGCATGGCCAATCAACCTAACCCATACATCTTTGGAGTGTGAGAGAAAGCTGAAGCACCCAGGGGAAACCTACGCAGACACGGGGAGAACATGTAAACTCCACACAGACAGTGACCCAAGGCTGGAATTGTACCCATGTTCTCCCCCTGTCTGCGTGGATTTCCAGGTGCTCCAGCTTTCTCCCACACTCCAAAGATGTGTGGGTTAGGTTGATTGGCCATGCTAAATTGTCCCTTAATGTCAGGGGATTAGTAGGGTAAATACGTGGGGTTATGGGGATGGGGCCAACATGGCAGCAGTGCTAACCACTGTGCCACCTGCCGCCCGTAGAATTCCTACAGTGCAGAAGGAGGTCATTCGGCCCATCGAATCTACATCGACCACAATCCCAGCCTGGTCCTATTCCCATAGCCTGCTAATCCCCTGACACTAAGGGACAATTTAACATGGCCAATCAACTTAATCCACACATCTTTAAACTGTGGGAGGAAACCAAGGAAACCCACACAGACATGGAGAGAACATGTAAACCCCACACAGAAAGTGACCCAAGGTCGGAATTGAACCCATGTTCCAGGCTCTGTGAGGCAGCAATGCTAACCACTGTGCCGCTGCTCTGGTCATTATCACATGCTAATTGCAGGACCTTGCTGTGCACAAATTTGCTGTTGCATTTGCTGCAAAAATGACTATAATTGTTATGCAGTTAAGCATTGTTTTAATGAGTCTGCAGTCACGAATAGACTAAACCAAATTAGAATGTCAGGTTTTCTTCCCTAACGAGAATTAATGAACTACTTGTGTTTTTACAACACTCCAATGTCATTCGCAGAAATTTTTAAAATTAATTCAGATTCTCAAAGTTCCATAATATGATTTTACTGTGCATGACTATGAGTGTAGGTCTCTGGTAATCCAGTAATATAACCACTGTACTACCAAAAGCCGATGGAGAAAGCTGATATCTGAAAGTGGGTCAAGCTGTGATGAAGGAAAAACCTGCAGTGCCTTCGTAAGATCTTTTAACTCCAATGTCCAAACAGCAGAGTCCTCTCTACCAAAGTGCTAATCACGCAAAACATCATTAGGACGGCACGGTGGCACAGTGGTTAGCACTGCTGCCTCATAGCGCCAAGGGCCTGGGTTTGATTCCCGGCTTGGATAATTGTTTTGTAAAGTCTGCATGGGTTTCCTTCTGCTGCTCTGGTTTCCTCCCACAGTCCGAAAGACATTCTGGTTAGGTGCATTTGCCATGCTAAATTCTCCATCAGTGTATCCAAACAGGCACCCAGAGGGTTTTCACAGTAACTTCATTGCAGTGTTAATGTAAGTGTTAATGTGACACTGATAAAGAAACTTAAAAACATTCATATGCCTGATATCAGATCCTGAAACATTTGTGCTACTCGGAACACAGTCACGGCAGGAGAATTCCAGGAGAATCACAGAGCTTTGGGAACCTCCTCACAGCATCCCTGAATAGACTGAACAGCCCCTCAAACCCATGGGAGTCCCTGGCTTGTGACCCACCACAATGGAGAAGGCTCAGTTGGGAAAAGGCCAAACACATCAAGAAATTTTGTTGGGAATATGGGGAGGTGAAGTTGAAGTGTTGGACGGAGTGCGCAAACTTCCAAACCATCCATCTGCCCACGCCTCAAGCACCACCTGCCCCACAGGTGGCAGACTCCGCAGGTCACACATTGGACTTATCGGCCATTTCAGAACACATCAAACTGGAATGGAAGCAAGTCATCCTCGATCCTTAGGGACTGCTCAGGAAGAAGAGTATCTCAGAGTGGAATGGCCCATTGTTGAATGTGTACATTAAATTGCACGTGCCAGTTTCAAATTCAACTCCAAGAGGTACATTATGTATAAAACAAAGGGTCCACTGGTGTCCAGAAGTGTTTCGATATGGGCACCATGCTTTCATCACATACCTGTCTATGCAATCAAAAGCAAAATGGTGCAAGAAATCTAGAATAAATGGTGGAATTACTCAGCAACCGCTCTGTAATGAGGAACATTAATTAATGTTTCAGATTAGTAGGGTAAATACGTGGGGTTGTGGGGATGGGGCCAAGGTGGCAGCAGTGCTAACCACTGTGCCACTGTGCCACCCATAAAATTCCTACGGTGCAGAAGGAGGTCATTCAGCCCATCGAATCTGCATCGACCACAATCCCAGCCTGGTCCTATTCCCATAGCCTGCTAATCCCCTGACACTAAGGGACAATTTAGCATGGCCAATCAACTTAACCCACACATCTTTAAACTGTGGGAGGAAACCAAGGAAACCCACACAGACATGGAGAGAACATATAAACCCCTTTGTTTTATACATAATGTACCTTTTGGAGTTGAATTTGAAACTGGCACGTGCAATTTAATGTACACATTCAACAATGGGCCATTCCACTCTGAGATACTCTTCTTCCTGAGCAGTCCCTAAGGATCGAGGATGACTTGCTTCCATTCCAGTTTGATGTGTTCTGAAATGGCCGATAAGTCCAATGTGTGACCTGCAGAGTCCGCCACCTGTGGGGCAGGTGGTGCTTGAGGCGTGGGCAGATGGATGGTTTGGAAGTTTGCGCACTCCGTCCAACACTTCAACTTCACCTCCACGTATTCCCAACAAAATTTCTTGATGTGTTTGGCCTTTTCCCAACTGAGCCTTCTCCATTGTGGTGGGTCACAAGCCAGGGACTCCCATGGGTTTGAGAGGCTGTTCAGTCTCTTCAGGGATGCTGTGAGGAGGTTCCCAAAGCTCTGTGATTCTCCTGGAATTCTCCTGCCGCAACTGTGCTCCGAGTAGCACAAATGTTTCAGGATCTGATATCAGGCATATGAATGTTTTTAAGTTTCTTTATCAGTGTCACAAGTAGGCTTACATTAACACTGCAATGAAGTTACTGTGAAAACCCTCTGGGTGCCTGTTTGGATACCCTGATGGAGAATTTAGCATGGCAAATGCACCTAACCAGAATGTCTTTCGGACTGTGGGAGGAAACCAGAGCAGCAGAAGGAAACCCATGCAGACTTTACAAAACAACTATCCAAGCCGGGAATCAAACCCAGGCCCTTGGCGCTATGAGGCAGCAGTGCTAACCACTGTGCCACCGTGCCGTCCTAATGATGTTTTGCGTGATTAGCACTTTGGTAGAGAGGACTCTGCTGTTTGGACATAGGAGTTAAAAGATCTTACGAAGGCACTGCAGGTTTTTCCTTTATCACAGCTTGACCCACTTTCAGATATCAGCTTTCTCCATCGGCTTTTCAGAAGGCGTTTGATAAGGTGCCTCTCAAGAGGTTATTACAGAAGGTCAGGGGGCATGGAGTTGGGGATAGGGTGTTAGCGTGGATAGAGGATTGGCTGTCAAATAGGAGGCAGAGAGTGGGAGTCAATGGGCGCTATTCGGATTGGCGGTTGGTGACTAGTGGAGTGCCCCAGGGGTCAGTGCTGGGGCTTCAGCTATTTACCATTTATATAGATGATTTGGAGGAGGGAACCGAGTGTATGGTGTTGAAATTTGCTGATGACACCAAGATTGGTGGAACGGCAAATTGTGTGGAGAGTCTGCAGAAGGATCTAGATAGGCTGGGCGAATGGGCCAGGAACTGGCAAATGGAATTTAATGTTGGCAAGTGCAAGGTGGTCCACTTTGGTCAGAATAATGGTAGGAAGGACTATTACTTACATGGCGAAAAACTGCAGCATGCGACGGTGCAGAGGGACCTCGGGGTCCTTGTGCATGAGTCGCAAAAACCCAGCCTACAGGTGCAGCAGGTGGTCAGGAAGGCAAATGGGATGCTGCCCTTCATAGCGAGGGGGATTGAATATAAAAGTAGGGAGGTCTTGCTGCAGCTGTATAGGGCACTGGTGAGGCCTTAGCTGGAGTACTGTGTGCAGTTTTGGTCGCCGCACTTATGCAAAGATATTTTGGCCTTGGAGGGAGTGCAGAGGAGGTTTACTAGGCTGGTACCAGAGTTGAGGGGGTTGAACTATGAGGAGAGGCTGAATAAACTAGGCTTGTACTCGTTAGAGTTTAGAAGAATGAGGAGCGATCTCATTGAGACGTATAAGATTACGAATGGGATGGATAGGATAGAGGTGGAGAGGCTCTTCCCGCTCAGAAAGGACAGTAGGACTAGAGGGCACAGCCTCAGGATAAAGGGGGGGGCGGTTTAGAACGGAGTTGAGGAGTAACTTCTTCACTCAAAGGGTGGTGAATCTCTGGAATTCTCTGCCCGTGGAAGTGGTGGAAGCTGCCTCACTAAATATATTTAAGACGCGTGTTGATAGGTTTTTGGTAGGCAAGGGGATTAAGGGTTATGGGGAGAGGGCGGGAATGTGGAACTGAGACACGACAGATCAGCCATGATCTTATTGAATGGCGGGGCAGGCTCGAGGGGCTAGATGGCCTACTCCTGCTCCTATTTCCTATGTTCTCATGTTCTTAGATCAATAACCTTTTGTCAGGGCAGTTATGATGAAAGTTCATCATGCTTCTCTCCGCTACCGGACCCATTGAATATTTCCAGCATTTTTTGTGTCATTCCATTTTGTCCATTAACTGTTTTATTAAGGGCAGCTGTTTGTCTGAGTGTCCAGGGCTCAAAGCATAAAGCAATGACGACTCTATCTTCCCCTGTTTCTCAGTGTTAGTGGCTGTGAATTCCCCAGTTCCCACATGTATCTTCCAGTCAGAACCACCCTCGATTGGTCTCATCTGACTCTTCCTCACTTTCCTGGCATTTCCTGGACCATAAACAATGATTGACTGCTGATAATTGATTCACACGAATGTGTGTGTGTGCGTGTTTGTGCTTTCAGTTCCAACATATGTAACCGGTCCTGGGGAAAAACAACAAAATCATGCTCTAATTAGAGAGCTGTAGTTAAACTGAAGAACAATGTTGACAATAATTTACTGACCTTTCTTTGGCCCCTTAAAAAGAAATACCTGCATTTCCATAGCACCTTTCACAAAATCAGGGTGGTGAAAGCCAATAGTTGTCTTAATTCTTTCACGGGACGTGGGCACCACTATCTCTGCCAGCAATTTTGTTGCCCATCCTTAATTGTCTTTGAGAAGGTGGTGGGTGACCTGCCTTCTTGAACCGCTGCAGTCCCTATGGCGTAGGTACACCCACAGTGCTGTCTGGGAGTTTGACCCAGCGACAGTGAAGAAACACTGATGTATTTCCAAGTCAGAACGGTGAGTGACTTGGAGAGAAACTTGGTGGTAGTGTCCCCTGATGTCTGCCGCCCTTGTCCTTCTCAGTAGCTGAGGTCGTGGGTTAGAAAGGTGCAGTTGAAGGAGCCTCGGTGTATTTTTACACATAATCACTAAGGTTGGAAACAGAGCAGCCAATTTTCACAAAGTAAGATCCCACAAGCAGCAATATGGTAGTGACCAGAGAGACTATTGTAAATTATAGTTATAATTATCAAATTATAGATTTGATTTATTATCGTCACATGTATAGAATACAGTGAAAAGTATTGTTTCTTGAGCACTATACAAAACATACTGTTCATAGAGAAGGAAAAGAGAGAATGCAGAATGTAGTGTTACAGTCATAGCTAGGGAGTAGAGAAAGATGAACTTGATACAAGGTAGGTCCATCAAAAGACTGAAGGCAGCAGCAAAGAGTTCTTGAGTCGGTTATGGAATAGAATCATAGAATCTCTATAGTGCAGAAGGAGGCCATTCGGCCCATCGAGCCTGCACCGACAAAATTCCCATCCAGGCCCTAACCCCATAACCCCATGTATTGTGTCCTCAGACTTTTGTATCTTTTTCCCCGACGGAAGAATGTCCGGGGTGTGTGAGATCCTTGATTATGCAGGCTGCTTTTCTGAAGCAGCAGGAAATGTAGACAGTGTCAATGGATGGGAGGCTGATTTGTGTGATGGACTGAGCTACGTTCACAACCCTTTGTAGTTTCCTGCAGAGCAGGAGCTATACCAAACTGTGATATGACCAGAAAGAGTGCTTTCTATGGTGCAACTGTAAAAGTTGTAGTCATAGTGGACATGCCAAATTTCCTTAGTCTTCTGAGAAAGAAGAAGTGTTGTAGAAGTCTACAAGATTAGTAGACATCTGCGAGATTATGAGGGGCATGGACAAAGTGGATAGTCAGAAGCTTTCGCCCAGGGTGGAAGAGTTAATTACCACAGGGCATCGATTTAAGGTGCGAGGGGCAAGGTTTAAAAGAGATGTACAAGTCAAGTTTTTTACACCGAGGGTGGTGGGTGTCTGGAAACCGCTGCCAGGGGAGATAGTGGAAGCAGATACGATAAGGAGCATCTTCACAAATACATGAATAGGATGGGAATAGAGGAATATGGTCCCTGGAAGAGTAGGGCAGTCAGGCAGCATGGTCGCTGCAGCCTTGGAGGGCTGAAGGGCCTGTTCCTGTTCTGTAATTTTCTTTGTTCTTTGGTGGGCTTTCTTAACTATAGAGTCAGCATGAAGGGACCAGGACAGGATGATAAATATTCACCCAAAACTCTGGGAGAACATGGACAAGTTGGGCCGAAGGGCCTGTCTCCATGCTGTAACCTCTGCTCTCTATCAACACAGAGTCTTGGGATACTTTCAGTCCATTTGGCAGGGTAGATGGGACATTATAGAAAACAGCATCTCAGAGTGCTGCACTCCCTCAGTGCTGGCACTGGGAGGGTCAGCCTGCAGGACTGAACCTACACATCCTGGACTGGGAGCGAGGCGGGGCTCTTTCGGGTCCTGGACTGGGAGCAGGGTGATCTATCGCTTCCCGGATTGTGACTGAGGGGGCTCCGGGCTGGAGCTGACCCGCGGGCCGGGCACTGGGGCACCCGGGGCAGGGGGGAGGGGAGGCAGGGGGGAGGGGAGGGTGGGAGGGGGTGGGGGGGGAGGGGAGGGAGGGATTAAAAAAGGGGTGCAGGGGGAGATGGGGGGCAGGGGGAGAGGGAGGAAAGGGGGAAGCGGGTGGAGGGGAAAGGGGGAAGCGGGTGGAGGGGAAAGGGGGAAGCGGGTGGAGGGGGAAGGGGAGAGGAGTGGAGGAGAGAAGGGTAGAGGAGAGGGAGGGGAGAGGCGGGAGAGGGAGGGGAGAGGCGGGAGAGGAGGAGAGAGGGGGACGGGGTGGGCGAGAGAGGAGGGGGAGAGAGGGGGACAGAAGGGGGAGGGGTGGGGGCAGGGACAGAGGGAGGGGGGAGGGGTGGGGGCAGGGGCAGAGGGAGGGGGAGGGGTGGGGGCAGGGGCAGAGGGAGGGGGGAGGGGTGGGGACAGGGGCAGAGGGAGGAGGAGGGGAGAGGGGAAGGGGCAGAGGGAGGGGAGAGGGGTGGGGGCAGGGGCAGAGGGAGGGGGGAGGGGTGGGGGCAGGGGCAGAGGGAGGGAGGGGGGAGGGGTGGGGGCAGGGGCAGAGGGAGGAGGAGGGGAGAGGGAAGGGGTGGCGGGGAGGAAGGAACGGGGCGTGGGGGCGAGGGTGAGTGGACACGGGCGGGGGGGTGGGGGGGGTGCAGGGTCTCATTCTTCCTCAGACACAGCGCCTGCAGTGCGGATCGCGGGCCGCGGGGGGCGCTGCCGCTGGGAGGTGACGGGAGTTGCGGGCGGCGCCGCTCTTGGCCGCGCCGCCGCCTCCTTGTGGCGGGGCCCTGGAGCCGGGCGGCCGGGTGGAGCCGGGTGTCGGGTATCGGGCAGTGGGCCTGGAGCGGACGGTAAGGCGGAGCGGGCTCCCCTCCCCCGGCAGTAAAGATTGACTGGCCCCCACCCCGCCCCACCTCTCCTGGCCCAGACACCAGGTTTTCACTCTGCCCCCTCCTCCCCGCCCCCCCCCACCACCGGGCTCATTTTAAACAGTGAATAACCTTCTGGAAAGAGGATCAGGATGAGGCCATTCAGCCCCTCGAGCCCGTCCCTCTCGGGTGATCAGATTCTGGCTGAGCAGAACAAAGAGCAAAGAAAAGTACAGCACAGAAACAGTCCAGTCGGCCCTTTAAGTTCATGCTGATCATCATCCCCTAACTGAACTAAAATAAAATCCCCTGCCCTTAGTCAGTCAGTATCCCCCAGTTCATGTACCCATCCAGATGCCTCTTAAATGTTGCTGATGTACCTGCTTCCACCCCCTCCTCTGGCAGTGCGTCCCAGGCACCCATCACTCTCTGCATGAAAAACACCCCCCCCAAATCTCCCTTAAACTTTCCCCTTCCATCTTGAACCTGCGCCCTCTTGTTATTGACCATCCACTCTGCTAAAAAGCCTCTGACTATCCACCCGGTCTCTGACTCTTGTCATTTTGTAGACCTCTATCAGCTTTCCCCTCAGCTTCCGGCCTGCTTGTGGTTTCAGCTTCACTCTCCTGTCTGTCCTCTCACAGTAAGAAGACTGACAACACCAGGTTTAAGTCCAACCAATTTATTGGATAGTAAACTCACAAGCTTTCGGGGTTTGCCCTTCGTCAGGTGAATGGAGAGTTCTGGCCTCAGACAGAGCATATAACAGCATAGACAGTTTACAGATTACTGATTGGAATGTGAGTCTTTACGACTAACCTGCTATCCAAGTCTTAAAGATGCCGACAATGTGAGTGGAAAGAGCATTATGCACAGGTTAAAGAGATGTGTATTGTCTCCAGACAGTACAGTAAGTGAGGTTTTGCAAACCCAGGCAAGTCATGGGGGTTACAGATAGTGACCAAGATTCATGTCGCACTATCTGTAACCCCATGACTTGCCTGGGTTTGCAATACCTCACTTACTGTACTGTCTGGAGACAATACACATCTCTTTAACCTGTGCATAATGCTCTTTCCACTCACGTTGTCGGCATCTTTAAGACTGGAAAAGCAGGTTAGTCGTAAAGACTCGCATTCTAATCAGTAATCTGTAAACTGTCTATGCTGTTATATGCTCTGTCTGAGGCCAGAACTCTCCATTCACCTGACAAAGGGCAAACCCCGAAAGCTTGTGAGTTTACTATCAAATAAATTGGTTGGACTTAAACCTGATGTTGTCAGACTTCTTACTGTGTTTACCCCAGTCCAGTGCCGGCATCTCCACATCATGTCCCCTCACAGTCCATCCTTGTCAATCAAAAATCAACCTCAAATATTTTCAGTGACCCAGAGAATTGCATCGAGCAACAACCATCTGTGAAGGAAAAAAAATCCTCATTTCCATCTTAAATGGTTTATATTTTCACAGGATGTGAACATCACTGGCTACATCAGCATTTATTGCCCATCCCTAATTGCCTCTTGAGAAGTGCTGGTGAGCTGCCTTCTTGAACCGGCTGCAGTTGGTGTGTTGTAGGTACACCCACAGTGCTGTTAGGGGGAGAGTTTCAGGATTCTGACCCAGCGACAGTGAAGGAACGGCCAATATGGGGAGGTGATGGCCAAGTGGTATTATCACTAGACTGTTAATCTAGAAACTCAGCTAATGTTCTGGGGACCCAGGTTTGATTCCTGCCATGGCGGTTGTTGGAATTTGAATTCAATAAAAAATACCTGGAATTTAAAATCTGCCAATGACCATGAAACCATCATTGATTATCGGAAAAACCCATCTGGTTCACTAATGTCCTTTAGGGAAGGAAATCTGTCATTCTTATCTGGTCTGGCCTACATATGATTCCAGAGCCACAGCAATATGCATGACTCTCAACTACCCTCAGGCAACTAGGGATGGGCAATAAATGCTGGTCAGCCAACGACACCCATGCCCCATGAATGAATTAAAAAATATATATTTCCAGGTCAGAATGGTGAGTGACTTGGAGGGGAGCTTGCAGGTGATGGTATTCCTATACACCTGCTACCCTTGTCCTTCTAGGTGGTCAAGGGTTTAGAAGGTGCTGCTGAAGGAGCCTTGCTGAGTTGCTACAGTACATCTTGTAGCTGGTACACATGGCTGCCACTGTGCGTTGGTGGCAGAGTGCGTGAATGTTTAAGGTAGTGGATGGGGACTGCTTTATCCAGGATGATGTTGAGCTTCTTGAATATTGTTGGAGCTGCACTCATCCAGGCAAGTGGAGAATATTCCATTACATTTCTGACAATCTTGTAAGTTGTAACAAGCTTTGGGAGTCAGGAAATAAGTTGTTGTTTGCAGAATTCTCAGACTCTGCCCTGCTTTTGTAGAAACAGTATTTATATGGCTTGCCCAGTTCAGTTTCTGGTCAATAGAACGCCCAAGATGTTGACAGTAGACCAAAACCATAGAAATGTTATAGCACAGAAAGATGGCCATTCGGCCCATCATGCTCATGCCAACCTGAGGACACCCAGGAGCCCTTTCTTATCCCACTTTCCGGCCCATAGCCCTGTAGCTTGCAGCAGGGGATTTTGCTGTGGTAATATCATTAAATGTCAAGGAGTTGGATTATCTTTTGTTGAGCATGGCCATTGCCTGGCACTGTTCCATGCCATCTATCAACCCTAGCCTGGATATTGTCCCAAATCTTGCTGCATTTGTACATGGACTGCTTTAGTATCTGAGGAGTCGTGAATGGTGCTAAATATTGTGCAGACATCAGGGACCATCCTCACCTCTGACCGTTTGATGGAGGGAACGTAATTTATGAAACCTCTAATTTTAGTACTGTGGTCTCTACTTCAAGGGTAAAGTTATTATTGAATCTGCTTCCACCACCTTGTCAGATAGCTGATTCTAGATCACAACAACTCACCGTGTAACTACAGTTCTCATCTCCTCCCTCCGGCTATCTTCCTAGTTAAATCTGTGTCCTCTGCCATAGAAACCATTTTTCCTTATTTACTTAGATAAATCCCCATGTGATTTTTGAAGGCTTCTATTAATTCTCTCGTTAACTATCTCTTTTCTAAGGAGAGCAATCCCAGCTTCTCCAGTCTCTCCACAAAACTGAAGCCCTTCATCCCAGGGACAATTCTAGTAAATCTCTACAACTTCTCCAAGAACCTGCCATTAGTCCTGGAGTATGATGCCCAGAAGCAACTTGAGAAAGGACATACTGGCACTGGTGGGGTGTAGAGAAGATTCACTAGGTTGATTCCAGAGTTGAGAGGGTTGGCTTATGAGGAGAGACTGAGTAGACTGAGGCTATACTCATTGGAATTCAGAAGAATGAGGGGAGATCTTATAGAAACATACAAGATTGTGAAGGGAATAGATAAGATAGAAGCCGGGAAGTTGTTTCCACTGGCAGGTGAAACTAGAACTAGGGGCATAGCCTCAAAATAAGGGGAAGCAGATTTAGGACTGAGTTGAGGAAGAACTTCTTCACACAAAGGATTGTGAATCTGGAATTCCCTGCCCAGTGAAGCAGTTGAGGCTACCTCATTAAATGTTTTTAAGGCAAGGATAGATATATTTTTGAACAGTAAAGGAATTAAGGGTTATAGGGAGCGGGTGGGTAAGTGGAGCTGAGTCCACAAAAAGGTCAGCCATGATCTTATTGAATGGCGGAGCAGGCTCAAGGGGCCAGATGGCCTATTCCTGCTCCTATTTCTTATTATGTTCTAAGCAATCCCCAAGCCACTGTTGTATAAATGCTCAGCGTATCTTCCTTTTATTCCCTATTCTTTGATTAATCAAGCCAAGGGTCCATATGTGTTTTTTTTAAACTGACTTCACAACACTTCGCGTATTTAGAGCCCCAGTCTCACTGTTAATGTTCCCTTGTTAAAATTATACCACTTAGTTTATATTGCTTCTCCTCATTCTATTAGAATGAGTCACTTCACATTTGTTTGTGTAAAATTTTGTATGCAATGTGTCAGCTCATTTTATCAGTTTCCCTATTGTCTGAAGTCTGTTACTGTCCTCCTCATTGTTTATTACATGTTCAGTATCTTAGAGATCACAGAGGTTTAAGCATGGAAACAGACCCTTCGGACCAACTTGTTCGTGCCGCTCAGTTTTTACCACTAAGCTAGACCCAATTGTCGGCATTCGGTCCATATCACTCTATACCCATCTTACCCATGCAATTGTTTGAATGCTTTTTAAAAGACAAAATTGTACCTACATCTGGCAGCTCGTTCTAGACACTCACCACCCTCTGGACCCTTTTATACTCTCACCTTAAACCTATGTCCTCTAGTTTTAGACTCCCCTACCTTTGGGAAAAGATGTTGACTATCTATCTTATTTATGCCCTCATTATTTTATAGCCCTCTATAAGATCACCCCTCAGCCTCCTACATTCCACTCTATCCAGCCTCTCCTTATAACTCAAACCATCAGGTCCCGGTAGCATCCTAGTAAATCTTTTCTGTACTCTTTCTAGTTTAATAATATCCTTTCTATAATAGGGTGACCAGAACTGTACGGAGTATGTGGCCTTACCAATGTCTTGTACATCTTTTGCTGACTTTGAAATTGTCTCTTTTATACAAATGTCCAGATCATTGACATATATCAAAAAGAGTTTTGTCCTGATACTGACCCCTTGGGAAAACCACTGTACATCTGCCTCCAGTCTGAAAAAGATTTGGTCACCACTACCCTCTCCTTTCTGTCACTTCACAAATGCTATATCTATGCTGTCACTAACCCTTAAATCCCATGAGTTTCAGTTTTGCTAAGAATTCATGGATGGCCGTTTCTGTCTGTGTGAGGAAATTTTGGAAAGGAAGAGAAGGCAAGTTCCCTCATCACAAACACCATTCTGTCCCTCTCTCCCACCACTGATAAATTAGCTGAAGGTAAGGCGTTAATGTCAGCTTCTCCTATTGTTTCCACAGATGCTGTGCAGATGACACAGATTGCGTTGCCTTTTCTGGCTGAGTCATGGCCTGGCTGTGGAGGGTGTTTCCGATGGTGTTCGTGTCGCAGCTGACGCTGGCCATGGCAGGTGGATCCTCTGCCAATGAGCCAGTCCCAGATGACTGGATCCTTCTCTACGTGTACCAAGGCCAGATTATGCCTGGAAACTACACGTACATGTATTTTGACGATAGTGGTCGGCTGGTGTTGCGGATGGACAGTACCCGGGGTGATGCTGACCTGTACGTCTCTGATTCCATCCAGAAGCCCAGCTTTGATGACTACGATCTGCAGTCGACCACTTGTGGCAGGGACTGGGTGGCAGTGCCCGCCAGGTTCCGCCGACCGGTGGCTGTCGCTGTCTATGGTCACCCCTCGCACCTGGAAACCGAATACGAAATGAGGGTTTATCTGGACCAGGGGGTGATAGAGGACCCCTTTGCTGAACTCTCCTCCCCGACCGATGAGGCCACTGGCGACAGGACCCCGGGGAAGGTAGTACAAGAGGAGAAGTCGGTGATGTGGACCATAATGATTGGGATTCTCAAGCTGGTGCTGGAGATCCTGTTTTGATGAGATCTCGTCACATGGTGGTAGTCCAGAAGTGTGGGCACGAGTGTGTACAATTGGACAGCTATCTGAGCTGCAATGCATTCGATGCTTTTCCGATATTAGCTGCCTGATTCCTTTTGGAGCTTGGCTGAGTTTATTATTTCCTTGACTTCAACAGTCAACGGCTCAAGTTTAATTTTGATGAGATGGTGGCTGCTTTTTTCTTTCTCTCGGGTGTGGGATACTCCTGAACTATGTGAAATATAACACACCATGTTACTACCAGGTGGGGCACCAGCACTTAAGCTGTTGCAGGGTACCCAATATCCTATCTCTATTGCATCTACTTCCTGCAATATCCCTCTCCTGTCTATACCACTTCTATTCCCAGGATAATGCCTTTCCAATGCCCTGCTAATTTGTTTTTTATTATGTGGTCACTTTAAATTGTTTTGGGAAACCACACAAGAGCTGTGTCAATATGTATGCAGCAACTTCAGAGCTACTGCATACCCAAAAGGGAGCATTACTCCTCTCAGAATTATACCATTTACTGGGATCCCCCCAGCTTCCCCCCATCTGTACCATTCCCATTTTCTGAGATAACTGATCTATACCCTGTCTATTTCCCGGGGTAAACCCTCCCTCTATTTGTACCGCATCCATTTAGACTTTGGTAGAGGGAGACATAATTTTTTACACAAGGGCAGTAGCAAGGTTTGTATGGAGGAGACACTGCGTTCTATTCAGAGATTTTGCAAAGTGATTCTAACACCACATGACCCAACTTACAACAATCTTAAATGCAGTCAGTAAACTGGAAATAGAAATCTTAAAGAATCTGTACAAAATCTATGGGAATTATCCCTTGCTGATTAGCTTTGCCTGAGGCTTTTTCTTATTTTTAGAGGTCAAAACCTTGGAGAAAATAAATGGTGATAGACATTCTCTTTGAGAACGAGAGTCAATAAACACAATGATTGCATTGACCCTTCAACAGGATACCTTGTTTCTTAATCTCCAGCATTCAACCAGGGCCAGTTCAGAGCACTCCTACAAGTAAAGACTTGCTGTTCAAGGTGTAGTTGCTAATACATTGAGTCAGTGACCTGGGGCTAGTGGGGTGGGAGGGTTAAAAGTGAGAGGAGTCACGCAAGACCTCAACTACTGAGTGCTGTCCAGCAACCATCTCGGATAAAAAAGGAACTTTCATTTTTGTAGCACCTTGCACATTCCTATAATATCTCAAAAGCACATTGCAAATAAGGAAGTACTTGTGAAGTGAAGCTACTGTGATGTAGCTGGGTCCTCTCAGATGAATGTCCTGCTCTTCCTTGTAGCTACACCCACCTGGAGATCTGCTGTCACAGTATGTCATACTTCTCTGACTTACACGATCCTCACAGATCCACCGTAGCTCAGCTGCAACCACTTTGTGATGTGCATCATCCAACTACACTTAGTTTGACCTCTCTTCCCGCTGCCCTGATGAATGAATAACCAGTTAATCTGTTTTGATGATATTGGTCGAGGGAAGAATGTTATCCTGGCCAACTCTCCTGCTCTTCAAGTAATGCCATGGAAATTCAAGAGGACCTCAGTTTAGCATCTTATCTGAAAGATGGTGCTCCTGACAGTGCTATGCGCCCTCAGTACTGTATGGGAGTGGCAGTCCCAATTGAGTACTCAGGTCTATGGAGTGGGGCTGGTTCAGAGATGAGAGTGCTACCCACTGAACCAAACTAGGCGAGAGAGGGATGTGGCTACCTCTCACACTCTAACCAGAGATGTAGATTGACAAATTGGGACTAGGTCTCTGAGATAACAGATCCTTTGGATGTAACTCAGTGCTTCAAAAACAGCTTCTTTTACATAGTCGGACATTCTAAGGCACTTCAGAGGAATTTTAACAAACAAAATTTAACATATAAGATTTTAGGACAGATGATCAAAAGGACCTTAAACGGGGGGAGAGGAAGGAAAATAATTGGAGCGGGTAAAGAACTTCCTAGAGCTCAGCACAGTTAGGTTCTTGTGCCTGAACACAAATTAAAGACTACTTCACCAGTCGTGACTCAATCTGAATTGAATTTAGATTTCCGAAAACACAATCTGCAGCCAAATTGTTTGCAAAGCCGTGTTTTTGGAAACCTGTGGAATGCGAAGATCACTCTTCATTGTGTTGAAGTTGTGGAATTTGAAGAACGCCATTACCCAATTGGCTTACAACTAGTTGTTTCGACGGTAAGGTATTTAAGGATGAATAAAGGCCCAGTGTTCTTTGGCATGCAGTGTTCCGTGCTCTGGACCAGACAGCAGGTCTGCTTTTGTCATTAACTGTGTTAACCTTGATGAATCAAAGATGAGGAATTGACTTGTTGCTGACCTCTTTCACCACAAGTCTCCCGAGCATCTTCCCTTCAAAAGAACAACCTGTCCTATTTTTATTCCTGTGAAGACAATATATCACGTACTGGAAATGCTTGATATTTAATATGTGTTTTTCATGGGTGGGAGGGAGGATAAAAGGAAATAATCAGTTCACCGCCTGTAGGCAACTTCATTTACCAACAACATTGTGATTTTGTGTGATAAAGGTTGATATTTTCAGGAATAGCTATCTGACTCGGTGGGTAATTGCACTGCTACATTAATAGCAAGACCTCCAGGTCCATTCCTTAGCCTGTCCAGAAATAGCTGACCTCAGCTATGAGCCTTTGGACTCTGTGATCCAGAGCTGTGCGGGAGCAGAATAGGGTGTGTAAAGATTATAGAGTTCCTGGAAGAAAGCAACTCGAACACAAGAATAGGAGCAGGAGTAGAACATATAGCCCTCGAGACCGTTCAACATAGCTAACCTGCTGCTTCAAAGCCATTCCCTAAACACAGATTCCATCCCTCTCATTGGCAAGAATCTGAGATTAAGCCACTTTGCAACCTCTTGGCACATTTGACACTGAGATGATCAGCTGGTATTAGTGCCATCACTAAGACTGCCTATTTCCAACTCACTTGACATCGCCCCTGTCTTAGCCAAACTGTAACCCATCTGTGTATGTTACCTCTAGACTCAACCATTCTAACACAGTCATGGCTGGTCTCTCACATGCTATTTCTTGTAAGCTTGTAATCACCTGAAATTGCTGCCCCTGAACTACCTCAGTAAGTCATGTTTTCCTCATCATCCTGTACCTATTGCCTTACATTGGCTCCCATTCAAACATTGTCTTGGTTTCAGAACCTCATCCTTGTTTTCAATTCCTGCAGTAGCCTTGCCTCTCTCTATCATCTTTAATCTCCTCCAACCTCGAGATATCTCCTAATTCTGGTCTCCTGTGCATTTTCAGTTATGATTTCTCCACCATTATATTTAAAGTTACAAGTAAGGCTTACATTAACATTGCAACAAAGTTACTGTGAAAGTCTTCTAGTCGCCACACTCCGATGCCTATTAGGGTCTGTGCACCTAACCGGCACTTCTTTCAGACTTTGGGAGAAAACTGGAGCACCTGGAGGAAACCCATGCAGACACGGGGAGAATGTGCAAATTCCACACAAATAGTGACTCAAGCCAGGAATTGAACCCAGGTCCCTGGCACTGTGACATAGCAGTGCTAACCACTGTGCCACCGTGCCACCCATTAGTGGCCCTGCCTTTAATTATTTAAGACCTAAGGTCTAGAAGACCTTCCCTGTACCTCTTTGCCTCTCAATCTCGGTGGCCTCCGTTAAGATTCTTAAAACCTACCTCTTTGACCAAGATTTTGGTCACCTGACCTACCTTAGGACGTTTCATTATGTTAAAGGCACTATGTCAATGTAAGCTGTTCAATTCCACTTCCCCAATGGTTAAAGGCAAACAAATGTAGCTTGGCCTTACTTCATCCAGCAATCACTCTACCTGTAGAAACAATAAAACTGTTTCCCTATAAGATCCCTTTATCAAAGATTCAGCACCCTCTATCCCAGGTTGCTGGAGGAAATGATGGAGGGGAGAGAGAGTAGAATAATGAGCTTATGTCAATTGTGCATGTTCCTACTTGGAAGAGAAGGGTAAGAGGAGACACTCTTTAATTCCATTATGTGGAATTGTTGGTTATTATCAAGGGCAATTAGGGATGGGCAACAATGCTAACCTTGCCAGCTGTCCTCACATCCCAGGAATGATGGTATTAATCAAATAAATTGGTAGTAATACACACTTTGAAGGGAACTTTATGATTCTGGGGTAATATCCTGTTCTGAAGTGGAGGCTGCTTAATTGTGTGATTGGGGTCACCACCAGTGTTTTGAACAAAGTGAATAAATTAATATGCAATCTCAAAAAACCTACAAAAATTGCTTACATTAAATTTTTTTAATTGAGCCAAGCAAATTGAGTGGGTCCCAGCAGTAATAAGAGGCAGTCGATTCCCTCTAGTTCAGAGAGCATTTGCAGACATTTCTGGGTGGAAGGTGATTTAAATGATCTTTTAAACTTTTTTATCTATTTGTTTTGTGCACATTTCTTCATTCTTGTGGTTAATCTGAAAGTGTCCCAAATACACTATTCTGGATCTGGTATAGAACATCACTGATAGTAAAACAATGTGCTGACAAGATCAAAGATGGATAAAGATGTGTGCTTGGGTTTCTTAATGAACCAGTGGACAGCACTGTCTCTCCTTTGAGTCAGGAAGTTTTAGGTTTCAGCTTCTTCAGGGGGGAGCATGTAATCTAGGCTGACAGTTCAGTGCTGCAGTGTGAGCTGTGGTCTTTTGGATGAGATGAGATTCTAGAAGGTAGAGGGTGTGAGGGGGGAGGGTCTAAGCTTGCAAGGGCGGGAGGAGGTTACAGACTTTGAGGTGAGGTTATAATGAAAGTTAAACACAAGGCTTGAGAATTTTAAATTTGCAATGTTGTGGAAAGGGGGGTGCGGTTTAGAACAGAGTTGAGGAGGAACTTCTTCACTCAAAGGGTGGTGAATTTCTGGAATTCTCTGCCCGTTGAAGTGGTGGAGGCTGCCTCGCTAAATATTTTTAAGACGCGGGTTGATGGGTTTTTGATGAGAGAGGGGATTAAGGGTTATGGGGAGAGGGCGGGAATGTGGAACTGAGCCACGACAGATCAGCCATGATCTTATTGAATGGCGGGGCAGGCTCGAAGGGCTAGTTGGCCTACTCCTGCTCCTATTTCTTATGTTCTTATGAATGAGGAGGAGCCAGTGTAGCTTAGTGAGGACAGGGCTGATGGGTGAGTGGCACTTGTGAGTTACTTGCAATCTGGGCAGAGATTTGAGTGAGCTGTTGGTTTATGGACGCGGGAAGTCAAGGAAGAGAGCCTGAAGGTGGCAACAGAACAGTTTTAAAGTTTGCTAGTGTCACAAGTAGACTTACATTAACACTGCAATGAAGTTGCTGTGAAAATCCCCTGGTTGCCGCACTCCGGTGTCTGTTCGGGTACACTGAGGGGGAATTTAGCATGGCCAGTGCAATTAACCAGTATGTCTTTCAGACTGTGGGGCGGCATGGTAGCACAGTGGTTAGCACTGCTGCTTCACAGTGCTAGGGACCCAGGTTCAATTCTGGCCTCGGGTCACTGTCTGTGCAGAGTTTGCACATTCTCCCCGTGTCTGCATGGGTTTCCTCCAGGTGCTCTGGTTTCCTCCCACAGTACAAAGATGTGCAGGTTAGATTGATTAGCCATGTTAAATTGACCCTAGTGTCAGGAGGATTAGCAGTGGAAACCTATGGGGTTATGGGAATAGGCCTGGGTGGGATTGTAGTCAGTGCAGACTCGATGGGCAGAATGGCCTCCTTTTGCTCTGTAGAGATTCTATGAAACCGGAGCATCTGGAGGAAACCCACACAGAGATGAGGAGAACATGCAGACTCCGCACAGACACTAACCCAAACCAGGAATCGAACCCAGGTCCCTGGCGCTGTGAGGTAGCAGTGCTAACCACTGTGCCACCATGCCGCCCAATACATTAAAGTTAATGCAGTGAACAAGTAGCACAGACTTACAATTCCTGAAGGGGGGTGGAGGCAGATTCAATGGTAAGTTTCAGAAATAATATTGTTAGGTTTACAGGTTTACAAATGGGAAAACCAATCGGGAAACTGATTAAAACAGTGCGTGATGACCAAGGCCAGATTACGCAGTTTTGTGGCCACTAAAAACTTGGGCACTCTGGCCTTGCCCACAGTCATTTTATTTTTTGTTGCTATGGTACCATGTCCCCTTTACATCTCGTTCCTTCACTGTCCAGGGCAGCCATCCAGTTGAGCTGTTTATATCCGGAAGTTTCCGGATTCAGCCTGTAACTTCTCTGGTACAAATGCCAGTTTTGAAATTGTCAATTGAACTCCAGCATCCATAGCATTTTGAGAATTTATTTTTTATTCATTCGTGGAACATGGGCATCACTGGCTGGCCAGCACTTATCGCCCATCGCTGGTTGCCCTTGAGAAGGTGGTGATGAGCTACCTTTTTAAATTGCTGCAGTCCATGTTCTGTGGGACAACCCACAATACCATTAAGGAGGGATTCCATGATTTGACCCAGTGACTGTGAAGGAATGGTGATATATTTCCAAGACAGGATGATGAGTGGCTTGGAAGGGAACTTGCAGTTTGCAGTGTACCCATGTATCTGCTGCCCTTGTCATTTTAGATGGAAGTGGTCGTGGTTTTGGAAGATGCTGTCAATTTCCATTATTCCTTGCTTGAAGAAGTGCTTCCTGATATCATTCCTGAATGGTCTAACCAACATAGAACATTACAGTGCAGTACAGGCCCTTCGGCCCTCAATGTTGCGCCAACCTGTGAAACCAATCTAAAGCCTGTCTATTCCAATATCATCCATATGTTTACCCAATGACCATTTAAATGCCCTTAATGTTGGCGAGTCCACTACTGTTGCAGGCAGGACATTTCATGGTCTTACTACTCTCTGAGTAAAGAACCTACCTCTGACCTCTGTCTTATATCTATCACCCCTCAATTTAAAGCTATGTCACTTCATGCTAGTGATCACCATCCGAGGAAAAAGGTTCTCACTGTCCACTCTATCTAATCCTCTGATCATCTTGTATGCCTCTATCAAGTCACCTCTTAACCTTCTCTCTAACGATTTAGGCCTCAAGTCCCTCAGCTTTGCCTCTTAAGACTGCCCCACCATACCAGGCAACATCCTGGTAAATCTCCTTTGCACCCTTTCCAATGCTTTCACATCCTTCCTATAATGCGGCAACCAGAACTATGCAATGCTCCAAGTACGGCTGCACCAGAGTTTTGTACAGCTCAGGACTGAAGAAATATTGCTACAACTCTATAGGACCTTGGTGAGACCACACCTGAAGTACTGTGTGCAGTTTTGGTCTCCTTGCCTAAAGATTATATTTGCCAGAGTGAGAGTGCAATGAATATTGTCCAATGAGGAGAGATTGAGCACTTTGAACCTGTATTCACAAGTTTAAAATAGGCTTATTTTAAGACCCTCCAAGCAGCCCCCCAGAGATGGTTTCCAAAATTTCAATCAACCAGGTAAGTTTCAATGCAAGGGTCTGCTTGGAGCTATCCCTCCAATTGCAGCTTGTTTCTCTCCGGCTTGAGCTGCTGATAGGCTGATTATGGCTGAGGTCAGCAGCAAATTGGGGAGTTGAAAGTGCCAAGCAGCAACCAGTGTACTGAAGGCTGGTGGATGTGAAGTGAAGATTTGTCAGGGCCAGAGCCCATAGAGCGAGGTATGGCGGGACCAGAGTCTGGGAAATGGGTACGCTGAGATTGGAGTCTGGATAATGGGTACAGGGGACTGGAGTCCCAGAAAATGGATACGACAGTACTGGAGTCTGGGAAATGGGTACGGCCGGACTGAAGTCTGAGGAAACAGATATGGCAGGTCTGAAGTTGCGGGAAATGGGTACAGTAGGACTGGACAGCATGGTAGCACAGTGGTTAGCACTGCTGCTTCACAGCTCCAGGGACTTGGGTTCAATTCCCAGCTCGGGTGGAGTTTGCACATTCTCCTTGTGTCTGTGTGGGTTTCCTCTGGGTTCTCCGGTTTCCTCCCACAGTCCAAAGATGTGCAGGTTAGGTTGATTGGCCATGCTAAAAAATTGCCCCTTAGTGTCCTGGGATGTGTAGGTTAGAGGGTTTAGTGGGTAAAATATGTAGGGGTATGGGAATGGGGCCTGGGTGGGATTGTGTTCAGTGCAGACTCGATGGGCCGAAGGGCCTCTTTCTGTACTGTAGGGTTCTATGATTCTGGAGTCCAGAAAATGGATACAGTGGCAGGACAGGAACTAGGGAAGCAGGTACGGAGGGACTGGAGTCCAGGGACATGGGCACGGTGGGATAGGAGCCTGGGAAAACAGGTACGATGGGACTGGAGACCGGAAAACAGGTACAACAGCACTGGAGTCTGGGAAAGGGTGGCATATTGGCACAGTGGTTAACTGCTGCCTCATAGCGCCAGAGATCTGGGTTTGATTCCTTGCTTGGGCCACTGTATATGTGGAGTCTGCACGTTCTCCCCTTGTCTGCATGGGTTTCCTCCGGGTGCTCCGGTTTCCTCCTGCAGCCCTGGTTAGGTGCATTGGCTATGCTAAATTCTCCCTCAGTGTACCCGAACATGTGCCAGAGTGTGGTGGATTTTCACAGTAACTTCATTGCAGTGTTAATGTAAGCCTACTTGTGACACAAATAAATAATTTTAAAAATGGGTAGAGCTGGATTGTAGTTTGGGAAATAGCTACAGTGGGACTGGAGTCTGAAAGTGGGTATGGCAAGGCTAGAACACGGGGAAAGAGATGTGGCTGGTTTGGAGCCCGGGTGACTTGTACATCAGGGCTGAGGAGGGTGAGCTCTTGGTAGGCCAGGGAGGTCCGAATTGCACTGGGCTCAGGGAAGTTGTAGTTTTGTAATTTTGGTGGGATGGGGAAGAGATGGTGACTCTGTGGGAAAGAGTGAGCAACTAGGTGTAAGGGAGCAAGCGAATGTGGAACTGAGTGAATGAGTATGTGAGAATGAGTGTCATTGAGTGAGTGGGTGTGGAAGTGAGTGACTGAGTGAGTGGATGGGTGTGAATCTGCCTTATATGGTCTCAGTTTTCTCACTCACTCTCACCACCCATACACCAACACATACACACACGTGGACCCACACATTCCCATCCCTACATACACTGACCTCCAACATCCTGGTCATTTTTATGGCTTACTCTTTTTTAACTCAACAATTTTTTTGCTATGGTATTGCTTTACATTTATTCAATTGTTTTTTTTTGCTGAACTGATTTGAAATTCAGTTCATTGTTGTGCCAAATCTTATTTTTCCAAAATTTGCTCATCAATCCCATGAGTGAGAAAAAAAATGAAAATGAGCCTCCTGCCCCCGACCTGCATCCGCTAGCGAAAAGGCTGGACAAGCCTTGTTTAAAGGAATGAGAGGTGACTTCATTGAGGCACACAGGATCTAACCAAGCTGGACAAAGAATGTTTCCCACGGCTGGAGCAAACATTTCAGAATAAGAAGTGGGCCATTCAGGACTGAATTTCTACACTTTAGAATTCTTTACCCCAGAGGGCTATGGAAGCTCAGTCGCTGAGTATGTTCAAAACAGAGATCAGCAGATTTCTAGTTATTAATGATGTTAAGGAATTGTGTTCGAGATTCAACCATGATCCAATTGAATGGTGGAGCACTCTTGCGGGGCTAACTGATTAGCTAACTCAACATATGGGGATTGAGGTGAAACCTTGTCTCCTCTCTCATTCAGTCACTGAAAGGATCACGGCAGACACGTTGGACGCTGTAAGTTTTCCCCCCAACTCTTTATTGAAAGGTTTTCAGGGTGAACAGTGGTTCAGCAAATACCATGAGATTGAGCAACTGGCTGAATACAGCACAATATAACAGCAATTGGTACATCCAGAAACAAGTCACAGGTAAACTACAGTGGAACGCAAAGCAACCCCAGGGAAACAACACCATGGTAATGTGGGAGAAATGCCTCCCATACTACACAGTTGACTTTTCTGAAATGTGCCAGTCTAAATTTTGGAGAGGGTAAATAGGAGATTAACAAAATCTTCAGAAATGAGGAATTTCAGTTACTGGACTTGAGAAACTGGGATTGTTCACTAATCAGAGAAGGTTAAGGGGAGATTTAACAGAGGTGTTCAGAATTAAGCAAAGTTTTGATAAAGTAAATGTGGATCAATTGTTCCCACTGTCAAGAGGGTTGGTAAGCACAAATTTAAGGTAATTGGCAAAAAGATCAGAGGGGAGATGAGGAGAAACTTCTTTACACCGTAAGTTGTGATCTAGAAGGCGCTACCTTAAAGGACAAGGGAAATAGATTCAATAGTAATTTTCAAAAGGGAATTGGATAAATACTTGCAAAGAAAACATTTGCAAGGCTGTGGGGAAAGAGCAGAGGGATATTGGGACTAATTGAATAGTTATTTCCAACACAGTCACAACATATCTTCTCTGCTGTAAGGTGCTGTTAAACAGCAACCATTATCGGACTCTAGACACCTGATATGTGATATTAATCTAAGTAAAGGCAACATGGCAGTTGGAAAAGCATAAGAAATAGGAGTGGGAGTATACTGTATAGCTCTTCCAACCCCATAATCATCCAATGCGATCATGTCTGATATTCAACCTCAACTCCATTTTCCGCTGGCATCTCACTAGGGAGTTGCAAGTTCCTCAAGTTCAGTTCCTCACACATGTCGACCACTGTTCCTTGGACACTATGTGGGAGAGCAGTCAGGATTAAAAGGGAAAGGAGCTAGTGTTCTCCAAAAATGAGTTGGGGGTTCAGCCTCTTTTACTGCCCAAGTAATCCTACTGGAATATCTACAGTACTTTGATTAGCACGAGTGTGCAAGCGTGCTGTTGGATATAACATATGCAGACAGTTGAGTGTGTATGGCTGAATAAGTTAATGAGGATGAGTGCAGAAAGCAAAACTGTAAATTGTTCTCTACAGGAGTAAGGACAAATCAATGATATTACTGACTTCCATATAACAACAATGTACAGGACAGTACATTTCTCATAAGGATGACAAAAAAAAGATAAAACATAAACATGCAGTAAATAAATTATACAATTATTTACAGGTAATGAAGCGTTGCTTTAAGTTTAACGTCTAGTTGGATGAGACAACCACATTGGGATTACCTCAAAGATTGCCAAAAGAAATGAAATAAACAGTGTTTCCATCTGGACAGTTTGTTCCTTTTTTGTTGCAACAGATCGTGTTTGTATTTTTTTGTTCTGGTACAGTACTATTGCTTCATCTCTGAGACATGAATCAAATCCAATCTCCTCTTCTGGTGGCAAGCTCTTGCCAGGACCTAGTTGAATCCAATCCAGACAGATCACTGATCCCTGCCCTCCCTAACTCTAAACCTCCTCCTGCTTTACAATCTTCCAAAATCTCTGCTCTTCTCCAATTCTGGCCTCTTGCACAAAGCAGATTATCATTGCCCCACCGTTGATGGCTATGCCTTCACTCAGACCTGCAATTTCCTCCCTAAACCTTTCAGAGAGTTTTAAAAACCTGCCTGTTTGTACAAGCTTCTAGTCACCAGTCCTAATATCACTTTGTGTTTAGTCAAATTTTGATTGAAAACTCTCTGGGACCATGGGACCTTGTACTATGTTAAATGTGCTATATGAATGCAATACTATTGTTAAAACACCTTCATTTTGCCAGTAGGATTTAATGGCCATACAAGCCATAGATGGTGCAATCACACTGTATGTTCAACTTCTGCTGGAAATTCAAATTGCTTCTCACCAATGATAAACTTGCAAATTGAGTATGAAGATCCAAAACTGACTCTAAAATTGGCCTTTATATCTACACGTGGATAATTAGATCTTCCAGTGTAATTTGGCTTTGGTAATTGTTTATTAAAGCTGTTGTGATACTGAAACATTTCAAGTCCTGGAGGTGTAGCGAATGAGGAGGCTGGTTGTTGGTTTATCAACATAATAAGAACATAAGAAATAGGAGCAGGAGTAGGCCATCTAGCCCTTCGAGCCTGCCCGCCACCTTGGAAGATGCTGAACTATAGACTTAAGCAATCAACTCTCATAGGATTTATGGAACAGGCCATTTGGCCCAACCAGCCCATGCCAGTGTTTATGCTTATTCGAGCCTCCTCTCATCTTTTGTCGTCTAAATCTACTGCTGTATCCCTCTCCCTTCTCCCTCATATGCTTGTCTAGCTTCTCAATATTTGCATTTTCAGTACTTTAACCACTTCTTGGGATACGGAGTTCAATATTCTTACCACTCCTTGAGTAAATTTTGATATCCTTTTGAATTCCCTATTTGAATTATTGGTTATATTGATGGCATCTAGTTATTCTCTCACACAGTTTGTTTTCAAGTTAAGACTGGATAAATCTCTGGTCTGAAAAATGCTGGAGTAAAGTGAAGCTATGAAACACTTCTCAACGTGGACCAGCGTGGACCTAACCACAGGGAGACCTTGATGATAATTGCCCATTCTGGCGATCCAGTTGCTGTTAGTCAACAGCCATAGATAAATGAAAGAAAATTCATTCATACAGGACATTTCACAATCTCACACTGTTCCCAAGTGTTTCACAGCCAATGAGGTCCTTTTTCTGAAGTAGACACTGTTGTAGGAAACATGGCAGCCATTTTGTACACAGCAAGATCCCACATAAAAAAGCAATGTGCTAATGAGCATTTGTTCTAGGTGTTGGCTGAGGCGTAAACATTGGCCAAGAAAATTCCCTTTTTTTTTCAATAAGGCTGTTAGATTGCTTTTTTAAACAGCTACCATAAGGGTCTGACAGGCTTTACATTAACATCTCACCTGAATGATGGCATCTCTGACAGTGCCGCACTCCTTCTGCTGCACTGGAGTCTCAGCCTGGATTGTGTGCTTAAGGCTCTGGAGCAGGACTTGAACTCATGATTATCTGACTCAGAAGCAACAGTGAAATAGTTATGGAGGCAGGGATTTGTTTAAAAAAGAGAATGGCCCAAGCACTTGAAGCAGAAAAATGTATTAAAAATGGGGGTTGGGCAGGGAAATAGGATTAAAATAGAATTTCTTCAGCCAGAGAATGATGAATCTGTGGAAATCTTTGCCGCAGAAGGCTGTGGAGGCCAGGTCATTGAGTGTCTTTATGACAGACAGGAATAGATTCTTGATTAATAAGGGGATCAGGGGTTATGGGGAAAAGGTAGGAGAATGGGGATGAGAAAAATATCAGCCATGATTGAATAGCAGAGCAGACTCAATGGGCCGAGTGGCCTAATTCTGCTCCTATGTCTTATGGTCTTATAATGTCCCAAAGTGTTTTACAACCAATTAAATACTTGAGTGTAATTACTGTTATAAAATGGAAAACACTAAATATTATGATAAAATAGTAATCTCCATCGTAGAACCCCTTGGGAAAATTGGACAAAAACCATGTCAAAATTTTATTTGATAATCTTAGCCTCAGTGGTAATATTTCACTTGTTTCTTGGCAGTGAAGACACCTCTGGAATACAACATTAGCTTCCTTTCCTAAGCTCTTTCAATTTTGTTGGCCCAACTTGCTGCAATTATCTGGTTGTCGTGTGGCTTACAGTGCAGGGTGGTTTTTTTTCATTCATATTTGCATTGAAAAACCTAGGGGCAGGGCCAAGTCCAACAGCTGAAGAGAGTAGGAAGAGATATTGAGACTAATCAGGGAGAGGATGAAAATATATGAGCTAATAGTGTGCTTTTCATAAAAGGCCTTTCATAAAAAGGCACTCAATAAGCTCATACTCTTTCATCTCAAGATGTCCCAAAGTGTTTTATAGCCAATGAGATACTTTGAAGATTTGTCATGTTATAATTATGGAATCCCTAGAGTGCAGAAGGAGGCCATTTGGCCCATCGCATCAGCACCGACTCACAAACACCGCATTCCAAACTAGCCACATGTATTCATCCTGCTAATACACCTAACCTACACATCTTTGGACACTTAGGGACAACTTAGCACAGCCAATCCATTTAACCGACACATCTTTGAACTGTGGGAGGAAACTCACACAGACACGGGGAGAATGTGCAGACTCCACACAGGCAGTCACCCAAGGCTGGAATTGAACCCGGGTCCCTGGCACTGTGTGGGAGCAGTGCTAACCAGTGTGCCATGTAATGTTGAGAAACAAAAAAAAACAACTGAAAGATTGGATTGTATTGCCTGCAAATTATAAGAACGATTCTGCATATTTGAGGGAAAGGATGAAGGGACAGGCTGAATTGTTTTACGAAAGAGCCAGTGCTAATCTAGACCAGATTAACATTTTCATGATTGAGCATTCTTTGGAGATTATGTAGTTTAGTTTTTATTCACTTTTAAGTTTAAGTTTATTTATTAGTGTCACAAGTAGGCTTACATTAGCACTGCAATGACGTAACTGTGAAAATCCCCTAGTCGCCACACTTCGGCACCTGCTCAGGTACACTGAGGGAGAATTTAGCATGGCCAATGCACCTAACCAGCATGTCTTTCAGATTGTGGGAGGAAACCGGACCACATGGAGGAAACCCACACAGACATGGAGAGAATGTGCAAACTCCGCACAATGACCCAAGTCAGGAATCGAATCCAGGTCCCTGGCGCTGTGAGGCAGCAGTTCTAACCATTGTTAGAATAGATGCTTAGGTTAGAGGGATTAGTGGGTAAATGTGTAGGGATATGGGGGTAGGGCCTGGGTGGAATTGTGGTCAGTGCAGAATCGATGGGCTGAAGAGCCTCTTTCTGCACTGTTGGATTCTACGATTCTATGATTGTGTCACCGTGCTGCCCACACTGCTATCTGTGGATCTCACAATGATCTCTGTGTTTATTTCCCACCCCTAGGTGCCCAAGTCATCCCTACCCACTTCTGTATCTTCCTCCGGCCCTGCAACCCACCAAGATCTCTGCACTCCACCCTGATTTCCATCCCTCCTGACTTCAGCTGCCTTAAGCTCTGGAATTCCCTCCCTACATGTCTTTGCCTCTCTCTCTACTCCTTTAAGATGCTGCTCAAAACCTGCATGTGATTTGATACAAAACTGACAAGGCTACAACAGAAAATAGTTAAGGGTTAACAAAACTGACAGGTAAAAATGTCAAGCTTCACTCCCTAAAGGGATGTTAGTGAATAAGTGGGATCGCATCACAATCTGACCCCCTTATGGTTACTTCACTGATACCAGCTTTTTAATTCAAGGATTTCACTATTCGGAACTAGATTGAGATGGAGGATTTGCTGAATATAGTCACCTAGTTCACCTTCTGCCACCCTGATAGTTGAATGATACGATGATAATGGAATTGTTGATCAATAAATCTCAATCAGTGAGTCTAGCCAGAAAGACCGAGACATGGAGTGATGAAAACCCCCCAGAAGGTTCAAACTTTTTTAGGAGACCCACTTTGATATTCGAGGGTGCAGTTATACTATTTGTTTTGTATCAGTGTAAAGCAGTTTCCATTCCTCCACGGCACAAGAGTAATGGTATAATTCCAACATCAAGATTCCAATCCAACTGTTATTCCTCATTTGAAGGACAGAGCTAGCAACTACTTGCAATGCAGCTATTACCCGAGATATTCCCAACTGACTGACTGAATTTCACTCTACGTTACCAACACTGTGGTTAATGTACTAACTGTGTAGTCAACCTCTGAACAGCAAGAAGGAATTTCCGACACAAAGGACAGTCTTGTACTTTGGTTTTATATTAGCCCCTCTGCTCCCATAAAAAGGAGTTAAGCTAAATTGAATTATTTCTTAAACAGAACACCCTGCAGTTTAACAATTGCATCTTGTAAAATGTAGTGAGACCACTTAATTTCTTCAAAAGTATTTGCTTCTCTCCCACCTATATTCATTCACGTTTTGCTGTGAGACTGGAGTCACATACAGGCACAGACCACCTGAAGACAGTTGGCTCCCTTCCTGAAAGAATATTCATGAACAGGTTAGACATTGAGACATTCTAACAGCTTGGTGGTCAGATTCTTCTCTCCAGAGTTTTTAAAAAGCCTGAATTCAAATATTCAAACTACCGTGGTGGGAGGTTTGAACTCTTGTTGTCTGAATTACTAGTCCAATAAAATAACTGCTACACTACTAGATCCTTCATTATCCAACCTGCTTCCATTTACCGTGATGTTACAGACTGGAACATCCTTTGTCTTTATCACTACCGTAACATCACAGTAAATGGAAGCAATTTACAATCCAACAACGTATTCAACTATCTAGGACACATAGTAACATCATATCAAAGGCAGGACTGAAATCCAATAAAGGATTCAACAAGCCAAAAGTGCTCTTACAAAATTAGGCAACATCCAAAGAAACATTAGCTTGAAATTTGAAAGGAGAATCCGTGTACTAAAATGTTATCCCTGGTCAGTAAATTGGATGTCGTAAGGATGTGACGCTCGGAGCGTTGGGAATAATGAAGAACAGTAACAAAATGTGGTGTTTAAGAAGGATTCCATCAGTAAGCTGGGTGGAGGAAATAATTAATAAAGAAGTACTGAATGAGGCTGGAAGAACATGCAAACTTTTCAATAAAGAACAAAGAAAAGTACAGCACAGGAACAGGCCCTTCGGCCCTCCAAATCTGTGCTGATCATAATGCCCTAACTAAGCTAAACAATATGAAAAGAAGACAATTGGAGTTCTTTGAACATGTTATCCATGCAAAGGGTTAGAACGTCTACTCATCACCAGAAGGATTAATGGAAGAAGAGGAAGAGGCCAACAGTGAAGGAAGCAGCTGGATTATATTAAAGACCAACTTCACTAGAACTCCAATAACTAGGTCATCCAACATGGCTAAGATCGAAATGTTTGGAAGAGAATGGACGCCCACGCCATTTGGATTAGTACTTTAGATGATGATGGTTCTACCCAAACGACACATCACGATCACAGCATTTTAAAGGCCTATGCTCCACGCCCGACATCTTTGTAAATTCCCTGAGCGATGGTGTCAGCATGAGTCAAATTATGGATAGATTCATGCTACGAGGCCAACTCCACTAGAAACTGCTTTGAGACACTCTCTGCCCGCCTTACCCAATGTTCATCTGTAACCAACAGGGACTCCCAACATTTGGGAGGGTGAATTCCCAGAGGTGAAAGGACAGTACACACACGAACAGAATGTGCAATATACAGAGTTAAATGTGGCCTTGATTGACTGTATTCAATGCTGAAGAATTCCTCACTTGTTAACCAAACAGGTGAGCCTTAGTAAACAAGAATATCACTGTGGAGTTCACTATGTACAGATTTTATAATATATCTATCATTTGAGGATTAAGAAAAGTCCTTTCCAATCTACTGTCTGGGAAGTCCACTCCTTCTTGTGTTTCTGTTGACAACCTGGGCCCGACGACTCCTTTGGTCTGAGGGATAGGCTACAATCCGAGATTGCATAGGCCGGATTTGAGCCTGTCGCCTCATTTCTGCCCCAATCTCCATCAGGGTCTCGGCTGGAGAAGTCTGGATCCGCTGGAAGAGGCTCTGGTGGGTCACAAGCTTTTCCTGACAGTTAAAGGTCAAAGCGTTTCCCAGATCGACTTTCATTTCTCGGGAAAAGCCGTCGGAGGTGCCGTCGAAGCAGCGGCCTATGGCAATCTCCTTGGCCAGCCTGGGATTTTGATCGGTGACGGTGTAGATTCCGTAGTTGTGGCCCAAGGGATCGACAGGGGCCAGCATGCTGAAAGCTGCCGTGTCATTGTTGACAGCCAAGGGTGGATGTCTGCGCAGGTATTCCTGCAGCAGATTATTAATCCCAGTTCGTCGGCAATTGCCTTGAGGGATCACAGTCACCAGGGTGCGGTCAACAGAGCTTTGGTCAAACAGCATGCCGCCACATTTGAACTCGAGGCAGGCAGCTGAAATGTTGTGATTGACCATATCTCGCACACTGCGCACATCACGGATGCCGTACAGCTGCCCCATGGTGTCTGGGTGAGTACTACCGCTATTGCGCGATCTCACCATGACCTCCAGTGGCCCATTAACTTTGACCTTAATGTAGCAGGCCCTGAACTCCTGAGGATTAGGCCACCAGGAGAGATAGTCCCCAGTCCAACTGGTCAAGTCATTCTCCTCAAAAGGCACCACGTTGTACTCATATTTGTCTTTTTCTACTTTGTAAAATCTGAAGTGGTTGGCTGAGACAGGGGCATTCTCACACTCTCTTAGATTCTGGTATGCGTATATTGGGCCATTGGTCTCGTCAATGTTATTTGCATTGGGCTTTGCGAGATTAATTTTGAAGGCTGTTTTCTTCATCTGGGCATCCTCATGGTCTGTTCTCCTATAGTCAAGTTTGCCTAGGAAGGGCTGAGAGACTCCAATAATGTTGGGGTTCATTTTAGGGCTTGAAGCAGCAGCTTCCAACTCCTCAGGTCCAAGAGCAGCTGTAACGTAGGCCGTGTAGGCATCCGACCGAGCAGCATCACAAAAAGCGGGAAGGCAGGCCCCATTCGGCCCCGTTATGACACTGTCAAAACGGCCCCAAGCCCGAGGATTGGCCGTGTAGCCTGGCAAAGGTTCCAAGTTAATCAGTGTCACCACAACTCCCTCCAGTTGCTCACCAGGCAAGAACTTTTCACTCATGTAGGCCCTTACTTTCACATAGCAGCGCCTGGCTTCTGGAACGTCCAGGTTGAAAAGGCGACGCTCCCGAATTTCCATGTTACCGATTAAGAATGTCCGCTCCTCACGTTTGTTGCGCTTTCTCTTCTCGACGTGGAAAAGGCTCTCCTCCTCCCAGAAACCAGTGTTTGGATTCAAGGACCACAACCGCATTTGCTCGACGTGCTCTGGCATCTTGACGCTGGCAGTGTCGAGGTATACTGTAACGCTGGAGGCTTCAAGAGCCTCGTTCGAGGATTCCTCCCGGAAGTCTGCCGAGAACATGCCGTAGGTTCTGAGTGGTAAAACATCCCCCTCTTCACCCACAAAGTTCAGGTCACTCGATGCAGTTGTGGCGAGGGTGATGTTCCTTGGATCCAGAAAGGTCACACTGGCCTTGACTTTCCCATTGTACCTTTCCCCATTGCTTCTGCGGAATGAGTTGGGAGCAATTTCTAGCTTCCCAATGGTGTCTTTGCCTTCCATTTCTCCCAGGGGGATGCTGATTCCTTTGGTGGAGTCAACCTCTATTGGCTTCGATTTCCTCAGTAGCTTAACCTCAAAGTACACGGCACCGCTTTTCCGGTCAAAAGGAAAGACTTTGACGGTGTCCACAAATTTGTTCGTCCTGTCAATAAACTGGACAACAAGCCTTTCCGTTTCCGGAGGGACCTGTACGGTAAAGGTCCCCTTATAGCCCGTCAGGCCAACTCTCTCACTGCCAACAAAGATCTGTCCAAATCGAAGCGGCTCCCCATTATCAGCTGCCACTGCCCTCCCTCTGATTAATACTTTGGGCTCCAGGCACTTCTTGCAGCCACAGCTGGCTACCACCTTGACAGGAAGGGTGTAGCCTTGACACGCAATCTCTACGTCCTTCATCCGCTTCACTCCACAGCAGTAGCTCGTGCTGTCCTTGCAACGGAGGTCAAAGTTCAGGTCCCCGGCACACCTACTGTTGGGACACTTCCCAACGTTGTAGTAGAAGGAATTAGTCGCCTTCTGAAAACAGTTCTCTGGCAATTTTATTAAATGTTTCCGTGGTTTCGAGTTGCAATTTGATTTTCCTTTGGCTGAAGAAAGGGAGACAAGAAAGAGAATTACAGGATTACAAAATGTTCATTCAGATGCATATATCTCACGTGATCTTATGATCTTGATCAATTGGGCCAGTGGATTGACAAATGGCAGATGGAGTTTAATTTAGATAAATGCAAGATGATAGAAGGCATTCAGCATGCTTGGTTTCATTGGTCAGAACATTGAGTACAGGAGTTGGGACATCTTGTTGAAGTTGTACAAGACATTGATAAGACCACACTTGGAATACTGTGTATAGTTCTGATCATCTTATTATAGAAAGGATATTATTAAACTAGGAAGAGTTGCAGAAAAAATTTACTAGGATGCCACTAGGACTTGACAGTTTGAGTTATAAGGAGAGGCTGGATAGACTGGGACCTTTTTCTCTGGCGCATAGGAGGATTAGGAGTGATCTTATAGAGGTCTATAAAATAATGAGGGGCATAGATCAGCTAGACAGTCAATATCTTTTCCCAAAGCTAGGGGAGTCTAAAACTAAAGGACATAGGTTTAAGGTGAGAGGGGAGAGATATGAAAAGAGGCAATTTTTTCACACAGAGGGTGTGTGGGGAGTGTCTGAAACAAGCTGCCAGAGGTAGTAGTAAAGGCGGGTACAATTTTGTCTTTTAAAAAGCATTTAGACGGTTACATGGGTAAGATGGGTATAAAGGGATATGGGCCAAATGTGGGCAATTGGGATTAGCTTAGGGGTTTAAAAAAAAGGGTGGCATGGACAAGTTGGGCCGAAGGGCCTGTTTCCATGCTATAAATCTCTATGACTCTATGACTATTATCCTATCGACACATCCTGCCATTCGTTTCTCCCTTGTGTGTTAATCTAGCTCTCTAACTGCATTAAATTTGTCTCAAACCTTCCTTGTGGTAACAAGTTCAACATTGGGTAAAGAAGTTTCTCCTGACTTCCTGTATGTGGATTAATTGGTAGTGTTCTTTTCTCTATCAAGGAACCTCTGGAGAAGGTTAGATGGTTCACACCACTTTCCCTTCTGGAAGGTGCAAGAATTACTGTGAGCATCGCACACCATTAATACCACAAGTGTTGATTGCTGACGAATGCTTCAGATGTTTTCCTGTACACATCAGCTCAGTTACCCAGCAGTGTCCCTGTTCACAACTCCCCCTGGCCCAGAGTTTTTTGAGGACTTTAACTTTTCAGGTGGTTTTGCTACAAGGACATTTTGTTCTGTTTTGGCAAGGAATTGTATATCTGTCAACACCCTGAAACCAGTCGCTTTTTCTCTTTTTTACGGCTTTTTGCTCCTGGCCGTTTTGCAGGGAAATTTTACGCAAACATGAATGTGAAAGACTGCAGCTGCCTTTGAACCTCTTCCATGTTAAATTGAAATCCAGAGACATAACTTGTGGCACAAATGGGCCAGAGGACATTAACAGGCAGCTAAAACTGGCTGAACCACTTCCAGAATCAACGTTTATTTAAAAAACATATTTTATGGTGATTATTCGCCCAAGTGTTATAGCTCTTCCAAAAGTTAAATATTGCAATCACTGGAAATCAGAAATAAAAAGACAACATGTGAATGAAGAACAGGATTTGGCCCTCAGGGATGGCACTGCTGTTCACAGTGCCAGGGACCTTGGTTCGATTCCCAGCTTGTGTCGCTGTCTGTGTAGAGTTTGCACGTTCTCCCCGTGTCTGCATGGGTTTCCTCCGAGTGTTCCTGTTTCCTCCTACACCCGAAAGACATGCTGGTTAGGTGCATTGACTGAACAGGTGCCATAGTGTGGCGACTAGGGGAGTGAAGCAGTAACTTCATTTCAGTGTTAATGTAAGCCTTACTTGTGACTAATAAATAAACTTTAAACTTTCCTTTAGGTAGGCGTCACCATTTGATTAGATCATGCCTGATCTGATTGTGACCCCCTCAGGTCTAATTTCCAGTCAACCCCCATAATCTTTGACTCTCTTGTCAATCTATACAAGATGCTGGAAAAATGCAGCAAGTCAGATAGTAACTGTGAAGGCAGAAACAGAAACAAGACTTGCATTGATATAGCTTCTTTCATGACCACCAGATATTTCAAAGTGCTTTACTGCCAATGACATTCATTTGAAATGGTGCCACTCTCGTAATGTAAATAAAGTCACCGTAGTTCCAGAATTTTCTCTCCTCTTTTTGAGGGGGAGAGCTGACCCTCAGATGAGGGGTGAGATTGAGAAGGTAGGACTTTTGTAAATAACCTCAGCTGGTACAGGAATTGAACCCATGCTGTTGGTGTTGCTCTGCATCACAAACCAGCTGTCCAGCCAACTTAGCTCAGAGTCAGCAATGTTGGAAGCATGAAAGTGAAAGAGATATAGGAATGTTGTAGCTCAAGGAGGACAGGAGGGTACATACGTATGAACATGCTCGTCAGCATAAGCAGGAGTAGGCTATTTGGTCCCTTATGCCTGCTCTGCATTCAATAGGATCATGGCTGATCTGGAGAGAGGGGTAATGGAAGGGTAACAATGATAGGAAAGAGGATGGATGAGGGAGGAAAGGTAGAGGAAACACATTGGGTAGAGGAGATAGGATGAATTGAAGAGGTGAAGTGCGGATCAGGGTACGATAGTCTAGTTCTTGTGTTATTGGCTGGATTATTGAAGGCCTGTTTAAATCCTACAATGGCAATTTGGAATTGAGTATTTTTTATATATATAAATCTGGAAACAAAATATGACCACGAAACTTTCAGGTTGTTTAAAAAAAAATCTACTTCATCAATATTCTTGAGGGCGGAAAACTGGGCAATCTCACTCTGATCACATATCCATTCCATCACAAAGACCACCCATTTCCATCTCTGCAACATCGCCTGACCCTAGCTCTGTCTGAGCTGCTAAATTCCTCATCCATGTCTTTCTTACTTCTAGACTTGACGTTCCAATGCTTTTCTACCCTCTGTATACATTAGCTCAACCAAAACTCTGCTGTCCCATTTTTTTAATTCGCACCAAATCTCTTTCACCCATAACTCACCTGTACTTAGTCAGCCGCATTGATACCAATCCAGCAAAAGCCTTGATTCTGAGATTTTTAGTCCTGGGCTCTGTAATCTCCTTCAGAGGTCACCTTTCTGCCGCACTCCTCCATATCCCTATTTCTTTCATTCCAGCAGCTATTCAACCCTAAACTCTGGAATTCTCTCTGTAAACTTCTCACCACCTTTCTCTCATCCTTAAAGATGCTCCTTAAAACCTATCTCATTGACCAAGTTCTGGACATTTTTCCTAATATCTCCTTCCACAGTTTGTTGCCAAGTGTTTTAATTCAAAATGCTCTTGTTAGGGAGATGTGTGAAATGAAAGGTTTCATATAAATGTGAGTTATTGTTGTGTGTGATTTCTGTCACAATGTTTTTGGTTCCTAATGATCCTCTGAAGTGGCCTTGGAAGCCTTAAGAGTTCTGTCACATCACTATCAGAGATCAAGAAGGTTCTTTATTAATGTCTCAGTTAGCAGTGGTGTAATTTAGCTGTTAACTAAAAGTCAGACTTTTGTTTCTGTATCTTCAACTCATATCCACACATAATGATATTACCCAGAATTTACAGCACAGAAACAGATAATATATATACAGCAGGACCTTAGGATTAGATCTAGGCCATTTGGGGTTGATGTCAGGAATCATCTTCTCACACATAGTAGAAATCTGTAACATTTTTACCCCAAAATCTTTTGATGTTTTGGGGTGAGCAGGAGCAATTTAAAATTGCAGAATAGAGTGATAGAACTTTGTTGGGCCAGGGTATTAAAGATGTAAAGGGTATTAAAGGGTATTAAAGAGAGTAAATGGAGTCATGATACAGATCAGTCATGAGCTAACAGAGCGGTGGCACAGGGCTGAATGGCCTTCTCCTGTACCTATAGTATCCATGTAAACATGTCATGCTGTAATGACACTTCTCTGCCTGTGGTGGTGCTGCAGGGTTGCTTCTCTAAATGTGGATTTAGGAATCTACAACAGAAAATAAAATGACAGAAATTATAAACAGGTGAGAGATTTCATAATCTGTAGGTTTAGTCTCCTGGTCAGTATTCATGCACACAGACAGAACAGTGGTTCGTGCTGGTACCATTGGGGATGGATTTCATTTTGGGTGAATTTGAGATGTACTGTCAGGATTAGTGAAAATGTGCCACAATTCACATTAGGCAGAGATGATTTATGCATTTCCACTTGGAATCAGAAGTCTCTCAAAATGCATCACATAGGATGATTTTTTAAAAATATAAAGTGGATTAATTGTTCTTACAAGGGCTGTTTTTCACACAGCAACACCCCCAAGCAAAGAGATGTTCAGTGAAGAAAATTCCTTTTAGTGACGTCGGTAGTAGGAGAAAACATTTGCCCCTGGCCATTCCTTTCTATTTTTCAATTAGCGTCATGTGGTCTGGCATATATTGATGGGCTGAATGGCTCCCTGTTTCTAACAGACAACTGAAATAGAGAAAAACTTGCATTTACTTAATGCCTCTCACAACCTTAGGGCTGAAAATCTGATCCATTACATATCTGGAAGTGGATGGTCTTTTTAGTGACAGACAGAATGGTTTTGGAGGTGGGAGATCATGTCTCACTAATTTGATTGAGTTGTTTGAGGAGATGGCAAAAATGATTGACAAGGGAAGGGCCATGGATGGTGTCTACATGGACTTCAGTAAAGCATGTGACAAGGTCCCTCATGGCAGGCTGGTGCAAAAGCTTAAGCCACAGGCGATCAGGGGTGAACCAACTAGGTGGATTCAGAACTGGCTTGGCCATAGAAGACACAGGGGAAATGGTGGAAGGGTGTTTCTCTGAATGGAGGTCTGTAACCAGTAGTGTTCCACAGGGATCAGTGCTGGGACCTCTGCTGTTTGTAATATATATAAATAACGTGGAAGAAAACATAGCTGGTCTGATTAGCAAGTTTGTGGAAGATACAAAGATTGGCGGAATTGCAGATAGTGATGAAGATTGTTAAAGAATACAGCAGGATATAGATAGGCTGGAAAATTGGGTGGAGAAATGGCAGGTGGAATTTAATCTGGACGAATGTGAGGTGATACATTTCAGGTGGGAGCTATAAAATAAATGGCAGGAGCATAGACACACAGAAAGGTCTGGGAGTACAGGTCCACAGATCCTTAAAAGTGGCAGCACAGGTGGAAAAGGTGGTGAAGAAAGCATATGGCATGCTTGGCTTCATTGGCTGGGGCAATACGTATAAAAGTTGGCAAATTATGTTAGTTGTATAAAACGTTGGTTAGGCCACATTTGGAATATTGTGTTCAATTCTGGTCACCACACTGCCAGAAGGACGTGGAGGCTTTGGAGGGAGTACAGAAAAAGTTTACCAGGATGTTGCCCTGGTATGGAGGATATTTGCTATGATGAGAGATTGAATAAACTGGGATTGTTCTCCCTGGAAAGACAAAGGCTGAGGGGTGACCTGATAGAAGGTTATAAAATTATGAGGGGCACAGATAAGGTGAACAGTTGGAAGCTTTTTCCCAGGGCAGAAATGACAATTACAAGGGGGCACAAGTTCAAGGTAAGTGGGGGGGAAGATTCTGTAGAGAAGTGCGGGGTAAGTGTTTTTTTTACACAGATGGTGGTGGGGACCTGGAATGCATTGCCAAATGAGATGGTGGAGGCAGATATGTTGGTGACAATTAAGGCTTATCTGGATAGACACATGAACTGGCGGGATACACAGAGATACAGGCCTAGAGAGGACAACGTGATTGGCGCAGGCTTGATGGGCCAAAGGGCCTCTTCCTGTGCTGTACTGTTCTTTGCTCTTATTTTCCATTGTGTGGTCACTGTAGGAAATATGGCAGCCAAGCTGTGCACAGTAAGATCCCACATGCAGCAACATAATAATAACCGGTTCACTTGTTTCAGTGGCAGGGAGGAGGAAGGGTGGGAAAAGGCATGCCCACAGCAGGAGCCAAGAGGAGAAACTTGGGAAAAGGGAAAAATGCTGAAGCGGAGAGATTCAAATGTATAAACGTGATAAGCTGAGTCCGGTTAGAGCACCTGGCATAACACAGTTAAACAAAAATGAGGCAAATGATTCCATGTGCGCAAGTTCCACAAGTCCAGGAATGTACCTCTGTGCTGCAGCATTCCTGATAAATCACTGGAATATATCATAATTGCTCCAACATGGAAGCAAACCTCAGCCGAGACTGGTGGGTGATTGTGGCAGGCTGTTCTGAGTTCCCCACTTCATTAGTCTATTACACCTGCTGGGACAGTAATGCTGCTGTCTGCCAGAAACAGGCGGCCTTGTTTGAAATGATCCAGTCTCGTTTCTCCTTCATTTAAGTGGGATAGCAATGGGGAGCGGCTGAATACAACCACAACATGGGACGGGATCTCGTAAATTCAGTCTGGGTAATGTTGGAAAATTCCTGAGGCTTATGCAGTGTCGCCAGTGAATTGCTGGTTCGGTTGGTGAGCTGTCATTGAAACTCATCTCTCCAATGTCCCAGCTTTTCTTAGCCTCTTAAGTGAAGAAGTAAATTGGGAGGACGTTGAACTGCAAAAAGGAGCCCCTACCTGCAGCTGAGGTGCGGAGAAGAAAAGTGTAATATTGAAATGGTCTGAATTAAACACTTCCCTTTTTAGTTGATGAATTGTCTAACTTCCTCAACCTTCCAACATCTCTGCACTCACTCTATCACTGACTTTCATTGCTCCATCACTAATGCCACGGTGGCACATTGGTTAGCACTGCTGCCTCACAATGCCAGGGGCCTGGGTTCGATTCTGGCTTCCGGTCACTCTCTGTATGGAGTTTGCGCATTCTCCCTGTGTCTACATGGGTTTCCTCCAGGTGCTCCAGTTTCCTCTTACAATCCAAAGATGTGTGGGTTAGGTTGATTGGCCATGCTAAATTGACCCTTAGTGTCAGGGGATTAGCAGGGTAAATATGTGGGGTTACAGGAATAGGGCCTGAGTGGGATTGTGGTCAGTGCAGACTTGATGGGCTGAGTGGCCTCCTTCTGCACAGTAGGGATTCTATAATTCCGTGACTGGTATTTGAGTCTTCATCTGCCAATACCCCAAGCTCTGAAATTTGCCCCCAAATCGCTCCATCTATTACCCTCAATTTCCCACCCACCCACCGCGGGTATTGTAGCTGGCCAGACAGGAAATTTGGCAGACCATTTAAAGGTCTGTCGAGTTTGGGTGCAAATTTCTGGTCTTGGGGTGCACGCAGTTGGAAAATCCCGCCCCTCATTCCTTTGACTGAGCTTCCTAGACTCAGAGGCCAAATTATGTCCGGCAGTGCTCCTCTGAGGTGCCTTGGGATGTTTTACTACACTGAAGGTGCTACATGAATGCAGGTTATTGTTTAATACAAACAAATGGGCTAGTTGGGCCGATGAGCGGCACAGGCTTGGCGGGCCGAAGGGCCTGTTTCCTGTGCTGTACTGTTCTTTGAGTAACAGTGACAGGCTTTAATGGGCTGAATGGCCTCCATTGTGCTGTACCGTTCAGTGATTTTCTCAGTGGAGTTGAGTTTTGTAAATTACTGAGCCTGGGCACGATTCCAGGCACATGTTATTTTTCAGGAGTTACATTAACGAAACATTAATATAATAAGACCGCGTCTGAGCTAATCTGTGCAGCGATTTATAAATTAATCGCGCAGCTGTCTGAAGCATGGAGAAAAATCCTTCCAGTAATAGAATGTGAGGTCAGCTGTGAGAGGAATGTGCTTATTGTTACTTTACCCAATTTGATGCTTCAATCTTAAGATTTTATTTACAACAACAGCAGGGCCAAGACAGCACCTGAGCAGAACAAAAGGTACAAAGTGGCAAGACCTGAGTTCACTCCCCTCAGTCTATACTGGTCCCTGGCAGTCAGCCTGGATTTCTGCTCCTCAAAGCTATCTAATGACGCTTGCTGGTAAAGAAATGAGTGTCCACATTGCGGGAATCAATTTTAATTCCCTTCCCACCCACTCCAGCCAGGCAGGGAAGGTTAAAATCAGCCTGTTACACTTGTCGGCCTGGATCCGCACAGTTCGCACCCAGTGGCCTTTTAGATTAATTGAACTTAAAGTCAACAGGAGCTCCTGTTCACCGAGGGCTAATAGAAGCCTAATTAAACCTTGAAGATCATGGCCCACTCATGCGATCTTTAATGATGGCTCGTGGGCAAAAATATGTCAAAGGTTTACCAGGATGTTGCCTGGTATGGAGGGTATTATCTATGAGGAGAGATTGAATGAACTGGGATTGTTCTCCCTGGAAAGACAGAGGCTGAGGGGCAACCTGATAGAAGTTTATAAAATTATGAGGGACACAGTGAACAGCTGGAAGGTTTTTCCCATGGCAGAAATGTAATTACAAGGGGACACAAGTAAGGGGGAGAAGGTTCAGTCGAGATGCGCGGGGAAAGTTTTTCACACAGAGGATGGGTGTCAAAAATTGAGTTATATCAAGTTGTATAGCGCAAAAAGAAGGCCACTCATTCCCAACTGGCTCACCCCAGCCAATTGGGAATAAGTGGCCTCCCAACTCATTGGTAGTTGTTTTTATTCTTTCATAGGATGTGGGGGAGGGAGTCGCTGGATAGACCAGCATTTATCCCTAATCATTCTTGAGAAGGTGGTGCTTAGCTGCCTTCACCAGAACACTACAGTGCAGAAGAGACCCTTCTGTCCATCAAGTCTGCACTTCTTAAACCGCTGCAGTCCATGTGATGTAGGTGCACCTGTTAGGGAAGAAATTCCAGGATTTTGACCCAGTGACTGCGAAGGAACAGCGATATATTTCCAAGTCAGGATGGTGTGTGGCTTGGAGGGGAATTTGCAGGCATGGAGGCTCCCACGCAGCTGATACCTAGGTAGCAAAGGTGTAGGTTTGGGAGGTGCCGTTGAAGGAACCTTGGTGAGTTTTTGCAGTGCATCTTTATATGGCATATCCAGTTGCCACTATGCATCAGTGGTGGAGGGAGGGAGTGAAATGTGCTGGATTAGGTGCCAGTCAAGCGCACTGCTTTGTTCTGGATGGTATTGAGCTTCTCCAGTGTTGTTGGAGCTGCACCCATCCAGACAAGTGGGGAGTATTGCATTACATTCCTGACTTGTGCCTTGCAGATTGTGGACAGGCTTTGGGGAATCAGCAGGTGAGTTACTTGCTGCAGAGTTCCCCATCTCTGACCTGCTCTTGTGGCCACTGTATTTAAATGCCCAGTTCTGGCCAATGATAATCTCATAGATGTTGATAGGGGGTGATTCAGTCATGGCAATTCCACTGAAGGTAAGAGGAGATGATTAGATTCTCCTAGAGATGGTCATTGCCTGGCACTTTGGTGGCACAAATGTTACTTGCCACCCATCAGCCCAAGCCTGAATGTTATACAGACCTTGCTGCATCTGAATATCACTTGAGGGTTGTGAATGTGCAGTCATCAACGAACATCCCCACTTCTGACCTTATGATCAAGGGAAGGATATTGATGAAGCATTTGAAGAGGGTTGGGCCTAGGACACTACCCTGAGGAACTCAGGGGCTAATCCACGCTATTTGTCTCCATTGCTGTTTGTGGTAGCAAGTTTCATACTCTCTAAATAAAGAGTTTCTCCTGAATTTTCCTACTGGACACAACATCAGGTTAAAGACCAACAGGTTTATTTGGTAGCACAAGCTTTCGGAGCACCGCTCCTTCATCAGGTTACTGCAACACTGGCAACTCCACATCTTTCCTATTGGATTTATTAGGGAATAGTGGAAACTTCTTCTCACTCCTACCCATCAAATTCTTTCAATAACTTAAAGACCTCCATCAGGTCATGACTCAATCTTCTCTTAGAAAGTAACCCCAGAATGTTCAATCTTTTCTGATTTTTACAGCCTCTCAATTCTGATGTCATTTTTGTAAATTATATTTTAAAAAAATATACTTTCTCTAATATCCTGTTTGGAAAATGGAGACCAGAACTGTTCCTGGTGATCTAAACAGGTTACACATAAAAGTTTAACATAAATTCTCTGCAGGAATGAATCTCAGAAACCTGATGGATACAGCAGGCAATATTTCTTTATTCTTGGGGAAAATCCATGGGAGTCATGGAAGAGCTGGAGTTATACCACTGGAACCCAGACAGAATTCCCGGGCTCAGCTATCCCCCTTCCTCCTCAACAGGCATCTAGTTTGGCAATGCACTTCTTCACACCCACTTACCTTATGCTGGTGTCTGATCCCTTGGGAGTTTGACAGTGGTAGCTTCCAGTTATCCCACTCACCCACCAGCCAGTCTGCAATCTCACTGTCTTTAGGCGGAGAACCTGCCTTCAAAGATTTAAATGAGTTCTGACAATGATAATGGAATGGTCTCACTGGCTTCAGAACTCCTGGATACTCGGCTTGCTTTGGGCTTCCCATGGACTGATTCACGCACCCATTTAAAACCACCCATGCCACGTGCAACAACCAACCAATACCACCACCCTGCCGCTCCCCTCACTCTCCCGGCCAAGATGATGTCCTATCATAGTTAAATGGCACAATGATGCACACAAGCTAAGGCTGGACAGGACAAATGGCCGCTTGTACAAGGAACTGCAAGGCTGTTAATGAGTGTGGAGTCCACACCTTCATAAGAGGAGGAGAGAAAAGGGACAAGAGGAGTTATGTAATTACTGTCCATACTGTGTAATAGTGTGTATGCCATATAGCAGGAGAGGTTGTGTGTGATTGGAATAAATAATTGATGAATAGTTGATTAGACACTTGATCACTTACCTACAACTGTGAGTGTTGCTGGAACTGATTTGATGGAAGAAAAGCCATTGGTAACTTTGCATTGGTATTCTCCTCCCTGCCAATGCTTCAACTCCTTTAGCAGGAGAGTTTCTTCATTCTTTGTGTCTAACAGTGTCCCGTTGTGATACCTGCATAAAAATCAAAGACCTTTGGTAGACACTGAGGTAAGAAAATCTGGCAATGTTAGAATACCAACAATGATCAGACCCACTGGCTGGAATTTTACCACCCTGCCTGCCACAGGAATTGGAGTGGGCAATGGATGGAGCATGGAAAGGTCCACTGATCTCAGGCGGGATTTTAGTTTCAGGATGAGCGAGGCCATAAAATCCCACCCACTGTGCTACAACACAAAAGAGACCCAACCATCGTGCCAAGAGACTGTGGGAATTCTGCCCATTAGATTAGAGGTTAATTGCTGATGCCAGCTGGAGATATTCCAGGACACTTCCTTTTATGAACTCTTACCGCCCCGCCTACTCCTGCCATTGGTCACTCAATACGTCCATCTTCGCAGTGCCCCACTTTTCCAACAATCAAAAGCAAAGAGATTCTTCTTTATCTAAAAACCTTCAGTCTATTTGCAGGCAGGACACAGACCTTCCTGTTACGTGCCCTTTCAACACACCACCCTGCTGTTATGTCCACAGGTCTGTACTTGTCCTATTGCAATGTTCCAGTGAAGCCCAACACAGACTGGAGGAGCGATTACGCACTTTACAACCTTCCGGACTTAACACTGAGTTCAACAACTTCAGACTGTGCTCTCTTTTCCACCTTCACCCCATTTCCATCACTTTTTTTTTTCCATTGATTCATTTTTCCACTTCCCTTCTTTTAAATCTTGCTTTCTATCTTTTACACCTTGCCTCCCCATCCCACTAGGGCCATCTGTTACTGGTTCCAGGTTATCCTTTCTCACACTACTTATCTTTGTTCTGCCATTACCACATTCTGATCTCTGGATAAAAGCAAAATACTGCGGATGTGGGAATCTGAAACCAATTCTGGGCCAGCGAACATTCTGATCTCTATTGTGCTGCTATTAGCATCCTTCTTGGCCACAATCACCGCTATTTACCTTCTTTGTCTGTGACACCTTTGTCAATCTCTCCTGTTTCCACCTATCACTGGCCCTCTATCCAGCCCCACAGCTCTAAACCAGCCCCTCCCCACAAAAGTATAGATCTTAACCTATTTTCAGCTCAGATGAAGGGTCATCCACACTCGAAACATTGGCTCTAGTCTCTCTGCACAGATGCTGTCAGACCTGCTGAGATTTTCTAGCATTTTCTGTTTTTGTTTCTTCCTTATCTGGTAGCCAACAAAGGTATCCACAGAAAGTTTAAAAATCATTTTATTTAGCATAACTATGATTGTTTTCCTGGATTGCTTGCATCCATGTATGTATCTCTGATATGGAAATCACCAGCTTGGTTAGCTTTGTTGATCATTTTTAACTGCCCCTTGGAGCTGCGGTAAGTGAAATAGTTTTCAGACTGTCAAAAAAATGAAAATAAATCTTAAAAATGTGCCTTACCAGAAATATTTCAGCGGCACTGGGAATCCAGTAGCCTTACAGCAAAATGACACCCGCTGATCTTCAAACCGTACCTTTGTCTCAGGGTGCTTCACTATGTAGGGATTTACTGTTGAAGACAAAGACGGTGAGAGTGGGTGAGAACAGAATTTTGAAAGGTACAAAGAAATTATACCCATTATATCCTCAGAGCTACCCCTCCTGCCCTTGCTGCTGAACAGCAAGGTCATAGCTAGGGTGTAGAGAAAGATCAACTTAATGCAAGGTAGGTCCATTCAAAAGTCTGACAGCAGCAGGGAAGAAGCTGTTCTTGAGTCGGTTGGTATGTGACCTCAGACTTTTGTACGTTTTTCCCGATGGAAGAAGGTGAAAGAATGTCTGGAGTGCATGGGGTCCTTAATTATGCTGGCTGCTCTTCCGAGGCAGCGGGAAGTGTAGTCAAAGTCAATGGATAGGAGGCAGGTTTGTGTGATAGTTTGGGCTACATTCACAACCTTTTGTAGTCTTTTGCAGTCTTGGGCAGAGCAGGAGCCATACCAAGCTGTGATACAACCAGAAAGAATGCTTTCTATGGTGCATCTGTAAAAGTTGGTGAGAATCGTAGTCGACATGCCAAATTTCCTTCATCTTCTGTGAAAGTAGAGGCATTGGTGGGCTTCCTTAACTATATCAGTATGGGGGGACCATGAGAGGTTGTTGGTGATCTGAACACCTAAAAATGTGAAGCTTTCGACCCTTTCAACTTCAGTCCTGTTGATGTAGACAGGGGCACGTTCTCCTCTAGGCTTCCTGAAGTCAATGACAATCTCCTTCATTTTGTTGACATTGAGGGAGAGATTATTGTTGCCACACCAGTTCACCAGATTCTCTATCTCATTCCTGTATTTTGCCTCATATAAGGGGTAAAGTGGGGAGAACACAGCCTTGTAGCGCACCAGTGTCGAGGATGATCATGGAGAAGGTCTTGTTGCCTATCCTTACCGATTGTGGTCTGTGAGTTGGGGAAGTTCAGGATCCAGTCACAGAGGGAGGAGCCGAGGCCCAGGCCATGGAGTTTGGAGATGAGTTTCAGCGGAATAATAGTGATCAAGCGGGTTATAGAGCGATACAGAAGGTTGGTCTAAATAGGACAATGTGATTGGTGCAGACTTGGTGGGCCGAAGAGCCTGTTCCTGTGCTATACTGTTCTTTGAACTCACAAAAACAACATCAGCTCTTTGGTTGTGCCGAGAAGAACATTTCTGCTCCAAAAGGGTAACTTCTCCCCACTGGTCCGCCACACAGAATTACTAACTTCAGCTGCCTTCGTCACTTTAAAGCCTGCTTCCTGAAACCCCTTTCCTGGTGGAATCTCATTTTCTGCTCCTCTATTTTTTAGCTGAACTGGGATCTTTCCCTGCCCCTGGACCCTATCTGGGACTCTCCCTTTGGATCCTCTCCCTTTGGTTCCCATTACCACTCTCCTGCTGGGAGATAATGGTTTAGTGATATTATTGCTAGACTATTCATCCAGAAACTCAGCTAATGTTCTAGGGACCCGGGTTCAAATCCCACCATGGCAGATGGTGGAATTTGAATTCAATCATTAGAGATACCTGGAATTAAGAATCTACTGATGACCTTGAAACCATTGTTGAGTGTTGAAAAAAACCATCTGGTTCACTAATGTTCTTCAGAGAAGGAAATCTGCCATCCTTATCTGGTCTGGCCTACATGTGACTCCAGAGCCACAGCAATGTGGTTGACTCTCAATTGCCCTCAAGCAGCAAGGGAAGGGCAATAAAGGCTGACCAGCCAGCAACACACAGGTCTCATGAATGAATAAAAAAAAATTTCCTCCTTTAATCCTCTGCTCCCAATCACCTGACCCAAGTTTTTTCAACATTTTTCTTCAGGCCAAAGCACGCTGGGTCCAAAGAAAGTGAAAATGGAGTTTCAGAAGCTCTGAGGCCTGTAAGGATTTGCAGTTCCTTACCTCCGCTCTCAAATCCAGGTTAATCTGGACTTTTGTAACACATTAAATACTGCCCAATAAAGAGGATTCCCATGTATCAGACACAAGAACACCAGAGATTTGGTATTGGGATCAAGGTTCAGAATGAATATGGGCTTTTTCATTGAGTAACAACAAAACCACTTGTATTTGTATTGAGCCTTTAAAGTAATAAAAGGTCCCAAGGCACTTCCCAGAAGTGATAAGACTGAGGGGAAAGGTTGGTCAGAGGGGTGGGTTTTAAGAAGTTTCTTAAAAGGAGGAAAGAATGATGGTGAGGTTTGAGGGGGAATTCCGAAGATAAAGGCCCAAGGTGCTAAAGATACGGCCACCAATGGCAGAGTGATGCTCAAGAAACCAGAGTTAGATGAGCAGAGATCTCAATGGGTGGTGAGGCTGGAGAAAGTTCCAGAGATTTGGGGGGTGGGGGGACAGTGATGAGTGGATGAGACTCGATGCAGATAACGACATGGGCAAAGTTTTAAAGGACTTCAACATATGAAGGCAAAATGCAAGAGACCAGTCAAGACTGCAATGGTCAAATCTAGAGGACACAGAGGCATTGATGAGTGCAGGGGTGGGTGATAAGCTGACACATAATGTGATAAAGGAGACCATTCAGCCCATTGCCCCTATTCTGGCACTTAAGCTATGTAGGTGGAACAATTGCCCTGCTCTTTCTCAGTCGCACTGTAAAATTTTCCTTTTCGTGTATCTATCTTGTTCCGTGTTGAATATTGTTATTGAATCTGCTTCCGCTGCCCTTTCAGGGACACGTTCCTAAACACAACAACTCATTACATGAAACAAATTTGCCTCATTTCCTCTCCTGATTCTTTTTCCAAAACACACACTCTATCTTCTGTAATTAAAGCTCAGCTCTATGGAACATTTTACAGAGCGGCACAATAAAATATCCATCATCAGGATTCTACAGGGAGCTGCTGTGGCGTTGAGTGTCAACTGAGATCGATAGTAAGGGCATCAAGGGAATGTGGAGCAAAGGTGGGTAAATACAGTGGAGGTACAGGTCAGACAAGAATAGTGGAGCAGTCTCAAGGGGCTGAATGTGCAATGATGCAGGCTGCAGTGTGTAATGGTTCATTGTTCTGCCTTTTCCTTTGAAGTTCTAATGTGTGTAATGTTATTGAAATGGTTGAAAGCCCGAGTGCAAGATGAAGCTTTTGAGATAGTTACTGACCAGCTCTCTTGAGAACCGCCTTAACCACTGATGATTCAGTGCCATTTTGAACAGCTCGAAACACCGAGGGGGTGAACTTTGCACCTTTGACCAGAACGCGAGTCTTGCTGTTGGCACAGACACCGGGAATCTTGAAAGTACCACTTTCGTCGCTCATTGTTAATATCACGTGTGGCTGATCCTCCATCGCTATCCTACTGCGGCTTATGGGCACTCCATTGGCAGAATGGACCGTGCCCACTAAAACATGCCCGTCACAGGTGCAACCATTGCATTCTTCGTTCACACGACCCACTGCACATGTGTGCTGGCAAACTGCAAGAAGAAATTCCCGTTGTATTTTATTAACATTGCTGTCCTCACCACCCCCAAAATCCCAATCTTGTTCTGGAACAAATCCTGACTGTGTTCTAGAACAATTGGGGGCTGAGTAAAGCCCGGTAACAATCATTGTTAAGAAACAGGCATTAAAAATTTATTAACTGTGGAGACAAACCAGCACAAATAGAATCATAGAATCCCTACAGTGCAGAAGGAGGCCATGTGGTCCATCGAGTTTGCACTGACCACAATCCCACCCAGGCCCTAACCCCATGCACTTACCCTAGCTAGTTCCCCTGACACTAAGGGGCAATTTAGCACAGCCAATCAACCTAACCCACACATCTTTGGAGCGTGGGAGGAAACCAGAGCACCCGGAGAAAATCCACGCAGACGCAGGGAGAATGTCCACATAGACAGTGATCCAAGCCAGGAATTGAACCCAGGTCCCTGGCGCTGTGAAGCAGCTGTGCTAACCACTGTGCCTGTTCTAGAACCATCAGGGTTGAGTAAAGCCCAGTAACATGTTAAGATAGAGACATTAAAAATTAATTAACTGTGGAGAGATCCCAGCACAAATGTGCAGAGTATTTTTTTGTAGGAATAAATGGATCCTGATTATAGTTGGGCCACAGATCCACACAGGAAAAAAGTGTACATCCCAACAGTAACCACACTTCAAAAAGTACTTTACTGGCTGGAAATTTCTCAGATACCCTGTGGACCTGAGAGGCGCTAAGGTTCCTAGGTTTTACATCAGAGTGCTGTGTTGGAGAGTGTAAGGGCATGCTAATTCGCACGCATATAAACACACACACCAAGCTACAGACCAAGATCTGGAAAATAGGATTAGAATAGATAAATGCTTGATGGCTGACCCAGACACGATGGGCCAAAGGGCCTCTCTTCATGCTGTAAAACTCTTTGACAGTGATGTCTCACTTTGCCTGTGCCAAAAAGAGTAAACGCCTGATACACACATTATAAATACAAGTTCCAATTCAATCTCTCTTTACATCCAAACTTTGGCACTCACACACCTCCTTCCTTCACCCCACCAACCCTGCCCCCCATCAATTGTTACCCTGCCCTGATTCCTCCATATCTCCTTCCACCATGCCCCCCCTACACCCCCCCCCCCCCCCCCCCCTCAATATCATCTATTGTTACTCTGCCCTCAGGTAAAGCTTATCATCCACTCCAACACTTGCTAATTCATAACATCTAATTATGCCAGATGAGTTTCATGGTTTTGTTAAACCGACCCGATTAAAAGGTGGCAACAAGGCAGTGACTCATTGTACACACGCTGCGCAGCTAACCGTTCAGCCAACTTGTGACAAAACCCGCCCCGAAAATGTATACCTCTCTGAGCAAAAGCAGTCAAAGAGATCAAGAAAGAACCTGCATTTATATCACGCCTTTCGCAATCTCAGAATGACTCAAAGTGCTTCACTGCCAAGGAAATGCATTTTGAAGCGTAGAAAATGTAGCAGCCCATTTGTACACAGCAAGATCCCACAAATAGAACTGAAGGATCGTGCAGATAAACAGTTCATAGAAACATAGAAACCCTACAGTGCTGAAGAAGGCCATTCGGCCCATTGAGTCTGCAACAACAATAATCCCACCCAGGCCCTATTCCCATGATCCTGCATTTTGACCCCACTAATCCCTCTAATCTACACATCCCAGGACACTAAGGGGCAATTTAGCATGGCCAATCAACCTAACCCAGACTATGAGAGGAAACCCATGCAGACACAGGGAAAGTGTGCAAACTCCACACTGACAGTGACCCAAGCTGGGAATTGAACCGAGATCCCTGTATGAGGTAGCAGTGCTAACTACAATGTCATCATACTGCCATGTACTTTTGTGATGTTGCTTAATATTGAGTAGGGTATTAGACACACCCCTCCTCTTTGAAATAATAATCAGAGTTTTTTTATATAATCATAGAACTCTATAGTGCAGAAGGAGGCCATTTGGCCCATCGAGTCTGCACCAATAACAATCCCACCCAGGCCCTATCCCCAGAAACCCATGCACTTACCCTAGCTAGTCCCCCTGACGCTAAAGGGAAAATTTAGCACGGCCAATCCACCTAACCTGCACATCTTTGGACTGTGGGAAGAAACTGGAGCACACAGAGGAAACCCACGCAGACATGGGGAGACTGTGCAAACTCTGCACAAACAGTGATCCTAGCTGGGCATCAAATCTGGGACCCTGGCACTATAAGGCAGCAGTGCTAACCACTGTGCCACCATGCCACCCCCAAGAGGCAGAGGAGTATAACCTTCAATTTGAAAGACCTCAGTAATGGCACTGGGAGGGCCAGCCTGGATTATAGAGCTCAAATCGCTGGAGTGGGACTTCAACTCACGGCCTCTCTGGCGCGGAGACGAGAGAGTGTGCTAACAGTGAAGCCACGGCTGAGACAAGAGGTTTGCCAAAAGATATTTGTGTGACAAGCCTCCCACTTTAATTGAGACAGCTGCCTGTTAAATTGAAGAAGAAGGTGTTAGTCCCCTTCGGGGAGTGTGAAAGTGCCCAGCTTTCTGTTTTAAAATTAAATTACACCTCAGACGGAGGAGTAGATTGCAGACTCTAATTGCAGAGTAGTTCAACTCCATAATAAACATGGTGTACATTCCTGACAGTGACGGGGTTGGAAATGTATCTAACTCTGACAGCGCTGACAGACTTCCGACCTCCCCCTTTGTTTTAGTTCCAAACAACCTGTGCGGGTGCGGGGGGTTGGGGGGGGGGGCGTGGGTTATATTTATCTATACTTCTAGAAATTTCTACCACTGATGGTTACAAAGAACTCAACAAAACAAACCCAAATCAGCGGGGAATCTTCAGATCAAAGCTCATTTTTAATTCTCCGGCCTTCGATTCTCACAACTGCCGAGTAGTTTCCCAATTAACAACAGGCTGTTTCTCCTGCGGATGTTGCCAAATTCCTGGGGGGGGCGCGGGGGTTGAGACCGGCACATCCCAGCTTTGTGGGGTCTCTGTTTCCTGGGGACAGGGGCTGCAGTTCCGGAGTGGGATCTTTCCAGGATACAGAGTGAAAATTCGCTGGTAGCTGGTTTGCCTCCGAGACAGTGTTGTGGGTTAGAGCCCCCAGTTTAGAGTACAAAATCGATGGGCTGGTACTGCAGTGGTGTACTGCAGGGGGAGTGCTGCACTGTCAGACTGCTGTCTTTCAAATTAGGGGCCCGATTTTACCATTTTCTAAGTGTTGAATCTGGGCGCAATTCAGATCCGACTTGGAAAACTGCTGTCAGGGCCCCATTTGCGTTTAAAAAAAAAACACGGATCTGAATCACGTGTGGACGGGGCTTATTGTGCCGCTGCTCCAATCGGAGATTTGAACTGCACGTGCGCAGTGAAAACAAAATTGAAAAATGCTCCCCTGTCACATCGTTCCCAGGGCACAAAAATCAGGAGCGTTGGCCCCCCACAGATATTACTCAACTCCCACAACATAACCGTCCTCCTTATCCACCCAACCACCCCCCGCTACCCAGACCGATCGCGAACCCCTGCTCCCTTTCCCTCCACCGATCGCCTGCAGAGTGGCAGCGCTCCCTCCTGCCTCTCCCCAGAGGATGATCCCTCCTCCCTTCCACCCCACCGCCCACCCCCCCTACCCAGAGGATGACCTGGCCCGCCTCCCTCACCACCTGGCCGCTGGAAGCTCTGAACTCACCTCTTCAGAAGCTGGAGCACCCGAAACACGCTCGGCAAAGGCCTGTCTGTTGTGCTCCAAATCTGGACACGCGAATGCGATGGTAAAGGGGGAAATGCTGGTAAAGTCGGGCAGGCAGCCCATTAATTCAATTTAAGTACGTGCCCGGTTCGGATCGCGGTCACTTTTGGGTCTTGGTAAAGTGGGCATCTGTGCAGATGTGGGCACGAATCACGTTAATGGCCTCACGCCCGACTTTACCAAGTTTTCGCCCCCAAAAACAGGCGCAACTGAGTGGTAAAATCGGACCCTAGATATTAAACCAAAGCCTCGTCTACTTTTTCAGGTGCACACAAGTGATTCCCAGACCTCTCAGGAAGATTATTTATCCCTCATTACACGCAGATCGCGTCGGGCAAATAATAATCTGCACTCTTCAGAATTATCGGTTCATTATCTCATTGCTAATTGTGGGACCTTGCTGTGCACTCATTTGCTGCTGTCTTTCCTACATTATGGCTGTGACTATACTTCGTAAAGTGCTTTGGATTGACTATAAAATGATTTGGGGGCAGCTGGAAGGAAAGCATCACTTCTGAAACAGATCGAGGCAGACCACCCTCTAACTCATCCTGAGAAAGTCCTTTACCTGTACAAGATGCCTTGATACACTTTTGGACTTCAACTGGCCGTCCGACACAGGTTTGCCTTTCCGGGGTCCGGATGCAGTTCCGGCGGCGCAGAATGTGACCGTTCCCACACGTGACAGAACACTCACTCCAGGGCCCCCACTCTGTCCATTGAGCCTCTTGAAAATCAGGTGTTGGGGAGGTAGGGTGAAAACGGAATGAGTAAGTTATTTTAAAACAGCAGGCTGTACAACAGAAAACACCAGGGGACAAGGAGCACCTACAACAACAACAACAACAGCAACTTGCATTTGTTTAGCATCTTCAACTCAGGAAAATATGTCAAGGCATTCCACAGGGGGGAAATCATCAAACAAAATCTGATACTGAGCTACGGTGACCAAACGTTTAGTTGAAGAGATTATTTTTAAGGAGGCGTCGAAAGAAAGATCAAGGCTCCACCAAGTCATTATGCCATAGAAAGAAGCCATTCAGCCCGTCGAGTCTTACCCTGGCAGGGAGGAATGCTACACCCACGTCGCTCGATGGCCTTCCCCTTGCATCTGGGAGACACGTTAAAGCGGAAGCGCATGTTGTTGGTGCAGGTGCGTTGTCGAGCTTGGATACCCGCTCCACCGCAAGTGGTCATGGAACACGAGCTCCACTCTGACCAGTCTGACCAATAGGCTTGAACTGAGAATGGAATTCACAAAGATACAGCAAGATAAACACACACATATTCATACACGGAGCTGTGTGTCCCCATTGTAGTGGTCAATGTCTCTGTGTTTGATTACAAGAGTCTGTCTACCATCCATGCTCACTACACTTGATTGAGTAAGACTAGGACTCAACACTAAACAGACAGTCAAAGGTAGAACGTAGAAGTGGACAGTGTAAGTAAAACCTGTTAGACACATAGAAACTAGAGATATATCAAAATACAACATCCATCATGTCACCTCCACCACTCCCCCCACCAAATCCCTGCCCAGCTCGAAGTGTCATCTATGCAAAATATATCCTTCTTTCAATCAATTGGTTCCAGCACAGCATTTGCGAATCATGAAAGAAAAAGTATCTTTTTTTTTAAAAAAAAGAATTTCCCCTCAGGAAGGAGCTGGGAATTTGCAATCAGCTGCCCGGCAGATAAAGGGAAGGGAGAGAAAGGAGCAAGGGATGTTGGTGAGAGCACCCAGATCAGGAGAGGTCCCACATACCTACAGGGCATTGGAACCGGATGTGGTAATTGGAGCAAGTCCTGCCCTTTGGCTGTTCCTTGTTGATGCACCAGAAGCCCTTGTTTGGACTGTAATGGACGACCTCCCCGGTTTGGTCGGCTTTCACCCATTCCGTCGTACGTGCCTCAATGGATGTCGGCCGTGCGCACACCCGCTCCCGGTAGTAGAAGCGGATGGCTTCCAACCGTTCAAAGTCTCCGTTTCCTCCAGGGTGGTCAATGTTGAACCAGGAGGTCCATTCTGTCACCTCTGCCAAAGTAAAAGATGCCAATCATTAAAACCAGATGTCTCAAAACACTTCACAGCCAATGGATTACTCTGTAGTGTGCGCACTGTTCTGGGAAATATGGCAACCAATTTGCACATGGCAAACTCCCACAGATAGCAGGGTGATAATGACCTTACAGCCCGTTTTTGTGATGTTGGTTGAAGGATAAATGTTGTCCAGGACGGAGAGAACTCCCCTGTTCCTCTTCAAAATGGTTTTGTAGGGTCTTTTACACCCACCTGACAGGACCTCAGTTTAACCTCTCATCAAAGAGACAGCACCTCCAGCAGTGCAGCACTCCCCTCAGATCTGCACTGGAGCCTTCACCTTGACTTTTATCTTTGTGTTTCTGGAATGAGACCTCAACCCAAGATTTTCTGACGTAGATGGGAAAATTTAAGGTTTATTTATTAGTGTGACAAATAGGTTTACATTAACGCTGCAATGAAGTTATTGTGCAAGTCCTTTAGACGCCACACTTCGGCACCTGTGAGGGAGAATTTAGCATGGTCAGTCCATCCTAACGTGCACACCTTTTGGATTGTGGGAGGAAACTGGAGCACCTGGAGGAAACCCTTGCAGGCATGGGGAGAACATGCCGACTCTGCAAGACAGTGACCCAAATCAGGAATCGAACCCGGGTCCTTGGCACAGTGAGGCAGCACTGCTAACCACTGTGCCTATTATCAACAGAGCCCCAATTGACTCAACATCAAACAATTGACTAAATTGTGTCAAACATACATCTGATTCTCTTAGTGGTTATCACTCCAGCCACTGAGTCCGAAGTTGGTGGATTCACATCCCATTCCAGAGACTCAAGCCCCATAATCTAGGCCAACAAGACAAGCGCAGTACCAAGGGAATGCTGCACTGCCAGAGGCGCTGTTTTGGATGAGAAATTAAACTGAAGCTCCCTCTGGTGTTCTAAGTGAATACTACACTATAGGCTGAAGAACTATAGGGACTTCTCCACTGTGTTCTGGCTAAAAGCCTTTCCCGGTCAACACCCCTAGAAACAGATGTGGGGTATGCTGTGTGCAACATTTGCCTACAGAAAAACATTCTGTACTGAACATATTCCAAAAAATAATGCAAGATGCAAAACAACACCACAAAGAATCCTCTAGAAAGGGGACAGACATTGGACAGGAATGAGAGAAGAAACTAAGGTGAGTGAGAGCTCAGGCTAGGGGAGACTTTTGAAGCAGAAAGGGAGTTAATTAAGGCCAAGGGACTGGCAACAATATTTGGGGCAGGAGACAGAGCATTAAAGGTGAAGGGACGGGTTGGGTAAGGACTGCAAAGAGACACACAGATTAGTGACAAATTTCTCAAAGGGAAACAAGTTACAAAGTGGTTAGATCTTTTTAAAAATACTTTGTGAATTTTAATTTCATGAAAGTTAGGAAAATCTTTTGTGGACAATCTTAATATCTTCACTATCAGGAATTCATAAAATGCTCATGGGACAGGTTAGATACATAGAGTCATAGAGGTTTACAGCACAGAAACAGGCCCTTTGGCCCAACTTGGCCATGTCATCCTTTTTTTCAAACAGATAAAGCTCCCTCTACACTGTCCCAATCAAAAACTCCAGGACAGGATCAGCACGGGGTTAGATTCACAGCAAAGCTTCCACAACACTGTCCCCATCAGACACCCCCAGGACAGATAAAACAGCAGATTAGATACAGAGTAAAGCTCCCTATAACTGTCTCCACCTGATACTCCAGGACAGAGACAGCATGGGATTGGATACAGAGCAAAGCTCCTTCTATACTGTCCCTATCAAACAGTCCCAGGGCAGGTACAGCAAGGGGTTAGATACAGAGTAAAGCTCCCTCTAGACTGTCCCCATCAAACACTCCCAGGATAAGGACTGCATAGGGTTAGATACAGAGTAAAGCTCCCTCTACACTATCCCCATCAAACACTCCCAGGATAGGTACAGCACAAGGTTAGATACAGAATAAAGTTCCCTCTAGACTGTTCCCATCAAATACTCCCAGGATAAGGACAGCATAGAGTTAGATACAGAGTAAAGCTTCCTCTGCACTGTCCCCATCAAACATGCTGAGGACAGATACAGCACAAGGTTAGATACAAGGTAAAACTACCTCTTCACTACCCCCATCAAACATTCCCATGGCAGGTACAGCACGGGGTTAGATACAGAGTAAAGCTCCCTCTACACTGTCCCCACCTTTCACCCACCTGACAAAGGAACACCATTTCCGGAAGCTTGTGGGATTACTATCAAATAAACTGGTTGGACTTAAACCTGGTGTTGTGAGACTTCTTACTGTGTTTACCCCAATCCAACACCGGCATCTCTACATCATGACTACCATTGAAGTCACAGACTCCCAGCCGGGACTTGTATTAAACACAAAGTGATTATTGACCAGCTATTCAACTGTCTGAGGAATCTCAGACAATCTTCACCTGACATTTAAATACTAAATGAGCAATTCTGGTAGGAGATGGATGGGGGAGAAATCATCAAATCACTTTGAATGTCCTTCTGCTTGCTGACAATGTAACTAAATTCAACCAGTGCTGTACCTGTCCTGGGAGTGTTTGATGGGGACAGTGTAGAGGGAGCTTTACTCTGTATCTAACCCTGTGCTGTTCCTGTCCTGGGAGTGTTTGATGGGGACAGTGTAGAGGGAGCTTTACTCTGTATCTAACCCTGTGCTGTTCCTGTCCTGGGAGTGTTTGATGGGGACAGTCTAGAGGGAGCTTCATTCTGTATCTGACCCCATGCTGTACCTATCCTGGGAGTGTTTGATGGGGACAGTCTAGAGGGAGCTTTACTCTGTATCTAATCCCGTGCTGCACCTGTCCTGGGAGTGTTTGATGGGGGGACAGTCTAGAGGGAACTTTACTCTGTATCTAATCCCGTGCTGCACCTGTCCTGGGAGTGTTTGATGAGCTCTGTGAAGATATTAAGATTAATCTCTCCACTCTTCCCTTATGTCCTTTTGTCCTTTGCCTTTCCCCTGACGAAAAGCTGCATTACATTCCTGACAGTTCAGTTCTGACAAGTTCTGGGACTAGAAAGGTTAATCCTCTCTGGATGCTGAGTCTTTCCAGCATTTTCTGTCTCAATTTCAGATATTTTGCATCTGCAGTATTTTGATTTATGCTAAGTTAAAGCCAATGATTAAATTTGTGTTCCACTCCTGCCAGCATTCGGAATGTAACTCTGTTGGTTTTGGCAGGTGAGGAGTCCCATGGTTAATCAGGCAGGATGCCAGTTACAGAAGGTAAGAAGGGCCCTCATTGTGTTCCCTTTACCTGGATTCAGATGCCGTGTCCCACTGTAATCTAGTTTCCGATTCCTCCGAACCTGTTTCCATTTCTGGATTCCGGACTCGTTCTTTTCAGCAGTTGTGGAAACTGTGGATGGAAAGAACTGATTAAGATATAAGATCAACGATGCAACAGATCATCCAATCAACTGCCTTGTCCAAACTGCAAAGAGATGTTTGTAATGTCAGCAGCAGTTGGTTTTTGTGACCTCTGCACATTTACCAAGCTGGTTGCCTTAAAATATTCTCTGAATTCAACTGAAATATGAAAGAGAAACTTTTAAATTCTCAAGGAGGTACACACACAGAAACAATGTGGAGGGAGCTTTATTCTGTATCTAATCCTGTTCTGTACCTGTCCTGGGAGTGTTTGATGGGGCAGTATAAAGGGAGCTTTACTCTGTATCTAACCCCGTGCTGTATCAATCCTGGGAGTGTTTGATGGGGACAGTGTAGAGGGAGCTTTACTCTGTATCTAACCCTGTGCTCTACCTGCTGCAATTTTATAGCCCTGTTGTTACATTGATACTGTGCAGCTGCAAGGCAAAACAGTTAACAATTGAGAAGAGACATATTTATGGACAGGAACTATTTAAAGCCAGTGAGTTGGTAATAATTCTGGTACAAGTCAGAATGAATAGAATCATATACCAGAGTTCTTCTGTCCCGCCCACCATGGGAATCGGAGTGGGCGAGTGGCGGATAATGGGAAGGTCCATTCACCAAGCAGGATTCTCAGGCCAAGCGAGGCTCCAAAATCCTGCCCATGGAATCTTAATAGTATAGAAAGAGGTCTTGAGTTTCATTGTGTGTCATCTCTTAGAAAGTCTTCCAATTAGTTCCATTTTCCCTGCTCAATTTCCACTTCAAATATTTATTCAGTTACTTTTGGAAAGTTACAATTGAATCCGTTTTGATCACCCTTTCAGGCAGCAGGTACCATATCAAAACAACTCACTGGGTGAAAAAACTCTTCAAATTCCCTCTGTTTCTTTTACCAATCACTCTAAATCTCGTGTCCACTGGTTAAGACCCTTCTGATTTTGACACCCTATTAAATCCCCCTTCAGCCTTCTCTGCCCCAAGGAGAATGACCCCAGTTTTTTCTACCACTCCAGGAACTTCATTTACTCTTCTTAAATCAAAGTCATTTAAAGTTTAGTTATTAGTATCTCAAGTCAGGCTTACATTAACACTGCAATTAATTTACTGTGAAATTCCCCTAGTTGATCGCCCATTCGGGGCAATGTACCTAACCAGCACATCTTTCAGAACTTTGGAGGAACTAAAGCACCCAGAGGAAACCCACGCAGACACGAGGAGAATGTACAAACTCCACACAGACAGTGACCCAAGGCAGGAATCGAACCCAGGTCCCCGCCACTGTGAGGCAGCCGTGCTGACCACTGTGCCACTGTATTTGTTTCAAATGATCTGATGATATTTTGTTGCATTACTTAACCTGAATTGGATGATTAGATATTTTTACCATGAGAAATGACCTTGAGTTCACAGTAACAATCAGAACATCTCAATCATTAATCTGTGGATTGAACCATTTTTTGATTATTAACTCTCAGGATGTGGGAGCCCCTCACAAAGCTCACAGTTCATAGAATCTTAGGATAGTACAGCACAGTGGGAGGCCATTTGGCCCACCAAATCTGTATTAGCTTTTAAAAACAAGATCAAATCCATTTGTATCACTTCCCTATATTCTTGCAATCTGGTTTTCTCTTAAATATTTATCTAATTCCTTTCATTGAAGGTTATTATTGACTCTGTATCCTCCACCTCATCTGCCAGTGTATTCCAAATCCAAACCAATTTCCAAGGATACAGAGGAACAGGAGAGTGAAATTGTGGCGGCACTGACTATAATGTTGCAGTCTTCCTTAGACTCAGGAGTGATGCCAGGGGACTGGAGAATTGCACGTGTTACCCACTTGTTCAAAAAAGGGTGTAAAGATAAAGTAAAATGTATTTATTAGTCACAAATAAGGTTTACATTAACACTGCAATGAAGTTACTATGAAATTTGCCTAGTTGCCACATTCCAGCACCTGTTCGGGCCAATGCAGCTAAGGAAACCAGGGCACCTGGAGGAAACCCACGCAGACACAGGGAGAACGTGCAAACACCACACAGACAGTGACCCAAGTTGGGAATCGATCCCAGGTCCCTAGCACTGTGAAGCAGCAATGCTAACTACTGTGCTGCCCATAAGCCTGGCAACTGCAGGCCGGTCTGTTAGACTTCAGTGGTGAGAAAACCTTAAGCAATAACTCAGGACAAAATTAATAGTCACATGGACAAATGAGGGTTAATTGAGGAAAGCCAACATGGCTTAAAGGCAAATCTGGTTCAACTAACTGGCTGCAGTTTGTTGATGAGGTAACAGGGATGTTGATGGGGGCAATGCAGTTGATGTAGTGTACATGGACTTCCAAGAGGCACTTGATGCAATGCCACACAGACTCATCAACAAATTTATAGTTCACGGAATTAAAGGGACAGTAGCAACATGGGCACAAAGTTAATTCAGTAATAGGATACAGAAAGAAGTAGTTAATGGATGTTTTCAGGCTGGTTTGTAATGGAGTTCTCCAGGGGTCAGTGCTGGGACCCTTCTCCCTAATATATATTAATGACCTAGAGATTGGTGCACTGCACACAATGTTAAACTTTCCAATGATGTGAAACTCGGGAAGTATTGTAAGCTGCAAGGAGGATATTGCAGAACTTTAAAAGGACAGTGGAATGGGCAGATAAGTGGCAATTGAAATTCAAAGTGGAAAAATTTGAGAGAAGGACGTGGGAAGACAATATGAAGTAAAGGGTACAACTAGAGAGGACACTGGAGCAGGGGGAGCTGGGCAAATAAGTGCATAACCCATTGAAAATGGCAGGACTAGTTAAGAGAAGGGTTAATGAAACAGAGTCTCCAAAGTTCATTAATGGGGTATAGAGTACTTGAGTAAGGAGGTCATGTTGAAATTGTATAAGAGACTGGTCTGGCCTCAGCTGGAGTTTTGTGTACAGCTCTGAGCACTGCACTTGAGGAAGGATGTAAAGGCAGTGGAGGGAGTGTAGAAAAGATGCACAAAAATGATTCCTGGAATGAAGAACTTCAATTATAAAGATATATTGGAGAAGCTTGGACTGTTTTCCTTGATGTAAAGAAGGCAGAGAAGAGATTTAGTAGAGGCATTCAGAATTATGAAGGGTCTGGGCAAACTAAATAGGGAGAAACTCTTCCCACTGGTGAAATGACCAAGGACAAGAGGGCACAGATTGAAAGTAATTGGTAAAAGAAGCAAAGTGATTTGCAAGAAAAGTTCTTTGTACCGTGAATGGCTAGGGCCTGGACTGGACTCAGTGCGATGGAGGCAGATTCAATGGAAACATTCAAAACAGGAATTAGATTATTATTTTAAAAGGATGAATATGCAGGATTACAGTGAGAAAGCAGGAAAACAACACTAAGACATTACACATTTGGAGAGCTGGTGCAGAAATGATGGGCTGAATGAACTCCTTCTACACTGTAATAATTCTGTTATTCAATTGTTATTCTAGGTTTTCCCCTCATGTTGCCTCTGGTTCTTCAATCATCTTCAACCTCTGTCCTCTGGCTAGCAATGCTTCAGCCATTTCCCAACAAGAGGCTTCCTTGAAACCTCTCTCTACAAGTCTTTGTTGCAATATTTTGAAACTGGGGACTTGCTAGGCCTCCTCCAGAGACTAGATAAGAGTCAACCATGAGAGTCTTGGACTGGAACCACTTATAGGATCTTACTGGATATGGGCAGTAGTTTTCCTCCCCTATTGGTGAACTGATTGGAGTATGAGAATCACAATCCCAGATTTTTAATTCCTCCTCTCCTGCAATTTCATTTCAAAGGAGGTTTGTCATCTCTAAGGGCGGCACAGTGACACAGTGGTTAGCACTGCCACCTCACAGCACCAGGAACCTGGGTTTGATTCCTGGCTTGGGTCCTTATCTGTGTGGAGTCTGCACATTCTCCCCGTGTCTGCATGGGGTTTCCTCTGGGTGCTCTGGTTTCCTCCCACACTCCAAAGATGTGCGGGCTAGGTTGATTGGCCATGCTAAATTGCCTCTTATTGTTAGGGGAGCTAGGAGGGTAGATATGTGGGATTGCAGGGATAGGACCTGTGTCTGATTATTATCGGTGCAGACTTGATGGGCCAAATGGCCTCCTTCTGCACTGTAGATTCTATGATTGAAGTTGGGTGAGAGGGGGACGGTGGAGGTAAAAGATTCCAATTCACCATCTAAAGATGTGCCCAAGCAGATGACCAAACCCTGGGATTAACCATCTCTTCTCCAATGCTGCGAGCCATCTCCTACCTGTCCTCACTTCTGCCTCGGAGGAATGATCTTCCTCAGGATTCCAGAAACTTCAAGAGAATACAAAAACCATTTAAAAAAAACATACAGTGCCCTACCCCTGCCCCTGTCACTTAAGAATGAATTGTGCTCCTGCAAGCGTGATTAACTTGTATACACTGGGATAACATGGTCACACCACTTCACTGTATATTTCTTCTCTGTAAGTGATCTTTTGCCTACTTGCTACCAGCTTCACTCTGACCTGTAGCTGTTTTTGAACAGCAGCCAGTGGTCCATACAAACATATTCAGAGCAGATAGAAACATAGAAACAAAACACAGGAATAGGCCATTTGGCCCTTTGAGCCTGCATTGCCATTTATTTTGATCATGGCTTATCATTAAAATGAATATTCTGATCCCTTCTTCCCCACCATATCCCTTGGTCCCTTTAGCACAAAAGCTATATCTAATTTCTTCTTGAAATCACACAATGTTTTGGCCTCAACTACTTTCTATGGTAGTGAATTCCACAGACTCAACGCACTGGATGAAGAAATTTCTCCTCATCTCAGTTCTAAAAAGTTTAGCCCTTGTCCTCAAACTATGACCCCAAGTTCTGGACCCCCCACTATCGGGAGCATTCTTTCTGAATCTGCCCAGTCTAATCCTGTTAGAATTTTATAAGTTTTTACGAGGTCCCCTCTCATTCTTCTAAACTCCAGTGAATATAATCCTAACCAACTTAGTTTCTCCTCTCAGGACAGACCAGGCTTCAACACATAAGCAAGGCAAAAAGGAGAAAGATTTGCATTAACATAGCATTTTTTCATGACCATAAGATGTCACAAAGTATTTTTCAGCCAATTAAGGCATTTTGAAGAGTAGTTGTAATTAAAGGAGAACCGGAATCTAACCACCCTTCACTCCTGCCAGATTTTCCTATCCCGCCACAGTAACAGTTGTCAAATTCTCTGACTTCTCTGCAGTGGGAGCATGGCGTGAACGGGCGGTAAGATTATGCCAGAGATTCTTACTTTGGCTTTTACGTAAATCGGCTGTGAATTACTGAGTAACATTAATACTTTACAACACTGTCTGTCAAAATAAACAGAGCTGAAATTTGAAATGAACACCAATAGTTGTCACTGTTTGATTGATGTGACCGACTGCCCATTTTAAACATGAACCATTTAAGATTGTAGTTGTCACACGTGAAGATTAACCTCAAAACGATGTCAAAAATGGTTGAGAATTACTGTGCAAAGTCACCCTTCCTGAACACAAATCTTTTGAATGTTCAGGGATCCTTGACAACAGTAGCATACTCAGAGCTCCGAATGGTTACTAATCCACATTCGTTCTGAATGATCTGATCACTAGCTCATGTGGGATCTTGCTGTGCACAAGTTAACCACTGCATTTCTTAACTTTTCAACAGTGACTGACTGCACTTTGCAAATTGGCTGTGAAAAAGCTTCAATGGGTCTGGAGGTGCTATGGAATTGTAAATTGCTGTTCGTTCTTCACTAGGGTGGCATGGTGGCACAGTGGTTAGCACTGCTGCTTCTTAGCGCCAGAGAGTTAGGTTCAATTCCCATCTTGGGTCATGGTCTGTGCAGAGTCTGAACGTTCTCCCCGTGTCTGCGTGGTGCGTTGGCCATGCTAAATTCTCGTACCCGAACAGACGCCAGAGTGAGGCAACTAGGGGATTTTCACAGTAACTTCATTGCAGTGTTAATGTTAGCCTATTTGTGACTAATAAGTAAATAATTAAGATTAGGAAAAGCTGGAAACACACAGTGGGCAAAAAGGGACTCTAATAAATAAAGAATTGTTTTCTTGCATCTATTTCAGGAAATTTGAACCAATAAAAAGTTTAATGTTTAAAAGTTTATTTATTAGTGTCACAGGTAGGCTTACATTAACACTGCAATGAAGTTACTGTGAAAAATCCTCCAGTTGCCACACTCTGGCATCTGTTCAGGTTAATGCACCTAACCAGCATGTCTTTCAGACTGTGGGAGGAAACCGGAGCACCTGGAGGAAACCTACACAGACACGGGGAGAACGTGCAGACTCCACACAAACAGTGACCCAAGCCAGGAATCAAACTCGGATCCCTGGTGCCGTGAGGCCGCAGTGCTAACCACTGTGCCACTGTGCCAGCCTACATCAAAATGTTCAGAGGCTGGCACTGCACAGTGGAAAGCAGAACCTCAAAATATTTCCATCCCGCTTTCCCTTCAGATTTCAGCTGTGGTTCAGCGGGCAAGGCTTTTGCTTTGGAATCAAAATGGTTGTGGGGTTCAAGTCCCACTCCAGAGGCTTTGAGATCACAATCCAGACTGGCATTCCCAGTTTCCACGTTCTCCATGTTTCTTTCGGGTGCTCCGGTTTCTTCCCATATTCTGAAAGACTTGCTGGTTGGGTGTATTGACCTGAGCAGGCGCCAGACTTTGGCGACTAGGGGAATTTCATGGTAACTTTATTGCAGTGTTAAGGTAAGCCTTACTTGTGACTAATAAATAAACTTTATCCCACAGTGTTGGATGTGCAGGCCCTGTCTGCCCTCTCAGGTGGATCAGAAAGATCCCATTGCACTATTTGTAGAGCAGGAGAGATTTCCCTGTTGTAACGGCTTACATTTATCCCTAAATCAACACCACTAAAATAGTTGGTCTGGTCATTATGAAGTCGCTGTTTGTGGGAGCTGCTGTGCACAGATTGCCTGCAGTTTCCCTGCAAGTGACGACACATCAAAAAGTATTTCAAATAGTTGCACAATCCCAAATTGTAAGCGGTCCCACCATTCATGCTTAGTTTTTCATTTTGCGTATCCATTGTAATCGTGATCAACTCGAATAGTCTTCTTCACTCAGTCAATAAGTCTCACAACACCAGGTTAAAGTCCAATATGTTTATTTAGAATCAAATAAATCAGGTGAGTCAGAAGGAGCAGTGCTCCAAAAGCTTGTGATTCCAAATAAACCTGTTGGACTTTAACCTGTTGTAAGACTTTTTACTGTGCCCACTCCAGTCCAACACCAGCATCTCCACATCATCGCTACTATAGCTCAGTCAATCAAGTCCATTTTTTGGTGTTGCCGCTGTCTGGTGTCAGTCCAGTTCTGTTTGTTTTCTCTCATCCAGCCCCTGGACAGCCTAGCCTTGGATAGAGTAGCACAAGGTGCACACAGCATGTATTAGTTTAGACTCAAGTCCTGCTCAGTGCAGATTGCACTGGCAGAAGCTGCCACCTCACCCAAGCACTGGTGTGCCCTTAAGTCCCAGGCACTGCCCAGCTATTTGATTTTGGAAGAAGCATGCGGAAAAGTCAAACCCTGTCCTCATTCAACATACAGGCATTTTTGAACTTGTGGCTCAGCGGGCAAGGCTTTTGCTTTGGAATCAAAATGGTTGTGGGGTTCAAGTCCCACTCCAGAGGCTTTGAGCACATAATCCAGACTGGCATTCCCAGTTTCCCCCCCCCCTCATTTCCCCACCCCAGCTCCCTTCACCCAGCCCAAGGTCACTGAGTCCAGTAGCACTCTTTACAAAGATAACCCAGAAACTGAATGGGAAACCTCCTAGTGTTTGTGTCTACCTCTTCCCAGGAGAATGACCTCCTCCACAACCAGACCAAAGCCATTCCAAACATCCACCAGAGGAGAGAAAATACTGGAATTTCTGAGTCAGTTTTGACGGTCAGGATGCGAAGGGAAAATGATATGATCCCAGCAGGACAGGGAACTTGCCGAATGAATGACAGGGAAGGGAGAAAGCAGCACTGATAGACATTGAAAACATTATTGATGAAACTGCAACATCAGATCTGGGATGTAAGGATGAAATGACAACTATCAGATGCCCCCCCCCCCTCCCAAGTGTTACTTGCAATCGGTCCACGATATCTGGGATCCCCCCTAAAGAGCCAATCAGGGCAGAGGAACTCCGAGAAACTTAAATCAGTTCATAAGTTGCATTTTAAAGTTTCCTACCTTCAGCTGAAACAGGTTGCTGTTCATAGACAAGGAGGGCGAGGAGTAGACAAACTCTCCCCAGCTGCATGCTCGCCTCGCCTGCTTGTTCTCACTGAGTTTGTGTACTGATTCTCCAGCGAAAGAAATAAAGAGTAAGAACTTTTCAAGGTGAGGTGTAGCTGGCTGGTTGTGCAGAGCACTGAGGCTGCTGGAGCTGTGTGTGCTGAGCAGGGCAGCGGAGCTAAGCCGCCTGTATTTATATCGCTGTGTCCAGTTCGCTTGATTGGTCCGAGCTATCAGTCCACATTCCTCAGCCTGGCATGTTGGTGGACGCCGGGAGGGGAGAAGCTGATTCGGTTATGATGAGGAAAGCAAGATAGTGGAAATTTTAAAAAATCCTTCTTTTTCGATAACAATTTTTAAAAGCTCTTTCTTTTTATGTGAGTAAACTGTTTTTGCCAAAAACAATTCTCAGAGTTGGACAAGCTTGTTGCAAGTTGGCTTAACTCCAACTTTGCCCCAGGAATGATGTGGAGATGCCAGCGTTGGAATGGAGCGGGCACAGTAAGAAGTCAAACAGGTTTATTTGGAGTCGCGAGCTTTCGGAGCGCTGCTCCTTCATCAGGTGAGGGGAGAGCTCCAAAAGCTCGTGATTCCAAATAAACCTGTTGGACTTTAACCTGGTGTTGTGAGACTTTACCCAGAAAGGTAAGGTGTGTCTTTGTCTCAATGTCTCAAGTGATTTGATTGGAAACTAGACAACATTCCAAAGGGCTTCTGAGCCCTTCCCCTCCCCCCTCCTCATTTCTCTTTCAAAGGCTGCCGGGTGAACTAAATGTGAACCCTATGTACAAATCCATTCCCTGGACACTAATAGTTGGTGTATTTTTCGAACGTGAAGGTGGAAACCTTAGCGCAGTCGGTAACCCCCGAGGTGTGTTTCCTAGGGTTCAAACCCCACTCCAGGCACACAATGCAGGCTAACACTCTCGACACAGTACTGAGGGGGTGCTGCCCTGTCAGAGGTGTCATCTTGAGGATGCAGCATTAAACCAAGGCAGCATTTGCTCTCTCAGATGGATGGGAAAGATCCCACAGCATTAAACTAAAGGAAAGCAGGGTGGTTTTCTCTCCAGTGCGCTTTGTTCCTTAACCAACAAAGTTAAAGTTAAAAATTAAAGTTTATTTATTAATCACAAGTAAGGTTTACATTTACACTGCAATGAAGTTATTGTGAAATTCCCCTAGTCACCTCACTCTGGAGCCTGTTCAGGTCAATGCACCTAACCAGCACATCTTTCAGACTATGGGAGGAAACCGGAGCACCCAGAGGAAACCCACGCGACATGGGCAGAATGTGCAAACTCCACACAGACAATGACCCAAGCAAGGAATTGAACCCAAGGTCCCTGGCACTGTGAGGCAGTAGCGCTAACCACTGTGCTATGCCAGCCACTAAACTAAAAGCAGATGATCTAGTAATTGACTGCATTGTTGTTTGTGGGAGCTTGCTGTGCACAAATTGGCTGCCACATTTCCTACACAAAACATTGGTACACTTCAAAAAAAACTTCGTTGGCTGCAGGTCTCAAATATGCATCAAGCCTCCTCTGTGTTACTTTTTCCCCAGTTTTCACTTTATTTATTGTTATAAAACCATTCAAACTGTAATTATGAAGAACTCAGTATTAACTCTGCTAGCGTACTGAAAACCAATAAAGCACAATATAAATACAATCTCCTAAAGCCCAGTCAATTTGTATTTGATGCTTTTTCATTCAATGCTGCAGTTAAAACTACAACCAGATTCCAATCTTTACTTAAGAATATTTTCAATTTTGAACGCTTTTCAGGCTTAAAATCTGTGACTTCCTGTGGAGGTTTGGCAGGGTCTGTTAGAATGGGAATCCCTCCCCCCCACAAATCGCTCCTAATGAATCTGAGACTTGGATATGGTGACAGGCAGGATGACTGGGGAAGAATGAGCCTAAGATTTGCATTTAAAGTTTATTTATTGGTGTCACAAACAAGCTTACATTAACACGGCAGTGAAGTTACTGTGAAAATCCCCAAGTCACCACACTCTGGTGCCTGTTTGGATACATTGGGGGACAATTTTTAGCATGGCCAATGCTAAACCAGCTAGTCTTTCAGATTGTGGGAGGAAATTGAAGCACCCAGAGGAAACCCACGCAGTCACGGGCAGAATGTGCAGACTCCACACAGGTAGTGACGCAAGCAGGGAATCAAACTTGGGTCCCTGGTACTGTGAGACAGCAGTGCTAACCACTGTGCCACCCTACCCACACCCGTGTGGGTGTCTGGAGGAGTAGTCTATCGTCCCCAGGTCCAGATTGGGTTGTGCTAGGCAGGAAGCACCCTGCCCCTTAAAAACTCACCGGCAAGAATTGCAGTTGGGCCCCACTGGCGTTGGGACAGGTGTGCTGCCATGAAAATCCTGCCATGAGAATCCTGCGTGGTCAGCTCCCAGTAGGGAACACACAGATTTTAGCTGCCCAGTATTAATTAATAACTTCAAAGCGGTAAAGGCACTTTAGGTGGTTAAATTTCATGTTCAGTTTGAAGGGGAGAACTGTGAGTCTAAGACAAGTGTTTTAAACCTAAACAAGGGTATGAAGACAGGGCCAGCTAAAGTGAACTGTGAAACTAAGTTTAAAGGTATAAAAACAGGATGTCATGGCAGACTTTTAAGGAGATATTTAATAGCGCCCAGTAAAAAGTTAGCCCCAATCTTGCTGGCCATTCATGCCACGCTCCCTCTGCAACAAGGTCAGAGAATTTGATGCCAAACCTTCACTCACTATAGCAGGATGGGAAAATCCTGCTGACCTGAATGGTGGTAACATTCCAGCCTGACTCTTAGAGAAGAATGCATCATTTATGGATAAATAAGATGCTGGAATCTGAAACAAAAACAGAAAATACTGGAAAATCTCAGCAGCTCTGACAAAAGGGTCATCTAGACCCAAAACCTTGGCTCTATTCTCTCCCCACAAATGCTGTCAGACTAGCTAAGATTTTCCAGCATTTTCTGTTTTTGTTGCAAAGATTAGTGTGCGTCAGAAAATTGAATGCAACCAGCAAAGAATTAAGAAAGGGAGAAAGGAAAATACGGGAGACAGATAGCTAGTAGTATAAAAATAGATACAAAACATTTCTACAAGGGTCAGCCAGCGGGGACGTAGGTTCAAGGTGAGGGGAAGGAGATTTAGGGGGGATGTGAGGAAACAATTTTTTACCCAGAGGGTGGTGACGGTCTGGAATGCGCTGCCTGGGAGGACGGTGGAGGTGGGCTGCCTCACATCCTTTAAAAAGTACCTGGGTAAACACTTTGCACATTATAATATTCAAGGCTATGGACCAAATGCTGGTCGGTGGGATTAGGTGGGAGATCAGGTATACCTTGCATGTTGATGCAGACTTGATGTCTTTGACATTGTTTCATTCTATGATTCTATGAGATATGAAAAGAGAAACTAAAGCTTGGTCTTCTGGAGAGTGAGTCTGAAGAACTAATAATGGAAAACAAGGAAATAGTGGAGGATGGGAACAGGTGTCTTGTATCTTTACTGTAAAAGACTTAGAAAACTTCCCAAAAGGTATTTGAAAATCAAGAGATGAAAGGAAGGGAGAATATAAAGTAGTCACTTTCATCAGGGAAAAGGTGCTGGGAAACTATAGACCTAAAGGTAGGCAAATCCCAGTCCAACATCCTAAGGTCTTAAAAGAAATGGCTGAAGAGATAGTAGAGGTATTGGATATATTCTTCCAGAATTTCCTATATTCTAGATTGAAAAATAGCAAACATAACACCTTTATTGAAGAAAGGAGGGAAACAGAAAGCAGGAAACTTTGGGTCCACTAACCTAACTAGTGTCACAGGGAAACTGCTAGAATCCATTATTAAGGAAGTTATAACAGGATACATAGAAAATCATAATGTGATCAGGCAGGGTCAACGTGGTTTTGTGAAAGGGAAATCATGTTCATGCAATTTGTTTGAACTATTTGAAGAAATAACAAGCAAGATGGATAAAGGGGTGCCTGTAGATGTGATGTACTTATATTTCCAAAATGCACTTAAGAAGGTGCCACATTCAATGTTACTTCACAAAGTTGGAACATATGGTGTAGGGGGTAACATGTTAGCACAGATAGAAGATTGATTAGCTAACCGGAACTAGAAAGGAGGGATAAATGACCCTTTCTTGGGTTGGCAAACTGTAATCAGTGAGTGCACAAGGATCAGTATTGGGGCTTCAACTATTTACAATCTAATGACTTGGATGAAGGGAGCTATGGTGGCCAACTTTGCTGACAACACCAAGATAGGTAAGAGAGTAAGTTGTCAAAGAGAAGGATAAGATTTCTCAAAGGGATCAAGAAAGGTAAAACGCGTGGGCAAAAAATTTGCAGATTCAGTTTAATGTGGGAAAAGGTGAGCTTGTGCACTTTGGCAGAAAAAAAATGGAAAAAACAATATACTGTTTAAATGGAGAGAGATTGCAAAATTCAGTGGTATAGAGGGATCTGGGTGTCCTGGTACATTAACCACAAAATATTGTTATGCAGGTACAGCGAGTCATTAAGATGACAAATTAAATGTTGTCCTTGATTGTAAGGGGAATCAAATATAAATGCAAAGAAGATTTATTGGAGGGAGACTGGAGTTTTTCTGAGAACGCATCTGGAGTATTCTATACAGTTTTGATCTCTTTATTTGAAAAAAGATATACTTGCATTAGGAGCAATTCAGAGAAAATTCGCATAACTGATTCTGAAGATGAAAAACTTATCTCAAGAAGAAAGGTTGAACAGGTTGGACCAATACCCATTAGAGTTTAGAAGAGAGTAATCTTCGAATTACAGGATCATGGAATCCTTACAGTACAGAAGGAGGCCATTTGGCCCATTGAGTCTGCACCAGCTCTCTGAAGGAGCACCCAGCCAGGGCCTTCCTTCTGCCCTATCCCCATGGCATTTGCCATGGCTAATCCACCTAACCTACATATCTTTGGACTGTTAGAGGAAATCGGAGCACCTGGACAAAACCCACGCAGACATGGGGAGAATGTGCAAATTCTACACAGTCACCTGAGGCCAGCAATGAGCCTGGATCCCTGGCACTGTGAGGCAGCAGTGCTAACCACTGTGTCACCTTGCCACTCACACTAATCTCCTTCCTTCTCCAAAAGGTAAAAGATGATGGCTAAGGGAACCACAAGCTACAATAAGGGAATGGAAAGAAAGACCACTATATATAGTACTTCGCAAAGTGTAGTCATTGTTGTAGGAAAGGTGACAGCCAATCTGTATAGAGCAAGATCCTACAAGCAGCAATGTGATAATAACCAGCTTAAATACATTCAGCGATGTTGCTTGGGGGATAAATACTGGGCCAAGACAATGTGTGAGAACTCTACGGCTCTTTTTTCAAATAGTGGTTGTGGGACCTTTTACATCCAACAAAGGAGACAGGCAGAGCCTCACGTCCCATCTGAAAAATGGCACCTGCAACAGTGTGGCATTCCCTCAGTTTTACACAGAGAGTGTCAACCCAGAGTTTTCTGAGTTCCAGTCTTTAATTTGACTAGTGGTGTGGGGGACACAGCAATTTGGAAGGAAGCTTGTGAGCTCCACACAAATTATCCTTTTTAAGATATTGTGCGTGGCCGGCCAGGTAAAGCACCACATAGTGAATTGTACACGGTACTCACCACAGAATAGAGTTAGAAGGGTCATTGGACTTGACCCTATAACTCAGAGGCAACTGTGCCACCCACTGAGCCATGGGTGAATCGTTGCCAATGGACCTCATGGGGGCAAGCCAGAAGAAACCTTCCTCTACATTTTATTGTGCAAAGGCAAACCTGGAGGTTTTGAGACCGACAGTTGGAGCAAGATGGGCAAAACTTTTGCATTCTTAAACAAGAATACATTTTTTTAAAATAGCTGAGGTTGATTGTTTACACAGCTTGTGTATGAATGGAAGCAAAGAGGGGAACTTTAATTAAGTATGACTCTTAGGGTGAAAGAGTTAAGGATGATTACAAGTGCAGACGGACTCTAGTAACCTCATTCCCAATGCACCCAGAGGTTTTTATTTCTTGGACAAAGTTTACACATTCTGTCTGGTTTTGAACTTCTGTGCAATGGGAAGTGATTTAGGAGTTTGGAATTTTAATGCTCGATTCATGAGTGTTTCTATATAATGTGAGAGAATGGGAAGTGATTGGGCTGTTTGGAATTCTTCACTGGTTTATGTGTGCTGTGCTGGAAGGTTTCCATTGCCTGATTTGTAAACCTTCAGTATATTTTGTCCTGTTCAAAGTAAAGTACAAGACAGGCTGAGGCCATTCAGCCCATCATGCCAGTGCCAGCTCATTGATAGAACTACACAATAGTCCCATTACCCTATTCTTTCATCGCAGCCCTTGGTTTCCTATTCCAGTATGATACTGCGATGCAGCAGGTATCTGCTGTGGCAGCATTTGAACTTGGGTTCCTGGGTCCGCAAGCAGGAGCCAGACCTTCTTGTCACTTGCCACTTCAACACACCCTACTCTCTTGTCAACATGTCCGTCCTTGTCTTTTTGCAATGTTCTAGTGAACTCCAGCGCAAACTGGGGAACAGAACCTCATCTTAGCCTGAAAGATGTGCTGGTCAGGTGCACTGACCATGCCAAATTCTCTCTCTCTCAGTGCATCCAAACAGGTGCCAGAGTGTGGTAACTGGGGGATTTTCACAGCAACTTCATTGCAGTGCTAATGTAAAAAGTGACACTAATAAGAACTTTAATGCTGAAATCTTGGCACCATCTTTTACTTTAAGTATCTGTTTCCCAGGGCCTCAGAAATGTGAAAATCCTCACTTTACTCAGCCTTCCTTTCCTGATTCTTTCAAAAACAAAGTTTGGGCATAAGTTGTTGAGAGGTTTAGATTGGGTGGATTCTCAGAGGCTATTTCCCAGGGCTGAAATGGTCACTACGAGAGGACACAGGTTTAAGGTGCTGGGGAGTAGGTACAGAGGAGATGTCAGGGATAAGTTTTTCACTCAGAGGGTGGTGGGTGAGTGGAATCGGCTGCTGTCAGTGGTGGTTGAGGCGAACTAGTTGGGATCTTTTAAGAGACTTCTGGATGAGTATATGGGATTTAAGATACTTTACAGTCTTCTGGACTGAACACTGAATTCAACAACTTCAGAGCACAAACTCTCTCCTCCACCTTCACCTCATTTGCATTTATTTTATTTAATTTTGTTTCACCTCACTCATCCATTTTATCATCCTTCTTTCTCACTTCCGTTTTTCCACTTCTCCATTCCAACCCTCCTTCTTGCCCCCTCTCAGCACCCCCCATCTCCACCCCACACCCACCTCCCTTTCAGGGCTACTGCCATAATCCCCAGGCAATCTCTTAACAATCTGTACCTCTGTTATGTCATTTACACATTTTGTTCACTTAATGGATATTTTTAACACCTTCTCAGTCTTCTGTATCATCATTTACATTCCTTCGTACAATTCCATACCCCTCCCCACCCAATTTTTCCTCATAGTATAAATCTCTGCTGATTCTCTTTGCTTTTGGCTCTGACAAAGAGTCATCCAGTCTCAAAATGTTGCCTCTATTCTCTTTCCACTGATGCTGTCAGACCTGCTGAGATTTTCCAGCATTTTCCATTTTTGCCCCAGAATATTTGCTGAGTTTCTGGATTAATAACCTAGCACCAGGCCTCTCCCTGGGATTATTGAAAGGTGGAGTAGGTTTGAGGGCTGATTGGTCTATTCTTGCTCCTAGTTCTTATGTTCAACCTGTTCAAGAATTCTGGAACATTAATATTGAAATCCAGTGGCAGAAAACAGAAATAATGACTTTGATATCTAGGTCACACAGTAGGGAAATTAATTTGTGTGAATACTGGTGCAAGATCTTCCATCGAGAGAACTATTAAATCTCAGAAAAGATTATTTCTTTTCATTTCAATAGAACATTTTGCTTCCAGGGATTGTTTAATAAATCAGTCGCTTGCGTGAAGAGAAACTGAGATTTTAAGCCCATACACAATTAAAGAATGTGTGGGAATTTCATCTTTAAAACATTCCGTGTTTTTCCAATTTAAATACCATGAAGATCTGATAATTTGCGCAAAAGAGCTCTGAGATGCAGATAGTCACAGTGTGGATGAGATGTATTGTGATGGTTTCCTTTGAAGATGGGCCAAGGTTGATTAGAATATTTAAAAGGGCAGCCCAGACTTAAGAATGTGCAAACTTTGGGATTTGCACAAAGCAAGATGAATGGAAACTTGGGAGGGAGGAGGAGAGGCATAAACAAAAGTCAGTTGTCGTGTTTACTCCATCTCCCACCTCCGCCCCTTAACGTCTTGCCTCCATCACAATCCTCCAATCTCTAGTTAGAGATAAAACTGTGGTCTATACAACTCCAAATTTTCCTCTCCTGAGTGTTAAATGCGTTAGCCCTCAGCTTTGGGGTGGCACAGTGGTTCGCACTGCTGCCTCACAGCGCCAGGGGACCTGGGTTCAAATCCCAGCTTGGCTCACTGTCTATGTGGTGTTTGCATGTTCTCCCCGTGTCTGCGTGTGTTTTCTCCAGATGCTCCAGTTTCCTCTCACAGTCTGAAAGATGTGCTGGTCAGGTGCACTGGCCATGCCAAATTCTCTCTCAGTGCATCCAAACAGGTGCCAGAGTGTGGTAACTGGGGGATTTTCACAGTAACTTCATTGCAGTGCTAATATAAAAAGTGACACCAATAAAACCTTTCATGCTGAAATCTTAGCACCATCTCTTACTTTAAGTATCTCTTTCCCAGGGCCTCAGAAATGTGAAAATCCTCACTTCACTCTGTCTTCCTTTCCTGATTCTTTCAAAAACAAAGTTTGGGACATAAAGATATTGGGGCATAAGATGTTGAGAGGTATAGATTGGGTGGATTCTCAGAGGCTATTTCCCAGGGCTGAAATGGCCACTACGAGAGGACACAGGTTTAAGGTGCTGGGGAGTAGGTGCAGAGGAGATGTCAGGGGTAAGTTTTTCACTCAGAGGATGGTGAGTGAGTGGAATCGGCTGCTGTCGGTGGTGGTGGAGGCGAACTCGTTGGGATCTTTTAAGAGACTTCTGGATGAGTACATGGGATTTAATGGGATTGAGGGTTATAGATAGGCCTGGTAAGTAGGGATATGATCAGCACAAGTTGTGGGCCGAAGGGCCTGTTTGTGCTGTAGCTTTTCTATGTTCTAAATCAACCACTGCCTCTTAATTTACCTCACCTATTCGATGATCTTCCATTCTTGGCGACATTTTTATTTGACTAATGTCCCTGCGATATGGCCAGCAGCATTTTAAAGTAATTGGAGAAAGGATTTCTATAGATAGTTGGGGGTACTGGAGAAGTGACATTTGATTGAAGACAGTAGAGAAATGGGCTTTGGTGAAAGAGTTAAGATACCAAATGTACCAGAGACAGCTCAGAGATCTTGTTACAGATGTGCATGAGTCAGGAAAATGTTGGATAAAGTTATTGTCGGGGGTAAGGTGAGAGCTACAGGGCGTATCTATATGTAAGCGACAGGGGCTTTGCTCATCATATCTGTTTGCGACCCTGTGACATGGGAAATTAGCAATATCATATTGCGGAGGAGCTGTGATGAGACAACCATGGTCTTAACCATGGTCTTATGTCACATTGTAGAAACATAGGGATTGAATTCCCCCTGGAATTTCTGCATATCTTCCTCTCTCCGAGCTGTGGAAGATGGTCATGAGAACAGTTGGAAAAATTCAACTATCAAGAAAACACAATGGTTTTTTTTCCGTGAGGATTTATCATGCACAAAAGAAAGAATATCCATTTAGGTCTGACCATTCATGTCCTGAAAATGTCAGAAAATGTTTCAGAGCTGATGGAAATATTTAAAAAATGATTTATTCTGAAGATGTGGGCAGCGCAGGTACACTTTATTTATTGTCCATCTCTAGGTATCCTGGGAAGATGGTGTCACTGTAACCGTCTGCAGCCCCACAGTCTTCTGAGGTCTTTATGCTCTCCAACCCTAGCCTTTTGAACACCGTCCACTCCCTCTGCTCAATGCTGACAGACGTGCATTCGGAGGCCTGGCCTCCAAACTTTGGAATTCTCTCCCTAAACTTTACCATTTCTCTACATCTCTGCTTCCTAATTTAATATGCTGCTTAAACTACCTCCTTGAGCAAGGATCACCAATGTTCCTGAGAATCGTCACAGGAATGTGAGATGGCATTGAATGAGTTGTTCTCCAGCACAGGCACAATGGGCTCAATGGCCTCGTACTTTGTAGTAACCATTCTAAAATTCTAACATTGCATTCTGTGATTTGGTGTCAAATTTTGTCTATGTTCCTGTGAACTGCCTCAGGATATGTTACTATATGTGGCCAGCACAGTGGCAGTGGGTGGCACAGTGGTTAGCACTGCTGCCTCACAGCGCCAGGGATCCAGGTTCAATTCCGGCCTCGGGTAACTGTCTGTGTGGAGTTTGCACATTCTCCCCGTGCCTCCAGGTTTCCTCCAGTTTCCCCCCACATGCCAAAGATGTGCAGATTAGGTGGATTGGCCATGCTAAGTTGCCCCTTAGTGTCCAAAGATGTATCGGTTAGGAGGATTAGCCATGGTAAATGTGTGCGGTTATGAGGATGGGGCAGGGGTGAGGACCTGGGTAAGATACTCTCTCAGAGAGTTGATGCAGACTCGATGGGCTGAATGGCCTCTGTAGGGATTCTGAACGGCACTGTAGGGATTCTATGATATACATGTGTTATAGACTATATACATAATAGGATCTACAATTTTAAATGCTATATCTATGTGTTATGGCAATAGGTTGCATACATGTTATAGGATCTATATATTTTATAGGTTTATATATATGATATGGCCAAAGACTATATATATATATATATATGCAGGCTATTTATATATATATATAGATTTTTGCTAAAGATACAGAGATTATGGAGAAAGGGAGGGTAAATAAGGTTGAACAAAAGAACAACACAGCACGGGAAACAGGCCCTTTGGCCCAACAAGCCCACACCGCCGTTTTAACTTTGTGAGTGCCCTCTTCTACCTATGACCTTTGTCTATGCCTATTGAGGAAGATTGAGGGAAGACTAATTTAGGGACAATTTTTTAACACCAATCAGCCTAAGAGCATGTTTTAGGGGTGTGGGAGGAAACCGGAGATAGACATCTGATTGTACAGTGAAAAAGACTTCAGGGGCTGAATGGCTTCCTCATGTTCTTATGTTACTAAATGGGGCTGAGTGGAGGCCACTAAGTGGGAGAATGAATCATTCAGGCAGAACACCGTCAGCACAGTGCTTTCTGATGTGAAGTAGCAACATCAAAGCTTTTGGAAAATTTCCTTTGGTTGTTTGATTAATTCTCTGAGGTGCTTCTGACAGTCCCAGGAGATGCAAGAAGTAGAACCAAATGGGAAAGACTTGGCATATCGTGCTGCCTCTCCATCACCCCCTCACGTTAACCTTTATTTGAAATAAAAGTGTTTCTACATTTTTCAAACAGGCCGCTTGTGTGGAGTGCGGCAGATTTGAGGAGTTAGCATCAAAGTGCAGGAAGCTGCTGTCCATGGGAATCAAAAAATACATCTTCATCTGATAGGCAGCATTCTAAAACAAAATCCCAGTCAGGGCTCAGCTGCTAAATGCCCTGCTTAGTGTGAGGCTAAAGATTACTTAGTAAAATTTCAGATTTATGGGGTTATTTCTGATGACAGGATGAAAACAGGTGTTAAACAAATGCTGTTGCACTAAGACACACCTGTCTGTAAATCAAATTGGATTCAGTTTTGATCCTGATTGCAGCACAAGTGAAGCAGGTCGAAGTGGAGGAGAGATATTCTGTACCTACAAAGAGGAAGAAATCTGTCCCTCTCGCTCTGCCATCTTTCCTGACTTCATGTCCCCCCCCACTGCACACCAAAGGGGATCATCCTTGCAAGATTCCCATGAGAAAGCACTCCCTTTCTCCTGGTGACTCCTATAAGGTGGCCAATAGGTGGAGTAAGACAGCACTCTCTCCCTTCTAGTGAGGTCCTTAGAGGATTTCTGGAGGGAGTGCAGAAATGCTCCCAGGGAAAAGGGAAACATCCCCCTTCCCCATCTCATTGGACAGTGCATTGGATGCAAAATGTCTTTGTCGGAGAAGAAGGGCAGTGGGCCAGGGACAGGGGGGGCCGGGACGGGGAAAGGGATGGGGGTGTGGGAAATGTGACAAGTCGAGATGCAAATTAAAGCAACTTCACTGAATTTTGGAACAGGTTCAAGGAGCTGAATGGCCTTCGCCTATTCCTATATTCCTGCATGTTCCTGTCCAGCCCATGACAGGCTTAAGGTAGAGAGGACAGGCCCAGGATTGGGTGAGTTGATCTCAGGTGATGATCTAAACATGGACCCTTGGCATCAATCAACAACTGGAGTAAAAATGAAAGAACTTGCATTTATGTAACACCTTTCACCATCTCAGTGTGCGCCAAACTACTTTAAAGCCAATGAGATGCTTTAGAATGGTAGTCATTGTAAGGAAGTGATGTAACTATCTCCCTCTTGAGCAGCTTAGCTTTCAGAGATTGACAAAATCTGGAAATATTGTTTGAAGAGCAAGTGGTTAGGATTTGGAAAGCACTGCCTTATAAGGTGGGGGGAGGGTACAGATTTTCTAACATGTTTATGGGATGGGTATATCATCGGCAAGTATAACATGTATTGCCCATTAGCCTTGAGATTCAGTAATAACCTTCGAATGGGGAGTGGTTAAATACTCGAAGGTAAGAAATTGTGGAGTTATGGGGAGTGATTGAGGGAGTAAGACTAACTGAATTGCTCTTTGAAAGAGCCAGTGGACACACAATGGGCCAAATTATTTTCCTCTGTGCTGTGTGATTCTATGACAAAGTCTTTCTGGAATCTCATCGGCCTTTGTCTCTCTTGGGGATTGGTTTGAACATTTGGTGAGTGGGTGAGTGGGACTTGGTGTGAATTAGGATTTGGGACAGCAGAGTTTTGGATGAACTGAACTTTCTGGAAGTTAAAAAAATGGGAGAGTGTTGGGGAGGTGTTGGAATACTTGAGTCTAAAGGTAACAAAAACACATCAAAAGTCATGGACATAACTTCTATTTATTACAGGTATCAAATTGATTCAGCAACATTTCAAGACCTAGAAGGTAGAAAGAACAACATTAAAATCCATTTGATTTTTAACTCAGTAGTGTGCTTCCCTCAGAACTGGGTAGAGTTTACAGCAATAATTAGCATCTGGGGCTAATTGAAATTCACAGCACTTTATGAACCAAAGTGTAGTGGAATTACCACTGATAATAACAATGGGAAGATGTAACAAGTATGAGTTTGATGTTAGGCCAATGTCTCTGTCACCACTCAATGATTGATGCAAGGTGAATGAATGGGTCATGAATAGCACACGTTAAGTGTAACAAGTGGCGTGAATGTGAATGACACACTAAGTAATTTCAGTGCCAGCAGTGGAATGTTAGACGTTGGCTGCAAACATCTCTTACAACCCATAATTAGGACTGGCACACTCTACCCAGTAATCAAAAATGCAGCATAAATAGTGCAAACATACAGTACAAATACCCATATATATATTGGAATCTATCTATATTTTTATATATATATATATATGTATATATCTATAATATATTAAATCTTATATCAGCAGACTATTGACATTTTTCCTCATTATAATGTCCTACGTCAACAATTAGAATAGGGAATTCATATGTAAACTTGTCAAGCTGTAATCCACGCCATCTCGCTGAGTAGGAGCACTGTAGCGCCACTACTGACACAAGGTCATAATCACAGTTTGACATGTTTACATAGGCTTTACAATTATAATGGAAAACGCCTATGACTTTGGAATGGAAAATCCATAAATAATGTCTTAACCTATGACTTTAAATAGGGGGTACAAAACAACACCTGCACTTGCTTGGTCTAACTGACAACACCCTGCTTCCCACCACCACACATCCCCCCCACCCCCCACCCCAACTCCACCACACACACTCCCTCTAAATCCATTTCACCCAAAGACTATACTTGGTCGTAACATTTCATGAGCAGCACCCATAGCACTACCTACTAGTGATATATTGAATTTGTACAACAAGCAGGGAGATGTTTGAGTTTTCACAAACACAAAATAGAAAGAAACATGGAGATGTGAAATGGGAACCAGAAGTACTGAGAATATGGGCAGGTCAATCATCAGAAGCAGAAATGAGAAGTTAATATTCCTAACTTCTAACTAGTGCCCTGCAGCTCCCCCCCTCCCCGAATTCATATCTCATCAGCTTCTGTTTTCCAGGTGCTGATGGGCTTGTTGTGCCTCTCACAAGGAAGTTGTCTATCAAATTCACCTATCCAATTCACTCCTTCTACATACTATCTCATTCATGGACATCCTTCTGTCCCTCCAGAACCTCTACCCAAGATCACCATACTCACAACCTGGATCAAATAAATCTCTCTCTAACCTCCTTTCCCCCTTCTTCTAACAGGCATTGATCCAGTTCCTATTGAACAATTGGCCCAGGAATAGTAAGATTTTCTAGTAGCTTATTCTATGCCGTGAGCAGATAAGATGAGCTGACATTTGAATTGCTGAGTATACGCAAGATGTGTTCGTTTTATAACACTCATGTTCTAAGCTCACTCTACAAGCTAAACAGTCTAACAACCTCCCATGTCATTGGCACCTTTCACTACTGTTCCCAATTTTTGAAGGTTTTTTTGGGGTTTTGTATGAAGAAGTTGTTCGGGCAGCACGGTGGCACAATAGTTAGCACTGCTGCCTCACAGTGCCAGGAACCTGGGTTTAAATCCACCCTTGGGTAACTGTGTGTGCAGTTCACATGTTCTCCCCATGTTTTCATGGGTTTCTCCCAGGTACTCTGCTTTCCTTGCACTGTCAAAAGTTGCGCAGGATCAGTGGATTAGCCATGTTCACTTGCCCTTCAGTGTCAGGGCGATTAGCAGGGTCAATAGATGGGGTTATGGGGTAGGGCCTGGGTGGGATTGTTGTCAGTACAGGCCCAATGGGTTGAATGGTTTCCTCCAGCACTGTATATGATTCTATTCTATCAGCCAGTCACCCTGACCTTGCCTCTTGACTGTAGTTCCTTGAGGCCGGAAAGCACCCAGGTAACACTTCCTTCAACCCTTTCTAATCCATCTACACCCATCTCTTGAGATAAAATGATCTAACTGCGTACAGTATTCCAAATTTAACTGCAAATCTCAATCTTGTCCAAGGTGGGTATAATCTTAACTACTTCTTAGCCTCATCATACCAAGAGCACGATGGCCTCTAGTTTTACAATGTTACTTCTTTATATGCCATGCATGGATTACATTGCAGAATTTATCATGGGAACAATGATACCAACCGCAGTTTCACGTCTCTCCTGTTCCCCCAATAGTTTATCTACCATTTGGTCCTTCACAATCAGACTGATCAATCATTCACCAAGAGTGATGTACAACATAGTTCAAACATCGCCATTACAGTGAGTCACTTTAACACAAAGAGAAGGTGTGCTGTGTTGGGAGATAGCAACAGGCCTGAGATAAACATTAATTTCCTCATCCCTCCCCCAAATCCTCTTTCTCCTTCCTATCCTCCCCACATTTGTGCTTCTGCAGAGAGTTGCCTTGCTCAAATTAACTGTTGTTTGTGTGCAAGCGTAAACGGGGAGGGTTGGCATGTTGGTCGACCATGGGATGACTCACAACACCAGGTTAAAGTCCAACAGGTTTATTTCAAATCATGAGATTTCGGAGCATTGCCCCTTCATCAGGTGAGTCCCCGAGACCTCTCACTGTGCCTCTTACTGTGAGACCTCTTACTGTGCCCACCCCAATCCAACTCCAGCATCTCCACATCATGACCGGGGAATGCACTGTTGTTTACTCGAATCATGTCCTCACCCAAGTTCCTTCCAGGTGTATACTTCCAGGTGGGTGGGAGGGAGGTGGTAAGGGTTGTGGAGAGAGAGAGGAATGGTTGGAATACAGTATTGGTTTGGACTCAAGATTGGGGTTCCCAGAATGGGAATATTGGAAGGTCAAACAGCATCAGGAGGAAATTTGGAGGGGGGGGAGCTAATATTTCTGACTTCTAAACACATCTAAATAATGTCCCACCTGTTTCTGTTCAAATGCTGACAGACCTGTTATGCCTTTGAACTAAACAAAAATTATTCAACCTAACCAGGACACCCTTCTATATACAATCTCAATCTCAGACATCCTTCCCTCCTCCATAAACTCCACCGCTTGATAAGATCTCCAGAAGCCAAATGTGACTCTCCCCAGCGTTACCCCCTGGTGAGATCAGTTACCCCTGCACAGACTCAGATCAAAGTAGGGAGCTCTATAATTAGCTGAAGTGTCCCTCCCACCTCCACCTTCAAAACTGAGCGAATTTTCCCAGATTATTGAAAGGTGCAAAATGCCATCATCCTCACATGAAATAAGCACTAGAAACTGTGATTTAAAACGTTCACAAAAAGTAAGTCTAAATTGGGCCTGGTCGTCATACGATTGCCCAATCTGGAAACTGCATAAAGATCATTCTCTACAGCAAAGGAGCTTTGATAAAGTTTAAAAGAAAAAAGATGTGTCACATTTCTCAGAAAAGACACACACACACAATCTGGACCAGTTTAAATGAAACAAAACAAATTTGTGCTGATGTAGAACACAGCTCGAATCCATTTGTGAGGAGATGCATTTTCCAGGTATTTTTCTAAGGAACTTGTGCTGGTTCCAGGAATTTTGGAGAATGCAGCTCCTGTGTAAGGAGCCGATGCCACATTTTACACCCATTTGCTTCCAGTTCAGGTCAGTTTTTGCCTTGTTCAAATTCATCATCGTAAAACCATTTCATCTTAAAGTTGCACAATGCTGTCAGTTCCTGGGTAGTCTGGGGGATTAAGCTCATACTTCTTCTGCAGGTCGTCGGGCAAGTAGCGGCCAGCTAGAAAATGGAACTTTCCGGAGAATTGCTTGGCGCATTTCTTTGGTGCTGCCAGGGAAACAAGGACTTCTGGATTTATGCCATCATTGTTCCCCTTCTCTACATCCCAGCCTGTTAAAAAAAAAGGTAATTTACTGTTAAAGTCAGACCAGCTGTGGTTAATAACCACGATCCTCATGGTACAGATTCAGATATAAAGAGTTGGAAATTTAGACCCTGTCCTTTGCCTATCTCAGCGTTATCATCATGGTCACCAGATCAAAATTCTACAGCTCCAAGTCTAATGGCACCATTGGAGAACCTTTGCCAAACAAACATAATAAATACCTGCCTCCCAGCATTAGTCTCAGTTATATAGCATTTAAGGTGGCAGATCTGAGTTATATGGCATTGAAGATGGCAGGTCTGAGCTTCAATCTCTGATCATCTAGGTGCTTTCAGTTGCATTGCAGAGAGGCAACAATTGGCTATGACAACCCTGGGTAGTTGCAAAGAATATTTGATTTAATTTATTATTGTCACATGTAGTGAAAAGTATTGTTTTGTGTGCTATTCTTACAAATCATACCATATGCTGCCTCACAGTGCCAGGGACCCAGGTTCAAATCCTAGCTTGGGTCAATGTCTGTGCAGAGTCTGCACATTCTTCCAATGTCCGCATGCGTTTCCTCTGGGGTGCTCCGAGTTCCTCCCACAATCTGAAAGATATGCTGGTTAGGTGCATTGGCCATGCTAACTTCTCCCTTTCTATCTTAAGATGTCAAACCACCTTAAGATTTTCTTCCCACTCTGAGCAAAACTTGAAGTTTCTTATACTCATCATCCCATGTCTGGAACACTCCAAAACATGCCACCATCATCTTTTCAAATTCTTCATTGACAATATGCATCAATTTTCATGTACCCAAGACTTTAAGCAACTGGGAGCTCAGGTCTCTGAAATTGCTTCCATCAGTCTCAGTGCTCTCTGAATAAGATATTTTGTGTTTCTGATTTTTTTTGCAAGTGAGTGGAAGTTGCAAGTAGTGCCTGTCTGATTTATCCAGTTCAGTTGCAGATGACTGGTGCCAGAGTTTGAAAACCAGGGGATTTTCACAGTAACTTCATTGCAACGTTAGTGTGAGCCTACTTGTGATACGAATAAACTTAAACTTAAAACTATATAATCATTGAAGGTGACACATCTGAGCCTCAATCTCTGATCATTTAGATGTTTCTGTTTCATTGTAGAGATGCAACAATTGCCCATGGCAACCCTGGGTGGCTGCAAAGAATATTTGATTTGCTTTATTATTGTCACATATACCAGGGTATTGTGAAAAGTATTGCTTTGTGTGCTATCCATACAAATACGATGTGCTGCCTCAGCGCCCTGGCTCACTGTCTGTGTGGAGTCTGCATGTTCCCCTGTGTCAGCATGGGTTTCCTCCCATGTGCTCCATTTCTTCCCGCAGTCTGAAAGACGTGCTGGTTAGGTGCATTGATCATGCTAAATTCTCCCTCACTGTACTCAATCAGGCACCGGAGTGTGGCTACTGGGGGATTTTCACAGTAACTTCATTACATTTGTTAATGTAAGCCTTACATTGCAGTGGTAATGTAAGAGGGGCAATTTTTTCACACAGAGAATGGTGAGTGTCTGGAACAAGCTGCCAGAGGTAGTAATAGAGGCGGGTACAATTTTGTCTTTTAAAAAGCATTTAGATAGTTACATGGGTACGTTGGGTATAGAAGGCTATGGGCCAAATGTGGGCAATTGGGATTAGCTTAGGGGTTTAAAAAAAGGGCAGCATGGATGAGTTGGGCCGAAGGGCCTGTTTCCATGCTGTAAACCTCTAAACCTCTATAACTCTAATATCCATAGGCAATGGCCTAGTGGTATTATTGCTGGACTATTAATCCAGAAACTCAGCTAAAGTTCCGGAGACCCAGGTTCAAATCCTGCCATGGCGGATGGTGAAATATGAATTCGATTAAAAAAAATCTACTAATGACCATGAAACCGTTGTCAATTATTGGAAAAACTCATCTGGTTCACTTACTTTAGGGAAGGAAATCTGCTGTCCTTACCCAATCTGGCCTACATGTGATTTCAGAGCAACAGCAATGTGGTTGACTCTCAACTGCCCTCCAAGGGCAACTAGGGATGGGCAATAAATGCTGGCCAGCCAGCGATGCCCATGTCCCACAAATGAATAAAAAAAACCCACCTGGATGACTATGTACAGTTTTGGTCTCCTCATTTATGAAGGGGTACGTGCTTGCAGTGGATACACTTCAGATTGATTCTGAGATGTTGGGGTTGGCTTATGAGGAAAGATCAAGCATTGGGCCATTACTCATTGGAGTTTGAAGAATGAGAGGTGATCATATTGATAATAAAAGGCTCTGAGGGGACTTGACAGGATGGATGCAGTAAGGATGTTTCTGTTCAAGCCTGACATCGACAGATTCTTGAACGATAAGTGGGTCAAGGGTTGTGGGGAACAGGCAGGAGACTGGAATTGAGGACAAGATCAGTTCAGCCAAGATCAAATGGGTGGCACGGTGGCACAGTGGATTAGCATTGCTGCCTCACAGCGCCAGGGCCTGGATTTGATTCCGGGCTTGGGTCACTGTGCAGAGTTTGCACATTCTCCCCGTATCTACATGGGTTTCCTCTGGGTGCCTCCCACAATCCAAAAGACATGCTGTTTAGGTGCATTAGTCATGCTAAATTCCCCCTCACTGTACCCAAACAGGCAACCGGAGTGTGGCAATGAGGGGAATTCACAATAACTTCATTGTAGTGTCAATGTAAGCTTATTTGCGACACTAATAAATAAATAAACTTAATAAAATTGAATGGTGCAGCAGGCTCATAGTATGGCCAACTCCTGATCCGATTATGTTCTAACAATACCTCAATGCCAGTCAGTGAGTTGAAATGTGGCAGGATTTGTGACAGCAAAATGCAGCAAACAGAGTCCACTTTAAGTGTCTATCTGAGCAATAGCGAATGGAACTCATACAAAAACTGTAGCAAAGTCAATCCAATAAGGGCAGGATTACTTCTCCGGAGAAGGCAGCGAGTAGAGGATAGTTACAGAACACCAAGTAAGTGCATTCAATCATTCTCAGCCACTTACAACGAGGTTCTCTCAAGGTGTGACTGACAGGATGGTTATCCAATCATATCCATTCAGACAGGGTGTGATGGTGAACAGCCTTGAAAAGCAAAGAAACTGAGGCAGGAGTTAGGACATTGGCTTAGGGTAGTCCAGGGGCTATGGGGGAAGGTAATGGCATGGTATTGGACTAGTATTCCACAGAGCCAGGATAACGCTCTGGGGACCTGGGTTCAAATCCCACCCATGGAGATGTTGAAGTTTGAATTCAATAAATATCTGGAATTAAAAATCTAATGATAACCATGAAACCATTGTCAACTGACCCATCTGGCTCACTCATGTCCTTTAGGGAATGAAATCTACCTGGTCTGGCCTACATGTGACTCCAGACACACAGAAATGTGGTTAAAGGCCCTCTGGAATGGCATCAGTTGAAGGGCAATTAGGGATGGGTAATATATACTGGCCCATTGAATGAATTATGAAAAGGATAACCAGGGAAGGTTCAAGGAAGCGATGTGAGTGTGGGTGGAATTTGAAGGAGGTGAGACTCTTCCCACTCAAAAAAGACAGTAGGACTAGGGGGCACAGCCTCAAGATAAAGGGGGGGCGGTTTAGAACAGAGTTGAGGAGGAACTTCTTCACTCAAAGGGTAGTGAATCTCTGGAATTCTCTGCCCGTTGAAGTGGTGGAGGCTGCCTCACTAAATATTTTTAAGACGCGGGTTGATGGGTTTTTGATAAGAGAGGCGATTAAGGGTTATGGGGAGAGGGCGGGAAAGTGGAACTGAGCCACGACAGATCAGCCATGATCTTATTGAATGGCGGGGCAGGCTTGAAGGGCTAGATGGCCTACTCCTGCTCCTATTTCTTATGTTCTTATGTGATTAGGTCTTACCAACCTCCACCTCCCACTGCATTATTGACCAGTCCACTGACCTGGAGTACTGCGTTCAACTGTGGCCACCATGTGTTGGGAAAGATGTTAAAACATGCCAACTCCATCACCTCATAAATCAAGAGACAATTTTAAAAACCAAACGATTGGGCATAAATATCATGAGTTGCAATTTTTGCATCTTATTCATGGCTTTTTCAATCTTCAACAGATCATAGCTCATTACAAAAACTGCATCTGATAATATTCTACAAAAATATTGTTTAAAAAAATTCCCTACCTATTATTAGTTTGGGCTGCACAGTGACACAGTGGTTAGCACTGCTGCCTCGCAGTGCCAGGGACCCGGGTTCAATTCCAGCTCCAGGTAACTGTCTGCATGGGGTTTGCACATTCTTCCCCATGTCTGCATGGGTTTCCTCCCGGTGCTCCGGTTTCCTCCCACACTCCAAATATGTGCGGGTTAGGCTGATTGGCCATACTAAATTGACCCTAATGTCCGGGGTGGGGGTTAGCAAGATAAATGAGAATTACGGGAATAGGGCCTGGATGGAATTCTGTTCGATACAGACTCGATGGGCCAAATGGCCTCCTTCTGTACTGTAGAGATTCTATGATTCTGGTTGTATATTCTGTCTGAACAGAGAGTCATCTTTGTGAATGAGGCTGGTTTCTGGGGACATATTCTATTTTGATTCTGTACCCACAAATTTTCTGAAATAAGTATAAATTAATTTACATAAAGGTGTTTTTTTTTACTCTAAGTTCTCAAACAGCCACAATCACAGAATTTATCCTGATCATTTCAACAGACTGCGGATGTGGAGTGAGAGGCCAAAGCAGTGTGTCACCAACCAGTCAGTGATAGACACAGAAAGGGAATTGGATAAATACTCAAAGAGGGAAATGATTGGAGGACAATAGGGAAAGAGTGGGATTAAATTGATTACTCTACCAAAATGCCAGGATTACAATAGAACAAACAATCTTTTTTCACCTGAAGGGACGTCAATGCTGATTATGGGAATTTTCACATGTTTCATTGTTGCCAGAATGTTAGTGTAGAGTTCCTTCAGCCCCGCCTCATCTGATAGCCCCAGCACAGCATCAATTATCAGGTTATAGGCATCATTTATCAGCTGTACCTACAGGGGAAAGAAGGTAGCATTAATGGCAGGCAATGTTTAAATACTGGCAAAGTTTAAGCAAATCAGATTAACAAATTTGTCAAAATTTCTGCTGCTCAGTATCTTAACAAAGTTTTTGGTGTAAGGGGAGCTTTACTCTGTACCTAACCCCGTGCTGTACCTGTCCTGGGAGTATTTGATGGGGACAGTTTAGAGGGAGCTTTACTCTGTATCTAACCCCGTGCTGTACCTGTCCTGGGAGTATTTGATGGGGACGGTGTAGAGGGAGCTTTACTCTGTATCTAACCCCGTGCTATTCCTGTCTTGGGAGTGTTTGATGGGGACAGTGTAGAGGGAGCTTTACTCTGTATCTAACCCAATGCAGTACTTACCTTGGGAGAGTTTGATGATGTTCTGGCTGCCAAGATTGGAGGTAACTTCTACCAAAGGAGAAGACCTGATGGCCTCATGATTGGGCCTCAGGCCTCATGAACAATGAACAAGTCTTTCACTTCTCTGCAGGAAGTTCATCCATTGTGAATGTGACTAATACTGAGTCTCTGTCCTCATTGCCAGCAGCTGGATGTTAATTCATGGGAAAGGGATGGGGGGACTGTTGGTGATTGCAACATAAAATAAGGGGAGGGCCTGATGGCAATTATCTTGGAATCAGTTTCCGGGAGGTACATCCTTGTTTTTAGTTGGAAAATCAATGCTTTTCCCATTTTTCACCGCCCAGTTTCTGTGAGGGGTTCCATATCAGGAATTTGATCCTTTCCTTACATAGCCAGTGAGGTCTAATGACCACAAAGTGTCTCGTTTTGGTCCAGTTTGTCACAATTTCAGGTCAAATGTTTCTCAGACATCCTTTGAGCTCCTGACATTGGGCCTTGTTACTTTCATTTCATACACTCATGAACCTTATTGGTGCAGAAATGGTCCCACGTTGTACCCGTTATGTGTGTAAAATAGACATTACAATTATTACCAGTATGTTAAAAGAATCATCATTGATATGAACATTCCTGGTTCCTTGCACTCAAAATAATTTACAAATGATTTGTTTCTAACACTCCCACCAGGTTATAGAAATTGACAATCTTGATTACCTCAGCTGGAAGGTAGGACAGGAATGGAATATCTATTTTCTCACATTGAACTGTAAAGTCCAGGAAGGTGGGTTTGCAGGAACGCTTTGGGTAATAGATAGTTGGTTCGTAGTTCTGTCAGAAAACCAAAGCAGAGTTAATCAACACGTTCCTTTCCAGGCCTGCCTTTACAATGAAAAGTAGCACAGTGCCTCTGTTTTATGATTTTCATTAGTGTTTGCAAGTTCCTCCATAGTCTCATTTCTCCCTATCTCCACAGCATCCTCCAGTCCTATAAGCCTCTGAGATACCTGCATTCCTCCAATTCTGGCCTCTGATTTTAATCACTCCACGACTGGAGGCCATGCCTTCAGTTGACTTGTCCCTAAGCTGTAGAAATTTTGCCTTTCACTGCTCTACCGCTCTCTCCTCCGGTTTCCTCCCACATTCTGAAAGATGTGCTGGTTAGGTGCATTGACCCGAACAGGTGCCAGGATGTGACAACTAGGGGAATTTCACAACAACTTCATTGCAGTGTTAATGTAAGCCTTACTTGTGATTAATAAATAAACTTTACTTTTAACTTTAAAACCTACATCACTGAACCAAATGCTTGATCACTTGCCTCAGTTATCTCCTATGTGGCTTGGGTCAAATTTTTATCTGGTTATGCTGTTTGTAATGCACCTTGGGATATTTTGTGAGTCAAATTCACTGCATAAATACCAATGCTGTTGTACCATAGAATCACCAGCATAGTTGGAGGCCAGCATCCCACCATGTCTTTATCAGTTCTTCACCTGGAACCAGCTACTCTAGTATTATCTCCCTGTTTTTTCCTGTACCTATCAATACTTTTTCCTTTTTGAAATACTTACCCAATTCTCTTTTAAACATCTGTCTCTATAATCCCACGTGCATTCCAGTTTTAACAACCCTCTATATGAAAAATATTCTTCAAAGTTTCCCTTTGTTCCTCCAGTTCAGAATCCTCCTGCTGTACAGAATGAATCACCGCTAGGTATAAAAATGGTGAGGGTTAAGGCAGAAGTTTTTTCATCAGACTGTTAATCAGTTTTGCAAATTCTGCAGGAGCACACTGTGAATTTAGATTGATACTGAACACCAAGGGTTAATGTACGAGGACAGAACACACAACTACAATTGTATTCCTTAGATTTTAGCTGGTTAATAAACAATCTAAAAGTAAAGTTAAAGTTAATTTATTCGTCACAAGTAATAATGAAGTCACGATGAAAATCCCCTAGTCACCACACTCCGGCGCCTGTTTGAACATAGAACATAGAACAATACAGCACAGTACAGGCCCTTCAGCCCTCTATGTTGTGCCGAGCTATGTCCAAACCCAAGATCAAGCTATCCGCCTCGCCATCATTCTGGAGTGCTCCATGTGCCTATCCAATAACCGCTTGAAAGTTCCTAAAGTGTCCGACTCCACTGTCACAGGAGGCAGTCCATTCCACACCCCAACCACTCTCTGAGTGAAGAATCTACCTCGGACATCCCTCCTATATCTCCTACCACAAACCTTATAGTTATGGGTACACTGAGGGAGAATTTAGCATGGCCAAAGCCTCTAATCAGCACATCTTCTGGGCAGTAGGAGGAAACCAAAGCACCCAGAGGAAACCCATACAGACACGGGTAGAATGTGCAGACTCCACATAGACTGTAATCCAAGCCAGGAATCGAACCTGGGTCCCTGATGCTGGGAGGCAGCAATGCCACCTTGCCATCCAACTAATTAAACTTTTCAAGATGTTATGAGGAACAGATAAAGTGCCACTGTGTCACCCAAACTAATTAAAGTTTTCAAGATGCTATGAGGAGCAGATAGAGCAGGATGGGAGAAACTATTTCTGCTGATTGGGGAATTGGGTCGAATGGGGAGAGTGGGATTGTTGGGCAGACAGTCTAAAAATTAGGGCTGGACCTATCAGGAGTAGAATTAGGAAATATTTCTTCACACAAAGAGTGGTTGAAGTTTGGAACTCTCTTCTGCAGTGTCACGGTGATATTGTCGCTGGACTAGTAATCCAGAGATCCACGCTAATAGCCTGGGGATCAGGGTTCAAATCCCACCATGGCAAATGGTGAAATTTGAATTCAATAAACACCTGGAATTAAAAGTCTAATAGTAACCATGAAACCATTAACAATTGTCATAAAAACCAATGTGGGTTCACTAATGTGATTGACTCTTATCTGTCCTCAGGGATGGGCAGTAAGTGCTGACCCAGCCAGTGACACACACACCCCATGAACAAATAAAGAAAAAATAGATTTGTATTGGCCAATTATAAATTTTAATGCTGAGATTGATAGATTTGTTTTGTAACCTAGTATTAAAGGATACGTGGAAAAGAGATTTATGCAGCTCAATCATAGATCAATCAATGAAAAGTAGGACAGGTTCGAAGGGCTGAATGGCCTCCTCCTGTTCCACATCTTTGCTTTTCATTCTCTGACGGAAAACCATGAAAATACAAAAAAGACACTTAAATTGTGGAATAAATTACCTGCAAAAACAATGTAAATGGGTCAAGAGACATCTGGAGCTGGGTGGGAGTATCTGGTGTGTCAGATGAACGAGGTTTAAAGAGACTTCAAGATTCAGAGGTAGGTGGGTGAGTCAGGTTCATTCCATTAGAAAATGAATGAATCCTTTTCTCCTGTATCTACATTGCGAGTTTGAGCAAGGTATGTTCTTTTTACCGTGGATTGACAGACCTATATTTCACCTCAGGAAAGATTGCAGACATAATTTCCTCGGAAGTATGTGCGCATTATTAAAACATGGCCCAGCAGCAGTTTTCAATTTCATATCTAACCCTGCCACAGCAGCCTCGTTCCCTTCCCCCACCTCCGTTCACCTGTTACAGTGAGGACTCAACAAGAATTACTCCCGTTATTCATCAGAGACTGAATCTGGATCAAGCACAGAATATGTAATGCCTGGAGTTAGCGTCCAGGTTCCAAACGTATGGAGGTCAGGATGGGCTCTCATGGTGAGCTGGGGTCCTATCTGTATAACCAAGCCACTGTGTGGAGAATGAATCTGTTGTAGGAAGATTCATATTTAAAAGAAAGCAGCTTTGCCGATTCAGCTGCTGCTCATTTGGTGGAACTCTGAGGCAAAAGGTTGAGAGTGAGTGGTGTGATGGTAATGTCACCAGACAGCCAGAGACACCCGGCTCATCTATTCCCACCACAACAGCTGGTGGAATGAGTTCAGTTAATAAATCTGGAATTGTAAAGCTAAACTCACAAACGGTGACTGTGAAACTATCATTGATCTTTGCAAAAACCTTTCTGGTTCCGAATGTCCATTAGGGAAGAAAACTTGCTGTCCCTACCTGGTCTGGCCTACAAGTAAGTAAGTTTATTTATCAGTCACAAGTAGGCTTACATGAACACCACAATGAAGTTACTGTGAAAACTCCCTCGTTGCCACACTCCAGTGCCCGTTTGGGTACACTGAGGGAGAATTTAGCATGGCCAATGCACCTAACCAGCACATGTCCAGACTATGGGAGAAAACCCACACAGACACAGAAAGAATGCCCAAACTCCACACAAGTGATCCAAGCCAGGAATCGAACCCGGGTCCCCAACACTGTGAGCAGCAATGCTAACCACTGTGCCACCATGCCATCCCAGTGATTCCAGATCCACAGCAATGTAGTTGTCTCTTAACTGCCCCTCTGAGCAAATCACTCAATTCAAGGACAATTCGGGACAGATGACAATTGCTGGCCTTGCCAACAATGCTCGGCATCCTATGAAAGAATAATGCAAAGCACAATTCTCATTGAGTACATAATCCAGGCTGACGCTCCCAGTGCAGTGCTGAGAGAGTGCTGCACTGTTGGAGCTGCTGTCTTTTTTGATATAATGTTAAACAAGGGCTCAGCTGCCCTGTCAGGAGGGCATTTTTCTTTATTCATTCGTGGGACATCGCTGGCCAGCATTTATTACCAACCCTTGTTGCTCAAGGACAGTTCAGAGTCAACCACATTGCTGTGGCTTTGGAGTCACATGTAGGCCAGACCAGGTAAGGACAGCAGATTTCCATCCCTAAAGGACATCAGTGAACCAGATGGGTTTTTCTGACAATTGGCAATAGTTTCATGATCATCAGTAGATTCTTAATTCCAGATATTTCTGATTGAATTCAAATTCCACCAATTGCTGTGGTGGGGTTTGAACCCGGGTCCCTAGTACACTAGCTGAGTTTCTAGATTAATAGTATAGCGATAATGCCACTAGGCCATCTCCTCCCATAAAATATCTCATGGCCACTATTGAAGGAAGGGCCTGTGTGTATCACTCAATCAATGTTCCAAACACTGATGATCTGGTCATTGTCACATTTCTGTTTGTGGAGGCTTGCTGTGCACAAATTGGCTGTTGTGTTTCCTACATTATAATGCTGACTACACCTGAAGTGTACTGCATTTGTTGTAAAGCACTTTGTGAAAGATGCTTTGTAAGTGTAAGTCTATAATTTTTATACCTCCCTTTCCCCATCCCCAAAAATAAAGGTTTATTTGGAATCACAAGCTTTCGGAGCACTGCCCCTTCATCAGGTGAGTGATTCACGCTCATAGAGAAGGAAAAGAAAGGATGCAGAATGTAGTGTTACAGTCATAACTAGGGTGTAGGAAAAAACCAACTTAATCCAAGGTAGGTCCACTTCAAAAGTCTGAAGGCAGCAGGGAAGAAGCTGGTGAGACACTGGTTATTCAACGAATCATAGAATCCCTACAGTACAGAAGGAGGCCATTCGGCCCATCAAGTCTGTACCAACCACAATCCCACTCAGGCCCTATTCCGGTAACCTGCTAATCCTCTGGCACTATGGTCAATTTAGCATGGCCAATCAACCCAATCTGCACATCTTTTGAACAATGGGAAGAAACTGGAGCACCCGGAGGAAACCCATGCAGACACAGTGAGAATGTGCAAACTCCACACATACAGTGACCCAAGGCTGGAATCGAACCCGAGTCCCTGGCGCTGTGAGGCAGCAGTGCTAACCACTATGCCACTGTGCCACTCATTATTAAGAGATGATGGTTATTAAAAATGTCAGTTAGTATAAGGTGCTATTAGTTGAATATTATTCAGCAGCAAGAAACAATTCACATTAAATTAGCGTGGGATTGTGCTTTATCTGGACTTCAACATTTTGCTTGGTGGATGAAGGAATGAATCCCTGAGGACATAACGTTCGGCCTTTGTGCTTTTTAATGAGTGGATACAATACAACCAAGCTGTGGGCATCAGGCCACAGGACAACTGGTGCATTCAAGGAACTATTGCAAAATAATTCACTTTCAATTACATTTAATTAAACAGGTCAGTGAGAGTGTTTGCCAGTTCCAGATGAGACCCACAGTGCGTGCTGTCAATCCATTCAGTAAAAGCTCAGATTTTGGTTCTGTTCTGGTAAATGAGCAGGTGTCATCTCCAGCAGCAGAGAGAAGGTATTTGTCACTGAGTGATGCATTTCACAAGGGACCAACCCAAGGATTTTAATTTCTGAAGTGCAGAGAAGGAGACCATTCAGCCCATCACAGAAACAGAAAATAAGAGCAAGAGTAGGGCATTCGAACCTGCTCTGCCATTCATTATGATCATGGCTGATCATCCAACTCAATAGCCTGATCCTGCCTTCCCTCCAACCCTTTGATCCCCTTCACCTCAAGGGCTATGCCTAATTTCTTCTTGAAAATATACAGGATGGGATTTTATAGCCTCACTCATCCCAAAACCATAAAATCCAATGGAAGGTCAGCAGGCCTTTCCATGGTCCGCTCCTTCTCCGCTCCGATTCCCATAGCGGGCGGGACGGTAAAATTCCGGCCACAATGATTTGGCCTCAACTACTTTCTGTGGTAGTAAATTCCAGAGGCTGGAATACCTGTTCTGACCCTTTGAAAGAGCTCTCCAATTATTCCCACTCCACTGCTACTGTTCACCTTCTTGAAAACATCCTCTGCGGTTCATCCAAACACCAAATATTTCCTTTCGAGTCTTTGCATTTCACCATTAGAATCCCTATAGTGTAGAAGGAGGCCATTCGGCCTATTGAGTCTGCACCAACCACAATCCCACCCAGGCCCTATCCCTATAACCCCACATATTTACCCTGCTAATCCCCTAACATTAGGGTTAATTTAGCATGGCCAATCAACCTAACCTGCCCATCTTTGGAATGTGGAAGGAAATCGGAGTATCCGTAGGAATCCCAGGCAGACATGGGGAGAAAGTGCAAACTCCACTCAGACAGTGATCCGAGGCCAGAGTTGAACCCGGGTCCCTGATTTAGTGAGGCAGCAGTGCTAACCACCATGCCTCCCCAAAAATAAAAAGCCGACTGCATCTGGTATTCCCAGGTAGTGTCCCATCCAAGTAGTAACTAGGCCTGAGTTTGCTTCGCATTGTCGGAGCACCATGATTACCCAGACTGCAGTTGGATGGACAATGACCAAAACCCCCCCAAGAGGAAACTAGGAATGAGGAATGAGGCCACAGATTCAACGTTGCCAGTGTTAGTCACATCCTGAGAAGAAATTAAAACAAGATTTGTGTCAGTGACAACCACTGGGAGATTGATTCCATCCTGCTGTTATAAATCAGTGAAGGCAAGATCGCGGCCTATTTTCAGAGTTAAGCTGCGGGTAGAATTATCCAGCTTGTTGGTTGAATTTCTTCACGAGGGGCACAAAATAGTCTCAGGTGGAATGCAGAATCCTAACTCTACCAGAGGTCAACATCTGCTGTTCGGCAGAAGGCACTGACAGGCTGGTGTCTCGGAATCTTTTCTCGCTGTGAACCTGACAGGCTCGGCAATGAATTATTTAAAATGCTACAGAAGCATCCGAGTGAAACTTCCACCGCGGCACTCATACCAAATAACATCATTTAAAGAGACAGCTTGACACGTTAAAAGTAGTTCCTAGCGTATTTGGATCACCTGAGCTTGGGCGCCATTCTGAGTAACAGCTTGATGCCGTTCTCCATGCTGATGGGTGAACCTTGACACAAGCAAGCTTCAGCCTTTATTGTTGATGTGACAAGATGGCTCCGAGGTTGTCTGAAATCTGAACCGTCAGGACTTACCTTGGCCACAAGTATTCATGGGACTCACTTTCCTGTGGGGCTTTCAGAGACACCAGCTTATCAATGGATTTCCCAAGCGGAGCCCTACTCTCCCTGGTGGGGACTGATACCAGGGTCAATGTGCGCAGTGTGGAGCAATGCCACAAGGCTGGTACAAAGGCACCTTATTCGCTCTGAAGCTCTTTGGCACATCCGAGGTGGCAAAAGGTGCCATGTAAATGGAAAACCTTCCTTTTTTATCATACAAATTTTCCCAAATCAGTGTACAGTGTAAATTAGAGATGACCAATGTGATAGACACAAGGTATGGTTGTTAATGTGATGCTTGCTCACCTTGTATTGGAGCATAAAGATGGATATTACAGATGTTGCCAAGGGCAACAGTACCCTGAGCACTCTGGTGGGTTCAGCAATATAGAAACATAGAAACTCGAAGCAGGAAGAGGCCATTTGGCCCTTCGAATCTGCTCCACCATTGATTACAATCATGGCTGATCATCAAATTCAAATATCCTGATCCTCCCTTCCTCCCAAAATCCCTTGATCCCTTTAACTCCAAGAGACATTGGTGGGATTCTCCCCCAAAAATTCTAAATGCCGAATTTGTGTAAAAACTGGAATTAATCCCGTCAGTGAGAGTTTGAAAATGAATCTCCTACACTACAGAGTGCACCAGCATGAATCACAGGAAAAATCAGTGGCTGGGACCTATTCCTACTGGAGAAGCCAGCAGCATAACACTGAGTGGGCCACTGCGCATGCACCGAGATCAGTGCACGCACAGTAGCCCTGCACTGCCAGACTCCTGATCACTGGCCAGCCCCACATCATTGGCTGTGCGACCCCTCCCCACTCCCCCACCACCCGATTGCTGGCCTCCCAGACATATCCGGGCCAGCCCCGACATCCCTCCCAGCAGTCCCTATCTCCCTTCCTCCTCCCCCGCTGTCCCGACTCCATCCCCCCTCCCCGGCAGACTGACCACCTGCACCCACAACCCTGATGTCCAGCCCCAATCGCCAGTCTCCCTCCTTCTGTCACCACTGAATGCAGAATGGCAGCGGGACACCCCCCCCCCCACCCCACACTACCCCCCCCCCCCCGCCCCACCCCCACGATCTCCTCCCGCCCCAGAGGACCAGTCCCCTATTAGGCCCTGCCCCTCTCTGTGCTAACCCCCTTGGCACTACCCGATGCCACCTTGGGCATTGCCATAGGTCAGGCTGGCACTTCCAAATCATTTCAAAGGAAATGTAGTTTTGTTGGCAGACTTGTCCTTTCAGCATCCCCCTCAAACACTGAAACCTACTTGGGAAGCTCAATGTCAGAGGGTGTAGACTCCCCACCATCCCAGATACCCACAAACATACGAAGGTGTCTCGCGCACACAAGGCCGATGGCTCCATTTTGCTCCTGGCCGCAGATCACCAATATTGTTGGCTGTTTCTTTGACAGTGAGCTCCGTGGAAATGCCTGAGGAGGAAAGAGAAAGACTATGAGTACCTTTACCAACCCTGAACCTTAACCTCAGGGCCAGGGTTGCTGACCCTCTTCTCACACAGCAACAAGAACATAAAATATAGAAGCAGGAGTGGCCACTTGGCCCTTCCAACCTGCCCTGCCATTCGATACCATCATGGTTGATCTTTGCCAGCCTCAACTCTTCTTCTGCCAATTCCCCATTGCCCTCTATTCCTCAAACGAGCAAATATTTATCCACCTCCACTTTAAATACTTGTAATGATCCAGCTCCCACCACCCTTTGGGGCAGAGAATTCCAGAGATTCACTTGGCGATGGCTGAGTGGTATTATCTGGACTATTAATCCAGAAGCTTGGCTAATGTTCTGGGAACCCGGGTTCGAATCCCACCACGACATTCAATAAAAAATATCTGGAATTAAGAATCTACTGATGACCGTGAAACTATTGTCGATTGTCAGAAAACCCCATCTGGTTCACTAACGTCCTTTAAGGAAGAAAATCTGCCATCCTTACCCAGTCTGGCCTATATGTGACTCCAGAGCCACAGCAATGTGGTTGACTCTCAACTGTCCTCAGGCAATTAGGGCTGGGCAATAAATGCTGGCCAGTCAGCAACGCCCTTGTTCCACAAATGAATAAAAAAGAAAACCACCTTCTGCGAGAAGAAATTTCTATGGACCTCAGTTTTAAATGACCGGCTGTTTATTTTGTAGCTGTGTCCCCTTGTTCAAGACTCTGCCACTAGTGAAAACATCTCACCATCGACCCTGTCAACTGCCTCAGGATCTGAAATGTTTGAATAAGGTCGCCCCTCACTCTTCTAAACGCCAATGAATACAGACCCAGACTATTTAGTCTCTCTTGATAGGACAACCCTCTCACGCTAGCCTGGGGAATCTCCTTTTCTGTTCCTTGCTCAAAGAAGTAGAAAGATTTACATATTTCCATCACCCCATTGAGGTCAGGATTCTCAAAAACGCTTTCCAGATGACAAAGTACTGTTTGTAATGTATTGAATTTTGAATTCAATTAATAAATTTGGGATTGAAAGTTAGTCTCAAAAGCAATCATCAATTCATCTAATTCACTAATGTCCCTTCAGCAAAGGAATTCTGCCGTCCTTACTTATAAAATTCGAACAGGACTGGATACGGTAATTGCAAAAAGAATATTCCTGTTGGTGGGGGTGTCCAGAGCCAGGGATCATGGTCTAAGGATGCAGAGTAAACCTTTTAGGATTGAGATGAGGAGAAATTTCTTTACCCAGTGAGTGGGAAGGCAGAATCAGGCTATTGAGTTGGATAATCCACCAGGATCATTATGAATGGTGGAGCAGGCTTGAAGAGTCGCTTAGCCTACAACTGCTTCTATTTTCTATGTCTCTATAGTCTGGTCTAAATGTGACTCCAGACCCACAGTAACCAGACACAGGATTCTCCAGCAACGCTCGCCTCAAAACCGGAGAATCCTGCCCAAGGCAATGGACCTTTGCATGCTCCACCTCATGCCCGTTGCAATTCCCTTAGCAGGAGGAATGGGAGAATTCTGGCCATGGCTGATCCTTAACTACCCTCTGAATTGTTCCATTCTAAGCAATTAAGGAATGGGCAACAAATGTTGGTTTTGCCAGCGATTGCCACACCCTATATCCCATGAAAGAATTTTAAAAGTAGGATCATTCTCCGAGGTTACGCTCACTGCAACGTCATGGAAATTCATCATTAATTCCTGGAGGGCTCCAATTCAGTCACCAAAGAGGCAGTGAATGAGAAAGAGAGAGAAGAGGAGAGTGAGACACGCACGTGGACGCACATCCATCTGGATCTACTGCACATCAAGGTAAGTTATCACCTGGATCTCAGGTGTAATTACTGATGACCCATTCCAGTAGGTGTCAGTTGTGGTTCGGTGTGCACCATTCCTGTGTCTGACTCAAAAAACTGTTGGTTTGGAGACTTCATCCAGACTGTCTCTCCCAGTGCAGTATTGAGGAAGCTCTGCACTGTAAGAGCTACTATCTTTAAGATAGAACCAGCCTCCTCAGGTGGGTACAAATGATCTCATGAGATCACTAAATATTGGCCAGGGCACCAAGGAAAACTCTGCTGTTTGTCTTTGACTTGTTTTCATATTTATCATTAATTAAGTATGATTTTTGATTAATATAAAGTACCTGGATGAGCACTTGGCACGTCATAATATTCAAGGCTATGGACCAAGAGCTGGCAAGTGCGGTTAGATGGGCAGGTCAGGGCATTTCATGTGCATTTGCAGATGTGATGGGCTGAAGGGCTTCTTCTGCACTGTAACATTCTGTGGTTCTATGACTCACAGGATGTGGATCGAGCCGGCGATGCCCATACCTTCTGAAGCAATAAAAAACTTATTTCAAAGTCAAATAGCAGAGTTATCCTGGTATCCCGGCCTATACTCTCATCAACACTGTTATTTTATCGCACTGCTTTGTTACCTGGAGGAGTTTGCTATAAGCTAATTGTTTCCCCGCATTGCAATTCCTTCTCACCTGTGATTCTGGAAATCTTGCAAAGGGATTTGGCAACTAAGAGGTTAATTTCAGATTCTCCTTTTCCAGAGCAAAAATGAAACTTCAAAGTCAGTTTATGAAGAATGATATCGTTTACAATGGCCAGACAGAAGGAAAATCGAGACCAGGTGATTAATGAGGCCCGTTTGCTGTGTATCTGTCAGGGAAAGGTTAGCAGCTCCTGCCCTTCCCACCAAGTAGCTGATCAACCGCTCTCCATTTCCAATGTCAGCACCAAGCTGGAGTTGTAGTACATGAATGTTTAACATCTCCAGACCATCACACTTCCACCGACAGAATAAAAGATCAAAACTAGATTGGGTGGCACGGTGGCACAGTGGTTAGTGTTGTTGCCTCACAGCGTCAGGGACCTGGGTTCAATTCTGGCCTTGGGTAAAGTTTGCACATTCTCCCCGTGACAGCGTGGGTTTCCTCTGGGTGCTCCGGTTTCCTCCCACAGCTGTGCAGGTTAGGTTGATTGGCCATGCTAAATTAACCCCAGTGTAAGGGGGGGATTAACAGGGTAAATATGTGGGGTTACGGGAATAGGGCCTGGGTGGGACTGTGGTCGGTGCAGACTCGATGGGCTGAATGACATCCTTCTGCACTGTGAGGATTCTATGATTCTAGATTCATCACTGGACCTTTGATTGAAAGTCTCGCGTCACTAAAACCACGCTGGCAATAAGCAATAGTGAACAACTCCTTAGGACTCTGGAAGATCTCCCATTGGATGTTCTAAGGATGAAGCTTGCTTTGTCTTCAATGAGTTTGTTGAAACTGCAAATTGGAGGAACAAAGAGAAGATTGAAGGGGGTAAAGAGATCACAGTGTTTGAGGCCCGAGGACAGAATGAGAGCAAATTGAGGGGACGCCTGATTCCAACAGAGTGAGGATGTGTGGAGGAGAGTGTTTCAGGAGGGAATGTAGGCCCTTTACAGTCAGAATAAAGGGGGCAATAAAGAAATGGTCAAGGAATTAAATTTGTTCTTATGTTTCACTCTTCACAAAGGAAGACATGAATAACGTACCAAAATTCTGAGAGAAACAAGTTTTAGTGAGGAAATGAAGGAAATCAGCATTTGTAAAGAAATGGTTTTGGGGAAATTGATGAGATTGAAGGTGGATAAATCTCCCATTCCTGATAATCTTAAGGAAGCCCAAGCAATAGTAGATCTATCGGTGGCTGATTTCCAAAATCTTTTGGACTCTGGACTGGTTCCTACAAATTGAAGGATAGCTAATGAAAGTCCACTATTCAAAAGGGAGATATAGAGAAAACCTGTAACTGTACAGCAGTGAGCCTAACATCAGTACTGGGGAATTGCCAGAGTCCATTATCAAGGATTCCATAACTCGGCACTTGGAAGGCAGTGGGATACTCAGACACAGTCAGCATGGATTTACAAAAGGGAAATCATGCTTGACAAATCTATTGGAATTCTTTGAGAATGTAACTAGTAGAGTTGATTGATGTGAACCAGTGGATGTGGTTTATTTAGACTTTTAGAAGGCTTTCGACAAGGTCTCACAGAACAGACTACTATGTAAAATTAAAGCACATGAGATTGTAGGTAATGTCTTGAGATGGATAGAAAGCTGGTTAGCAGATAGGAAGCAAAAAGTTGGCATAAATGGGTCCTTTTCTGATTGGCAGTCATTGACTAGTGGGGTTTCGCAGGGATCTGTGCTTGGACCCCAACTATTCACATTATATATTAATGATTTGGAAGAGGGAACTGAATGTATTATTTCCAAATTTGCAGATGATATAAAGTTGGGTGGGAGGGTGAGCTGTGAGGAGGATGCAGTGATGCTTCAGCATGATTTGGACAGGCTGAGCGTGTGGGCATCTGCATGGCAGATGCAGTATAACGTGGATAAATGTGAGATTATCCACTTTGGTAGCAATAATAGGAAGACAGATTATTACTTGAGTGGTGTAAATTGAGAGAGGTGGATACTCAGTGAGATCTTGGTGTCCCCATGCATCAGTCGCAAAAAGCAAACACACAGGTACAGCAAGCAGTAAAGAAGGCAAATGGTATGTTGGCCTGGATAGCGAGAGGATTTGAATATAAGAATAGGGATGTATCCTGCAATTGTATAGGGCATTGGTGAGGCCACACCTGGAGTATTGTGTGCAGTTTTGGTGTCCTTATCTGAGGAAGGAAGTCCTTGCTACAGAGGGAGTACAGTGAAGGTTTGCCAGGCTGATTTCTAGGATGGCAGATCTGTCACATGAGGGGACACTAAATTGGTTAGGATTATAGTCAATGGAGTTTAGAAGGTTGAGAGGGAATCTCACAGAAACTTATAAAATTCTAACAGAATTAGACAGAGTAAATTCAGAAAAAATGTTTCCAATGGTGGGGAAGTCCAGAACAATGGGTTATAGTTTGAGAATAGGGAGTAAACATTTGGATCCAAGGTGAAGAGAATTTTCTTCACCCAGAGGGTGGTGAATGTGTGGAATTAACTACCACAGAATACAGTTGAGGCCAAAACATTGTCTGACTCCAAGAAGAAATTAGATATCGCTCTTGGGCTAAAGGGATATGGGAGGAAGGGGGGATCAGGACATTGAATTTGATGATCAGCCATGATCAAAATGAATGGTGGAGCAGGCTGGAAGGGCCGAATGGCCTACTCCTGCTTCTAGTTTCTATGTTAATTCTGGAAGGAACATGAAAGGAAAGTTTAGCAATGGCAACAAGAGCACTGATCAAATAGTGAGACAGACTGTGACGAAGGAGGGTCGGAAGGGTGAACACGAGAAAAGGATTGCCTATTAATGACATAACTAAGAACTGCGTGCTGGGGTAAGTCACTTGACTGTTCTCGCTGGTTCTAGATTTAATACAGTCATGGTAGATATTTTATTTCAACTCAATTTTTTACCCCATCCAGAAAGCCCTCAATTCTCCCACTGTCCAAAAATAGATCAATCCCAGTCTTGAATATATTGAACTGAACATGCACAATATTTTGGGATAGAGAATTCCAGAGATTCACATCTCCCCATTTCAGTCTAGTTGGCCAAGTTCTCTTTCCCATCTGTTTTTCCTACATTACAATAATGACTACACTTCAAAAGTACTTCACTGACAGTAAAGTGTCTTCGGACATCCTCAGGTTATGAAAGGCACAATATAAATGTAGTTCTTTTCTTCTTGCTTTCCTTATGACTCCTATTTCTAGACCTCTCTAGGGTCTAACATCTATTCCATCAAGCACACTGAGATTATTAAATGCAAAACCATTCATTCTTTTAAAATCCAGACAATATATGGTCATTCTCCTCAATCTCTCTTAATAGGACAATCCTTTATAACTTTAGAAATCAAGCGAGTGAACCTCTGTTGCATCATTTCAAAGGAAACTACATGCCTCCTTGGGTAATGACATTTTCCTCAAAGTACAAGAGTTAAGGCTGCCCATCCTGGTTTGGCATATTCCTAGCGTTATAATTGCACACCCTCCTGCCCACTTCAACTGCCCCGCCCAGTTAAATAGCCATTCCCCACCCCCCCATCTCCAACAATAATAATCTCTCTCTCAATGTCGACAAAATGAAGAAGATTGTCATTGACTTCAGGAAGCGTAGAGGAGAACATGCCCCTGTCTACATCAATGAGGACGAATGAGAAAAAAATGAGATCTTCAAGTTTTTAGGTATCCAGATTACCAACAACCTGGTGCCCCCATGTCAACACTATAGTTAAGAAAGCCCACCAACACCTCTACTTTCTCAGAAGACTAAGGAAATTTGGCATGTTAGCTACAACTCTCACCAACTTTTACAGATGCACCATAGAAAGCGTTCTTTCATGTTGTATCATAGCTTGGTATGGCTCCTGCTTTACCCAAGACTGCAAGATTTACAAAAGGTTGTGAATGTAGCCCAATCCATCACACAAAGCAGCCTCCCATCCATTGACTCTGTCCACACTTCCCGCTGCCTTGGCAAAGCAGTCAGCATAATTAGGGACCCCATGCAACCCAGACATTCTCTCTTCCACCTTCTTCTTCGAGAAAAAGATACAAAAAACTGAGGTTACGTATCAACCGACTCAAGAGCAGCTTCTTCCCTGATGCTGTCAGACTGTTGAATGGACTTACATTGCATTAAGTTGACCTTTCTCTACACCCTAGACTGTAACACTACATTCTGCACCTTCTCCTTTCCTTTTCTATGAACAGTATGTTTTGTCTGTATAGTGTGCAAGAAACAATTCTTTTCACTGTATGCTAACACATAGACAATAATAAATCAAATCAAATTTTGCAGATAATTGACAAATGTGAAATTAAAAACAAATTTTTTTTAACATGTTGTGATTTCTGTCAACCACTGGCTGTTTGGAGGATTAATCTTTAATTCCTGGAGATTCCAGGACAAACCTGGAGGGCAGATAGATAAAACACTATTTGAACGTGTTACAGAGTACATGAGCAAAGAGGTGATACTATGTTTGTAGAAAACAGTTGTTAGTCCACAGTTAGCACAGTGTACATAATTAGATGTCCCATTATAGAAACAATATTAAAGTCACAGAAGTTGTAGAGCAAACAGGATGATGCCAAGGAAGGGAACCATACTTATGAGGAAAATATTGGGGCTTTTAATAGATTACAGATATTTGTAGAGAAATAGTAAATGAGTCATACTGTAATTCAGCCTTCTGCCTGTGGTGGCAATGTGATCGCAGTGTGTGACAAGTTTACATAGGAATTCCCCATCATAATTATAGACACTGACTCTGTAATGGGGAGATAAGCTGAAAGTATATTGATATAAGATTTAATATACTATGCAAGAAGTCTCACAACACCAGGTTAAAGTCCAACAGGTTTATTTGTTATCACGAGCTTTTGGAGCACCACTACTTCATCAGGTGACTGACTCCACTCATCAAAAGTTTTTAAAGTTTATTTATTAGTCACAAGTAGGCTTATATTCACATTGCAATGAAGCTACTGTGAAAATCTCCGAGTCGCCAAATCCAGCGCCTGTTCGGGTGTACTGAGGGAGAATTTAGCGTGGCCAATCCACCTAACATGCACATCTTTGGACTGTGGGAGGAAACCGGAGCACCAAAAGAAACCCAGGCAGACATGGGGAGAATGTGCAAACTCTACATAGACAGTGATCCAAGCTGGGAATTGAACCCAAGTCCCTGGTGCTGTGAGGTTGCTGTGCCAATCACTGTGCTACCATGCCACCCCTGATGAAGGAGCAGCACTCTGAAAGCTCCTGACAACAAATAAACCTTTTGGACTTTAAGCTGGTGTTGTGGGACTTCTTACTGTGCCCACCCCAGTCCAACGCCAGCATCGCCACATCATAACATATTATAAACAGATATATAATACAGATTCTAATCTAAAGGTATATGTATTGTTTGGTTACACTATCTAAACTAAAGGATTTCTGGCAGCGAAATGACACTCTGGGGGAATTTCCCATTCCCAGCAGCTGTGGGATTTGTGACAGGCAGGGGTCGTTTGGTGGGAATTTTGTTCTTCCAACTTTCAAAGCGGATTAAAGGCAGGTCAAGTTTCCCAACGTACAATGTAGGGAATCCCATTTGCATTCATCAGCATCTCCCGCATGCTCATTAGTTCATTAGATATAGGAGCAGAATTAGGCCATTCGGCCTATTGAGTCCGCTCTGCCATTCGATCATAGCTGATATGCTCCCTCATCCCCTTTTTCTTGCATTCTCCCCATAACCCTTCAACCCATTACAATTAAAAATCTGTCTAACCCCCTCCTTAAATTTACGCACTGTCCCAGCATCCACTGCACATTGGGTAGTGAATGCCACAGACTCACAACCCTTTGGGAGAAATTTCTCCTCAACTCTGTTTTAAATTTTCTCCCCCTTATCCTACGTGTGCCCCAGGTTGTGGTTGTTCACAGAATCATAGAATTCTACAGTGCAGAAGGAGGCTATTTGGCCCATCAAGTCTCCACCAACCACAATCCTAGCAGGCCCTATCCCCATAACCCCATACATTTACCCGAGCTAGTTCCCCTGGCACTAAGGGGCAATCTAGCATGGCCAATCCACCTAACCAGCACATCTTTGGACTGTAAGCACATCTACCAGCTTCTCCAGTGTGAGCTGTGGCCATGAGGACTCTGGAGGATGAATGCAGAGCTCCTGGCTCACAATGAGTGAATATCTGCCCGGGTGCCATTTAAACATGGTGCCAGGACCATGGATCCCATGGTGTAACCACAGTGGGGTAAATTCTTCCCATCACGAAATGAACCGAGTTCCTTTCAGATGCATAATTAATGAGCTGAAACACAGATCGGACAATTCACCACACTGCCCAGTGGGAATCATACCACATTTCCCACTCACTACTGGACCTAGTCCCCAGAATGGAAAATTCCACCCACAGTGTCACATTTCACAGAGATCAAAGTGACAACACCTGGATCCCACTAGTTAAGCAGAATGAAATCATGGAAAGATTTAACAGAGCTAATTAGTCTGCTTTTGTACAAAGATCATGGGTAGAGTGTGTTTGCCAGCCCTAACTAACCGCGGGTTGTAAGAGATGTTTGCAGCTAAGGTCCAACGTTGCACTGTAGTCACTGAAATTACTTTGCGCGTCATTCACATTTACAACACTTAATGTGTGCTACTCATGACCCATCATTCATCTTACATCAATGACAGGCCTGTACACCCTTGAATCACACGGCTCAAGATACTTTCTTCTGACATAACTTGTATTTGGAGCAATAGGGTCTGTAATTGTATATTTGAGTGTCTGTGTGGACAGGCTGTAAAAATATTACACATCCCATGTCACAAGTTATAGAAATCCAAGTGACAACACCCGGATCCCATGGCCAAGTACAATGAAATAATGGAAAGACTTAACAGACATTTATGCTGTTCCCACAAAAACCCCATTGGCCAAAACTCTATCACCTCGCACGCCACAGAAGTGGAGCAAGCAAGGATCCAACAACAGAAATCTGGGGACAATGTAGAGGGAGCTTTACTCTGTATCTAACCCTGTGCTGTGCCTGTCCTGGGTATGTTTGATGGGGACAGTGTAGAGGGAGCATTACTCTGTGTCTAACCATATGCTGTACCTGTCCTGGGAGTATTTGATGGGGACATTGCAGAGGGAGCTTTATCCTGTATCTAATCCTATGCTGTACCTGTCCTGGGAGTGTTTGATGGGAACCATGTAGAGGGAGCTTTACTCTGTGTCTAACCACTTGCTGTACCTGGGAGCGTTTGATGGGGGGCAATGTAGAGAGAGCTTTACTCTGTATCTAACCCTGTGCTGTACCTGTCCTGGGAGTATTTGATGGGGGCAATGCAAATGATTACTTATCAATTAAGGTAAGGTTTGAATTCTGCTTTGTTTGTAGAAGTGAAATGCCCTTTTAAAATTGAATATGTAGCTGGTTTAAGGCCAGGATCTTGTGCAGAGTAATAGCGTCCCTATATCTGCGCCAGAAGTCTTGTGTTCAAGTCCCATTCAAGCCTTGATGGCCACCGAAGGTGCATTCATATTATGGCCAAACAGGTTTGTTATCAGAATCCAAATCCTTCTAATATGCCTAATGTCAGAAATGATATGGAGTTGCCGGCATTGGACTGGGATAGGCACAGTAAGAAGTCTCACAACACTAGGTTAAAGTCCAACAGGTTTATTTGGTGTCATGAACTTTTGGAACGCTGCTTCTTCATCAGGTGAGTGAAGAGATGGGTTTACAAACACAGCATTTTAGACAGAAATACAAATGCAAGATAATGGTTGCAATTGTCCCTCTGTCTATAGATGCCATGTTTGTGAACCCATCTCTCCACTCACTTGATGAAGGAGCAGCGCTCCAAAAGCTCGTGACACTAAATAAACCTGTTGCACTTTAACCTAGTGCTGCGAGACTAATTAAGGGCAGAAAGTAAGAGTGGGAGAGTTTCCTGGTGAGTTGCACTGAAGAAGGCAATGGCTGCAGAACTTTGCCAAGTGTAACCATGGGCCAATGCAATGGAGATCCATGGTCACCAATGCAGTCCTAAGGCACAGTCCCTGAAGGAGGAGAGAGAGGCTGGTTTAAGGTTTGCTCAGACGCGTTATTTCTTCATGATTCAAGGTTAGTTTCTGATCAATCGTAACAGCAAGACCCTAAAAACTGCGTCCTTTTTGAGCATTAAAGGGAAGAACCTGAAGGGGCCCCTCGCAGAGGTGATGTCCCCTGTTACGTTCCTCATACAGCCAAATTATTGATGGAAATGAAAAAGACCCTTCACCCCATCTTTCCTGAATACCCTCGGTATGTCAGTGTCTGATTCCATTTCCCACTCCTATCCCATTGCACTCTCAGAAGAAGATTTGGCGGTATCTGAGTGTGTTCAATTATCAGCTGGATACACAAGAGCTATTAAAAATAAATTCCTTGCTCAAAATATCCAACAGGGTAATTTGTTTGTTTTTCACACAATTCCTCCAGGAATCTCTGGCTAATTTGCAAGTGTGGGAACTGTTTTTATCTTCGATAACAAGATTGTAGCTTTCAAGCCTTCTCTCCTGACTTGTTAGCCAAGGAGCTGTTTTCTTCCGTAGAATGGGGGAGGGGATTGAGCAGAATAAACAATATTTAACAGTTAATTCTGTGTGATCAATAGGCAAAGTTAAAAGGTGAGATTGAGGGACTTGAGGGTCATGGCAAAATCTGGGAACACATTCACCCAGAAGGGCAAGAGCATCAACCACAATGGGAACATTACCACCTACAAATTCTCCTCTCAAGTGGCTCACCATCCTGACTTGGACATACCCAACACATTTGTTTATCTTCGCTGGGGTCAACATCCTGAAACAATCCCAGTCCTGCCAAAACTCAGTGGAAGCACCTTCACTGTACAGACTGCAGTGGTTCCCACATAAAGTCCCCCACCACCTTCTCAAGGGCACACTAGGAAGCGGGCAATAAGTGCCACCCTCACAGTAAAGTTCATATCCACAACAATTAACTTTGAAGATGTTTTGAGAAGCCAGTTGGAAAGAATATTGGAGTAATGGAACAGATTGGGATGGGGGGAGGGGAAGGAGAATATGATCATGATGAAAAATTAGGATCACGTTCATTGGCGTATAGAAGATTACGGAGTGTACGTCTACTAGAGGAATGCAACATTTGGAGAGGGCGAATTGAAAATTATTTTTGCTCATCATTAACAAGTTTACTTTTCACAAAAAGTGTTTGCAAATGAAATGGTTTACCACAAATGACTGAAAACAGAAAGTAACTTAGGAAAAGTACCGAAGAGTGCAAGGATGGAGCAGGGGATGGAATAGAAAGCTATGACCACAATGGAAATGATGGCTGCCTCCAACCAATGTTTCTCTGATGCATTCTCCAGTGTGTGAAGGTCTTGGGTCAGTGGGGTCTGTTGTGCCCGGGAAGGGGGGATGGTGAGATAGCTGTAAGCCAGGTGCTGGAAAATGGGATTAGAATAGATAGGTGCACAGGCATGATAGGCCGAAAGGCCTCTTTCTGTGCTGCAGAATTCTAGGCTCTTAAATCAGCTGCAAGTTTTATCCATTTGCCTTTTAGTAAATGACATCGAGGTTGGAGAGGAGCCTCTGACTGCTTCAGACCCAGTGAGATGTCGCAAATGTGGATTGTTGCAGAGTGAATGAAGTTTCTCTAAGGCTACGACAGGAGACATTAGCAACAGCTCCCAGCTCACAGCACACTGCTGTTTCCAGAACATTACCCAGACTCACCACGCCAGAAGTGAAACAGAGAAAAAAATAGATGTGCATTTCACTGGCACCTTTCATGACAACGTAAAAAGTCTGACAACACCAGGTTTTAGTCCAACCTATTTATTTGATAATATTCTCACTAGCTTTCGAGGGGACAGCCTCTTCGTCAGGTGAATGGAGAGTTCTGGCCTCAGACAGAGCATATAAAGCACAGACAGTTTAGAGATTACTGATTAAAATGCATTATTAAAATTTAATCAGTAATCTCTAAACTGTCTGTGCTTTATATGCTCTGTCTGAGGCCAGAACTCTCCATTCACCTGACGAAGAGGCTGTCCCCTCGAAAGCTAGTGAGAATATTATCAAACAAATAGGTTGGACTAAAACCTGGTGTTGTCAGACTTTTTACTGTGTTTACGCCAGTCCAACGCCGGCATACCCACATCATGACCTTTCATGACCTCAGTCCCAAAGTGTTCTATACCCAATGAAACATGGTCACATTGTGATGCAGGCAATGCTGCAGCCAATCACATTGCACAGAAAGAGCAATGAAATAGTGTGCAGTGAATCTGTTTTTGTGATGTTGACTGAGGGATAAATATTAAACAGATCACTGGAAAAGAACTCCATGCTGTTCTTCGATCCGTGCCCATAGGACTGCTTATGCCCACTTGAAAGAACAGACAGGGCTTCAGTTTAATAACTTAACAAGGGCCAGCAGCTCTGACAGTACAGGAGTCCCTCGGTACTGCAGCTCAAGTGTCAGCCTGGATTATGTTCTCAAACTGCAGCTCAGTCTCCATCTCAGTGTACAGTGAGAAATGGGATGAGATAAGACCAGCCTTCACCAGCACGCAGCTACAAAATGTACATCCATTCTCTGTACACTTGGCAAGGTACCTTTATTACTTGATGTGGAGATGCTGGCATTGGACTGGGGTGGGCACAGTAAGAAGTCTTACAGCTCCAGGTTGAAGTCCAACAGATTTACTTGGAATCATGAGCGTTCAGAGTGCTGCTCCTCCATCAGGTGAGTGGATGAAGGAGCAGAGCTTAGAAAGCTCATGACTCCAAATAAACCTGTTGGACTTCAACCTGGTGTTGTGAGACTTCTTACTTTATCATTTGAAGAAGAATAGAGTTATAGAACATTACAGCGCAGTACAGGCCCTTCGGCCCGCGATGTTGTGCCGACCTGCGAAACCAATCTAAAGCCCATCTAATCTACACTATACCAATATCATCCATATGTTTATCCAATGACAATTTAAATGCCCTTGATGTTGGCAAATCCACTACAAGAGATTGCACTCCTTCAAGGTTTCAATTCTGAAACCGTCCACCCTCTCCCTACACAGCATGAAAATCACCATCAAAAAGACGATGTGTAGTGGGTCTGTTAACAAAAGAAGTTCCCATCTCCCGGTACCAGGCAGACCGAACTGAACCCGTAACCGTGCGATGCTCAGGAATCACTGATCCTGACCACAATCATAAATTCCTCACCAAAAATCTCGCCTCCCCATCTCCCCCCCACTACTCCAGAGGCTCAGCTAATGACAACACAACCACAAAACTGTAAAATAAAACAAAGCTTTGGAACAGGAGGAGGTCTGAGTTTAATGTGTGTAAAATCTGGTGAATGAATTCCGAGGGCAGACTTTGCAGAACATGGTGCAGGGGTCCTTCAGGTAAAACATTCATGTTGCTCTTTTAAATAGCCCTGACCCTCCAGCGCTAACCAACCGGAGACCTGTGCCAGTGTTCTGCCCACTGTATTGGCACATTAGAGTGGCCAATTAGCAACAAATCTGACCCAAGGTTTTCACAGAAGTGGGTTTTAATAAAGCTCAGATTCATCGATTGAATGTGAGGAAGGATCTTTAGACGGACCAGCCTGACCTAATGACTTTTCCACATGAAACTGCAACTTTTCCCAAATTCCATGGGTTATTACAGGTCCGGTAATACATTTAACAAATGTTGCTGCAAACTGATGGGCTTTTCTTCTGAATTGTTTTACTCTGGCTTCACTCTGACCTCCAGTCTATCAATTTAAAAAGCCTGGCGATCCAATAATGAGGCTTCAGTTCTCTGAAGTTTGCCCTCGGAATTCATTCACCAGATTTTACACACATTAAATTCAGACCTCCTACTATTCCAATGCTTTGTTTTATTTTACAGTTTAGTGGCTGGGCTGTCATTATTTCAGCCTCTGGAGGTAGGCGAGATTTTTGGTGAGGAATTTAAGACTGGGACCCAGGGTCAGGCCAATCACTCCCCAGCATCCCACAGTTATGGACTCCAATCAGTCTGCCTGGTACCCAGAAGGTGGGATCATTCTCTATCAAAAATGTCAAAAATTAATCCTTAATAGGTACCGCATAACACAAATTTAACCCCTATCAAACACTCCTAGGAAGGTACAGCACGGGGTTAGATACCCCGTGCTGTAAAACTCCCTCTACACTGTCCCCATCAAACACTCTCAGACATGTTCAGCACAGGATGGGATACAGAATATACCTCCTTCTACACTCTCCCCATCAATACTCCCAGGACAGATACAACATTCGGTTAGATACAGAGTAAAGTTCCCTCTACACTGACCCCATCAAACACTCCAACATAGATACAGCACGGGGTTAGATAAAGAGTAAAGCTTCCTCCGCACTGTACCCTTCAAACACTCCCAGGACAGGTAGAGCACGCGGTTAGATACAGAGTAAAGCTCCCTCTACACTGTCCCCATCAAACAACCCAGGACTGGTACAGCACAGGGTTAAATACAGAGTAAAGCTTCCTCTACCCTCTGTAACAATGCATCTCAGTTTCAATCTTTGAAGAACATCCTCTATTGCACCCACGTGAAATTTCCATGTTCTGATCTAACCTGTCCATGTGACATTTCTGAATGAAATTGCTAGTCAGTGATTTCCAGAAGAGGGGTTATTCTGGACTGTGAGCATATTAGGAGGCAGATAGAATCTGCCTAGTTCAATAGATTAAAAAAACAGCCACTTTGATGTGCTATGGAAGCTTAGTAAGTGTTCCTGGAACTGTTTTCCAATTCAATGGACAGCAAATTGAGGTAATTTAAGAAGCCTTCTAATAGCAGATGGCTCTTCAGAGCAGAGTTATCATTACAAAAGTAAGGAAATTGTGCTAAACCTTTAGAAAACATTAGTAAGGTCTCAGCTGGAAAATTGAGTCCGATTCTGGGCACCGCACTTTCGGAAGGATTGGCCCTGAGGGACTTCAGTTTTATATTGAGATCTGGCATTGTCCTCCTTAGAATAGAGTTGAGATTTAAAGTCATGAGGTGTTTCGATGGAGTAAATATGGAGAAACAGTGTCTATTTGTAGGAGGATCTGTAACAGATTTTAAGGTCATTACCAAAAGAGTTGGGAGGGAGATGGGAAGAATAATTTTTTTGCAGCGAGTTGTGATCTGGAAGGCGCTGCCTGAAAGGGCGGTGGAAGCAGATTCAAATGAGAACTTCCAAAAGGGAATTGGTTGAGCACTTGAAAAGGATTAATTTGAGGGGCATGGGGACAGAATAAGAGGCAGTACAACCCACTGAGAAGCTCCATTAAAGAACTGGCGTACACAATGGGCTAAATGAATGCTTTCAGTGTCTCTGAATCCAACTGATGTCTCTCACTGCATCATATCAATTTATTTATTAGTGTCACAAGTACGCTCACATTAACACTGCAATGAAGTTACTATGAAAATCCCCTAGTCTCCACACTCTGGTCGGATACACCGAGGGAGAATTTAACACAGTCAATGCATCTAACCAGCACATCTTTCGAACTGTGGGAGGAAACCAGAGCACCCAAAGAAACCCATGCAAATATGGGGAGAACGTGCAGATTCCGCACAGATAGTCCGGGTCCCTGGCGCCGTGAGGCTGCATTGCTAATCGTTGTGCCATTTACTGACCTCTTGCTCTGTTTTGTTCTAGATACTGAACATTCTCACCGCGAAATCCAATACACCTGTCAGACATTAAGTTATATTAAGTTCTACTGACTGCAAAGAATAAATGGCTGACATTGATTAACAGAGAGAGAGCATCTTAGAATAGCAATAACAATAATAACTCTGACTATCACAGAAGCAGTTTAAAATATGCGTCACTGGTCTTAAATTAGTTTTGTTTTTCCACATTAACTCAGTTTTGTTTTATTATTAGTGTCACATGTAAGCTCACATTAACACTGCAATGAAGTTGCTGTGAAAGTCCCCTAGTTGCCACACTATGGCACCTGTTTGGGTACACAGAGGGAGAATTTAACATGGTCAATGCACCTGACCAGCTCATCTTTGGACTATGGGAGGGAACTGGAGCACCCAGAGTAAACCCACACAAACCCATGCAGACTCCACACAGACAGTGACCCAAGCCGGGAATCCTTGGAGCTGTGACGTAGCAGTGCTAACCACTTTGCCACCGTGCCGCCCATGGCTGAAAATCTACCACCTCACCCACCACAGAATGGGTGCAGGCGGCGAGTCCGACGGCAGAAATCTCCATTGATCTCTGGCAGCAATTTCCAGTTTTGCCTGAGCGAGGCTGTAAAATCCCACCCAATATTTTTATTCTGCAGCCTCTTTGAGAATGGGACATGTTTGGCCGTCACACTGATCATGATACTGATAACAAAGAGGGTTTCAGAGAATCGTACAGCGCAGGAGGCTATTCAGCCCATCATACCTGTGCCAGCTCTTGGAAAAGAGCTTTCCAATCTCGACCCATTCTTCCTGCTCATTTCCCATTCTTCCTGCTCATTTTTACTCTTTGAAGCTCTGGCTGGAATTTTCCAGCCCTTCACACTGGTTGGATCTTCCAGTCCCGCTGATGTACATGGAGATTCCCATGGCTCTCCAACTTTGCCACAGTCCCCACAGGGAATCCTCATTCACGGTAACGGGACCAGAAAATCTCGCCTGGCAGGAAAGGCTGGAAAATTCCAGCCTCCATCTTTGAAAGTTGCTGTTGAATATCTTTCCCTGCCCTTCCAGATAGTGCGTTCCAGGACGAAACAACCCACATTTAAAAAATCTCCATATTTCATAGAATCCTTACAGTGCAGAGGGAGGCCATTCGATTCATCAAGTCTGCACCAACCCTCCAGAAGCATATCCCACCCAGGCCCATACCCCACCCTACCCCAGTGCCTTTACCATGTCTAATCCCTCTAACCTTCACATCTTTGGACACTAAGGGGCGATTTAGCATGGCTAATCCACCAAACCTGCACACCTTTGGACCATGAGAGGAAACCAGAGCAAACTCACGCAGAAACAGGGACACAGTCTCCACACAGACAGTGACCCAAACTGGGAATTGAACCTGGGTCCCTGGTGCTGTGAGGCTGCAGTGCTGACCACTGTGCCACCATGCCTCCCTTTTTCATTCTTGGTTCTTTCACCAATTATCTTAAATCTGTATCCTCTGGCTACAGGCCTCCCTGCCAGTGAAATCAGTGACCAGACAATAAACTAAACAGATTCCCACACAGCAGGGATTTGGACAAGTCAGTATTAGCAGTTGACAACTCTTGGGATTGACATGAAGTCTCCAGAAATTGAAGATTAGTTTCCTGGTGCTGGGAGCAAATTCCAGAGAGGAAAATCCTAAGGATATTAAAACAGTGAGATTTTTCATATTTGAAAAGTTATTTTGTTTATGAGACGTAAGAATGTTGGAGAGGGGGCAAATAATTGCGTGCTTAAGTGGGACAATTTGAAGTAAAAGATCATGTGACAAAACCTCCAAGAATATTCCAAGATCTCCAAGAATATGAGGATAAGGGAAGCAGATGCATGAGAACACCACCCACTGCAGCTTCCCTTTTAAACCACGTCAACATCCTGATTGGAAATATACTGGCGTTCCTTCACTATCGCTGGGTCAAAATCCTGGCAGTGCAGTGGGTGTACCTACCCTACAGGGATTGCAGCGGTTCAAGAAGGTGGCTCACTCCCATCATCTGAAGGATTTTGGGATGAATGAATTCTTTAATCGCATTGAATTCACAAGGAAATTGATAAGACAAATAAGGAACATGCCAGGTTCAAGGTGAGGAGTAGAAGGGGATGAGAGGGGGTGATAGGGCCTTTGTGGTGGTGGGGGTGGCGGGGGGGGGAACTTAATGGACGGTGAAAGACACCAGGATAAATTCAATAGGAAATTCAGGAGAAATCTATTTACTGCGAAGCTCTCTATCGCATGTTGTTGTTGAGGTGACATAGATGCATTTAAGAGGAAGGTAGATGAATATAGGAAAGAGCAAGAAATAAGAGATTATGCTACAGATAAAGGGACATAAGATTATGCGACAGATAAAGATGGAAGCTCAGCACTACATTCATTACATTAACATACAGAGGGATCTGGGCGTGCAGGTCCACAGTGGCAACACAGCTGGCCAAGGTGATTAAGAAGATATATGGGATGCTTGCCTTCAACAACTAGGGCATTGAGTACAAGAGTTGAGAAATCATGTTGCAGCAATATAAAACCTCGATTAGGCCACATTTGGAGTATTGCATTTAGTTCTGGTCACCGCACTACCAGAAAGATGCGGAAGCTTTGAAGAGAGTGCAAAGAAAGTTCACCAGGATGTTGCCTGGTCTCGAGGGCGTTGGCTATGAGGAGAGGTTCAACAAATTCAGATTGTTTTCACTGGAAAGACAGAGGCTGGGGGGAGACCTGATAGAGGTGTACAAAATTATGAGAGGCATAGACAGGGTGGAAAGTCAGAGGCTTTTTCCCTGGGTGGAAATGTCAATCACAAGGGGGCACAGGTTCAAGGTGAGAGGGGTAAAGTTTAAAGGAGATGCATGGGAAGTATTTCATGCAGAGAGTGGTGGGTGCCTGGAACGCGCTGCCAGAGGAGATGGTGGAAGCGAGCATATTAGCAACATTTAAGAGGCATCTGGATGGGTACATGAATAGGGAGAAAATAAAGATATACGGACCGAATAAGGGCAGAAGGTTTTATCTTTAGTTTAATTAGGGCATTATGATCGGCACAAGCTTGGAGGGCTTTGTTCTTCACAAGGGCAATTAGGCATGGGCATTGCATGCTGACCTAGCCAGTGATATCCACATCCCTTGAATGAATAAAAAAGAAAGGGGGAAGGAGGTTAATAAGAAGTATAAATAGACTGGGGGAAGGGGCCCTGTTTCTAAACTGTAAAATTCTATAAAAAAACAGGGACTTTTCAATGGTTTGGCAACAACAGGAAAAGTCACCAAGGAAGGGCAGAAATTGTCAGCATACATGGGGTCAAAATGAAATTCAAGGAGAGGAGATTGAACAATTTGAGGAGTAATTGGTGAGAGGCCACTGATAAAGTGCAGCTGAAGAGTTAGCGATGTGTCTGTGTCTCTGCCGTGCTCTCGGAGAACCAGCTGCTCAGCCCAACAATTATCCCTCTGCTGAGAAGGTAGGTCAGACAGGCTCGAATAAACTTTAATCATTTGGGCTTAATTAACTGTAACTGGCCCTAATTTAACCATTTGGGTCTAACTAATTATTTGGGCCTAATTAACTGTTACAGACAAATTAACAGTTTGGTCCTAATTTAACCACTTGGGCCTACTTTCCTGTTTTGGGCCTAATTAACCATTGCGACCTATAACTAACTGTTGGTCATAATTTAATGGTTTGGGTCTAATTAGCTCTTTGATCCTAATTTAACCACTTGTTGGGCCTAATTTACAGTTTGAGCCTAAAGGGCTTCACAGTGGGATCCAAGGGGCTGTTGCCTTGTGGATCCAGAACTGGCTTGCCCGCAGAGGGCAGACAGTAGTTGTAGATGGGTCTTTTTCTGCCTGGAGGTCGGTCACTAGTGGAGTGCCCCAGGAAACTGTTCTGGGACCCTTGCTGTTTATAATTTTCATAAATGACCTGGATGAGGAAGTGGAGGGATGGGTTGATAAGTTTGCTGACGACACAAAGATTGATGGTGTTGTGGATGGTTTGGAGGGATGTTAGAAGTTGCAATGTGACACAGATAGGATGCAAGGCTGGGCGGAGAAGTGGCAGATGGACTTCAACCCGGATAAATGTGTAGTGGTCCATTTTGGCAGGTCAAATGGGATGAAGGAGTATAATATCAAGGGTAAGACTCTTAGCAGTGTAGAGGATCAGAAGGACCTTGGGGTCCAGGTCCACAGGACTCTTAAATCAGCCTAGTCAGACCTCTCTTGGAATATTGTGCTCAGTTCTGGTTGCCTCATTACAGGAAGGATGTGGAAGCTATTGAAAGGGTGCAGAGGAGATTTACAAGGATATTGCCTGGATTGGGTGGCATGCTTTATGAGGATAGGTTGAGGGAGAGACGAAGGATGAGCGATGACCTGATAGAAGTGTATAAGATGTTGAGAGGTATAGTTTGGGTGAATTCTCAGAGGCTTTTTCCAAGGGCTGGAATGGTTGCTACGAGAGGACACAGGTTTAAGGTGCGGGGGAGTAGGTACAGAGGAGATATCAGGGGTAAGTTTTTCACTCAGAGGGTGGTGGGTGAGTGAAATCGGCTGCCGTCAGTGGTGGAGGCAAATTCGATAGGGTTTTTCAAGAGACTTCTGGATGAGTACATGGGACTTAATAGGATTGAGTGTTATAGGTAAGCCTAGTAGGTATGGATATCATCGGCGCAACTTGTGGGCCGAAGGGCCTGTTTGTGCTGTAGTTTTTCTATGTTCTATTAATTGCCTGTAAAGCAGCAGTGACCACAGTTGTAAGGAATTCTTTGTTCTTGAATCCCTTTGGGATATGTGCCTGAGAGATCAGGATAAGATATGGTAACAATCACAGCAGCTCCAGCTGCCTTTCCAAGGTAAGTGAGATAAAAGCCCTGGCTTAATGAGGCCATTAAGACCCCACAAACAGCAGCAAACAGGGGTTATGGCACAAGACCCATAGCCCAATCAAACAGGAGGACATGATGGCACCTTGTCAACAGTCCAATCATAGCAGCAGAAGGGAGCAGAAGCCTCGACAATTCTCAGTTGGGTTCTGGCTGTACAATGGAGTTCAATGTAGACAGGTGTCTTCATTGAAAGAGATCTAGGGGTACAGGTTCATAGCTCCTTGAAAGTGGAGTCACAGGTGGACAGAGTGGTCAAGAAGGCTTTCAGCATGCTTGGTTTCATCGGTCAGAATATTGAATACAGGAGTTGGAATGTCTTGTTGAAGTTGTACAAGACATTGGTAAGGCCACACTTGGAAGTTCTGGTCACCCTATTATAGAAAGGATATTGTTAAACTAGAAAGAGTGCAGAAAAGGTTTACTAGGATGCTACTGGGACTTGATGGATTGAGTTATAAGGAAAGGCTGGATAAACAGGGACTTTTTACTCTGGAGCGTAAGAGGCTGAGGGGTGACCTTATAGAGGCCTATAAAATAATGAGGGGCACAGATCAGCTAGAAAGTCAATATCTTTTCACAAAGGTATGGGGAGTGTGAAACTGGAGGGCATAGGTGTAAAAGGTGAGAGGGGAGAGATACAAAAAGGTCCAGAGGGACAATTTTATCACAGAAGTTTGTGAATGTCTGGAACAAGCTGCCAGAGGCAGTAGTAGAGGTGTTTCTTTGTTTTTTAAAAAGAATTTAGACAGTTACATGGGTAAGATGGGTTTTGCGGGATATGGGCCAAATGTGACCAATTGGGATTAGCATAAGGGTTAAAAAAAAAAGGGTGGATTGGACAAATTGGGCTGAAGGATCTATTTCTATGACTCTATAACCTCTATGAAACCATCCACTTTGGACCTTCAGCGGATAGAATTAGGGCATATTCGAAGTGATGAAAATCTAGAAACAGTGGAGGTCCAAAGAGACTTGGAGATTGATGCAGATAAATTGTTGAAATATCCTGAACAAACAGAAAATAATTAAGAAGGTTAATGGAATTCCAGTCTTTCTATCTAGAGGACTGGCGGGGAAGCCCTGGTGAGAAGCCCTGGGCGCTTTAACTAGGAAAGATAGGCTGCCTATGAGGGGGTGTTTGAGGGCTAACATTTACCAGAATGTTATCTCGACTTGCGAGGGTTAAATTACAAAGAGAAATTACACAAACTAGGGATGTGTTCTGCGATTAAGTGGTGATTTGATGGGGGTATTAAAGAGAACAGGCAGGTCAGATAGAGAGAAACTGTTTTCACTGCTGGAGAGTTGAGGACTTAAGGGGTGTAATCGATAAAGATAGAGCCAGATCTCCCAGGAGTGTAATTGAGAAACACTTCAATGCAGAGGCAATGGTTAAAAATTTGGGATTCTTTTTCTGTAAACTGCAATGGATGTTTGATTTGATTTATTATTATCACAGTGAAAAGTTGTACGGTATATTATTGTACGGTGAAAAGTTTTGTTAATCTTCAGCCAATTAATTTTAAACCTGAGATTATTTAAATTTGTTAACTAAACGTATCAAGGGAAACAGGACAAAGTTGAGAAGATGGAATTAGATCATAGGTCATAGATCAGCCATGATCTCATTGAATGACAAGACAGGCTTGAGTGGCTGAATGGCCTCCATTTGTTCATCGATGAATGACTAGTCACTTTGTTATGGTTGCATTGAGCACAACTTCAATGAATTATTTTGAATTCTCACGCAGAACCAACAGGCCACCAAACTGAAGAGCATTCCAGAGGTCTTCAGAAGGATACATGGACATTAAGCTACACAGAATACACCACACAGAATACACAATGCAGAATATTCAACACAGAATACACAATGTAGAATATCCAACACAGAATACACAATGTAGAATATCCAACGCAGAATACACAATGCCGAATATCCAACACAGAATACACAATGTAGAATATCCAACGCAGAATACACAATGCAGAATATCCAACGCAGAATACACAATGTAGAATATCCAACGCAGAATACACAATGCAGAATATCCAACGCAGAATACACAACTGAGAATAGCCAACTCAGAATACACAACTGAGAATAGCCAACTCAGAATACACAATGTAGAATATCCAACACAGAATACACAATGTAGAATATCCAACACAGAATACACAATGTAGAATATCCAAAGCAGAATACACAATGCAGAATATCCAACGCAGAATACACAATGCAGAATATCCAACGCAGAATACACAATGCAGAATATCCAACGCAGAATACACAACTGAGAATAGCCAACTCAGAATACACAACGTAGAATATCCAAAGCAGAATACACAATGCAAAATATCCAACGCAGAATACACAATGCAGAATATTCAACGCAGAATACACAACTGAGAATATTCAATGCAGAATACACAATGCAGAATATCCAATGCAGAATACACAATGCAGAATGTTCAACGCAGAATACACAATGCAGAATATTCAACGCAGAATACACAACTGAGAATATCCAACGCAGAATACACAATATAGAATATCCAAAGCAGAATACACAATGCAGAATAACCAATGCAGAATACACAACTGAGAATATTCAATGCAGAATACACAACTCAGAATATCCAACGCAGAAAAACAATGCAGAATACACAATACAGAATACAGAATATAAGAAGCTACAAAGGGTTGTAAACATAGCCCAGTCCATCACACAAACCAGAATTTGTCTATACTTCCCGCTGCCTCGGAAAAGCGGCCAGCATAATCAAGAATCTCACGCATCCCGGATATTCTCTCTTCCACCTTCTTCCATCGGGAAAAAGATACAAAAATCTGAGATCACGTACCAACTGACTCAAGAGTAACTCCTCCCCTGTTGCCATCAGACTTTTGAATAGACCTACCTTATAATTAAGCTGATATTTACCTACACTCTAGCTATGACTGTAACTCTACCGCCTGCACCCTCTCCTTTCCTTCTCTCCATGTACTCTATGAACGGTATGCTTTGTCTGTGTTGCACGCAAGAAACAATTCTTTTCGCTGTATACCAATGCATGTGACAATAATAAATCAAACCAAACAATGCAGAAAATACAAGGCGGAAATAAAACATTCAGCCCCACAAGTTTATTTATTCTCCTCATTTCTGTTTCGCTCCTTCGTGGGCTATGGGTGTCGCTGGCTGGACCAGCATTTACTGCTCATCCCTAGTTGCCCCTTGGGAAGTGGTGGTGAGCTGCCGTCTTGAACCGCTGCAGGCCGTGTGGTGTAGGTACACCCACAGTGCTGTTAGGGAATGAGTTCCAGGACTTTGACCCAGCGACAGTGAAGGAACGATGATACATTCCCAAATCAGGATCCAGTTCCATCAGTCTTCTGAAGGGCTGTATTGAACCTTGGTTAGACCACACTGAGTACTGTGTGTAGTTCTGGTCGTCATGTTATAAAAAGGACATAGAGGCACTGGAGAGGTTGCAGAGAAGATTTGCCAGCATGATGTCAGCAATATATGTGTTTGCACTGCAGGAGAGTCTAGCTTTTGAAAAGAAGAGTGACCTAATAGAGGTCTTTAAAATTCTGAAAGGTTCTGGCAGATTGGAGACAAAGAAATGTTTCTCTTTGTGGGAAAAAGCAGAACTGGAGGCCGTCAATAAGTTTAAGTTTTAAATTTATTTATTAATGTCACAAGTAGGCTTACATTAACACTGCAATGAAGTTACTTTGAAAATCATCAGTCGCCACATTCTGGCGCCTGTTCGGGCGCACTGAGGGAGAATTCAGCGTGGCCAATGCACCTAACCAGCATTTCTTTCAGAAATCGGAGGAAACCCACACAGATGCAGGGAGAACGTGCAGAATCCGCACTGACAGTGACCCAAGACTGGGAATCAAACCCAGGTCCCTGGCGCAATGCTAACCACTGTGCCACCGAGCTGAAGACACCAAGAAATCCATCAAGAATTCAGAAGGAAATTCTTTGCTAAAAGAGTGGTGAGAATATAGGAGTCGCTACAAAAGTTGAATGGGATAGCATTTAAGAGGAAACTCGACAAGTATGTGAGGTAGGCGTAGGAGGGAGGGGGTCACACACTGGGAGATTTAGATGGAAAAAGATAAAGGATTCGAGTGGAGCATAAACACCTGCATGGACTGAATGACCTGTGTCTTACATAAGCTAATAAATTGCTCTCATGTGGAGGTAGCCTGAGTGGACGAGCTATATCCCAGGTTAAGGAGCAGATGGGTACTGATAGACTGCTCCCTCCAGTGGCCTGTGTGCTAATTGCACCTCATCAAATCAGCAGGTTGAATCTTATGTGTGGGTATCAAACAGTGCAGCAAGGGGGCAATGCTACAAAAGACCTCAATCTCCCAAAGCAAATTAATGAGGGCTTGTGTTCCTGAATTCAGTCAGCCATGATCAGTGGGTAGCACCCTCAGCCCTGGGTCAGGAGGGTGTGTGTTCAGACCTCACTCAAGCGATCTGTTGTACAATATGAATGTTGGAGCTGCTGACTCGCAGATGTGAACTAACCATTGGATGTAAATGATCCTCTGGTGCTCTTCAACACAGCTGTTGTCCCTAGTGTAAGATTGCTCCACCAACTTAAGATGAAGCAGAGGATTTATTGGTCATCTGACTTGTCTCCTACGGTGGCTCTGTTTCATATTTGTTTGGTAAGATCCATGTGAAACACCTTCATTACATTAAAAGGGTTAAATAAATACAATTTGTTGTTGCAAAGGGCTTTGGGGCATCCTGTGGTCGTTGAAGGCGCTACAACAATGCAAGTTCTTTCTTTCTGATTGCTAATCCAACAGTCCCACTGGAAGTTGGGTGGAGGGATAATCAGGGGGGTGAAATAGTGGGTCAGGAATAGTTGGAGAGTGAGATCCGCAAAGCCCAGTAGCCGCTGGCACTCACCAGCTCAGGAGAGTTGCCAGGAGGGTGAGGTAATGATCGCAGCAAGACTTGGCTCCATTGGAAGGGATACGAGCAAAATAAAATGGTCAGTGTAATAATTGGAATATTCAGATGGAATGCATCCAATAATAATCAAAGAAAGGAAAGTAGGAATATTGGGAGCCAGGGCTGAAATATTTTGCAGCTCATTAAACATGAGACAAGGAGCAGAGGATTGGAAAACCGCTAGGGTTTACATTTTTATTGAAGGTCAGGCAACCTGTTGTCTTAACTGGGAATAATGGAAAAAGTATGGAAGGAAATAGCTCCAGCTAACAGGAGTAAAGGTGAGGTTTGCATTGCCAGGATGGGTTCAGGAACATCGATCAAACCAAGAAAAATCCTCACACCCCAACTCCCAGCATCCATGTTGGCTTTCATTAACAGTTGCTAAGGTGCAGGTCAAGAAACCTGGGGTTAATTGGACAATTCTACCCTGAATAACCTCCATGTATGAAACTGGGAGTTGTTGGGATTGGATAATTAATTGGTTTCTAATACTCTGAAATTTGGAAGTAAGAATCAGTAACTATCAGCTCTGAATGAAGAAGACACAGAGGCTGCTTCCCCTGGCTGAAGAGCCGAGAACTGGGGTCATAGTCCCAGGGTTAGAGGTCAGCCAATCAGAACTGGGATGGGGGGAAATTTCTTCACTCAGAATCTTTTGCATTCTCTATCCCAAAAAGCTGTGGATTCTCAGTTACTGAGTCTATTCAAGAGAGAGAGTCTTAGATTTTGGGGTACTAAAATTAAGGGAATTAAGAGAGAGTGTGGGATGGTGGACTTGAAGCAGAAGATCAGTCATGGTTGTATTTTTTTTAATTTGTGGGACATGGGCTGTGGGAGGAAACCAGAGCACCTGGAGGAAACCCACGCTGACATGGGGAGAATGTGCAAACTCAAGAAAGGGAGAACTGAGCCTTCCGCTTTGTTACAATCTTGTCAACCTGCATCTCTTTGTTTAGTGATTCCTATTTCTGCACCAATTATATCAATATTATTTATTCCCTTTATCTGTCCAGTTGATTTCAAGCATTGCATTTAATGCTGGATTATTCTTTCCCCGGAGGCATTCATTTCAAAGAATGGCCAATTGACAATCTCTCCAAGCCAGCAGCCATTATTCACTCATCAATCCCGAATTAATATACATTTCAGCAGTGAATCAGTGTTTCAATGCACACAGTACATGATATGGAGATGCCAGCATTGGACTGGGGTGGGCACAGTAAGAAGTCTCACAGGTTAAGTCCAACAGGTTTATTTGGAATCATGAGCTTTTGGAGCGCTGCTCCTTCATCAGGTGAGTGATGAAGCACCAAAAACTTGTGATTCCAAGTAAACCTGTTGGACTTTAACCTGGTGTTATGAGACTTCTTACAGTACACAGAATGTGTGAGCAAACAAATCAATATTATATTGAAATTAATATCCACCAGTGTTGAATCAAAGTGAAAATTCATTGTCTATTTGTCACTCTCTGAACAGATTTTATTTTAGTAAAAGAAATTGCAATGAAAACGTTGGGGCAAATTTTCCCATCCCGCCTGCCATGGGAATTGGAGCAGGCAAGAGGCAGACCATGGAAAGTTCTGTTGACTTATTTGAGGAAAGATGTAGTGGCATTGGAGGCAGCTCAGAGGAGGTTCACGAGATTGGTTCCAGAGATGAGGTTTGTTGTAATGAAGAGAGATTGAACGGTTTAGGCCAAGACTCGCTGGTATTTGGAAGAATGAGGGGAGATCAAATTGAGGTATACAAGATGATAACAGTCATGGATAAAGTAGGCGTGAAGCGGATGCTTCCTCTTGTGGGGCATTTTAGGACGAGAGGTTATAGCCTTAGGATAAGGGGCAGCAAATTGAAAACAGAGTTGAGGAAAAACTATTTCTCACAAAGGGTTGTGAATCTGTGGAAATTGCTACCCCAAAGTGTAGTTGATGCTGGGACAGTGAGTATATTTAAGGAGTTAGACAGATTTTTAATTGGGAATGGGTTAGAGGGTTATGGAGAGAAGGCAGGAAAATGAGGATGAGGAGCATATCAGCCATGATTAAATGGCGGAGCGGACTCGATGGGCCGAATGGCCTAATTCTGCTCCTATATCCTATGAATTTATGAATCTTGAGTGGGATTTTCTGGTTTCAGGGTGAGGAGGCTGGAAAATCCCACCCAATATTGTATCTACTGTTAATTGTTGACAACAAGTTTTAACCTCCCTACTGCAACTTGCAAACTGTTCGTAATGTTTGGTTCTTCGAAATACGATATTAAAAACCACTCGCCACTTTTCCTTAAAAGTTCAGCATAAACATGGAAGCAGATGTTTCACTGATCACTTGCTGTTAGCTGCTGTGACCTTGCACACACGGTGGGGTGGGATGGGGGGGACAGGGGTCAGTGAGGCTGCTGTCAGGTTGACCTGTAACCCTGTCCCTAGCTGCAGTGAGTTAGTCTTTGAGGGGCAGAGGGAGGAGTAGTGAGGTTAAAGGCTGTGCAATGATGCAGTATGTCCTTTGGATACTTATCAAGTGTTATTGGTTTGGACCAGTCTCAGCGACATGCGAGGGAGATGAAGGCTCTGAAAGAGGGTGTTTGCAAGTTACCCACCTTAGCGATCGCCATGGCACAGCTGTGCCCAGACATCTCTATTAACTGCTGCTGCCCAAATCTGTATTCTTCATAGAGTTCCTCTTCCAGTGCCTTCGCCTCTTCTTTACTGCAGAATATACAAGAGAATAGGACAGTGAGAAGAAAATGATCTCCTGGCCTCGGAACCTTTTACAACAGCAATCGGACAACATTCAGCTGTGAGTCAGAAAGTCAGGATTTAAGTCCCTTCCAAAACCGTGAACTCATAATCCAGTTTGACAGTCCAGTCCAGTACTGGGGGAGGGCCACACTGTCAGAGGGTCAGTACTGAGAGAGTGCCACACTGTCAGAGGGTCAGTACTGAGGGAGTGCCGCACTGTCAGAGGGTCAGTACTGACGGAGTGCTGCACTGTCAGAGGGTCAGTACTGAGGGAGTGCTGCACTGTCAGGGGGTCAGTACCGAGGGAGTGCTGCACTGTCAGAGGGTCAGTACGAGGGAGTGCCGCACTGTCAGAGGGTCAGTACTGAGGGAGTGCCACACTGTCAGAGGGTCAGTACTGAGGGAGTGCTGCACTGTCAGAGGGTCAGTACTGAGGGAGTGCTGCACTGTCAGGGGGTCAGTACCGAGGGAGTGCCGCACTGTCAGAGGGTCAGTACTGAGGGAGTGCCACACTGTCAGAGGGTCAGTACTGAGGGAGTGCCACACTGTCAGAGGGTCAGTACTGAGGGAGTGCTGCACTGTCAGGGGGTCAGTACTGAGGGAGTGCTGCACTGTCAGGGGGTCAGTACTGAAGGAGTGCTGCACTGTCAGAGGGTCAGTACTGAGGGAGTGCCGCACCGTCAGAGGGTCAGTACTGAGGGAGTGCTGCACTGTCAGAGGGTCAGTATGGGGGAGTGCCAAACTGTCAGAGGTCCAGTACTGATGAAGTGCTACACTGTTGGAGGGTCAGTACTGAGGGAGTGCTGCCTTTCTGTTGAGGTGTTCTCCCTGGGTACATGATATCACATAATAAAAAAGATTTGGTTATGATACTTCACATACCCACAGTGTTACATTTCAAAGGTATTTCATTGGCTGTAAATTCCTTTGGGATGTCAGAGACGCTATATAAATGCAAGTCTTTCTTTCCCAGCAACAGAGTTGGTTGGTCAGTAAAATATTGTGATGCACCAATCACTTGACTCAATGCTGGAATGTGAGATTGTAGTGGTGAGGCTGCCTCAGAGAGCAGCAGTTATATAGAGGAGGTATTTATATAGAGGAGGTATTTATATAGAGGAGGTATTTGAATGGGTGTTTTGATAGTGCAGCAGGAGGGAGCGAGGGCCATAGGGAGAAGGTGGGTGGGCTTGAGAGGTCATGAAGAGGCATGAAGAAGACATCTGGACACCTTTGAACAGCCATGATGAATGGCAGACCAAGCTCGAAGGGCCGAATGGCCTCCTCCTGTTCCTATCTCTTATGTTTGAAATGTGTGGAAGTTTTGTCGAAGGAGCGTTAGTGAGTTGCTGCAGTGCATCTTATTGATAGATGGTTCACACTGCTGTGTGACAGTGGTGGGGGAGGCTGTTGAAGGTGATGGATGGGGGTGCCAATCAAGCAGGCTGTTTTGTTCTGGATGGTGTTGAGCTTCTCGAGTGTTGTTGGAGCTGCATTTATCCATCACACTCCTGGCTTGTGCCTTGTAGATGTCAGACATTCTTTGGAGAGTTGGGAGCAAGGAACTCGCTGCAGAATTCTGGCCTTTGATGGGATTGACGGTGGTGGGTTCCATTGTGCCTGCTGCCCTTATCCTTCTGGACAGTACAGATCACAGATTTGGGAAATGATGTTGAGGAAGTCATAGAATAACACATTGGTTATCCAAAATGTAGACTTGCGGAAATAGATGGCATGGTGGCACAGTGGTTAGCACTGCTGCCTCACAGCGCCAGGGACCCAGGTTCAATTCTGGCCTCGAGTCACTGTCTGTGTGGAGTTTGCACATTCTTCCAGTGTCTGCGTGGGCTTCCTCCGGGTGCTCCGGTTTCCTCCCACACTCCAAAATTGTGGGGGTTAGGTGGATTGGCCATCTTACATTGACCCTAGTGCAAGGGCAGTTAGCAGGGTAAATCTGTGGGGTTATAGGAATAGGTCCTGGGTGGTATTGTGGTTGGTACAGGTTCGATGGACCAAATGGCCTCCTTCTGCACTGTAGGGATTCTATGAAACTAAGAAACTCCAGTGAAGGGCCAAGATCCACACAGTAGCTCATCAACAAGTTGCAAAGAATAGGAGAGAAAACCTGAGTTTATCTTAGTTTTTAAGTGATTACAGGTTGCAGAGGGAAGGTTTAATTAATCTGTGTTCAATTAGAATTGATTTTGTGATTAAAACTAAGGACAAAAGTAACAAGACAGATGTGTGTTCCAGCAAGGATGATTAACAATTACAGGCATAGGAGGATAGAGAGAGTGAGAGAGAACAGACTCGGAACAGAGCGGGAAGATAGAGAGAACAAGTGAGAGCAGACAGAGAATGGAGTGGGAGGATAGAGAAAGCAGACAGAGAATGGAGCGGGAGGATAGAGAGAGTGAGAGAGAGCAGATTGAGAACGGAGCCGAGAGGATGGTGAGAGTGAGAGAGCAGACTGAGAACGGAACCTGAGGATAGAGAGAGCGAGACAGCAGGCTGAGAGTGGAGCCTAGAGGATAGAGAGACCGAGAGAGAGCAGACTGAGAATGGAGCAGGAGGATAGAGACAGCAAGAGAGAGCAGACAGAGAACAGAGCAGGAGGATAGAGATAGTGAGAGAGAGCAGACAGAGAATGGAGCCAGGAACTGCAGAACACCCTTGGCCTGCGTAACTGTGTGCCAATCTGAGAAATAATGGCACACAGTAAATTTTGAGGCATGTATATGGTTTTAAGTTTTGAAATGTAATGACTGTCATTTGTATAGGACTGTAAAAATGTTTTTATTCTGCACTGTTTGCAATTTATAGACATGTAGATTTGTATTGGTTTAATTGAGATTTTTATGAATAAAGCATAGCACAGTGGTTAGCACTGCTGTTTCACAGCTATCGGGACCTGGGTTCGATTCCTGGCTCGGGTCACTGTCTGTGTGGAGTTTGCATGTTCTCCTCATGTCTGTGTGGGTTACCTCCGGGTGCTCTGGTTTCCTCCCACAGTCCAAAGATGTGTGGGTTAGATTGATTGGCCATGCTAAAATTGCCCCTTAGTGTCCTGAGATGTGAAGGTTAGAGGGATATGGGGGTAGGGCCTGGGTGGGATTGTGGTCGGTGCAGAATCGATGGGCCGAATGGCCTCTTTCGGCACCGTAGGGTCTCTATGATTCTATGAGTCGTGGAGCTATTGACTGAGCACAGTGATCAATCTCCATTGCTGAATTTACAACAGAGACATGAGGTTAGGGAAGCCCCTAAACCTGAGGTTAGGAACAACCTGTTCATCCTAAGCACCCTACATTGTACAAGTTTACATCAACAAGTCACAAAGCACGTGAATCGCAATGAAGCAGAAAATCATAGGTTGGCATATTCCAGTTTTTAATAAGCAGTGTTTATTGCCTTTTGTGACAGGCTCCAGACCCGGTATTGTTACCACGCCAAGTTTTCAGTGGAGTGAGCTGATTTTTCTTTGCATCTTGTGAGTACGAGTTTTATGAATTCTTTAAGCACCAGGAATAGATTGCTGTGAAGATCTGTTAGTTACCGCCCCCGTCTTCACCTCAGCAGGAGTCCTCTCCTTTTATCACCTTCTGCCACCCATTGCCAAGCCAAGTTTCTTCCTTTTTATTTGATTAACTCAATCTCCCGCAGCGCAGCACACGAGGAGTGAAGGAAAGGACTTACATTTCGATACCGTTTCACACAATCCCAGGACGTCCCGGAGGGTTTTACAGCCAATGAAGTACTTTTTGAAGTGTAGGAAACGCAGCTGCCAATTTGCACACAACTGGTAATTAATGACTGCATCATCTATTTCTGTGGTTGTTGGTTAAGGGATAAACATTGTGCAGGACATGGGGGAGAATTTTCCTGCTCTTCTTAAAAATACTGCCATGAGATCTGTTATGTTCACCTGAGAGGGCAAAGAGAGCCTCGGGTCGAGGTCTCATCTGAAGGACGACAGCTCTGCTATTGTAGCATTCCCTCTGTGCTACTACAGTTTGTGTTCAAATCTCTGAATCTATGTTTTTTTTGATTTGGTTTAATTTATTATTGTCACATGTATTAGTATCCAGTGAAAAGTATTGTTTCTTGCGTGCTATACAGACACGCCATACCGTTCATAGAGAAGGAAAGGAGAGGGTGCAGAATGTAGTGTTACAGTTCATAGCTAGGGTGTAGAGAAAGATCAACTTAATGTAAGGTAAGCCCATTCAAAAGTCTGCTGGCAGCAGGGAAGAAGCTGTTCTTGAGTTGGTTGAGGTGACTTCTCAATGAGGTGAGAATGCTATCCACTGAAACACGTTTAACACCATGAAGACTTGGGCCAGGATTTTCCAGCCCCCTGCGACGTGTTTTCCGGTGATGGATGGGGCTTGCCATTGGCCATCAGCAGGATCTTCTGGTGCTGCTGTGACCAATGGCATTTTTATGGCTTGCCCATCCTGCTGTCAGGGAACCCTCCCTGGGTGAGAGGAGTGGCTTCCAGCGGGACTGAAAGATTCTGCTGACAGGAAGGGCTGGAAAATCCAACTCTTAGTATACTTTTTGAGAAAGATGCAGTTAGAGATTTAGGAACTAATTGGATCCAGGCACACAGATACAAGTCAATTTTCAATTTACTATCACAACATAATCCTTTTTTTCATTCTTTCGTGGGTCATGGGCATCGCAGGCTGGCCAAAATGTATTGCCCACCCCCCTAGTTGCCCTTGAAGAGGCAGTTGGGGAGGCGATGGTTTAGTGGTATTATTGCTAGACCATTAATCCGGAAACTCAGCTAATGGTCTGGGGACCCAGGCTCGAATCCGCCATGGCAGACGGTAGAATTTGAATTCAGGGAAAGAAAAGGACGGTGGAATGAAGAATCTACTGATGACCATGAATCAATTGTTGGGAAAACCCAACAATTCACTAATATTCTTTAGGGAAGGAAATCTGCCGTCCTTACCTGGTCTGGCCTACGTGTGACTCCAGAGCCACAGCAATGTGGTTGACTCTCAACTTTTTTTTATTCATTTGTGTGACATGGCTAACCAGCATTTATTGCCTATTTTTAGTTGCCCGAGGGCTGTTGAGAGTCAACCACATTGCTTTGGCTCTGGAGTCACATGTCGGCAAGACCAGGTAAGGACGGCAGATTTCCTTCCCTACAGGGACATGAGTGAACCAGATGGGTTTTTCTATCAATAGTTTCATGGTCATCAGTAGATTCTTAATTCCAGATATATTTTATTGAATTTTTTTTTTATTGAATTCAAACTCCACCATCTGCCGGGGCGGGATTCGAACCCAGGTCCCCAAAACATGAGCTGAGTTTCTGAATTAATAGTCTAGTGATAATACCACTCGGCCATCTTTTCTCCCTAATTTCTCATCATTGCTGGTTAGGTAGCAGAAATTTGGATAACTGGGAAATAGATCTGACTGGAAGATGGGAGTGTTTCCAAGTGATGCTCTTCATGATTGGAGTGGGAATGATTGGATAATTCTCCTGTCAATCAAATGTGTAGCCCTTACCACTATAAACAACTGGGGTTGAATTTATCGAAATAATTTGTGTTATGTAGCTGCATCTTGCTGGCAGAATTACCCCTTGCGTTGTGGGAGAAGTGGCTGCAGTTTCGGTCATGAGTTCTGTTTGCCGCTTTTCACTGAAACTTTTTTCAGATTGACTTTTTGCTACAATCTTCAGTTTAAATCGACTCCACTGAGTTCTGCCATCAAGTCCCACCCGCACCTCCAACTCACTGACAAAGTGGTGTCAATATACAATTCAGGCCAGGACTCATTAGTGTCACCACTATCGGAAGCTATAATTACAGCAGGAAAGTTTACATGCCGGCTGTTTCAATTCAGTGTCTTTTACGATCACAGAACAGCCCAGAGCGCCCTACAGCAATTAAATACTTTTGAGGTGTTGTCCCTCCTGTAATGTAGGAAATGATAATGGAATGGAATTGGCAGCCTGTTTTAAAACTCTGAATATCTTTTTACTTTCACTGACCTCAATTTGTTTATGTCTGTTTTGCACTTTTAGTCGAGTTGAGAAATTGGCTGAAGAAGCAGGAGGGGATGCTTTTTAACGCCGTGAGTTGTTATGATCTGGAACATGCTGGCTAAAAGGATGCAGATTCAACAGGAACTTCGAAAAAGGACCTACAAAAGAACTTAAGAAATTTTTGAAAATCTCAACAGCATCTGTGGGGTGAGAATAGAGCCAACAATATGAGTCTAGATGATATCCTGACTCGAAACATTGGCTCTGTTCTCTCTCCACAGAGGTCGTCAGCCCTGCTGAGATTTTCCAGCATTTCCTGTTTTTGTTTCAGATTTCCAGCATCCGCAGTATGTTGCCTCTATTTTATACTAAGAAATTTCTAGCTGGAGAAGCCCTTTGAGTCTGCTTCACCTACCCACAAGGTCAGCTCCTCCCTCCTGCATGGTCCACCATCCCATAATTCATAGAATCATATAGTGCAGAAGAGGCCCTTCGGCCCATCAAGTCTGCACCAACACAGGATAAACATCTGAACGCACACCTGATCCTGTCTACCAGCACTTGGCCCATAGCCCTTAATGTTATGATGTGCCTAGTGCTTATCCAGGTACTTTCTAAAGGATGTGAGGTAACCCACCTCTCCACCCTCCCAGGCAGCGCATTCAGATCATCATCCTTTGAGTAATAAAATTTTTCCTCACATCCTCCTAAACCTCTTGCCCCTCACGCTGAACTTCTGTCCCCTCATGACTGACTCTTCAACGAAGGGGAATAGCTATTCCCTATCCAACCTGTCCATGCCCCTCATAATCTTGTACACCTCGTTCAGATTGCCCCCTCAGTCTTCTCTGCTCCAACAAAAACAACCCAAACCTACCCAATCTCTCTTCATAACTTCAACGCCCCATCCCAGGCAGCATCTGGTGAATCTCCTCTGCACTTCCACCAGTGCATCAATTCATTTTTGTTCCTTTAATTCCAAAAGCTTATCAGTCTCGATATTCCACAATGGAGCATCCACAGCTCTTTGGGATAGAGAATTCCAAAGATTCACAACCCTCTGGGAGAAGGAATTCCTCCCCATCTCGGTCCTAAGTGGCTGATCTCTTATTCCAAGCTTCTGACCCCTTAGTTCTAAATTGCCCAGTCAGACTTAGCAACTTTTCAGCATCAACTCCATCAAACTCCTACTTCTACCATCAGGACTGTTTGAGCTGAACCACCGTAGATATATTTAAGGGGAACTCATCTGGGAGAAACAGAAGGGTGTGTCGATAATGTAAGATGAAGGTGAGAGGAGGTTCATATGGAGCATAAAGACATAAACCAGTCAAGCCTTATTTCCATGCTGAATATTCGATATAAATTGATCATTTTGTGCCACCAAACTTCAAGTTGGACCAATTTATACTGGCAGCAAATTGTTCACCAATGAGATCACTCCAGAGTACAGTGTACTCCGGGGTGATACGATGGCACAATGGTTAGCACAGCTGCCTCACAGCACCAGGGACCTGAGTTCAATTCCAGCCTTGGGTCACTGTTTGTACAGTGTCTCCACATTCTCTGTGTGGGGTTCCTTGGGTGCTGCGGTTTCCTCCCACAGACCAAAGATGTGCGAGTTAGATTGATTGGCCATGCTAAATTGACGCTAGTGTCAGGGGATTAGCAGGGTAAATATGTGGGTAACAGGAATGGGGCCTGGAATGGGAATTATTGTCAGCACAGACTCAATGGGCCAAAAGGCCTCCTTCTGCACTTTATGGCTTCTATGAACGTGTAATTTTTCTCACCCTATCGCAATAAGGATTAGAAAGTGTTCAGTAACTGATGCAGATTTCAGTTTAAGAAAGTTCTAAGGAAAATTAAGTGCTGCATGGAAGCCAATAGTTAAATGCGGCGCAATGCAGCATATGGAGAGTTTTTAACAACTCTGAGCTGGTGATAACTTTGGCTGAGATTTGCATTGAGATCTGATGTCTAGACAGATGATCTTATCTTCCCTGTGAAGGAAGAAAGCTCCTTTGACTGCCGTCTACTTTGCAGTGAATGGGAATGTGAACACACAGTTACCTGTTACATTGAACATGAATACAGTGTCACGGAATATTCCAGCAAAAGACGTTTTTTCACACGATTCCCAGCATTGCTTTTTACCTTCATCATTGGCTGAACATCCACGGACATGTTCCCGAACGTTTGTAAACAATCATAGAGTTTACGGCATGGAAACAGGCCCTTCGGCCCAACTTGTCCATGCCGCCCTTTTTTGTAACCACTAAGCTAGTCCCAATTGCCTACATTTGGCCAATATCCCTCTATACCCATCTTATCCACGTAACTATCTAAGTGCTTTTTAAAAGACAAAATTGTGCCTGCCTCTACTACTGCCTCTGGCAGCTCATTCCAGACACTCACCACCCTCTGTGTGAAACAATTGCCCCTCTGGACAATTGTATCTCTCCCCTCTCACCTTAAAGCTGTGCCCTCTAGTTTTAGACCCCCTTTGGCAAAAGATGTTGACTACCTAGCTGATCTATGCCCCTCATTATTTTATAGACCTCTACAAGATCACCCCTTAGCCTCCTACGCTCTACGGAAAAAAGTCCCCATCTATCCAGCCTCTATTTATAACTCAAAACATCAAGTCCCGGTAGCATCCTTGTAAATATTTTCTGCACTCTTTCAAGTTTAATAACATTGTTTCTATAATAGTCAGAATAATACCCATATTTCAGAGGGCTAAGCAATGATTGGTTGTATAAATTTGATTTTTGTACTTTCAAGGATGGTAGATTGAAGGGGGATCTGTTTAAAATGATAATGGGATTTGGTAGAGCAGAACTGGTCATAAGTTTAGATGTGGTCCACTCAAAAGTGATGTCAAGAAGCATTTTTTCACACCAAGAGTAGTGGAAGCCCGGAATTCTCTCCCCAAACTCTGTGGATGCTGGGGGACAGGCGGAGCCTTGAATCGATTACTGGGAAGTGATGGTATCGAGGGAGAGGGGGTGAAAGGGGGCAACTCACAAAGGACGATGAGGTGTATTAGTAAACACTGGCTAGGTCTCCCTCTGCAAGTCGAGTTTCTTTTAAGAGCTTGAAACTTGCTTTTGTTTGTCATCTTTCACAACCTCCGGATGTCCCAAAGTATTTCACAGCCAATTACAGAGTGTAGCCCCGATAAGTTATGGCACGGTGGCATAGTGGTTAGCACTGCAGCCTCACAGTACCAGGGATCCGGGTTCAATTCCAGCTTGGGTTCTGTGGAGTTGCATGTTCTCCCCATGGCTGCATGGGTTTCCTCCAGGTGCTCCAGTTTCCACCCACAGTCCAAAGATGTGCGGGTTAGGTTGATTGGCCATGCTAAGAAATTGCCCCTTAGAGTCCAGGGATGCATAGGTTAGAGAGATTAGTGGGTATAATATGTAGGGATATGGGGGTAGGGCCTGGGTGGGATTGTGTTCAGTGCAGACTCGATGGGCCGAATGGCCTCCTTCTGCACTGTAGGGTTCTATGATTCTAAATTGCCACTTAGTGTCAGGGTGGACTAGCAGGGTAAATACATGGAGCTATCTGTGGGATTGTGTTTGGTGCAGACTCAATGGGCCGAATGGCCTCCTTCTGCACTGTAGGGATTCTAAGTCCCCAGGATCTGATGCTCTGCATCCCAGAATACTCAAGCAAGTGGCCCTAGAAATAGTGGACGCATTGGTGATCATTTCCCAGCATTCTATAGACTCTGGAAGAGTTCCTGTGGATTGGAGAGTAACTAACGTAACCCCATCTTTTAAAAAAGGAGGGAGAGAGAAAATGGGGAATTGTAGACCGGTTAGCCTGACATCAGTGGTGGGGAAAATGCTGGAGTCGATGATTAAGGATGAAATAACTGAGCATTTGGAAAGCAGTGACAGGATTGGCCCAAGTCAGCAATGGATTCACGAAAGGGAAATCATGCTTTACAAATCTTCTGGAAGTTTTTGAGGCTGTGACCAGTAGAGAGGATAAGTGTGAACCAGTGGATGTTGTGGACTTTCAAAAGCTTTTGACAAGGTGCCACATAAGAGCTTAGTGAGCAAAATTAAAGCCTCGTGGTATTGGGTGTATTATATTGACGTGGATAGAGAACTGGTTGGCAGACAAGAAACAAGGGGTGGGAATAAATGGGTCTTTTTCAGAGTAGCAGGCAGTGATTAGTGGGGTACCGCAGGGTTCAGTGCTGGGACCCCAGCTATTCACAATACACATTGATGATTTGTACAAAGGAATTGAATGCAATATCTCCAAATTTGCAGACGGCACTAAGCTGGGTGGCAGTGTGTGCTGTGAGGAGGATGCTAAGAGGCTGCAGGGTGATTTGGACCTGCTGAGTGGGCAAATACTTGGCAAATGCAATATAATGTGGATAAATGTGAGGTGATCCACTTTGGTGGCAAAAACAGAAGGAAAATGATATCTGAATGGCAGTATTTAGGAAAAGGAGAAATGCAACATGACCTGGATGTCATAGTGGAATGGTCGCTGAAGGTTGGCATGCAGGTACAGCAAGCAGTGAGGAAAGCTAATGGCATGCTGGCCTTCATAGCAAGAGGAGTAAGGATGTCTTGCTGCAGTTATGCAGGGCCTTGGTGAGGCCACACCTTGATCTGAAATAAAAACAGAAGATGCTGGAAAACCTCGGCAGGTCTGACAGCAGAGAGTGGTGAATCTGTGGAGCTCTGCCGCAGAAGGCTGTGGAGGCCAGGTCACTGAGTGTCATTAACACAGGAATAGATAGGTTCTTGATTAATAAGGGGATCAGGGGTTATGGGGAAAAAGGCTGGAGAATGGGAATGAGAAAAATATCAGCCATGATTGAATGGCGACGCAGACTCGATGGACCGAGTGGCCTAATTCTGCTCCTATGTCTTATGGGAAGAGAGTGGGGCACGTCACAATGAGGTTGCAGCAGGATCTTAACGGAGGAAATGCATGAAGATATCAGAAGGTAAAGGGAGCAGGTGTTTATAGGGAAATATTTTGCAGCAAGTTGATCAAATATTGGAAATAAATGTGTGGGTCAAATCACGCATGGGACTGTAGTAAAAATAAAGCTGGGAACTGATCTCCTTCATTGTGGCATTGGATCCTATGAATACTTGTTACTCCACACATGCACCTTATCATTAGCATCCAGTCATTGTTCCTCTCTGCTTCTGTCTCTCTCCATTGCTGCCTGTTTCCTCCACCCTTCTCTGTTTCTCTCTCTGTCTCTCCCTCCCTCTTTCTTCCAGCAGTTTCCTTTTGTTCCTCCCTGTTTATTTCTGCTCCTTTGCTTTGTCTCCGTGTCTAACTCCATGACACTCACCGCCCCCCCCCCTCCCCCCCACACCTCCTCTCCCTCCACCTCCTGCATCTTCCTGTGGTGTTCGCTGTCACCGCACGAGGAAGGCTTAATCAGGGCGATTCCAGATGAGTTACTTCTTGCTCAGAAGAGATTCCGTGATAAATTACTACAATTACAGAGGTAGACAAAGAGGATTTTGTGGGGGACTTTTTTGGCATCAGCTCATCTGAAAGAAAGAGTTTCGACAACTGGTGATCAGAAGTTCCAGCCCAACTCTGTGTCAAGGCCTCTGTTCATTTTGAATTAATGTAAAGGAAAATACAGCACTGGTACTTGACTGATTCTTGGTATTCCTCAGATGGGGATGTTATTCTTCAAGGGGAGAATGAGCACCATGGGCTAGCATTCACAAGAGTTTAGAAGAATGAGAGGTAATCTCATTAAAACATGTAAAATTTTTAAAGATCTTGACAATGATGAATGTTCCCCCTGGGTGGGGAGTCTAGAACATGGGGACACAAGGGGGAAGGCAATGGTGCGGTGATATTGCCGCTGGACCATTCATCCAGAGATCCAGGGTAATGCTCTGGGGATACGGGTCGAATCTCAACAAGGCAGGTGATGGAATTTGAATTCAATTTTTTAAAAATCTGGAATTAAAAGTCTAAAGATGACCATGAAATCATTGTCGATTGTCATAAAAACCCATCTGGTTCCCCTTATGGAAGGAAATCTGCTGTCCTTACCTGGCCTGGCCTACATGTGACTCTAGAGCCATGTGGTTGACTCTTAAATGCCCTCTGAAATAGCCACCCAGTTCAGGGGTAATTAGGGATGGGCAATAAATGCTGGCCCAGCTACTGATGCCCACATCCCATAAACAAATGAAAAAAACAATCTCAGAATAAAGGGTTCGATCATTTCAGACTGGGATGAGGAGAAATTTCTTCACTCAGATTGTGAGTCTTTGGAATTCTTCACCCCGGAAGTTGAGGGCAGACAGACATCGAGTCTATTCATAGCTGAGATTGACAGGTTTCTGGGTTATAAGGAAATCGAGGGAAATGGGGACAGGGCAGGGGAATGGAATTCAAATAGAAAATCAGTCAGGATCTCATTGAAAGGCAGAACAGGCTCTTGAGGCGTAATGACCTCCTCCTGTTCCTACAACTGGCCCAATATGCAGTATAGGTAGGAGTTGGGTTTGAGTCTTGGTCTGAATTGACTCAGCTACTCTCCCCCAGCTCTTGCAGCTGTACAGGTGATCTAAATGGCCCTTAAATTCCTTAGTGCCCTAAGATGAGCAACATTCGGCTGCCGTCAGTCCCAGGATGAATTTGTAGACGCTTCTCAGATGCTAGTCTCCCTGTACCAGCACCACCTTCATCCAGACTCATAGACATGCTCAGGAGCTGTGGGTGGGGAGGGGGACGTGGTCGACAGCCTCTCACACTCACTTCACAGTGCCAGGAGAACGTGCTAACGAGGTTCATACAGACGATACCAAAACTGAAAGGTTATTTATCATGAAAGACTTTTTAAAAATTCATTTGTGGGACGTGGCTGGCCAGCAGTTATTGTCCATGTTGCCTTTGAAGAGCAGTTGAGAGTCATCCGCATTGCTGTGAGACTGGAGTCACATGTAGGTCAGACCAGGTAAGGACAACAGATTTCCTTTCCTGAAGGACACTAGTGAACCAGGTGGGTTTTTCTGACAATGGTTTCATGGTCATCAGTAGATTCTTAATTCCAGATACTTTTTATTGAATTCAAATTCCGTCAATTGCTGTGGCGGGATTTGAACCCAGGTTTCCAGAACATTAGTTGAGCTATGTGGATTAATAGTCTAGCAATAATACCACGAGGCCACCGTCTCCCCACGACGGGATGCTGTTCTCCAGAAAAGGCTGAGGATAACCTGATAAACATCTTTAGGATTGTGTTGGGGTTTGATATTGTATAAAGAAAAGATACTATCACACACAGGGCTCCAGGACTAGGGGTCATGAATATAAGATAGTCACTAGTACATTCAATTGGGAATTCAAGAGGAACAGCTTTACTCTGAAAATGATGAGAATGTGGGAATCGTTACCACAGAGAGTGCTTGAGTTAAATAATGTGAACATTTTTAAGAGGAAGCTGGATAAACACATGAAGGAGAAATGAATTGAAGGTTATTAGAATTGAATTATAGAATCCTGACACTACAGAAGGAGGCCGTTTAGCCTATCAAGTCTGTACTGACCACAATCCCACCTATTCCTGCAACCCCAAGCATTTGTCCCACTAATCCCCCGATACTAGGGTCAATTTAACATGGCCAACCTAACCTGCATATCTTTGGACTGTGGAGGAAACCGGAGCACCTGGAGGAAACCCACGCAAAAATGGGGAGAATGTGCAAACTCCACACAGTCAGTGACCCAAAGCCAGAATTGAACCCAGGACCCTGGTGCTGTGGGGCAGCAGTGCTAACCACTGTGCCACCAGAGACGTGGAGAGGGTTAGGAGGATGCTCATTCAAGTATAACTACCAGCATGGAGCAGTTGGGCTGAATGGTCTTCTATGAAATTCCAAATCCACATATAAAGACACTCTGGTAATTTTTTGAGAATTCACTGTCTATCTACGTCACAAGTGGTCACTTAAACTAATACACCGGGTCAGAATCAGTTCCTGACCGCCTCCGGCCTTTACAAAGAGTCAAAGGATAAAAATTGTCAATTTCCTTCAAAGGCTTGCCTATTTCCAAACAGAAAGGAACACATCATGAAAAGATTTCTTTTATGAAAGACAGCAAAAATGCTCGGGCTGCCAGTCCCAAATGAACAAAGATGTGACTTTGAAAAGTTAATGAGGTTTTCTGACAACTCAGAGTTACAACGAACGGATTGGTTCAAGAGCCAATTAATCCCCTTGTTATCTTGTTCAATTAGTTGTTATTTTGAGGATCTGGTAACCCTCTGTGCCACTGCTGGCTCTGACTGAAGCATCTGTATTCGTCATTTGTCACATGCAGTTAAACAACGCTCACACAGTCGGCCCCGAGCTCACAATTGCTGCAAGTTAATGGCATGATCTGTTTGAGAATCAAACTCAACAGAGACAACAACATTTCCATAATGCCTTTAACAAAGTAAAATGTCCCCATGTACATCGCAGGAGCATAATAAAACAGTACGGCACCAAGCTGTATACAGAGACTAGGACTGATGTCCAAAAACTTTGTCAAAGCGATCATTTTTAAGGAGCATCTTAAATAAAGGGAGAGGCGGAGAGGTTTAGGGAAGGAATTCCAGAGCTTAGGGCCCAGGAAGCTGAAGGCACGACCGCTAATGGTTGAACAAAAGAATGGACAGAAGGAGGATGACCGTAGAGATCTTGAAGGGTTTGGGCAGGGGGTTGCTGTTGGAGGAGATTACAGTGTTAAAAAGTGTGTGGCACCATGGGGGGATTTGAACGTGGGAACAAGAATCTTCAAGTCGAACGTTGCCAGACCAGGAGTCAATTTAAGTCAGCAAGAGAAGGGGGAAACAGGGAAACATGGCTTGGTGTAACTTAGGTTACAGGTATCAGAGTTTTGGGTGGGTTCAATTTTACAGGTCACCTGAGGCTTGAATGGGTGGATACGCTATCCAGCGTGATACTCGCTCACAAGACTCTATGGTCCTAAATACTCTTCTCACTGTTGCTGTTAAAATCCCGGCTTGGACTAAACATGACTTAAATCCTCCAATAAGCCTCACTCTTAATGGAATATAGACTCAGGAGGAGGCCATTTAGACCCTGTTCTGCTATTTCATTATGATTATGGCTAATTCCATATTCCCACTTTAATCCTTTAATACCTTTAGTGAACAAAAATCTTATCCACCTCAGATTGAAAATTAAGAATTCACCCAGAAACAGTTATATTTTGCAAAAGAGGGTTCCAAACTTCTGTGTGTGGAAATTGTCTCCTTATTTTGTCTTGAAAGCTCTGGTTTTAATTGTTAGACTGTGTTCATTTAGCAGAAATTGTTTCCCTCCGTCCACTGTATTTATTCCCTTCAAAATTTTACAGATCACTCCTTAACTTTCTAAATTCCATACAATCCTGGTTATTTAACACTCGTGCTGGAATTTTATCGGCACATTCACCCCAGAATCGGGGCAGGTGAGGCTCGCAGAGTGGAATTCTCCACAAGCCTCGGGTGGGATCTAACGAGCCTCAGGCGGGCGAGGCAGTAAAATTCCAGAGTCCAGTTTGATTGACAGCCTGTGTGAGTTGATGGGAATGCAGCCTCAGAACTTGCTGAGGTTCCATTAGATCATCAGCTGCATTCATTATGATGGCTGAATAAACTGATTCTGAAGAGGCAAAGTCTGCTTGCTGCACAGTGCCACACATGAGGTTGTCCCTTGCCGATGATGCAGGATGATCTATGCTGGCTTCTTGTGTGCTTTGGCGCTTCGGAAACTACCTGTCATCATGTTGCTGAACTCCTGCCAACTGCTGCTATCGTCATTTGTCACCGAGAGTTTCCCACTTGCCGTGATTTATGTTGGGGGTTTTCATGTCTCTTTTGACAGCATCCTTGAATCAGAGCTTTGGGTGCCCTGCGAGTCTCTTGGCATGGGCTGCCTCCCAGGATGAGTCATCCTTGGGGATGTACCTTGCCCAGGCCAATGGAGTTTTCCTTGCTTGTCCACAGTAAATCTACACTGCACTCCCACCGAGGTCAATATATCCTTCCTAAGGTACTTTCCAGAGTTGTGTTCAATACTTTGGGTGTGGTCTAACCAGGGTTTTATATATCTGGAACTACGATGCTGGGACTCTAAGATCTGACTTCCATTCACCTTTTTGGCTACTTTCTGTTCATGACATTTAAACAATCCATGATCCCAACTCTGTTTCCAGCTCTTTGCCATCTAGAAAGCAATCTGATCCATATATATAGGTCCAAAGTAGATGATCTCCCACCTGTCTATATTGAAATCCATCTGCCACAGTTGCCTGCCCATTAATGCCCACATCCTGAGAACAAATCCAGCAATCCAAAGGAAGGGATTCCACCCCCCGCAAAGCCACACTGGGGGATTCACTGGCATTGTGCTCATGTCACTGGACTAGTAATCAAGGATCTGGGCTAAAGCTCGGGGGCATGGCTTTAATCCCACTACAGCAGCTGGTCAAATTCAATTCAATGAGTAAAATCTGGAATTGAAAGCTAGTTTCAGTAATGGTGACCATGAAACTACCATTGATTGACGTAAAAACCCATCTGATTCACACACGTCCTTTAGGGAAGGAAATCTGCCGTCCTTATCTGGTCTGGCTTACATGCGTCTCCAGATCCACAGCAGTGTTGTTGGCTCTTACCTGCCCCTCAGAAATTACCTAGTGATCAGTTCAAGGTCAATTAGGAATGTGCAACAAATGTGCATCCCATAAAAGAATAAAGATAAACCTGCACCTAATGTCTCAGGCCAGAGGCTCTTTTCACAAGAAGACGCTAAATCATGGAGAGGTTTCCACCTTTTAGGTGAGACCTAAACCAGGGGCTATAAAGATAAAATAGACACTAGTAAATCTGGGGTGCACGGAGCACAATGGTGAGTATTGCTACTTGACAGCGCCAAAGACCCAGGTTCGATTCCCAGCTTGAGTCACTGTGTGGAGTTTGCACATTCTCCCTGTGTCTGCGGGGTTTCCTCCAGGTGCTCCAGTTTCCTCCCACGTTCTGGAAGATGCGCTGGTTAGGTGCATTGACCCGAACAGGCGCTGGAATGTGGCGACTAGGGGAATTTCACAGTAACTTCATTGCAGTGTTAAGGTAAGCCTTACTTGTGACTAACAAATAAATAAACTTTACTTTGGTAGGACATTTAGAAGAAACATTTTTACCCAGGCAGTAGTAAGAATGTGGAACTCACGACCATAGAGAGTTGTTGTTTCCCTTCCCACACCTCATGATGCACAAGGACAGACTTCCATCTGTTCCCTTGGTCAGATTTTTCCTGGAACAAGTCACTAGTCTGACAGCAGGGGCTTATAGCTGGAGGAACACCACTTAACATCAAGCATGATTGACCTGGTGCCTTTCCCACGCTCGCTGACAGCCATTCTGCAGGTTGATATCAAGCTGTTGACCGCGTTACAGACGCCCCTTACCACAGGGAGTGGTTGAGGTGAATTGTGTAAATGTATTCAAGAGGGAGCTGGATAAACACAAGTGGGAGAAAGGAACAGAAGGGTGTGCTGATAAGAATCAGATGAAGTAGGGTGGGAGGAGGCATGTTCGGAGCATGGATACCACGATGGACCGATTTGGCGAAATAGTCTGTTACAGTGCTGCAAATTCTAGGGAATGGAAGACAATTAAACTTCCACTTGGGAATGACAGTAAAAATGGTGGACAGATGCTTAATGTGTTCCTGCAACATCCCCTTATCTATTGCTTCAATAAGGGTATTAAATTTGCTTTAAAATAGGAGAGAGAGGAATTCTTTCACATCATCTGTACTCTAGCCTTGAAAGAATTTTCTACTTTCAAAAGCAGAGAGTTAATGACGTTGTCAAAGCAAGCGGACCAAGTTTCCAGCTCAGCAAGGATCTGAACGATTTCACATCAGTTGGTCACAGGTTAGAGAAGAGAAAAATATCTGCAAAATAATAGTCTTCGGCATGAGCAGAAAATGACAATTGCTTTGCTCCGTGGCAAATTATCCATCATCTTCCTGAGTGAAGGTTTAATTCTGTTGCCACTTATCTGGAAATGAATGTGTCAGGTTCTGGTTAAATGACTGTTCCATGTTCAGACATATCGGCTGTCACTATCTGAATCATATCCAGTTTAATCGTGCATGAGGAGAGGTGCACAGCTCAGTCTAATCTGTTAAACCAACACTCATTGTGGGCCACACCCGACTTACCAAATGTAGTGAGGTTAGAGATGGAGAGGTAGACAAACTGAAGGTTGGGGCAGCATTTAAAGGAGGGGACGAGGGACCTGGGCCACAAGTGAGTGATAGCTGGATTGAGAGAATTGGCAGTAAGAGGAACCCTCAACGCCCTGCCGCCCCTGACTGATGCCTGTCCTCTCGGTCAGGCGCTGGGTGCTTTTGAACACCCACTTCCCTCCCTTTCCCACCCCTTCACCTCAATCCGGAAGCCCCGCAATGGGCTTCCCCCATGGCAGACCAGTGCCCACCACCGGGTGAATACCAACAGTGACAGAATCAGGCCTCAAATGGCCATCAGTTTCCCACTTCAGGGCCTTAGCTGATGGCGGGAAGGAAAGGCATCTCTGAGCCTTCCCAGTCTGGTCTTAATCCGGGCAGAGGTGAGAAGGCAGCTGTGTTCTCACCTGCCACCCTCTCACCCGATTAAACGCTACCGAACCCACCACGGCGAGGGTGTTCAATTGCACCCAGCAAACGAATAGCTGGACACACTGAAGAGCTGAAGCCATGGGAGGGATGAAGATGGAGTGAGAGAGATACTGAAGGAATAGAAAAATATTAGATAAATTCAAGTTCTGTCTTTCATTTCACTTGGTCCTGTAATCGCTGACAGTGACAATTAGCATCCAAGGTTACAGAGGAGGAAAATCAGCCAGGCATCAAACACCTAATTATTTAATCAGTGCTTCCCCTGGCAACTGCTAGCGTGGAGCTATCAGGAGAGGAGAGAACTAATCTTAATTATTCTGCCCACCCACACTCACTGATCATCCTCAGGAGGGGGGTGCCCATCAGCTGCCCGCCTCCGCTACAGTTTTAGCAGCAGCAGTGAGGTGTCATGTGCATCGCCTGCCCTTGAACCAATTAATTGCCATTTAACGGTCTCCTCCACTGCCACTGGTAAATTCTTATTGCCCGGCTCCAGGGTCAGTGAGGTGGGGTGGGGTGGGGTGGGAGGATGGTCATCCTGTTTAGGCAACTTCTTCCCAAGATCCCCAGAGCAAGGGCCAGCCCTGCTTGAAAACACTTCTGCCTCAACCCAATCGCAGCCTGCTCCCACACACCAGCACTTATAGAGCACGTCCCAGTGAGACTGCCCCACTTACCTTCCAGTCCAGCCTTCCTCATCGGGACTTTTTGTTTATTTATTCATGCAGGGGACATGGACATCATTGGCTGGGCCAGCAGTTATTGCCCATCCCCAGTCGCCTGAGAGTCAACCACATTGCTGTGGCTCTGTAGTCACAAGTAGGCCAGACCAGGTAAGGATGGCAGAGTTCCTTCCCTAAAGGGCATTACTGAACCAGATGAGTTTTTAACAAAAGTTGACAATGGCTTCATGGTCATCAGTAGATTCTTAATTCCAGATAGCTTTTACTGAATTCAAATTCCACCATTTGCTGCGGCGGGATTCGAACCTGGGTGCCCAGAACATTAGCTGAGTTTCTGGATTAATAGTCTAGTGATAATACCACTCGGCCATCGCCTCGCCACACTGAGTGTAAGCACAGCCAAGGCCAGCAGCTCTTGAAGGTGAAAGCATCCAACTCTCAGGTGGTGGAAGCCATGAGCTCAGCGATTTAACAGCCTGACATCCACCAAAGGGCACTGTGGCTTTCTGGGCCGGTGGAAGAGGAGTCATCCCCGATTGGTGGACAGGGCCCAAATAAGATCCCGAACATTTGGACAAGGGGCATCAATTTGAGCAGTGCCAACAACAATAACCTGCATTTATGTAGCGCCTTTAATATAGTAAAACATCCCCAAGATGCCAAAAGGAACATGATCAGGTGAAATTTGTCATAAAGCCTTATAAGGGCATATTAATGACAGGTGATCAAAAGCTTGTTAATGAGTAGGCTTTAAGGAGCATCTTAAAGGAAGAGGAGAAAACAGAGAGACAGAAAAGTTTAGGAAGGGAATTCCAGAGCCTAGGGACCAAGGCGTATCCATCAGTAGTGGAGCGATTAAACTTGGGGATGCAGGATTGGAGGAACACAGAGATCTCAGAAAGTTGGAAGAGTTTACAGAGTTAGAGAGGCATTGAGGCCCTTTCAAAACAAGTTTAAATCATTGCCTTTGGAGGGGAGCAGAGAAAAAAGCGTTCTGAATGCAGACACATGAACAATCCCAGTTTCTGACCTCAGGTCAGTGTTCAGTCAGACGATAACACTTCCATTCTCCAGCCCAGTCAGAAGGTAATGAGCATGAACTGTAAAAGCCGTTTTTGTACCTATCAAGCATCCCAATTTATTAATGTTATAAACCAACGTGACTGTTCATAGTAATTGGTGATTGTTTTCCTTTGAACCAACCCTCAATCTCTCCAGAATTCAATCAGTCCAAGTAGTTGCAAGCTTCATGTTCGATACCTGAAATCAGCATTTGTTAACTCTCAATCATTCTCACTGAGATTGGGCTGATTTTGTAATAAAGCTCACACTGGAAGAATTTAATGGCCCCCCTGCCCCGTGTCAATAATTGTGCATGTCCTTGTGCATGTTGTCATCTCCCAGATCAGTGCCCAGTTCTCCATGAACTAATAGAAAATCAGGTCCCCATTCTTCCCCAAGACTCTGAAATTAACACTAAACAAAGTCATGGGCAAATGTCAGCATGTTATAGTCCAGAAAGCCTGTGAGTGAAGGTGCCACTCAAACCAATCTGTACTCAATCTCATATTTATTTGTGGTGTTAAAACTTGCAAACATATATCTCATAATACAACCACCCCAGTAGTTTTACAATGTATCTCTTTATATGTACTCAAGTAAAACCCCAATTAATATCCCCTATCTGCATATAATTAAACACAATTGATAAAAAATTCACATTAAAGACATGTTAAAATATACATTTTTTATTGTTTGTATTTTTGCCACTTATTAAGTTTAATTCTTATTGTAATTTGTTTGTGATTACTACAATTGCATCATTTCAGATTGTAATGCTATATATGATGTTGTCAGTGTTTCTGATACAATCATGTAATTTTAGTGTTTATAATTTAGTACTGCAATCCAGAGTTTAAGACTTATCACCATCATGCTAGTGTGTGTGAATTAATACTGGATATTGGAGATTCTGATTTATTATTGTAATCTTACTATTTGTGGTCAATTAGTGTGGATTTATTGCAACAATTGTTAGCGTCTGTGATTTGTAATTGTAACACCAGTCTTGGCTATTTATTGTGGGAATGTAAGTGTTTGTAATCTCTTCCCGTAATGTTCGTGTTTATTTTAGCATCACAGTTATTGAATCTGAAAATTAAACTGAGAAGCAGGAAGACAGGCCTCAGTTTCAATCCATGTCTCAGAGGATTGTGGACAATGGATTAACGAGCTGCACAGTAGCACAGTGGTTAGCACTGCAGCTGTACAGCTCCAGGGTCCTGGGTTCGATTCCTGGCTTGGTTTGCTGTCTGTGTGGAGTTTGCGCATTCTCCCCATGTCTGCATGGGTTTCCTCCAGGTGCTCCGGTTTCCTCCCACAGTCCAAAGGTGTGCGGGTTAGGTTGATTGGCTATGCTAAAATTGCCCCTTTGTGTCCTGAGATGTGTAGGTTAGAGGGATTAGCGGGTAAATATGTAGGGATATGGGTGTAGGGCCTGGGTGAAATTGTGATTGGTGCAGACTCGATGGGCCAAATGGCCTCTTTCTGCACTGTAGGGTTTCTATGATAACAACTGTTCTCTTACCTCTCAGACTTGAGCACAAAGAAGCTGTTCTCCTTGGATGTAAAAGCTATAATTTTAAACAGGTCTGGGTGATCTTAACCTAGGTCCAAGTGACGCCTCCAAATTGCTCATAGCTAGTGCTTCATTGTTAGTCTGAGTCAAAAGCAAAATCTGGGACATTGGGCCTGTGATTAAGAGTAATGCGTCGTTCTTACGCAGAGGCTAAACTATAGTGTTGAGTAATAGAGCCACACAGCGCAGAAAATGCTGTTCAACCCATTGAGTCTATATCAATAGTAACTGTCACTAAAGTTGCACAAATTCCATTTTCCATTGACCCATATCCTTGAATGTTATCATGTTTCAAGTGCTCATCCAAATACTGTTTAGAGGTTGTAAGGTTTCTGGCCTCCACTACCTTCCTGGGCAGCGCATTCCTGATTCCCACCACCCTCAGCAAGTGTTTTTTTCCTCAAATTCCCTCTGAATCTCCCACCCCTAATCCTAAATCTATGATCCCCGCGATTGACATTGCAACTAAGAGGAACAACCGCTTCCTATCCACCCTGTCCATACTCCTCATAATCTTATACATTCAAATCATGTCCTCCCTCCCCTTCTCTGCTCTAGAGAGAACAATTCAAGCCTATCCAGTCTCTTTTAATAGATTAAATGCTCCATCCCAGCCAACATCCTGGTGAATCTCCTCTGCACTCCCTCTAGCGCTATCACATCGTTCCTATAGTGAGGTGAACAGAACTGCGCACAGTACTCCAGCTGTGGCCTCACCAACATTCTATACGCTCCAATATTATCTTCCTGTTCTTATACTCTATGCCATCACTGGTAAAAACATTTGTCCAATATGCTTTCTTAATTATTCTACTTACCTGGTCTTCTGCCTTCAGGGATCTGTGAATAAGCAGCCCAAGATCCATCTGTTCCACTGAGCTTCTTAGTGTCCTGCCATTCTTAAATACTCCTTTGTCATATTACAAGTGTAGAGGGAGCTTTACCCTGTATCTAACTCTGTGCTGTACCTGTCCTGGGAGTGTTTGATGGGGACAGTGTAGAGGGAGCTTTACTCTATGTCTAACCCCGTGCTGTACCTGTCCTGGGATTGTTTGATGGGGACAGTGTAGACAGAGCTTTACTCTATGTCTAACTCTGTGCTGTACCTGTCCTGGGAGTGTTTGATGGGGACAGTGTAGAGGGAGATGCATTCTGTATCTAACCTGTGCCATATCAAAAGAAAACTTATGACTCAAGTCACTTCTCACTCCCAGCACCTGTCAATTTTCTACCCAGTCTTCTACCTCATCAGGAAGACAAATCCATCTCGTTGCCATGCAACCTTCCTATCGGACATGCAGTTTGCCAGCTTGCTTGCAGATTCTTTATCAGGTACGTGTGAGACACACAGTGACAGATCACAGCTCCAATTAGAAGCAAAATATGAAGAAACCTATGACCCTTAAAGCACGGTTCATCAATTAAACCTGGTATTTGTACAGCAGTGTTTCCGTGAACTGGTGCTGAACCCTGTAGTTAGCAATTTTCAGTCATTGAGGCAAGAGGATTAAGCCTTACAATGCCTTCGGTATTGTCTTGCTGCCCACAGTGGGGAAATAATTGCTTATTTACTCGAGAAAGTCACATGGAACACAAATAAGACAAATCTCTGTACGTCCAGATGGAGTCTTGTGTTCAGTTCTGGCACCACGATTTAGGAAGGACCACAAGGCCTTGAAGAATGTGCAGAGTCAACTCAACAGATTGCAGCCAGTTACATAGCGAGACTGAAGATATGGGATTCTTCTCCTCTAAGCAGAGAAGGTTAAGAGAAGGTTTAATGGACTGTGCAAAATTATGAGAAACTTTGATAAAAGTAGAGAGGGGGAAATTGTTCCCAGTGGCAGCAGGAATGAGAGGACGCAGATTTAAGATAATTGGGAAAAGAACTGGGGAGGGGGAATTGTTTTTACGTGGCAAGTTGTGGCTTGGAACTCAAAATCTCAAACAGTTTCAGTAATAACTTTTGAAGGGAATTGCCAAGGGAATTGAAAAGGGAACAACTACATGGTTATGAGGAAAGAGCAAGAGCTTGGGCCTAACCTATCAAACCCTGTTCTCAAAGAGTTACAGTAAGCAGCCTCACAACACCAGGTTAAAGTCCAACAGGTTTATTTGGTAGCACGAGCATTTGGAGCACTGCCCCTTCAGACTACTTTACTGTGCCTACCCCAGTCCAATGCCAGCAACTCCATTTCAAAGAGTTAGCAAAGGCTTCATGGGCTGAATGACCTCTTTCTGTGATGTATCATTCTACAAAGAGAAAACTTGCCCCTCGACCTTTTGACCTATTAATGGTGGCGAGGGTGATTTCAGCAGTTGGCAAACGCACTGATCACACGAAGCTGCACCCTTGCCATTGAACAGTCGATCCCCAAATTAGGAGCAGGGGAGCAGGGAAAAATCAGCCAGGATTTCCTCTCGCAATCACTAACCTCAGGCAGAAATACATGTGGGCTGTTTACACACTGGGGCTAAGCAATGCCACGTTGTACACAACCCCTGGTTGAATAGCTCAACTCAGCCACAAGGACCAGATACTTGACAAGGACACAGGAAGATGGCCAATAAGTGTTGCATCTCCATGAAGCAGCAGCAAAAGAACCATTATTATTAGATCGATTTCATTTGGGTCACACGGGGTTCAGGGGGTGGCTCTCTTGCCTCTGATTATGAAGGTTCTAGTTTCGATACTCATTCCAAAGACTTGAACACCGAATCCAGGGCGATACCCAGTGCTGGGAGAGTGCTGCACTGTTGAAGGTACCACCTGCTCTCCCAGGGGAACATTCAAGGTCGCATGCCGCTATGAGGAAGAGCTAGGAAGTTTTCCCCAGGGTCCTGGGCCAATATTTAAACATCAGCCGAGATCACAACAGCTGAATGGTGGTTAGCTCATTGCAGTTTTTGCGATCTCGTTCTGTCGCTGCCTCACCCTCTGTTACAACCGAACCACACTGCAAAATTAAAACGGTAAATTTGCTGTAATGTAGTCACCACAGGCGAGATATAAATCTGAGGCCTTTCTTATAAATTGCATGGCAGAGCAGTATGGAACGTCTGATATTTGTAATAATCACAACATGCTGATGTCAGCGCAGTCTTTGACAATATTCATCCTTTCTGATTTACAGATATCAGATGTTCTGTGATCTGACAGTGAATAATTCAGCTTCTGCTCAGCAAGAAAGTCCTTGCAAATCACAGTAAATGTCTAACATGCTGCTCAGGTCTTAATTGGACATCCTTGATGGCTTTTGTGACCTTGTAACAACATCAGAATGAAACAGCGAGCGAGTAAAAAGGGAGCTTTGGACAAAACCTGGCACTGCAGCTGCAGATTGCCTTTGAAAAATAGATTTTTCTTCTTGTTCTAAGAACAAAAGAAAGATGTTGCAGAAGCTTTCATCACCTTAGAATGCCCTGAAACAGACAACCTTTCCTGAAGTGTCGTCAATGTTGTAAGGTTGCAAATCTGCAGACAGTTCTCATTTAACAAACTGATCAACGTTTCCTATTGTGTAACATTCGCTGAGGAATGAATATTGGTCTGAGGTGAACAAGAGGAAAGAGACCAGCCTGCCAATCCTTTCCTGATAGATTTACCCCCATATTTCTGATGTCTGCACTGCAAATCTTTTTTGGGCCCTTTGCTGCTCTTTTGGGGTCGTTTTGATGGCAACATGATACTAAGTTTCTGTTTGAGAGACTGAAGTTGGGGGGGCCTCCTAGGAGATGATGTCAAATGTACAAATAAAGGCATAAAAACACCCTTTGTTCCATCCAGCCTATCTCCACACTTGCCTATTGCAATACACATGCTCCCAAACCCGGACTCTATGGGATGTCCTGGAAGAGGCAAGAATCCAGCTGGAGAACGTTCCCCTCCATCCTCCTACCTAGTCCGGCTGATTAATCACATTGGCCAACCTACCTGCACACTTAGCTCGTGTACAGGTATTCTCAAATCCTACTCTTAATCTCAGGCTCTGCCGGGAACAGGTCCAGCTCTCACTTAGAGTAACTCAGTGAATTGAGTCTAACATATGAGCTGATTTCCAATGTGACAGCTTCCCTAACCCTCCCACCACCATAATCACCTTATACCTAACATCATGCAAGACTGTAGTTTGTTATGAAGTGCAATATTTACTTTGATTTACAGTTGTAGGTTGGGAACTCAAGTTCCCGGTGGGCCTTGACCATCCTGTACAAGTGCCGGCTAGGGAATGGTTGCAAATGAATGCAAAGTTCATTCATTTTATCTTCTTCAGGTCAGCCTGCATTGAAGAAAAGAAGTCAAACTGCAGTCAGGTGTCCTGAACTGGAGTGTCCTTCCAGAGGACATGTCCCAGGGAGCAGGACACGGGGAGTAGGATAAAAAGAGGTCCCAGAGGAAAGTTCCAGACGGGGACAAAGACTGAGTTTAGAAATAGATCCACGTAAATAAAGTTGAAGGAGATGAACAGAGACTCTGAATGAAAAAGAGAGCTGCAGTGAGTAGGCCTGAAGCAAAGTGGGATCAAAAGATCTGAGGAGGCAGCTGAAGATTGGTGAATCCTCACTAAAGGTCTTTTAGAGTAGTGGGCTGAAGATCTGAAATGATGCTTGTCAGGTGAAGCTTGAGTGTACTCAGAGAACCAGGGGAAGGAATCTCGGAAGGTGAGACTGAAACCCTGGAAGTGGATCCTTATTGAAGCCAACCAAGTGGGAGCCATTTTGGAGGGAATTCCAAGGTAAGTTATTCAAATGTGGAGATTGGAAACTGATATGAAAAAACATAGTTTCCATGATACTGGTTGGCACAGAATATGACAAATATCTAAATGTGTTATTGAGAAATCCACAGAATCTGCTTTGGTCACAATTGTAGAGTGGTATGTCTGATCACAGTTTGACTGTTATTTCACATGTATCTCATACTTACCCTGAATGTTAGAATACATGATAGTGATTGTAAATAATTTATCTGGCTGAATTTGTACGTCTGTAAAGATGTTGCTGGGATGAAAGGAACAGCGTGAGCTTGAATCATTTTCTTGAGTTTGGTTTGAGTTAGTTTACTAACTTTTTTTGTCCGGTGTAATATAGTTTTTTTTTCTCCTTATTTAATAGCTATTTCATTCATTATGTTAAAAGTTCCTGGACAGACTCCTGTGAATCTGTTCAGTAACTTTCTTCCACAGTTCCTAAAAGAGAACAAAGTTAAGGTCTAAAAACCAGGTTTAACTCCAAGATCTGACTTGTTCAACAGCAATATTATCTAGGCTTGTAAAATATATTGCAGAAATTTTACTAGACTGCACAAGGCAGAACCTTCCCGTTCTGTCGAAGGAGACCCCCAGTCATGGGACGGACGGGCCACACAAAAATACGGTAGACACCGGTGCGACTGGAAAGTCCCGCCAGCAGCCAATCACAAGCCATTTTCACTGCTGGAAAACATGCCATGGGGGAGGTGGTGGGGGGTGTAGGGTGGAGGGGGGGGGGGGGGGGGGGGCGGGGGGGAGGTGGGATTGGAATCCCACTCATTGACTTTCAGATGTCAAATTCTTTTTGTTGTTCATTTATGGAACATAGGCGTCACTGGCTGGGCCAGCATTCCTTGTCCATCCCTAGTAGCCCTGGGGCAGTTGAGAGTCAATCACATTGCTATGGTTCTGGAGTCACATGTAGGCCAGACCAGGTAAGGACAGCAGATTTCTTTCCCCTAAGGACATTAATGAACCAGATGGGTTTTTCCAACAATCGACAAAGATTTCACGGTCATCAGCAGATTCTTAATTCCAGATTTTTTTTTTATTGAATTCAAATTCCACCAACTGCCGTGGCTGGATTCGAACCCAGCTCCCCAGAACATTAGCTGAGTTTCTGGATTAATTCGAAAAGAGAAAATGCTGCAAAAATCGCAGCAATGTCTGGCAGCAAATGTAAGGAGAGAAAAGAACTGACGTTCCGAGTCTGGATGACCATTTGTCAAAACTGGATTCAGATACCAGCATCCGCAGTAATTTGCTTTCCTGTTCTGGATTAATAGTTTAGCGATTACGCCACAAGGCCATCGCCTCCCCATGGTCTCGTGATGTCTTGCAAAGTTCCGCCTCCTATTCAGACCCTCTCCCCCAACTGCCCATCAGTAAACAGTATGTGGAAAATTGACACTATTGAGCTGGTGAACTGACACAAAGCCCATTAGCTGCAGCGAGCACCGTCCGTAACAGCTGCTGCAGTCAGCAGGGACTTGCTGTGAATTCCAAAGAAATATCATATTCCAGTAGCAAAATTATTGCAAGAAATGTAATTAGCTGTAAATGAGGTTGCTTGAGTTGGAGGCTGCAGTGATATTAATCACAGTATCAGCATCTGCTCTCATGCTTCTCCCACAGGAGCTGTACAACTCTTACCGTTCCATCCGCACATCATTTTTATTTGTTTTTTGTAGAGGAATAGTCTGCTAAGCATTTTGATTGCAACTTTTATTGAACCTGCAGGCTTTTTGCAATGAAATACGCCAGCCTAATGAATGTCCTATAACCCTCACTCATCCCCCGCAACACTGGTCTTCTCTCCTATCGCGTCATTGTGGATCAGATAGATTCAATCAGTCAGTACACAGTACCTGGTTATACGTGGGGAGGCAGTGGAATAGTGGTATTGTCACTCGACTAGTAATCCAGAGGACCGGGGTTCAAATCCCACCACAGCAGATGGTAAAATTTGAATTCAATAAAAATCTGGAATTAAAAGTCTACTGATGATCATGAAATCATTGTCAACTGTTGTAAAAACCCATCTGGTTCACTAATGTCCTTTAGAGATGGGAATTTGCTGTCCTTAGCTGGTTTAGACCATAAGATGTAGGAGCAGAATTAGGCCATTTGGCCCATCAAATCCACTCCATCATTCAATCAGGGCTGATATGATTCTGATTCCCCATTCTCCTGCCTTCTCTCCGTAACCCTTGATCCCCTTATTGATCAAGAATCTCTCTCTGTCTGTCTTAAAAATACTCAATGAGCTGGCCTCCACAGGCCTCTGTGGCAAAGAGTTCCACAGGGCTACATGTGACTCCAGGCACTACAGCAATGTGGTTAACTCTCAAATGCTCTTTGAAGTGGAAGGCAGTTAGGGATGGATAATAAATGTACCCAGACCATGTGGACTGCAGCAATTCAAGAAGGCAGCTCACCACTGACTTCCCAAAGGCAATTAGAGGTGGGCAATAGATGCCTACATCTTGCGAATGAATTTTAAAAGTTGGCTCTGATAGCATCATACCATCACATCCACATCATTCTGTGTCATCCCATCTTGGAAATAACTTGTCAAGATCCTGGAATTCTTTCCACAATAGCAATGTGGGAACATGTACACTACACTGGAGCAGCAGTTCAAGGTGAAAGCCCACCCTCAACTTAATTCTTATTCATTCATGGGATATGGGCGTCACTGGCTTCACCAGTATTTATTGCCCATCTCTAATTGTTCTTGAGAAGTTGGTGATGAGCTGACTGCATGAACTGCTGCAGACCATGTGGTGTAGGTACACCCACTGTGCTGTTAGGGAGCTAATTCCAGGATTTTGACCCAGCAGCACTGAAGCAATGGTAATATATTTCCAAATCAGGATGGCGAATGGCTTGGAGGGGAAACACTAAGTTTTTTTAATTCATTTGTGGGACATGGCCATCGCTGGCCAGTCAGCATTTTTTTTAATGTCCATCCCCAGTTGTCCAAGGGCAGTTGGGAGTCAGACACATTGCTGTGGCTCTGGAGTCACATGTAGGCCAGGCCAGGTAAGGATGGCAGATTTCCTTCCCTAAAGGACATTAGTGAACCAGATGGGTTTTTCCAACAATGATCATTAGTGAATTCTTAATTCTAGATATGTTTTATTATTGAATTCAAATTCCACCATTTGACATGGCGGGATTCGAACCTGGGTTTCCAGAACATTAGCTGAGTTTCTGGGTTAATAGTCAGAGATACTGCCACTAGACCATCGCCTCCCCAGGTAGTGTGCTCCCAGGTATCTGCTGCCCTTGTCTTTCTGGATTGAGATGGTCGCAGTCACTGGTTTGGATGGCTTCTCAGGCTAGCAACTGAGGATGGCAATAACTATCAGCTTTGCCAGTGACATTCATCATGAGAATGAACATTAAAAAGGTCTGCAACTCATCCAGAGATGAGAAAATGAACCCCCTCCACCGCCCCCCCCCCCCCACCCCAACACCACCACGCCCTGCGACCCCCCAACCCCCGCCCTGCCCCACAGTTGTTGGAGAGCTTTAAGAAACATAGGTGCTAAGTCATTAAGTGGTCATTACGTAATGTCTGAACATGTTACACTCGCTATACCTCGTTTCAAATTACTCAGATACAAGATTGCTTAATGTTTCTGTCAAAAATAAGTCTTATCTAGCTTGTATTTGAGCTGGTCGATACTGACTGTTACCACTATCTCCTGAGAGATTTGGTTCCATTGACAGACTATCCACTCACTCAAATATCGCTTCAATTTTAAACCTGCTGGGTTGACAAAGCGAGGTATATTTTCCGGAGAAGTGAAGAGCTGGGATTTACCTGTTGAAGGGATCTAACACACTGAAATATTGGAACACAGCAGTGAACGTCCACAAGATAATTAGCACTAACTGGCCTGAAATAAAGTGGTTTCAAATTCATCAGCGGAAATGTTAGTCATCACCACAGGGAGTCAGGTTCAATGTTTGAGGAAATGAAATATATTTACTCTATCTCAATGCTTTGTCAAATCTACTCTTCGCCTTCTCTGCTTTGAGGAGAACAATCCCAATTTCTCCACTCTATCAAAGTCTCTCATCCCCTGGTCTATCATTTTAATAAATTACTTCTGAACCCTGTGTATTTTTCTGGTTTATATCCTTCCTCGAGTAGGAGTGGCACAGTGGTTAGCACTGCTGCCTCACAGCGCCAGACTTGGGTTCGATTCCGGCCTCAGGTCACTGTCTGTGCGGAGTTTGCAAATACTCCCTGTGATTGCGTGGATTTCCTCCGGGTGCTCCGGTTTCCTCCCACAGTCCAAAGATGTACGGTTTAGGTTGATTGGCCTTGCTAAATTGACCCCTGTGTCAAGGGAATAGCAGGGTGAATATGTGGGGTTATGGGAATAGTGCCTGGGTGAGATTGTGGTCAGTGCAGACTTGATGGGCTGAATGGCCTCCTTCTGTCCTGTAGGGATTCTATAAGAAGTACAATGTGTCCTGTTTTGGGTAATATCACAGCTGAGACTGAACTTTTATATTTGTTTCACACAACTTCCTGGCTTTTGTACTAGATGTTCCTATTCATAAATCTCACGATCCCATTGGTATTATTGATTGCTTTGTGAGGATGGGGTGGGATTCTCCAATTTTGCCCGTTTTTGCCCTGCTGCAAGTGAGAATGGAGAATTTGGCATTCCAACCAAAACTCCTTTACTTCCAGCGCCTCCGGAGAATCCCAGCCATGACTCAGGGTGGGGGTTTTAAGAACATAAGAAATAGGAGCAAGAGTTGGCCATCTAGCCCTTCGAGCCTGCCCCGCCATTCAATAAGATCATGGCTGATCTGAAGTGGATCAGTTCCACTTTCCCGCCTTCTCCTTAAAACCCTTAATTCCCTTGTCTGTCTAAAACCTATCTACCCGTGTCTTAAATATATTTAGCGAGGTAGCCTCCACCACTTCAACGGGCAGAGAATTCCAGAGATTCATCACCCTTTGAGTGAAGAAGTTCCTCCTCAACTCCGTTCTAAACTGTCCCCCCCTTATTTTGAGGCTGTGCCCTCTAGTCCTGCTGTCCTTTCTGAGCGGGAAGAATCTCTCTACCTCTACCCTATCCATCCCTTTCATCATCTTATACGTCTCTGTAAGATCCCCCCTCATCCTTCTAAACTCCAACGAGTACAGGCCCAGTCTATTTAGTCTCTCTTCATAGTCTAACCCCCTCATCTCCGGTATCAGCCTAGTGAACCTCCTCTGCACTCCCTCCAAGGCCAAAATATCCTTGCACAAGTGCGGCGACCAAAACTACACAGTACTCCAGCTGCAGCCTCACCAGTACCCTGTACAGTTGCAGCAAGACCTCCCTGCTTTTACATTCTATCCCCCTCGCTATAAAGGCCAGCATCCCATTCGCCTTCTTGATCACCTGCTGCACCTGCAGACTGGGTTTTTGCGACTCATACACAAGGACCCCCAGGTCCCTCTGCACCGTAGCATGCTGCAGCTTTTCACCCTTTAAATAGTAATCCCTCCTACTATTATTTCTACCAAAGTGGATAACCTCACACTTGCTAAAGTTGTACCCCATCTGCCAGGTCCTCGCCCACTCGCTCAGCCTATCCAGATCCCTCTGCAGACCTCCACACCCTCCACACGATTTGCTTTTCCACTCATCTTTGTGTCATCAGCAAATTTCGTCACCCTACACTCAGCACCCTCCTCCAGATCATCTATATAAATGGTAAATAGCTGAGGCCCCAGCACCAATCCCTGCGGCACTCCACTAGTCACCAACCGCCAATCAGAATAGCACCCATTGATACCAACTCTCTGCCTCCTATTTGACAACCAATCCTCCATCCACGCTAACACCTTACCCCCAACTCCATGCCCCCTAACTTTCTGAAGCAACCTTTTGTGCGGCACCTTATCAAACGCCTTTTGAAAATCGAGAAACACCACATCCACCGGTTCCCCTCTGTCTACCACACTAGTCACATCCTCATAGAATTCCAATAAATTTGTCAAACACGACTTCCCCTTAACGAATCCGTGCTGCGTCTGCTCTATCAAACCATTCTTTTCTAGGTGCCTCGCTATTTCTTCTTTCATGACGGATTCAAGCATTTTTCCAACTACAGACGTTAAACTAACTGGCCTATAATTCCCTGCCTTTTCCCTGCTACCTTTTTTAAACAGCGATGTAACAGTAGCCATTTTCCAATCTTCCGGCACTTCTCCGGAATCCAGCGAAGTTTGGTAAATAATCACTAAATTATTATTTGGTAATAATCCACAATGTCTGCTACCCAAAAGTGCAATCAAGATTCACTCAGGGGGACATTAGCAAAATTACCAGGAGTGGGAGAGGTGGGGCACGTTTTGGAATCTCACAGAATCCCAGGCAAAGTTGACAATGACTTGGGAACTGTCTGCAGGAGAAGAGACAGTTTCTCACAGCTGAAGAGCAGGAGATCCAACACCAGCCCAACCACCAAATCGAACAATTCCAAATGGCATCTCCAATTGAAAATTGGGACTGCACAATAAAGTGTTATGACTCACCACATTTCCCACCAGATCCCTTATCAGTGTTTAACGGTAATTAGAATATTACACCCACTCTGTTCCTGAGAAATGTTTACTGAGATTGGGAAGATAGAGACAGAAATGGATGGTGGGGGTTGGGGGGGGGGGGGGGGTGGCGAGGTGGAATGGAGTCATTGTGGTAACACTTTGTCTCAATTGCAAGCAGGTTGCATCAACCTGGCGATCTCTTGCATTCCACCTGTTTGAGGGAGGGGAGGGACATGAGGGAGAGGAGGTCATGGTGTGAGTTGGCATAGACAAGGTTGCTTACAAACATACTGGGTAATATAGGTATGAAAACCACCCCCTGGTCCATCCAGTCTGTATCTCATGCATCAAAATAATGGAACAGCAGCAGACATTTCAGCCCTTGTGCCTATTCTGCTATCCAATGAGATCATGTATCTGTACCTTAACTCCGCCCACCCAACTTGCACTTTAATAAAATCTCAGATTTCAAATGATTAATCCAATTAGCGTCTTTGTTTTTTTGGGGGGGGGGGGAAAGAATTCCACCTTCCTACTATCCTTTGTGGTGATTAACTCTTTTGTGGGAACTTAGTCACATAATCTCTGACCCATAGGAAATGAGGAATTGCTGGATAATTAAACACCAGAGTCCATCTTGTCCACCTTCTACCATCCTCAGATACAACAATAACAGAGTTGTTGACCAATCACAGCAAAAAAATCTCCATTAATGAGTCAACAACGGACCCAAACATGAGGTGAGGAAAACGTCCCCCCCAGGGGGTGAGTTTTGGGAACCATGGGTCCAATGGCATCTAATCCCCATATTCTTGCCAGACATTGTCTCTCAAATTACACACAGATCAAACCCCAAAATGAAGCAATCTGATGTGAATGACAAGGCAATATTGAAGTTATGTCACTAATGTTCCAGAGGCCTGGTCCAATAAAAATTAAATGCTGATTTAAATCCCAGCAGGGGAGTTCAAGAAATCAATTTCGGTTTTTAAAAATCGTTATCAGTATAATGACCCTGAAACTGTTGATTGTTATAAAAATCCAGCTCGTTACTAATGTCTCTTAGAGAAACAGACCTCCCATACTTCCCTGCTGTGGTGTACATGTGACTCTGGACTAACATCAATTTGGTCAATTCTTAACAGCCTGTAAGTAGCCGAGAAAATCACTCAGTTTCCTTCATAGAGCTTCTAGGGATGGCCAATCAATGCCATATCCCAAGCATGAATTATAAAGGAAACCCTCGCTGCTGCTGCTATCACCCTGGGGAATCTGCTCCATCGATTTAGCCCTCACCAGCTGACCCAGAAACAAATCAACAATCAATTCAGGCCAGTAAATGCATTAAGAACAGGAACTGGTGCGAGGTGGTGCACAGAGACAGAACTTCCATTTATGTTATGCCTTTCAGAACATCGCAAAGCACTTTACAATCAATGTAGTATTTTTTGAAGTGTTGCAATGGGGAGAAATTTGGCAGCTAACCGGCACAGCATCATCCCACAAAGAGCTGCTGGAGTTCTTCAAGGTCCTGGGGAAGAGTCAGTGTTTGTGTGGGACCCGTACCCCAGTGAGAGTCAGTGTGTGCGGGACCCTTACCCCAGTGAGAGTCAGTGTATGTGGGACTCGAACCCCAGTGAGAATCAGTGGGTGCGGGACCCGTACCCCAGTGAGAGTCAGTGTGTGCGGGACCCATACCCCAGTGAGAGTCAGTGTGTGGGACCCGTACCCCAGTGAGAGTCAGTGGGTGTGGGACCCGTACCCCAGTGAGAGTCAGTGTGTGTGGGACCCGTACCCCAGTGAGAGTCAGTGTGTGTGGGACCCGTACCCCAGTGAGAGTCAGTGTGTGTGGGACCCGTACCACAGTGAGAGTCAGTGTGTGTGGGACCCGTACCCCAGTGAGAGTCAGTGTGTGTGGGACCCTTACCCCAGTGAGAGTCAGTGTGTGTGGGACCCGTACCCCAGTGAGAGTCAGTGTGTGTGGAACCCGTACCCCAGTGAGAGTCAGTGTGTGTGGGACCCATACTCTGTTAGAGTCAGTGTGTGTAGAACCTGTACCCCAGTGAGAGTCAGTGTGTGTGGAACTCATACGCCAGTGAGAGTCAGTGTGTGTGGGACCCTTACCCCAGTGAGAGTCAGTGTGTGTGGGACTCGAACCCCAGTGAGAATCAGTGGGTGCGGGACCCGTACCCCAGTGAGAGTCAGTGTGTGCGGGACCCATACCCCAGTGAGAGTCAGTGTGTGGGACCCGTACCCCAGTGAGAGTCAGTGGGTGTGGGACCCGTACCCCAGTGAGAGTCAGTGTGTGTGGGACCCGTACCCCAGTGAGAGTCAGTGTGTGTGGGACCCGTACCACAGTGAGAGTCAGTGTGTGTGGGACCCGTACCACAGTGAGAGTCAGTGTGTGTGGGACCCGTACCCCAGTGAGAGTCAGTGTGTGGGAGACCCTTACCCCAGTGAGAGTCAGTGTGTGTGGGACCCGTACCCCAGTGAGAGTCAGTGTGTGTGGGACCCTTACCCCAGTGAGAGTCAGTGTGTGTGGGACCCGTACCCCAGTGAGAGTCAGTGTGTGTGGGACCCGTACCCCAGTGAGAGTCAGTGTGTGTGGGACCCATGCCCAAGTGAGAGTCAGTGTGTGCGGGACCCGTACCCCAGTGAGAGTCAGTGTGTGCGGGACCCGTACCCCAGTGAGAGTCAGTGTGTGTGGGACCCGTACCCCAGTGAGAGTCAGTGGGTGCGGGACCCTTACCCCAGTGAGAGTCAGTGGGTGCGGGACCCTTACCCCAGTGAGAGTCAGTGGGTGCGGGACCCTTACCCCAGTGAGAGTCAGTGGGTGCGGGACCCTTACCCCAGTGAGAGTCAGTGGGTGCGGGACCCGTACCCCAGTGAGAGTCAGTGGGTGCAGGACCCGTACCCCAGTGAGAGTCAGTGGGTGCGGGACCCGTACCCCAGTGAGAGTCAGTGGGTGTGGGACCCGTACCCCAGTGAGAGTCAGTGTGTGTGGGACCCATGCCCCTGTGAGAGTCAGTGTGTGCGGGACCCTTACCCCAGTGAGAGTCAGTGGGTGCGGGACCCATACCCCAGTGAGATTCAGTGTGTTTGGGATCCATGCCCAAGTGAGAATCAGTGGGTGCAGGACCCGTACCCCAGTGAGAGTCAGTGGGTGCAGGACCCGTACCCCAGTGAGAGTCAGTGGGTGCAGGACCCTTACCCCAGTGAGAGTCAGTGTGTGTGGGACCCGTACCCCAGTGAGAGTCAGTGTGTTTGGGATCCATGCCCAAGTGAGAATCAGTGTGTGTGGAACCTGTACCCCAGTGAGAGTCAGTGTGTGTGGAACCCGTACCCCAGTGAGAGTCAGTGTGTTTGGGATCCATGCCCAAGTGAGAGTCAGTGGGTGCGGGACCCATACCCCAGTGAGAGTCAGTGTGTGCGGGACCCGTACCCCAGTGAGAGTCAGTGGGTGCAGGACCCTTACCCCAGTGAGAGTCAGTGTGTGTGGGACCCGTACCCCAGTGAGAGTCAGTGTGTGTGGGACCTGCACCCCAGTGAGAGTCAGTGTGTTTGGGATCCATGCCCAAGTGAGAATCAGTGTGTGTGGAACCCGTACCCCAGTGAGAGTCAGTGCGTGCAGGACCCTTACCCCAGTGAGAGTCAGTGTGTGTGGGACCCGTACCCCAGTGAGAGTCAGTGTGTGTGGGACCCGTACTCCAGTGAGAGTCAGTGTGTGTGGGACCCGTACCCCAGTGAGAGTCAGTGTGTGTGGGACCCATGCCCCTGTGAGAGTCAGTGTGTGTGGGACCCGTACCCCTGTGAGAGTCAGTGTGTGTGTGGAAATAGGGGTGATTCTCATTGTTTGTGTCAGTCTATATTTTTATCAGAATTCTTCGACAGCAGACTTTGTCAACAGAGATCTGTTCATCAAATACCTTCCACCTGATCCAAACGTTTCCCAAAATATCAGAGGCATCCCAACAGGATAGCACTCTTCATGACAGGCATACAGATGGGAAAGTTGGAGGGATATGGGCCAAACGCAGGCAGATGGAACTAGTTCAGTTCAGGAAAGGCAGGGATGAGTTGGGCTGAAGGGCCTGTTTCTGTGCTGTCGATCTCTCTGAATCTATGGGTAGGATTCTCTGGCCTCGCTCGCCCCAAAACCAGAAAATCCCACCCGAGGTCAATGGACATTTCCAAGGCCCGTTCCTTGCCCGCTCCAATTCCCATGGCAGGTGAGACAGTAAAATTCTCCCCTATGATTCCCTCCAGTTGTTTAGAAGAGTTTGATGATTGTGGATTCTATTTGAAATGATTTTAATATTAAGAGGTAGCGTAATATTGTATGTTCCTTGGTCACCACATCTGCACACTGTTCCTGCCAATTCAACTTGTCTTCAATTCTGATACCTAGAGACACTTTTCTTGACTATTTCAACATCCACATTATGAATCTTCACAGGAGCAATGGCTTGAATTTTGTGTGTCCCAGTGGGTGTGATTCCCATGGTGGGGGGAGCGGGGGGAGGGACATATCAGAAGGTAGATGCTCACCCACCAACTTTGTGCCCATCCTGAGCTCTCCCCCATTATGCTGGGGTTGTGGGGGTTGAGGGAGGAATGGGTGCCATTCAGCAATCTTCCTGCCATATTTAAATGAATAATCAAGGGTGAATGAGATTTATTACCAATTCTATTGACCCTGAAAATACGTTGCCCAAGCCATAAAACATTTGAGACCTTTCCCCCAGCCTGCCCCTTCCCCCCAGCCTGGGTGGACATTCTGCCCACAACCCCCAATATTATTCAGCCCAATATCATTAATTGGCTTTTCCCTAAAGTCTGTTGTTGCAGTTATTCTTTTCTGTGGAAGGATGTTCTTGCTCTCGAGGGAGTGCAGCGAAAGTTTACCAGGCTGATCCGGGGAATGGCATGACTGACGTATGAGGAGAGATTGACTAGGTTAGGATTGTTTTCACTGGAGTTCAGACGAATGAGGGGGTGATTTCATAGGGACTTATAAAATTCTAACAGGACTAGACAGGGTAGATGTTCCCGATGGTGGGGGGAGTCCAGAACCAGGGGTCATAGTCTGAGGATTTGGGGTCGACCATGGAGATGAGGAGACATTTTTTCACCCAAAGAGTGGTGAGCCTGTGGAATTCATCACCACAGGAAGTAGTTGACCACAGAACATTAAATGTATTCAAGAGGCAGCTGGATATAAAACTTGGGGCGAACTGGATCAAAGGTTATGGGGAGAAAGCAGGATTAGACTATTTAGTTGGATGATCAGCAATGATCGTGATGAATGGTGGAGCAGGCTCGAAGAGCCAAATGGTCTCCTCCTGCTCCTCTCTTCTATGTTTTATGTTTCGTCCTGTTTTTATTCAGTTTCAGGGAATTGTTGACACACTATTTTACGAATTGCTCTATCGAGTTCTGGTAGTTTCCTTTGTTATTCATTAGGAGATCCACAATTACCACATCACCAACACAAATCAAGATCATTATGTCATCTACACTCTGACGGACAATTCTCCTATGCCTTTATTCAGTCTCCCTTTAACCTTCCACACTCTAAGCAGCCCGGTCACTCCCCTTTAGAATGGAGAAAATATTTTGGTGGCGGGGGGGTGGGAATAAAAATGTGGTTATTTCAGATGCGCTATGAAACAAGTGCAAGGCAGAAGCTGGAATAATAGGAGCTTTTTACTGGGATAACATATTTCAAAACAAAATCTATTAAATAAAAACACAACCTTCAAAACGCCAAACACAACAATAGAACACAAAAACAATTCTCAATAACAGCTGCAGTGTGTTTTTACTCAACATGTTGAGTCAGACATGTCGAGTTATTTCTCTCTGATGTATTTTTAATCATCAATAGAAATGATGCTCGTGTTGGCAAATGCCACACTTTTCTCTTTCAAGCATTCAGCATCAAACACTCCCAGGACAGCTACAGCACAGGGTTAGAAACAGAATAAAGCTCCCTTCACACTGTCCCCATCAAACACTCCCAGGACAGCTACAGCACGGGCTTAGATACAGAATAAAGCTCCCTCTACGCTGACCCCATCAAACACTCCCAGGACAGCACGGCATGGGGTTAGATACAAAATAAAGATCCCTCTACGCTGTCCTTATCAAACATTTCCAGGACAGGTACAGCACCCGGGTTAGATACAGAGTAAAGCTCCCTCTACACTGTCCCCATCAAACAACACCAGGTTAGAGTCCAACAGCTCTATTTGGTAGTTTGTGCTATCAAATATGAAGTGAGATTTCTTACTGCGCTTACCCCAGTCCAATTCCGGCATCTCCACATAATACCCATCAAACTATCCCAGGACAACTACAGCATGGAGTTAGATACAGAGTAAAGCTTTCTCTACACTTCCCCCATCAAACACTCCCAGGACAAATATGGCCTGGGGTTAGTTACAGAGTAAAGCTCCCTCTACACTGTCTCCATCAAACACTCCCAGGACAGGAACAACATAGGGTTAGACACAGAGTAAAGCTCCTTCTACACTGTCCCCCATCAAACACTCCCAGGACAGGTACAGCACCAGGTTAGATACAGAGTAAAGCTTCCTCTACACTGTCCGCATCAAACAATCCTTGGACAGGTACAGCACGGGGTTAGATACAGTGTAAAACTTCCTCTACATTGTCCCCATCAAACACTCCCAGGAAAGGTACAGCATGGGGTTAGATACAGAGTAAAGTTCCCTCTACACTTCTCCCCTCAAACACTCCCAGGGCAGCCACAGCACAGGTTCGATACAGAGTAAAGCTCTTTCTACACAGTCCCCAAAGAACACTCTCAGGACAGGTACAGCACGGGGTAAGATGCAGAGTAAAGCTCCCTCTACACTGTCCCCATGAAACACTCCCAGACAGGTACAGCACGGGGTAAGATACAGAGTAAAGCTCCCTCTACACTGTCCCCATCAAACACTCTCAGGACAGGTACAGCACAGGGTAAGATGCAGAGTAAAGCTCCCTCTACACTGTCCCCATGAAACACTCCCAGACAGGTACAGCACAGGGTAAGATACAGAGTAAAGCTCCCTCTACACTGTCCCCATCAAACACTCTCAGGACAGGTACAGCACGGGGTAAGATGCAGAGTAAAGCTCCCTCTACACTGTCCCCATGAAACACTCCCAGGACAGGTACAGCACGGGGTAAGATGCAGAGTAAAGCTCCCTCTACACTGTCCCCATCAAACACTCCCAGGACAGGTACAGCACAGAGTTATTGAAGCAATTTCACCAACTTCATTTGAGAACACAAAAATAATTTATAATAAGAAAACAACAGCCTCGTGACTGCACTTAGCTCCCAAATGTCTCTTGCCTCAGAAGACTTCACCCCCTGGGATGACTTCCTTCTCTGAGTGCTCATTGGGCCCCCCAAGCCAGGTGACCCTTCATCAGCTGTGTTTTCCTTAAAGGGACAATCATTACAATTATGTTGATGGAAAAATAAACATTTTCCAGGAGAGCAGAGATAAACCGCCCAGCTCATCTTCAAAGATGCCGATGGTTGCGGCATTTTATTTACTTCCTGAGAGTTTATAGAGCCCCAGTTTAACAACTTCCCGAACAGCTGGCATTCCCAACAGTGCAGCACTCCCACAGTACAGCACCGGGGGTGTTATGGATTTAAATGAGTGTAAGATCATAAGAAAGTAGGCCATTCAGCCTGTTGAGCCTGCTCTCCCATGCAATAGGACCATGACTGATCTGATTGTGGCTTTAACCCCACATTCCTGCCTAACCCTCAGTAACCCTCAAAAATCCATCCAACTCTGCCTGAAATTTAGTCAATGGCCCAGCCCCACTGCTCTATCGGAGAGTGAGTTCCAAAGACTAATGAACCAAAGACAGGATAAATTCCCCCTCGTCTCTGTCTTAAACAAGAGAACCCTCATTTTTAAATCCACCTAGGTTTCCTGAGCACTTCAGAAGTTGAGTGTCTGCAGTGGAGACGAGAACCAACAAACTTCTGACCTCAAGACGTGAGTGCTACCTAGTAACCTAAAGCAGGGGAGCTGTAAGACAAGAAGTGTTTGATTTAGAACAAGAACAAAGGGCAAAGAAATTGCAGAACAGGAACAGGCCCTTAAGCCCTCCCCCAGCCTGCACTGACCATGCTACCCAACTGAACTAAAACCCCCTACCCTTCCAGGGACCATATCCCTCTAGTCCCATCCTATTCCTGTATTTGTCAAGACACCCCTTAAAAGCCACTATCGTATCTGCTTCCACTACCTCCCCCGGCAGCAAGTTCCAGGCAGCCACCACTCTGTATGTAAAAAAACTTGCCTCGTACATTTCCTTTAAATCTTGTCCCTTGCAGCTTACACCTATGCCCCCGAGTAACTGACTCTTCCACCCTGGGAAAGAACGTCTGACTATCCACTCTGTCTATCCCCTTCATAATCTTGTAGACTTCTATCAGGTCGCCCCACAACCTCCATCATTCTAGTAAGAACAAACCAAGTTTCTCCAACCTCCCCTCAAAGCTAATGCCCTCCATACCAGGCAACATCCTGGTAAATCTTTTCTGTACCCTCTCCAAAGCCTCCACATCCTTCTGGTAGTGTGGTGATCAGAACTGAACACTGTACTCCAAGTGCGGCCTAATTAAGATTTTACAAAACTGCACAGTGACTTGCCAATTTTTAAACTCAATGCCCCGGCCAATGAAGGCGAGTATGCCATATGCCTTCTTGACTACCTTCTCCACCTGCATTGCCACTTTCCTGTGCACCCAGAACCCTCTGCCTATCACTGCTCTTAAGGGTTCTGCCATTTACTGTATATTTCCTATCTGTGTTAGACCTTCCAAAATGCTTTACCTCACATTTGTCCAGATTAAACTCCATCTATCATCTCTCCACCCAAATCTCCAACCGATCTATATCCTGCTGTACACTCTGACAGTCCTCATCGCTATCCGCAATTCCACCTACCTTTGTGTCATCCACAAACTTACTAACCAAACCACTTACATTTTCCTCCAAATCATTTATATTTATATTTGATCACGTTCTGTGCGTGGTGTATTTCAGCCTGTATGTTACTGCGTGTGCAACGCTATGCACCCTACATGCTTTAAACTTTGCGGGAAAACAGCAGATAAAACTCCAAGCAGCATGTCTCTGTGCAACATGGACTTGCACCCACGAGGTGTGCAGTCAGTGCAGCAGAAGTAAGAGGTGTTTGTGGAGCAGGTGATGGATCAACACATCCGCTGTGTAGACTGGAGCTGGCAGCTGAGTGCCTAAAGCAGCTGGAATCCTCCCAGCTCCTCCTCGTTATTTTTCCATGCTGGATCTTATTTCAGTTTGCACAGTGGCCCCCTGTAGCTTGCCTGATCCCTAGATGCTTTCAAACAAATGCCAGGTCCCAGGTTGGACCAGCAGGAGAAGGCAGCATGATCTGTAACTCTGCACATCATTACCTAATCTCCCACTTAAATAAATTCACAGGTGACAACTATAATTAAAGAAAAGAGAAAGATTTGCATATTGCTGTAGAAGTTTACATCTTGCATTCATCCGAATGATCACAATCACAAGAATAACAATGTTGGGAGAACAATAACTTTATACTATATGAGAAGAGAGTGCTGATTGGTTAGCAAGTGGACTCCGATTGGTAGAGGCTTTCTTCTCAGCACTCTCTCCTAACGCTGTTATTCTTCTGACATTGTTGTTCTTGTGACTAGCCTGATGAGTACAAGATGAAAAACTTTAGCGAAATGTCTTTTTCAGCAATACTGAATTTCAATTCTACCAATCAACTGGAAAGATTTGCATTTATGTAGCACCTTTCACAACCTTAATCCACCCCAAAATTCTTTACAGTCAATTAGGGACTTTTAAAGCTCTAATGTTTTGGGTTTTAACTGTGGTAAGGGAGGAAACATCCCAGCGAATATATACCGTGCAAACTCTCACAAACAGCTATGTGTTCATGATTAGATAATCTGTTATGGTGATGTTGGTTCAAGGATAAATATTGGGCAGGACACTGGGGAGAATTCCTCTTCTCTGAACGGAATATCTTATCCCTTTCAGAGACAGCAGATCTCAGTCGGAACATTAGAACATGAGAATGCGAGCAGGGGTAGGCCATTCAGCCCCTCGAGCCTGCTCTGCTATTCAATATGGTCATGGCTGACCACACCTTGGTCTGAACTCTACTCTCTTGTCAATTCTCCATAACCCTCAACCCAATCTGTCTACCTCCTCCTTAAATTTACTCACTGTCCCAGCATCCACTGTACTATGAAGTCGTGAATTCCACAGAAGTGCTGCTCTCCCTCGGTACTGCAACTGAAGTGTCAGCCTGGGTTTTTTATACTTCTGGAGCAGGGCTTGATCCCACAACTTTCTGATTCAAGAATAAGACCCACACAGCCATTGCTACCGCGTATGATCACATCAAACCACTGGTTGTGGCCAATTTTGAGCACCACACATCTCTAAGGATATCAAGACCTTGGAGATAACACAGAACAGGTTTGTTGGAAATATTAAGACCATAAGATACTGGAGCAGAATTAGGCCATTTGGCCCATTGAGTCCACTCTGCCATTTAATCATGGCTGGTATGTTTCTCAACACCATTCTCCTCCCATCTCCCCATAATCCTTGATTCCTTTATTGATCAAGAACCTACCTATCTCTGTCTTAAAGACACCCAATGACCTGACCTCCACAGCCTTCTGTGGCAAAGAGTTCCACAGATTCACCACTCTCTGGCTGAAGAAGTTTCTCCTCATCTTAGTTCTGAAGGGTCGTCTCTTTTCCCTGAGGCTGTGCCCTCAGATTCCAGTCTCTCTGACTAATGGAAACGTCTTCTTCACATCTACTCTATCCAGGCCTTTTGCACAATTTTAGAACCCCTACAGTACATTCAGCCCATCGAGTCTGTGCCAACCACAATCCCACCTGGCCCTATTCCCATAACCCTATGCATTTTTCCTGCTAATCCCCCTGACACTAGTGTCAATTTAGCATGGCCAATCAACCTGACCCCCACATCTTTGGACTGTGGGAAGAAACTGGAGCAACCAAAGGAAATCCACTCAAACACATGGAGAGAGTGTAAATTCCACACAGACAGTGACCAGAATTGAACCCGGCTCCCTAGCAGCGCTAACCACTGTGCCAACGTGCTGCTCAGTTACTCTGTAGGTTAAATATTCCAGAGGAATATCAGTTACATGGAGAAATTGGAAAAGATGAGCTTGTTCTTCTTAAACAAGAGAAGGCCAAGGGGAGATCTGACAGAGTTGTTCCAAATTCCAGTAGAGCAATGTTTTGATGGAGTAAATGGCTTGACACAGTGACGCAGTGGTTAGCACTGCTGCCTCACAGCGCCAGGGAGCAGGGTTTGATTCCCGACTTGGGTCACTGTCTGTGTGGAGTTTACACATTCTCCTCGTGTCTGCGTGGGTTTCCTCTGGGTGCTCCGGTTTCCTCCTACAGTCCAAAGATGTGCAGGTTAGGGTGATTGGCCATGCTAAATTGCCCCTTAGTGTCAGGGGGACTAGCTAGGGTAGACACATGGGGTTATGCTCTGGGTGGGATTGTGGTCAGTGCAGACACAATGGGCCAAATGGCCTCCTTCTGTACTGTATAACTCTATGATCTAAATGAGGAAAAACTGTTTTTAGTCGATTAGACACAGATTTAAAATAATTGGCAGAAGAACCAGAGGGGCTGATGGGGAGAATATATTTTTACCCCAGTATGCTGTTGTGATCTGGAATGCAGTGCTGGAAGAAGCAGGTGCAACAGTAACTTACAAAAGAGAACTAGAGAAATATCTCAGCGGGACAAACTGCTGGGGGATGGGGAACTAATGGAGTGACTGGAACTAATCGGTGAACCCACTGTGTAGCATCTCCAAGACTATGGCATCTTTCTGTAAGCCTGTTGTCCTTAGTGAAACAACACTGTGGGATCTGATCAGTGATTCATATGTTCAGTATAATCAGTATAATAGTGAGGAACAGGAGAGAAGAAAATTATTTTTAAAAAAATACGGCAAAAATAATCCCAAAGTATCTCAAAACTGAAAGCAAATCCCACGGGGCGTGTGTGTCCATTTAGTATCAAACGCTGGATAGGTAGCTGGGTGTGTAGCTGCTGCAACAAAGCTTAAGTAAGGCATCAATTAATAGACATGAGGGTGAATGTGCAAGGCTGAGTTTACAATCCACCAATCTGCTTCTCCCTTTTTATTCAAGCCATGTGCCCTCCCGCTGTACAACTCATCCAAAATTCGTTCTAACCCACCGCACATCTCAGTCCCCTCTTACACTCGCTGACCCGTGTTGGTTGCCAGTTAAGAAACAGATTGATTTTAAAAGTTATTATCCTTGTTTTCAATTCTGATCTCTGAAATCTCCAGCTGTACAACCCTCCAGGATCCCTTCCTATTTTGGCAACTAGCCACCTTGTTCCATCATGCCACCATTGACAGCCATTCCTTCAGCTGCCTGGACACTAAGCTCTGGAACTCCCTCCCTAAATGTCTCCATCTCTCCACCTTTTTGACACTGACCTTTTTAATCGAACTTCTGGACACTTGTTGTTAAATCTCCTTCGGGGATTTGGTGCCAGACTGTATTTGATAATGCAGCAGCAAGGTGCCCTGGGATGTTTCACTACCTTAAATAGTGAAACATCCTTAAGTCACACTCTGGCCCATTTTCGGATACACAGAGGGAGAATTTAACATGGTCAATGCAGCAGCAAACCAGCACACCTTTCGGACTATGGGAGGAAACCAGAGCACCCGGGGGAAACCCACACAGACACGGACAGAATGTGCAGACTGTTACCCATAGCCAGAATCAAACCCTGGTCCCTGGCGCTGTGCTAACCACTGTGCACTGCACTGCCCTTGATTCAAAAACAGAATTTTTACACTCCCTCTTCTGGCAGGTTTTCAGGAAAGGGAAGGCCACGGTTCTGGTGATGGGGGATGTGGGGAATAGGTTAAAATTGCAGGAACAGGATTCCCGCCCAGACTGGACAAGGCCTTGGACAGGAAGCCCACCAATTCTCCTGGTAAGCCCTCTGAATGGCCACTTACAGGTCTTTCTTGCCCAGCCTCAGTTTCTACGCTAGCAGGATTCGCTTGGAAAAGAAGGGAGGGGTGTGTGTGTGTATTTGTGTGAATGTATGCATGAGAGTGTGTGTGTGTGTGTGCATGAGAGTGTCTTTGTGTGTGTCTCAATGTGTGTCAGTGTGTATGAGAATGTGTGTGTGTGTGTGAATGTATGTGTGTATATGTGTGAGTGCTTGTGTGTGCATGCATGCATGTGTGTGTGTGCATGCGCGTGTGTGCGTGAGCGCGCATGTATACATGTGTGTGCACGTGGCGTGTGTATATATGTGTGTGGGTATATGTGTGTATACTGTGTGTATATACGTGTGTGTACGTGTGTGCATGTGTGTAATTGTGCATGTATGTGTGAGTGTGTGTATACATATGTGTGTATGTGTGTGCATGTGTGTGTGCATGTTGGGGTGGGAGACTTGGGTTGCCCATTCCGATTTGGGGCACTCTCCCATCAGGGATTGTGAGCTCCAGCTCTCCTTCTTCACTGGCTAATTCCCGACACTTAGATCACCCTCCCGCCAACCTCCACCCCTCATCTCTCAGGGCACCTCCTTCTCACCCGTCCTTTGATCCCTGGACCCCTTGGACCACTGGTACTTACCTGAAGTGCAGCTCTGGGATTTAGGCTCAAGCATGGCGCTGCAGTGGCTGACTTATTGGCTGACAGCACTTCATGGTGAGACTTATATCCAATGATGGAGGGAGGTCCCACCTGCTGTCAATCAATGCTCAGTTGAGTGTAAAATGGCAGCAAGCTTGTCAGAGTTGGCAGGGGTGTGTCCCACACCAACTCTCAGGACGGCATGCGCCAATCGCTCGCCATCCTGAAATTTAAGGACATCTACTCTACAGCATTTTTCCCCTTTGTTGACAGTTACCAATTTTAATGGCATGCAATGTTAGTTACATTTTCCTGAGGTTTATTTCCACAAGATTTTGGAGGAGAATACAACAAACAGCACACACCACATACGTTGTATGGAGATGTTTGCTAATCTCCCTCAGTGTGACACGGGTCTCAATCCCCTGGTCACAGGTGTTGAATCATTAACAAAATTCAAAGCTTGTTATTGTCAATCTTACCTCAGAGACCAGCGCTATATCCGCCTGCGTTCAATGGGGTGAAAACCCCCAAGGTCCAAAAGCTCATGCATGGCTGAGTTTGGAACAGCCTCAGTGGTAAAGGCGGGGGATATTTCGCCAACTGGAATCTAGTCCTGAATGGGTTCCCAGCCCAAAAGTGTAAACAAAATTGGTGACCTTATTTACAACATTCAGGGATGATGTGATTCTCCCACCCTGGGACCTTCCCTTCGATCCTGAATATACTCAATGACTGAGCGCTCACAACTCCCTCTGGGTTAGAGAATTCCAAACAACAACAACAACAACCTATATTTATATAGTGACTTTAACTTAATGAAGTGCCCCCAGGTGCTTCACAGGAACATATGACACAGAGTCACATAAGCAGAAATTGAGCAAAGCCTTGGTCAGACAGCCAAGGAGTGTCTTAAAGGAGGAAAGCGGAAGGTGAGAAGGTTTGGAGAAGGAATTCCAGAGTTTGGGGCCCCGGAAACTAAAAGTACAGCCAACAATGATGGAGAAAATAAAGTAAGAAGTCTCACAACACCAGGTTAAAGTCCAACAGGTTTATTTGGTAGAAAACGCCACTAGATTTCAGAGAGCAGCTCCTTCGTCAGGTGAGTGGGAGTCTGATCACAAACAGGGCATTTAAAGACACAAACTCAATTTACATGAATAATGATTGGACTGCCAGTCTTCACAGCTAATCAAGTCTTAAAGGTACAGACAATGTGAGTGGAGAGAGCTTTAAGCACAGGTTAAAGAGATGTGTATTGTCTCCAGCCAGGATAGTTAGTGAGATTTTGCAAGTCCAGGCAAGTCGTGGGGGTTACAGATAGTGCGACATGAACCCAACATCCCGGTTGAGGCTGTCCTCATGTGTGCGGAACTTGGCTATCAGTCTCTGCTCAGTGACTCTGCGCTGTCGTGTGTCGTGAAGGCTGCCTTGGAGAACGCTTACCCAAAAATCAGAGGCCGAATGCCCGTGACTGCTGAAGTGTTCCCCAACAGGAAGAGAACAGTCTTGCCTAGTGATTGTCGAGAGGTATTCATTCATCCATTGTCATAGCGTCTGCATGGTCTCCCCAATGTACCATGCCTTGAGACATCCTTTCCTGCAGCGTATCAGGTGGACAATCAGAGATGTTCGGGTGCAGAACCGTCTGAGTGAAGAAATTTCTCTTCATCTCCATCCTAAATGATGGATCCTTTCTCCTAGGGCTATGAACCGAGGCAGCACGGTGGTACAATGATTAACACTGCTGCCTCACAGTGCCAAGGGCCTGGGTTTGATTCCTGGCTTGGGTCACTGTCTGTGTGGAGTTTGCATGTTCTCCCCGTGTCTGTATGGATTTCCTCTGGGCGCTCCGGTTTCCTCCCACAGTCCAGAGGTGTGCAGGTTAGGTGGATTGGCCATACTAAATTACTCCTCAGTGTCAGGGGTACTAGCTAGTGTAAATACATAGGGTTATGGGGATAGGGCCTGGGTGGGATTGTTGTTGGCACAGGTTCAATGGGCCAAATGGCCTCCTTCTGCACTGTAGGGATTCTTTGAACCCCAGTTCTAGATTTCCCAGCCAGGGTTAACAGCCTTTCAATATTGGCAATCTATACTGTCAAAGCCTCTATGAATTTTAGACTTTTCAATGACATCATGTCCCTTTCCTCTCATTGGAAAGAATCTGTCCTCAATTTCCTCAAAAATCCTCAGGCAGCCTGTCAACGAGTTTAGATCTGTGCTCTAGAGATAGGAAGAGGAGGAATCTGAAAACCTTGGGAGCATCACAACTCAATCCATAGAATCCCTACAGTCCAAAAGGAGGCCATTCAGCCCATCAAGTCTGTTACAGAAGGTTAGGGGGCATGGAGATGGGGTAGGGTGTTAGCGTGGATAGGGGATTGGCTGTCAAATAGGAGGCAGAGAGTGGGGGTCAATGGGTGCTATTCGGATTGGCGGTTGGTGACTAGTGGAGTGCCCCAGGGATCGGTGCTGGGGCCTCAGCTATTTACCATTTATATAGATGATCTGGAAGAGGGAGCCGAGTGTAAGGTGTCGAAATTTGCTGATGACACAAAGATAAGTGGAACAGCAAATTGTGCGGAGGGTGTGGAAAGCCTGCAAAGGGATCTAAATAGGCTGAGCGAGTGGGCGAGGACCTGGCAGATGGAATACAATGTTGGCAAGTGTGAGGGTATCCACTTTGGTAGGAATAATGGTAGGAAGGACTATTACTTACAGGGCAAAAAGCTGAAGCATGCTACGGTGCAGAGGGACCTGGGGGTCCTTGTGCATGAGTCGCAAAAACCCAGCCTGCAGGTGCAGCAGGTGGTCAGGAAGGCAAATGGGATGCTGGCCTTCATAGCGAGGGGGATTGAATATAAAAGTAGGGAGGTCTTGCTGCAACTGTACAGGGCACTGGTGAGGCTGCAGCTGGAGTACTGTGTGCAGTTTTGGTTGCCGCACTTGAGCAAGGATATTTTGGCCTTGGAGGGAGTGCAGAGGAGGTTCACTAGGCTGATACCGGAGTTGAGGGGGTTGAGCTATGAGGAGAGGCTGAATAGACTGGGCTTGTACTCATTAGAGTTTAGAAGGATGAGGGGAGATCTCATTGAGACGTATAAGATGATGAAAGGGATGGATAGGGTAGAGGTGGAGAGGTTCTTCCCGCTCAGAAATGACAGCAGGACTAGAGGGCACAGCCTCAAGATAAGGGGGGGCAGTTTAGAACAGAGTTGAGGAGGAACTTCTTCACTCAAAGGGTGGTGAATCTCTGGAATTCTCTGCCCGTTGAAGTGGTGGAGGCTACCTCGCTAAATATATTTAAGACGCGGGTAGATAGGTTTTTGGTAGGCAAGGGAATTAAGGGTTATGGGGAGAAAGCAGGAAAGTGGAACTGAGCCACTTCAGATCAGCCATGATCTTATTGAATGGCGGGGCAGGCTCGAAGGGCTAGATGGCCTACTCCTGCTCCTATTTCTTGTGTTCTTATGTTCTTATGTTCTTAAGTCTGCCCTAAATCTCCAAAAGAATATCTCACCCAGGCTCAACCTGCACCCTGTCCCGTAACCCTGCACATTTACCATGTCTAATCCTACACATCCTTGGACACTAAGGGACAATTTAGCATGGCCAATCAACCTAACCTTGGAGTATGGGAGGAAACCGGAGCACCTGGAGGAAACCCATGCAGACACGGGGAGAACGTGCAAACTCCACACAGACAATGACCCAAGGCCGGAATAGAACCCACATCCTTGGCACTGTGAGGCAGCTGTGCTAACCACTGTGCCACCCTATCCTGATATCAATCGCAAGGACAGGTAGTTTACTGGTTAATGAACAAGACTTCACTGATCCACATTGACTCCCAGTCCAGCATCATCTCATTATTAGACACATATAGTAGTGTTGCCAATTTTGGTTGGATGCATTCCTGGAAGTTTCATCACATGATCTCCTACCTCCATCTGTCCAAGATATTCAAAAATCCTTTTTATCCAAATTTTTGCAACTAATAATGAATGCTCCTATGATTGTTCTCCTGGATTTGCTTGCAGGGAATGTCCTTGAGGATAAATTTTAATTCTTGGAGTCTCCAAAGCTCAATGTGTAAAGTGCAGACTTAGGTGTTGGATTGGGTTGGTATGTAAATTCTGCAAGAGCCAGAATCATTCCTTGCAACGAATGGGAAAGAAAATAATAAAAAGAGACACCTGAAATGTATATTTAATTTCCTCTCAGTTGAAGGATTTTCCTCGTTAATCCACACTAACAAGTAAAATTAAATTTATTTATTTGTCACAAGTAGGCTTACATTAACACTGCAATGAAGTTAGTGTGAAAGTCCCCTCGCTGCCGCACTTGTTCAGGTACACTGAGGGAGAATTCAACATGGCCAATTCACCTAATCAGCATGTCTTTCGGACTGTGGGTGGAAACCAGAGACATGGGGAGGATGTGCAAACTCTGGACACAGTGACCCAAGCCGGGAATTGAACCTGGGTCCCTGGGACTGTGAGGCAGCAGAGCTAACTACTGTTACCTGCCCTTACACATGCCGTGCTGCCCTTACAAATACTAGTTGCAATTTGTCTCTTCATTTCCATGTTCCAAGGATTGATGGATATGTTTAGACTTTTGCTGACACTGTTCACAACATGAGGTCAGTCAAGGGCTAACACATTATACTGAGCATTGTCTCACACCTACTGAGAGATGTGAGCTGCCTCTTGCCGCTAAGTCACAGAAAAGTACTCTGGTGATGCAATTGATCCCTTAATTTCCTGAGGGAATTGTCTGCTATGTTCTTCCCTGTCACTCAAAGGCAAATTAAATCAGTTTACTCTTTGCGTTAAAAGCCTGGACAGCTCAGTTGTCTGGATAGCTGGCATGTAGCTCAGAGGGGCACCAACTGCATAGCTTCAATTCCTACTCCAGCTGAGGTAGACCTGGGACCTGCCCTGAGAGAGGAGAGTGATGATAAACCCCCAGTGATGTTACCAGCTCAGGATGAAGCATCAGCAACAATGAGCCAGGGACCAGCCTTCAGACAGAGCACACACACCATTCTCCTTATCTCATACATCCCATTTCAACTGCTTTTATTTGATGTGATGCCAAAAAGTTGCATTTATTTAGTACCTATGACCACAAAAAATGTCCCATGGTGCTTCACCAGAGCAAAATCAGACAATGTTTGACCATAGTCCAAGAAGGAAACATTAAAGGTGACTACAGCTTGGTCAAACAGGAAAGTTTCAATTCAGTCTTAAAGGAGGAACTAAGAGGACAATCAGAGGGTAAAAATTCCAGAGCTTAGTCACAAACCAATGGTGGGTTGAAGATGACATCACCAGATGCTGTTTCTTATATATTTGATTGTCTCTTTTTCTTTCTTTGTTTCTCTCTTTCTCTGTCTCCCTCTCTCTCTATGAGTCTCTCTCTCTCTCTATCTCTTTCTCTGAATCTCTCTCTCTCTGTCTCTTTCTGACTCTCTCATTCTCTTCTGTCTCTGTCTGTCTCACACCGTCTCTGTCCCTCTCTGTCTCCTTCTCTCTGTCTCTCTCTCTGCCTGTCTCACACTATCTCTGTCTTACATTCTCTTGTCTCTCTCTCTCTGTCTCACACTCTCTCTGTCTCTCTCTCTCTCTCTCTTTCTGTCACACTCTCTCTGTCACACTCTGTCTCACTCTCTCTGATTCTCTCTCTCTGTCACACTCTTTCTGTCACACTTTCTCTGTCACACTCTGTCTCTCCCTCTCTGTGTCTCTCTCTGTCTCTCTCTCTGTGTCACACTCTCTCTGTCTCTCTCTCTCTCTCTCTGTGTCTCAGTGGTAGTCCTTCACACCCTCAGTCAAGTTTGAAAAAGTATTAATCATCCTGGATCTGTCTACGATTCTGTCCATTGCTCTATTAGCTAGACAGGAAATTGAGAAAGCAATAGACAATTCCAGTTAAAGATTAGCAGCCAAAATGGATACAGGAAGATTGCAATTTGCAACTCCCTGGGCTGCAGGAATCACTGCTCTTCGGAAAGAATATATAGAGTTGGGAATGATCTCTTTTGTAAATGTCCAAGAGTGAAATGAGGTGTGTGTGCGTGTTCTGTCAAATTTCAGAGAATACAGACGGAAATTGAGCCCAGGAGTAAAGCAAACAGCCAATGCACATTTAGCCCATGGCACCCTATTGACAAAGACTGCATTTTTTAACAAAAATTTACCCATTCTTAGTATATGGACCAGCTTTTGTTGCCTATCCCTAAGTTCCCTTGAGAAGGTAGCTGTGAGTAGCCTTGATCTGCTGCAGTCAATATGATTTGGGGCAGCGCGATGGCACAGGGACTTGGGTTCAATTCCTGGCTTGGGTCTCTGCGTGGAGCCTGCATGTTCTCCCTGTGTTTGTGTGGGTTTCCTCCAGGTGCCCACAAAATGTGCGGGTTAGGTGGATTGACTATAGTAAATTGCCCCTAAGTGTCAGGGGGACTAGCTAAGGGATTTGCATGTGGTTATGGAGATAGGGCCTGGATGGGATTGAGGTCAATGTGGACTCGATGGGCTAAATGGCCTCCTTCTGCAGTGTAGGATTCTATTACAATACGTAGAGTGCTGCGAGGAAGGGAGCTCCAGGATTCTGATCCAGCAATAATAAAGCTACAGTCCTTCCACATCAGGATGGGAGAGACAGGTTAAGTGAGTGGGCTACAAGGTGACAGATGGAGTTTAATGTGAGGAACTGTGAGGTTAATCACTTCGTAAGATTAGAAACGCAGAATATTTTTTAAATGGCCTGAAACTTGTAAATGCTGGCATTCAGGGGGAGTTGGGTGTAATCATACAGGACGTTAGCATACAGGTGAAACAAGCAATTAAGAGTGGCACTTGGCCAAAATTGCAAAGGGATCAGGGTAGAAGAATAAGGAAGTTGTGCTATATGGTATTGGGATTTGCTGAGACCATGAAGCAAATTCTCCCCTTCCATCTGCCAGGGGATTCGGAGCGGGGGAAAGGGCGGACAATGGAATGGTCCATTGACTTCGGGTGGGATTTGGGGCGAGAGCAGTCTAAAAATCCCACCCCACATCTGGAGTGTGAAGTTCTGGTCTCCAATTTAAAGAAAAGGTATACTTGCACTGAAAGCAAGGTTCACCAGATTGATTCCTAGGATATGGGGATATCAGGAAAGGCTGAGCAAATTGGACCTGTAGTCACTGGAGTATACAAGAATGAAAGGCAATTTCATTGAATGTTACAAGATTCTGAAGGGGCTTGACAGGAAGGTTCTTTCCCCCCCCAACCGGGGAATCTAGAACAAGGGAGCACAATCTCAGGATAAGGTTTTCATTTATTTGATTTATTATTGTCACATGCATTAACATGCAGTGAAAAGTATTGTTTCTTGCGTGCTATACAGATAAAATATACCGTTCAGAGAGAAGGAAACGAGGGAATGCAGAATGTAGTGTTACAGTCATAGCTAGGGTGTAGAGAAAGATCAAATTAATATAAGGTAGGTCCATTCAAAAGTCTGACAGCAGCAGGGAAGAAGCTGTTCTTGAGTCGGTTGGTACATGACCTTGTTATCTTTTTCCCAAAGGAAGAAGTTGGAAGAGGGAATGTCCGGGGTGCATGTCTGCTTTGCCAAAGCAGCGGGAAGTATAGACAGAGTCAATGGATGGGAAACTGGTTTGCGTAATGGATTGGCTACATTCACGACCCTTTGTATTTTCTTGCGATCTTGGGCGGAGCAGGAGCCATACTAAGCTGTGATACAACCAGAAAGAATGCTTTCTACGGTGCATCTGTAAAAATTGGTGAGAGTCGCAGCTGATAATGCCAAATTTCCGTAGTCTTCTGAGAAAGTAGAGGCATTGGTGGACTTTCTTAACTAGGGGCTGTAATAATTCTTGTTCTCCAGTTGTGGGATAAACAACAATATGTTTATTTGCAGGAAAAGACTTTACAGAGGCTTGCAGCCTTGTGGCTGCAACCAGTTCCTGAGAATGTTCTGGAACAGCAGCCCCTGCTTACCAGGGTGATCCTCTGTCCTGCACCCTGATTGGTTTCCCAGGTCATGTGACCCTTACTCGGTAGATCAACCCTGAAGGGGGCAATCGCCATAGGGGCGACTACTGGGGATTGAGATGAGGAGAAATTCTTCATCAAAGAATTGTCAATCTTTGGAATTCCCTGCCTCAGAGGGTTGTGGATGTTCCATCACTGAATATATTTAAGGCGATATAAACAGATTTTTGGTCTCTCAGGGAATTAAGGGACATGGGCACTGGGCTGGAGAAGCCAGAGACCAGCCATGATCATGTTGAATGAAGCAGCAGACTCACCAAGGCACGCGGCCTATACCTGCTCCTGTTTCTTTTGTTATTATATTTTTGCTAGCAGGTGGTATGTACCCATGTGTTTGCTACCCTTGTCCTTTAGAAATTGTAAGTTAGGAAGGTATCTTGGCAAGTTGCTACAGTGCATCCTACATCTAGTAATCATAGAATCCCACAGTGTAGAAGGAGGCCATTTGGCCCATCGAGTCTGCACCGACCACAATCTCACCCAGGCCCCATCCCCACGATCCCACGCATCTACCCTAGCTAATCCCCTTGATACTAAGGGGAAATTTAGCTTGGCCAATCAACTTAACCCACACATCTTTGGACTGTGAGAAGAAACTGGAGCACCCGGAGGAAACCCACGCAGACACGGGGAGAACGTGCAAACTGCACACAGACAGTGACCCTAGACTGGAATTGAACCCGGGTCCCCTGGTGCTGTGAGGAAGCAGTGCTAACTACCTGATACATGTCTATCAATATTTTGTATGTATATATATATATATATACATATATGATACACACTGCTGCCACTGTGTACCAGTGTTGGAGGAAGTGAATGTGGATGGGTGGATGAGAAAATAGACTGTTTTTTTGTTCTGGATGGTGTTGAACTTCCTGAATGTACTTATCCAGGCAAGTGGAATATATTCCACCACAAATCCTTCTTGAGTGAGAGACAGAGAGAGAAAGAGAGAGATGACAAAGGAAACAACTTTAGAATTTAGGATGATTTATTTTTATTCATGGAGCGTGGGTGTTAGTGGTAAGGCCAGCATTTATTGCCTATGTCCAGACTAATATGAAATACCAGCATGTACATTGTGTGAAATATTTCACAAAGAGGTTCCAAGCAACCTGGTTGCTTGGTTTTAGTGCTGAAATAATATATTAATGAAAAGCTAATAGGATCCAATTACTTAGAATTTGGATTTTTTAAAAGATAAAAATAAATCTTAATTAGACCTTCCTTGTCAAACTGTATCATTGTAATAATGAAATAGATTGACTATACTGACCCACAGTAATGTAGATTCCTAGCAGTGGGATTGATTAGCTCTGCTGCCTCACAACGCCAGGAACCTGGGTCTGATTCCCGCTGGGGTCACTGTCTGTTTGGAGTCTGCATGTTCTCCCTGTGTCTGCGTGGGTTTCCTCCAGGTGCTCTGGTTTCCTCTCACAGTCCAAAGACGTGCTGTTTAGGGGCATTGGCCGTGCTCAGTAGCCCTCAGTGTACCTGAACAGGTGCTGGAATGTGGCGACTAGGAGATTTTCACAATGACTTCATTGCAGTGTTAATGTAAGCCTATTTGTGACCAATAAATAAACTTTACGTACTTTTCACATGGTCAATGTTTCGATGCCCTTCCCTCCCTGTTGTGGGGATGGAGCAATAATTTCCGGTTCCCCCTCTTTTACCTGTCAAATTGGAGACTGCTTTCCATTTTACAGCAAAAGTTGATATTTTACAGTAAAAATTGATTTAAAGCTGATGAGGCTTCATTACAACTCTCAAGCCTCTGTGTGAATGAGAGTTTTTAAAAAACTGCTCAGAGTGACACCATGGAACCTGATGGGAGGTCACAGACTGTTAACTCTGATTCTCTCTCCGCAGATGCTGCCTGACCTGCTGAGCATTTTGCGGCATTTCCTGTTTTTATCATGCTGTGTACTCTAGTCTATTGTGGCCATCTGATTTGTCCCAGAGGGAATGAGACTGGGGAGTCGGGAAACAAGAAAATGACAAACGGTCACCCAGACTCAAAACGTTGGCTCTATTCTCTCTCCACAGATGCTGTCAGACCTGCTGAGATTTTCCAGCATTTTTGCCTCTGCTGCCTGTGTGTTAATGAGATGATGGCCTGTTTTGAAATGTTGATTGAGGGGTGAATATTGGACAAGACTGTGGCGAGAACTTCACCGCTGTTCTTAAAATACTGGCCTTAGGATATTCTACGTCCCGCTGAGAATCTCAGTTTAATGTCTCAACCGAGAAAAGTGTGTTTGAAAAATTCCAAATCCAGTCTCCCATCAGGTCAATGCAAAGATTCCACAATCAGCCAGCACAGTGGTTAGCACTGCTGCCTCACAGTGCCGGGGACCTGGGTTCGATTCCCAGGTCATTATCTGTGCAGAGTCTGCACATTCTCCACTTGTTTGTGTGGGTTTCCTCCCGCAGTCTGAAAGATGTGCTAGTTAGGTGCATTGGCCACGCTAAATTCTCCCTTGGTGTACCCGAACAGGTGCCAGAGTGTGACAACTAGGGGATTTTTCACAGTAACTTCATTGCAGTGTTAATGTAAGCCTACATGTGACTAATAAATAAACTTTATCTCTGGTGAGTCTCACAGTCTAAGGCCCATTTTATCAATTACAAAGCTAATTTCTCATTTTGATTTTTCTTGGTTGTGTGAGTTGTGAAATTTGCCAGTACCTCTAAGCCAGGCCCCTGCGTGATGTTCATTCCCTATTCAATTATTCAGCACTTCTTGAGCATCACCTGCTAGACTTCCACCCACTTGCTGTGATAGCTACGGTTCAGCTGATCTCATTGTGCCTCCAACGCTTTCACCAGGGTGACAGTGTGAAGTAGGGCAGGCGGCACAGGGCTGGGGGTGGGGGGGGGGGGGGGGGGGGCGGTCAGCGGGGGGAGGGGGGCAGCAGCAGGGAATGACTTTGACAGGAGGTGCATTGAGCAAGCCTGGGCGCAGCGCCAACACATGCCAGTTCCTGCACCCCACCTCTCTTAGCACAGAACAGAACCTGCATGTGCTGTTAGATTGAGGATCCAGAAAGAATAAGTGTTAGTTTGAAGGTATCACTTGGTAAGGGGTGGTAAATATTTTGCGAGGCGTCAGCTAGAAAATTGTGTCCAATTCAGGGATATGCAGCTTAGGAAGGACGTCTAGACCTCGAAGAGGATGTGGAGAAAGATGGCGCCAGGGATGGGAGAATTCAGTTGTGTAGAGAGACTGGAAAAGCTGGGATTGTTCTCCTTAGATCAGAGAAGGAGATTTATTTGAGACTTTCGAAATCACGGAAGATTTTGATCAGACTAAATAGGGGGAAAACTGTTTCCATTTTTGGTAAGTCAGTAAGAAGGGAACAGTAATTGAAGATCATTGGTAGAAAAGCCATTGGTGAAGAGAATTTTTTCATGCATCAAGTTGTTCTGATCTAAAAAGGTAATGGGTGCAAATTCAACTGTAACTTCCCAAAGGAAATTGGGTACATAACTGGCAAGGTACAATTCTGTAGAATTATGGAGATTGGGCAGGGAAGTGGGACTAATTAGATAATTCTTTCAAAGATTCTAAACAACAGACTGCAAGTCAGCATAATCCCCAATCAATACTCAAGGTTCCTTGCTGAAAATGGAAATTTGCATGTTGTCTCTGAGGGAACCATTCCAATGCCAATTGTATCAGGACAACATGCTAAAATCATAGAATAGTGCTCCACGGAAGGAGGTTATTCAACCCATCTAATCTATGCCTGCTTTCCTTTATGTGGCAAAAAATCCAAGGAAGGTTGATGTAACATGGTTGCATTTGACTGTAAGAGCTTTTAGATAACCAAATAAACAGTACAATAGCAGGAAAATAAATCTGTGAAAATAAATAATTCAATTAAGGGGAGACAATAACCTAGTGGTATTGTCACTAGACTATTAATCCAGAAACTCAACTAATGTTCTGGGAACCCGAGTTTCCACAGCAGATGGTGGAATTTGAATTCAATAAAAAATTTCTGGGATCAAGAATCTACTGATGACCGTGAATCCATTGTCGATGGTTGGGAAAACCCATCTGGTTCATTAATGACCTTTAGGGAAAGAAATCTGCTGTCCTTACCTGGGCTGGCCTACATGACCCAGAGACACAGCAATGTGGTTAATCCTGAATTGCCCTTGGGCAACTAGGGATGGGCAATAAATGCTGGCCAGCCAGAGATGCCCATGTCCCGCGAATGAATAAAAAATTAGAAGCGATTGTTTGGGTGGCAACTTGTTGAAGTGAATTTTCCGGCAGCTCCACAACCCTCTGTGATTTCTGCACTCCTCAAATTCTGGCCTCTTAAGCATCCTTATTTTAATCTATCCACCACTGGTGGCCTGATCTCTAAGCTCTGTAATTCCCTCCGTAAATCTCTCCATCTCTTTTTTCTCCTTTAAGTTTCTCCTAAAAACCTACCTCTTTGTCCAAGTTTTGACCCAGTGTTTCCTAATGTGTCAAATTTTGTTTTATAAAATTCCTACAAATCTCCTTTGGTCATTTCACTACATTAGTGATACTATATAAAAACAAATTGTTATTGATAAGATGAACTGGATGAAGTAACAAAATAAACAGGAGCAGACTAGCCATTCAGCCCCTGATTCCATCATTCTATAAGATCATGACTGATCTGATTGTGGTCATAACTCCTCTTTTAACTTCAAGTAATAGTAGGGCTAAAAGAGTGGAATGGTTGTCTAGGAGCATATTGATTGGCTAGGATTGAGTAGGATGTGTTTGCCTTTTATAAATAGAGTTTCTGCCAATCTTCTCTTGAAGTTACACTGGGCAATCAAGAAAGTTCTTGACCAAGGTTCTGAGCAACAAAAAATGGTCTCAACCCATCTCTCCACCTCTTCATCCCACTCTACTCCACACTGAATTCCAACAGTATGTTCTTATTATCTCCCTTATCCCCCACCTCTCCCTAATTGCTCTTGAGAAGGTGGCGGTGAGCTGCCATCTTGAAATGTTGAAATCCATTTGTAGGTGGTACTCTTAGTTAGGGAGGGAGTTCCAGGATTCTGAGCAACAGTGAAGGAGTGCTGATATAGTTCTGACAGTAAGAAGTCTGACAACACCAGGTTTAAGTCCAACAGATTTATAAATAAATAAATCGGTTGGACTTAAACCTCGTGTTGTCAGACTTCTTACTGTGTTTACCCCAGTCCAACGCTGGCATCTCCACATCATGATATAGTTCTGAGCCAGAATAGTGTGTGATTGGAAGAGGAACATGCAGGTGATGATGTTCCCATGCATCTGCTGCCCTTGTCCTCCTTGTATGTGGGAAGTTGCAAGTTTGGAAGGTGCTTTTGAAGGCGCCTTGGTAAATTGCTGCAGAGCACCTTGTAGGTGGTAGACACTGATGCTGTTGTGCATTGGTGCTGGAGGGAGTGAAGGTTCAAGACGGTGAATGGGGTGCCAGTCCTGCAAGGTGTAAACTTTTTTGAGTGTTGTTGGAGCTGCACCCATCCAGGTAAGCGGAGTATTCCACCACACTCCTGACTTGTAGTTGGTGGACAGGCTTTGGGGAGTCAGTCTATATTATTTAATCTGTATGCTATGATCAGGTGATGTTATTAAAGTGACTCCTTGACCCTGGGGGCATCTTGATTCCCTCTTGTGCAATGTTGTTGTGAAGTTTGGCAGCTGCTTAAGAATGGGGATCAGAGCATTCAACTAACAGGCATCATTACACAGGAATCATAGGCAGGAAACTCCTGGCACAGTCTCAGTGTCAGGGAATGGTTTATTTTGCTAGATACCCCAACACATTCCGCCATTGCCTCATTATATCCCCCGATGTCACTAATTCACCATGTAGCCACTCCACCTCTCTAACCCCCCCATCCCCATCACCCACCCTCCACCTGTATTCCCAACCCAATCATTCAGTCACAATTCCAGCCGCTGCCCCACTGTGTCCTTCCAGCACTCCTCAAGCTCTTGCTTGCCCATAAACCCAATAATACAAGAGGTGGATTTTTCACAGTGGGTGCAATTCATGTGTGAATTCCAGTACAATGTGCCTAAAGGCTATGAAAAAAGGAAAAGTAAGGTGCATTTATATGGAGCTTTGCATGACTTTGGAATATCCCAAAGTATTTTACAGCCAGTCATGGGAGGAATATGGCAGACAATTTGCACACAGCAAGATCCCAGCTAATTTTGCCGCTCAAGCCAATCCGGTTGGCTGTGGGAATAAATAAGTATTGCCTGGAGGGGCAGGGAGAACTCCTCCTGCCATCTTCAAAATAGCACCATGGTACTTCTCACACATCTCTGATCTGGCAGACAGGGGATCCTCAGTTTAATATCTCATAGAAAAGCAGTGCTGCCAACAGTGCCACACTCCCTCAGCGGCGCCAGTGCCAGTGCTGGCCTGGATGACAGGCTCAGATCTGGGTAGGACTTAATTGAACTGTCATCTGTCTGAATCAGAGTACCACCCCCCCTCACTGAATCCCAGCTTACACCCCCTCACTGAGACTCACCCCCCTCACTGAGACTCACCCCCCTCACTGAGACTCACCCCCCCTCACTGAGACTCACTACCCCCCTCACTGAGACACATTCCCCCTCACTGAGACTCACTCCCCCCTCACTGAGACACACCCCCCCTCACTGAGACTCACTCCCTCCTCACTGAGACTCACCCCCCCTCACTGAGACACATTCCCCCTCACTGAGACTCACTCCCTCCTCACTGAGACTCACCCCCCCTCACTGAGACACACCCCACCTCACTGAGACACACTCCCCCCTCACTGAGACACACTCCCCCCTCACTGAGACACACCCCCTTCACTGAGACTCACTCCCCTCTCACTGAGACAAACCCACTCCCCCTCACTGAGACACACTCCCCCCTCACTGAGACACACCCCCTTCACTGAGACTCACTCCCCTCTCACTGAGACAAACCCAGCCCCCCTCACTGAGACACATTCCCCCCTCACTGAGACAAGCCCACTCCCCCCCACTGAGACACACTCACCCCTCACTGCGACACACTCACCCCTCACTGTGACACACTCCCCCCCCTCACTGAGACTCACCCCCTCATTGAGACACACCTCCTTCACTGAGATCACTCCCCCCTCACTGAGACAAGCCCACTCCCCCCTCACTGAGACACACCCCCCCTCACTGAGACAAGCCCACTCCCCCCTCACTGAGACACACACCCCCCCTCACTGAGACAAGCCCACTCCCCCCTCACTGAGACACACCCCCCCTCACTGAGACAAGCCCACTCCCCCCTCACTGAGACACACCCCCCCCTCACTGAGACAAGCCCACTCCCCCCTCACTGAGACACACCCCCCCTCACTGAGACACACCCCCCTCACTGAGACAAGCCCACTCCCCCCTCACTGAGACACACCCCCTCACTGAGACAAGCCCTCTCCCCCCTCACTGAGACACACCCCCCCTCACTGAGACAAGCCACTCCCCCCTCACTGAGACACACCCCCCTCACTGAGACAAGCCCACTTCCCCCTCACTGAGACACACCCCCCTCACTGAGACAAGTCCACTCCCCCCTCACTGAGACACACCCCCCTCACTGAGACAAGCCCACTCCCCCCTCACTGAGACACACTCACCCCCTCACTGAGACACCCCCCTCACTGAGGCAAGCCCACTCCCCCCTCACTGAGACACACCCCCCCTCACTGAGGCAAGCCCACTCCCCCCTCACTGAGACACACCCCCCCTCACTGAGACACACTCCCCCTCACTGAGACAAGCCCACTCCCCCCTCACTGAGACATACTCCCCCTCACTGAGACACCCTTCCCCCTCACTGAGACACACTCCCCCTCACTGAGACACACCCCCCCTCACTGAGACAAGCCCACTCCCCCCTCACTGAGACACCCTTCCCCCTCACTGAGACACACTCCCCCTCACTGAGACAAGCCCACTCCCCCCTCACTGAGACATACTCCCCCTCACTGAGACACCCTTCCCCCTCACTGAATCTCACCCCCTCTCACTGAGACACATCCCCCCCTCACTGAGACAAGCCCACTCCCCCTCACTGGCCCATTTAGTCCCTCATACCTCGTGAAGCATCTTGGGCAGTTTTTGTACAGGAAGGTTGCTCGATAAACACGTGAGTTGAACAGAATGGGGCAGCTCGCTCTCAGGGGTTAATTATTTTTTCTCTCACATAACTTGCTACTCCGAAGCACTGATAGTCATCTATATTTAGCAGTGGTTGTCATGGTAGCAGTTTCTAAAGTGCTGGAATACCTTGGATTTAAAGGCGCATCCCTCCCTGTGTTTGGTTTTCTTCCTCCTGTAAGGTTGATATCTCTCGCCCTCGCTGTCTGTCAGTGTTTACCGGGGGACAATCTATTCCTTTAGCTCTGCTCTATAATCAGCTGAGAATGATTTCACCAGGGCTGTGTCCAACTCAACTCACTCAACCTTTCACCTTCCTGCCTGTGGATCCCACAATTACTTTGACAGCAAGAAGCCACTGGCTATGATTTGTCCTGAGCATCTGATTTGCATTAGCCCCCCCAATCTCCCCCTGACTGTTTGTGTTGAGTTCAACATTCTCCCCTTCAGCTGGTTCACACCAGACAATAATCCAGCTCCAAGATCTTTGCTTCTTCACCAAATTTCCATTTTCAGCAAATGTCAATTTACGGTTAGATTAAAAGGGTATCACGCACACATTCACACACACACACACATAACCACACACACAACCACACACACATGAACATGCACACACATGAACACGCATACACACATGCATGAGCACACACATGCACACACACACACAGACTTGCACACACACACATGCACACAGACACATATGCACACACACAACCACACATACATGAACACACACACGCATACACACGCACACATGCAAACACACACACATGCATACACACACACACACACAAACATTCACACTCACACACATCATACTCACATGCATTGGGGCGGCACAGTAGCACAGTGGTTAGCACTGCTGCTTCACAGTTCCAGGAACCTGGGTTCGATTCCTGGCTCAGGTCACTGTCTGTTTGGAGTTTGCACATTCTCCTCATGTCTGCGTGGGTTTCCTCCGGATGCTCCGGTTTCCTCCCACAGTCCAAAGGTGTGCGGGTTAGGTTGATTGGCCATGCTAAAATTGCCCCTTAGTGTACTAGGATGCTTAGATTAGAGGGATTAGCGGGTAAAATATGTAGGGATATGGGGGTAGGGCCTGAATGGGATTGTGGTTGGTGCAGACTCGATGGGCCGAAGGGCCTCATTCTGCACTGTAGGGATTCTATGATTCTATGCATACACACACACACGCGCACACTCACTCATGCATGCACACGCACACGCAATCACACACTCAGACACTCATCCACTTGAACACACACACTCACACAGAATCACACACAGAAACCCACACATATACTCACATGCACAGACACTTGTGCACACACACATACATGCACTTTCATGTATATAATCAGACATCCTTTCAACAGGCAGAGACACACTGCAACATTACATATAAGTACAGTCTCTCTCTCTCTCTCTCTCTCACACACAATTGTACATACGATGACTGACGTAGACTTACAGACTCTGTCTCTCTCTCTCTCTCACACTTACACACTAGACACACATTACACAGAGACACACATTGACTTATATATATCTGCTGGAATTTTCCAGCCCCTCACTATTGTGGGAGGATCCATAGCTGGACCAGCGAGTCATTGAAATCTCCATTCATGTCAACGGGACAGGAAGATATTGCCGGTATGAAGGACTGGAAAATTCCGTTCATAGATTCTGGGACCAGAATCTATGGCCAGCAGATTGTAAAATAATTAATATAATCCTCTAGTGAAAAGAAAAATGGGAGACAGAAAGCAGGAAACAATTAGCCTAATATCTATCATAAGGAAAATTTTAGAACCTATTAACACGGAGTCTATAGCACTCGGAAAACCATAATGCAATCAGGCAGAGCTATCACCGTTTTGCAAAAGGGAAATCATTTTTTTGAATCTCTGCGGAAGTAACAAACAACATCAGTAAAGGAGTGTCTGTAAGTGTGATGTATTTGGATTTCAAAAAGTAATTTGATAAAGTTTACTGCACAAAATAACTGCTCATGTAGGAGGTAGTATATTAACGTCGATAGATGGCTGGTTAATTAAGGCCAGTAAGACGTGTCATAACACCAGGTTAAAGTCCAACAGGTTTATTTGGAATCACGAGCTTTCGGAGCACTGCTCCTTCATAGGTGAGTCATTCAATGAAGGAGCAGCGCTCCGAAAGCTCGTGATTCCAAATAAACCTGTTGGATTTTAACCTGGTGTTGTGAGACTTCTTACTGTGCCCACCCCAGTCCAACACCAGCATCTCAACATCATAACTAACAGGAGGCAGAGAGGGGTTGTGTAAGGGTCATTTTTGGGTTAGCAAGCTGACCCCAGTGGAGGGCCACAGTGACCAGTGCTGGAGCCTCAACTATTTACAATCCACATCAATGACTAGGATGAACAAACCGAAGGTATGGTTGCTAAATTTGCTGATGGCACAAAAATAGGTCGACAAGTAAGTTGTGAAAATGACATAAGGATTCTACCCTGAGTCACAGATAGTTAAAGCAGGTGGACAAAAGATTGGAAGTTGGAGTATAATGTGGGAAAATGTGAACTTGTCCACTTTGCCCGGAAGAATTGATATTATTTCAATAAAAGAAAAATATTGCAGATGCTGGAAATCTGTATTAAAAACAGAAAATGCTGCATAAACTCAATAGATCTGGCAGCATCTGCGGAGAGAGAAACAGAGTTAATGGGTGAGATTTTCAGCCATCCTGCCTGTGGGATCATCCAGTCCTGGCAAAATACCATTGCAGGTTCTCCAGCGGCAGAGTGCGAACAACAGGACATTGACAGCGGCGAGACTGGAAAATCTCACCATCAGATAATGGCGGGCCAGCTCTGCTGCCGCAAAACAACCGCGGTTTGGGACCGTATCCATTGAAGTTTAGAAGAATGAGAGGTGATCTTATTGAAAGGCATACGGTCCTGAGGGGACTTGACAGGATTGATGCTGCAGGACGTTTCCCCTTGCGGGAGAGACTAAAACGAGAGGACATGGTTTAAAAATAATGATTCTTCCATTTAAAATGGAGATGAGGAGAATGTGTTTCTCTCAGAGTCTCATCAGTATTCTCTCATTAGTCTGTGAAATTCTCTTGCCCAGAGAGCGTTGGAGGCCGGATCATATTTGGAAGGCTGAATTAGAGAGATTCTGGATTGACAAAGGAGTCAAAAGGCATTGTGAGTAAACAGGAAAGTAGCAGCCACAATCAGATTAGTCATGATCTTATCAAATACAGGAAGTGGTGACGTAGTGGCATTGTCACTGGATTAATTATCCAGAGACTTTGGGCAAGATCTGGAGACCCAGGTACAAATGATAGATGGTGAAATTTGAATTCAATAAAAATTTGGAATGAAAAATCTAATGATGACCATGAAGCCATTGTCAATTGTTGTAAAGACCCATTTAGTTCACTGATGTCCTTTAGAGAAGGGAATCTGCCATCCTTACTTAGTTTGGCCTACATTTGACTCCAGACTCACAACAGTATGGTTGACTCTCAAATACCCTCTGAAATGGAGGGCATTTAGGGATGGGCAATAAATGCTGGCCCAGCCAGCAACACCCACATTCCATAAATGAATAAAATAAAAGGCAGAGCAAGCTCGATGCACTAAATAGTCTATTCCTGCTACTTAAAATGTTGTATGTTGGTATATACACTACACAAATATGTTCACATTGCATGCACATCATACACAATTCATCATACACACAAACACAACAGCTCACAACAACACACTCCAGCAGAGACCACCAGATACAACAAATTCAACAGTAATTTGTATTTATATTGCATTTTTAAGGTAATGAAATATCACAAGGTGTTTCACAAAAGCGTAATCAGACATGATTTAATACTGAACTGGATCAGGAAATATCCAATCAAATGACCAGAAGCTTGGTCAAAGAGCTGGGTTTAAGGATCATTTTAAAGGAGGAGAGAGAGAAATGGAGATGTTTAGGGAGCGTATTCCAGAGCTTAGTGCATAAATAATCAAATGCATGGCTTTGCTAAAAGTGTTTGATACAGTTAGTGTCATATCTGCTCTGGGAGCTTTACTCTGTATCTAACCCCGTGCTGTACCTGTCCTGGGAGTATTTGATGGGGACAGTGTAGAGGGAGCTTAACTCTGTAACTAACTCCGTGCTATACCTGTCCTGGGAGTGTTCGATAGGGACAGTGTAGAGGGAGCTTTACTCTGTATCTAACTCTGTGCTGTACTGTCCTGGGAGTGGTCAATGGGGACAGTGTGGAGGGAGCTTTACTCCGGATCTAACTCCGTGCTGTACCTGTCCTGGGAGTGTTCGATAGGGACAGTGTAGAGGGAGCTTTACTCTGTATCTAACCCCGTGCTGTACCTGTCTTGGGTTTGATAGGAACAGTGTAGAAAGAGTTTTCAGTAATGAGTATATGAGTACATAAATTTCACATAATTATTCAATTTAACTGATCCTTATTTTTCTCGATGATTCACATTCTGGAAGTCCCTCATTTAGAATAAATGAGAGCTGACCTCTGAAGTGTGTCTGAGTGTCAGCTAAATATCTCATCAGCCACACATTCACAGGATTGTAGCTCTGGAATCCTGTGCAACTGCCCAGATTTCACCTCAGCTCCAACAAAGCTGCTTCAACCCTCAGCCTTCGACAGCAATGCAAATAAAGCCCACCCCAGGCTGTCTGGAGATTGGGCGAATGTGGCAACGTGAAAACACAGGGAGTGGGTGAAGAGAAAGAAATACAATCGCTGAACAACAGTAAACGCAGTTTGGAAAAAGGGAGGCAAAGAATTGCCAGTTTGTCTCAGTTGGTGACACGTTGAGGAAAGTGAGTTCAAACCCCACTGCAGCATTTGAAGAAATGATAAAAGTTAACAACTGCTACACCGGAAAGTAATTCTGCCTTTGGGCAGAAACATAAATGGGAAATAGGTAATGAAGAGGTTAAGGGGTAGGACAATGGTTAGCACTGCTGCCTCACAGAACCAGGGGCCCGGGTTCAATTCTGGCATCGGGTCACTGTGTGGAGTTCACACATTCTCCCCGTGTTTGCATGGGTTTCCTCCGGGTGCTCCAGTTTCCTCCCACAGTGCAAAGATGTGTGAGTTAGGTGGATTGGCCGTGTGAAATTGCCCCTTTGTGTCAGGGGGATTAGTAGGATAAATATGACACTTTACAGGAATAGGTTCAGTGCTGGCTCAATGGGCTGAATGGCCTCCTCCTGCACCAATGGGATTCTATGCTTCTATGAATTGGCAGCTCAGTTTGGACTCGACCTGCTTTCCTCTTTAATTTATTTGATCTGAGAGTAACAGGCTGCTCATTTGCTACTTAGAGATTAGGTTCATTCTTGCTGTCTGTCACTGAGACTTTAAAGCAATTCTGTCAGTCCAGATGAATGCTTGAGTGGTTAAGCGATACCATCGGAAACAGGCTCACTTATCATTCCCCTAGGTGCTGTTTGTTTGGTTGGAATCCTTCACTGAAGGCAAGTGTATCCTCCTGGCAACATGGAGATTGAATTTATAGTCTGATTGCCTCAATATCACACCAGGGAAGGTGACTATTACTCAACTTGTTCTACCCTTCTTTTTCAACCTGTGTTGCTCTGGTCACTGCTAGCGTTAGGTACAAAACTCTCAGTGCCTGTGAGAGCGCCTACAGCCGGAACAAAGAACAGTACAGCACAGGAACAGGCCCTTCGGCCCACCAACCTATGCGGACACATGATGTCTTTCTAAACTTGCAGGGCACAGTGGGACTCTGCGTCAGGAGATTAAGGATCCAAGTCAAACTCCAAAGATTCAAGCTGTAATTGAGGCTGACATATTCAGTGCAGTACTGAGGGAGTGCTGTCCTGTCAGAGGTGTTGTCTTTTGGATGAAATGTCAAATCTTGACTCTCCCTGTCCTCCCGGGTAAGCACAACAGTGTGGGGCTATAAGTGAGATTGACGATTGGCACTTGGCTAATTGTGAATCTCCGAGGCATTGACATTTCCATATGATTAGCGGGCCTAGGACCGAATTCTCTGGGCCCACTACCTCTCCCCCCCAACCTGCAGGGAGAGGTTCCCACCAATGGGGTCTACAACTGCTTCCCACTAACAGGGAACTCACCCCGCTGGTGGGAACAGAGGCCCCTGGGGGGTCAGGGGCAAAGAGGGTACCCTTTAGGTGGTGTCAGCCTGGTAGTGCCAGCCTGGCCCCCTGGCACTGCCCAGGAGGCACCCTGGCACTGACTAAGGGCACCTCGGCATTGCCCACTGGCAGTGCTGCAGGGGCAGGACCAGAGGGGCAGGTATACTGGGAGGGGCCAATAAGGGGGTGAATAGAGGTGGGGAGTGAACCCAGAGGTGTGGGGGACCCGCTGCCACTCTGCAAGTGGGATTGGTGGGGTAAGGAGTGAGGGGGCTGGCCATTGTAGGGCGGGTTAGGGCTGGCCACTGGGGGAGTAGATCAGGGCTGAGGGAGCTGATAAGGGCTGGCCCGGGCAAGGGGTGGGGGTCCACTAGGCCAGCAATCAGATTGGTGGGATTGGGGTGAGGGAGGCCAGTGATCAGGGTGGAAGTTCAGGGATAAACAGGAGACCAGCAATGAGAGGGTGCCAGTGTCCCCACTGACAAATCAGTGTATGCGCCATGGCCTGCTCAGTTGTCAGCCTCTAGGGTAGGATGAGGCCCCGCCCTCCACTTTCCAGCGTGTATCACCCTCTGGCACTCTGAATTGCTCAGAGTGTCAGAGATTCATTCCACTGAAAAAAATGGGTGGGATATTTTTCCATTGGGCACTTTACTTTCTTTCGAGAGAATCCTGCCCAATATAGGATTTGCAGTGAGAACAGGGGAGACTTCCCCAGTGCACTGGGCAATATATATCCTTCGATCAACATCACATAAACGGATTATTTGATCATTATCACATTGTGTTTTGTGGGATCTTGCTGTGCACAAATCAGCTGCTGCTTTTCCTACATTACAACAGTGATTACACATCATTGGACGCAAAGCATTTTGGGATATCTTGGAGTCATGAAAGACATTCTAAAAATGAATGATTCTTTATTTCCTTGTTCCGGTAATGTACAGGACAGGAGGCAGAGGACAGGGAGGGGGTGGGGGTGTGTTGTGGGAGGGTGGGGGGTAATTTACAGACTAGAATCTGATCGCGGGGTTTCAGTTAAACGATATACATTGCAGCATGTCTGTACTCACTACCCTTTGTTTGTTGACAATAGCTGTCAGTGCAGATGGTGCATTCTGTGTCAGTGTTAAAAAAGTTATCACCAAGCCATGTGCAACATGTTCACATTGCTTTCTGCGTCTTCCTTTGAATGAATACAATCAGCACCAGCTGCCCCTTTCCCTCCAGTTCCTCAGCCAAGTATTAAGCTGCAGAATGTGTTGCAATGTGCGTTAAGAGGGGAATTGAGCTATTTTCAGGGACAGAAGAGATACCATCGTAATGACGTTATGCGAGACAATGTTGTCACTGGGGCTTTTCAATCTTGGCACAGGCTCCGACATGGTGCCAACAACAATCCAGCGGGAATGCTCGCCCAGTCAATCCTACCTGTCAATAACGTGGCAGTTACTTTTGTTCTTCATTAGGAGTTATCCTGCAGATTGGACTCAAGTGAATTGAGGTCACAAAGGCCACACACCATTTTGTACCAATATCTTTGTTTAGTCTTTATTCCTTCAGATGGAATGACTCAAACACAGGCTCTTGTCAACTAACGGGGAAGGAAACAGGATTACTAGGATGAGTGAACTGGTACATGGAGAGACACAGCTCCATGCACAGACAATAAACAGGCACAGACACATAGCAAGCCTGAGAACAGGCAGAGAGCTTCTCTGGGCAAAGGTTGTGCTCTTTGAGTGAAGGTCTACAGCAGTCGGAGGGGGTAAGCCATTCACAACTGTGGCAAACTGTATCACAGCTCCCGCCACAGCCCCTGCAGGGCAGTACAGTGTCACAGTGGTTAGCATTGCTGTCTCACAGCGCCAGGGGCCCAGGGTCAATTCTCAGCTTGGGTCACTGTCTGTGAGGAGTCTGCACATTCTCCCCATGTCTGCATGGGTTTCCTCTGGGTGCTCCAGTTTCCTCCTACTCTCCAATAATGCGCTGGTTAGGTGCGTTGGCCGTGCTAAATTCTCCCTCAGTGTACCTGAACAGGCGCCGGAGTGTGGTGACTAGGGGAATTTCACAGTAATTTCATTGCAGCGTTAGTGTAAGCCTATTTGTGAAACTAATAAATAAACTTTACTCTTAACTTTCCCTCCCCAGGGTGCACACAGCCCAACCCTCCTTCCTTTCATTGGAAATTTGCAATAATTTGAGGCAAGGATATATGTGATTATCAGAATGAAGTGCAAGATTAACTATATAAACTGTAGCCCATGAATGACAGCAAAATCGACATAACAAGCTGTTTAGTGGAAAAACATACAGGCATTTCTGAAAATGCATCACTTATATAATGACATTTTTGTTGGTCAGTGATTATGTGGGCTTTAAAAGAATTTGTAGGCGTTTTGCAGCTGAATATATTGAGAAATCCTTCACCACCGATACACGGCAGCAGGAGTGTGTATCATCTACAAGATGCACTACAACAACTCATCAAGCTTCCTTCGACAGCACCTTCAAAACCTAGGACCTCTACTATCTAGAAGGATAAGAGAGGTGGGAGATGAGTGAGAACTACCATTAGGTACAGGTTCCTCCCCAGTCACACACCATTCTGACTTGGAAATATATCGGCCATTGGCACTGAGTCAAAACCCCTTCCTAATTCCATTGTGGGTATATCTCCATCACGTCAATTGCAGCAGTTCAAGGAAGAGGGCAAAAACCACCTTCTCAAGGATGTAGAGGGATGGGTCATAAATATCAGCCTTGCTAGGTCACTCACACGCCAAAAACAACCAGAATAAATAGCATAAATTTCAATTTATTTAATCACAAACACAATTTGTGTTATTTTGCACTTTTAACTCCAGGCTCTGGTCACGGTTTGTGTGACACTGAGAGAAGTTTTCTCCCAGTGGTACAACCTTTCTGTTTAATGACAAGTTTGGGCTTGGCTACTGTTCCTCACAGAAGGCAAGAACTTGCATTTTTGTAGCAACGCTACAAGTTGTCCCAATGGACCCCAATGCCAATAAATTAATTTTGAAGTGTAGTCACTGTTGTGTAGGCAAACAGGATTGCCTGTCTATGAACAAGCAAAGTTCCGCAAACCAGTTGAATGACCAGTTACTTTAGCAGGTTGAGGGATTGAAATTAGCCAAGATACTGGGGTGGATGCCCCTGCTCTTCATAGAATCATCAAATCCCTACAGTGCAGAAGAAGGTCATTCGGCCCATCGAGTCTGCTTGACTCTCTAAAAAAGCATCTTACCCAAGATCACCCAGTGGACAGCATGGTGGCACAGTAGTTAGCACTGCTACCTCACAACACCTTTGTTTGATTCCTGGCTTGGATAACTGCCTGTATGAAGTTTGCACATTCTCCCCATGTCTGCATGGGTTTCCTCCGGGTGCTCTGGTTTCCTCCCACTGTTGAAAAATGTTCTGGTTAGATACATTGGCTATGCTAAATTCTCCCTCAGTGTACCCAAACAGGCAGAGTGTGGCGACTGGGGGTTTTCACAGTCACTTAATCGCAGTGTTAATGTAAGCCTATTTGTGACACTAAATAAATAAACTTTAAACTGCGCCTTAATCCTGTAACCCTGCAAATTTACTCTGCTAATCACCCCAACTTACACATCTTTGGATGCTAAGGAGCAATTTAGCATGGCCAATCCATGTTCTTCAAAATGTGTCCATGAGATCCTTTACGCCCATACAAGAGAGCAGAGGGTGCCTCGGTTAATGCTTCACCCGGGAGACAGCGCCTCTGAAAGTGTGGCATTCCCTCAGTACTGCACTGGGAGTATCGAGTCTAATACTGCTGATAGGGATCTTGCAGATGGACCACTTGGGTGAGATACCAGAAAATGAAGACAGTCCATGGAACAGAGCCCTTAGCGCAATCATACAATTTTTTTAGCACAGATGGAAGCCATTTAGCCTATTGTGTCTGTTTCAGAGTTCTCAAACCCGTCCCAATCTCCTGCTCTGTCCCTGTTGTCCTGCAAACCTCTTTCTTTTCAATTCCCCTCTGAGAGTCTGATTCCACCACCCTTTCAGCAAGTGTGTTGCAGATTATCATAACTCACTGAGTAAATAAAATGATTCTTCAGATCCCTTTAGGTCTGGTGCTGATTATCTTAAATCCGTGACCCCTGCCTGGCGACTCTCCCACAAGTGGGGGGAAAAAAACCCTTTCAGGAGTCAAAATGCTGGACTGCAAAAATAGAAACATTTTTCCTCTGTAGCGACACTATTTCTTTTCACGCACAAGGTTCAAACCACTCGGAGATTTATTCCAGGAATTGAATCCCATCTGGCAATCAACATTCTCTTTAAACACGGAACTAAGAAGATCAGCCTGTCATTATTTTTCTCCTGATCCCTTTTGGTCCAGTCAATTCTTCCTTTGCCGTGGAGCTCATATTCTGTCACTCAGATGGTTAATGGGTCTGCTCTAACCTCAAACCGTACGTTCCGTGCAGAGGATGTCAAATAAAATAGCGTCTGCCGCATCTGTGCAGTTACTGATAAGTTTTGGCAGCTTACACAAAACTGCAAACACTTGTCACTTATTAAAAATCGAAATGATTCATTAGTGGCGTTCTACTCTGTTCAACTCTCCAGACCAGAGTTCAAATCCCACCAAGGCAGATAGTGAAATTTGAATTTATCAAACCTCTGGAATTAAAAATCTAACGGTGACTATTTGATTTGATTTATCATTGTCACTTGCATTAGTATACAGAGAAAAGTATAATTTCTTGCATTCAATACACTCAAAGCATAACATTCATTGAAAAGGAAAGAAGAGAGTGTGGAATATAGTGTTACAATCACAGCAAGAGTGTAGAGAAAGATTGACTTAATGTGAGGTAGGTCCATTTAAAAGTCTGATGGCAGCAGGGAAGAAGCTGTTCTTGAATTGGTCGGTTGGTTCGTGACTTCAGACTTTTGTATCTTTTTCCCAATGGAAGAAGGTGGAAGGGAAAATGTCTGGGGTGCGTGGGGCCCTTAATTATGCTGGTTGCTTTTCCGAGGCAGGGGAAAGTGTAGACATATCGATGGATGGGAGGCTGGTTTGCGTGATGGGCTGGGCTACATTTACAAGCCTTTGTAGTTTCTTGCGGTCTTGGGCAAGCAGGAGCCATACCAGGCTGTGAATCCATTGTCACAAAAACCCATCTGGTTCACTAATGTCCTTTAGGGAAGGAAATGTGCTGTCCTTACCTGGAATGGCCTATATGTGACTACAGAACCACAACAATGTGGTTGACCCTCAGATACCCTCAGGGATGGGCAATAAATACTGTCATTGTTTTTCAGTGACTTCCACATTCCATGAACAAATCTAAAAAATACTATGTTATGGAACTATATTTAAAGCAAGTTGTTGTTGTGTTTGACTATTTCTTCATGAAGTTTCCAGCACAAAATCAGGCCATTCAGCCCAACCAATCCATGTGAGTGTTTACCACACAAACAAATACCCCTAATCACCCTGTTCTCATATCCCTTCCTAGGCCCTCTCTTCATTCAGCTCTACAAACTAATGCTCAGTCTCGCAATTTTTTTATTCTTCCTTGGGATGTGGGCATCCTGTATTTGTTGTCCAGCCATTATTGCCTTGAACTGAACATTTCAGAGGGGTAGTCTGGGTCTGGAGTCACATTTAGATGACAGAGGATTAACACAGGCCTCTGTATTACCAACCCAGAGACATTATTATAATGCCACCATCTCCTCTGAAGGTGACGTTGGGCAGAATTTTCTGGTTCTTTTGCAGACTGTCGCAGCAGGTGTGAAAAGTGGGAGGGAGGCCACAAAACTGCAAACATTCATCACTTGTTAAAAATTGAAATGATTCATTAGTGGCGTTCTACTCTGTTCAACTCCCCAGACCAGAGTTCAAATCCCACCAAGGCAGATAGTGAAATTTGAATTTATCAAACCTCTGGAATTAAAAATCTAAATGTGACTATTTGATTTGATTTATCATAGTCACTTGCATTAGTATACAATAAAAAGTCGACCCCGAGGACAACTTCCTCCGCCAAATTCTATCAGTGCTGAGATCAGCGCATGCGCAGTGCCCAAACTGACAGCCTCCCAATCGCTGGCCAGTCCCGTGACCCCTGCATTGCTGGTATTCCGCACTCGCCCATCACCCCCCACCCCCCCATTGGCCCGATCGCAGATTCCCCAACCATTCCCGGGCCCAGCCCAACACCCACTTCCTGCCCCTCCACGATCTCCAGTCTCCTCCCCTCGCCTCAGATCACTGCCCCCCCAAACAGCAATCCGCACACCCCCCCCCCCGCACCCAATGCTGACCCCCTAGCAGGGTGTCCGTCCACCCTCAGCCCACCCCGAATGCTGATCTTCCTCCCTCCCAAACCAATCCCTATGCAAAGTGGCAGCGGGACTCCCACAGATTGCCCCTAAGGGCCCACCCCATCAGGCCCTGCCCTCTTGGCAGAGCCCCATGCCCGATGGGCAGTGCCAAGGTGCCCCCTGGGCATTGGCACTTTGCCCCTTGGGCAATTCCAAGGGACCCAGGCTGACCCTGCCAGGGTGCCAATGCCCAGGGGGCACCCCCCCCCCACGCCCGACCTCCTGGAGGGGCATCCTGATTGACCCCCAGCTGCTTCACTCCAGTGAGGTCAGGCCGCCAGTTCCCTGTTAGCGGAGAACTACTCTAAAGCCTGCTGGAATGAATCACTGTGGTGGGCAGGGGGGGCAGGGGTCCACTCTGGCGGGGGGTGGGGGAGGGTGTTGGTGGTTGGGGGGGTAGACGACAGTGGGCCAAGAGACTTTAGTCCCGGGCCCATTAATTGCATTTAAATTGTATTTAAAATTATATTTAAATTACTGCCACACCTCTCCGCCGATTTCTGCTGCAAAGCAGACATGGTCAGAAATCCATCACTGGGAGATGCTATCAGGGCAAAAACGCACATGCGAAACTGCCCGCTGCAATATTCTCCTGACTCCCTGCACTAAAAAATTAGCACAGCAGGATGGGAGAATCGCAGCCAATATCCTGCTTTCCCCCCATATCCCTTAATGCCTTTAGCATCAAGAGCTATATCTAATTTCTTCTTGGCCTCAACTACATTCTGTAGTAGTGAATTCCACACATTCACCACCCTTTTGGGTGAAGAAATTTCTCCTCACCTCAGTTCTGAAAGGTTTACCCCTTATTCTCAAACTATGACCCCTAGTTCTGGACTCGCCCACCATTGGGAACATTCTTTCTGAATCTGCCCTGTCTAACCATGTTAGACTTTTATAAGTTTCTATGCGATCCCCTCTCACTCTTCTAAACGCTAGTGAATATAATCCTAACTGACTTAGTCTCTCCTCATATGACAGACCTACCATCCGAGGAATCAGCCTGGTAAACCTTCGCTGCACTCTATAGTAAGGATTTAACGATTATTAACTGGACAACAATTACACTCCAATGGACTTGGATAAAACAGTACAAATAATCATAGAATCATAGAATCCCTACAGTGCAGAAGGAGGCCATTCGGCCCATTAAGTCTGCACCAACCACAATCCCACCCAGGCCCTATCCCCATAACCCCACACATGTACCCTCTTAATCCCCTGTTACTAGGGTCAATTTAGCATGGCCAGTTAACCTAACCCACACATCTTTGGACTGTGGGAAGAAACCGGAGCACCTGGAGGAGCGCCCTCCAGATACGGGGAGAACATGCAAACTCCACACAGACAGTCGCCTGAGGCCAGGATTGAAGCCAGGTCAGATTTTGGGTTTTAAATCTTCGCTTAATACCTAAAATAATGACCATGTTGTGTTTCCCCCATCAGTGAGTCATCTTGTTTGACTTGCGGCAAGTACAGCACCTGCCTGCATACTAACTTCTGAACAGCCTTTTCTGGGCTTTTGTTGTTTTTTTAATTTCTTACGTTGGCAGCCAGAAAGGAGGCAGAAACTTCCAGAAACAATGAGTGTGAGGTGTTATCAATTGCTGAGACAGACTGACAATTCCTTATTGTATTCTGTGACAGGAGAATCACAGTATCAAAGCTTAACTTATTCACATTTAACCATTTGCCTTTCAGTGGCCTCCTTTTTAAAAAAATCTTGGACTGTATTTGTACTCCCCCCCCCGACCCCCCCCAACCCCGGTCCCCCTCCCCCCCTCAACATAACCCAACTGGAAGCGGGAAGGGAGGTGGGCAGGAGGTTAGACCCAGCAGCCAGCGTGCTTGTTCTCCAACTCAATCCATCCAATCTCTGGGCAATCTGACTTGATTTGTTTTGGTTTATTATTGTCACATGTGTTAACATACAGTTAAAAATATTGTTTCTTGCACGCTATTCAGACAAAGCATACCGTTCATAGAGAAGGAAAGGAGAGAGTGCAGAATGTAGTGTTACAGCCATAGCTAGGATGTAGCGAAAGATCAACTTAATGTGGGGTAGGTCCATTCAAAAGTCTGACGACTTGCCAGTGACCAACACTAACAGTTACACAAGCTTTCCAGAGATGAGCACTTCGTCTCCAATAAAGAGATTGTACTGAACATCATTACAGTCCTCCTGTCTGAGATACTGGTATGACCCACAAATGAAACCTATACAAAACCTTTAAAATTCTAGATACCTCCAAGATGGCTGTCCTTTAAGATAGTAAATGATTAATATGTCTGGCAGTTGGGTGCTGATTTGAGGGGTTCTTGAGTAAGATATGAAAGGCTGATAAATTAGAGCAGCGATGTTAATACATCAACAGAAGTATAGATAAAAGTCTTGTAAGGGAAGGTGTGGCATGGTGGCACACAGCACGATAGCACACGACATCGTGGCACAATGGTTACTACTATTGCCTCACAGCACCAGGGACCTGGGTTCGATTCCGGCCTTGGATCACAGTCTGTGTGGAGTTTGCATGTTCTCCCCGTGTTCGCATGGGTTTCCTCCAGGTGCTCCGGTTTCCTCCCACAGTCCAAACATGTACAGATTAGGGGGATTAACCATGCTAAATTGCCCCTCAGTGACTAAAGATATGTAGGTTAGGGGGATTAATGAGGTAGGTGCACGGGGTTACAGGACATGGGATGGGTTTGGGTAAGATGCTCTGTTGGAGAGTCGATACAGAGTAGGGATTCCATGTTCTATGAAGGGAAGAGGTTTTATTGAATGCCACTTCCACAGACACAACATGGATAATTTCCCAGAGTTTGCCTCAGCACCTCTCCTGTATTTGGGAGCCGGATACAAGAAAAAGGTTCTCACCTGTTTAATCACCCTCTCTTCTCTCATTTCAAGCATTCAACCCCCTACCCCTCTTCCATCACAACTTTTTTTTCACCTTTACTGCAATGCTGCTTCAAACTTTCCTCCCTAGCTTTTCCTCCCTTTGGATTGTCCAAATCCCCTCACCTTTCTCACCCTCCCTCCATCCTCGTTGTGTTGAAATCTCACCCAACCACCTCCGACTCCAACTCCTTGATGAATGGGATGGATAGGATAGAGGTGGAGAGACTCTTCCCGCTCAGAAAGGACAGTAGGACTAGGGGGCACAGCCTCAAGATAAAGGGGGGGCAGTTTAGAACAGAGTTGAGGAGGAACTTCTTCACTCAAAGGGTGGTGAATCTCTGGAATTCTCTGCCCGTTGAAGTGGTGGAGGCTGCCTCGCTAAATATTTTTAAGATGCGGGTTGATGGGTTTTTGATGAGAGAGGGGATTAAGGGTTATGGGGAGAGGGCAGGAATGTGGAACTGAGCCACGACAGATCAGCCATGATCTTATTGAATGGCGGGGCAGGCTCGAAGGGCTAGTTGGCCTACTCCTGCTCCTATTTCTTATGTTCTTATGTTCTTCTCGCACAGGTTACAGAAAACACCAAACAAACACAAACTCCATTTTATTTTCCCATAACCCTTTCATTTTCTCTTTCTTTTTTCTCTTGTTTATCTCTGTTTTCACCTCCCTATTTTTCTTTGAGTCAAAAGAAAATTGGAGCAACATGAAAAATAGATGATAGCGACAACAAAAGATCCAGCGCTCAGTAATTAATGACTGCCTGCTTTGCTCGCTTTTCCAAGAACATTTCTCTGTCAGCCGAGAAGGAAGGAACAATATTCCTGCAATAAATATGAAAAGTAACCTTTCTACAACCTGCTGCTCATGATTCAAATGACATTAAAAATACCACAGGCTCGGCAGGGGTAAGATGATGTAAAGTGCAACATCAGAAACCCTGTGATCACATCAGTCTGTCACAACACAACTGGGTTGACATTTGCAACCATTAGGACAATGAATCAAACTTATTTTAGATCAGTTGTTGGAATATCTCCAACCCGCGGACCTGGACAATCTGGAGTAAAGCTGTTAAATTGACTTTCTCATTCTGACCTTGCTGTCCTGCAAGCAAATTTGTTATTTTGAGCCTTTTTCTGTTTCTGAATGTCTCAGTAACTTCACTGCAGTGTTAATGCGAGCCTACTTGTGACACTGATAAATAAACTTTCAACTTATAAAAAGTGTAAACCACAGAAACAGGCCACTTGGTCCAACTGATTAATACCAGTGTATTAATCTCCACGAGCCTCCTCCCACCCTAACTTGGTTACTTTTTGCCTTACATGTCATAGAGGTTTACAGTATGGAAACAGGCCCTTTGACCCAACTTAACCATGCCACCTTTTTTTAACACTAAGCTAGTCCCAATTGCCTGCATTTGGTCCATATCCCTTTATAACCACCTTGCCCACCTTGTCTAAATGCTTTTAAAAGACAAAATTGTACCCACCTCTACTACTGCCTCTGGCAGCTTGTTCCAGACACTCACCACCCTCTGCGTGAAAGAATTGTCCCTCTGGACTGTTTCATATCAGTCCCTTCTCACCTTAAACCTATGCCCTCTAGTTTTAGATTCCCCTGCCTTTGGGGAAAAAATGTTGACTATCTAACTGATCGATGCTTCTCATGGTTTCTAACTTAGTCTTAGCTGCAGTGAATCTGTTTTATTCGGGATCTTTTTTAAATAATCCCCTGAATGAGTTAGCTCTTTCTGGTCTGAAATAAAGGTACAGGATCTTGGGGCTTGATTTCAAGTGGCACTGTGGCACAGTTGTTAGCACTGCTCCCTCACAGCGCCAGGGACCCGGGTTGGATTCCCGGCTTGGGTCACTGTCTGAATGGGTTTCCCCCGGGTGCTCCGGTTCTCCCCATGCACATTCTCCCCATGTCTGCGTAGGTTTCCTCCGGGTGCTCCGGTTTCCTCCCACAAGATGTGCGGGTTAGGTGGATTGGCCATGCTAAGTTGTCCCTTAGTGTCAGGGGGATTAGCGAGGTAAATACGTGGGGTTACGGGGATAGGGCATGGGTGGCATCGTTGTTGGTGCCGGCTTGATAGGCCAAATGGCTTCCTTCTGCACTGTAGGGATTCTATTTTAGGCACACAGTGTGGGAGATGAGAATGGGGCTGTTTTTGTATTGTAAGCCTTGTCTGGATTAAATTCCACAAATGGCACGTTCTACTGAGCTCAGGCAAGTTTTCCAACTGTGGGAGAGCATCATTGCGGAGCTGATAGTGTCTCCCTCCCGGCTCTATACATGAACATTGCGCGACTGAGTTTATTGCACAGTGCTAACGAACAGAAACCTCCAATGGTTCCCCCCTTTCACTCTCCACTCTAACCCTCAGGAACCTTGAGGACGATTGCTGGCCTGGGTAAGACCAGTCAATTCTGCATTGACCCTGGGTTAGGAATCTGGGGTCTGCTTCAGCTGTAAACAATGTATCAATGGATTCATAGAATCACAGTATCTGAGAAAGAGGCCATTAGGCCCGTCGAGTCTGCACTGACTCTCTGAAAGAGCATCCCAGCCAGGCCCTCCTGTCCACCAGTCCCCTGCATTTACCCCGCTCGTCCACCCAACCTAAACGTCTCGAGACACTAAGGGACAATTTAGCATGGCCAGTCCACCTAAGCTACACATCTTTGGACCGTGGGAGGAAACCAGAGCACCCGGAAGAAACCCACGCAGACATGTGGAGAAAGTGCAAACTCCACACAGATAGTGACCCGAGGCTGGGAATCGAACCTGGGTCCCTGGCGCTGTGAAGCGGCAGTGCTACTCACTGTGCCACCATGCTGCTGATTCTGTATTTTTTGTACAACAGAATCACAGAATGCACTGAAGGAGGATGTTCGGCCCATCATGTCAATTTTGGTGGTTTTCTCTAAGAGAAATTTAACTCACCATCCTATTTCCATTACTCTGTAACTTTTTCTTTAGGTTCTTACTCAATCCTCTTCTGAAAGCCACGGCTGAATTTGCCTCCACCACACTCGGGTAGCATGCTCCAGATCCTAACCACTTGCTGAGTGAAAAAGCTTCTCCCCATCTCCCCTCTTGTTCTCTTGCCAGTCACCTTAACCTGGTGCCCTCTGGTTCTCAGTGCTCCCACCGATGGGAACAGTTTATATCAACTCTGTCCTGACCCCTCATGGTGCTACACACCTCAATGAAAATCTCCAATTAACTGACCCCAGCTTCTCCAATCTAACTGAAATTCCTCATTCCAGGAACCATTCTCATTTAACGCACTCTCTCCAAAGTTTCCACATCCTTCCTGTCCATCAGTCAGCACAAACTTCAGCTGAGGGCAAATTAGTATTTTATACTTAATTCTTCTATAATTTTTACAGTTTCCTCTCCCCCCCCACGACTTAAAACAGGATGACCTAAGCCCAAGATGAACCCCAAGGAAAGGATAACTAAATATCAGAGACTGAAAGAGGAGCTTGGATTTCAGTCCATTTTTTTGATTTGATTTATTATTGTCACATGTATTTGTATACAGTGATAAGTATTGTTTCTTGCGCGCTATACAGACAAAGCATACCATTCATAGAGAAGGAAACAGGAGAGTGCAGAATGCAGTGTTACAGTCATGGCTAGGATGTAAAGATCAACTTAATGCAAGATAAGTCCATTCAAAAGTCTGACGGCAGCAAGGAAGAAGCTGTTCCTGAGTCGGCTGGTACGTGACCTCAGGCTTTTGTATCTTTGTTCCGATGGAAGGAGGTGGGAGAGAGGATGTCTGGGGTCCTTAATTATGCTGGCTGCTTTGCCAAGGCAATGGGAAGTGTAGACAGAGTCAATGGATGGGAGGCTGGTTTGCATGATGGATTAGTCTACATCCACTGTCTTTTGTAGTTTCTTGCAGTCTTAGGCAAAGCAGGAGCCATACCAAGCTATGATACAACCAGAAAGAATGCTTTCTGTGGTGCATCTGTAAAAGTTGGTGAGAGTTGTAGCTGACATGCCAAATTTCCTTAGTCTTTTGAGAAAGTAGAGGCGTTTGGTGGGCTTTCTTAACTATACTGTCGGCATGGGGGAGACCAAGACAGGTTGTTGGTGATCTGGACACCTAAAAACTTGAAGCTCTCAACCCTTTCTACTTCTTCCCCATTGATGTAGACAGGGGCATGTTCTCCCTTACATTTCCTGAAGTCGATGACAATCTCCTTCATTTTGTTGACATTGAGGGAGAGATTATTGTTGCCGCACCAGTTCACCAGATTCTCTATCTCATTCCTGTACTCTGTCTCATCATTGTTTGAGATCTGACCCACTACGTTGGTGTCATCAGCAAACTTGAAAATCGAATTGGAGGGGAATTTGGCCGCACAGACATAGGTGTATAAATAGTAGGGGGCTGACTTGCAGTAAAAGGTGTGTTTCTATCCTTACTGAGACATCAGGGCAGATGTTCTGGGCTTTCCCCCTGAGCTCAGTGATGTGCATGCGCCAATATTTCAAACCCAGGAACATCTGGGTCCTCTGTGCCCCTGCCAGGGTTTGTCTTTCCAATCTGCCAGCAACCATGCTCCAAGTGCAGTGTGTTGCAGTAGATATTTGACTGTGACAGGCAGCGCAATCATGTCCTGACTTAGTAATCGGGCACATTTGGGTAGTGAACAGTGCAGGACTCCACCTAAAAACAGGAAATGCTGGAAAACCTCAGCAGGTCTGACAGCATCTTGTCCTTCATCAGAGCTCATCTCAAAGGGCCATCCAGACTTGAAACATTGGCTCTACTGTCTCTCCGCAGGTGCTGTCAGACCAGCTGAGATTTTCCAGAATTTTCTGTTTTTGTTTCTGATTCCAGCATTTGCTGTAATTTGCCATTATTTCAGTGCAGGACTCTGTCCAATTGCCTTTTGCCATTTTAGATACAAGGTACTGAGGCTAACTGTAACTTCCTTCTCCAATTCATTATAGAATACAAAATAGGAAGAAAAGGAAGCCATTCAGCCCCTCAAGGCTGTTCCGCCAACCATTGCCCCAAGTCTTGAGTGATCTCTATTCCGATTCCATTCACCAGCTTTTTCCGTTATCCCCTGATGCTTTACCTCAAAAAAAAATCCATCAGCTTTTTGGGAGAGAAAGTTCCAGATTTCCAAATCCCTCTTTGTGTGAGGAAATGTTTCCTGAAATCATCCCTGACTCTCCCTCCTACCAAGTCCCACCAGAGGAAATCGTTTCTCTCTGTTGGATCCTTGTAAAATTTTGTAGACTTTGATCAGATCGCTGTCCTGCCTCTTCAAACCAAGCCTAAATTTTAAATACAAGACTAGCCTGTGCAACTTGTCTTCACAATTTAACCGTTTCTCATCCAGTATAAAATAAAGTTTATTTATTAGTCACAAGTAAGCTTACATTCACACTGCAATGAAGTTACTGTGAAAATCCCCTAGCCACCACACTCCGGCACCTGTTTGGGTACACTAAGGGAGAACTTAGCATGGCCAATTCACCTAACCTGCATATCTTTGGACTGTGGGAGGAAACTGGAGCCTCTGGATAAAACCCATGGAGACAAGGGGAGAATGTGCAAACTCCACAGAGTCAGTGACCCAAGTTGGGAATTGAACCCAGGTCTCTGGCGCTGTGAGGCAGCAATGCTAACTACCTTGCCACTGTGCCGTCATATCGTTTGGGTGAATCGATACTGTACTCTGTCCAAAACCAACATATCCTTCATGAGATGCAGTGCCCAGAATTGACAGAACCCGGCATCTTCAGGAGGGTGGTGTAGTTGGAATATCGCTGGACTCGTAATTCAGAGCCCCAGGGCCAAACCCAGGGTTTGAATCCCACCACAGCAGGTAGTGGAATTTGAATTCAATAAAAATTGGGAATTAAAAAACCATGAAAACCATCTGGTTCATTAATAGGGAAGAAATTTGCCACCTTTACCTGGTCCAGCCAACATGTGACTCCAGCGCCACTGCACATTTAAATGGCCTGACACGGGCAATAAGTGCCCTTATCCAGTGAATGGTCTGTTTAAGGAGTTGCTACTCGTCTGTGACACTTTTACACAGGGAACAATGAGGGAGGTCAATGAGATCAATCCTCGCTAGCTGGAAGCCTGGCTCTGTGGGAGGGTCGGTCGGGGTTTAGGGCTATGAAACAGTGCAGGCTTCTTATCACTCCCAAGTCCCCATCGGCGAGACTGGCCGTGAGCACGCAGGGGAGGACAAACCCATTTATCATCTGTTCCACTCTCTCTGTGGAACCTCCCCAAGCAGAGATCACAGTCACCAGTCTGAGAGCCCCCAAGCACAGCATTCCGAACTCACCTGCAACGCGCTAATGCGTATAATATATTATGGGAGTTAAAGCTCATGAACGGCGCTGTACAAAGAGTCTGAGCTTTGGGGTAAATATTCATCCACATTGCATACAACTCCCCTCGCTGCCCACCTCCGTACTATTCAATCACTGGAACTCAATCTCACAGGTGGTACTGATTGTGCTTAGCACAGACTAAGATCCACCAGCCGAACAATACTGATTAATCCCCTCACGCACCCAAACCAACCTCCCGTCTTCAAACCTGGCTTAAAACAAACACTCTGTGTCTTTCCTGCAGTAGTTGGCGTTCGGAAGGGCAGCTTTGTGAGGGGCTGGGGTTTGAATTGGCACCTCCGTGTCTGCCCTTCCCTAAACAACGCACCCCAAATCAATGGGAATTTCACACTGGGATCCTCAATATTTTCCACAACAATAAATCCTAACGAGATTGCCTTTTTATTTTGCACGCACGCACTTGTAATGCTACCAAACACATTTAAAAAGTTGGTGTAACGTTCTTTTGCCGGGTGAGAGTGTGTTTGTCATTCAGTCATCGCAGTAACGATCCCCGTACACAATCAGCAGCTCCCGCCCTCCAGCTCTGGGATGTCAGGGGAAGAATTAGATTTGAATCTCAAGTAGGGAAGCATTTAAGACTCAGTCATTCCAGGTAGCTTGTTCAGAGAGCTCTGAAACCTTTGCAATGATGCGGATCAAACGGCAGAACCTTTGAGGAATTAACAAATCTCTATTCAGTCAGCAAGAAAGGGCTGCCATCCCCATGTTTATCACAGACTCCTGCTTACCTGAGGAATTTGAGCGGCTCAGTGGATGCTGCCTGCTGTACGACACCGTGGTTTGTGTTGGCCATATCTCGGTGCAGTTGTCACAGTTGTTGTGTGGGGAGATGGGGATGTTCTGCTGGGTCCTGATGCTGAGGCTGACAGGCTGTGAGCTGCTGTCAGACTCTGTGCCTTCAGTGAGGCAATGATTTGTGATTCAGTGCCCTCGTTCATTGGCTGCCAGATCAGCCAATCGGAAGCACACCAGTTTCAATCAGCAGGAAAGGGATTGGTCTGTAGTATTTAGCATTTCAGGATTGGCCAATGTGTGTGTATATGCCTGTGTATGAGTGTATATGTGCATGTATGTGAGTGTGTGTGTATGAGTGTATATGTGCATGTATGTTAGTGTATATGTGTATGTATATGAGTGTGTCTGTGCGCATGAGTGTATATGCACATATATGCGAGTGTGTATGTGAGTGTATATGTGCATGTATGTGAGTGTGTGTTTGAGTTTATATGTGCATGTATGCGAGTGTGTGCGTCTGAGTGTATATGCGCATGTATGCGAGTGTGTGTGTATGAGTGTATATGTGCATGTATGTTAGTGTATATGTGTATGTATATGAGTGTGTCTGTGCGCATGAGTGTATATGCACATATATGCGAGTGTGTATGTGAGTGTATATGTGCATGTATGTGAGTGTGTGTTTGAGTTTATATGTGCATGTATGCGAGTGTGTGCGTCTGAGTGTATATGCGCATGTATGCGAGTGTGTGTGCATGAGTGTATATGTGCATGTATGTTAGTGTATATGTGCATGTATATGAGTGTGTGTGCGCGCATGAGTGTATATGCACATATATGCGAGTGTGTATGTATGAATGTATATGTGCATGTATGCAGTGTGTGAATGAGTGTATATGTGCATGTATGTGAGTGTATGTAAATGAGTGTATATGTGCATGTATGTGAATGTGAGTGTGTGTATATGAGTGTATATGTGCATGTATGTGAGTGTGTGTGTATGAGCAGATTTACATGTGTGTGGATATAAATGTGACTGCATGAGTGCGTGAGTATGTGTGTGGCTTTGTTTGTGTGTGTGCATGTGTACCAGCATGTGTGTATGCGTTACTCTGTATTCGGTCTTGAAGGGCAAGATTTAAAGAAGATGTACGAGGCAGATTTTTTACACAGAGGGTGGTGGGTGTCTGGAACTCGTTGATGGGGAGGTAGTGGAAGTGGATACGGTAGTGACTTTTAAGTGGCGTCTGGATAAATACATGAATACGATGGGAATAGAGGGATACGGTCCCTGGAAGGGTAAGGGTTTTAGTTAAGTCAGGCAGCATGGTCGGTGCAGGCTTGGAGGGCTGAAGGGCTGTAATTTTCTTTGTTCTTTGTGTGAGCATATACATGTAGTTTAATGAGGTGTGTTTGTGGATGTGTGTTTGACAGTGTGAGTGTATGTGCGTGTTTATGTGTGTATGTATGTTTGAGTGTGTCGGTGTGACTATATTTGTGTACGTGTGTGACGGTTTACATCTATTGTGGGGAATGTGCTAAAATCAATCTTTAAGAAGATGTAAGCTGGACACTTAGAAAGACTCAAGATAATTGGGAAGGGTCAGCATGGTTTTGTGAAAGAAAAATCACGTTTAACCTACTCATTGGAGTTTAAAATTAGGAGACATCCTTTTGGGATGAAGGTGAGGAGAATGTTTTTCTCTCAGATGGTTTTGTGACTTTGGAGCTCTCTGCCTCAGAAGGTGGTGAGGGCACAGTCACTGAATACTTTTGAGGTGAGGTGGATAGATTCTTGCTAGGCAAGGAAATCAAGGGTTATCGGGGTAGATGGGAATGTGGAACTCAACACAAACAGATGGTCATGATCCATTTGAAAGGCAGAGCAAACTCAAGGAGCCAAATCATAGAATCCCTACAGTGCAGAAGAAGACCATTTGGCCCATCGAGTCTGCACTGATTACAACCCACTGAGGCCCTAATCCTGCAAACCCTGTTTACCCTAGCTAGTCCCCTTGATACTAAGGGGCAATTCAGACTGGCCAATGCACCTAACCCATACGTCTTTCGGACTGTGGGAGGAAACCAGAGCACCTAGAGGAAACCCACACAGACATGGGGAGAAAGTGCAGACTTGACACAGATAGTGACCCAATCCAGGAATTGAACCTGACTCTGTGAGGCAGCAGTGCCAACCACTGTGCCACCGTGCCATTGCGGCACTTCAGCTGCATATCCAAGAATTTTTTTAAAATGTGCTTTTGCCTCTACTACCCTCTGTGAAAGGTTTACTCCTCAAAGCTGCCCCCGCCAATCACTTTAAATGTGTCCTGGTTGTTGACTTCTCTGGCGAGGAAAGTAAGGTTTTTCTGTCCACTTACACCTCAATTAATTCTCCTCTCAGTTTCTTCTTTTGCAAAAAAAAATAGCCTGTCTGAGTTTTCCTTCTGGCTAAAACTGTCCACTGCTGGCAACATCCTCATAAGTTTCTTCTGTATCCCCTCCAGTGCAATCACATCCTTCCTGTAATGTGGTGACAGAACAGTGCACAGCACTCTAATTGTGGTCCAATATTTTATACAGTTTTAACATAACCTCCTTGCCCCTTGGCTAATAAATGAAAATATCTCGCGTGCCTCTGTAACTATCTGTGCTGCTACTCCAGGGATTTACCAGCATTCACTTCAACTCCCTTCTATTCCTCTACATTTCTCAGCATCTGCAAATTTGTTGTGCATTCTCTTGCCTTTTGTGTCCTTCCCAAATGCGATACCTCAAATGTAGGGGTACTGTCACTGATCTAATAACCCAGAGACCCAGGGTAATGTTCTGGGGTTTCAAATCCCATCACAGCAGATGGTGAAATTTGAATTCAATAACAATCTGGAATTAAGAATCGCCTGATGACCTTGAAACCACTGTCAATTGTCATAAAAACACATCTGGTTCACTAATGTCCTTTAGGGAAGGAGATCTGCCATCCTTACTGAGTCTGGGTAAGCCTTCCATCCATTGACTCTGTCTACACTTCCCACTGCCTCAGAGAAGCAGCCAGCATAATTAAGGACCCCACATGTCCTGGACATTCTCTCTTCCACCTTCTTCCGTCAGGAAAAACATACAAAATTCTAAGATCATGTACCAAGCAACTCAAGAACAGCTTCTTCCCTGCTACCGTCAGACTTTTGAATGGACCTACGCTACATTAAGTTGAATCTTTCTCTAGCTATGACTGTAACACCACATTCTGCACTCTTTCCTTTCCTTCTCTATTAATGCTGTGCTTTGTCTGTATAGCGTGCAAGAAACAATACTTTTCACTGTATACTAATACATGGTGACAATAATAAATCAAATCAAATGTGATTCCAGATCAATAGCAATGTGGTTGATTGAAATGGCCAAGCGAACTATTCAGTTCAAGGGCAACTAGGGATGGGCAATAAATGCTGGTCCAGCCAGTGACGCCCACATCCCATGAATGGATTAAAAAAACATTTCTCCACACCGAGTTCCACTTCCGCACCTGATCAGTTCATTGGCATCTTCCTGCAGGCCCCCATTTTCTCCTTCAGTGTGACCCACACGGCTTACTTGGGCGTTGTCTGTAAACTTAATCAAGTCCTTATACTTAAGTCTAAATTATTGACAAACCACATCAATGGATCTCGTACTGCACGCCCCAGAATCAAGCTGGAAACAGTAAAAGACCCCATCAATGAACGAGTTCCCCCGGGCCAACATTTATCCCTGAGTTGTCAAAACAACAAGGTCCTGAAGAAGTCACACAATTCAAAGTATTAACTCTGTTTCCCTCTTCCCAGATGCAGCCAGACCTAAAGTATATTTATTATTCACAAGTAGGCTTACACTAACATTGCAACAAAAATCCTCTAGTCGCCACTCTCCTGTTCGGGTACACTGAGGGAGAATGTAACATGACCAGTGCACCTAACCAGCACATTATTTCAGATTGGGGGAGGAAAGCGAAGCACCCGGAGAAAACCCGCACAGACACAAGGAGAACATGCAGACTCTCCGCACAGACAGTGACCCAAGCCGGGAATGGAACCCAGATCCTTAGTGCTGTGAGATAACAGTGCTAACCACTGTGCCATCGTGCAGTCCCAGAGACCTGCTGAGTATTCCCAGCATTTTCTGCTTTTAAAACAGATTTTCTGATCATCATCACTTTGATGTCCATGAACCCTTCAGGTTTGGTGAAAGGACACGGGAATAAAACTTTAACTCCATTTCTCTCTCCTCAGATGCTGTCAGATCTGCTGAGTTTTTCCAGCATTTCCTAACTTTTTAAGTTTTACTTTCTTTCCCTTACCCAGCAGTATTTCACCAGTTGGACGAATCTGTGCTTATAATAGGGTTTAAACAATGCAATGCCAGAGAGGAAGGGGATTTAGTTAGAGTGCAGGTTAGTAGCAGTCCTTGTACAACTGCTCGAAACAGAGCAGCAAATTGTATTGAAGGTGAGAAACAGAAGGCATGTACTGACCTCTGGTGGAGAAGAAAGGCACAACACGGATAATGGGGCTGAATTTGAGTTGCTTTTATATAACGCCTGCTCACATCTCAGAAAAGTCTCAAGGTGCTTCAAATGAAATTCGTCTCTTCCAAATGCAGCGACCGTTGTTGTGTTGACAAACACAGTTAATCACTTCACACACAGCAAGATCCCATAAACAGTAACGACATGAAGGACTAATTAACTTATATTGAAGATTGTTTGTTCAGACATTGGGCGAACTCTGCTCTCCTTGAAGAGTGCACAGGTGCACAGGTTCTAAGCCAGTGGTTTTATGACATGTCAGCAGTAACTGGGTACCTCTGACCATTCTCCCAGAAAATTCCCAGAGGTACCCAGTAAATGTTGAAATACACAAGGGATCCCCTGAATTTGCTAGTACAGCCCCGGTGCCCTCCTGTAAATACCAACATACTCCCCGGGGACTCCCTGTGAATACTGACACACTCCCCGGAGCCCCCTGTAAATACTGACACACTCCCCGGGACCCCCTGTAAATACTGACACACTCCCCGGGACCCCCTGTAAATACTGACACACTCCCCTGGGCCCCCCTGTAAATACTGACACACTCCCCGGGGCCCCCTGTAAATACTGACACACTCCCCGGGGCCTCCTGTAAATACCAACATACTCCCCGGGGACTCCCTGTGAATACTGACACACTCCCCGAGGCCCCCTGTAAATACTGACACACTCCCCGGAGCCCCCTGTAAATACTGACACACTCCCCGAGGCCCCCTGTAAATACTGACACACTCCCCGGAGCCCCCTGTAAATACTGACACACTCCCCGAGGCCCCCTGTAAATACTGACACACTCCCCTGGGCCCCCCTGTAAATACTGACACACTCCCCGGGGCCCCCTGTAAATACTGACACACTACCCGGGGATCCCCTGTAAATACTGACACTCTCCCCGGGGATCCCCTGTAAATACTGACACATTTCCTGGGGACCCCCTGTAAATACTGACACACTCCCCAGGGCCCCCTGTAAATACTGACACACTCCCCAGGGCCCCCTGTAAATACTGACACACTCCCCGGGGCCCCCTGTAAATACTGACACTCTCCCCGGGGCCCCCTGTAAATACTGACACACTCCCCGGGGCCCCCTGTAAATACTGACACACTCCCCGGGGCCCCCTGTAAATACTGACACACTCCCCGAGGACTCCCTGTAAATACTGACACACTCCCCGGGGCCCCCTGTAAATACTGACACACTCCCCGGGGCCCCCTGTAAATACTGACACACTCCCCGGGGCCCCCTGTAAATACTGACACACTCCCCGGGGCCCCCTGTAAATACTGACACACTACCCGGGGATCCCTAGTAAATACTGACACAGTCCCCGGGGATCCCTAGTAAATATTGACACACTCCCCTGGGCCCTCCTGTAAATACTGACACACTCCCCGGGGATCCCTAGCAAATACTGACAGACTCTCTGGGACCCCCTGTAAATACTGACACACTCCCCGGGGATCCCTAGCAAATACTGACACACTCCCCTGGGGCCTCCTGTAAATACTGACACACTCCCCGGGGATCCCTAGCAAATACTGACACACTCCCCTGGGGCCTCCTGTAAATACTGACACACTCCCCGGGGATCCCTAGTAAATACTGACACACTCCCCTGGGGCCTCCTGTAAATACTGACACACTCCCCGGGGATCCCTAGTAAATACTGACAGACTCTCTGGGACCCCCTGTAAATACTGACACACTCCCCGGGGATCCCTAGCAAATACTGACACACTCCCCTGGGGCCTCCTGTAAATACTGACACACTCCCCGGGGATCCCTAGTAAATACTGACAGACTCCCCTGGGGCCTCCTGTAAATACTGACACACTCCCCGGGGATCCCTAGTAAATACTGACAGACTCTCTGGGGACCCCCTGTAAATACTGACACACTCCCCTGGGGCCTCCTGTAAATACTGACACATTTCCCGGGGACCCCTGTAAATACTGACACAGTCTCCGGGGATCCCTAGCAAATACTGACACACTCCCCGGGGCCCCCTGTAAATACTGACACACCCCCCGGGGATCCCTAGCAAATACTGACACACTCCCCGGAGATCCCTAGTAAATACTGACACTCTCCCCGGGGCCCCCTGTAAATACTGACCCACTCCCCGGGGGTCCCTGTAAATACTGACACACTCCCCAGGGATCCCTAGTAAATACTGACAGACTCTCTGGGGACCCCCTGTAAATACTGACACACTCCCCTGGGGCCTCCTGTAAATACTGACACATTTCCCGGGGACCCCTGTAAATACTGACACAGTCTCCGGGGATCCCTAGCAAATACTGACACACTCCCCGGGGATCCCTAGCAAATACTGACACACTCCCCGGAGATCCCTAGTAAATACTGACACACTCCCCGGGGCCCCCTGTAAATACTGACCCACTCCCCGGGGATCCCTGTAAATACTGACACACTCCCCGGGGCCCCCTGTAAATACTGACACACTCCCCGGGGCCCCCTGTAAATACTGACATATTTCCCGGGGATCCCTAGTAAATACTGACACACTCCCCTGGGGCCTCCTGTAAATACTGACATACTCCCCGGGGATCCCTAGTAAATACTGACACACTCCCCGAGGTCCTGCTGTAAATACTAACACACTGCCAGGGACTCCCTGTAAATAGTGACACAGTCCGCGGGGATCCCACTGTAAATACTGACACACTCCCCAAGGTCCTGCTGTAAATACTAACACACTGCCAGGAACTCCCTGTAAATACTGACCCACTCCCCTGGGGACTCCTGTAAATACTGACACACTCCCCGAGGACTCCCTGTAAATACTGACACACTCCCCGGGGACTCCCTGTGAATACTGACACACTCCCCAGGGCCCCCTGTAAATACTGACACACTCCCCAGGGACTCCCTGTGAATACTGACACACTCCCCAGGGCCCCCTGTGAATACTGACACACTCCCCAGGGACCCCCTGTAAATACTGACACACTCCCCGAGGACTCCCTGTGAATACTGACACACTCCCCGAGGACTCCCTGTGAATACTGACACACTCCCCGGGGACTCCCTGTGAATACTGACACACTCCCCGGGGACTCCCTGTGAATACTGACACACTCAGTGGGGATCCCACTCTAAGTGCCGACACACTGCCAGGGACGTTGCAATTTGATTTCCAAAAGACAGCTGTTTTGTTGAATAAATTCTCATGCGAGAATACCTTCCAATAATGTTGAAATCCTCTCTCACCAAGGATCTCATTTGTCCCAGATTGAGCTAGAAGCCAACTTGCCAAAAGAGCCCCTCTAGGAACTGGGCATGAGCTCTGACACTGAAATAGTGCACTGAGATGTCAGCCTCCATTAGGATCGTAATGCCTGAAGCGAGCCTTAAAACTGGCAGCTTCCCAAGTTGGAACAAGAGTGCTCCCATCTGAAGCAAGTTGATAAGCACATTTGAAACCTGGTAACACGATAACTATTCACAATGCTGATTGTGGTGAGTAACTCTGTCAATCACACGAGGAAAAAAAAGCAAATTGTTGGAGCAGAGCTAAGCAGCGTCTGGGAAAGTATGGTTCAGGATTCCAAGGTATGATTGCACCTTGTGTCTTAGTCCACATTTGAACATCTCAGCGGTGCTTAGCATGTTGTACATTTCCAGTATTTTCTGTACAGGCCGTGGTCGTCTGGTTACAGATTGAACAGGAGCTGCCGAGGCGATTTGAGAATTGAATATCTAAATAATTCAAAAGCTAATACTCACCCAAAATGGGATAATATGCCCCAAATTTGATATTCAGTAATTTGACTGCAGGATAGGAGGGGGATAGTGTTAAAGTTGGATATTGTTCCAAACCACTTCTACTGAACCACTTTGAAAATCAAATTTTGGCACTAATTCCCTCACCTCAGTCTGTCAGGTTTTGGGATGAATCTGCAGCCACTTTCCAGTTTTACCTCTGACCTTGAAGACTCAATGACCAAAACTGAACACGGGGTGCGGGGTCCAGCCAGAGCTGGGCACCGGGCATGCAGTCTGGCTAGAACTCAGTTTGAGGTCAGGTCGGAGCCAGGCACAGGATACAGTCCAGCCAGAGCTCAGTTCGGGGTCCAGCCAGTGCTGGACTCAGAGCAAGGCCTGCCCAGGTTTCAGCTCTGCAGTGATCATAAATTAATGAGAGCGAAACCTTCTGGCTTTCCCCGAGCTGCCAGTGTTATTATTTGTAATTCTGACACCATCTGTGTGCTTTACACTTGTCCCAACTCATTTCCATCAAACATCAGTTCCTTCCCCTGACGCATTTCACCCAATTCATTTTGAAGGTTCTGAGCTGCCGCCTGACAAATCAAACAGGAGAAACTGAAACACGTGATCTGAAAGCTGCATTTTCACAATAGATAAATCACACTCTTGCTAAACAGCCCTACATGGGGACTCCGGGACAGAGATTAAGTTCTTAACTTAGTGTTTAATTTTGGACATCAATTTGGCAAAGTCTTCCTTTCAGAACCAAATCCACTTACAGCTCTAACACATAGTCCTGGTACAATTGACACTCAATTTGTCTAAATGTGAAAAAAAAAAGGTGGCACGGTGGCTAGCACTGCTGCCTCACAGCACCAGGGTCCCAGGTTCAATTCTGGCCTTGGCTCACTGTCTTTGTGGAGTTTGTACTCCCCATGTCTGCTTGGGGTTTCCTCCCACATTCCAAAGATGTGCGGATTAAGTGATTGGCTATGTTAAATTGTCCCTTAGTGTTTGGGGGGGGGGGGGGGTTAGAAGAGTAAATATGTTATGGAGATAGACTTGATGGGACAAATGGCCTCCGTCAGCACTGTAGTTTCTATGATTCTAGACCATTGATGTATAAGGCATAAAGTTGTGGTCGCAGCACAGATCTCCACTAGTCAGATTGTCATCCTGATAAGGACTCCTTTATTCCCATTCTGTGCCTTCTGCCAGTCATCCAATCTTCTATCCATGCTTGTACCTTGTCTTTAATACCCTGGAGTTCTTATTCAGCAACCTCCTGTAATACACCTTGTAAAGCATTTTTTTTATGTTTTATTTATTAATCACAAGTAAGGCTTACATTAACACTGCAATGAAGTTATTGTGAAATTTCCCTTGTCACCACACTCCAGCACCTGTTTAGGTCAACGCACCATCTTTCAAAACATGGGAGGAAACCCATGCAGACACAGGCAGAACGTGCAAACGCCACAGTGACCCAAGTTGGGAATCGAACCCAGGTCCCTGGCACTGTGAAGCAGCATGTACTATGGTGCTACCATGGAAATAACAGATGGAATACAATGTGGGAAAGTGTGAGGCTATGCACTTGTCAAAGACCTTTTGGAAATTCAAATAGATAAGATCCACTGGCTTTGTCTAATCTGCTCGTTACCTCCCCAAAGAATTCTAAAAGATTTGTCAGACATGAGCCCCCCCCCCCCTTGACGAAACCATGCACTTCCAAGTATTCCAAAATCTCATCCTTAATAATGTACTCTAAAATCCCAAAGTTAGACTTTGGCCTGTAATTTTCCCTTTTTATCTCTCCCTTGCTTCTTAAACAGGGGTGTTACGTTAGCGATTTTCCAATCCACTGGAAGCCTCCCTGACTCCAGTGATTCCCAGAAGATCACCACTAATGCCTCCACAATCTATTCAGCTACCGCCTTCAGAACTCTGGGGTGTAGTCCAACTAGTCCAGGGGATTTATCTATCTTCAGTCCTTTCAGTTTCGATAGCAATGGCCACCACACTCACCTCTGCTCCCTGACTCTGGTGAATTTTGGGTGTGATACAGGTGTTTTCCACCGTGAAGGCTGATGCAAAGTACCTATGCGGTTTATCCGCCATTACTTTGTCTCCGGTGTCATTTTCCAGCAGTCCAGTGTCTATTCTTGCCTGTCTCTTACCCTTTATATATTACTGGCCAGCTTACCTTCATATTTCATCTTCTTCCCCACTTATTGCATTTTTAGTTGTCCTCTGCTGGGTTTTAAAGACTTCTCAATCCCCTGGCTTCCCACGAATCTTCACACCGTATTCTTTTTCTTTTGCTTTTATGCTGTCCTTGCATTACTAATTGTGGGAGTTTGCTGTGTGCAATTTTGCTGCCACATTTGTGGTATTTCATCCATGACTACATATCAGAAAAGTACTTCATTGACTATAAAACACTTTTGGGGGGGTTTCCTGATGTGATAAAAGGCACAAGTTTTTCTTCCTTTCCTTTTACACAGATTAAACGAATTTCTCAATATTATGCAAAATGAAGGCAAAAAAAACAAAAAGCAGTTTCCAAATACATACATAATTTTATTAACAATGCCACACTTGAAACAAGAGTTCTTGCGAAGGTGACCTTTAGGGAAGCAAAGGTCAGATCCTTGGTTAAAGTCCTCATTCGACACTCACACGTACCACTGGAATCCGATCTTTGCTCGGAGGAATTCCTCATTGGGTCGTAGGTTATACAGCTCTTCCACCGTTGGCGTAGACCAGCGATCAGTGTTGTAAACACTCTCACCAACCTGCAACAGAAGACACAGCCACAGTGTTACATCAAAATCAAACTACCCGCACACCACTTCAATCAAACTGCAAGCGTATGGAAGCCTTGGAGGGAGTGCAGCAGCGATTCACCAGAACAGTACACCAAGGGTTAACTTACAAGGACAGCTTGCGTAGCACAGTGGTTACCACTGCTGCCTCACAGGGCCAGGGATATGGGTTCAATTCCCAGCTTGGGTCACTGTCTGTGCGGAGTTTGCATATTCTCCCCCTGTCTGCATGGATTTCCTCCCATAGTCTGAAAGACATGCTGGAATGCGATGACTAGGGGAATTTCACAGTAACTTCATTGCAGTGTTAATGTAGGCCTTACTTGTGACTAATAAATAAACTGAATGAGCCAAGCTTATACCCCCCTCAAAATTTAGAAGACTGAGACACAATCTAATTTGGGTGTTTAAAATGTTCAGTGGAAAGTCACAAACAAGGAGGCACAGTCTTAAAACACGGCTCATTAGGAGTTAATGTGTTTGCTTGTATCAAGGAATATAAAGATAATGAATCAAGTTACTGATCAGCTGGCATCTAACAAAGACAGAGGCCTGTAACTAAATGGCCTCATTCTTGTTGCTACAATACGCATATTTGTTGCTTCCACTACTTCAAGCAGCACAGTGGTTGGCACTGCTCCCTCATAGCACCAGGGACCCAGGTTTGATTCCAGCCGTGGGTGACTATCTGCATGGAGATGGCACATTCTCCCCGAGTCTGCATGGGTTTCCATTAGCACTCCAAAAACATGCAGGTTTGTTTGATTGGCCATGCTAAATTGCCCCTTGTCAGGCAGATTGTGGGGTAAATACATGGTGTTATGGTGATAGAGCCTGGGTGGGATTGTTGTCAGTGCAGGCTTGATGGGCCAAATGGCCTCCTGCACTGCAGGGATTCTATGACATGTCAACCATCAGCCAGTTTGCTTCAGCAACCTCCTGCAGCCCTAACTCCAGGTTGTCCTGTACTCCTTTAATCTAAGACTTTGCCTCCATTTCCCATTCTTCGATCAACTCGATCTACCAATTACTTAGGGGCTGTTGGTTCATGATTTTTGGGATGGGTTTGAGTGTCACGAGGCTAACCACACGTGACTGTTACAGTCAACATACAAAGAAAGTTTACACTGCACCTCTCTGGGTTGGTTTTAAACCCAAGTCCCAGAACTAGCATCAAGCACCAAACCTGGGACCCCATCCAAATCGGGAACATGATAAAAATGCTTTCCACTTGCATCTGTTCACATCCAGGAAAAAGCAGCCCACTTGATTGGCACCCCATCCATTACCTTAAACATCCATCCACTCCCTGCACCGCCAATGCACATGGCAGCAGTATGTACCATCTACAAGATGCACTGCAGTAACTCGTAAGGTAACAGCACCACCTCAAAGTTCTCTCCAAATTACACAGTCCTGACTTGGAAATATAATCACCATTTCTTTCCTGTCACTGGGCCAAAATCCTGGAAATCCTTCCCTAACAGCACTGGGGCTGTACCTACAACATATGGACTGCAGTTCACAACTACCTTCACGAGGACAATCAGGGGTGGGTAATAAATGCTGGCCTTGCGAGTGACACCCGTATCCCAGAATAAATAAAAACAAGGTTAAAAAAGTTCATAAAATCCCTATGGTGCAGAAGGAGGCCATTCGACCGATCATGTCTGCACTGACTCTCCGACAGAGCATCGCACCCAAGCCCGCTCCACATACTTATTCCGCTAATCTCCTTAATCTACACACCTTGGGACACTAAGGGCCAATTTAACATGGCCAATCTACCTAACCTGCACATCTTTGGACAAAAAAATACAAACACTTGAAATTGGGTGGCACAGTAGCACGGTGGTTAGCACTGCTACTTCACAGCTCCAGGGACCTAGTTTCGAGTCCCGGCTTGGGTCCCTGTCTGTGTGGAGTTTGCACCCTCCTCGTGGGTTTCCTCCGGGTGCTCTGATTTCCTCCCACAGTCCAAAGATGTGCAGGTTAGGTTGATTGGCCATGCTAAAATTGCCCCTGTGTCCTGAGACGCATAGGTTAGAGGGATTAGCGGGTAAAATATGTAGAGAAATGGGGGTAGGGCCTGGGTGGGTTTGTGATCAGGTGCCGACTCGATGGGCCGAAAGGGCCTCTTTCTGCACCGTAGGGTTCTATGATTCTTGAAATTACCTTCCAGCCTGGAACATCCTTCATAATTTTAGCCTCTTCCTCAAGATTCTCGCGTAAGAGACGCAGATTCCTTAAAAAAAAGTAACAGAGCAACAAGGAAAAGAAAGGCAAAACAGAATGACAAATTTCAACAAAGATTCTTTTATATTTGCAGAGACACACAAACATTTGCTGTCAAATCAGCATTGTCTAAACTTTTAATTCTGGAAATTGTTACATAAAGATGGCCATGCATAAAACCAGGCCCAGAAATATTACATCAAACTTTTGAATCTAGCCACGTGACTTTATTTTTTAAATAGCCATCGGAGAAAACAGCTTCCCAACTACCAAACTTTCCATGACACAACTGCAGTTTAGGGTTCAAGTTCGGTAATAACATTAAGGCCTCTTCTGCGCTATATGATTCTTCTCTGCTGCCAGACTTTTAAATGGACCTACCATATATTAAGTTGATCTTTCTCTACCCCTTATATGTAACTGCATTATATCCTGCACCGTCTCCTCCCCTTTTCTTTTATGTATTCAATGAGCAGTATATTTTCTCTGTATAGCATGCAAGAAACAATACTTTTCACCGTATCTCAATATATGTGACAATAATAAATCAAATCAAGGAAACAATATCTCCAGCCAGGGTAACTTTGACAGACTCCCTTTACTTTCTGCTTTCGTTCTCAGTCAATACCCTCCATCTAGCCCCACACCAGAGCCACCACAACCTTGGAAGTTGCACATATATCACCAAGCTCCAGTCTCTTCCCGCGCCAGCTGCTAAACCAGCTACACTGCTTAATGTGACCAATCAAATCAGTTCAGGCAGACAAAAATGAGGATTATTATAGATTCGACTTAGTAATACTACTGCATTCACCTGTGGGTGGAAGGTCATTCCTAGATATGGAAGAGTGAGGCCATTCAAACCTCAGGGCAGGGGCGAGGATCCTAGTTGACCACAGCTCAGAAAGAGAATGTCTGTTCATCACCGTTTTGCTACATCAAATCAAAACTGATTCCACTGATCTGCTCGCTCCTCATAGTCCATCTCTTTATCTGTTTAAAATATTAGAATCATAGACTTTTCTAGCAGCAAAAGAGGCCCTTTGATCCATCAAGCCAGTACCAGCCATCAAACACCTATCTACTCTAGTCCCATTTTCCATCACTTGGTCCGTAGCCTTGTGTGCTATGACGTTTCAAGTAATCATCCAAATGCTTCTTAAATGTTGAGAGTTCCTGCCCTTTTAGACAGCGAGTTCCAGATTCCCACCACCCTCTGAGTGAAAACATTCTCCTCAAATCCCCCCCTAAATCTCCTGCATGTACCTTAAATCTATGCCCCCTGGTTACTGAACCCTCTAATAACAAGAACAGTTTCTTCCTATCTATGTCCCTCTTAATTTTGTACACCTCAATCAGGTCTCCTCCCCCCCAGCCTTCTCTGCTCCAAGGAAAACAACCCCAGCCTAACCAGTCTCTCTTCATAGCTGAAATGCTCCAACCCAGGCAACAACCTGGTGAACTTCCTCTGCACCCTCTCAAATGCAATCACAACCTCCCTATAATGTGGTGACCAGAACTGCACACAGTACTCTAGCTGTGGCCTGAGCATTTTATACAGCTCCATCATAACCTCCCTGTTCTTATATTCTATACCTTGGTTAGAAAAGGCAAGTATCCCCTATGCCTTCTTCACCACCTTACCTACCTGTCCTGCTGTCTTCGTGGGTCTACGGAAATGCACACAAATAGTTCTCTGTACTTCCTAGGACCCTACCATTCGTTGCATTGGTAATCCTCCCAAAATTCATCACCTATTCATCCACTTTTCCCCACAAACAGGTACATTTTTCTCTGCCTCAGCCACTTCTTTTGATAAACTTTTCCAGGTTCCCAGCAATGCTCCGTGGAACTGATCTTATTCCAGCCCATCTCCTCACTCAATGACAGTTAAAGCTAAGATGACTGCCCATTAATCGAATCATTTGAGAAGTAGGGCTTTGAGCAACTAAGTCACTGTGCACTTAGATATAGGATGAACTGTGGGACAGTCTATCAAGAAATCTGCTGCATCCAGTGAGAACAACTTTGAAAAGTTTTACTTAGGCCACAGCCTTGCATTGCATTGCTTATTGTACCACACAATCTGCTGTTTCAGAAAAATAATGCTATAATTGACAAAGTGTGACATTTACAAGAAATGTACATTTTATAAAACTCTTGGTGATTCTGAGCTGCCGCCTACAACTGACAAGCCAAAATCTCCAAAACAATAACAATTAGATCTGAGCTTGCATTTACTTAATAATCATTTAGAGAAACCGACAGGGCAGAAGTTGGCCTGACTCTCTAAAAGACCATCTATCCCTGTAACCCCAGGTATTTACCCACTAATCCACAAATCTTTGGACATTAAGGACAATTTAGCATGGCCAATCCACCTAACCTGCACATCTTTGGAGTGTGGGAGGAAACTGGAGCACCCAGAGGAAACCCATACAGACATGGCGAGGCCGTGTACACTCCACAAAGGCAGTCACCCAAGGCCAGAATCGAACCCAGGTCCCTGATGCCGTGAAGCAGCAGGGTTAACCATGGTGCCACCCTGTGTTAGAATCATTGAACCCTACAGTGCAGAAAGAGGCCATTTGGCCCATCAAGTCTGCACCAACCACAATCCCACCCAGGCCCTATCCCCATATATTTACCCACTAATCCCTCTAACCTATGCATCCCAGGACACTAAGGGGCAATTCAGAATGGCCAATCAACCTAGCCCGCACATCTTTGGGCTGTGGGAAGAAACTGGAGCACCTGGAGGAAACCCACACAGACACGTGGAGAACGTGCGCACTCCACACAGACAGCCACCCAAGACTGGAACCAAACCTGGGTCCCTGGCACTGTGAGGCAGCAGTGCTAACCACGGTGCCACCGTGCTGCCCTATGTTAATTTAACTAGACTCCAACTGATCCATACTTGCGCTTACTTAACACTAATTACATTTTGTGGTTCTAACCAGGCACATCTCCAAGCTAAAACATGCTTTGCAACCCCTCTCAAACTTGCCTCCTATCCTGCTCAGCATGCAGCAGAGGTAGCAATGCTACACGGGCTTCCATATCTTCCATCTGAAGGCGCCTAGAAAAAAAATACACCAAACAGGAAATTGGTGACCACAGATGAATGCAGAAGCAAGATTTGCAAAACCAAAAGTTAAAACTGGTTAATGAAAACAGAAAGTCATCTCCCACTGTGGAAATAAATATAAAAAGGATGTAGATATCACTATCAGGATGACATGGCAGGAAAATGAAGAAAGAATTTGCACTGTTAAAACATCTTTCAGAACCTTAGGATATCCCAAATGTTTTACAGCCAATGAAGCACTTTTGAAGAGAAGTCATTGTAGTTATGTAGGAAATAGTTATGAAGAGATTAAAAGTTAGGGCTTTTCCTTTCACAGGTACACAGATCACTGAAAGTGACAATGCAGATGGAAAAGGTAGTCAAGAAGGTATATGGGGCATGCTTGCCTTCATTGGCCGGGGCACTGAGTTTAAAAATTGTCAGCTTTATAGAATTTAGTTAGGCCGCGCTCAAAACGTAGTGTTCAATTCTGGTCACCACGCTACCAGGAGGATGTGGAGGCTTTGGAGAGGATAAGAAAAGATTTACCAGTACATTGCCTGATGTGGAAGGCATTAACTATGAGGAGAGGTTAGAGAAACTTGGTTTGCTCTCACTAGAACAACAGAGGTTGTGGGGTGACCTGATAGAAATCTACAAGATTACAAGGGACATGGACAGATTGGATAGTACGCAGCTTTTTCCCATGGATGGAAGTGTCAATTACTAGGGCGGGGGGGGGCATAGGTTTAAGGTGTGAAGGGCAAAGTTTAAAAGAAATGTATGAGGCAAGTGTTTTTTTTTTAAACACAGAGGGCGGTAGGTGCCTGGAACTCGCTGCCGGGGGAGGTAGTGGAAGCAGATACGATAGTGACTTTTAAGAGGTGTCTTGACAAATACACGAATAGGATGGGAATAGAGGGATATGGTCCCTGGAAGGGTAGGGGGTTTTAGTTCAGTCAGGCAGCATAGTCAGTACAGGCTGGGGGAGGGCCTGTTCCTGTGCTGTAATTTTCTTTGCTCTTTGAAGTTTGTGTGGTCTTTGAGATTATAAACTATTTTGACAAGATGAATAATCCCCTGATCAGCACACACAAATGGTCAAATTATCACAAAATCAATTGGGGAGGTTAGAATGTGGAATTGTCTACTACAAACTGTGTTGAAGTAGCATCTATAATGTCTTCTAAAAAGGGAGATAAACAGTTATTTGAAAATTAAGTGGCTCAGATGGAGAAACCGCCAAGAAAATTGCATTATTTCCCAAATTGAAGATTTGGCTGACTTCCACCAGAGGGCAGAATACCGGCCACAAGCTGCATTTCTCACTCCAGTTAGTAGATTACATAGAACGGATGGCACAGAGGCAGACCATCCTGTGCTTGTGCACATTTACCAGGAGAGGTCACTAGAGAGCTATCAGAGTTGTGATTTCACAGAACCTTAGAGCAGCAGACCATTCAGCCCATCGCACGTGTGACTGCTATCCAATTAGACCCCCCCCCCCTCCACCACCAACCTTTCCTTACTCCCTAGCCGAGACATTGACTGCAATCAGTGCCCTGACTGCAATTGACAAACAGCACACACAAAGAAAAATCAGAGACACTGAGGGTGTGTGGAGCTTTCAGAATGTTTCTCCAAAACTAATAGACAGGTGAAATACTGAGCAAAGTTTTAACTTTTAAAATTAATCAAGTCAAGAATAAACCAAGCGCACGACATACCTTCTCTCCCTGTTCCACCTGAACAACTTCCAGTATCCAAAGAGTAAAGTTCCAATTCCAATCGCAAACATGCTATAACCTTTCGGATATAAACACATAGATGGTGACGGCAATGGGAAAAAAAAGAAAGTAGCAGAAATGTCCGAGAAAGAGAGAGAGACAAGGGTTAATGGGCAGGATTTTTCGCACACCCAGCTGCGTGTTCCACAGTAGCTGTGGTGGCGTATCGTTGGCCAGTAGCAAAATGTTCTGGTCCCGCCATTATCAATGGCGGTTTCCCCACTGAATGTAACCCACCCCCTGGGCAGTGAGGTTGGGCTGTCGGTGGGACCAGGAAATCCCACCACCATGACTGGCTGGAAAATTCTGGCCAATATTTCAGGTTGATGAGCTTTCTCTGAATTAAAACAAGTTTGACATTTAACAAGTTTTAAGCAAGTACAGAAGGAGAAAGAGTCACAGAGTCTCTACAGTGCAGAAGGAGGCCATTCAGCCCATCAAGTCTACATCGACCTCAATCCTAACCAGGCCCTATCCCCATAATCCCACATATTTACCCCAATATCCCAGGATGCGTAGGATAGCAGGATTGTTAAGAGGCATTTTAACATGGCCGGAACACCTAGTCCGCACATCTTTGGTGTACGGGAGGAAACTCCACTCAGACAGGCACTCAAGGCCAGAATCGAACCTAGGTCCCTGGTGCTGTGACTTATGATACTACAACATACTCAGGGACTTGAGAGGAAAGGAAGTTTGGGAGGTAGAACAGTAATTTGCTAGCATGGTGATGTCAAAGTTTTGTTTTGGAGAAGAGGGGTGATGATAGCAGAGTTAGAGAGAAGGACAACATTGGAAGAGACTGTTTTTAGTGGCATAAGTAGGAAGTTGGATGATCAGCGATTTAGTAGGAATTAGATTGACTAAACAGGGAGTGGGCCTCGAGAACAAGATAAGTGCAGGTCAAGAGGGGAAACAAGAAAGAAAGAAGGATAAAAATTCAGGACTAGGACAAAAAACACTTAAGAGGGAGCAGCGATAAATCAAATGGCCTGCTGAGCCTGCTCAGCCATTCAATGGGATCGTACCTGATTTTGGGTTAACTCCAATTTCTCCTGATAACTTGATTCCAAGGAACCAAAAAACTGCTATCTAGCCTTAAATTAATTCAACATGGAGATTCCACGACCACAATTCCAAACATTCACAACTCTGAGTGAAGTAATTTCTACCCATCGCGGAAGTAAATGATCACCCTCTTGTCTTGAAACTGCGCACATTTTAGTTCTACTGAAACAATCCCTCTGCATCTAATCAGCCCTCCGTCAGAATCTTGTATGTTTCAATTATTTAGTCTCTCATTCTTCTGAGCTCCAGCAAAGATGTGGAGATGCCAGCATTGGACTGGGGTAAACACAGTATGAAGTCTCATACTGAGACCTCTTACTGTGAATTCCAGCAAATACAGACCCCATTTACTCAACCTCGTGACATAGAGGCACATCAATCCCAGGCACCAATTTAGCAAACCTTCGCAGTTCCGCCTCCTTGAAAATGGAAAGCAAAACTGAACATGTATTCCGGAGGTGGTTTCATCAAAGCTCTGTATAATTGTAGCAAGACATTTTATGCCTATATGTATCAAACACATGACTTAGGAGCCTAAATAGGCCATTCAGCCCTTAGAGACTACGCCGCCATTTGATAAAATCTGGTTGATCAGATTGTGGCCTGACCTCCACCTACCTATCTGGTCCCCCTTAACCCTAGACTCCATTGTTTGTCAAAATCCCATCTTATTCTGCCTTAAATAAATTCAATGACCCAGTCACCACTGCTTTCTGTGCAAGAGAATTCCACATGCTGATGACCCTCAGGAAAATAATTCTTCCCATCTCTACCTTAAAAATGAGGCTTCTTATTTTCAAACTGTGTCTGCTCATTCTGGTCCCCCCCCCTCCACAACAGGAAACATCCTCCCATGAACCACACTATCAAGCCCCTCAGGATCTTACGTGTTTCAGTAAGACAGGGAGAAACTGTAAATTCATAAAAGGATCAAGAATGAAAGAGTGCAGGTTTAAAGTGATTTGCAAAAGCAGCTCATGTAATGCGAGAAAATACATTTTCTCATAGCAAGTGGTTCAGGTCTGGAATGCACTGCCTGGCACTGTAGTACAGGCAAGATCAATCAGGGCACATAAGAGGGAATTAAAAGATTAATTAATACAGAAAAAAGGCACTAAATCATAATGCGCAATTGGAGAGCCATTGTAGACATGATGGGCCAAATGACTCATTTGGCACAGTGGTCAGCACTACTGCCTCACAGCACCAGGGAGCCAGACTTGATTCTGGCCTTGGGTGACAGGCTGTACAGAGTCTGCACATTCTCCCATGTCTGTGCAGTGGGTGGCTCCGGTTTCTTCTCACACTCCAAAAATGTTCAGTACGATGGTACAGTGGTTAGCGTTGCTGCCTCACAGAACCAGGGACCCGGGTTCAGTTCCCAGCTTGGGTCACGTCTGTGTGGAGTTTGCGCATTCTCCCTGTGTCTGCGAGGGTTTCCTCCAGGTGCTCCAATTTCCTCCCACATTCCAAAGATGTGCTGGTTAAGTTGATTGGCCATGCTAAAATTGTCTTTTAGTGTCAGAGGGACTAGCTAAGGTTATGGAGATAGGGCCTGGGTGGGATTGTGGTTGGTGCAGACTCAATGGGCCAAATGGCTTCCTTCTGCACTGTAGATTCTATGGTCTATGTGCCAGTTGGGTGGTCTAACAGCATCCAGGTGGTGAGAAAACAGAGCTAACATGCATTGGCCATGCTAAATTGCCCCTTAGTGTCCCGGGATGTGTAGGTTAGGGAGATTAACAAGGTAAATACATACAATTATGGCAAAAGGGCCCGAGTGGGATTGTTGCTGCTGCAGACTTGATGGGCTGAATGGCCGCCTTCTGCACTGTAGGGTTTCTATGATTTCTAGTCTGGATGCTCTGACAAAAGGTATCATCCAAACTCAAAACATTAGTTCTATTTTCTCACAGCAGGCCCGACAGCACCTGAGATTTTTCAGCAATTTCTGTTTTTGTTTCAGATTCTAGCATCCACAGTAATTTGCTGTTACATGGGTTAGGTAGATTGACCATGCTAAATTGCCCTTAGGTATCTGAAGATACACAGATTACATGGTAAACGCTTGTGTTTACAGGTATAAGGCAAAAGTGTCATCTGGGTAAGATGCTCTTTCAATCAGTGCATATTCGATGGACTGAATAGCCTCTTTCTGTATGTTTTGGATTCTATGGTAACAATCCTATGATTAAGCTCATGTCTCATTTTTCTAAACTCCAATAGGTATAGGTCCAACTTCTTCATGCACCAGAATGAGTTCAGCAAACCTTCCTGGAACCTCTTCTGACACAATTATATCCTTTTTCATAGAATCCCTACAGTGCAGAGAGCGGCCATTTGGTCCACCAAGTCTACACCGGCCACAATCCCACCCCGGCCCAAAATATTTACCCTTATTAGTCCCCTAGGGCCAATCCACCGAACCTGCACATCTTTCGACGGTGGGAGGAGGTCAGAGGAAACCTACACAGACACAGGGAGAACATGAAAACTCCACACAAACTGTCACCCGAGGCAGAAACTGAACCCAGGTCCCTGGCACCGTGAGACAGCAGTGCTGACCACTGTGACACCCTTTTTCAAAAGGGGAGAGCCAAGGACCAGGGTGGGCATTAAAATACAGCAGTATTAGAAGAATATAGTGGCATACCCTCGCTGCTCTTGAACTCGAAGTCTCAAACGATAAAGGTGGACAATCTGTATGCCTTTAGAGTCAACCTCATCCACCTGTCGGTGGCTATTCAACCCAAGGTCCCTCTGCTCCTCCACATTTCTCTCATTCATGGTGAGAAAACCTGGTTGATTCAAAAGTTAAGGTGCTTCTTTTTCCATCTTACCTGACAGCCCCCTACTGGGGAGGTTCCTCTTGTAATCCACAGGTCCATAGCCCCCTGGAGGAGGTAAGTCCTGCTTCACCTTGATGGTCGCCATCTTCTCACCTCAACTTCCGGCCCGGCTCACCGGAAGTCCCGCCCTCCTCAGTCTGATTGGCCACCCTTCCAACAAGCTGTCAATCATCCATTTATTAGCATTTAAAGCAGAGTCACACCAAGTTTATTCCTCTTTTTATTCGGTCCACTGACTCATGATCTATTGCATTTCATTTAATCTGGTAATTGTTTCGCCTTTTATGGAAACAAGCAACCATTTTATTCTGAAGACAGAAATCGATGAACATTTATTTCAAATAAATTTAATTTGATTTATTATTGTCACATGTATTTTGATACAGGGAAAAAAATTCTTTCTTGCGCAGTATACAGACAAAGCAAATGATTTATAGAGTACATTGAAGGGAAGGAAATGATAGGTGCAGAATATAGTGTTGCAATTACAGATGGGATGAAGAGAAAGATCAGCTAATATACGATAGGACTTCAGGATTGCCTTAAAGTTTATTTATTAGTGGCATCAGTAGGTTTACATTAACACCACAATGACATTACTGTGGAAGTCTCCTAGTTGTCACACTCCAGCACCTGTTCAAGTGCACTGAGGAAGGATTGAGTATGACCAATGCACCTAACTAGCACATTTTTTGGACTGTGGGAGGAAACCAGATAACCTGGAGGAAACCCACACAGACACAAAATGAACGTTCAGACTCTGTGCAGTGACCCAAGACAGGAATCAAACCCAGGTTCCTGGTGCTGTGAGGCAGTAGTACTAACCACTAAGCCAGTGATGTTCCGTTTACAATTTATTGCATTTCATTTAATGCAGTATTCGGTTTTGGCTTTATTCTGTTTGGAAATCAACAAACATTTTTTCTGCAGACAGAAATCAATGAACATTTCAAATAAATTTAATTTATTATTGTCACATGTATTGGGATAGTGAAAAATATTGTTTCTTGCACAATATCCAGACAAAACATACTGGCCATAGAGTAGATCGGGCAGAAGGAAAGGAGAGGATGCAGAATGTAATGTTGCAGTTACAGATAGGGTAAATAGATCAGTTTCCTGCACCCTTTCCTTTCCTTCTTCCTTATGTAAGAAAGTGCTTTTGAAGGAGGCTTGGCAAGTTGCTGCTGTGCATACATGATACACACTGCTGCCACTGTGGCTTAATGTTTATTTATTAGTGTCACAAGTAGGCCGACAGTAACACTGTGAAAATCCCTTAAACACCCCACCCAAACACCCGTTCAGGTATACTGAGGGAGAATTTAGCACAGCCAATGCACCTAACCAGCACATCTTTCAGACTGCGGGAGGAAACTGGAGTGCCCAGAAGAAACCCATGTAGACACATGGAGAACATACAAACTCTGCACAGGCAGTGACCCTAGCAGGGAATCAAATCCATATCCCTGACACTGTGAGGCAGCAGTACTAACTGTTCATCCAGAAGGAACTCTTCCAGTGTAGACAATAAAAATATATCAAAACTTACTCCAACTTATACATCAAAGAAAGGGTTTAATGAAAGCACTTCATTAATCCAAACTTGAGGCCTCACCATGGGCTATGCCAAGCCATTTAACAATTCCCAACAAGTTCTTATTTGCATGGAGTCAGCTGATCATCATCATTCTATCATTGGTTAAATGATTTACTGGGTCAGCTGACCCTTACAGCTTGTTATCATTGATCACAACAGATCCAATGTTATCACCAGTTATATTCTAACACTAACCACTGTCACCACCATATCGGGCGAGTGGTGGAGTGAGCAAATGTTTATTTTAGTGGATGTGGTATTTGTCCTGGATGCAGTTGAGCGCCTTCAGTGTAGTTGGAGTTGCACTCAGCTGGGCAAGGGGGGAGTTTTCCATCACTCTCCTGACTTGTGCCTCGGACAGGCTTGGGAAGAGTCAGGAAGCAAGCTACTTGCCGCAGAATTCCTTCCCCCTCCTTTTGGGGGGCCACCCCCTTTTTCTTTGTCCGAATGTAATTTAAGTTTGTTTACTTGGTTCGGCCCACCTAAAAGACCCCCCCCCCAGAATTCCCAACAGCTGAACTAACATCTTTGAAATTGAATTTATTTGTCTGCAGATTAAAATTGCAATTCCCACAGCAGACGAAAGGAAAAGGAAATACAACATTAAAGGAAATGCAATAGATTGTACACGGAATATAAACTATCAGACCAAATCAAGAGAGAAATAAATTTCTTAGAAGCCTACTCTGGCAGCTAGTGTTGTGCTGGAGCTCTGTAAGTAAATGGCTGTGCTATCTGTTGCTGGGATATGCTGACAATGACAAGCCTTATGTTACTCAAGGCTTTTTTCACAGCTGCTTCCTTGTGATGTAATGGGTTCTCAGGCCTCGCCCACCCGTCATGTGCCCGCCCCCTGATGTAGGCCCCGCCCTATTTTCAGCCACACCCCCTCAGCAACTCCTCGCTTCCTCTTGCCAATCCGAGCCTAGACCACGCCTCCTCCACAGGGCACGCCCATCCTTTCCCGGACCTTCAGGTTTACGCTCCACTCTTCCCGTCTGACCACGCCCCTCTTCTTTCAGTCTCCACCCCATTTTCAGCGTTCGCTCCAATTCCCGGCCTGTCCCTCCCCGTTCCTCGCCCCGCCCCCTCCCAAAATCCAACCTTGGCCCCGCCCCCTCGCCCAGGCCGCCGCCGAGACCTCGGCCGGGCCTGCCTCCTCTCCCATGGCCCCGCCCACCCCGGGCCCTGCCCCGTCCTCAAGCCCCGCCCTCCCCAGGCCCCACCCCATCCTCAAGCCCCGCCCCAATGCCCCGCCCCAGTTCTCGCTGGCCCCGCAGCCTCTCGCGATGTTCGTGGCGGATGCGGGTAAGATGGCGGCGGTTGGCGCTAGCGGCCCTCAGCAGCAGCAGCCACAGCCCCAGGCGCAGCCCCCGCCTCAGCCGCCCCAGCAGCCGCCTCAGTACACGGACGCCTGGTACCTGGCGCTGCTGGGCTTCGCTGAGAACTTCCGCACGGCCAGCCCGCCCAAGATCAAGCTGTGTGTGCACTGCCTGCAGGCCGTCTTCCAGTTCAAGCCGTCGCAACGCATCGAGGCCCGCACCCATCTCCAGCTCGGCAGTGTCCTCTACCACCACACCAAGAACACCGAGCAGGCCCGCTCTCATCTGGAAAAGGCGGTGAGTTGGGCGGCGAGGGGTGTGGGGGGAGGCTGGACTGCAGAGCTTCACAATAGGAGCCAGAAGCTGAGGGAGGGGGGGATAAACAATCTGCCTGAAACCATTCCTTCCTCTACCCACTGTGTGGGTATCCCCAGGATAACAGCAAGGCAATGGCTGGGAGGGTTAGATTTCCCCTGAAACAAGTTCATGCAACGACAGACAAAAGAAGATCACAGTATAAAAGATCAGATTATAACAAATGTAACAATAAAAAAGGATGGTGGCTTAGGGCAAGCAGATAAAATGCAGATAAGGCACAGCAGATTAAGCAGCATATGCAAAGTCTTTGTCATCAAAGTGCATTCACTTGGAGGCAAAGGCAACAAGATCACAAAACCTGCAGTGCGACCAATGACCATTTGGCAATATTGTTGGAGGTGTGAACGCTGATCAGGAAGCTGGAATAATTATTGTGTCAGCAGACACCCAAAGGAAAACATTCTGATTCAGTTGGGACCTGTTATTCTTAAGGCTTCAGCTTGGTTTTTGCCCCCCTTCCAGATTCTTTTCATATAACTGTAGGAAATGTTCATTGCTGAAAACTGTAGAATTGAAGTGAAATGATACAGGTCAGATTTGCATCTTTCTGCAAATAAGACCTGTCAAGTCTTAAGTTGTGGAGTGAGAATTTGTTTTAAAAATTGATGTATCTTTTTTTTAATTTAAGAGCTCTGCATGTGTTTGTGACTGTTTTTGAACACTTCAATATTTTCTGTAATGTTGTTATCTCTTTTTTAGTGTTCATGTAATTAATTGTGTTTATGCATGACAGTTCTACAATTAGAGCTATAGAACTGAATCCTCCTCTTCCAGGTGCCATACCCAAAGAGGATATTGGTGACTAGGACTAGTCCTTGGTTATGCCTAGCAAAGTACTGCATTGGTTTTCCATTGTCTTCTGCAGTATTTTGTTGACCAGGAAACACTCTTGCTCTTGCCACCTGCTATCCAGTGTACTGGAAGGTTCTGCATGCTTGATATCTAACTTGTTTGGCTGCAGTATGAACGCTCCAAATGACCATCCAGTCCAGTCCTGAAGTAGAACTAGAACATGAAACTTCTGGCCTTGATGCTATTACTGTGCCACAAACCTCCCAGAGAACAGAATCTTAGGATCTTAATAATGCGGGAGGAGGCCATTTAGCCCAAATTGAAAGGTTAACCAGACTAGCCTGCACAAAAAAGTGGAGCTTGTAGCAATAGATTATATTACATCCTCGTTGCAATAAGAGAAACAAATGAAGCAAAACATTGAGAGTAAAAACAAGGAAGTAAATAAATGTAAACACCAGAAAGGCTGATGATACTCAGCAAGTCAGATCCTATTGCATTCTCCCAGCATTTTTAAAATCTATTTTTGCTTTATTGACTTATTCAGAGTTACGGGCTTTACTGGCCAGGTTAGATTGATTGTCTGTCCCCAGTTGCCTTTGGGAGGGTGGTGGTGAGCATTACCTGGAACCACTGCAGTACCCAGTTTGATGAAGGTGCTCCACAATGCTTTTAGATTTGGAAACTCTGGATTTTCACTTTGCAATGGGGAAAGGAATAGTGATATATTTTCAAGATGGGAACTTGCAGATAGTGGCAGTCCTAAGTGCCAACTGTCCTTGTTCTTTTAGATGAGAGGTTTGGATGATGTTATTGAAGGAGCCTTGGCAAGTTGTAGCAGTGCATCTTGCAGATAGTTCAGACTGCATTCATGGTGGTTCAGTGGTGGAGGGTGGTGGATGATCTGGGGGCTACTTTGCCTTGGATGGTGTCAAGATCTTTGAGTGTTGCTGGAGTGGCACTCATCCAGGCAAGTGGAGCATATTCCATTACTGTCATGATGAGTGTCTCAAGCAGAAAATAGATTCTGAATGTCACAATGTGGCATCCTCAGTACAGTTGGTATTAAATCCTTGGCCATTTTTGAAAGGTTTGCTGCTTACTTAATTATAAGCTTCTACATGGATTACTAAACCAGAACAGGGCTCAAATTAAAGATCAATTAGAGAAATTCTAATCTTATTTAGAATTTATTTTACATCTATGAATGGGGCATTATGCCATTCTATTGTTTCCAAGAACTGTTAATTAATTGAATAGCCTTGCTGTTCTGAACTTCTGATTCTGTCAGTGCCTCATTAGAGGTTAAAATTACAGTGTTACAATTGTCAATTTACTCCTTGGGCAAGTATATCGCTTTGCCGTCAATTAGTACAAATTATGTCAAGCATAATAAGAGAATCCAACATAGTATCTTTAGGTACCAATGCAACAAGAATGGACATTTTTACTGCTTATTCCCAAGTGATCTCATCCCAGAAAATTAGAAAGAACTTGCATTGACACAGTGGCTTAACAGTCTTAGGAAACTCCACTTAAGTATATCATCCATGGGTACAGTTTGGGTGAGACAGATGGTTCCTTTTCTCTGAATGAGATTCTGAATAAGGGCAGCATGGTGTCACATTGATTTGTACTGTTGCCTCACAGTGCCAGGGATCCTGGTTCAATTCTGGCCTTGGGTGACTGTGAAGTTTGCGTATTCTCGGTGATCAGGGGGTGGACCTAGGTGAGATGCTGTTTCGATGTTCGGTGCGGATGTGATGAGCCGAATGGTCCCCTCCTGCACTGAAGGGATTCTGTGGTTGAGATGTTAGGACAAGGTACTGTCCATGTTTCCGATCCTCGAGCACTTTTTGAAGAAAAATTTCCTTGCCTCTTGTCCTTCCCGTAAATCACACCCAGAGACTGATTAACTGGACGTTGATTCCATGACTGCCACAAAGTAACTGTCGTATTCGTCTACGTAATGGTTCCCACTCTTCAAATAAATTAACACAATGAAGCAGTTTGCAAGTTTGATTGTGAGAAAACATCATTGAAATATAAGTACTATTTTCACCAAAACAGCATTTATGCATTTATGCTGAAAATTTCAGCACCTCCCACCTTTTTAAAATGACCACAAACCTTCACAAGTCACTGTTCAGAAACTGGTAATGTGAAATAGTTTCCTAGCTCTTATCCAATGCCAGGCAGCATCAAGCCAAACTGACATTTGCAGAGTATGGTGAAAGGATAAAAGCCTGAGTGGAAGATGTGAGGTATAGCAGAGCAATAAGAGCACAGAGCAGATCATAGACAACAGATATTCAGCAAGGAATAGAAAAATATTCAAAAATCAGCCTCTGAAGCAAGAGGTGGTTTGGAGAGGCATGAGTGGTAATTAAAGAAATTCTGAAAAATGCTACCCCACAGTAAAAAGCATGGGCTATGTCTTTTCTTTCCCTTTGCATTCTTGTCGATCAGTAACATCCTGTCGATAGCTGATTGGTGAGGCAGGTCTAACTCTGCACCATTTGGATAGTGTGAGGAGACCCCTATTTTTCACTTTGTTGTGGGAAATACCAAGTCTCTTTCCTCCCCAACCTCTATGTTGATCACATCTGACAGCTAGAGTTTGCTGTGAGGATTGAAAGTATGAACTAGAAGTCCATAGCATAGAGAGGTGGAGTTTCACTAACACATCATCAGTACAGCAAATCACTTTTTGCGAAAGACATTTGGGATCTAAATTTTTCTAGTTTTTGTTGTGTATTGTAAGACTGAGTTACTTTTCCATGTATTTTTTATGACTCCATTAATGTATTATTGGAAAATTTGAAGTTGTCAGTAATGATTATGCACAATTTTACTTTAACTGCAACTATCAATAATCAGTATTGTTCCAACCAATGATGGTGTTTAGATGTAGTCAATGTGATAATGGTTCCCTGGCAGCAGCAGCCTTCAGATGCCAAATAGACAGTCATTGTGAGAGAGCTGGGCAGGTATTTCCCTGAGAAAGTGATGTACAGTAGGGAACCCTGACTGATCTATTTCCCTTGCTGTTAATCTGTGCCAGTAAATCCAGCTGTGATACTTCATTGGTGTGTTCAATTTGCTATTGAACCTGGCCTATCCTGCTTAATGTTGTATTCCACAATACGTTTATTTGTTGAGCTGTTGGACTAGGATTTGTAATTTAATCTCCTGGTGTTTCAATGGTGAGCCTCTGTTTTGGTGTGATCAGAGCCGCTTTCACAGTGTTGTCAGCATTTTGTAATTTGAGTCGGTTTCTATTGGTGATATGAGACTTTGCTGCTTTCACTTTGCAACTTGTGGTTTCAGTGTTTGGTGATGTAAAGTCTGTATAATGCTCATTCTTATAAGACTTCTGCTGGCTGTTGCTCTGTGTTACATTGGTGCTGGTTAAGTTGATGTTTGCAGCATTTTGAGACTGGTGCAAGATGGGTCTGCTATCACTGCACACATGTATGTGTGTGCATCATGCATCTTCAGAAGTGAGAAATAACAATTATTACACTGCATACTGCAATTAAGCTTGAATCTTGAGTATTACATGTCACGTACCAACTGACTGAAGAACAGCTTCTTCCCTGTTGCCAGACTTTTGAATGGATCCATCCCATATTACATTGATTTTTTGCTACACCCTAGCTCTGACTAACACTATATTCTGCATCCTCCCCTTTCCTTCTCTATGAACAGTATGCTTTTGCCTATATAGCAGGCAAGAAACTGCATACTAATACATATGACAATGCTAAATCAAATCAAACTACACATGGTATAATACATATTAAACATGGCAGAATATCACCTGGACAAAATTCAGACATTGGGTCATTAAATCTACTTTATAAAACTTTTGTTTAAATTTTGTCTCAATGCTGACTAATAACAAATTAATTAGGGCTATGAGTTTGTTTGGAGGTTAAAGCGTTAGCAGATGCAGTGTCCTTTAGTGTCATGACTGCTACATTGACAGATAGCTACCATGTGTTGTCTGTTCCTTAGCTGTTTTTAGACTTGCTATAATCATGTTTGTTCTCCATGTGGAAAGACCACGTTCCAAGCAAAATGGCTTGTAGACCAGTTTGTTCCTAGACCAAACATTTTAAATTAATTTGCTCTCCAAGTGCAGGTGATATTGGAAAGACTCCAGTTTGTTGCCCTGGGGAGATAGTGGTGACTTTCTCCTTGAGCTGCTGCGGTCCTTTGTGTTGATGGTTCACCTGCAGATGTTTAGTGAATTCCAATGTGTTGACCCAGTGACAAAGAAGGAATGCCATCTGAGTAAGATTCCTCCTTCAGCCAGAACCAGTTAGATTATCATTCAACTCATTGCTATTGCTGCAGTCTTAGTGTGTGAAATTGCTGTTAATTTGCCTACATGACGACAATTATTGCTGTCATATGGTGAAATGGTGCAGGAGGGAAGCCTGCTGCTCCTTGCTGTATACCGTAGAGTAACACTGGGTGAGTGCTTAGGCCTAGATCTAACTTAATGGTAACCAATTTCCAAGACAATCATTAAAAACAGTAAAGGTTGGACGACCCCCCCCCCCCCCCCCAGCCTTGACCTGTCATTTATTTCTTCACACCTTTATGGACTTGCTGAAGTTTCAGCAAATCCTGTTTTTATTTTTGATCTCCTAGATCTCAGCACATCAGGAACTATTTTCAAGGATTTTAATCCTGGATAAGTGCACAGCAGTGATCTTGTTGCTGCCATTTGATTATGATTAAAACGTTCACTCCATGGCTTCATACCCTGCCTCCAACTCTATCACTGTTTCCAAGCCTGCAAACTTTTGAAATCATTCTTCCAAATATGCTCAGTTTTACATTCCTGATTTTAGTCGCTCCATGATTGGCTATATCTTCAACTGTATAAGCCTTAAGCTTTGGAATTACCCCTCGAAAGTCTTAGCTTGTCTATCTCTCTTTCTTTAAGATACTTTTATTCTTGGTGAAGGGATCAAAGCTCAGAGGCATAGATTTAAGGTAAGGGGCAGGAGGAAAAACTTTTTCACTCAAAAGATGGGAGGAGTCTGAAACTCACTGCCTGAAAGGATGGTGGAGGTGGAGACCCTCATAATATTTATGAAGTATTCAGATGTGTACCTGCAATGCCAAGGCATCCAAAGCTATGGGCCTAGTGCTGGAAAATGGGACTAAAATAGTTGGGTGGTTTGTCTTGACTGACACAGGCACCATGGGCCAAATGGCCTTTTTCTGTAATGTAGACTTCTGTGACTCCATGACAGTCTTTAAGTGACCAAACTTTTAATCACCTGACCTAATACCTTCTTGCTTGGCTCAGTGTCAAATTTGTTGAATACTTCTGTGAAGCACCTTAGGGAATTTTACTACACTGGTGCTAGGTAAATGCAAGTTGTTGTTTATTCTGTACCAGTATTGTATTCCTGACTTGATGTTAGAAGCAGGAAGTCTGAAGGGCTTGTGAGCGGAGTAATACTATATGTTTACTACAGCTCTATATGTTCAACTCAGAGCAAGAGTCACACAGAGTTGCAACATTACCTCTGGTTCTATCTCCACAGATGCTGCCAGACCTGCTAGGTTTTCCCAGCATTTTCTGTTATTTCAAATTTCCAGCATCTGCAGCATTTTGTTTTTATTTCAGTATTCACTGCAGTTTTGCCCAACTCATTTATCATAGAATCACAGAAGGAGGCTATTTGGTGACATGGTGGCATAGTGGCTGGCACTGCTGTCACACTGCACCAAGGACCTGGGTTCAATTCTAGTCTTGGGTCACTGTCTGTGTGGAATTTGCATGTTGTCCCCATGTCTGAATGGATTTCCTCCGGGTGCTCCAGCTTCCTCCCACTGTCCACAGAGGTGCAGATTAGGTGGATTGGCCATGCTAAATTGCCTCTTAGCGTCCCAAGATGTGTAGGTTAGAGTGATTAGCAGGGTACATACATGAGGTTACAGGGATAAGACAGGTGGTGGACCTGGGTAAGATGCTCTTTTGGAGAGTTGATGCAGACTCGATGGACCAAATAGCTTCCTTCTGCAACGTAGGGATTCTATGCTGGCTTTCTACAAAAGCAACACACTTAATCTCTCTCACCCACCTTTTTGCAGCCATTCTCATGAACCTTTCTTGCACTGTTTCTAATGCCTCAACTTCCTTAGTGTGGTGTCCAGAAGTGTACGCAATACTCCAACTGAGGCCAAACCAGTTGTTTACACAGTTGTTTCATCAGTTCCCCATTTTGTATTCTCTGCCCTTATTTATAAAGCCAGATCCTTTGTTTTATTAACCACTTTCACAATTGCATTTTTGAATATTTTTGCACATATAACCCCAAACCCCTCTGCTTTGTGTCCCCTTTAGAATTGTACCTTCTATTTTATTTCGGCCCTCCTCGTTCTTCCGACCAAAATGAATCACTTCATGCATATCTCTTCATGTAAGCCATTGATTTGTTAATATTTATCCATTGTGACAGGTTCAGTAAAATTAAAACCATGCTTAAACTGTAGAATGCAGACAGTAATTCAGCTTATTTTACTCTGAGGTATTCATTTCCCTCCAAGACTGCTCAGGGTTTGCGATTTTTTTTTTCATTGTATTGATCACGTAGAATCTAGAAACTTGCAGATCAGGAGAAGACCACTGAGCCTGTCATGTCTGTTGCCTTGAGAGCATTTGTGCTTTAATCCCACATTCTTATTCTTTGTGCAGAATGCTGTAATCCACAAGAGTCTGTCCAATTCCCTTTTTAAATTATTAATGGAATTAGATTCACCACCTTTTCGAATCGAACATTCCCGAACCTGACAACTGACTAAAGAAGTTCCTTCTCGTCTCTGCTATGCACCTTTTGCCAATGATCTTAAATCTCTGACCTCTGGTTATTGGTACACAACAGAGAATGCAGTCTTTATCTAGTCTATCAAAATTCATCGTCTTAAAAACTTTAGACCACGTTTTAGCCTTGTGTTCTGACAAGAATAATTCAAACTCTTCCAACCTCTGTAACTGAAGTCTCATTCTTGCTACCATCCTGGAAATGTTCCTTTTTAAAGCTTTCCTATCTTTCCTAAAGAGTTAAGTGGGGTGTCTAGAATCTCTAGCTTATGAATCAAGCTGAAGCAGTGATGATGTTTAAAAGCCTAGATGAAGTTCACACCACCCGTAAGGCTAAAACGAAACTGAAGTTCAAGTGACAGTCCCAGGAACTGAGGTTTAAAAATGGAGATATATCAGGAAGTGATGACTTGGCAGCATCAAGATTGGGTTTGTTAAGTAACGAAGATGTTAGAAAGTAAAGTTTAATTCATGAGAAGAGATGGTTTTAAATTCTGTTAGTGAATAGGTTCCCTTGTGGAGTGGGTTTAATGTCAATGTTTGTTGTATTGGAAAATGAATTTAACTGAACTCAGTGTTGCAAACGTGACTAATTGATTTTTTTCCTCTCTCTTTCAGTGGTTAATATCCCAACAAGTATCCTTTTTTTTCCAAAAACACACAGTTCATGTCTGCAGCATCTAGCCAATTGCAGTGGTTTGTGTGAAGAGGAAAATTCTTTCATAGTGATGTTGCTATTTTGCTTTCTCGCTAACCAACTGCAGATTATTTTCCAGTAATCTTGATGTTTTATACCAAGGGCAATTGGTTCAGTGCAGTGTGATGACTCGCATATTTGCTGCTCAAATTCCACAAAAGAATTTTGGATACGGGAAAATCTCTAGTTTTTAGGTAGATTTGCCCTAATTTAGATAGATTTTCATAGCTGTTCAGTATCATTTTCAAGTTATGTACTGAATCTGAATCGCTGCTAAATGCAGGAAGAAAAACATCTATTAACAAACTTTACAGAATTTATTTTCATATTCATTCAAAGGATGTGGGCGTTGCTGGCTAGGCCAATATTTATTGCCCATCGCTAATTGTTCTTGGGAAGGTGGTAGTGAAGGTGCCTTCTTGAACTGCTGCAATCCATGTGGTGTAGGCACATCCATATCTCTGTTAGGAAGGGAATTCCAGGTGCTGTCTGATATCCGGTTTGATAAGCTGCAATTTTCTCCGGCGAAAACATTTGGAAGACCGAAGCTATTGTCTTAGTCTCCACCCCAAACGCTGTATCCTTTAGATGGGTTTCATTTCCCACTCAGGCTGGAACAGATAGTTTGCAGCATCTGTTCAACTCTGAGTTTAGTTTCGAAACCCAGACCCTTTCCATTCCAAAGATCATCTTTATAGCATTCCTCTCCTCCATACTGCCTTAAACCATCTACTGAAATTCTCATCAGTGCTTTCGTTGCATCCAACACCAGCTATTTCAATGCTGTCCTGGCCTGCCTCCTGTCCTGTACTGCCCCTAAATTTCATCGCATCCAAAGCACTGTTCTCTATCAGGTTAACTCATCCATCACCTCATCCTCGCTGACTTAGCTTTGGCACTCAGTCCCCAACACCTTCAATTTAAAACGCTTGAGCTTAAGTCTAAATCTCTTCACAATATCATCCATTCCAAGCTCTGTTCCTATTCCAATTCCCCTGCACCTAGTGGTGCACTTGCGCAGAATTTCATCTGTTTTTATAGCGAGTAATTCTCGGAACAGACCGCAGCTTATAATGTGAGGGGCACCACTCCACATCATGTGGCTGACCAGAAGTCTGTCCTGCTCTTACGACCAGCCATTTGTGTGTTTGGAAGGATTTGCTGACCACATCATGAATACGCCTTGTTTGGCCATCAAGTCCTAGGTGGGACTCGAACCTTGAGCTTCTTGCTCAGCAACAAGGACCCCACCTACTGCACCACAAAACCCTCCCGATCTTTGTAACCTAGTTCAGTCTTATAGTCATCCTTTCCCCAGACACTGTCAAACAACCCCTCTCCCACTGTTTGATTAGTAGTCTATTCCTCTGGAACTCCTTTTTTTTAATGTTTCATTCTCTGCAGCTCACTCTCTTCCTTTAAAACTTTTCTTAAAATGAATCTTTTCAATCAAACTCTTGGTTACTTCTCCTTTGGCCTGGCTTCTTATGAGAGCTGTAGCTGTGTGCCTGAACCCCCTGACTCTCACCTACTGCTGAGTCATAATGAGCATCTCCAGTCTATTTGTTTTAAACAGCAATACCAGGAGAGAAGAATTGAATCTGATAGGTGCCAATGAACTGAATTATGTCTTGGCAAAGGTCGCTAACTCTGTGTGCTATTAAAATCTGTCATTCAGTTTCACTTACCAGTTACTTCTGCCAAACTATTCAAATGTCAATTATGCCCTTTCTTGGAAATTGCGCAACAGGTAAGTTTAAAAAAACAAATCCTGGACTACCTTGTACTATTAACTGTACTAGTTCTTTACTTTTCTGCCCTCTGACTTAAAAGTACTACCTTTCCGGAAATAGGCAATGAAAGAGAGGGATTAGAACTACTATATGCTCCAACTGACGATAAGTGTTTAGCCCTTGACCTACACGTATTAGATTCCACAGTTTGAAGATATCAAATTTGAAGCAGCCAGTCTTCTGTCAGAGTTATATTGCCACCAGGTAAGCTTTCTTTTTTTAATAAATGTTGGTGCAATCAATTCACTTTTAATTTCCTACGTTTTGTTGTTATCAGAAAACATACTTTTTTATACACCTTATCCACAATGTGTTTGATCAAGAATGTAAATCTGGTCAAATGTGCAATCTGAATCAAATCAAAATGGAGGTTTACAACTTTTATTTGTACTGACAGGGCAGAGTCTAGTCGGTGGAGTTGGGAAACGGTTCTGTTACCAGTGACAGCAACAACTGTACTTTTTAAATATATATTTTTTTGAACCTTTAATGTCACCAAAGCAATTGAAAAATTTTTTTAAAACTTTAATGTTAGCCTTTAAAATATATATAACTCATAATGTCATTCTGGATTTTGAGACTCCAGTGAGTGTGGATGTGTACTGGAGGATTAGACATTGGTGAGCACGCAATGCATTTTCAATAGAGAGGATAGAACTAACAGGAAATTACAGGCTTGTAAGCTTAACATCTGTGATAGGGAAAATCTTGACGTCATTAAGGATGGAATTGCAGATTAAAAGAAAATAGATGGAAGTTTCCAACACAGATTTCAAAAGCAGCAATCATGTTTCACAGAAATCATAGGTCTTAGTAAGATGGTAACAGACTTGCTCAATGGGGGAGGCAAATGAAGTGGATATTGTGCACGTGGACCATAGAAAACCCTTTCACAACATGGGGCATTACAGGAGAAGAAGAAACTGGATTGAAATTTGTTTTGAAGTGAATAGAATAGGAGTTAAAGGTTTTTTTTTAAAAAGAAGTTGGACGTGGATATTGCTATCCAGAGTTCCGTTCCAGGAACGAGTTCTGTTTGTCTGTATTGGTGATTTTGTTCATATACCTCCACAGAATAGTGTTGAACTTTGCAAATCGAGAAAAGCCACAAAAGAACTAGTGCTAAAATAGAATGCACTGAAAAAGTGGCCGGTGGAATGTAACTTCGGTGAATGATATATAATTTAGTTAAAAATGACAAAGATGTCAGCGGTGTTAATACTTGGAAAGGAAGTATTCTTGTCTGGTAGAGGAATGGAGGGATTTGAGGGTACAGGTGCAGAACATTAAAGGCAACTCTTTGGTTGTAAGAACTTTCATAAACTTATTAAAAGCTAATTAAATTCTTGATTTTGTTGCAAAAAGGAGGCATTGAATTTAAAAGCCAGGAGGTAACTAATCTTATCTGCCTTAAGAGCAGCTTGGTTAATGGGCTCCATGATGTTGTGTCTTTATAGATGGTACAATGCAATCTCATTAGGATGCTGTTTGGTTTGAGGAAATGCAAATAGTTGTGATTCAGTTAATAACTAAAGAAGCTCTCAATAGAAATCAAAGTGCCTCATTTTAACTAATAGAACTACATCCTTAATGGAAAAGAAGGTACAAAAGAAGATAATAGTTGAAGTCTGCTGCCATTGGAGTATATTCATGCTAGTTTAAGTCTCTGACTTGGACCTAACAGTGGTACAGCACAGCTCAACATTTGCATTATAAGAACATAAGAACATAAGAAATAGGAGCAGGAGTAGGCCATCTGGCCCTTCGAGCCTGCCCCGCCATTCAATAAGATCATGGCGATCTGTCGTGGCTCAGTTCCACTTTCCCGCCCTCTCCCCATAACCCTTAATCCCCTCTCTTATCAAAAACCCATCAACCCGCTTCTTAAAAATATTTAGCGAGGCAGCCTCCACCACTTCAACGGGCAGAGAATTCCAGAGATTCACCACCCTTTGAGTGAAGAAGTTCCTCCTCAACTCCGTTCTGAACTGCCCCCCCTTTATCTTGAGGCTGTGCCCCCTAGTCCTACTGTCTTTTTTGAGCGGGAAGAGTCTTTCCACCTCTATCCTATCCATCCCATTCATCATCTTATACGTCTCAATGAGATCTCCCCTCATTCTTCTAAACTCCAACGAGTACAAGCCTAGTTTATTCAGCCTCTCCTCATAGCTCAACCCCCTCAACTCCGGTATCAGCCTAGTAAACCTCCTCTGCACTCCCTCCAAGGCTGCAGCTGCTTCTCGAGCACCAAACCAAGAGGTGTGGAACACTGCCCAAGTAACATAAACTTGCCTGTGGACCAAACCTACTTTGCTCTTTGCGTGCTGCAGGATTGAAGTAGCAGACATCTTCTGCTTGCAAGACTTCCCCATAGGTAGATATTTCAAAGGTGTTGCAGGATGCATCAAGCTGATGAAGGCCTTCAATGAAAAAGGCGACCAGGGACCCCCCTGTATCCACACTGGAGAATCTGTTCGTTCTGCGCTTTATCTTCAAGGTTGCTGAAGGCATCAAGCAGCTTGACTTTTTTTTACCGCTTCCATCAGGAGCCTGGATGTGACATCCAGCTTTCTATTAATCCTGCCAGATCATTCAGCTACACCAATGATGTGGCTGAAATCATTACCCAAAATGACAGGCCTGGGGAAATGGCCAGCAGCAGTGGGCGTTGAGGGATTGCCAACCATTCACTCTTAAGAGCCAGGACACTTTATTCAGTCTGAGGGACTGACCAGTTTGCACGTGAGGTCTGCTATGAGGAGGTGCCTGTCTCACCTTCTTAACTTTGCAGCAAAACTAGGTTGTTACACTCTGCATGTACAACCCCCCAACTTCCCTGTGGTGGACAACTTCCTCTCCCACATCCCGGTGCTGGACAGCTTCACCATCATTGAAGTTAAGGAGGTGATTATCTTTCAATACTTCCATGCTAACCTGCCTGTTACTTTATTTTGGAACAAGACACTGTGGGGCCCACTGTAGATACATTAGCTGGTTTCAAACTAGTGAATCATCCAGCTTCTGTTCTCTCACTCTCAAAATTCAAACTGAGATTAAGCTGCTCCTGCCTTCCATGTAGTCAATGATGAAGTTAGTTTCTATTCTAAATAGAGTGTGGACCTGTCTAACTGTCATTTATTTTGGCTATCTTCTCTCATTAAATTGCAAATCACATCAAGTCTAAACTGCAGGTACCCCAGGTAAATTTAAACCAGCAAACCTTTCTAAGCTCCACTTGTGTTCATGATGATATAGCCTGCTCTGGGAGGCCCTCAGACCTTTGAGTTAATTATCCCGCATTTGCAATTTTTTTGATCTGATGGAGCAACTGAGTTCATGGCCTTTCAGGGTTTATTGATTGCTTTTCAACTAACTTACCTCCAGCTCCCAAAACGAAAACATCTTTCTGGAGTGGCATTATTGCAAGAGTAGTAGATCTCAGTTTTAAGAATGAAAGTCTATGTTTTGAAACTGCAAGATATATTCTAAAGCACATGAACTATGTACTAAGTATTCACAACAAAATATGAAGAAAGACTTTTAAAAAATGTAGATTCCAGCACAACAACTGTGTTCACAGTTATAGAAGGATGGGATAGTGTATACAGGAGACTGCTTTCAAGAGTGACTTATAATTCGAGGCCATAGATAGAAAAATAAATAAACAGTTTTTGGTGGATCATCAGATGTTCTTTCCTAGGGTAGCAAAGTCAAGTGCTAGGAGACATAGGTTTAAGGTGCATGGGGAAAAATTTAGAGGAGATGTGCGAGCATGGTGAAAGTCTGGAATGTGCTGCCTGGGGACGTGGTGGGAGCAGGAACAATGGCGGCATTTAAGGGGCACCTTGATGAATACATGAATAGGATGGGAATGGAAGGATACGGGCTTCATAGTTTAGGCAGGCATCATGATCGGCACAGGCTTGGAGGGCTGAAGGGCCTGCTCCTGTACTGTACTTTTCTTTGTTCTTCGTTTAGAAGAGGGCTGTAGTATTATTGAACTCACCTTTAGGATCATCGGTTGAGGCAGAGGCTGTGACGTTCGAGCCTAGTTGAGGTTGGTGGATGAAAGAAAGTAAGATGAAGGGATATGGGGAGAAGGTGAGTTAATGTGATTTAAGGCTATTTGTTTACATGCTGGGTAAACTCAGTCTCAGGGTGATTGGGCCCAATCATTTGCTTCCCTTTTGTCAGTTAAGTGTGTTTCTCATAGGTTGCTATTTATGTATCACTGTTGGAAGCATCCATACACTCCTCCAGTGCAATGATATTTAATAGGCAGCTTTTGCTCCTGATGTCAGTCTAGGCACTTGCTATCGATTTTAAATCAGGACAAAGATTTTCAATTCTTAGGCTTATTTTTGCAATTGTTTCCAATCCATGTGATGCCCCTCGTTTTCAACAAAGGAAGCAAGTATGGTGAAAGAAAATTGTAGGATTATAGAATGCCTTTAGCCTAATACTGTGATGTTTAAAAGGAATCTTTTCCCTAGTCCCTTTATCCAGTCTCTCTCTCTCCTGCAATGGATTTAAATTCATGCGACAGTCCAGCAAGACTGGTGCAGGAAGGGGAGATTTCACATCAGCAGGGGGAGCCAGGGTTAAAGTTGAGAGTGGAGTTTAATGCCAAAGGAGCAGAACAGCAGTTGATGGGAATGAAATGAAGTACAGCGGAACGGTTTTTTCTGGGCATTGTGTGACAGGATTTGTGTGCAATGATATGCTGTTCCCCATACTGTACTGTTTCATTTTGAGTGCAGTTTAGTCTGAGGCACAGAGCAATCTTATGCAACAGCTGCCTTATACGTGTGAATACACCTAGGAGGTGAAGATCCCAAAGCCAAGAGTGGAGACACTGCCAGAGTTGAAGAGAAGGCAAGATGAAGTAGAAAGTAGTGGTTGCATGAAGGCTACAGCTGGAATGGACAGTAGTTTCATAGGTTGGAGAATCTGAGAAAGAACAAGACAAAGGCAGTAGACAATATATCTAAGAGTGTAGGAAATAGATTCTGACTCAGTAGCTCACCAGAGCTATTGATAAAGTAGACAAGGGTGGTAAGAGAGAGGTTGGTAGTTAGAGTTAAGACTACGATAGAAACCTTTGAAACTGAAGTAAAGAAAATCTAATTCCAAGCATAGTGCTTCACTGAGAACTTCTGTTATAGTTGTAATTAATACATGCATTTCACATCTGGTTGTGTAACTACGTTTAATTGTTTCTGTGGGATTAGATGCTGCCTTTTTCCATGCTACTTTGAAATAATGATGCTTTGTTGCCTTTTTAGAATCTGGTTGATTCAGCAAAACCACTTTTACGGAAGGCAATACAGATCTCGCAGCAGACGCCTTATTGGCATTGTCGACTACTCTTTCAACTGGCTGTATGTACCTTTTGTTTTCTTATATCTAATGGGAGTTTCTTGGCAGAAAGTGAAATATTCAACGTTAGAGCGCACACAATGTTGCTTCTCAGGATGTTCAACTTGGATTGCTTCTATGAAACCTGGTGATGTTCTGAGTGAAAAATTGATCCTGTAATTACCTGCCCCACAAGTTCTAATTTCAATGAACTCATTTACACTTTTTCCCCCTCCATTTTTCCTCTTCAATCCCAAAAGTGTTGGCTGTCACATGGTACTGTTCAATTCCACCTCTGTCCACCCTCTTTTTCCATTGTTTCGTTAATGCTGAGAATGGTTACACTTTGTGGCTCAACTGTGAAGCCCAAAGCCAAATCTTGGATATTTCTTCACAGGGAAAGAAAGGAGTGAAATCAACAAATAGCATACGTGTTTGTGGCATTTAGTTACAGATGCCCATTATCTTTTAAAAACCTGAGCATTGGTTGGTTTTCTACTTCCTGGCCTTGGGGCACTGAGTGTATGGGATAAAAGAATTGCATGTAGATAGTGCTTTTCATGACCTTAGGAATCCATTCAAATTATGGAGGCACAGTGGTTAGCACTGCTGCCTCACAGCTCCAGGGACCTGGGATCGATCCCTGGCTTGGGTCACTGTCGGTGTGGAGTTTGCACATTCTCCCCGTGTCTGTGTGAGTTTCCTCCGGGTGCTCTAGTTTTCCCCCCCAAAGTCCAAAGATGTGCGGGTTAGATTGATTGGACATGCTAAATTAACCCTTGGTGTCCCGGAATGTGATAGATTAGAGGGATTAGCAGGATAGTTAAGGAGGGATAGGGCCTGGGTGGGATTGGTGTTGGTGCAGACTTGATGGGTCAAATGTCCACCTCCTGCACTGTAGGGATTCTATGAAGTCCTCAAGCAGTTTTCAGAGTACCTCAGTGGCTGTAGTGTGGTCAGTGATGTAATGCGGGAAACGTGACAGCCAATTTGCGCACTGTAGGCTATCACAAACAATAATGTGATAATGACCAGATTTTTTTGTTTCATTCCTGGGAGGAGAGCGAAGTGTCAATGACAATGCAAGCATTTATTGTATATCCCCAATTGCCCTTGAAGGTGGTGATGATTTTGAAAACAAGTGAGTGTCTTGCTAGGTCATAACAGAGGGCAGGTAAGAGTCAACCACGTTGTCACATGCCAGGCAAGGACAGCAGATTTCCTTACAAGAGTGCATTGATGAACCAGACGGATTTTTATGACAATCTGATGGTTTCAAGGTTGCCATGATTGCTAAATTTTTATTCCACTTTGATATATTGAATTTAACGTCCTGGGCAGTCGTGTTGGCAGCTGTGGTATTTCAACTAATTTTCAGATCATTAGTCCAGATCTCTTTATTACTAGTCCAGTAACACCACCAGTGCGATCATTTCCCCCATTTAGTGAAGTTGGTTGATGGATAAATGTTGGCCAAAATTCCCGGGAGAACTGTCCTGCTGTTCTTTGAAATAGTAAAAATGGGATTTTTAACATCCAGCTGAGAGAGCAGGTAGGTCCACTCAGAAGATTATAATCAGTGTCACCATTGCAGTCCGGTTGAGATCAGTAAATTTAATGCCAACTGAACCTTTCTGGTTCCACTTGTTAATTAGGCCTAAAAAGAAATTGTAGTTTTCACCAGATGTTTCATGCACTAAGACTAACTAGCAAGAATGGGGAAGAGAGAGAGAGATTAAGCTGACTGGTCATAAGGTGTTTCTTCATTGTGATTGGGGGAAAATGATAAATCAGTGGTCAAATTGTTTTCACCTCTGCAACTTCAAGTAGTAATTGTAAAGGTCCAGAAGTAGGCCACTGTTTGTATTGAGGGGGAAATTCTATAAATCTCTGCCTCAATCTTGTGCCATGATGTGGAGATGCTGGCATTGGACTGGGGTAGGCACAGTAAGTAGTCTCACAACACCAGGTTAAAGTCTAACAGTTTTATTTGGTGGCACGAGCTTTCGGAGCGTTGCCCCCTTCAAGGACTCACCTGATGAAGGGGCAACATTCTGAAAGCTCGAGCTACCAAATAATCCTGTTGGACTTTAACCTGGTGTTGTGAGACTACTTACTCAGTCTTGTGCAACATGCGTCAGATTATAGGGGTGTCACATTTCACCTCAGTATTTCCAGAAGTGGTGAGAGGTAATCATTTGTGATAATTCTAGAGTGATCTTCTGATGGACTGTCTGTGGTATGACTAAGATGCCGCACAGCCAGTTGACCAGTGGAATGAGGTGACTTGGCACCCTTGCAGTCCTACCCCAGAACTAGATGTCACCTGCAGATGGGGTGGTGGCAGGATGGGGATATGCAAGTGAAAAAAAACAAGACTGCCAGATCATTTTGTCCAGTGTCTCATATATCAGTAACTAGGGCCACTACTCAGTGTCAATTTTTACAGCTGCTATTATGCTGATGATTTTTTTATACACGTTACTTTTCAGGTGACTTTAATAAGAATTTTAATGGAAACCCTTTATTTCTCACTTTGTTTCTCTTTCTACCAGCAACTACACACGTTAGAAAAAGATTTGGTTTCAGCATGTGACCTTCTAGGAGTTGGAGCCGAATATGCAAGAGTAGTGGGATCAGAATATACAAGGTAACGGCAAAATCGAAGGAATCGAAAGCTACCTTCCTGCTGTTTCAACAGACAAACAAAACCCCAATTTTCATAACATCATAGAATCCCTACAGTGCCAAAGGAGGCCATTCAGCTCATTGCGTTTGCACCGACCACAATCCCACCCAGGCCCTATCCCAGTAACCCCATATATTTACCCCGCTAATCCTCAGACACTGGGGTCAATTTAGCATGGCAAATCAACATAACCCACACATCTTGGTGAGTTGGAGGAAACTGGAGCGCCCAGAGGAATCCCGTGCAGACATGGGGAGAACATGCGGACTCCACACCAGCAGTGACCCGAAGCTGGAATTGAACCCAGGTCCCTAACCATTGTGCCACCATACCAAGATTTCTGTGATTTCTCAGATTTCTGTGTTGGAATGGTCTGCATTGGGTGTGTAAATATTGCCTTTTCCAACTGGCCCTTCAGTCCTAAGTATAAATTTCTACAAGGACGCAGGAAATCCTTCATCCTTCAAATCTTTCATTTGTCAGTGACAACGTGAGGATGATTCTTCCACGTGGGCGTTCTGCAGCTATTAAAGCTTTACTTCCCCACTGGTAAATGCATCACCCAATACAATCAAAAAAAAACAGAAGTTGGAAAGTGCCATGTTTGGTTTCTGGGGTTTTTTTGAGTTTGTAGCCTGGCCTGCTCTTCTTATTCCTCCTGATTTTGTATGTCATTAGATAAAAATTTGTATTTCCTAAATTACTTTCATGTTATAATGTAGGAAATATAGCTGCTTATTTGCATTCAACTATGATCCATAAATAACGATATGAGAATTTTGTTCGTAATGTTATTGGCTGAGGAATAAATATTGATCCAGTGCACTGGTGAGAATTCCCCTACTGTTCAAAAAAAGCCCTGTGACATATTTTATGCCCACATTAAAGGGTCACTGACCCTGAGTTTAACAGCTTGTCCAAGAGATAAACCTTAGTGCAATGCTCCCTCCACACTGAACTGTGATAGCCTGAATTTTGAGCTCCAGTCTCTGGAGTGAAATTCTGGAGAGTCAGAAGTTAATTAGTTTTTTGAATTTCTTGTTTAATATTTACTAAAGTGGGTTATAGTTTCGTGTTTACATTAAACTAAATTCACATTGTATATACAAACTTGTCTCTCTTATCTTGCAGAGCACTCTTCCTCTTGAGTAAAGGCATGGTAAGTTTTTTTTTGTTTAGTTAAATTTGTGCAGAATTTACTGTCTAATCTGCAGCTAATATATCTATCACTGTAGAAAGTACAAGGCAATTCCCCAGAGAGAAACTTGTCTTCCTGATCATAAGCTTTTTTTTGTATTTTGAAAATTAGGAGATACTTACTGATCCCAGAAGCATTGGATTCCAGAAACAATTTTGGGAATTTTAAAAGTAATGGTAAAGAAAAGAAAACATAAGCGCATAAGATTAAAGTTATATTATTAAAACTGTCTTACAAAATCTCCCAAAAAGAACCCACTTAATCATAACACACAAGTAAGTACCTTCTTGGTATATAGATTTTTAACCCTAGAAATCAAGTATTATTACCCTAGGTAAAACTACTATCACTTTAATAAAGGTGTACCATATGATTTTTCACTCACTTCCACTGTATTGTGGAAATCCAATAAAACTCTGAAACAAAGACTTTCCTGGTTTCTGGATGGCTGCTTCAGAGTTCTCACTTTGCTCTGCACAGAGCTAGTCCCAGAATATTTCCCCCATACAGCCAATACAACTCAACTCAGTATCTTTCTTAAATATCCTTTTCTCTTTCATCTTTGATTTCATTATCCTTAGCACCTTTTTGAGCTCAACTTTTCCTAAATATTATAATATTTAATGTTTTCCCCTTGCCTCCCTTGGTGGGGTGAGGGGGGAGTTGAATAAAATCTAAATAAAACCTCAAATCAAATAAAACATCTCCTTGTTTATTTGTGAAACTGTTACAAGCTGGAGAGGTCTTTTACTTCCCTTGAAATTTAGCCACTGAAAAGCCAAGTCCCTATCTATTTCCTAATGTAAATTTCTAACCCCAACCTATTGTAAATCCACATCAGCATGGCCTTATTATTACAAATGCACGCATTTAGCATCTTTAGCCCCTTTTTTTATCTCAACTCTCCCAGACAAGTTGTCTCTCTTACCCACTGCCGAGCTTAATTAAATTATTTACACACGCGCAGCCACCTTTACAGAATAACAAAATGCTCCAAAAATATGGAAGTGTCCATCTTCTCGCAATTGATATTGGACTGTTAAAATAATCCTGTGTGTGGAAAAATATATAGCCGCAGGTGTTCTCTAAATGTGGATTGGAAGGGAGAGAGGCAGAAATCCTGCTCGTGCCATCGGATATATGTCTTCAATGATAAAAAGAAGTACTAGGAAATGGTGGCCCACCCCAGTAGCCAAATAGATTATGGAATATAGAGAGAATTTGAATTTCACCAATGAGTGGCCTTGTCATACAGAGCAGGAATGCTTCCTCTTCATCTTCAATCTCTCAGTCTGAGGTTACTTAGACAATCTCATTCAGGTTGGCACAGGATATGCAACAGTTCATTCAAATGTGTTGGACAGTGGAAAATTATACAGTTTCTGATCGCTGTCCTGAAGAATATGAGTGAATGATCAAGATCCAGATCCGTTTTGACTCTGCTTTCCTACCAGAAGGCCCAATGTATACGCCTGCTGACAGTCCAGGCTTATACACTGGCCACTGGGGTGAGAAAGTGGGGAGTCACAGGGGACTGTGAAATTTTAACTACAAAAGATTAAGTACCTGTGGGAGAAAAAAAAAAGCTGAAAATATTGGCAAAGGAGGAGAAAAGGCTGTGTTTGAAAAATGTGAAATTTACGGTAGATGGCACTGAAGTGCCAACCAACATATGTGCTGTCCAATCCTCGAGTGGGACTTCAGCCCACAACTTCCTGACTCAAACAAGAAGGCTGCTGCCAACAGAACTGAGTTTACGCACTTCAAAAGCTCCTACTCTCCGAAAAAAATCACTTTTAAAATCCAGGATATTTAGCAGCACTATTTCTGTAGACAGCCCTGGTATCTGAATCTGTTACTGTAATGTCAGCAGCCCGTAATGTCAGTTGAAGGTGATACCCACAATGGCCAGCACCAGGCAACTGTTAAATAACTTGAGCACCTCTAGAAAGTGCCAAAGTCTTAGAGCTGGTTAAGTTGCTAGAGGGGGTGATTGGGCCCATTGTTGGAGGAAAAACCTTCAAGAAGGGCTTGAGCTTCTCCTCACTTTTAGCCTCCTTATCCTGTAAGGGGCCAGGCCATTGAAAGAATGACTGTGTGCACTCCCAAACACAACAGTGGGACTTGTGTACCTGCTTTGTAGAGAGGTTTTGAAGGGCAGGCGCAAGAGCATTGATAATTGACAAATAGTAATTGTTTATATGCTGCTTCAGGTTGTAGTTGTAATTTTTTTTAATGTTGGTGTGTTCTCCCTGTTGGTCTCCAGCTGCTGTTGATGGAACGGAAGCTGCAGGAGGTTCACCCTCTCCTGACTCTGTGTGGCCAGATTGTGGAGAACTGGCAGGGTAATCCCATACAGAAGGAGTCACTACGTGTCTTCTTCCTGGTGCTACAGGTCACACACTACCTGGATGCAGGGCAGGTGAGCAAAGAGAATTCCTCTAAAATTTCCAGCACAAAGGTGCAAGCAGCAGCAGCAGAAGGGAACAAGGAAATATAATACCATAGCAGTATAAATAGGCCAATCAGAGAAATAGTTTAGAAAAAGAGAGCCAGAGTCTGGAATAAAACCTGACTACGCTCATCATTTCAAGAGCACGTAGCCCTGTTGGTTTTAGCTTGAATGTTAAGTCTGCATTTATGATGTACTGGGCGGAGTACTAGGGTTTCTGGGTTGTGTTCAGCAAGTTGTGCAGCTAGTGCTACAGTAGACTTGGGTGGCTTGAAGTGCTGCTGACCAGATCAGAAGAAAGACTGAGTTCTTAAAATTACAAAGGGGTTTGCTAAGACAGTTATAGAGGAGGTGTTTCTGCGTATAGAGGAATTCAAAATTAAGATTTGATTTATTATTGTCACGTGAATTAGTACACAGTGAAAAGTATTGTTTCTTGCACGCTATACAAACAAGCATACCGTCCATAGAGAAGGAAACGAAAGATTGTAGAATGTAATGTTACAGTCATAGCTGGGCTATAGAGAAAGATCAACTTAATGCAAGGTAGGTCCATTCAGATGTTTGACAGCAGGGAAGAAGCTGTTCTTGTGTAGCTTGGTATGTGATCTCAGACAATGGAAGAAGGTGGAAGAGAATCGCTGGGGTGCATGTGGTCCTTAATTATGCTGGCTGCTTTACCGAGGCAACGGACAGTGTAGACAGTCAGTGGATGGGAGGCTGTTTTGCATGATGGATTGGGCTACGTTCATGACCTTTTGTAGTTTCTTGCGGTCTTGGGCAGAGCAAGAGCCATATCAAGCTGTGAAACAACCAGAAAGAATGCTTTCTATGATGCATCTGTAAAATTTGGTGAGTAGCTGACACGCCAAATTTCCTTAGTCTTCTGAAAAAGTGGTGGACTTTCTTAGGGTCATAAAGTCACTAATAAATCCAATCGGGAATTCAAACAAACATCTGAAACCAGAGAGTGGTAATGATTTTAAACGTGGGGGTGCTGGAACTGAAGGAGTGGCTGAGGTGAATAGCATATATGCTTTTAAGAGAAACTAAATAACCACGTAGGAAGAAAGGAATAGAAAATTATGCAGATGGGGTAAGATGTAGGGTTAAGGAAGACTTCTGTGGAGCATAAATGGGGTTCATTTGGACTGAATCTGTGCTGTTAACTCAGAGTTTTTATGAAAACTAAGGGCCCCTTTGTGTGCTGTAAAACTCTATGGCTCTAAATTGCACTAAAACACTTAAACTACCCAAGGACCCAGATACGTCAGATTCCATCCCAGACCAGGGCACGTATAAGGCTGTAGACCATGTGCTGGAAAATAGGATTAGGACAGGTGCTTGATGGCCAGTGTTGACACAATGGGTCGAATGGCCTCTTTCTATTTGAAGGTGGCCTGGAGCAGATTTTCATTGTTGAGAAGGATGACAATGGGTTAAATAATAACGGATTGTTTGCACCAGTCTGCAAGACAACAGCAAACGGACACAACTTGTCACAAACGGAATTAAAATGGAGGTAAAGAAAAAAAGTATTTCTGTAGAAGATGAGATTAGTGAATTTTCTGCCACAAAAGTATTGAAGCAGAGTCCACGGGTACTTTGAAAGAGAATTGCTTGTCAAAGATAAATATAAAATGATGTGAGGAGTGAGTGATTAGACTAAATTCAGGTGGGGAAAAAATATCTCTGCAGCATTGGCGCCAAATGACCTGTGCCTATGTTTGAAATTCTCTGATGGCTGATATATCCTGGTTTGGGATGGAGTCTGACATATCCGGATCCTTGGTATTTTAAGTGTTTAAGTGCAATTTAGAGCCATAGAGTTTTACAGCACAGAAAGAGGCTCTCTGGCCCATCGTGTCAATGCTGGCCATCAATCACCTATCCTAATCCTATTTTCCAGCACATGGTCCATGGCCTTGAATGCTGTGGTGTTTCTAGTGCTTACCTAAATGCTTCTTAAATGTTGTGAGGTTTCCCACCTCTACCACCCTTTCAGACAGTGAGTTTCAGATTTTTTTCTTGAATCCCCTCTAAATCTCCTGCCTCTTACCTTAAATCTAGGCACCCTGGTTATTGACCCCTCTACTAAGCAGAAAGTTTCTTCTTATCTGTGCCCCTCATAATTTTGTACACCTCAATCGGGCTCCCCCCTCAGCCTTCTCTGCTCTGAGCAGAACCACCCCAGCCTAGTCAGCCTCTCTTCATAGCAGAAGTACTCCAGCCCAGACAACATCTTGATAAATCTGGTGTACACCCCAATGTCCCTCTGGTCCTCTGTATCTCCCAGAGACTTGATGTTCACAGTATATTCCTGTGCATTAATAGTCCATTTGTTGCTTCAGTAAAGCAGCCTTGCACTAAATTTTCCTGAAGCTGTGATAATGACAGGATCTGAACAATAAGCGACCACACAAAACCGCTCATCCCACTTGTGGCTCAACTTAAATTTAGAAGTTTGAGTGTTGACATGGAAGTTTATTACTTGCATTAAAAAGTGTATAGGAACATAGACCCACACAGGAGCTAAAATAAGTAAGTCTTACCTTTTAATGAATAACTTTCCCAACCTCTGGACACCCAATCCTCTTCACAGCCAATGAAGTACTTATTGAAGTGTTGTAATACAGGAACCCTTCCCCCAACTAATTTGTCTGCAGTAAGCTCCCACAAAAACAGCAGTGTTGACAATGACCTGACAATCTGCATTCTTTTTGATGTTATTGGTTGCTGAATAAATATTAGCCAGGGTACCATGCTTTTCTTCCAATAGCAATGTGCAATCTTTTACTTCAACCTGGGAGGGCAGTTTAACACCTCCTCTGAAAGTTGGCATATTTAACAATACAGGGCTCCCTCAGTGTCGACAGAGATTATAAACTCTTGCTCCTGGACTGGACCTGAACCCACAGCCTCTGAGGGGAAAGTCAGATGAGTGTGAATGTATATCATGTTTGTTTACCTCAATATATGTCTGAACTAGCACCTGTTTGTATAATAGTATCAGGAAATGTAAACGTACTTTTTGAGAACCAATTTCAAAGTAAGAAAGCAGCCTGTGAATAACGAATAATCTGTGCTACTCTTGAAGGTAAAAAGCGTGAAGCCCTGTCTGAAGCAACTGCAGCAATGTATTCAAACCATCTCTACGCTACACGATGATGAGATCCTGCCCACTAACCCTGCAGACCTCTTTCACTGGCTACCTAAGGAGCATATGTGTGTGCTAGTTTACCTGGTGAGGAAGTACTGTGCATTTTTTTGGAGAGTGAAGGGGTCAGTCTCTGTGCTAGATACTGTTACACACTTAGAGGAGAGCGTATAATGCTGTTTAGAAAAATTATTTTCTAACTTTGTTCCAAACCTATAACACTTCTAATGAGTTCAGCAATTTTGGATCACAACTCCTGTCAACATTTTTTTCTGCTGGCTTGTTTTTTTTTCTCTCTTTTGTCCTTCATTGCTAGAGGGATGGAGTTTAAAATCAGCAAAGTTATGTTGCAGCCGTATAAGGTGCTGGTGAGGCCACACCTGGAGTACTGTGTACGTTTTGGTCTCCTTACTTGATAAAGGATATACTGGCATTGGAGGGGGTGCACAGGAGATTCAGTAGGTTGATTTCAGAGTTGAGAGGATTGACTTAAGAGGAGAGACTGAGTAGACTAGGACTATACTCATTGGAATTCAAAAGAATGAGGGGAGATCTTATAGAAACATAAGATTATGAAGAGAATAGATAAGATAGAAGCAGGGAAGCTGCTTCCATTGGCAGGTGAAACTAGAGCTAGGGGGCATAGCCTCAATAAGGGGGAGCAGATTTAGGACTGAGTTGAGGAGGAACTTCTTCACCCAAAGGGTTGTGAATCTGTGGAATTCCCTCCTCAGTGAAGCAGTTGAGGCTATCTCATTGAATGTTTCTAAGGCAAGGATAGATTAAATTTTTGAACAGTAAAGGAATTGAGGGTTATGGTGAGCGGGCAGGTTAAGTAGAGCTGAGTCCATGAAAAGATCAGCCATGATCTTATTGAATGGCAGAGCAGGTTTGAAGGGCCAGATGGCCTACTCCAGCTCCCAGTTCTTATGTTTATTTTTCCTTTGCTTTTAACCGCAGTTGTCTAGAATCCTGCCAAACATACCTTGAGACATAACTTTTGTTTTTAACACGTCCCTTTACCAGTCTGTTTGGCCTTACTCCATGAAACATTTTGTCATTCAATCTCTCTTTTCCTTTGCCCAATCCCAGAACTTCACTTGTGTTGTTCTTCCCAACCTCCCCCTGTCCTTCCACTCCTTTTAACTTGCGCAAAATCTTTTGCGTTTCTAATTTTTTTTCACTCTGGTGAAAAGACACACACACCACAAATGCTACCAGACCTGCTGAGTATGCCAGCATTTTCTGTTTCTACATTATTGAAATGCAGCTCTGTCTTGTTTATGCAAACAACAACCCTGCAGTTATCTGATTAGTGAGTCTATTGCTCAGAGAGCAACTAGCCATTCTGAGCAAACAAGTTGTGGATTCTAAACCCAGTCTGACTGATCCTCAATGATTTCCAAATGGCCCCAAGCCAAGAAAGGGAGAGAGATGCTCACTCAGGAATCCTGCTCCTGATTGCTGTCCAGCAACTGAGAATAGGTTCAGAGTTTTAAGTTTATTTATTAGTGTTACAAGTAGGCTTACATTAACACTGCAATGAAGTTACTGTGAAAATCCTCTAGTCGCCACATTCTGGCATGTGTTTGGGCACACTGAGGGAGAATTTAGTACGGCCAATGCACCTAACCAGCACCTGGAGGAAACCCACACAGACTTAGGGAAATGTGAAGACTGTGCACAGACAGTGACCCAAACCTATGTCCCTGGCACTGTGAGGCAGCAGTGCTAACCACCATGCCAATGTTTATTATTTCTTGCTGTTTATTATTGAATAATCCGGTGATATTCACTGGTTTGTTCACACCTAAACAATAGCTTGCTTGTACATCATGCCTTTACTAAAGCATTTCAGAAGCATAATGAGGCAGGAATTGAATAGCTCCTTAGATTTTGGGCTGCTGGAGCCTATACAAGCACTTGTCAGTGTTAATGTGACTTAGGTGCCACTTTCGGTATGCTCTCCCTAAAGAAACCCCAGTTCAGAAAGAACGTACACTCCTTTTGCTCCTCTTAATAAGCTTTAGACTTATTCAACCAGCTACAGCTCCTTGCTGTCCTTCAATAATTTGTTTTCACCGCAATAGCTAACCCTGTTGCTCTGGGTGAGATTATTAGTTTGTACCAAATTATCATAATATTAATAAGTGTCTGTCTATTTACATGTAAACCCAGTCAAACCCAAGCGCTGGAGTTGAAAGCTGCTGCTCTGACTCAGGGTGCCACCTAGTGGTTAAGCACAATTTCAGAATCAATTGTAACAAAGATTGGGAACAAAATCACTTAAAAGAAATTTCTTCATTTACCCATCAAGATCTTAATTACTTTTAACAGAATCCAGCAGATTTCAACATATTCTCACAGTGATCAGGATATAGGTTGGTGATGCTATATTCCCAGTTTGTCCATGTTTCCTGGGAGAGGGCTATCAGTGGAAGCCAGGGAGGGAAACTCATTCATGAACCCAGTCCACATGTATTCTGAACACAGGGACTTTTTGATACTCAAAGTGTGGAATTGACAGCGTGAGCAGGATATATCCTATCTACTTTTCACTTGAATGTGCTGCTTTTCGATAGACATTGGCCTTCACAGTTGCTTTCTGTAACTTTGGCCAAATACTCACTCTTCGGTTAGATTAAGCAGCGAGTGGCAACCGGTTAACAGGGTGGCACCACAGCCAGCCCAACTTTAACATATGTGCATTTTCTGGCGGGGAATGGTTGGATTGAAGGTCTGGAGACAGAACACTGGCTGATTTGCTCTTTCCCTGTCATGGACTAACTAATTTCCAGCTGCGATCAGCTAACTCCATTCAAAGTCAGGCTTGACCTGGGAACCTCCCTGGGCTTTATGGCACAACAGTGCATTGTGTTTTTCTTCATGTAAGCATCAGGATTGGAAAAATATTTCAGATGGGAAAGGGCAAGTTTACTTTTTCCAATTACTTTATTTTAAAAAGTCGCCCCATCAATCTTAGATTCATGAAATGTTATGTCACAGAGAGAGAGGCCATTTAGCCTACTGCATTGCTGTCAGCTCTCTGACTGGCCTGTACAAGTTGTTGCACATTCTCCTCAGCTCTTTCTTTTGCAATATGTTTATAATTTTGCCTTTCTCAACCATTTACCAATATATTTTAAAGGGTGTTACGGATTCTGCTTCCAGGACTGTTTCTGGTTAGTATTTCACAGCTTTGCATTTTAAGATAGGGGAAGAAATCTCCCAACTCTTCCTGTTAATTCTTGGTTTAGACTCACCAATTTTTGGTACAAGTGATGCAGAGAAAACTGATCATTCCCCAGACTCTACTGCCTAGGTTCCTGGACACCCACCTGTTTGCTAACAAATTGCATTTCTCCGGTCACATTGACATATTTCCAGGTAGCTTGCAGTACTGTCTGCTTTGATATCCATGCTCCATTCTGCAGTGAGGTTGTATAGTGTTCTGCTGAATGTCAGGGTGAAATATATTTCAGTGATATTAAGGTTCTTGTGTTACAGGTGACAGTGATGCACTCCATGCAAGCTGGTTATCTAGAGAAAGCCCAGAAATACACAGATAAAGCACTCATGCAGTTAGAAAAATTAAAAAGTAAGTCACACGGAATTGTCGGTCACATGTTCTTAGTTAAATTTTGGTGAAGGTTGGATTTATGGATATGTTACACTCTGCGCTTGAATTGTAGATTCTAGTCTTCCAACCTGGATCGAAATACTTGAACTGCACAACAGTAGCGTACAGTACTAGTGGGCACAGGTCTGTCAGTGTATAACATGGGTACAGTACTGGTGGGGATAGGTCTACCACTGTGTAACACTGGGGTACAGTACTAGAGGGGACAGGTCTGTCACTATAACACTGGGGTACAGCACTGATGAGGAAGGGTCTGTTGCTGTATAACACTGGGGTACAGCACTGGTGGGGACGGATCTGTCACTGTATAACACTGGGGTACAGCATTGATGAGGAAGGGTCTGTTGCTGTATAACACTGGGGTACAGCACTGGTGGGGACGGATCTGTCACTGTATAACACTGGGGTACAGCACTGATGAGGAAGGGTCTGTTGCTGTATAACACTGGGGTACAGCACTGGTGGGGACGGATCTGTCACTGTATAACACTGGGGTACAGTACTGGTGGGGACAGGTCCATCGCTGTATAACACTGGGATGCAGTACTGGTGATGGTGGGTCTGTCACCGTATAACACTGGGGTACAGGTCTGTCAAAATATAACACTGGGGTGCCACCTTCTGGCCTATATGGCTTGGTTGTAATATCTTTAACCACTGGACCATTCTTCAAAACTGAGGTGCCTAATTGATCAGCTAAAAATTGCTGAAATTCTATAAAGATTACTTGATAATTGTTTGGTTATAAAGCTTTACATTGCAAGTTGCATTTGAGGTATTATAATAACTTAATTCTTTTTCATCTGTACAGTGCTAGATTGCAGCCCAATCCTCTCCTCATTTCAAGTCATGTTACTGGAGCATATTATCATGTGTCGACTTGTAACTGGCCACAAAGCCACAGCTCTCCAGGAGGTTTGTATACTGCCACAGCGGAACTGTGTCCATATATACTTCAGAGAAAGATGGTGTGTTCAGTACAACCTCTGGGGTGAAGGTTCACATTCTGCCCAGTGTGATGGGATATAGGTGTCTCGTCTGCTGCCTACCACAACAGAGAAATGGCCTAAATCTAAGGTAGAGAGATAGGTTTTACTTAAAGGTGGAGAGTTTTAGGGAGGGAATTCAAGAACTTGGGGCCGGAGCAGCAAAATCCATATCAGCCAGTTCTGGAAAGATTTAAATCTGGATGTGCAAGAAGCCGTATCACCCCTCTTTTTTTTTGTCCACCCAATTTCCTTTCTTCAAATACATTTTAAAAGTTTATCCTCTCCCTACCGACTTTGAAATTTTTCCCATAGCACATAATTCAAATCCAGCGAAAGTGCCAGCTCGTTAAGAGTTACTCCCTAAGCAGCCACGGGTAAGTAAGTGCTTGCTCAGAAGCCACAGTGAACGTTTGAATTCAGCCACTGCAGAGCAGTGCCTGGCCTGCATTTAACAATAATGCGCAGTAGTAGGTGGGGATGTGTTTGTAATTTGCCTCAAGGTAATTAGAGGCAGGAATCTATACCCTCTCGCTCCCTGTAGCAACACATCACCACAAAGCTCAACGCTCTCATCAGCTTCTAGTGGTGGCTGATGATCTTTTTTTGACAGGTGAGGCGGACACCAAAAAGGGCCACATAAATGAGGACAGGTTGAATTGCCAAAGCTGATTAATCTCTCAAGTATAGAAGATTAAGGAATGATTTAGTTGAAATCAAGTGATGTCAGGAAACACTTCTTCACAGAAAAGACTCCCAGCACTTGGAGCCTGTTTCGGCTTTGGTAAGGAAATGGTTTTTAATTAATTGGTTCAAAGACAAGGATGAAAACATATTGGGTTGCATTCAAAAATTAATTGTAAACTGGCATAATTTTTACTGATACATATTTAAATTCTGAAAGTACACTGCCTCTTGTGAAAAAAAATACATTTCAATATTATGTATTACAATTTTGTCATACGAACCATTAAAAGATTTTTTAGAACATAGAAAACTACAGCACAAACGGGCCCTTCCGCCCACAAGTTGTGCTGATCATATCCCTACCTACTAGGCCGACCTATAACCCTCAATCCCATTAAATCCCATGTACTCATCCAGAAGTCTCTTAAGACCCCAACGAGTTCGCTTCCACCACCATCAACGGCAGCCGATTCCACTCACCCACCACCCTTTTACCTCAACTTGTATTGAAGATGCTAACAATCGTGGGTTCTTGTCAGTCAAAGTGTGTAAACAAGAGTCTTATTGAACGGCAGGTTGCCAGGTTCTTGTCATTCAACTGTATAAATAAACCTTCGGCAGTATGGGACAGGTTCAGAGCACCTCTAATAAGTGAGATATGCAGCAAAGTGGGCAATCAAGAGACACAAAATGGTCCTGAAAGCAAGAGCTTGTGACATATCGGATGATGCACCATCTCACTTGCCTTTCTTCATGAGTTGCTCCTGATATTTTCAATTTCACCCTGATTTAGTCAAGATTTTCCTGGTTTGGTTTGTTCCTTCATTAGTTTTAACATTTGATGGAGGAAGGCAAATCCCCTGCTGGAGTTGCTTCTCAGTGCAATCGTGTTTTTACTGCAGCAAACAGTCTCAGTAAAAAGGCTGAACAAGTTGAGTTATTTGCTGTAAAAAAAAATGTGGTGGCTGAGGAGTGACCTGATGTAATCTTAAAGTCCTCTGAAGGAATCTGAGTGGATAGAAGCAGTGAAAATGTTTTCATTTGTGGGAGCTGTCACAAATATAAGTCAGTAATAAGTTAAAAAGGGAATTCAAGAAAAAAATATTTTAGCTTGAGTAACTATTTCAATATTATAAAGAGAACAAAGAAAATTACAGCACAAGAAGAGGCCCTTCGGCCTTCGAAGCCTACACCGACCATGCTGCCTGACTGAACTAAAACTGTCTACCCTTCTGGGACCATATCTCCCTATCCCATCCTATTCATGTATTTGTCCAGATGCCTGTTAAAACTCGCTAACATGTTATAATATACAGATTATTGAAACCTGACTTTTTTGGGTTTTTTCCCCACATTCGAGCAGTGTATATTCAGAGTTTAATTATGTGTGTATTATCAGTACGAATATACAATAGTTAAAATTATAATTTATTTTTGAATGCAACTCAATACGTTTCCATCCTTGTCATTAAAGCAATTAATTAATAAACCATTTCCTTCTTGAAATAGTAACAAGCTCCAAATGTAAACATTAAAATATATTATCTTTAATAAACTAAACTTCCCTTGGTTCTGTTTTACTCTTGCCTAATAAGAATGCTTTCTGGGGGAGAGATTTTAAGATTATCATTATCCTTGAAGAAGTCCTTCCTATCACCTAAGGTTATATCCCCTTAATCTGGATTGCTCGTTAACACTATCTGCCCCCTCACCTTGTCTCAGCTATTCCATGTGGTAACATGTTCTGAACTCTTAGAGATTTTTCCTGTTTAACAGCACAAAGGAAGATTTATCAGTATCACAAGTAGGCTTACATTAACATGGCAATGAAGTTACTAGGAGATTTTCACAGTAACTTCATTGCAGTGTCAATGTAAACCTACTTGTGACACCAATAAACTTCTAAAACCTTCCTTTGTGCTCCTAAACAGGAGAAACCTCTAAGAGTTTGGAACATGCTACCACATGAAATAGCTGAGACAATTAGTGTTGATGCAATGAAGAAAAGGTTTAGGTAAACATGAAGGCGAAAGGCTGAGATTAAGTGGAGTGGGAGAAGGTCCATGTGAAGCATGGAACATTTGGGCCGAATAGACTGTTTCTAATGCTGCAAATTCTCTAATACCCAAGCAGTTGCTATGTGGCCCATTTGAAAGGTGTGTCTGAATGTAGATTCTCAACAATTTCACTTATTTTCACTTGTTTTTTGACATTGTCAGATTTCCCAGGTCTGTCAGTTGTGTCAGCAGTCTCCCAGATTGTTTTCAAACCATGCTGCCCAGCTTCACACGTTACTGGTAAGGAAACAGAACTATTATTACCTACTTGGTCTGGCTGTTGGAGGTTTCTGTCTCCTTTCCCTTGCCTGGCACAATTTGTGTTGGGGATATCAATTCACAGATTATATGTATGGTCAGGATTCTTCCCTTCCTCTTTGTAGGTTGGAATGATCAGATTGTGACCAGGAACAGCACACACCTGTTGACTTTTCTTCCCCTCTAACCCACAGACCAACTTTTATGTCTCGCTTGAAATTGACCAATTCTGAACCAAACCAGGATCTGCTGGTTTGTGCAACTCCATTGTCTGTTGGCTTGGTCAGCTGAGTGTGGAGTTAACACTGATAGCTCTGTGAGCAGGTCAGTGCTGTGGCCAAAAGAGAAAATGCTGGAAAATCTCAGCAGGTCTGGCAGCATACCTACAGTATAAATTCTCCCACTTTCTATGTCGTTTTGCTTTGATAAAGGGTCATCCAGACTCAAAACATCAGCTCTTTTCTCTCCTTACGGATGCTGCCAGACCTGCTGAGATTTTCTAGCATTTTCTCTTTTGGTTTCAGATTCCAGCATCCACAGTAATTTGCTTTTGTTCAGTGCTCTGGCCAGCTGCTGGTCTGCTTTTTAGGGGATCAGCATTTAAACCCCATTCTGCTTTTGATCCCCCAAACCCAGTCAGTTGGAGAATTTTGACAACTCCCAGCCAGAGGATTCTGCTCATTCTGATCCACCTGGTAACAGGGAATTGCAATGCAAGAAGGAAATTGCCAATATGATCACGTAGTTGATGGTGTTGAATTTTGACCCGCCTTTGCAAAGTTCTCTGAGACAGTGTCATCACAAGATGACTCAGGAGGAAACAGTTCAGCCAGCACCATAACAGGCAGGAGGAAGGGTAGGGACGATACCTGGTCTGTTGGAGAGATCTTCTGGAAATTTAATGATTTCACTCCTCCCCTCCTCTCTGCACAAAGTGTTGGCATACCCCCAGAGCCACTGAGGTCAGTTTTGTAAAACACCTGTGCACATTGCTTGCAGGTGCATCCTGTTCACTCAGTGAACAGCGAGAGGGATAAAACAGAGCCGGTGCACCCTCTCTGCAATTTACATTTTCGAGAATTAAAACCCAGTACTTCTGTAGCAATTCTTGTCGTCATGGAGATGCATTCAGTAGCAATATAATTGTGTAACTGTTTCCTCCCTTTTCGCAGGAAGACATGACTCTTGCGGACATTTGTACCAGTTAAACATGTTTAGCGATTTCTTCTGTGATTCCTGTGTTAGCTATTCACTTTCCTCCCACAGGGCCTATATTGCATCTCCGTAAACTGCATGGACAATGCAGAGGCACAATTCACAACAGCACTTAGGGTAGGCATTTTTGTATATTTTGTTTAACAAACTGTTATAGTTGTCACCTTGTTGTGGTTTGGGAGGAAGAATCTTATCTGAAAATCTAACGTGTTGGCCTTGGCTAAGTGGGTAGTTTCTGAATCAGAAGGTTGTGCTTCAAGCCTTTCTCCAGAAACACAAGCTCAAGCTGACACTTCCAGTTCAGAACTGAGGTCGTACTATATTGTTTGGATGAGGCGTTAAACCACAGACAAGTCTGGGTGGCACAGTGGTTAGCACTGCTGCCTCGCGGCACCAGGGACATGTGTTCAATTCCCAGCTTGGGTCCCTGACTGTATGGAGTTTGCACATTCTCCCCATGTCTGCGTGGGTTTCCTCCCACAGTCTGAAAGACATACTGGTTAAGTGCATTGACCCGAACAGGCACCAGAGTGCAGCGACTAGGGGAATTTCACAGTAATTTCATTACAGTGTTAATATAAGCCTTACTTGTGATTTAATGAGTAAACTTTACTTTAAGTCTACCCTGTCAGCTGCATATAAAAGACCTCATGACACTCATCTAAAAAAGATGATCCAGGGAATATTTCGCTGGTATTTTTGCTAATATTTGTTCTTTAACCTACACCAATAAACAGATAATCTGTTGGTGACAGCTTGCTGTGTGAATTAACTAAAGCTTTAATGATAACATGTTGGATGAAAAAGATGCATCGTGTATATAAATTGAAGTACTTTTCAACCTGTTCTCATTTCAGTTGACCACACACCAGGAGTTATGGGCATTTATAGTCACAAACCTGGCCAGCGTCTACATTAGGGAGGGCAACAGACACCAGGAGGTAAGAGAGTTGATGTGCATCACTTAACAAAAGCTCAGACTGTGCATTTAAGATATCTAATCTTATTTAGTGTCTCTTGCAGCAGAGCCCTGGGACAAAGCAGCCAGGCAGAGAGCTAATTTCAAAAACTGATACGCTCATTGATTGTTGCCCTTGATTTTGCGTCTTAACATTTATCACCCAAAGCAAAATGTGGCAAATCTTGAAAATCTGAAATACAGAAAATGCTGGAAATACTCAGCACTGGCAGCATCTGTAGTGAGAGAAACAGAGTTAATATTTCAGATCAGTGATCTTTCAAGAGAGATAATGAGATGGATTTTTTATTTGACAGAAGCACTTTAAGTTGAATATACCCATAGAATCCCTACAGTGCAGAAGACAGCTTTTCGGCCCATCAAGTCTGCACCGGCAACAATTCCACTTAGTCCTATCCCCGTATCTCCTACGTATTTACCCTGCTAATCCCCCTGACACTAAGGGGCAATTTGGCATAGCCAGTCAACCCAACCTGCACATCCTGTGGGAGGAAACCAGAGCACCCGGAGGAAACCCATACAGACATGGAGAGAACATGCAAATCCACACAGACAGTGACCCGAGGCCGGAATTGAACCTGGGTCCCTGGCACTGAGGCAGCTGTGCTAACCACTGTGCCACCATGCCGCATATTGCCATCATAGCAATATCCTTACCAAGTGATTGAGTGGAACCAGGTATGCAGGTGTATGTGGGATATGGGTTTGGAATGATCTAAAATAATCAACTGAGCTTCCAGTATAAATTGTTGCTCTATTTACTTGTAGCTAGCTGATAGTTTTGGTGCAACCTGCAATTGATGACATGCTTCCAGGGAGCTCTCCCACTAATATTGAGGTAATTCTGGAGATCCTTCTGGCTTCACGCTCCTTGGGTTTCTCATCTAATAGTGCGGCACTTTCAAAGACCAACCTTCCCTCTCCACAACTAATAAATTTCAGGGAATTGCTTCCAATATTGAAACCTTTTTGGGAGCTTCTTTCTTAACTTTTGAAAAGCAATAACAGCCAAAAGGAAAGCAGAGTTGAAGACTTGCTTATTTTTCAATGTATAACAGAAATAACTCCAGTAATTCAATGCAGAAACTTATCAATCTGGTCAGTTAGTTCATGATTATTTGTATATTGTTATTCTTGTGGATGGCTGAGGTATTGGCTTACATACGTCCCTGTCCATTGAAAGTGATTCTATGTTTGGATGTTTTGAGACATTTTTGAGAGATGTGATGGTGCACTGTATTAATAAAGGTCTACCTTAGACTATGGTTCCAGAAATCTGGTTGTGATACTTCTGTACAATGTGTGTTTGTGCCTGTCCTTGCAGAGTAGCCCAAGATATCTCCTCATTTCCCTCTGCAATGTTGGGTGAGGAGCAATCTGTTGCTGCTGTATTTCAGGGTGATTACTCAGTTAACAAAAGGTTTTTTTGTTTGTTATAGTTGTACAGTCTACTGGAAAGAATAAACCCAGATCACAACTTCCCAGTCAGGTAAGAAAGACAGCAGTTGCTCTTGGTGCTGCTGTACAGTGCATGTAAATCTTATCTTACAAGGGAAGGTACATTTGGTGTTGTCGAAGATTCTGTTCTGAGGGTGAAATTGCAGTTGTATGGAGGCTGCTTTACTGTGCATTTGAATGCTATATTTGACTTGGTAATGCTTAATGGAATGGTGTAGAGGGAACTTTGCATCTAATTTGTGCTATTTACTTATATGAGCAATCACTGGAAAATTAAGGGTTATTGGGTAGAGAAACAGGAGTAAGCTGTTCAACTTTCGAACTCTTTCCGCCATTGCCCCGTACACTGGAGCCCACTTCTCCCACACCAGTCTTTGTGCTATGTAGTCATTTCCCTAATCTTATTCGCCCTATGCCAATTTGCACATGGGTCAGGTAGTAATCTAGAAATTAGTATCTTTGAGGTTTTGCTTTTCAATTTAGTACCTAGCTTCTTGTACTCCCAATGCAAAACCTCTTTCCTAGTTCTACCTATGTCTTGGCACCTACATGGAGTATTACAACTGGATTCTCCCCTTCCGACTGCAAGTTTCTCTTCAGCCCTGAAGCACATATCCTGAAACCTGGCACTGAGCAGACAATATAGCCTTTTTGACATTCATTTGTTTGTAATAGCCAACACTGTCAGTCCCCCTAACTATACTGTCTCCTATTACCACTGCATTCCTTTTTGTTCCCCCAACTTAAATGACTTCCTATACCATGGTACCATGGTCAGTCAGCTCATCCAATTAAGACAGCAATAATTGCTCCCAGAACCTGTAGACTGTAAGGGTACTGGACAGTTATTTAGGAAATCAGATGAGACACCAATACTTTTTTTCTTTTTGGCAAAAATGTAAAGAAAGGGCACTTTGTTCCAGGTGTGAGTCCACTGACAAAATAGGGATTTTTATATCAAAACAACCTTTATTCCGAGCACAGTTTAAATATAACTCTAACAAAGGAAACAGCTTAACCATTAACAGTTGAATAATATTTAGAAATCAAAGGAAGCAACTTTAATTTCTAGCTTATGACTGTTCCAGTTCCAAATCAGCTCCATTCATGCGTTTTGTGGAGAGTGAGTGAGTTCTCAGGAAAACCTGTATATGCCTCTGACTTTAGCAGAAGTCCAACAACAACTGCCTAGTTTTTCCCTGCTACAGAACTAGCTCCTCCCATTACTGCCTGGTAGATAACTCATAACCCTTTCAATCAACCTAATTAAAAAGCTCCAGAGGAAAATTCCATCTATAAACAAAAATCAATTAGCTCTATTCTAAGTAAATACTTAATGGTTAAATTGAGTAATTATCCTGCTTCCCAGCATCTGAGCTTCCTACCAGACAAACCGACTACCTGTAGAATATAGCTGTATTTTTAAACGTTCCCCTTAAACGTAAAAAATATATAGGTAGCAATTGCACTACTATCATCACAAGCCTGTCAAGCCATTTTCCACTTGTGATGCAATTTTCTTTCCCCCTCTTTTGTTGAAAGGGCTGGCTCTTATTGGGGTACAGTTCTAACAACCAGTTCCACACGACCCCCAGCAATTCTCCCAAGGATTGTCGAGAGACAAATATGCTAGCTAGTGAATGTCAGTCAACTTCCAGGCTGTAGAAGGGTATCAGAGCAACAATTGATTTGTGTACCTCTAAACAGTTTCCAGCTTAAGGCCACTGCATAGTGATCTGTGTGGCTCATTTGCACCATTCCTTGCTGGTTGATAACATTCGCTTTTTTTGTGTGTATGTGTGTGCATGTGTGGGCAGAGCAACTGACAGTGAGCCAGCTGACACCTGCCAGTTGAGTGTTCTTGGACTGCGTACCAGCTCTCGTCCCACAACCTCCTGCTGACATGTACACATGATTTCCTGTGGTCTGGCACTGTGGCAGAGCTGCCACTGTCTCCATGGAGATGCCAAGGTCAATGGGTCTCGAATAAGTGGTGTTTCTGTATTTTGTGAATGTAATTCAGTAACTCAGGAATGTGCTTCGTAATAGGAAACTGTTTTATCCTGAATCGCAGAATGCTCCACTTCAGTCTGTGTGTGTGTTTCTCCCGGAGGGGGTGGAGAATATTTTTTTGGCTACTTTTACTTTTTTGCACATCGTACACTGTGTTTGTGTCTGAAGTAATGTCCTGTGTCCAACTTCTGTCTTCTAGTTCTCACTGTCTCCGAGCAGCTGCATTCTACATCCGGGGCCTCCTGTCCTTCTTTCAGGGAAGGTACAATGAAGCAAAGTGAGTGTTACCACAGCTGCAGGCTGACTACTTTGGTTGGTGATGGGGACATCTCCATGAATAGAGAGGCTGCTTCCATTGTTCCACAGAAACACTTCTTCATTCCCAATTCCTGGAAGCAGTGCAGTGATCTCTACCCGCCTCCTACTCCCTTATGGGGAAAAATATATTCGCTCAGTTAGTATGTAATTTCAAGGTCTTGTACTCGATACTTGTTATTTGAAATATCATTTAAAAGTTTGTACTGCCTGAGTATTCTAATTCCTGAAATGTTGCCTTTTGGGAGTTTGATTCCACTGTCTCTGCCCATCTTCTGCTATCTACACCTACAGTTGCCACTTGACAAACTGACAATAGTTTGCTTTTAAAGTGGTTCTGCATCTCATCCAATTATAGGCTCTGGCCGCTATTTAGTTCAGTGGAGCGAGTCTAGTTATCGCAGCTTCAAGCGTGCTGAAAAACAATCAGGCCACCTTGTGAAACACCACGGGCAGGTTATTAGTGTTTAAACTTGTCAGTAGAGTTTGATAGTGTTTCTGTTTATGCGTCAATGACAAATGGCAATTCGATAATGAACTCCGATAATTTACTGTTATCATTGACGTTTATAAGCGAGTTGTGCTTTGGGACTGAGTTTTCAATTTAAGGTAAATTTTAGGGAGGGGTAATGTGATCTGTCCTGAAGTCTTCCTGACAGGAAGTCTGAATGACTTGATTGTCATTGATTAAAGGGATGCAGATTATTTTACTGAGTAGAAAGTGCGAGGTGTTTACACTTGGAGACAATGGCAGCAGCCTGTGAGTTAACAGTGGATGGACTGGAAGTCTTGAAAGAAAAATGTTGAGAATGTTTGGGTTGTAAACAGTTATGCTTTAAACTGTCCATTTACTTCCAAGATGAAAGCGAGTTAGGGTCTCGAATAGTTAATAAATATTTTTATTTGGATATAAGGCCCATGTAATTCACATTGCCATTGCAATAAACTTTGAGAGTAGAAGAATCTCTTGAAAATCCCTGAAACACTCAGATGAGCCTACTACAAATTGTGGGGGAATGAGAGGGCAGTTAGAGGCCGTAAACTTCTGTGGTTCTCTACACAGGAATATGGGTAGGAGCTTGTGCTCAGATTGGAAAGTTCAAATTCATGAGAAGTTAAAATGCTGCTAGAAGATTTGCATAGCCTTAACTAGAGGGAAGTCTCCAGGAAAACTCGTACCGGGAAAGACAGCTCTAGAGTCAAATTTTGGGAGGCTGGAAAGGGAAAGATTGGAAGTAAATCCTTGGGAGCTAAAAATCAGCTTGGACTAGTTCTGGAAGAATTGAATATCTGCTTAAAGGATAGTGTAATATGATACCTGATGGTAGGTTTCTTTCAGTTGTTAAAAATTCTGTTCCGTAGTTTCTCAGTGCAAGTTGCCTACTAAAAGGGTGTTTGGTCAATAGTGCTTTTAATCCTTTTATAAATTTCTGAAAGCATTAAATCTTGCTGTTATTCATTCAGCTCAGAATTTCTTTTTGAAAGGTATTGGTCTCTAAAGGACTCATGACACGAAAACTGAAGAGATCCCGTATTTCCCATTACTGCCTGGAGCACAATTTGTTGTCTAGTTATAACAGTTTTCCGTTCTAAATTTCCAGATCTCATGCACACCAATAATGAATGGGATGAGGAATAAGTGTGTGTAGGATAAGGATAAAGAGGGAAATTTTTATAAAATTCTTGGAGGACTTACCAGACTGTTACACCTGACTGGAGATTAGGGAACAAGGGATCATAGTCTAAGGATCATTTCGGACTGAGATGAGGAAAAATATTTTCATTTAGGGTTTGTGAATCTTTGGAATTCCCTTATCTTCTCAAAAGCAAAACAGGCTCAAGGGGCTAAATGGTCTAATCCTAGTTCTTGTGTTCTGAAGACTAGACTAGAAAGAATAAAGATATGGGCTTAGACACCAAATGGTGCTACAGAAAGACTAGGTCTAAGGGAAGGTGCATCTGCTACCTGCAGCTTTTGCCACGATAGATCACTTCTCCTAATGATGGCTAACAGTATTCTTTGCTTTTTAGGCGATTTCTACGAGAGACTCTGAAAATGTCAAATGCAGAGGATTTGAATCGACTGACAGCCTGTTCTTTGGTGTTACTGGGTCACATATTCTATGCTCTAGGAAACCACAGAGTGAGTAAAGTTCTGTTATTGAGAAACTTCATGCCGTGGGGTGCGTTTGGTTTGAGTGGATCTGTTGTTTGTTTCATATTGAAGTGGGATGAGGGGACTGTTGTATTTCTTCATCCTCTCACTGCAAAAGCTTAGACCAATGTACTCTACCCAAGCAGGAGATTTTGCTCCATGTATGGCTCTGCACTAAGCCAAGCCATGCTGTAGCCTGAGCTGAAGTCTTGGTAAATTTTGTCTTTCTACCTACAGAGCATAGTTGCAGGCTCAGCTGAATCTGTTTATTGTCAAAGTCGCCACAGGACTGCGCAGCCAATGATAACAAAGACTCTCGCCCATCTCCTAGCTCTGTCCCTCCCCAACTGCTGCCCGCACCTCTCCATAACTTGTCAGCTGTGAGCACTCACTCACCTCTGAATCAGAAGGTTGCGAATTCAAATCCCACTTAAGACACTTGGGTCTGTGATCTATGCCGCCACTCTCAGTGCAGTACTGAAGGAGTGCCGCATGGTCAGAGTAAAGGCTTTCAGGTAAGGCATTAAACCAAGTTCCCATCTACCTCCTTCAACTGAATTTGATCCAATGGCACTATTTCAAAGAAGAGTGGGTGTATGTTCCCCAGTGTCCTAGGAAATATTTGATCCTTCATGATGTAGTCACTATCGCATTGCTGTTTATGGGCCTTTGCTGTGTGACATTCGTTGCTGCATTTCCCACATTAAGAAGTTGATAAACTCTAAAAGTACTTGATTGTTTCTATAGGGCTTTGGGATGTCCTAAAGTTTTGAAAGGTGCTTTAGAAATGCAAGTTTTTTCCCTACTCTTCAAAAGCTCTGATATGTACTAGGATAAAGGTCAGCAGAACCTCTAAACCACAGCAGCAAATGTTTGACAACAGAAGACTTCCGCAAAAGTTCCAGTATACAGTGTGGTTTCTGTCACCACAATTCTTGTAATTTAGTGCGACATAGACAGTGTATCAGTGACATGTAAGAACATCAGAGAAATTGCATCAGCAATCCCTTCACTGCACCCTTTGCATTTTTGGGAGACCCATCTGACAAAAGAGTGTCCTTCTTAAAGTTAGCTCCAAAATTATTCAGGCAAAACTCCTGCCAGATTAACTTTGGACTGGGTTCTGTTTCAACTGAATGCCTTCCCTGGCTGGCCCAGCTTGCTCAGCTCTTATGGTCAGTGCTCAATCAGGTGGCTACTTGCCACCTTGAGTAAACACCTTCCTTGACTTGAACAACTGATGGTATTCTACAGGGACAGCGAGATTCTAAATCTTGGTTGTGTCATCTACTGTATTACAGCAGTGATTGGTTTGTCAAGCTGACAGTGTTAAACGGGATCATTGAGTTTTACAAGCTTACTTCTGTTCTGTTTCTCAGGAGAGTAACAACATGGTGGTACCCGCTATGCAGTTAGCCAGCAAGATCCCAGACATGTCAGTCCAGCTGTGGTCTTCAGCATTGCTACGTGGTAAGTGGCAGAAAAGGTCAGCTAAAGGCTAGCGGTGTATCCTGGGTGGAGCAGTAAATAGTCTCTCAACACAGGTTAAAGTCCAGTAGGTTTATTTGGTAGTACGAGCTTTCGGAGCGCTGTCCCTTCATCAGGTGACTCATCTGATGAAGGAGCAGTGCTCCGAAAGCTCGTGCTACCAAATAATCCCACTGGACTTTAATCTGGTGTTGTGAGTATACTTATTGTGCTTATCCCAGTCCAACACTGGCAACTCCACATCCTGAATGGAGGAAATGCATTACAACAGAATCTGAGCTGGTGGATGAATTCTTATTAGATTTTATTTCCTTTCCTGGTACTTTATCTCTTTCCTCTTGTGTTTTCCTTGGTTGCTATGTGTGTCGCACTATAGATTGTTAAAATTAGGCAGCAGTGATACCCTTCACTGGGCAAAGTTTGGCAGATTTTATATTCTTTTTGCCACAGTGCTTGCTGTACAATTTCATGCTGTAGTCTGCAATGTTGCAGTGTTCCCATCCAGGGAATTGTCTAGAAAGTGAGTTACACACTAGCTTTAATCATAGAATCCTTGCAGTGCAGAAAGAAGCCATTCAGTCCATTGAGCCTGCACCAACAACAATTTTATCCAGACCCCATAACTCCATGTATGTGCCTTGCTAATCCCCTGACTCTAAGGGGCAATTTAGCATGGCCAATCAACCTAACCTGCACATCTTTGGACTGGGAGGAAACCAGAGCACCTGGACGAAACCCATGCAGACAAGGGGAGAACATGCAAATTCCACACAGTCGCCTAAGGCTGGAATTGAACGTGAGCCCCTGGTGCTGTGAGGCAGCTGTGCTAACCACTCTTTCACTAGGTCACCCTTTTTAGTCGTCATTCAGTTTCAGTGCGCTGCTGACAGGCCATGGCCTTGTCTGCCTGGTGGTCAGAGTCAAAAGGATTGTTACTCTCTCGATACCAACCCCTTAGAGTAGTATTTCTGGTAGTTATAAGCATACATCTCTTTGTAACAGATACTTTTTCCTCTCTAAAGTGATGTACTGCATACAAAACCTAAATAACCTGTAGGGAAAGCTACAATATAGCATATAACTGTCTGTGGACTTTCAGTGAAGAAGTCTCTCAACACCAGGTTAAAGTCCGACAGGTTTATTTGATAGTAAACGCCACAAGCTCAGTCCAACGCTGGCATCTCCACATCATGATTTCCAGTGAATACAGGTTTGAACTTAGCTGTGATGCGCCCACAACCAAATAGCTTGCTTATTCTCACTGAACGGGCATAGGTATGCTACTGGACTTAGCCTCTGGAACTGTACTCCCAAAAGCATTAGCTCATCAATAGAGGAGGAGGTGGGAAATAATGGGTTTTTTTTCATTGCCTGCAGCCCCCTGCAAGTTTGAATGCTATAAGCTGCTGCAATACCCCCGCCTGCCTCCTGGTGTCAGTAATCAGCTACAGTTCACAGCAGAGCCACCCACTGATGCACAGCAATGATGTACAAGGTGTTGACCTTACACAGATTCAAAACCATTAGGAATTGTAAACGTCTTTAACATGTCCTGAGGCATTTCACAGGGGTGTTATAAAGCTATGTAGATAAATATGAATTTGTATATTTTGGTAGGAAAAATAGGGAAGTCACTTATTACTTGGAAGGTGCAAGTCTAGGTGGGGTGGACAAGCAAAGGAATCTCAGTACAAATGCACCAATCACTAACAGTTGCACCACAAGTTAGCAAGGCCATAAAAAAAGCAAACCAGGCACTGAGTTTTACTTCTAGGTCTAATCAAACAGAAGGAGCGTTATACTAAACCTGTATTGTTAGACCACATTTATAGTACTGTGTGCAGTTCTAGTTGACATTTTATAAGAAGGAAATGGAGGCACTGGAAAGAGTGCAGAGAAGACTTGCCAGCATGATGTCAGTATTGTGTGGCTGTACATATCAGGAAAGGATTGACAAGCTGGGTTCCTTCCCCCTTGAAAAAAGAAAGCTGAGGAGTGACCTCAGAGCTCCTAATTCTGAAAGTTTTTAATAGAGTGGATACAGAGAGGATGCTCCCTGTGTAGGGAAGAGTATAACTGGAAGCCATCTATTTAAGATAGTCACCAAGAAATCCAAGATGGAATTTGGGAGCAAAAAAAACCAAAAGAGTAGTGAGAATGTGGAACTCAGCACAGACAGACAGTGATTGGAGACAGAAGCATAGAACCATTTAAGGAGAGGCTAGATAAGCATGTGAGGGTAAAAATAGAAGGTTATGATGGTAGATTTAGATGTGAAAAGATGGAGTCAAGCATAAATACTGGCATAGACTTGTAGGGCCAATTGCGCTGTTTCTGTGCCGTATATCCAAAGTAATCTCGTTAAAATTTGACCCTGCAACAGTAGATCAAAAGCTTACTCAGAGATGTTAGATTAAAGTTGATTTATTCATATCACAAGTAGGCTTACATTAACATTGCAATGAAGTTGCTGTGAAAATCCCCCAGTCGCCACACTCTGGTTTGGGTATGCTGAGGGAGAATTTAGCATGGCCAATGCACCTAACCAGTATTTATTTTGGACTGTAGGACGAAACCAGAGAAAACCTGTGCAGACTCCGCATAGACTGCACCTTCCGAGTAATAAGTGACCTAAACTGGGTATTGAACCTGGGTCTCTGGTGCTGTGAGGCAGCAGTGCTAACCACCATACTGCCCCACAAGAATGAAGTTTAAGGGAGTATTAAAGAGAGGTTTAGGTGGAAGTTCCAAAGCTTGGGGTCCAGGCAAGTGAAGACATGTTCACCAATGGTGGAATAGTTAAATAAACTCATGCATGATCAATGCACTAGCTGCTGCTGAAAGTCACTGTTGCTGATTTAAAAGTTTAACCATTCCTCAAAGCCACGCTTTAGGAAGATGTGAACTCATTGGATTGAATCAATTTGATAACCTCTTGTCAGGAATTATAAAGCATGTATTTGTTGCATTGAGTTCTTGGGTGTTAACTGTATGCAGGGATAGACCAGCACGTAGAAACATAGAAAATAGAAACAGGAGGAGGCCATTCGGCCCCTTGAACCTGCTCCTCCATTCATTATGATCATGGCTGATCTTCGAACTCAGTAGCCTGATCCCGCCTTCCCCTATGTCCTTCGATCCCTTCACCCCAAGTGTTATATCTAACTGTTTCTTGAAAACATATAATGTTTTGGCCTCAACTACTTTCTGTGGTAGCGAATTCCACAGGCTGACTGCTCTCTGGGTAAAGAAAGTTCTCCTCATCTCCGTCCTAAACCATCTACCCTGTATCCTCAGACTGTGACTTCTTGGTTCTGGACTCCCCACCATTGGGAATATCCTTCTTGCATCTACCCTGTCTGGCCCTGTTAGAATTTTATAGGTTTTTGTGAAATTCCCCCATATTCTTCTGATCTCTAGTGAATACAATCCTAACTGACTCAATCTCTTTTCAGACGTCAGGTCAGTCCTGCCATCCCAGGAATCAGTGGGGTAAATCTTCCTTGCACTCCCTCTAGAGCAAGAACATCCTTTCTCAGATAAGGAGACCAAAACTGCGCACATAATATTCCAGGTGTGACCTCACCAAAGCCCTGTATAGTTGCAGCAAGACATCCCTGCTCCTGCCTCGAATCCTCCTGCTATTTGCCTTTTTTTACTGCCTGCTGCACTTGCATGCTTACCTTCAGTGAATGGTGGACTAGGACACCCAGGTCTCGCTACGGTTATGTTTCAGATAATGCATAAGGTGAAGATATACCCATCTGTGAAGGGTCAAATGATCTCAAAGTCCTTTTATTGGAGAGTAGTCCTCCAGTTTCTGGCAAAATGATAACTGGTGAGCTACCTATTAAAGTTGAAATGTGGATACTGGGCAGAAGGGAAAGCACTATTATATGCTTCATAGTATCAAACAATGAGGAGGCATTGGAGCTTGACAGAGTTTTCATTTTAGCCAGTCTATTTGTGTAAGGCCAGTTGTAGCGCACACATGTACTGCATCACCTCACCTGCCATCAGTAAACTGGACACATTGGCCATCAAACTTGAAAGAATGCTCTTGCCCTAGAGGGAGTGCAAGGAAGATTTACCACACTGATTTCTGGGATGGCAGGACTGACCTGACATCTGAGAAGAGATTGAGTCAGTTAGGATTGTATTCACTAGAGTTCAGAAGAATGTGGGGGAATCTCACAAAAACCTATAAAATTCTAACAGGACCAGACAGGGTAGATGCAAGAAGGATATTCCCAATGGTGGGGAGTCCAGAACCAAGGAGTCACAGTCTGAAGATACAGGGTAGATGGTTTAAGAACATAAGAAATAGGAGCAGGAGTAGGCCATCCAGCCCTTCGAGCATGCCCCACCATTCAATAAGATCCTGGCTGATCTGTTGTGTCTCAGTTCCACATTCCTGCCCTCTCCCCATAACCCTTAATCCCCTCACTTATCAAAAAAAGGACAGAGATGAGGAGAACTTTCTTTACCCAGAGAGCGGTCAGCCTGTGGAATTCACTACCACACTGAGCTTGTGTTACTTTCCATGTTTCTTATATTTCAGCGGTGATTACATTCAAAAAGTACTCCAATAGCAGTAAACCTTAAGGTAATGGAAGGCACTATATTAATACAAATCATTGAATGATCTGGGATCCTCTTTTTCACAGTAATTTTCAGATTTCACAGTAAGTTCATTGCAGTGTTAATGTAAACCTACTTGTGACTAATAAATAAACTTTAAAACTTTAGTCATGGCTGTTGTCTCAAGAAGGATTGATTCCTGTTTGTTCCACTAGGTGTCGCATTTTCATTGCAGTGTGGCTAAGGTTGCATTTACCCTGGTTAGCTGACAGGCTGGCTGAAATGCACTATCTGACCCTCAGATGTAGGTGTTACTGTGAATATCTCCAACTCGGTGCGAAGCTCATATACCGAAAGTCATTGTTGTTGATTTAAAAATTAAACCATTCCTCAAAGCCACATTTTAGGAAGGATGTGAACGTATTGGAAAGTGCAGAAAGGCCTTACAAAATGGTTCTAGGGATGAGAAACATTGGTTATGAGAATAGTTTGGAGAGGTTATGACTGTCCTATTTGGAAAGGAGAAAGCTAAGAGGAGATTTGATAGAGGTGCTCAAAACCAAGAGGTTGGCTGCACAGAGTAGATAGGAGAAACTGTCTCTGTTTGTAAAAGAATTGGGAATAAGAGGGCACAGATTTAAAGTGATTTGCAGAAGAAGCAAATGTGATGTGAGGAAAAACTCGTTCACACAAGCGAGTGGTTAGGGTCTGGGGTGCAGTGGGGGCACGTTCAATTGAGGCATTTGAGAGGGCATTCAATTTTCCTGCTGTACCTCGTCCTGCTCCTGTTCCTGACGGACATGTTTACTCTGAACTAAAATTTTCACCCCAACTTCCTTTTTAAATCCCACACCCCTGTCCTTTCATTATCCCTCATCTCCACTGACTTCCATCTTTTGCTGCCTTTCAGTATAATCCTAGTAATGTACAAGGTTACGGAGGAAAGGCCAGAGAATGGCATTGAGTCATAATGTTCATTTGGAGCACTAGTGAACTGAATGGTCTCCTTCTGCACAGTAACAATTCTGTGGAAATTTTAATTAGCAAAATTGAATTTTAAGTTCTTTGCTAAAATTCTTTCTTTTGTTCCCATTCAAACAAGACTGTAATTGAAGGGCAGCACAGTGGGTTGTCATGACTGCCTCACAGCACCAATTCTGGTTCAGTTCCAGCCTCAGGTCGCTGTCGTGTGGAGTTTGCACATTCTCCTTGTGTCTACTTGGGTTTCTTCTGGGTGCTGGTTTCCTCCCACAGTCCCAGGATGTGCAGGTTAGGTGAATTGGCCATGCTGAATTGCCACTTAGTGTCCCAAGATGTGTAGTTTAGGGGATTAGCAGGGTAAATATATCAGATATGGGAAAGGGCCTAGGGTGTGGTCCTCTGTCAGAGAATTGGTGCTGACTCGATGGGCCAAATGGCCTTCAATATCTCCTATGATGAAGATAATTCAATAGAAATCTAAAATGTGGTGAGGGATTGAGAGCTTCCATTTTACTTCAGTATATCTCTTTTAGTGACAATTCCGATTCCTGAACTGTCACCAACAGCTAAACTTTTGCCTTTGGCTCTCACTTTTACAAATGCGTATCATCTAACTTATTTTCCTGCTACACCTCGTCCTGCTCCTGTTCCTGATGGACATGTTTACTCTGAACTAAAATTTTCACCTCAACTTCCTTTTTAAATCCCACACCCCTGTCCTTTCATTATCCCTCATCTCCACTGACTTCCATCTCTTGCTGCCTTTCAGTATAATCCTAGTAATGTGCTTTGGCCCCACTCCTGGCAGCGCTCTTCCCTTTCCTGACTCTAGTCTACCCCACCTCACGTGCGTACATAGACCTCCTGTCACTCAACAACAATAATTTGCATTTGTGTAGCACATCTAACATTGTAAGACATCCCAAAGTGTTTGATGAGGGTGTAATTTAACACTGAATTAAGAAGTACGAAGATAGAGACCCAAAGTTTGGGCAAGGTGATATGTTTTAAGGAATATCTGAAAGGAGGAGAGAGAGAGAAATGAGGGATTTTTGCGATGTTACTGAAGTGTTACAGGCCCTGGCAGCTGAAGTTTAGACCTTTCTAAACCCCTCCACCTGATTTAGTAAGCTATAATACCTGTCATAGTGGCTGCTTTGTTTAAGCAGCACTGTTGTGTGGCTATGACTTTTCATAACTCTTATTTCCCGTTTTAGATCTAAACAAAGCATGTGGAAATACCATAGAGGCTCACGAAGCTGCTCAGATGCATCAGAATTTTTCTCAGCAGCTTCTCAATGACCACATAGAGGCCTGTAGTCTTCCTGAACACAACCTGATAAATGTAAGTATGGTCATCCCCAAAACAATCTAATCAGTATGTAAATGTTATCTTCCCTGGCGCAGTCTCTTTAAACAATCCCATGGCAATTTGCTAATTCAGCACACAGATTGAACCTTTACCTAGTGTCTCTGTATGGGATGTAGCTGCCAATGTTTAGTCCTGCTGGTCTAATTTCATGCAAAATCTGACCCATACCCCAAGATAGTTTCCATTTTAATAGACATAAGTAAATGATGGATTAAACACTGGGGTGCAGTACTGGTGGAAACAGGTCTACCTTATGACACTGGGGTACAGTACTGGTGAGGACAGGCCTGCCATTGTATAATGCAGGTACAGTACCGGGGGGGATGAGTCGGTCACTGCGTAACACTGGGGTACAATACTGGTGGGTTCGGGTCTGTCACTGTATAACACTGGGTTACAGTACTGGTGGGGATGAGTCTGTCAATGCATAACACTGGGATACAGTGCTGGTGGGGATAGGTTTGTCACGGTATAACACTGGTACAGTACTGGTGGGGACAGGCCCGTCACTATAACACTGGGGTACAATACTGGTGGGGATGAATCTGTCATTTTATAACACTGGGGTACAGTACTGGTAGGGGTAGGCCTTCACTATAACATGGGTACAGTACTGGTGGGGATGGATCTGTCACTATAACTCTGGGGTGTATATAGTACTGATGAGGACAGGTCTGTCAATGCATGTACAGTACTGGTGGGGACAGGTCTGTCAGTATTACATTGGCAGATCCGTTCCCACTAGTACCGTATCCCAATGTATAACACTGGGACACAGTTCTGGTGGGGATGGGTAATCAGTATTATATTGGGATACAGTACTGGTGCAAGATGTGTGACAGTATCAATGCATTAGAGAATCCTTGCAGACATCATCCTAGTTTTGAGGGACTGATGGCAACAATCACATTACAGCTAGCTGGTGGAACCCCTTCTCTTCAGTGATACGTGAAATGTATTTTGTTTTCTAGTGGACAGATGGGCCTCTTCCTGTACAGTTTCAAGCTCAAAATGGACCCACCACTAGCCTGGCCAGCCTGCTATGAACAGAATTGAAAATGTAAAGCAGTGGAACCTGATGTGTCTCAAACCAGGCACCGAATTATAAAGGATTTTGAGCTCGGCTTCCCAGTCGTTGCTGGACAAACAGCAGGCAGAGCAAGAGAATGTGTCTGCATGCAGCACTGTGGGTACTTTCCAGCCTTTACCTGCTTTCCTCTGGGTGGTCAGTCTATCCCGCCTTCTGTGTCTGCTGAGGACTTTGATGCAAAGGAGCAGTTTGGGTTGAATTATGTCACTTGTTCTGTGGGAATTATTATTACCCTATACCTCTTCCCCAGTGCAATCTATGTTTGTAATTTGCTGAATTTGATATTCTTAACTGGCCTCTTTCTCCCCAATGACAATTTTATTTTGAGAGGAATTGGGAGAAATGAATGTGGGGACTTTGCATCCTACTTTCATCCATCCCTCCTGCCCCCACCTGTTTTTTGTTCACCTAACCTGTGCCCTCTTATGAGGATGGCGTAGGATAATTTTTCCCTGCTCTCACCCGTAGTGATGCAGTCACCATGGAAATGGAAAGGAAACAGGCTTTTGAATGATTGGAGAAAGTAGTAGTAGTTGGGGTGGGAGTGTGGTTGAGGGGTTAATTGTATGCATTTGTATGTAATATTGAGAAGTTCAGTAGCTTGGTGGTGTTGATGGTGCTAGTGGCAACTTTAATGAAATAGCAGAGCCAGCAGTATACGTGGGTGTCCGGATCTTGCAATCGTACCTGTATCTTAACAGTCTGTCCATATATAAAGTAGCTACTGTGGATACCAGCCACAGGCTCCAAATTTGCTTTCTCTTTGTGCCGAAAGGTTGACTTAAATCTCTTTCCCCAGCATGGTATTGAAGGCTATTTCACTGGGAGTCTACGTTACAGCAACCAAGCTGATCACTGTGGTATTGGCTCTGTCTCTCCTGCCCAATACAGGAAGCTTCATTTCCTCCTCCTCTTTCCTTTCTCATGACTCAAACCTCTCCCCAAAAACAAATCATAGAATCATGCAGTACACAAGCTAATACTTCATCCCAATGCTGTAAATTCTACTTTTACTTTGATGCTTATGATAAAAATGAAATCCTTAAAATTTCATTGTTTGATTTTAGAAGTGTAAATGCTGAGAGTCTTGATCACTTCCATCATGCAGTGAGGAAATCTGTACAAAGCTGTTCCTGTTCCCACATTCCTCTTTTCCCCACCCCCACTCCTACTTCCATCATCTCCTCCCTTCTTCCCTGCTCTCCTCAACTGCTCCAGGTGCTGTCAGTAAAACCTACCCCAGTGTACTGTACCAGCAGCTGTGGACATTTGACAAGGGATGTAATAATGGAACAAAAAACAACACAGACTTGCAATTCGCCTCAATCATAAGCTATGGTTTTGATACAGACCAGAAGTTTTTAAATTGAAGTTGGCATCTGCCCAGACAACCCAATAGCTAAACTGATGCTACAGCACTGAGATGCAGAGCTGTAGAGGATTTCCATTTCAGTCCAATTGATAAATTACAGCTGGCCTCAGTGCCTCTGCTGAAGGAGGAGGAAAAGGGAATCAGCCCCTGGTATCTGTCCAGTAGTCCCAGTTGGCAAGTTGTACCTGGTTACATTTGGCTTTAATTCAACTCCTCTATCTGCAGTTCCTCAGAGCTTAGTCCTAGAGTTAACCTGATTTTCATGAGACCCCGCATTCAATCCCAGTCTGCCTATTGATCTTGGTGAGCTCAGATCCATTTGGGTGTGGGATCCTGTTGTCCTGATGCAGTGGTTGTGATGGTGGAGGAGAGGGAGCTCCAGATGCTCTAACAGTAGTGCTGTGGCTGGAAGAGGCCAGATACTGCCCTTTTGTGCTGGCTGAGGTGGTTGGAAAGGCCAGGGGGTTGTGCAGAAACTGGGGAAAACAGAGATTGGATCCTTCCTCTTGTCTTGATTTAATTTTTGTTTAATTTTGCACATCCTAAGCATTCATTCCACGTCTAATATGTATTGTGACTTTATAAAAAGGACAGGACTTGATTACCAATGTGCCTTTGTTATTGGTGAAGAATTTGCATTCAACTTAAAAATGTTTTTAATTAAAACTTGGCGATCAACTTTTTGGGTGATCTGTGACTCTGGTTAAACCCACATTAGGATCTTTTTTCTCTTTAGAATACTGACTGGTCAGTTATTTTGTGCTTTGTGATTTGTCTCCCTTTTGATTAAGTTAAATAAGGTGTGCTGTATTGGATGGTGGGAGAGAACTGATGAGCGGTCTATCAGGTGTTGGGGTGGATGGGTAGAGGCAATTTATCCCCAAGTATGCATAGTACTAATGAAATAAGTCTGCCATGGCCCTTCTAAAATAAGAGTCTGATCCAAAGGATCAATCTAAATTTTAATGCAAAATCTATGCCCCTCCTGCAGTGACTTCACAGCTGTGTCTATGAATTTGATCAGTGCTTCCCAGAAAAATAAACATGTGAAACTTTCCCCCAAATAGATTCAATACGTCACTTGTGAACAAGTCACTCCCTTTTTCCCCCATTAACTCGTACTCACTCAGATGCAGCATCCATGCTACGCCTAACTGAATTGAATTAATTTTGGAACTAGTATTTCCTTAACCATGTACATTCAGCCTTGTGTGAAGCTGGAGGCTGTGAGGATAACTATATTGATGTTGCTTGTGGCATTTTGGTGTCGTAAGGGTTTTTTAAAATACTCTTTTTAATACCATGGAACATTGCCTTCATCAAATTACTTCATTTTTTAAAAAAATTGCAGGTGGCCTTCCCTGGGGAAGGTCTGGTTGATTATCCCTTGATGACACAGACTGGGGGGCATTCAGGTGCAGCTTCATTGTAAATAGCGACTTTGATAAGTTTTTAAACCAACCGAGTGTGATTGAGTCCAGAAAATGACACTACCAACCAGGCAGTCTGCTCAATTTTAAATTGGAAACAGTGAAAGTAAAGAGTACTCTGTACAAGAAGCCACCTTTAACATGCCTTCTCTTTCCTTGCAAGTGTCAGTGTGCGGCAAGCACATGAGAATAAGCCTTTAGAAGTGGGTGGTGGGTGTCAGTCAGTTGATGAGTTCTCTTAGAAGTTGAATAAGTCCAGATCAAGCATGTTTGAGAAACAACAGAAAGGACCCATCCTCTTGTTCATTGAGGTACCATTTAAAACTGAATGGCATGGAATAAACAAACCCCCAATGACTGGGCAGCCATTTTACCACTCCTCATTCCATGAGATAATTTATTTGGTCTCTTAGAATGTGAATCAGAGCTCCAAAGAAAAATGGAGAAAAAAAAATTCTCAACTGACTTCAGCATCAAGCTCCTCTATCCTTCTTTAACCTCTGTATTCCTCCTGACTGCCCACTGAGCTTAACCTGCAGTCTCGCGTTCCGATTCCCCGATGTTAAAGACTGTGTAAATTATTAGGGTTGTGTTGTTAACGCTAATAATATTTTGTACAGCTTGTGTTTCTTTTATGGAATGATTGTATATTTTATTCAGTGAAGTAATTCTGGCTAATCCCCCTCCTGATCCTCTGCCCTTTGTAATTTATAATTTAACAACTTCCTTCATCCGCGTAAAGCTCTTGTAGACATATTAACGCGTGATAACATGTACATATATACATAGGATGTATACAATAGACTGCACTACCCTGCAGTTCAACTGGGCAATAATCAGCTTGCTTTGTGTGTCTGGTGACTTTAATTGACTTGGGCTGAAATCTGGGCAATAATTTTATTGCAGAACAATGAAGAACTGGATTTTTTTTTGGTTTCTACTTCCCTCTCCTAACTTTCGCTGGCATGTAGATTCCAAGAGTGTTGCTCACTCCATTGCTCAGTGACAATTCTTCACCTAGTTGGCAAATTTCAACGGCGAAAGGCCAGTTGATTTTAACAAAGTCCATTTCAGTGCATCTTCCTGAATTGTCCCTGCCCATCCCACTGCACCCATAGTTAATCCCATAGACTGGTGATCAAAGCTTGTTTGGTGCAGCAGATTTTTAACTCCATCATTCCGTTGGCCCCCCCCCCCCCCCTTCCCTAAGTCTCCCTATATGGACTGGTGGGGTGCAAGTGGGTATTTGTATCAAGTGGCCTGCTTTCCAGTGTTCCTGGATCCAGATCCCCTGGCAGTGCTTGTGCAGTCGATTAGGCCCAAGCACATTAGGCTGTTATTCCTTTTTAAACAGTTTGATGGGTGGGTGAAGAGTGGAACACTCTTAATTTCATTCCTTTTATAAAACTATCCAATGAGCTCTGCACTATGCCCAATAAATAAAGTCAATGTTTAATGTAGCATCAAGCCAACCAGAGCAAGAATGTTCAGGTCATAGTCAGCACTGAACCAATCTCAACTGGGGTGGAAGTCGAAGGATTGTATTCTACCTCAGTGTCCCTGGATTATTGCATGTGCAGGCAAAATCCATCAGAGTTTCTCACTTCTGATCACTGCTCATCTAACCGAAGAGACGCGAAAGCAGATCTTGACTGAGGCAGTATCAGCTGAGATCTGTTCGGCTGCCACCTCCCAAAATATGTTCAGCTAACCTATGAATGACTGCTGTCTGGGTTCGCATGCAAAAAAAAAATCCTCCTTTGGCAGATGTTAGACCATGGTTTGAGGCAGCTGCTTCCTGTGGAACTGTGGCCCAATCCAATTCAGCATCTTCAGCAAGAGAGAAATTCATTTTTTTTTAATTAAAAAAAGAAAGAAACAGCACAAAGGCACAACTAGTTGCTGGTGGGATGCCTGAAACCAGTCTCCCAGTGTCACTGAAAGCACTGAAGAGTGAGATACGCCAGTCTCCCAGTGTCGCCAAACCTCCCCACAGGTGAAAAGTGTGGTATTGGTCCCACATGGGCAGCAATAGCTTGCTATAGCACTCTGAACCAGTACTCACAGCATTGCCGATGTGGTGACACTTTCAGAGAAAGAGTTGGTATTATACCCAGTGCCACTGGGTTACTGATATGCTAATCTGCATCATTGTTAAAGCTGGTTTCACTCTAGGCCGTTTTATATTCTAGTATTAGTTCAATATTTGACCTATGGATATTCTAACTATAATAAATTGGCCATTTTGTTTAAACACTTTTCACCCCTTCATCACTCAAATGGGAGGCAGTTATAAAGATGAAGTTTTAAAAGTTTTATATATAAGATGTTCTTTATACCACACACATATGGAAGCAGCACAAGTTATAATCTCTTGTAAGTGAAGTTATACTAGTTACTGTCATGTTATAAGTCAATTACTGCTTTAGGACATCAGTAACTTGTCTAACTTGACAGCGGATTCTGCATGATTTGAACTATGTGCATCTGTGATTCCACACACAATTCCAGGACGTGCCTGGACCTCTGTGATATGTCAGATAACTAGTTCCAGAACCATGCACTAGGTCAAATCTGCTCATCTCAACTGGGATGTTGTGATTGACCTCGATCTCTGAGCCAGTCAGGGCACCTGCTTCTGTCATTAACCGATTGACTGAGCTTGAGTGAGTAAAGAGGAGACAAAATCAGGGAGAGCTCACCTGTCACAGCCCTCACAATCGTATAGCCCAGTTGACCATCCAGTCACGATCCTGAATGCCAACAGCTGGAATGTGCTGCTGACCTGCTGCTTTGTGTTTGCATAAACAAGAGGCAGCATTGAGAAAACGAAGATAAAGTCAAAAAATCAAAGTGGGACAGAGTTGGGAATGTAATAAGTGTGATGTTAGCTTGTGTCTTAATCCTGTGTGTGGTATAAACCATGGCTGTATAAACTATAGGTATTTAGCTGAAGACATTTTTAAACAAATGAAGCCCTTGAGTGTTTGATGCCTTGTCTCTGAAGGCAATAAATATTAACCTTAATGGGTATCAGACATTGGGACTGAGCTGGTGGGTACGATTCTGCAGAAACAAATATCCATGGTGAAAATTTAAATATTTTATATAAATATATATAGATTAGATAAAGAACGTCTTTTTACATAATCGAGTTGCCGATATTTCTCTGTTCTCTTTTTATAAACACCATGACTTTGTGGAATTTACACAACTCTGCCCTGTCTGCGTGCAATACCATGCAGGTTTATTTCTGTGTGACTTCAGTTAGGGCTGGGGTGGGGTTGGGTTTGTGGGGCAGGGGGGGTGGGGGGAAGCTGGATTTGAAGGGTGATTCCTACACTAATTGCATTAATGTTGTATTTGAGACCCCCTCCAGCCTCATGGGGCAAACCTGTTTCAGTGCTTCCCCACTGTGTGCTCCCTTAAGCCTCAGCCCCTCCATCTGTCCCCCAGCCCATTCACGATCTGTGTTTTATTTTCTTTGCTGTTCATTTTAGCACACCCTCCCAGACACTTCCTTGCTGCTTCTCCAGGTACTTTGAGCAGTGAACGACTGAATATGCAGGTTAGGGAGACCCCATGCTCAGTTTGTGCTAGGTAAACAGATGAGAACCTCTTGATCCTGTGGTTTATGCCTTGAGAAAGGGGTGAGTGGGTGGATCCAGGGTTTCCATCTCCTAATTATTATCCAGTAACATCTGCTAGGAAATGCAGATCTGGCTGAGGACAGAACTGTGCTCAGCTGTGATGCTTCTTGCAGTTGAGTTGCCAGTTGCTGCCTGCTGTCCAAATTCTCTCGAGTGGTCAGCAAAGGGCAACTTTTATTACCCTCTGGTGAGTCAGTGTCTGGGAAATCTGTATCTCTCTCTCCCCACCCCTCTCTCCTTCTCCCTGTCTCGCTCTCCCTCCCTATTTCCCTGTCTCGCCCTCTCGCCTTCCCTCCCTCATCCTCCCTCCCTCTCCCTTCCCCTCTCACCCTTGCTTCCCCCACCATTCCTCACCTATCGTCCCTCCATCCTCTTCTCCCATGCCCCACTCCTCCTCTGTCAGAAAGCAGTTTTCCTGGTGGCTGGCCTGGGACTACCCCAGAGTTCCCACAGACTCGGAATATCCCTGCTTGATGCACAATCTACGCTGAGTTTTCAGTGATACCCGGAAATCAGTCAGCTTCGGTGGCCGCTGCAAGCAGGAGAGAAAGGTGAAATATCTATACTAGCCAGGGCTTGCATTCTAGATGTGTTGTCCTCTGGACAGTGTATATCTGAGGGCAGGACAGGTCTGTGAGAGAAATCTGCAGACTGACACTCGCCATCTAGACAGCCATTTGCGTGCGGTGCTGACGAGGCCCAGCATCTGATGAGCTATACCCCAGCATGTGCACTGTCTTCAGGCAATGAAGAGAGAAAGCAAGGGATGAAGCCTGTGTTAATTTTTGCAATGGAACATGCCATCCTCTGGGTGAAACACAAGTTTGGGGGGGTGGGGGTCACAAAAATATTTCTAAGGAGAGTGGAGACATGTCCATAACAGGCAACAATAAACTGGACAAATAATTGCAAGCATCCATTAATTTCTAAGTTCAATCTGCCCACGTTGTACATTTGATGATTAATATTTGCAACTATAGTGCAGAGTAAACCGGGAGAGTTACTACTACAGTAAATAAATTAATTTTGCAACAATATGCAGCTCTCAGATGTGTATATCACCATTTACCAGATATCATTCATTTTTGTTTCTGCAATTCTATTTTTTGTACAGACAATTCAAAGTGTTTTGAATGAGAAAATTTTTAATACGTACCCTCATCATGTATCTGGTGAACCAGTTTCTGTGTAATTATGTTTTCTTAAGAATCAATGTTAGGGCAGGTTTGTTAACATGTGGTGTTTTAGCATCACTGTACTTTTTGGAATAGTTTATAGATGTCTAGATGTTTTGAGATGTAAAGGATTCCTCACTTCTGTGACCAAACGTCACCGAAAACAGGGAAAGCTCAATTTGTAAATATGGATCTTTGTAAACAGAACCTGCCTGTCGCCGTGTTTTTAGCTTTCTATTACGTTTGGATTAACTTTTTTGGTTTTTTTCTATATATCAGGGAATTTTTAAATAAATTCGTAAACAAATTTTTAATGGTCGTGTGCTGATTTTCTCTGGGATTTGAGTGTCTGTTCAGAGAACGCGTCTCAGGAATAGAATTTTCTCCCCCTCTCTTTCTCTCTCACCTGTTGGTTATTCCCAGTGCAGGAGCCTAACTTTCGAGTGCTAGTGGCTATTCCTCTGTGAAGGGCTTCGCCAGCAAGTCTGAACCTGTCCTCTTCCAACGTCCTTTTGTTTTATAGCGGCCTTTTATTCACTTTTCATGAGGCTTGCACTTGTTAAGGAGAGGGTCTGGTTGCCAGATGCCTCTGTAATTTCTAACACTACTTGTCAATGGTTTGTTTTTTTTAAAACAGTAAAACATCCCCAGGCATTTCACAGGAGTATTAGACAAAATTTGACACCAAGCCACGGGAGATGACATAGGGCCAGGTGACTGAAAGTCTGGTAAAATTAGCATTTTAAGCAGCATCTTAGAGGAGGGAGGTCAGCATTGAACACTCACAGTTCAGATGGCACAGAACTGACAGAGTCAAGCTGTTTGCCTTTGCCAAACATGGATGGAAATGGCTGGTAAATCTGGCAGCAGAATCGACAACCTGGTACTGCTGGGCTGTGTCATTTTTGCATTGCAATGATGTATTAAACAAGTGATTCATTAAGACTTGTGTTCAAAATGTTAAAGGGATTCAATTCAGTAGATCGAGGGAAAACTATGCCTTCTGATAGGAGGAGAAGAGTCTAGGGGGTGGGTTACAATGTGAAAATCTAAGCTAGGACATTCGGTGGTAATGTCATGAAAAGCCACCAATGGTCTTGGAAACCTGGAACACTTTTTTGCCAAAAAGCTGTTGAGGCAGGGAGCCATCTGGGAATTCAAAACTGAAATTGATAGGTTTTTTTATGGCTGTGGGTATCAAGGGATATGGAGGTGGGTGGATAAATGAGTTACGATACAAATCAGGCATGATATAATGAAGTGGCAAAGTCAGCTTGGAGGGACTGATTGCCGCCGCACCCCCCCCCCCACACCTGTTCCAACGTTTGAAACAATGTGGAGATGCTGGCATTGGACTGGGGTGAGCACAGTAAGAAGTCTCACAACACCAGGTTAAAATCCAACAGGTTTATTTGGTAGCACAAATGTGTCACTCCTCACCTGAAGAAGGAGCAGCACTCTGAAAGTTTGTGCTACCAAATAAACCTGTTGGACTTTAACGTAGTGTTTTGAGACTTCTTACAATGTTTGAAAGCCAGTGGAAAATGTTTTTTTTATTCATTAAAATAATAGCAATTTAAAAGGGAAAATAACAAACTGCCCAAGTTATCACCTGCCTGATCGACTGAATGTTGAGGAATAAAACAACCACAATGTGAAAACAGAATATTTGGTTTGATTTATTATTGTCACATACATTGAGATACAGTGAAAAGTATTGTTTCTTGCGTTATACGGAAAAAAAACACTTCTTGGAGTACATAGGGGAGAAGGAAAGGAGAGGGTGCAGAATATAGTGCTACAGTCATAGCTAGGGTGTAGCGAGAAACCAACTTAATACAAGGTAGGTACATACAAAAGTCTGATGGTAGCGGAAAGAAGCTGTTCTTGACTCAGTGTGTGATCTCAGGCTTTTCTATCCTTTTCCTGACAGAAGGTGGAAGAGAATGTCCAGCGTGCAAGGCTACTTAATTATGCTGGCTGCTTTTCTGAGGCAGCAGGAAATGTAGATGGAGTCAATGAATGGGAGACTGGTTTTCATGATGGACTGGGCTACATTCACAACCTTTTGTAGTTTCTTGCAGTCTTGGTTAGAACCAGAGCCATACCAAGCTGTGATAGAACCAGAAAAAAATGCTGCCTTTGATGCGATGTAATATTTGGTTAAAGCCGTAGCAGACATGTCAAATTTACTTAGCCTCCTGAGAAAATAAAGGTGTTTTGGGGCTTTCTTAACTATAGCGTTGGCATCAGGGACCAGGACAAGTTGTTGGTGATCTGGACACCTAAAAACCTGAAGGTCCCAACCATTTCTATTTCATCCCCGTTGTTATAGATGGCATGTCCTCTGATACGTTGTCTGAAGTCGATGACTATCTCTTCCATTCCACTGACATTGAGGAAGAGATTATTGTCATTGCACCATTTCACCAGATTCTCTTTCCCATATTCCACCTCGTCATTGTGTTGAGATCCATATTTCATCCTGGGATTCAAAATTGAGAAGTTTTGCTAAGATTAAATAAAAAGAAAATTTCTACAGGCAGCAGGATCAGCAATCAAAGAACACACATGACATAATTGGCAAAAAAAAGTACAGGGGAGATGTTAAAGGGATTTAGGATAATCCCTTTAAAAAGACTAATAAATTGAGTAGTCTAGAAACAAACAGTTTTGCATTGAAACACATACAACCATTGTTGGAGAACTTAAACATTTGTCTTTATAAATTCTGTATTAAAATGTACAGCTTGGCTAACTGCATAATGCCCCATGGCATAATGGGTTACAATGAACCACATTCTTTAAGAACAATGCAGCCACAGAGCACAGTTTTTGTCAGTATGGGTTGTAGAAAGTACTAGTTTCCCAGACACTAGAATGAATAGAGTAATTACATTTCTTCCAAAAAAGGATTGCTCAGCAGACAGCAGGAAAAGAACTCTTGAACTCTACGACCTATGTAACTGACATTGCTAAGAGACAGTGGGCAGGAACTTTGAGACTCTATGAACCAATGAATTCTCATGCTGCCAGAGAGTAAGATGTTATTGGCCAAGATATATAACTCCTACTGACATGATTGGCTCATCCAGACAGGATGAATAGAGTAGGCTGGTAAATGATTTCTGCAAAATGTATAATTGCAATACTGATACCCGTGCAATTTAGAATGACTTGAGGTGCTCAAGTCATTTCTCCCTCATGCCTGGATGAGGCCTGGGCAAAATAAAGTACACCTTTAACCAGGATATATTGCCTCTCTTAGTTCTTCGTATTTGCTGAGCTGTAATTAATAAAGAGAAATCTCCTGAATAAAAGCCAGAAGACTACTTCAGTCTCTGGAAAAAACTCCTACAGGAGGTGACAATTTATGTTTTTACACATTGAATTGTGATCTGGAATGCAAATATGCAGTCTGAAAGGGCAGTGGAAACAGATTCATCAGCAACTTCCAAAAGGGAATTGGATAGATATTTGAAGAGGAACAAAAATGCAGGGCTATGGGGAAAGCAGGAGAATGAGGTTAAATTGGGAGAGCTCTTTCAAGGAGCTGACGCGGACACAGTAGGCTGAATGGCCTCCAGTAGCATAACATTCTGTAACATGACCAACAAGAGAGCATTCTGTGCAGGGAGAAAGTGAGTATGAATGAAACTGGAAGTCAACATTTTGGCTGTGGACCCCTCAACAGAACTGAAAGTCAAAAGAGAAGCCAACATTTGAATTGGTTGGTTAAAAGAGGAATGGAGAGAAGGGAAGAAGATAGCTTGTGCTCCAATCACAGAGAAGTCAGTGAGTTGAAATGTTGGAAGATATCGCGTGAAGGAATGGGAATGCAAGTATGAACAGGAGCTGACCATACATCCTGGCCTGCTCTAACACCAACTTATATAGCACCTTTAACATAATGAAGCATCCCAACAAGATATGACACACAGCCTCATAAGGATGTATTAGGTCAGATGACCAAAAGCATGGATAAAGTGGTAGGTTTTTATAAATATATAAAAAGGAAGAGGCTGGCTAGGGTGAACGTTGGTCCTTTAGAGGATGAGAAAGGGGACCTAGTGGTAGGGGATGGGGATATGGCTAAGGTATTGAATAACTTTTTTGTTTCTGTCTTCATGGAGGAGGACATGATTAATTTGCCGGGTGTTAGCGATGGAAAGGTGGTAGGACTGGAGGGTCTTAATGACATTACTGTTACTAGAGAGGCGGTGCTCGACAGACTGGAGGGGCTGATTGTGGACAAGTCCCCAGGACCGGATGGAATGCATCCGAGGGTTCTGAAAGAAATGGCGGAGGTTATAGTGGATGCATTGGTGGTTATTTTCCAGACATCGCTGGATTCCGGGGAAGTGCCGGAAGATTGGAAAACGGCTAATGTTACGCCGTTGTTTAAGAAGGGTGCCAGGCAAAAGGCAGGGAATTATAGGCCGGTTAGTTTAACGTCAGTGGTAGGTAAAATGTTAGAATCCGTCATTAAGGAGGAAATTGCGAGGCATCTTGAAGGGAATTGCTTGATAGAGCAGACGCAGCACGGTTTCATTAAAGGGAAGTCGTGTCTGACAAATTTACTGGAGTTCTATGAGGATGTGTCTAGGGCGGTCGATAGAGGAGAGCCGGTGGATGTGGTCTTTCTGGATTTTCAGAAGGCATTTGACAAAGTACCTCATAAGAGGTTATTGCAGAAGGTCAGGGGACTTGGAGTTGGGGGTAGGGTGTTAGCGTGGATAGAGGATTGGTTGTCAAATAGGAGGCAGAGAGTGGGGGTCAACGGGTGCTATTCGGATTGGCGGATGGTGACTAGTGGAGTGCCCCAGGGGTCGATGCTGGGGCCTCAGCTATTTACCATTTATATAGATGATCTGGAGGAGGGAACCGAGTGTAGGGTGTCGAAATTTGCGGATGACACCAAGATTGGGGGAACGGCAAATTGTGCGGAGGGTGTGGAGAGTCTGCAGAAGGATCTAGATAGGTTGGGCGAATGGGCCAGGAAATGGCAAATGGAATTTAATGTTGGCAAGTGTGAGGTGGTCCACTTTGGTAGGAAGAATGGTAGGAAGGACTATTACTTAAGGGGCGAAAAACTGCAGCAGGCAACGGTGCAGAGGGACCTCGGGGTCCTTGTGCATGAGTCGCAAAAACCCAGCTTGCAGGTGCAGCAGGTGGTCAGGAAGGCGAATGGGATGCTGGCCTTCATAGCGAAGGGGATTGAATATAAAAGTAGGGAGGTCTTGCTGCAGCTGTATAGGGCATTGGTGAGGCCGCAGCTGGAGTACTGTGTGCAGTTTTGGGCGCCGCACCTGCGCAAAGGTATTTTGGCCTTGGAGGGAGTGCAGAGGAGGTTTACTAGGCTGATACCGGAGTTGAGGGGGTTGAGCTATGAGGAGAGGCTGAATAAACTAGGCTTGTACTTGTTGGAGTTTAGAAGAATGAGGGGAGATCTCATTGAGACGTATAAGATGATGAATGGGATGGATAGGATAGAGGTGGAGAGACTCTTCCCGCTCAAAAAAGACAGTAGGACTAGGGGGCACAGCCTCAAGATAAAGGGGAGGCGGTTTAGAACGGAGTTGAGGAGGAACTTCTTCACTCAAAGGGTGGTGAATCTCTGGAATTCTCTACCCGTTGAAGTGGTGGAGGCTGCCTCGCTAAATATTTTTAAGAAGCGGGTTGATGGGTTTTTGAAAAGAGAGGGGATTAAGGGTTATGGGGAGAGGGCCGGAAAGTGGAACTGAGCCACGACAGATCAGCCATGATCTTATTGAATGGCGGGGCAGGCTCGAAGGGTTAGTTGGCCTACTCCTGCTCCTATTTCTTATGTTCTTATGTTCTTATGTTTTAAGGAGTGTCTTAAAGGAGGAGAGGTGGAGAAATGTATAGATGGTATTCCAGAGCTTGGTGCTTAGGCAATTGAAGGCACAGGTGTAATGCTCCACCACTAAATGACATCATGTCTGACCTACGTCAACTTCACTTTCCTACCATTTCCCCCGATTCCTTTTGTGCCCAGATAGCTTCGCAATCTCATCTTAAATATACACATCTACACCCTTTGAGCAGAGAATCTCAAAGATTCATAATGCCTGAGTGAAGAAACTTATTTTGATCTTAGTTAATGGCAGGCCTCATCCTGAGATTGTGATGCCTGAACAAAGAAAAGTACAGCACAGGAACAGGCCCTTCGGTCCTCTAGGCCTATGCCGATCATGACACCCTAACTAAACTAAAAAAAACTTTCCTTACTCGATCTGTATCCCTCTATTCCTTTCTTATTCACATACCCATCCAGATGACTCTAAAATGTTGCTAATGTGCCTGCTTCCACCACCTCCTCTGGCACTGTGTCCCAGGCACCCACCACTCTCTGTGTGAAAAAAATCACCCACACATCTCCCTTAAACTTTCCCCCTCTCACCTTGAACCCATGCCCCCTTGTAATTGACACTTCCACCCTGGGAAAAAGCCTGACTGTCCACCCTGTCTACACTTCTCATAATGTTACAGACTTCTGTCGGTCAGTTTTAGCTGTAACCCTCCAGCCAGGGGAAACAGGTTCTTGTCATCTACCCTGTCAAGCCACTAAGCTTCTTTTAAATGGTTCAATAAGATCACCACCATTCTTCTGAAAGAGCACAGTAAACCCATAATTAGTTAGAAGTTGTTTGGGTGTTTAGCTCAATGGGAGGGTTCCCTACCTCAAGTTGTATTTTGGCTCCAAGGGTTTTAAGGAGTGTGGAGTTGGGCAGGAAATTGGGATTAAAAATAGACCTGCCATGGCTTGGAAAATGGGTTGAAGAATTGACTTCTTTGGATCTACAGTGTTCTTCCCTCCTCTCAAAAAATATATAACGCTGCTGTTTTTAAAATCATTTAATTTTGCTCACTGTGAGACTCCATTTTTTTTATTTCGTGGGACAGGGCATTGCTGGCTGCCCAGTATTTATTGCCTATCCCTAGTTGTCTAAGGGTAATTGAAAGTCAACCACATTGCTGTGACTCTGGAGTCACATGTAGACCAAACCAGGTAAGGATGGCAGATTTCCTTCCCTAAAGGACATTAGTGAATCCGATTTTTTTTTCCAACAATTGAGAATGGTTTTGTGTTCATCAGTAGATTCTTAACTCCAGATTTTTTTATATTGAATTCAGATTCCACCATCTGCTGTGGCAGGATTCGAACCCAGGTCCCCAGAACATTAGCTGAGTTTCTGGATTAATAGTCGAGCAATAATAGCACTCGGAAATTGATTTGCCAGCTGGTGGCTCAGTTGCTATTTGACTGGGAGTCTGAAGAGTGTGGGTTCAAACCTCACTCCAGATATGGGGAACACAAAAATCCAGACTGATGCTCCCAGTGCTGCACTGATAAATAAGCTGTCTTTTGTAGAAATGATTGAACTGAGATGCCACCTGCTCCTTAAAAGAGCCCATTGCACATTTTTCAGAATAGCAGTGAAGTGCCCTGGGTAATATTTCTCCTTCGATCCATGTAACAAAAGCAGATTTTTGGTCATTAACACATTGCTTTGTGGGATCTTGTTGTCAGCATTGACACTAGGGTCATTCTAAAGAATGCTTTCAATTACTGGGTGAACACAAAAGCACACAAAGATAGAAGCATAAATATGCAAAGGTTTGGTCAAAGAGGTTCATTTCTTTTTAAATGTTTTAAAGGAGAAGGTGGAGAGGCAGTGAGATTTAGGGAGAGGATTTCAGAGTTTAGGGCCTTGAAGGTGAAAGACATGGTCACCAATGGGGAGCAACGGAAATTGGGGATATTCAAGAGGCCAGATTATGCGCAGCATAAATATCTCAGGGTTGTGGGACTGGAGAAGATAGAGGGAAGGACAAGACCATGGAAGGATTTATAAACAAGAATGTAACTTTCAAGATTGATACTTTGTTGCTCTGTGAATCAGTTCAAATCAGCCAGCACAGGAATATTGGGTGAAACGGGACATTGCAAGTTGAGGTACAGCAATCGGGTTTGGGTGGCTGCGGGTTTATGAAGGGTGCAAGGTGGGAGGCAAGGGTTTGAATAGTAAAAAGGTATGGATGAGGTTTCCGGCAGCAAATTAACTGAGGCAGGTGTGGAGAGTTGGAGATGGGTGATATTACTGGGAGTAGGTAACGTGTGTGATGGATGGAATACGTGGTCAGCAGCTCATAAACAATCGTTGGAATGTGGTCAGCATTGATAGAAGCCTGAAGAAGTCATATGAACTCAAAATGTCAACTCTGTTTCTGTCTCCTCAGATGCTGTAAGAAGTCTCAGAACACTAGGTTAAAGTCTAACAGGTTTATTTGGTAGCAAAAGCCACTAGCTTTTGGAGTGCTTGCTGCTCCTCCGTCAGGTGAGTGGGAGTTCTATTCACAAACAGGGCATATGCGAAGGATCAGCAAGCACTCCAAAAGCTAGTGGCTTCAGCTACCAAATAAATCTGTTGGACTTAACCTGGTGTTGTGAGACTTCTTACTGTGTTTACCCCAGTCCAACACCAGCATCTCCACATCATGACTTCCACAGACTCTGACAGACCTGCTGAGTTTTTCCAGCATTTTTTGTTTATAGTGATTTAGGCCAACTGGCCTAGTGTATTGTCAATGAGATTATCTTTCGTTACCTTTCATAGAATCATTACAGTGGGGAAGAAGGCCATTCAGCCCATTATGTCTGCACCGACTCTTCGACAGAGCAACTCACCCAATCCCTATCCCTGTGTCTACCCCACTAATCCCCCTAACCCACACATCCTGGAATACAAAGGGGCAATTTAGCATGACCAATCAACTAAACTGCATGTCTTTGGACTGTGGGAGGAAACTGGAGAAAGGCCATGCAGATATGGGAAAAAAGTGCAAACTCCACACTGACAGACGCCCAAGACTGGAATTGAACTGGGGGTGCCTGTCGCTGTGAGGCAGTGGTACCAACCACACTGCCATTGTGCTGCCCACTCTTGATGTTAATGGCAAGGGTGATGGCATCACAATGGACTCCATGTTTCTAATGAAAGATTTGAACTTGTGTTTCCAAAAGAAAGCAGTGAACTAAAGTTGAGAAGTTTATTAGGCACCATGTGACAACACTGAATGGGTCAGGACCCTAATTTTGGCCTGCAGTGGGTTAGAGACGATGACCCTATTTTTGGTCCCAACTGAGCATTCTTGCAGGCCCAAAGTGAATTGTGGGATGGAACCCTGTTTACCACTTTAAGAAACCCCACACCTGTCAGGCAGGCCCGTCAGGCAGGCCCGCCCTCTGCCTTTCACTCTGCCTCCATCATATTGTCCCGCCCCCCTCGCTCCGTGATTGGTCCATGCTTTGCATCGCGAAGCTACGGTTCGTTAGAGAGGGCGTCAATCATCTCACCTCCTCACGCTGACAAATGCGTTCGGTTGACGCTTGACGTCAGATAAAAGGAATAGATCCGCCCCTTTGGGGATCTGCCATTGGGCAGCAGATAGACCCGCCCCTCTAGGGATCTTCCATTGGATAACGAAGTTGTCAGCCAAACCGTCCAATGACCGCCTGCTGTAGTTCTGCAATAACATCCCGCCTACCTCCCCTGATGATTGGTTCATCTGTCCCACATCCCTCTTACTATTGGTTAATGTGGATGTCAATCAGCCACCGCCCACACGCGAGCCATCACGTTTGAGTGACGCTTGACTGGAAAGACCCGCCCCCTCTACCGATTGCCAGTGGATAATCTGGGCACATGCCCGCGGCTGATTGGGTGGTATAGCCGTCAGTCAGCTTCCAGGCCCGCCCCGGCATCAACATAGGCTGAAGCAGACCCGGAAGTCGACCTCCATTTTAACCATTGTTACGGTGGAAAGAGGGGTAGATTCGGGTCATCGCTCATAGCAACGGAAACCCGGCAAGAAAAGAAATAAAATCCCCCCTTCCCCTTCAGCCTCCCCGACCCTGAAATTCAATTATACTTTTAACCAACTCCCACCTGGAAAAAAAACTTTTCTTGAAAAAAAAGAGAATTACAATGGCGGTTAAGAAGCCTGGGGCCTAACTTCATTCCAGAAGCCTCGGAATCCAGTAGGTGGGCAGGCCGTACCGGCGCGCTTCGATCCCGGCCTCCATGAGGCGCTGAAGCTGAAGGGATTTTCTTTTGAAGGAAAAAGAAGAAAATAAAGGAAACAAAACAAAAAAATACACAGATATCGCCCGGCGTTCCCTCCAACAAACCCCCCACTACCGCCCCCCCCCCAAAAAAACTCCAAATAATCATTGGAGGGAAGGAATCAGCCAAGTAACAGGTATCAGAATAAGGTTCGAACTCGTTATTTATTGCTTGTTGTGTGTTTAAAGTAAATTGGGGCACCAATCCTACACTGCAGAGAAATGCCTAACGTATTTGGTAGGTTTGACAGGGTCAACGTGAGAGAGAGTTTCAGACACTTAACCAGTCCAACTTTCCTTTTTATGATGGGGGTGGGGCGGGTGTTGTAAACTTCTAATTTCAGGTTGCAGTAAATTTGAAAAAGTTTTTAAAGGACTGAAGTTTGTTTGATTTGAGTCCTTTAACTTAAAGTTTTGGTGGTAAGTTTGTTCGGATACTTTCTTAAAACATTTTAAAAAAAGTTGTTTATTGCAAACTTTAACTTTGTTTAGTTTTGTGATTTTACTTTGCCATGTCAAATGTAATTACGTAATTCTAAATTGTTTGAATCAACCAGGATTGTGAATATTTTCTGAACTGAGTGTTATGTGGAAAATAAGTTGGTTTTGTGCAATCTATTATTTTTGTAAAAGTGTAACTTTTGATGTTGGAATCCTTTGGTGACAAATGGTTTGCTTGATGATAAAAGGTTGGGATGGTTCTCCAATTGTTCAGGCGTGTGGAAATGGGGGAAAATGCTGATCTTTCTGATTTGAGAGGCTCTGGGAGCTCCCTTGAGAACAATGAGTGTACAGTTAATTGTGAGAGAGTGCAATGCTTATTGGTTGGACAATGTAATCAGCATTAAACCCTCCAGTTCTGGGCCCTGAATAATGGGAGCAAGGGGTAAGATATTTACCAAAACAGTATTTGTCTATTATGTTTGTTTTGGAAATGCTTTGAAACTAAGCTTTCCCAGTCACTTTAGTTACTTTGTTTGAAGGTTGAAGTTTTTGCAGTGTTCTGTTTAGAGAATAGTAAAACTGCACTTTAGGAAAGCTAACTGCGATATGGTGTGCCATCACAAGATTTTAATGCATTTGAGGCATCCAAATGCTCTTACAACCCTCTAACCACTCTCTCAACTATAATACTTAAGAGATTTGGAACTTTCCTGTTGGGAATTTTTGGGTTGGATTTTTCATTGTAACTTTCTGTGTGCCACTCTGTACTGCAGGAAGGCATGATATCATCCTTCAAGGTTGTGGATGCTTTGAGGGTCAGTTGACAAGGGTTTTATTGACAATTATGGTATTTTGTAGAGACGTGGCACCCTTGTATATTTGAGTCTCTACATCTGACTCTGGACCTGTGACTTGTACATTACTGGCAGTAATAGCTTGATATCAGGCTGTGAACTTTTAATAGAAATTTGCAAGACAGTGGTTGGCTGGGAGAAGGTAATTGCAGGAATATTGCTTCAAATTAAAGAGTGGCAATAGCTTCAGAGGGTAGTGAAAATAAAATTTCAGACTCAAACTTCTTACATTGGGCTTCACACTCCCCTGCTCAAAATGTTTTGAGGAAGCATTTGAAGGATGTGGAGGGAGATGGGAAGAAGGTAGCATCTTTCTTCATGGATGGATTTTTTTCTTCTCCCATCATCTGTGTCGACTTTATATTAGCTTTTAAACAGTTATTAAAGGGGCTTCATTCCTGTATTTAGCGCTGGTAGATTTATTATTTTAGTGAAGTGCAAGCTGTATCCTTGAATGTGCTGATAGCGGATGAGCGCTGAGTATGATTAGTTGAGGTCACCTGATATTTTAGCAGAGACATTTACTTAAGATGGGTGAGTTTCTGCATTGAGTTCAGAAATGACTGTCACACAATATTTATTCATGGGATGTAGGTGTTGCTGGTTAGGCCAGCATTTATTGCCCAACACTGATTGCACTTGAGGGGGTACTGGTGTGCAACTCCCTTGAATGCTTTAATCCATGTGGTGTAGGTACATCCACAATGCTGTTAGGAAAAAAGTTCCAGGAGTTTGGTCCCATGACGTTGACAGAATGGTGACATCGTTCCAAATGAGGACCGTTTGTGACTTGGTGGTCTTGCTGTTCCCGTGAACCTGCTGCTCTTGTCTTCTAGGTTTTAAGGCCCATGGGGTTTAGAAGGTGCAGTCGAAGACTAGGTGAATTGCTGCAGTGCAAGTTATAGATGGTACATACTGCTGCCAAAGTGTCTGGAGAGAGTGAAGTTTAAGGTGAAGGATAAGGTGCAGATCAAGTGGGCCATTATTGAGCCTCGAGTGTTGCTGAAGCTGCACACATTGAAGTAAGTGAACTCCTGAGTATTGCTTTGTTGTTGGTGGAAAGGTTTTGGGGAGTCAGGTGGTGAGTTGTTTTTTGTATAAAACACAGTCTGTGACCTACTCTTAGAAAAGAACCATAGACCATGGAATCCATACAGTGCAAAAGGATGCCATTCAGCCCATCGACTCTGCGCCAGCCACAATGCAATCCAGATCCTGTTCCCATCACCCCACATGTCTACCTGGTAATCCCATGATACTAGGGTCAATTTTTCATGGCCAGACAACGTAACTCGTACATCTTTGGACTGTGGGAGGAAACTGGAGCATCCAGAGGAAACGCGCGCAGACACAGAGAACTCCATACAGACAGTGATCTAAGGCCAGAATTGAACCTGGGTCCCTGCCGCTGTGAGCTTGTGCTTGCCACTGTGTAGTCATGTAGTCACAATATGTATATGGCTGGCGCAGCAACAACTTGAGATTAAATGCAATATTCTGTCTAATTTACTTTGTAGTGTGAGTCCTATTCATTGTGTGTGAGGCCTTTAAAGTTTTTAGTGGCCATTTGCACAAAATAACATAAAGGGGGCAAGCTTGGGTTCAGCCTGCAAGGTTTGCTACACAAGTGTACAGCTTTCAGGGAATGTTGCTTATCTCGAGCCTTTGTGCATTAGCTTCAAGGTGATAAAATATCCCAAGGGACCTCCAGAGAAGCATTATAAAATAAAAGTTAGTATGGAGCACATATGGTGATATTAATGAAAATGACTGCAAGCTCGTTTGAAGAGTTAGTCTTCAGTGAGCATCTTAAAGAAGGGAAGAGGTTTATGGCAGCAACTCTTGACTTTAGGACCCTGGCAGCTGTGGACCGTCCAGTTAGGTGGTCAATGGAGCTAATGGAGAATTTGACAATGGTAAATCATTGAAACCAGTGACACAGAAGGAAGCCACTTGGCCCATCTTGTTTGTGCTGACTGGAGAATTATCAGTCCAGCCCATTGCAACTTGGCAGCTTATGGGTCATAGCCATGTAGCTAATGTATTTCCAAATGCTTGTAAATGTGATGAAGTTTTCTAATTCTACTATCCTTGCTTTGCTGTTGAATATAAAGTGGAAATATTTAGATTGTCACTTGTTGGTGATGGCTATTGCACGGCACTTCTATGGTATGCATGCTACTTGTTATCTGCCCAAGCCTGAGGAGTTCCGAATCATACTCAGCATTATTCAATCGTCAGTGAACATTCTTACTTCTGACGTTTCCATGAAGAGGTCTTTGATGAAGCAGCTGAAGGTGGTTGAGTCTAAGACACTACTGTGAGGAACTCCTGCAACAGTGTCCTGGAGCTAGGGTAATTGGTCCTCAACAACTACAACTATGTTCCTTTGTGTGAGGTTTTCTCTGATTCCCACTGACTTCAATTTTGCTAAAGTTCCTTGATGCCTAGCTGGATACACTGCTGCTTGTTGTCTATGGTAATCACTGTCACATCACCACTGGAATTCAGATCGGTTTATCCATCTTTGCACCAAGGCTATAATAAGGTCTGACAGAACTCAAACTGAGCATTGGTGAGCATCTTGTTGGCACAGTTGATGCATTCCATCACTTTGATTGAAAGTAGACTGACAAAGTGGTATTTGGCAGGATTGGATATGCCCTGCTTTTTGGAGGCGAGTTATACCTCTCATTGAGAGGTAGATGCAGGTCTCATAGCTGCATTGGCGGTATGGCGAGTTCTTTGATTTTAGGATCTACCCTTGCAGCTGTTCTTCCGCCACTTAAATGTTGTTTACTGCACTGACCAAATCTATACATTTGATGTTTTGAATTAATGTGAAAGCAGATGTGAGTTTATCAAGTTGTCCTGTTTCTGCTGAGGCGTGATGCCAAATCTCTGGGTGGTTTCAGTTGAAGCTGTGCTACCAAGTGGTGCTTACCTTTATGCAAAATGACTCGTGTACGTCAAACACTGCCGTCAGATATCAGGGAGATTATGAAGAAAGTTGTTAAATCAGGTATGGTACCTTGATAGATAGATGCGATCCCACGTGCAATTCAGAACCGCGCAGTCCAGCTAGTTCATAGGTTTGACTACTGGGGTGTTCAGCAGGCTGAAAAGTGTCGCAAGTATGCTTACATTAACACTGCAATTAAGTTACTGGGAAAATCCCCTAGTCACCACACACCAGCTCCTTTTCGGATGCACTGAGGGAGAATTTAGCACGGCGAATGCACCTAAGCAACAAGTCTTTTGGACTTTGGGAAGAAACGGGAGCACCCAGAGCAAACCCATGCAAACACGGACAGAACGTGCAAACTCAGCGCAGGAAGTGACCCAAATCCGGAATTGAACCAGGTCTCTGGTGCTGAGAGGCAGCAGTGTGGATAAGTGTGCCACCCTACCCTGTTGGAATTTTCCCTGTCCTGAATCTTGTGTGATCTCGCTCTGCACTATAATTTGTTTATCACCTGTGTATTTGCATTTTCAGGAATATTGTCACAATATTAATAAATGTATTATGCAACGTTGAAATCTAGTTTTGGTCTAGGTTGTCAAGCCTAATGATGGTACACTAATGTCTATCCTCGGTTGGGCTTGTTCACCTGCAAATATAAAACCAGGGACTGTCCTGAAAGCTATGTACTGGGTTGCACTTCTATTTGCTGGCATTTCAACTAGACATCAGACAAATGCCCTTGTGAATTTTTTTGAACTTGGTGACTCTGGATTTTGCACATTCTCCCCATGTCTGTGTGAGTTTCCTCTGGGTGCCCTGGTTTCCTTCCACATTCTGAAAGATGTGCTGGTTAGGTACATTGATCCAGATAGGCACCGGACTGTGGTGTCTAGGGGAATTTCACATAACTTCATTGCAGTGTTAATGTAAACCTTACTTGTGACTAATAAACAAACTTTACTTTGAAGCGCTGTAAATGGGTACCCTACCAGATTAACCCCTCCACCCAGTCTAGGAAAACTGAAGCCAGTTCACGTGCTGCACTGGGGCAAGGCAAGCAAACTTGACATATAGAACTGGAAATCAACTTCTGACCTTCTGGTTTTTTTGGGTCTGTAATACTTGAAGTGAGCCTTGGAGACATTCTTGGTTCTGCAGTATTTTTAAAAAATATGTGATGAGACGATTGTGGAGAAGGAAGTGATTGTGGTTTAGCTTTCATTAACCTGGTGTGCCTGTGTCTCTTTGTCCTGGCAAGCACTTGAAGCAGTCTAAATATGGACCTGAAGTTGGACTTGTGGAAGATTTTGGCACTTTAGAAATGGGCAAATATTTAATATATTACTAGTAAGAAGTATGTTGGATTTTAGGGTTAGGCATTGCACTTGGGATATTTCATTACATTAAAAATGCAATGAAAATATAAGTTACGTGGCTGATTTTGCCACTTCACACGAGGTGCTTGACTGTGCCAAGGACCCTGTTTTTGTCAGAAATGTTGCTGATTAAAATTTCAGTTTTGGTTTCTTCTGGCCTGCATGGTGAGCTGATCTGACATGAAGGTGGCACAATTGCCTTTGTGTTAGGAAGCCAATATCTGCCACGTCTCCTACTCCTGATACTATTCAGTGCCTTCTGCCAGGAAGGAAGTGGGTGGGTGGGGGTGTGTGGTTAGGACACAATCAGTCTCTGTTGTGATCAGTTAGCCTACTGACTCTATCAGAGGTTTTCGATGAGGGATGGTTGCTTGGACGAGGTGCAAGGAGATGATGGATAATGATGGAATTGTACCCAGTGGGGCTCTGAATCTCAAGGATATAAGGATTGTACAATGGATCTCCAACCATCCATGTTGATGTTTCAAATGAATCTTGCTAGTAAATATAAAATTAACATGTTCTACTTATTTATGCTTCTGTGTGGTTACTGCTGGTTTTGCCCAAGTTACAATGCTCAAGAGAATATGGTTCACTAAATGTCCTATTGGGAAAAAAATCTGCTGTCTTTACCTGGAGTGGCCTATCTGTGACTCCAGACCCACAACAAATAATGCTATTGCTAAACTGCCCTCTGAAATGGTCTAACTAACCATTCAGTTCAAGGATGGTTATGGCTGGGCCACAAAATGCTGACCATGCCAGTGATTCTCACATCCCATGGAAAATAAAGAAAAACATTGACAAACTATTTTAAACAGATGCATTGATTGTGTATTTGGGGCAGCAAGTCACTGCAGTTGATTTGTTGTTGCTGGTTTCTCTTCAGTATCGAAGATGGTTGCTTCTTATATACGTGTTGTGTGTCCTAATGTGACTGCCCAGCCTGATTGTAGATCTCCATGACTTACTACAGTGCGGAAGGGATTGAATCATCTGATTTTTTTTGTTCAGATAGTCATGCCAGTACTTGAGATTGTTCCCCAGGTAGTTTTTTTTGCACATTTTTCTCCCAGTCCATGATGGACAAGCCACATTTCTCTGTAATTCATCTTCAAGGAGGAGAAGCTCACTTAAACTTTAATCTCGGCCTGCCACACCAGCAGTATCCAAGTTTCAGTTGTGAATACATTGTTGCCAGGATCCGGTTCATGGTTCACATGTTTTAGAAATGGCTTTTAATTTTAGGAATTGGAAGTGGAGTAAATGCAATTAAAATGCAATGCAATGTATGCATAAATGCAATGTAGTTGGAAAAATGCTAGAATCTGTCATCAAAGAGGAAATAGCGAGGCACCTAGAAAAGAATGGTTTGATCAAGCAGACGCAGCATGGATTCGTTAGGGGGAAGTCGTGTTTAACAAATTTATTGGATTTCTATGAGGATGTGACTAGTGCGGTAGACAGAGGGGAACCGGTGGATGTGCTGGTTTTAGATTTCCAAAAGGTGTTTGATAAGGTGCCTCTCAAAAGGTTGCTGCAAAAGGTTAGGTTGCATGGAGTTGGGGGTAAAGTGTTAGCGTGGATAGAGGATTGGTTGTCTAATAGGAAGCAGAGAGTTGGAATCAATAGGTGCTATTCTGATTGGCTGTTGGTGACTAGTGGAGTGCTGCAGGGATCGGTGCTGGGGCCTCAACTGTTTACCATATACATAGATGATCTGGAGGAGGGGGCTGAGTGTAGGGTAACAAAATTTGCTGATGACATAAAGATGAGTGGAAAAGCAAATTGTGTGGAGGGTGTGAAAAGTTTGCAGAGAGATCTGGATAGGCTGAGCGAGTGGGCGAGGACCTGGCAGATGGAGTATAATGTTAGCAAGTGTGAGGTTATCCACTTTGGTAGAAATAATAGTAGGAGGGATTATTATTTAAAAGGTGAAAAGCTGCAGCTTGCTACGGTGCAGAGGGACCTGGGGGTCCTTGTGCATGAATTTCAAAAACCCAGTCTGCTGGTGCAGCAGGTGAATCAAGGAAACAAATGGAATGTTGGCCTTTATAGCGAGGGGGATAGAATACAAAAGCAGGGCGGCCTTGCTGCGACTGGGTACTGGTGAGGCCGCAGCTGGAGCATTGTGTGCAGTTTTGGTCGCCGCACTTGCGGAAGGATATATTGGCCTTGGAGGGAGTGCAGAGAAGGTTCACTAGGCTGATACTGAAGATGAGGGGGTTAGCCTATGAAGAGAGACTGAATAGACTGGGTCTGTACTCGAAGTTTAGAAGGCTGAGGGGGGATCTTATGGAGACATACATGATAATGAAGGGGATAGATCGGGTAGAGGTAGAGAGATTCTTCCTGCTTAGAAAGGATAGCAGGACTAGAGGGCACAGCCTCAAGATAAGGGGGGGGGGGGGTGCAGTTTAGATTAGAGTTGAGGAGGAACTTCTTCACTCAAAGGGTGGTAAATCTCTGGAATTCTCTGCCCGTTAAAGTGGTGGAGGCTACCTCGCTAAATATATTTAAGTCACGGGTAGATAGGTTTCTGATAGACAAGGGAATTAAGGGTTATGAGGAGAAAGCAGGAAAGTGGAACTGATCCACTTCAGATCAGCCATGATCTTATTGAATGGCAGGGTGGGCTTGAAGGGCTGGATGGCCTACTCCTCCTATTTCTTATGTTCTTAAAACAAGCTTGGAGTCCATTATTTTTAATAGGTTGGTGTCATGTTGGCTTGAGGGGTTGACAAACAGAAAAGTAAAATCATAGAACAACAGGAGCGTTAATTTAGGTAAAGAACTGAGGATATGATGTCTGCAAACGTTCCAGTAAGAGCAGTCAGTGATGTTTTTGTTTTGAGTTAATTTAGTTAAAAAGCATAAAAGAAGGATTCTTAACCTAAAGTTGTTTTTTGTTGGAATGTTATGTTGTCATAGAGGTTATTTGGTTGCAGTTTTTCTTGGTGTTGCTGAGAGAGTTAGTTGCAGATCAGATCTGGTGTACATAGTTTGCAGTTCACCGACAGAAGGTAGCCCAAGGAAGTCATAGGCCTGCACGAAAAGCTAACTTAATGATTTGTTCAAAGTTTTGAAAGAACAGAAGCTGGAAGATTGCTAGTTTGAGACTTGTGGAAAAATCTACAATGGTTCTCAATATATTGTGGGAAAAGAAAGCATCCAGATTAGCTTAAGTTTTGGGACAACATTCAAAACAAGGAATTGAGGCATTCACAGTCAAGAGATGGTAGATGAAATCTGGCATCTGAGATTATGTGGAGCTAACCAGTGTTAGTAATTACCTGAAGACTGTGACATACTTTTGCATAGTCTTGACAGAAGTAAATAACCCCACATTATCAAGTAAACCATGTAGAGTCATGGAGCAAAACAGCATGGATTAAGTTAATAGTACTTGTTTTATTTTGTTTTTTCTATGCAATAAATTTGTTTTTGTTTAAAAACGTGAAATCTTTCTACATAGTTCTAATGGTTGCAACGAGATATTCAAATTTCTTTTAATTGTTAATGGCCCAGTCCAGATCATGGCACAGTGGTCAGTACTGCTGCCCCACAGCTCCAGGAACCTGAGTTCGATTCCTGGCTTGAGTCACTGTCTGTGTGGAGTTTGCACGTTTTCTCCATGCCTGCATGGGTTTCCTTCAGGTGCTCCAGTTTCCTCCCCCAGTCTGAAAAATGTGCTGTTTAGGTGTTACTAGCATTGCTGAATTCCCCCTCTGTACCCGAACAGGTGCTGGAGTGAGGCAACTTAAAGATTTTCACAATAATTTCATTGCAGTATTAATGTAAGCCTACTTGTGACAACAAATAAATAAAGTAACAACGCGACTGCCTTGGGGATTTTATTGTCACAGCCATGCATGCTACATAGCCACTGCACCTGAGCTGAGCTCTGATAATTGTTTCAGTTTTAGATATTTCTGCCCTGTGAAGTATTTCAAAGTTAGAAACTCCCATTTGATGCTCATGATCTGAATGCATTCACGTGGAATCTGTTCAACTGCTTAATATACCTGGAGTGGGTTGGCTGTGTGTTGTAGACATACAGGAGGGTAGGTATCACCCACAGCTTTATACAGACAAGTTTTTGTTATATAGCTGATTGCAGCATCATTCTTGATGCTACCTAACAAGGTGCATCACACATTGTGAGGATGTGTTCCTGGCTTGAAAATCCAGGACAAGAAGTTAATGAGCAGTTGGTCATTGGAAATTTCTTCATCCAGAGGACTGAGTCGTTAAGAATGTTAAAGTTTGAGATCAGATTTTTAGAAGGGTTTTGAGAATGGAATGATAATATGGATTGCATTTGAAGACCTGTCCTGTTCCAACACAGCATGACAAGGTGGTTTTTGATTTCTCTTTAACCGCTGAGTTCACATGTTTCAGTTAAATTCATATTCAGTGTTCAGCAGAGGCCTTGCTTATGGGATAATTGCTATGAATTAGCTTTCAACAATGTTTTTAAGCATTCCCTCATTGCAAATCACATTCTTTCCTACAACTATCCTCCTCGCTGACACTGCTGACACTTCATTGGAAGTTCCTTTGTACAAATTGTCTAATCTTTTTATATGTTTGAATTCCAAATTTGCTATGTTTATATTGCTTAATTCAAACAACTGGGCACCCATTCCTCTTCATTGGCCATTGTTTTGGTCTGGACTGGACTCTTGACTACTCTGGGCTTCCTGTATGACCCCCAGCTGAGCAGCCAATCTCTCATATTCCCTTATCACAATCTGCCAATGTTGGAATACTTTTAAAAGAGATAGGTGCTGAGAAAATGTTTCTGCTGGCTGAAGAGTCTGTAGCACAAAGGATAGGCCATTTAGGATTCTGAGAAATTTCTTCACTCAAAGGCTTGTGAATCCTTTGGAATTCTCTCCACCATAGAGTGCTGGGTGCTCAGTTTTTGAGGAAATTCAAAGCAGAACACCGTAGATTTTTGAATAGTGAAATTAAGAAGTATGGGCATGGTGCGAGAAGGTGGAGTTGAGGTAGAAGACCAGACATGATCTTGTTGAATGGCAGAGCAGGCTTGAGGGGTCAAATTATCTCCTCCAGCTCCTATTGCTTATGTTTACATGCCACCCCAGAATGAGCTTGTGACCATGGCTGATATGTCATTGCAATATTTATGCTGCTGTTTTGTTGGAGATACTGACTTTCATGATGTGTTAAACAAGATCTGCTTCTGAGGTGTTGTAAAGTTTCTATTTGAAGTGGGTGTCCCAACCATTATCCCATCCATTCTACTTGCCAGCACCACGTAAAACAGTTACTGGCCACTTGACTAATTTTTTGTTAATTGAACTGGCTGTGCACAAATTGGCTGCCATGTTTGCCTAAATAGTAAGCAATTACCTTTCAAAAGTAATGTATAGGCTGCAGTGAGCTTCAGAATCTGCTGAGGATGTTGAAGGCGTTTAATGAATGCAGATGGTTTTATTGATTGGCAACAGAGACCAGGTTAAAAAAAGAACTGTTTGCAGTTGTACTGTTAAAATATGAATGTGTAATTTAATTTAGGTTAGTTCTTCAGTTCCATGTCAAACTCAGGAGCTGCAGTCTCTCAACAGTCAGTGTGCATCATGTCATCCAACACATTAGACTGTTCCAATCCTGGTGAGAGCTTTGTCCCTTTGAGAGAACTAAAATGGCTGCCTGGGTAACCCCAACTCTGCTGCTGTGACTGCGTCCTATCTGTGTACTTTGCTGCCTTTCCTCTGCTTCGGGCTGTTGAGTCAGAAGGGAAATTCCAACCCTCGGCTGGTAATTCTCTGCTCACTTGGCTTGGAGGTCAGTTTCATGGTGGCCCTGACCTGCTTCCAGAATCTAATTTCCAGGTAACTGTGTGGCACGAAATTTAAAGAATTTGTCGGGAGTACACCACGGAATTTCTTTTTCTAAACAAAAGCAATGAAAAAGCAGCAATCCCTTCTCTGCCACAGACCCTCTTCACGCAATCTAGCCTCACTGAAGTAGTCAGGCTTTCCCAATATGGCATGCTGCCAATCATTGCGGTGATGCAATACCTAATTGACGGGAAATGGAAATCGGTGCTGATATCCACATCCTTTCTGGCTCTGGTGACATGGATCATCCAGCTCCCTCAGCCAGAGGACTCCAGAAACTGTGAGGAGAAAATGCATAGAATGTAAAGTTTAACCCAATTTTCCTATTGCCACAGGCCAGAGAATGCTCAGTTATGATTTCAGAACAACCAGTGGCTGTGGTAAGATTTAGGAGGTTATTACAATCTATTTGCTGGTTTGCACTCTGATTACTGCACTACAGAACTTCATTATGTATAACATACAACACAGAAGTAGACCATTTGGCCCAAAGTGTCCATGTTTTGTACATGTTCATGCTGCATATCAGCATCCTTCCTTTATTCAAAACTATTAACATATCCTTTCATTTCTTATGTATTTATCTAGCTTTCCCTTAAATGTATCTGACCTTCAGCTGAACAACTTAACATAGAACGTAGAACACCACAGCACAAACAGGCCCTTCGGCCCACAAGTTGCACTGATCACATCTACATCTACCAAGCTGTAGAACTATCTGTAACTTAAAATGCCATTAGATCCCATGTACTCATCCAGAAGTATTTTAAAAGACCCCAGCGAATTCGCCTCCACCACCACCGACGGCAGCCAGTTCCACTCACTCACCACCCTCTGAGTGAAAAACTTTCCCCTAACATCTCCTCTGTACTTGCTTCCCAGCACCTTAAACCTGTGTCCTCTCGTAGCGACCATTTCGGCCCTGGGATATAGCCTCCGAGAATCCACCCTATCTATTCCTCTCAACATTTTATAAACCTCCAAAAGGTCGCCTCTCAACCTTCGTCTCTCCAGGGAGAAGAGACCTGGCTCCCTCAACCTATCTTCATAAGGCATGCCTCTCAATCCAGGCAACACCCTTGTAAATCTCCTCTGCACCCTCTCAATAGCTTCCACATCCTTCCTGTAGTGAGGCGACCAGAACTGCGCACACTTCTCCAAGTGGGGTCTGACAAGGGTCCTATTAAGGTAGGGAGTTTCACATTCTAAGCACACTCTGGATGCAGTTCTTTCTGCAAAATTGGATTTATGTTGACTATCTTATATTTCTGGCCTCTAGTTTTGGATTCCACCTACAAGTGAAAATATCCTTTTCCCATCTACCCTGTCAAACCTGTTCAAAACTTTAATGACCTCGATCAAATTAATCTGTCCCATTCAGTCTGTCCTAGTTATAGCCTCCATGTTCTGGTATCATCCTTGTAATATTTCTTTGAAACTTCCCCATTTTCTTTATTTTTTTTGCTTAAAGATGAAGATCAAATTTGTGCATAGTACATTACAAAGTTTTAAAGTTTGTTTTTGGTCATAGAGCATTACAGCATGGAAACAGGCCCTTGAGCCCAACTTGTCTGTGCCACTCCTTTCCTTACCACTAAGCTAGTCCCACTTTGCCCCCTTTTGGCCCATATCCCTCTGTACCTGTCTTACCCATTAACTGTCGAAACACTTTTTAAATGACAAAATTGTACCTACCTCTACTACCACCTTCGGCAGCCTGTTCCAGGCACTCACCATCCTCTGTCTGAAATAATTGCCCCTCTGGACTCTTTTGTATCTCTCACCCCCCTTCATCTTAAACTTACACCCTCTAGTTTTAGACTCTCCTATCTTTGGGAAAAGATATTGACTATCTAGCTAATCTATGCACCTCATTATTTTATAGACCTCTATAAGATCAACCCTCAGCCTCCTACGCTCCAGGAAAAAAAAGTTCCAGCCTCCCCTTATAACTCAAACCATCAAGTGCAGGTAACATCCTAGTAAATCTTTTCTGCACTCTGTTTAGTTTAATAATATCCTTTTATAATAAGATGACCAGAACTGTACATAGCATTCCAATTGTGGCCATACCAATGTCTTGTACAATTTCAACAAGATGTCCCAACTCCTGTATTTAATATGCTGACCAATGATCAGTGACAAGTAAGGCTTACGTTAGCACTTCAATAGAACCTTAGGTAGGCCGCACTTGAAATAGTGTTCAGTTCTGGTCGCCACACTACCAGAAGGTTGTGGAAGCTTTGGAGAGGGTACAGAAAAGATTTACCAGAATGGTGCCTGGTATGGAGGGCATTAGCTATGAGAAGAGGTTGGAGAATCTTGGTTTATTCTCACTGGAGCGATGGAGGTTGAGGGGAGACCTGATATAAGTCTACAAGATTGAGGGGCATGGACAGAGCGGATAGAACATAGAACACTACAGCACAAACAGGCCCTTCGGCCCACAAGTTGCGCCGATCACACCTATATCTACCAAGCCATAGAATTATCTGTAACTTCCAATGCCATTAGATCCCATATACTCATCCAGAAGTCTTTTAAAAGACCCCAGCGAGTTCGCCTCTACCACCACCGACGGCAGCCGATTCCACTCACTCACCACCCTCTGAGTGAAGAACTTTCCCCTAACATCTCCTCTGTACTTGCTTCCCAGCACCTTAAACCTGTGTCCTCTAGTAGCACCCATTTCAGCCCTGGGAAATAGTCTCTGAGAATCCACCCTATCTATTCCTCTCAACATTTTATAAACCTCTATCAGATCGCCTTTCAACCTCCTTCTCTCCAGGGAGAAGAGACCTAGCTCCCTCAACCTATCTTCATAAGGCATGCCTCCCAATCCAGGCAACATCCTTGTAAATCTCCTCTGCACCCTCTCAATAGCTTCCACATCCTTCCTGTAGTGAGGCGACCAGAACTGCGCACACTTCTCCAAGTGGGGTCTGACAAGGGTCTTATAAAGTTGCAGCATTACCTCCCGACTCCTAAACTCAGTCCCTCGATTAACGAAGGCCAGTACACCATATGCCTCCTTGACCATGTCCTCCACCTGTGAGGCTGATTTAAGAGTCCTATGGACCCGGACCCCAAGATCCTTCTGCTCTTCAACACAGCTAAGATTCCTACCCTTGATATTGTACTCCTGCATCCCGTTGTTTCTGCCAAAATGATAGTCAGAAGTTTTTTCTCAGGGTGGAAGAGTCAATTACCAGGGGGCACGGGTTTAAAAGAGATGTACGAGGCAGATTTTTTTACACAAAGTGGTGGGTGCCTGGAACTCGTTGCCAGGGGAACTAGTGGAAGTAGATACGATAGTGGCTTTTAAGGGGTGTCTTGACAAGTACATTAATGAGATGGGAGTAGAGGGATATGGTCCCCGGAAGAGTAGGGGGTTTTAGTTAAGTCGGGCAGCATGTTCGATGCAGAGTTGGAGGGCCAGAGGGCCTGTTCCTGTGCTGTAATTTTCTTTGTTCAATGAAGTTACTGTGAAAATCCCCTAGTTGACACACTCCGGTGCCTGTTTGGGTCAATGTACCTAATGAGCATGTGTTTCGGACTGTGGAAGGAAACTGGAGTACTCCGAGGACACCCACGCAAACACACAGAACGTGCAAACTCCACACAGACCATAACCCAAGCCGGGTCCCTGGCGCTGAGGCAGCAGTGCTAACCACTGTGTCGCCGTGGTCTGTCAAGGTTATTAAACCCAAGTTCCAGCTTCAGTGGCTGTGTTTCTGCTACCCAATTTCCACAGGGCCCCTCAGCTGAATTATAACTTTTGAACTGCTTCATGGGTTGATATTGTCGATGCTTTGAACCTAGCATTGGTAAACTTTGCCCTTGTGGCAAATCATAGCTGCAGCAGATAGCCGCAGTTGCTATAGGATTAACTTCAGGAATCAGAAACGAACATATTTGGAATGGGCTGGACCCCCATCTGACTCAGCCTGCTATTAAAATTCAACTAGGATTTTGTCCAACGTTTGGGGAGTGACTCCTTTGCAATTTCCCTTCTAGTTTCATAATTGTGTGTCTGTTGGTCCCCACTACAAAGTAAGGAGACCAAAGATGCAGCCAGTTAGATTGGAACTCTGTATATTTTTTAGATCTGTCAACAAAATTCCACTCTGACAGAGGGTCAGCCAGACTCGAAATATTGGCTCTATTCTCTCTCCACAGATTCTGTCAGACCTACTGAGATTTTCCAGCATTTTCTGTTTTTCTTTCAGATTCCAGCATCTGCAATATTTTGTCAAGATCCAAGCTGATAAGACATTGCACCCCATCTTGAGCTAGTGTCAAAAGGTCAGTTTGTGATGAATGTGCTTCGAGCTGGTTTATCCTAAGATCTTGACCTCTTTTTGGCAGAGGTACTCTATTTGGATGGTGGTTTTATGCACCGAGGAGTCTCCTCACAGCGTGGGGGCTGTGCTGCTGAGGTTATTGTGGAGCGTGCATTGAGCAAGTGTTCTGCCATCCGTCCATCTGCGACACTGTTGCTGAGCCCTGTCTCATCATGGCTATGAGCTTGCCTGATAGTAATCTTAAAAGCACTGCTGAGATTTGTCAGGTTCTGTCTTGTGGCTCGCATAGAATCTTACAGTGCAGAAGGAGGTCATTCAGCACATCAAGCCCGCACCAATCAAAATCCCACCCAAGCACTATCCCTGTGTATTTACCCTAGCTAGTCCCCCTGACACTAAGGGGCAATTTAGCATGGCCAATTCACCTAATCCGCATATCTTTAGACTGTGGGAGGAAGCCCACGCAGACACGGGGAGAATATGCAAACTCCACACAGATACTGATCTAAGCCGGGAATTGAACCCAGGTCCCTGGTGCTGTGAGGCAGCAGTGCTAACCACGGTGCCGTTCTCTCCAGCCTATCCTCAAGCCAGTTGGTGCTGAAAGAGATAAAATCAAATGACAGTGGATGCTGGAATCTGAAACCAAAAGAGAAATGCTGGAAAATCTCAGCATATTTGGCAGCATCTGTAAGGAAAGGAAAGAGCTGGCACTCGAATCCAGTTGACCCTTTGTCAAAGCTTCATGTTGTGTCTTACCCAGGACACTTATTGTGGATTTACTGTTAGTGCACAACAATAAAATGTTTGCATTGTTCCATCTGCAAGTTATGTGACTCTCCCTGTGGTGTGTTTAGAGGAAGGACAGCGGAAGGCAGGTTTCAATGATGGTCTTTTTGCGTAAACTTCGTGACTGGCTTTCAGTAACAAAAATGACACATTAATGATCTGTTATAGTAAGTGAATGCAAGAATAGGACGAGCAGCAGGATGTCATCATGATGCCTGAAGCCATGCCTTTCCTCCAGCTCTGAGGCTGTCTAACCTATCTTAGCATATTCAAATATGTAAGATCCTGAGGGGTCTTGACAGGGTAGAGGTAGGTAGGTGAGGCCACACCTGGAGTATTGTGTGCAGTTTTGGTGTACTTATCTGAGGAAGGATGTCCTTGATATAGAGGGAATACAGCAAAGGTTTACCAGTCTGATTCCTGAGATGGCAGGACTGATGTATAAGGAGAGACTAAATCAGGATTATATACGCTGCAGTTGAGAAGAGTGGGAGGGGATCTCACAGAAACTTATAAAGTTCTGACAGGGTAGATTCAAAAAGATGCTCCCTATGGTGGGGACACCCAAAAGCTAGGGCCACAGTTTGAGGATAAGGAGTCCCTTTAGGACTAAGATGAGGAAAAATGTCTTGACCGAGAGAGTGGTAAACCTGTGGAATTCACTCCCATAGAAAGTAGTTGAGGCCAAAAAGTTGAGAGATTTCAAGAAGGAATTAAATGTAGCTTTTGGGGCTGAATGGATCAAGGGATATTGGGGCGGAGGAGAGAAGGATTCAGAATTTGATGATCAGCCATGTTCATAATGAATGGTGGAAGAAGCTGAAAGGAATAGATGGTCTACTCCTATTTCTATTTTCTATGTATTTTTCTATGTATGAAAGGTTATGCTATTTCTTTGTATCTGGCAAAATTACTACAGACATAAAGCAAAAGGTGATGTTATTACTCAGTCTATAGCCCATAAACTTACAACCTGGTGAGAAACCTGACATCACTTGAAGGTCAGGGCATGAAGTCTTTCAGTCAAATAGTGGGACTGGTCAAAGACCTTCAATCATCACGTTACGGTATCAGTTTCACTCTGCTGTGAGTGAACTCAGGGAGATGATCTCCAGGTTCTTGGTTAGAGTGTGACATTTAGCGAAGCATTGTGATTTTGACACAGCTGTGGAGGAGATGTTGAGAGATCATTTGGTCTATGGGATCAGCAGTCTCACTATACAAAAAAGGCTGCTTGCTGAGACTAAAATCTCTTTGGAAAAAGTTACAGAGGTGGCTCGAGCAACTGAATGTGCTGAGCAAGGTGCGAGTGAATTACAGGGCATGCCCAACAAGGTGAGCCATTTGTGCAGGAAATGGCTGCGGTGAGGAACAGCCTGAGAGAGAATACAGCTGAGCCCAAGAGGGGTAGTACAGCACCAGGGATGGAGGCATGTTTGTGATATGGGGGAGAGCATTCCCGGGAATCGTGCTTGTGCAAAGATTATATGTGTTTTCGCTACAAGAGAAAGGCTCATTTGCAGGCTTGGTCCAGAGCAAAGCAGGCAGGACAGAACACACAAAAAAAAAACTACAGTTGTAACGCTGTTAAACTAACAAGGGTCCAAAACGTGTGTTAAACCATGTTCAACTCAAATAGGTACCACCCATTGAGGTGGTCCTGATGATCAATGACAGACCTCTGAAGATGGAAGTTAGCACTGGAGCGGTAGATACTAAGTTCATGTCCTAAGTGAGCAAGCATTCAGATACCTCGAGAAAGGTCTGCCACCCTTGAGGTTGTCATTCTGGGGCCATTTGATCAATCTAGATGAGAGAGATCCGGAAGACAATAGGATAATTTGCAATACCGGTATCTTCTCGGAACCAGGCAGTGCAGTTTGAGTGATTGAGGGTGACAGACCTTGTCTCATGGGTCTCGCTATGACAAGGTCATCAACCTCAAACATTCTATCTCCTTTCTTTGAGTCATGGTATTCTTTCTGGGAGGCTTGCCTAGCCTCCACCCTTCCTGACAAATCTGGAAACATCAAATCAACGTGGATTTATAGGTGGCATCCACAACCCCAGTGGTGGTATAGTATTATATGATAGCAAGAAACTTGCCAAGCGCAAGTTCAGTGGTCTCTGAGCTTGCTTCTGCCAAACCATTTGAGACTGGGTGGTTTGAGGCATTTATTGCCCATCTGTAATTGCCCTCACGGTGGTGGTGAGTTGCTTTCTTGAACAGCCGCGGTCCCTGTACATATCCCAAATGGACTGCAATGTTTCAAGAAGGCAATCACCCATCATGGGTTGAGACTAGTTGAAACAGATAAAATTGGACTGGCTGGTGATATTGAAAGTCACAGGTGGTAGTTTTTAAGAATTCATGTGCAGATACTCAGCAGGAACTGGGTTGAATAAAAGGAGCAAAGGCCGAAATTTACTTGAACCCTGATGTGGATTACCTTTGCGAGGGTATAGAGATGGGCCTTGCCGTTGGCTTCGTACACCTACTCCTTCCAGGATAGACTAGGGATGCAGACTTCGAACATGGATGCACTTGGCTGTCTCCCTCTGCCACAGCTTATACCACTAATACCTGTGCTACAAGAAAGTGTTGTCATTGCACCTTTCAAAGACAGTGCCAATCTCAGCTGCCCATATAAACTCCTGGACTGAGAGGGATCCATTTCTCCCAAATTAAAAAGATGGTGATACATCGTTGGTACTGTGACAAGTTGGAGCCGATCAATCTTAACTACATCATAGGAAGGAGATAAGGGGTGAGGATGATATGTTATTTGGGGGCTCGTGCTATATGGTGCCACCCCAGAGCTATCAGCATTTACTACAGGAGATGCATGATGCATGCCCCCAGGCAAAGCAGGATGAGGGCACTGGCCTGAAGCTATGTCTGGTGAGGAGATTGAAAGAATGGTCAGCAAGTGCCTAAGATGTTAGCCAGCAGCCATTGCCACTACTATTGCATCCATGGGAACGGCCAGGTCATTATCACCTTTGTGCATGCATTTTGCTGGACAGTTCATAGCACATTGTGGTTGATGCACGTGCAAAATGGCTGGATGTACAGTTAATTAAGTCTACCATGGCCACAGCCACGATTGGCGGGGGGCAGATCTTTGCCATCCATGGCATCCCTGAGGCCTTGGTATCGGACATTGGCACATTTGCAGTTGAGGAGTTCTGCCAGTTTATCAGGTGAATTGGTATATGCCATATTCTGTCAGCTCCTTAAAACCCAGCCTCAAATGGTTTGGCAGAAGCAAGCTCAGAGACCACTGAACTTGCGCTTGGCAAGTTTCTTGCTATCATATAATACTATGCCGCCACTGAGGTTGTGGATGCCACCTATAAATCCACTTGGATTTGATGTTTCCAGATTTGTCAGGAAGGGTGGAGGCTAGGCAAGCCTCCCAGAAAGAAAACCATGTCTCAAAGAAAGGAGATAGAATGTTTGAGGTTGATGACCTTGTCATAGCAAGAAACTTTGATGATGGGCCGACTTAGGTGTCAGGAAGAATTTTAGAATGGGACTAGCTTTGTAAGTCTTGGAAGTATAACATTGCAGTGTGGAAAAACATGTGGATCATTTGAAGAAGAGAACTAGGCCTGATCCAGAGTCCCTCTGTGAACCTGTTACAGATTACAGATCCAGGGATATCTCCAGCCCTTATGGAGCCAAGGCAGCCTCTGGCTTCTGTAGCCAAAGAGGAAGAAGCCACTGGGGAAGGCATCACTCTGAGCTGATGAGTTTGCCTTTTGCTTCTGCCAGATTGAATTCATCGGTTGCTGAAGGAATCTGTATAGGGTTGCATTGTTCCACATTGGCTGGAAGCTTCCAGACCAACTGACTTTGTGAATGGACTTCCTTTTGGTGTCCCTAATGTGATATTGTGTCTATATTCCCATGTATAATGGTGTGTCTCTTCTGTTTTTGCTCACGTGGATTCAAGTTGGGAGGAGAGGAGGGGGAAAGGAGTGTGGTAACATGGCCCCTTTAAGGAGCAATTCTGTGTGGACCACGTGATTGAAACACTACTGCAACTGACTAACTGGCATTATCAGGTTTTTTGTTCTATTTGTTCGCTGGAATGGGGCATTGCTGGTAAAGCCAGAATTTGCTGTACATCTCTAATTGTGGGTGATGGGTGATTACCTTCTTGAAACATTGCAGTCCATTTGGGATATGTACAGGGACTGCGGTTGTTGAAGGAAGCAACTCACTACCACCCTGAGGGCAATTATGGATGGGCAATAAATGCTAGCCCAGCCAGCAAAGCCCACATCCTGTAAATGGATTTTGAAGAATTCAGATTATTGTTAAATTGGGAGTTCCAAGATGTTGACTCAACAATAACGAAGGAATAACAATATCGTTTCACATTAGGATGGTGTGTGACTTATGGGACGTTGCTCTGTGTGAATTGACTGTTGCATTTCCTTAACTTGCAACCTTGCATAAATTCCCAATGTTTACAACAGTGACGTACAGTGGTTGTAAAGGGCCTTGGAAAGCCTCGTAGTTGTGAAATTGAAGCATTTTGTTTAGTTCAGTGACAGTGTGAGGAGAAGTCATTTTGAGTGTAATATATGCTTACTATCCTACACTCAGGATCGGTTCTCCTTCCAACGCAGATCTCCAAGCCTCCTTTAATTGCCCTTTCTGACTGTTAAGCTAGTAGGTGGCCAGCAGTTTAGGTGACACATTGGTCACTTATTTCCTTTTCCCTTGGTTTGCTCTTTCTTGCAGCCTGGGGAAGAGTGAAAGTACTGCCTTTCTTCTGCATAGACCTGTATTTCTACCTGCTATCATGGAGACATCCACTGGCTTTCCTTTTCTTTTCTTTTGTATTACAAAGCTTGACTCCAGCAACATTTCACAAAGAGGAAACTTTCGTCACCAGGCCTCTCCAGAGCTGGAGTGTTCAGCTCACTGCATGATAGGCATGTAGTTATTGCTCCATCCCATAGGAAAATGGATTAATGAGAGATTTGGGTGAACTGTTATTTTTGGCTTTTTTTTAGACTTTTCAAATCAAAAATGAGAGTTTTTGATGTGTGTGTACATATATTCGAGTGTGTGTACATAAATACCTTCTGAGAGTCGGCACGCTCATTCTTTGAGCAAGAACTTTTGGAGTAACGTTAGCATAGGACTTCTAAAAATGGGGATGTCTTGCTAGAATGTTGGTAAGTTGACTTCCAGATTAGTGTAAAGTACAAGGAGTGCTTTCCAATTCAAAATCTGACACCACTTCTGTTTGCTGTGTGCATATTTCATTTTTATCTGAATTCCTGACATTAATCCTGCTGTGCTATCCAACTGCAGCTAGTGGATTACCTGTGCTGTGTCTCAAATTGCTTTCCACCTCCATCTCATTCAATTTTTTTCACCAAATGTTCATGAAACCTTTTTTTTGAGTAACCATCAAATTCTGTTAAAGATAATAGTCTTTATAAGTGAGTCAGAAGGTCATCTAATTCTGGCTAAGCACATTGTACTCCATGTCTTTTCCTCATCCTTGTGCCCTTTTGTATTGTCCAAAACATCCTGGTGCACGCTTTTTTTCCCCCACTTTTTTATTTTCACCCCTCTTTCCCAGATGCCTTTTCTTTCTGCAGGCATTGCTTCATACTGAAATATGGTTCATCTGATTCCTCAACAAGTGAGTATTTTTTGGCTGCAAGCCCAGACGTTGGATGCTGTGATATTTAACCACAGCAGGCATCACGGAGTCTGACCATGTTGTTGTTCATCATCCATACATACTCACTTTCCACTGTGAATCATTCTAGCAATCTGGCTTGCACAAAATGCCCCTATCTTTACCAAGGCTTAGAGCTAACAATATGGATCTCCCTTAACTCTGAAATGTTGGAATATAAGCACTTTAATCTGTTATTCTGAATCCTGCCAATGCAGTGAAAATCTTCAAAGTATTTTATTGTAAATGTTTAAGAACCCCAGGCGGATTTTAAATTATTAGATTGACTCCTGAACAGTACCCCTGTTAAGAACAAACCCAAGAAAAAGAAGCAAGGGAACAACATGTGACCTGTCCAAGTTCCACAATTCAATATGACCATGGTCGATCTTGGGCTTCCCTCCATTTTCCCGCAAAGTCATGGAGAATTCCAAAGATTCACAACCCCTTGAGCGAATGAATTTCTTCTCATCTCAGTCCTAAATGATCAAATATTGACCCTGATGCTGTATTCTAGATTCCCAGCCAGGGGAAGCATCATCTCAGTGACTACTTTTATTAATAGTGCCATTGATGCTCACTTGGACTCTTTGGAGGGAGGAGGGGAGTGGTGTGGGGGCAGTTGACTTGATTGCCGGTGTGGATCAGATTCAATCCCCATTCTGACTGGATGGATTCAGAACCTGGATGTTGTGAAGATTGTGGCACTGTGAGTTGGGCAGCATATAGAAGGAAATGAAATTTGTTGCACGATGCATTGCCGAGACTTACAATCTAGGCTGTTGGTGCATGCAGTGTCATCTGGTTCACTTAGCAGATCTTCTGAGTCAGGAGGATACTAGAGTGGCTGAGTCTCTAGTGGGGGTACTGTTCAGAGTGCTGCATTGTTGTGGATAAAGTTCTTTACATTTCCTGGGACTTCAAAGCTGTGGAGCTGTGAACTCCCTCATAAGACTGTAAGACCATAAGAGCAGAATTAAGCCAGTCAGCCCATCGAAACTGCTCTGTCATTCAATCATGGCTAATATTTTTTTCATCCCCATTCTTCTGCCTTTTCCCCCTAACCCCTGACGACCTCGTTAATCAAGAACCTATCTATCTCTGTTTTAAAGACACTCAATGACCTGGCCTCCACAGCCTTCTGCAGCAAAGAGTTCCACAGATTCACCAGTCTTTGACTGAAGAAATTCCTCTTAATTTCTGTTTTAAAGGATAGTTCCTTAAGCCTGAGGTTGTGCCCTGTGGTTCTAGTTTTTCCTATTAGTGGAAACATCCTCTCTTTGTCCACTCTTTCCAGGCCTCGCAGTATCCTGTAAGTTTCAATAAGATCCCCCCTCATCTTTCTAAACTCCAATGAGTACAGACCCAGAGTCCTCAACCGTTCCTCATAAAACATTCCAAGGATCATTCTTGTGAATCTCCTCTGGACCCTTTCCAAGGCTTTTTCAGGCTTCCTCCTCCAATTTATAGACTATTGAAATCCAATTGAGATGTTGTCTAATCACTATTTGATTCCAACCTTGATATCTTGTATATGAGTGTCAACCTTTTACCCAAGCTCCTCATGCTGTCAAGACTCAAAAGACTTGACAGAGGAGAGATAGGGAAATATAATTGAAATAAATTGCATTAGTTAAAGAGCTCACACCGATGAAAGCCTGACAGATTGCGTGACCATCTTTTCCTAATTACAAATTTTTCAGTATTATGTATTTTAGCTGAATATATACCAATTTTGTGTGCCCTTCCTGAGTATACGTACCACAGATTGTTTAACAGATGCAGTGTCTTCTCTTGCTGCGTGATTGAAATTTGGTGACACTTCTGCTTCCAAAATGTAGCCTGGCTTGTTTTGAAGTCTCGTTGATATTGAAAACAAATGTGGCATTGAACTGCCTGTCACTGTCACTGTGTTGTTGGCACAGTGAGGTGGGAAGACAAAATGGAGGCAGCAGCCATGTCAGGCGAGCACTTGTCTGCCTTGGTGAACAACTAGTGTCATTTAAACAAAAAATTAAATGACATGAGTGAAACACAACAGGCCAAAGACACATACTGTTCAAACTCATCTTTTGAATCCTGTAGCATTTAACTTTAAACATAATTGGCTTAAAGCCAATGATGACATTGGAGTCAGTTATTCTGCAGTGTCTTTTTTCCCACATGGACTTGGTTTGAATCCCAACTAAAAGCATCTGCAACCCCCATCCCCCAATATAAATATTTATCCATAAATATTTTAGAGCGGTGAACTTCAGAGTAGCACCTTTCTGAACATGGAAAGAACACATGGATAGGAAGGGACACGTAGCAATTTGGCTAATTTCTTGTTTTATTTTTCATCTCTTCCCTTTCCCTTCCAGTGATTCTGTTTTCCAAGCACCATTCTTTGTGAATGTTTTCTTGGAGGTAGGCATCACCATCTGTGCTTTAGTCTGTAACCAAGCAGATAAATCTATCCCATTCATTCTCTCTCTCTCTTCGGATCAGCCCTTAAACTTTTAAACATCAGGGAATACAATACTTGTTTAATTTCTGCTTGTAATTTAACCCTTAGGGTCTAGGAATCATTCTGGGAAAATATTTTCTGCTCTCTTTCCAAGATCAGTATACTTTTCCTACTATGTGCTGCCCTGAACTACTGTGTTTCAGGTGTGATCTAACCAGGGATTTATATAGCTGTAGCATAACTTCTACTCCATTGTATTCCAGTCCACTTGGTATTAAAGGCCAGCATTCTGTTTGCCTTTTTGATCATTGACAGAAGGGTTGCCATCCACGAGTCCCACACCACTCAGTGTCTGAGGGAGCAGTTTTGGGGAAGATGACTGTGGAGGTTTCTCATTAGCAAGAGTCCTAAAATGGATAATTCAATGACTGGTTGTGAAATATTACAGAGCATTAAAAGAAGAGTCTTAGCCTTATTCGGTGGAACAAATTTGTTTTGCTCCAATTCAACTAGGATCGCCCAACGATATAATTGTAACTACATTGTTTGTATCTCGAAAGAACCTGTTCAGACCTTCTCTCCATACAGCTGACGTATGGGCATCTTCTGGTTGTAATATGCAGAAAACCAACTGGTAAAATGAGGAAAAGATGAGCAGAAAGTTATTAGATGACTTGTTGCATCTTGACGCAGCAAAGATCACAAGCTTATTCACACCAAAATTTTGTCGTGTAAAGGTTCTGAAAGTGTTGGTCCAGATTCATTTGTAGCTTTTTAAACATGGACTGATTGTTAAAACTAAAGCACAGTGTGAAATGGCTTCCGGAGTTCTCAGCAGGAGAAGAAAGAGCCAATGAATGTGTTGGCTGCTAAATGCTTTTTTATGCTTGAGTTTTCTCTGCACCATTCCAGAAGGTGCCATCTTGTGCTCTGTTTTTCTATTAGCGTCCTGACTGCCTGTTAAATCTTGTTCTAGCCCAATGTCTACGTGTAGCCTTCTGAATGTGAGCCATTGAATGGTGATCAGGAAGTCAGTGGTTCATTTCTTTTCATTTGCTCATCCAAGAATGATCTGCTGTCCTTGTACAGTGGGAATCAATCTTAACCTTACCTAGTCTCTGGATCAGTACCAAATTTTGATAAATTCGAGCGATAATATTGGAAGCCACGGAGCTCCTCGAAAAGCTTTCACTGGCTTGGGGAAGATGAATATGTAGGGGTTTGGGAGGGATATGGTGAAGGAGATTGCTTGAACTATATTTACTCCTTTGACTGATTAAAAATATCTTGGTCAATCAAGAGTGTGCTGGATCTGGTATATTGGAATAACTGATTTCACACCTTGGGCATCACTTCATCCCTACCCTCAGAATGCCTCAAAAGCAAGTCTCCCCCAGAACATGCTGGATATTTTGTTTCAAGGTGAGACAAAGGAGATCCTATAAGGGGCACAAATACTTTATATGTTTTTTCCCCTCTAATTTTTATCAGTCATCTCTCTCCACAGTGGTCCAGTGTGTGAAAATGTGTTTTCTGTATTTCCACATTTGGCTTTTCTTGGGAGCTGATTCTTTTTATTCATTCATGAGACGTGAGCGTTGCTGGCTGGCCAGCATTTATTGCCCATCCCTAGTTGCCCTTGAGAAGGTGGTGTTGAGCCGCCGTCTTGAATCGCTGCAGTCCGTGTGCTGTGGGTTGACCCACAATGCTGTTATGGAGGGAGTTCCGGGATTTTGACCCAGCGACTGCAAAGGAATGGTGATATATTTCAAAGTCAGGATGGTGAGTGGCTTGGAGGAGAACTTGCAAATGGTGGTGTTCCCATGTAACTGCTGCCCTTGTCCTTCTAGATGGATGTGGTCATGGGCTTGGAAGGTGCTGTCTAAGGATCTTTGAATTTTCGCAGTGCATCTTGTAGTGCTGCTATTGACCGTCGGTGAAGGAAGGATTGGATGTTTGTAAATGTGGTGCCAATCAAGTGGCTACTTTGTCCTGAATGGTATCAAATTCCCTGAGTGTTGTAGGAGCTGCACCCATCCAGGCAAATGGGGGAGTATTCCATTGTGCTCCTTGTGCCTTGTAGATGGTGGATACGCTTTGGGAAGTCAAGAGGTGAGTTACTCACTGCAGTATTCTTAGCCTCTGACCTGCTGTTGTAGCCACTGTGTCGAAGTGAGCCTAGTTGAGTTCCTGGTCAATGGTAACCCCTAGGATGATGACAATGAGGGATTCAGTGAACACCATTGAATGTCAAGGGGTGGTGGTTAGAGTGTCTCTTATTGGTGATGGCCATTGCCTGGCATTTGGGTGGCACAAATGTTACTTGGCACTTGTCAGCCCAGGCCCAGATCTTGTTGCATTTGAACATGGACTACTTCAGTATCTGAGGAGTCGCAAATGATGCTGAACATTGTGCAATCATCAGCGAACAGCCCCACTTCTGACCTTATGATGGAGGCCAGAATGATGAAGTTGCTGAAGATGGTTGGGCCTAAGACACTACTATAAGGACTCCTGCAGAGATGTCCTGGAGCTGCAATGACTGACCTTCCACAACCATAACCACTTTCCTATGTGCCAGGTATGACTCGAACCAGTGGAGAGTTTGCCCCTGATACCCATTGATTTCAGTTTCACTAGGGCTCCTTGATGCCACACTCAGTTGAATGCGGCCTTGATGTCAAGGGCTGTCACTCTCACCTCGCTCTAGAATTTAGCTCTTTTGTCCATGTTTGAACCAAGGCTGTAATGAGGTCAGGAGCTGGGTGACGCTGGTGAAACCCAAACTGGACATTGCTGAACAGGTGCTACTTGATACACTGTTGATGACCCCTTCTATCACTTTACTGGTGATTGAGAGTAGACTGGGCGGTAATTAGTCGAGTTGGATTTGTCCTGCTTTTTGTGTACAATTTGCCACATTGTTGGGTAGATGGCAGTGTTGTAACTATACTAGAAGAGCTTGTTTAGGGGAGTGGCAAGTTCTGGAGCACAAGTCTTCAGTATTACTGCCGGAATGTTATCAGGGCTCTTAGCCTTTGCAGTGTCCAGTGCTTTCAGCTGTTCCTTGATATCACGTGGAGTGAATCGAACTGGCTGGAGCCTGGCATCTGTGATGGTGGGGACCACTGGAGGAGGCTTCTTGACAAAGGCAGAGATAAATGGCAAAATTCTTCATCACCTCCAATGTGCCAGCTCTGCCTGAGGAAAAGCGAGAACCAGGATCGCGAACGCAATAACAAGATCATGGTTTACCAAGCAGGAGTGATCCCCCCAAATTGCTGAATGCTTCAAAGACTTGAACAATGTAGAGCAGATGGCACAAAGCACTGGAGAAGTACCACCAGTGGTGCCTTCACAAGAACCTCCAAATCTGCTGATAAGAAATGTGGTCCAAAGCAGCCTCCTCTCCTAAGCCAATATTCCCAGTGTCAAGTTTCACTGGACAGGACATGTCATTCATACACCTGACACCAGATTCCCAAAGAAACTGTTCCACTCTGAACATGGATACTGCAGGAGAGATTCAAGGACATCAGAAATGTTTGAGATGTCCTCCACATGTCACTGAAGAGATCAAACATCTCCACCAACTCATGGGAGTATCTGGCTTGTGATAGACCAAAACAGGGAAGGTTTATTTGAAAGGCACAAAACACTTCAAGAGTTTGTTGGGAGCATGTAGAGGTAAAGTTGAGGCATCAAAAGGGAATGCGCAAACTTCCAAACAATCTATTCACCCAACTCTTCAAGCATCATCTGATCACACGTTGGATTTATCAGCCATCTCAGTTTCATCAAACTGGAGTGGAACAAGTCATCCTCGATTCCCAGGGGACCACCTAAGAAGGAAGAGAAATGTATTATATATGATTACAGTGCAATGCTTAAGTTTTTTTTTACTAGAGGATACCAAGGTTACATTTTGTTTGAGTTACCTAATTTCAGGCACAGAAGAAACCTGCAATGCATCTGTTAGTCTCGCTGTTTGATGTGTGCCTTGGGGTTGAGAGGAAATCAACCAGGATTTGTACACTTGTTTCCAGTGCAATCTGAGAGCAAACAGTGCTGTAATGCCCCATGGTTAAGTGGCATTCTCACTGCCTGGTGCCATACTGACAGGTATCTGCTATTTGTAGAATTATGCTCCGGCAATAAGCAATGCCCTTGAGTGATAACGGGAAAGGGGGGGGTCATAAATGCTGTGCAGGAAAATCTCCTATTCACATCTAACGCACCACACAATGTAACAGGCAACTAGTCTGAATTTACACATGGCTTTTTGAATGAAAAGTAAAATGGCCCTTATAATTACATAGCACATTTCACAATCTCGGGGCATCCAGTGAGGTACTTTGTGATATGTGGTCAGTATTTTGATGTAGGAAACACAACAGCCAGCTTGTGCACAGTGAGCTCCCACAAATATGAGAATGACCAGATATTCTGATATTTTAATGGTGACTGGGGAACACTAGGAGAAGACCCCTGCTCTTCAAAGTAGTGCCATGGGATCTTTACGGTTAACCCGAGGGCAGATAGGGACCAGGTTTGGTTTAGCAGCTGGAAGACAGATTAATTAAAAGAAACTGGTTAGCGTATTCAACACAGTTTTTTAAATCAGTTTTGGCTTAAATTTTATTGAGACCAAAGGAAACTTTGGAAACAATGAGAATTCCCCCATAATCCAAAAGCAAAAATGCAATCTTGTCATAGAAACCGCCCTGCCATCAGAAAATGGGGCTTGCAGTCCAATGGTGACTGGCAGCTAAGGTTGGCTTGACCCATTGAAAGGTCAGTCATTTAGATGGGTTTTCTTGCTTTTCAGGGAATAGTTACATGGAGAACTATTTCCTGTCAAATAGTATTGCTCCCTAGCTGTAAAAAGGCTATCTCTCAAACAGATTAATCTTGCTCTCTGGGAGTCTCAAGTCATCTTGTAGTACAAGTGACTTGTTTGTTTTTTTTTCTCCATAACAATTTGATCTCTGAATACCCATTCTTGTTTGTTATTGAAAGTTGAATGCTGTATGAGAGTGCATGGCAGAAAACTTCATTTTTTGCTCAGAGCTAACTTTATTCTCCTTGATCCCCATCCTGTTTAAACACTTCCCCAAGTTAAAATTGTGTAGTTTCAACCTCCAAATCAATGATGCTACTTGCCAATAATACAGTCTGTTTCTCCTGTATGTATCCCCTCCAGTGCCTGGGAATGCCAGGTAAGGACTTGGTTTGTCTGGAGTGTGATGGCCTCCATAGCCAAATAGTTCGCCAACGCTTTTTGTCCAAGCATCTTTGACAAAGTATGTGAGGGATCCAATCTCGATATGAATTGGCTTTCAGGAAAGAGGAATTTAAATTCTTTACCTTCCTGTATCATGTGGTAGAGGTTATACTCTGTTCCATAATCATTGGATGAAATTGGTTCTTTCGGCCAAAGATTTAATATAGAGCATTTTTAGAGGAAATGTGATCCCTTGAGTTTTTGTAGTTCAATGATCTCCAGCAAAAAAAAATTAAATTATAAGTTTTAAATGTACATAAGCATAAAGTGTGATTTCAATTAATTTCACGTCTTGGGGGCCTAACTGAGACGTATGTCAAAGTGCCTTAGATGTCAGCCTCTGATCTCTAGAATAGATTGCAGTCCAAAAAAGTTTGCACATGGTGCATTATTATAGGTAGTTTGCAATGTTAGGTGCTTTTAATCACTCACCTGTTTGTCAAAAAAAATTTTCCACCCACCCACTCCTTATCCACTCCCTCCACCCCCACCCCAACCTCATCTCCATTCCTGGCCCATCAGGATTTTCTTCACGATTTGTTTTGCCCCTGCAGCGTCCCATTTCGCAGTGAGAACTAGGAGGTAGATGCAAGTCATATTGTGGTTTCTTCCTTTCTCCCCCCTCACCCCCGCCATCACCACCTGCACCCCCATCCTTCTGTTGTCTGTTGGGTTGAGTACGTGGCTTAGTGCTTCCTTAATTGCTAAATTGACCCTAATGTCGGGGATTCGCAGAGTAAATGTGTGGGGTTATGGAAATAGGGCCTGGGTGGGATTGTGGTCGGTGCAGACTTGATGGCCTCCTGTACTGTAGGGATTCTATGACTCTTAGTCCAAGACCTCTGAAGCTAAACCAAACATTCTCAGAATTTATTTTTAAATATATTTATTCTTGTTCCTGGGTGCAGTGTCTGAATCTTGCTTGAAGTACATTCGTGCGTAAGTTCAAACAGCCTTTACTACCTCAAATAACAATGGTGAATCTTGGGAAAAGCCAACTGACCCAAAGGCCTGCCCCATTTTAGAATGTTTAATCTCTCAAAACCTCAAATGCTTTGCAGCATGCTATCTTTTGCGAGATGCAGAAAATCAGACTATAGGCTGACATCGCTAGCCCTTGTTAACCTACCTAATTCCTAAACTGTGCAGGGACCCAATTCAGCTGCCACCTGAAGGTACGTATATAGCCCTTGGATTCAAAAGTAGGAATGGCGCGGGAGTTGGATTTGCTGCTGTATCTGATCATCTCCTTGGCCCATATCCATATATATGCATTCTCCAGATAGCAATGTAGATTGTATGAAATAGAACCATGTGGCCCCTCAAGCCTGCTGCTTCACTAAGATCATAGCTGAATGTTCAGATGAACTGCAGTTTCTCACCTGATCCCCATGTCTCTGATTTCCTTGAAAGCAAAATACTGGAAACCTGAAATAAAAGCAGAAAATGATAATTCCTTAGTGCCTAGAAATTTCTTGATCTAAGTTTTGAATATAGTCCAAAATTGAGTGTATCTTTGGGGTGCTGAATTCCATAGATTCACAACACAAGAAATTTCTGCTCATTGCCATCTTAAATGGGCAGCTCCTTGAGTTGGTCAAGATGGAGTGGAGTCCCGCAACTAGCGGCTAAGGCGGCGCATCCCAATCAAACACTGACTAAAGACAGAAAGAAACGGAGGAAAACCGGCAAGCACAGCTATTCCAACTACGTGCATAGGGTGCTGACCCAGATTCATCCTTCCACCTGGATCTCATCCAAAGCCATATGTATCATGAACTCCTTGGTGATTAGCATTTTCGAGCACATCGCCTCTGGGGCCTCACGCCCTTCGCCTCATGCTGCCGGGGAAGCTGGCCAAACACACTATCTGAGGGCACAAAAATGGTCACCGAGTACATCAACTCTCTTTAGGCCGACCATACTGAAAGATTAATTGGCCACTTCCTTATCCTGATGTTATGAACCCGCTCTGACCAAGGGCAACAGCCTCTCAGAATCTACTGTCAAAATCTTTTTAGGAATTTTGAGGAAGTTCTGAGAACAATGAGATCAGAAACCTTCCCCTCACAAGTCTAGAATGGTTCCAAAGATGAGGGATTGCAGTTATATGGATGGATTGGAGAAACCAGCGTTGTTCCCCTTGCAAACAGAAAAGATTAAAAGGTGATTTGGTGATGTTTAAAATCATGAAGGCTTATGGTGGAATACTTAAAAAAAAAACTGTTTCCAATGGCTGAGGTGTCAATAACTCAGGAGCAGGGTGGGATAGGCATTGTTTTAAGGTGATAGTCAAAAAAATGGATGATGTGAGGAAAAACAGTCCACACAACGTATGGTTCCAATTTTGAATGCGCTGCCTGATAATGTGGTGGATAGTAGCCTTCAAAAGGGAATTGGATAAATACTTGGGGGATAAAAATGGCAGGGATTTGAAAATACCACAGATTAATGGAACTAGCCAGGCTGCTTTGAAAGACAGTAAGAAGTCTCACAACACCAGGTTCAAGTCCAACAGGTTGATTGGGTAGCAAAAGCCACTAGCTTTTGGAGCACCGCTCCTTTGTCAGGTAAGTGGGAGGTCTGTTCACAAACAGGGCATTAAAGTCAAATTTAATTTACAAAATAATGGTTGGAATGCAAGCCTTTACAGGTAATTGACACAGATGCCATCATCTCACGTGAGAGCCCCATCCACCAGGTACACAGTACATACTTTTGCAACTCAGCCAATGTTGTTTACCTGATATGGTGCAGGAAAGGATGTCCCAAGGCATGGTACATTGGGGAGACCATGTAGACTCTACGACAACAGATGAATGAACACCGCTCGACAATCACCAGGCAAGAGTGTTCTCTTCCTTTTGGGGAACACTTCAGTGGTCACGGGCATTCGGCCTCTGATCTTTGGGTAAGCGTTCTCCAAGGCGGCCTTCACGACACACGACAGCGGAGAGTCACTGAGCAGAGACTGATAGCCAAGTTCCACACATGAGGACAGCTTCAACCGGCATCTTGGGTTCATGTTGCACTATCTCTAACCCTCACAACTTGCCTGGACTTGCAAAATCTCACTAACCGCCCTGGCTGGAGACAATACACATCTTTTAATCTGTGCTTAACCCTCTCTCCATTCACATTATCTGTACCTTTAAGACTTGATTACCTGTAAAGACTCGCATTCCAACAATTATTTTGTAAATTGAGTTTGTGTCTTTATATGCCCTGTTTGTAAACAGAACTCCCACTCACCTGACGAAGGAGCAGTGCTGTGAAAGCTAGTGGCTTTTGCTACCAAATAAACCTGTTGGACTTTAACCTGGTGTTGTGAGACTTATTACTGTGTTTACCCTGGTCCAATGCCAGCATCTCCACATCATGGCTGCTTTGAAAGAGCCAGCACAGTTCCAGTGGGATGAATGGCCATTTTCTATTGTAATTTCTATGATTCTAATGGTGCTGAGATCCAGCTGCCAAAGTGCTTGATTGATAGTTTGTTCTCTCCATGAGCACCACACCAGGTGGTGCATTAACCAACTAAAGTGTCAGGGGAGCTTAAAGATCCATATTCATCTGACCTCTCCCACAGTGCTAGGCCTGCTATTTGGGAGTTGGAACTCAGAATATTGAAGCACAATTCTGTCACAGTTGTATATTTTTTATAATTAAATCCGACTATGTTGATTGGAAATACTGTGGGGAAATACAAGCCCGGCAATTCTTCCAGTTTGTAACATTTCTTTTTATCAATGGATCACAGGAGAGTATTTCACGGCACACTGCATTCGTGTCATCAGTTGCTCTAGTCTGATCCCACAGCTGTGATAAAGACACTGGGGACTGCAGAGCAAGCAAGGCCAAATGGCGTCTCTTCTCGTGATGAGTCAGAGCTGGAAAATTCCACTCATCCACTAGACAGGGGTGAGTTACTTCCCAGCCTCGGTATATTAGGGAAAAAAAACAAAGCTACTCATAAGCTTGTGATTAACACTCTTGCTTTTATTCCTCTGTCACTGATTTAGTGTTTCTATTTAGAATCATAGAAGGATATAGCACAATAGTAGGCCATTTTCCCATCATGTCACTTTGGTAGAGTTATCCACGGTCTCATTTCCTGCTCTTTCTCCATTACCCTGCAAGTTACTTTATCTCAAGTATTTATCAAATCTCCTTTAGTAAGTTCTTGATCTTCCACCACCATCCTGCCAGGCCATAACTTGCTGTGTAACTTTTCCCCACTCCTTCCCTATGGTTCTTTTGCCACTCACTTTAAATTTGTCTCTGATAACCAATCCTTCCACCACTGGTGGTACTTCCTCTTTATTTACTCTGTCAAAACAATTTCTTTCTGCATCTGAGCTTTGATTTGAAATAATTTTGCCGAGTTATTTTACAGCGCTTTATTTTCACTAACAACTTGACTTTTCTTTGTGACAGGAGTTTGGAATCTTGGAAAGGCTTGATCTTTAGATAAGGGATTGCACTGAAATGCCTTTGCATCAGGGATGTGCTAGGAGGACAGGGCGTGCTGGGATAGCCAGTGACATACCTGCCACAAAGTATTATACAAAACTACACTACCAAAATAAGCCATTGAACCCAAGCGGTGCTGGTGTTTATGCTATAGACAAGCCCCTTCCCATCCCTGTTCATGTAACCCTATCAATAGATTCTATTTCTTTCTCATTCATATGCTTACCTAGCTTCCATTTAGTTACATTCATGTGTTAGCAAGTTTACCTTTCACCACTCTCTGGATAAAGATGCTTCTCATGAATTTCCTGTTGGATTTATTAGTGACTGGCCTTCTATTCGTGGTCCCTAGTTCTAGCCTTGTCCATGAGTGGAAACATGCTCGCTATATACACTCTTTAAACTCTCAATCTTGAAGACCTTTTTCAGGTCATGTCTTGGTCTCCTCTCTTTCACAGAAGAAAGTCCCAGCCCATTCACCCTTTGAGAGAATAGGGAGAATGTAGGAAATTCTGAATCAGTAAGTAACAAATAGTGAACAATCTACCCAGTCTTTCTCTTTCTGATTTTTATTCACCTACCCACTTGACTTATTCCTGGTTTCAGCAGAAGTGCATCCACTACAAGTTTCTCTGGAATCCATTTTGTACTAATCATTTCAATGGCTTTTCAAGGAAAAGTTGGATCTAATGAAAGCTTGACTGCTTTGCTGTAATGATTCACCAGAATGCATCATTTTTGGATTGGCTGCATGCCAAAACACAGAGTTGGCCTCAGATAAAGAGAGACTTATGACGCATGTGGAGCAGCCAGAACAAGTGGGTGGGCTCCACAGACAAATTCCCTATTTTGATATGGCAGCCTCTTTTCAATGCCCTCCTTCTGATTTTCTCCAAATTAACTGGGCCACTGCTGCATCTCATAGCACAATAAATGGAAAGCACATATTGGAATAGTGTGTGTATATTTGGCAGCCCAATACGGAATGGACATTAAAGGCTTTAAGAGTATACAATGAAGATTCACCGGGATGATAACCAGGGATATTGTTATGAAAGGAGTAAGAAGTCTGACAACACCAGGTTTAAGTCCAACCGATTTATTTGATAGTAAACTCACAAGCTTTCGGGGTTTCTCCCGAAACTTTCTGAGTAAACTTTCTGAGATAGTAAACATTCTGAGTTTACTATCAAATAAATCGGTTAGACTTAAACCTGGCGTTGTCAGACTTCTTACTGTGTTTACCCCAGTCCAACACCATCTCCACGTTATGAAAGGAGTCATGAGATACTGGGACTGCTTCCACTGGCAGGAAAGGCAACAAATCAGAGGACACCGATTTAAGATAATTGGCAGAAGAATTGGGAGGGGATGATCACTTTTTACAAAGGGTTTGTTATGATCTGCAGTGCATTGTCTGAAAGTATGGTAGAAATTTAAATAGTAACTTTCAAAAGGGCACTGGATAGGTACCTTAACAGGCTAAAGCGAAAGAGCAGGGGTGTGAATAACACTTTCACACAGTGTGATGAGAATTTGTAACTCAGTTGTGTGACTAGCATAGATGTATTTAAGATAAAGTTAGAAAAGTACAGGAGGGAGAAAGGAATAGAGAGATTAGTATATGAGGTAAAGTAGGACGGCAGGAAGTATATGAGATGAAGTAGGATGTATAGCATAGAAACAGGACATGTCCTGTTTCTGTGCTATACATTCTCTGAATTCCACTGGAGCAAAGAAGACCAAGGGAATATTTAATATAAGTTTTCTAAAATTAGGAAAAAATTTTAATACGATGAATGAGTAAAAATTATTTGCTCTGGCTGGAGTGTAAGCAATAAGGGGCTTTCAGTCAGTGTGAGGAGGGGCTGGAGAGAATTCATTGGAGTAGTTGGAGCATGTAATGCTTTGCCAGATACCATTACGTCCTGGAGACCAGCAAGGAGCTATCCTTGCTTCCCCGTTCTGTTTCTTATCTACACGCTGTCCCTTCGCGGCATCATCTGAATAAACAGCATTGGGTTCCATATATTCGCCGAAGTCAACCAACTATTCCTCACCAGCATACCCCTCTCTGCACTTGATGGGGTATTCTGCAGCACGCATTACATCAGTGATGCAGCATTGGCCGTCAGCGGGAGCTTTTCGTCTGGAGGACGGGATGATCTCATTGGAGGGAACGGAGGAAAATCTTGCCCACTGTCTCCAATCGTCACGCTAATTTTCTAAGTAAGATGAGTAGAAATTTCTTCCAACTAAACAAGAGAAAGACTAAGCTATTGTCTTTGGTCTCCACCGCAAACTGTGTTCCAGAGTCACTGACTCCATTCTTCCCCGTGAGTTTCTGATTGCATATCCTCTCCATTATCAAGACTACCTATGTCTACTTCTATACCGTCCTCATTTCTCTACACTCCTCCAATTCTGACCTCTTGATTTTCATTGCTCCATTACTGGCAGCCTCAGCTGCCTAGAACCTTAGCTCTGTGATTTACTCTCTAAATCTTTCCACCCACTGCCTCTCTTTCCTTTTCTAAGATGCTCCTTAAAACCTCCCTCCACCTATCCTAATATCACATTGTGGCTTGGTATCAAATTTTGTTTGATAATGCTCCTGTGAACCACCTTTATTGTCAGTCACTTGGTACAGAATTTGAATATTGATGAAAAGAGAGACATATTGCATTCATCAGAACAAATGCAAAAATGTCAAATGATCACAGTTCTTGCTGATTGGTTGGAAGTTGTCTTTTGCCAAGGCGTGGCCATGGAGAAAACAACTGAGAAACTATGGGCTCCTCAAGCTCCCTAGTAATTCAGAAAAAGACATGAGATTTGAACATATTTCTCTTTTTTGCAGCGAAGGAGTTCCTGCATATGAATGTATATCACGATGCTAGGTACGTATGCCATATATCCCAACGATTGGCTGATCAAATCAAACAGTATGTTCCTTTAGTTGATTGTAATAAGCAGAGTACAGATTGTACTCAACCAGCTCAAGCTTGCAAAACCCAAAACAAATGTCTACTGTTACATGTGATTCCACATTACACAGCACCTGCTGAACAATCCCGAGTGCACTAATAGCTACACTAACAATCAAAATAATCAGTCAAGCTCCTAACATTCATTTACCCTCTCTAGAATTGACTTAACAAATGACTGCTTTTACTCTGCTGTTGTATGCTATATGCAGCTTTTCACACATCAAGGAATCTCAGTTTGAATTAATTTGTTGGTGTAAATGCCAGGTAATGAAGTCTAAGTTCTTGTAGTTGTATTATGACAGTCAGATGGAAGATCCTGAAATAGAGGATTCTGGAAAGCACTTTGCCATGTTCACTCTGTTTAAGTGTGCAATTATACCAAATCAACTTTGTCCCGATGGATTAGACAGTGGTGGAACCTTGTGGTACCAGTTGACATTCTGGCCAGGATGCAGCTGTGAGCAACATAGAATATGAGACGAGAAGATCAGTTAATTGGCCATGTAGGAAGCCCATGTGGCTTCTCTGCAGGCAATTGTTTCTGTATCTTTAGTATAGATCCTGCTTTTTCTGAAATATAATCCACTATGGATGTGGACTGAAGGAGGCTTGAAGAAAGCCAGAGAAGCAGCAAGATGATGCCACTAGCCCTACTAAGATTATGGAGAAAATGAGCAAGGGATTCATTATAGATAGATCTTTGGAGATGTTTAAAGAATGTGCAGAAAGTTATTGCTCCATTCCAAGACTAGTTTTATTTTCTATCATGACTTGAATGGTACATAGCACGTTTAGGTTTTAAAATATATATTGTATTGAGTTACTTTGCAAATTGTGTGTTTTGCTTTGCAATACATGTTACCTATCACTTTGTGGTATTTCATGTGTTCCTGGAATCAGTCATTAAGGAGATGAATGATATTTGGAAAGACAAAACTCAATTCACCATTGTTTGCATGATTTTATGAAGGGTAAGTCATGTGTGACAAACTTGTTTGAGTTCTTTGAGGACATAGCCAGCAAGATAGATAGTGGAGAATCCATGGATGTGGTATATCTAGACTTCCAGATGGCATTTGACAAGGTGCCGCATGTAAGACTGATCCAGAAGGCAAGATTGCTTGGGATTGAGGGTAGAGTACGGGATTGGATGGAGGATTGGCTGACTGACAGAAAACAGAGGGTCGGGATAAATGGGTCTTTCACTGGTTGACAAAATTTAGCTAGTGGATTGCCGCTCGGATCAGTTCTCGGACCTCAGCCATTTATAATCTATACAAGTGATCTGCAAGCAAGGACAGAGTGTAACGTAGCAAGATTTCTGGATAATGCTAAAACAGGTGAGAAAGCAGGCAGTGAAGAAGATATAAAGATTTTACAAGCAGATATGGATAGGCTAGACGCATGGGCCAAAGTTTGGCAGATGGATTTTAATGTGGATAAGTGTGAAGTTGTCCATTTTAGCAGAAAAAGTAGAAAAGGAAATTATCACCTAGTGGAAGGCAGATTCAAAATGGCAAATGTGAGGTTATCCACTTTGGAAGAAATAATAGTAAAATGGAATATTATTTAAATGGTGAAAAATTACAATATGCTATTGTGCAGAGGGACCTGGGGGTCCTTGTGCATGAATTGCAAAAACTCAATCTGCTGGTGATCAAGAAGGTGAATGTAATGTTGGCCTTTATTGTGAGGGGGATAGAATATAAAAGCAGGGAGGTCTTGCTGCAACTGTACAAAGCACTGGTGAGGCCGCAACTAGAGTACTGTGTGCAATTTTGGTCCTCTTATTTGTGAAAGGATATATTGATCTTGGAGGGAGTACAGAGAAGGTTCACCAAGTTGATACCAGAGATGAGGGGGTTAGCTTATGAGGAGAGATTGAGTAGATTGGGACTGTACTCGGAGTTTAGAAGGCTGAGGGGTGATCTTATAGAGACATATAAGATAATGAAGGGGCTAGATAGGGTAGAGGTAGAGAGATTCTTTCCACTTAGAAAGGAAACCAGAACTAGAGGGCACAGCCTCAAAATAAGCGGGGGGTCAGTTTAGAGTAGAGCTGAGGAGGAACTTCTTCTCTCAGAGGGTAGCGAATCTCTGGAATTCTCTGCCCGTTGAAGTGGTGGAGGCCACCTCGTTGAATATGTTTAAGTCACAGGTAGATAGATTTCTGATCGATAAGGAAATTAAAGGTTATGGGGAGCAGGTGGGTAAGTGGAACTAATTCACTTCAGATCAGCCACGATCTTATTGAATGGCATGGCAGGCTCGAAGGGCTAGATGGCCTACTCTTGCTCCTATTTCTTATGTTCTTATATTCTTCTATTCTTAATGCATCCAGGTAGAGGGATCTGGTTGTCTTTGTTCATGGACCACAGAATGTTGGTATGCAGGTTTAGCAAGTAATTTAAAAAAAGGCATATGGGATGTTGGTGTTTGTTGCAAAGGGACTGGAGTGTAGAGAAGTGTTGTTGCATTTGTATAGGATATTGGTGAGACCACATCTGGAGTATTGTGTCCAGTGCTGGTCTCCTTATTTGAAGAAGGATGTAGTGGCGTTAGGCAGTTCAGAGGAGGTTCACCAGATTGATTCCGGGAATGAAAGGGTTGATGTACGAGGAGAGATTGAACAGTTTGGGTTTGTACTCACTGGAGTGTAGAAGGACGAGAGGGGATCTGATTGCGGTATATAAAATTTTAATAAAGTAAATGTAGACCAAATGTTTCTTCTTGTAGGGCAATCTAAAACAAGAGATCGCAGGTATAGGTTGAGAGCGGTAGATTTAAAACTGAGACGAGGGGGAACTACTTCTCTCAGAGGGTGGTGAATTGTGGAACTTGCTGCCCCATAAAGCAATGGAGTCTGAATCATTGAATGGTTTCAAGAAGAAGATAGATATATTTCAAATTTTTGAAAAAAGAAATAAGGGGAATAGGTGGGGAGGTGGATTTGAGACCAGGGAGAGATCAGCTGTGATCTGATTGAATGGCGGAGCAGGCTTGAAGGGCTGAATTTGCCTACTCCTGCTCCTAATTCCAATGTTCCTATTTCACTGTTACAGTTTTTTTGTTTCCTCTTAATTGAACTTTTAACTGTACCTGCCATGAGGTGAAATCAAAGCTAATGAAGTGCATCTCAAGCAAATGGTTTATTCAAAGGGTCATGGAATAGAGTTCATAGAATGGTTGCAACACAGGATGAGGCCATTTGCGCCATGGTGTCTGTGCTGTCATTCTGCACGTGCGTCTGAGCTAGTCCCACTCACATAGCCTAGAGCACTGATTTTCTCTCTTCAGATACATATCCAACATCTCAAGCAAACCTGCCTTCACTACACTGCACAGGAAGTGTGTGCCGGATCCTAATAATTTGAAGCGTAGAATAGCATTTTTTTCCAACACAGTTGGTACCTTTGCAAGTCACCTTAAATTGGGATGCTCTGGTTCTCGACTGCCTACTTTGTCTGGACACGTCATGATTTTGAAGACATCTATCAAACTCTTAATCTTTCCTTCTCTAAGGAGAATGACCTTTACTTGTCCAATCTATCCACATAACTAAATACAGGTGCAAATACAAAGTGCCATCTTCAAGCATGAGTTACAACTTTTCTCTAATGAATGAGTTGCCAGGGGTGGAACTAAGTCATATGCTCCAGCACAGTCCCAGTTTCAATGTGCTGTCAGTGCTTAACTAGAAAGAGCTGTGGTAGGGGTAACATAGTTTCCCCAGAGCTCTTGGGTGGAAATCCAATCTGCCAGGCCGACTGGTCCTTAGTTATTCAGTGCCATCTGTTATTTTCAAAAAGAGGGATAGCAGTGGGCTTGAATTGTTTCAATTTCTGATCTTCAAAGCTGCACACCTTGAAGCAGATAATTCTTGATTTCCCAAAGAAGGTTGCTGGGGAAAATGGTTGGGGCAGAAGAACATAAGAGCATAAGAAATAGGAACAGGAGTAGGCCATCTAGTCCTTCGAGCCTGCCCCGCCATTCAGTAAGATCATGGCTGATCTGTCATGGCTCAGTTCCACTTTCCTGCCCTCTCCCCATAACCCTTAATCCCCTCACTTATCAAAAACCCATCAACCCACGTCTTAAAAATATTTAGCGAGGCAGCCTCCACCACCTCAACGGGCAGAGAATTCCAGAGATTCACCACCCTTCGAGTGAAGAAGTTCCTCCTCAACTCTGTTCTAAACCACCCCCCCCCCTTATCTTGAGGCTGTGCCCCCTAGTCCTACTGTCCTTTCTGAGCGGGAAGAGTCTCTCCACCTCTATCCTATCCATCCCATTCATCATCTTATATGTCTCAATGAGATCTCCCCTCATTCTTCTAAACTCTAACGAGTACAAGCTTAGTTTATTCAGCCTCTCCTCATAGCTCAAGCCCCTCAACTCTGGTATCAGCCTAGTAAACCTCCTCTGCACTCCCTCCAAGGCCAAAATATCCTTGCGTAAGTACGGCGACCAAAACTGCACACAGTACTCCAGCTGCGACAGCAACTAACATAGCTCAGAGCTTATAGGGACCAAAATGTGGGTGAAAACTGAAGATATAGGGCTGGAATTATATTGGAAGTATGTCAATTGTTTCCATTTTCTCTAGCATTCTCTGAAGAAAACTTTGTCCACCTAATCAGGCTTATTCTGCATCATGGAAACGTACCAGTTGTCGGTTTCTCCAGCAGATTTGCCTTGTTTGAATTGCTAATGTCCATTTATTAATGATGACAGGTGCATTTGATTTATTATTGTCAGATGTATTAACATACAGTGAAAAGTATTGTTTCTTGCACACTATACAGACAAAACATACTGTTCATAGAGAAGGAAGGGAGAGTCAGTGTATAGTGTTAGAATCATAGCTAGGGTTTAGAAAAAAAATCAACTTAATGCAAGGAAGTCCATTCAAAAGTCCGACAGCAGCATGGAAGAAGCTGTTCTCAAGTCGGTTGGTATGTAACCTCAGACTTTTGTATCTTTTTCCAAATGGAAGAAGATGGGAGAGGCAATGTCAGGGTGCGTGGGGTCCTAAATTATGCTGGCTGCTTTGCCAAAGCAGCGGGAAGTGCGGACAGAGTTGATGGATTGGGCTTCATTCACAACCTTTTGTAGTTTCTTGCAATCTTGGGCAGAGCAGGAGCCATACCAAGCTGTGATACAACCAGAAAGCATGCTTTCTATAGTGCATCTGTAAAAGTTGGTGAGAGTCTTAACTGACATGCCAAATTTCCTTAGTCTTCTGAGAAAGTAGAGGCATTCATGGGCTTTCTTAACTAGAGTGTCAGCATGGGGAGACCAGAACAGGTTGTTGGTGATCTGGACACCTAAAAATTTGAAGCTCTCAACCCTTTCAGTTTCGTCCCTATTGATGTAGACAGAGGCATGTTTTCCTTTATGCTTCCTGAAGTCGATGACAATTTCCTTCGTTTTATCGATATTGAGGGAGAGATTATTGTTGCCGCATCAGTTCACCAGATTCTCTATCTCATTCCTGTACTATATCTTGTCACTGTTTGAAATCTGACCCACTACGGTGGTGTTGTCAGCAAACTTGAAAGTTGAATTAAAGGGGAATTTGGCCGCACAGACATAGGTGTACAAGGAGTATAGTAGGGGGTTGAGAATACAGCCTTGAGGGTTACCACTGTTCAGAGTGATCGTTGAGGTGGTGCTGTTGCCTATCCTTACTGATTGTGGTCTGTGAGTTAGGAAGTTTGGGATCCAGTCGCAGAGGGAGGTGCCAAAGCACAGGCCAAAGAGTTTGGAGATGAGTTTCATGAAATAATAGTGTAGAAGACTGAGCTGTAGTCAATAAATAGGAGTCTGACATCGGTGTCCTTGTTATCTAGATGTTCCAGAGTCAAGAGCAGGGCCAGGGAAGTGGCGTCTGCTGTGGACTTGTTGCAGCGATTGGCAAACTATAGTGGATCCAGGTAGTCCAGCATTTCTGGAACTGTCTTGTAGAAGTGCTGTGAAGATGACGGTGGTGTATTGTTGGTATGGTGAAGAGGAACCCTTATTTGTGCTTGAGCTCACAATAGAGGATGGTTGCAAATTAGCTGTGATGCTGTGCTAGCAACATCCAGAGAATATTGATTTTCCTGTTGGCTTGCAATCAGCTTCCTGTTGTTTGTCCCTCTGTGTGGATTCCTGGAAGAGGTTCCCTTCCGTCAGTTATAACCTAGATTGTTAGAACAGTCATAATTTGGCCTCTGATGCTACAGGTTCCCCCCCGCCCCATCTGATTTTCCATTCTGTGCACAGTTCAACAATGTAGCTTTGAATTCCATGTAGTCTTTTCCAAGGTGGGACTCAGTCCAGTATAATGGAGATGATCTGCCCATCAAGATTATCTTGCCACGAGGCACTTCTTATTTCAGTGTTAAGCATGTTTTTATCTTAAACTGACACCTGGACATTATTGCCTAGTGTGCTCCGAAGCAACCACTGCTGCTTCAGGTTCCAGCTACATTTTAATTGGTTCATTCTCTGGAATCTGAATGATGTAGCAAGACTGCATTTATGACCCATCCCAAGTTGTGTTTGCCTCCTTGCTGCTATTCTCCTGGCGATGGGTGGTTGGCAATTTCAGGACATTAACCCAGTGACGTTGAAGGAAGTTCATTCAGTCGCATTAACTGCTGGCCATGAAACTTGCCAAGCAATTTGAAAAGAATCCTTCTCGATGTTGGTTATGGCATTGCTGTTCATAACAGGAAGGAGAAATTGATTTGCTACACCATATTGAATGGAATACAAGGCACAGGGGATCCACTTACAGGAACACTGTCTATGCTGAACTCACTACTGCAGACACGTTATGACAGAGACAAGGGCATTAATTGGCAAAAGGCAGCTTCAGAACTGATGCGCAAAAGTAATCAATAGCTGGAACTTGTCAAATGCCGAATTGGTCTTGCTGTCTGATATGCTTAGGCACTTTGCACAGGACTTCTCTTGAATCTCTACTCTTTGAGGCTTTCATACATACATACAATCATCATACATACATACAATCATCATACAATCCCTACAGTGTAGAAAGAGGCCGTTCGGCCCATCAAGTCTGCATCGAGCATGATCCCATCAAGGCCCTGTTCCTGTAACCCCACATTTATCCTGCTAATCCCCTGACACTAAGGGTCAATTTAGCATGTCCAAACAACCTAACCTGCATATCTTTGGACTGTGAGAGGAGACTGGAGCACCCACAGGAAACTCACAGACATGGGAGAACTCCACACAGACAGTGACCTGAGGCTGGAATTGAACCTGGGTCCCTGACGCTGTGAGGCAGCAATGCTAATCACTCTGCCATTGTGCCATCCTATCAAGCAAACACCTGCTAAGGCCAGATAGAGAACATTTAAGCTGACATGTACTGTAGCAAGTGAACATGCATAGCAACAGTTATGATCAGATTTATTCAATCAGGGACACTATGGTTTAATGTAATTACACAAAAATAATCAACATACCATGCCTCCATAAAGCAGTGAATCGCCTTGGCCCTGCCAGACACTCAGCACAAAGGTGTGGTGTTCTATTCTAATGTAGTATGGAAATCTCTATTAATCCAGAGGCCTGGATTATCGATGAGAATCCAAATCCTGCCACAGCGACTGAGAAAATTGCATTCAATGAATTAAGTACATCTGGAATAAAAAGTTAGAATCAGTTATCATAATTATGAACCAATTGGATTATTAGTTGGTTCGTTGATGTCCTTCAGGAAGGAAATCTGCCTTCCTTACCTGGCCTCTGTTGTATAGTTTGAGTGACTTTTAACTGTTCTTGAGATGGCTTAGCAAGCCATGCAGTTATCTCAAAAAGGTGGCTCAAGGGTAGTTAGGACTTGGCAATAAATGTTGACCTTGCCAATGACATTTTTCTGGAATTAATAAAATATGTTCCAGAGCTAAACTAACAAGTTGTTTATTGTTTACAGTCTATACAGAACCGCCATCACAATTTAGCTCATTACTATTTCTGCACTGGTTAATTTTCCCTTCATAATATTTTGAATATGCTTTTATTCAATTCAACATTAATAAGTAACCCACATCACAAATTTTGTCTGGAGAAAATGTTTGAAGAAAATCCTTACAAATGAAAGTGCCTTGCCCTATAATCATGATTTAACTTCTGACCAAGCTATGGATTAACATTTTTTAATATTCACCGACTTTCATTTCCATAAAATTGTCCAACTGTGCCCCTCCCTAAGTTCATCAATTAAATCACTCATCCATTCATTTGTTACCTCCAGATTTGACGATTCTAATATTCCTCTGGCTGGCCATTCATCTTCTATAAAATTCAGCTTATCAAATCTTGCTGTCAGTATCCAAAGATACATCAAGCCCTGTTTACATATCAACCTCTCTTCTTCATTGACCTGTATTGACCTACGTTCCAACAAACCTCAATATTTAGACTGTTATCCTTGTTTTTAAATTCCTCCTTGACCTTGTCTCCCCACTCCATCCCCGTAACCTCTAGACCTACAGCAGCCCCCAGGATTTCTGCATGCCTCCAATCCTGACTTATTGAGCAACATGTTTTCATTGCTCCACCACTGGCAGCTGTGTCTTCAGCTGCCTCAATCCTAAACTCTGGAGTCTTCTCTCCATTCTGCCGTTCTTTCCTTAAAATACACTCCTACCTCTTACCGAGCTTGTGGTCATTTGTATTTGTATGTTTGTGGCTCACTGGTAATGCTTCTGTGAAGCACCTTAGTTTGCTTAACTATGTTGAAGGAGTACAGAAGCACAAGCCTATCTTTATCCATTCTTTAGCCTTCTTTCACATCCAAAGATATAACATCAAATTCTCATTCCTGAGCACTTTTCCAACTTTCTGAACTTTCCATTTAATTGAATCATAGAATCTACGGCACGAAGACAGACCCTTCGGCCCAAAATGGTCCATGCCGACCAAGATGCCCATCTAAACTCATCCCATTTGCCTGCATTAAGCCCATATCCCCCTAAACCTTTTCTATCCATGTATCTGTCCAAATGCCTTTTAAATGTTGTCAATGTCCATGCCTCAACCACTTCCTCCAGCAGCTCATTCCACACACGTACCACCCTCTGTAAAAACATTGCTCCTCAGGTTCCCATCAATTCTTTCCCCTCTTAACTTAAACCTATGCCCTCTAGTTCTTGATTCCCGAACCCTGGGAAAAAGACTGACTGCATTCACTCTATCCATGCCTCTCATGATCCTATACACCTCTAGAAGATCACCTCTGTCCCCTATGCTCCAAAGAAAAAAAATCCAAGCCTGTACAATATCTCCCTATAACTCAGTCCCTTGAGTCCTAGCAACACTCTTGTAAATTTCTTCTGCACGTTGTCCAGTTTAATAACATCTTTCCTATAGCAAGACTACCAAAACTGAACACAATACTCCAGGTGCAACCTCACCAATGTCCTATACAACTGCAACATAACTTTCCAACGTCTATACTCAATACCCTCACTGGTGAAGGCCAGCATGCCAAAAGCCCTGTCTACCTGTGACTTCAACTTTAGAGAACCATGCACCTGAACTCCAAGGTCCCTCTTCCATGATACTCCCTAAGGTCCTACCATTCACCATGAAAGTCCTACCTTAATTTGACTTTCCAAAATGCAACACCTCACATTTATCTGTACTGAATGCCATTTGCCATTTCTCAGCCCACTTCCCCAGCTGATCAAGATACTACTGTAATTTTTGATAACTTTCCTCACTATCTACAATACCACCTATTTTAGTGTCATCTGTAAACTTAGTGATCATGCCTTATACATTCTCATCCAAATTGTTGATATAGCTAACAAACAGCAATGGGACCAGCACTGACCCCTGAGGCACGCCACTAATCACAGACCTCCAGTTGGACAAGCATCCTTCCACTATTACCATCTGCTAATTAGCATCAAGCCAATCTTGTGCATTACTTTGTTGTTAGTCGATGACCTGAAGTAAATGCACTGTTGATGGAGCAGTTATTTTCTCCTCAAAGATCGGTTGTGTTGTCTGGATTTGGGTTTACACCCAAATCTGAAGGTTAACTCGAGCAACGGATGCTGGTTGGTTTTGGCTCCCAAATCTATTTTGATTCCTGAGTCAGTACTAGAACTCAGCAATTCAAAATCTAAAGGAGGATTGTCAAATCTTTCTCTTTTGTAGTGGCTACAGCACTATAGTACTTATAATTTAGAACACAGCATCTGGGTCAACTGCACCTTTCGGCAGAGATCTGAATAATGTTGCAGCAAACAGCTGGGTGATGCAGGAGGGGATAGTGAGGTGATATGTGGAAAAGAAATGAAGTCGGGGAAGCAATGAATTCTCCATGAAAGAGACTGAGGACTATATCCTGGCTACGTCAGTCTGTTACTTTGGTGAAGCATGCCACAAGCAGCTTGAGGAGCTGACTTGGTGGCATCTCTGCTACTACCTGTTCTTACCGACTTTGTCAACTCCCTGTCCCAACTAAAAAGGAAGTTTTTTAAAATACCTCTCATAGGACCAATGACTTGTGTTGGAACATTCCTACTGGTGCCAGCTAAACTCTTTTACATTGTCCTTTTTCTAATGAACCCATGTTTGATATTTCTGGTTTTGCTGGGGGCAGGGAGAGATAGGGAAGCCATCCTAATCAAGCCAGACCAGCAGACCTAACCTAGCTGAAGTTCTAAGTGGGTCAACTTCCCGTGGCGATTTGTTGTAAAGTACTCAGGAGTGAGAATCTGATGTTACTCCCCCCAAGCTGACGCACAAGATGCCCACTGGGTCTCTGAGACCATCTAAGGATTTTTAAGAAATTAAATCTATCGATTTCACTGCAAATGAAGGGGTTTGTTCACGCGGCTAATCCAGTTTGGTTGGAAGTGCTCCAGGGTTTAAATTTTTCCTTGCCAACTCCTGTCTGTCACCGACCCCCAATCCTGCTGCATCACATCCTTGTACTTTATCTGACGAGGTGGAGTTGTCTGAGTCACAGCTGTCAGTTCAGTGTTAGTGATTGCACTTACCTATGCAGTGGCCCTGGTCTTGTGTTTTTCTCTTTTGCCCTTCTCCCAAGGGACTTTTCACTGAGGGGAAAAAAATATTAACAGAACAAAAGATCCTTCGCTTGATATCATTCTCTGAGGGATAATGAACATGCTTTTATTTGACTGGGAAAACAGCATGGTTTCTTCCCATCCCCCTTTCCTGAAGGTGTATGCTTCCATGGAGTGTTCTCTGATACCTCACCAAAGTGTTCATGCTTCATAGTCCAAACTGAATATTTTCTGTTGCTCTGCAATGCATATATTCCAGAAGAGGTTCCTGGACAGAGGTCTGGAATGAGATCTGAAATCCTTTTCACCTCTCATTTGCCTATTCCAGCCACCCCTCTCCCCCCCATCCCTCCCCCCTCCCTCCTCTCCCCCCCCCCTCCTCTCCCCCCCCCCCCTCTCCCCCCCCCCTCCTCTCTCCCCCCCCCCCCCCCCCCCCCCCCCCAATCAAAAAGTATTGTTTCTTGGTGCTATACAGACACAACATACCATTCATAGAGAAGGAAAGAAGAGACCGCAGATTAGTGTTTGTCATAGCTGGGGTGCAGAGAAAGATCAACAATGCAAGGTAGATCCATTCAAAAGTCTGACAGCAGCAGGGAAGAAGCTGTTCTTGAGTTGAATGTACATGACCTTAGACTTTTGTATCTTTTTCCTAACAGAAGAAGGTGAAAGATAGAATGTCTGGGGTGCATGGGTTCCTTAATTATGCTAGCTGCTTTGTCGAGGCAGCAGGAAGTGTAGACAGAGTCTATGGATGGGAGGCTGGTTTGCGTGATGGATTGGGCTACAATGTGCAAACTCCACAGTTACTCAAGGCTGGAATTGAATCCATGCCTGTAGCACTGTGCCACCCTATGTACTGAAACCCTCATTTAGATTTCTTTTACCTCTATTTCAACACTCTCTGAGCTGGCTTCCAACATCCCATGATCTTTTGCTCATCCAAAGCCTGCTACCTGTTCTCTATCTTGCACCAAATCCTTCCTGCTTGTCTGTCACTTCTGGCCTTGCTGATCCATGTTGCCTCCTTTTCACGGGAACACATCAAATTTAAAATTTTTAATTGTAGGTTTAGGTTCCTTAATATCCTTGTACTTTATCTCTGCACCTCCCTGCAGCCCCTGCTTTCCTGCTGCCATATTCTTGTGTTCCTTCAACTCCATTTATTGTGCACAGTTGCAGCAGATTCTCTGGCGCATTCCCCTTTCTGCTCCACCATTGATTTTTGGGACCTAGATTTTGACCAAGCTTTTAGATGGCCATTTTTTTTACCCCCACCGCCTCCCCCCCCCCCCCCCAAATCATGCTTCTGAGAAGCGCTTTGAAATGTTTTGCTATGTTAAGAATATTTTGTCAGTGCAACCCAGAAAGTGGCAAGAAGTTGGGACGTGCTGCCACATTTAAGGGGAAGCAAGATGGGGAATAGTGTGGAAGAGGTGGCTGTTGTGGAGCAAGCACGAGTTGGGCTGTTTCTGTGCAAGTTGCTGCTCTGCACTTTTCTCCTTCTAGTGATGCGGACTGTCCCTTTAAGAGACTAGTTTGGGGGAGGAGGGAACCCGCGCGTGCGCATTGCGCGGCGGTCCACCTCGAGTACCGGGGACTCCTTCCTCTCGCTGTGACCGCGGCTTCAAGCCGGGGGGGAGGAGGGGGTTACAGGGGGAGAGAGTGGAGACGGGCGGGCTGGCTGGGGGCTGTGTGCTGGGACTGAGTGGGGGAAGCGTCTCCAAACCTGGCCAGAGCGCCACATTGGGCCGCCGGTAGGTGCGGTTTGTTACATTTAGTGACTTGTAGTGTGGTTTAAAGGGAACACCCCCTTTTCCCTCTCCCTCTCTCCCCCCTCCCTTTCTTTCCCTTCTCCAGCTCCTGCCACTGGGGTGTTTGTGCTGCGGGAAAGCCCATTTGCAGAGTCTTCGAAAAGAAAATGCTCCAGCACTCGCCCTTTACAGGTTCCCCTGGAAGGTTTTGGGGAGAGACTGGGGAGGTGGGGGGTGGTTAAGGGGTGGGAGGGCGAGGGACTTGTATGTTGGGGACTTTTTCTTTTCTTCTTTCCCCCTCCCTTCTTGAGCCCCAGTCGCAGCACTTCACCCGGCTGGCAGCCAGACCTCGTCAGTGTCAAAATAAGAGTCTCTGTCTGTCTCACCCACTCTATCAAACATGCTCTGGTTTATTGAGACTGGGTGCTGTTCCAGGACTCAGTGTAATTGGCATCGTTTCTTTCTGTGGACCATTGTATATCTTTTTTAAAAAGATTTTATTGATGGTCAGCATAGCGTCTCTGTTATTAATGCCTTAATTGTCCCAATTCCCAATTTCCCCCCACACACCCCGTCCTCCCCCAACCCCCAGATTTCCCTCCTTTTTTTTCTCCTGAGGCTTACTGACGTGTACCAGCATACCATATCCTCATTCGAGTGCCCAACAACTACTGCTTGCATGTTGCTTTAGTGACTGACCTTTATGACTCATAATTCGTGTTAATAGGCTGTTTAACCTGATGCACTTTTTGAATATCAGAAATACTGGCTGTTTTCTCATCCCCTTTCTCCTCTCCTCCACTCTTGGGCAAAAAAATTCCAGAGGCGACAGAGGCCTTTATTAATGCTCCACTGCTCTGATAGTGATCAGTTCACAGAGTGACGATCAAACCCGTGATTGCTCCTGGTATATATGACATGTTTTGTTGGAGTTAAATCATAGTATGGTTGTCCTTTGCTCTCACTTATAAAAGATGAAAGAAACAAACTAATACTTATTACTGTCTCTTATGTGAAATGGTTAAAAGTAGACACTGCCGATCTGAAAGCCTGTGATAGCTCCAAGATAAACTGTTTACAGTTAGTTATTACGAAGTGATTTGCGCTTTCTGTACCGGTTCTTTTAAGGCATTTCTTTTATCTTTACTTCCTTCCTCTAGACTTTCCCATAGCATCCACTCACCGCTGGTTGTGAGCATAGGCAAATGTTCTGGTCTTTCTGCAGTATAACAAGAATAGTTCTCCCCTGATGCAGCGTGCTTGCTGTTTTCCATTTTTCTCTCACAACTAGCTTTGCTCCCAGAAAACAATACACGTTGTGCCATATCACTATTTGAAGGTAGTACTTGCCAAGTGTTGCCTCACTCCAAGGCTTCATGTCAAATGAGGGCAGGTTGTATGAACTACCTTGTATTCCCTTGAATATTGCAGATTAAGGGGGGGATCTGATTGAGGTATTTAAGTTGATCAGAGGCGTTGATAGGGTTGATAGAAACTATTTGCTCTACTGAAGGGAGTCCAGAACAAGGGGGTGCAACCTTATAATTAGAGGCAGGCCATTCAGGGTGATGTTAGGGAAACTTTTATTCAGGTAAAGAAGAATCTGATAATTTGAGAGTCTGATTTATTCAGATAAAGGAAATCTGGAACACACAAAAACTGAAGTAATTTTTTATTAGGCAGGAGTAAAATGTTACAGAGCCAGGTGAGTAGATGGAGTCTTGTGATAGGTATAAGCATTGATCTAACTGAATGGCAGAACAAGTCGAGGGGCTGAATTCGCATGTAGAAGAAAGAAAATGTGCATGTTTAAAACACCTTTCACAATTTACTGCTAGATAAATAAGATACAGCCCATGGAATGACTCCAGTGACAATCTATCAGCGTGATTACAAGAATGAAAGGGTTGTGAAGATCAAATGAAAATATTACAGCTTGGAAAAAGGTAGCTGAAGTTTTCAAAATTGATAAAAGCTTTGAGAATTTGACTGATATTTACTAAAGGGTGGAGAATTGGCTCAGGAGATAGTCAAGAATGAAAGGGATGATGGTCATAGAGCATCCCTTAGTTCTGATAGGCTATCATAAATGGCTGTTGAGGTAGAGACTGTCACGTCACTTGTAAATGAAGAATAGTCAAGACAAAAGGACAACAGAATTGAGATCGATGTAGATGGCTTCAATTGCCAGCACCAGCACTGATTTTATGGGCTGAATGTCCTCTCTTTGCTCAGAGGGCAGTGTGAAAATGAAAAGGTTTTGATTTGAGTTATGTTCATGTGCTTGTAGGCCATAATTTGTGATCCACAAGAAAGCAGAGAGTAAATCTTTTCATTTAATGGTTGTGGGGGTAGAATTTGTCTTGGGGCAGTGACACAAATCAGGAAGTATCAGATTAGCTGACCATTACATGCAGCTTCAGGGAATCAGATTTGTTGGAGTCAATGGCATTGAATATCAGGTGCTGAGTAGGATGGACAGCTGATTTGATACCAGCTGTATCATGCCATCACTCAAGTCAAATTTCTATCCTGCAATGTCTGCAACATTAAATTGATTAAAAATTGCAGTGGTTTTATAACATTGCAGGCTTGATTTCACTTGATGGGGTGACCTAATTCCACTTGTCTTATGGCACTTATAGGTCTTTGCCATGTAATTTTGAACTTGTGTAACATCAGTTATAACAATTTTGGGTTCAATATTTAAAAATAATGATGTACATGTTTTGGCCAAGAATGATAGCGTTTCCTGAGGCACTCGGCTGGTCATAACTTCTAGGTCAGATACAACGGGGATAGTGGTTCTCATTATTTCCTCCCAGTCCCTAAATATATGTCTCCATTTAGGCTGTGGGAGGAATATATTGTTGAAGGTGAAACACCTGAGTGCCTGGCAGTTCTTTTTTTCTCCTTTGCTCACGACCGAAAGAAATTTCAGAGGGATTGCGACTGAGAGAACTTTCTTTGTAGACTAGCTGAGATGCTAGAGTCCGGTACAAGTGAGAGTGATGCACTCAAATGTTGTCGGACTGCCCTGTGACTGTGGCACCTATCGCAGGGTTCTATAGCATCCACCTTCAAGCTAACTCGAAACAGGCAGTTGTCTGCATTTCCATTGTATGCATGCTGCAAGTGAGAGACACTGAGGGGTGCATTGTTGGAAAGAAACTACTGCAGTTGGTGAGAGGTTTTATTTTTGTAACTGTTAAAATTTGTTGCATCTCCAAGCATCCACCTGCAAAATTGTGTTTTCTGATGAGGGAAAAGGAAGCAAATTTTACCATTTAATTTTGGAATGTGCTTTAACTTTTGAAAGCTGCAGTATTGAAATATAATGAAAGCAAGAAAATAAAATTGAATTTTAGGAATTGAAAAGTATCAACTACTCAAAATTGAGAGGGGCACAAAGCCTTTTCTGATCTTATTAAAAATCATGAGAAAAGCTACTGTGGCCCTGGAAAGGTTAAGTGCAGCCATTTTGTTTACTTTGTCAGTCGCTTCATCAGTTAACCTCTTAGTCATAGTTAGGCCCGACTAGCTTAATGAAGCTAGTAATTTTAAGGCTTTTCATTTATGTGGTGTGAAAATTATAACTGTATTTAGCATTTGTCTGGTATGTTTTATTTACAAAATGATGAATGAGAAGAAAAGTACTGTTTGGAGTCCTGTTTGCAGGGGAAAGTTCATTGGAATAAGATCCAATTCCTTTTGTCTGTACAGCCAGAAGCAGATGTGTTAAAATACATTGCACAAGGTTTCTGTTTCATTTTGGGTGCTGAATGGTCTGTCTGATTTGATTTGGTTTATTATTGTCACATGTATTAACAGACAGTGAAAAGTATTGTTTCTTGCATGCTATACAGACAAAGCATACCATACATAAAGAGGGAAAGTAGACTGCAGAATGTAGTGTTACAGTCATAGCTAGGGTGTAGAGAAAGATCAACTTAATACAAGGTAGATCCATTCAAAAGTCTGACAGCAGCAGGGAAGAACCTGTTCTTGGAAGGAGCTGGGAAACGGTAGACTGAATCCCACCCTCCCACAGTTTTTAAAAGTGAAATGTGGCTGAACCGTGCTCATATATCTGACAAAATGCAGAAATCTTGTGATTTAACTTTACCCATACTAATCTCTGAACCATCCAGTAGCAGCTTCAGGATGAAACTTCATTCAGGATCATGCAGTGGTTATTTGAGATTAAGCAGTAGTTAAAACAGTTTTAACTGTCAGCATTTGAAACAGAAAGGATGGGTTCCTACTTATGAGACCATTCGTCAGAACAAAATCCATCCTTTCCAACTGGTCGGATGCCCCTACTTATTTAAGTACAACGCCAGTTGATCATCTATGGTATACAGCAGTGACCTGACTTAGTAACTCCAAACTGACTGACCTGCGTATTACTGGTATTTCTGCATTTGCACTTAATTTCTTCTCTCATGTGGAGATGCAGGTGCTGGACTGAGGTAGGCACAGTAAGAAGTCTCACAACACCAGGTTAAAGTCCAACAGATTTATTTGGCTTTCAGAGCACCGATCCTCCATCTGGTGATTGGGAGCAGCACTCCGAAAGCTCGTGCTACCAAATAAACTTTGTTGGACTTTAACCTGGTGTTGTGAGACTTCTTACTGTTTCTTTTTCTCTGCAGTGAATAAAATGACACCGCCCTGCTTGCATTTGTCCCTGTTCTTACTCACCCCCGCAGATTCCCTTTCCCTCAAATGTTCAAATTTCGTATCCCCCTTCTTATTTTATACTTTGCCAGCCTCTCCATCCTGACTTCTGCAACCCCCTACAGTCTGAAGCTCAACCCATTGCTTTTGATTCTGGCTTCCTGTACGTTCCATCTTCCCATGCTCTCAACACTGATGTTAGAGACTTCAGTTATTTCAGCCCAACTCTCAAACTCCCTGAATTTTGTTGCATTGTAGCCTTGCTCACTAGCTTCAAACCATTCCCAAAAATCTATTGCTCCTAATTCTTTCACCCGCAACCCATCTCTCTCTCTCTCCCTCCCCCTTTCTTATGGTTTGGGCCTTCTATAAATGCCTTATTACTCAAGGCCACTACTCCGGGAGCTCATTAGAATGAGTTGTTTGGGAAGAGTAGATTTTGGTCTGTGGAAAGGCTGGGCTAGTTTACACTACTTTGGCATTATAAAGTATTTAGTGCTCAATGTGTTTTTGAAAACCTAATCTTTTCACCGGCTTTGTTCAATTTAAATTTAGAGCTATAATTCCAGGTGGAAAATGTAATACTATCATCTCCATCGGGAGGTTTTATACCCAAAGTATCTCAAGTGATTTTGATAATCTATGTAACTAATTTTTCTCTAATCCTCTCATCTAAAGACAATGATTTGTACAGAAGCCGTGCCTAAAATGCCTTTTCTATTCTTTCACTGTGAGAAACTCCAGTGGAAAGATTTCAGCAGATCCTATTCATGGGGTGCATTAGAGCTGAGCCTTAGGATCTGAACGTAACTCCCTACTGGGTCAGTGGCTACTTCCTCCCTCAACTAAGAAACATTAAGACACTTTCTCAAAAGAAAGCATTTGGTGAGTTGCCTCAGTAATTGCATGTTCCAATTAAATGGCAGGATTATGGAATTAGGTTTGAGCTAGACTGGGTTATGGTAGTACTTTGGAGAGAGAAACAGTTAACATTTCAAGTTCAATATGATTCTTTAGAACTGAAGAACATTCACTCTTTCTTTCTCAATAGACACTGCCAGACTTGCTGAGTTTTTCAGCAGTTTGAGGATAACATCCACAGTTGCTTTTGTTACATAAAGGTAGTAAATTTCCTGTTTCTGAAGGCACGAGTACACTATTTGAGTTTCAGGGATAATTTGGTGTGGAATAACAATGGAATTTGAACTCATTGATCTCTAGGTCTAACATGACAACTTCTGTATCTATTGTGATTCCCAGGTACTTAGCTAAAGTTACCTAACAACTGACTAGTCTGGGGGCTTTCCAGATACTCTCCGTTGCTATCAGGCCCACCAACCTCATCTTTCTTGAATATTACATTGCCTTTAACGATATTCACAAAAACAATGATAGTTTGGAAGCAACTATGTGACTGAACACGTGGTACTGCAGCCTCAACTGATGGCCCAGCAAGAACAGATCAGTAACAGCATGAAATAAGAATCGTCTTTGAAATAAGCATCGTCTTTGAATGTGATTCCCCATGGGATGACCAAAAAGTTCACTTATTATCAACATCTCCTTTAGGAGATGTACAAGGCAAGTTTTTTTACACAGAGGATGCCTGGAACTCGCTGCCGAGAGAAGTAGTAGAAGCAGATATGATAGTGAGTATTAAGGGAGGTTCGGACAAATACATGTACAGAATGGGAATAGAGGGATATGGTCGCTGGAAACGTAGGGGGTTTTAGTTCAGTTGGGCAGCATGGTTGGTACAGGCTTGGAGGCTGAAGGGCCTGTTCCTGTGCTGTAATTTTCTTTGTTCTTTGAACTAAGCTTCTCATCCTTGTAAATAAAGATTGCATTGTATTTGCTGGTGGGAAATAAGGGAGGTAGGTTAGTGGGAAAGGGTGAATAATGGCAGATCCTCTTGCGCAAAGCCCTGACAATCATTGCCAGCAAACCAGGTTCTGCCTCCATGTGACCAATATCAGGCAGAAAGATTGGAAATTTTCTCTGAAATTCCTAAAATAATCATGAAGAGAACATGATTATCCATGATGAATTGCTAAGGATGACTAAAAGACATTTCTGTCCTCACTCCTATTGTCTTTTGCTTCATCCTACATACCAGCCCTTCCTCACTATTTTCAATTTTCCTGTGAAGTTTCAGACCGTTAAGTCAGACCCTAAAATCTCAGGCCGCTCATTATCCATATCCTAGCCATGTATTTTTATGGCATATTGCTTATACATTAGAAAATAAACTTTAATATCAACAAACATGAGATCATTGCAAAAGAGGAGGGAAAATAAATCACCTCTTTCCTGAAGCTCTTATTGGGAAGAGTGTTTTCTCCTTTGAGTAAATGCTTAATGATTGAGGCTCCACATCTATTTTAACAGTACAGGATCCCAACACAATAGACTTAGATTAATGTCACTTGTCCTTATATTTTAAAACTTTGCCTATTGGACTAAATCATATCAAGCTTTCCTACAAGGGCATTTGACCAAGTCAGTGGATAGCTAGTTCAGTGAATTGTTTCCGAAAGACCATTTACAGAACTCTTGAAGCGTTTTAAAACTTCGGACAAATTTCTGCAATATCTGAGTAGGAAAGGCAAGGTCTCCGATTTGACTTTTGGTCCAAAGTGATTTGGGAGTGTTCGGTTTGGCCTCTGGGTGTGGCTCCTGTAACACCTATAATTAGCTTGTATTGACTAGCAATCAAAGAGAAATTTGCAAATTACCTTGTCATGGGGAGATAGTGGCGCAGTGATAACGTCACTGGACTAATAATCTAGAGACCCAAGGTAGTGCTCTGGGGACTCATGTTTGAATCCTACCAAAGCAAATCTTAAAAAAATCTGGAATTAAAGCCTAATGATAACCATGATGCATACTATTGCTGATTGTCATAAAACTCCATCTGGTTGACGAATGTCCTTTAGTGAAGGAAATCTGCTGTCCTTATCTGGTCTGGCCTACATGTGACTCCAGACCCACAACAATGTGGTTGATGAAAACTGCTCTCAAAGGCAGTTAGGGGTGGGCAATAAATGCTGGCTCAACCAGTGACGCCCAGGTTCTACGAATGAATGAAAAAAAAGCTAAAGGTGTTTTTTTCTCTTTTTCAAACTAGGTAGGCAGTTGCTACTCTGGAAATCGAGGCCTTTTGCATGTGGAAATGGCTCTACAAGACTTGCCAGGTGAGTGAACAATGAGTGTACTGCCGATTTGTTTGAGACCAGCAAGTTAGCTACATTAGTGATAGCTGACTTGTTTTAGATCCTGACAAAGGTACAGCACCTCACTGAATTTGTTTCTTGTGGTTTATGACCTCATCTCATTATTGTTACTCCACACTCCAGGCCAATTTCTCTAACACTCCTTTTGATTTATTTGCCTGTGCACCCCCATGATTAGGAAATTTGTCAATGCACACGCATTATCATCAGAGCAATGGAGCCCTATGTATTCGGTCCTATAGTTCACAGTCCTTCCCTGAAGGATGGTACCATTTCTTATTTGCATCCAAATGCTACTATGCCAAGCATAGAAACTCTCCTCACAAAAAATGCACCCCAAAGTGAAGCTACAGTGGTAGCTTCTTATATTACACACAGCCTACAGGACTAAGACTAAGGATTAAGATGGTTACACAATATCAGGAGGAAAGTATGATAGTTTTGATGCCTCTGGAAATATGCTATGGTGCAATTTCCAGTCATTGGTTTGTGAAAGGACACTTCCATAATGATGTGGTGTAACAGTGAACCAAGCAAAATCCGTTGACTAGGGTTTCATTGTGTTTAAAAGATCATCAACAATCTCGTACAAAGCTGGCCTCTTGGCTGCCATGCTTAGCAATCCCAAACAGGCTTGCAGTTACATTGTAGCTGGACACCAAGCTGCTTATGCAGTGTGGTTTACTGACTTTGGCTGTTCAGGGTTAGCACTAAGAAAATTCATTTGGGGCAAGATATTTGACATCGGAGTTGGTGCCACAGAAGAATGTTTGAGGGGGTGTAAGGAATTGGGGGAGTGCAAATATGCAGTGAGCTCTGTAGCATAGCTCCTCTCTTTCTCACTCTCAAATTCTGCTTTATTTTTAACTGACGGGATGGCTTTAAACAATCTAGTCTCTCTTCCTCCTCACTCTAAGCTATATTTTGGAGAGTAATGTATCCATGGGATTTTCAAAAATCCTATAACATGGTAATAACACACGAATGACTTTAGAGTAGGAGAAATATTCTTGAATTTGCTAATCACATGTGACCTTCGTTATTCCGTTTAATTGTTCATTAAAAGTGATCTGAGCATACATTGACAGGACCAAAGGCACAGTTAATTGCCCAGAGTGGATTGTGTGAGCAGAACTGCTCTGGCTAAAAGAAATGGCCCCTGCAGGTTAAATGCCTGTGCATTTCAGCATAAAGGGATTTGTCCTTCTTGCTTCGTATGTAGGAGAAAGGGAAAGTGGATGGCTCCAGCTTTTCTCATCACTAAAGCTGTTCCATTCCTTGAACTTTGTTCCCTCAGTGTTAATGCTGGGGGCTAACTAGACTTTGCTTCTATGCCAAACCACGTCTTGATCCTGCTTTTTTATTATTCAAACGTGGTGTGTGTGCATTGCTGGCAAGGTGAGCATTTATTGCCCAACCCGCAATTGCCTATGAGTAGGTGGTGGTGAGCTGCCTTTTTAAACTGTTGCAGTCCATGTGGCATAGGTATATACACCATGTTGTTAGGAAGGGAGTTCTGGGATTTTGACCCACTGATAGTGAAGGAATATGATATGTAAGTAAGGATGTGTATCTTGGAGGGCAACTTACAAGTCCTGGTGTTCTGAGTTGCCCTTTTTCTTCTACGTGGTGGAGGTCATTGGTGGAAAAGTGCCATTGAAAAAACTTGAGAGTTGTTGGAGTACATCTTGTAGGTGGTGCACACAGCCGTCAGTGTGTATATAGGTGGTGGAAGCAGTGAATGTTTAAGGTGATGGGTGGTGTGCTGATCAAATGAGCCCTGACCTATGTGGTGTCAAACCTTTTGAACTGCATTTGTGAGAAATTCCTCTGCGCTGATGTCCTGATGTGTGATGTGAAATGATTGGCCTGCAACAATTGCAACCATCTTCCTTTGTGTTGGATATGACTCTGACCAGTGGACATTGGATTTGTCCTGTGTTTTGTGGAGAGGCTATGGCCGGACAATATTCCACATTGCCAGGTAAATGCCAGTGTTGTCTTTGTGTTGGGACAGTTTAGCTAAGGTGCAGCAGAAGTCTTCAACACAACGGCTGTAATATTGTTGGGGCTCAAAGCCTTTGCTGTATTGAAAGGCGAAAGGGAATCATGTTTAACCAGTTTATTGGAGCTCTTTGAAGGAGTCATATGCTGTAGGATTAAGGGAAACTAGTGGAAGTATGGTAATTAGATTTCCAGAATTCATTTGATAAGGTGCTACATCAAAGATTATTGTAGAAAATAGAAGCTCATGCTGTGGGGGCGGTAATATATTGCCAGGAATTGAAGATTGGCTAGCTAACAGGAGATAGGGTTGGCATAAGGGGTCTTTTTCCAGTTGGCAGAGGAGTGGTGTGCCACAGGGATCAGTGCTGAGAATTCAACATTTTACAGTGACTTAGATGAAAGGACTGAAGGTATGGTTGTTTAATTTGCTGATGACACAAAGATAGGCAGGAAGCTATGTAAGGAGGCTACAAAGGAAAATAGCTTGAGTGAGCAAAAATCTGGCAAATGTGAAAGTTAATTTTGGCAGCAAGACTGAAAAAGAACCTTCTTATCTAAATGGTTAGAGATTGCAGAGCTCTTAGATGCAGAGGGATCTGGGTGTCCAAGTCCATGAATCACTAATATGCAGGTATCACAATTAGGAAAGCTAATAGAATATTATCCATTATTGTGAGGGGAATTGATTGCAGATGTAAGGAGGTTATGCTTCAGTTGTACAGCGCTTTGGTGAGACCATATTGTGTACAGTATTGGTCCCCTTATTTAAGGAAAGATGTAAATATGTTCACAGTTCAGAGAAGGTTTACTCGACTAATAACAGGAATGGGCGAGTTGTCTTATGGGAAGAGATTGGATAGATTAGGTTTGTATCCATTTTTGAAGAGTATAAGGTGACTTGGGAACATAAGAACAGGGGTAAACTGGTCAGCCCATATAGCCTGCTGCGCCTTTTAATGCAATCATGGCTGATTGGAGGCTTCAGTGCCTTTTAGAACCATGATCCCGTACTCCTTTCATAATCCTTCGTTATTGTCAGTCTGAAATTTATCAATCTCTGCTTTAAATATAGACAATAACTGAATGTCCACACCTTCTGGAGTAGAGAATTCCAAAGATTCGCAACCTTCTGCGTAAAGAAATTTCTCCTCATATCAGTGACATCCTCATTTTTTTGAAATCGTGCCCCTGGTTCAAGACTCCCCAGTCAAGGGCAGCATTTTATCTGTATCCACCCTGACCATTCCTTTAAGTATTTTGTAGATCCCAGTGAAACCATCTCTCATTCTTCAAAGCTCTAGAGACTACAGATCCAGTTTGCCTAATCTCTCTTCATTAGGCAGTCCTGCCAACCCCAGAACAAGTCTGGGAACCTATGTTTCACTCTCTGTGATAATGATCATTTGAGGAAAGGGGAGAAAAATTACACGCACTATTCCAGGAAAGGTCTAACCAGGCTCCTATACTGTGTTCAAATCCTCTTGCGATAAAGGCTAATATTCCATTAATCTTCCTGATAGCTTGCTGTATCTGCATACTAACCCATATGGACAAAGATACCCAGGTCCACTTGTAAGTCTACACTTTCTAATTGACTTGATCAAAATCTTTAAGACCCTGAGGGGTATTGATAAGGTGGATGTGAAGCGGATCTTCCCTCTTGTCGGAGAATCTAGAACTAGGGGTCAGTTTCAAAACAAAGGGTCACTTGTTTAAGACAGAGATCAGATGATGAGTTTTTTTTTCTGAGGGCTCTGAGCCTCTGGAACTGTCTTCCCAAAAAGGTTGTGAAAACAGAATCTTTAAATATTTTTAGGCAGAGTTCAATAGTTTCCTCATTAACAAGGGGTTGAAAGGTTATCAGGGTAGGCAGGATTGTGGAGTTGAGGTTACAATCATGTCATTTATGATCTTATTGAATGGCAGAGTAGGCTTAAGGGGCTAAGTGGTCTGTTGATGTAAGCTGGCACTATTGTACTAAGCTGTGCCATTATTGATAATGGGGATGTTTGTAGAGCCTCCATTTCCAATTAGTTGCTCAATTGTTCACCACTATTCACTACTGAATGTCTTCTAACTTTAGCCATACCGTTTTATGAACAAATGCATGAAAGGTTAAAGTCCGTATGCACATGATGTGAATATGAGCCATAAAATGGTAGCTTTTTTTTAAAATAATAATCAGCAATTAGTCAGTTTTGAATGCCCGATTTGTCATCGGGGGCTAACAGTTAAACAACACTGATTTAGGAAAATAACATGTAAAATTACTTATTTAGTCTGAGCATCTATTGTGTCACTCATCCATACAGACCAGATCAAGTCAATCTACAAGTCGTGCTGAGTTGACTGATCGCAACCCTACCCCGATTCTCTGTTCCTTTCCAGCTCGAGAAAAGGATAAAATTAGCATTTATATTTGCTGGGTTGTTAGAACTAGTAGGGTTAAAAGGCTGCTATCCCTGGTTAACTTGAGTTTACCTGAAATATGGGCTTTTATTTTACAGAATGCTGACTCTACTGCCTGTGGAACCAACTCCCAACTTGATACTGTCCTACTTTGTGTGTATGTGTACATGTACAAGTATGGGTTGCTGGTTAACAGTAATGAATGAGGTATCTGCCTAATTTATTTTTCCTCCCTCTAGCCTCATTCCCTGACCCTTCTGTGGTTAATTATTCCAACCCTCCAGCTGCCTCAGAAGTTGGATTAACTTACTCAGTGGAGTGAGAGCTGAACCTGTACCTCGTGACCTGAATGACACTATCAGAAAGACCATCCCTTTCCATCTCAGGTGCATTGTCGTACTTCCACCTGTCTCAGCACAACTCATGCTGAAATACCCATCCACACTTTTGTTACCTCGAGATCTGATTATCCCAGTGCTCCACTGACCAAACTCCCATGCTATGTCGTCTGAAAGCTTCAGAACATCTAAAACTGCTGCCCACATTCGAAGTTCCATTTACCCATCACACCTCTGCTCACTAACCAATGTTATTTCTCTGTCTGGCACTCCCTCAATTCTTAAAGTTCTCAGTCCTCCAAGGCCCAGCCCCCCTCTATCTCTGTAATCTCTACCAGCTGTACAATCCTAGAAGATCTCAGCATTACTCCAATTCTGGTGTCTTAAGCATCTTGATTTTTGATCAATGCACTAACAGTGACCTTGCCTACAGTTGTCTTGGACCTAAGCTCTGGAATGTCCTGCCTTTCCTCTTTGCCTCTCTCCCTTTATGCTCCTCTTTGAAACCTACCACTTTGGCCAAATTTTTGGGCACTGGTCCGAATACCTCCTTATGGCTCTGTTAAATTTTGTCTGACAATCCTGTAAAGTTCTTGGGATGTTTACTTTGTTAAAGGCGGGATATAAATGCACGTTGTTGCTGTTAGACATTCAGATCTGCGTGAATACTTGACTGGATTCCGTGGTGTTATTCCATTAAGCAAACAGAGCATCTCAGTCACTTGTATCTACTTGAGTGATGATTTAACATAGGGATATTATTGTCTGGACCACATTTATTTATGCACTCTACCTTCAGAGACTTAAATCTAGATATGGGGACTTAGCTTGACTTAGTTTTGCTTTTTTAACATGGTAGGGCACGTGAACAAATCAATAATTTTGTTTAGTTCTGCTTCATTTCATTGTTTAAATTGTCCTCCTGTTTTCACACAAAAATAATAGATGTGCTATGCCATGCCAAATTCAGTGGATTACTTGGTTTGAACTAACTGCGCTGCATTCTGATTTTATGGGGTTCTTCCCCTCAGCGGCTTCTCTTGAATAAGCAAACCTACCTTTTAGGTGTTTAACTGCTTAATTTCCAACTGTTCAATCAGAAAAACATCATACACAGCAGCACAGTTATAAAGACAAGCTGGGTATTATTTACAATGAAATAAGGAAACAAACTTACCTACCAATTCAAACTCTTCTTTTAAATTGACAAATGATATTATGCTTCCAACACAAATTTAAAAGATTCTGAACATTGACGGTAACTAAATGCACATTGCAATTATCAAACTATTAGGAAAACCTAGAACTGGAATTCCTTAAAAAAAAGAGCAAACAGGAACAAGTAATTTGGTAGCACCAAATTTGGGGTTTAGAAGTCCCAAATTCTCAGAGAAGGAATGACTGAGGGACTGGAGAGAGTTCCACAGCTTTCAGGCCCTAGAAAAATGAGTTGTTGGAGAGGATGGTGTCATGTTTTTGATTTTATCACCATCGGGATACAAGGTGGTAGCAGAATGGGAAAAATCTTTTAACCACATTTTTTAACCCAACCCCACGTTTGCTTATTAGGATCAGCATGAATGTTGAAACAATTGACACCTTTTGAGTCTAGCCCCATCTGATTTTATACCTCAGATAAGATCACAATGTCATAACATGTCTCCCACATTTAGCTGTTTCGGACCTCAGGATTATTCCTTCTTTTAAAAACCAACTCACTTTATTTTTGTGCCTTCAATGAAGCATTGGGGGTTTAGAATTGTATAGCCTCAGAATCAATGGTCTACATGCCCAAGCAACCTTGCTTCTTTTGTCCTAGTGGGATCTGTATACGTAGTGTGAATATTTTGGTTCATTCTTTTGGCCAACTGCTCTGTGTCAAAACCAAATATCAAAGAACCTCATCCACTACTGAATTGATGGCCATTTACATTTCTTAATTTCACATTTTCCTCAACCAATAGAACATTGGTCATAAGAACATAAGAACATAAGAAATAGGAGCAGGAGTAGGCCATCTAGCCCTTCGAGCCTGCCCCACCATTCAATAAGATCATGGCTGATCTGTTGTGGCTCAGTTCCACTTTCCCGCCCTCTCCCCATAACCCTTAATCCCCTCTCTTATCAAGAACCCATCAACCCGCTTCTTAAAAATATTTAGCGAGGCAGCCTCCACCACTTCAACGGGCAGAGAATTCCAGAGATTCACCACCCTTTGAGTGAAGAAGTTCCTCCTCAACTCCGTTCTAAACCGCCTCCCCTTTATCTTGAGGCTGTGCCCCCTAGTCCTACTGTCTTTTTTGAGCGGGAAGAGTCTCTCCACCTCTATCCTATCCATCCCATTCATCATCTTATACGTCTCAATGAGATCTCCCCTCATTCTTCTAAACTCTAACGAGTACAAGCCTAGTTTATTCAGCCTCTCCTCATAGCTCAATCCCCTCAACTCCGGTATCAGCCTAGTAAACCTCCTCTGCACTCCCTCCAGGGCCAAAATATCCTTGCGCAGGTGCGGCGCCCAAAACTGCACACAGTACTCCAGCTGCGGCCTCACCAATGCCCTATACAGCTGCAGCAAGACCTCCCTACTTTTATATTCATCATCTTAAGATTTGGATTCTGGAAAGCACCCACTCAGGATAAAGAAAACACCACAATATGATCTGTCCTAGAACTGCGCTCGAGTGCTATTACCTCTGCGAATGAGGGATATACTGCACTGCTTATCTGTTTGTCATTCCACTACCACCACCACCGTCCCCCAATCATCTTTAACTGAGTATGCTTTACTTGGATTTTTCCTGTCTTGGAATGTTGTCAAATCTCGAGTATCTAATCTGAACATTCCAGGTTGCAATTCTAGAATGAAATTCTGGAGGAAACTAAGGAGCAAAGGTTGTAAGTTATTTGTAACAGATGAGTACAAGTAGGTAAAATTTCTGTGTGAACACTTCCCCAATGTTTAATTTTGAGTTATCCAAGCAAGAGTTGGAGTCTTGCATTATCCTCAATGAACTGCTTTCAGCCAGAAGGACATCATTACACACTGAAAAATGGCCTAGTTTCAAATGAACAATTGGAGAGGCAGAGGATGAATTCTGAGCGGCATTATATTGATGAGAACAGGCACTATCTAGTCTCAGACTGGTGCTGTATAGCACAAATGACTCCATCTCAAGGAGGTTTGATGCCACCTAGTATTTGCAAGTGTGCACCAGAGGTGCAAGTGGTCAACAATACTAGTGAGTATGTTATGTTGAGTCCTGTTACAATGGGAAGAGGATAGATCACATCTTTATTTGAACCAGCTTGATATGTCTATTCGTATACACAAGCACTGCTGAATGTTACATTTAGTGTAGGGAAAATTTTAAACACGTGATCGTTGAAGTTTGGGTCAAAGAGATGTAATGTCTCCTTTCAGTTGTGCTCCATGCAGTCCTCGTGTTTCCTGCACACTCTCCCCACACTGCTTACTTTTGCATCCAATCCCCCTGCCCACACAAACACACACATGCATACATATGTCCACCTCTGCGTTGTCCTGTGCACCCCGTTTTTCCTACCGCCACCTCCACTTGTCCCTCCATGTCATCTTTCTGTTCCACTCTCCCAGCATCTCCCATGATGTCCATCTTCTGCTGTATTGTGTGCTAGCTGCACTGCATATGCTATGGTGACATTTATGGTCCTTCTGCTAAGCAAAAGGAAAAGCAAAACTTGGAGTCCAGATTCTCTAAAATGGAAAGGAAAGGCTATTGCTAAATACTTTATACTCACAGTGAAAGCGCAGTCTCTGAATAAGGAGAGGAAGTGTTGATTGGATTGCCATGTTGAAGGTACAGGAAATATCTCAAATTTGCCCACAAAAGGCAGCAATGCACCTTGAAAGTTTGAACACAAGCTAAGAAATGCCAGACCAACCTTATGCAATGAGTAAAACTTGAGTAGAATATACAACCAGGAGAGAATAAAGATGTGGGGAATGGTAGCGGACTAATATTTTGGAATGTCACCCTGCCCCCAGAAAAGCTTTGGGACTGCTTTGTGTGTATGTCTGTGCGGGGGTGGGGTGTGGTGTGTATGTGGGGGCTGATTGAATGGGTGGGGGTTGCATGCCAGGAATAATGCGCACGCACGCTTGGGGGTTGTGTGCGAGTTATTTGTGCAAGAGAGTTGTGGATGGAAGGCATGTGCATGCATGAGCCCACTGTGTGTTGTCTGTATGTGTGCCATGTGTGCAGGGGTGGAAGGGGTTAACAGCACTCGGCTTCGTCTGGAGCCAGTTCAAGCTGGTTCTCTGGAAAGTGCTTTGTGCGTCGCCTGGGATTGTGGGAAGGGTCATGTGTGGAGACCAAGTGATGTCATGAGATCAAATGTGACTCAGCCATTTATCAGATGTGTGCAGGTAGCTAGACAGTGACGCTCCCACTGACTGCCTCAAAAACCACATCTCGCCAGGTTAAATGCTACTTCTGTACAAGGTTCACACTGGTGAGCTGGTTCTGACCAATTAAAGCTGGTGAGCGATTTATTTAAAAACTTATGAGAAATTTTCAAGTCAGCAAACTTGGAAATGAAAGTGGTCATTTTAAACATCTAATTACAAATGTCAGTTCTCAGTTTTAAATCTGATTTTAACATTGTTTGACTTGGGCAGCGGGCATCTTGTACTGAATATTTACTTGCCCCTTCCTTTTCCTTATCACTCCACATCCCTAACTTTCTGGAAGTGCTGATTTGTGTTCAAGTCCATTTCCAATGCTTCAGCCAACTGTTTGTTCATACTCCGATTTTGGAGAGTGAGTGTTAACATGCTACCAGCCAGTCAGTCCTGTTCCTGCCTATTGGCTTCCTGCTGCAGGGTGCTTGCTGGGTAGTAACCAGGAGTGGAAAGGCTTTCCCAAGCCCAACTTTACCTGGTGACACACCCACCTATATCATTGCTGCCCTCACCTTAACTGAGGTGACACATGAATTCCTATTCAAAATAATATTGCTGAAAGTGGGAAAGATTTGTGAATCAAAATGAATTTTCTGCAGGATGAAAAGATGCTGATAACCATTTCACTTGAGAAATTGTATTTAAAGTTTTAAAGTTCATTTATTAGTGTCACAAGTAGGCTTTCATTAACATTGCGATGAAGCTACTGTGAAAATCCCCTAGTTGCTACACTCCAGCAGTGCCTGTTCAGGAAGACTCGGAGAATTTAGCATAGCCAGTGTGCCTAACCAGCGCATCTTTCGGATTAATGGGTAGAAGCTGCAGCACCTGGGGGAAACCCATGCAGACACGGGGAGATCTGCAGACTCTGCACAGACAGTGACCCAAGCTGGGAACTGAACCCCGGCACTTTGAGGCAGCAATGCTAATGACTGTGCCACCATGCCACCAATATATAAATATTCCGTTGCATAAATTAAAATCTGTCCATCAATGGGGTGTCTAGCTAGGTAGGGTCTTCCGTACCTCCCTACTGAATGAGAAGATGCTTCTTGTGTAAATATTTGGTCTTTCCATTCATCTGCTGTTGAGCTCTGTCTTTATCATCCTTCACTCATCCCTCCCAGCCTGCTCAGCCCCCTTGCAATAACATATGGAGATATCCAGATGATGCAGTACCCATTCTATGCGACTGACCATTTTAAAATCAGAAAATCCAAAGTGTTTGTAGAATTGATAGGCTTTATTTCACTTGTTGACAAAAGGAGATGGTGATGTTTTAGTTGCACGGTGGCTATGTGATTTCTGTCTTTCAAATTTGCTAATGGCCAAAACTGTCTCAATAAACTTTAAGTTCAGCAGCAGCCCAAATGAAGATTGAAGCTGTGCTCTATAGTGATGGGCCATGAGCAATTATTGGGTTAATGTTGTTGGCTTTGAAATGATGCTGCTCAACGATATAATGGTTGAATAAAAAGTACTTGAAGCTTAATTCCTTTCTTACATAAAATTTACATCAAAGAAACGGGGATCACCCCAATATCTGTGATTAGCTTTGTTTATTCTCCAGGTGAGCTGGCCTCAACCTTATTTTGTGTCATCCTACCTTCATATCCTCCTGTTTCTTTCCCTTTAAAGCACTGATATTGTTTGCCTCAACCAATTTATTTAGTTGTTCTATATTCTGTATTCCAACCATTCTGTGGGTAAACAAATTTTTCCTGGTCTTCCCAGTGCATTTGTCAGTGATTTATCTTTCTTCTGCAGGCTCTAGTTCTGGTCTTCCTCACAAGTGGAGACATCTCTTCTTAATTTTAAAGACTTCTGCCAGGTCATCCTGCAGCCTGAGTTGTCTAATGAAAAGAGCTCCAGCCTGTTCAACTTTCCAGTTTTTAGTACTATGCTGATGAACTTCTGTTACACCTTTTCCCGTGTCTTTATATCAACTTCATTGAGTTTATTTTCCCATTCAGTTTTTTAACTTGGCTCTCTGAAGGAGTAGATGTTTGGCATGTTCTCCTAGATATTAGGTGCACTCCAGTACTCTAAATGCTATTCTTTACACACTGAACATCAGCTGGATCCTCGTATGACCTGCAGGGTGCTACCACTGTTCTTGCTAAGCTGGCTGAGTGTGCCACACACTATGTACAGCAAGTGTACACATAGCCATGCATCAGTCTTTAAAGGAGTTATGCAGTACGACAAATGAGATGTGTACTATAAATAGAAGTTAAAGTTTTTAAATGTATTTATTAGTCACAAGTATGTTTACATTAACAATTAATACTGCAATGAAGTTACTGTGAAAATCCCCAAGTCGCCGCACTCCGGTGCCTGTTCTGAGGGAGAATTTAGCATGGCCAATTCACCTAACCTACACACCTTTGGACTGCGTGGGAGGAAACCCACGCAGACATGGAGATTGTCCAGACGCCACACAGACAGTGACCAAACCAGCAATCGAACCCAGACCCCTGGCGCTGTGAGGCGCAATGCTAACCCCTGTGCTGCACTTAGAAGGAGCATTGGATGCCACATTCCCATGATGAGCATCCACACACATACACCTGGTCTAATGGTGGGTGGGAAAACCTTTCTGCTTTTGCCATCTGGAGCAGTGAAACAGCCAACAATACAAATGTAGGTATATAAACAGTTAATGCTAAAAATGCCCAGCATTTGTGGGGAAAAAAATCTATGGGTATTGACCTGAAAAGTTAACTTTTTTTCTCATTTGCTGCCTGGCCTGCTGAATATTTCAGGTACTTTGTTTTTTTTCAGGATTCCAACATCAGTATTTTGTCTTTTGTACAATTAATTGCATATATGAAATAGGAGCCGAAGAATAGGCTATTTGGCCCCTCGAGCCTGCTCTGCAGTTCAATAAGAACGTGGCTGATCTGTTTGTGTTTCAAGCTCTCATAATTTTGAATTGCCTTGCCCAACAAGAATCTCTACCACTGCCTTACAGATACTCAGTGATCTTGCTTCCACTACCTTCTGGAGAGCATTCCGAAGTTGCAATATCCTCGAGGACAAAAAATTCTCCTCATCATTCGATCCATCCTGTCCATGCTGGTGTTTAATCTCCATATGAGCCTCCTCCCGTCTTTGCTTATTAAATTCTATCAGCATAACGGTTCTTCCTCCTGCTGATCTAATCTCCCCTTTAATGCATCTATATTATTCACTTCAGCTACTCCGCGATAGGTGGTCTATTTTCTTACTCTCTGGATGAAGAAGTTTCTTCTGAATTTCCTATTTGTATTAGCAAGCTAAATAGCCTTTGAGATGATGCTACTTCTAAGTGGCCGGTGCTGTAACACATGAACAGTTCTGGACTTTTAGTTGCAGTCTTGTTTCAGTCTTCGTTAGAATAGCTTTCTACAAAGGATCTGTGGGAAGTTGGAGGAGAATCACATGCTTGTTACAATAACTAGAATCCAATACCATAACTGTATTTGTGATTGGATAAAATGAAGTAGTAATTAGGCAGAACTGAGCTTCGTTATTGTTAATCTATGCAAATCTTTGGTAGTGAAGAAAAAAATCTGCCAGCAAACAGAACTTTTTTATTGAAATTTGATTAGCCTTGGCCACCATTTGATGTGGATTTGAGAATTGTTATCTGGAGCAAAGGAAATTTTTTTTTAAGTGTTTTGTTTTTGAATATTCTTATCCCGCTGATAATGTTGCGTGGCATGGCAATTCATGGTTGTATTGCTAAATAGCACAGAAAAATCTTCAAAATCAGTCTGTGGTTTTTGGGATAAGGGATTGAAGCTACATCGGCTTAGAGCAGAGATGATTGAGAAACTCCAATGAAATGCCACTGGCCTGAAACTTCATCCCATTTCTCTTTCCACAGATGCTGCAAGACCTGCCGAGTATTTCCAGAATTTTCTGTTTTTATTTCAGATTTCCAGCATCAGCATTAGTTTGCTTTTGGAAGTGTAAGAGGATACTTGTTTGGTAGAGGATTTTGGTCAGAGTAAATGGAAGAGCTCTTTCCAGTAGCTGCCAGTAGACAGAGGGCACAGATTTAAGGTGATTGGTAAAAGAACCAGAGTTGGCACCATGAGGAAATATACTTTTTAATGCAAAGAGCGGTTAAGCTTTAAGTTGATGGATATGAATTCAACAATAACCATCAAAAGGGAATTGAACGCATACTTGAAGGAGAAATAATTGGACACTGAGAATTGGTTGAGTGGAACTATCTGGATTGAAAGAACTGGTGTATGCTCTATGGGCCGCATGTCATTCTGTACTATAGTATTCTGTGATAATTAGGAGCATTCTCTCTGTTTACTCTATTAAACCCTCATAATCTTTAAGATCTCTATCAGGTTGCTCATCAGCCTTTTCTTTTCTAGAGAGGGCAGTCTTGATGAGTTATAATTTCAGTTCTGGTATCAATTTATTCTTCTTTTCCCCTCTGTAACGTCTAAGTTCCCTTCTTTCAACTCTTTCTTAACCAGATCCCAGATATCTGATGTTCCAGAAATTGCCTTATGAGCAGTAGTAGTCCCACATTGAGCACCACAGCAAGGGGAGAAATTGAGGTTTCAGTCTCGCATCATGCTAGCTACTGAAATTAAAACTCCTAAATACTTTGTCTCTTATTTTTTTTTCGTTGTATCGACAGATATTTCTGCTATGACAGACGAAGTATACAGAACACGAAGCCAGAAGAGAGCATTGGAACGGGAGGGTCTGCATAATGATGTGGATATGAAGAAACCAAAAATAGAATGTTCCAGAGGAACTGATAGGGACAGTGAACTGGACGATGGGGACATAAGGATTAAAACAGAACCTGTTGATCGGGGTGGTGGTCGGACTTCTGGGTTGTTAAAGGGGCCAGGTGAAGTGAAAGCAACAATCAAAGTAGAAGTGCAGGCTGGTGATGAACCTGTTGACATGAGCACGTCAAAGATGTGAGTATGCAGCTACAAATTGGTCTTTTCTTTTAAAGCCGGTCTCTTGTTCTTTGGAATGGAGAACTTGGTTTGCCAGTAATGTCACTAAAAAGACAAAAGCAGAAAATTTATAACTATATCACGGCCTTCCCGATCTCAAGACACCCCAGAGAGCCACACAGCCAGTGAAATACTTTTGAAATGGAGTCATTGTTGTAATGGGTTTGAGTTCCAGGTTTCCGTTACTCTCTGTGTAAAAACACTTAACTGACACCACATTGAATTATAGAATCCCTACTGTACAGAAGGCGACCATTCAGCTGTTTTGAGTCTACACTGACAGCAATCACACCCAGGCCCTATCTCCTTAATTCTCAAGTATTTAACCTCCTAATCCCCCTGACGCTAAGGGGGCAATTTAGCATGGCCTGTGCACATAACCAGCACATCTTTGGACTGTGGGAGCAAACTGCGGCATCTGGAGGAAACACATGGGGAGAACATGCAGATTTCGCACAGATAGTAACCCAAGCCCAGAATCAAACCCGGATCCCTGGGCACTGAGAGGCAGCAGTGCTAACTTGTGTAAATAGCCTCGCTCTAATTCTAAGGTTATGGTCCTCTTGTTCTGGACATCTTCACCACAGGAAATAGTGTCTCCTCTGTCCATCCTGTCAACACTTCAGTTAGATCACTTTTAATCTTCTACATTTAGGAAATGCTACCCTAGTCCATGCATGCTTCCGGCCTAATTTAACTCCAAACCCGGAGTGTTAATGTAATGCATGAAATTATTATTAAATGAGTTGCTGGGAAAGGCCATTGAAGCAGGTAGTGCATGTGGGCTGAAAAAAGTATTAAGACATGTTTCTGGAAAAAAAGGAGATTGAGAAATAAGATGGCTAATTCCAACTGATGGGCATCAAACCCTGATGGTCTTTTCAGAGTTGGTGGATTTTTCCTGTTTCCTCGAGCTGTTTTATTTTTACATTGAAACACAACATTGAAATGCATCTTGTGCAGAACAAGTACATCATTAGAGAATATACCAAAGGAAGTTGTGATCAAGCTATTGTGTTGAGGGCAGGCTGCCTCAGGACAGTGGCCTGCCCTGATCACTGACACATAAGAGACACATTCAATCATTGAGGAGTTAGAGGAAAAAAAAGAGTTATACCTGAGGCAACCTTGTAGAGATATACAAGATAGTGGAAAGGAAACTGTAAACCTGGAAAGTTGTAATAAAATTGGTTTGATTGGCCAGGTTAAATTGTCCCCTGCAGTCAGGCGATTAGTAGGGTAAATACATTGGGTTACGGGGGAAGGGTCTGGGTGGGATTTTTGTTGGTGCAGTCTCTATGGGCCGAATAGCCTCCTTTTGCAGGGATTGTATGCTTCTATTCTCTTCTAAAATGACCAGGACAGAGTCAAAGCAATAAAAGTTAAATTTTGAACTGTTAGGAAATTATTCCTGCAAGGGATCATCAACAGCCTCTTGAGTAGTGGACGCAAAAAATGCCCGAGTTGTTTAAGAAACAATTGGATGCTGTAGTGGGAGGAATTTCAAGGCCTTCCGGTTGAATGACTTAAGACAGGCGTAGGGGCCTTGTTGAATTGTAATTATCTTGATTAGTGTTGGAGTGTCCCCATAAAGCAGATCCTTGAATGTTACAAGTTGACAAGCACAGTGATACTGATTAAGCAGCATTGCTTAAGGCCTTGAAGTCCTGGTTCATCTCTGTGACCTCAAGTCTTACCTTCTGATCTCGATCCACTGTTCTGCAGCATGGGTCATATGCTTGCAGTCGTTCATGCCTTGAGGGAAACCACCTCAAATGGTGAGGACGGTGATTTAGTGGTAATGTTACTGGACTAGTAATCCAGAGGCCCAGGCTAATGCTGCGGGGACCATGGGTTTAAATCCCATCATAGCAGCTGGTAGAATTTAAATTCAATGAATTAATAAAATCTGGGTTTTTCAATTATTGCAAAACTCCAGCTGGTTCACTAATGTGGAAGGAAATCTGCCATCCTTATCCTGGGGTTTGACCTACATGTGACAGTAAGGAGTCTCACAACACCAAGTTAAAGTCCAACAGGTTTATTTGGTAGCACAAGCCACAAGTTTTCGGAGCTGTCCCTTCATCAGATGAGTGGGAGTTCTGTTCACAAGCAGGACAAATGAAGACACAAATTCAATTTACAAAATAATGGTTGAAATACAAGTCTTTACAAGGTAATCGAGTGTTAAAGGTACAGACAATGTAAGTGGAGAGAGGGTCAAGCACAGGTTAAAGAGATGTGTATTGTTTCCAGCCAGAACAGTTAATGAGATTTTGCAAGTCCAGGCAAATCGTCCAGGGATTACAAGTGTGCCATGAACCCAAGATCCCGGTTGAGGTCATCCTCGTGTGCGGAACTTGGATATCAGTCTCTGCTCAGCGACTGCGTTGTCGTGTGTCGTGAAGGCTGCCTTGGAGAAGTCTTACTTGAAGATCAGAGGCTGAATGCCTGTGATCATTGAAATGTTCCCCAACAGGAAGAAAACAGTCTTGCCTGGTGATTGTTGAGCGGTGTTCATTCATCCATTGTCGTAGCATCTGCATGGTCTCCCCAATGTACCATGCCTCGGGACATCTTTCCTGCAAGTAGACAACATTGGCCAAGTTGCACGTGTATGTACTGTGTATATGGTGGATGGTGTTCTCATGTGGGATGATGGCATCCGTGTCGATGATCCGGCACGTCTTGCAGAGGTTGCTGTGGCATGGTTGTGTGATGTCGTGGTCAGTGTTCTCCTGAAGGCTGGGAAGTTTGCTGCGGACAGTGGTCTGTTTGTGGTTTTGCAGTTGTTTGAAGGCAAGAAGTGGGGGTGTGGGGGTGGCCTTGGTGAGATGTTCATCTTCATCCATGACATGTTGAAGGCTCCAGAAAAGATGCCATAGCTTCTCCGCTCCAAGGCAGCCTTCACGACACACGACAAGAGGTGCTGAGCAGAGACTGATAGCCAAGTTCCGCGCACGTGAGGATGGCCTCAACTGGGATCTTGGGTTCGTGTCACGCTATCTGTAACTCCCTTGATTTGCCTGGGCTTGCAAAATGTCATTAACTGTCCTGGCTTGAGACAATACACATCTCTTTAACCTGTGCTTAACCCTCTCTCCACTCACATTGTCTGTACCTTTAAGATTTGATTACCTGTAAAGACTCGCATTCCAACCATTATTTTGTAAATTGAGTTTGTGTCTTTATATGCCCTGTTTGTGAGCAGAACTCCCATTTCTCTGATGAAGGGGCAGCGCTCCAGAAGTTTGTGGCTTGTGCTACCAAATAAACCTGTTGGACTTTAACCTGGTGTTGCGAGACTTCTTACCCCAGTCCAACACTGGCATCTCCACATCATGGCTACATGTGACTCCAGACCCCCTCAGCTGACTTCTGAAATGGCCTCTAGCAAGCCAATTGACCCAAGTTCCAAATTTGTGTGTCAGTGTTTTCAACCTGGAATCCTGAAATATTGGCTTGATGTTTCTTCTTCCTGGACTCCCAAAATCAGCAGAAGCTATTTCTACAGACCCCACCTGTTCCTCCTTAATATTTTGAAAGCTGCAATCTAGGGGATTTTCACAGTAACTTCATTAGTAACTCCAATGTTAATGTAAGCCTACTTACGACACAAATTTTAAAAAATACCCATTTTATCTTTTGAATGCCAGGGGATGCCTTCCCCCCTTGGACCACTTCTTTTTAGCTAAGGCCAGTTGTAGCTAACTTTGGTATGGAGTGTTGCAAACCTGTAATGTATCTGAATTGAACCGATCTGCTCATTCCCAACCCTCCTGTTCCCCAGCTAACTCCCTGCAACCAGGAATCTCACCAGTTTCATGCCTGTGTTTTGAATATATAGCCCATGTTTTCCTTATTAAAAATGCCTGGTGTTCCAAAACAGTATAAAGCGGCTAATCTTTACTGAGGTCATCTGACGTACAATGTGAAGTTATCGATTATAAATATGAATAATTCCACTTGACTGGCAGAATGGAATAAGAATAATCTGAGACCTCATTTCAGAAATAAAGTATATAGATTAGTTTGATTTATGAGTGAGAGTTGCGATTAAATGCTTGTACTCCATTTAATAAATTCTATAATAGATTATAATCTTAAAGTGGATCTGACATGGCACAGACTGAAGAATTTCACCTGAGAAAGTTCTTAAAGGTGAATGGAAGTTTAGAATGAATAACTAAGTAACTTGATAAAGTGCCACACGAGACTTATGAGCAAACTTATTGCGCATGGAATAAAAGGGACAGCAGCAACGTGGATACACAATTGGTTGAATGACAGGAAACCGTGTAGTAGTTGATGGATGATTTCCAGATTGGAGGAAGGTTCGTAGCGGTGTTCCCCGAGGGTTCGGTGTTAGGACCCTTGCTCTTCCTGATGTATGCTAATAACCTAGATCTTGGTGTCCAAGGCACAATTTCAGAATTTGTGAACTTTGAAGATTGTGTAGAACTTCAAAAGAACAGACTGGTGGAATGCACAAACAAGTAGCAGATGAAATTTAATGTGGAGAAGTGTGAAATGATTCATTTAGGCAGGAAGAATGCAGAGACACAGTATAGAATAAAGGATACAATTTTAAAGGAGGTGTAGGAGCTAAGGGACTTGATTGTATATGTGCAGAAATCATTGAAGTTGGAAGGGCAGCTTGAGAGCACAGTTGATAAAGCATAGGGCATCTTCACCCCTCTATTAAGAGGGGCATAGAGTACAAGAGCAAAAATGTTAAACTTGTGTAGAACATTGGCTTGGCTTCAACTGAAATATTGCATCGAGTTTTGGGAACCACACTTCAGGAAAGATGTAAATATATCAGTGCAGAAAAGATTCAGAACTTCAATTACAGAGAAGTTGAGACGGTTTCTGTTGGAGTTGAGAAGATTGGGAGGAGACTTGATGGAGATCTTCAAAAAGATTTGGGGTTTGTGCAGAACAGATGGGACAAAATTTTAGCTCTTGAATGAAGGATTAAAAACCAAAGGGCAAGGATTTGACATCATTTGACATCCATTGCATAAGAAACAACAGTGATGTGAGGAAAAACTTTTTCCCAGTGAGTGGTTGGGATTTGGAATGCACTGCCTGTGAGTGTGGTGGCGACAGGTTCAACTGAGGCATTCAAAACAGAATTTGATTGTTACCTGGAAAGCGAATATATGGCAATGGATAAATTACTCCTCAGGAGAGCCAGAGCAGGCACAATGGACCGAATGGCCTTCTGCGCTTTAAATGGAATACTCCTTGAGAAGGTTCTCAAAGTTTACATATTTAATTAGTCATTGAATTATTTCCTCTCCATGAATTGTATTCTTCCAATTTGAAAAATGGAGACGTTTTCCTGTCATGTAGCGTGTCTGCCAGCTCAGGCTCAGCAACCTCACTTCCAGCCACTTCAGGTCTCATTCTCTCCTGGGCTGTTGCATTGTTCACAGACAGCAGTGAGCTGCCCTGTGCACACTAATTTCAGTGAGAGCTATAGATTTATATGATGGTTCTGTGGGGTTACTAAAGTTCGGCTCCTGGCGAGGGAACATTGGGAGGTTCATGATCCAAAATGATGCTAATTTTAAACTTATTTTAAACCCAAGTGCTGTTTAACTTTGAGGAATGAACTGCATTAAAATGGTTTGCATTTCTAAAGCACAGTGCATGGATCTCAGTTAAACTGAGAGAGATGTGATGGATCAACTGGCCACTATTGTTTCGGATTTGCCGCACCACGTAATTGTGTTTTCCCCCTCCGTTTGAAAACCTTGATACAGCTAACTCTGAACACTTGTTACATAAGCAAGTTTTAATGCTATTTGAGTGATTTTTATTCTCAGCTGAAGGACTTGAAAAAGTGAATTGAAACAAATGTGTGTGCACGTGTGTGGCGATGTAAGCGATTTGTCTGCTTAGATTCCAACCACACTACCTTCATTAACTACTTTGCCAACGTGGCAGTGACACAAAAGCTTGGAATGGTCAGTGGTATCCAACAGCTTACATACTGAGCTACATAATAGTACAACACTGGTGAATGTTCAATTGTCAGGACTCAGCCTGGGGAGAAGCCAAAAACGACAAAGGTTATCACTTTATGTTGCAGAGCTGGATTTGATCTGACATTCACAGAACTCGCACCCTTAGCCCCATGTAAGAACTGCGGGAAGGAATCTCAGTGTAAAGAATCTTCTGGTAAAGATTTAATCTCTCCTTTCCTCACACCCCCATGTTCACCATGTTTGTTGTATCAATCCCCTTCCCCAGAGGCTTGAGTGCAGAAATCTTAGCTTGCTCCACTGTGGACATTAAGCTGAGGTCCTGTCTGCTTTTTCAGGTCAACGTGAAAGATCTGAGAAAAAGAGTTCTCATTCATGCCCCAGGCTAATATTTGCCCCACTATCAAGATCACTACAGCAATTACCTGGTTTCTATTCACATGCTGTTTGTGGAAGCTTCATGTACACAAATGGACTGCTATCTCTTTCATATTGTAGCAGATACTTTTTTTGTGTGCCTCATGTGACTTCAGAATGCTTTAGGATGTCCTGAAGTTGTCAAATTCTTTATTAATGCAAGTTATTTTTGTTGGATGATGTGATAAGATCAGTTGTGACACCTACATTATCATCATCCCTAACTATCTAGGTTCATATATTTTTAAAAACTCGAGCCTAATACTGGAGCTACTTGAGGATACCAGCAGCACCCTGCCACGCTGATTACTGCAGCAATATTAGTTGCAGAGCTTGCCTAATCTCCTGTGCAGCATACTTCATTTTATGTATAAAGTTTTGCGGTGTTTGACGGATGGGATATGGCATTGAGTGAATAAATGCCTTTTTAGTTTTCAGACAGTTTTTAATCACCTCAACCGTTTGAGTAAATATATATTACAAAGTGGAAACTCTTCACCGGGAAAACTTTTTGAGACAGCTTTTATCACCATGTGTGTTAGTGACACTGTTGGTGCCCTGACAAAAGTGGGAAAGGTCAAACCTATGAAGGTATTTTTAGTGTAATGATTTTATTAACTGCAGTTTAAAGTTTATTTATTAGTGTCACAAGTAGGCTTATATTAACACTGCAGTGAAGTTACCGCAGTGTTGAAGTAGAGCAGTTAATGTGTATTCTTTAATGACCATCTATTGCAGTAAAGGGAGAGGGACTACAAACCCAGCAACCACGCTTCTACATAATGGTTATTGTACAGGCCAGTGGCCGAAAGCCACTCTGGAGCAGTTCACAGCAATCTGGCTGTTCAAAGTAGGGGGAAACCATCTTTGGAACTCAAAATGAACAGGTGACTGAAATAAAATGTGAAAGGAGCACTCTGTAAACTCCATTGCATCACTTTGTGAGGCTTTAGAGCATACAGGAGCTCTTCCAGGTTCTCCCTACCCCTCCTTCCTCACTTCTCTCCCATTCTCCCAACTTTTTGTCACTCTCCTCCCATTTCCCTTTCCAAGCCTCCTATTCTCCCCTCCTCTACAAAAGGTTATGATTACTGTTAACCAATAGTCTAATACCCCTTTGTTTAGATTCATAATTTGCATTTATATAGCACCTTTACTGTGGTAAAAGGTTCAGGGCACTTCACAGAGGAATATTAAGCAAGAATTAAGGAGATCAGGGGTTATAGAGAATGGGGATGAGAAAAATAACAGCCATGATTGAATGGCAGAGCAGACTCAATAGGTCGAGTGGCTTAATTCTGTTCCTATGTCTTATGGCTTTATGGTCTTAAGATACTTGGGGCCAATGTTCATAGAGGTAACTTTTGAAGAACGTCTTAAAGGAGAAATCAGTGGCTTCAGTAGAGAAGAAACCTTAATTGAGGTGTTGGAGAGTGAGAAGGAGATAACGGAGAATTAGAAACTCATAAGTCCAGTGCACCAAGTCCCTCAGTGATGCACTGGATTTTGCAGAGAATTCCTTGTGTATGCATTAAAGATGTTCACTTGTGTTTTTGATTTGATTTATTATTGTCACATGTATTAGCATACAATGAAAAATATTGTTCCTTGGGAGTACTGTGTGCAGTTCTGGTCCCCACATTACAGAAAGGATGTGGAGGCTTTGGAGAGGGTGCAGAGGAGGTTTACCAGGATGTTGCCTGGTATGGAGGGGAGGTCCTATGAGGAGAGGCTGAGGGATTTGGGGTTGTTTTCGCTGGAAAGAAGGCGGCTAAGAGGGGATCTTATTGAAACATATAAGATGATTAGAGGTTTAGATAGGGTGGATAGTAATAGCCTTTTTCCTCTGATGGAGAAATCTAGCACGAGGGGGCATGGCTTTAAATTAAGGGGTGGTAGTTATAGGACGGATGTCAGGGGTAGGTTCTTTACCCAGAGGGTGGTGAGGGATTGGAATGCCCTGCCTGCTGCAGTTGTAAATGCGCCTAGTTTGGGGGCGTTTAAGAGATCCGTGGATAGGTTTATGGACGAAAAGGGATTTGTTTAGGTTAGTGGGTCATTGTTTTGTAACTGGTCGGTGCAACATCGTGGGCCAAAGGGCCTGTTCTGCACTGTTATGTTCTATGTTTGGGCATTATATAGCCAAAGCATACCGTTCATTGAGAAGGAGAGGACAGAGTGCAGAATTTAGTGTTACAGTCAAAGCTGGGTGTAAGAGAAAGATCAACTTAATGCAATGCAAGGTAGGTCCATTCAAAAATCTGATGGCAGCAGGGGAGAAGCTGTTCTTGAGTCGGTTGGTACATGACTTCAGTCTTTTATATCATTTTCCTGATGGAAGAAGGTGGAAGAGAGAATGTCTGGGATGCATGGGGTCCTTAATTATGTTGGCTGCTTTGCTGAGGCAGCGGGAAGTGTAGACCGAGTCAATGGTTGGGAGGCTTGTTTGCATGACGGGGCGGGGGGTGTTGGGCTATATTCATGACCTTTTGTCGTTTCTTGCAGTCTTGGGCAGAGCAGGAGCCATACCAAGCTGTGATACAACTAGAAAGAATGTTTTCTGTGGTGCATCTGTAAAAGTTGGTGAGAGTTGTAGCTCACATGCCAAATTTTCTTCGTCTTCTGAGAAGGTAGAGGCATTAGTGGGCTTTCTTAACTATAGTGTCAGCATGGGGGGACCAGGACAGATTATTGGTGATCTGGACATGTAAAAACTTGAAGCTCTCGACCCTTTCTACTTTGTCCTCGTTGATGTAGACGGGCATGTTCTCCATTATGCTTCCTGAAGTTAATGACTATCTCCTTCATTTTGTTGACATTGAGGGAGAGATTATTGTCATCACACCAGTTCACCAGATTCTCTATCTCATTCCCGTACTCTGTCTCGTCATTTTTTGCGATCCGACCCACTATGGTGGCATCGCCCACAAACTTGAAAATAGAGTTGGATGGGAATTTGGCCGCACAGTCATAGGCGTAGAAGGAGTATAGTAAGGGGCTGAGAAAACAGCCTTGTGGGATGCATGTGTTGAGGATGACCATGGAGGAGTGTTGCTGCCTATCGTTATTGATTGTGTCCTGAGAGTTAGGAAGTAGCAGAGGACAGAACCGAGGTCCAGGCTACAGAGTTTGGAGATGTTTCATAGGAATGATGGTGTTGAAGGCTGAGTTGTGTTAACGGTATGTTAATTATGATATACCCAGGTGCAGGACATTGTTTAATTAAATATACTTGATAGGTTCACTGGGTCACTAGGTAGAAGGTAGGCACCTGAATGCTGCAGTCTGTAAATCCATCATGCAAGCCAGCCTCCCATCCTCTGTCTACACTTCCCGCTGCCTTGGCAAAGCAGCTGGCATAATCAAGTACCCCACATGTCCCGGACATTCTCTCTTCCACCTTCTTCCGTCCAGGAAAAGATACAAAAGTGTGAGGTCATGTACCAACCGACTCAAAAACAGCTTCTTCCTTGATACTGTCAGACTTTTGAATGGGCTTACCTCGCATTTGATCTTTCTCTACACCCTAGCTATAACTGGAACACTACATTCTACACTCGTTTTCTTCTCTATGAACAGTATGTTTTGTCTGTATAGCACGCAAGAAACAATACTTTTCAGTATGTTAATACATGTGACAGTGATAAATCTAAATCAAAATCAATTGCAGGAATCTTGGTTGATGATTTGGGGTAGTCCAGTGCAGGGATCTCATCTGCTGTTGGGTAACTCTACATACTTAAGTTCCCTCTAAGGCACTGTTGAAATTCAATGTTAATTTAGTGAAGAGGAAGCTTTGGATGCAGGCTGGTGGGCAAAGATGCAGTTTGCGTTTGCAGATGGCTTTAGTTTAACGGTATCTGTATGAGAGACAAGTTGCCAGTGATGCTGTGGTCCTCCAGCATGGCTTAGCAGCCATTGTTGGTCTGGATCTTAAGAATGAGCGCTTTAGTCAGATTTTGATAGTCGATTATCCCAAAAGTATTCGTCACACTGTGCTGGAATTTGCAGAAGTTGTAGATTTGTAGAATAGTACAAAAAAGTTGGAGTCTATCCTACCCAGTACCATTCTAGGTAGTGTGTTACAGATTTTATTAAAAAAACCCGTTTTTGCCAATTAACTTAAATTTTACCCTAATTTAAAAAGCTTTCTCCCTTTCACTGAGTGAACTGTGTCTGATTTAGCTTATGCACTCAGGTAGTGTCGAGGGTGGAAGTCAAGGTTCCTGATTTAAGCAATGTCTGCTGATGGGCACATATTGAAACTGTAGCAGAAACAATGAATTGAAACGCTCGGGTGCATATGAGCAAGTCACTTAGAGCATTTGTCTTTGAACTAAGCGACCTGATAGCTCCCTTCAATAATCTGCCCAGCAACCCTCACAACATTGTATCAGGTTGCACCGGGACCTGATTTCTGAGAACCAAGGTCATTTGTAACCCCTAGTGCACTGTGATAGAATTGAAGATGACAGTACCCCAAGCAGTGTTGGCTGCAGTGCTTCCTTCACAGTTTAACACTCCCAAGGTACAGGAGGCAGGAGAGATGAGAAAGGAGAGAAAGCATTTAAGGGAGGACAGTGGCACAGATGAAGGAACGTCTGTAGCAAGAGTTACTGATGACACGAAGACAGTTAAGAATTTAAGTTCTCAAGAGGACATAGAGTCTAAAGGTTAAGTGAGTGGACAAAAATTTGGCAGGTGGACTAAAATGTGGGAAAATGAGAACTTTACCACCTTGGCAGGAAGCATAGAAAATCAGTCAATTATTTAATTGGATAGTGATTGCAGGACTCGACATATGCCACAGTGGGATCTGGATGTCCTGGTGCAAGAATCATTAAAAAGTTGATCTGTAGGTACGGCAAATGATAAGGAAGGGAGGCCACGTCATTGAGTGTCTTTAAGACAGTGATAGATTCTTGATTAATAAGGGAATCATGGGTTATGGGGAAAGGATAGGAGAATGGGGAACAAAACAAATATCAGCCATGATTGAATGGTGGAGCAGACCCGATGGGCCGAGTGGCTCAATTCTACTCCTATGTCTTATGGTCAGCATGTATTGCAAGGCAAATCAAGTATAAAAGTAAGGTCATTTACAGTCAAAACATTAACTCTGTTTCTCTCTCCATTGTTGCTGGCAGACTTGCTGAGTTTATCCAGCATTTACTGTTTTTATTATAAAAGTAGGGAAATTTGCTACAGCTATCCAGGGCTTTGCTGAAACTGCATTAGGAGTACTATGTACAGTTTTGGTTTCTGTAATTAAAAGATATAATTGCATTAGAATCAGTTCAGGGTAGGTTTATTCACTGATTCCTAGAATTAGATCATAAAAGCCTTAACAAAAATCAATCAATATCGCTTTTAAAATTTTCAAATGAGGTCTATGATTTTGGGCAATGGCTAGGGTCTCTTTGAGATGTCATCAAAGTATCCCTGAAGATGTCAAAATTTCCACTGACTTCTGGAAGTTCTTAGCTTGTGACTGACCAAAATGGTTTATACAGGAAGGCATTGAGCACCTTGAGAAGCTGTCAGGAGCGCAAAGAGACAGCAGTAATGTATCGGAGAGAGGACAGAAACCTCCAAACAAATCTATCCTCCAAACAAATCTACCCAATCCTTTTAAGCACTGCGTGCCCCGCATGTGGCAGAGTCTGAAGATTACACAGTGGACTTACTGGCCAACTCCGAATCCATCAAACCTGAAGCGAAGCAAGTCATCCTTGATTCCAAGGGACTGCTTAAAAAGGATATGTGATTCTAAGCTACGACACTGTCAAGAGATGGATGGAAAGAACAGCAGCCTGTTTAGTAGTGATGTCAGTAAGACGGGAGGAAAAAACATAAATAATCAAGCTTGCAAATCTTGTTCATATGAACTTTATGATGGCTGCTAACAATTTACGGAGGCTGTAACTATAACATTGTCTGGAGGGAATACAATGGCTTCTTCAGTTCTTGTAGGTTCCTGTGTTGGCTGAACTCTTCCAAGAAAACAACATTATTTCCCATGATATTTCCCATTCTGAAGGCTCGTCAGACCCTACAGCAAGTCCCGTCACCACCTCATGTTGGGGTTTCTACAACTGAACTGAAGCTGTTCAGTCCTGGTACCCCCAGGAAAACTGTAGATTTAAAAAAAGCAAAGCATGATTTCAGCACTAAGGATTAATGGATGTCACGTGACACTAATGGCAAATAATTGTCTGCCCATTAACCTCGCAGCAATTGAGATTTACTGTCAGGCATTTTGGAACAATTGGCAAAACCTGTTCTTTTACCTTGTTCACACTTTAAGAATCAAACACTCTGTTTTCAAGCATAATGAAGCACATATTTTTCTGAACCTCCGGAAGAACATCCTGCTCCATTTTCTTCCATGCCAAGGTCTGTAGTTGACAGTAGCCGGAGACTGACACAGACTTTGGACAAAAAAGAGCTCCCCAAACAACAACAACAGCATGGCTAACCTGTTTTCAATGGTGTTGGCTGAGGGATAAATGTTAGCCTGCACACCACGGTCATGATGTGGAGATGCTGACATTGGACTGGGGTAAGCGCAGTAAGAAGTCTCACAACACCAGGTTAAAGTCCAACAGGTTTATTTGGTAGTACAAGCCACTAGCTTTCGGAGCACTGCTCCTTCATCAGGTAAGTGGTGAATGAAGGAGCAGCGCTCCGAAAGCTAGTGGCTTGTGCTACCAAATAAACCTGTTGGACTTTAACCTGGTGTTGTGAGACTTCTTATTGTTCATGAAGATCGTGCCATGGAGTAGTAAAGGAAGAAAGGCTTTGCACTTGTATAGCACCATTCATGACCTCAGAATATCCCAAAACCCTTCACAGTCAATTCAATGCATTTTTTGAAGTGCAGCTCCTGTTGTAATGCAAACGTCAATGTGAAGAGACACGGCAATCAGTTTGTGCACATCAAGTTGCCACAGATGTCAACGAAATAATTGAAAGGCTGACCAATGTTAGTGATGTTGGTTCAGAAACAAATATTTGTTTCCACAAGAGAGTTTCTCTTTTCCTCTTAAATGATGCTACATCTGCCCAAGAAGGCAATCAGGGTCTTGGCTTAATACCTTGCCTGAAAGATTGCACCACCTAACAGTGCAATACTGGGTGGGAATCTCTGATTAGATTTTGTGCTTGAATCGCTCGAGTGGGATTTGAGCCTCCACCATTTTGGCTCAGGTAATAACTGAACAGGTAAATAAGACCTAGGTTTGACATCTTATTTGGAAGACATGGACTTTAAGTGGTGGCAGCCTAGATGATGCACTTGAGCTTTGAAGTGGGTTTTGACCTTGAGAGAACTACTGTTGGGCCAAGCTGACACATTGACCAACTGGACTTGTCCCATTGTCAAAGTAAAGTTTATCTATTAGTCACAAGTAGACTTGCATTCACACTGCAATGAAGTTACTGTGAAAATCCCTGAATCACCACACTCTAGTGCATGTTTGGGTACACTGAGGGTCAATTAAGCATGGCCAATTCACCTAATCAGCACATCTTTGGACTGCCGGAGGAAACCCACGCAGACACGGGGAGAATGTGCAAACTCCACACAGATGGTGACCCAAGCTGGGAATCGAATCTGGGTACCTGCGCTGTGGTAGCAGTGCTAGCTACTGTGCCACCATGCCGTCCCTAGCAGAACTTAGAGCTTTTTTGACTTATCCTGGATAAGCAAGCACATGGTTATCGTGCAATAATTAGAAATATAGTGAATGCCATTATTTCCTCACTTGATCTTTTTCCACAAGTATTATAATTCTGGGTGGCACTAATTCTCACCAAAATGGCAACAGGATCATTGTAAGAAATGTAGAAAGTTAGGCTCTGGTTATCAAACTGCCCTGCTAAGGCTGGACTGTCAGCACAATAGGCTGCAGTGCACTTGGAATATAGTGTTCAGATCTGGTCGGCACACTACCAGCAGAATGTGGAGACTTTGGAGAGGGTACAGAAATGATTTACCAGGATTTTGCCTGGTATGGAGGGCGTTAGCAATGCAAATTAGCTCTGGAGAAATTTGGTTTGCTCTCAAACAAAGGTTGAGGGGTGACCTGATAGAAATCTACAACATTGAGGAACATGGACAGCATGGATAGTCAGCAGCTTTTTTCAAGGGTGGAAGAGTCAATTATTAGGGGGCATAGGGTTAAGGGGCAAGGTCTGAGGCAAGTTTTTTACACGGTGGTGGGGGCCTGGAAGTCGCTGCTGCGAGAGGTAGTGGAAGCAGATACGATAGTGACTTCTAAGGAGCATCTTGACAAATACATGAGTAGGATGGGAATAGAGGGATATGGCCTCCTCAAGGGTTAGGGGGTTTTAGTTCAGTCGGGCAACATGGTCATTGCAGGCTTGGAAGGCTGAAGGGCCTGTTCCTGTGCTGTAATTTTCTTTGTTCTTTAATGTCCTGATGGATCTGGGTCACATTACAATAACAAAGAACAAAGAAAATTACAGCACAGGAACAGGCCATTCGCCCGCCAAGCCTGCACCGACCGTGCTGCCTGACTTAACTAAAACCCCCTATGATTCCGGGGACCAGATCCCTCTATTCCCATCTCATTTATGCACTTGTCAAGACGCCCCTTAAAAGTACTACCATATCTGCTTCCACTTCCTCCCCCAGCAACGAGTTCCAGGCATCCAGCACTGTGTTTAAAAAAAAAAAATTTGCCTCTTACATCTCTTTTAAACCTTGCCCCTCGCACCTTAAACCAATGCCCCCTAGTAATTGACTCTTCCACCCTGGGAAAAAGACTATCCACCCTGTCCATGCCTCTCATAATCTTGTAGATTTCTATCAGGACTCCCCTCAACCTCCGTTGCTCCAGTGAGAACAAACCAAGTTTCTCCAACCTGTCCTCGTAGCTAATGCCCTCCATACCAGGCAACATCCTGGGTGTGTTTTGGATCAAAATTGTGCCAAATTAGAGTTGGCCTGTACTTCCATGCCCACCAGAAATTGGAGTAATATTACCCTAACTCTTGTCATGTCAGACCTTTGCTGACAGTGATGTTGTACAACTCTAAGCAGGATTTGAACTGAGGGCCTGGAAATCAAAGACATATCTAACTTGGGAAAGTCACAGATCAAAGCAGGCATTGGCCATTCATCTGCTTGAGCCTAGTCCTGACTGATGTCCCACTCCACTTTTCTGTTTTTTCTCCATTTACCTTGGTTCTATTTGTGTCCAAAAATCTATTCATCTCAAACTTGAATACACCCAACATTGTGACCCACAGCTTCCGGGTGCAGAATTCCAAAGATTCACAGCCTTCTGAGTAAAGAAATTTCTCCCCTTTCATTCCTAAATAACTAAGCTGTCATCCTAAGGCTATGATCCTTCGTCGTAGGCTCTCCAGCCAGGGGATGGTGGGATTTTCCCTACGTGGTGAAACTTTTGATGTGATTTGTTAACTGAGGGCATGAAGAGATAGATAGGGAGAAAGGGTGGGTAAATGGAGAGCAGATCATTAGCCATGAACAAATAGAATGGCAGAACAGATTTTAAGGGAACAAATGCCTGACTCCTGTTCCAGAAATATTAGTTTTTGCTGCTGAAATATCTGCACTTTCTCAATAGACTTGACCAAAATTTGAAAATCAGTTATCTGAATACTTTTTATTTATTAGTCACAAGTAAGACTTACATTAACACTGCAATAAAGTTACTGTGAAATTCTGCTAGTCGCCGTGCTCAGGTGCCTGTTCAGGTCATTGTACCTAACCTGCATATCTTTCAGACTGTGGGAAGAAACCGGAGCACCGGGAGGAAACCCACGTAAACGGGGAGAATGTGCAACAGACAGTGACCCAAGCTGGGAATTGAACCCGAATTCCTGGCACTGTCAAGCAGCAGAGCTAACCATTGTGCTACCATGCCACCCATGGTAGCACTAAATAGCAATTCATGAAAAATGTATGATACATTGACATTATTTCACTTGTATCTGTAGTTATTTTGTATGAGACTACAGCTGACTTTCCTGTCGGCAAGCCACTGGGCCATGGATGTTTAAAGGGGAAAAGCAAAAGAAGGATAACATGGCATCTGTAAGGGAGTATCTTACAAATATTTGCTATCCCTCACTAGCGAGGAAGATTGACTTCCATGAGTCCAAAGGTGGCTGATAAGGCGTTACAAATAGAACCAAGCCAACAGGGCAAGGGTGACTGGAGGCAAGTATATTCAGATCTGGCGAACTGCATTGGAAATGGGAAGAGCTACAGTAGAAAGCTTGGACTTTGAGCAGAAGGAACTTTGGGAAAATACCTCGATTAAAAATGGACAACCAGGAAGAGGAGCAATGGAAGAAAAGAATTATTGTGAAAAATAGTTCTACTGGTGGAGATATTTTCATTATTTGGTCAGTGTGATAATACTTACCTTTTATCCATGGCACAAACTGCACTGGTGTCCAGGTATTATTCAGTGCCACGACCTGCCTGCCTTGGTGCATGTACCATTGCAGTTCACTTGAAGTTAATGGTGTAGTTTGTTACGGTTAAACAGGATGTTTATAGTCTACACCAGGAAGAGCATTATTGACATTTCCTGTATATATAAAGAAAGACATTTAGATCTGACGAAGTGTCTCCAAATTTCATTAATTTTGTTTCTGTGCATTTTACGGTCTATTGTGCTGAAAGTTATAAAAGACTAAGGGAACAGGCTGATTCATAATGAATTCCACAAGCTAAATCAAATAGAGTTGGATCAGATATCCTCTTAACGTCCCACCTATCCAAACGCTTGAGATTATTTGAGAAAGAACAATGACTGTATTGGGAACTTGCCGACATGCAGGAGTCCTCGCATTCTATTGTAAAAGTTGTTGCAATAGGTGGTGACTTGGACTTGGCCTTGTAAAGGATTTTCCACCGATTTTTGAAGTAAACTTTTACTGTTAACTAAAGATTACCATTGACATTCAAACAACCATTCTTCTGCACACTGCAGATATCTGATTGGAGGTATTTGGGGCTGGTTATTACCAAGATGATGCCTCCACTGGGAAGACTGGCTATTCCAAATGTATATTCCACAATCAACGCATCCTTTGAAGTTTATTTTTAAAAACTACTGGGGTATGAGCATCGCTGGGGCAACACCGATATTTATTACCTGTTCATGTCATCCATTAATATTTCCTTTGAGCCGCTGCAACCTATGTGCCCCTGCTGTGCCATTACGTAAGGAGTTTTCAAGTGGTGTGTGATTTGCAGGGGACTGTTGATGGTGTTCCTATGTACCTGCTGCCCTTTCCGTTTAGGTGTTGCCAAGTAGATTTGATGGCTCAGTTGAGTCAATGAGTGTTTAGGCCAGTGAATGAGATGCCCATCAAAGAGACTGCTTTGCTGTTGACAGTTTCAAACTGATCCAGGCAAATATAGAATACTATATTCATCATACTCCTGAATTGTGCCTGACGGGACTAGTCAAGAAAGACATCCACAATGATGTATTCTAAATCATCTTGTATAAGGCAGTAATATGAAATCCCAAGCCTCAACATATGATAACATTTTTGGGTTTCCCCAAATTGCACTTGAATGTTTTCAGTTAATAGCACCAGGGATGCCTTTTGCTCAGTGTTGCAGCAAAGGCCAGATACCAGTCCACATCCAGGAGCTGCCCCATGCTGACTATTTTCCTAACCATTTGATTAAAGTTTGGACAAAGCACCTGAAGGTTTTGGGGGCTGCCTCAGTGCCCCAGAAAGGTAAAGCTGTTACAAGACCCATTAATGGTCAGTCTGATACAGAATTTAACAGTGATAAGATAAATACGTGTTACTGGGCATATTTGTGTTCCCCTCCTTCAGACATGAGCAGGTTGAGAGACCTCCTTGTAACATACATCATGTTTTCGTGAACTTTCTTGTGCAGGAAGTAGTTACATTGGCTTAATTGAAAGTGCCAAAGAAATTTTTGAAACTCACTTTAAGGACTTTTGTTAATGGCTTTAAAAGGAATTTTTGTGTATGTATCAAGCTTAGTCTTAAATTCACAAATTAAAGCTGTAAGGGAGTGACGCCTGAGCCGGTGGAAGTCTGCCCTTTATCTTCTGTCTGTTCGCTGGGCTCCATTTTGTTTCAGTACCTGAACCCTATTCCCCTTCACAAAATGAAGGCAATGTGTCACAGACCAGTTTCAGCCGGCTGTTGCCATGGGTTCCACTGGGGCTGGTCATGTGACAGAGGAAGGGAAATGCCTAAGTCATGTGATAACTTTTCTTCTCTGGGGCCAATTAGCATACAGGAAGCTTGCTCCCAGTCACTGAGATGCAAGGATGCTGTCGGTTATCTGATGAGAGGCATCACCTCTGCCAAAGCCTATTGATTGCCTTAAGCACTGTATTCAGGGAGCAGCAGAAAAAAATACAATGTCACAAGATTCAGGGGCTACATAAACGTGCTGTTAACATAAAACTTTCTTCATTTTGCTCAGTAGTTGAGAATGGTCCTATGACTTGTTGAGATGTGCAAGGACTAGTTTTAAACTTTCAAGAACAGTTTTTCAAAAATATTGGAGAGAGTCCTTCCTAAAGTAATTGTTATTATGCAGACTCTGCAATGTGGGACAGTGAGAAATGAGAGGTTAGAGTTGTACGGATCTCCAAGGGAACTAACTGCAGGTAATCTATCCTCTCCCAGGCTCCCCTTGCAGTGATCTCTCCCCTGACTATTGATGTATTTCTGAACAGTTGGATTACAAACCGCACATTTGGGGCCGCTGAGATGGGGAAGTTTACACAGCCTTTTGGAGCTTGTAGTGTTTTCAAAATAGCAGTGGGGTGAAGCAAGGATTAACAAAGGCCCATTTGCTCTCCCTCCATGCCTGTGATCAGATCTGTGTGGAGAATGTCTTTGTGTCCTGCTCTACCCCTTTCTCCTTTCCCAACCTGTACTCATTCACCCACTCCACCTCCCCACAATAACAACCCAAAAAACAAACACATCTGGTTATGTTGGGGAGCACAGGTGATGAGACATATTTATGTAGGTGTGGCAGAAGTTGCTCCCTGGGCGGTTGAGACCTTGAGGATCATCAAACAATAAAGATTATATAAATCCAGTAAGAAATTCGGGAGGAACTTTGTTACCCAGAGAGGGATGAGAATGTGGAACTCACTGCCATAAGGTATAATTGTGCTGAATAGCTTTCGCCCTGTTAAGGGGAAATTTTGATAAGTATGCAAGTGAGCGAAATGAATAAAAGGTATGCTGATGGGGTTAGATTGGGTGGCATGGGAGGAGACTTCTATGAAGCACAAACACTTGGCACAGACCAGTTGGGCTGAATGGAAATCTTGGATTCGTTTGACGTGAGGTATTAAGTTGTACTTGCCCACTAGGGGCGTAATGATTTTGGCCGTTTCATTTTCAGTTGCCTTGTTTGACCTCTTATCCGATCTCTTACAGAGAAATGAAGAAGGGAAAGCGTGCCCCATCTCCAGATATCATCGTCCTTTCTGACAACGAACCTTCGAGTCCCAGGATGAATGGGCTTTCGAAAGATCCAGGAAGGAGTGCAAATACAGACGATATTATGGTGAGACAGAACATCCATCAAAATCAGTAACTTCAGTTTAATATTTTTAAAAGCTAGTGTTTATTCACAATTATCTTTTTTGTATCTAATTTGTACCTGGGATGTCTGATTTGTACCTGCAGGGCAGGGAATTAGGGTGACACAGTGGTTAGCACTGCTGCCTCACAGTGCCAGGGATCCAGGTTCGATTCTTAGTTGTCTGTGTGGATTCTGCACATTCTTCTGGTGCCTGTGTGGGTTTCCTCCCACAGTCCAAAGATGTGCAGATTAGGTTGATTGGCCGTGCTAAATTGCCCCTTGTGTCAGGGGGACTAGCTAAGGTAAATGCATGGGGTTTATCAGTTGGGGCTGGTGCAGACTTGATGGGCCAAATAGCCTCCCTCTGCACTGTAGGATTCTGTGATTTCTATGGGAAACAACAGGAACAAATAGCAAAGGTGACTGTTCATTAACTAATTTAAAGAGTGTTCTTTAAAGTGAATTCTGAAATGGCATGGGCGGTGACAGTGTTAGCAATTTCCAAAGTGTTTTCTCCATATGGTTAGCCTTTGCATCAGGTGGGGCATTCAGGGAGAAACTGGGGTATTATGCCTAATCCTGTGAATGGAACAGGAATTAGAGTAAAGTTATATTTGTTCTAGCAATATTTTAAAGAAAAAATGGAATCAGCAGAAACAACAAAGCAAGCACAGAATTATAAAGTACAGAATGAGGTCACTTAGCCCGTTGTGTCTTGGCCGTTTCTTTGAAATTACTAGTTCATTCATTGCAGGTACAAATTTGACACAAAAAAGATAATTGTGAATAAACACTAATTAATCTCCTGCCCTCAACCAAGGTATCTTTGCTCAAGAGCCAGCCATTTGCCCCATCAAGTCTGCACCAACTCTTGACAGATTCGCTTACCCAGGCCCTCTCCCTCCACACCATATACTGCCTACATTTCTTTGACATTCTCGAGTAAAACACACATTTTTTAAAAATGAGCGACCCCACCATTCATTCAGTCCCTGGCCTGTGTTGGGCTGCTCTGAATCTGGTTGTTTTGATTGGTGTCCTTATTTAGAGATGTGAGATTTCATTCCTGATTAACATAACATACCCCATGCTGGCAAATGCAAATCAACTGGACATTTAGATGGGACCAAACACCTGCAGTACTCTGGCGGCCCAACAGCTTGCTGAAGCTGGCCTAGAAACTTCCACCCTAATGTATTCTTGAGAGAGCTGCCTTGTGCCTGTGAAAGTGTTTCCCAGCACAACTTGCTAACTTCAGGAGAATCTCTTGCGCACCATAAGCAGGCTGAGAATAATGGTGGTATCCTATTTTCAGCAATGCCACTGTGAATAGCTATAGATCAGAGGACAGACACAGGTACAATCTGAGAGAATGTTGTCTGTCTTGCTTGGATTATTGTATGCTGTAGGGAAACAAGGTGGAAGGGTATAAAGAACACCACAGGCAGGGCATTACTAGATTTCTCCGCAGAACATTGGGTTTGATTCCTGGCCTGTCTTGAATTAGCTGCTGTCCACCAAGGGAGATGTTGCAGTTCATGCTGAAGGAAGAATTAGCCAGAATTCCTGACCCTAATCATAATCTAGTGAACCTCATTCAAAATTGTGCTTGCATAGACATGACTGGGTTCTGTAATCCTACAACAGTGGAATAACCCTCTGACAATGAATGTCCAGGTTTGCAGCTGAAGGTTGGCTGCTTAGGCATATTGGCCAATTCCTGTGGAATTGAAGCTCCGTGCCTTTAGATCAGTAGAGAGAGCGAATTGGCAGACTTTGTTTTATATGTAATAGACTGACCTTTTCCTTTCAGAAAAGCACGCCAGAGGAGCGAGAGAGAATGATCAAGCAATTAAAGGAAGAGCTGCGACTGGAGGAGGCCAAACTTGTCCTGCTTAAGAAACTTCGACAGAGCCAAATTCAAAAGGAAGCCACCATCCCAAAGGTAATCGGTACTGTGGCCCTTGTCTTTCCTGCCTCCCCCCAAACCCCGTCGATGTCATGTTTGTACATTCTCCTCCCCACTCGTCGATGCCATGTTTCTACATTTATAACTGCAGTGGAAATACTTGTTGATACTGCACAAGCCATCAAGAAAATTAAAACGCAGCTACTTGGAATGGCTCAAACTGCCAGGATTAGCAGTACGTGACCTCCACAGGCTGGCTATACAGCAAATAGCTCAGATACCTTCAAAAGAAAGCTATATAGACAAAAGGATGAGAGACAAGGGAATAGAAAGATCTGTTGAAATGGGGTGGATAGAATGGAATGAAATTTGTGCAGTATAGTCACCACACAGCTGGGCCAAGTGGCCAGTTTCTGTGCTGTATATGTTATGTAATACTGTGTAATATAGCCAACTGGTTATCAGTTTGTTTATAGAAGTGCTGGCCCTCTGAAGAGGCAATTCGTCAATGCCGCTTCTGCCCTTCCCTGTAGCCTTTGCAAATGTTTCCTTCTCAGAAAATGATCCTTTTTAAAGCCTCAAATGGTTGAGTAAGGATTTTAATAAAATTCTGGGAGGAGAGTGAAATCAGGACTCCTCACTTCACCCATCTTTTTCCACTCCTCCAACACTCCTCCCTTCCCCCTTGTTAGATTAAAACCTTTGGGAGGCCACCTATTTTATTGTCTAGAATTCAGTCCTGATTTATTGACTGAAGGCTTCTATGCTTGCATCCTCCACACACTTGCTTATATTTCACCTGTAAAATGTAGTTGTCAACTGTAATGTAATGCTTGAATTTAAAAATTACCGAATGTTAGCAGATCTCAGTATGGTTGCTGCATTTGTGCTCTGTATACCTGAATGCTTTAATGTTGAATTGTGGAGCAGACATAAAATCAATCGGGTCTCCAACCCCACTGCTGCTCCCACACACACACACACACATACTCTCTCTCTCGCACACACACATGCACGTGCACTCCCTCCCTCACACTCCCCAGTTCCTTTGGTTGCTGTCTGTTGACTTTTGGTGGCACTTGTGTATGTGGGCAGTAGATTAGGAACAGGATGTGGCATGATCATGATGCCTGCCTTGGTTGAATATCTGGCAGCATGTGGTGCCCACACTTGGAGCCACAAGAAGAAGTCAAAATTTGTTTCACGTTCCACCAAAAAGTGCTTTATTTTGCGCAGAGGAGCCGATGACCTGGCTTTGTGGAGGGGTGAATAAGTATTTACTGTGTCTTCTACAACACAGCCTGTGCGGTGGGATGAATTCTGGAAGCTCTGATTAATGGACCATCCTTCAACAGCACTGAGAAGGGCCCATGCAAAGCCTGCTAATGGGTTAGAAGCAGTGATATCATTCCATCCTGCCTCATTGCTGAGTATTGATTCCAAATATATTTTTAGAACCTGGAGTCTTTTCCTTTGTTTCCATTCTACCCTATTATTGCAGATTCACTAAGAATGATAAATTTACCTCTGTTGCAGAGGAAAATTCCTTTTGTTTTGAGTTTGATGCACTTGCAGAGATTTCTATGATACTTCTAAGGTAATGTCTCCTCAGACAAGTTCTGGAGTTGATTATTCCGTCTAAAAGGTTAATTCAAGATTCAGATTCTTTTAGAAATTGTTGGCTTTTATTTTAATGTGGTGACAAGCTGCCCCCTAGAGGCCAAATCTCAGTGCTGCAACTGCTTTATAATAATCGGATCGGCACATGGTCAGTTAGCACAGTGGGAAGAAAGAGGCCATTCAACACCTCAGACCTGTCCACTGGGTTAGATCATAGCTCATCTGCATCTTAACTCCGCCTACTCATCCTGTAATCTTTAATACTCCTGCCTGACTAAAATCAAAGATCACAGTCTTCAAAATAAAAATGCAGCCACTTCCCTAATTGTTATTGAGGGAGTACAAGCAAGAAAGTTCTCTGCTCAGTTCCCAGCCTCAGTTCAGTTAGCAGATCTCAACTTTAGTGAATCCGTGGGATGCAAGCTGGAGTGGCATTGATGGGGAGACTGGGGTGTGTGTTATTCTGCAATTGGCCTCTGAATCCTAATCTTAAGGAGGGGATAGCAGATTCCATGCTCCCATTGCTGCCCTCATTATTCCACCCAAACTGAGATGAGAAATAACGAGGACAGGATTGGGATCAGTTGTAACACCGTCCAGCATGGCATTCTGGCGCGTTCGGCACTCACTCACTCGCTCGCTCTCTTTTCAAATAGCGCTGCATGCACTCACTCAGCCCCTACCACCCTTTACAAGCTGTACCCAGCAGGAGACGGTGCTCTCAGAAGACCAAAGAGAAGAGGTGGAGAGGGGAAATTCAACGCCTGGAAATCTTACTGGAGGCTGATTTTGCATGTTATACAGTGGAATGCTTGTTGTGAAAGCCCCAGGGGGCACTCTGTTCAAATGGTTAAGTTGCTTAACTTGGTTCTCTCCCTGTGCCAGCTGTGTTATCTTATGAATCTTGCCGTGACTTGCTTCGGCTCCATGTGAAAGTTTTGAAGAGATATCTTGTTTTAAAACCATACCCTTTATCAATTGCTGTTTTATGGCTTAATTATTATGAAAGAAGCAGTTAAATGGAGATTGTGCAAACAAAGCCATTTCATCCTTTGCTAACACTTCCTGAAAACTTCCATCTTGTTTTCATTAGCAGTGTTGCTCTGTTTTCTGTGGTCCCTTTGGGGTTTAAAGTGGTTGTAGATGCACTGAGATTTTTTTAATGGCCCTTTTGAAGCAGCCAGCTCCTGAGTGAGTGGATAAAGATAAATTTTCCTCATGATATTTCGGGCTGTCATGCTGTCCTGAAAAAATATTTCATTGGAAAATGTTTCATAAGAACATAAGAAATAGGAGCAGGAGTAGGCCATCTAGCCCCTCGAACCTGCCCCGCCATTCAATAAGATCATGGCTGATCTGAAGTGGCTCAGTTCCACTTTCCCGCCTTCTCCCCATAACTCTTAATCCCCTTGCCTATCAAAAACCTATCTACCCGCGTCTTAAGTATATTTAGCGAGGCAGCCTCCACCACTTCAACAGGCAGAGAATTCCAGAGATTCACCACCCTTTGAGTGAAGAAGTTCCTCCTCAACTCCATTCTAAACTGCCCCCCCCCCCCCCCCCCCCTACCTTGAGGCTGTGCCCTCTAGTCCTACTGTCTTTTCTGAGCGGGAAGAGCCTCGCCACCTCTATCCTATCCATCCCATTCATCATCTTGTACGTCTCAATGAGATCTCCCCTCATCCTTCTAAACTCTAACGAGTACAAGCCTAGTTTATTCAGCCTCTCCTCATAGCTCAACCCCCTCAACTCCGGTATCAGCCTAGTGAACCTCCTCTGCACTCCCTCCAAGGCCAAAATATCCTTGCGCAAGTGTGGTGACCAAAACTGCGGCCTCACCAGTGCCCTGTACAGTTGCAGCAAGACCTCCCTACTTTTATATTCAATCCCCCTCGCTATGAAGGCGAGCATCCCATTTGCCTTCCTGACCACCTGCTGCACCTGCAGGCTGGGTTTTTGCGACTCATGAACGAGGACCCCGAGGCCCCTCTGCACCGTAGCATGCTGCAGTTTTTCGCCATGTAAGTAGTAGTCCTTCCTACCATTATTCCTACCAAAGTGGACAACTTCACACTTGCCAACATTAAATTCCATTTGCCAGTTCCTGGCCCAATCGCCCAGCCTATCTAGATCCCTCGGCAGACTTTCCACACCCTCCATGCAATTTGCCGTTCCACCAATCTTGGTATCATCAGCAAATTTCGACACCGTACACTCGGTTCCCTCCCCCAGATCATCTATATAAATGGTAAATAGCTGAGGCCCCTGCACCGATCCCTGGGGCACTCCACTAGTCACCAACCGCCAATCCGAATAGCACCCATTGACCCCCACACTCTGCCTCCTATTTGACAGCCAATCCCCTATCCACGCTAACACCCTACTCCCAACTCCATGCCCCCTAACCTTCTGTAACAACCTCTTGTGCAGCACCTTATCAAACGCCTTCTGAAAATCAAGAAACACCACATCCACCGGTTCTCCTCTATCCACCGCACTAGACACATCCTCATAGAATTCCAATAAATTCATCAGACATGACTTCCCCTTAACGAAACCATGCTGTGTCTGCTCTATCAAACAATTCTCCTCAAGACGCCTCACTATTTTCTCCTTGATTATGGATTCAAGCATTTTACCTACAACAGACGTTAAACTAACCGGCCTATAATTCCCTGCCTTTTGCCTGCTACCCTTTTTAAACAACGGCGTAACATTAGCCGTTTTCCAATCTTCCAGCACTTCCCCGGAATCCAGTGAGGTTTGGAAAATAACCACCAAGGCATCCACTATCACCTCCGCCATTTCTTTCAGAACCCTTGGATGCATTCCATCCGGTCCTGGGGACTTGTCCACAGTCAGTCCCTCTAGTCTGTCTAGCACTGCCCCTCTAGTAACAATAATGTCATTCAGGCCCTCCACTCCTACCATCTTTCCATCGCTAACAGCCGGCAAACTATTCACGTCCTCCTCCGTGAAGACCGAAGCAAAAAAGTTATTCAAGGCCTTAGCCATTTCCTCACCCCCCACCACTAAGTCCCCCCTCTCATCCTCTAAGGGTCCACCGTTCACCCTAGCCAGCCTCTTTCTTTTTATATATTTGTCCCTGAAATTGACCACGGTTTTTTTTAACTGTTTCCTTGGTACAGTACCAAACGCAGGCAATTGGGACTAGTTTAGCAGTTTTAAAAAAAAGGGATAACGTGGACAAGTTGGGCCAAAGTGCTTGTTTCCATGCTGTAAACCTCTATGACTCTGAGTGCCCTGAACCAATATCACTGGTGTGGTTAGGTAAATTAGTATGGGAGAATGCACCATCTGTTGGATAGGGTGATGTTGATGGGCTCATGGACTGATTAGGGACAGTCAGGATGAGTTACCACTTTGAGTGGAAAATCACGTCTCTCAAATTTGATTTGAGTTTTTTGAAGGGGTAACCAAGAAGGTAGGTGAGGACAGCGCAATTGATATTGTCTACGTGGACTCTAGCAAGGCCTTTGACAAGGTACTGCGTGGCAGGTTGTTGCATAAGGTTAAATCTCATGGGGTCCAGAGTGAGGTAGCTAGTTAGACACAAAATTGGTTTGATGACAGAAGACAGAGGGTGATTGTAGAGAGTTGTTTTCCAAACTGGAGGTCTGTAGCCAGGAGTGTGCCTCAGGGATCGGTGCTGGGCTCACTGTTGTTTGTCATTTATATTAATGATTTGGATGAGAATGTAGGAGGCCTGGTGAGTAAGTTTGCAGATGACACCAAGATTGATGGCATAGTGGACAATGAAGAAAGTTATCACCAATTGCAACGGGATCTTGATTAATTGGGCCAGTCAGTTGATGAATGGCAGACGGAGTTTAATTTAGATAAATGCAAGGTGATGCATTTTGGTCGATTGAACCAGGGCAGGACTTACTCAGTTAATGAGGCGTTGGTGAGAGTTATAGAATAAAGATACCTAGCGGTACATGTTCATAGTGGGGTCACAGGTGGACAGTGTGGTGAAGAAGGCATTCAGCATGTTTGGTTTCATTGGTCAGAACATTGGGTACAGGAGTTGAGATGTCTTGTTGAAGTTTTGCAAGACATTGGTATGGCCATGCTTGGAGTACTGTGTGCAATTCTGATCACCCTTTGGTAGAAAGGATATTATTAAACTAGAAAGAGTGCGGAAGAGTTTACTAGGATGCCACTGAGACTTGATGGTTTGAATTATAAGGAGAGGCTGGATACACAGGCACTTTTTTCTCTGGAGCGTAGGAGGCTGAGGGGCAATCTTAGAGCTCTACAAAATAATGAGGGGCATAGATCAACTAGATAATCATATCTTTTCCATAAAGGTAGGGGAATCTAAAACTAGAGGGCGCAGGTTTAAGATGAAAGGGGAGAGATACAAAAGTGTCCAGAGGGGGAATTTTTTCACACACAAGGTGGTGAGTGTCTGGAACAAGCTGCCAGAAGTAGTAGTAGAGGTGGGTACAATTTTGTCTTTTAAAAAGCGCTTAGACAGTTACATGGGTAAGATGGGTATAGAGGGACGTGGGCCAAATGCGGGCAATTGGGACTAACTTAGTTGTTTTTAAAAAAGGGGCAGCATGGACAAGTTGGGCTGAAGGGCCTGTTTTCGTGATGTAAACCTCTATGACTCTGAATTGCCATTGCCATCTAAGATTTGAGCCAAGGACCCCTGGCTTTTGCCTGTATTTTTTCTTGCTCCTTTAATTATCAGATAGCTAAATTGATGAAAGCACTTGGCTTCTGACTTGAGGAAAGGAAACTGGTGGGAAAAATATTCACTTGTAGAAAACAGGATCAGGAGTAGACCATTCGGCCCTTTGAGCCTGTTTTGCCATTCATTTTGATTATGGCTTATCGTTAAATTTAATATCCTGATTCCCCACCCTCCGCCCCTTCTCCCTCATGTCCCTTTAGTCCCAAGATTAGAAATCATTGTTTAGAGTCTGTGTAGCACTGCGGTCAAGACTGCATTTTAACCAAAGATTGTATCGTGGCTAAAGAGCAAGTTGACTCTGGTGAAAATCTCGCTGCAAGGAGTATAATGGTGCTGAGAAAGTGGGGGGAAGTCCCTATTTGTGTAAAAGGAGTTGGCTGAATTAGGAACTCATCTGCTTCACTTACTTTTAAAACAACTGACTTGAACTGTTTGCTAGTCTAACTGGCCTTGGTGTTTAGAACAGTATATCTCTTCAAATGGGCAATATATGTTTCCCTTGTGTTCCTCGGCTTTCTCATGTGTATTTGTGCTTCTTTTCAATGTTCTTTTCCCAGCCTGCTGTCTCGACAGGCACTGCCATGGCCACCCCACCCCCGCTGGTCCGAGGAACGCTGCATGTTCCCACTGGCAAGCCCAGCTTTCAGGTCAGTGTAGCAACTGGGGCCTTGCCAGGCTGTGTGATAAGGCTCAAAAGGGGGCATCAAGGAGGGAGGGAATGGAAACAGAGGGATTGAGGTGAGTTCTTGGTTGTTTGGATAGAGGCATAGCATTCAGAGATTAGAATTCTTTGTCAGGACACTGAGCTTCAAGATTGATCTCCTAGTTACATTTAAGAGAAGAACTTCAATGTTTCAGAAAATTGGCATTGCAGCAGGAGAAATATTGTAGATTTCACTGGGCTTTTCATGGATGTTATTCCCCACTGGGAGTCATTCCGAAAGAATGCACAGTCATCAGAACCTGAAAACTGAGTAATAACCTTATAATCCCCTTCGTATCTATTTTCAGTAGAATATAAGCACAAGTGTTGTCACTAGGATATCACCAAAGTGCAGCTTTTCCCTCGGAACTGAACAATTCTGGAATTCGGTGTTGTTTCTGGAGCGACCATTTAGTTTGGCAGAAGGGCGTCCTGGTGGTAACATGAAATGATGGATGAAGGACGTCACGTAAAATTGAAACACCAGTAACCAGAGGGAAATTCCTTTGGGACTTCTATTAAATAAGACTAATGACAACACGGTGTACATATTCTGATGTTAGTTTTTTAAGAACGAAAATACCCACCACTCAATTGGTTAAATTTAATTGTTGTTAATGTTACCAACAGTCATTGATCACCCTCATCTTTCTGTATATCGAACACGTCAGCCAAGAGCGTTGTGTGAAGTGTTTTTTGTTTTGTCTGTGTTGCTGAGTTGTGTATCAATGGGCTACCTGAAAACAGGTTGAAATTCAGCATTTTCAAACTTTTCCTTACTGTCTGAGCTGTAATGTCTCTTGCATTCATTCTCCTTATCCATGAACTCACGTAGCTAAAGCAACAATTCTGAATGACAAGTAACCATAGGATGGGAATTCTTAAGCCTGTTCTTTGGAATTAAAATTTTTAGCTACTTGACTTCTGGATTGTCATCTCTCGCTCTTTTTTCAAGAGTTTTTCCTTGAATTTTAATTTGTGCTGATGTTTTACAAAGCCACTTTTAAACTATATTTTACTGCTTCGAAGTCTTGTGTTTTATGTTACTGGCTATAATTTGTCCTGTTGTTGGTGAATGGTGACATCACCAGGCATCCATTCATATCCATTACTGCAGATTGGTTCAAGCATCAGCCTGTGATACGCAGGTCAACCCTACCAGTCGCCTGTGATTATGGGAGAGATGGTTGCATGATGCAGTGATCTAGACCCTGGTTCACTGTTTCTCGAATGGAAGTCTGTATACTTCCGTAAGAGTCCATCTCGTAGGTTTGTGCAGTGTCTCCCAAAAGCAAGTCGACAGAAAATAAAAGCAGAAAATGCTGCAAATACTCAGGTCAAGCTGCATTCATGGAGAAAGAAATGGGAAACGTTTCAGATCAATGATCTTTTATCAGAGGAAGTTGCTGTAAGGTTATGCCTCTGTATATGGACTGTAGGTGTGATACTTAGTTGACAAGCTGTAACTTCTTTGTTAGCGCTACTTCTAAACAGATTGCAAAGTAGCCGTGTTGCTCCTAGGTCTGGCATTCCAACCTCCCTCTGACATTGGTGATATATCATCATCTGCATCAGACATCAGTATATCCCATCTGTTAACCTTTTATTCTGCACTTTTCTCAAATACATTACCAAATCTTCAAAAATAGTATGAAGTTGTGTCTTTAACTGTTTGCATTGTATTTTTGTAACTCCCTTTTTACAACTGCACATTCTACCCAACTCCTCATCTTACCCTTCCCTAAGTCACAGTTTTGAGGAATTCCATTTCCTTGGTATTCTCAGTCTTCAGGGAAGATGTTTTGGAGACGTGGGGTTTCCTCCTTTATACCAAAGAACATCATCAGAACGGGACCGCATTTTAGCATCATTGCCGGGAAGCGGGATGAATCAGAATGACTGAGCTGCAATAACCATGAAGACTGACCCAAGAGGGAAGACTGAAGAGCCTCAACCTTCAGACTCTAGAGCTCAAGGAGAAGAACTCCGGACTGAGAGGACATTCTGCTCCCTTAAAACACTCCAGGAAAGAGCTGCACCAGAGGAATGGTCTTCAACTCCAGGGAATACTGTCACAGCCACATAACTCTCTGAAGCATTGAGGATTGAAGGCATTGAATCTCCAAGATTTCAATGAGCTTGGGTGATGAAAGAAGAAAAACATAACTGTAAGCCTTTCATGAAGAGAGGTAGTAAAAAGTTCCTGATATTCCAGAAGGGTTGCCTGCTTTCTGGAGGCAGTGGTAATACAGCCACACTTCTTTCTGCATGCAGTTGCTCCACTCGGGGCAATGGGAAGAATTGCTGAAAATATGGAGGCAAGGGAGCCTCGTTTTCTTTAATGAGCCAAATTTCCTGTAGGCAGTTAGCTTGGAGACAGTATTGCTGTACAGGATTCTGCAACATCAGAAGTTCTTAAGGTTTTGCCAGAGCTTCTGTGCTGACCTCCACGTCTGGAGGAAAACCTTCAGCTGGTACTGAAGTATGTGTGTCAGTTGACTCTCATTCCTGGACACTACCAGCTCTTTGGCATTGTGTTGCTCCAAGGACTCTGACATGGTATCTGGCAAAGTATTCCCTCTGGAAGACTTTTTTTGTCTCGTCTATCTCTAGCTGTCCAATCAGTAGGTTAACTGGAGCAAAGATCTGAATGCTACCGAGAGATTTCATATGGGGCGTCTGTCAACTAGAAAGACAGATCCTCCAGGACCACAACCTCCGACAGCTCAGTCTTTGCTGCAAGGACTTCTTCCTCATCATTGCCTTTAAGGGAAAAGCCAATTCAGTTCTAGCAAATCTTCGTGCAGGTGGTCACCATTGGCTTCTGCATCCCCCATCTTAAACAGAGAGATTTACTCTCCACACAGGGCCTAGTGGATGGTGTCTCTGTGAAATAAAGGAGCTTGCAGTTGGCTGTACAAACTCCCCCAGCTTTCAATGGCTGAGTTTCCACTGCTTTGAAATAAGATTGTTGCCTGAAAGACAGCAAATTGTTCAAATGCTGGATGTCAACCTTTTTTTCTTGGATTCCTAAAAGTATGCCAACCTTCCCATTCAATAGCGGTGTACATTGATTGTGGGGAATGTAGGTAGAATCAGTGATCTGTCACCCCTTGCAGTGTAGAGCAATAATACTGCCTTTGATTAAGAGGTCTGTGCTGTCTGAATTTTGTAATTAGATGTCTTATGGACGAAGAGTCATCGCTGAAGTCAGTTGAGATAATCTAATATTTTAACAGCTGATCCGGTATAGATTTTAAAGGTGATATTGAAGGCTTTAATTTGCATTGTAACTGACCAGTGGTATGGACTAAGACTGCCAACTTGCTCGAGGAACTGTGTAATTTGATCTTTACCTTGATTTTCCAATTTCTTGGTTCTGTGTTTCAGAAATATTTTCTTGTCTTTCAGAGTTGCCAAAATGCTTCAAATATTCAGTTTTGTTACACAAAAGTATTTGGCATCCCTTGTTGGGCAATTCTGGTGTCCTATTTTTCCACACCACTCTCAAAATGGCTGCCTCCTTGGAATGTTGCATCCTTATGGATAGGGCTGCTGTCCATGGGCCTACCCAGTCAACAGAGTCATGTGAAGCCTAGAGTTGCCCTGGATTATAACCTTGAACTGGCTTGCAGTTTAGCCTTTGTCACGTATTGCTTGCTGGGCACTGAGTTTCTGTGGCTGGCTGAAATAGGTTCCAATATTTTAAGACTGACCTCAGTCACTGGTGGTCTCCTCCATATCTGGCCTTAAGAGAACATCATCTGCTTCTAAACCCTTAGCATGAAGAAAGGAGCTGACTTGATGCTTTTGCTCTTTCTCATGAAGTGCTTCAATACTGAAATAAAATGGTGTTTTCATCACATTCACCACTGGCCTCTGCGCGGATCCTCAAGGAGGCTACATGGTTGGGTTAGGGACCGGGAATACTCACCAGGGATGGCCATGGTTACCTCTCTCCGGTGTGTTGCCTCCTTCTGTCAATTTGTTACAAGCTGCTCCCAATATTTCCTTTGCTCTCTGGTTCCTTCAATAACACCAATTTTTTTATATCAATATTCCACCATTGCCACCATGTTCTGAGGTGGTCCCTCCATCTGTGGACTCCAAGCATAGCATTTAGTTGACAGACTGCAGTCATACACTGGTATCTCCTTAACACTTGTTTATTAACAGGTTTACAGGGCTGCTGCTAAACAGGTTACAGAGTCGGCATGTTGCTTCCAGACAAGGTGTTTCAACCTATCTCTTTTTAGAGAATGTCTTAATCTGACTATTGTCAGTGATACATCTGCACCGTGTATTTGCAGATCCCGTTTGTTAACCCTTTATACAACAAAAATGTCTCCACTCACAAAGGAGTGCAATTTGGTAATTTGCACGTTTGTCACATAGAGAGCAAACCTCTGTGGCTTGAAGCATCTTGCTAGGGTAGAGCGCGGAGAGCTTGATGCTGACACTAGTCGTCCATAAACATTGCTTACCTTGATTGCAAACTTGACCAAAGTAAAATTTTACATATAGGGAGCATTGCCCGAGCAATGATCACTAAGGAGAGGGGGACAAGAAAAGAATCTAAGGACAGCATATTTGAAGTGAAATGAATTGGGCCTGTTGATTTTTTAAAAAGCATTTTGATGTATGCTTGGCCTCATAATATGTATTGGATTGTAGATTTTAATGCTGTGCCTGACACTGTTTAGAGAGAATATCTTGATGTTAGGTGAAGTACTGATTACAGGTCTGGAGCGAGTGGTAGCTGTGCAGTCAATTTGAGAGCGAATTATTACTGTACAGCCCAGTTTGCAGTGTGTTAGAAACTCAGTGAGTTGGCATTTTGTCAGTTGAAAAAGTTGACTGAAAGGCTTTGAAGATGTCACTGCAAGTAACAAGTAAAGTACCATACTGCTGCTGATGAATTGAAAGATCCGTAGTTACCTCATTTTTATCTCTCTCCCTTATGAAGTAGCAGAGTACCACTTGCAATTTTCCACTCCAAAATACGATTCCGATACCAGGAAGGCTTTGAAAAATTCTCGCGTGATGCATCTGCAATCTGCTCACCCATTTCATTTACTAGTCTGGAGTGGGAAGCATTGGGTCTGGGAGATATCTATTTAAATTACATTATTTTCTCCTTTATGCACTGGAGTTTGGTCCTCTTCCTCTGCTGTGAAAATGCCACTCACCTGATGAAGGGGCAGTGCTCCGAAAGCTGATGATACCAAATAAACCTGTTGGACTTTAACCTTATGTTGTGAGACTTCTTACTGTGAAAATGAGTACTAAGTATTAATTTAACAAAGTGAAAGGATGTCAACCTGAAACATTATTTTTCTCTCTCCACAGATGCTGCTTGACCTGCTGAGTAGTTGCAGCATTTTCTGCTTGTCTGTTATAGTGTCACCTAAATCAGTCTTTAGGTTGAGAAATGATTGTGTCTGGATTTGATGAACACTTGCTGGTATTTACTGACAAGCCTGATGCATGAATAATGGTCACTTGGGCAAAGGGCAGAGATTGACCAGTGCCCATTAAAGTTAAATCCTACTAGGCTTTAGGAAGAGGGCAAATTGGCTTAGAAATTTGAGGGAGAGAGGTGTCATTTTTTTAATTAAAAAGTGTTCCTAAACATACATACCTGTTTTGCAGGTGACCACTGCCCGCACAATGGGTACAGTAATCCCACCACCATTGGTTCGTGGTGGTCAACAAGGAAGCTCAAAACCTGGATCCCAGCAGAACTCTCAGATAACGATGCCACCACTAGTGAGAGGAGCACAGGTAAGCAACTGGCTCAAAGAATCACTGCGTGTCTCCTGATTTAATGGAATGGTGAAGTAACTACTAAAAATACATAACTTTCCTTTATTTTGCATGGAGTTCAATACAAAAATGGATCTGGCAATAATCATAATTCATCTCCCTTACAATTAGTTCCAGCAATTTTTCCCAAGTTGGCTTTTGTCCCATCTAAAAAAATATTCAAACAAACCAATTTGTATCTTCAGAGCAGTTTGTTGCAACTGTTGAATATTTGTAGATGCCTGACATACAAAGAACAGTAGGGTATGAGAACAGGTCCTTTGGCCTTCCAGGCCTCTATTCATCATGTTTACCTATCTAAACCAACCACTTATATCCCTCTATGAACTTGAGGGAATCCACCCCATACATTTTGCATATAGCATGTTGATGAGAACCAAAATGAATTCAACTGCAGCTTTTTTTGATGATTTGACTTCCTTATTTGAGGGCAACTTTACTTGGGGCTCCTGAGTAACTTGGCAACTTAACATTAAAAATTGCCGGATTGTTACAGAAGTCCCAAGTGACTCATTCATGTCTCCATACCTCTGGCAGCATGTTAAATGCTGCCTTGATTGTGTTACTCAGCCCAAGAAGAGTACTTTTTTAAAAAAAAATGTTAATTTCAATGCAGGGGGAGCTCACCCAAACCTGAGTTAATGCTCCCTCAGCGGAACTCTCATTTTCTTGTGCCTACAGTGAAGTTAACGTAACATGTGCACTGTTTAAGCATAGCACCTCAAAGTGGCAATTTTGGAATGCCACAATCATGTCCTGTGTATGACTGGCTGTCAGCAATAACAAAAATGCTGAACACCCCACCCCGAATTATAACTGGATGCCTGCTTACAAAGCCTTAGTGACTTTCCATTTGTGTAGTGTTTGGACAGAAAATCTTAATACAAGCCAATTGCGTAAATCACTTGGGTTGAATAATGCCACACGTGTTGTAGTAAACCGTGTGCTGGTGATATGCAAGATGATCTTGCTCATCCTGAACACTGCTGTGTTTTTGCCCTGAGTTATAATATCACTAAGAAGTCTCACAGGTTAAAGTCCAACACGTTTATTTGGTAGCACAAGCCACTAGCTTTGAGTGCTGGTGCTCCGAAAGCTAGTGGCTTGTGCTACCAGATAAACCTGTTGGACTTTAATCTGGTGTTTTGAGACTTAGTACTGTGTTTACCCCAGTCCAATGCCGGCATCTCCACATTATAATATCATGCCACTGAGTTGTTTGTATGACCGGCGTGCATGTTCGCTATGTCTTTGTGGGAATCTATAAATATTGACAAATGTGCCTGCGCGTGTGAAGTTTTAAATATTTGCTATACTTTCCTGCTGCCCACGTAAATGTGTGCTGCAAATATATTTGTCCTCTTCTCTCTCTCCTTTGTCTTCCATAGATTTAAGTTGTTCTTCCTCTTTCTAAACTTGTTTTTTGCAAAGTTTGCTCACATCTTATCTGTGGAATCTTCTTCATAAAGTGTTAATTGTTCAATGTTGGAATTCTCCCTTGATACAACTTGCAACTGCAGCTGTGGGCTGCACAGTAGTGTGACATACCTGGTAGGAACTCTAAATAACCTCTTCTCTTTCTTTTCTGCCTTACTTTTGTTTTCTGCCATCCTGGTCACACCATTCCATCCATCACTGTCCCATTCTGTTAGCCAATGTCTGTTTCTCCCCAGCAAATCCATGCCATCAGGCCACATGCCAGCACTGTTCCACCGCCCCTGCTACTGGCCCCCCGGGCATCGGTGCCCAGTTCGGTGCAGATCCAGGGCCAAAGGATTCTTCAGCAGGGACTGATCCGTGTGGCCAATGTACCCAACACCAGCCTGCTCGTCAACATTCCACAGGTAAGTGGCTATTCCTCAACTGAGTAGATCTCAGGCCGGAGTCTAGTGTCGAGGATGTTTAGTGAGGGACAGGTGACGCGAGTCTGGGTTTTGAAACTCGGGAAGACTTGACAAGAAAGGAAAGGGGGGATTGAGAGTTGAGAGGCTCCACAGCTTTGGGATCCTGGGGAAAAAATAAGACCATAAGACATAGGAGCAGAATTAGACCAGTCAGCCCATTAAGTCTGCTCCACCATTCAATCATGACTGATATTTTTTTCATCCCCATTCTCCTGAATGAGTTGGGGTTGGTGATGGATCGCACATCTTGCTTTCAAAATGATGGTGATCAGACCCAGGGCTCATTATTTAATCTGTTGTGGATATTCAAGAACGTGGGGGTTTTGTACCCAACCCCATTACTGTCAGTAAATAGGAGATTATCAGATTTCTTCCCCCCTCCCCTGTTAACTTGAACACTGCCAGGTTAGGGAGTCCTAATGGTGAACTGTATAGTAAGGTGCCTTTCTGCATCAGAACCCAAGACCATTCAGCCGCTCGAACTTGTACTCTAATTCTGTTAGATAAGCAGTTCCCAAACATGTTTTGGTTGAAGGTCCCTTTTCCAAAGGCATCAATCACAGGGACTCCCCATCTAAATTCTAATAATATATAATATTCAGAGTTATATGTAAGTGTGTTTCAATAATGACTTTAAGAAAATAGTACTTATAGGTATTTGTGAGATTAATGTTTTTTCTCACTGCAGAGGGGTGGAGTGTGGAAGAGACTTGGAGCAGGGATAGCAGAGCATTTGTTGGGAGTGAGGGGAGAGCAGGAGGATCAGAACAGCTCTGGCCACTACTCATTCACTCACTTTTGACCACAGTACCCTGGATGGTTGCCCACTGAAAAGTCAGCCCTATGTCGTGGACCCTCTGGAAAGAGTCCGAGGGATCCAGTTTGAGAAACGCCATTAGAATATGCTGATTTTAATGTTAAATCCATTCACCTGCCCTATCTTAATTTCCTTTGATTAACCATTCCGTCTGCCTCCCCCCAAGAAGAACACCACACGTTGAAGTCGTGACATTTCATAGCTTCTTGAACCACTGTCTCTTCCACCTCTTTGAATGGGAGTTGTTCTGCTGTGGAAGGAATCGCAGCTAAATCCAACCTTGTTTTTGCCTTGATGTACTTCAGATTGGAAACATGGTAGAATGTGGCTTCCAACCACATCTTGGTGCCTTCAGTCCAGTTCAAGGGAAACATGTCCATTAGGCCTGCTGTTTTTAAGGCTGTGGTTCCAGAGAGCTGTGTCCACTCAGCAAAGTTCTAAAAGCTGCTGTAATAAGCCAATAAGGGGTGGATCATTCAGCACAGAGATGAGGAGAAATTAGTTCACCTAAAAGGATGTGAATCTTTGAAATTCTGTACCCCAGGGTGCCTTGGATGTTCCATCATTGAATAGATTTGAGGCTGGACCAGACAGATGTTTAGTGTGTCAAGGATTTGGGGAGCAAGCAAGGAACTGGAGTTGAAGCCCAAAATCTGTCCTGATTGTATTGAATGATAGAGCAGGCTCAACAGGCCTACTCCTGTTTTTTGTGTTCTTGAGTCCATCCCCTGGTCACTGAAAGCTAGAGCCATAAGTTTGTTGTGTTAAGGCAGAAGAAAGTCTCTTAATGGGTGTCCTTATTAGCCCCATTCCTCGAAAATGCACCAGGTCAGGGATTGGATCATTGATGGCCTATTCATGGTCAATCTGCTTATTGTTGCTCGCTGGTCAAGACTCTCACATGTCAGCTCCAAGTTCCTTTCTAAGTCACGTGCCTCCGACTTGGACATGCGCTGTCTTGATGGGTCAAGCATCTTCACAATGCGGACTTTAGTACAAGTTAGTGGCTTCTCAAGGGCAATTAGAGATAGGGAAATATGTTGATCTTATCAGTGAGAGACAACTTTAAAAAGGCAACTTAGAGCAGTCTGCACAGTACCCTTTAGGTGACTGCATGACCAGGCACGCATTAACTTACGAAGAACATTGCCCATACCTGTGAGTGATTAAATGAAATTTGGGGGTAGTAGCAAAGTGGATTAATGGTGCCTTTTGAACTCGGTTGCAATAAGAATCCGCGACTTTGGGAGGAAAAGAATTTTGCTGTTTTTGGTGGGTAAGAGCTCTGTTCTGTCTGCGTTTTAACCGTGCCGTATTTCTACTGAGCTGCTTAATGTTGAATTGTTCTACAGACATCGAGTACGATGAAAGCTTCGACGCTGAATACGGCTCAGTCGAATGCCAACTCCAACACTGTGTCGTCGGTTATGAATTCCAATGACTCGCCTGCCAGTCGGCAAGCAGCGGCCAAACTTGCTCTCCGGAAGCAGCTGGAAAAGACGCTGCTGGAAATTCCACCACCCAAACCACCAGCTCCTGAACTGAATTTCCTGCCAAGTGCTGCCAATAATGAGTTTATCTACCTGGTGGGCCTAGAGGAAGTGGTACATAATCTTCTAGAAACCCAAGGTAGAGCGCTCGTTCTCCTGCACAATATTTTATCAATCATTTAGAGCTATAGAAACTTAACTATGGATTAAATAGCAGTGTTGTGTACAGTATTGGTCTGGAGGCCATTTGGTCCATTGAGTCTGCACTGACCACAATCCACCCCACATATTTACCTTGCTAGTCCCCCTGATTGTAGGGGGCAATTTGGCATGACCGATCAAACTAATCCACACATCTTTGGACTGAGGGGAAACTGAAGAACCTGGAGGAAATCCATGCAGTCACGGGGCAAATGTGCAAACTCCACACAGTCACCCAAGACCGTAATTGAACCCAGGTCCCTTGCCCTAGACGCAAAAGTGCTTGCCACTGTACCGCCCACATTAGTCAAGTATTGGGTTTCAGAAATTAAAGTCAACAAAGTGGTAGTACCATGTGATGCTAGGAAGCACCACAATACATTCATAGAGCAGTGCATTACAAGAGGCGACCATTTAGACCATCTTGCCCGTTCCAGCTCTGAGCTGTCCAGTTGGTGTCATTTCTTTTCTGGTTGCTCAACTCTACATTTTATTATTCCTTTTCAAGTATTTATCCAATTCCCTTTTGAAAGTTATCATTGAAATTGCTTCCACTCCCGATCTAGATCATTGTCATTCTTTTTCCTCATCTGCTCTTTTTTTCTAAAACTAAACTAATATTCTCCATCTTTATAAAAGCAAAATACTGCGGATGCTGGAATCTGATGAACAGGAAATGTAGGGAAAAACTCAGCAGGTCTGACAGCACTTGTGGGGAGAGAGTAGAGCCAACGTTTCGAGTCTAAGTGACCAGCTCTGACGAATGGTTATCCAGACTCAAAGTTGGCTCTATTCTTTCCCCACAAATCCTGTCAGACCTGCTGAGATTTTCCAGCATTTTCTGTCTTTGATTCTCCGTCATTAAATCAGTTCCAATTAAACCCAGTTTTCACGATTAGCAGATTTTGGCAGGGTGACAGTTCATCAATCCATGGTTACAACAGATGTGTGTATTTGGCAGGTGTACATAGAGTGAGGTCATGGATGGGCTGAACCAAGAATTACAAGGCAGTGATATAAATCTGAAAAGTTTGCTCCACCTTTTTTCAGTTTTAGGATTCAGCTGTTTGAGAGCAACTACACCGCCTTCATTATCAGATATCTTCAGATAGACCAAGGTTTCTACCAATTCGATCCACTCCTTTTTAGTACACATGGGATTTTTAAAAATTCATCAATAGAATGTGTGCTTCACTGACTAGACCAACATTTATTGCCCATCCCTAGTTTCCCTTGAGAAGGTGGTGGTGAGCTGCCTTCTTGAATCGCTACAGTCCCTGAGGTGTAGCTATATCCAGGTGCTGTTAGGGAGGAAGTTCCAGGATTTTGACCCAGCGACTGTGAAGAAATGGCAATAGATTTCCAAGTCACAATAGATATGGACTTGGAGGAGAGCTTCCAGGCGTTGGTGTTCCCAGGTACCTGCTGCTCCTGTCCTCCTCAAATGGTAGTTGTGGGTTTGGAAGGTGCTGCCTAAGGACCCTTGGAGAGTTCCTGCAGTACATCTTATAGATGGTGCACTTTGCTGCCACTGTTCATTGATGGTGGAGGGATTGTAAGTAGTATAACTACACCAGGCTGATGCTTGGCTAGTCTGCTGTAGGTTGGTTGGTGGTTGAGTGCTTCATTGGTAGTGAAGCACTTTAGGACATCCAGAGATCATGAAAGGCTCAGTAGAAATACAAATCTTCCCCTCCTGGTGTACAGCTCAGTTACATAGTGATTAATTTATTTCCCAACTGAACAAACAACAACTTGTATTTATATAGAGCCTTTAACATAGTAAAACATCCCAGGGCGTTTCAGTGCTGAGAGTCCAGCACCTGGTGTGAGTTAGGATACATAGGCTTAAACTCTGAGCCTTGGCTGTCCAGGGTATATAAGAACTAGGAGCAGGAGTCGGCCATTTGGCCCCTCAAGCCTGCTGCGCCATTCAGTAAGATCATGGCTGATCTTTTGTGGACTCAGTTCCACTTACCCGCCTGTTCACCATAACCCTTAACTCCTTTACTGTTCAAAAATGTATCCATCTCTGCAGTAAAAACATTCAATAAGGTAGCCTCAACTGCTTCACTGGGCAGGGAATTCCAGATTCACAACCCTTTGTGTGAAGAAGTTCCTCCTCAACTCAGTCCTAAATCTGCTCCCCCTTATTTTGAGGCAACGCCCCTTAGTTTAGTTTCACCCATCAGTGGAAACAGCTTCCCTGCTTCTGTCTTCTCTATTTCCTTCAGAATTTTATGTTTCTATAAGATCCCTGCTCATTTTTCTAAATTCCAGTGAGTATAGCCCCAGTCTACTTAGTCTCTCCTCATAAGCCAACCCCCTCAACTCCAGAATCAACCTAGTGAATCTCCTCTGCCTCTCCTCCAGTGCCAGTATATCCTTTCTCAAGTAAGCAGACTAAAACTACACAGACCTTCAGATGTGGCCTCACCAGTGCCTTATACAGCTGCAACATAACCTTGCTGCTTTTAAACTCCATCCCTGTAGCAATGAAGAACAAAATTTCATTTACCTTCTTAATTACGTGCTGCACCTGCAAACCAACTTTTTGCGATTTATACGAGTGGATGGTAGGGTGGAACAATGCTTGTTGTTCTTGAGCAGGCTTCTGCAATAATTGTGATTAAGGGGTGAACACTTTCGAGAGGTGGGGAGAGTGGGTGTGGGGAAACAGAGTGAGTTTACTTTGTGTTCTGATTGTATGTGTTTTCATGCTTTCTCAGGTAAAGGTTCAGCGCAGGGATTGACCCAAGAGCCATATGCCTGTTCTCAATGTAAAACTGATTTCACCTGTCGCTGGAGGCAAGGAAAAACTGGGACTATCATGTGTGAGCAATGCGTGACGTCCAACCAGAAGAAGGCATTGAAAGCTGAGCATACCAATCGTCTGAAAGCAGCATTTGTGAAGGCCCTTCAGCAAGAACAGGTAAGCAGGCGAGAAGCTGCAAACATATCCAGTGGTACTGTACCCGAGTGTTATAGTGGCAGACTGTACCCACTAGTATTGTCACCCAGTGTTACAGTGCCAGATCTGTATCCATTAATACTGTGCTCCAGTTTAGTGACAGCCCATGTGCCCCAGCAGTACTGTACCCCAGTATTAACAGTGACACATGTCCGAGTACTATACCCCAGTGTTATACAGTGACAGACCCATCCCCACCAGTGCTGTACCCCAGTGTTATACAATGACAGACCTGTCCTCACCGGTACTGTACCCCAGTGTTATACAGTGATAGACCCAAAGAACATTACGTTACACGAACAGGCCCTTCGGCCGTCCAAGCTTGCACCAACCATGCTGTCCACCTTCACTAAAACCCCCGCACCTTCCAGGAATCATATCTCTATTCCCATCCTATTCTTGTATTTGCAAGACGCCCTTGAAAGCCACTACCGTATCCGCTTCCACTACCTCTCCCTGGCAGTGAGTTCCAGGCACTCAGCGCCCGCTGTGTACAATATCTGCCTCATACATCTCCTTTAAACCTTGCACCTCTCTTAAAGCTGTGCTCCCTAGTAATTGACTCTTCCACCCTGGGGAAAAAGCTTCTGACTATCCACTCTGTCCATGTCTCTCTTAATCTTGTAGACTTCTACCAGGTCTCCCCATAACCTCTGTCTTTCCAGTGAAAACAAACCAAGTTTCTCCAACCTCTCCTCATAGCTAATGCTCTCCATACTAGGCAACATCCTGGTAAATCTTTTCTGTATCCTCTCCAAAGCCTCCACATCTTTCTGGTAATGTGGCAACTAGAATTGAACACTATGTTCCAGGTGCGGCCTAACTAAGGTTCTATAAAGCTGCAACATGACTTGCCAGTTTTTAAACTCAGTGTCCTGGCCGACAAAGGCAAGCATGCCATATGCCTCCTTGACTACCTTCTCCACCTGCATTACCACTTTCAGTGACCTGTGTACCTGTACACCCAGATCCCTTTGCTTATCGGTACTCTTAAGGGTTCTGCCATTTACTGTATATTTCCTATCTGTGTTAGACCTTCCAAAATGCATTACCTCTCACTTGTCCAAATTAAACTCCATCTGCCGTCTCTCTGCCCAGGCCTCGAACCGATCTATATTCTGCTGTATCCTCTGAGGTCGGTCACCAGTGGAGTGCCCCAGAGATCGGTTTTGGGACCCTTGCTGTTTGTCATTTTCATAAATGACCTGGATGGAGGGATGAGTTAGTAAGTTTGCCGACGACACGAAGGCTGGTGATGTGGATAGTTTGGAGGGATGTCAGAAGTTGCAGCAAGACGTAGATAGGATGCAAGACTGGGCGGAGAAGTGGCAGGTGGACTTCAACGCAGATAAATGTGTAGTGGTCCATTTTGGCAGGTCCAGTGGGATGGAGGAGTACAATATCAAGGGTAGGACTCTTAGTGTTGAGGACACAAGTTTAAGGTGCTGGAGAGCAGGTACAGAGGAGATGTCAGGGGTAAGTTTTTCACTCAGAGGGTGGTGAGTGAGTGGAATCGGCTGCCATTGGTGGTGGTAGAGGTGAACTCGCTGGGGTCTTTTAAGAGACTTCTAGATGAGTACATGGGATTTAATGGGATTGAGAGTTATAGATAGGCCAGGTAGGTATGGATATGATCGGCGCAACTTGTGGGCCGAAGGGCCTGTTTGTGCTGTAGTGTTCTACAATGATCCTCATCGCTGTCTGCAAATCCATCAACCTTTGTGTTGTCTGCAAACTTACTAATCAAACCAGTTACATTTTCCTCCAAATCATTTATTTATATTACAAACAGCAAAGGTCCCAGCACTGATCCCTGAGGAACGCTGCTTGTCACAGCCCTCCATTTCGAAATGCACCCTTCCACTGCTACCCTCTGTCTTCTTTGACTGAGTAAGGAGTCCCACAACACCAAGTTAAAATCCAACAGGTTTATTTGGTAGCAAACACCACTAGCTTTTGGAACACTGCTCCTTTGTCAGGTAAGTGGGAGTTCCAACGTTGGCATCTCCACATTATGACTACCATCGACACCTGCCAGTTCCAAATGGAGAGGATCTCCAAGAAGGTTGCGATATCGGCGCAGACATCAAGTTTCTACAAAAGTGAGACTTCTTACTGTGTTTACCCCAATCCAACGCCGGCATCTCCACATAATGACTTCTTTGACTGAGCTAGTTTTGTATCCATCTTGCCAGCTCACCTTTGATCCCATGCGACTTCACCTTCTGCACCAGTCTGCCATGAGGGACCTTGTCAAAGGCCTTACTGAAATCCATGTAGATAACATCCATTGCCCTACCCTCATTAATCATCTTTGTCACTTCCTCTCAAAACTCGATCGAGTTAGTGAGACACAACCTCCCCTTCACAAAACCATGTTACTTCTCACTAATATGTCCACTTATTTCCAAGTGGGAATAAATCCTGTCTTAAATAATCTTCTTCAATAATTTCCCTACCACTGATGTTAGGCTCACTGGCCCTGTAATTACCTGGATTATTCTTGCTACCTTTCTTAAACAAAGAAACAATATTGGCTATTCTCCCATCCTCTGGGACCTGCCCTGTAGCCAGCGAGGACACACAGATTTCTCTCAAGGTCCCAGCAATTTCCTCCCTTGCCTCTCTCAGTATTCTGAGATATATCCCATCAGGCCCTGGGGACTTGTCTACCTTAATATTTTTGAAGAACCCCAATATCTCCCTTTTGATCTCGACATGACTCAAACTAGCTACACATCCTATCATCATCCACCAAGTTCTTCTCTTTGGTAAATACTGACGCAGAGTACTCATTTAATACCTCGCCCATTTCCTCTGGCTCCACGCATAGATTCCCTCCCCTGCCCTTGAATGGGGTAACTAACCCTCTCCCTGGCTATCCTCTTGCTGTTTATATATGTATAAAAAGCCTTGGGATTTTCTTTAGTCCTGCTGGCCAATGCTTTTTCATGACCCCTTTTAGCCCATCCCCATCGGTACTATATCCCAATGTTTTACAATGACAGAACCATCCGTCCCCACCAGTACTGTACCCCAGTGTTATACAGTGACACCTATCCTAGCACTGTACCCCAGTGTTGTACAACGACAGACCCATCCCCACCAGTACTGTACCCAAGTGTTGTACAGTGATAGATTTGTATCACACATCAGTACAGCACCCACAGAATTACATAATTAATACAATATATGTAATAATACTGCAGCCATGTGTATTTTAGCAATACATTTAATTCTTCCTCCATTACTTGTGTCATGTACCATCTGTATTGAGTGAGCGACTGTCAGCTTTGGAGGATAAACTTATTGTTTGTGGGGGAGAGAATTTGACTCATCAAGAGGTAACCAGGTTCCTTGCACAACTCTCCCTCCCTCTCCATCTTTTGCAGAAGATGTCTTCTGCAAAAGCAATGCAATCAGCTTGGGGAGGAGAGAAAGAGGCTTGTGGCCCCCACTGCAGGCATTTACCTTTCTCTTTGGTGCATGTGTGTAAGGATGATTCTGGCAGAGGAAAAACCACTTGTTTATTTTGCAGGAGATTGAACAACGGATACTGCAACAGACATCATCTACTGTACAGAGCAAGCAGGACTCTGCAGTACAACACCACACGTTGAAACAGGTATTGGAGACAAATAATTCACTAAACTAACCTCTAAAGTAGCAAGCATTGAAATGCAGAACTGTCTCTATGGTTAGTTTTAACTGTTCCAACTGTAGCTTCTCCCAACATTGTATTCGTGCTCACAGCAGGTGAAGTATTTTCCGTGGAAGAATCCACACACTCTGTGGGACTGAAACTTAAGCACGTCGCAAGTGGGATGAATGCTGCAGGATTAGCAAGTGATCCTTCCTCTATATCCACATTGGAAAGATATACTCGATGTCGCTCAACTCCCCTGGTTCACAAGAACGATCCCTGGAATGATGAGCTTGTCATATGTGAAACAGTTGAGGACTCCAGTTTTGTACTTGTTGGAGTTTAGAAGGATGAGGGAGGATCTTATTGAAACTTACAGAATACTGCAAGGCCTGGATAGAGTGGACATGGAGAGGATGTTTCCATAGTCAGAAAAACTAGAATCAGAGGGTACAAGGGTAAGGTGGAAAAGGGTCTTTCTGAAGGTCATATATTTCAGGCTGCAGAAATCAAAATTTATTGCAGAAAACAATAGATATGAAGCAAAATCCAATCCGAAGTGAGACGGTACTTGAATGTTGAATATATTTTTCAATATTCATGGAGTTCCTTCTGTTATAATTCTGCTGGCCAGTTGGAGAGAGAAACCAGAGTCACTATTTATTTGGAATTGATTTATTCAGTGTAAAATATTACAGATATATAAGTAACTCTTCACGTGATCCAGAACCTGAGTCTCTTTATATGTGCTGAAAGAACCATATGATCACTGCCCTCTACCTGTATGTGTTTACTCGCAATTGATACAATTAATACCTTCCCTGTTCCTAATTTAGATTTGATTGGTCATGTTGTCCCATGTCACAGCTGTGATGTAGAAAAGTGGCCAGAAAAAGACCTATAGATAATAGTGAAAGGCTGCAATATAAAATACACCTGTGTCAGCAACTTCCTTGTCACATTACTGTTTGAAAGCTGCTAGAAACAAAAACAAAACACTTTCTCATTCAGTGCACAATCATTATTAATTATCGTCGTTAGCCAGGGTGAGAAGAAAATGTAAAACACTGTCTCTCACTAGTGGAGAGTATCTTTGTGCCTTAAATATATCATGTCTCCACACACAATGGTGTTTGTTGTGGCAATAGACCAGGGAGCAGGAAATGAAACACATCTGATCGGAAGCAGCTGATCTGGCTTGTATTAGCTTTTAAATTTGCCTGTGGCACCATTTTATGCAGCAATGCATGGCATAATTTACCTGAATGGGCTGATCAAACCACAGAACTTCAAAGCAAGTGGTGATATTCAGCTGACTTCCTGAACGTTGCAGTGAGCCCAGTCTCTCCGCCATCAGTGATTGACAGAGGGTGGTGGTGATGGTCTGGAGCTCCTTCTGCCTGAGTGCGACCAAGGCAGAAACTCCCATCACTTTTTTAAAATATACTTGGATAGGCAGTTGAGGCACTGTGACGTTCAGGCTACAGACCAAGACCTGAAAGGTGGGGTCGGATGGAAAAGCTAATTTGGCCAGCACAGGTGGACTGAATAAATCTTTCTCTAATGCCTCAATCCCTGCTTGACTTCCTCTCTCGCGAAGCCCCAGCTTTTTGTCAGTTGCATGTATACTGAGTGCACCAAGGGAGATCAGCTAGATTCTGAGAAGAAAGTTAGATCTGCTGAAAACTTGGCAAGAATGGGATTAATTAATTACCAAATTTAAAGAGAATCTTTGAACCTTTAAAAATGATGTTGCAATTACTGAGAATTTTCCTATACAGGAAACATTGTCCACTCAACTGATCTGAAATAAACCTTGTTTTCATATCTCAAAAGTGCTTTTCACCTGAATGCTATAAGACTGACAGCAATTGGAATTTCACTTGGATATACCATAGTTGGAAGTGAGTAATTGTGATACTGGTGCATTGAGCCGAGTGTTTCCTTCGAAAGTTAGGACTTCCGCAGAATAGTCGGAGGTTTATTTTGCATCCAACCCTCCTTGTGTTTGACCTGTTGAGATTTTTTATGTCGACCTTCTGTATTCAGTGTGAAAGTCCTTAAGGTCCAAAATCCGTTATCTTTTTGAGAACAGAACCGGACTTCAGTAAATAGATGATAATTAAATCCTGCATTTTTGAAGCTAACTATGATGAATTTATTTTATCCAGAACTCTGGGCAGCTGTCTCGAGGGCCGCAGTCGATTACAGCCAATCCCCGAGGTGTGCTGCACACGTTTAGCCAAGCGTCTCAGATGCAGAACGCAGTTCTTGTCAGCAGGCAGAGTAAGCATACAGAGAGAGCTGGGAGCAAAGGCAACACTGCCACCTGGAGGAAACAGATTACCAACACAGGTAGATCAACATTTATTTATGCCCTTGTCTCTCTCCATTCCCCACCCATTCCTCCTCAGTCTGCGTCTGTCCCCCCGGCAATCAAAACAACTTTATGCTTTGCGTCAATCTGAATACAGAGCGGGTGATGAGAGCTTATCCTGACCTCAACAAGACCATTAGGGCATTTAGTACAACAGCAACCTAGAATCATAGAATCCTACAGTGCAGAAGGAGGCCATTCAGCCCATCGAGTCTGCACCAACCACAATCGCATCCAGGCCCAACCCCATGCATTCACCCTAGCTTGTCCCCCTGACACTAAGGGGTAACTTAGCATAGCCAATTCACCTAACCTGCACATCTTTGGGAGAAAACCAGAGCACCCGGTGGAAACCCATGCAGACGTGGGGAGAATGTGCACATTCCACATAGACACGGAGAGAATATACACAGTCCACACAGACACGGGGAGAATGTGCAAATCCGCACAGACAAGTGACCCAAGCCAGGAATCAAACCTGGGTCTCTGGCACTGTGAGGCAGCAGTGCTAACCTGCATTTATTGAGCATCTTTAACATCGCAAAATGTTGCAAGGGGCTTCACGGGCACACTATCAAAATTTGTTGCAGCAGCTTGATCACAGATAGTCTTAAAAGGAGGAGGAGAGAGGCTGACATTTGGGGAATGGAGACACAGTTGCCAGTTGGTGGAGGGGAGGGAATGTCTGCCCATTTATCCATTACCCACCTACCATGTGAATTGGGTCCAGGAAATGACATGGGAAGCATCAGTGTCATTGCTGCGACATTCAGTTGAAATGATCCCACCTGAGTCAGGCAGCTGCTTTCTAATCTTACTGGGAAACCTCAGGACATACGTTTTGAGTGCAAACCAGGGTGGAAAGTGAAACAAAAGAACTCTAAACATTAAAGGATTTGTAACAGTCGAGATTGTTAGTCAATGTGGGAAGGGGGAGGACAAGGATGAGAGGGGAAAGGAATTGGAATCTCAGGCCAACCTGCCAGCTTCCATTCAGACAACTGATTTGGAATCTGCTCATCAAATTCCGTTAGGATGATGTTTTTGTTTGGTGCAGTTACTAAGTCTTGCCACTTCTCTCCATTTCCAGGGGTTACCATGGCGTACGTTAGCCCGAATCTATCAGTGCACAAGACAACTTCAGCCGTGGATCGTCAGCGCGAATACCTGCTGGACATGATCCCCTCACGATCCATCAGCCAATCGGCCACCACATGGAAATAAATCGGGATGGGGGTAGGGGGGAGGGAAATAGCTCAGAGACAGCTGCCAACGCCTTGCACCCTTCTTCACTGCTGACATGCAGTCCAACAGTCAGAGGTGTGGGGCCCACAGCAACCTGCCGATTTTCCTGTAATCCTATTGGATGAAATCTGGATTTCTTTGCCCTTCGGACACTTCAAAAAATTTATCAGGAAAAAGTACAACGTGACTAATAGAAATGGGTATTCACTGTCAGATTATAATGAAAGCTGTATGGGGAAATGAGAATATTTTTAACTTGCTCTTTGAGTTTGAACATGTCTGTATGTGTTTGCGCCTGTGTGTGTATGTGTGCTTGTGCCTGAGAGTGTGTGTATGCGTGTGCACCTGTGAGTGTGTGTGTATGTGCGTGCGCACGCGCCTCTGTGTTACATGCATGCCCGTGAGAGTGAGTTTGAGTGTGTGTGAGTGCATGAGAGTGTGTGGGCCCATGTGTATGTGTGCGCATGTGAGAGAGTGCGGGCCCATGTGTGTGCGCGTACATTAGAGCACGTACATGTGAGAGCGCGGACCCGTGCGTGCGTGTACATGAGAGAGCGCGGGCCCGTGTGTGTGTACATGCATGAGAGCACACGGGCCCATGTGTGCGCGTGCGCATGTGAGAGCATGCGAGTATGTGTTTGTGCGCACATGATAGCGTGGGTTCATGTGCGCATGCGTGCATGAGTGTGCAGGCCTGTGTGCATGCGCACGTGAGAGAGCATGGGCCCATGTGTGTGAGAGCACAAGCTTGTATGTCTGTGTATTGTTTCTCACCATTATAGTATAAAAGACGCCATCATAAGTCTCAAGTTCTACAATAGTGTAGCCTTTTGATTTTTTCTCTCGTGACCACAAATACAAGAGCCTTGTGTTCAACAGTGTGAAGGGCAGAGTTGAGAAGGGGCCAACTAAGCCAATTACGGTCAGGCAGTTTGGAGTGTTCCGTTTTCAGGAACAGAGACTTGGAATTTCAAGAAGTCTGGGCAGTGTTGAAGGACCACCAAACATCTGAACTGGTGCGGTCCAAACTGAGGATCCTTACCTTCTACCATGGTCTAGAGATGATGTTGTAATTCCTCATCTTCCACCTTTAAAGCATGCTTGCCTAATAGCTTTTAAGCAAAGCATGTGATTTCTTTGGGCTTTCTCTGCCTGCCCATACCCACTGACTATTTGTCTTCATTTTAAATGGCTGGGGGTAGGGGGTCATCTTTTTCACAATGAGGATTCATTTTGGAGAATAGAAATAGGTGCTTGTGCCCTATGTTAGATAATGTGCAATGTTGCTGGGAATGTCCAGTGTGTCAGTTTCCGATCTGCCCAGAGACCATTTTTCACAGTGAAAACAACCCAGTGACTCCTTCCTCTCCTTCACGGTCACCAACCCCCCACCTACCCCCCCCGACCACAACACACACATCAACGAGCATCACTGTTTACAAGCTGGGAAGCGATGAGTAACCTGAGACATGGGTCATTTTCTATTGCTCAAGTGGGGAGATTCATTCAGCAAAGAATCTGAGATTTTCAGGGATTCTGTGTGAAATTAGGCAGGCAGTCTTGAAATATCCATTCCAGTGAAGGACATCACAGAAGCGCATATTGCTCCACTTGCAGAAGTCATTTCAGAAAGGGTGAATAATTTCTTCTCTGTTTAATATTCCTTTCTTTCTACCCTCCACTGCCCTCCAGCTCCCACAATTGTGGCTTTGCTGCTATTTAAGCACCCCCACATTGGAGTGCTTGGGCTTGTATCCAAGCGAACCTAGTTTCAATACTGGATTTTTAAAGGTGTCTGGCTCTGCCTTTTAAATTCATGGGGGGCCAGTGGCGGGGTGCAAATTTTTCTTTTTAAGACTTTCATTTATGCTCCCAAGCCATTGAGGTCAGTTGCCCTTATCTGGATGCTCCAGTGCTCTCATCAATGTTGAGCATTGTGTTTACATTTGGGCAGTGATGGGCTGGCAGAGGTGGATCAAGACAATTTTGTTCAGGCAAAAGTTGCTCCTTGAAGGCAAATCTGGGGTAGGAAGAAGGGGGAGAACTAGCAGACACAGTGAAGAATGTCCACAGCATTCAAGTGTAGCCAGATGATTCTGCACTCCATTCCAAACCTCGGGAAAACTGGAATTGACAGTCATTTCAACCCCAGCTTGTTTCTCCTTCCAGTGTGAATAATTTCTTTTGACATTTAGAGAGATTTTTATTTCTCCCCCCTTTCTGATATCCGATTAGTCATTAGGAAGCTATAAAAAATATTTTGCCAGTTGTCCCTGTTTCTTTTTTGCTTTGAATATGAGGGTTTTTTTGTATATGATTGGTTAGCTGGAATGAGAAATTTAATTCCACCAGAGTTAGAATAACAATACAGAAAGCATTTGGACCACTGCAGAGATTGAAAGGTATAATTTTCAGAGACCCCCAATATTTATAAATGATCACAGTCTCATTCATGGAAATTATTCAATACTAGTGTGTTTCTGATATAAAACCTGGAGATAGAGAAATGGTATTCCAGCTTCAAAACCTGACCGCGTGCTCCCAAGGACTAATAAGGAACAGTAGAGACGTGATAATTGCGCCAATGCACTGCAGTGCTGAGCACCATTTGAACAGGTTCCAGGTTTGATCCCAGCGGACAGAGGCACCGGGAAGTACATGGAGTTGTTGCCCTTTTGCCTTTGATGCCCCCTGAGCTAGGAAAGATCTGCCAAAGTTTATGCTGCTGGTGGCCATCCAGTGACTCCTATTGGGAAGTCCAGTTGCATGTGTGGAGGTCAAGATTGGTCTCAAGTGTTTGGCACAGCCCCCTCCCTGACCCTGCCCCAAACTTAAAAATCCTCCTCCTCAGCCAATTTGTACATGAAGAGTAACCACTTGGATGAGATTCCAGAAGACTGCCCAGTTTCTGTGGAGTAAAGGAGGAGGCCTTCACATACCAGACACTGTTCCAGATTGCCTCCTGTGTACTGTTTCTGAGTGACGACCAGAACGATTTTGTACCATCTTTTCAAAACAGAACACACATTTTTCTGGATATGTCGTACCAGTGTCTTTCAGTATATTATATTTTTGATTGACGTGAAGGGGGTGGGGTGGGTGGCAAGGTTAGGAAGTTTGTCCATTTTGTAACATATTGGGTGGAGCTCGATAGTTGGAAGTTCTCTTGGAGACTTGGGTTCTCTGTTGCAATGTACATAACTGAAATGTTTTTTTTGTTGTAGAAGTTTGAGTTTGTTGCGAACTTTGTTGGATCTTTACACGGTTATTGAATTCAAGATTCAGGGTGGATTGTAGACTGGGAGTGGGGTGGGGGGTGCAGAAAATGACCTGGCTATAATCCACCCAGAGACTGAGTTAGACCGTGTGCTGGTTTTTTTTTTGTCCCTGATTCACTCCCTCTTCTGTTCTCACTGTCTCACGTGCTTTCTTGGGAGAGTTGGGCTTGCTGACTGCTTATTGAGCCAGTAGGAGACTTATTTCCATCCTTGAGAATGTGTTGGTTCCATTGTTTCTCTCCTCGGTCCCCCAGCTGTTTACACATTGTTTCAGTTGATGCAATCAACTGCAAATACTACTCGTTTTGGAGAGGCATGTACAATGTGTTAATATTACGCATTACCAATGATAAACAGTGTGTGCCCTGTATTTTGGACTCTTTTCTAAAGGGTGATACCCTAAATCTGGGATTAGGAACTAAATGAGAACCAGAATGTTCTTCACTGTGAAGTGGGTTGATGACTTCAGCTTGTTGTCCACCATCTCATCGGGACCCCCTCACCTTTCTGCTCCTCTTTAACCCCCTCAAAAAAATGAGATGCAGGCGCAAGGGGTACAACCTTTGGAACCAGAGTTCAGGCTGAGACCTCCTCTGGATGAAAAGTGTTTCTTCTGCTGGCTCTTGTGTTAGTTTGGGGCACACTTGATCAGTGCACTTCCTAATGGGCATGGGCCCACTCACATTCTCTCTCACTCTCTATCTCCCTCACTCTCACTCACACACACACACACACACATTATAATATGTTTGGACCACAGCTAGATCTTTTTAATCAGGTTGGATGAGGTGGTCATGTTTTGGTTTTGGGGGAGGGACAAGTAACCATGTTTGACAATTGTTTTATACTTTGGTGGAAATGTAGTCTCTACAGGAGATCGACTGTGCCTCATTTGGATGATCAGTAACAAATTTGATACCAAATAAAGCACCCAGCTTCACTGCGACAGCGAGAGTTTGGGTTGCAGGATAATCGGAAACCTACAACTCCCACCTTCCTCTTCGGACCCCACTCCTATTCTCTTCCCCTCCCTTCCCCAAAATTGGTTGCCAGGGGAAAGGAGAGTGAAGAAAGAGCAACTGACAGGTATTTTTCTAGAATGAATGCAAACACCCCAGAAACCTCAAGCACATACTGTCTGTAAGCAGAAACCGTTTTCAAGTGGGAGCAGTGACTGTGTTCATGGAAATAATCGCAGATTTAACAGAAAACTTGCGCTGTGCAAAAGAACTTTTATCTCCACTTTGCATCGTCAGCAAATTTATATTCCGGGTGACTAAAGTCACAAGTCGATGCATATGTGAGTTGGTTATCTTCTGGACCTTCTATTTACTGTGACTATAGCCTTTAATAGAAAGAAGTTTCAAAGAAATTGCTCAAGATGTCCATTCCCACTGAAGCCCTGCTGGGGAATTTCAATCCATGCTTGAAATGGATTATGTATATTGTATTGTGAGGGATTTTTAGCATTTGAATGACAAATAAACAGGACAAACAGCACTCTGGCACTTTTGTCTGTTCTTCATGATGTTTGTTTTACCCTATTTGTGCTCCTTGAATTGAAAATTACTGATGATGAATGAAGTCTTCCGAAGGCTTTGATGAGATGTGGGTGTCACTGGCGAGGCCAGCATTTACTGTCCATCCCTAATTACCCTGAACTGAGTGGCTTACTCGGCTATTTCAGAAGGCAGGTTAAGAGTCAGCCACACTGCTCTCAGTGTGGGGTCAAGTGTAAGCCAGGCCCGATAAAGATGACAGATTTCCTTCACTAAAGGACATTAGTGAATCAGATGGGCTCTGATGATGGTCAATAATTTTGTGGCCAGCATTACTGAGACTAGCTTTCACTTCCAGCTTTTAATTGAATTTAAATTCTATGAGCTGCTGTGGTGGGATTTGAACCTGTCTCTTCTGAACGTTAGCCTGGATTGTTAGTCATTACCATTATACCGCCACCACCTCTCAGTGTCATTCACATGGGTAAGGTATACATTTGAGAGTAAAATATCACTGCATTGTTAAATGAAACGCTCAGGCAGACCCAGTCTACATTGAAAATGGCCACTCCCAAGATCTAAGAGGTTTTGGAAAAGATATGATGTGCAGATGCCGGCATTGGACTGAGGTAGGCACAATAAGCAGTCTCAACACCAGGTTGAAGCCTAACAGGCTTATTTGGTAGCACAAGCTTTCGGAGCGCTGCTCCTTCACTCACCTGATGAAGGGGCAGTCCTCAAAGTTCCTCCTGCTGAATAAACCTGTTGGACTTGGAAAAGGTAAAGAGGAGGGTGTGGGGAAATTTGGGGAGTAAATTCCAGAGCTATACTCAATTAGCTGAAGGCACACTTAAAGGATATGAGTGGGTTTGTGCCAATCAGCTTGGTTGAGAAAATGGAGGCCAATAATCTGCAGTGCAGAGAAAGGTTTTTTAAAAATTTCCAATTAATGCTATTGAATGATCAAGGGGCCTTGTATTACCTCCACCTCTAAGGGCTACAGCCTCATGCAATGGATGATGTGCATTGGGTGTTAAATAGTTGAGAGGCATCTGGTGAGATATCCCAGTTTTTTTGTCCATGTTCCCAACCCAACCATCAAAATTCATACACAGGTCCAGTCAACCAAGCAAGAAATAAAAGCTCAAATCTAACAAGTTAGTTGTGGGGGCTGGTTCATTCCAGATTGAGAGCCTTTGATCATAGTTTGGACAACAGATGAGAGGCGCCTTGGCCACGGTTTAATTTCCCAACCAGCGTTAATTTAGGTTTTTATCAAGTTATGATTTGCTGTGTGCAAATTGGTTACGAGATCTTTTTATCCTTTTGTTTCCATTCCTAATGGCCCTTGAGAATGTGGCAATGAGCTGCTGCCTTGAACTGCTGCAGTCCATCTAGTGTGAGTATACCCACAAAATCATCACATGAAGGCCAGATTTCTTTCCCTAATGAATCTGATGATTTTTACAATCATCAGTGATGAGTTTTTATTCTTTCATGAGATGTGGGTGTCACTGAAAAGGCCAACATTTGATGCCCATCCCTAATTGCCCTTGAACTGAGTGGCTTGCTGGGTAATTTAAGAGGGTTGTTAAGACTCAACTGTCTTACTGTGGGTCTGGAGTCACTTGTAGGAAAATAATTTCATGGCATTGTTAAGACTAGCTTTCAATTTCAGACTAATTGGTGGAATTTAAACTCAATCTGTTGTGGTGGGATTTGAACCCCTCTCACCAGGGCATTAGTCTGACCCTCCAGGTTACTCATTCAGTGAAATTACCACTATGTCACTCTCCCCTGATTAGAGTTGGGCTGGCTGGTTGACTGCTCGTTAAGTCAGTAAGAGACTTGCGTCCATCCTTGAGAATGTTGGTTCCATTGTTATTTCTCCTCTTGCTCCCTTAGCTGTTTACATATTGCAGTTGATTGCATCAATTGATACAAATACTACTAGTTTTGGAGAGGTATGTACAATATGTTAATATTATGCATTGCTGATGATAAACAGCATGTGCCCTGTTCTTTGGACTCTCCCTAAAGGGTAATCCCCTAAATCTAAATAAGAATCAGAATGTTCTTCACAATGAAGTGGGTTGATAACTTCAGTTTGTTGCCCATCATCTCATTGGGACCCCCTTCCTTTCTACTCCTCTTCCAGCCCCCAGCTCTCATTCAAAAAAAAGAGATGCACAGAAGAGGAGTGCAATGGTGACTGTGCTTCCAAAAAAAAGGCTCTTTAGCTGTAAACTCTGGGATGTTATATATTTGTGAAAGCTGCTCACCTGATGAAGGAGTGGTGCTCCGAAAGCTCGTGCTACCAAATAAATCTGTTGGACTTTAACCTGGTGTTGTGAGACTGCTTACTGAGCCATCTCCAGAGTATTACCCTGGGTCTCTGGATTGCTAACCCAGTGACAATACCACTGTCATTTTCTCTCTGATTCACGAAGACACACTTTCACCATGGCACAGTGGATAGCACTGCTGCCTCTGTGCCAGAGACCTGGGTTCAATTCCCGGCTTGGGTCAGTGTCTGTGCAAAATCTGCACATTCTCCATGTGTCTGCGTGGGTTTCCTCCCACAATCTGAAAGACATGCTGGTTAGGTGCATTGGCCGAGCTGAATTCTCAGTGTACTCAAACAGGCGACTAGAGGATTTTCACAGTAACTTCACTGCAGTGTTAATGTAAGCCTACTTGTGACACAAACTTTAAATTTGATTCCAATCTTAAAACATTTGTGTGGCTCTTTATCAAATTTAGTTTGATCACCTTCCTGTAAGGCAACTGGGGAGACTTTGCTACGTTAGAGGTGTTGTATAAGTGCAAGCAGTATTTGCATGGAGTTGGTTGCAATTTTGACTCTTTACTGTTTGCATAACGTTTGAGACAAGGTGCCCATGTCACAGCTGAATCCCTCCCTCGGCTGATGGATAGACACACATGCACACACATACTGTAGAGGAGGAAAGTGGAGTTAGGCCCATATTTGGCTTCCTGAGACATGTACCAGGGAACTCAAAGCCATTGTCTTTATGAATGAATAATGCAATGCCTGGAGGCTACCAGTTGTACAGATTAAAGCTGTGCCCCTGTTAATTTGCATTGATCCTCAGTCACTGATATATTAACAGAGCTAAATTGTGGATTTGAACAATGAGGCAACAGTGGCAAGAGCAGCCCTTCTAAACCTCCCGACTCAAAACAAATCAGACTAACGTGTGTGAAATATAAACAGCAGTTAGACCAATAGAGCAACACTCCTCATTTCCTGGGCTAACATTCAAACTTTAAGGAGCAAACTAATTAATTAGTTATTGCATTCACTATTTCTAAGACCCTGCTGTTCAGGCACAACAGTGATTACGTTCTGAAAGGTAGTTAATCAGTTGTGATTCATTTTGGGGCTCTCTGAGAGAACGAAGGACACTGCATCAATTTGTTTTTTTGCAAAGGCTCAGAGTTTTATGAGATAGAACCATAGAAATGTTGTAGCACAGAGGAGGCCATTCAGCCCCTCTTGTCTGTGCCAGCCCGAGGTCACCTAGGTGTCCTTTCTAATCCCACCTTTCTGCACTCAACCCATAGCCCTGTAGCTTACAGATCCAGCTACTTTTTAAGAAGAGTTTAGGATCTCTTCCCTCAACCATTAATTTGGGCAGTGAATTCCAGACACCCACAACTCTCTGCGTATTAAAGTTCTTCCTCATGTCCCTTCCACCCTTTCTGCCACTTAAATTTACATCTCCTGGTTTTAGAATTCTCTGCCAATGGAAACAATTTTATTCTGTCCACTCTGTCTCTTTCACTCTCAATTCTGTACACCTCTATCAAGTGACTTCTCAGCCTTCTTTGTTCCAAGGAAAATGACACCAACCTATCCAATCTTTCCTTGTCAAGCCCTCTGCACTCTCTCCAGAGTAATTGTGTCCTTCTTGTAATATGGCAACCAGAACTGCACACGGTATTCCAGGTGTGGCCTTGCCAGTGTTTTATACAATTTTAACATTATATCCTTATTTTTATATTCTATATCTCTGCCAATGAAGAATTGCAATCCATATGCTTTCTTTACAACCTTGTCTAGCTGCACTGTTGCTTTTAAGGATGTGTGTACTTGTACACCAAGATGTCACACTTCCTCTACCCCTCCTAGTATATTCCCTATAACCTTTTGACTACCCTAAATGCATGATCTCACTCTTCTGTGTTAAAATCCATCTGCTATTCCATCAACCCATCAATTATATAATCTCTTCATTATCCGCTACTTGGCCAATCTTTGTGTCATTTGCAAATTTCCCAATTGTGCCCCCCACATTCATGTTCAAATCGTTAATGTATAGAACATATACAGTAAGGATCCTATGGAATACCACTGAAGCAACTTTCCATTCGTAAGGCAACCATCGACCGTTACCCTTTGTTTCCAGTTATGAGCCAACTTTTTATCCAGTTTGCCACATTACCCTATATTTTTTGAACAAACTGCAATGTGGGACCTTGTCAAATGCCTTGCTAAAATCTGTGTAGACAACATCCGCTGCACTAACTTCGTCAACCCTTCTGGTCACTTCTTCAAAGAATTCAATCAAGTTTGTGAGGCAAGACCTTTTAACAAATCCATGCTGACCATCCTTGACTAGCCCATGCCATTCTATGTGACTGTTAATCTTATCTCTCAGGATTAATTTTACTAATTTGCCCACTACTGATGTAAGACTAATTGGCTTACAATTGTTTGGCATTTCTTTCAATCCCTTTTTAAACAATGAAACTACGTTTGCATTTCTCCAATCCTCTGGTCCCTTCCCTTTATCTAGTGAGGGTTGGAAAATCATCCTCACAGCATCTGCTAACTCCTCTCTGACCTCTCGGCAGTCTCAGAAACAATCCATCTGTCCCTGGTGATTTAACTGTCAAAGATTCCAACCCTTCGGGTACTTCCTCTCTCTTTACAATTGTCCTGTCCAATATCTCAGGGTGTTCCTCCTGGATTACTATACTTGTAGATCTGAGCGGCTAGTTGGACTCTGAGTATAGCTCTCCTGACATTTCCTCAGTATTGACCATTGTAGTAATACAGTTGTGCACTAAGACTGTTTCAGAAAATTAGGTGTTTATGAAGAGATGAGAGATTGAGGGATATGATGAGTAGATGGGGTTGACGGACAATGTGACTAACTGGATTTGAGGGACATGGTGAGTGGACGGGATTAAGGAATATGGTGAGAAGGTGAGTTACCCAGGATCCAGATAGGGTAAAAGAAACAAGCCCACTCAAAAACAAAATTTACTTTTTATACCTTAAATGCAGCAGGACCCATGCCTTGGCCCAGGCTTATGGATCCTGAACTGATCCTGTTCTTATCTAACTTCTTTAGTACTTGGTTGGTGTTCAGAGTGGGTATGAAAAATTAAAATTCTCCATCCCAGATCTTGTTGTGGTCGAAGAAATCATGAGAGAGGTTAAAACAACAGCAATGACAACCTTCAGCATTATTCATTCGTTAACCAAGCTGTCAGTCTCTCCTGGCCACAACTGCAACTGTACCTCTGCTGCTAACATCCACACAATTCAAACTCAACCCCATCACTGCACCTTCTGTCTACTTACCTCTGAGGATTCACTAACCATAAAACAGGCCAAAATCCTTTTCTCCTTTTCACCTCCTGAGCCCAGATGAGCCGAGGTCAATCTCACCTCCCCGTAAAGAGAAATCCCATCCCGCACCATTGGCCAGAGGGAAGGCGAGAATTTATCATCTTCCCTTTGTTTTCCAGAGGCAGTGACACAAATGAGAGGCTCAAAAAAAGGCGCCGTCTGTGACATCAGCAGATTAACAACACTGAAAATCCCACTGTGACCTCACTCACGTGGCAACAGCCCATTTAGGGCCCATCCTAGGACTGACCTCTCTTTGTGTCAATGTGTGACCATGGGTGTGTATGTGTGTGGATGTTGATTCTGCCTTTCCCGCACAATTATGTCTAAATTATTTTTTTCTCACCCCAAATAATCAGCAGCGAAACCATTTTAAGATGTTTTGCCTCCAGCTCAATACTGTGCTTTCAATATGTGGGCTGCCAGCTTTACCACAGACTGAGCACCAGACGGCTGCAACCTTTAACCCACTGTGTTGTCTTGGAGCAACATTGACCAGGATGGCTTGCATTGCTCTGCACTCTGCAAACTGAATCCTCAGAGGTAAGTAGACAGAAGTGAATGTGCAGTGATGGGTTGAGTTTGAATTGTGTGGATGTTAGCAGCAGAGGTACAGTTGCAGTTGTGGCCGGGAGAGACTGATAGCTTGTTTAATGAACGAATAATGCTGAAGGTTGTCATTGCTGTTGTTTTACCCCCCTCGTGATTTATTTGACCACAACAAGATCTGGGATGGAGAATGTTAATTTTTCACACCCACTCTAAACAAAAACTAAGTACCAAAGAAGTTAGATACAGATTAAGGCCCCACTCTACACTGTCTCCACCAAACACTCCCAGGAGAGGTAGTGCACGGGATTAGATACAGAATAAGGCTCCACTCTACACTGTCCCCACCAAACATTCCCAGGACAGGTACAGCATGGGGTTAGACCCAGAGTAACATTCCCTCTACACTGTCCCTATCAAACACGCCCAGGACAGGTACAGTATGAGGTTAGATACAGAGTAAAGCTCCCTCTACACTGTTCCCATTAAATAGTTCCAGGTCTACATACACCCCTTCAATCCAGGTTGAATCTAAATTCCCCCAGAAATGGACAGTGTGCGTGAGGCTACACTACTGCATTGTTCATGCAATAGATGTGGATAAACAAATTAATTTACCCCCCCCCCTTAGCTCATCAGCCAGGAACTGGGGCTAAAAAGATTAAATTATGAGGACAGGTTACATAGACCTGACCTCCAGTATAGAAGATGAACTGGTAAATTAACAGGACTGTCTTAAACAATTTTAAAAATATTTTTTAATGCCCTGTGGTCAGCCCTGGCCACACCAGCATCGTTTCTCATCCTTTATAGGTCTTGGGGAGGTGAGGGTGAATTTCCTTCTTGAACCACTGTGGTCCAGGCTGTGTAGGTACACCCACAGTGCTGTTAGCGTGGATTGAAAACTGACTGCCACACAGAAAGCAGAGTTGCAATAAATGGGTCCTTTTCAGAATGGAAAGATGTAACTAGCGGGATCAGTTCTTGGCCTGCAATTGTTCACTATTTACATTAATGACCTGGTGGAAGGATTTTTGTGTTGTAGTCATGAATCATAAAAAGTTAGCAAGCAGGTCCAACAGATAGTTTAAAGTTCATTTGTTAGTGTCACGCGTAGGCTTACATTAACACTGCAATGAAGTTACTGTGAAAATTCCCTAGTCGCCACATATTGTTCGGGTACACTGAGGGTGAACTTAGCATTGCCAATGCACCTGACCAGCACATCTTTCAGACTGTGGAAGGAAATCGGAGCATCCGGAGGAAGCTCACGCAGACACGGGGGGAACATGTAGACTCCACATAGACAGTAACGCACGCTGGAAATGGAACCTGGGTCCCTGGCACTGTGAGGTAGCAGTGCTAACCACTGTGCCACCATATTAAGAAGCAAACAACATTTTGGTCTTTATTGCAAAGGGGTAGGAGTTTAAAAATAGGGAGGGTTTGTTGCAATTGTACAGGGTATTCAGAAAGCCTCACCCAGAGTACTGCATACAGTTTTGGTCTCCTTAAGCTAAAAAAGATGTAGTAACATTGGAGATAGTTTCTTGCGGACTTGGTCGGGACTATAAAGGATCATGAATGAAGCCCAATCCATCTCACAAACCAGCCTCCCATCCACTGACTCCATCTACACTTCCCACTGCCTCGGAAATGCAGCCAGCGTAATCAAGGACCCCATACAGCCCGGACATTCTCTCTTCCAGCTTCTTTGATGGGGAAAAAAATACAAAGGTCTGAGATCACGTATCAACCAATTCCAGAACAGCTTCTTCCCTGCTGCCATCAGACATTTGAATGGACCTACCTTACATTAAGCCAATCTTTCTCTACACCCTAGCTAGGGCTGTAACACTATATTCTGCACCCTCTCATTTCCTTCTCAATGAACGGTATGCTTTGTCTGTATAGTGTGCAAGGAACAATATTTTTCATTGTATACTAATGTATCAATAAATCAAATCAAATGAAAGTCCAAAGGAGATTCACCAGGCTAATTCCTGTGATGAGACAGAGGGTTATCGTATAAGAGAGAATAAATAGTCTGGGTCTGTATTCATTGGACTTTCGAAGAGTCAGGGGTGATCTTATTCAAACACATTAAATCCTGAGGGGGCTTAGCAGGGGAGATGGTGAGGTATTTTCACTAAGCGGGAGAGTCTTGAACAAGGGGACATCGCTTCAAGATAAAAAGTCTGATCGTTTAAAACTGAGGTGCGCAGAAATTTCTTTCCACAGAGGGTGGGGAATCTCTAGAATTCTCTCCTCCAAAGCGTGGTGGGGGAAGCTGGATCATTCGAAGTATTTAAAGTGGAGATGGATAAATATTCACTTGGTTGAGGAATAGAGGGCGACGGGGAAATGGCAGAGAAGAGGAGTCGAGAGCGGCACAGATCAGCCATGACAGTATTGAATCGTGAGGCAGGCTGGAAGGGCCGAATGGCCACTCCTGCTTCTATTTTGTGTATTAGTTAAAGGAGTTGGTAGGCGAGGTGGACAATAAGTTCACAGGAAGGGGTCATAAACTTGAAATTAGAGTTGGCCGTTCAAGGGTGATGTCAGGAAGGAAAGTTTGTTGTTTCTTATTCAGTTGTAAAGTGAGTAACTGGAACTGAGATAAACAAAGATCAAACAGAATGATTGGTTAAATGCCCCCTGTTCCTACAGTTGTTCTAATTCTCTAACCAGAATCCTTGTAGCGCATTGGGAGGGCGTCTGACTCCAGATCAGAAGATTGTATGTTCTAATCACGTCAGGTTAACAGCATGCAGGCTCCGGAATGTGGCAACTGGGGGATTTTCACAGTAACTTCGTTGCAGTGCTCATGTAAGCCTACTTGTGACACTAATAAATAAACTTTGTGTGTGAAGAAAATTGTTCTGGTATTTGTCCTGAATTTCCCTTTTGTTGGTTTGTGTCTATGTTGCCTTATCTTTCAGCTATTGTCTACTGTGTAGATCTCAATCCAGTGTATCACCAGTCTCTTAGATCAGCGAGTGCAGGGGTGAGCGATGGGTTTATATCCACCTGAGGGGTAGATGGGACATCATCGGAAAGCAGGTACCTCTGAAAGCACAGCACTCATAGAAACTCTACCGTGCAGAAGGAGATCATAGAATCATAGAACCCTACAGTGCAGAAAGAGGCCCTTCAGCCCATCGAGTCTGCACTGAACACAATCCCACCCAGACCCTACCCCCATATCCCTACATATTATACCCACTAATCCCTCTAACCTACACATCCCTGGACACTAAGAGGCAATTTCTTAGCATGGCCAATCAACCTAACCTGCACATCTTTGGACTGTGGGAGGAAACCGGAGTACCCAGAGGAAACCCACGCAGACACGAGGAGAAACTCCACACAGGAGTGAGGTCCCAGAGGATTGGCGGATTGCAAATGTAGTACCGTTGTTTAAAAAGGGTCAGAGGGATAACCCAGGGAATTATAGGCCGGTGAGCTTGACTTCAGTTATAGGCAAGCTAATGGAGAGGATCCTCAAGGATAGGATGTATGAACATCTGGAGCGCTGCAATCTGATCAGGGATACGCAGCATGGCTTCGTTACAGGGAGGTCGTGCCTTACGAATCTAGTGGAATTTTTTGAAGAGGTGACAAAAACGGTTGACGAAGGACAAGCCGTTGATGTCGTCTATATGGATTTCAGTAAGGCGTTTGACAAGGTCCCTCATGGTAGGCTGATAGAAAAGGTGAAGGTTCATGGGATACAAGGCCAGGTATGTAGATGGGTGGAGAACTGGCTTGGGAGGAGGAGACAGCGGGTAGTAGTGGAAGGCTCCTTTTCCAATTGGAGGTCTGTCACCAGTGGCGTGCCGCAGGGCTCGGTACTAGGACCTCTTCTATTTGTAGTATATATTAATGACTTGGAAGAGGGGGTAGGTGGTGTGATCAGCAAATTTGCTGATGACACTAAGATGGTTGGATTGGCGGGTACTGAGGAGCAGTGCCTGGCAATGCAACAGGACATAGACAGGCTGGTAGATTGGGCAGATAGATGGCAAATGGAATTTAATCCGGAGAAATGCGAGGTGATGCACTTTGGCCGGAATAATGTGGAGGGGAGTTATACGATAAAAGGTAGAACTATCCGGAGTATAGATACGCAGAGAGACCTGGGGGTGCAAGTGCACAAGTCCCTGAAGGTGTCGGTGCAGGTGCAGAATGTGATGAGGAAAGCGTATGGTATGTTAGCCTTCATAGGAAGGGGTATAGAATATAAGAGTAGGAGTCTGATGTTGCAGTTGTATAGAACGTTGGTTAGGCCTCACTTGGAATACTGCGTCCAGTTCTGGTCGCCGTACTACAGGAAGGATGTAGAGATCCTGGAGAGAGTGCAGAGGAGATTTACCAGGATGCTGCCTGGTATGGAAGGGCTGTCTTACGAGGAAAGATTGAGCGAACTTGGGCTGTTTTCCCTTGAGAGACGTCGGCTGAGGGGGGATCTAATAGAGGTTTATAAGATTATGAAGGGGATAGATAGAGTAAATGGTGGTAAGCTTTTTCCGCTATTAGAAATGGATAGAACGAGGGGTCACGGGCTTAGGGTGAGGGGGGCTAGGTATAAGACAAATATTAGAGGGCAGTTTTTCACGCAAAGGGTAGTGGGGGTGTGGAATGCACTGCTGAGTAAGGTGGTGGAAGCAGGCACGCTAGGGTTGTTTAAGAGTCACTTAGACAGCCATATGAGCGGTCTACATATAGGGGGATATAGCAGGCCTTACTAAACATTGTAGGCTTGGGATTCTGTTTTTGCCTCAGGGATGTTACAGTCTTGCCTGTTTAATAATGAATTTTTTGTCTCCACAGGCATTTAAGTCCAGCAAGGGACATGCATGCGGCAGGTTGTAGTGGGCTGCTCTTGGATGTTGCTTCGGGAGTTGCCTATTGCTTCATGTCGTTAGTGTGCTTAAACTGGACCATCTCGAGGGCAACATGACAGCTCAGAGACTATCTCTGTTGCTGTGCGGACACATGGATTTGGGCCTGTGTCTGTGGGAGTTTGCGCGTTCTCCCCGTGGTTGCGTGGGTTTCCTCCGGGTGCTCCGGTTTCCTCCCACATCCCAAAGATGCGCTTTTAGGCTGATTGATTGGGTAACAAATTGTCCCTATATTGGACCTCCCTGATCCTCGCACATTAGGCGTAGACTAAAATCATGAATAGGTCACTGAGACAATGGGACGGCGGCGCGGGCTCGTTGGGCCGAAGGGCCTGTTTCCCGTGCTGTGTTGTTCTTTGTTCTTTGTTCAGACAGTCACCCGAGCCAGGAATCGAACCCAGGTCCCTGGAGCTGTGACGCAGCAGTGCTAATCACTGTGCTACCGTGCCACCCATTCAGCCCATCGAGTCTGCACCGATCCCAGTTCCACCCAGCCCCTATCCCCGTAGCCCCATGTATTTACCCTTGCTAGTCCCTCTGACACGAAGGGTCAGTTTAGCATGGCCAATCAGCCTAACCCACACATCTATGTGTGGGGAAAACCGGAGCTCCTGGAGGAAACTCATGCAGACACAGGGAGAACGTATAGACTCCACATAGACAGTGATCCAAGCCGGGAATTGAACCCAGGACCCTGGTGCTGTGAGGCAACAGTGCTGACCGCTGTGCCACCGTGCCACCCATCCCTTAGTCCTATTTGTCACACCAGCAATGGCTAGCAGATTCAGTGACAATTTGCCCTCAGGTTCATTTCTCTCAGTCTGAACATGTTGTGTTTACTTGTAGTCTTGATTTGTCCTTGCCTCAGCTATTTACCATTTATATAGATGATCTGGAGGAGGGAACCGAGTGCAGGGTGTCGAAATTTGCTGATGACACCAAGATTGGGGGAACGGCAAATTGTGCGGAGGGTGTGGAGAGTCTGCAGAAGGATCTGGATAGGCTGGGCGAATGGGCCAGGAAATGGCAAATGGAATTTAATGTTGGCAAGTGTGAGGTGGTCCACTTTGGTAGGAAGAATGGTAGGAAGGACTATTACTTACGTGGCGAAAAACTGCAGCAGGCGACGGTGCAGAGGGACCTCGGGGTCCTTGTGCATGAATCGCAAAAACCCAGCTTGCAGGTGCAGCAGGTGGTCAGGAAGGCGAATGGGATGCTGGCCTTCATAGCGAGGGGGATTGAATATAAAAGTAGGGAGGTCTTGCTGCGGCTGTATAGGGCATTGGTGAGGCCGCAGCTGGAGTACTGTGTGCAGTTTTGGGCGCCGCACCTGCGCAAGGATATTTTGGCCCTGGAGGGAGTGCAGAGGAGGTTTACTAGGCTGATACCGGAGTTGAGGGGATTGAGCTATGAGGAGAGGCTGAATAAACTAGGCTTGTACTCGTTAGAGTTTAGAAGAATGAGGGGAGATCTCATTGAGACGTATAAGATGATGAATGGGATGGATAGGATAGAGGTGGAGAGACTCTTCCCGCTCAAAAAAGACAGTAGGACTAGGGGGCACAGCCTCAAGATAAAGGGGAGGCGGTTTAGAACGGAGTTGAGGAGGAACTTCTTCACTCAAAGGGTGGTGAATCTCTGGAATTCTCTGCCCGTTGAAGTGGTGGAGGCTGCCTCGCTAAATATTTTTAAGAAGCGGGTTGATGGGTTTTTGATAAGAGAAGGGATTAAGGGTTACGGGGAGAGGGCGGGAAAGTGGAACTGAGCCACGACAGATCAGCCATGATCTTATTGAATGGCGGGGCAGGCTCGAAGGGCTAGATGGCCTACTCCTGCTCCTATTTCTTATGTTCTTATGTTCTTATTGCCTCTTATTATTTTTGCTCAGAGCACTGTTTGTAGCGACCATTTTAAAATGTTTGCAGTGTTTCCACGGTTGTAATGAGGCGTTTCAGAATGTAACAAGATGCTTGTAAAAAATCTGAGTATTATTGCACTTGATGTGATGGCCATGTTGAAGTGTTTGTCATGTCCTTTCAGATATTTTATGGATAAAGTGTGTTTTTGCAAATGATATAGCAGGCAGGATAACAGCAGAATCTGTGTCCAGCGAGGGCGAGTTTTTAAAGTTAAAGTTCATTTATTAGCCACAAGTAAGGTGTCACATCAGTCACATTAACACTGCAATGAAGTTACTGTGAATTTAGCCTAATCACCACAGTCCAGTGCTTTTTTGGGTCAAAGCATGTAACCAGCAAACCTTTCAGACAGTGGGAGGAAACCCACGCAGAAACGTGCAAACTTCATACAGACAGAGTGACCCAAGCCTGGAATTGAACCCAGGTCCCTGGTGCTATGAAGCAGCAGTGCTAACCACTGTGCTGCCCACAAGTTTTCTTCCCCATTCTCCTGAATATTCTGATGCCAGTCAGGGGCATATCAGCTGGTGAAGTCCTCATGCTCTGCTGCCCTCACTTAAAGTTGGAACTTTTACCCCTCACACTTATCGGCTTGATCCTTCTTTAGAACTTCTGCCACTTTATCTTGAACAAAGCGGCTCAGTTATATAATGTTGGTTCCATCATTTGTATTAAATTCAGTTTATTATTAAGGCTTGCTCTGTTATACCTTCGATCTAAGTCCTCTGACTGTTTTATGTTAGAAGTATAGAACGTTTAGGGGACAGAAAGAAGCCACTTGGCCCATCATTTCTGTGCTTGCCAAGAATCAAGCCACCTATACATCCCGTTTTTCAGCATTTGGTTTGTAAGCTGGCAGCTTTCGGCACTTGAGGTGCAAATCCAGGCACCTTTTAGGCAGCGAGTTCCAGGCCCCCACTACCCGCTGCATTAATACCATTTTTCCTCACCTCCCCTCTAATCTTATATCAATCACTTCAAATCAATAGTGTCTGACCTCTCTGCTGAACATAGAAACTAGGAACAGAAGTAGGCCATTCAGCCCTTCAAGCCTGCTCTGCCAGTCATGGTTGATCCATAGTCTCAATGCCATGTTCCTGCTTTCTCCCCAGATTCCTTGATGTTATTAAAATCTGAAAAATAAATGCATCTCTTTCTAGAATATATTGTGTGTTTATCTCCACAGCCTTGTGTGGTCGAGAATTCCACAGGTTCACCATCCTCTGAGTGAAGAAATATTTCCTCATCTCAGTCCTAAATGGTCTGTCCCGTATCCTGAAACTGTGCCCCTGGTTCCAGATTCCCCAACCAGGAAAAATATCCTACCTGAATCCAGTCTGTCCAGCCCTGTTAGAATTTTATCAGATCTCCTCCCCATCTTTCTAAACTCTGGTGAATACAGGCCCAGTTGAACCAATCCTCTCCTCATGGGACAGACCCACCAACCCTGGTATCAGCCTAGTGAACCTTGGCTGCACTCCCTCCATGGTAAATATATCCTTTCTTAAATAGGGAGACCAAAACTGCACAAAAACAATACTCCAGGCGTGGTCTCACCAAGGCCCCTGTATAGCTGCAGTAAGACAGCCTATTTCTGAACTCAATTCCTCTTGCAATGAAGGCCAACATACCATTTGCCTTCTTTATTGCTTGCTACACTTGCCTCTTCACTTTCATTGACAGGTGTAGAAAGACACGCAGATCCCTTTGTACATTCACACTTCCCAATATGTCACCTTTTAAATAATACTCTTCCTTTCTGTTTTTCACACTTACTTCATATTTAGCCGCATTGCGCTGCATCTGCATGTGTTTGCTCACTCACTCAACTTGTCTGAATCACCTTGAAACATCCTTGCAACCCACTCACAATTCCACCCAGTTTTGTGTCACCAACAAACTTGGAAATGCTCTGTTTTGTTCCCTCATCCGGGTCATTCCTATATATCGTGAACAGCTGGGACCCACATGTTGATCCCTGTGGTACCTCTCTAGTCCCAGCTCGGGTCACTGTCTGTGTGGAGTTTGCACATTCTCCTCGTGTCTGTGTGGGTTTCCTCCAGGTACTCCGGTTTCCTCCAACAGTTCAAAGATGTGTGGGTTAGGTCGATTGGCCATGCTAAGAAATTGCCCTTTAGTGTCCAGGGATGCATAGGTTAGAGGGATTATTGGGTATAATATGTAGGGACGTGGGGGTAGGGTCTGGGTGGGATTATGTTCAGTGCAGACTCGATGGGCTGAAGGGCCTCTTTCTACACTGTAGGGTTCTATGAGTCTATGTGTCTATTAGTTTCCCACCCCCTTGCCGTCTGAGTTCAAACCCTCCCTGACAGCAGTAGGAAACATCATCTAGCACCACCACTCCCCCTGCCAGCCCTTGCTGTGCCTCTAGAGGTCAGTGGTCCCAGTCCAGCCCAAGTATATATCCTTCCTCCTGTCTGTACTGGCTCCACCTTCCACAGGACTGTTCCCAATGTGCCAGGGATCTGAATCCTTCTCTCCAACACCATTTCTCCAGCATTGTATTCATCTGATATATCCTGTTTTTGTTAAGTGAGCCTTTCCTGTTTCACAATAGGGTTGCCAGCTTTGTTTAGAGGCATTTTTGGAGATTTGACCAAGTAATATTCTGCTTAACACCTGATCTTGTGTAACATTTGATTATGAAACATCTAATCACAGTTTGCACATTCACAGTGGTTAGCTTAGCACTGCTGCCTCACAGCACCAGGGATCCGAGTTCGATTCCTGGCTTGGGTCACGGTCTGTGTGGAGTCTGCACGTTCTCCCCGTGTCTGCGTAGGTTTTCTCTGGGTGCTCCGATATCCTTCCACAATGTGGAAGACGTGCTGGTTAGGTGCATTGACCATGCTAAATTCTCCCTCAGTGTACCCAGAGTGTGGCGACTAGAGAGATTTTCACAGTAACTTCATTGCAGTGTTAATGTAAGCCTACTTATGACATTAACAAATAAACTTTAAAACGCTAAACATTCTCCCCATGTCTGCATGGGTTTCCTCTGGATGCTCTGGTTTCCTCCCATAGTCCAAAAATGTGCAGGTTAGGTGGATCAGCCATGCTAAATTGACCTTTAGTGTCAGAGGGATTAACAGGTAAATACGTGGGATAACAAGGATGGGTAGAATTGTTGTCGGTGCAGTCTCATTGGGCCAAATGGCTTCCTTCTGCCCCGCAGATATTCAATGAGTCTAATATAGGAATGGATGGAAGTGACTCAGTTGGAATGGATGGAAGTGTCTCACTGGTGTCTCCAAAGGTAGCAGGGTCCAACTCCAGCACAGCAACTCTGCAGAAACACCTTCACCACACTGGCTTATTGAGATGAAGTGGATAATGGGACTGAGTGCATTGCTGTTCCGCACAATCACAGGCCTTTCCCTGTTGGGCTGAATGGCCTGTTTCCATGCCATATAATCCTATGATTCTATCCTTTGAAGACATCCTGTAAACATCACCGGACAGAAATCAGGAGCCGGAACTTTGAGTGGATTTGTCCCTGTTCCGAAGGGGAAGGTCGTGTGTAATTTATATAACCCGGCCAATGAAACTGCCAAACTCTGTATCAAGCAACAGGACGCTTGGCCTGTGTGACGTCAACATTGAGTTGTGGACAGAAAGAGACAGAAGTTCCCCTCCATCCCACGTGATCCTCCATCCATCCAAACTCTGGACCCAGTCTCGTTGTCCTGGAGGTGAAACTCACTCACCTTGACTTTCCTCCAGCCGCGATGTTCAAAGGCAGAGTGAAGGTTACCCAGTGTCTGAAAATTCCTCTGCAGGAGAGAGCACTATTGGCTTTTGTACTGGTTCAATTAGCCATTCAATCGAGTGGCAGTTAGACTATCTGCTCAAATTGATAATTGGTTGAGAAGACTCTGAATTTATTCGCCCGCTTCTAGTTTTAATTCTCTCTCAGTTACTTCCCTTATTTCCTAAATGTTCAATTCAGGATAAGGGGCACTAGTAAAACCCCTGGATTCATGTCCAAGTGGCCAGCTAGTTACCAAGCTTCTCATTACGTGACTGGATTAGACTCTGCCGATGCCTTTCCGTACCCACCACCCCCATAACCAAACCCATTAATAGTCTTCCATTAATCAACCTTCCAAACTCATGAACTGAAAATATCTCCTTAACTGAGTCAGTGAGGCTGAGCCTCACACTAATCCGCCCTCCCCAGCTCTTTCCCCATGACCCTGACAGTTCCGTGTCAGCTGCAACTCAATGGGTGGCATTGGGTTGGAAGATTCAGTGTCCAAGTCCCACACAAAAGGCTTGAGCACATAATCCAGGTTGCCCTCCCAGTGCTAGTGTTGAGGGACTGCTGCATTGTCAGAGTTACACCTTGTGGATGAAACGCTAAACTGAAACCCTGTCTGACCATCAAGGTGGATATAAAAGATGCCGTGTCACTACCTAGAAGAATAGTTGAGTCCTCCCCAGTGTCTGGGGCTAAAATTAATTCCTCAAACAACAGCACTTTAACAAAATAATCTGATCGTTATTCATTGCTGTTTCAGGGAGTGTGCTGTGGGCAAATTGCCTGTTGCATTTCCTACATCACAACAGCGACTGCACTTCAAAAGTTGTAAGCTACTTTGGGATGTGATGAGGTTGCGATTGGTGCTATATAAACGCAAGTCTTTCTTTCCCTCTCATATATTTGTATATTTCTCCCCCAACTCACTTCCTTGAGACTCATGACAGCTTCCAAACCTGCGACCCCTAAATCCCAGAAGAACCAGGGCACCAAGGACTCCAAGTCATACGCTTGGAACTTTATCACTGTTCCTTAAGTGTCACTGGGTCAGAGTCCAGGAACTCCCTAACAGCACTCTGGGTGTACCTATGTCAGATGGATTGCAGCGTTCCAGAAGGCAGCCCAACCTTCATGGGGGCAATAAGAGATGGACAATAAATGGTGGCCTTGCCAGTGATGCCCACATTCCATGAACAAATTTTAAAAAAAGAAACTTTTAGTTGACTCAGATGGTTGTGAATCTTTGGAATTCTCTATCACAGAAAGGCGTGAATACTCAGTTGTTGTGCGTACTCAAGATGGAGGTCAGTAAGTTTTTGGGGACTAAGTGAATTAAGAGATATGGTGATGGAATAGGAAGGTGGAGTTGAGGTCAATGATCAGCCATTTTGCTGAAGGCTGGAGCAGGTTTGAAAGGCCAATGGTCTACTCCAGCTCCTATTCTTACTTCTTATGATAAGTTTGGGCATGTACCTAATTCTACCTTTATTGACAACCAAAGTCTGTTGAAACCAACTTACCAACTTGGGAAAATTTAGAATAGTGCCCGCAGGAATAATTCAACAAGGCTGTTTTTTTGACCCTCTTTAGAGCATATTCCTTTATTTGCGTTCTCTAAACCATGCATGTCTTGTAACTTGGTTAGCCGTTGGACGCATCGGTGGACTGAACGTTAACAATTTCTCTATCAAAGACTGGCATTTCTCCTCTAGTGTAATCTCTTCAGGATAAACAACACCCATAAGCTGTTTCTCTGGTAACTTGCTGATGCTGGAGTCATTGAATGGCATATATCCAGTCACTATCACATACAGGATGACTCCCATGCTCCAGATATCATACTTCTTGGGATCGTAAGGGACACCCAGGAGAACCTCAGGAGGGGAGTAGGCTGCAGAGCCACAATAGGTAGTACTGAGCTCTGGGTAACCTCTGCTCTTCCTCCCAAATCCAAAATCTGCCAGCTTCACCTGCATCTGCTCTGTCAGTAGGATGTTCTCACACTTGAGATCTCGATGGACAATGTCACGTTCATGGAGGTATTTGATGGCTTTGGTGACTTGAGAAAACAAGCACTTGGCTTCCTGGCATGAGACACAGGTTCTTTGTTGGATCAACTGTAGAAGATTTGTAGAGACCAGTTCCATGACAATGTAGACTTTTCCATTGCGAACCTCAATAAACTCATAGACATGGACAATGTGAGGATGCTTGATCCCTCTCAAAATGGCCAGCTCCCTTGGCAAGAACTTACTTGCAAAATCCTTTGGAACTTTCTTCCTATCGACCACTTTGATTGCTACATTTTTGTTGTATTTTTTTGAAATGGCCTCTTTAACCTTGGAGTAGCTGCCCTCTCCTATAGTTTTTCCCAGTTTATAACCTAACTGTGCTAGTAGTTTGCTCCCCGACATGTTACACGGCCATCTTGCTAAGGCAATACCCTGATGAGCGAAATTGTCCTATCAATGCATCTGCTGTAATAATTTGCACTTGTGAAGTTTCCCTTGTGTCACACCCGCAACCCATCACCTTTTATAGACATGTGCCCAAATGCTTTCAAAAAGTATTGATTGCAATATATTTGCAGGTAAGTATAAATAGCTTCATCACTTCCAGTTATCAGACTCTCTTTTACCTGAGCTTTCCAAAATTGCCAATTCTTTATTACCTCATAATGAAATGCAACTGTAGCCATTGCAAGGCGCAAACAAATTCATTTTAACTTTAAGGAGAAAAATAAGGAACTAAAGGTGCTAAAAATAGAGTATAGAAATGGTACATGTGACATGTTTGTTTCTGTATTTCATAGATGGGGGTGACCCTTGACCTCATCACTCATGAGTTATGACATCACCCTCATCAATGATAGGATAGGTCGCATTGCATCACCTAAGGCAGGCAGGCTGGCTGGCCAATGAGCAAGTTTTCCTGCTTGACTTGCAGTTATTTTCCAACTGGATGATCTTACTTTCTTGAGATTTCTGACTGGATGATCTCAAGGAGTTTTGGCTCTCGTTCTCTTGCTCCTTCAATAGGATCATCCTGGCTCACCTGGAATCACAATCCCACTGGAAATATCTACGGTGACTCTGAAAGGTGTTGCCTGGGGAAGGGGTAAAACAGGGATACTCACCTTCAGTCTGGTTCAGAGTTGGGGGGAAGGCTTGTTCCATGGGCTGGAATGGGTCAGGTGACGCCAAGTCAAAGCTCTTGCAGCTCATTGACAGGAGGGGAAGGCGGTGAGGGAGGTGAGGAGGAGGCCAGTTTGGAGGTCCCAACAAAGAATATATTCCAGTAGGAAGCAATGCAATGAATAGTGGCTTCAACAGAAGAAAAGAAATAAGAGGAACAATGGCCTCAATATTATTGGTTACAGTAGATTGGTAGGAAGGGAATTAGACTGGAGACCATAGCTGAGAGAAAAGTCAGACAACATTCAGCTTATATCATGTCACAGATAGTCCAAGGAGTGTAGAACTCGTGTTGCATGTCTGATATGGAATGTACATTCTGAATATCAAGAGTATTGAAGTTTTATTGAGGCAGCCCAGGGCGGAACTTGCTGTACTGAGAAAAAATATTGCATTTTCAATTTGAAATGTTTTGGAATGCACTTTTACAAATTTTATGTATCAGTATATTTTTGAAAAGAAAGTGCTTAGAAGAGGGAAAAAAGTTGTTTACAGCCCTTTAATTAAGTATTGTTTAAAGAAAATAATTAACATGAAAAACCGGAGAATCTCAAAATAATAAATAATTGCTCAGAGAACAGCTAGACACATCTGTGAAAGTTGGATTCTTTTTTATTTATTCATGGGACATGGGTGTCGCTGGCTGGCCAGCATTTATTGCCCATCCATAGTTGCCCTTGAGGAGGTGGTGGTGAGCTGCCTTCTTGAATTACTGCAGTCCACATACTGTGGGTTGACCTAATGCCTTCTAGGAGGAAATTCCAGAATTTTAACCCAGCAACTGCAAAGGAAAAATGATATATTTCCAAGTCATGATGGTGAGGGACTTGGAGAGAAACTTGTAGATGGTGATGTTCCCATGTATCTACTGCCCTTGTCCTTCTCGATGCAAATGGCTGTGGGTTTGGAAGGTGCTGTCTAAAATTCTTTGGTGAATTGCTGCAGTGCATCTTGTAGATAGTACACACTGCTGCTACTGAGCATTGGAAGTGGAGGGAGTGGATGTTTGTGGTGATGCCAATCAAGTGGGCTGCTTTGTCCTAGATGGTGTCTTCTTGAGTGTTGTTGGAGCTGCACCTATCCAGGCAAGTGGGGATAATGCATCAAAAACAAGTGGTTCATTCCTAGTTTGAGTGTTGTGTCTCGGTCTGGGCATTACACTTTAGCAAGGATATGCAATCTTCAGAGAGGGGCAGAAGGGGTTTACAAAAATGGTTCTGTGGATGAGGCATTGTAGTTACATGGGGAAACTGGAGAAGTTGGGGTTGTTCACCCTACAGAGAAGGCTGAGAGGCAGAAATATTCAAAATAATAGTGTTTGGATTGGATAAATGAAGATAAATTGTTTCTGATGGCTACAGGGTTGGTAATCCAACAGCACAAATTTAAAAGAATCAGAGACAACACAAGGAAAAGTTCTTTTATGAAAAAGCAATTAGAATTTAGATTGCATTACCTGTTGGGATAGGTATATACAGATTCAATAGTAACCTTTAAGAGGAAATTGGATAAATACATGAAGAAAACCATTCAGAAATATGGCAACCCCTGAATTCTTTGAAAAAATGGCACAGACTTGATGGACCAAATGGCCTCTTTGTGTGCTGTACTTTTCAATGATTATATTTCTCCTATTTAAAGATATCATTGTCTGTCAGCAGGCCAATAAACATGGTTTTGCTTCTTTTTGGACCCAGTTGTTTGTGCTTAGGCTGCCACTTTGATGAACTGTTTCCATTAAGAGCTGTGCAAAGTCTCACCTTCTTAATGTCCTTTAAAAAGAGTGTCTCCTTTGAAAGCCTTTAAACCGGGAGTTCAGGCAGTCAGACTCCCTCAGTCCACGATGAAGTTCTCTGAGATGGTTTAAAGAAAATACGAGATTTATCCCCATTGGGATACTCTCCCTTTATTATTTTGGGCACCATTTGGCCACATTAACCTGTTATTAATGGTTGCTATGCTCTTGGAATCAGTATCCCTTTGAAGAAAGAACAAGCACTATTGTCACCTCAGTATGGCCATGGCATGTTTTCTTTAGTGTTTGGTTTATTGAGGAACCCCGTGTAGGCTCACAGCCTGTTGCACAGGGAAATGACCAGCGTTTGAGAGAGCACAATGGAACTGGGGTTTGTGAGGAAGTAATGGATTGGCTGACACTAAGTTGGAGTTTCAAAGCTCTGCATCTCATGGACAGGAGGGGAAAATGGTGAGGGAAGTGAAGAGAAGGCCAGTTTTGAGGCCCTGACAAAGAAAATATTCAAGTAGGAGACAGTGCAATGAATATTGGCTTCAACAGAAGATATTATAATAAATAATAGTCTGATTGAAGATCAGAGGAACAATGGCCGCTATATTATTGGTTAAAGTAGGTTGGTTTATCTCAAATGGGTAATTTCACCAAATGAGAGGTATTCAGGTGAGTACATTTTGTCAGATTTCAATTAAAACAGGATACTCACAGGTGTCGGGCCAGAGGCAGTATTGTGACAAATTTACCCTCATCGCCAGATGTAATGATATCAGCACTTTTACATACTTCATTAGAAACAAGAGTATTCATTAATAAGAAGAATTGTATAGAAGCCACATGGCTGCACCTCATTCCCTACATGTCTCCTGCCTAAGAGAGTACACTAACCCCTGGGTGATTACCCACTCTGACTCCCAACTGGTTGTACAGACCATGTGACTCCTACTCTCCTGTGTTACCCTTAAAGGGGCAATCACTCCAAATCATCACACACAAGTGATTATGATCTGCAATGCATTGCCTGAAAGGGTGGGAGAAGCAGATTCAACAAGAACTTTCACAAGGGATTTGGAAAATATTTGAATGGGACTAAATTTGCAGGGCTTGTGGGAAAAAACAATGGGGAGTGAAACTATTATATAGCTCTTTCAAAGAGAATCCAGTCGTTTTCTGTCACTTTATTGCAGATCCAATTGTTACTGTGCAGATTTATAAAACCTTGGATAGGCTGCATTCAATTCTGGTCGCCACATTACAGGAAGGATGTGAAGGCTTTGGAGAGCATGCAGAAGAGGTTTACCAGGATGCTGCCTGGATTAGAGTACCCTCTAGTTTAAAGGAAATGTGAGGGGCAAGTTTTTTACACAGAGAGTGATAGGTGTCTGGAACGTCTGGAGGTGGTGGTGGAGGCAGATACGATGGGGGCCTTTACATAAGCCAATGAATATGCAAGCAATAGAGGAATCTGGACCAAGGGCAGGCAGAAGGGATTTGTTTAATTTGGCACCATGTTCAGCACAACATCATGGACTGAAGGGCTGACTCCTGTGCCATAATACTCTATGTTCTATTACTGTGATAGCCTGATAATTGATAATATCTGTCAGTCCTGCAATCATCAATCAAGCATTCAATGTCATGGAGTGACTGAATCCATCCCAAATCCTCTCACCTCATGTCTGGGTCTGTTGAAGACTCATTGGTGAGAATTATTGTGATGATTAACTGACAACTCCCTTATTTTTGTAGAACTTTAATTGGCACCAACATCAGTTCCCCTCTCTTTGGAAGTCCAACATAACATACACTAGTCGGTTACATAAATATCCTTTTGGAATTGAATCTTGGAAATGAACATTCATTTGTATATTACAAGTCAATACCACTATGTTCTGTAAGTGTGTGTATGGAATGGGATGTGGGTGGGTAACAGTGAAGTTTGTGACCTAAACCAGGTGGCTGTGACTTTATTTAGCATGTTTATTTTTTTCAATCTTAGCAAATAGACTCAGACTTATTTCGAGATTCATTTATTCCACAGTGAGTTGAATGTGCAGAGCAATAGTCACAATTGGGTTTTCTTAGTTCAAACAATGCATTTTGTCTATTAAAACAGCCACTAGATGGCAAAACTTTGCCTGTCTTGTCAGCTTGGATCTATAACGTCTCACTGATTGAGACTTTTGAATTGGACTTTGAATGGATATAATGAAAAAAAGCTTTATTAATTCAAAAGTGCTCTGAGACTTGCTAGGCTCAAATTAATGCAACTTTATTTATTAGTCACAAATAAGGCCTACATTAACACAATGAGGCGACTGTGAAATTCCCCGAGTCACCACAGTCCGGCCTGTTCAGGTCAATGCATCTAACCGAGCACGTTTTTCAGAATGTGGGAGGAAACTGGAGCACCCAGAGGAAACCCACGCAGACATAGGGAGAATGTGCAAACTCCAAGCAGACAGTGACACAGGAATCAAACCTGGGTCCCTGGCACTGTAAGGCAGCAGTGCTAACCACTGTGCTGCTCCAACTCTTTATTGCCATTTGATGATAGAAAAATAATGAAGATGCTTTACTGTCTCGTTTCATTGCATTACTCAGATTTTAAACAATTAACTCTTCTTGTATATAGCTGAGAGTAGGAGTTCCTCTTGTTACAGGTGCCTGTCTATTCTGAGTTTTTAATTGACTGACTCTGTGTGTGTGTGTGTGTGTGCAGGGTCCTGTTTGCACAGGTCAGAATTGTCTTTTTTTGATTTCTGTGTTTGGGTGCTCTTAGCACCCTGGCTTCACAGAGAGATGATGTGGGTATGCCGGCGTTGGACTGGCGTAAACACAGTAAAAAGTCTGACAGCATCAGGTTTTAGTCCAACCGATTTATTTGATAATAGACTCACAAGCTGAGATTATCTCTAAACTGTCTGTGCTTTATATGCTCTGTCTGAGGCCAGAACTCTCCATTCACCTGACGAAGAGGGAAACCTCGAAAGCTCGTGAGTCTATTATCAAATAAATCGGTTGGACTAAAACCTGGTGTTGTCAGACTTTTTACTGTGTTCACGGAGAGATCCAGATCAAAGGGCTTTCCAGCACAATGGATAAGAGGCGCGTTTCTGAATACCCAGACAAGCTAGGAAACCATTCATTGCCTGGTCTCTGGGAGAAACAACTTTAGCCCATTTGTTTGCTTGCACCTTTTTCTCTGCAATAATACGCATTGTTGTTAAAACCCCCAGCTTATCAGTAACTATTTCTGGAAAAATCATTCCGAATCATGGCATATCCCACCTGTCTAGTTGTGCTCCCTTGGGGCTGGTGTTCTCTTCAGAGACAATCTATCTACACTGCCATAACTTACCAACTCACGTGACCCATCACGTCATTGACACTCCTGCAATCTGCATCGCTCCTTTTCTCAATTATCTTCTGCTCTTCATTCCTCAGGTTCTGGTAGAAAAAAATCCAGAACGAGGGAACGTGACCTTTAAATTAGAACCAGGCCATTCAGGACTGATGTTAGGAAGTCTTTGTGCACAGAAAGACTAGTGTAAATCTCCCCACCACTCCCCCAGCCCCTGCCCTCCCCGGCCCTTCCACAAAGAACATTCTTGTAGAGACTGGAAACTGACTGTGGTAGATTTTTGCTATGAGGAAGTATTTAGAGGTTATAGAACCAAAGTAAGCAGATAAAGTTAAGATTCAGCCATGATCTGACAAAAGGTTGGAACAAGCTTGGTGGGCTGAATGATGTCCTCCTGTGGTAATGTTTCTTGATTTCAAATTCAATTTCTCGCTTGAACTCCTTTGCTTCCTCATTAGCCCCCAATCTGGCAAAATTCAAGCACAACTACCTCTGATTTTAATTTTTTTTTAATTCATTCATGGGATGTGGGTGTTACAGGCTGAGACAGCATTTATTGTCCATCCCTGAAGGCCTTGCAGTGGACTGGAGTCACGTGCCCTGGGGAAGGATGACAGATTCCCTTCCCCAAAGGACATTAATGAACCAGATGGGTTTTTACAACAATGATTTCATGGTCATCATTAGATTTTAATTCTCGATTTTTATTGAATTCAAATTTCACCATCTGCTGAGGCATTGCTCCTCAGTCTCTGGATTACTAATCCAGCGGCAATACCACTACACCACCGCCTCCCCCAAATCTCTCAGTATTGCTGTTTCTATTTCCAGTAACTGTTATGTTGTAGGTGTTTCAAATCACCTTAATTAAAAGAATTTTTTTTTTCCCCAGCTTTGGTCTTCGTACCAAAGGAAGAGTATACTTGTCTTACAGAGAGAGGATCAATGAAGGTTCACTTCCTGCACTGACAGAGTTGTTCAACAGGAATAATGTAGAGGGGCCTATACTCTCTAGAGTTTAGAAGAATGAGAGGTGCTCTCGTGAAATTGTATAAAATTCTTAGACGGCTTGAAGTGCTAGACATTGGGAGATTGTTACCCCTGGAAGGGGAATCTAGAGCTTGGGGGTGATATCTCAGGATAAAGGGTCAAGGACCAAGACGAGGAGAATTTATTTTCCACACGACGAGTGGTTGGGGCCTGGAATGCACTGCCTGGAAGTATGGTGGAGGCGGGTTCAACTCAGGCATTCAAGAGGGCAATAGATGATTACTTGAATAGAAACAATGTACAGGGGTGCAGGGAAAAGGCAGTGGAATAGCACTAAGCCATTTGGAGAGTGGTGCAGACATGATGGGGGGCCAAATGAGGCTGTGACAATTCTTTCATTGCGTGAAATTTCTTCACTCAGAGAGTTAAGAAGCTTTGCAATTGTTTATGGCAAAGGACTGTCGATGTTCAGTTGTCGAGTATATTCCAGATGCTGATTGATAGATTTCGGGGCATTACGGGAATCAAGGGATTTGGGGATTGGATGGGAAAGTGGAATTGAGTGATTGGGAAAGTAGAGCATGAGTGATGATCATGTTAAATAATGGAGCATATTCAAAGGGCCAGATTTCCTAGCCTTGTTTCTCTTTTTTATGTATTTTAGCAACTTCCAAATTTATGTAGATACCTTATTGGGTTCAGTTGAATCTGTTACTCTCTCCTCGCCACAACACCCCCACCCCCAAGCTCTTCCCACCAGAAGTGAGTTGACCATCTTACTTTTCAAGGAATTGCTGCCATTATATCATATATTATGATACCACAACCCTGTGGAACTGTGTGAGCGAAACCTTTCACATTGTCAACACACATTTCTCCCTCTGCCAGCAGAGAGAGTTTCACAACACCAAGTCAAAGTCCAAAAGGTTTATTTGGTATCACGAGCTTTCAGAGCGTTGCCCCTTCTCACCTGATGAAGGAGCAGCACTACGAAAGCTCGGACTTTAACCCATTGGACTTTAAGCTGGTGTTGTGAGACTTCTCACTGTGCCCACCCCAGCCCAACGCCAGCATCTCCACATCATGCAGAGATGGGCAGATAACAGCAGAAAAATGACGATGATGCTATATTACCCACTTCTCTACATTTTAACCTATCGTCCAGGGCAGGATCCCCTTTCCCTGCAGATTCCTATTTTTTCCAAAAGCTTTTCTGACCTGGCTGTCCATGCAGAGTTCTGTTTACAAACTCCAGATTGCCTTTTTCGGAATCTATCTTTTAGAATTAAGGCTAATTTCACAGGTCAGCCAAGCTCAAAAAAATTTCCGGAGCAATGGGTGAAAGATGGCTTTCTGGTGACCCAAATTATTAGGGAAAGAAAATGGGAAAATAAGATACAAATCAGCCGTGATGTAATTGAAGGCTTGAGGGGGCTAAATACCTTCAGTCACTACGTTCTTTCTTGACTGAATAAATTCTTCATTAATTAATGAAAATCAATTTCCGTTTGGAATATCTTTTGTGTTCCTCTCTTTAGAAAAAAAGTTGAGAAAATACAATTGCTCTTAAAAACAATGATCAAATTCCGTTCAGTTGAAAATGGAAAACAAAAGATGACATTATCATTGTATATTTTACATTGCTTGATGGTGGAAAGTTGCCCAATTCCTATGATGCTGAAAGATTACTAATAGCATTTCATTTAATACATGTTAATGAACTAACCGTTATTTAATTAGGGCCAAGTTTGCTTTTTCAATTCTCTCCTTCCCATGTGTGAAACAGGATTGCTCACCATCCTGTCCACCACCTTAAACATTCTTTCCACCACTGACACACAGTGGCAGCAGTGTATAGCATCTATAAGATGCATTGCAGCAAAGCACCAAGGCTCCTCAGGCAGCACCTTCCAAATCCATGATTGCTATCACCTAAGTGGGCAAGGGCAGCAGACACAAGAGAACTACCACCCCCTGGAAGTTCCCCTCCAAGTCACATGCCATCCTGACTTGGAAATACATTGCTATTTCTTCACCGTTGCTGGGTTAACTCCCTTCCTAACTGCACTGTTGGTGAACACCTCAGGGATTGCAGCGGTTCAAGAAGGCAGCTCATTATGTTCTCAAGGGCAATTAGGTATGGGCAATAAATATTGACCTAGCCAGCGACACCTACATTCTATACATGGATTTTTAAAAGCCCTTCCATTCCTTTCCCCTCATATGTTTATCTAGTTTCTGTGAAACGTGTCAATATTATTCATCTCAACCTGTGGTGGTGAGTTCCACATTCTCACCGCTCTCTGGGTACAAAAATTTCTCCTGAATTCCCTTTAGGATTTAACAGTGACTACCTTATGTTTATGATCCCTCATTCTTTCTCACAAGTGGAAACATTTATCATATCAAACTCCCTCATAATCTTCTGGTTCAGATTTTTAATCTATATGCGGCTGCTCTTTTTCCAAACTGCCAAGTGCCTCAGTGAAGATAGCAGTAGAGTTTTAAGTGACAACAGGAAAATGGTTTTCCTTCAGGCACGATTCATTGGGTAGAATCTCCTTCCATCCAGGCTTCATTAGTGAGCGGAAAAAAAGAAGTGTGTGCATTTTCAAAGCTTTAATTGCGAATGGTTTTAGAAACGTCGTTACACTCATTATGGTAACACTATGAAGAAACTAATGTTCACGCCCCATAGGGTTTTGGGGTCATTCTACTTGTTGTCTCTAAGCCATACGTGCTTGACAATCTGGTTGGCAGCCGGTCGTCCTGAGGGGCAGAACTGCAACAGCTCCCTAATCAAAGACTGGCATTTCTCCTCTAGTTGGATGCTGTCTGGGTAGACCACTCCTTTCTGCTGGCTCTTGGGTAACTTACTAATGTTCGAATCATCAAAAGGCATGCACCCAGTCACTATCACATAAAGGATGATACCCAAGCTCCAAATGTCGTACTTTTTGGGGTCATAAGGGACCCCCATGAGCACCTCAGGAGGGGCGTAGGCAGCAGAGCCGCAGTACGTGCTGCTGAGGTCAGGATAGCCATGAATCTTCTTGCCAAATCCAAAATCGGTGATCTTTACCTGCATTTCCTCGGTCAACAGGATGTTTTCGCACTTGAGGTCCCGGTGGACAATGTCGTGCTCATGAAGGTATTTGACAGCGCAGGCTATCTGCGTAAACAAATGACGGGCTTCATTGCACGGGATGTGGCCCCTGTGCTGGATCAACTGGAGAAGATCTGTTGTTGCCTGCTCCATAACAATGTAAAGCTTCCCATTGCAAACCTCAATGAATTCATAAACCTGAACAATATGAGGGTGTTTGATTCCTCTCAAGATGGCCAACTCCCTTGGCAGAAACTTATTAACAAAGTCTGGTGGCGCCTTCTTCCTGTCTACTACCTTTATGGCAACATTCTCCCTGTATTTCTTGGAACTCCCTACTTTCACTTTAGAATAACTGCCCTCTCCGATTGTTTTCCCTAGTTTATAACCTAACTCTGTCAGAAATGTGTCTCCGGACATGGTGCATAGCCATGTTTTTTTTTCTAATTTTTTTTTGAGGTATTAGCCTTATGAGTAAACCTGTTCACACGTCTGCTGTAATAATTTGCAATTATGAAGTTTCTGCAGGCATCATGCACCCTGTGGCCATTTATAGACATGGCCTTGGAAGAAATGTTTCAAAATGTTGTCAAAAGTCACATCTTTTTGATTCTGAGAATCCCCCAAAAAGGTTATGGTGCAGTAGGTTATGAAAAGGAATTAGATTGTAAAGAGCTAAATGATAGATCAACAATGGCAGAAGAAAATTTGCATTATCTTGGTCCCAAGTCCACTTTAGGCTAAGTGAACTTTACCCTATCAACTCAGAGATATGTGATGTGGAGATGCCGGTGTTGGGCTGGGGTGGGCACAATAGGAAGTCTCACAACCACAGGTCAAAGTCCAACAAGTTTATTTGGTATCATGAGCTTTCGGAGCACTCTTCCTTCATCAGGTGAGTCTGAAGGAGCAGTGCTCTGAACGCTCATGATTCCAAATAAACCTGTTGGACTTTATCCTGGTATTGTGAGATTTCTTACTGAACTCAGAGATATATCTAGATCTTGAGGTTGCTTGATGCACAAATCAGAGCTTAATTTCTTAACTGAATGTGTCTTTACAAACTATTTTATGTGGTTTTACTGCCTATTTGCTTTTATTCTGTGTCGTATATGTTATGTCGAGCTTGACGCAACCTTTTGATATCTCCATGGATGACATCAGGTGATCTTTGAGCTCGCTTCGAGGCAAGAGGTCAAACTGATATGCTGACCTCTATGACATCATAGGGTTGAAAGGCAAAAGGGGGTCATTACTCTAATAGGTCAGTTACATTGTGGGATTCACTGATGAGTTAGAGTAACTTCACTGGGACAAACACTGATTTAATGAGAAGACGAAAGGAGGGGAGATATATGTTTAATTCATGAGGCAAACATCCTTCCTAGTTGTGATCCTTATTTATAACACAGGTAATCGTGGTATTCAATGAACAGATAAACTTCTTGCCCTCTCCATAACGAACTGCACCGAGGACTTCTCAGGTACCTTTGTACACAATATGGCCGGAATTCTCTGACCTCACCCGCTGTTGGGCTTCTCCAGTCCTGCTGCAGTGAATGGAGATTCGGCTGGGCCCCAAATTCTCCATTCTCGTTGGCATCGGTAGTGGGGTGTGTGAGGCAGGAGAATTCTGGCTTGTTTCATAGATTAATCTTGTTTCATAGATTAATATTTACAGGGCTCTGGGGAAGGAGTGAAGGAATGGAATGGAATGGAGACTTCATCAAATAGCCAGCGCAGCAATGATGAGTTAAACTGTGTGAAAATCATATCATTGAATGATTGTATGAACATGATTGCACGCATTGTAATTATAAAGTGGGCTGGAGAAATGTATATATTGAAAATTAAGAGTGAGAAAGATAATATAGTGCTAGGTGTGCCTGGAGTATAATACTTACATGGAAGTATGGAAATGTTTGCCAAGGGAGGCAATTGGTCTACGAATTACAGGACTGGATGTAAGATTAGGCCAATAATTAGGAAGGTTTGTTTAACATAACTTTGAGATAGTCATAGAATCCCTACAGTGCAGAAGGAGGCCATTTGGCCCATCGAACTGGCACCATCAACAATCCCATCCAGGCCCTATCCTCGTAACCCCACAAATTTACCCTGCTAGTTCTCTTGACATTAAGGGGCAATTTAGCATAACCAACCCACACACCTTTGGACTGAGGGAGGAAACTGGAGCACTCAGACAAAATCCACGTAGACTCGGGGAGAATGTGTAAGCTCCACACAGACGGTGACAGTCAGGGGGACTAGGAGTGTAAATATTAAGGGGGAGTTACGGGGATAGAACAGGACCTGGGTGGGATTGTTGTTGTTGCAGGCTCAATGGGCCAATGGCCTCCTTCTGGGCTGGAGATTCTATGATTCTATGACCCAAGGTCAGAATTGAACCTGGGTCCCTGGCACTGTGAGGCAGCAATGCTAACCGCTGTGCCAACGTGCCACTCATTCGAAAACCTTTCAGAATTCCTCAAGAGGGAATCGTATGGGTGGGATAGAATCTAAAATATTGTTCAAAATCTCTATGAGGGATTGATAGGGTGAATAATTATTTTTACTCTTCCTCACTTTCCAATGTTCTTAAAGCCTGCCAATAGCCAGTAAATGGCAGAACCCTTATGAGTATCAATAGGCAAAGGGACCTGGGTGTATAGGTACACAGGTCACTGAAAATGGCAATGCAGGTGGAGAAGGTAGTCAAGAAGGCATACAGCATGCTTGCCTTCATCGGCTGGGGCACTGAGTTCAAAACTTGGCAAGTCATGTTGCAGCTTTATAGAACCTTAGTTAGGCCGCACTTGGAATATAGTGTTCAATTCTGGTCGCCACACTACCAGACAGATGTGGAAGCTTTGGAGAGGTTACGGAAAAGATTTACCAGGATGGAGGGCACCAGCTATGAGGAGAAGTTGGAGAATCTTGGTTTGTTCTCAGTGGAATGGTGGAGGTTGAGGAGTGACCTGATAGAAATCTACAAGATTATGAGAGGCGTGGACAGAGTGGATAGTCAGAAGCTTTTTCCCAGGGTGGAAAGGTCATTTACTAAGGGATACAGGTTTTTTACATAGAAGGTGGTGGGTGCCTGGATCTTATTGCCAGGGGAGGTAGTGGAAGTGGATACAATAGTGAGTTTTGACAGGCGTCTTGACAAGTACATGAATAAGATGGGAATAAAGGGATACGGTTCCCAGAAGGATAGGGGACCTTAGCTAAGTTGGGCAGCATGATTGGTGCAGGCTTGGAGGGCCGAAGGGCCTGTTCCTATGCTGTAATTTTCTTTGTTCTTTGTTCAATTGATAACACTTTTGCTTCTAAGTTGGAAAATTGTGAGTTCAAGTCACACTCCAGAGAGGCGTGAAAACTGGGTATAGTAAGATATGGGCAGCAAAGTGTTGGATGATGTGAAATTTAGAGTAGGTGTGAGGTTTGGCTTGGGGAGGGGTGGGGGGGGGAACGCATTTTAATACTCACCAAAAGAGAAAATACTGGAAAATCTCAGCAGGTCTGGCAGCATCCGTAAGGAGAGAAAAGAACTGATGTTTCGAGTCCAGACGACCCTTTTTCTCTCCTTACAGATGCTGCCAGACCTGCTGAGATTTTTCCAGCATTTCCTCTTTTGGTTTCAGATTCCAGCATCCACAGTAATTTGCTTTTATATTTTAACACTCACACCTGGAGGCTGCCAATGACATCAATTCGGGTTGATAAACTGAGAAAGCAGGAGGTATTCCAGAGGGGGATAAGACAGTCTGGATGAAGGAACAGACATGAGGGTGAAAACTCAACTCAGGGTCAAGATTACTAACAATGGTTTAGTTTGAGGATTGACTGGTCATTGGGATGGAGTAGGTGAAGAGGGTGAGGGTTTTGTAGCAGGGACCAAGGACAACACCTTTTGGTCTTCCCGTTGTTAGAGAAAATTGTAGATTTAAGGGGAAGTAGTAAGATAAACATGAGAGTGAAGAAAATAGATTCATTTGCTCATAGGGTTTCAAAGTGGTGTTAAGGAGACTCCCGGTGAAAGATATGATACCAGCATGGACCACATGGAGCAAATGGCTAGCCTCTTTAGACTTGGTGCAAATGCTGTATCTAATCATCCAAGTAATTAACTAGGCTGAGGAAGTCAGTGATCTCTGAGGGCAGCCCCTCTGACAGTACAGCACACAGTCAACATCGCATCAGTTAAGTACAACTAAGTGAGGCTAGCTTAACCTACATATTACTTGGAAGCAAAAATACTACCAACTGTGCCAAAATAGCAATATGAAGTAATTATTTTATTTAACTTGTTCATGGGATGTGAGCATCGCAAGCTGGTCCAGCATTTCTTACACATCTCTGAGGGTGTTTAAGAGTTAACCACATTGCTGTGGGTCTGAAGTCACATGTAGGCCAGGGCAGGTAAGGGCAGCAGATTTCCTTTCCTAAAGGATATTAGTGAACCAGATGGGTTTTTACGACAATCAGCAATGGTTTCATGGTCATCAGTAGATTCTTAAATCCAGATATCTTTTATTGAATTCAAATTTCACACCATCTGCTGTGATGGGATTTGAACCTAGGTCCCCAGAACCTAGTTCTCTGCATTACTAGTCCAGCAACAAAACAACTGTGCCACCACACGTGCAGGCCTTCAAGTAAGTGTGAAACAAAGTAATCCTAAGGCCCCCCTCCTCACCTTACTGCTCGCAAATGTCCAGGCTCTGGAAAACAAGTTAGATGAACTTAGAGCCAGACTCACTTTCCAAAGAGAATTGAGGGACTGCTGTGTACACTGTTTCATGGAGACGTGGCTCACTCCTGTTTCACCGGACAGTGCCCTACGACCAGAGGGTTTCTCAATCCATCGAATAGACTGTACAGCGGCCTCAGGCAAGGGTAGGGGAGATGGGGTCTGCTTCTTAATCAATACCTTGTGGTGCCTAGATGTAGCAACACTGGCAACTTTCTGCTCCCCAGACCTAGAATACCTGATGCTAAAATGCCACCCCTGCTACCTTCCACAGGAGTTCACCTCCGTTATCCTGATGGCAGTTTACATCCCACCCCATGCGGACGTGAAGATCGCACTGGACAAAATGTACACCACTATGAATCGCCCTGAGACAAAACATCCCAGGGCCTTGTTCATCGTGGCCGGGGATTTCAATCAGGCCAAACTGAAGAGCGTAGTACCAAGTTACCACCAATACGTCTCCTGTTCCACCAGAGGCCCAAACATCCTGGACCATTGCTACATAAATATCAAACATGCCAACCACTCTATCGTCTGCCCACACTGGGAAATCAGACCACAAGGCCGTGCTCCTGCTCCCAGCTTACAAACAAAAACTGAAGCGGGAGCATTCATCAAAGAAAGTCACGCAATGCTGGTCTGAGGAATCGGCTGCTTGGAGTCAGTGGACTGGTCAGTATTTAAAAACTCTGCTACCAGCCTGAGCAAGTGCGCCACTACAGTAACTGACTTCATCGGTAAATGTGTAGAAGACTGTGTGCCAAAGAAGCAAATTCATGTGTTCCCCAACTGGAAACCATGGATGAACAGGGATAGCCACTGCTTGCTGAAGTCCAGGTCTGAGGTGTTCAAGTCAGGCGACACTGACTTACACAAGAAAGCCAGATACAATCTAAGGAAATCCATCAAAGATGCCAAAAGATAGTACTAGACCAAGTTAGAGTCCCAGGCTACCCACATCGACCCCCACAGACTATGGCAAGGTCTCCAAGACATAACAGGCTACGAAATGAAGGCATGTAAAGTCGTAGGCCCCAACACAGCCCTCCTTAATAAGCTCAAAACATTCTATGCCCACTTTGAGCAAGAGGTCAATGTGAGCCTGCCCTCCATCCTGGAAGCCCTGGATGAACCTGTATCTGGGGTCACTATTGCAGATGTCAGGATAGTTTTCTTGAAGGTCAACCCATGGAAAGTGACTGGCCTGGATGGGGTATCTGGATGAGCATTCAGATCCTGCATGGATCAGCTGGTAGCGGTATTCACAGACATGTTTAACCTCTCTTTACAACAATCTGAGGTCCCCATCTGCTTCAAGAAGACGACAATCATTCCAGTATCTAAGAAAAACCAAGCAGCGTCCCTTCTCACTATTGGCTGGTGGCTCTGACATCCATCATTATGAAGTGCTTTGAAAGGCTAGTCACGGCATGAATCAATTCCAGCCTCCCAGACTACCTGGATCCACTACAGTTTGCGTACTGCCACAACAGGTCTACAGCAGACTGTCATCTCCATGACCCTGCACTCAACCCTGGAACACCTAGATAGCAAAGACACCTATGATAGACTCCTATTTATTGACTACAGGTCAGATTCAGCACCACTATTCCAATGAAACTCATCTTCAAACTCCATGGCCTGGGCCTCGGCACCTCCTTCTGCGACTGGATTGAGAATATAAAAGCCATGAGGTTTATGTCTCGTTTTGTACTCTCATGCTGTGAACATGCTGTCCTGCACGTATACAGAAGTGTAATTAATCACACTTTGTAGACTAGTTGTACCTGGTACCAAGTGTTTTAACTGTCATGTAAGGATTTGTTGCGATAAAAGTGTGTACAGATTTGATTGGTTTTCAGAACATCATGAAATGTGCATGCAGCTATACTACCGCTCTACTGGTGTAAAAGAGTTGGGGACAAGTTGTAATAGGCTAATGCTCTGGAAGCCCGCCTACAGACTGGGATAAATGTTTGGAAAAAGTAGAACAAAGGAGCTAGTTTTGCCTGGGTGTGCGGGACCACTGATGCCTGCCCACCTTAAGGAAAACTAGCCCCGACGTCATAGAAGAATAAAGGTATAAATCTTCTATCCGGAGTTGACTTGATTATTATCAAACCAAGCCGAACGTAGTCTGCCAAACCCTGGAAATTGTCAGGATCCTGAACTTCCTAACTCATAGACCACAATCAGTAAGGATAGGCAACAACACCTCCTCCACAATCATCCTCAACACCGATGCCCCGTAAGGCTGCATTCTCAGCCCCCTACTATATTCCTTATTCACCTGTGACTGTGTGGCCAAATTCCTCTCCAATTCGATTTTCAACTTTGCTGACGACACCACCGTAGTGGGTCAGATCTCAAACAATGATGACACAGAGCAGTGAGATAGAGAATCTGGTGGCAGCAATCATCTCTCCCTCAATGTCAACAAAATGAAGGAGATTGTCATCGACTTCATGAAGCATAAAGGAGAACATGCCCCTGTCTACATCAATGGGGACAAAATAGGAAGGGTCAAGAGCTTCAAGTTTTTAGGTGTCCAGATCACCAACAACCTGTCCTGGTTCCCCCATGCTGACACTACAGTTAAAAAAGCCCACCAACACCTCTACTTTCTCAGAAGACTAAGGAAATTTGGCACATCAGCTACGACTCTCACCAACTTTTACAGAGGCATCATAGAAAACGTTCTTCCTGATTGTATCGCAACTTGGCTTCTGCTCTGCCCAAGTCTGCAAGGAAGTACAAAATGTTGTGAATGTAGCCCAATCTGTCACGCAAACCAGCCTCCCATCCACTGACTCTGTCTACACTTCCCACTGCCTCGGCAAAGCAGCTAGCACAATTAAGGATCCACACAGTCCGGACATTCTCTCTTCCATCTTCTTCCATCAGTAAAAAGATACAAAAGTCTGAGGTTATGTACCAATTGAACAGCTTCTTCCCTGCTGCTTTCAGACTTTTGAATGGACTTAACTTGCACTAAGTTGATCTTTCTCTACACCCTTAGCTATGACTGTAACACTACATTCTGCACTCTCTCTCGTTTTCTTCTCTATGAACGGTGTGCTTTGTCTATATAGCGTGCAAGAAACAATTCTTTTCATTGTATGTCAATACATGTGACAATAATAAATCAAATTTCCTTCCCTAAAGGACATTAGTGAATCAGATGATTCCACGATTATCGGTCAATTCTTAATTCCATATATCTTTTATTGAATTCAAATTTTAACCATCTGCCTTGGTGGGATTTGAACCCAGGTCCCCAGAACACTACTCTGCCTCGCTACATTACTAGTCCAGCGATAATACCACTCTGCCACCGCACCTCCAGTAAAGCAATTTAAATTATGTAGAGAAGAATGATATATAGCTCAATTTTCCTTGGAGTACAACTTGTTCTATGTAGGAAACCTTGAAATACCTTTGCACCATTTTATAAGGACCTCCATTTTGGAATGTTTGTAATGTTCTTGCAGACTTTTTATGAATACAGTCTACTTTTGGAAAAAAAAACCCAATTTTTGAGTGACAGCAACAACACCTCTTGTGGATGAGATCACAACTGGCCATAATTGTAAATTAGTCACTAATAACTCCAACAGAGAATTCCAAAGAAACTCTTTACCAAGGGAGTGGTGAGAACGTGCTGATAGGCTTTGATGGAGAGATTGGGAGGAATGTCCCGTGAATTTAATTTGATTTGATTTATTACGTTGTCACATGTATTAGTTAGTATACAGTGAAAAGTATTGTAACTTGCACATTATACAGACAGAGTACACTGTACATAGGGAAGGAAAGGCGAGGGTGCAGAATGTAATGTTACAGTCATAACTAGCATATGAATTATAAAGACCTGGACCAGTTGGGCCAAATGGCCTCTTTATAGACTTGATATCAATGCTTGTGATCTAATTTTGTGCATATGTTTTAGCAGGAGTTTCTGTACAATTAAGTTAATAAATATTAAAGAATGCATTTACTAACAGAGAGGTTGAAGCAAGCCCAGGTCACTCTCAGCGTGTGGCCAAAAGTCACATTTGAACATAAATAGAAATCCTCCCTCCTCCTCATCTTCAAAAAACAAATCCATGAACCACAAAAATTATTTTACCAGAAGTGGGTGCGCAGTTAAAACTGTTCCGCCGCCGTGGATAGCTAAGTGGATAGGAACGAATCTCCGCCGCTACCATAGTAACAGGAGGAGCCACGGTGTGGGGGGAGGGATAAGGGTGTGGCACTTGGAGGCACTGCAAAGCTGAGGTAGGTGGCAGACAGAAAGGTTATGAAGAATTATTATTAAGCCCATAAATTCAGCGGCTGCCAGCACAGCAATGGGATCTTTCTATCTGCAAACACATGAGCATGTTATTCAGAAAAAGGATGAATTGGTTATAAAATAATAAAAGCCATTTGTAGTCACCACGAGGATGCATCACATTTTAGGGATCATCCCTAACTTTCATTCATTTCACAAAGTGTAAAATTACTGAATTGGGCGATATGAAATGTGTTTAACTTGTGGCTTCTCCTGGCTCAGAAGGTAAGGTGCCAGGGATGTTCCTGGTGTCATATTGTTCAAACTCAGAAATCACACTGATCATTCTGTCCCTATCCCAGCCTATCGGTGTGGAAGAGTATGATGCTTTGTTCATTTCCCTTTTGAAAGAGATCAGGCAGACTGCAAACGTGAAGAAAAGAGCAACAATAGTCAAACTGGAATTATCCTGACATTGTATTGCCATTGGTTTACCCCCCCCCCCCAGCTGAACCAGGGGAGAGGTAATAAAAAAGACTGAGTTTAACTTAGCAATGATATAGACAAAGCACGAGAATGGGTGTTTCAGTACAGTAGCTTTTTATGCTGCATGCGAGCCTCCCTTACTTAATTTTCCTCCATTGATGTAATCTATTCCGTTCTCCCTCCTGAACCCACCACGAGATAGGTTGATTAGCCATGCTAACTTGCCACTTATAGAATCCCGACAGTGCAGAACGAAGCCATTTGCCCATCAAGTCTGCACCGACCACAATCCCATCCAGGCCCTATTCCTGTAACTCCAATATTTACACTGCTAATCCCCTGACACTAGGCACAATTTAGCATGGCCAATCAACCTAACCCGCACATCTTTGGATTGTGGGAGGAAACCGGAGTACCGGTGGAAACTCATGCAATAGTGACCCAAGCCAGGAATTGAACCTGTGTCACTGGTGCTGTGAGGCAGCAGTGCTAACCACAATGATGGGGTCTGGGTAAGATACTGCATCGGAGAGAGTCAGTATAGACCTGATAAGTCAAATGACCTGCTTCTGCACTGTAGAGATTCTGTGATTCCAAGTTCTTCGAATTCAAGTTAACCTGCAACTTATTCTTTATAAGTAGAATTTTCCTTTTCTCTCACAGCTGCCTTCTGGAATCGATACACGTTACATGCTACAGGAATTATCCCAGAGGCTATCTGAAACGACATGCCTAATATTTTCCCTGAGATTTCACATACCTTTCCCTAACAAATCCATTAGTACTTTTTAGTTTTCTAATTGTACATTGTTTTTAATGTCATAGAGATCTACCGTAAGTCAGTGAAATTTACACAAGAATGGCGAGCAGACGGATTACTCAGGAGACGTTTGATTCTGTAGTGCAAGAAAACATAACTGAGTTTGAAATGGAGCCGGAGGAGGCTCTGAGTGAAGCGATACAACAATTTGAGTCGCAAGGTGGGTGAAGTTTGGAATATTGAGAGTGAAAGGATCACACTGGGACAAAACACTATGGGGACAGTAACATAATGGTATTGTTACTCGGCTAGTAATCCACAAGTTAGCCTAGTGCCTTGGAGAAATGAGTTCAAATCCCACCATAGTGGCTGAGGGAATTTAAATTAATTTAATAAAAGTGGACAAAAATGCTAGTTTCATTAAACTGTTGTAAATGTCACCCTGGTTCACTACTGTCCTTTGGGGAGGAAGTTTGCTCTCCTTACCTGGTCTAGCCTACGTGCAGGTGATTCTTGACTGCCCTCTGAAATAGCCTAGCAAACCACTCAATTGTACCAAACCACTACAGAACGTTTGGGCCTGTGGGTGTATCTACATCATATGGACTGCAGTGGTTCAAGAAGGCGGCTCACCACCACCTCACAGATAACATTAAGATGGGTGGAAAAACAAAGTGTGCAGAGGACGCTGAAAGTCTGCAAAGGGATATAAATAATCTAAGTGAGTGGGTGAAGGTCTGGCAGATGGAGTATAATATTGGTAAATGTGAAGTCATCCATTTTGAAAGGAGTAACAGCAAAATAGACTATTATTTAAATGGTAAAAAATTGCAGCATGCTGCTGTGCAGAGGGATCTGGGTGTCCTTGTGCAGGAATCTCAAGGAGTTGATTTGCAGGTGCAGCAGGTAATTAAGAAGGCAAGTGGAATTTTTGTCCTTCATTGCTAGACGGATAGAGTTTAAAAACAGGGAGCTTATGTTGCTGCTGATGAGGCCACACCTGGAGTATTGTGTACAGTTTTGGTCTCCTTACTTGCGAAAGGGTATTCTGGCACTGGAGGGGGTGCAGAGGAGATTCACTAGGTTGATTCCGGAGTTGAGAGGGTTGACTTATGAGGAGAGACTGAGTAGTCTGGGGTTATACTCACTGGAATTCAGAAGAATGAGGGGAGATCTTACAGAAACATATAAGATTGTGAACGGAATAGAAAAGATAGAAGCAGGGAACTTGTTTTCACTGGTGGGTGAAATTAGAACTAGGGGGCATAGCCTCAAAATAAGGGGAAGTAGATTTAGGACTGAGTTGAGGAGGAGCTTCTTCACACAAAGGGTTGTGAATGTTTGCAATTCCCTGCCCAGTGAAGCAGTTGAGGCTAGCTCATTGAATGTTTTTAAAGCAAGGATAGATAGATTTTTGAACAGTAAAGGAATTAAGGGTTATGGTGAGCAGCTGGGTAAATGGAGCTGAGTCCACGAAAAGATCAGCCATGATCGTATTGAATGGTGGAGCAGGCTTCAGGGGCTAGATGGCCTACTCCTGCTCTTAATTCTTATGTTCTCAAGGTCAAATCATGACAGGCAGTGAATGCTGTGACGACCGGGGCAACACAGTGGCACAGTGGTTAGCACTGCTGCTTAACAGTGTTAGAGATCCGGATTCAATTCATGGGTTGGGTCACTGTCTGTGTGAAGTTTGCATGTTCTCCTAGTGTCTGAGTGGATTTCCTCCAGGTGCTCTGATTTCCTCCCACAATCCAAAGATGTGTGGGTTAGTTGGATTGGCCATGCTAAATTGCCCTTTAGTATCAGGGAGTCTAGCTGGGATAAGGTAATGTGTGGAGTTATGGGGAAATGGCCTGGGTGGGGTTGATTGTAGTCAGTGCAAACTCAATGGGCTGAATGACCTCCTTCTGCACTGTAGGGATTCTATGACCACGGCCCAAGAATGGTTAACAAGAAGCATTGGCACCGGATGTGTTAAAGATTTCGGTAAAGCTGTTGATAATGTGTGAGATTTTTAACTTCGGATCTATTTCCCTCTCTCTGCAGGTGTCGACCTCATTAACGTAGTGAAAGCTGTCCAGAATACAGCTGCTGAAGCCAGTGACCAGAAGCATAATATCCTACAGGTGATGATAGTGTGTGAGACACTGCATGCTTCTGATGTATTTTAAATCTGTCTCTTTATATTTTTTCTTAAAATGAAACTGTCAAATGATAGGTATGTTTCTCTGACATCTATCTTCAAAGAGCCAATTCCATTTATTTTGAAACAGCTGTTTCTTTTACCAGATAATGCAGGTCCTGTGCTTTCAGCCCCGTCCAAATCAAATGTCAGACTACCAGCCATATTGCTCATGTTGAAGTCATCAGCAACTCCCTTTTCACAAGTACTACTCTTCATCCTCCAAAAATTATGTTCTTACTCTGCCTTAAAAAGTCCAGCATCAAAACTTCCATTCTCTTCAGCTTTTGCTTTATCTCTAACCTTTGCCTCTAGAATCTTGACTACTTGCCTCTTCCACTGGCCACTGTCCAAATCCCGCAGGTATGCTCTCTGTCTTATCATTATACCGAGACTGGTGGTCCAAGTCACAACCACAATCCTTCATGTCAGTGACCTGGTCTCTTTATTCCCATTTAATGTTCCTCTGGTCTGTAGCACCATTTCATTCTCTTGCACTGTTTCTCTTCTGTGACATCAATTTCACTTGGTTCTCCTCCACATTGTAACCAGTAACCTGCAATGCTTTCTCTCTTCCTCCTTGCACAGATTTCTCAGGCTTACATTAAGGTTCTCTCTCCTATTTCTCATCTGCGTTTTGCTCCTGTGACAGCACTATTCGCAGCCTGCCTTCTGTATACATGCAGACGAACCATTCCTGCTGCCCAATTATTTGTCCAGCATCAACATCGTGCAATTCTGTGCATGGAGCAAGTTTTTGATCATAGCCATACCCTGCTGAAACCAGAGGACAACAATATCTGTGCAGTCTCTCCACTTCATTGCTTTACATCTATCCATGTCTTGGTTACAAAGTGATGAAGAGCCTGGCTCAGGTTGTCAATTCTTTGGGTGGACTGGTGATGTTTTGATGCAAATACCTAGGGAGAGGGAGATATCAAATGGGAGTCTTTGAGTTAGCTTCTTCATCCATCGGTGTCCTGCTTCACCAGATTGCTTGATTTCCTGTTTCTTTACATGTGCATTTTCATCAACAATTGTTAAAAAGGCTTTGACATCCAGTGGAGTATATTTGAAGTGTAGTCATTGTAATGGAGGAAACGTGCCAACCAATTTGCGTACCAGCTTTCACAATTGGCAATTTGATAGTGACTAGATTATATATATTTTAATGATGTCGGTTGAGGGATAAATATTGACCAGAACACTAGGGAAAACACACCAACTGTATAAATTATGCCATGGGATCTTTTATATCTACTGGAGGGGGCAGATGGGCTGCAGTTTAATGTCTCATCCAACAGTTGATATTCTAACAGTGGAACGCTCCTGCAAAAATGCCTGGATTATGTGCTCATGTTTCTAGAGTGGGGCTAGAACCCACAACCTTCTGACTTGGAGGCAAGAATGCTATCCCTGAGCCTCAGGTGATGAAGGAGCAGCACTCCAAAAGCTCGTGCTATCAAATAAACCTGTTGGACTTTAACCTGGTGTTGTGAGACTATTTACTGTGCTTATCCCAGTCCAACACCAGCAACTCCAAATCTTGGCTTTCATATTCTGAATGTGACAATTCTGCTCCACCTCCAATTGGAAGAGAATTGGATGGGAAAGTTTATCTGATCTGCTATTGCATGTTTTCTGGTGTGTATCCAAATGGGGTTTGATGAAGGGCAGAGGCATGCTTCCCGTGCTCTCAGTGGGAGAAGTTAGTGACTCCATCAGAACTTGTGCATCAAGTGTTAATACCTCAAGTAAACATTCTTGGCAAGAAATAGTCTTAATGGCATTAACATATCAATGTTAATAACTTTCCGATGGAGTCCTTGCTTGAGCCATTGGATGCACTGGGCGTCATCTGGTATTTGGCAGGTGGGGGCGGGGTGGGTGGATGGAATTCTGCTTAATTTATGTCTTGTTTTAATAGAGCAAATTATGTGATGAGCCAAAGTCAGCATTGGGCACATTGTCTTGATTCTTTGTTTCAACATGACAATTGGTTGGGGCTGGGATGGGCATGTGTTGGGGAGGGTGCATGGTTTGGGTGGAATACTTTATTGTGACACAAAGATTGTAACAGGGCAAATTGTCACAACTGGCATAGAGTCCCGTTCACCCACCTTTCCTATGCTCGCTGCTTTCTGACTGTTATTGCCTTTCAGTTAAACAATGCCTCAATTTTCAAAATTCCCATCCTTGTTTACAGATTCCTTGATAGCCTCACCCCTTACTATTTCTGTAACTTTCAGCCCCACAATCCTATGATCCTGTAAAGCACCTCTGGACAGTTTACTGCATGCTATTTAACTACATTTTTTATTGGCTGATTAAGCGATTACTTGTGTGTTTTTAGGCCCTCGATGAGCTTCGGAAAGCCCTGGATCTCTTAGCCCTTGACAAAATGGGGGATCACCTGACTAACTTCAGCGAGCAGTGCAGCCTGGACTTCGCTCACCGCCACCTGGCAGCTGAAAAGTCTGCCTATCCCACAGTCCTTTCCTCCTGCAAACAGCTGATGTCTGATATGCCCAGTCTGCTGAAGGGTGTCCAGGCCTTGGCTGCCCTGTTGGATGGCCAGCCAGACCTCCTTGACTCGGACGGCCGGCAACTCCTCATGGAGATCCTAAAGCAGCACCGGGACCATGCGGCCCTGACCACTGTGACCATCCGCGCCATCCGTCACAGCTGCCTGAAACACGAGCAGAATCGCCAGGACCTGGTGCAGCTTGGGGTCCTGGCCTTGCTGGTGGGCGCCATTGTGAAGCATGGCACCCAGGCTGATGTGGTCAAGGAAGCGGGCAGAGCCCTGCGGGTTATGACCTTTGATGACGACATCCGAGTGCCCTTTGGCCGTGCCCACGATCATGCCAAGTTGATTGTGATGGAGAACGATGGACTTCGTATCATCATTGAAGCTGCAAAAGGTAGAAACTGCAACAGGAAATGCTGTCACTAATATATCCAAAAGCTAAATGGTTACCACTATCAGGAAAGCCTGAGCAGGCTGGGATTCTTCTCAAGAGAAGGGTGGTCTGATAGAAGCACCTAAAATTATGAAAGGGTTTGACAGAATAGGGGAAGAGAAGTTATATCCACATACTGGGGAGACCAGAACTTTGGGCTGCAAGTAAATCCAATTGTAAACTCAGCAGAAACTAGTGTGGTTAGAATGGAAAGCTCAATACCAACTGGAATGTGTGAGGAGATAGTATAAATGCATTTAAGGGGATGTCAGATAAATGCATTGGGGGGGCGGATGGAATGGAAGAATCTGCTGGGAGGGTTAGATGAAGTGGCAAAGGAGATGTGTGGAACGTCATACCAGTATGGATCAGTCAGGGCAACTGGCATGTTTTACTGCTTCTGTATTCTATATAATTCTAACATTGTAGTCACAGAAACAGCAGGAATATGGTAATTTCTCTAATGAAAGGATTGGAGGGATTGGCCTTATTAAAGGATATGATTGGTAGGGGAATGAATTCTTTATCCAGGTTTTGCTTGGAGTGTTAGTACTAAGCATTCCTATTTTATAAATAGCATAGATCTCCTTCTATTCTGCCTCATTAATTGTCTGTCTCAGTTCATAGATTGCTTGTGTTAGAAGCCTTAGGAGTGTTTGATGGGGACAGTGTAGAGGGAGCTTTACTAGTATCTAAACCCGTGCTGTACCTGTCCTACAAATGTTTGATGGGGACCGTGTAGAGGGGGCTTTACTTTGTATATAACCCAGTGCTGTACATGTGCTTGGAGTGTTTTGATGGGGACAGTGTAGAAGGAGCTTTACTCTATTCATCTTCATCAGGTGAAGTTACCTGATGAAGGAAAAGTGCTCCAAAAGCTTGTGATTTCAAATGTGGACTATAACCTGATGTGTGACCTCTCATCTTGTCCTGGGGGTGTTTGATGGGGACAGTATAGAGGGAGCTTTACCCTATCTAACCCCATGCTGTACCAGTTCTGAGAGTCTTTTATGTGAGTGTATTTGTATTGTTACTTGTATATTTGACCATGATCCAGTGCTGTCAATATGTTAGTGTATGTGTTTGGTTATCTCTTTGCTTCTGCATGTGTATTTCTCTGCACCTATTTTTGTGTTTGTTGCTTTGCAGGCACTGTCAGAATAACCATTCACGTATAAGCTTAAGTAGTGAGCACAAGAAACTCTTCAGCATTAAGGAATTATCACTATGCCTCATCCTGTCCTCATTGTCTCAGACCACATGTTGGGCAGACCCACCATTATTCCCCTGCCAAGACCAGCACAACCTTTTCAAATAGCTCCCCATCTCAATTCTGTCAGTCACTACCTAAGCCTTTAGAATGGTTTGTAGACAGATTGAAGATTTGGTTACAAAATTTGAGTGAGGATGACTATTTTTTCCCCTTCCCACAGCAGAAATAGAACCACAGAACCCTAGAACCCTACAGTGCAGAAAGAGGCCCTTTGGCCCATCGAGTCTGCACCGAACACAATCCCACCCAGGCCCTACCCCCATATCCCTACATCTTATGCCCACTAATCCCGCTAACCTATCCCTGGACGCTATGGGGCAATTTAGCATGGTCAATTAACCTAACCCGCACATCTTTGGACTGTGGGAGGAAACCGGAGTACCCGGAGGAAACCCACGCAGACACGAGGAGAATGTGCAAACTCCACACAGACAGTCACCCGATCTGGGAATTGAACCCAGGACCCTGGAGCTGTGAAGCAGCAGTGCTAACCACTGTGCCACCGTGCTGCCCAAATAGAGTAACATGTTTCCATACAGTTAAATAAGTCCCAGCTCTCAGCCTGCCACCAACTGAACAAATATTTAACATTTATACTTGCTGATATAGCTCTGTCTCCTTCTGCCATGGCTTGATGGAGAGCACTCTCCCCTCTGAATCTGAAGATTGTGGGTTCAAGTTCCATTCTTAAGCACAGAGTTTAGACTGACACTTCCAATGCAGTACAGAGGGAGTGCTACATGTCTCTCATATGAGGTGTTAAGCAAAGAACAAAGAGAAGTACAAAACTGGAATAGGCCCTTTAGCCCTCCAAGCCTGTGCCGATCATGATGCCCTAACTAAACTAAAATAAAACCTACTGCCCTTACTGAATCTATACCTCTGTATTCCCTCCATATTCATGTACCATCCAGATGTCTCTTAAATGTTGCCAGTACGTCTGCCTCCATCACCTCCTCTGGCAGCGCATTCCAGGCACCCATCACTCTCTGTGTGAAAAACTTTCCCCGCACATCTTCCTTATACTTTCTCCCTCTCATCCTGAACCTGTGCCCCCTTGAGATTGAAACTGAGATTTCCAATCTAGGAAAAAGCCTCTGACTATCCGCCCTGTCTATGCCTGTCATAATTTTGTAGATCTCTATCAGCTCTCCCCTTAGCTCTGTCTTTCCGATGAAAATAACTTAGACCCCATCTGCCTTCTCAGATGAGCATAAAATATCCCGCAGCCACTATTTTTAAGAAGAAAAGGTGAGTTCTCCCTGGTGTCCTGCTCAAAACTGAATTCCTCAACCAAATTTATTTATCACATTGCAATTTGTTAGAGATTGCTTTGTGCAAATTAGCTGCCACATTTCCCACATTGCAGCGGTGGCTACAATTTCAAAAGAACCTCATTGACTGTAAAATGCTTTGGAACATCTTGAGCTCATGCAAGGATCTGCTTAAATGCAAATTCTTCCTTTTCTCATTCAGCTTTCACGGACAATCCGTCTGTCCTCAGTGAACTGTGTTCCACACTGTCTCGCCTTGCTGTCAGGAATGAGTTCTGTCAAGACATCGTGGACCTTGGAGGCCTTAACTTCATGGTAGCCCTGCTAGCAGACTGCATCGAACATCGGGTACGGACCAGGTCCTTTCATTTTTCTAGAGAGCAGAGGGCTGAGAGTTGATTCTGAAAGAAGAATCAGAATAACAAAAAGATTCATTGGGGTAAACATTGAGAGGAAGTTTTCAGTTTTGGGAGAGGCCGAAACAAAGGGCCATAAGAGAGTGACTCATAAATTCAGTAAGGAATTTATGTTTAAGTACAGAGTATTGAAAGGCAAAGGGCATTTGGGTGTACAGATACTCAGGTGGCAACACAGGTCACTGAAAGTGGCAACGCAGGTGGAGAAGGTAGTCAAAAAGGTATATATAGCATGCTTGCCTTCATTGGCCAGGGTATTGAGTTTAAAAATTGGCAAGTCATATTGCAGCTGTATAGAACCTTAGTTAGGCTGCACTTGGAATATAGTGTACAATTCTGGTCGCCACACTTCCAAAAAGATGTGGAGGCTTTGGAGAAGGTACAGAAAAGATTTACCAGGATGTTACCTGGTATGGAGGGCATTAGCTATGAAGAGAGATTGGAGAAACTCGGTTTGTTCTCACCAGGACAACAGAGATTGAGGGGCAACCTGATAGGAACCTACAAGATTATGAGAGGCATGGACAGAGTGGATAGTCAGAAGCTTTTTCCCAAGGTGGAAGAGTCAATTACTAGGGAGCATTGGTTTAAGGTGCGAGGGGCAAGGTTTAAAGGAGATATATAAGGCAGATTTTTTACACAGAGGGTGGTGGGTACCTGGACCTCGCTGCCGGGGAAGCAGATACTGAACTGACTTTTAAGGGGTGCCTTGACAAATACATGAATAGGATGGGAATAGAGGGACATGGTCCCCAGAAGGGTAGAGGTTTTTAGTTAAGTCGGGCAGCATGGTCGGTGCAGGCTTGGAGGGCCGAAGGGCTTGTTCCTGAGCTGTAATTTTCTTTGTTCTTTGTACATTTAGAGAAAGCTGGTTAAATACTTGAGGGAGAAAGGAAGAGAATGGTACTTTGATAGATATGAAGTAAGGCAGCAGAAAGCTTGTATCGAGCATTAACAGAGCCTAGCTTCTGTTCTGTAAATTCTATATAATTCCTCTTAAAAGGCTTTTTCTTCAGCTCTATTTCTCATCATTTCATTCTTCCTTGTAACCTTTTGTGTTAAATTATATAGCTGACATTATGTATAGGATGAGGAATTACTTGACAATATAAATATGCAGTCATGGGCATGAGGGAGACTTGCAATTATTTTATGTGAAGGAGTTGAAAACGACTCACTCAAACTTAAAGGAAATAAAAATGGCTAGCTGGAAACCTCCTTGGGTAAATGTCCATTACCCTGACTGTTGGGCCTCATCAATGGAGGATATTCAAGCATTATAGTACGCGTTGTAGTTCTGTAAGTATCCCAACATGTGACATCTTTCTCTTTAGTGAGAGGGAGACCTTTCTACTTTTTGCCCAACAGCCTTTCATTTACATTTAGTGATTTCACTTAGCAAGTACCTCGAATGTGTTGCAGACTTAGTACAAGAGAGAGATTCGGGAGACGACCAAAGGTTTGATTCGTAAAGAGGGTTTTAAAGCCTGGAAAGAATTGTAGTAAAGGCATTTGGATAGAGTCTAATGGCTAGAGGCTGTTGTTGTTAACATAACAGACAAAAGGATTCAATGTTGGAAGAATGAATGGTGCAAACTAGACTGAAGAAAATTCTAGGGAAGTTTCAGGATGAAGTATTTGAAAGTTGTGTATTGGGGGAACAGTTGGCAATGGTCTTAATGAATGCAGATCTTTTTGTGGGGCTAAGATCTGGCTCCATGGCTAGAATTAAGTTGATCAAGCTCTAAGGCAATCCATCTTTGAGATCTGAGGTAGGAGGCAGTGGGTAACAGATTCACTTGGGTATTTTCCCATTTCCTGCTCCCATTGGCATGGGTAAGTTTGGTAACTCAGTCATTGCACATGGTGACTGCAAATGTACAGTGTGCCCACGCTGGCCACCACAGCCCCCTTGGCATACCAGACTATGTGCACCATTGTTAAGAAAGTACTCATGACTTTTTTTTTGTGTCATCCCAAATTATAGGAAGTGGTGAAGCAGGTACTGAGTGTGTTTCGAGCCATCGCAGGTAATGACGAGGTGAAGGATGCAATCATTAATGCTGGTGGAACAGACCTGATCGTGTTAGCCATGAACCGTCACATGGGAAGCCCACAGGTATAGAGTCAGTGGAAATGGAATAAAAACAGAAAATGCTGGAAAAACTCATAAGGCTTGGCAGCATGGGGGAGGTAATGCCTCCCCCCATTGTTGCTCAAAAGAACTGAAGGATGAAACTGAAGTTTTGTCACTGTTTGTGTTTTATTTTGGCGCAGATCTGTGAACAGGGATGTGCTGCCTTGGGGATGTTTGCCCTACGGAAACCTGAAAACTGTCGTGTGATCATGGAGGGTGGTGGAGCACTGATGGCACTGCAGGCGATGAAGACGCACACAGCTGAGGTGAACGTCCAGGTGAGATGGTAGGGCAAGTGGGTGAAAGGGAGAGGAAGGGGAACACGGTGGTGTGGAAAGGGATGGTGAATGGTGTGGAAGGGATGGGGGAGAGGAAAAGGGCAGGGGAAAGCAAAGAGATAGGGCTTTTGATGGTTCTTCGTGGAGGTAACAAGGAAATTAGGTAAAGGAGAACCAGTGGATGTGATTTATTTGGATTTCCAGAAGGCCACATAGAAGACTGTTAAATAAGTTAAGTCCCCATGGTGTTAAGGGTAAGATCCTGGCATGGATAAGAGGAGTGGCTGAGTGGCAGAAGTCAGAGTGGGGATAAAGAGATCTTTTTCAGGATGGCACCCAGTGACTAGTGGTGAGCATCAGGGGTGAGTGTTGGGATCACAACTTTTCACAGTGTACATTAATGATTCGGAGGAATGATCTGAAGACACTGTTGCTAAGTTTGCAGATGATACAAAGATATGTAGAGAGACAGGTAGTATTGAGGAAGCAGGGGGCTGCGGAAGGACTTGGACATGTTAGGAGAGTGGGCAAAGAAGTGGCAAATGAAATACAATGTGGAAAAGTGTGAGGTTATGCACTTTGGAAGGAGGAATGGAGGCAAAGACTATTTTCTAAATGGGGAAATGCTTAGGAAATCAAAAACGCAAAGGAACTTGGGAGTTATTGTTCAAAATTCTCTTAAGATTAACGTGCGGTTTCAGTCGGCAGTTAGGAAGGCAAATGCAATGCTAGCGTTAATGTCAAGGGGGCTAGAATACAAGAGCAGGGATGTATTTGTGAGGCTGTATAAGGCTCTGGTCAGACCCCATTTGGAATATTGTGAGCAGTTTTGGGCCCTGTATTTAAGGAAAGATGTGCTGGCCTTGGAAGTGGTCCAGAGGAAGTTCACAAGAATGATCCCTGGAATGAAGAGCTTGTCGTATGAGGAACAGTTGAGGACTCTGGGTCTGTACTCATTGGAGTTTAGAAGGATGAGAGGAGATCTTATTGAAACTTACAGGATACTGCGAGGCCTGGAGAGAGTGGACGTGGAGAGGATATTTCCACTACTAGGAAAAACTAGAACCAGAGGGTACAACCTCAGGCTAAAGGGACGATCCTTTAAAAACAGAGATGAGGAGGAATTTCTTCAGCCAGAGAGCGGTGAATCTGTGGAACTCCTTGCCGCAGAATGCTGTGGAGGCCAGGCGATTGAGTGTCTTTAAGACAGAGATAGATAGGCTGTTGATTAATAAGGGGATCAGGGTTATGGGGAAAAGGCTGGAGAATGAGGACGAGAAAAATATTAGTCATGATTGAATGGCGGAGCAGACTCGATGGGCCGAGTGGCCTAATTCTGCTCCTTTGTCTTATAGCTTGAAGAATATACTGCTTGTTCTCTTTCACAGTTGGGCCATGAAGGATAGAACATTTAGACACTGCTTTTATTCATAGACTGATCTATTTCATGTGTGTTCCCTCAAACAAATGCAGCTTCAGTGCTCCTACTGTACCTCTGTTGTAAACCCATTAGCAATTAAGTGCCAGTTTTGAAAGGCACTGCTGACCCACTATAAGAAAACAAACTGAAACTTTAAAGGGAACTTTATAGATGAAAATGTAATTTTTGAGGTTCTGTATATAGGAACACAAGTAAATCTTCAGTTAATGTTCAACACCTGAATGTAGTACAAGTAAACATCAGTTAACATTGCTGAATCTCCGTTTTAATGTTGGCTGATGTTTTTCTCCTTACAGAAGCAGGCCTGCATGCTGCTCCGTAACCTGGTGGCACGCAATCCTGACTTCTCCCAGCTGATCCTGGAGATGGGAGCCGAGGTGCTCATCCTGCAGGCTAAGACCACACATCGAGACTGCGAGGACTTGGCAAAAGCTGCCCTGAGGGATCTCGGCTGCAAAGTGGAGCTTCAGGAGTTCTGGACGGGGGAGAAAGGTGGGATTTCCCGTTGAACGCCACTTTGGGCTAAGATAAGACAATGGACCCAGAAAACATACATCCATGTTTTGTTGCACATTGCTGGATTTTTCAAACATTTAATTCTTCTGTGGCCATCTGAGACGATGACTAAGCGACCGGAAAAGCTCTAAGGTGACTGTTCAGCTGCAGTCGATTCAGGATATACCAACGACCAGCCTCACCTCTACTTCAATGATTGGGACTTCCCACGTTGCAGATAGGTTCTGGGAGACTGGGAACAGGTTGTTGCCTGATGGTCACTGCCAAACTCATTGAGGATCCTTCCCTGAAAATTTGCCACATCTGAACATTCTCCTAGTTTGACAGGTAATCAGGTTCTAGAAATCCCATTCTTTTGACATCAAGGGCCTATTTTACTCGCCAAGAACTTCAGCAACAGAATGCAAAGTGTTTCGAGACTAGTGGTTATGAATATTATATTGTCTATCCCCATAACCCGACACATTTGTCCCACTAATCCTCCTAACCTACACATCTTGGGATTTACCACAGCCAATCCACCTAATCCAGGAGGAAAGTGGAGCATCCGGAAGAATCCTGTGCAGACACTGGGAGAACATGTGAACTCCACACAGACAGTCACCCAAGGCACTGGGTCCCTGGCACTGTGAGGCAGCAGTGCTAACCACCGTGCTGCCCCAGTGCCTCCATTTTCACACTGCCCTCTCACTTGCTTCCTTAATTATATCAGTCGACAGTAAGAAGGTGCAGGGTTTAAGAGGCAGGAGCCCTCACAACATTTCACAAGCCTTAGAAGAATACTTGAAACCCAATAACATTGAAGGCTGGGACCATGTGCTGGAAAATGGGATTAGAATAGAACATGCACAGGCATGTTCGGCCAAAGGGTCTCTGTGTTCATAGAACCCAATGACTCTTAAAACTAAAACAATGTCACTGGGTCTGTGAGCAAAATTTAGTTTACATTACAAAGCTGTTAATTTTAGATGCAGTGATTTCTGCTATTAGTTAATGTTACACATTGTAATATAAAACATCCAAAAGGAAATGTTAAATCTTATCACCAGGATTGAAGACTGCTTACCAGTGTCTCAGCCCTGCAACATGGGAGTTCTGTTAATAATTGAGAGGAGGTTCTCCTCTCTTGGCTGATAACAGAATTGATTCTATAATTGAGAATCCCCCAGCCAAAGTTGTTTACCGCCTGATATCTTTGCCATTGCATTTTAAAGCAATTCTTTTCTCTACCAGTTATGGTAGATATGGTCCCTGGAAGGGTAGGGGGTTTTTGTTAAGTCGGGCAGCATGGTCAGAGCAGGCTTGGAGGGCTGAAGGGCCTGTTTCTGTGCTGTAATTTTCTTTGTTCTTATCCAGTCCCCTTTCTCCCACCCAACTGAGGCTCTGGCTTGTATAGGAATCTAGGGGGGGTGTTATTGACATCACGGATGAATGATTGAGGCTTTGCTGGGTTAGGCAAGTCCTGTATGAATCGTGAAGTGATTCTACAACAGCTGGGTTGAACTTTGGATTCAAAGTTGCATTTATTTCATAGCCTTGAGATTGGGAGGAATGTCTGCTCTAACTAAGGTTGTCACTTGCGTTCTGTCTGTGGGAAGTCAGAGGATGAGTTTTCAGCCCACGCTATATTCACTGATTTTCACACTGCTAACCCATACTCTGACAATACTTATGTAAACCTTTCACTTGATTAACCTGTTGTGTATTTCCATCATTTGCTGTTTTATTGTTTTTTTTTGTTGGTAGTCAAACCCAGATGTTTTAAATGTATTCTAATGTATTAAAAATGTTGCATTCATGTGTAACTTTTTTCCTTTTATAAATTCTTCTGTCCATATTTATAATGGAAATGCCGATATAAGTGTTGCATTATAATTATAACCTTTCAATTGTGGAGGTGCTGTAGTGCCAGCTGCTTATTGGGTCAGAGGTTTAGAGAATTTTTTACCCTGCTGTTGGAACTATGCAACAGTAGACTGCAAGAATCTTTCTCCTTGTGAAACCACCCATAAGACGGAAGAAGGAAAGTTTCTTGACACAGAACCTCAGCAAGGATAGATTATTCTTGGAGGGGTGTGGAACAGAATTACACTGGAGCTAAAAAGGTTAAATTATGAGAACGGTTAACGTAGACTGGGCTCATATAATCTATAATTTGGTAAATTAAAGTGTGATCAGATGAAGGGGGTTTAAGATGCTGAAAGGAGTTGATAGAGGCGATAGAGAGATGTTTCCTCTGGTGAGGTGGGAGGAATCCAGAACGAGGGGACAGAACCTTAAAATTCGAGCCAGGCCACTTAGGGGTGATGTCAGGAAGCACTTCTGCATACAAAAGGTGGTAAGATCCACTTCCCCTCCCTAACAAAAATAGCTGTATAGACTGGATATTGATGAATAATTTCACAAGTTTTTAAGTTTAAAGTTTATTTATTAGTGTCACACGTAGGCTTACATTAACATTGCAATGAAGTTACTGTGAAAATCCCCTACTTGCCACGCTCTGGCGCCTGTTTGGGTACACTGAGGGGGAATTTAGCACAGTCAATGCATCTAACCAACACGTCAAGCCAATTTTGTATCCATCTTACCAGCTCACCTCGGATCCCATATGACTTCACCTTTCTGTATCAGCCTGCCATGGGAACGTTATTGAAGGCTTTACTAAAGTTCATGTATGCACCATTCACTGCCATGCCCTGGTCAATTTTTTTATTGCTTCTTGAATCTCAATCAAGTTTGTGAAACACAACCTCTCCTTCACAAAAGCATGCTGCTTATCACTAATAAGTCTACACAGACACAGGGACAATGTGCAGACTCGGTGAAGATGATGACCCAAGTTGGGAATTGGTTCCTGGCCCTGTGAGGTAGCAGTGTCACTGTGCCACCATGCCACCCCTTAGAACCAGGTTAAGGAATATATTAAGGGTTATGAAAGTAAGTAAGATGGAGTTAAGTTACAGATCATTTGTGATCTAATTGAATGATGGATTAAGATAGAGGGGTTGAATGGTCTTCTGTCCTTGTATCAACCATTACTGTATTGCATCTGCCTCTCTCGGTCATCACTGAAGGGTGAAGTGTTGTAACAGTAGGACTGATGCAGCTAAAAATAGAAACAGAAGGTCTTTCACTGCAGTGCGGTTCTGGAAAGAACTGATAGCGTCAACTCGGCCCCAAACATTGCCGCATTGTCAGCATGATCTGCAAAAATAGCTAAAGAGCAAAGTCTGTCTACCTCTGTCAACTGAGGTGGGTGGAGTGGGTGAGTGTTAGACTTGCATAGTGCCTTGTAAATATATTATTTTCCTTTAAAATTGCATTGTAATTTTGACTCATCAGCCAGAGGCAAGGGTGGAATAACCTTAACATTTGAGCCAGGCCTTTCAGAAGAGGTGTTAGGGGCAATTCACCACACAAAGGGGAGTGGAAATCTAGAACTTGTTGCTCACCCCACCCAAAGAAAAGCTGTCGAAAGCTTGGAATTTGGTTGCAAAATTTCATAACTCAGACCTATTCTCCCCGATTTGCATGAGTTTCCTCTGGGTACTCCAGTTTCCTCCCACGCTCCAAAAGATGTGAGGGTTAGGTTGATCATAAAATCCCTACAGTGCAGAAGGAGGCCATTTGGCCCATTAAGTCTGCATTGACCACAATCCCACCCAGGCCCAATTCCCATAACTCCACATATTTACCCTGCTAATCCCCCTGACTGACTACGGTCAATTTAGCATTGTCAATCAATCTAACCCGCACATCTTTGGACTGTGGGAGGAAACCCATGCAGACACTGGGGGAACGTGCAAACTCCACACTGACAGTGACCCAAGGCTGGAATTGAACCCGGGTCCCTGGCATTATGAGGCAGTAGTGCCAACCACTGTGCCACCATGCCGTCCAAAATTTAATTTAACTTTCCCCAATTCAAATTTTCCCCATCTGCCTTGGTGGGGTTTGAACCTGAGTCCCAGAGTATTACCTGTATTACTAGTTCGGCAACAACACTACTACGCCATTGCCTCCCCTATTAAAAATGGTTTCATTATCATCATTAGATTTTTAAAAAAATTCCAGACTTTTTTAAATTCAAATTTGACCATCAGCCCTGGTGGGTTGAACTTGGGTCCCCAGGGCATTACGGTGCATCAGTAGTCCAGTGATGATATCACAACGCCACCACCTACTATGATTGGCCATAGTAAATTGCCCCTTAGTGTCAGGAGGACTAGGAGGGTAAATGAGTGGGGCAACGGCTTCAGGGCCTGGATGGGATCGTAGTCAGTGCAAGCTCGATGGGCCAAATGGCCTTGAAGAAAGGATTCTATGATTGACTAAGGATGAAGTGTAATATGTGCATTGGGCCTGCACTGACTCTCTGACAGAGTATCTTACCTAGGCCCTGCCCCTGTAACCACACACATTTCCCATGGCTGATCCATCTAACCTACATATCTTGGGACACTAAGGGGCAATTTAACATGGCCAATCCACCTAAACTGCAGACCTTTGGACCGTGAGAGGAAACCAAAGCACCTGGAGGAAACCCACGCGGACTCCACACAGATAGTGACTCAAGACCAGCATGTGGGCCTGAAGCAGTACTAACTACTATGCCACCAAATTTAGGTTAAATTATGACAACAGTTTGTATAATCTTGGCTAGAGAGGAAACCAAAGCACCTGGAGGAAACCCACGCGGACTCCACACAGATAGTGACTCAAGACCAGCATGTGGGCCTGAAGCAGTACTAGCTACTATGCCACCAAATTTAGGTTAAATTATGACAAGTTTGTATAATCTTGGCTAGTATTGGACTGATTACAGAATGTTTAGGGCAATTTTACTGAAGCTTTTAAAATAATAAAGGGATTTTATGTGGTCAATGCAGAAAAACTATTTTCTTTGGTGGGGGAATTTAGAATGAAAGGGACATAATTTTGAAATGAGAGCCAGGACACTCAGAAGTAAAACCAGAAAGTACCTCCTCATAAAGAAGATATTAGTATTCAATAATACTCTCCCCCAAAAAAGTGTGTGGATGTTGGGGGTCAATTTTGAGATCAATAGATTTTTGTTAAGCAAAGCTAGTTAGTGATGTGGAGCAAAGACAGCTCAATGGGATTGAGTCAAGAACAGATCGGCTGGGATCTAAATGAGTTGCAGAGTTACTATAATCCCTTCCATCCTCTATCTCTCTGGTTCCTTATAAAGCATGGACTTGGTGTACTTGAAGAAGTGTTCGTGGGTGAATTAGCTGCATATCATCTTGGCAAGTTTAAATCCTTGTCCCTCTTAATCTACAAAAAATATTGAACTGTGTGCCTAATTTACAATTGAAATTTGTGCACATTTCCTTCAGCCAAAAATTATGAGCTGATCTGATGTAAATTATGTTGAAAAACATGCAGCATTGGAAAAAAAAATTACCCACAACTATATCATGTATGTGCAATGTAATGGTACTTACACTTAGCATTACACTCCTCTAACAAATAAAGCAACCATTTTACACACAGCAAAGTCTGACATACTGCAGTTTTATAAATAGCCAGCTTATCTATTTGTGGTGAATATTTGGGAAGACATCTCGGTCAGAATAGCAGGTATATTTCCCTCCTCTTCAAATAGTACTAGGGAATCTGTGCAATCCTCAACTATCAGCAGAACATCTTTACATGCCCTTGGTTTAACATCAAGGACAGAACTTTCAGCAATGTGAGAATCCCCAGTGACTAGATCACCTAGTAGTGTTATGTGCCCAGGTCCTGTTGCGATGAAGAAAATGAAACATAGTTTCCCACCATAAAAGGTTGAATATTTGCAAAGAATTAATAGGATAAGAGTAGGTACAATATTGAACTGTACTGAATATGGTCTCTGATACAAGAGTCAGTACTAACTAGCTGATCTCAAATGACAGGAGAGGCAGTGCAAATTATCTGATTGTCAGCTGTGGCTCTGTCCTAGCACCGTCCCTTTTGAGTCAGAGGATTCAGAATAATGTACAGACCAGGAATGGGAGCAGGTGGAAGCCATTCAATCCTCCAAGCCTGCTCTGCCATTCAATGAAATCATGGCTGATCATCATCAACACCATTTTCCTGGACTATCCCTCTACTCCTTGATGTTTTAATAGGCAGAAATCTATCAATCTCAGATTTGAACTTAATGACTGAGCCTCCAAACCCCTCTGGGGTAGAGAATTTGAAAGATTCACCACCCTCTGAGTGAGCTTTTACAGATGCACCATAGAAAGCATTTTTTCTGGTTGTATCACCGTTTGGTATGGCTCTTGTTCTGACCAAGACTGCAAGAAACTACAAAAGGTCATGAATGTAGCCCAATCCATCACACAAACCAGCCTCCCATCCATTGACTCTGTTTACACTTCCCACTGCCTTGACAAAACAGCCAGCATAATTAAGGACCCCATGCACCCCAGACATTCTCTCTTCCACCTTCTTCCTTTGAGAGAAAGATACAAAGTCTGAGGTCACATACCAACCAACTCAAGAACAGCTTCTTCCCTGCTGCTGTCAGACTTTTGAATGGACCTACCTTGCATTAAGTTGATCTTTCTCTACATCCTAGCTATGACTGTAAAACTACATTCTGCACACTCTCGTTTCCTTCTCTATGAATGGTATGTTATGTCTGTGTAGCGTGCAAGAAACAAAACTTTTCACTGTAAGTTAATCCATGTGACAGCAATAAATCACATCAAAAACTTAATTGCTGCTTGCGGGACATTGTTCTGTGCAAATTGTCTTTCACATTTCCCTACTTCATAAGAAACAAGTAACTGCACTTCAAAGTGAAATAACTCCTCAGAGGCTGGTGTCCCTTCATCAGATTCCCTTTATTTACAAACTTACCTCTACTAATAAGAGAGCTTCAGGTATAGAGTCAGAATCCGGAGTGCCAGTAGACCTGACGCTCCTCAATATATATACACAGTTGAGACTCTCTGATGGGCAGGCAATCATTAGCAATCTTTTTGACCAACTAAATAAACTAACTCAAATTAACAAGTGGTCAGATGAAAATGGGCAGTCCCAAAAGGAGGGGAACTGCTCGAAATAAAGGAAACAACACAAATGTGATTAATGGGGTCAATAATGTACCCCAACTCCGCGGTGCCCAGCGGGCATGGAAGGCATTAACAATACCTTCGGACACTGCATGCTCCCTCTCCAGGGACACCCAGTCGCGAATATAGCTGTGGTAGAGGGGTAGCCAATTAGGTCTGATGACGCCCTTGTTCGCCCGCTGCCTGGACCTGTTTATGGCAAGCTTTGCCAGGTCCAGGGAGGCAATCATTACTTCAATCAGGAAACTCATACTCCAAGAGTCCCACTTCATTGGCCCTGTTGAAGTCAATACATGAAAGCTGCAAGAAGTAGAATTGGGACAGCCAATATGAGTGGCATGGTGGCACAGTGGTTAGCACTGCTGTCTCACAGCACCAGGGACCTGGGTTTGATTCCCAGCTTGGGTTGTCTGTGCAGAGTCTGCATGTTCTCCTTGTGTCTGCGTGGATTTCCACTGGGTGCTCTAGTTTCCTCCCACAGTCCGAAAGACATGCTGGTTAGATGCATTGGCCGTGCTAAATTCTCTCTCAGTGCACCCAGCAGGCACCGGAGTATGGCGACTAGGGGATTTTCACAGCAACTTCATTGCAGTATTAATTGAAGCCTACTTGTGAAAGGTGTACATAAATGAGGTCTTTTCCCTGAACTATGTGTTGAGGCTTGGGGAGTTAGGGCACTCACTCAAGGTTCCCTTTCTTGATCAGTGATTTCTGCTGGAGTGTTGAGATGTGTGTGGACCTAGAGCGAGGAGAGCTGACCTGTGAAGCCCCTATATTTAAACAGCTGATTGACACATAGGGCTGAGCTGCCCCCACGTAGCATCAATGTCCCCATTATCCCCTTTCTACAAGCCCCTGGGCTTGTAAAATCTCACTTACTGTCCTGGCTGGAGACAATACACATCTCTTTAACCTATGCTAATGCTATCTCCACTCACATTGTCTGCATCTTTAAGACTTGAATAGCAGGTTAGCTGTAAAGGCTTGCATTCTAATCAGTATTCTGTAAACTGTGTGTGTGTCTTTCTCTGATCAGAACCTTCCACACACCTGACAAAGGAACACCGTTTCCGAAAGCTTGTGGGATTACTATCAAATAAACTGGTTGGACTTAAACCTGGTGTTGAGACTTCTTACTGTGTTTCCCACATAGCATCACCAGAGCTGACCGCACCCCAAGCAAAGAGCACTTTCAGGGAAAAAAGGGAGAAAAATGACATTATTAATAATGTGAACTTTTGGAGTTCGTTTCCAAGTTGCTAAGCCCCGCCCATTTACTCAATTGATTGACGGGTCATGGCCCAGCCCCTCTCTCCTATTGGCCAGACCGTCCGCCAATCAGCTGACAGCATCGAACCTCCCCTTCAACGGCATTGAAGCTGAAGTAAAAGTGAATGAAATTTAATTTATAGCAGCATCCAAGTCAGAGCATATTAAATACCTCCACCCCGCTCTCTTCGTTTATAAATAATTTTCTGTCATGTCGCGTCGCAAATACACATACTTACAAATAATCAATGATCTTCCCCACGGCGCCGCTGGTCTCGCCTCCTCCCTTTCCTGATTGGCCCAGTCTATGTTTACACCCGACGTAGTACACAAGCTGGATAGTGATTGGTCTAAAGCCTAGTCCATCAATCGCTTTTCGGCCCAATTAGCGTCCAGCCCTCCAATACCGACATCTGACTGGCTCAGATTTACGCCAATCGTCATGAAGCCCCTCTAGAGCAACAACCAATCAGCCGCGCCTTTGTCAATACCGCTTTCTGATTGGATATCAGCAATGAAATGATGCGAACGCCCCTTCCGTTGGACCAATCCAGGCCCGGGCCCAGGCGATGGGGTGGGGCCGCTGCTCGCGCCGCCGGTTGTTCACCTCGCGGTCGAGGTGCCAGATTGGTCCTCCAGAATCCCAGATTACCTTGCGCTGAGCTGGAAGTTTACTCTCAGAGGCTGAGGCAGGGCGAGTGGGATAAGCGGGGCGGGATCTGAGCTCAGGATTGGTGTGGGGGCTGAAAGAGGCCAGGGCGAGGGGGCAGCAAGGTAAGGGGGACTGAGAGGTGAAGGGTGAGGGGGCACTGGGGCTCAAGGTGAAGTGTGGTCTGAGGGGGTCTTAAAGCGAGGGGTACTCGGGGTGAGGGGGGACTGAGGGAGGAACACGGTGAGGGGGGGGACTGAGAGAGGGACACGGTGAGGGGGGGGACTGAGGGAGGGACAGGGTGAAGGGGGGGACTGAGGGAGGGATAGGGTGAAGGGGGGGGACTGAGAGAGGGACACGGTGAGGGGGGGACTGAGAGAGGGACACGGTGAGGGGGGGACTGAGAGAGGGACACGGTGAGGGGGGGGACTGAGAGAAGGACACGGTGAGGGGGGGACTGAGAGAGGGACACGGTGAGGGGGGGACTGAGAGAGGGACACGGTGAGGGGGGGACTGAGAGAGGGACACGGTGAGGGGGGGACTGAGGGAGGGACAGGGTGAGGGGGGACTGAGGGAGGGACAGGGTGAGGTGGGGGACTGAGGGAGGGACAGGGTGAGGTGGGGGACTGAGGGAGGGACAGGGTGAGGTGGGGGACTGAGGGAGGGACAGGGTGAGGTGGGGGACTGAGGGAGGGACAGGGTGAGGTGGGGGACTGAGGGAGGGACAGGGTGAGGTGGGGGACTGAGGGAGGGACAGGGTGAGGTGGGGGACTGAGGGAGGGACAGGGTGAGGTGGGGGACTGAGGGAGATAGAAAGTGATGGGGACTGAGAGGGAGCTCAGGTGAGGGGACAGCTAGGGTGAAGCGGAAGCCTGTGAAGCGGACTGAGGGAAGACTAGGCCAGTGTCAAGTGGAGCACTGAAGGAAGACTACTCCAAGCCTTGTGGTGGGCTGAAAGTGGATTAGGTCAGGCCAGTGCAAGGCAAACTGAGGCAGGTCAGGGGAAGGGGTCTGAGTGGCCAGGCCAGAGTAAGTGGGAGAACTGAGGGAGGGCAAGGCCAGGGTAAGGAAAGTTGAATTAGCAAAGGGATGACCAGGTCAGAGTAAAAAAGAGGTAGCCTTATTCAAACCAGAGTGGGGGAAAGGTTGCCCAAGTTGGTGTTCTGGAACAGTACAGATTGATAGGGTGGGGCAAGGTACAGTGGGAAACAGCTGGGCTGAGGGGCAGTGCAGACTGAGGAAGTGATAGAAAAGGATAGGCCACAGTAAGGGAAGGTAGGGTAGGAATTGAGTCTGTGGCAGGATAGAGTGAGTAAAGGAGGTCAAGCAGAATAGAGCATTCTGAATGTGAGGGATAAGTCAGAGTGAGTTAGAATAGTGAGGATCAGGATGGTGGACTGAGCCAGGATAGCTGAGTTAAACAGGTTCCAGCTAGGCTGAACGAGGACATCAGAGAGCCTTCCTTGCAAAAGATCAATCCAGTGACCACGTGGACTAAGGTAAATAAGAACGTAAGAAATAGGAGCAGGAGTAGGCCATCTAGCCCTTCGAGCCTGCCCTGCCATTCAATAAGATCATGGCTGATCTGTCGTGGCTCAGTTCCACTCTCCTGCCCTCTCCCCATGACCCTTAATCCCCTTGCCTATCAAAAACCTATCAACCCGCGTCTTAAATATATTTAGTGAGGCAGCCTCCACCACTTCAACGGGCAGAGAATTCCAGAGATTCACCACCCTTTGAGTGAAGAAGTTCCTCCTCAACTCCATTCTAAACTGCCCCCCCCTTACCTTGAGGCTGTGCCCTCTAGTCCTTTCTGAGCGGGAAGAGCCTCTCCACCTCTATCCTATCCATCCCATTCATCATCTTATATGTCTCAATGAGATCTCCCCTCATTCTTCTAAACTCTTAACGAGTACAAGCCTAGTTTATTCAGCCTCTCCTCATTGTTCAACCCCCTCAACTCCGGTATCAGCCTAGTAAACCTCCTCTGCACTCCCTCCAAGGCCAAAATATCCTTGCGTAAGTGCAGCGACCAAAACTGCACACAGTACTCCAGCTGTGGCCTCACCAGTGCCCTGTACAGTTGCAGCAAGACCTCCCTACTTTTATATTCAATCCCCCTCGCTATGAAGGCCAGCATCCCATTAGCCTTCCTGACCACCTGCAGGCTGGGTTTTTGCGACTCATGAACAAGGACCCCGAGGTCCCTCTGCACCGTCGCATACTGCAGTTTTTCGCCATGTAAGTAGTAGTCCTTCCTACCATTATTCCTACCAAAGTGGACAACTTCACACTTGCCAACATTAAATTCCATTTGCCAGTTCCTGGCCCATTCGCCCAGCCTATCTAGATCCTTCTGCAGACTTTCCACGCCCTCTGCACAATTTGCTGTTCCACCAATCTTGGTGTCATCAGCAAATTTTGACACCATACACTCGGATCCCTCCTCCAGATCATCTATATAAATGGTAAATAGCTGAGGCCCCAGCACCGACCCCTGGCGCACTCCACTAGTCACCAACTGCCAATCTGAATAGCACCCATTGACCCCCACTCTCTGCCTCCTATTTGACAGCCAATCCCCTATCCACGCTAACACCCTACCTCCAACTCCGTGCCCTCTAACCTTCTGTAATAACCTCTTGTGCGGCACCTTATCAAATGCCTTCTGAAAATCAAGAAAGACCACATCCACCGGCTCTCCTCTATCCACCGCCCGAGACACATCCTCGTAGAACTCCAATAAATTCGTCAGGCGCGACTTCCCCTTAACGAAACCGTGCTGCGTCTGCTCTATCAAACAATTCTCAAGATGCCTCGCTATTTTCTCCTTGATCACGGATTCTAACATTTTACCTACAACAGATGTTAAACTAACTGGCCTATAATTCCCTGCCTTATGCCTGCCACCCTTCTTAAACAACGGCGTAACATTAGCCGTTTTCCAATCTTCTGGCACTTCCCCGGAATCCAGCGATGATCCAGCAATGCAGTGGAGGTCTGTCGGTGGCATTCTGCAATCTGTTAAAAGTGTTAAATTGAATTTTCTACGTTCAGTTTGATGTTTGAACAGTTTGAATAAGTACATGCAGTGATGTGCCTCTTAGAGGGCCACCGTCTATGGAATGAACTGACAGGTTGGTGTTTTGGGGAGAGACTTGTGCAGAATACTGAATGGTCTTTAATTAATTAAATCTTTTTGTCTTTCAGATTTGACAATATGGCTGTAAATTCTCTCTTTTGCTGTTTTTGATTTTGGATTTTTACATTTTGTTTGTGTATCTAGGGAACCTGTCTGGTTAGGCAATATTTCAGACTATCTCCAAAATATGTCCTGGTTCTTTAGTTCAGATTGCTTTCTTGGGAACAGTTTATATTTGGAGAAAAAAATGATGTGTCTTTTAAAGATTTCTGATAAGTTTCAAAGAGCAGGTTAAAAAATAAGAAAATAATGGATCTATGCCTGGTAAGATCTGAAAAGATGGTGTGATTTCTTGGAATTCTGATTAGGCCTATTAATCCTCCTTTTCAGATTTCAGCATTCTGTTGTTCTCAAATTTGTAGGGGCTTATTTTTTTAATGAAACAATCACATGTCTCTCCTTTTGATCAAAACATAAATGGGTGCTTTTCATTTCTGATTATGCCTCCTCAGTTTCAGATGCAAGAGGTTTTGTAGCTGCGCCAGAGAAAATGCAGACATCTCATCACTCTGATGAAGGTTTTTAATGGTGTATTTACCAGACTGCAGGGCAAAGGATTTTAATTTTGCTTGGATTATTTATAAGGGTCATCTTTTGAGTTCCCAAAGGCAGGTTTATGGGCAATTCTGTTGCATATTTTGCATTGTTCCAAAGTAATTTTGACTTCACTTTGTAATGTATGGTGTAAAGTTTATTCATGTCACAAGTGGGCTTGCATTAACTCTGCAGTGAAGTTAATGTGAAAATCCTCTAGCTGCCACACTCCAGCGCCTGTTCAGGTACATTGAGGGAGAATTTAGCATGGCCAATGCACCTAACCAGCACATCTTTTGGACTAGGGGGGGGAAACTGGAGCATCCAGAGAAAACCCATGTAGACACGGGAAGAACATGCAGACTCCACACAGACAGTGACGCAAGCTGGGAATTGAACCCAAGTCCCTGGCGCTATGAGGTAGCAGTGCTAGCTACTGTGACACCATGCTGCGCAGATGAGGGGGGCATATACTGTTACAACATCCAGACTGACAGTTGGGTTTATTTTTCTTATTAAGCTAATTGACTTACTCTATGCCATTAACTCCATAAAGTTCTGCAAAGTAGTTGCATCTGGAGCAAAGAAAGCACTTGCAGGTGATATGCTGGATCATTGTAAGCCTTTGAATATTAGTAAACAATTTTCTGTTTTGCTGGTATTTAGAACAGCATTCAGAGAGATCAGGAGAACTCTCGGCTGTTGTTTCTTATAATAGAGCAGTGACAATGTAACACAGATTAATAGGATTAGGTTGTTGAGTGCCAGTACTGAGGAGGTGCTGCACCATCAGAGTCTTTTGGATGCAGATGTTAAACTGAGGCCCTTGTCTACCTTCTCAGGTGGATACAAAAGATTCCCAAATCATTACTGGGGAAAGAAAGTAGAAGAGTTCTATCCATTGGCTTGGCCAATATTTAAATGTCAACCAACATCACATTGTTCTTTGTGGCTTTGTTGTCTCAAATTACCTATTTTTTTTTGACACTGCAGCGATTATTTATCGAAAAAGTACTTAATTGGCTGTAAGATGTTTTGGAATGTTCAGAGGCTGATAATTCAGGTCCTGTCATAGAATATACAGTCAAAGCGGTTTAAAGCATGGAAGGAGGCCCTTCGGCCCGATTTGCCCATGCCATCTCTTTTCTTAATCACTAAGTTAGTCTCAATTGCCTTGTGTTTGGCCCATATCCCTCTGTACCCATCTTACCCGTATAACTGTCTAAATGCTTTTTAAAAGACAAAAATGTACCTGCCTCTACTACTACTCCCGGCAGCTTGTTCCAGATACTCACCACCTTATGTGTGAAAAATTGCCCCCGGATCTTTTTGTATCTCTCCCCTTTTAGCTTAAACTATGCCCTCTAGTTTTAGTCTCCCCTACCTTTGAACATAAGAAATAGGAGCAGGAGTAAGCCATCTAGCCCCTCGAGCCTGCCCCGTCATTCAGTAAGATCATGGCTGATCTGACAGTGGTTCAGTTCCACTTACCCCCGCTCCCCATAAACCTTAATTCCCTTATTGATCAGAAAGCTATGTACCTGCAACTTAAACACTTTAACGAGGTAGCCTCCACTGCTTTAATGGGCAGAGAATTCCAAAGATTCGCTGCCCTCTGAGAGAAGATGTTATCCGTCTAGTTGATCTATGCTCCTCATTTTTTTATAGACTTCTGTAGGATCACCCCTAAGTCTAGAATGCTCTAGGGGAAAAAAAAGTCCCAGTCTATCCAGCCCCTCCTTATAACTCAAACCATCCAAGTCCGGGTAGCATCCTAGTAAATCTTTGCTGCACTTATTCTAGTTTAATGATATCCTTTTTATATGTGATGTTCTGGATATGTTGTTTGGCTTTTTAGTAGTAGGCATCTGTCTGTCTGTGGAAATCATGGACTGTGCGCAGGATGCATATCACTTCAGAATTGAACATTGTTCGTTGTGGGTATGGAGGTTGGCTTGTTAATGGCAATCCCTTCCACAGGTGAATACTGTTGGCCTGAGGGCTGATTTCTTTTCTCCCCATCTGGTGGGTTGTACGTTCGTTGTTTCTTTCTATTGTTCTTTGCTTTCTTCATACCCTTTTTTGATTGACTGCCTGTCTCCAGCCACTCTGGTCAGCTGCGGGGACTTCCCATGGATTGACTCTGATCCCACTCAACTTGAGGTCTCGCTTACAGACATCCTTGTATCGCTGGTGTGGGTGACCTGCTGGTCTTGTACCATAGTTTGCTATAGAGCGTGTCTTTGGGAATGTGGCTATTGTCTATTCAGCTCTTGTGACCCAGCTAATAGAGTTGCCGCTGACTCAAGGGCAAACGTGCTGGGGATCCCTGCTCACTAGTGTACTCTTGTATTCAGCACTCTGTCCTGCCAGGAGGTGCTCAGTATTCATTTGAGGTAGTGGAGGTGAAAGCAGTTCAGTTTGTTTGGTTTTCATAAGTTATCCATGCTTCATTACTGTAAAGGAGGGTGCTGAGATTGCAAGCCTGGTACGTATGAAATTTTATATATTCGGTTAGTTTGCTGTTAGCCCACAAGTAACTTTGAGATAACAGCTCCCACCTTGGCAAACCTAGTGCTGATTTCAGCATGAAGGGACAGATTGCTGGTGATTGTTGATTCAAGTTATGTGAATGGTCAACGACCTCCACAGTGAGATCATTGTTGTTGGAAGGTGGAGCCTCAATATTTTGCCCCTTTAATTTGATCTTCCTGGCGTTGATTGTTAGTCCAAACTCTTTGCAGACCTGGAAAAGCAGATCTACAAGCTGCTGCGAATAAAACTTAGCATTGGATGTCAGGATGTTGTCATCAGCAACTCACCAATTAGAACTTTTATGCCCCGTGGTCTTGGTATGCAATCTTGCCCAATTGAACACCTTGCCATCTGCTCTGTGCGTACAATACCAGCGTGGATCAGACTATCCCGCAGAGAGATGGCACCAGTACGCAGCTCTGCTTCATCCTGCTGCTGATCTTGAAAGCTTCCAGTGATACTCGATGGAACTGTGCAAGTTCTTATGGTAAGGAGAAATGACCCCCGGGAGTCCAGGAGGCAGCCTATTTTCTATGGCAGTTTGGAGAGTCCTCTGTCTTGGTGAGGTTTTTAAGGCAATATAGAGTAGCTTGCACTGTTTTCATTATTTCTGCTGATCTGCCAGCTCTGAATCTGCACTGAGACGCAGGGTAGTTGAGTGATGCCAGGGTCTGTATCAAACAGCAATGCGAGCAAAGGTCTTCCCCACAATACTGAGCAAAAAGCTGCCTCAGTTTTGCTTTTATTCATTCAAGGAATGTGGGCTTTACTGGATAGGCCAGCATTCAGTGCCTATCGGTAACTGCCCTTGAGAAGGTGCCATTTTGAACCACTGTAGTCCATGGAATGTAGGTATACCCCACAGTGCTGTTGGAGAGGGAGTTCTGGGATTTAGAGCCTACAACAGTGAAGGAATGGCAGTATATTTCCAAATCAGGATGATGAGTGACTTGAAGGGGAACTTCTTGATGGTGGTGTTCCCATGTATCTGTTATTCTTGTCCTTTTACGGTAGTGGTGTTGGGCATGGAAGATAATGTTCAAGGAACCTTGGTGAGTTCCTGTCGTGCACCTTATAAATGGTACTGCGTTGGTGGTGAAATCAAGCTTTTGTCCTGACTGGAGCTGAACTCATCCAGGCAGGGGGGGAGTATTCCATCACACTCCTGACTTAAGAACATAAGAAATAGGAGCAGGAGTAGGGCATCTAGCCCTTCGAGCCTGCTTGGGCCTTAGGCCTTGTAGATAGTGGACAGGCTTTGGGGAGTCAGGATGTGGGCTACTCGCCACAGAATTTCTAGTCTCTGATCTGCTGTTGTAAACACATTTATATTGCTGGTCCCGTTCTGTTACTGGCCAATGGTAACTCCCGATTGTTGATAGTGAGGGATTCAGCAATGGTAATGCTACTGAATGTATAGGGAGGGCAGTTAGATTCTCTCTTGTTGGAGGTGGTCATTACCTGGCACTTGATGCAAATATTGCTTGCTACTTGTCAGCCCAAGCCTGGATATTGCCCAGGTCTTGTTGCATTTGAACATGGACTGCTTCAGTACGCACAGAGCAGATGGCGAGGTGTTGCGAATGGAGTTGCATGTTATGTGAATGTCCCTCCTTCTGACCTTATGATGGGAAGAAGTTAGTTGAAGCAGCTGAAGTTGGTTGAGCTGTGGACACTACCCTGAGGAATTCCTGCAGTGATGTCCTGGAACTGAGATGGCTGACTTCTAACCACCACAACCATCTTTCTTCGTGCTAGGTGTGACTGCAATCAGTGGAGAGTTTCCCTGATTCCTATTGACTTAGGGCTCCTTGATGCCAAACTTATTCAAATGTTGCCTTGATATCAAGGGCAGTCACTCTCACCTCTAGAGTTGAGTCTTTTGTCCGTGTTTGAACCAAGATAGTAGTGAGGTCAGGCCCAGGAGAAACCCAAACTGTGTGTCAGTGAGCAGGTTATTGCAAAACAAGAGCTTGACTGCTCTGCCCTTCCATCACTTTACTGATTGAGCATAGACTGATGGAGCGTAATAGATTTGGCTGGACATACTCGAGCAGCTTTCCACATTGTTGGATAGATTGTGGCAGTCACTGCAATTCCCCCTTTTGCTTTGTGTGATGCAAACATATGTCATAGGGCACAGATCTTTCCTTCCAACAGAGACCCAAGAATTCATGGAGTTGCTGTAGCAGTGCCAATTTTCCACTTCTGGCTGCTTAATAAGGAACAGTTCATAGTGTATTGAAAACTGTGTTGAATCAGATGGTGAGGAGGCTGCTCTGTGGAGCAGTAGAAAGATATTAATTATGCTTTCCTGGTTTGGGATAAAGAGTAGCAATAGTGAAAGGGGGAATAGGAAGGGTTGGCTTATGATGTAGTTATCATTTAAAGTATTTAGTATGAGAGTCTGCAGGAACCTGATTAGAAGGAAAATCAACAACAGACCTGAGTCAGAGTCAGTGGCAGTGCCTAATAGTGAAGCAGAGTATTTTAAACAAGTTATACTCTTTGCTGGGCTCCTATATAAGGATCATCATGTAGATTGTTGATATCCTGTCCTTAAAACGTGCCCTTGTGCATATTAATTGTAAGTGTACTTTAATCTGCATTTAATTGTCAGATAAATTTCTTACTGATTCTGCTCTCTTTGGCTTTTGCCACTTTTTGAATGGGGCCTAATTTTTATGATGCTTACATGTGTTTGAGAATAGATTTATTGGAATTGGTATGCCAAAACTTGGGTCCTAGTGGTAAGTGCTGGAGTGAAATCAGATAAACGCATGGGTGCTTGCAGATTGGAATTTTGCTAAGTTGTTCGATGTAAGGGAGGAATGAAGAAAGTTCACTCATGCTTCTGAGCAGTTGGCCAGCAGTAGGATGTGGTACATGGCCTCGGGAAACACAGGCTGTATTGTGGCTGAAGATGCAGTTGTTGCAGTATGTCCAGAAATCTACTAGGAAAGACAGTTGCACACCTACTTGTGGAATGTGTCTTTGCAAAGAAGGTCTGGACAGAAATGCAGTCGAAGTTCATTCTGAGCAGCTGTGATGCAGACTTTGCTGTATGACCTGTTGCCAGGAAAGCACCTCGAGGCAAACGTCAATTGCTGTTGGAGGGTCATCAACTTGGTGAAAGGAGCTCTTTGAGTCTGCCCAAAACGTGTTGATCTTCCAGTGCGAAGAATTGTTTTCGACGAAATGTTGCAGACTGGCACATTCCAACGTCCAGGGCTAAATGCTGAGGAACACACTCCAACTTGAAGCCTTGCCACCACCAAGGAACAATGGGGAAAGCCTGCTGTGTACACCCCTTCAACCAATATACACTGAGGGGCTGGTAACTGTAAAATCTCTTGGACTGTGCTTAATTCTTATTGTATGTAACTGTATTGAAGCACCTCAGAATGCAACATGATTGATATAGATCACTTGAAAAGAATTGTGTTCCCTGTAATGAAAATATTGCAGTGTTTGTAATGTTTTCATTACTGAATTAAAGCACTTCAGAGTATATCTTGATATCTAGAGAAAAATGTGAATATTATTGCACTTTAATGTTAGGACAATTTGAAATGTTTTGTAATGTTTCTTTCAAATATTATATGAATAAAATATATTTTTGCAAGAAAAATTTAAAAAAAAATCATTTATGGGATATGGATAGCTAGCTCAGCTTTTTGACCATTTTTAGTTGCCTTTGGGAAGGTGGTGATGAGTTGCCTAAAACTAAGGGAAAGTTCACTGCTCCTCGGGGAAGTAATGAACTTATACTCCTACGTAGCCTCACTGCTGGTGTGTGGTTGATTTCATATGAAAGTATAGTGCTGGAAAAGCTTAGCAGGCCTGTGGATGCTGCCTGACCTGCTAAGTAAGCTTTTCCAGCACTTTGTTTTTATTTCAGATCTCCATCATCTGCAGTGTTTAGCTTTTATTTTAGTCGTTAATTAACGCCTGCTGAAGTTGCTTAGCAATCTGCCACATTGTAAAAACACCCACTTTGGGCAGCAAGGAAAATCCTTCGTTGATCTGAGAAATGGGTACACAACTGAGGTGGCAGCAATTGTCCTTTGGGCCTCTTTGCTCTGTTCCTGAGCACAAGTCTGTAGCTATAAAACTGGGCAAGAACCTCTCTCCTTGTTCACTTGTTAGGGTAGGGATATTAAGGAGGACATGTTTGGATTCTTATCGAGACGTAATTCATATACTTTCACAGTTTTCTAAAGGCTGTAGCAAATCAAGTGTTGGGAATGTTGCTGTTGTTGGCAATAAACAGACCCTTGCCTTTCCTTTGTTGCCCTTGAGGTTGTGTTTGAGCCACCTTGACCTGCTACAATTTGTGTGAAGGTGCTGTTAGTTAGGAGTTCCAGGATTCTGATCGAATGGGGTGTCATGGTGAGTCAGTGGTTAGCGCTGTTGCGCCTCAGCAGCAGAGATCTAGGTTCAATTCCGGCCTTGGGTGGCTGTCTGTGTGGAGTGTGCACATTCTCCCTGAGTCTGCATGGATCTCCTCCTGGTGCTCTGGTTTCCTCCTCAAGATATGAGGGTTAGGTTGATTTCGCTATGTTAAATTGTCCCTTAGTCTCAGGTGGCTAGCAGGGCAAATACATGGGGTTAAAGTGAAAGTACTTGGGTGTGATTGTCGCTGCAGTCTCAGTGAGCTGGATGGCCTCCTTCTTCTGCACTATAGGGATTCTATGACAACAAACAAATTGAGACGTATGTCCAAGTCAGGATGGTGTGAGATTTGGAGGTGATGGTGCGCCAACATCTCTGCTGCATGTTTCCCACGTGAAATGAATGTAAAAAACAATGTAAGACTTGAAACTGAGTCTCAAGTTCTTTGTCAACATTGAGACCTTCTTTCCTCCAGTCAGACATTTAGCCAAGTGTATTGATGCTCTTTTATGTTTTAATTTTTAGTACTGTCTGTGGCATTACAGTTGTGATCCTTATTTCTTGCTGTTATTGTGAACAGAGAATTTTTACTATCATGATGTAGATTCTGTATTTAGCTGGTGTACATCTATGAAGAGCAATCCTGATGCAAAACACAGTTGGATTGTAGCAGGAGCTCTTACTGAGATTTTCTTGTCTGAGTTTGGGATGGGATCATCATCACACTCTGGAATACGAGCACCTCTTTATTGGTGCAGCAATTAATTTTGGAATGGCATAAAAGCTGCAACTTCCTTTACTTGATGAGTGTAGTGTCAGCTACAGTCTTTGTTGCCATTATTATTCTTGTGTTATGATTACCAATGACAGGATTCTTATTTTCTTGTCTATCCCCAGTTGTTTTGAGTAGGCGATTTCTCTTTGAACTGTTTCAGTCCTTGTGGTGCTCCCACTGGTGTCAGCCTTGGTTTAGTGAGAATCTACAATTTTCTGACTCCAGAAACTTTAGTGCCAAAATATAGTCTGGATGCTGCTAGTGCTGTACTGCGGGATTGATGCACTGTTGGAGGTGTCATTTTCTAGATGTCAAGCTGGGTCTCTGCTTGTCCCCTCAAGTGCATGTAAAAGATTCCATGGCACTATTGGAAGAGGAGCTGCAGAGTTTTTCCGTGTGTCATAACCAATATTTATATCACAACCAAAGACAATTTATCTGCCCACTTGCCACTATAGTTAAGAAAGCTTGCATCGCCTCTACTTTCTTAGAAGACTAAAGAAATTTGGCATGTTATTTACAACTCTCAAACTTTTACAGATGCACCATAGAAAACATTCTTTCTGGTTGTATCACAACTTGGTATGGCTCCTGCTCTGCCCAAGACTGCACGAAACTACAAAAGGACGTGAAAGAAGCCCAATCCATCACGCAAACGAGTCTCCCATCCATTAACTCTGTTTAGACTTCCTGCTGCTTCGACAAAGCAGCCAGCATAATTAAAGACCCCACGTACCCCGGACATTCTCTCTTCCACCTTCTTCCATTGGGGAAAAGATACAAAAGTCTGAGGTCATATACCAACCGACTCAAGAACAGCTTCTTCCCTGCTGCTATTAGACTTTTGAATGGACTTACCTTGCATTAAGTTGATCTTTCCCTAGACCCTAGCTATGGCTGTGACACTATATATATTCTGCACTTTCTCTTTCATTCTCCATGAACGGTATGTTTTGTCTGCATAGTGTGCAAGAAACAATACTTTCCATTGTATGCTAATGCATGTGACAAAAAATCAAATTGTTGCTGGTTTGTGGGACCTTGCGGTCAACAGTGACCATACTTCACAAGAAGTTAATGGGCCGATGAGGCTAAAATGCAATTATTTTTCTTGAGCTGCTCCTAGGGAATTTCAGGGTGTTAATCCAGTAATAATTTAGCACTTTAAAACAAAAATGACCATAACAGTGTCACTATCTGTGTGGCAAGGATCATTTGACTCTAATGAATCTGAGATGGAAGCAGAACTGAAGTTCCAAATAACACACATCCAACTGGTTGCCAGTTAAGGTTGGATGTTAAATGTAATCAAAATTATAACAAAAATCTATTAACAGGAACTATTCTGTCTTCAACAGGGTGAGAGGCTGATGTCAGATTTACCAGTTAGCACCTGTTACAAGGAGGCTGTGTTTCTTAATTTTTTGTGACAATCATCTAAGTCTAAATCTCTTTCAGAACTTCTCAGCTTTCTGATATTCTGTCACTTTATCATGTTTCAGATTAGTTTTTGTACTCAATCCAAGAGATCCTAATTTCTATACTTCTCTGCTTAATGTGATAGTGGTCTATTATAGCTGCTAGTGAATGAAGACCGATTTAAACTTCAACCAATTCAGCATTTGAACAGCCTGTGTTGCAATTTGCGCTCTACACTATTGCAGGATCAAATTCCTGGAACCCCTTCCCTAACAGCACTGTGGGTGTACCTACACCGTATGGACTGCAACGGTTCAAGAGGGCAGCTCACTGCCACCTTCCTGGGGCAATAAATGCTGGCCTTGCCAGTGACGCCCACATCTCATTAATGAATAAAGTAAACTTTACATCTGATATCAGATTTCAATGCAGTGATACCATTAACCTTCTGCCAAATTCTCCATGTTACTGGAGCAAACCGTGATGGAATGCACAAAGGACTTAAACCCTGCCTCCAGCTGGCAGTTTTGAAGCATTAAGCCAGCTTGGGAGTGAACGAGAATCAGATGATAATTAGCATTGAGCAACAGTCGAGTTAAGCACTCTTCAATGCTTCAGAATATTATTGCAGAGATGCTCTGCACTCTGGTCTCCCTGATTTCCAACACTGCCATTGGTAGTTCTGTCTTCAGATGCCCAGGTTGTAAGTTCTGTAATTGCCTCTCTGACCCTCTTAGCCTCTCATTTAAGCCATTCTTTAGAACTTATCTCTTTGACCAAGTTCTCGGTCCAATTCCTAATGTTGTCTTCGGTGGCCCATTGTCAGATTTTTTAACACACTGTTTTGGAATATCTTGGGATATTTTTATATGTTCAAGTCAGTATATGAATGCTGGTTCTTGTTGAGAAATCCTCTTGAGGATAAGCTTATTGGTTAAGGCTCATTGGTTGCTTTATGTGAATTTGAATGACCTTTATGCAAAGAAGGTAGGGAATAATCCTGATGCCCACCAACCAACACATTAAACATGTTAACTATTCAATATGTAACTGGTTGGTTGCTAAGTTTGTCCATAAGTGAATGCAATTCAATAATTTTTGAGATATACTTTGTGATTTTGTTGTCATAAATGTAAGTGACTTCCATTCCCCTTTTATTTCTGAATTACTGATATTGCTTATTTTGATCTGAGTTTCCAGCGCTGAATTCAGTGATACAAAGTCTGCCCTGGCTTGATTTGCTCATTATTTACACTATGAGCATACTAATCTTCTTCCAATATTTAACAGCTGGTTAGCCATGCTTGTTTAGTTGAGATATTTGAATTCTGTTCAGAGTCCAGAAGTGCCCAGGTATGTCATACTGACTATTAAAATAGTGTGAAACTTTGGCCTCAAATCAGGGACAGTGCAGTTTTTAGTCACAGGCAGTGCCGAGTTCCAAGTAAATGTCCCACTAATTTTGTTGGACTGAAATGAGACAGATCTGGAGGAATAGTCTTTGATTTGATTATTGACGCACGTATTAACATACAGTGAAAAGTATTGTTTCTTGCGCACTATGCAGACAAAGCATACCGTTCATAGAGAAGGAAATGAGAGAGAATGTAATGTTACAGTCATGTAGAGAAAGAGCAATTTAAAGCAAGGTAAGTCCATTCAAAAGTCTGACAGCAGCATGGAAGAAGCTGTTCTTGAGTCGGTTGGCATATGACCTCAGACTTCTGTATCTTTGTCCCGACAGAAGAAGGCAGAAGAGAGAATGGGGTGCGTGGGGCCCTTAATTATGCTGGTTGTTTTGCCGAGGCAGCGGGAAGTGTAGACAGAGTCCTTGGATGGAAGACTGGTTTGTGTGGTGGATTGGGCTGCATTCGTGACCTTTTGTAGTTTGTTGCGGTCTTGGGCACAGCAGGAGCCATACCACGCTGTGATACAATCAGAAAGAATGCTTTCTAAAAGTCGGTGCGAACAGTCTACTCAGTTTGGGTTGTGGCCCATTATTTCAAAGCTTTATGCATTGGTGTCAAACTGGCACCCTATTGGTCGTTATAAAAGATACCACGGCATTACATTGAAAAGAGATAGTGATTTCTTCCTTAGGCTAATACTTAATCCCCGCTGATATCTTTTAAGGTAAATGATCTGGTCAGTATTATGTTGTCATTTGTAAACCTTGTTGGACATAAATTAGCTGTTGTGTATTCTATAATACAATAAGAATTTCATTGGCTGGAAAGTGCTTTGTGAAGCCCTGTGGTGGTGAGAAGTGCTATATGAATGCAAGTTCTTTTGTGTTTTGTCATTCTCCCGTCCAACAATGCAGCACTTTCTCAGAACAGCACTGGACTGTTAAATGAACTGGACTGGCACATCTGCAACATTCACAGGGTATTGCTTTTGAGGATATGAAGAGAAATTTCCTCTGCATCTCTGTCTCTCCCTGCTTCACCCTCCTGCTCTGTGTTCTGGATAAAATGCTATGTTTAGCTTTAATCATTATTGGTAAGACAAGATTGTGCTGGAACAGCATTGTATTTAGTGTTGCATGTGCTGAGTGACCGCGTGCGGGCCAGACTGCAGATGGTGTTTCAACATCAGTCATTTCAAAATGCTTGGTAACTTAGAACATGGGACATGCAACAGTTGCCAGGTGCTGAGAAACATTGACAGCACTGACCCTTGATACAGGTTGGCTTGAATCCAAGAATAAATGTTTGCTTTGAAAGACATCATGTGATCTAGCATTAGTCTAGCAAAGATGAAGAGAGAGACCATGAATGCTTGAAATTTGAAATAAGCAGAAACTGAAGCTTAATCTTTAATCAATGCTGATACTTTGCCTGTTTCTTTCTGTTGGGTGCTTACTCATCTGCATTTTACACACTTCATTTCTAATTTAAATTAGTGTTTAGCTTTTCTTGTCTGTATACATCCATATTTCCTTTCCTATTTTGTTTCTTCAGCAAATTTTTTGCTTCTCTTCAGAAGCTGTTGACTTTTGCTATATTGCATTTCCAGCAACACTGACAGCCTTTCTGCTACTCATTCAAATGACCTGCTTGTTACATTTGAGACTATGCAATGCTGTCTAATTGGCAATAGAAGAATTGCAGGAATATCTAATTTGACATTATACAAATACAAGCAGACACTCATCGTGATTTCAGACTGAATCATAGCCTATTATTAATTGCTATAAAAGCCCATCTGGTGCACTAGTGTCCCTTAGGCGTCAAAATCTGTCATCCTTGCCTGGCCTGGCCTATATCTGAGTCCAGGCCCAGAGCAATGTGGTTGATCCTTAACTGCCCTCTGAAATGCTGAGCAAGCCACTCAAGGGCAGTTAGGCGTGGGCAACAAATGCCAGCAATGTCCACATTCTATTAAAACAAAATTAATTTTTTGCAATACTATTTGAATCTCTCCATGGCTCCATCCTCAATCTCTTACTCAAAAGCTTCCTCCATAACTCCACTGTGCAATCAGTTGTTCCCCTGATTAGAACCTCTCGCATATCCCCAACTTTTTACCCTACCGATTTCTCCCTTAAGCTGCTAAGATCATACTGTGTGGAGTTCTCTCCCAAAACACACTCATTCTTCCCCCTCCGGTAGGAGCTTCCTATCTGGCAAAGATTTTGGCCAAATGTCTTCAGGTACACCACCTTTGCTTGTTGTGCACTAATCCCTCACAACTCTGAAGTGCAGTGGGACATTTTTCTGAGCTGAGAATGCTTACATAACCGTTTCCCTGTCCTTGCAAAATGAGTGCTGAATTCTGTCGAGCCTCCCCATGAGAATGTTCTTGAAATTTGTAATGGTCATGTTGGACAGGGGCAAAGAAACCAAAATATGGAAACCAATATTTACTTTCACTGTTGCCAATTTGATTGAATTGTTTGGGACAAAAACTAAACTCTGCGGCTCCAACAAAATCTTGTGTCACAAGAAAAAGACAACCTGTATAGAAACATTTTTGTTACTATTGTGCGCACATATGACAAAATATTCTTCTTGGCCTCCCTGTCTCAAGTGAGTGTGCGCAAATGAGTCACTGGTTTGGCAGCACCTGCCTTGCTCTCTGCCGTGCCATGTCTTGTCAGCTGCTGCATCTCTTCTCTTTGCCTCTTTTCACTCCTATCTTCACTGCTATCCACCAGCTTTGGCAGTCTCTGGAAACTTGCTCCCAATCCTTATGGTCTATGTCACAGGGCTTCATGTCACATTTGCAAACCTCTTTGAAGGGAAGGGATGGGCAGCAAAGTAGGTCTGGTACTGCTGGTGAGCTCGCTGTATAATGCGTCCTTGGAATCCTGCCATCCTCCATAAGGATCATATGTACAAACCATCTTGAGCGCCGCTGGCTCAGTATGGCGTATGTGCTGGTGATATTGGCTACCTCGAGGACTTCTCCATTGGAGATGTAATCCTGCCACCTGATGCAAAGGTTTCGTTGGAGGCAGCAAAGGTGGAATGTATTGAGGTTTGTTTCTTGGCTGACATACATTGTCCAGGCTTTGCAGTCCAGGATACTGAGAGGACGCAGATTTAAAATACTCGTACATTTGTGTTCCATGTGAGTGCTCCATTTTCCCACACCCTCTTGATCATAACAACAAACCACTCCAATGTGCCTGTTGATTTCTGCTTTGAGGGACAGGTTGCTGTTAGTGGGTGAGACCAAGTAGTTGAACTCTAGGATCACTTCCAAATTGTGATCACCTCCAAATTGTGATCACCAGTGAGGAGGAATGGAGCGTTTCTGACATCTTATCCCATGATGTTTGTTTTCTTGAGACTGATGGTTAGGCTAAATTCATTGCAAGCAGCCCTAAACCTGATGACAAGTCTCTACAGACACTCTTCATGTGGGTCCCATAGGAGCTCCCTGATGAGGACTCTCCATAGTTTTACCTTCGCTCTGACATGGGCAAGGTTAAACAGGCCGCCATCTGATTTTGTGCGGAGGACTTAAATGCATGAGAAAATGATCCTAAATAATGTGGGTACAAGGACATAGTCCTGTTTCACGCCACTCAAGATGGGAAAGGAGTCTGATGAGGCACTGTTGTTATGGAATTAAACAGTGGTGCTTAGTAGTTTTGACAGACATTGGATCTTTGCTAGTTTGCTGACGAAATCTGTGAAGGTAATGTAGAGGGGCTTCCGTTTTCATGGTATTTCTCCTGTAGCTGGCGAAGGGTGAACAACATGTCGATAGTGAATCTCTCTGCATGAAAGCAGCATTGTGCCCCAGTTGACACGATCAGCCAGTTCCTGAAGTATGTTTTAGAATGACTTGTACAATGGCTTTCCCTACTGTGCTAAGCAGGGACGTTCCATGGTAGTTGTTGTAGTCAGTGCAGTCACCCTTGTTCTTATAGAGGATGATGATGTTGGCATTGTGCATGCCCTGTGGTACTGCTCCCTCGTCCCTGCAGTGGAAAGCAGTTCATGGAGTTTTGAGTACAGCTGGTTTGGCAGCCTTGATTATTTGATGAGTAATGCTGCCCTTTCCTGGCACCTTTCTGCTGGATAGACAATCAGTGTTGTTATTGAGCATTGTTTCCGTTAGCAGTTCTCTGCACTCGTCCATGACTGGCAGAGGCTGAACTTCATTGAGCGCGACATCAGTGACCGTTTTCCCTAGAGTACGGTTCTAGGTAGTGCTCCACCCAGTGGTTCATTTGTTTGATTTGGACAGTGATTGTTTCCCCTGATTCAGACTTGAGGAGAGTGGTGTTTTTGATGGTTGGCCCAAAAGCCTTCCTAATGCCATTGTACATTTCTCTGATGTTTCTGGTGTCAGAGGCCAGCTGGTTATGACTGCATAGGTCTTGCCAGTAGTCCTTTGCCCAGTGCAGAGCTGTTCTTTGTGTGGTGTTTCTGAAGGCTTTAAGAGCTGAGGATATTTTCTTGCTGGGGGCTTGCTTGTAGTTCAGCAGTGCATCACAGTTGGTGACTATAGTTCCATCTCTTCAAGTGGGCTTTAAACCAATCTGAATGCTGCTGCTTGTGTTTGCCAAAGGTGGTCAGCTGAGTTATAGATGATGTCTCTAATGTGTGTGTTTATATACTATTTACAGTTACATTTTTGTCAGTTTGTGGGCCCTCATGAGGAAATATTTTTAGCAGTGAAAATGTAAGTAGCAGAAAAAAATATGTATGCAAGAACCTTTATTAACATATATGTATTTATTTATCTTCCCATCCCCATAGTTTATTTTGTGATCTAGCGTTCCTTCCCCAGCTCAGCTTTAATCACTGTGCCAACCTCCAGCACAATACCAACTTCCTTCTTCACAAGCCCACACACAATTGAGGAGAGACCTGGTGCCCTGCCAGAATGCCCACTGTTTACAACGCGATTCGCATTGTGTTTAGATCGCAGCAAAGGTTTTACATGTGTTTGCCGAATGGTTAATGAATGAATAACAAACACCAAGAAAAGGAAGGATTCCAGGTGTGGTCACAAACAGTGCATGGTCGCCAATCAGCTCATTACCTTCACATTAGAGCATGAGGCTGCTCCACCAATTGTCTGTCCATCCCTTCCACCCCACTGACTGGCCCACTGTCTCCAGCACTGCCACACAGTGTGAGCTTGCTCTACCCACCACTGCACAATATTTTTCTTCGAGTTGCACTTTGTGTAGATGAGCTGCATGTGGCGCACGAGCTGTGAATTTAGTCAGCGCTGCAATGAGTCATTAACGGTAATCCTTTGTTTTGCAGGAGTCCTGTGATCCTCACCCTGCCCTGAATGTGTGAGGGTGATTGATATGGAGAATGTTGCGAAGAAATCTCTTGAAACTACTCCCACTCAGGTAATGGTAAGAGTGAAGTAGAATGATCCGAGACCTTACCGAAGATTCTGATAACCTTGTCAAGCCAATATTTAGTATGTTGATGCTCAGAATGGAAATGATAATATCCATGTGGTAAATGATGACCATGGTTTGTAGCCTGGTATGTCCGCACGAGGCTACAAACGAAAAAAATGTGCCAATGATCTAATAGCTAAGACAGACAGTTTCTGGCATAGAACTGAATTACTAGACTTTGGGTATTTGGTATGATTCCTATTTAACCAATTGCATACAAAATTGGCTTGATGACAGAATGTGGAAATGCCGGCGTTGGACTGGGGTAAACGTAGTAAGAAGTCTCACAACACTAGGTTAAAGTCCAAATGAAGAAACAGCATTTCCGAAAGCTTGTGCATTTACTATCAAATAAACTGGTTGGACTTTGACCTGGTGTTGTGAGATTTCTTAATGCGTTGATGACAAAAGACGGAGGATGATTACAGAGGATTGTTTTTCAAAGTGGTGGACTGTGACCAGAGGTGTGCTGGGTCCACAGTTATTTGTTATTTATATTAATGATTTGGATGAGAATTTAAGAGGCATGGTTAGTAAGTTTACAGATGACATCAAGATTGATGGCAGTGAAAAAGATTATCTAGGATTGCAAAGGGATCTTGGTCAATTGGGTCAGTGGGCCGATGAATGGCAGATGGAGTTTAATTTAGATAAATGTGAGGTGATGCATTTTGGTAGATTAAATCAGTTAATGGTACGACATTGGGGAGAGTCATAGAATAAAGGGATCTAGGGGTACAGGTTCGTAGTTCCTTGGAAGTGGAGTCACAGGTGGACAGGGGTGGTGAAGAAGGTGTTTGGCATGCTTGGTTTCATTGGTCAGCACATTGAATACAGGATTTGGGATGTGTTGTTTAAGTTGTACAAGACATTAGTAAGGCCACACTTGGAATACTGTGTACAGTTCTGGTCACCTTATTAAAGATTTACTAGGACGTTACCTGGACTTGATGGTTTGAGTTATAAGAAGAGGCTGGATAGACTGGGACTTTTTTCCCTGAAGCGTAGGAGGCTTAGGGGTGCCAAAGTTCTATAAAATAATGAGGGGCATAGATCAGTTAGATAGTCAACATCTTGCCACAAAGGTAGCAGACTCTAAAGTTAGAGGGGAGGGATACAAAAGGGTCTAGAGGAGCAACTGTTTCACACACAATGTGGTGATCATCTGGAATGAGCTGCCAGAGGCAGTAGTGGAGGCAGGTACAATTTTGTCTTTTAAAAAGCATTTACACAGTTGCATGGGTAAGATGAGTATAGAGGGATATAGGTCAAATGTGGGCAATTGGGATTAGCTTGGTGGTTAAAAGCGGGGCAGCTTGGATAAGTTAGGCAAAAGGACCTGTTTCCATGCTGTAAACATCCTATGACTCTATTTATCGGAGAAGCATGTACAAAACTCTGGTGCGGCCGCACTTGGAGTATTGTGTGCAGTTCTGGTCCCCACATTATAGGAAGGATGTGGAGGCTTTGGAGAGGGTGCAGAAGAGGTTTACCAGGATGTTGCCTGGTATGGAGGGGAGGTCCTATGAGGAGAGACTGAGGGATTTGAGGTTGTTTTCGTTAGAAAGAAGGCGGCTAAGAGGGGACCTTATTGAAACATATAAGATGATTAGAGGTTTAGATAGGGTGGACAGTGATAGCCTTTTTCCTCAGTTGGAGAAAGCTAGCGCGAGGGGGCATAGCTTTAAATTAAGGGGTGGTAGTTATAGGACGGATGTCAGAGGTAGGTTCTTTACCCAGAGGGTGGTGAGGGATTGGAATGCCCTGTCTGCTACAGTTGTAAATGCGCCTAGTTTGGGGGCGTTTAAGAGATCCGTGGATAGGTTTATGGATGGAAAGGGATTGGTTTAGGTTAGAGGGTCATTGCTTTTTAACTGGTCAGCGCAACATCGTGGGCCGAAGGGCCTGTTCTGCGCTGTAATGTTCTATGTTCTATGTAGTAGGTATGCTTCAGTTGAATTCGGTATAGCTCTGTCACTGTAACACTTGGGTACCTTAGTAATGGGTACAGGTTAGTGCTGTATAACATGGGTGCAGTACTGGGAGATACAGATTTGACAGTGACTATTGTGCATGTATTGAGTGGAGAAATTTGTGTTAATCATACAATTAACATACTGCTACACGGGTCAGATTCCATAATCTGTACAAAGACAGCTGATAATTTGGGATGATATTTTGGGCTTCAGTGAGCAAGGGAGAGAAAAATCAACCACTGGATGAGGACTGAATTTGCTTTGCCTGCAATTGTCTCCACGGTGAAATACTTTTCTGACACTCGTCAATGCTCTCAAATCAGGAATAAGCAATTTAATGAACAAATAGGAGAGCATTAAAAGGGCAACCAAACAAAAATAGCCCTGAACGGCAACATTCCTTTTAGAAAAGGAATTTAGTAAATGGGAGACAAAGAAAGTAACATGCTTTTTTTTTTCATGGCAGTGTGTTAGTGTGCCTATATTTGGGCCAGAAGCTTTGGGTTCAAGTACCACGTCAGGTCTTGATGGCACCAGAAGGTGCATTCATAATATGGCCAAACTGGTCTATTATCAGCGGATGAAATCGCTGATGGTGAGTGATAACAGCAGGAGAGTTTCCTGGTCAGTCACACTGCAGAAAGCAATGGCAAACCACTGCAGTACTTTGCCAAGCATAACCATGGACCATTGCAATGAAAATCCATGGTCACCAATGTATTCCTAGGACATGGTACCTGATGAAGAAGGAGGGTGTTGATTTCACTATGTTAAATAAATCTGGTGGTAACACTGTATTCATCCATTATGTTGCATCTGTTATTAGAATTTATTCCCTTCCTGTATTTGATATGACTCCAGTCAGACTAGAAGCCATTTTATATGTTTTCAGAATATTGCAATTTGGAATATTTGATTTTGAAAAGCAAGTAACAAACTTTTCCAAGAATTAACTCCCCTGGGAAATTTCACAGTAACTAACTTCCTTGCAGTATTAATGTAAGTCTTATTTGTAATTGATCAATAAACTTTTGCTTTAAACAGTAAATAAGTTTGCTTTTCCCTGTTAACATTTCAAATTCTGAAAGCATTTACCTTAGATTTAACACTGGCACAATTGTAACTGACTGTGTATTCGAAGAGGTTCTTTATAGACAATCCTACCACCAAGGAACATTTGTTTTTAGCGGCTGGTCTCTGCCTCATTGTTGCATAGCAACTGTGAAGAGTAGGAACTCTACTGTATATCCCTCAAGGGCCCAAAATAACTGGTCATTATCATATTGCTGTGCTGCCTTAAGTCCTCACATAAAGTTGTGGCTGCTTCTGAAAATTGCAAAGGAAAACGCAAAGTGAGTGATTGATTCCTATCGGAACATATGTTAAAGCCAGAGTTAGGTTCTTTTGGACGTTTCATGCCTGAAAAAAACAATGTGCGAGCTAGAATAAAAACCAGAAGTGCTGGCGACATTCAGGTTTGGCAGCATCTGTGAAGAGAGAAAAACCAGTATGACTTCTTTAAAACTGGCACAAAGGGGAAATACCATAACGTACATTTGCAGAACTGTACATATCTAGTTGGAACAGCTTGCAAAATAAAATAAATCACTGAATATAACAGAAATATTGAATAAACTAAATTTATTTAGGACCCCCCCCCCCCCGATCCCAGCTGTCTATGCACATCATGTGCCTCCTTCTTCTTGACCAGGGCATCAATATCCCAAGTCATCCAGGGTTCCCTACTTCTACCAGCCTTGCTCTTCACTCTTAAAAGGAATGTGCTTACCTTGAACCCTGTTAATACATTTTTGAAAGCCTCCCACTTACCAGACACCGCTCTTGCCAACTGACTCCCCAGTTAGCTTTTGACAGTTCCTGTCTGATACCATCAAAATTGGCCTTGCTCCAATTTAGAATTTTAACTTTTGGGCCAGACCTATCATTCTCCTTAGCTATCTTTAAAACTAATGGAATTATGGTCACTGGCCTCAAAGTGGTCCCTCACAAACACTTCTGTCACCTGTCCTTCCTTATTTCTCAAGAGGAGGTCAGGTTTTGCCCACCCTCTAGTCGGGCCATCCACATACTGAATGAGAAATTCCTCCTGAAACAAATTTCTCTCCATCCAAACCTCTAATACTCTGGCTCTCCCTGTCAATGTTAGGAAAGTTGAAATCCTCCTATTTTTCTTGGAGTTATCTATAATGCCCTTCTCATGCTCCCTGGTGCGCGTGCGCACCCCTGCCCCCCGCCCCATACACGTACTTGCACTCACACTAAGGTTCTGTCGTATCTACAGCCACGTGCTTTATTATTGTTGGTGTTTGCTAGCTTTTTTTCAGTTTTATCCTGAAGGCTCTATGTTTGCTGCCTTAACCACGATTAGCGAATTGCTGATTCGTTTTGCTTTTCCACTGATGCATTGTGGCTGCATGTGCACCATCTACAAGATGCACTGCAACAATTTTCCAAGCTTCCATTGACAGGACCTTCTAAACCTGCAGTCTCCGCTACCGAGGAGACAAAGGCAGCAGACACATGGGAACATCAATATCTCCACATTCACCTCCAAGTCACCATTCTGATATTTTCAGTCCTCCTTCATCACTGGGTCAAAATCTTGGCACTCGAACCTTAACAGGAGTACCTTCACCATATGGATTGCCTTTTTAAAAATGCCAAGCAATGGGAAAATAAACCCTAGTTAGTTTAGACGGAGCTTTTCTCTGTATCTAACGCCATGCTGTACCTGTCCTGGGAATGTTTGATGGGAACAGTGTAAAGGGAATTTTACTTTAACCCATGATCTGCACTTGATGCCTGAATTGGAAACTCTTTTTCTTCCCAAATCCCAACACCCTGTAGAACTGAAAAATTCACAAACTTATGCAATGGAAGTTAAGGTATTACCACTCTGGTTTGATGCGTGTTTTGTTCTGACTTTCCAGAATACGAGAGGGAAGCAACAAATCATTAATTCCCTCATCTCGGGGGCGATTGCTGGAGCTGTTGCGAAGACAACGGTGGCACCACTGGATAGAACCAAAATAATATTTCAAGGTAGGAGGTGGTGGCTACAATGGAAGTCACTGTTTATACTGGATGTGTTCTGCATGTTTAATTTATATGATGGAGAATGTCTTGGTAAAAACTCATGTGTTCTCTGTTCAGTGGAACTCACACATATGTTGTAGTGATGGACAGATTAGAACCTGGTTTGTAGAATACACTAGAGACTTGAGCCTCAAAGTTGTGGGTAAAGTTAATGCCTGATGTGTATCATACAGACACTTCATCCTTACACTAAGTAGACCAGTGATCACTGTGTTTGGCACCAGGGCTAGGGTGAAGGGGGAGAATCACCCAGAGTTCCCACTTTACTGGCCCAGAACCCTGGGTTCACAGCCAGTTTGTAAATTTTCTATTTGTCTTTTTTTTTAAACCCCATCTCCTTTCAAACTGCCCCTCGCCACACGCCCCTCACCCTCATTTGACTTGAATGTACTTGTGTCTCGTCCCCATTTCCTGTCATTCCTCCCCATCAATTTGGGAATTCAATCTGCTTCCTTCACAATGTAAGTTTACAAAACTCACCCATAATTCAGCACAGAACCGGCTACCTCAACCCAACTGTTAAGTCTCCTGATGTGGGGAATGGAGAGAGAAGAAATTAAAGCTACTTGGCCTGAGGCAAGATGTGCTGAGTTAATGAAAGTGGGTGGAGGTACTTTTGGGTCAAGATTAGAGGGAGATTTCCTTATGTTGTACCTGACTTATTAGTGTTTGATACCAGCATTCATCCTAATGCAAGCCTCTGTATAGGTGTTGATGGAATGTCTGTTGTAACACTGTCAAGTCTAATTGTTACTTTCTTCTTCCTCCTATCCACAGTATCTTCAAGAGGGTTCTCGGCCAAGGTGAGGATTTATTTTTCCCTTTAGACCATGTAGTCTTAAAGGTATACACCATACACCACCTTTATTGGCAGAACGATACATTATACATTCCATTCATGTACAAAATACAGTGATTTTTCCTTATATCTAGTGTGAGCAGTGTCTTGTGAATATACCTGAGGTTGAATTTAAGTTAATAGAACCATAAATCTTTGGTTAGATCGCAGCTGGAGCATTATGTCCATTTCTGAACTTCATATTTTAGAAAGGATGTCATGGCCTTGGAGATGGTGTGAAGGAGATTTGTCAAAATGGTTTCAGAGATGAGGGAACGTGACCTTTTAAATTAGAACCAGGCAATTCATGACTGATGTTGGGAAGTCTTTGCACAGAAAGACTAGTTTAAATCTCACCCCCTCCTCCCCGTCCCACCCCTGTCACTTAGCTCAAAGTAAAAAGTCTGACAACACCAGGTTTTAGTCCAACCGATTTATTTGATAATAGCAAATAAATCGGTTGGACTAAAACCTGGTGTTGTCAGACTTTTTACTGTGTTTACGCCAGTCCAACGCCGGCATACCCATATCATGACTACTTAGCTCAAAGTGCAGAGGGGCAGCAGGATCCCCCACCCCCACAGATTGTCCCCTTGGCACCGCCTTATGCCTTGTGGCCAGCACCAAGACACCCCCAGGGCATTGGCAATTTGCCCCTGTGGCAGAGAGTTGACTCAGGCTGGCCAACCCTCTTTTGGACCTTGATGGCTCCCCCGTTCACTCCAGTGGGGCTAGCTGCCAGCTCCCTGCAAGAGGGGAGGTAAACTAAACTGTGCTGGAGTGAACCAGAACTGGCCGGGGGGGACTAATGGGCCTGGAGATTTGTGTCCTGGGTCCACTAATCATATTTAAATTAGATTGTGAATACATTAGGCTGCTCTACGCCGATTTCTGGCACGGAGCTGACCACGCTGGCAATCTGGCGCTGGGAGACCCATGGGACTGTGGCACCCACTGGGGGAGTGCATGAAACAGCCTCCGCTCGATTCTCCTGGCTCACTCTGCTACAAAAGCAGCACAGCGGAATGGGAAAATCACCCCCATGATGTTTAAACTTTCAGTGGTTACATTTTAAGAACATTTTTTTACTTCTGTAAAGTACTCTGGGTTTTCCTGAGGCCCTCCAAGGCACTGTATATAAATGCAAGTTTTTTTTGTGCACTGCGCATGAATGTATAATATGCTGCTGTATCTTTCCACTGCTAATGGAGGGAACTCTGTAGCTTAGTTCAAGAGTGAATGTAAACTTCTGTTTTTCACCCAGTTTATCTTGTGTGAAGCAGTGTAGCTGGCATGTATGGGGTGGAAATAGCCTGTTCCTGAGCGGTATATTTATCTATTTCTGATGAATATCCCACTTACTAAAGTTTGGGAAAATGGAGTTTTGAAATAAGCAAATTCCAAGAAGACGTTTTCATTCAATGTTCTGACAGTTTCTGTGAAGGGAGAACAGAGCTAATGCCTTGAGTCTGGACGATTCTTTGTAAGATGACTTTAACCAAGAGTCATCCAGGCTCAACGTTAGCTCTGTTCTCTTTCCACAGATTTAGTTATTATTGTCACAAGTAGGCTTACATTAAGCAATGTGAAAATCCCCTTGCTGTCAGACCTGCTGAGATTTTCCAGCATTTTCTGTTTTTGTTTTAGACTCCAGCATCCGCAGTAATTTGCTTTCATTCAGTGTTTGAAGAGGATTCATTTGCAAGTCAATGAGAGAAAGCTGGAATGTGTGGTTTAATTGAACAGCGCTTTTAAAGCGCTTGCACAGGTGTGAAGGACCAACTAGTTGCCATCTGAGCTGTAAGCTGTGATGGTTGGTGGCGAGTGATGGGGCATCTCCTGGAATTAACTACATAGATTTTTAAAGCACCAAAACTTGGCTTTCTATCTATTAATTTTTTTTTTAATTTGCAATGCAGTAGAGATGTTCTTTGGATCACAAACTCTGCAAAGATCTAAGGTCTGATTTTAACTTAGTCAAAACCAATCCATTTCCACTGAGATAAACTCTGGCCCCCAGTTCCTGAATACAACTGTTTATCTAGCGCTCGCTCAGCATTGAAATTATGCAATGGGTTCTGCTTGGCAGATTTTTCTGTACTAACAATTGTAAAATAAATTCTTGTTTGAAAGCTTAAAAAAAAACAAACCATTAAACCCAACTGATCTGTGCTAGCATTTCTGCTTCACGCAAGCCTGTTCACACTTTCCCATCTCGTCCTATCAACATCCTCCTGTTCATTTCTTGCAAATGCCCTCATCTAGCTTCCCCTTAAATATATTTGTGCTATTCACTCCCAACTACTCCTTATGGTAGCGAGTTCCACATTCTCACCATTCGCTGGGCAAAGAAGTTTTTCCTGAATTCCCTATTGAATTCATTTGTGACTATCTTGTGTTTTAGTGACCATCTTGTATTTTATACACCATGCAACATGGTGCACAGTGGTTAATACTGCTGCCTCACAGCGCCAGGGACCCAGGTTCAGTTCTTCGCTCAGGTCACTGTGCAAACTCTACAGACAATCTCCCTGTGTGGGTTTCCTCCGGGTGCTCCGGTCTACTCCCACAGTCCAAAGATGTGCAGGTTAGGTGGACTGGCCATGCTACGTTACCTCTTAGTGTCAGGGGGACTAGCTAGGGTAAATGTATGGGATTATGGGGATAGGGCCTGAGTGGGATTGTGGTCAGTGCAGACTTGATGGGCCAAATGACCTCTTTCTGCACTGTAGAATTCTATGATTTATGAGCCCTAGTTTTGGACTCCCTCAGAAATGGCAACATTTTAGAATTTTGCCCTATGGGAGCTTTTAATTTCAAAGTCCTCTGTCATGTTGCCCCTCAGCCCCTCCCTCTCTTTCTAGAGAAAAGACCCCAGTCTGTTCAATCTTAATTTAAGGGAAGAAATTCCATTGCACTTCTTTATTTGGAGAACTGTCCAACAGAAAATAAATTATTGCCTGTGAATCAACACACCCTCCTGTTAATTTCATGGAGTTTCATTTGATTTCAAGGAGAACTTGCTTATTAGTGTCTATGTTAAGTAGTGAAGAGTGAGAAATGCAGAGATGAGTTAAGAGTTCAGGTGTTAAATTACTGCTGGAACATAAGCTGATATTTTCATGGAACATGTTATCAAAACTCCACACCTGATGTACTACAGCACCGACGTTACCCTGTTTTTGCCTGAGATTATTTTTGGTTTTTTATTTTTAACTTGCACAGAATTCAGCCAGAAGCCTCCTTTCCCTTTACTCCATTTCCACTCTGCGTCATCACTTTGGATTTTCATGCTCAACAAACTCTCTGCATAAAATAAATCCTTAATTTCTGTCCTCGTCCTCTTGATAAATCTAAATTGGTATCCTCATGGTACCCCTCTCGAAATAATCGAGATAATTTTCCTTGACCCTTCACCTAAATTTTGAATAGCTTTATTAGATGTTATGACTCCGGCCCCTGGTATCATAGTGGTGAATTCCTTCTTCACCCTCTCCATGGCTTCAGCATCCTTCCTAAAGTATGGTTCCTAAAACTGAACGTGCTATTCTAATTCTGGCCCGCATAGTAATTCATATACTTTGCTGCCTGTTGGGTACAAATTTTGTTCACTTCCCAGTGACTAACTGCCTCCAACCCAAACACAGGAGATCACAGACATCTGCACTTTGCCTTGGCTTGTTAATATTCTTGGTTGGGGAGCATTAATCTGCTAGAGGAGGGGATGAAAATTTACCAGAAGATCAAGACCACATCAAAATAACAAGCAATTAAAAAAAAAAGCAAAATACTGTCGACCTGAAATATGTACAGAAAATGCTAGAAATGGTTAGCAGGATAGCTAGTATCTGTAGAGGCGGAATACCTGGATATCACATACCGCTGTCAGTAAGTGAATAGGAATCAGTGGGATCCATCCACAGCTCTTACTCGTACTATCTAGAAAGGCTTCCTTCATGTTTGAACATTTGATTGGGAGTTGGAATTGGAGTTAGGGAAGTGGTTGAGGGTGCTGTGTTCAGCAAGGTAGTTTTGAGTGTTTGCAGCCTCATTTATTTTACTTCTCATTTGATTGAGTTTTTTGAAGGGGTAACCAAGAAGGTAGGTGAGGGCAGTGCAGTTGATATCTACATGGACTTTAGCAAGGCCTTTGACGAGGTACCGCATGATAGGTTGTTGCATAAGATTAAATCTCACGGGATCCAGGGTGAGGTATCTAAATGGATACAAAATTTGCTTCTTGACAGAAGTCAAAGGGTGGTTGTAGTGGGTTGTTTTTCAAACTGAAGGTCTGTGGCCAGCAGTGTGCCTCAGGGATCAGTGCTGGTCCACTGTTAGGTGTCATTTCTATTAATGATTTGGATGACAATATAGGAGGCATGGTTATTAAGTTTTCAGATGACATCAAGATTGGTGACATAGTGAACAGTGAAGAAAGTTATCTCCAGTTGCAACAGGATCTTAATCAATTGGGCTAGTGGGCTGATGAATGGCTGATGGAGTTTAATTTAGATAAATGTGAGGTGATGCATTTTGATTGAACCAGGGCAGGTGTTGCCTGCCACACAGTCTGTTGTAACCCTTATACAGTGGACAAATAACTATGAGTAGATGTCTTATGAGTACAACCAATATTTATTTAAACCCACACAATCAATAATCACCCACCCATCCGACAATAAGTTATCTTACAGGAAAATTCTAAAGTTCAAGTCCACTACAGGACCTTGACTTTGCACGACTGGCAAGTACCCAAGCAGAAATTGGCCTTTATTTGTGCACTAGTCTTAGTAGTTGTCTGCGTAATTTGGTCCTTTGGTCTGGCCTGGTCTGGCACTCTGGCTCTGGCCTTCCTTCCTTCTCAGGTGTGGTGGCTGTCCTTGTGCTGGTCACCACTGGCGATGGTCACCATTGTTGTAACTCGTTCGTGGGGTCAGAGAGAGATTCCTGATTGCGCAGCACTCTTTATACCTCGTTGGGTTTCATGCCCCTTTTGGCCGTTGCCAATCAATTGATCAGGACTTGATCCCCCTGATCGATAAGAGTCCGGTCAGTTGCTACCACCAGTCTCTGGTTGTGTCCCCAATGGCCATGTCTGTAGGTACCTAAGTCACATACCTCCTTCCTAAATAAGGGTTCACAGTGCCCTATGTCTGGTAAACAACCCAGTGTGACCATAAAGTCCCTTTTATCCTGGAGATGACCCATATCCTGTTTATTCACTCGTCAGGATTGCAGCCTGTTTGTCTCTGTCTTTAAACTGCAGCCTGTAGGTTTAGTTCTTGCCAACTGCCCCAGAGTGCTTTACAAATCGTCATTTTAGATGGCCCATTTGGCCACACAGGACTTACTCAGTTAATGGTAGGGTACTGGGGAGAGTTGCAGAACAGAGATCTAGGAGTACATATTCATAGCTCCTTGAAAGTGGAGTCACAGGTGGACAGAATGGTGAAGAAGACATTCAGCATGCTTAGTTTCACCGGTCAGAACATTGAATAAAGGAGTTGGAACAGCTTGTTGAAGTTGTACAAGACCTTGGTAAGGCCACACTTACCATATTATAGAAAGGATATTATTAAATTAAAAAGAGTGCAGAAAAGATTTACCAGGATGCTACTGGGACTTGATGGCTTGGGTTATAAAGAGAGGCTGGATAGATTGGGACTTTTTTCTCTGGAGCGTAGGAGGCTGAGGGGTGATCTTATAGAGGTCTGTAAAAATAATGAGCGTAGATCACCTTGAAAGTCAATATCTTTTCCCAAAGGTAGGGGGGTCTAAAACTAGAGGGCGTAGGTTTAAGCTGAGAGGGCAGAGATACAAAAGTGTCCAGAAGGGCAATTTTTTCACACACAAGGTGGTGAGTATTTGGAACAAGCTGCCAGAGGTAGTAGTAGAGGCGGATGCAATGTTGTCTTTTAAAATCATTTAGATAGCTACATGATAAGATGGATATGGACCAAATGTGCCCAATTGGGATTAGCTTACCAGTTTAAAAAAAAGAGCGGCATGGACAAATTGGAACAAAGGGCCTGTTTCCATGCTGTAAACCTCTGACTCTATTTCCACATTGAGAGATAATCGAACAGTGTCTCTTGTGAAAAGACTGAGTGATATAAATCACCTGTCGTCTCTCAGCTGAAGAATTGTGTCCCATTTTGGTCACTGCACCTTATGAAGGATGTCAAAGTCTTGGGAGGATGCAGAGGAGTTTTACTAGGGGTCGGGGAGAACAGTGAAGCTGGGATTGTTCTCATAACAGAGCAGGCTAAGGGAAGATTTGGTGGACAAATTCAAACTCCAAAGAGTTTTCATGAGAGCAGATGAGGAGAAATTGTCTTCATTGGGAAAAGAGTTGATGAAGAGAATGCAGATTTTAAGATAAGTGGTAAACCAGCCTGATGTGAGATAGAAATTTCTTTTTATGCAATGAGTATCACCTAGAATGTGTTGCTTGAAAGGGTGATGGAAGCAAATTCATTAGCAGTTTCCAAAAGGAATTGGGTAGCTACTTGGAAAAACAAATACCTGCAGGGTTAAGGGGGAGGCAGTGGCGTAGCAGTATTGTCACTGGATTAGAAATCCAGAGATCCAGCATAATGCTCTAGGGATCCAGATGGCAGGTGTTGAAATTTGAATCCAATAAAAACGTGGGAGTGGAAGTCTAATGGTGACCACGTGACCATTGTCAATTGTCGTAAAAACCCATCTGGTTCATGAATGTACTTTAGGGAAGGAAATCTGCTGCCCTTGCCCGGTCTGGCCTACTTGTAACTCCAGATCCACAGCAGTGTGGTTGACTTGTAAATGCCCTCAGGAGTGGGCAACAATTGCTGGCCTGGCCAGCGGCGCTCACATCCCGTGAATGAATTAAAGTTATGAGGAAAGTGCAGAAGGAGTGGGACTAATTGGATAGCTCTTCTGTAGAATCAGCACAGGCATGGTGGGCTGAATGGCCTCTTTCCATGGTGTACATTTCCATGCTGAATTTGAGTCATTATCTGCAACAGGTGATTTTACTTGTAGGAAGTGTGTTAGATTGCAGCTTCTGGAGGAGCATGTAAAGGAGCTGGAGGTGGAGTTAGAGGAACTCCGCATAATTCGGGAGGCAGAGGTGGACATTGATAGGAGTTATAAGGAGATTGTCACTCCTAGAAATCAGTCTTGGGTCACTGCCAGGAAGAGGGGAAAGAAGCAGGTGGGGGGACAATCCCCTGGGGCTGTTCCCCTCCAAAATAGGTTTTCGGTCCTGGAGGCTACAGTTGAGGAGGAATCAACTGGGGATAGCCAAAGGGAGCAGGCTGCTGGGGGAGAGCCTAGTGTGAAAGCTCAGGTGGTTAGGGGCTGTAAAAGATTGGGCCTCGTGATTGGGGACTCCACAGTTAAAGGGACAGATAAGAGAGTTGGAAGTAAAGGTAGGGACTCAGGGCTGGTGTGTTGCCTACCAGGGGCTAGGGTCCGGGATGTATCGGAAAGGGTATTCAGGACTCTTAGGGGAGAGGGAGAACAACCCCAAGTTATAGTTCATGTGGGGACACATGACATAGGGAGGTTAAGGGAAGGGGATATTAAGCAGAGATTTATGGAGTTGGGGTGGAAGCTAAAGGCCAAGTCTGATAGAGTGGTTATCTCCGGACTCTTGCCTGTGCCACGGGATAGTTTAGAGAGGAATAGAGAGAGGGAAAGTTTGAACTCGTGGCTGAGGGGTTGGTGCAGGAGGGAGGGGTGCAGGAGGGAGGGGTTCAGGTACTTGAGCAATTGGGGCTCATTCTGGGGAAGGTGGGACCTCTATATGAGGGATGGTCTGCACCTGAATCAGAGGGGGACCAATATCCTGGGGGGTAAATTTGCTAAGGCTATCCAGTTAGGTTTAAACTAATTCGGAGGGGGGGTGGGATCCTGAGTAGAGGGGTTGAAAGTGAGGGGGGCATAGATGGGGACTGCAATGCACAGCATCGCAGGGGTGGGGTGGAGCAGGGTTTGAAATGCGTATACTTTAATGCGAGGAGTATTCGCAATAAAGTGGATGAACTTGCAGCGTGGATCAGTACCTGGGACTTCGATGTTGTGGCCATTTCAGAGACATGGATAGAGCAGGGGCAGGAATGGTTGCTGCAGGTCCCGGGGTTCAAATGTTTTAGTCGGAGTAGAGAAGGAGGTAGGAGGGGGGGGAGGGGTAGCTTTATTGGTCAGGGATTGTATCACAGTGTCAGAGAGGAAGTTTGATGAGGACTTGTCTGTTGAGGTAGTATGGGCGGAGATTAGAAATAGGAGAGGAGAGGTCACCCTGTTGGGAGTCTTTTATAGACCTCCTAAAAGTTCTAGAGAGGTTGAGGAAAGGATTGCGGAGACGATCCTGGTTAGGAGTGAAAGTAATAGGGTAATTGTTATGGGGGATTTTAACTTTTCTAATATTGATTGGAATTGTTATAGCTCTAGCTCGTTAGAGGGGTCAGTTTTTGTACAAAGCGTGCAGGAAGGTTTTTTAACTCAGTATGTAGATAGGCCAACTAGAGGTGAGGCTATATTGGATTTGGTGCTGGGAAATGAGCCAGACCAGGTGCTAGACTTGGAAGTTGGTGTGCATTTTGGTGATAGTGACCACAATTCGGTTACGTTCACCTTAGTGATGGAAAGGGATAGGAATGAACCTTGGGCTAGTGGTTTTAGCTGGGGGAAGGGTAATTATGAGGCTATTAGGAGAGAATTAGGAAGCATAGGTTGGACTAGGAGATTACAGGGACTGGGAACGTCTGAAATGCGGAGTTTTTTCAAGGAGCAGCTACTGCGAGTCCGTGATAGGTATGTCCCTGTCAGGCAAGGAGGAATTGGTAGGGCTAGGGAACCGTGGTGCACCAAAAAAGTTTTTTCGTTGGTTAAGAGGAAAAAGGAGGCTTATGTTCGGATGAGACGTGAGGGCTCGGGTAGTGCACTAGAAGACTTTAGATTGGCTAGGAGTGAGTTGAAGAGTGAGCTAAGAAGGGCTAAAAGAGGACATGAGAAGTCTTTGGCTGATAGGATTAAGGAGAATCCTAAGGCGTTCTATAGGTATGTTAAGAACAGAAGGTTGGTTAGGGCAAGATTAGGGCCAGTTATAGACAGCAGAGGGAAGTTATGTGTGGAACCGGAGGAGATTGGAGAGGCATTGAACCAATATTTCTCTTCGGTATTCACACAAGGGGACATGGATATAGCTGAGGAGGACACTGGATTGCAGGGGAGTAGAATTGACAGTGTTGCAGTTGATAAGGAGGATGTGCTAGATATTCTGGAGGGTCTGAAAATAGATAAGTCCCCTGGTCCGGATGGGATTTACCCCAGGATTCTCTGGGAGGCAAGAGAAGTGATTGCAGAGCCTCTGGCTCTGATCTTCAGGTCGTCGTTGGCCTCTGGTATAGTACCGGAAGATTGGAGGTTAGCGAATGTTGTCCCATTGTTTAGGAAGGGGAACAGAGACTTCCCCGGGAATTATAGACCGGTGAGTCTCACTTCTGTTGTGGGCAAGGTTTTAGAAAAAATTATTCGGGATAGGATTTATAGTTATTTGGAGAGTAAAGAACTGATTGGAGATAGTCAGCATGGTTTTGTGGCGGGTAGGTCGTGCCTTACTAACCTTATTGAGTTTTTTGAGAAAGTGACCAAAGAGGTGGATGGGGGTAAGGCAGTGGACGTGGTGTATATGGATTTTAGTAAGGCGTTTGATAAGGTTCACCATGGTAGGCTTCTGCAGAAAATGCAGATGTATGGGATTGGGGGTGATCTAGGGAATTGGATCAGGAATTGGCTAGCGGATAGGAGACAGAGGGTGGTGGTTGATGGTAAATATTCATCATGGAGTTCGGTTTCGAGTGGTGTGCCTCAGGGATCTGTTTTGGGGCCACTGCTGTTTGTAATTTTTATTAATGATCTGGATTAGTAAGTTTGCTGATGACACCAAAGTCGGAGGTGTGGTAGATAGTGATGAAGGGTGTCATAGTTTGCAGGAAGACTTAGGTTGCAGAGCTGGGCCGAGAGGTGGCGGATGGAGTTTAATGCGGAGAAGTGTGAGGTAATTCACTTTGGTAGGAATAACAGATGTGTCGAGTATAGGGCTAACGGGAGGACTTTGAATAGTGTGGATGAGCAGAGGGATCTAGGTGTATGTGTACATAGATCCCTGAAAGTTGGGAGTCAAGTAGATAAGGTTGTTAAGAAGGCATACGGTGTCTTGGCGTTTATTGGTAGAGGGATTGAATTTAGGAGTCGCAGCGTCATGTTGCAACTGTACACAACTCTGGTGCGGCCGCACTTGGAGTACTGTGTGCAGTTCTGGTCCTCACATTACAGGAAGGATGTGGAGGCTTTGGAGAGGGTGCAGAGGAGGTTTACCAGGATGTTGCCTGGTATGGAGGGGAGGTCCTATGAGGAGAGGCTGAGGGATTTGGGGTTGTTTTCGCTGGAAAGAAGGCGGCCAAGAGGGGATCTTATTGAAACATATAAGATGATTAGAGGTTTAGATAGGGTGGATAGTAATAGCCTTTTTCCTCTGATGGAGAAATCTAGCACGAGGGGGCATGGCTTTAAATTAAGGGGTGGTAGTTATAGGACGGATGTCAGGGGTAGGTTCTTTACCCAGAGGGTGGTGAGGGATTGGAATGCCCTGCCTGCTGCAGTTGTAAATGCGCCTAGTTTGGGGGCGTTTAAGAGATCCGTGGATAGGTTTATGGACGAAAAGGGATTGGTTTAGGTTAGTGGGTCATTGTTTTGTAACTGGTCGGCGCAACATCGTGGGCCGAAGGGCCTGTTCTGCGCTGTAATGTTCTATGTTCTATGTTCTGTCAAATAATCCAGAGGCTACTGTTTGTAGTTTGTTTTACATCACAAATTATGCCAGTGATTTTAGCTATTAATGGGAAAAGTGACCTTACATCTTCAGCGATCTCACTGGGGGAATGATGGGCAAGGTGAACCAGTGCTATGGCAGGGGTGAAAAGTCTTAAGAAATGCTGCTAGCACCTAGATTCTATATGAATCCAATTGTAAATGTACAGTGCACCCCACTCAACATTTCACTGGTGTGTTTGGTTGAGTTTGAGACTTGCAACTGACAAGTATTGGAACTGACGTCAATGTGGTAATAACTTGCCTTTAAGTAGCAACTTCATACAAAAGCTATTCAAGGCACTTCACAGAGGCATTATCAAACAGAATTTAATACTGAACCATGAGATATTTGGGCAGGTGACCAAAATCTTGTTCAAAGGAGTAGAATTAAGAAGCATTGTTAAGGAGAGAGGGAGGAAGGGAGCAAAATCCATAACTTAGTTTCAACATTATAAGGTGGTTGCATTGCACTAGACATTGGAACTGTCAAAACAGCATTTGAATGGGTCTGTCCAGTGCATTGGCTAACATTCCATCCTCCAGCAAAACACCAACGAAGAACTACTTGGTTGTTGCTTTGTTATTTGTGGGAGCTTGCTGTGTGCAAATTGGGTCTGCGTTTGTTTACCAAACAATGACTATACTTCAGAAATAATTTGTCTTTGCAGCACTTTGTGTTCTGAGAAGGTGCGCAGAAGCACTATAAATGCACACTTGTCCATTCTTCACACAGCTGTGTTAAGTTTGTGTCCCAAGAGACTTCCCAAAGGAAAGACAGTTGTTGAATCATAAGACCATAAGAGCAGAATTAGGCCACTCGATTGAGTCTGCTCCACCATTCAATCATGACTGATTTTTTTTTTCTCATCCCCGTTCTCCTGCCTTTTCCTCGTAACACGTGATCCCATTGTTAATCAAGAACCTATCTATTTCTGTCTTAAAGATGCTCAAAGACCTGGCCTCCACAGCCTTCTGTGGCAAAGCGTTACACAGATTCACTACTCTGGTTGAAGAAATTCCCCCTCATCTCTGTTTTAAAGGATTGTTCTTTTAGTCTGAGGTTGTGCCCTCTGGTTCTAGTTTTTCCTACTCATGGAAACATCCTCTCCACGTCCACTCTAAACAGGCCTAGCAGTTTCCCATAAGTTTCAATAAGATCCCCTCTCATCCTTTTAAATTACGACGAGTACAGACCCAGAGTCCTCAATCGTTCCTCAAATGACAAGCTCCTCAATCCAAGGATCATTTTTGTGAACCTCCTCTGGACTGTTTCCAAGGCCAGCACACCCTTCATTAGATACGAGGTCCAAAACTGCTCATGATAGAGGGGAGTAACTAGGAGAGCTTCTGAGAGCTTGGTCCAAGAGGTTTGATTAAAGGTGGATAGGTTTTGCAAGACACTTGTGAAAAAAATTAGCTGTGACACCTCTAATCTTTGCTGGACTGGAGTGAGAGGAGGGTGGTAGCACTAGTGTGTGGAACCTGCAGAAATGGTTAAAGTTAAAAGTATGTCCTTGCCTTGTGTTGATTGTTTATTTTTATGTGCTGTTCAAACAGATTGCGCAGCTTTAGTCAGAAGCCACTCTTTGTGCAATAAAAAATAATGTAAACTGTTAACCAGATTTGTGCTCTGGTACCCAGGGTTAAAGGGTGAAACTACTTGAAGAAACTCTTGCGTTTACATAGAACCTTTTATGATCTCATATCTTAATGTCTGTACAGATGATAAAATTCTTTTGAAGTGTAGTCACTGTTGTAATGAAGGAAACAAAAGCCATTTTGCACTCAGCAAGATCCTCTGATTAGCTGTGTGATGGTGAGCAAGAAATACTTTGTTTTGATGGTAAATATTGGCCAAGGTCAGGTCTCAGAAGTCCCCTGCTCTTTTTCAGAATGGTGGCCTTGGATTGATTTACATCCACCTAAGAGGGCAGGTCAGGTCTCAATTTAATGTCTTAAACTAAAGAGAACATCTCTAACAGTACAGTACTTTCCAAAGTGTTGGCTTAGATTATGTGTTCAAGTCTGTGGGTTGTTATGACCCAGGCCTGAAACTCCAATGTGTTTTATGAAGCTAGCCTAGACCCTAAGTTTTACATTTGAATTTGGTATTAGGCTGAGCGTAAGGTGTTTCACTCCAGGTATGCTCCAAATGACCCACTAGGAAGCTTTTATCAAACAAAGTTTATTTATGAACACAGTTAAAATAAGGAAAATTAGCATAACATCTACCAATTACAAGAATAATACAATATAAACCTTAGCAGCCAGCTGACTATGACCCAAGTCAAACTACACTCAAATAATGCATCTCTTTCCAGACTTGTCACAAAAAAAGCAAATATGCTCATGTGATGCTGACTTTTGCAGTTTTTAACACCTGCTGTGAACTGGTCCTTTTGAATTTTGGTCACTGCTCAAATCTCTGAGGCTCTGTAGTCCTGGGATTATCAGCATACCCCTGAAGAGAGGGAGAGAGAGAGAGACTGACAGACAGAAGCACACTGCCTCCTTCCAGTAGCTTCTAACAGAAATTTAGTAGAATTTTCAACTCCGGGGAGGTGGGCGGGATTATGGAGCCACTGCTTTCTGTCTTGTGTCCAAACAAGATCTGAGAAAAGTAAAACTAACATGGAACGACTTCCTCCAGGCAGCAGCTGACCGGTCAACCATGCTCTACCCAACAATTACAAAAGGTCATAAGACTCCAGGACACTGCATAATGCCAGATTAAAAATAAACATGATATCAATTATGTTACTTCAGTGACAATTAGAGGACACCGTTTTTAGACAAAATGGTACCAGTAAAATGCTTGGAGCTGCATGAAAAAACCTGCAAAGAAACATGATTACTATGCTTTTCTAAATGGCACCATATCCCATAGAATCCCTAAAGTGCAGAAGGTGGCTTTTCAGCCCATCAAGTCTGCATCAGTGACACTCCACCCAGGTCCTATTCGCATAACCCCACATATTTGCCCTGCTAATCCCCCTGACACGAGGGTCAATTTAACATGGCCAATCCACCTAACCCACACGTCTTTGGACTATGGGAAGAAGACAGAACATCCGGAGAAAACCCATGCAGACATGGGGAGAGTGTAGGTTCAGTTCTGGCTGAGGTAGACTTGGCACTTGCCTCACTGAATGCTTCATGCTCTATTTGTGGAGCTGTGCATTTCAATTACATAATCAACTGTCTCTCTCCCTCTCTCTCTCTCTCTCTCTCTCTCTCTCTCTCTCTCTCTCTCTCATCTCTCTAATAGAGAGAGATAAGAACATAAGAACATAAGAAATAGGAGCAGGAGTAGGCCATCTGGCCCTTCGAGCCTGCCCCGCCATTCAATAAGATCATGGCTGATCTGTCGTGGCTCAGTTCCACTTTCCCGCCCTCTCCCCATGACCCTTAATCCCCTCTCTTATCAAAAACCCATCAACCTGCTTCTTAAAAATATTTAGTGAGGCAGCCTCCACCACTTCAACGGGCAGAGAATTCCACAGATTCACCACCCTTTGAGTGAAGAAGTTCCTCCTCAACTCCGTTCTAAACCGCCCCCCCCCCCTTTGTCTTGAGGCTGTGCCCCCTAGTCCTACTGTCTTTTTTGAGCGGGAAGAGTCTCTCCACCTCTATCCTATCCATCCCATTCATCATCTTATACGTCTCAATGAGATCTCCCCTCATTCTTCTAAACTTTAATGAGTACAAGCCCAGTTTATTCAGCCTCTCCTCATAGCTCAGCCCCCTCAACTCTGGTATCAGCCTAGTAAACCTCCTCTGCACTCCCTCCAAGGCCAAAATATCTTTGCGCAGGTGCGGCGCCCAAAACTGCACACAGTACTCCAGCTGCGGCCTCACCAATGCCCTATACAGCTGCAGCAAGACCTCCCTACTTTTATATTCAATCCCCCTCGCTATGAAGGCCAGCATCCCATTCGCCTTCCTGACCACCTGCAAGCTGGGTTTTTGCAACTCATGCACAAGGATCCTTGGATTATGGCTGTTGCCACTAGGTGATCTAATTGAGATGTTTCAAATGATGAAATAATTTGATGGGGTAGAGAAAGAGAGAATCTGCTTCTTCTGATGGGGTAATCCAAGTAAGAAGTCTCACAACATCGGGTTAAAGTCCAACAGGTTTATTTGGTAGCACAAGCTTCCTTTAGGTGAGTGAAGAATTCTGTTCACAAACAGGGCATATATAGACATAAACTCAATTTACAAGATGATGGTTGGAATGTGAGTCTTTACAGGTAGTCAAGTCTTAAAGATACAGACAGTGTGAGTGGAGAGAGGGTTAAGCACAGATTAAAGAGGTGTGCATTATCTCCAGCCAGGATAGTTAGTGAGATTCTGCAAGCCTAGGCAAGTGGTGGGGGTTACAGATAGTGTGACATGAACCCAAGATCCTGATTGAGGCCATCCTCATGCAGAACTTGACTATCAGTTTCTGCTCAGCGATTCTGCATTGTCATGTGCCTTGAAGGTAATCTAAAGCAGAGAGGACACTGTCATACAATTAGTGCTAGATTATTCAAGAGTGAAACGAGGAAGCACTAGATAATACGGACTGGTGGAATTCGGGAAAATCTGTCCCCAAACGGCTGTGCACATTGGGCCAGTCAGAGCTTTCTGGGTGGAAGTGGATGGGATTTTGTTTGGGAAGGGGAGGGGCCTTGGCTAGATGGTTAGCGTCTGATTCTGAATAATGTCAATAGCGTAGGTTCAATTCTGGCTGAGGCAGACTTAGCACCTGCCTCATTGTCTGCTCCTTGCTCTAATATGGAATTGTGCATTTCAATTAAATAATCAACTCTCCCTCTCCCTCTGTTAGAGAGAGATGCCTCTGGACCCTCGTGGATTATGGCTAATAACCTGACCACTTAAGGATGTTGTTTAGATGTTTGGACTCCTTATTTGAAAAAGAATGAGTGGATCACAACTCATGCCCTTCAGCCCAGGAATATCTCCTAAAGAAAGGGAGAACAGGCTGGGCCTATGCCTATTGGAGTTTTGAAAAATGAGAAAGGTTAAAGTTTATTTATTAGTCACAAGTAGGCTTACATTAACACTGCAATGAATTAACTGTGAAAATCCCCTAGTCGCCACACTCCAGCACCCGTTCATGACACTGAGGGAGAATTTAGCATGACCAATGCACCTAACCAGCACGTCTTTTAGACCTTGGGAGGAAACTGGAGGGAATGTATGCAGGCACAGGGGAAGTGTGCAAACTCTGCACAGACAGTGACCCAAGCTGGGAATTGAATCCCGGTCCTTGGCGCTGCGAGGCGGCAGTGCTCACCATTGTGCCATCGTGCTGCTCCAAGGTCAAGGTGACCTTGTTGAAATATATAAAATCCTGAAGAGACTTGATAGGGTCAATAACGGAAGATGTTTACTCTTGTGGTGAGCTCAGAACCAGGGGACATGGTTTAAAATTTAGAGCTCTCCCTTTTAAGATGGAGATGAGAAGAACTTTTTTCTGAAGGTTGTTAGTCTGTGGAACTCTCTTCCCCAGAAAGCAGTGGAGGCTGGATCATTGAATGTATTCATGGCTGAGGTAGCTAGATTTTTGATCGACAAGGGACTCGAGATTTATGGGGACAAACAGGAAAGTGGAGTTGAGACCACAATCAGATCAGTCATGATCTTATCAAATAGTGCAACAAGCTTGAAGAGCTGAAGGGCTAAGTCCTGTGTTCCAATGAATGATCTACTCATGTTAATATGGTACTTATGGTCTTTGTTTAAGGTGAAAGGGGAAAGTTTGAAGGGGGTGTGAGAGGTAAGTTTTTTTAGAGGGTGGTAAGTGCCTGGAATGCACTGCCAGAGGGGATGGTGGAAACAAATACAATAGCAGTAGTTGAGGCATCTTGACACATGCCTGAATAGGTGGGGCATAGAGGGATACGGACTGTGTAGAACCAAAAATTCTTTAGTTTAGAAAGGCATCATGTGTCAGTACAAGCTTGATGGGCCGAAGGGCCTGTTCCTGTTCTTTGTTTCTTTTTCATCCCAATGCTCTCACTCCTGTCCCCCAGTATTTGACATTGTGCGTTTGCTCTTGCTCACAGCAGTTCAAAACTTGATCTAGAGACTCTAACCATGATCATTTTTTCTATGGTACTACCGTGTGCAAAATAACATTTTGTAAAAAAGTCTTGCCTGAGTCGAATTCTTTGTTTTAAGTTTTAACATCGGGCCTGTATTATCTAGCGCTTCCTCATTTCACTCTTGAATAATCTAGCACAAATTGTATGACACTGTCCTGATGTGGGCAGAAGAAGCAAAATTCATATATGCTGTTCCACTGGGAAAGAAACTCCCACGCACATCTGTGCCAGAAATTTATGGACTCGAGTCCCAATTCAGAGCCTTGTACTTATAACCCAGGTTGACACTCTGTTACAGTACCGAGGGAGTGCTGTACTGTACAGGATTCCAGTCTTCAGATGAGACATTTCAGTGAAGATCCCAGCTGCTATTTCAGTTGGATTTAAAAGATCCCAATGCATTATTTGAAGATCAGTTTGGTTCCTTTTAGTGTCCAGGTCAACCTATGACATCACTTAAAGTGGTGCAGTCCTGTTCCTCACTACTTGTGAAAACTGTGGCATGCAAATAGGCTATTGTATTTACCTGCACAATAGTGACTGCAAACTTCAACAAACATTTGATTGTAAAATGGATGGGGCATTCTAAGGTTGTTAAAAGAACTTAGTAAACATTTGTCTTTCTCATTACCTTCTCCCCCGAGCTACCTCTCTTCCTACCTAGTTTCCCCGTCTCCTGCACACCCATACACTTAATTCTACTTCACGTGCGTGCTCACCCTCTCTCTCACTCCTTTCTCTCTTCCCCCTCCCTTTTCTCTCTTCCCCCTCCCTTTTCTCTCTTCCCCCTCCCTTTTCTCTCTTCCCCCTCCCTTTTCTCTCTTCCCCCTCCCTTTTCTCTCTTCCCCCTCCCTTTTCTCTCTTCCCCCTCCCTTTTCTCTCTTCCCCCTCCCTTTTCTCTCTTCCCCCTCCCTTTTCTCTCTTCCCCCTCCCTTTTCTCTCTTCCCCCTTCCTTTTCTCTCTTCCCCCTCCCTTTTCTCTCTTCCCCCTCCCTTTTCTCTCTTCCCCCTCCCTTTTCTCTCTTCCCCCTCCCTTTTCTCTCTTCCCCCTCCCTTTTCTCTCTTCCCCCTCCCTTTTCTCTCTTCCCCCTCCCTTTTCTCTCTTCCCCCTCCCTTTTCTCTCTTCCCCCTCCCTTTTCTCTCTTCCCCCTCCCTTTTCTCTCTTCCCCCTCCCTTTTCTCTCTTCCCCCTCCCTTTTCTCTCTTCCCCCTCCCTTTTCTCTCTTCCCCCTCCCTTTTCTCTCTTCCCCCTCCCTTTTCTCTCTTCCCCCTCCCTTTTCTCTCTTCCCCCTCCCTTTTCTCTCTTCCCCCTCCCTTTTCTCTCTTCCCCCTCCCTTTTCTCTCTTCCCCCTCCCTTTTCTCTCTTCCCCCTCCCTTTTCTCTCTTCCCCCTCCCTTTTCTCTCTTCCCCCTCCCTTTTCTCTCTTCCCCCTCCCTTTTCTCTCTTCCCCCTCCCTTTTCTCTCTTCCCCCTCCCTTTTCTCTCTTCCCCCTCCCTTTTCTCTCTTCCCCCTCCCTTTTCTCTCTTCCCCCTCCCTTTTCTCTCTTCCCCCTCCCTTTTCTCTCTTCCCCCTCCCTTTTCTCTCTTCCCCCTCCGCCTCGCGCTCGCCCGCCCGCCCGCCGTCCTCATCTGTGCTCTTTACCTCTGTCAGGTCACAGCACAGAGGAGGCCATTTGGCCAGTTGTGTTTGCGCTGAAGAGCGATTCACTTAGTGCTACTTGTTGCCTTTTCTTGTCACCCTGCACAATTTTGCTTTTGAAATAATGCTCTGCAGATTTTCCCTTGCATCCGTGTTCTTTCTCTTTCTCTTGTGTGCATGCTTTCTCTCTCCCTTGTGTGTGCTTTCACTGTCTCTCAAGTTAGCTTGCAATGTTTTGAGGGCTGAATGGTTCGAAATAGATGCAAGTTCCGTCTTTCACACCAAAGAGTAATTGTTGTTTTTGCTGTTTGCTATAGGAAGTTGTGAAGCTGATTTACCAAACCTATCGGAATGAAGGCTTCTTCAGCCTCTGGCGGGGTAACTCTGCCACCATGGTCCGAGTTATCCCTTACGCTGCACTTCAGTTCTGCTCTCATGAACAGTATAAACAGATTCTGGGATCCTACTTCGGGACCCATGGAAGGTCAGTACGCAGGAACTGGACCATTACTGAGGCGTCCTTATCAGGGACTGTCATGCAATCTTGCAGCATTTGGCCCATCACGACCACACCAACTCACAGAATAGATCATTCTCTTACTCCCATCTCTTCACCCTTTCCCTGAAATCTTTGTAAATTCAAATGGCTACAGAGTGTATAAACTGTATGTATTTGGGGTCTAAAAGCAACAGAATCTGTGGTCCTGTCTGGAGTTAATAATGGAAAGTTTTCTTACACAAAGGCCAAATCTTTAGTCTTGAATGACTTACTAATGATTCAGTTGTGCTAAAGGCATCTAAAGAATCTAACCAAACCTCCAGATTCATCCAGCAATAATAGTTACATGACAACTTTCCCTCCTGATATCAATCCAGGATCTGTCCGTTAAAAGAAGGTGTCTGCAAACCTGACTTTCCAATGTTTTTGGCCATGTGTTGTCTCTACCTTGACCATTACAAATTGCCACGTCAACATTTCCAATTTTGCCAGGTCACCTGTCACACTGTAGTTGCATCTTTTGCCCATTTGGTGGTGACATTTCCTCACTTTCCTCTTCCCAGCCTGACCACCTATCCAGTGCAGCTTTCACAGGAAAATGCAGACAAATAAGCTTAGTTGGTGTCTCATCCAAAGGGTAGCAACTCCAACAAAGACACACCCTCTTCAGTAGTACATTGGCATATTGACCTTGAATAATACATTCAAATACAAGTTTGGGGTTTGTATGGATGTCCTGAGTCAGGCTTAGTTGGTACCAATCTTGCCTAATTAGTTTGCGCAGTGGGATGGACCAGGTAGCAGTCTTGGATTCTAGGCTGTGCTCTCTGAAATATGATTATCTGTCTTTGGAAAAGCAAGAACTTTGTCCTTTGCTTACCTATTTGTTTAGAACAATGGTTGCCCCTGAGTTCCCCTGTACTGTCTTATTTACCACACTAATGCCTCCAATTAGATTCTCTTGATGATTCTTACAGTAAATCTGTAAATAAAGGGCAAGGTTCTCCATTTTTTTTCAACAATCATACTTCAGAAGACAAAAATAGAAAAAGACTGCCTTGTCATTCTCTTTGCACCCCATTCCTAATGCTTGTACGCGGAAGGTTGGAAAGCCACTATGGACGATAGCACTCTGAAGGAAGGAGCCAGTGAGCCTGAGTGCGAGGGAGCTGATGGGAGCAGAAGTGGGGTTACGGCTGTGTGACTTTAATGTGTCATCATAAGTAAGACTCCTTTCTGTGCTGTTTTAAAGCAGTTGTGAACTTGTTTAAATGAGTTAATTGTGTTTGAGAAAATATGAAATGAGGAGCACTGGAGTTAATTTATGCCTTTTGAATGAGCTAAATAAAATATTCCATGCACAGATTAATATAAGTTGCCTGACAGAGAGTGGATAGATGACAAGGGACGAAGCTGAGAGAGGGCTGGCAAATTGTAGCTTGGACACTGATGAACAATGGATGATGTAACATGGAGTTATGGATAGAATTCTATCTCCCAGGGTCCAAACCTTGGTTCTAAAGGGTAAATGTGAAGCAAGGAGCTATTTATTGACATCCCCTCAGTTTTTGGGATAATTTGGTTGACTTGGGGTCTCTTGGGTTGAGAACTATATTATCCTAATAGATTTGTTCCTGAGTTACTGTGACCTCTGAAATGTGGCACCGGTTGTCCAGATAGGATGAGAGTTTAACTGGGCAAGTTCCCAGAGGAGATTAATTTGGTCTCTTGGGAATCTACGAAAGCACACACAGTCTGCAGAAGGAATGTGGTTGTTGGTCTCAGTGTCCTCCTCTGTCCTACCTTGTGTTGAGCATCCATCAACAGACCATTCTGCTGGATTTTCATTTTGTGATTGTCTGTTTCTCTTTTCCAGGCCTCTGCCACCCCTCCCACGGTTGTTGGCTGGTGCAATGGCTGGTATCACGGCCACCACACTCACCTACCCACTGGACCTTGTGCGAGCACGGATGGCTGTAACTCCAAAAGAAATGTGAGTATTGAAAGCAGCCCCATAAGCAGTGAATGAATGAAGGAATCCTCCATAATCTGTAACTCGTTCGAAAAGGACTTCCCTGACCAGGCCACTGTGCACTCTTTGTAAAACTGAGCTCGCCCAAGACTCTGCTGCCCTCCAGCCTAAGCTGCACAGATCCTGCTCACCCATGATGCAGGGCTCACTGACCTAGAGCAGCTCCAATGTTCCCTCAAAGGTCTGTGCACCACACACTATACAACAATCTGGAATGTATTCCGCATTGAAATCAACGGGAGACTCAGAACTTTGTCAGATTGATGGGAGAAATTGTTAACATAATGTAAGTTACTGCATAAGCGTGGCTCGATAGGAATCGCACACTTAAATTACCCACGTGCTCAAAAGAAAAAAACTTTAGTGCAAGTACTGAGTGAGTGCTGTGTTGTTGGAAATGCCTTTGCTCAAATGAGAGGTTAAACTGTGGATCCATCTGCTTTCTCAGGTGGATCTAAAAGTTCCATGGCACTATTTCAAAGAAGAACATGAGTTCTCCTTGAAGTCCTTGGTCAATATTTATCCCTCAATTAACATCATTAAAACAGATTATTTGGTCGTTATCAGCTTTCTGTTTGTAGAATCCTGCTGTGTGCAACCTTACCGTGGCATTTCCATTCTTTACAGCAGTGACTAGACTTCAAGTAGTACATTGTTGACTGTGATGCACTTTGGAGTGTCCAGACAGTTATGCAGGATGAATGTTTCCCCTTCCCCTCCCTTTGTCTCTTCACACTTTACCTTCGCTCACAAGCTATGGCTCTTTTTTTTCCCTTGGATGTGCCATCTTTGCAATGAGTTATGAAACTAAGATATTGTTCAGTGGGTGTAATCCATCTCAGTGTTATTTGAAAAAGAGCAGAGAGCTCTGATGTCCTTAATCAACATTCATAAACCGTATCTTATTCATATATTTTAAACAATTTCTTTAAATTTATTCTTGAACCATGGGCAATACTGGCAAAACCAGCATTTATTGCCCATTTTTTTGTTGCCCTGAGTTGCCTGGCTTGCTAAGCCACTTCATATAGCTGTTGGGGTGGGACTGGAGTCATGTAAAGGCCTAAGACTGGGTAAGGATGGCAGGTTTCCTTCCCCAAAGGCCATTAGTGAACCAGGCATTTTTAAAACACAACAGCCACGTTGTTCTTATTGGCTTTTTTTCCTTTGTTCAGGACTTAGATGTTGCTTGGAATAAACTGCACTAAAGTAAAATAACTACGTTTATTTTCCCATCCCTACCCTTGAGCATGTGGTGAATCATCTTGAACCATTGCATTCTGGTGGTGCTCCAACAGTGCTCTAAAGTAAGGTGTTCCAGGCTTTAGACCCTGAGGTGATGAAGGAATAGCCCACAGGATGGTGTGTCTTGGAGTGGGTGGGGGGGGGGGGGGGGCACTGTTGTAGGTTGTGGTGTTCCCATGTATCTGTTGCCCTTTCCCTTCTATGTGGTAGAGGTCATGGATTTGGAAGGTGCTGTCAAAGAAGACTTGGTGAGTTGCTGTAGGGGCTCCTGTAGATGGTGCTGCTGTGCACCAATGATGCCATGTGATGGTTTGCACCCACTGAACTGACAAGGTCTTAGTTTCATATTTAATTCCAAGGGTGGTACTTCTGAGAGAGATAAAAAGCCAGAGCTCACAAGTGGAGGGAAAATGAGTTACTGGTGGAGGAGGTGCCAGTAAAGCTTTATCCTGGATGGTGTTGCAGACTCCAGTATGTTTTTCTTATTCCTAAATCATTAAAACAAATTAACTTAACATGTAACCATATCAGTTTAAAAATTTAACTTGAATTCCCTGGATTAGTTAACCATTAACATGAACAGTGCACCAAAGGCAATTAATTATCTGCTAGATACACTTTGATGGTGTGGTATATACACATATTTATTCAGTGGGTTATTCTGTGGGTCACAGCATCGTAGGATTATTCCTGTGCTGACTCTCTGACCGATTCAATTAATTCCACTCCTATTTTCTTTTTTCCCCATAACTCTAAACTGTTTGTACTTTGAGTATTTCCATGTATCTGCTGCCTTTGTCCTTCTAGGTAGTTGTGGAATTAAGGATTTGGGAGTTGCCATTGAATGTTACGGAATGTTTCCATCATCCTTTCAGGTAGACATTTAAAATGTTTCCTCATGTCACCTCTGGTTCTTTTGCCGAAAGCCTCAAATCTTTATCTTCTGGTTGCCACTGGAAACATGTTCTTAATTTACTCCTATCAAGGTATGTTGTGAGCGTGTTTCCTGACGGTGATGGTGCATTTTTTTATTTCTTGTGCCAATAGGTATGGTAATATTCTGCACGTCTTTGTCCGGATATCACGTGAAGAAGGATTCAGAACTCTTTACAGCGGATTCTCGCCCACCATCCTTGGAGTAATTCCATACGCTGGACTCAGCTTCTTCACTTACGAAACGTGCAAGAAATTACACGCAGGTATGACTGCAACTCACGGCATGGTGACCCTTGGAGTGTTCAGAATGCAGTTCCCACATTGATCAAGTGGGAGTAGAACTAGGTTTGTGAGACCCCTGTCCCATCAACAGATTGGGTTTTTAACTCAATTTACAATATTGTTTTGACTGAGGGTGGCTATTTGATCTAGGGTGGTAATCCTACTGTCTCCACCCCACCCATCCCATGAGATATATAATTTAGACTTTTGCCTCCACTATTCCCTCTGCAATTCCGTTTCATAGGTGCAGGAGTAGGTCATTCGGCCCTTTTGAGCTTGCACCACCATTCAATTTGATCATGGCTGATCGTGTACATTCAGTATCCTATCCCTAATTCTCTCCATATCCCTTGATCCCTTTAGCCACATCCAGCTCCCTTTTGGATATATTTAACAAACTGGTCCCGCCAGCTTTCTGTGGTAAAGAATTCCACAGGTTCATAACTCTGAGTGAAGAAGTTCTTCTTCATCTCAGTCCTGTACCCCTTATTCTTAGACCGTGACCGTAACATTCTTCCTGCATCTAGCCTGTCCATTCCCATCAGGATTTTGTATGTTTCTATGAGATTCCCCCCTCCTTATAAGTTCAAGTGAGTACAAGTCCAGTTGATTCAATCTCACTTCATATTCAGTCCTGCCTTTCCAGGAATCAGTCTGGTGAACCTTTGCTGGACTCCCTCAATAGCAAGAATGTTCTTCCTCAGACTAGGAGACCAAAACTGTACACAATTCTCAAGATGTGGCCTCACAAAGGCCCTGTAATACTGCAGCATGTTCTTCATTCATAAAGATTTTCCTGTTATCAGTCCTAACATTACCTTTTGATTAGAATGAAAATAGATGATGCTGAAAGCAGTCAGCACAATAGGCAGTGTCAGTAGAAAGATAGACAAAGATAACATTTCACGTCACTGACCCCTTGTCAGATTGTCGAATGTTGGAAATATAATGGATTTTAAGCAAGTACAGAGGAAGGAAAGTAATAGAGGAAGAAGAAAAAGGAAAGAGAAGGTGTATGATAGAGCTGGAGCTAGCATTACTTGTTTGTATCTATTTCCCTTTTTCCTAATCACAACTGAATTAAAACTAAAATCGCAGCTTATCTCTTTCGTATCCTGAACTATTCTATCTAACTGTGTGTCTCACACCCTGTTAAAGCCCAGGTTTCTCCATTTTAAAAAAAAATCTTCCTTATGCTGAGGACAGAAGGAGGGGTCATTTGGCCTGGGTGTAGGACCAAATGCAGCAAAGTTAACACAACTTGGGTAAAGATCACAGAGCGTCATGGAAGAGTACAGTATGGAAGCAATGCAACCCAGTGTGTCTGCGCAAGCTCTTTCCATGAGTTAGTTAAAGCTAAAGTTTATTTATTAGTCACAAGTAAGGCTTACATTAACACTGCAATGAAGTTACTGTGAAATTCCTCTAATCACCACACTTCAGCGCCTTTTGGGATCAATGCACCTAACCGGCACGTCTTCCGAAATGTGGGAGGAAACCTATGTGGACGTGGGGAGAACGTGCAGACTCCACAAACAGTGACCCAAGCTGGAAATCAAACCTGGGCTCCTGGCACTGTGAAGCAGCAGTGTCAACCCTGAGCTACTGTACTGCCCAATTAGTGAGTCCCACTTGAGAGATATGGAGAAAATGGGTGGGAAAGTGGAATTAAAGCCCAAGATCAGCTTTCATTGTATTGAATGGCAGAGTAGGATTGATGGTTTTATGGTTTACTCCGCTTGTCACTTATGTTGTGCTGCTCTGTAGGGTCTGTGTCAGTTTCTACAGCTGTAGTCAGAGAGCAATCTAACCAGCACACCTTTCAGAATGTGGGAGCCATGATGTGGAGTTGCCAGCATCGGACTGGGGTAGGCACAGTAAGTAGTCTCACAACACCAAGTTAAAGTCCAACAGGTTTAGTTGATAGCACGAGCTTTTGGAGCGTTGCCCCAAACGCTGTGAAAGTTCGTGCTACAAAATAAACCTGTTGGACTTTAACCTGGTATTGTAAGACTACTTAGAATGCGGGAGGAAACCAGAGCATACAGACATGGGGAGAATGTGCAAACAGACACAGTGACCCAAGCTGGGAATCGAACTCGGGTCTCCGGCACTGAGAGAGTGGAGTGAGAAGTGAGAGCACCTTGTGATGCCACTTTGTCCACTGACCCTCCTCGCTGCAATCCCATGTGTGAAAGTGACACTTCCTATAAAGTATTGATTGAGGAGTCAGAGACTTAGGCCAGCATCTTTCTCTCTGTTTTCAATGATGCATCACCAGAGCAGTGATTATGGTTGAGTATTGGCCTTTGAAGCTTGTTCTCCAAGGTTTGTTTTATTCAGCAGCCTTTAGCCTTAAACATGTAAAGCAGGAAGTATCAAATGCAACAGGACAGAAGATCTGAGAAGTGTGATCAATACATTGAATGGGCAAATGAATAGATTGATTGAAGAATGATGCAACACAAGTGGAGACCATACAGCCCATCCTGATTGTGACAACTCTTTGGTAACCAGTGCTATCCAGTCCCCTGCCCTGTCCCTTTTCCCTTCCAATATTTATCCAATTCTCCTTTGAAAGTTCCTATTGAATCTGCTTCGACAACCCTTTCAGGCAGCATGTTCCAGAATTTAATCGTGGTATAAAAAAAGTCACAAAAATCCTCCATGTGTTGCCTCTGGTTCTTTCATTAATCCCCTTAAATCGCTGATTTCTGGTTACCAACTCTCCTGCCAGGAAAAACATTTTCCCCCGTTTTATCAAAATCCTCCATAATTTTGAACGCCTCTGTCAAATCTCCCATCCCCTTTTCTCTTTTAAAGAAAGCAAGCCCAGTTTCTCCACATAACTGAAGTGCTGTACGGATTAACTAACGCGAGCTGAATAGTCTTCCTCATTCATAAATATCTTGTGAAACCATCCTTTAGGAAAGGATGTGCTTTATTGGGTCTGTAGCTTATAATGTAAATCTGTGACTTGATTTCAGAGTACACCGGGAGACCTCATCCGTACCCCCATGAGCGTCTATTTTTCGGAGCATGTGCCGGCCTGATTGGTCAATCGGCCTCCTATCCGCTGGATGTGGTGCGACGGCGAATGCAGACAGCAGGGGTGCAGTACCGCAAGTACACGGGTATTATTGAGACCATGCGCCAGATTGTGGCAGAAGAAGGTTCTATCGCTGGCCTGTACAAGGGCCTAAGCATGAACTGGTTAAAGGGCCCCATTGCAGTGGGGACCAGCTTCACCACCTTCGACCTCATGCAGATCTTGCTCCGCAAACTTCAGGACCATGAAACCTTACACAGGTAGTAACTAGAAGGACGGGCATTCTGGAACTTGAGACTGAATGAAGAACGAAGTGTCACACTAAAGTGCCCAGGATGGGAAGTGACTATTGCTGGATGAGTATTTACAAACTGGAGCAACAGTGTGTCAGGCAGTGACATAATAACTTTTGAAAGGCTGGTATCCACACATGCACACTACTCATGTGACTACGTGAACACGCACATCACTTGCACGCATTTTCTCTCACACACACAACTCGCATTTGCGCACATTACTCCTATGTGCGCACACACACTCGCATGCACACGACTCGCATGCACACTACTTGTGCGCATACACACACACACACACACACACACACACACAGACACACCTCTCCAACCTGACACTGTTGAAATAACCTAATTTAAAATTGATTTAAGTTGTCTGCTTTTTCAAGATAAAGTTGTAATGAGTTCACACAGCACTGGAATACAGTCTGTATCCTCCATAGCTTCCTTGCAACTGTATATGAGAATAATGTTGCCATTCAGTAGAGAGGCTATGATTGATTCATGCATGTGGAATGTCCCAGATCTCAGCATTAAGGAAAGCTGTGGGCAGGTGGAAGAGAGTGGTGGGAGGCAAATAGAATTTCTGATTGCTGCCCAGCACTCTTTGGACATGTCAAGGGTGAGCAAGGTGTGTACTCTTACCCCCATCCTGCCCCCAAACCCCCAGCTTCACTAAGGATGGCTGGCAGCAACAACTGTGCTGCTTCACCCTTGAAGACCAGTTACTTGGGAGCCAAACTGTGAACTATAATACAGCTGGAACTCGCTACTAAAAATGTTTAGCTGCATGCTCACAATCAGCAGTCTATTGGGAGGAAAAAATAGGAGTCTCCAACTGCACGTTAACAAATTTTAAAGTAATTTATTTTAGTTTTTAAAATATTCACAGAGCACCTTACACCTCTTTCCTGCTCCTGCCCACATTCCCCAACAAAAAAAACCCGAACTGGGTAAGATGACGTTTTCTTGATGTTTAGAACATTACATGTGGGGCTTTAACCTGACACTGTTTGGATCATCCAAATCCTAATAGCAACAACTATTCCTCTCTCATCTCTTGCAAAGGTTCCTTCCCACTTTCTTAGTAACAAGTGAACTTGGGAATCCTAGTATTTTATTGTTGCCAAACCTGCAGTTCTCTCATTTGAAAAGTTTGAGCGCACTAATAACTTCTTAAAATGGTCTGTTTATTATGGAGTTATTGACATGTGATTTGGATTTTGCCAAACACTGAAGCTCCTTATCTAAATCTGCTCTGTTTCACTCTAATATATCTCTTGAGGCGATGACATTCCTTTTAAGGAATGCACATCTTCATTTCCCTAAGCTCTTGCTGTGGCTGCCTTGGAGAGTGTAGAGGGAGTCTTATTCTGTATCTAACCTTTGCATCTTATCTGGAACTTCTTGAGCTGACATTGGATGCCTGAAATGCATTAGGTTCCATTTTGCAGCAGGTAATATTCCCTTGCCTTGATGAACACAAAACTTTAAAGCCAAATTGAAGGAGCGCTCCTAATTTGTGAGAACTCGGATGTGGTGCAGAGATGAAATGGCACTCGTTGGCCTGTGCCCCAGACATTCAGGAAAGGATATAAATCCAAGAGAGATGTTTAAATAAAAATAGAAAGGAGATCATGCTTTTTCTTAGAACACACTCCTACTTTCCTGTTTTAAGATTCCATTGCTAAAGGTGCAGTTTTGGAACAGGGGTCCCAACAAAATCTGTAGAGAACAGGAAATCCCAGAGGTTCTGATGGGAGATGAGGAAGTGTTGGAGCAAAGTAACACTTTCCCTGCCCCTTGCCTAGTTCATCCGAAGTGTCTCTCCTCTACTTCAGCCCACTCAAAAGTTCTCCCTTTCCCCATACCATGGCCAACCCTAAAGTATCTCTCTGGCAAAGCTCATTCAATCTCGTTTTCACAAAATCTATTCATTATCTTGTATGATATTTTTCCCCCTGGCATTGTCTTGCTATTCCTGGTTACCAAACAGGAGGGAATGGATCTCAGCCATGGGGGCCTCATATTTGTGAGGACTCTTTGGGGCCTGGTCTGTTATCCAAACCCACAAGCTACAGCGCTGGTAATTGTGTCCAGCAGGGTAGACCTGGTGTGGCCACGTGCAGCGTGGGGAGAGAGATGGGGGAAGAGGTCAGTCCAGTTGTATTTAATTCCTTTGTTGCCAGATTCCAAAACTGCATCAAGACCCAATGTGACCACTGGGAATTGCCTTTTCTCACAATTGACTTTGATTGAAAGATGTTGGATGTCAGTTACTTGAGTGATTCCGTTGATGAAAAATAAAATTATTTGAGTTTAAAGAAGACTGCATTTTGTTTTGGTTTGGGGAGGTGGGGGGAAGGTTTGTGGAGTGGACCTGGCAATTGTGGAGTATACTGAGATGTACCCTCATCTGATTCCACCTTGTCTCCTGAAGGTTTGACTCTGGATAAGGGGCCATTCTACCAATGTCAGCCCCCATCTCAGGATTGCCAGCCTAGAGTAGGAACACTGTCAGCTGTTTGAGCATGGGATGTGTCAAGCTTAATTCTCATCTCCATTTGTAATCTGCTCTCAATGATCCTGGGGGAGGAGACGAAACTGAGCTTGAATCCTGTCTGTGTTCCTCATTTTGTTTCAAAGAAGTACAAGGATGCAGAATTCATTTGTAGTTCCATGTGGTACCAGTGCCATGACTTAAGTTTTTAGTTATGTCTGCACAAACTTGATTCAACCCAAGGGGCTTGGTTTTGATTTGATTTATTATTGCCACATGTATTGGTATACAGTAAGAAGTATTGTTTCTTGTGTGCTATACAAAGTATACCATTCATAGAGAAGGAAACGAGAGTGCAGAATGTAGTGTTACGGACAAAGCTAGGCTGTAGAGAAAGATAAGCTTATTGTAAGGTAGGTTCATTCAAAAGTCTGGCAGCAGGGAAGAAGATGTTCTTGAGTTGGTTGGTACATGACCTCAGACTTTTGTAGTTTTTTTCCTGACAGAAGGTGGTGGAAGAGAGAATGTCCAGGATGCGTGGGGACCTTAATTATGCTGGACGCTTTGCTAAGGCAGGGGCAAGTGTAGCCAGAGCCAATGGATGGGAGACTCCTCATGGGAATCGATGCACGAGAGTTATCCTGTCTGAATGGGAAGAAGCGTCTCAAAAAGCCTGATGTAGAAGTTGCCTTTGCATGTTTTATCCTCTAGTATCTCATGTGTGATGTGTCAGTGGAAATGAGTGAATGCATCACAGATGGGGTTGTTTTAAGCATCAGTCATTCAAAGTTGCTTCAACACTGAACTTAATCCTCAGCCAATCTGTTCCTGCTCCTGGTAGAGACGTGCTGTGCTGGTATGTGCCAACAGATGTCCCCATTCATTTTCCCGGAGAGGGAGGAAAGGACAGGGGAAGCAAATTGGAGGTTCTTGCTCCTGATACAGTTCACGTTTGGTGAGAGCAACACCTTGTATTTGTTCGCACAAGTGACCAAAAACTTGGTCAAAGAAGAGTTTTTAAGAAGTCTCTTGAAGGAGGAGGGAGAGGTTTAGAGAGAGAATTCTAGAGCTTTAGGGCAGGGGGAGCTGAAGGCATGGCACCCAATGGTCGAGTAGTTAAAATTGGGAATGTGCAAGAAACCAGCAGTGTCTAGGGCTGCAGGCAATGCAGAGTTAAGGAGTTTGGGATCAGTGATTGAGATTTCAAAACAAGAATGAGAATTCTAAATTTGAGGCATTGCTGAACTGGGAGTTGGAGGTCAAACAGCAGAGAAGGATGGGTGAACAGGATTTGGTGCGAGTTAGGACATGGAGCAACAGTGTTTTGGAATGATGTTTAATCGGTTTAAAGATTGGAGCCCAGCCAGGAGAACGTTGGAATAGTGGAATCTGGACGAGATTGGGTTCTGCTGTGAATAAAAACCTTCTAATAACTATATCCAGGCCCCACACGATGACCGCCTTGCCTTCCTAAGAGAAGAGGGTCATAAATATAGTTGAAATCTCCAAACTTGGAGACCTCTTCCCCTTTTTTGTCATTGCTTTCTGAAGTAAATTTTTTTGGCAGCAGAGGGTGCTGCTCCACAGGAGATGAAGATTTGATGGTTTTTATGAAGACGATACTGCCATCTTTTGAAAGGGAAGAGACAGGAATAACTGTTAGATGCTTGGCTACACCATGAATGCATTCACCCTCGCAACGTTTGGTTTTATGGCAGTGCTACTTTATTTTCAAAATTTAAAACATTTCAGAGTGGAATGATGGCACTAATCTCTTTAATCCTCCAATTTGGGGTCTTGTGCTTTCCCCCGCTTTCATTGCTCCTGTATCTTTAGCTGCCTAAGGAATTTCCTCTTTAAACTTCTCTATCTCCTTTAAGGTGCCCCTTTAAAACTTTTGCCATGCTCTTGCTTGCTTGCCCTAATCTTCCTTATGACGCAGGTGAGCATGCTACCCAATAAGCCACAGAAGGTTGTGTTCAAATTCTATTCACAGACTGCAGTGCAAAAATTGAGGCAGTGATTCAGCTGAATGTGCAATATTGACACTGGTTACCAACACTGGTACCTTCTGGCCAAGGCATTGCCTTGGCGGCACGTTGCCATATTGGTTAGCACTGCTGTCTCATAGTGCCAGGGACCTGTGTTCAATTTCCAGCTTGAGTCACTGTCTTGTGGAGTCTGCACATTCTCCCTGTGTCTGTATGCGTTTGCTCTGGGTGCTCTGGTTTCCTCCCTCAGTCTGAACAAAGTGCTGGTTAGGTGCATTAGCCATGCTAAATTCTCCCTCGGTGTACCCAAACAAGTGTTGGAGTGTGGTGACCAGAGGATTTTCATAGTAACTTCATTTGCAGTGTTAATGTAAGCCTGTGACTAATAAATAAACTTTTACTTTAAAACTTTTGCCTTGGATGCATTTTAAAAAATTTATTCATGGGATGTTGGTGTCATTAACTGGGCCAGCATTCGTTGTCCATCCTTAATTACCCTTGAACTGAGTGGCTCGCAGGGCCATTTGAGGGTTTTGTGTTAGAGTCAACCACACCCCTGCAGACCAGGAGATGATAGATTTCCTTCCCTAATGGATGTTAGTGAACCTGGAACCAGATGGGTTTTTACAACAATCGACAATGGTTTCATGGTCATCATTAGACTTTTAATTACAGATTTTTATTGAATTCAAATCCCACCACCTGTTGTGGGGGGGTGGGTGGTCTCAGAGAATTCCCTGTGTGTCTGGATTACTAGTCTAGTGACAATGCCATTACACCACTGTTTCCTCCGCAGTAAAATATTCAATGACACTATTCTGAAGACCAGACCAAATTTTGGCCAATATTTACCTTCTGTCAACATCACTAAAAATGGTTAACTGATCATTATCTCATTGCTATTTGTGGGAGCTTGCTGTGCACAAATTGGCTGCCGTATTTCCTACATTATAACATTGACTGGATGAGAATATAGGAGGCATGGTCAGTAAGTTTGCAAATGACACCAAGATTGGTAGTGTAGTGGATAGTGAAGAAAGTTATCTCCAATTGCAATGGGATCTCGATCCATTGGGCCAATGGGCTGACAAATGGCAGATGGAGTTTAATTTAGATAAATGCGAATTGAAACATTTTGGTAGATTGAACCAGGGCAGGACTTACTCAGTTAATGGTAGGGCACTGGGGAGAGTTACAGAACAGAGATCTAGGGGTACATGTGCATAGCTCCTTGAAAGTGGGATCACAGGTGGATAGCATGCTGAAGAAGGCATTCAGCATGCTTGGGTTTCATTGGTCTGAACATTGAATACAGGAGTTGGGACGTCTTGTTGAAGTTGTACAAGACATTGGTAAGGCCACACTTCGAGTACTGTGTACAGTTCTGGTCACCCTATTACACAAAGGATATTAAACTAGAAAGAGTGCAGAAAAGATTTACTAGGATGCTATTGGGACCTGATGATTTGAGTTATAAGGAGAGGCTGGATAGACTGGGACTCCTTTCTCGACAGCATAGAAGGCTGAGGGGGATCTTATAGAGGTCTATAAAATAATGAGGTGTATGGACCAGCTAGATAGTCAATATCTTTTCCCAAATGTAGGGGAGTCTAAAACTAGAGGGCATAGGTTTAAGGTGAGAGGAGAGAGATACAAAATTATCCAGACAAGCAATGTTTTCATAGAGGGTGGTGAGTGTCTGGAACAAGCTGTCAGAGGTAGTAATGGAGGCAGGTACAATTTTGTCTTTTAAAAAGTGTTTTGACAGTTACATGGATAAGATGGGTTTAGAGGGATATGGGCCAAATGCGCGCAATTGGGATTAGCTTAGGGTTTTTAAAGAAAAAGGGTGGCATGGACGGAAGGGCCTGTTTCCACGCTGTAAACCTCTGTGACTCTAAATACTTGATCATCTTTCCTGGAACTCCATATTGGAATCCTTCCAGCCAGATTCCTTCCCCTGCCATGGACTGGAAATGGATCTCATCAACGTCACAAATTGAAATCTATTCCATGGTGACATAAGTAAACTAACTTTCCTCATTCTTCTTGACCTGTCTACAGCCTTATACACAGTTGACCAAACCATCCTCCTCCAATGTATCTCAACTGTTATCTAATGTGTTGGGCTTATCTTACCACATTTCATTTAATATCTATCTAATTATAGCCAGAGTATCACTTGTAATGGCTTCTCTTCCCATTTTGATGTCTCAATAATTTCTCATCTATGCTTTCAACAACATCCAAAAGCACAGCCTTTGTTTTCGAATGTACATGACAATACTCAGCTCTATCTCATCACCATGCACCTCTCTCAACACTTTGACAGAGCCCTGTCCCTCACTATCTGTGTAATTCTGACCTCTTGAGCATGATTTTAAGTTTATTTATTAGTGTCACAAGTAAGGCTTGTATCAACACTGCAATAAAGTTACTGTGAAAATCCCCCAGTCGCCTCACCCCGGCACCTGTTCGCATGTACTGAGGGAGAATCTAGCACGGTCGATGCATCTAACCATGTATCAGATTGTGGGAGGAAACCAGTGCACATATGGGGAGAATGTGCAGACTCATACAGACCATGACCCAAGTGGGAATTGAACCCAGTCCTTTGTCTAAGCACTGTTGCCCTAAACACTCCTTCATTGACAGCCGTGCCTTCAGCTGCCTAGGCCTTAAGCTTTGGAATACCCTCTCTAAACAACCCCACCTTGCGGCACCCCTCTCCTCTCTGATGCTCCTTCCAACATTCAGCTTTGACTAAGCTTTGGTTCATCTGATCCTATGTGGCATGTTGTCATACTTTGTTTTATATATTAAAGGTACAAGATAAATGGAAGTTGTTGAGTGACCTTGCCATTGGTTTGTTGCTAACCAGGTGATAAAACTGCTGCTCATTGGTGACTTATTCATATGACTGACAAACTGTCTCATTTACCATTGCTCCGCTTGGTGTATGAGGGAAGTTTAAACAGACTGGGCCTTTTGTTCTCTGGAGTTTAGAAGAATGAGAGATGATCTAATTCAAAAGTGGAGAGTTTTTGCAGGGCGTTTCCCTGAACTGGGGAGATCTAGAACCTGGGAACAGCCATCCAAGACTGAGGTGGGGAGGAAATTCTTCACTTCGAGGGTGGTGAATCTTTGGAGTTCTCTCCCTCTGTGGGCTGCAGAAGCTCAATTGTTGAGTATGTTTGAAACTGAGATTGATAAATTCCTACATATTAAAAACTTTGAGAGAAAAGCATGCATGAAGATGGTTCAGGAGAACAGAATTGTGAGTGGCTTGATGGGCTGAATGGCCTACTCCCATTTCTTATGATTAAAATAAGGAATGAGAAGTGATACCTTCTAGATTACTAAAACAAAATTGCCTCCCAAAATTAATGGCCCCATTGGCTCCCCTCTCAGTTTAGAACAATTTTTTTCAACTTCTTACACCTAGATTATACAGACAAATTGTAGATAAGCAGGATATAAACATTGCGTATCGTTAATGATTGTAGCATTTTACATCTCTGTGCACTTCCTGCTGTCAAGTTTTTGTATCAACTTTTATTTCCATTATGAATTACAACATCTACGCTACAACAGACACTTACATAAATATGTCATACCAAGGTGGTGCTCTACCACTTCAGTATTCCTCAGGAGACTTATGTTGTCTCACCAGCCTGTGTTACTTCAACAATGCAAGTTCACAGTATCTGTATAATTGGAAACTGAGGACAGAATTACACTTGTATGCAATGACCCAAATATCTCCCACCCACAACATGTAAACTAGATTAATTATACCAGAAATATATTTTGGGGGAAGTATTGTTTTTGAATTATGTTACAAGCTTGGGTTTTAAATAAAACCCAAAGACCTGCCTAACTCACTTATTGCAAAGAATTTTGGTCAGTTCTCAGAAGAGCCACTGAGTGGCACCATTTTCACTCAAATAGAGCATACATTACAGAATTAGACTGGTCAGCCAATTAGTCTGTGGAGCATATAGACTGGCGCACAAAACTCCTTAAATCTCACCATACACCTCTACTTTTATTCCCTCCTGTATTTATCTAACTTGCCCCTAAATGTATTTACTGGACACTGTTCACTTCAACCACTCCCAATGATAGTGAGTTCCTCGGCCTTACCAGTCTCTTGGTAAAGAAGTTTCTCCTTAATTTCCTACTAGGGGGCGGTAGCCTTCTGTCTCAATGGTTGACGCTATGATGGTCAACTGTGTTACGTATCACCAGGTATAGTGTGGGAGCCCTGCACTGGCAGTCTCTGCCGCTTTTTCTGCAGAGGAGGCTAGTGTGCTGAGAAGGTGCCTGAATTGCTGGCCTCTGTTATCTCTGTTATTCCCAAACAACTGAGCTTTCCATTTCTGCTTGCCTCTTCCAAAACCCCTCTAGACAATCAGCCTCCAGAGGTCAAGGCCATCAACGACTGCCTCCCAATTCTCTATCAATGTCTGCCATCTTGACATCTCATTTTCAGGTGTTTTGTAGCGATGGTATGAACATCCAGCACAAAAGGCTTACATTAACACCTCAGTGAAGTTACTGTGAAAATCCTCTAGTCGCCACACTCTGATGCCTGTTCGGGTACACTGAGGGAGAATTTAGCATAACTAATGCGCCCTAACCAGCACGTCTTTCAGACTGTGGGAGTAAACCGGAGCACCCAGAGGAAACCCATGCAGACGTGGGGGGGAATGTGCTAACTCCACATAGACAGTGACCCAAGCTGGGAATTGAACCCGGGTCCTTGGTGCTGTGAGGCAGCAGTGCTAACCACTGTGCCACCAATGGAAGGGTATAACTGAGTGGTCAGTACAGAAAGCCTTTAGGTGTTTGCTGCCATCCATCTGGTAAACATAGCTGAACCAATGCAGACAGTGTTGGCTTAGCAGTGAGTATACACTGATGAAGTTAGCATGTCCACGACTGATATATTAGTGACTATTTTGTATTTGTGTCTCATTGTCCTGATCTCCACACGCATAAAAAATTCCTTCCATATATCCAACCAAAAGGCTTTTGGAATTTGATAGACGTCAATCAATCTTCTCTAGTCTGATAGGTATAACTTCTCAGACCTAGCATCATCCTAGTAAATCTCTATAGTAAGAGACTCTGGGTGTCCGCCATTGAATAAGTCAACTATTATTTCCAAGCAGAAAACTAAACAGAAACTAAGCACAGACAGCAGTGAAAATGCTCATACTCCTCCCATCTACCTCAGGTCAAGAAAGAACTGTAGGTTTAAAGCCCGTGCTCTCTGTTAAGTTGCGCATGCTCTTATCCTGTTGGATGAAAAGTACATGGTCTCCGAACTTGTCCCATCAAACGGGGTTCCCCACAGCAATCTCAATATGCTCTAACTGATGAGAGACAGAATCGGAAGGCGTAAGAGTCATTGAGGTTTACAGCAGAAATTTAAGTGGGACATGGTGGCACAGTGGTTAGCACTGCTGACTCACAGCACCAGGGACCCAGGTTCAATTCCAGCCTTGGGTCGCTGTCTCTGTGGAGTTTGCATATTCTCCCCGAGTCTGCGTGGGTTTCCTCCGGGTGTTCCAGATTCCTCCCACAGTCCAAAGATGTGTGGCTTAGCTGGATTGGCCATGCTAAATTGTCCCTTAGTGTCAGGGGGACTAGCTAGGGTAAATGCATGGGATTATGGGGAGAGGGCTTGGATGGGATTGTGATCCGTGCAGACTCGATGGCCTGAATGGCCTCCTTCTGCACTGTAGGATTCTATGATAACAGCATAGAAACAGGCCCTTCAGGGATAGGACATGCTATCAGACATGTGTGGCATCTGCAGTTCAGCTGTGGAATTGTCAGTGAGTGAGCTGCACCCACCAGATCGGTACCAGAAGGAGTCTTGCAGATTTCATGTGGCCAAAAGTACGCCCCTCACAGTGCTCTGAGGCTTCAAGAGAGACAAAAGCAGATAAATGACTGCAAACCAAATGCGTCAAATGATCAGAAAGCAGATGAACAACTTGGTTTTCCCTGCTTTACAAACACAACCTAGTTAGTGACTTAATGTGATTTGGCCAGTTAGCGGGGAACTTAACTACTGGGGCTCTCCTTTCCAACTGGCATTTAAACGTCTCCTCATTTAATCAGATTTGCTGGATTATGATGGTTTCTGCTGAGGGGAAACATCAGAGCGATCATGCTCCACACGCTTTTAGTGAGAAGCACAAATTGCCGTGGCAAATGTCACTCTTCAGTGGAGAATTTTTCTACTTTGGGTTGAGGTGTTTTGGGTTCATGTGCTGAGTTGTAATTAGGCTTTGGTGAGAATATCTGGAATCAGAACGTAACTCTTTTTTTCAGTTTTCCAGACAGTGTATATAATTCATTGTGTTATACCCCAAGGGATACTGTCTGGGATGTCTGTTAAACACGTCTGCTGCCACTACCCTCAGCCTACACCCTAGCAACCGTCGCTATGATGAAGGCCTAACTAGGCCCAAAAACAGATGTACCATTTAACCTTGGTATTGCAGGAAAGGCCTGGTATCCCAGCATTTCATTACAATGATGTTTTTAATGTGGAGGCCAGACAGAGACAACATATTCTTTAACCCTTTGAGTGCTGAATAGAGCATGTCTAGGGTTGCCAACCCTCCAGGGTTAACCTGGAGTCTATAGGAGTTAAAAATTAATCTCGTGGACACAGCTGTGAGCAAGCCCAAGGGAAAAATATTCTTTGAATATTTTTTGTTGACGAGCCATCAAAATATTGGAGATGAATAAAATGCCGTCTGATTGGGCTGGTAAGTTCAAGACACTTATCAAAATTTCCAGGAATACATCTGACCTGAGCTGGCACCCCTAAACGGGTTAATTACCAGCAACACAATGAAGGGGCAAGATCTTGATAGTATCAATCCAAAAAGTTGGCACAGATACACAAGGCTATTGAAAAGTGTTATGAGTGAATTTTATGGCTGGTAGAAACAACATCGATCTCTCAAGGTTTTAAAACTCTTTAATTCTGAGGAATGTATGTTAAAATGAACAATTTTAAACACAAAGCGGTCCATGTCAATTCCTTTTCTAAAAGATTGGATTTTAACAATATCAACAAAAGCCTCTATTTAAAAAGCACCTTTGAGTCAATAAAATGTCCCACAATTCATCACAGGAACTTAACAATTGAAATTTAACACTAAGCCACGCAAGGAGCTATTGGGTCAGATGACCAAAGCTTGATTGAAGAGGCTGGTTTTAAGAAGCATCTTGCAGGAAGAGAGAAGGTGGACACATTTAAGGGCCCAGGTAGGTAAAAACATGGTCACCTGCAGTGGTGATAAAAATCAGGAATGAGCAAGAGGACAGAATCAGAGGGTTGTTGAGTTGAAGGAGGTTACAGAGATAGGGAGGGAAGTTACGGAGATAGGGAATGAGGTTCAGAGATAGGGAGGTTACAGAGATAGGGAGGGAGATGACACAGATAGGGAAGGAGGTTATAGAGTCAGTGAGGAGGTGAGGCCATGGAGGGATTTGAAAGCAACAATGAGAATTTCAGAATTGAGGAGTTGCAGGATAGGAGCCAATATTTGCCAACAAGTGAGACTCTGGTTTGAGCTAGGACCATGGTCCTGTGAACACTTTAGGACAATTGGCTCCATGAAGGCACTACATAAATGCAAGTGAATATTGTCTTAAAGGGCTCCTGGTAAAAATTGTGGACGTTTTTTATATATTTGTTCATAGAATGTCGGTGTCTCAGGCGGGGCCAGCATTTATTGCCCATCCCTGAGGGCATTTTAAGAGCCAACCACATTGCTGTGCTCTGGAGTCATACGTAGGCCAGACCGGGTAAAGATGTTAGATTTCTTTCCCGAAAGGGCATTAGTGAACCAGATGGGTTTTTATGACAATCAACAATGGTTTCATGATCATCATTAGATACTTAGATTTTTATTGAATTCAAATTTCACCTTCTGCCATGGTGGAAATTTGAACCCAGGTACCCAGAATGTTACCTTGGGTTTCTGAATTACTAGTCCAGTGGCAATACCACTATGCCACTGCCTCCCCAATAACTGGCTGCATACAGGGACAAAAATGTTTTCAATCTTACTAAATGCAAAATGTAAATGTTGAAATATTGGTCAACATTGCTCATGGCTGTGAGAATGTAGTGGCAGCAGAAAAGTGAGCCCACGTTGAGGCATGAAATGTTGTCCTGTTAGGCACGCATCCATTATCTTCCAGCAAGACAGCTATTACCCATCTCTAGCTGCTTTTGAGAAGACAGTGGCAGACCTTTGTCTCGAACTGGGGCAGTCTGTGTGGTGAAGGTGCTTCCATAGTGTGAGGGAGAGAATTATACTAATGACAGACAAATGGCTGATGCATCTTGAAGTTGGGATGGTTCATGACTTGGAGGGGTGCTTGGACTGTTCCCATGCCCTTGTTCTAACTGGTGGAGGTTGTGAGGAGAGAGAAGTGGACATACTTAGGGAGGAATTTACGAGCTTCGGATCCAGGTAGGTAATGCCATGGCTGCCAATGCTGGGTCAAGAGGTCAGAATCAGAGGGTTGTTGGTTTGGAGGAGGTTGTAGAGGTAGGGAGGAGGGTAAGGCTGTTCAGCTGCTGCAGGAGATGGTAGCATTTGCTAAGGAACCTAACACAGTAGGTCTTGGCAACCCTGCCATAAAAACAGAAAATGCTTCAAATATTCTGCAGATTTGTAGAGAGAGATAGAGATTTTAAGTTAAAGTTATTTATTAATGTCATGAGTTAGGCTTACATTGACACTGCAATGAAGTTACTGTGAAAATCCCTTGTCGCTACACTCCAGTGCCTGTTTGGGTACACTGAGGGGGTATTTAGCACAGCCAATGCACCTAACCAGCACGTCTTTCGGACCGTGGGAGGAAACTGGAGTACCCAGAGAAAACCCCTGTGGACATGGGGAGGACGTGCAGACTCCACACAGACAGTGACCCAAGCCGGGAATTAAACCCAGGTGCTGTGAGGCAGCAGTGCTAACCAGCGAGCCGTGATAGGTAATGGGCTGGATTTTTGCTGCAAGAGGCAGCTAAGCAGAGCTTTAAAAATGGTGATTGTGATTCCGGGATTTCTGATTCCATTCCAGGATTCCCCATTTTTATAGGGATCTTTTAGGTGTTCAGGCTGTGAGCCCACACCCTTCCTAACCTGGCCAGCTCTATTGCAGGGATAAGCATGTCTCAATCCTCCACAATACTCATAGTGTTGGGCCAACTTTTCTACGAGTCATTGCTCACACCAGCTCAGAGGTGTCATGAACCACAGTCTGCATGAAGGAACCTTTTGAAAGGTAGGTTCAATTCCCTGTGCCTGGTGATGCTCCTCTTTCCACCCCTACAGGGCCCCTCACCCTCCCAACTGCTGTATTCCCCTATCCACCCCCATTGCTCCACATGCCCAACTATGGCATTTCCATGCCTTTTCACCCATTATAGAACCAATGAACACTATAGCGAAAATAGAATGTATAAAAAAAGTTTTAAAATAAGTTTTTTTAAGTTCATTCAAGGGATTTGGGCTTCATTGTCAAGGACAGCATTTATTGCCCATCCATAATTGAGAAGGTGATGAATTTCTTTCTTGAACTGCTGAAGTGGTGAAGGTACATCCACAGTGCTGTTAGGGAAGGAATTCCAGGATTTTGACCCAGCCACAGCGAAGGAACAGTGATATATTTCCAATTGAGTATGGCGAGTGACTTGGAGGAGAACTTCCAGGTGGTGGTTTTCCCTGAACACTTACTGCCCTTGTCCTTCTAGATGTTAAAGTTCACCAGTTTGGAAGGTGCTGTCGAAGGAGCCTTGGTAAGTTCCTGCAGTGCAGCTTGTAGATGGTACACACTGCTGCCACTGTGTGTTGACAGTGAAGGCTGTGAATGTTTGTGGATAGAGTGCTAATAAAGTGGGCTGCTTTGCCCTGGATGTTGTCAAATAATTTATTTATTAATGACATGGATTTGGGGTAGCACAGTGGCAGCGGTTAGCATTACTGCCTCACAGTGCCAGGGACCCGGGTTTGATTCTGGCCTCAGATGACTGTGTGTGTGGATTCTGCTTGTTTTCCCCTTGTCTGCATGGGTTTCCTTTGGGTGCTCCGGTTTCCTCCCATGATCCAAAGATGTCCAGTTTAGATGGATTGGCCATACTAAGTTGCCCCTTAGTGACCAAAGATGTGTAGAACATAGAACATAGAACACTACAGCACAAACAGGCCCTTCGGCCCACGAGTTGCGCCGATCACATCAACTCCTATCTATAACCCCCAATCCCATAAAACCCCATATACTCATCCAGAAGTCTTTTAAAAGACCCCAGCGAGTTCGCCTCCACCACCACTGACGGCAGCCGATTCCATTCACTCACCACCCTCTGAGTGAAAAACTTACCCCTAACATCACTTCTGTACTTTCCTCCCCGCACCTTAAACCTGTGTCCTCTCGTAGCGACCATTTCAACCCGGGGAAATAGCCTCTGAGAATCCACCCTATCTATTCCTCTCAACATTTTATAAACCTCTATCAGGTCGCCTCTCAACCTACGTCTCTCCAGGGAAAAGAGACCCAGTTCCCTCAACCTAACTTCATAAGGCATGCCTCCCAGTCCAGGCAACATCCTTGTAAATCTCCTCTGTACCCTTTCAATAGCTTCTACGTCTTTCCTATAGTGAGGCGACCAGAACTGCGCACAGTACTCCAAATGAGGCCTGACAAGGGTCTTATAAAGGTTCGAATAATTTTGGTAAGTGCACAGGGTTACAGGGATAGGGTCGGGGAGGTGGCCTGGGTAAGATACTCTGTCAGAGAGTTGGTGCAGCAGTGATGGGCTGAATGGCCTCCAGCTGCACTGTAAAGATTCTATGATTCTCAAGGGCAGTTAGACATGGGCAATAAATGCTGTTCTAGTTAGCAACATCACTGCCCATGAATTAAATTTTTAAAAATGATTTCTTACAGCTGTGTACAATGACACAGTCCACTATCGGAGTTAGTGAACTTGAGCTGAATTCGAGTGTTTCTGGCTACAAGCAACCAGAACAAGAGTGCTAAAAGGGTTAAATTATGAACAGTTGATGAACGCAGTTGAAGACAGTTGTTGATATATTCCCTTGCCTATCGATGACTGAAGGGTGGTATAATCGAAGTGTTTAAGGTGACTTAAGCAGCTCATAGGATAGAAATAGAGAAATTACTTCCAAGGGTGGGAGAGTCCAAAACAAAGGGGTGAAGGTCAAAATTAGAGATAGATGGTTTAGGTGTGATATCAGAAAGTACATCTCCAAATAAAGGGTAGAGGAATTCTGGACTGCCTCCCCAAGAAGTAATTGAGGTTAGGCGTCAATAGAAAATTTCAAAACTAAGGTTTTTGTTGGACAAGGGATAGGAAGGGATATTAAACCAAGGCAGGTTGATGATGTTAAGAGATAAAATTTGCAATGATCTAACTGAAAGGCAGAATAGACTCAAGGGGTTGAATGGCCTCCTCCTGTTTATATAAAATTGAAAAACTACAGCATTGTAAACACTGTAAAATAAATTAGCTCCTGCCCCTCTAATAACCTTCTCTTTCTCCCAATCAAATATGCAATAACAACACCAGTAATAATTTTATTATTTATTGTGAAAATCCTCTAGTCGCCACACTCTGGCGCCTGTTCGGGTACATTGAGGGAGAATTTAGCATGACTAATGCACCCAACCAACACGTCTTTCGGACTGTGGGTGGAAACCAGAGCATCCGGAGGAAACCAACGCAGACACGTGGAGAACATGTAGATTCCACACAGACAGTGACCCAGGCCAGGAATCAAATCCAGGTTCCTGGCACAGTGAGGTAGCAGTGCTAACCACTGTGCCACCATAATTTGAAAGCATTTGTCTGAAATTTGAGGCTGGCTTTAATGTTCTCAATGATCAATTAGATGAAGGAGTGTATCTCTACTATGGGTCCAAATTTCTGCTATGCTAAAATTCTTAAACCCATGGAAGAAGAAAGGAGCCACTGGGATAAATGTTCCTATTGGGAATCATCATGGGCAGGATGGACAATTTGATGGACCTTTGAGAGGTCCATTTACCTCAGGTGGGAATTTCTGGTCTCAGGGTGGGCACTACAGGAAAAGCCCGTCCAATGTCTTTCACAACCTTGGGACACCCTAAAGCACTTTACAAACAACAAATTATTTTGAAATGGAAATAACACGGCAGCACAGTAGTTAGCACTGCTGCCTCACACCGCCAGGGACCTGGATTCGATTCCCAGCTTGGATCACTGTCTGTGTGGAGTTTACACATTCTGTCCTTGTCTGTGTGGTTTCCTCTAGGTGCTCCAGTTCCCTCCCACACGCCAATGACATGCGGGTTAGGTGGATTTGCTATGCTAAATTGTCCCTTAGTAGCAGGGTCCCTTAGTACGGTAAATAAATAGGTTTATAGGGATGGGGTCTGGGTGGAATTGTAATTGGTGCAGACTTAGTTAACTGAATGGCCTCCTTCTGCACTGTAGGAATCTATGATTCTATGAACTGCAAGGGAAAGCTGAAGGCATGCTGTGCATGGCAAAATCTCACTGACTGCCCAAGTGATGATAATTGAATCATCTGTATTATGTTGATCGAGGGATAAATATTGGCCTGGTCAAGAAGAAACTCCAAATCCTTCTTTTAGTAATACCTGTGAGACCTCTGATACCCACCTGAGAGGGATGAAAACTCAATTAAACATCTCCTGCAAAGGAAAGGGACATTCAGGGAAAGCAGAATTTGTAGACCACTAGGGTTACTATTGGCCAAGGACCTCTCACCTTCCTTCATCAGTTCAATCCCATTCAATATGTAGTGATATACATGTTATAATATATGCATCATATACTTAATTATAAACAGGAATGAAGAAAGAATTTGAGGAAGTCATGAGTGAGCAGGGTTTATAGTCCATTGTTGACGCAAAGCTTTCTGCAAAACTACTTTGCACATTTGCCATCTGCCACTTCCTGAGTTCAGGAGACAAAATCCGTTCACAAAATCTGTGCAAATCACAAGTATTTGAGACCTCGGCCTAGTCTCACATTTACCAAAGAGCCTATCTTTCTCAGGCTTGGTGCTGCAGTGAAACTTTGAGATTCTAAGTTTCTCAGTTCAAAAATAAATAATGAATATTAAAACCTTGCCGACAGCCATTCGTTTGTGCCTGAGGAGAGTTTGCTCGTGACTGAAAGAGTTAAAATTGTCTGAAAATGTTGCCAGTAATCTAATTAATTTGCAAGAATAGTCGTCCCTCTGAGTGTGTGTGTGCAGCTAGACTATTGTGCAGCTCTAAATCAACATCTTGCGTTGAACAACACTCCTTTATAAATCATCACTGCACCCAGACACTCTCACGGTCCTCAGTCTCTAGACTGGCCATCACCACTCAATATTCTACACCACTTTCTTACGTCACAACCTGTTCATCATCCTGTCAACGCCAGCACCCAGCTGCTCAATGAAGGCAATGGGTGAGTTGGCAATCAAATCATAATGGGGAGATTTTTTTTATGTGGCTTTTTATTCTCCAATTTATCTAAGCTTAACCACTTCATGGCTACAGTTCCCCTTCACCCTGACATTGCCCCCCTCCAAAACAATTGTTTTACTGCTGCATTAATGCCAGTCAACACCACTTCATGTGTTCCTTACCACAAATGCCTGTCATCTCACAATTTTCTACCATTACCTCCTGATGGCCATAATCAAAACGGTCATCAAGAATGACATGTAACCTAAACAGCTTTAGTCACCACCACAGTTGGCATCATAGTCAATGTCCTCTCCCACTAGCCCCCACATCCTTCACCAATCCAATCAAGAATGGGGAGCGTTTGGGGTTAGAACAAAGAACAACACAGCACGGGAAACAGGCCCTTTGGCCCAACGAGCCCGCGCCGCCGTCCCACTGTCTCAGTGTTATTGGAGAGTTTACCTTATTTTAAGGAGGTCAGCTGAAGGCAACTTGTAAATACTGGAAGATAATTTAGCCAAACGTCATTCATTGAATCCCTACGGTGCAGAAGGAGGCTATTTGGTCTGTCGCGTCTACTCCCCGGCATCCCTATCCTCACCCCCATCCCTGTAACCCCACACATTTACCATAACTAATCCATCTAGCTTACACATCTTGGGACATTAAGGGGCAATTTACCCTTCCCAATCCACCTAACTTGCACATCGTTAGACTGTGGGAGGAAACTGGAGCACATGAAGGAAACCCATGCAGACATGGGGAGAATGTACAAACTTCACACAGTCGTTCAAGGCTGGAATTGAACCTGGATTCCTGGTGCTGTGAGGCAGCAGTGCTAACCATTGTGCCATCATGCCATCCATGCCCTTGAAGCAGAATCAATTTTTTTGGTTTTGAGATGTGGTAAGGCTCTGTGGCAAATACGGGACTGGAATCATATATGGTCAAAATAAAGGGGCTGATCTCTTTCCTTGAGAGTTGTCAGTGGATTATTAAGAACAATCCTTGTGTTCGGTTTGTAAATTCAACTTGCGGTGATTGAATTTGAATGTGATCCCTGTATCATTGATGAAGACGAACATCTCGCCAGGGCTATCCCCACACCCCCACTTCTTGCCTTCAGACAACCACACAACCTCAAACAGACCATTGTTCGCAGCAAACTACCCAGCCTTCAGGAGAACAGTGACCACAATTCCACACAACCCTGCCACAGCAACCTCTGCAAGACATGCTGGATCATCGACATGGATACCATCATCACACGTGAGAATACCATCCACCAGGTACATGGTAAATACTCTTGCAACTCGGCCAACATTGTCTACCTGATATGTTGCAAGAAAGGATGTCCCGAAGCATGGTACATTGGGGAGACCATGCAGACGCTACGACAACGGATGAATGAACATCGCTCGACAATCACCAGGCAAGACTGTTCCCTTCCTGTTGGCGAACACTTCAGTGGTCATGGGCATTCAGCCTCTGACCTTCGGGTAAGCATTCTCCAAGGCGGCCTTCACGACACACGACAGCGCAGAGTCGCTGAACAGAGACTGAGAGCCAAGTTCCGCACACATGAGGACGGTCTCAACAGGGATCTTGGGTTCATGTCGCACTATCTGTAACTTGCCTGGGTTTGCAAAACCTCACTTACTGTACTGTCTGGAGACAATACACATCTCTTTAACCTGTGATCAGTGCTCCTTCCACTCACATTGTCAGCCACTTCAGGTCTTGAACAGCAGGTTAGGTGTGAGGATTCGCATTCTAATCAGTAATCTCTAAACTGTCTGTGCTTTATATGCTCTGTCTGAGGCCAGAACTCTCCATTCACCTGACGAAGAGGGAAACCTCAAAAGCTTGTGAGTCTATTATCAAATAAATCGGTTGGACTAAAACCTGGTGTTGTCAGACTTTTTACTGAGTTCAGTACAACACCACTATACTGGCATCTGAGGGCAGGGATTTTGGGATTAAGGAGACAGCTTCCATTTTTCACCCCGTCAATTGCTAAACAAGCTCAGATCAACAAATATCAACCAGCATAATCTGCCTGTAGGTCTCTTTGGCTCAGTTCCACTGGACGCTTTGTCAATACATAGCAAACAACAGTAAGAGCGCATTGAATAGTGTGATGGGATGGGGAATATCTCAAAGATAGTCATAGGAAAATCATTTAAAAAATGCGCTTGCAATCTTGCTGCTGAGCAAAAATGTCATGGGTGCAGTAATACCTGTGTTTTGGATGAGATGCTAGCCACTTATTGAGGGGTGAACTTTCAGCTAGGATCCTGTGATTGGCTGCATCCTTTAGCCTACCACACTACCTCTTCAACTTTAACATATTAAAATGCACTCACCTGATGAAAGCTTGTGCTACCAAATAAATCTGTTGGACTTTAACCTGGTGGTGTGAGACTACTTACCATATTAAAATGTTCTGAGGTGCTCCACAGTCACTATCAAATAACGTCTGAAATCAAGGCGCCAATGTTATTAAAACAGATGACCAAAAACTTGGTTGAAGGAATTTTTAAGGAGCATCTTGAAGAAGAGAAGTACGGTACCAGAGAAGTCGAGGGAGAAAACATAGCATGGGGCCAAGGCAGCTGAAGGCACAACCACCAACAGTGGATTGCTAAAAATCTGAGATCTGAAATGCTGGGATTGGATGAGACCAGAGATTTCAGAGGGTTGGGAGATGGCAAGTAGCTGAGGAGGTGGAGAGACAAGACTTACGTTAGTGGTTATGGTCACAATTAATAATGTAGGCATTCCAATGCTAAGACTCAATGAACCTAAGTGATGAAATAATTATAGTTTTGCATAAATTACATGAAAATGTAATGGTTAAATTAAAAATCAGGAAATGAGCACCAAATGAAAGTATCCATCACTGTGCTAATGGCATAAGACCCTCAATATTTTGGTCAGATGACCCCAACATTTGAGTGTGTTGAAAAAGCAGCATATTGACTGTGAGGCAAAACTCTGAAGACACAGCACCAAGCTCAAGTAAATAGCTGGTGAGCAGATGAGTCCTTGAGGTGAGATTGCAGTGCAAAGCCCATCAGTTCCACGAGTGGTATAGTGTGTTGAAAAGACCAACACTGCGTTAGCTCAGCTAGAGTGACCAGAGCGTGGGCCGGATTGGTACCGAGCAAGGGAGAGTCAAATATAGAGAAAAAAATGTCATAAATATTGGGCCACAGAAGGTTGCACTTATAATGGGTAGCTTCAGGAACTGCTGAACAATAAACTGAATAGAAAGCAAAGACACCATTACTCAGTCGTGGGCTGCCACCATAATTTGTTCTCCCAAGCACAGCTTCAGAAAATTGCCCAAAAGTGGCTACAGCTACACACATCCCAGAAGCCATGGTCAGAATGTCCACAAAATTCCCAGGTTTGAATTGGGATGGGGCTGATCTACTATATGAATTCAGAATATTTATACAGCTCTGCCTAATAATTGGGAATGAAGGTGTACACAGGATGTTAACAAGATGAAAATAATCAGCATGGTCTCCTCACTTGGATTTTTAAAAATTAATTTGTAGGATATTTGCATCGCTATCCAAGCAAGCATTCATTTCCCATTCCTAATTACCTTTGAGAAGGTAGTGGTGAGCCACCTTCTTGAACTGCTGCAGTTTGTGTAGTACAGATACATGATATGGAGATGCTGGTGTTGGACTGGGGTAAACTCAGTATGAAGTCTCACAACACTAGGTTAAAGTCCAACAGCTTTATTTGGTAGCAAAAGCCATTGCAACTTGGCCAATGTTGTCTACCTGATACGCTGCAGCAAAGGATGTCCTGAGGCATGGTACACTGGGGAGACCTTACAGATGCTATGACAATGGATGAATGAACTCTGCTCAACAATCACCAAGCAAGATTATCCTCTTCCTGTTAGGGAATACTTCAGCAGTCACGGGCATTTGGCCTCTGATCTTTGGGTAAGCATTCTCCAAGGCGGCCTTCATGACACACCACAATGCAGAGTCACTGAGCAGAGACTTAATAGCCCAATTCCTCGCATGAGGATGGCCTCAACTGGGTCTTGGGTTCATGTCACACTATCTGTAACCCCCACGACTTGCCTGGGCTTGCAAAATCTAACTGTCCTGTCTAGAGACAATATACATCTCTTTAACCTGCGCTTAATGCTCTCTCCACTCACATTGTCTGTATCTTTAAGACTTGATTATCTGTAAACACTTGTATTCCAATCATTATTTTGTAAATTGAGTTTGTGTCTTTACATGCCCTCTTTGTGAACAGAACTCCCATTTACCTAACGAAGGAGCAGTGCTCCGAAAGCTAGTGGCTTTTGCTACCAAATACATCTGTTGGATTTTAACCTGCCGTTGTGACACTTCTTACTGTGTAGTACAGGTATTCCCTAGTGCTGTTGGGAAGTCCACTATTTTTACCCAGTGACAGTGAAAGAACAGTGATATAGCTCCAAGTCAGTATGGTTTGTGGTTGGTGGGGGAGCCTGCAGATGGTTGGTGCTCCCATGTATTTGCTTGTTGCTCTCACTGATACAGGTCATGTATTTGGAAACAGCCATTGATGGAGCATTGGTGAGTTGCTGCAATGCATCTTGTAGATGATACACATTGGTCCATTGTGCGTAATGGTGGAGCAAATAAATGTTGAAAGTGGTGGATAGGATCCCAATCAAGCAGGCTGATTTGTCCTGGATGGTGTCAAACATCTTGAGTGTTGTTGGAGCTGCATCCATTCAGGCAAATACTGAAGGAGGCTGCACTGTAAGAGGTGCTATCTTTTAACTGAGGCATCAAACCAAGACTCTCGCAAGTAGATGCAAAGGATCCAAGGATCCACTGTTTGAAGAATAACAGAGCAGTTCTCCCCAGAGTCCCGGGCAATACTTATCCCTCAACCCACATCACCAAAAATAGAATACTTAGCTATTATTACATTGCTATTTTTGAGTTGTTGCTGTTGGCTGTCATGCATCCTATAACAATGACTACACTTCAAGTTCTTCATTGGCTGTTCTGATGATGTGAAAGGCACTATAAAAATGCAAGTTCTTTTGTTACCTGCAAAACGTTTGTGTGCAAAAACAGAAGCCCAATAAGGACTTTAAAATATACTTTTTAATTCATCTCTGAAAATCTACACATATCATTCCACACCGTGCATGATTTCACTCCTGCATTAGCACAGACACAAAATCTGCTCTATATAATTTTTTAAATAATTAAAATGTGATCTCATTTTGTCATCCCACATCACTGGACGATACTGACTTATTTTAAGAGTTCTTCAGGCACGATTTTGATCTCTGGTAAGGCCTTGAACATGTCACATGTAGAGTACAGCCAGTAGTTGTTATTTTACAGTGAACGCATCACAGCACAAGCCCAATCTAATCCAGACCTGATATTGGCACACGTGAATTTTCTAACAGCCAACAGCAGATGGCAATCAGAAGCAGGAACTCTTATTTGGTCCCTCTCACGTCTTCCCTCTCCCATCAGAGTCAACAGCAATACTCTCACTGACCATCCTAGCTCAAATCAGTGCATAATAACACTTATTTTTAATGACAAAGATTTTAAAGATGAAATTTGATTTTAGGAAATAGAAAACAGGAGGGTTTCATATGTTTAATTCATAGCTGGTCAGGATGGACTGGCCCTTTAACGCGTACAGCTTTATAATTAAGTCATTTGAGTGAAATCAGACAGATCAGTGAATTGGGTGTCTCCTGGGAGTCTGCAGAGGCCTGTATCCCTAAAGCAGCATGTGCCCCAGACACAAATTAAAGGCTGGAGTCAGAGTCTTTTGCGCACAGGCTGGGAGAAACAAAAAAAAAGTGTCGTCAAGGGACTTAGATCAGATGGTTTACTGGGTTCTAACTGAAAGCAATTTACAGTTAGCTTCAATAAAAAGGGGCGTGAGAGGTGTGTGTTTTTACAATTACGGCAATTGCGTCTACTGTGCCCTTTAATTAGGGAGATGGGGTCATAGAGGGAAAGGGGATGGTAGTAAATAGGGGCTGACAGGGCAAAGAAATGGAGGGTGTGAAAAAGGATTGTGAGAGAGAGAGATGAGGAATGGGGAAGATGAGTGAAAGACACAGAGGAAGTGTCAAATTTAAATGGTCACTATTCCATTTTAATAAAGAAGCTTCGGTGCTAATGCAACAGAGCTCCCTTTTCTAAGGGTCTTATGCAAAATTAGTTTAGGTCATCTCAATTCAGATACAACATTGGAACAGTGTAAACTGACCTTTATCTAAACTCATGCTGTACCTGCCCTGGGTGTATTTGATGGGGAGAGTGTAGTGGGAGCTTTACTCTATCTAACCCCATGCTGTAACTGTTCTGGGAGTGTCTCATGGGGACTGTGTAGAGGGAGTTTTACTCTGTATCTAACCCCATGCTGTACCTGTCTTGGGAGCGTTTGATGGGGACAGAGTAGAGGAAGCTTTATTCTGTATCTAATCCCGTGCTGTACTTGCCCTGGACACTTAGGTTCCTGAAATAGGTCATTAATTGGTCTATCTTGCAGCATCATCATCCTTCACAACAGAGAATATATTAACCAATATGTAGTGAAGGAACTTACAAATTACACATTAATTTTCAACACAGGCCATTGTTCTGTAACATCTTGTGTAAACATTCATTAAATATTTTTGTCTTGTACTGTAAGATATTTCTTCCTCGTAGCTTAATTACATACAAACAGGTTCCCATACACATGGATTCATTTTTACAACATTAAAATCAGTCACTTGATCAGTATCTTGCACTGGCTTTGCCATGGCTATTATTTGCACTTGTTGAGGTCACCAGGAAGATGGCAGCTTCTGGCCTTGATCCTTGGATATGCAGGAGGTAACAACCCTATTCCTCACCCATTCCTGTGCCACACACAGTGAGAACCATTCTCTATCTCACTCATCATTCTTTGTAACATTCTGTATTAGGAAACCTCTGAATCATAAGGTAGTAGGTTCAAGTCCCATTCCATGAACTGGAGTACAAAATCTAGGCTGCCTCCTGTTTCAGTACTGAAGGAGTGCTGCCCTGTTGAAGGTACTGTTTTTCAGTTGAGACATTAAAAGTGAGGCTCCAATATCCTCTCAGGTGGACATTAAAGATCTCGTGGCATCATTTAGAGAGGAGCAATATTTATCCCTCAACCGACTTAGATTTTCTGGTCATTATCACATTGGGATCTTACTGTGTGCAAATTGGCTGCAGAAGTACTTCACTGATTGTAAAGCACTTTGGGATGCTCTGACCTTGTGGAGGGGGTTATAGAAATTATTGAAGCAGATACCCAGATCTTCTGCTAGCACTTACAGCTACATTTTCATCTGTTTTGGAAACAACTTGCTCACATTTAATGTCAAAGAGGTGATGGCTCAGTGGTATCATCACTGGACTAGTCCAGAGACCTAAGATAATGCCCTCAGGACTTGGTGGTGTTGCTGGTGGAATTTGAATTCAATATTGAAAAAATCTGGAATTATCAGTCTATCATGAAAGTATGGTTGATTGTTGTAAGAACCCATTTGGTTCACAGCTGTTTAAAATCTGATCTGGTCTACATGCGACTCCAGACATTGTGGTTGATTTTTAACTGCTCTCCTCTGAAATTGCCTAACAAGCCACTCAAGAGCAATTAGGGATGGACAATAAATGTTGGCCCTGCCAGCAACACCCTCATCCCATAAATTCATTTAAAAAAACAAAAGGGTTGCAATCTTTCCCATCCAGCCTCTACCACTTTCCATCTAGCCTGTGTTTCCCCAAATATCTTCACCAATGGAATAACTTTCTTGCAATCTCTGAGTGATGATAGAATTCCAATCATTTTTGATCCCCAAAAACTGAATGGGGCCTGAATTCAGCAGGGCTGCATGCCGTCAAGGAACTGTGGGATGGGGAGGACAAGAAGCCGCTGACCCTCAAGGGTACTGACCCCCTCCCAATCCCAAAATTATTTCAATCGGTTTGGATCACTGGTTCCTGTCAAAGCTCTGAAGTAGAGCCAAACATAGGAGCATAGTCTGGGGGGGAGTGAAGGAATTTCTTAAACTCGCAACTGATGATTTTAAAAAGACCAGATGGTGATGGACAAAATGTGGACAACCTCTGTTGCTGTTCAAGATTGGGTAGAATTCCATGGGTTCACCCCAAAAAGTACCTTTTCAAAGATGTGGAGTGAGGAGGGGTGGAAGGGTTTAAATACCTATGGCCCATTTGCAATTTAGATCATAGATAAATCTTAATTGGTTTGGAAACCTGGAAGATTTTGATCCTACCGTGAGCTGCTTCCCACCCTTCCCAGGAATTTCAGCCACTGTGTTAGTTCCCTTTTTTTATTAAATGTTTAAATATCATCTTTGACTTTCTACTCTGCAATAACACTACATGCAAGAAATTTGGGTACCAATCCTTTGAGGGTGAAAGGGTGAGGGGTGTATGGAAAGGGGTGTAGGGAAAGTCTACCAATTAAAGTGACTATCATTAGTGTTAAAATTAAAAACTCTACTGCCACTGAGAAAGAGAGCAAAGTCACAATGATTCAAGAACAAAGGATGCCAACAGTCTACCTCCTCCAGCTTTCCGTGTACGGTTTTACAGTAGGCTTTCTGATACTTCGCCACAAGCGCCGAGGCAGCAAATGTGTGGCAGGCTGTGGAGGCATCACACTCCAGCTTCGTCTTGTCCTATGGTGTCCGACTGGATAGAGATCAGGAGCAGCAAAGCCTGCCTGATATGTATTTGCTCCCTAGGCAAATAAAAGAGCAGCCAAGTTGGTTTGAGATGCAGAAGAGCCAGCCAGCAGTTGTGGAGTTAGTCCTGTGGGACAGAGCACCTTTAGGCAAAAAGTGGTGGCGATATTTTGGGGCGGGAATAGGGGCGGGACAGGGGATGGTGTGTGGAAGGAGTGGATTGAGAAAACGTACAAGGAAATTCTTTCTGACTCGTAATTATCTGCTGGTTCTCCAAGAGGCAGAAGAGAAGGCACTCCCCAGCTTGCTTTGTTCTCATGTCTGAGCCCCCCTTTCCTATGAGGCCATCAAGTACTGATGGAAGTAAAGGCCAAACAGGTTTGCTACCACTTGACAGGCAGCTAGCCACCAGGTCAGGAAGGAGAAGAGGCCCCGGTAAAAGAGAGGTGTGAAAGCACAACGGAGAGTGCTCAGGGTTGCTGTGATCTCAGAGACGGCTGCTTGATAATCGTCCTCTTCATTGGCAGCTGGATGGACGGAATGCTGATCAACATCTAGAGCTGGTGAAACTAGTGGCGGCTCTGGGTAAAAGCCCCAGGAGTAGTCACCTAAATACAATAAACACACAATGAGTTATAATTGACCCTACAGCATTTGGAGCAGGCCATTCGGCCCACCTGCCCATGCTGCCGTTTTGGCATTTAAGGAAGCTAGATAAATATACAAGGGAGAAAGCAATACAAAGATACACTGATGGGTTCAGATTATATAGAATGGGAGAAGGAAAATGACCCCCTTATTCCAATCCTGTCCTCTATCAGTTAGCCAATCCTCTATCCATACTAATATACAACTGCCAACACCGTGGGTTCTTATTTTATAAATAGCCTTCTAAACACTCTTTCCTACCCATATTATTTAGTCTCTAATAGGTATCCCCCAAGCGAGAGTGCCTGTGGAGAACTGTAAAACTCAGCAAACTTTTGAGGTCTCCAGAAGAAAAGGGACATCCTAAAATTAAAGTGAGAGGCTGCTTGAAGGTAAAGCATGTTTCCACAGAAGCCCAAGAGCAGTGAGAATCTGTAAACCCCCACCCCCCCAAAAATTGCTATTGAAGCTGGGAGTCAAACAAAACTGAGATTGACAAACATTTGTTAGGCAAGGATATCAAGGATATGGAACAATGATGGGTAAATGGAGTTGAAGTTACAGATCAATCAGAATCTAATTAAAACAGGGGAATGGAACTTGTTCTGAATGTAAAATAAATGACGGATAGAAACAGTTTCATAACTTATTCACTATTCATTCAATTGCTTACCTAACATTTTCAGCAGCAGAGTAGAGTGCAGGATAAGGATAACAGGGCCCAGGTACTGTACAGTGACCACACACAGATAGCAGAACACTCGAGAAACCTGCAGCAGGTGGCAAAAACATCCCATCAGTCACTAACAACTGAGCATCAACTCTTGCCTAAGATCAAGCATCAGATCAAACTCAAGATCAGGTGCAATGCCTTTTCGTGTCAGCTTGGGTCTTGTACCTTGCTCTTGTGGGGGCCGTAATTTGGATTCAATGTGAATCCAATCTGCTCTATGGATTGGCTTTGTAACTTTAAGAAAGGAATAAAACATTTAAAAAAAAAACAAGCTTCAATCTACTGATAGAAATGCCACTGTTTATAAATTACAAATCCCCTAAAAGCCATGCAGCATGACTTTAGACAGGAATCTCTCATTATGCGCATTGCAGACAACATGAGTAAAAATGTTTGGCAAAAGACTGCGACTAAAGTGCAACAGCAGGAAGTAAGATATCAACAGCAATTGTTGGAGATGGAAGATTCTAGTTTGTGTGGTATCTGGTCTGTTATTTGTAGGCAACAATTGCTGTGTCTTCCTGCATAAATTTGAGGCTAATTGTTTTTAAGCAGTTCCTGAGATCAGACTGATTTTCCTTTCTTCATACTCTTCAAAATTTAAAAGAAATTCTGACATCAAGTGTCGATTAGAAAGAATTTGAAATTTGAAATGAATGTTTTCTTCCAAAAATATATGACCATTGACAGCGGATGCAAATTCCATAATGGTCGCTAAATCTCACAAGAGGTGTGATTTGTGCCAGTGAGATTTCAGTTTGGCAACTTTTCCATTCCTCCTCCGATGACGCAATCATGTTCAAGCCCAGGAAGGGTGTGAGCCTGATTAGAATATTTTTTAAGATAGCATATTTTAAAATAAATTTGAATATAATTATAGGGCCAAATGCTCTCATCATATCTTCCCACCCAGCATGCCGGCACAAATCACTAAATATAACTCTCAGGTGGTGAGGACATGGCTGGGCAATACTCTGCCACTGCAATTCTTTAAAGATGGCAATCTCTTTAGAGCTGGCTTTGCCATCTCTATCAGGCCCTGAATGGTGCAAACTATGCCCCCAGATTTTCAGTGCACTAAGTGCCAGAAAATCTGGTCTGAAACTTGGCTGTGATTTTTTTCTTATTCGTTGTCGGGCATGGGCATCGCTGGCTGCCCTTGTTCAGAGGGCAGTTGAGAGTCAGCCACATTGCTGTTGCTCTGGAGTCACATGTAGGCCAGACCAGGTAAGGATGGCGGATTTCCTTTCCTAAAGAACATTAGTGAACCAGATGGGGTTTTATTCGACAACTGACAATGATTTCATGGTCATCAGTAGATTCTTCATTCCAGATTTTTTTAAAATTGAATTCAAATTCTACCATCTACCGTGGCGCGATTCGAACCCAGGTCCCCAGAACATTAGCTGAGTTTCTGGATTAATAGTCTAGATAATACTACTAGGCCATCGCCTCTCCTCATTGATTCTGCACTCATACGCGCTGGTGTTCAGTCACAGTTTGATGCTAACAAATTTTGGGAGAATTCCACCCATACATTTTCACCAGTTATATTAGTATCCAAACATATTTACAGGGGCGTACAGGACTAATTAGACCTCTTAATTAGGCGTTCTTAGGGAAAAGTACCGAAGGAAGGTGGCAGATATTCAAGGAATGTGTGTCTGGAGCTCTGAATGACAACGTTCCGATGAGACAAGGGGGTTTTGGTAGGTCGCGGGAACCGTGGTGCACAAAGGCTGTGTTGAACCTAGTCAGGAGGAAAGGGAAGGTGTATAAGAGGTTCAGGGAATTAGGAGCGGTTAAAGATCTTGAGGAGTATAAGGACTGTAGGAAGGAACTTAAAAGGGAAATTAGGAGAGCCAGAAGGGGTCATGAGAAGACCTTGGCGGGTAAGATTAAGGAGAATCCCAAGGCCTTCTATAAATATGTGAAAGGTAAAAGGATAAGAGAAGGGATAGGACCTATAAAAGGTGAGGGGGGAAAGGTTTGTGTGGAACCAGAAGAAATGGCAGAGGTGCTTAACGAGTACTTCGCCTCAGTATTCACAGTGGAAGCTGATCTGGGAGATTTTGTTATGGATTTGCAGCAGATGGAAAAGATTGAGTACGTGAATATTAAGGAGGAGGATGTGTTGGAACTTTTGAATTCTATCAAGGTAGATAAGTCGCCTGGACCAGATGGGATGTACCCCAGGATACTGTGGGCGGCGAGGGAAGAGATTGCAGAGCCCCTGGCGATGATCTTTGCGTCGTCAATGGAGACGGGAGAGGTTCCGGAGGATTGGAGGATTGCGGATGTAGTTCCTATTTTCAAGAAAGGGAACAGAGATAGCCCGGGAAATTACCGACCGGTGAGTCTGACCTCAGTAGTTGGCAAGCTGATGGAGAGGCTTCTGAGGGACAAGATTTACGAACATTTGGAGAGGTTTGACATGATCAGGAATAGTCAGCATGGATTTGTCAAGGGCAGGTCGTGCCTTACAAGCCTAGTTGAGTTCTTCGATAATGTGACTGAACACATTGACGAAGGAAGTGCCGTGGACGTAGTGTACATGGACTTCAGCAAGGCGTTTGATAAGGTCCCCCATGCAAGACTTCTTGAGAAGGTGAGAGGGCATGGGATCCAAGGGCCTTTGGCCTTGTGGATCCAGAATTGGCTTGCCTGCAGAAGGCAGAGAGTGGTTGTGGATGGGGCTTTTTCTGAATGGAGGTCAGTCACCAGCGGAGTGCCTCAAGGATCTGTTCTGGGACCCTTGTTGTTTGTCATTTTCATAAATGACCTGGATGAGGAAGTGGAGGGATGGGTAAGTAAGTTCGCTGATGACACTAAGGTCGGTGGTGTTGTGGATGGTCTGGAAGGATGGCAAAAGTTGCAGCAGGACATAGATAGGATGCAGGACTGGGCGGAGAAGTGGCAGATGGACTTCAACGCGGATAAATGTGTAGTCGTCCATTTTGGCAGAACCAACGGGATGAACGAGTACACTATTAAGGGCAGAAGTCTGAGTAGTGTTGAAGAGCAGAAGGATCTAGAGGTCCGGGTCCACAGGACTCTTAAATCGGCCTCGCAGGTGGAGGAGGTGGTCAAGAAGGCATATGGTGTACTGGCCTTCATTAATCGAGGGATTGAGTTTAGGAGTCGGGACGTAATGCTGCAACTTTATAAGACCCTTGTCAGGCCTCATTTAGAGTATTGTGCGCAGTTCTGGTCGCCTCACTATAGGAAAGATGTAGAAGTTATTGAGAGGGTACAGAGGAGATTTACAAGGATGTTGCCTGGACTGGGAGGCATGCCTTATGAAGTTAGGTTGAGGGAGCTGGGACTCTTTTCCCTGGAGAGACGAAGGTTGAGAGGCGACCTGATAGAAGTTTACAAAATGTTGAGAGGAATAGATAGGGTGGACTCTCAGAGGCTATTTCCCCGGGTTGAAATGGTTGCTACGAGAGGACACAGATTTAAGGTGCAAGGAGGGAAGTTCAGAAGTGATGTTAGGGGTAAGTTTTTCACTCAGAGGGTGGTGAGTGAATGGAATCGGCTGCCGTCAGTGGTGGTGGAGGCGAACTCGATGGGGTCTTTTAAAAGACTTCTGGATGAGTATATGGGGTTTAATGAGATTGAGGGTTATAGATAGGTCTGTAGGTTGGTAGGTGTTGATGTGATCGGCGCAACTCGTGGGCCGAAGGGCCTGTTTGTGCTGTAGTGTTCTATGTTCTTTCCCATAATGCCTCTGACATACCTTCCGCTGAATGTCAATCATCGGGATGCTTCCAGCCTGCTTCTTCATTTGCTCCACCCACTTTTCTGCCAGGTTCAGGTAGGCCTGCAGGTGGTAACGGGTCATGGCCAGGCGGAGCATGCAGAGGGCGATGATTATCCATAGGCGGACTGTGTTGTACATCGTGTCAGACATCCTTCAGAATCAAAGCAGCAAGGAAGTCCAAAAGTCAGAACTTTATATCAGTACTACATTATTAAGAGATTGATAGGTAGATAGAGAGACTATTTCCCGGGAAAAGAACATAAGAACATAAGAAATAGAAGCAGGAGTAGGCCATCTAGCCCTTCGAGCCTGCCCCGCCATTCAATAAGATCCTGGCTGATATGAAGTGGCTCAGTTCCACTTTCCCACTTTCTCCCCATAACCGTTAATTCCCTTGCCTACCAAAAACCTATCCACCTATGTCTTAAATATATTTAGCAAGGTAGCCTCTACCACATCAACGGGCAGAGAATTCCAGAGATTCACCATCCTTTGAGTGAAGAGGTTCCTCCTCAACTCCGTTCTAAACTGCCCCCCCCCTTATCTTGAGGCTGTGTCCTCCTGTCCCGCTGTCAGAACAAAGAACAAAGAACAACCCAGCACGGGAAACAGACCCTTCGGCCCAACAAGCCCGTGCCGCCATCTTAACAAAGCATTTTCCTACACCTACCTTGCCCTGTGTGTATGCTAATGGTACCCCTATTGTAACCAGATTCAGGGGAGAATAGTGTAGGGTCAATTTGGTACACCAATCAGCCTAAAAGCACATCTTTGGGGTGTGGGAGGAAACCAGAGCACTCGGAGGAAACCCATGCAACCACAGGGAGAATGCGCAAACTCCCGCAGACACCGGCCCAAATCCATGTATCTGCACAGCTGGCAGTGATAGTCACTGAGCTGTTGTGGTGCCCATCTGCTGGTCCAGGTTTAAGCACAACACGATGCGAAGTACTAGGCCACTCTCGAAACATCCAAGAGCAGCCCACGCACGACCCACCGTGTGCATGCCCCTCGTTTGACAACAAGGTGGACCGACACACCTGCGGATTAAAAGAGACAAAACATTAGCATGTAGTATTACATTTCCAGTATCGTCCCGAGGCTCTGACCCTTTCTAAAACTGTCGCCTATAACCCTCCATCCCTGTGTCACTCATGTGCCTATCTAAGTAAATCTTAAACAAGTCCAGTGTGCCTGCCTCCACCACCTTACTTGATAGCGCATTCCATACCCCCACGACCCTCTGTGTGAAAAACCTCCCTCTAGGATCCATATTATACTTCTCCCCCCTCACCCTTAGCTCGTGACCCCTTGTGATATTTGTTTCCAATCTAGGAAAAAGCCTGCCACTGTTGACTCTACCTATACCTTTCATTATTTTATACACCTCTATCAGATCTCCCCTTAATCTCCGTCTTTCTAGGGAGAAAAGCCCCAGTTTACTCAATCTTTCCTCATATCCCAGTCCTTCCATACCAGGCAGCATCCTGGTAAACCTCCTCTGCACTCTCTCCAGGGTCTCCACGTCCTTCTGGTAGTAAGGTGACCAGAACTGGACACAGTACTCCAAATGCGGCCTAACCAATGTTCTGTACAACTGAAGCATTAGACACCAGCTCTTATACTCTATACCTCTTCCTATAAAGGCTAGCATTCCATAAGCTTTCTTCGCAACCTTCTCCACTTGGGTTGCCACCTTCAGAGACTTGTGCACTTGCACTCCCAAGTCCCTCTGCATTTCTATACTCTTAATTGGTCTGCCTTTTATCATGTAACTCCTCCCTGCATTATTCCTTCCAAAATGCATCACCTCGCATTTGTCAGGATTAAATGCCATCTGCCATCTATCCGCCCAGCATACTAGCCTATCTATATCCTGCTGTGTCACCTGACAATCTTCCTCACTGTCCACCAATCCTGCCACCTTGGTGTCATCTGCAAATTTGCTGATCACACTACGTACACCCTCTTCCAAGTCGTTTATATATATTATGAAGAGAAGAGGTCCCAGTACTGAGCCCTGCGGCACACCACTGGTGACAGACTTCCAGCTTGAAAAGGACCCTTCCACTACTACTCTCTGTCTCCTGTTGCCTAGCTAGTTTGCAATCCCTCTAGATACCTGTCCCTGTACGCCATGTGCCTTAACCTTTTCTACCAGCCTACCGTGAGGGACTTTGTCAAACGCCTTACTGAAATCCATATAGATGGCATCAACGGCTCGCCCATCGTCAACCGTTTTTGTCACCTCCTCAAAAAATTCTACCAGATTGGTAAGGCAAGACCTCCCCTGAACAAAGCCATGTTGCGTATCCCTAATCAGATCGCAACGCTCCAAATACTTATATATCCTATCCCTAACCATTTTCTCCAACAATTTTCCTACCACCGATTTCAAACTCACCGGCCTATAATTACCAGGGTTATCCCTATTGCCCTTTTTAAACAGCGGTACCACATTAGCTATCCTCCAGTCCTCTGGGACCTCACCTGTGTCCAAAGAAGAGACAAAGATTTGCGTCAGAGGCCCAGCAATTTCATCTTTCACCTCCCTAAGCAGCCTGGGATAAATGCCATCAGGCCCCAGAGCTTTATCAGTTTTTATGCTACCTAAAAACCCTAACACTCCCTCCCTCGTAATGGATATCTCCTTCAACTGATCTACAGCTCCCTCCAAGACATCACAAGACACCAAGCCCCTCTCCTTCGTGAATATCGACACAAAGTATTCATTCAGGATCTCCCCCCTTCCCTCAGACTCAATGCACAGTTCCCCTCCTTTGTCCCTAAGAGGACCTATTTTCCCTCTAACCACCCTCTTGTTCCTAATGTGAGAGTAAAATGCGTTTGGATTTTCCTTAATCCTATCAGCCAAAGCCATTTCATGCCCCCTTTTCGCCCTTCTAACTCCCCTTTTGAGCTCCCTCCTGCTCTCTCTATATTCTTCCAGCGCTCTCTCCGTTCCCAGTTGTTTAGACCTAACATATGCCACTCTTTTCTTCCTGACCAAGTCCTCAATATCCCGTGTAATCCACGGCTCTCTAATCCTGCCTTTCCCATCCTTCCTCTTTACCGGCACACGTCTTTCCTGCAACATTATCAGTTTGCCCTTGAAAGCCTCCCACTTGCCAACCGTGGACTTGCCCGCTAACAACCCCTCCCAATCAGTGTCCTTCAGCTCCTTCCTAATCCGGCTATAGCTCGCCTTCCCCCAGTTCAGCACCCTCCCCTTCGGACGGCACTCATCCTTTTCCATTTTTATCCTAAAGTAGACAGACTTGTGGTCACTGTTAGCCACATGTTCGCCTACTTCAACCTCAACCACCTGCTCCTGCTCATTACCCAAAACTAAATCCAGTATAGCCCCCTCCCTAGTCGGGCTAGTTACGTACTGCTCCAAGGACCCTTCCAGCACACATTTTACAAATTCCTCCCCATCCCTATCCCCAGCTCTAGGCACCTTCCAATCCACTCCAGGAAGATTAAAGTCACCCACTACAACCACCCTATTCTTTCTGCACCTATCTAAAATGTCTCTACAAATGCCTTCCTCCACTGCCCCTGGGCTGTTGGGTGGCCTATAGTACACCCCCAGCATAGTAATCTCTCCCTTCCTATTCCTCAACTCCACCCACAGCGACTCAATCCCTAACTCCTCCATTTTGTCCTCCCTCTGCACTGCTGTGACGTGCTCCTTAACTAGCAACACCACTCCACCACCTCTCTTCAACCCTCCTCTGTCACACCTAAAACACTTATACCCAGGAATATTTAGCTGCCAGTCCTGCCCTCCCTTTAACCACGTCTCCGTCACTGCCACCACATCTAAATTCCTCACGAACATCAAGGCCCTAAGCTCATCCGTTTTACCCGTTACACTCCTCGCATTGAAACAGACGCAATCCAACCCTCCAGGCCCACTCGGATCCTCCTTTCCGGATAATTTTCCTTTCAACCAAATCTACCCTGTCACCCAACTTGCTCCCGATCCCAGTGCCTAATGAGCTATCAGTCTCATCCCCACCCCCCCTCCATATTAGTTTAAACCCTGCTGAAACACTCAAGGTAACCTCCCAGCTAAGATATTTGTCCCCCTCCCATTCAAATGTTCCCCATCCCTCCTATACAGGTGCCCTTCTCTCACAAATACCTCCCAGTGATTGACAAAAATAAAGCCCTCTACCTTGCACCAATCCCTCAGCCATGCATTCAGCTGCATGGTCTCATTACTCCTAGCCCTGCTGTTACTAGGCAGTAGTCCAGAGAATGCCACCCTGGAGGCCCTGCTCTTCAGCTTGGCCCCCAACTCCCTAAATTGCCTACGTACATCCTCCCTACTCTGCCTTCCTACGTCCTTTTCTCCTATGTGCGTAATTACTTCAGAGTGGGTCCCCTCACCCTTCAAAATTCCCTCTCTTCTTTCCGATACGTCCTGTACCCCTGCTTCAGGGAGGCAGACTACCATCCTGGAGTCATGCTTTTGCCCACAGAACCGCCTATCAATTCCTTTGACCCTCCCATCCCCCACCACAATCTCATTGCCAGCCCCCTTCCTTCCCTCTGAGTCATTCTGGCCCTCCTGACATACCTTCTGTACCCCTGTCGATGCCTTTTGGGGGGCCACTGGGGTAGTCTTTGGACCAGGACTATTCTTCTTCTTCTCCCTCCTAACAGTTACCCACCCGTCCTGTCCCCCAGGCCCTGGGACCTCCACTTGTCCATGGTTCATAGCCATTAACTCCTCATTCTCCCTAACCAGAAATGCATCCTCTAAACGCAGCTCTAGTTGTCTGACCCGGGCCCTCAAACGCTGCAGCTCTAAACACTTGACGCAGATGTGGGCCTTCGGGAGATGTGATGCCTCCAAGAACTCCCACATGTGGCACCTAACACAGCTAAAGCATCTCCCCATAGCCCCTGCCATGTCCTGACCTCCCTTGGAATTATATATACCGAAATGCAACACAGGAAAGATGAAACCAGCAACTCACCTTGCCTAAGCCTGCTCTCGCCTAAGCCCAGCGAGCCAAAGCCCTTATTGCTCTCACTCTGCTCCCACTCACTCCGCTGCCCGCTCCTGACGCTGCCCACTGTCTATTACTGCCTTCTTTTTATACCCCCCGCTCTCCCTTCCCCACTAGCCGCTCGCCTGACTTCCGCTACAGAAATAAAAAGTACTCACAGAAACCCCGCGAACTGGAAATGCAGTCAAAAGCTTTTAAAGTAAATCAAACACTCACCACAGCCACCAGGTACACTGTTCCAGAGAACAATATCCTTTCTGAGCGGGAAGAATCTCTCTACCCTATCCATCCCCTTCATCATCTTATACGTCTCTATAAGATCCTTCTAAACTTCAACGAGTACAAACCCAGTCTATTCAGCCTCTCCTCATAGTTCAACCCCCTCATCTCCGCTATCAGCCTAGTGAACTTCCTCTGCACTCCCTCCAAGGCCAAAATATCCTTGCGCAAGTGCGGCGACCAAAACTGCACACAGTACTCCAGCTGCGGCCTCACCAGTGCCCTGTACAGTTGCAGCAAGACCTCCCTGCTTTTATATTCAATCCCCCTCGCTATAAAGGCCAGCATCCCATTTGCCTTCCTGATCACCTGCTGCACCTGCAGGCTGGGTTTTTGCGACTCATGCACAAGGACCCTCAGGTCCCTCTGCGCCGTAGCATGCTGCAGCTTTTTGCCCTTTAAATAGTAGTCCCTCCTACTATTATTCGTGCCAAAGTGGATAACCTCACACTTGCTAACATTACTCCATCTGCCAGGTCCTCGCCCACTCGCTTAGCCTATCTAGATCCCCCTGCAGACTTTCCACACCCTCCGCACAATTTGATTTTCCACTTATCTTTGTGTCATCAGCAAATTTCGACACCCTACACTCAGCCCCCTCCTCCAAATCATCTATATAAATGGTAAATAGCTGAGGCCCCAGCACCGGTCCCTGGGGCACTCCACTAGTCACCAACCGCCAATCCGAATAGCACCCACTGATACCAACTCTCTGCCTCCTATTAGACAGCCAATCCTCTATCCACGCTAACACCTTACCCCCAACTCCATGACCCCTAACCTTCTGAAGCAACCTTTTGTGCGGCACCTTATCAAATACCTTCTGAAAATCGAGAAACACCACATCCACCGGTTTCCCTCTGTCTACCGCACTAGTCACATCCTCATAGAACTCCAATAAATTCGTCAGACACGACTTCCCCTTAACAAATCCATGCTGCGTCTGCTCTATCAAACAATTTTTCTCAAGGTGCCTCGCTATTTCTTCTTTGATGACGGATTCAAGCATTTTTCCCACAACAGACGTTAAACTAACCGGCCTATAATTCCCTGCCTTTTGCCTGTTACCCTTTTTAAACAGCAGCGTAACATTAGCCATTTTCCAATCTTCCGGCACTTCCCTGGAATCCAGTGAGGTTTGGAAAATAATCACCAAGCCATCTACTATCACCTCTGCCATTTCCTTCAGAACCCTGGGATGCATTCCATCTGGTCCTGGGGACTTGTCCACCATCAGTCCCGCTAGCCGATCAAGCACTACCTCTCTAGTGACTGTGATTGCATTCAGGCCCTCAACTCCTACCATCCTCCTATCTTTAATACACGGCAAACTATTTGCGTCCTCCTCCGTGAAGACCAAGGCAAAAAACTTATTTAAGGTCTCAGCCATTTCCTCATCCCCCGCCACTACATAAGAACATAAGAAATAGGAGCAGGAGTAGGCCATCTAGCCCTTCGAGCCTGCCCCGCCATTCAATAAGATCATGGCTGATCTGTCGTGGCTCAGTTCCACTTTCCCGCCCTCTCCCCATAACCCTTAATCCCCTCTCTTATCAAAAACCCATCAACCCGCATCTTAAAAATATTTAGCGAGGCAGCCTCCACCACTTCAACGGGCAGAGAATTCCACAGATTCACCACCCTTTGAGTGAAGAAGTTCCTCCTCAACTCCGTTCTAAACCGCCCCCCTTTTATCTTGAGGCTGTGCCCCCTAGTCCTACTGTCTTTTTTGAGCGGGAAGAGTCTCTCCACCTCTATCCTATCCATCCCATTCATCATCTTATACGTCTCAATGAGATCTCCCCTCATTCTTCTAAACTCTAACGAGTACAAGCCTAATCTATTCAGCCTCTCCTCATAGCTCAACCCCCTCAACTCCGGTATCAGCCTAGTAAACCTCCTCTGCACTCCCTCCAAGGCCAAAATATCTTTGCGCAGGTGCGGCGCCCAAAACTGCACACAGTACTCCAGCTGCGGCCTCACCAATGCCCTATACAGCTGCAGCAAGACCTCCCTACTTTTATATTCAATCCCCCTCGCTAGGAAGGCCAGCATCCCATTTGCCTTCCTGACCACCTGCTGCACCTGCAAGCTGGGTTTTTGCAACTCATGCACAAGGACCCCGAGGTCCCTCTGCACCGTCGCCTGCTGCAGTTTTTCGCCCCGTAAGTAATAGTCCTTCCTACCATTCTTCCTACCAAAGTGGACCACCTCACACTTGCCAACATTAAATTCCATTTGCCATTTCCTGGCCCATTCGCCCAGCCTATCTAGATCCTTCTGCAGACTCTCCACACCCTCTAAATCCCCCCTCTCATTCTCTAAGGGTCCAACATTCACCCTAGCCTGCCTCCTCCTCTTTATATATTTATAAAAACTCTTACTATCCTTTTTTATATTTAGTGCTAGTTTAGCTTCAGTATATCCTTCCTTTATCATCTTCTTCGTCAGTCTTCGTTGATTTTTAAACCTCTCCCAATCTTCTACTCGCCCACTACTTTTAGCCACTCTAAGCGCATCAGCTTTTAATATTCTCCTTTATCTCCTTCATTAACCATGGCTGATTATCCCTTCTCCTATGGTCCTTCTTTACCATCGGAATAAATTTCTGCTGAGCACCGAAAAGATCTCCTTAAAGATCCTCCACTGTTCCCCAGCAGTCCTACCGGCCAATCTACGCCCCCAATCTACATTTGCCAATTCCTCTCTCATCCTATCGTACTCCCCTCTGTTCAAACAGAGGACACAGGTCCGGGACCCTACTTTCTCGTCCTCCATCCGCATCAAAAACTCAACCATACAATGATCGCTCTTCCCAAGAGGATCCCTCACAACAAGGTCCCTAATTCTACCTGCTTCGTTACACAACACCAGATCTAAGATAGCTCGCTCCTTCATCGGTTCCATCACACACTGTTCAAGGAAACTATCCCGGCAGCATTCCAAGAATTCTTCCTCAAGCCCACCGCGTCCGACGTGGGTCAGCCAATCACTATGTAGACTGAAATCCCCCATAATTATCGCCGTTCCGTTTCTGCACGCCTCATTTATTTGCGTGTTTACAGCCCGCCCCACCTCCAAGTTATTATTTGGGGGCCTATAGACCACACCCACCAGTGTCTTCCTCCCCTTGCTGTTCCTTATCTCCACCCACAAGGATTCCACGTTCTGCTCTTTGGAGCCTATATCTTCCCTTACAACCACCCTGATACTATCCTTAATCAGCAGAGCTACCCCTCCCCCCTTTTCCTCCTGTCTATCCTTCCTAAACACTTGATACCCCTGGACATTCAGCTCACAGTCCCTGTCACCCTGCAACCATATTTCTGTAATGGCCACCAGATCATATCCATTTGTGCTGATCTGCGCCACCAGCTCATTCACTTTGTTCCGAATGCTTCGTGCATTCAGATAAAGTGTCTTTATTCCAGCCTTTATCTGGATCCTATTTAAAGGAACGCTGCCAACCTTTCTCATGCCCCCTACTCCCTTTATTATTGGGCCATCCTCGACCTCTTCCCGTACCTGTACCCTCTCTTTTACTTTAGACATTGTAATTTCTCCTACCCTCGCACCCTCCCCCCCCCCTAATTAGTTTAAAGCCCTATCTACATCCTAGTTATACGATTTGCCAGGACTCTGGTCCCAGCACGGTTCAGACCAAGACCATCCCATCTGAACAGGTCCCACCTGCCCCAATACTGGTGCCAATGCCCCATAAATTCAAACCCATTCTTCCCACACCAATCCCTGAGCCACCCATTCATCTCTTTAATCCTATCTACCCTACGCCCATCTGCACGCGGTTCAGGTAGTAATCCAGAGATAACCACCTTGTCAGTTCTGCTTTTTAACTTCATTCCCAGCTTCTCATACTCCCTCTGCAGATCCTTAGTCCCCAATTTGCCAATGTCATTGGCACCCACATGCACTAAAACCAGCGGATTCTCACCCTCCCACTCCAGGTTCCTCTGCAGCCCAGATGATGCATCCTGGACCCGAGCACCAGGCAGACAACACACCCTTCTGTGTTCTTTATCATTGTGACAAAGGACAGTGTCTATGCGCCTAACTACATTGAACCCAGTTACCACTACATTCCTCTTTACTTCTTCCTCTTTGTCCTGTGTCTGCATCACTGTACTGTGTGCAGTTTGCTCACCAACCTTACAGCCCTCGTCCTTGTCCACATTGGGAGCAAGAACCTCAAACCTGTTGTGCAGATTGAGAGGCTGAGGCCTTTGGGTACCCCCCTCCTTCCTCCCCACTCCCCCCTCCTTCCTTCCACCCTTCCTCCCCCCAGCAGCACCCTCTTGTTCCTGACCCTTAGAGTGAGCCAGTCTAGGGGGTGTAGATGTCTCTTGCACCCCATTATCTACAGGACACTCCCTCTCCCTGATGAGCCTCAGTGTCTGAAGCTCAGAGGCCAGCTCATCTACTTTGAGCTGGAGCTCCTCCAGCAACCAGCACTTACTGCAGACATGGTCACTGGGAAGGACCTCGGGGTCCACCAGCTCCCACATCATACAGAAACAGCACATCACATACCCCTCCATCACAGTCTCCCTCTGAACACAGTTAAGCAGTCAAACTTACCTGGCCCTTTTCTCCCAAGCCCTTTGATCCTAAGCCCTTACAGCTCACTCTGCTTCCCTCTCACTCCGCTGCCCGCTCTGACGCTGCCCTCTGTCTACAGCAGGCCTCCTTTTAAACTTTGCACGGTTAAAAAAATCCCTTCCCACAAAGCCCCGCGGCCCACTTCCACCGTAGTTTTTAAATCAGAAAAGGAGTCCAGAACGAGGGGGCAGAACCTTAAAATTAGAGTCAGTCCTTCTGGGGTAATGTCAGGAAGAACTTTGTCACACAATGAGTAGTGGAAACATGGAGCTCTCATTGAAACAATGAGGGATCAATTGAAAATTTCAAAGCTGGGATTGGTAGTGTTGGATAAGGGTAAAGTTTATTCATTAGTCACAAGTAGGCTTACATTAACACTGCAATGAAGCTACTGTGAAATTCCCTTAGTCGCCACAGTCTGACACCTGTTCAGGTCAATACACCTAACCAGCACGTCTTTCAGAATGTGGGAGGGAACCACAGTAACCAGAGGAAACCCAGGTAAACACAGGAGAACGTGCAAACTCCACACAGACAGTGACCCAGTGACGGGAATTGAACCCAGGGCTCTGGCGCTGTGAAGCCGCAGTGCTAATCACTGTGCTATTGTAAAGGTCATGGAACCAAAGTGTACAGATGGAGTTAAGAACAAATCAACTGTGATCTAATCGAACAGACTCAAGCGGCTGAATGGCCTCTGCTTGCTCCATAAATAAGACGGCAACAAAAAGTACAATTAACTTGGCGATTTTGCAGAAACAGTGAATAAGAAAATCTTAAATATTAAAATGAACTGAGTAAATCTTTGCAAACAGGATTCCAAGAGTGCAACATAATTCGAGAGAGACCCCATATACCTTGAGATTACTGTCCTTGAACATTTGTGATTTATCTAATACAAAAGGACACACTACAGATCATGTTCAGCGATGCTTCTCTGCCAACAAAGAACCTTGTTAAACGTATCAGAGAAAAAGCTCCAACATGGGACATCCACTCAGTTGCCAAAATGGCAGGAATGCCCTCAAATCTCCAGATATTGAAGATTAACTTTCAGGACATTAAGGTGAACGACACAGGAGAAAAACTGTAGGATACTAACACTCTTTAATTTTTTTTACTAGGGGAAAATAAGGTTGTATGATGGACAGACAGGATCAATCCTATTGGCAAAGCAGCATGTGGGGGAAGGGTGGCCCAAAGCAGAAGGTCATGTGCTGAAACCTCCAGAAATAAACCCAGCCAGAGTTGGAAACTCTGCATCACCTAGGTCAGCACTTCTACCTGGTGAAGCTTGTACCTCAGCTGAATTTACTCTCTTATTCCTTCCCCCGAGTCTAATGTCCCTGATCGGGAGCTCGTGCTGTTGTTCCATGAAGAAGTGGATACTTGTCAAAGGACAGAAAAACCCAAGATGGTACAATGAAGGTTGGAGGCATTGCTGGCTACTCACAGCTCCATCTTTTCTTTTCCAAGTGGAGTGTTCATCACAAAGTCTCTGGTAATTGGTTTCACCCACAGCAATAATATGATGACAGGTGACAAAAAGTTGGCGTACAATAGGATCCTGAGACAGAGGCAGGAAACAAAGAGCATAAGAGGAATATATTACTGCAACTATAACAGTATTGCATACAAATAAACCTGCCACCAGATGCATCACAAAGGCATCAAGGACTGACAAATGCCAAGCCAGAGGGAGATGATTTGGGAAGAGGCAGCCAAAACGTATGGATAAAGAATTAGGTCAATCGACAACAGCTTGTATTTATAAAGCACCTTTAATGTAGCAAAATATCCCACTGAGCTTCACAGCAGCATTATCAGCCAAAGTCTTTCCCATCCCCCTGAACAAGCTGACAGTGATCCCAACTTAACATTTTGTCGTATTAGGATGGGTTCAGTCAGCGACATCCATATCTCGTGAAAGAATTAAATAGAAGGTTATGAGTGTTGCCACAAAGTTGGTTTAGATTGAGAAAGATTGGAATAGAGCAGTAAAAAAAATGGACTTGATGGGCCCATTTCTTGCCCGCTCCTGTTCTCTCAGTGCCATGCCACAGCATTTGTTCTTTAAAGCACCATACCATTATTCAGCTCCAGTTGCATTACTTACTGTATCAGAGGTTTGTCTGCAGTCAGCATGAGAGCATCTAAGTGAGTCTGTGCCAATCGGAGACCCGGGAATGTTAAACATGCACCAATAAATGCAGAAAGTCCAACCAATGAGAGCTTGAAGATTAGTCTGGAGACCGAGTAGCTGAAACAGAAAGAAATGCACATCATCCTGTGTGGATACGTTACCAACACAAACAAATCTGATACGAGTTGGAATAGGGCGGGACAGAGACAACAGACTCCAAATGAATGCTTTTAATATGCAATTTCAGGCTCCAGGTCAACAACAAGCAAATGAGCCATCACAAACACCATAGGTCAAATGACCTCATTCCGTGCAGTACTGTTCTACGATTAAGCGACTGACATTCTTTTACTTAACAGGTTTTTTTTGTTCAGGGTGGAATGCTACCTGCTTTTCTCTGAGTAATGCCCTGGGATTACATCTACAGACAAACAGGGCCTGTCCTTTCAATCAAAGGACAGCAGTTTGGACAATGTGGTAATCCACTGGCACTGCATGGGAGTACCAACTAAACAGTTAGTTGCAAAAAAAAATTTAAAAATTTGCATTTATATAGCACCTTTCAGGATGTCCCAAAGTGCTTTACAGCCAATGAAGGTGTTTTAAAATGTAATCACTGCTGTTGTTTAGGAAATGTGATTGCCGGTTTTCATAGTGAGGTCCCACAATTCTCTTTCTTCCTGTAGCATCCATTTTATCTGAAAGTTGCTAATCATGGTTCAATAACGCCATGATATCACAATGGAAATCAAACAGAAGTAGTCTTATCAGAAGAACAGCATCTCCCCAGTGCAGCCCCAAGAACCAGATCAGCCTATACAGGGATTGAACCCCTACCATCGGCATTATCAAACACTACAACTTACCATCTGAGCTAACCCACCCTATCTTTCACAACTGACAATCTGATAATGACCAGATAATCTGCTTTAGTGATACGCAGAGTGATAAACATTGATCAGAATACCAGGTGAACTCCCCATCTCTTCTTCAATGTAGGGCCATGCAATCTTTCAAGTTCACTTGAGGGGCAGATGGGGCATCAGCTTGACGTCTCATCAGAAGAACAGCATCTCCACAGTGCAGCATTCCTCCAGAATTGCACTGGGACTCGCAGCTCAAGTCTCTGGAGGGTGACCTGAACCCACAACTTCATGACTGAGAGATGAACGCGCTACCCACTGAACGGAAAAGCTGCGTAGAAAGATCTGCAATGGCACAGTTCAATATTAAATAAAGGAAATAATACTCACGGCCAGATATCCATCCCATGTTGCTTTAAAAAGACTCTCACATTTTCATACAAGCTGGCAAAGCCTACAGAGGGGATGAAAGTTAGATAGAAATTGACAGTCTTTACAGAAACTTATTCATTGAGTCAGTCCTACTTTCCCAGTCTGTTGCCTCATCAGAGGCTTGATTTGATAAGTGCACTGTCCAGTGTGTTCGGATCAGGTCCCGGAGGCTGGGCTGACTTAGTTATTCCAGTCAAGGTGACAATACAGTGTCACTGGTGTTGAAAAAAGTGGTTAAAAAAAAAAGCCAGAGATTCTGTTCCTCACCTATCAAGTGTCAGATGGATGCAGGCACAAAGAGCATGGAGGATGACAGGGTTGGGTAGTGAGGTAGCTGACACAAAGTCTAGACTGGCCAAGTAGAGAAGAGTAACTGGCATCAATGGAACCACTGGATCAATGGTGTGATATTCTCCACGAGGTTCTTTGTGGGAGAAGGGGTGGACAACCTCAGTCAGTTTCTAGTGGAAACAAATGTTCAGCAGAAAACTGGCACAAGTTTCCAAACAGCAACAATATGGTGTAGGGCAATGGATTGCTTGTACAGGAAACAGCTCACAGAGACATACAGAAGAAAGATGGCGGGTTTCGCTCTTCAATGAGCTTTACTTAATTGTTGTTTAGCATTTTGGATGTGGGCAATGCTGGCAAAGTACCAACTATTGCCCCATCATCATTTCCTCAGCAGAACTGGCAAAGGCCTTCTAATTCATCGTGACTGCTTATGCAGGCTTGCTAGACCACTTCAGATGGCAATAAAAAATCATCCATAAGTATTAGCCTGGGTCACCAGCAGACCAAACTGGATTCCATTTGTCATAGAACATGAATGTCAACATAACTTGGCAGCTTTCACGATCATTTTTTCTGGTGCCAGATTTATTAAATCCTTCTTCATAATTTATCATAATAAGTTGTCTGACAACACCAGGTTAAAATCAACAGGTTTATTTGGCAGCATGACCTTTTGGAGCGCCGGTCCTTCATCAGGTGAGGCTCATGCTACCAAATAAACCTGTTGGACTTTAACCTGGTGTCGTGAGACTACTTATTGTGCCCACCTAGTCCAACACCGGCAACTCCACATCATAATTTATCATGGTCACATTTTAATTACAATCTTTAGAACAGCACCAAAACAAACGCTGGGAATTCTGCACAGAAGAACTCACCTCCTAACATCCATCATCTATGTTGCACAAATCAGGAGTGTGATGAAATACTTTCCACTTTTACGGAAGTTCTTTTAAAAGAAAAAAAATCTCAATGTGGGCATTGCAGGCCAGACTGGCATTTATTGCACATCCCAAATTGGCCCTCAAGAAGGTATTAGTGAACCATCTTCTTGAATTGCTGCAGTTTGTGTGGTGTTATTGCACCTACAGTATTGTTAGGAAGGGAATTTCAGGACATTAACGATGAAGGAACGACCAATATATGACCAAGCCACGCAACTTGGAGGGGAAACCACTGGATGATGCTGTTCCCATATGTTTGCTGGCCCTGCCCCTCAAGGTGGTGGGTTTGGGAGATGCTGTTTTGTGTTTGTTTTTGGAATTCGATGAGAAACTAACCACATGCCAATTTGGCTATCTAGTCATTACATTCTTTAGCTTGTGAAATATAAATGGAAAATTTTCAAGGAACTCACCTGGCTCAAGGCCAAACTCCAGATAATCCTCCCGCACGACCAGGACTAACATAGCGATGAGGACAAAGAGGAATGTGAAGGTCAGGCAGACAGAGCGCTCACCTCCTTCCTCTGTCTTGAAGTAATGAGTCATCAGAGAGAAGAGAACTTTACTGTGCAGATAGTGTCAAGGTGAATAAGTAGGGTTTGCTGAAGAATTGAATCAAAACAAAGGTCTATTTGTGGGTCACAGTGCCAGTTTAATACTGTGCTACTCATGACCATTTGTCATAGGCTTTGGCCCCAAGTTGGGAATGATTCCCATATCTTGCAATGGGAAGGCACCTGACCTGGGTCAGAATCCAAAATTCACACTCCAAGCTTCTTTTTTTAAATAAACATCAGGAATAGGAGAAAATCTTTCAGTCCCTCCAGCTTTATCAATTAGATCATAGCTAATCTGCACCTTAATTCACTTATCCTCCTTTGCTCCAAAGCATTACCCAACAAAAATTGATTGACGCCCATTTTGAAAATTTGAATTGGCCCACATCAGCTTTTATGGGATTAAAGTTTGAGATTTCCATTGAGCTGTGTGAGAAACAATCCTTCCTGATATTACCCCTGAATGGCCTGGCTCTAAATGACCCTCTTGTTCTGGACCCCTGCCATGAGAGAAAATAGCTTCTCTTTATCTACCCCTTAATCATACCTCAATTAAGTTCATCCTCCAACCTTCTAAACTTAAGGTGAACAAGCTAATATGCCCTCAAAATTTGATGCTCTATGCCCTGATAGAATCTGGTGAATCAGGTGAATTGTATTCTCTGATTAAAATCATTTACACAAGCAGAGGCTGCAACTTTGGAGACAATACTGATGCATTTGGATAGAATCCTAATTCCCGCAACATGCAGACCACTCACTTCTGGAGGTCGAATAAAAAAGAGGAAATTGACAGCCATGGATTGTTTGGGAGGACTCAGGGATGGTGGATAAGGCAAGGAAGTGAGCATCAAAATAGCTTTAGGCTTCAATAAGAGCATTGCAGAGCAATAGTACCAAGTACGGGGGTTATTCAAGATTCCATTTTATAGCATCTTCAGATGGCAAAACAGAAAGGGAGCATCACTTGGCTGGGTTTAGGACTTGCATGCCACCAACTGCTGCCCTTGCAAAATCAGAATGTTTACCTTATTCCCAATCAATCCCAGTTGCAACCTGCCAGCAGCAGGAATGCAGTGCAATTTGTCACAACCACCCAACAGCTGGGTATGCTGTTCCAACATGCGAATGAAGGGTGATAGTGGTTGGGAAGGGGACTGACAACACCAGGTTTAAGTCCAACCGATTTATTTGATAGTAAACTCACAAGCTTTCGAGGTTAAACTCTTTGTCAGGTGAACTCTTCTTCACCTGACGAAGAGTTTAACCTTGAAAGCTTGTGAGTTTACTATCAAATAAATCGGTTGGACTTAAACCTGGTGTTGGTCAGACTTCTTACAGTTTTACCCCAGTCCAACGCCGGCATCTCCACATCATGGGAAGGGAATGACAGGGGCTGACCCAGTAGGCTGTCCTTGTTGACTGCTCTTTTTACATAACAGCGGTCAGTTTGTTTATTCCCTACTGATTACTTGAGGAGGAAGATTAGCAGGGCTGTAAACACTTCAATTCATTACACAGACAGCTCCCTGCAGGGGACAATGTCATTAACTACTTTTACAGCTTGTCAGAGTCAATGGTTAACCAATAAAGTAAAACATTTCAACTGACTGAAAGGGCGGATAGTGACAGTCTCTCTCCTTGATGGAAAATGCAAATAAATTTTACAGACTTATCGGAAACCCACTGAAGGTATCTCTTCTATATAAAGAAAAACGAATCTTTTCACCTGCTCATCAATAACTTGCAACAATAACAAGACTAATGTTATGGTATTGTAAAGCAATAAACAGGCCTCTAAAGTGGAGAAATTGAGAGCCTAGTTTTTCTTTTAAATAAGTATCATAAAATCCCTGCAGTGCAGGAGGTCAATCAGCCCATCAAGTCTGCACGGACAACAATCACACCCAGGCCCTATTCCCGCACATCTATCCTGTTAATCCCTTTGACACTAGGGTCAATTTAGCATGGCCAATTAACCTAACCCGCACATCTCTGGATTGCGGGAGGAAAGTGGAGCATCTGGAGAAAACACACACGGTCATGGGGAGAATGTGCAAACTCCACACTGACAGTGACCCAAGGCCGGAATTGAACCTGGATCCCTGGCGTTGCAAGGCAACAGTGCCAACCACTGTGCCACCCGCTTGACATATTTATAGTATTTGTGCCACTGAAGTCAGGTTATGGTGGTCAAGGTTCACTCCACATCACATAATCTAAACTGACTTTCATTGCATGTCTAAGGATTGCTGGAAAGTCAGGTTTTTCCATTCATGGGATGTGGGCATTGGTGGCTAGGCCAGCATTTATTACCCATCCTTAATTACCCCTGAGAAAGTGGTGATGAGCTGACTTATTTAAATGCTGCTTTGTCATGGATGGTGTCAAGCTCAAGTGTTGTTGTAAAGTTATGCTCATCTAAGCAAATGTAGAACATTCCATCATAATCCTGACTTATGCCTTGTAGATGGTGGTGGAAAGGTTTTGGGGAGTCAGTTACTCACCACAAGATTCCCTGCCTCTAACCTATCTTTTAACCACAGTATGACTAGTCCAGTCTGCTTTTGGTAAATGCCAACCCCCAGAATGTTATAATGGTAATACCACTGGATGTCAAAGAGAGATAGTTTTTCTCTTGTTGGAAGCTTGGCATTTAAGTGGTGCGAATGTTACTCGCCACTTACCAGCCTGAGTCTGAATATTGCCCAGGTCTTGCTGCATATAGACATGGACTGCTTAACTATGGTGGAACCGAGAATGGTGCTCAACGTTGTGCACTCACCAGCAAACATCCCCACATCTGATGACGGAGGGAAAGTATCCAAAAAAGCATCCACCTCAAACCCTCCCCTCCATCCTATTCCTGTAACCCTGCACATTTATCATGGTTAATGCACCTAATTCACACATCATTTGGACTATTGGAGGAAACTGGAGCACCTGGAGGAAACCCACGCAGACACGAGGACAAACAAAGAACAGTACTGCACAGGAACAGGCCCTTTGGCCCTCCAAGCCTGCGCCGCTCATGCGCCCAACTAGACCATTTGTTTGTATCCCTCTATTCACAGTCTGTTCATGTGGCTATCTAGATAAGTCTTAAACGATCCCAGCGTGTCGGCCTCAACCACCTTGCCTGGCAGCGCATTCCAGGCCCCCACCACTCTCTGTGTAAAATATATCCCTTGACATCTGTGTTGAACCTTGCCCCCTTAACCTTGAACTTGTGACCCCTTGTGTTCATCACCTCCGAACTGGGAAAAAGCTTCCCACTGTTCACCCTATCTATGCCCTTCGCAATTTTGTACACCTCTACTAGGTCATCCCTCATCCTCCGTCTTTCCAGGGAGAACAACCCCAGTTTGCCCAATCTCTCCTCATAGCTAAGACCCTCTATACTAGGCAACATTCTGGTAAACCTTTTCTGTACTCTCTCCAAAACCTCCACGTCCTTCTGGTTGTGTGGCGACCAGAACTGGACGCAGTATTCCAAATGTAGCCTAACCAACGTTCTATATAGCTGCAACATCATATGCCAACTTTTATACTCCACGCCCCATCCAATAAGTACAAGCATGCCATATGCCTTCTTCACCACCCTCTCTGCCTGTGCTGCCATCTTTAGGGATCTGAGGACTTGCACACCCAGGACAACTACAAACTTCCATCTGTTCATCTTTATGGAATTTTGCTGTGCAATTGTCCCATATTTGTCTTTAAACTGTGAATAATTTCATTTAGGATTATCATTGGTTGCAAAGCAGTCTGATGTCCTGAGGTTATCACAGATGCTATATTATCATAAAATACACAAACAGATCATCTGTTTTAGTGATATTGGATGAGGGATAAAAATAGGCCAAGGACATCAGGGATAACTCCCCTGCTCTTCCTTGAAACAGTGTCACAGGTTTACAACCACCTGAGGCACAAGAGGCCTCAGTTTAATACCTCATCTGAAAGACAACAGTGCAACACTCCCTCAGTACTGTACTGGGAATGTCAGCTTGGATTCTGGGCCCTAGTCTGAGTTGGGGCTTAAATCCACGTCCTTCTGAATCATAACTGTGTGTGCAACCCCCTGTTCATGTTAATTTGTTTAATGCAAAGGGTTTTTGGTATACTGCAAGATCAGAGGAAGGGGCACAAGGATACATTCCAAAGGCTAACGTGAGCAGGCACCACAGCATGCCAACGTTCACTTCCCCACGTATGCTGAGCAGGCTGTAGTAGGCCTCTGTGAACATGTAAACCAGTGTCGCATACAAGACAAAATCCACCAGCCACTGATAGTCCAAGAAGTAGCGCAGGGCTAAACAAAGAGAAAAATAAAGGAAACAAGGTTAACTTGGGTACTATTTCATAAAGGCACCAAAATAATGCCATGTTTGGCCTGACCAGTCCATGTTGGCGTTTATTGCCCAGATGAGCTGTAACCCTAATTTCATGAGCTTATCATATTTCCGTAACCCTCTATCAAGCTTTTATTGCACCCATTTACCTCCAACTTATTTTTTCAATGTTACCTTCGGTTGTATTTGCTGGAGGTCAGAAGAATGAGGGTTGGAGGACGGGGGGGGGAGGTCTCACAGCAACCCATAAAATTCTAACAGGACTAGACAGGGTAGATGCAAGAAGGATGTTCCTGATGGTGGAGGTGCCCAGAACCAGGGGTCAGTCTGAAATTATAGAATAGACTGCTCAGGACAGAGATGAGGAGAAATTTCTTCACCAAGAGATTAGTCAGCCTATAGAATTCGCCCCCACAGGAAGTATTGAGGCTAAAGAAGCAGTTAGATATAGCACTTGGGGCAAAGGGGGTCAAAGGATATGAGGGAGAAAAGGCGAGATCAGACTGTTGAGTTGGATGATCAGCCATGATCATAAGCATTAGTTAAACAGGTTCTGGGGACCGAATGGCCTCCTCCTGCTCCTATTTTCTATGTTCCTATGTTTACATCCCCGGGTGATTATTAGACACTATTTAAGAGTGAGCCACATAAGGTGTAGTGAGGCGGAGAGGTTTAGGCAGAAAATTCCAGCGCTAGGACCCAGACGGAATGAAGAAAACGGGATTTTCAAGAGGCCAGAACTGAATGAGCACCAAGATCCTGGAGGATTGTAGGACTGGAGGAAGTTACAGAGATACAGGGAGGCAAGGCCACGGAGGGATTTGATATCAAGGATGAGATATCAAGGCATTGCTTGATCAGAAACTAATCTAGGTCAGCAAGCATATGGGCTTTAACCGGATTTGGTGTGAGCTAGGATACGAGCAACAGAGCATCAGCGGATATGGTATTAAAGGACAATCAATGTCTAAGGAACAACCATCAGCACCTTGAAGAGAGAAGTGCAGATGAACTATCACCTGTTTCACAATTAGTCCAATCTAAATCTCACAGCCAGGCTGAGCATCAACTGTTATAATGACTATCATCACATGTTCCTTACCAAAAGCATCAAGAGGAGTGATCGGCTTTGCTTCCAAGTGCAGGTTGATGTCCTTGGGCACCATCTCTGGTTTGGTCTCTGTGATACCATTTTGCTTCCTGCCAGCAAAAGACAAGAAAGTGAGCAGCAAAAATAATTACAATTAGCAACTGTCTCCGCACTTGGTCTCCAGCAACTTTGCAGGTACAACTACAGTTCGTAGCTCTGCTGATTCCATACTTCTTGATCTTTGTCTCAAATGGAAACTCTCACATTTCCTGTACCATAAAGCTGTCTCAAGAAATTTGGTGTCCTGTGTTTTATCCAAATATCCCACCATCTACTAACTCTCAGTCCAAATATGTCTGCTTTTACTTGTTCATGGGATCTGGGGTCACTAGCTAAGCCAGCATTTATTGCCAATGCCTAAATGCCTTTGAGAAAGTGGTGATGAGATGTCATTTTGAATTGCTGCAGTCTTTGTGTTGTGAGTACACTCACAGTGTTGTTAGGAAGGGTGTTCCAGGATTTTGACCCAGTACCAGTAAAGTGACAGTGATATAGTTCCAAGTCAGCATGGTGTGTGACTTGGAGGACAACTTGCAGATGGTGGTGTTCCCATGCAACTACTGCCCTTGTTCTTCTTGGTGGTAAAGTCATGGGTTTGGGAGGTGCTGCCTAAGGAGCCTTGGTGAGTTCCTGCAGTACATCTTGTAGATAGTATACACTGCCATGGTGCATCAGTGATGGAGTGGGTGAATGTCGGAGATGGTGGATGGGGTGCCAATCAAGTTGAGCTTCTTAAGTGTTGTTGGACCCACACTCGTCCAGGCAAGTGGAGAATATTTCATCACACTCCTGACTTGTACCTTGTGGACAGGCTTTGAAGGAGTCAGGATGCTAGTTACTTGCCGCAGAATTCCCAGCCTTTGACCTGCTCGCGCAGCCACAGACTTTCTATAAGAACATAATAGGAGCAGGAGTAGGCCAACTAGCCCTTCGAGCCTGCCCCGCCATTCAATAAGATCATGGCTGATCTGTCGTGGCTCAGTTCCACATTCCCGCCCTCTCCCCATAACCCTTAATCCCCCCTCTCATCAAAAACCCATCAACCCACGTCTTAAAAGTATTTAGCGAGGCAGCCTCCACCACTTCAACGGGCAGAGAATTCCAGAGATTCACCACCCTTTGAGTGAAGAAGTTCCTCTTCAACTCTGTTCTAAACCGCCCCCCCTTTATCTTGAGGCTATGCCCCCTAGTCCTACTATCCTTTCTCAGCAGGAAGAGTCTCTCCACCTCTATCCTATCCATCCCATTCATCATCTTATACGTCTCAATGAGATCTCCCCTCATTCTTCTAAACTCTAATGAGTACAAGCCTAATCTATTCAGCCTCTCCTCATAGCTCAACCCCCTCAACTCCGGAATCAGCCTAGTAAACCTCCTCTGCACTCCCTCCAAGGCTAAAATATCCTTGCGTAAGTACGGCGCCCAAAACTGCACACAGTACTCCAGCTGCGGCCTCACCAATGCCCTATACAGACTCAGCAAGACCTCCCTACTTTTATATTCAATCCCCCTCGCGATGAAAGCCAGCATCCCATTCGCCTTCCTGACCACCTGCTGCACCTGCAAGCTGGGTTTTTGCGACTCATGCACAAGGACCCCGAGGTCCCTCTGCACCGTCGCCTGCTGCAGTTTTTCTCCACGTAAGTAATAATCCTTCCTACCATTATTCCTACCAAAGTGGACCACCTCGCACTTACCAACATTAAATTCCATTTGCCATTTCCTGGCCCATTCGCCCAGCCTATCTAGATCCTTCTGTAGACTCTCCCCACCCTCCGCACAATTTGCCTTTCCACCAATTTTGGTGTCATCAGCAAATTTCGACACTCTACACTCGGTTCCCTCCTCCAGATCATCTATATAAATGGTAAATAGCTGAGGCCCCAGCATCGACCCCTGGGGCACTCCACTAGTCACCATCCGCCAATCCGAATAGCACCCATTGACCCCCACTCTCTGCCTCCTATTTGACAACCAGTCCTCTATCCACGCTAACACCCTACCCCCAACTCCATGCCCCCTGACCTTCTGTAATAACCTCTTGTGAGGTACCTTGTCAAACGCCTTCTGAAAATCCAGGAAGACCACATCCACCGGCTCTCCTCTATCCACCGCCCTAGACACATCCTCATAGAACTCCAGTAAATTTGTCAGACACAACTTCCCTTTAAGGAAACTGTGCTGCGTCTGCTCTATCAAGCAGTTCCCCTCAAGATGCCTCGCTATTTCCTCCTTGATGACGGATTCTAACATTTTACCTACAACAGACGTTAAACTAACAGGCCTATAATTCCCCGCCTTTTGCCTGGCACCCTTCTTAAACAACGGCGTAACATTAGCCGTTTTCCAATCTTCCGGCACTTCCCCGGAATCCAGCGACGTCTGGAAAATAACCACCAAGGCATCCACTATCACCTCCGCCATTTCTTTCAGGACCCTCGGATGCATTCCATCCGGTCCTGGGGACTTGTCCACAATCAGCCCCCTCCAGTCTGTCGAGCACCACCTCTCTAGTAACAGTAATGTCATCGAGACCCTCCAGTCCTACCACCTTTCCATCTCTAACATCCAGCAAATTATTCACGTCCTCCTCCGTGAAGACCGAAACAAAAAAGTTATTCAAGACCTCCGCCATATCCCCATCCCCTACCACTAAGTCCCCCTTCTCATCCTCTAAGGGACCAACGTTCACCCTAGCCAGCCTCTTCCTTTTTATATATAAAAACTCTTGCTGTCCTTTTTTATATTAAGCGCTAGCCCAGCTTCATAGTTTCTCCTACCCTCCTTTATCAACTTCTTTGTCAATCTTTGTTGACATTTATACCTCTCCCAATCCTCTTCTCGCCCACTACTCTTAGCTACTCTAAACGCCTCCGCTTTTAATTTAACACTTTCCTTCACCTCCTTCGTTATCCACGGCTTGTTACCTCTCCTCCTACGGTCCTTTTTGACCATCGGAATAAATTTCCGCTGAGCACCAATAAAGATCTCCTTAAAGATCCTCCACTGCTCCTCAGCAGACCTACCTTCCAACGCGCTCCCCCAGTCCACATTCGCCAATTCTTCTCTCATCCTACCGTACTCCCCTCTGTTCAAACAAAGGACGTGTGTCCGGGAACCCACTTTCTCCTCCTCCATCTGCACCAGAAACTCCACCATACAATGATCACTCTCCCCAAGAGGATCCTTCACCGCAAGTTCCCTAATTCTACCCGCCTCATTACATAGCACCAGATCCAAGATAGCTCGATCCCTCGTCGGCTCCAACACACACTGTTCGAGGAAACTATCCCGGCAGCATTCCAAGAACTCCTCCTCGAGCCCACCGCTTCCAACATGGGTCGACCAATCAATATGCAGATTGAAATCCCCCATAACTACGGCCGTCCCATTCCTGCACGCCGCACTTATTTGCGCGTTAACAGCCTGCCCCACCTCCAGATCATTATTGGGGGGCCTATAGACGACACCCACCAGCGTCTTCCTCCCTTTGCTGTTCCTAATCTCTACCCACGATTCCACCTTCTGCTCCTTGGCTCCAACATCATCCCTCGCTACCACCCTGATGCTATCCTTAATCAGCAGAGCTATGCCCCCCCCTTTTTCCCTCCTGCCTATCCTTCCTAAACACTTGATAGCCCTGTACATTCAGCTCCCAGTCCCTGTCATCTTGCAGCCATGTCTCTGTAATGGCCACCAGATCATATCCATTTGTTTCGATCTGCGCCACCAACTCATCCACTTTATTCCTAATGCTTCGCCCATTCAGATAAAGCAGCTTCATCCCAGCCTTCACCTGGACCTTATTTGCCGGAACGCCACCAACCATACTCACGCCCCTTACTCCCTCTATTATTGGGACATCCTCAGTCTCTATCCTTACCTGTACCGTCTCCTTAACTTTAGACCCCGTAATGTCACCTACCCTCACACCCTCCCCCCCCCAAATTAGTTTAAAGCCCTGTCTACAGTCCTCTTTACACGATTAGCCAGCACTCTGATCCCAGCACGGTTCAGACCAACCCCATCCCACCTGAACAGGTCCCACCTACCCCAATACTGGTGCCAATGCCCCATAAATTCAAACCCATTCCTCCCACACCAATCCCTGAGCCACCCATTCACTTCCTTAATCCTATCAACCCTACGCCTGTCTGCACTCGGTTCAGGCAGTAGCCCAGAGATGTCGGTTCTACTTTCTAATTCCATTCCCAGCTTTTCATACTCCCTCCCCAGATCCTCAGTTTGCATTTTGCCTACGTCGTCGGCACCCACATGAACCACAATGACCGGATTCTCACCCTCCCACTCCAGGTTCCTCTGCAGCCCAGATGCGACATCCCGGACCCGAGCACCAGGCAGACAACACACCCTTCTGTGCACTTTGTCATTGTGACAAAGGACAGTGTCAATACCCTTCACCCCACTATCCCCAATTACAACTACGTTCCTTTTCCCCTTCTCTTTGCCTATGGCCTGCTGCATCACTGTACCATGTGCAGTCTGCTCACCGACCTCACCTCCCTCGTTCTCGTCCAGACTGGAAGCAAGAACCTCAAACCTGTTATGCAGCTTGAGAGGCTGAGGCCTCCTCTCCCCACCCTCCTTCCTCCTCTCAGCAGCCCCCTCTTGTTCCTGACCCTTAGAGTTAGCCAGTCTAGGGGGGGGTGGATGTCTCTTGCACCCCATTGACAATGGCACCCTCTCTCCTCCTGATGAGCCTCAGCGTCCGTAGCTCAGAGGCCAGCTCATCTACCTTGAGCTGGAGCTCCTCCAGCAACCTGCACTTACTGCAGACATGGTCACTGGGGAGGACCCTGGGGTCCACCAGTTCCCACATCATACAGAAACCACACACCACATGCCCCTCCATTATTCACTGCAGTAGTTTTGAAAATTTCCACACGAACTCACCTGGCCCTTTTTCTCCCTAGCCCTTTTGATATTAAGCCCTAATTGCTCACTCTGCTTCCCTCTCACTGGTTCAGTTCAGTTTTTGATCAATGGTAATGACCAGAATGTTAATGCTGCCAGATTTAGCAATGGCAATGCCATTGAATGTCAAGGCTGATGATTAGATCCTCTCTTGGAGATCATCACTACCTGGCACTTGTGAAGTGAGAATGTTACTTGCCAATTATCAGCGCAATATTGTCCCAGTATACTGCATTTGGACATAGACTGCTTCAGCATCTGAGGAGTCACTACAATCAGTAAACTTCTGACTTTATGATGGAGGTAAGGTCACTAATGAAACAGCTAAAGATGGTTAGGTCCAGGATGGTGGATGGCAGCCCATCCACCATCTTTGACATTCACACTGACTTCAGTTTTGCTGGATTTCCTCAATTCTAAGGCTGTAATGAAGTCAAGACCTGAGTGGCCTGACAGAACGAAACTGAGTGATGGTGAGTAGGTTATTGATGACTAACTGCTGCTTGATACGACTGTCAATGACATTTTGAGAGTAGACTGATATAGGGGTAAGTGGTTGGTTTGGATCTGTCCTGACTTTATGGGCGGGACATAGCTGGGCAATTTTCCACATTGCCAGGTAGACCAATGTTGTATTGGAAAAGCTTGACTAGAGGCACAGTTAGTTCTGGAGGACAAGTCTTTAGTACAATTTAGCACAATTGTCAGAAAGTTGAGAGAGTCCAATAGCCTTTGCTGAACCAGTATCTTCAGCCATGTCTACATATCACGTAGAATGAATCGTATGCGCCGAAGACTGAGATCTGTGATGATCTCAGGAGCTAGTCTAGATGGATCATTAATTCAGCACACCTGGTTAAAGGTGATTCCAAACGCGTTAGTCTTGTCCTTTGCACTGATAAGCTGAGCTTCCCCATCATTGAGGATAGGGATATTTGTGGTGCCTCCTACTCCAGTTAGTTGTTCAATTGTCCATCATCATTCATGATTGAGTGTGGCAAAAGTTTAGACCTAATTTATTGCATGTGGGATTGCTTAGCTCTGTCCATCACATGCTGCTTCCATTGTTTGGCATCCAGACGTTTCTTTGTTGTAGCTTCACGTCACTTCACATCACCCCACCCAACTGGCTTCAATCTACCATGTCAACATTGGGCATTCCTCAACTATTTCCTCACTGTCCAGCAAATTGGCACAAGTGGGGCCTTGCAGGCTGTGGTGCACCCCAAACAATGACTCATCATTGAAGACTGCCCATGACAAAATTCAGCAGAGGGCTCGGAAATCCATTTAGCTACTGCAGAAGGCATTGCCTGGCTTAGTAATTACTGTACATACTAAAACCAAACCTGATTTTTAGGTATGTCGGGGTGCCAATCTTGGCATGTCCTCCTGCACTCTTCAGTGGATCAGGGCTGATCTTCTAGCTTAATAGTAAAGTTATAATGTCGGTATACCAGACGTTGAGGTTACAGATTGTGGTTGCATACAATTCTGCAGCTACTTATGGTCATAGTGCCTCTTGGATGTCCAGTTTTGAGTTGCTAGATCTGTTCAAAATTTCTCATTTAGAACAATGGTAGTGCCAGCCAACAAAAAGGAGGGTATCCTCAAGGGGGTAATGGAGCTTTGTCTCCAAAAAGTGGGTGGTGGTCACTCCTATAACAGATGCATTTGTAATAGGTTGTTATTATGGACAAGGACCAATAGATTTTCCCCTCTTGTTGATTTCCTCACCATCTGCTGCAGTCCCTGTCTAGCAGCCCTGTCTTTCCAGCTTGGTTAGTGATGGAACAAAAACAGAAAATGCTGGAAAATCTCAGTGAGTCTGACAGCATCTGTTGGGGAGAGAAGAGGCAATGTTTCGAGTCTAGATGACCCTTTGTCGTAATGCTACTACTGAGCCATTGATGGACAATGAAGCCCTACTGCCCAGAAGATATTCTTGTGCCCTTGCCTTCAAAATAGTGGCTCTGAGATCCTTTATTTCAGCAGAGGTAAACAGATGGAACCTCGATATCACACGTCATCTGAAGGAAAATACGTCCAACAGGCGGCAATCCCTCATCATTGTACTGGGAGTGTCAGCATAGATGCTTTATTTAGGTCCCGTGGTGAAAAAGTAACCCACAACCCTCTGACTCAGAGGTGCAGATCCTACCGCTAAGCCCAGCTGACATTTGCCAAATTTTATATTTTCATGTCTCTTTGAGGAAACAGTCAGTCTGAACTCCATGCATTCTTATTCACTACTCAGTGACATGCCAGCAACTGTGGAAAAAGCAAAGACAGCTCTCACTTGTGAAAGAAAATGCACAGATTCAGCAGGATAATTTTGCGCAGGAATATTTCCTCCATTAAGGCGGATGCCAGAATGCTTGACCAACCTGTCTCTCTTCACTTTGGGTTTTGATTTTCCAGCCAGGGTCCTGAGTTCTTCATCTGATGGATGTCTGTATCGGAATAGGCTGCCAAGAAAGTTGCATACATAGAGAAATCTCTAATTCCTACTGGCTCAAAGAAGGCACAAAAGTGTTGTATTTGTGAATGAAATAATCAACAGTTTCCAGAAAAGAACCATTTTAATGTCTTACTCATTAAATATCAATGGAAGATCAGGTTGCTCTGAAGAATCATTTTATGATATTTGACCTGTTGACATTTAATACAACTAAGTGGTCACTTCAGAAGTCAGTTAAGAGTCATAAAGTCATATAAATAGTACAGCACAGGAGATCATTCAGCCCATTGAGTCTGATCTGGCTCTTTTGAAGGGCAATTTAGTTAGTCCCACATACCTGCTCTTGCCCCATACCCTTGCAATTTTTCCTCTTTTCAATACTTATCCAATTCCTTTTTCTAGACTACTACTGAATCTATATTCACTAAGTTATCAGACAAATCCTAAGTACATACCACGTAAAACATCTTCATTTGTCTCTGGTTCTTTTGCCAGTCACAAATAGAAACATAGAACCCTTCAGTGCAGAAAGAGGCCATTTAGCCCATCGAGTCTGCAGCGACCACAATCCCACCTAGGCCCAACTCCCATATCCCTATATATTTTACCCACTAATCCCTCTAACCTATGCATCTCAGGACACTAAGGGGCAATTTTAGCATGGCCAATCAACCTAACCCACATATCTTTGGACTGTGGAAGGAAGCGTTTCAGTAAGGCGTTTGACAAAGTCCCTCATGGTAGGCTGGTAGAAAAGGTTAAGGCGCATGGGGATACGAGGTCAGGTAGCTAGGTGGATTGAGAACTGGCTGGGTAATAGGAGACAGAGGGTAGTTGTGGAGGGGACTTTGTCCGGCTGGAGGCCAGTGACCAGTGGTGTGCCGCAGGGCTCAGTACTGGGACCTCTCCTCTTTGTAGTCTACATAAATGACTTGGAAGAGAGCGTAGGTGGTGTGATCAGCAAGTTTGCTGATGACACCAAGATGGCAGGGTTGGCGGGTACCGAAGTGGATTGTGAGGTGATACAACAGGATATAGATAGGTTGGTGCATTGGGCAGATAGGTGGCAGATGGAATTTAATCCTGACAAATGCAAGGTGATGCATTTTGGAAGGAATAATGTAGAGAGGAGCTATGTGATTAAAGGTAGACAAATTAGGAGTATAGAAACACAGAGGGACCTGGGAGTGCAGGTTCACAAATCCATGAAGGTTGCGACACAAGTGGAGAATGTTGTCAGGAAGGCTTATGGAATGCTAGCCTTTATAGGAAGGGGTATAGAGTTTAAAAGCTGCCGTCTAATGCTTCAGTTGTATAGAACGTTGGTTAGACCGCATTTGGAGTACTGCGTCCAGTTCTGGTCACCTTACTACCGGAAGGACGTGGAGGCTCCGGAAAGGGTGCAGAGGAGGTTTACCAGGATGTTGCCTGGCATGGAGGGGCTGGGTTACAAGGAAAGGTTGGAGAAACTGGGACTGTTCTCCTTGGAAAGACGGAGATTGAGGGGGGACATGATAGAGGTATATAAGATACTGAAGGGAATAGACAGAGTCAATAGTGAGAGACTGCTCCCTAGATTGGTTACAAATACAAGAGGACATGATTTAAGGGTGAGGGGGGAGAGGTATAACTTGGATATGAGAGGAAGGTTCTTTACGCAGAGAGTTGTGGGGGTATGGAACGCGCTACCGAGTACGGTGGTGGAGGAGGGAACGTTGGACTCGTTTAAGGTTCAGTTAGATAGGCACATGAGTGAAACGAGGATGGAGGGTTATGGTAGGGGTTATTAAATAAGGGTTAGAACCTTGGGAGACACCGGAAAGGCAGGCTTGTGATTAACGTTTTTGTCTTTTTATTCCGCAGGTGGAGGTCCACCTCGTTGTCAAACGAGGGGCATACACACGGTGGGTCGTGCGTGGGCTGCTCTTGGAGGTTCTGGGAGTGGCCTAGTACTTCGTGTCGGTGTGTGTGCTTGATCCTGGACCGGTAGACGGGCGCCGCAACAGCTCGGTGACTAGCACTGCTAGCTGTGCAGATACATGGATTTGGGCCTGTGTCTGTGGGAGTTTGTGCATTCTCCCTGTGGATGCGTGGGTTTCCTCCGGGCGCTCCGGTTTCCTCCCACACCCCAAAGATGTGCTCTTAGGCTGATTGGTTTTACCAAATTGACACTATTCTCCCCTGAATCTGGCTAAGTCAGGGGTTCTATTTGTAGATACGCAGGGTAGAATAGGTGTAGGGTGATGCGGCGGCGCGGGCTTGTTGGGCTGAAGGGCCTGTTTCCCGTGCTGGGTTGTTCTTTGTTCTTTAAAACCGGAGCACCTGGAGGAAACCCGCACAGACACGAGGAAAATGTGCAAACTCCACACAGACAGTGACCTGAGCTGGGAATTGAACCCAGGTCCCTGGAGCTCTGAAGCCGCAGTGCTAACCACTGTGCTACCTTGCTGCCCCTTTGAGTATTAACCCTTCAGCAAATGGAAAGTTTCCCTTTATTTACTCTGTCCAAATGCCGCATAACTTTAAATATCTCTATCAAATATGCCCCCAGCCTCCTTTGCTTTCAGGAAAATAACAACTTCTCCAGTCTATCCATTCACTCATCCCTGAATCATTTAAGTAAATCTTTTCTTGAGAATTGTAGAATCATTGGAATGCAGAAGAGGGCCATTGGCCTATTGAGTCTGGACTGAATCTCTGACAAGGTATCTTACCAAGGCACCCACCCTACCCTGTGACCTCACACATTTTCCATGGCTAATCCATCTAACTTACACATCTTGGGATACTAAGGGGCAATTTAGCATAGCCACTCCACCTAACCCACACATTGTTGGACCGTGGAAGGAAACCAGAGTACCTGGAAGAAACTCACGTAGACAGAGGGAGAACATGCAACCTTATATGGACATCACCAAGCCTGAATTGAACTCAGGTCCCTTGAGCCATGAGGCAGCAGTGCTAATCACTGTGTCACCATCTTCAAAGTCTTCACGTCCTTCTAAAATGTAATGCATAAAATTGGATACAATACTCCAGCTAAGACTGAACTAGTGTTTGATATACATTTACACTTTAGTCATTCAAATTAATGTGGGACTGAAGTCACATGCAAATCCAGAGTGCGTGAGGGCAATGGCACTATGGGGATATTAGTGAAACAACTGGATTTCATGACAGTATCATTGCATTTTGCTGGGAGTCCAATAGTATAATCTTTATACTGTTATACCCATTAATTCTTAGAACTGGCAGAAAGAGGAGACTTTAATTCCATGACATTGGGCTGAATTTATTGCCAGAGAACAAGACAGAAGGAAAACATAGCTAATTTATCAACTCCTGATCAGTACCGAGTGATCTTCCCATTCACATACCATAGTGCAAAGTGCACATATTTGGTTAGCTATGGGACAGAACTAGGCTTAGCAGTGCAACATGGTACAGTTGAATAAACTGCCGACACTTAGCTCCTATGATTCAGGAAGGATGGTAGTTTGATTGAGGCATCAGGGAGCTGACGGTTTCTGTGACACCTATACCCCAGTGACAACCAGCAGTTTCAGGAGAGGTTTTAAAATTGACCAACAACAGAATTAACCAAGTCAGATTTTTTACCTGCCATTGCAGAGTAGCCAGCGACCTATGGAATAATGAGGTGCCAATCTCTGCATGAGGGTCGCCATCAGCAGACTCACAACCAGCTGAACTCCTATAACCCCCTGATAAAAAACAAAAAATGAACTTCATAAATACTAAATAATGAGGAGAACAGCAGAATTACCCATCAAATAGCATCCTTTACTCTTTTTTTTTCTATTTCATTAACTGTTCTTGTGAACCTTTTGTTCCTTGCATAGCCTCAGAATAAAGGGACAACTCTTTAGAACCAAGATGACGAGGAATTTCGTTAGCCAGAGGATGTGAATCTGTGGAATTCATTGCCACTGAAGGCTGTGGAGGCCAGTTCATTGAGTGTATTTAAGACAGAGATGGATAGGTTCTTGACCGGTAAGGGGATCAAAGGTTACAGGGAAAAGGCAGGAGAATGGGGTTGAAAAACGTATCAGCCATAATCGAATGGCAGAGCAGACTTGATGGGGTGAATGGCCTAATTCTGCTCCTCTGTCTCATGGTTATATCTCCTCTCCATGCTAAAGTCTCAGGACTCACTGCACCACTCTATGTTGATTTCTTTCTCAGAAACACAAAGGTGTGGAACTTACTTCGTTTGTGTCTCCTTTTTTCCAGAATCTACTGGGTTTTTAAATAGATGTTAGTCATGGCTCAATGCAGCTCTTATAATGAGCGCAAAGGTTGTGGTTGGAGACTCAGTGCACAGACTTCAGCATAAAATCTACTCTGATACCCCTGTGCAATACTGGAGGTGCTGTCCTTCAGATGTGATGCCAGACCAAGGTTCTGTCAACTCTCTCAGGTGGATGTAAAAGATCCTGTGGCACTACCCTTGTTCTTCCAGGTAGTAAAGTTCATGTGTTGGAAGCACTTTCAACAGAGGCTGGATAGGTTGCTGCCAACTCATACAAGATGCACACAAAGCTGCCACTATGTGTCTGTGGTGGAGTGAATGGATGTTTAAAATGGTGGATGGGCTGTTAATCAAGCAGTCTGCTTTATCCTGGATGATGCTAAATTTGATTGCTGTTGGGGTGTACTCATCTAGGCAGGTGGAGAGTATCCTATCACACTCCTGACTTGTGCCTTGTCGAAGCTTTGGGGAATCAAAAGGCAAGTTACCTCCCACAGAAATCCAAGTCTGAGCTACTCTTGTAGCCAGTGTTGATACGTCTGGTCCAGTTAAAGCTGTGCTCTATGGTAAATCCAGAACATTGATAGTGAGGATTTCAGTAGTGTTATTGGATGTCAAAGACAGATTATTAAGATTCTCATGTTGGAGACAGTTAATGCCTGGCACTTGTGTAGCACAAATGTTACTTGCCACTTATCAGCCTAAGCCTGAATGTTGTCCAGTCTTGCTGCCTAATTACTTCAGTGGATGTGGCAAGGATGTTTCATCATTTGTGTAAATCCAGAACGAGGGAGCAGTTTTAAAATTAGGTGTCAACCTTTTAATACAGAGATGATGAGAATTTTTTTTTCCTTTCTCAGAGGGTTGAGGTTTTGGAACTCAGAAGATGAAGGCAGGGTCATAGGGCATTTTTAAGGCATAGATAGATAGATTTCTGTTAGGAATGGGGATCAAAGTTACCAGCAGTAGATGGGAATGTGGAATTCAAAACACAAATGGGTCAGCCATGATCTTATTGAATGCAGGACCAGGTTTGAGGGGCCAAATGACATACTTCTGTTGTTAATCCATATGTTTGTACTTGAGGGTTGCAGATAGTGCGCACAAATTAGCTGTCATGATTTCCTTCCTTACAACAGTGACAACATTTCAAAAAGTATTTAATTGGCTGTGAAACAGTTTTGGGACATTTGGAGGTTGTGAAAGGTGCCATATAAAAGCAAACTCAAGCTTGGCATCAGAGTAAATTGACACCATGACAACAGGCTGCACGCCTGGGAGAGAAAGTGATGAACATCGGTCAGCTGCCATAGCCAAACAACAGCTCACCAATATTCAAGTAAAAGCCAGTGAGTGCACAGAACAGTGCCAACTGTCACACTGCTGACATACCACAATCATTATGACAAACTATGACCTACCCATACACAAACATTCTGGGATAGTGCTGCAGCCCAATGTTAACAACCACCCCCTCCCCTGCCCCCTAAAGAATCTAGATATACCCCTTTAAGAGAGCTGCTGCAAATTAAAATTGAAAGCTTGCGATAACCACTTATGCAACCAGCCAACTTTATTTACAATGACGCCCAAGCGGAGCTGACATTTCCAGCTATCCATTGGGCCCCTCAAAACAATTTTTAGTTGCAGCAACGATAATTCCAGATTGAAAGCATGCTATTCTTTTTCTGGGTTGGCGAGGGTCGAACTACCATTCGTTGTCTCAGAAATTCTAGCCTTACCATGTCTCCCCGCTCGGTTCACACTTTAAACTCAATTAATTCGCCTTTTCCCCCCCTTCAGTCACTCACGCGGCCTCGCCGCCATCACTAGCATTTTAAGCTCAAACTAGCTCTGGGCAGTGATTGACAGCCAGGGCAACCAATGGCGTGGTCGGTTCTATTGATTGACGTGTGTACCGACTACTCAGCAGTTGGGTTTATTTGATTGGCTGACAGTCAAGACAAATTAGCCAATCACAATCTGGTCTGTGGCTGGGCGGGACGGCAGGCTGGAGACCAACTGTCATCAGGGAACGGTTGACTGACGGGCGGGTGAGCAGCACTTGGATCTCTGGGAATTGTAGTTCTCCACGTGATGCACCCTGTGACGTCCTGTCCAGAAAGAACAACATCTCCCAGAAACCTTTGGGCCACGGCATATGCGCAGTGGCTGAACGGTCTTGACGACCAGCTGCTCCTAACAGTCAGATGATATTTGAATAAAACTTTTGCGAACTTTTAACAAATTCAATCTGTGTTATAGGAACGCAAGTAATTCCAATGTGATAGCCATTTCTCAGTGAGTACAACTATTCATGTTTCAAATCTCCATAAAAGGTAAAGTTAAAGGAGCATTTAAGGCTGCACTGTCTGATTTATTTTTAGCAAAGTGACAGTTCCTTTTTTAAAAAAGCCATTGCTTAAATGAAAACTTGTAGAAGTGCGAAATGAGAAGGGCACCGGGACTTGTTTCAGCACATCAAGGAGATGCTTCTAAGGTTGCCAGCTGTGATCAGATATATCTCTGGAGGTTTCCTCAGATGACTCGCCTCCGCGCTCTAGTCAGTCGACCCACACTTCCATCCTTGTGATGCACTGCCTTCCCAAGATGTGAAGAGTAGGTATATTAGCTATGGTAAATGAGTACGGTTACAGGGACGGGGTAGGGAAGAGGGCCTGGGAAAGGTGCTCTGTCAGAGGGTTGGTGCAGACTCAGTGGGCTGAATAGTTTTCTTCTGCATCGTCGGGATTCTATGCCAAATGGAAAGCAAAAAGACTTCTTACCTAACTGGACCTTGCTCGACTGTCAGCCAAACAGTCTTTTTTCCCCAACTTTCAATATTTTTATGTCTGATAACAAGAAATGTTCAAAAAAACAAAAAAAATTATTTGACGTCCCAAAGATTTTTATAGAGGGTTAAACACAACAGTGTCCTGAAGATTTGCCTTCAATTCTTGGAGACACCAATTGCAGCTTCAAACCTGGAGGGTTAGGCAATCCTGGACGCATCTCCAAAGGTTTTGACCATCAAAGCATGATCACCCTTATTACCTGCATTACAAATGGCTTCCTTTCCTGAAGTACTACTGCCATTCCTTTCAAAACCATTGTCATTTTCTGTTGCCTCAAAAATACACCCTAATTGGTGAAATCGGGCCTAAATGTGCAATTAGTTCAGCTCACATTCTGTAAACTGAACAAATTGCACACTTAATCCTGATTTCACCAATTAGGGTGCAAGACCCTCCTTTTGGTGCCCCAGCACATGATCACATTAGAACCCACCACAAAATTTTCAGTGTGCTTCATGGACATTGCCTTTGAGACACTATACAAACAATGCTTTGGTGACAGCACAGACTACCACTAAAGTCATGCCACTCCATAAATATTAGGCTAATACAGTTCATCCTCACTCTATATGGAGTCAGTTAATACAGTTCATCCTAACTCTCTGCAATTGTCTTCTATTTAGATTACCCTCTGACCTCACCTCCCAAAAATGTTCCTGTTGCAAGAACAAAATTAAATCGCGAGGCAGCAAGAAGTTTAGAGAGCAACAATTGATCTCAGTACTCTGGCATAGTGTGGGAAGGGGAAGAGGGAGCATTCAGACAAGACTCTCCTGCTGATTGCAGTCCAGTGATACCGAGAAAGTGCTCATGCCTGGGTGACAAGTGATTAAAATTAAAATGGGGGTGTAGAGGGTATATAATAAGAAAATACCGAAAATTTGAAGTGTCTTTCTCAGTGTTGCGACATCCCAAGGCACTTTAGAAGAGCAAATGAAATTATAAAGCGCCTTTCTTTTTGTAAAATGTCCAATGTCCTTTGCATGAGTGCTATGAAATAAACTATGAAACAAACTTTGAAACCAAGTCACAGGGTAGGTGGCCAAAAGCTTGGTAAAAGATGTAGATTTTAAGGAGTGTCTTAATGGAGGAATGAGATGTGCTGAGGCAGGAAAGTTTATGTAGGAATTCCAGAGCTTAGGGCCTAAGACATGGCCATCAATGGTGGAGTGTTTAAAATTGAGGATGTGCAAGACACCAGAACTGGAGGACCGCAGAGATCATGAAGGGTTTTGGGACTGGGGAAAGTTACAGAAATAGGGATGAAGCAATGGAGGGTTTTGAAAAATAGGATGATGATGTAGAGAATGAAAGGTGGGAGTGATATTCGAAGAAAACTGGATGAATAAAATGAAAATAAAAACACGAAAGCAGCTGAGGTAACCATGATATAATGTGACACTTTCAGCAGAAAGGAGCACAGAGCAAGATGTGATCAGCATTTTTGCCTGATCCTGCATTTTTATACAAACATATGTAGATTAGTTTCACTCAGCCCATCCCTCAGTCCATTTACAGAAAATGGAACAATAAACACACACAAACACAAGTGGGGGAAAAAGCACATTCATCTGAAATTTTAGTGACAGGTACAGCCCTATAGGTAAGTGTTAGGATGTCGTCCTTACATCCCCTCGACATGAAAAGGAATCAGCACCCACACCGCTGGGAAGAGAGCTGGCATGCCTGTCTGTAATTGCTCGCCTCTTCAAACATATTCATGCTTTTTCTCGCTCCCTTTCTGCGTATGCAAAGGAGTGTCAAATCCCTGGCTGCTTCTTAGATGTTCCCACACTACTGTAGATGACTGAACAACCAGTAAATGAAATAATATTTGACAGGAACCCTTTTTTCTCTTATCTCTCACTTTTTATTCCTCTCTGTGACTTACCTCCCTCTTTGCTACACTCCTCCCCTCCACCTTCCTCTCTCAAAATTGAGTCCACTTCCCTCCACTCTGTCTCTCTCACCACTATTTCTTCCACACTCTCTTCTTCCCAATATCCCACATGGTGTCTTTTGCTTTTCCTTTGTCACCCATCCTTAATTTACATCTCTATCCATTTGCTTCTCATTTTCATTCTTAAACAGCATGTGGACATGGCAGACAAGGCTGGCTTTGCCCATCTCTACTTGTCGTGATCGAGTAGCTTGCTTGGCAAATTCAGAGGGCAGTTATGCATCAACCATGTTGGTTTGGTACAGGCCAGGACAAGTTGCTAGAGCCTATTATCAAGGATTTCATAACTTGGCATTTGGAAGGCAGTGGTATAAGCAGACAAAGTCAGCATGGATTTACAAAAGGGAAATCATGCTTGACAAATCTATTGGAATTCTTTGAAGATATAACCAGTAGAGTTGATTGAGAAGAACCAATGTGGTTTATTTCGACTTTCAGAACGCTTTCAACAAGGTCTCACATAACAGGCTGCTGTGTAAATTTAAAACACGTGGGATTGCAGGTAATGTCTTGAGATGGATAGAAAACTGGTTAGCAGATTAGAAGCAAAGAGTTGACATAAATGGGTCTTTTTCTGACTGGTAATTAGGGACCAGTGAGGTTCCGCAGGGATCTGTGCTAGGACCCCAACTGTTTACATTATATATTAATGATTTGGAAGACGGAACTGAATGTATTATCTCCAAATTTGCAGATCATACAAAGTTGGGTGAGCGGGTGAACTCTGAGGAGGATGCAGAGATGCTTCAGTGTGATTTGGACAGGCTGAGTGTATGGGCATATGCATGGCAGATGCAGTGAGGTTATCCACTTTGCTACCAATAAGAGGAAGACAGATTATTACTTGAATGGGTGCCAATTGAGAGAGATGAATACTTAATGAGACCTTGAAGTCCTTGTGTATCAGTGGCTGAAAGTAAGTGGGCAGGTACAGCAGGCAGTAAAGAAGGCAAGTGGTATGTTGGCCTTCATAGCAAAAGGATTTGAGTGTAGGGATAGGGATGTTTTGCTACAAACAAAACCCACAGACTGCAATTAGTAAGGATAGATAACAACACCTCCTCCATGATCATTCTCAACACCAGTGCCCCACAAGGTTGTGTCCTGAGTCCCTCACTATACTTGTTATACACCTATGACTGTGTGGACAAATTCCCCTCCAACTTGATTTTCAAGTTTCCTGATGACACCGTCATAGTGGGTCAGATCTCAAACAATGACGAGATGGAATACAGGAAAGAGATAGAGAATTTGGTGAACTGGTACGATGACAATAATCTCCCCCTCAATGTCAACAAAACAAAAGAGATAGTCATTTACTTCTCGGAGCATAGTGGAAAACATGCCCCTGTCAACATCAATGGGGATGAAGTAAAATGGTTGAAAACTTCATGTTTTTAGGTGTCCCGATCACCAACAACCTGCCCTGGTACCTCCCCATGCTAACACTGTAGTTAAAAAAGCCTATCAACGCCTCTACTTCCTCAGAAGACTAAGGAAATATAGCATGTCCGCTATGATTCTCACCAATTTTTACAGATGCACCATAGAAGGCATTCTTTCTAGTCGTATCACTGCTTGGTATGGCTCCTGCTCTGTCCAAGGCCGCAAGAAACTACAAAAACTCGTGAATGAAGATCAGTCCATCACCCAAACCAGCCTCTCACCTATTGACACTGCCTACACTTCCCACTGCGTTGGAAAAGCAGCCAGCATAATTAAGGACACCACACACCTCGAACATACTCTCTTCCATCTGGAAAAAGATAAAAAGTCTGAGGAAGTGTACCAACCGACTGAAGAACAGATTCTTCCCTGCCACTATCAGTCTTTTGAATGGACCTACCTCACACAAAGTTGATCTTTCCCTACATCCTAGCTACAACTGTAAAACTATATTCTGCTTTCCTTCTCTATATATGGTATGCTTTGTCTGTACAGTACGCAAGAAACAAATACTTTTCACTGTATACTAATACTTGTGACAATAAATCAAATCAATTTTTTAGGGCATTGGTGAGGGCACACCTGGAGAATTGTGTGCAATTTTGGTGTCCTTATCTGAGGAAGGATGTCCTTGCTATGGAGGGAGTACAGCAAAGGATTACCAGGCTGATTCTTGGGATGGCAGCTCTGTCATATGAGGAGAGACTAAGTCAGTTAGGATTATATTCACTGGAGTTTTGAAGAGGGAGAGGCGATCTTATAGAAATTTATAAAATTCTAACAGCGTTAGACAAGGTAGATTCAGAAAGAATGTTCCCAATGCTGGGGGAGTCTAAAGCTCGGGGTTCTAGTTTCAGGCAAGGCTTTTAGAACTGAGGTGAGGAGAAATTTCTTCACCCAGAGAATGGTGAATGTGTCGAATTCACTACCAAATAATGCAGTTGAGGCCAAAACACTGTCTGATTTCAAGAAGAAATTAGATATAGCTCTTGAGGCTATATGGATCAAGGGATATGGGGGGAAGGGGAGATCAGGATATTGAATGTGATGATCAGCTGTGATCAAGATGAATGGTGGAGCAGGATCGAAGGGCCAAATGGTCTACTCCTGCTAGTTTCTGTGTTTCTATGAAACGATACCCAGTTTCCTTCCCTTAGAAATATTAGAAATAAATTGGGTCTTTATGATATTCATGTTCCCTTTCACTGAGACTGGCTTTTAATTTCCAGATTCTTTTAGAAATTAAACTTCAATTTGTTTCTAATTTCTTATGACCCTTTATTCTCAGATCATGACCTGTAGTTCTATAATCTCCAACCAGGGAAATAGCGTTTCAGCATCTGTGTTGCCAAAACCTCTATGAACTTGATATGTTCCAACGAGATCAGCTTTCATTCAATGCTGCCCTGGGACCTTTGAGCCCAGCTTTCTCAGAAATGAGGAGCACTGTATCCCTCAGAGAGCATTACAGTGGAGGGGAAAGACTGGACACAGGCCTTTTGATAGCACAAGCTGCCAATATGGTAAGTTCAAAGGTCTAGTTTGAATGTCACCAAATGGGTGAATGAATAAATGTGCAGGATGGTAAGGTGGGTGAGGTTAAGTGGGTAAAGGGGAGGTGGTTGGGGGTAGGGGTGATGAGGTTGTAGGTGGGTAAGGAAGTATGTGGATAAGGTGATAGGCTGGTGAGGTGGTCAGTGGATGAGGAGGTTGATGGGTGAGGGTCTGGGGATAGTCTGGTAATGGAGGTAGTCAGGTCGGGCCGAGATGGTTTGGTCGGATTAGGAGTTTAGGTGGTCAGGGGCCAATCAGGTTGGGTCGGCAATGTATTTGGGTTGGGGTGTAGAGTAATTGGTTAGTCAGAGTTTAGCAGAGGTAGTTGGGTTGTTAAAGGGGTTAGTCAAATGATTGGGATTTGCCAGGGGGACATTGTGAGTGATTGGGGATTCAGTTCTATAGTCACCCAGGAATTAAATAGGTTTAATCCATTTAACATTTCCTGGTAACTATTCAGGTCAGTACATTGGAATTTTCCAAAGTCTCCGATTCCAGCTCAGATCTTCATGGAGATTCCTGGTGAGCAGTGAATTGCTTATCAGAAGTTCAATCTTTCTGAACAATTTCCACACAGGGCCACTTGTCAGATCTTCCACCGGGTTCTGATGAACATCTCAATCGTACATCCAATCTCTGATGATCCAGGTACTAGAAGATGTAGGCCAACGTTTCTTACAATTTAGGGCAGTTTAATTACCTCCCATGAAAATAAGAAAAAAAACACATCTTGGGTTTGAGGGCTGATTTGTCATGGTTTGGACACCTATGCTGGAATCAACAAGATAGGTCAAGAATGAGAATATTTTGTCCTAATCCAGTTTATCCTTCTCATAATCCAAATCTCCCAGTCTGGATGTTTTGAATGGCCCTAAAGCCCAGACCCTACCAATCTGGCCAGGACATTATCCAATATTTAACATCTTTTGCATTCTTGATACTCCACCTAGGATGCAGTGACATCTTATTATCCATCACTTATATCACTGGCCTAATCACAAGTATGTGAGGTGACCCATTAAGAACCAGTACAGACCATTTAACAAATCTCAGCACTCCACGTGCGTCCGGTTTAGAATGAAAAAACGTGAAGTGTAAGGGTTTGTATTTTGAAATCGGATAGCATAAATAATTTGTGACATTGGCATGCATTGGGTGGAAAGAACAGGTAACTTTGAACCTATGATTCCCAACATTTTCCATCACTGGAAATTTTCCTTGTGTCATGCCTGTGTCTGTTGTCAACTCATTGATAGCAATCGATTGATACATTTAGTCAACATCTACACTGTTGTTGTATCATGTGTCTACCAAGGTGGTGAAAGGCAAGTTAGATGAATCTTGGTCTTTTTTTTGTCTAGCAGTTCCCGAATTCCTATAATCGGGAAACTGAGGGAGCCAATGATTTTTTTAAGACCTTGAAAATTGGGCTAGGAGATAATGTGATGTCCCTTGCTTTCAACTTTTGCATCAGAAGGATTGGCACGTACGATGGGATTTTGTGAGAGAAAGAAAAGGAGAGCACAGTGGCAGAAATTGGAAAAGACTTGCAGTAGAAAGAGATGGATTTAGGCTGGAGGATAAGAGGCACTTCCAAACAGAGAGTTCTTCATCATTTCTGATCCAGGATTACAGAATTGCTTGATGAGATTCTCCAGAGACAGGCATGAGAGATCAACTCTTGGGGCTTTATTGAGAGTTTAAAGTTAAGAGCCTAAGGCCTGCTTTGAAACCTTGGAAATGCTGCATCGCTATTTGCCTTTAAAAGCTGTTCCTATTTTTAGAAGCAGATTACAGTGCCAACTACAGACAGACATTGCAGCTGTCTCTAGAGTGGCTGTCTCAAATATCTATCAATGGCATCTGTACCATAAGTTAAGGAGTCTTCAACTGGGTGCAGTTGTGTCGTATGTTATGTTGCTGGACTAATAATCCAGAGAATCATAGAATCCCTACAGTGCAGAAGGAGGCCATTTGGCCCATTGAGTCTGCACCATCACTTAGACAGAGTATCCCACTCAGGCCCTATCCCTGTAATCCCACATATTTACCGTGCTAATTCCCCCTAAACTACACATCTTGGGACACCAAGGGACAATTTAGCATGGCCAATCCACTTAACCTGTACATCTTTGGACTGTGGGAGGAAACTGGAACACCCAGAGGAAACCCACCCAGACACGGGGAGAATATGCAAACTCTACACAGACAGTCATTAGAGGCCAGAATTGAACTGGGTCCCTGGTGCTGTGAAGGACCAGTGCTAACCACTGTACCACCATGCTGCCCAATGAGAATGAGAGTGCAAGTCCTATCATGACAGTTTGAAAATTTGAATTCAATCTTAAAATGCTTTAACATTAAAAAGCCACTCCCAGTATAAGTGACTATAAAGCAATTAGGTTTTGTATAAAAACCCAACTAATTCACCAATGTCCTTTAGGGAAGCAGATCTGCAATCCTTACCTAGTCTAGCCTGATATGTGACTCCACATGCCAATGTGCAGGGTGGTTAACTCTCCTCTGAAGTGCCTGAGCAAGGCATTCAGTTGTATCAAATTATTAGCAATTCAAGAGGAAAGCCAATCGCTACATTCTCAGAGCAACTGGAGATGGGCCTAGTCAGCACTACCTATATTCAGAGAATGGAATTGTAAGAAAAAGACTAAAGGAATTGAATTGTAAAAGTAGAATTCTCTTTTATCACATTCATTCAGTTGTTATATTTTAAAGTTTAAAAAAGATTACTTTGATTTCATTTCATTTCCACACCCAAGATTGAGATTCTTACATCTCCTTCATCATAAATGTCCAAAACTGTTTAGTGTTGACAAGGATCCGGAGCCTTGTTGCATTCCATTACCATCTGGCACAGCTCTTTTAAAAAATTATTTCAGCATTTAGTGCCAGGTAATGGTTTAATTGTTGTGCATTGAAGATAGTAGAACATTCATAGCACAACATTCCCTTTCCTTCAAAAGAAAAATTGGAGCAGAAACAAAATGGACTCAGTAGGGGGTGTGACTGTAGTGTAACACCTAGTTCATGCAACTCATGGATGCTAATTTATGAATTGTACTTGATGTAAAATAGATTCTGGAGGCTCTTTGTGTGCACATGCCCATGGTCCATCCATCTTCTCTTTGTTCTTGGTACAAAATTAAATGCTAGACTGTCTGGAGATCCTTAAATTCTCAAGGCCCAGCATTAGTTCCAGTGATTATAATAGCCTCCTTTGTGTAACTTGTATACACAGTGCAGCATGTCTTTAATATGCACCTCCAAACGCTGTTTAGCCAAAAGCACTGAAAGCACATTCTCCCCTCTCTTCGAGTGCACTTTTTTCTCTACTCAAAAATTGAACTGCTTTTCTACTTTTAATTTTTAAAATTCATTTTATTTTTCACTGCTCCTTCTTGTTGCATATTGTTGACTTTATAATGGACGTTCCCTCAGAAATCATTTGTATTTCACGGTCCATTGAACAGAAGTCTGTGTGTTTTTTTTAATTCTGGGACCATTAGCATGACAAAGGAGAGGGCCTGTGAACTCCATGCACCTTTAGACCCCGACGTCAACCTCCTGAATAGCAAGTTCCCCATTCCGCACTCTGTTAGCATAACAAGCTCAAACTTAGCCCAGTCTTGTTTAAACTCTTTATTGAGCTAATTTAATATCCCAGCTCAATATTTCTCATATGCTGTGTGGAAAACGCACACACACACACACACACACACACACACACACACACACACACACACACACACAGGCTTTTAGTTGGGCCATCTGTGGATGTCTGTGAGCAGCTGGCATTGTAGTTCAGCTACAATTTGTGGACTTATAGCTTCATTTTTTTTTGCTGTACATTTTCCTGAGAAATAACATTTCCTCCACTCCCATTTCTACCCCCCCCCCGAAAGTGATTCAGTAGTCTGTTAGTAACCTTACTCCGTCCTGCCCCAGGATTGGCCACTCTCATGTGACATCCCAGATAGTGAGTGTCATCACATACCATTTGACCTTGCGAGGCACCATAGTGGAATGCCCCATTTTATCCTCACTTTTTTTAATTACTCATTCCCTGGATGCGTGCATCCCCAGGAAGGCTGACACTTGTTGCCCATCCTTAGTTGCATTGACTGAGTGTCTTCTGAGACCACTTCTGAGGGTAGTTCAGAGTTAACTACATAGGTGTGGGACAGGAGTCACATATAAGCCAGACCAGATAAAAACAGCAGGTTTCCTTCCCTGAGGCACATTAAGGAATACGGCTGCAGAGCGCCATTGCGCAGAGTGTCCCAATCTCTGGAATGGGAGATTTCCTCCTACTCTCTCCACGGACATTGGAATCCCCTCCAACTATCCCAAACTGTTTTACAGCCAATTAAGCACTTTTGAAGCACTGTTGTAACTCCAGTTTATCATCTCAATTGAAAGATCACAGGTGTGATTTTCCACCATCCAGGCTGTATGTTTACCGGTGGTGGAAGGCGGTGTGCTGTTCTGTAACGGCAGTATTCTCTGGTCTTGCTGCTGTCAATGGGATTTCCTGTTGATGTCACCCACGCGCTGCGAAACCGATGGATGGGGGTGCGCTGCTGGCGAGACCGAGAATCCCATGGAATTCTGGCCAATGCCTCTGACAATGCAGCACTCTTTCAGTACTATTCCTGTAGCCTCACATGTTCCACTATCAGAAATTATACTTGAATCCATAACATCCTGACTCAGAAGGAGTGTGCCACCCACACAACCATGGTTATAAAAGCTGCATATTGTTGCCTTCTCTTGTATAAGCTATGGATTGTGTTAATATTGTGTTTATTGATACTCATTGTATTTACGTCAGGATAATGACAAAATCAGATATTTCTTGTCTTTTCCATATGGCGTTAAAAGAATGTTAGGGAAAGGTGGGAGGCCAACCAAGAAAGCATTGGATACAATTTTTTGGCCATCACACAAGGCCAGCAATATTGCTTATCCTAAATGCCCTTGCGAAGTTGGTCATGGCCCTTCTTCTTGAACCACTGGAGACAGCTTCACCACACAGTTTGCATAGTGCTGTGAGGGAGGGAATCCTAGGATTTTAACCCAGCAATGAGGAATTAAATCAATGGAATAGCAAATTGGGAAGAGTGTAGAGAGTTCTGTGGATGAAATATTAACTCTATTTTTTTCCCAGACCTGCTGAGTTTTTCCAGCATTTCCTGTTTTTATTTCAGATTTCCAGCATCCGCAGTATTTTGCTTTTATATGGGCAGAGGATAGTAAGGGTTGAGTCATTCTTATCCATTTAGCACTCCTGCCTAAGCCCAATTTTGGCTACATAAACACTATACAGGAAACCTACTTACGGGTTTCAGAATACGGTTTTAGAATTCTATCTTGATCTGTTAAGAATGTAAGAAGTTGAAGCAGGAGAACACTGGCTCATTTAATATGATCATGGCTGGTCCCCCTCTCTGAGTTCCATTTTCCTGCCCACTCCCTATATTCCTTGATTCCTCGAGGGATCAAAAATCTATCACTTTCAGTCTTGAATATATTCAATAATGGAATTTGTATAACTCTGTGGGATAAATAATTCCAAGGGTGCATAGACCTTTGAGTGAATAAATCTCCCTTTGTCAGGGCCTAAATAATCAACTACTTATCCTGAAACTGTGCCTCCATGTTCTAAATTCCTCAGAGAGGGGAAATGTCCTCTCACAGTTTATCTTGTCCACTCCTATAGGATCTTGTATCTTCCAACAAGATCACCTCTTATTCTTTTAAACATCAGCTAGTATGGGCCCAGTTTATTCAGATCATTATCATACAACAACTCTCTCATCCCAGAAACCAATGCAGTGAACCTCCAAGGCACATGCATTCTTCTTGAGAAATGGAGACCAGAACTGTATGCATTGCTCCAGGTGTGGCTTCGTCAAAATCAACAATTGGAGGAAGATTTATTTATTGTTGCTCTCCAATCCCCTTGGAATAAAGGTCAGCATGCCATTTACTTTCCTGGTTGCTTACTGTATCTGCATGCTAACTTTCTGTGTTCCTTATATGGGTAATATACAATGTTGATAATGGCTGAAGGCTTATTACTTGTCATAGGTGACAGGTTCATTTGCATCAAACTGAAGGCTACCAATTCTTGGAAATAGCAACTTCTTCCTACAGTCACGAATAAGACCTGTCAGTTTTTTTTCAAATAGACATACAGGTCAAAGATGGCTGAGAATGTAAAATCAGTCGTAGGCTGAATTGCTACAAGATGATTCTCCAAGAGACAATGAAACCCCTTTCTGTTACTAGACAGTGTAGTCACTGTTTAAATGTAGAAAACCACTAATCAGGTCACAGCAAAAGCATTCAGAAACTAATTTTTACCACCTCCAATAGAGACAAAGGGACATAATGGCTATCTTGTGAGTATTTCTAGAGAAAGAAGTTTTAGTGAGGAGATGTACCCTTTCTGGCTATTGAAAGGGTACAGAGGAGATTTACAAGGATGTTGCCTGGACTGGGAGGCATGCCTTATGAAGTTAGGTTGAGGGAGCTGGGACTCTTTTCCCTGGAGAGACGAAGGTTGAGAGGCGACCTGATAGAAGTTTATAAAATGTTGAGAGGAATAGATAGGGTGGATTCTCAGAGGCTATTTCCCCGGGTTGAAATGGTTGCTACGAGAGGACACAGATTTAAGGTGCGGGGAGGAAAGTACAGAAGTGATGTTAGGGGTAACTTTTTCACTCAGAGGGTGGTGAGTGAATGGAATCGGCTGCCGTCAGTGGTGGTGGAAGCGAACTCGCTGGGGTCTTTTAAAAGACTTCTGGATGAGTATATGGGGTTTAATGGGATTGGGGGTTATAGATAGGTCTATAGATTGGTAGGTGTTGATGTGTTCGGCGCAACTCGTGGGCCGAAGGGCCTGTTTATGCTGTAGTGTTCCATGTTCTATGAGGGAAATCAGCGTTAGTAGAGAAATTACTTTGGGGAAATTGATGGGATTGAAGGTGGATAAATCTTCAGGGCCTGATAATCTTCATCCCAGAGTACTTAATGAAGAGTCCTGGAAGTAGTCAATCCAATGGCGGTAATTTTTCAAAATTCTTTGGACTCTATTGGCTCCTACAGTTTGGTGGGTAACTAATGTAAGCCCACTATTGAAAAAGGGAGGTAGAGAGAAAATAGGGAACTATAGACCAGTGAGCCTAATATCAGTCCTGGGGAAGTTGCTGGAGTTCATTATCAAGGATTTCATAACTCAGCAGTAGAAAAGCAATGGTATAATCAAACAAAGTCAGCATGGATTTACAAAAGTGAAATCATGATTGATGAATCTATTGGAATTTTTTGAGGATGTAACTAGTAGAGTTGACCAAGGAGAACAAGTGGATGTGGTATATTTAGACTTTCAGAAGGCTTTTGACAAGGTCTCACATAACAGTCTACTATGTACAGTTAAAGCACATAGGATTGCAGGTAATATCTTGAGATGGATAGAAAGCAGACAGGATGCAAAGAGTTGGTATAAATGGGTCTTTTTCTGATTGGCAGGCAGTAACTAGTGGGGTACTGCAATGATCTGTTGCTAGGGTCCCAACTGTTCACATTATATATTAATGATTTACAAAAGGTAACTAAATGTATCATCTCCAAATTTGCAGATAATACAAAGTTGAATAGGAAGGTGAGCCGTGGGGAAGATGCAAAGATACTTCAACACGATTTGGACAGGCTGAGTGTTTGGGCATATGCATGGCAGATACAGTATAATGTGGATAAATGTGAGGTAGCAAAAATCAGAAGACAGATTATTACTTGAATGGGTGTAAATTGAGAAAAGTGAAGACCTTGGTGCCCTTGTGCATCCAGTCACTGAAAATAAGCGTACAGGTGAAGGAGGCAAATGGTATGTTGGCCTTAAAAAGAAAAAGGAGGCTTATGTCCGGATGAGACTTGAGGGCTCAGATAGTGCACTAGAGAGCTTTAGATTGGCTAGGAGGGAGTTAAAGAGAGAGTTAAGAAGGGCTAAAAGAGGACATGAGAAGACTTTGGCTGATAGGATTAAGGAGAATCCTAAGGCGTTCTATAGATATGTTAAGAATAAAAGGTTGGTTAGGGCAAGATTAGGGCCAGTTAGAGACAGCAGTGGGAATTTATGTGTGGAACCGGAAGAGATTGGAGAGGCATTGAACAAATATTTCTCTTCGGTGTTCACGCAGGGGGACATAAATGTAGCTGTGGAGAACACTGGGTTACAGGGTTGTAAACTGGACAGTATTGCAGTTGACAAGGAGGATGTGCTAGTTATTCTTGAGGGTTTGAAAATAGATAAGTCCCCTGGGCCGGACGGGATTTATCCTAGGATTCTCTGGGAGGCAAGGGAGGAGATTGCAGAGCCTCTGGCTCTCATCTTCAGGTCGTCGTTGGTCACCGGTATAGTGCCAGAAGATTGGAGGTTAGCGAATGTTGTCCCATTGTTTAAGAAGGGGAACAGAGACTTCCCTGGGAACTATAGACTGGTGAGTCTTACTTCTGTTGTGGGTAAGGTTTTAGAAAAAATTATTAGGGATAGGATTTATAGTTATTTGGAGAGTAATGAAATGATTAGAGATAGTCAGCATGGTTTTGTGGAGGGTAGGTCGTGCCTTACTAACCTTACTAACCTTATTGAGTTTTTTGAGAAAGTGACCAAAGACGTGGATGGGGGTAAGGCAGTTGACGTGGTGTATTTGGACTTTAGTAAGGCGTTTGATAAGGTTCACCATGGAAGCCTTCTGCAGAAATTGCAGATGTATGGGATTGAGGGTGATTTAGGAAATTGGATTAGGAATTGGCTGGCGGATAGGAGACAGAGGGTAGTGGTTGATGGTAAGTATTTGACATGGAGTTCAGTTACGAGTGGTATGCCTCAGGGATCTGTTTTGGGGCCACTGCTGTTTGTAATTTTTGTAAATGATCTGGTTGAGGGTATAGCTGGGTGGATTAGTAAATTTGCTGATGACACCAAAGTCGGAGGTGTGGTAGATAGTGAGGAAGGGTGTCTTAGTCTACAGGGAGACTTGGTCAAGTTGCAGAGCTGGGCCGAGAGGTGGAGGATGGAGTTTAATGCGGAAAAGTGTGAGGTAATTCACTTTGGTAGGAATAATGGATGTGTAGAGTATAGGGCTAACGGTAGGACTCTGAATAGTGTGGATGAACAGAGGGATCTAGGTGTATGTGTACATAGATCCCTGAAAGTTGGGATCAAGTAGATAGGGTTGTTAGGAAGGCATACGGTGTCTTGGCATTTATTGGTAGAGGGATTGAATTTAAGAGCCGCAGCGTCATGTTGCAACTGTACAAAACTCTGGTGCGGCCGCACTTGGAGTATTGTGTCTTGGCATTTATTGGTAGGGGAATTGAATTTAAGAGCCGCAGCGTCGTGTTGCAACTGTACAAAACTCTGGTGCGGCCGCACTTGGAGTATTGTGTCTTGGCATTTATTGGTAGGGGGATTGAATTTAAGAGCCGCAGCGTCGTGTTGCAACTGTACAAAACTCTGGTGCGGCCGCACTTGGAGTATTGTGTGCAGTTCTGGTCCCCACATTATAGGAAGGATGTGGAGGCTTTGGAGAGGGTGCAGAGGAGGTTTACCAGGATGTTGCCTGGTATGGAGGGGAGGTCCTATGAGGAGAGACTGAGGGATTTGAGGTTGTTTTCATTAGAAAGAAGGCGGCTGCGAGGGAACCTTATTGAAACATATAAGATGATCAGTGGTTTGGATAGGGTGGACAGTGATAGCCTTTTTCCTCGGATGGAGAAAGCTAGCACGAGGGGGCATAGCTTTAAATTAAGGGGTGATAGTTATAGGACGGATGTCAGGGGTAGGTTCTTTACCCAGAGGGTGGTGAGGTATTGGAATGCCCTGCCTGCTGCAGTTGTGGATGCGCCTAGTTTGGGGGCGTTTAAGAGATCCGTGGATAGGTTTATGGATGGAAAGGGTTTGGTTTAGGTTTAGGTTTAGGTCATTGTTTTTTAACTGGTCGGCGCAACATCGTGGGCCGAAGGGCCTGTTCTGCGCTGTAATGTTCTATGTTCTATTAATAGTGAGAGGATTTAAGTATAAGAATAGAGATGTTTTACTGCAATTGTGTATGATTTGGAGATGCCAGTGTTGGACTGGGAGGGAATAAGATGAGAGGTCACATGCCACCAGGTTATAGTCCCAACAGATTTACCTGAATTCATAAGCTTTCGGAGTGCTGCTCTTTGTCAGGTGGGTCTTCAATTGACTATAACCTGGTGTTGTGTGACCTGTCACCTTGCATTGTACAGGACATTGGTCAGCTCACACTTGGAGTATTATGCACAGTTTTGGTGTCCTTACTTGAGGAAGGATGACCTTGCTAAAGAGGGAGTACCAGGATGATTCCTGGGATGGCAGGTCCGTCATATGAGGAGAGACTAAATTGGTTAGGATTGTATTCATTGGAGTTAAGAGTGAGAGTGGCTCTCATAAAAAGTTATAAAAGATTCAGAAAAAATGCTCCCAATAGTGAGGGAGCCCACAACTAGGGGCCATACTTTGAGGATAAGGGGTAAACCTTTTAGAACTGAGGCAAGGAGAAATTTTTTCACCCAGAGAGTCATGAATGTATGGAATTCATGACCACGGAAATTAGCTGAGGCCAAAACGTCATGTGATGAGGAGATCAGAATCTTGAATTTAATGATCCACCATGATCATAATGAATGCAGAGCAGGCCCAAAGGGCTGAATGGCTTACTCTTCCTTCTAGTTTCTGTGTATTCACGGAATCACACAATGCAGAAGAGGGCCTTCGGTCCATCGACTCTGCACTGATACCTGAGAAGCACCTTATCTACTCCCATTTATCAGCACTTGGCCCATAACCTTGAATGTTATGACCTGCCAAGTGCTCATCTAGATACTTTTTAAAGAATGTGAGGAAACCTATCTCCATCATTCTCTCAGGCGAAGCTTCCAGACCATTACCACCCTCTGGGTAAAAATATTTTTCCTCTCATGCCCCTTAAACTTCCTGTCCCTCATCTTGAACTTGTGTCCCCTTGTGACTGACCCTTTAACTAAGGGAAACAGCTGCTCCCTATTCACCCGGTTCATGCCCCTCATTATCTTGTACTCTTTGATCAGTTCACCACTCAGTCTTCTCTGCTCCAACAAAACCAATCCAAGTCTATCCAACCTTGCTTCATAATTTAAATGCTCCATTGCAGGCAACATCCTGGTGAATTGCCTCTGCATCGTCTCCAATGCAATCACATCCTTTCTGTAATGTGGGAACTACACACAATAGCCTCACCGAAGTTCTATACAATGCCACCACGCCCTCCTTGATTTTGTAATCTATGCCTCAGTTGATAAAGGCAAGTGTCCCTTATGCCTTTTTCACCATCCCATTAACATGCCTGTTGCCTTCAGAGATGAATGGACAAACACGTCAAGGTCCCTTTGTTCCTCAGAACTTCCTAGTGTCATTGAATACTTCCTTGTCAAATTACTCCTTCCAAAATGTATCTCCTCACAATTTTCTGGATTAAATTCCACCTGCCGCTTACCTGCCCATTTGCCCATCCCATCTATATTTTCCTGTAGTCCAAGACATTCAACCTCACTGTTGACCACCCAGCCAATGTTTCTGTCATCAACAAACTTACTAATCCTACCTCACACATAGCCATCTACATAATTTATATAAATGACATATAATGGGAGACCCAGCATAGATTCCTGTGGCACACTACAGGGCACTGACTTCCAGTCACAAGCAGCCTTCTGTCATTATCCTTTGTCTCCTACAACTGAGCTAATTTTGAATCCACTTTATCAAATTACCCTGTAACCCCTGTGCATTTGCCTTCTTTATAAATCTCCAATGCGGGGCCTTGTTAAAAACTTTGCTGAAATTTATATTGACTGTATCAACTGCACTACCCTCAACTACACACCTGATCATTGCCTCAAAGGATTCAATTAAAATTGTTAGGCATGACCTCCCCCTGACAAAACTATGCTGACTATTGCTGATCAAACATTGCCTCTCCAGGTGGAGATAGATTCCCTCCTACAGAATTTTCTCCAATAGTTTCCCTACCACCTATGTGAGGCCCACTGGTCTTTTTAAATAGCAGAACAACATTAGCTGTTCTCCAGTCCTCTGGCACCTCCCCTGTGGCTAGAGAGGAATTAAAATTTTGGGTCAGAACTCCTACAATCGCACCCTTGCCTTCCACTACAACCTGGAATACAATTCATCTGGTCCTGGAGATGAGTCCATTTTGAAGCCTCCCAACACCCTCAATACCTTGTCGCTCCTTACGTCAATTTGCTCAAAAACATCACAGTCTCTCTCTCTCTCCAAGTTCCATACTTTCATCCTCATTGTCTTGGTTGAAGATGGATGTGAAGTGATGGGCTAAGTGGCCTCCTTCTGCACTGTAGGGATTATACCTTTTCACAGGAGACGTGGTGGCACAGCGGTTAGCACTGCTGCCTCACAGCCATGGACCCAGGTTCAATTCAAGCCTCAGGTGACTGCCTGTGTGGAGTTTGCACGTTTTCCCTGTGTCTGCGTGGACTTCCTCCAGGTTCTCCGGTTTCCTCCCGCAGTCCACAGATTTGTGGGTTAGATTGATTGACGATGATAAATTGCCCCTTAGTGTCAGGGGGATTAGCAGGGTAAGTACATGGGGGTTACAGGTATAGCGCCTGGGCTGGATTGTTGTTGGTGCAGTCTCATTGGGCCAGATGGAGAAACCCATGCAGAGAGAATGTGCAACCTCCACACAAACAGTGACCCAAGCCAGGAATCGAACCCGGGTGTCCCTGGCACTGTGAGGTAGCCAGTGCTAACCACAATGCCACCCCAAATGTTGGGAAAGTTGAATTTACCTGATATAATTACCCTATTGTTTTTGCCTTTACACACCTCCACAAATTGTGCACATGTTTGCTCCTCAGTTTTCTGCTGACTATCTGGGGGTCTGTGATAAACACCAAGCAATGTAGCTGCCCCTCTTTTATTCCTAAATTCTACCCACAAAACTTCATTCGATGCCCCCTCCAAGATATCATCCCTCCTGACTGCAGTAACGCACCCCTTAACTAATAATACAATGCCTCCTCCTCTTTTATCCCCTCCCCTGACTCGCCTGAAGATTCTACATCCCGGAATGTTGATCTGACAATTCTGCCCCTCCCTCAACCACATGGCACTGGGAGTAATCCAGAGATTACAACCTGAATGGTCCTGCTTTTTAGTCTGCTGCCTAACTCCCTGAATTCTTGATGCAAGACCTCATTCTTCTTTCTATGTATATCATTGAAAGCAACATGTACCATGACCTCTGCCTTATCACCCTCCCCCTTTAGGATGCCCTGCTGTGACATCCTGGATTTTTGCACCAGTGAGACAGCACACCATCTTGGAGTCACATTGATGGCCACAGTAATGCTCATCTGCTCCCCTAACTATAGGATCCCCTATTAGTATTGCTCTTTCTTTCTTCCTCCCCTCCTATACAGACAGGTTGCTTGTGGTGCCAGAGGCTTGGCTCTGCCTGCACTCCCTGGAAGAAGAAGAAAAAGAAGAATCACCCTTATGAGCCTCCAAAATGGAATGCCAATTTGTGAGCAGGACCCCTGGGAATTTCTGAAGCAACTGCCTGTTTCTTTTGGACTGCCTGGTGGTCATCCATTCCCCTCCTTCCTTATGTCCCTTCAGCTGCAGTGTGACCACCTCTTTAAACATGCCATCCACAGTGCTGTCAGACTCACGGATTCTCCACAGTATATCTGCTGTTCCAGCTCTGAAACTCGGGCTTCCAAGTTTTGCAGCTGGACACATTTCTTGTACGCATGCTGGCCTGGGCAGTAAGCTCTTGCTTAAAAAATGACTAAAAATTTAATATAGAGTCATAAAGGTTTACAGCAAACAAACAGGCCCGTCTACCCAACTTGCCCATGCGCCCTTTTTTTCTAAAACCCGTAAACTAATCCCAATTGCCCACATTTGGCCCATATCACTCTGTACCCATCTTACCCATGTAACTATCTAAATGCTTTTTAAAAGACAAAATTGTACCTGCCTCTACTACTACCTCTGTCAGCTTGTTCCAGACAATCACCACCCTTTGTGTGAAAAAATTGCCCCTCTGGACACTTTTGTATCTCTCCCCTCTCACCTTAAACCTATGCCGTCTAGTTTTAGACTCCCCTACCTTTGGGAAAAGGTATTGACTAGCTAGCTGCCCCTCATTATTTTATAGGCCTCTATACTCAGCCTCCTACATTCCAGAGAAAAAAGTCCCAGTTTATCCAGCATCTCCTTATAACTTAATCCATCAAGTCCTGGTAGTATCCTAGTAAATCTTTTCGGCACTCTTTCTAGTTTAATAATATCCTTTCTGTAATAGGATGACCAGAATTGCACACAGTATTCCAAGTGTGGCCTTACCAATGTCTTGTATAACTTCAACAAGACATTCCAACTCCTGTAATCAGTATTCTGACCGATGAAACCAAGCATGCCGAATGCCTTCTTCACCATTCTGTCCACCTGTGACTCCACTTTGAAGGTGCTATGAACATGTACCCCAAACCTCTTTGCTCTGTAACTTCCCCAACGCCCTATCATTAACTGAGTAAGTCCTCCCCTGGTTCAGTCTACCAAAATGCATCATCTTGTATTTGTCTAAATTAAACTCCATTTGCCATTTGTCAGCCCACTGGCCCAATTGATCAAGATCCCGTTGCAATTGGAGATAACTTTCTTCATTCACTGTCCACTATGCCACCAATCTTGGTGTCATCTGCCAACTTACTAACCATGCCCCCTATATTCTCATCCAAATCATTAATATAAATGACAAATAATAGTAGACCCAGAACTGATCCCCGAGGCACACCGCTGGTCACAGGCCCCCTGTTTGAAAAACAACTCTGTACAACCACCCTCATGTCCATTTAGATACCTCACCCTGAATCCCGTGAGATTTAACCTTATGCAACTGAATACCGTGCGGTACCTTGTCAAAGGTCTTACTAAAGTCCATGTAGGCAACATCAACTGCACTGCCCTCATCTACCTTCTTGGTTACCCCTCCAAAAAACTCAGTCAAATTTGTGAGACATGATTTTCCACTCACGAAGCCGTGCTGACTGTCTCTAATCAGTCCTTGTATCTCTAAATGCCTGTAGATCCTGTCTCTCAAAATACCTTCCAACAATTTATCCACCACACATGTGAGGCTTACTGGCCTGCAGTTCCCAGGCTTTTCCCTACAACCCTTTTTAAACAAAGGCACAACATTTGCCACTCTCCAGCCTTTGGGCACCTCACCCCTGACTATCAATGATTCACATATCTCGGCTAGGGGACCCTCTTATAGAGGTCTATAAAATAGTGAGGGGCACAGATCAGCTAGATAGTCAATATCTTTTCCCAAAGGTAGGGGAGTCTATCGTTCGAAAATAACCACAAGGATTTACTCACCAATCAGATGCTTCCATTAGTCCCACATCACTTTCTGAACTATGACATCACCTCAGAATGCTGCTGACTGTGCCCAAATTACCACTGATTTACCCTGCTGCCGCCTAGATGGAATTGCGAATTCACATTCCAAGATTAAATATTCAAAGAATGTGTTAAAAGCTAGCTGGAAAGCTGCCCTTGTGTCTGTGTGTGTACTTTGAGAGGCCAAATGCTGAAATATTTTTATGCTGAGTGACACAGTAACAGAAGCAGAATGCAGTCCCCATGCATATTAGCCATTTTACAGGTATCTCTCATATCACATCATCGATGTACCAAAGAAAAGCCAGACAGCATGTCTTAATGACTATCGCCCAGTGGCTCTGACATTCATCATTATGAAGTGCTTTGAAAGCTTAGTCATGGCATGCATCAACTCTGCTCTCCCAGATTGCCTGGATCCACTACAGTTCATCTGGCAAACACCATGTACTGGCCCTACACTCAACCCTGGAACACCTGGATAACAAAGATACTAATGTTAGATTCCTTTTTATACACTACAGCTCAGCCTTCAACACCATTATCCTGACAAAACTCATCTCCAAACTCCATGGCCGAGGGCTCAGCTCCTCCCTCTGTGATTGGATCCTCGACTTCATTTAAATGCTGATTTATATGTGCTTCTGGGCTTGCTTACCTTTATGGCCTTGCTTGGAGAGATTCCCTCCGGCGAGGAAAACATCTGCTCATCATGAACGAGGTAGAACCAGAGGCCGTAGAGGCCCCCTGGGGAGGCCAAGGGCAAGGTGGGTGACCCTTGGGCAATGCCAGCCTGATAGTGCCCACCGGGCACCTTGGCACTGCCCACCTGGCAATACCAGGGGTGGGGGTCTATGGGTGACAGGGTCTGAATGCAGTGGGGTCGCTGCCACCGCATTGGTGGGGGAAAGGGGGTGCAATCAATCTGGGCAGTGGTGGGGAGCAGCAGGGGCTATATTTTCAGACAATGTGGGGCTCACAATAGGGCCCTTGTGATTGCAGTGGTGGGGAGTTTATTGAGGCTGGCTGCAAAGCAGAGGCCTGACAGCTCTCCTTCTCTTTTGTTACTATTGTGCATGTGCAGCATCAGAAGTCTACACAAGCGCAGTAGCTCATTCTGCAAGCTGGCTGGTGAATTAAGTCCTGCCCACTGACTGCAGCAGCTAGAAGCGGTCTAGTTGATTTTTTCATGAACTATGTGCACAAGATTGGGTGTGAAAACTTACCCAAAAAAAATCTCCAATTCTTGTATTTCATGCTGGCTGGACACTTAGAATCATTCTTGTAAAATTCCGCTCATTATGTCTGGGAGAAAAAACTGCAAAATGGGATTATTTGTAGATTAAATCTTGTTCCTACCAAAAGAGGGCTATTGGACAAAGACAGAACTAGTTCATCCTTCCTCACCCAGGTTTGTAATACTTTAGGGGTGACCCAACCAGACAGTGACAATTTAAGGGGTCCCACCCTGATCGATAACATCGGCGAACCTTACCTGTTGGTTGCTGCAACACTACTTTTTGACACTCATGTTACTATCCAATACATTTGGGACAGCTTCAGGGGCTAATTGCCTTGTTTAATCCCTGTAAATGTATCAAGTAAGTTATTGTCCAACGTGGCTATGTGGCACACTGTTGCCTCCGATTGTGAAGTTTGTGCATTCCTAGACTTGAACACAAAATGCAGTATTGACCAGTGACTGTGAGGGAACGGTGATATATTTCCAAGTGAGGATGGTGAGTGGCTTGGAGGGGAACTTGCGGGCGGTGGTGTTTCCATATATCTGCTGTCTTTGTCCTTCTTGATGGAAGTGCGTTTGGAAGGCGCTGTCTAAGGATCTTTGGTGAATTGCTCCAGTGCAATATATGCAGTGAAATATGAGTGTAAGTTAGCTGGTAATATAAAAAAGGAAGAGTTTTTTTCAATATTTAAAAGGTGAGAGAGAGGCAAAAATAGCCGTTGGACCACTGGAAAATGCAGCTGGAGAAGTAATAATAGGAAACAAAACAATGGCAGAGGAACTGAATAGTTACTTTGCATCAGTCTTTCTAGTGGAAGACACCAGTGAGATGCCAGAGCTCCCAGAGAGTCAGGAGGCACAAGTGAGTGTAGTGGCCATCGCTAAGGAGAAGGTTCTGGGGAAACTGAAAGGTCTGAAGGTGAATAACTCACCCGGACTGGATGGACTACACCCCAGAGGTCTAAAAGAGATAGCTGAGGAAATTGTGGAGGCATTGGTGGCAATCTTACTGAAATCACTGGAGGCAGGAGGAGTACCAGAGGACTGAAAAGTAGCTAATGTAGCACTGCTGTTTAAGAAGGGAGGGAGGCAGCAGATGGGAAATTATAGACTGGTTAGCCTAACTTTGGTCATTGGCAAGATTTTAGAGTCCATTATTAAAGATGAGATCGCAGATTACTTGGAAGTGCATGATAAAGTACGACCGAGTCAGCATGACTTTGTCAAGGGGAGGTCATGTCTCATAAATCTGTTAGAGTTCTTTGAGGAGGTAACAAAGAAGTTAGATAAAGTAGAAGCAGTGGACATGATTTATTTAGATTTCCAGAAGGTCTTTGACAAGTTGCTTCATAGGAGACTGTTAAATAAGTCAAGCGCCATTGTGTTAAGGGTAAGATCCTGGCATGGATAGAGGATTGGCTGACTGGCAGAAGGCAGAGAGTGGGGACAAAGGGGTCTTTTTCAGGGTGGCAACCGGTGACTAGTGGTGTGCATCAGGGGTCAGTGCTGGACCACAACTTTTCACAATATACATTAACGATTTGGAAGGAGGAACTGAAGGCCCTGTTGGTAAGTTTGCAGATCATACAAAGATATGTAGAGGGACAAGTAGTATTGAGGAAAGAGGGGGGCTGCAGAAGGACTTGGACAAGTTGGAGAGTGGGCAAGGAAGTGGTAGATGGAATATTACGTGGAAAAGTGTGAAGTTATGCATTTTGGAAGGAGGAATGGAGGCATACACTATTTTCTAAATGGAGAAATGTTTAGGAAATCAGAAACGCCAAGGGACTTGGGAGTTAAGATTCTCTTAAGGTTAACGTGCAGGTTCAGGCAGTTAAGATGGCAAATGCAATGTTAGCATTCATGTCAAAAGGGCTAGAACACAAGAGCAAGGATGTACTTCTAAGACTGTATAAGGCTGTGGTCAGATGCCATTTGGAGTATTGTGAGCAGTTTTGGGCCCCACATCTAAGGAAGGATGTACTGGCCTTGGAAAGGGTCCGAGGAGGTTCATAAGAATGATCCCTGGAATTAAGAGATCCCTGGAATGAAGAGCTTGTCATATGAGGGATGGTTGAGGACTCTGGGTCTGTACTTGTTGGAGTTTAGAAGGATAAAGGGGGATCTTTTGAAACTTACAGGATACTACAAGGCCTGGGTAGAGTGGACATAGAAAGGATGTTTCCGCTAGTATGGAAAACTAGAATCAGAGAGCATAACCTCAGGCTAAAGGGACAATCCTTTAAAACAGAGATGAGGAGGAATTTCATCAGCTAGAGAGTGGTGAGTCTGTGGAACTCTTTTCCGCAGAAGGCTGTGGAGGCCAGGTCATTTAGTGTCTTTTAGACAGGGATAGATAGGTTCTTGATTAATGAGGGGGTCAGGAGTTATGGGGAAAAGGCAGGAAAATGAGGATGAGAAAAATATCAGCCATGATTGACTGGCGGAGCAGACTTGAATAGGCTCATACTGCTCCTACGTCTTATGGTCCACGTTTGAACAAAGGCTGCAAAGAGGTCAGGAGCTGAGTGACTCTGGTGAAACCCAAACTGGGCATCACTAAGCAGGTTATTGCTGACCAGATGCTGCTTGATAGCACTGTTGATGACCCCTTCCGTCATTTTACAGATGATCGAAAGCAGACTGGGCAGTAATTGGCTGGGTTGGATTTGTCCTGCTTTTTGTGTACAGGACAAATCTGGGCAATTTTCCACATTGTCAGGTAGATGCCAGTGTTGTAACCGTACTGGAAAAGCTTGGTTAGGGGAGAAGCAAGTTCTGGAGCACAAGTTTTCAGTACTATTGCCAGGATGTTATCAGAGCCTTTGCAGTATCCAGTGCCTTAATCTGTTTCTTGATATTACGTGGAATTAATTGAATTGGCTGGAGACTGGCACCTGAGATGCTGAGGACCACTAGAGGAGGCCGAGATGAATCATCCACTTGACACTTCTGGCTCAAGATTGCTGCAAAATCTTCAGCTTGAACTTTTGCACTAATGTGCTGGGCTCTTCCATTATTGTGCATGGAGATATTTGTGGAGCTCCCTCCTCCAGTGACTTGTTTAATTGCCCACCACCATTCATGATTTGGTGTGGCAAGGCTGCAGAGCTTGAATCTGATCTATTTGTTGTGAGATCGCTTAGCTCTGTCTATCACTTGCTGTTTACACTGTTTGGCATGCAAGTAGTCCTGTTTGGTAGCTTTGCAACCATTTTTAGGTATGCCTGGTGCTGCTGGCATGCCCTCCTGCACACTCTACTGAATCAGGGTCAATTCCCTGGGTCGAGTAGAATGCTTGAGTAGGGGATATGCCAGGCTATGAGGTTGCAGATTGTGCTGGAATACTGTTATGCTGCTGTTGATGGTCCACAGTGCCTCATTGATGCCCAATCTTGAGTTGCTCGATCTGTTTGAAGTCTGTCCCATTTAGCACAATGATAATGCCATACAACATGATGGAGATTATTCTCAATGTGAAGGCAGGACTTCGCCTCCACAAGGACTGTGCAGTGGTCATTCTTACTGATACTGTCGTGGACAGATACAGCTGCAGCCGGCAGAATGGTAAGGTTGAGGTCAGGTATGTTTTTCCCTTTTGTTGGCTCCCTCACCCCCTGTTGCAGACCCAGTCTAGCAGTTATATCCTTTAGGATCTGACCAGCTCAATCAGTTGTGCTGTTGCTGAATCACTCTTGGTGGTGGACATTGAAATTCCCCAACCAGAATACATTTGCCACTTTTGCTCTTGCCGCCCTCAGTGCTTCCTCCAAGTATTGTTCAATATGCAGAAATATTGATTCATTAGCCGACCGAGAGTAGTATATGGTAATCAGTAAGATGTTCCCTTGCCCATGTTTAATCTGAAGCCATGAGACTTCATGGGGTCTCGAGTCAGTGTTGAGGACTCCCAGGGCAACTCTCTCCTGAGTATATACCACTATGCCACCCTGCCACCTCTTCTGGGTATGTCCTGCCGATGATGCAGGACACATCCAGGGATGGTAATGAGGGAATCTGGATGAAAGTTTGAAATCTGAGCTGCTGGTGAACGCAGAGCCAATGTAGGTTAGTGAGAACAGTGAACAGGTTTTCATGTGAGTTGGAGTATGGGCAGAGGAATTTTAAATAAACTTGTGATCGTGGATGGTGGAAGATGGCAAGCTGGCCAGGAGAGTGTTAGAATACATGTGTCAGGTCTGCTGGGGCTGATTTTGAGCCTGCATTAGCTGTCGGTGTAAATGGCAATGTGGACCCAAAATCTCGCGACAGTCGGGAAACAAGATTCTTGCTGATGAGATTTTCCTAAAAAGAGTAGAAACCACATTTCAATAAATTCATATTCATGACAGGGCTTCCCCACAATATGTTTTCCCCCCCCACTGAATATTTATGCCTGAATATTCACAACTAGTTTTGAAAAACTGGAATCAGTTAAGGGGAATCCACAGGGGCACTAAGGTAACTAGACTCCCAGAGGGAGAGAGAAATACGAGGATGACAGTTACAAAAGCGGACCCTTTGGGGAGCCCCATTGGGGAGCTTCCCCTTATGTGTGGTAGAGGTGTTGATGCTTGTGGGCTTGGGGGCGGGTGGGGAAATGAGGACATCTAATGCTTGTGGGGGAAGGCCCAAACCTGTGTGGGGATGCCCAAGTCTGTGTGATTGGGAGAAGCAGAAGCATGCCCCAATACTTGTGGGTCCCCTGTTGGGGGATGCAGAGTAGTTTATTTATATCGCAAATTGGGCTGCTCTTTAAAGATGGCACTCTGATCTCAATGGAACTTGGCATTGTTAACTCTACCAGTGCTCGCCTGCTACAGTGATGGCAAAAACCATGTCCGCAGATTTTTTTTGGATTTTGATTTGATTTGATTTATTATTGTCACATGTATTAACATACAGTGAAAAGTATTGTTTCTTGCACGCTGTAGAGACAAAGCATACCATTCATAAAGAAGGAAATGAGAGAGTGTAGAATGTAGTGTTATAGTCATAGCTAGGGTATAGAGAAAGATCAACTTAATGCAAGGTAGGTCCAGTCAAAAGTCTGAGAACAGCAGGGAAGAAACTGTTCTTGAATCGGATGTTACATGACCTCAAACTTTTGTATCTTTTTCCCGACGGAAGAAGATGGAAGAGAGAATGTCCAGGGTGCGTGGGGTCCTTAATTATGCTAGCTTCTTTGCCGAAGAGGCGGGAAGTGTAGACAGAGTCAGTGGATGGGAGATTGCTTTGTGTAATGGATTGGGCTACATTCATGATCTTTTGTAGTTCTTTGCGGTCTTGGGCAGAGTAGGAGCCATACCAAGCTTTTGTGCAGAGCACACTAAAAACTGGAGAGCAAACTTGGCTGTGCAGCTGAAGAGCTACACACAGATTTTCATGCCTAAGCCAGCACTCTGCACTGTGGGGGAGATATGCGAATTGTGACCTTAGGAGGAAAGATTAGCTCAATAAAATACCTTCGACCTTCAGCATACTGTTGCCAGTGACTTGTCAAATGTACCTGTTCTGCCACACTCAATGAGGTGCCTCCAAGCTACAGTAACTGAAGATTGCCAGGCATCTGCATTAAGGAACTATGATAATCATCTGACATCTTCCCAGTCTATTCACCATGAGTAGACTGCAATTTCAATATACATCATTAAGGCAGGAATTGGAGAACAATATATAGACTAACAGATTCACCCCGCCATTACTTAGGGTAAGTTGGACATGCTTTTTTATAACAATGATATATTATAACATGATGTGGGTATGCCGGCGTTGGACTGGCGTAAACACAGTAAAAAGTCTGACAACACCAGGTTTTAGTCCAACCTATTTATTTGATAATATACTCACAAGCTTTCGGGGTTAGTCCCTTCGTCAGGTGAATGGAGAGTTCTGGCCTCAGACAGAGCATATAAAGACAGATAGTGCGACATGAACCCAAGATCCCTGTTGAGACCGTCCTCATGTGTGCGGAACTTGGCTATCAGTCTCTGTTCAGCGACTCTGCGCTGTCGTGTGTCGTGAAGGCCGCCTTGGAGAATGCTTGGAGATCCTCTCCACTTGGATCCGGCAGTTTGTGGTGTCGATAGTAGTCATGATGTGGGTATGCCGGCGTTGGACTGGCGTAAACACAGTAAAAAGTCTGACAACACCAGGTTTTAGTCCAACCTATTTATTTGATAATATACTCACAAGCTTTCGGGGTTAGTCCCTTCGTCAGGTGAATGGAGAGTTCTGGCCTCAGACAGAGCATATAAAGACAGATAGTGCGACATGAACCCAAGATCCCTGTTGAGACCGTCCTCATGTGTGTGGAACTTGGCTATCAGTCTCTGTTCAGCGACTCTGCGCTGTCGTGTGTCGTGAAGGCCGCCTTGGAGAATGCTTGGAGATCCACTCCACTTGGATCCGGCAGTTTGTGGTGTCGATAGTAGTCATGATGTGGGTATGCCGGCGTTGGACTGGCGTAAACACAGTAAAAAGTCTGACAACACCAGGTTTTAGTCCAACCTATTTATTTGATAATATACTCACAAGCTTTCGGGGTTAGTCCCTTCGTCAGGTGAATGGCGGCCTTCACGACACACGACAGCGCAGAGTCGCTGAACAGAGACTGATAGCCAAGTTCCGCACACATGAGGACGGTCTCAACAGGGATCTTGGGTTCATGTCGCACTATCTGTAACCCCCGTGACTTGCCTGGGTTTGCAAAACCTCACTTACTGTACTGTCTGGAGACAATACACATCTCTTTAAACTGTGATCAGTGCTCCTTCCACTCACATTATCAATCACTTCAGGTCTTGAACAGCAGGTTAGGTGTAAGGATTCGCATTCTAATCAGTAATCTCTAAACTGTCTGTGCTTTATATGCTCTGTCTGAGGCCAGAACTCTCCATTCACCTGACGAAGGGACTAACCCCGAAAGCTTGTGAGTATATTATCAAATAAATAGGTTGGACTAAAACCTGGTGTTGTCAGACTTTTTACCATATTATAACATGTCATGGGAAACATATGACAGAGTGTATAAAGCTGTTGATTTCACATTAGACTGAATTTTTTGGAGTGTAATGACTTCCATCTCTCAAAGAAATGTTGGTCCAAGCTGACAGTATTAAACAAGCTGCCCACAACAATAATTTGCTCTAGGTAGCCTCAATGAGCTGAGGGTGGGATATCTGCCTCTCAGTGAGAGAATGTCCCTCCTGCTCTTGAGAACTGCCAGCCAATTTGGTACTCCTAATAGCACCAGGACCCAGTAATGGATACTGCTGGGATTGCAAGTAAATCCCAGTATAAAGACAACTTGCATCCCAGAGAGTAGTAAGTCAGGGGTACTGGATGAGATGGGATTGCGAAACCTGGTGAGAAGATGGGGAAAGTGAGTGGGCAGGTTTTGTGGACCTGTGGGAAGCAATTATGGAGGCATAGGTTGGAACTTTACTGGCCTGCCCACCTCAGGAATCAGAGTGGGCAAGGGATGGACCATGGAAAGGTCTGTTGACTTCTGGTGGAATTTTATGGTTTTGGAACAAGTGGGGCTGCAAGGTTCCACCCAAAACATCTAGGGTGCCCCTGATTCACACCGATCACTCTACTACAGGACCCTAACCCTAACCACCCTCCTTCCCACCTTTTAACTGGTTGGGTCAGTAAAATAGCCTTCTGTAACAATGCTCACTCACAGGCTTGTCAGGAACACAAAGGGTATTTATCAATAAGGAAGAACTGTACAGAGGCCAGCAGCCCAGCTGTCTTGAAGCAGTCCACAGCCTGCCCCAGCCCTACATGTCTTCTACATGCCTTCTAGATGCCTTCTACTTAACAGAGAGCTTCACTCCCTTGGGCGATTACCCACTCTTGTCCTAATTGGTTCCCCCAATCTAGGTGACTTTTTTCTCCATATTGTCCTTAAAGGGGCAATTACTACAATCATGATACCTTCCCACTCCCACCAGCATGCCTGCACCAACTGTTATGGTGCAATTTAATATTCAGGTCGATTGGCTTGTTAACCTGCTCAATTTCCAGTTAATTTTTTTTAAGCAAGGTGGACAGGCTACTGATTTCAGTACACATCCACCTACTGATGTATGGGGAATGGCATGAGGGGTTGAGTGGGAAGGTGGTGGGAAAGCCACCTGTGATATTCTACCTGACTCTCTGCCAGACTGGGGGAAAGCATCAAATCCAGACTGACCTCCTTTCGCATTCTCACACATTGTTAATGTAGTTCTTGAATAATTTCTATGAGTCAGCAAACTATAGGCTTTATTTTGAAATGTTCCTTAAAATTCTTAAAAATTTGCATTTGTGATAAATACTTGCACATGTTACAGTGAACAAACAAATGAATTGGATGCTTTTCCACTCTGCATCAAGTACAACACGAGGTTAGATACAGAGTAAAGCTCCTGCTACACTGCCCCCATCGAACACTCCCAGGACAGGTGCAGCACGAGGTTAGATACAGAGCAAAGCTCCCTTTATACTTTCTATCAATTTACTGCTTATTGGTGGGCAGATTTATGCTGTGGACCTCCATATGATGGCTTATATAACTGAATGGATGTGAATTTGCCAGTCACTTCAATAAAATTGCAAATCAATAATAAGCACACTGACAAATGCTTTCCTTTTCATATAGTTTATTTTGAAGAAATAAGAGATAAAAACACAAGAAGTAAATTGACAGCTGTTGTTAACGTGTTTTCTCTGGCAGATTTTTCACCACTGTGGTTCCTGTTCAGTGTGAATAACTCAGTCCTTCAATTACTTACAGGACATTTCGTAACATCCTCAGCATTCAAATTCTCACTGTCTTTGTGTGTCTCATCAAAACATCATCAATTTGTCTCAATTTTTGCTTCCAAGTCAGTATTACATATAATTTGCAGCACAGGTCATTTGGCCCAACTGATCTTTGATGGCACTTATGCTCCACGACAAACTCCATCTGCACCCATTCGTCACAGCTGATCAACATAGCCTTCTATTCCTTTCCATCTCATGTTTTTCTAGCTTTCTCTTAAAGGTGTCCATACCATTCACCTTAACCACTTCATGCCATAGAAAACTCTATTTTCTTTGGAAAAGAAATTTTTCCTGAATTTTGTTTTTCAGATTTATCAGAGTGTCTTATATATAGTTTTGTACTCTGCTACAACAAAGTTGAGTTTAAGCCCCACTCTAGAAATGTGAGCACAAAACAAGTCTGGCATTCCAATTGAGTACTGAATGGCACTGCACCATCAAAGGTGGCATCGTGAACCAGAGATTCCAAGTGCCTGTTTGGTTAGGTTAAAAAGATCCCATTCCACTATTGGAATGAGAGCAAAACTTTGTCTGTCCCTGGGAATGGTACAGTACAACTAAATACAGAGAAAAGTTCCCTCCAAAAAATATGACTTATTGAGCCAACATTAGAAAAACACCCTCGACTGCATTCCATTCTCTGCACCATCAGTTGCTAGGAATAAGGTTTTAAGTTGGCGCCAAAGCTGGGGAGTATTTGCTTCAGTCCAAGCACAGATCTCAGTGTCTCACTTCCGACATCCAGCAGACATTACAAGAACTCTTATCCAATTAGTCTGATCTGTATTTGAATCGAGGCTTTTGAGGTGAAAGGATTAGTTTCTCATCCGTTGCATCACCCAGTTTCCTGAATGTAGAACAAAGATGGGAATAAAATATACGATAAAATTGGCAGACTGGCAGACAAAATGCAACAAACTATTCTATTTCACCATCTACCAATACTAACTTTGTCTGGAACTGGTCTGACTTTCTGGGTAAATAGTTAAACCTAGACACTGTTCATTCCTTCCTCTTAAGTTAGAGGTCCTGAGCCTTTTTATTGAATTTGTAATTAAGCCAAATGATCAAAACTCGAATGATCAAAATTTTCTATGCTTTAATATTGTCACTCAATTTTAACCCAAACCTCAACTATTCCCGATGAAATCCAAACCTCAAATGTGTCTAATAAAACTTATTATCAACTGTGCTCAACTTAAGCCAAACATAAGTGGGCTCGTTGGGCCGAAGGGCCTGTTTCCTGTGCTGTGTTGTTCTTTGTTCTAAGTAGATGTATAATAGATGTTCCCTGGTATTCCAGGATGTGTGGTAATTTGAAACAAGTCTGTGGAAAGCACTAAACAGGGACTCCCAATGCTGCTCAATTCTCAACTTGGAAAATGGACTGGTGAAGATAACTGATATGCTATGATGTGCAGCTTGAATGGATTGGTGTAGATTTTGAGAAAGATGTGGTCAAGACAGTGGGTTAACAGAGGTCAGCAAGAGAGGGATGACAGGTGAGTAGGGCTTTGGGGTGACTTGGGGGGGGTCACGATTTTGGATGATATGGAAATTGAGGTGTGAGCTTCCAGAAGTGAAACTAGACAGTCGCAGTGATGGGCTTGAAGAAGAACTTGAAACTTAGTTCAGGGTTGAACAGGCCATGGAGGTTGATCAGCATTGCAGTAGTTTAAAATGGATGATTATAAAGAAGAATATGAATGTAGGAGTAAACAGCATGGAATCTCACACAGGAATCAAACAGTTGATCTTATTTATTGCATTTCTTCAAAATAAAATAGAATATCCTTTGACTTTACTGTGAATAATGGCATGGAAAATGCTAGCACTGTGTAATACATAACTTTCTGACCTCTGATGGTGATGCTCATGCAAAGTTGTAGAGTAAGCTGCTTAATCTAAGACAGCCTATGCGTATTATTCTGCTGCCAAGGCAATGCACTCTGAAATGTGGTAGGTCTCTCTAAGACCTCACAATTTAATTGCTGTGCTCATCTGAGGACAACTAAAGGTTACTCGCTCATAGACATATCCTATACTGAGGCCAACCTGACGTCAGAAGAAATTGGTGGGGAACCGCTGCCTTTCCTTATTATCACAACAGCAGAAAAGTTTACATGTGAAAAGATGCAAGAAATATGCAGTGTGTCAATTGAGTCTTGAAACAGTGACATAATAAGTTATAAGATTACATTAAGATGTATATTTCATAGATTGAATTGAAAACTCTTGTTCCATAACACACCCTGACTGTCATTTCTCACTCAAGAAATGTGGAGGAGTTGGGTCACAGCTGATGGTTCTTCAGCAGTGATACTGTTGTGCAGTTAACGAAGAGAGGATGCGAGCTCTCTGTCAGATCTGGGAAGATCCAGGACTGCAAAAGTAAAAGGGAAACAGAATAAGAGTTAAATACACAGTAAAACTGGCAAAAGAAAATCAATGGATATTTTCTTGGAATGTTTAAAAATAACTATTTCTTAATATGAAGGTGCCACCACCAAGCCCAATACTTATTGCACATACCACTTCAGAGGGCAGTTAAAAATCAAAGACAATCACATCCAGAACAGTCTTGAGTGTGCTTGGCAGGTTTTTTGTGAACCACTTGGGTCTGTGTGACGATCCAACAGCTTTGTAGTCACTTTTACTTGTTCCAGTGGAAATACTTTTTATTTCAAGATTGATGAACTGAAATTCAAACTCTCAAACTACGATGGAAGGACTTGAACTTAACGTCTATGAAACATGATTAGTCTCAGCCTTGGAACAACAGCCCTGTAACATTACTACTAAGCAACAAATTTCACCTGGGAGATTCTGAGGTCAAATCCACAGACATTGACGTGGGTTCAAAGCAGATTGTATATATTTCACCATAACCAATCTCTGAGCTTCAAGCGATTTTGCGTCAATGAGACCATTGTCACTCAAGGTATATATGTTAATGTGTTTTTAGCAAGGGTGGAGGGAATGAAGGAGTATTATATCATCCAATTTTTTCATGTTCAGTATATTTTTTCTTGTTAAAACTAGTTAGTGGTCCTGTTCCTCCATGTTTTGTGAATAAAGTACGGTCTTGGTGTTTTGAGCCAGGGTTCCACTCTGGAATCTTCCATCCAGTGGTAAAATCAAGTGGGATCATAACAGCCACTGGATAAAAGCAAATTACAATGGACAATGGAATGTGAAACCAAAAAAGAGAATGCTGGGAAAGTTCTGCTGGTCTGGCAGCATCTGTAAAGAGAGAAAAGAGCTAATGTTTTGAGTGCAGATAACCCTTTGTCAAAGCTAAAAGGCATAGAAAGTAGGAGATATTTATACTGTAGGGTGAGAGAATGAAAGATAGTCATAACCACAAAGGGGAAAGGCTGCCAGTGGCAGTTCATAGAGAGAACAGTAAGTGTTAAAGGTGGGGGGAGATGCGTGGGAAGAGTGGCAAAAATGAGAGAAAGGGGGAAAAGGGAAGCATTGGCGGATAAAATAAGTGTTGTCTTTATTTCTCTTTCCCCTATTTTATCCAACCCCCACCCACCCCTCTGAGCATAGCTGTAGTTTTGCTTGATTAATTTGCAATCTTTTCATTCAGAAAATCTATAATGCAAAATTATCTACTGGGTTTTATAAATCTAAAAACTAATATTCAAATCGTCCTGTGTAAAAGTAGGGAGGTCTTGCTGCGGCTGTGTACGGCATTGGTGAGGCCACAGCTGGAGTACTGTGTGCAGTTTTGGGCGCCGTACTTACGCAAGGATATTTTGGCCTTGGAGGGAGTGCAGAGGAGGTTTACTAGGCTGATGCCGGAGTTGAGGGGGTTGAGCTATGAGGAGAGGCTGAATAAACTAGGCTTGTACTCGTTAGAGTTTAGAAGAATGAGGGGAGATCTCATTGAGACGTATAAGATGATGAATGGGATGGATAGGATAGAGGTGAAGAGACTCTTCCCGCTCAGAAAGGATAATAGGACTAGGGGACACAGCCTCAAGATAAAGGGGGGGCAGTTTAGAACGGAGTTGAGGAGGAACTTCTTCACTCAAAGGGTGGTGAATCTCTGGAATTCTCTGCCCGTTGAAGTGGTGGAGGCTACCTCGCTAAATATTTTTAAGACACGGGTTGATGGGTTTTTGATAAGAGAGGGGATTAAGGGTTATGGGGAGAGGGCGGGAATGTGGAACTGAGCCACGACAGATCAGCCATGATCTTATTGAATGGTGGGGCAGGCTCGAAGGGCTAGATGGCCTACTCCTGCTCCTATTTCTTATGTTCTTATAAGCATGGACCCAGCTTTGATATTTACAAAGCTTTGCAAAGCATCTTATACAGCTGAAAAAAATGCCTAAGAGCTTTGCACAAATAATTACTGAAATGTATTGTTGTGACAGCAGAATTTCACCAACAGAGATTTTTTTGTTAATAACAATGGGTGAGTGAAGAACATTAGCCTGAAAATTGGGGAAAGTCCTTGCTTTTGGGACGGTTTTCATTTCCATCTGCTGCAACAAGCAGATGGGACTTTTGGTTTTACAGATTCTGAGGAAAAGATAGCACCTTTGACAGTGAGGCACTTGCTCGGTACTGCATTGAAGTCCCAGCCTTGCTTCTAGTCTTTGGAGTGGGGTTTAAATCCTCAGCATCCTGACTCAAATGCCAGAGTCTTACTTGCTGAGCCAAGCTGCCACTGTTAGAATGTTATTGGTGTGTGATACCCCAAAGAAATTTCACCTCTGCTGCCTGAGGTGAAAAAATGTTTCTCCAGTTAGGGAGTGCTGAGCCTGTGAAATTCACTACCACATAAAGCAGCTGAGGCCAACCATTGTATATTTTCAAGGAGTTAGAGATAGATCTTGGGGCAAAGGGGATCAAAGGATACTGGGGGGTGGTGGGGAAGCAGAAACAGATTACTGAGTTGGATGATCAGTCATGAACATAATGAATGATGGAGCATGCTTGAAGGGCTGAATGGCGCACTCCTGCCGTTATTTTCTATGTTTCTATGTCCCTGTGAAAGATTGAGATGCAGAGATCAGATCCTTCACATTTTGACGGAGAACAAGTACAGGTCTAAAAGTTCTATTAAATTATTTTAAATTTGACTGAAGAAAAAATAAAAGATTTGCATTTATATCAGGACATGTAAAAGTACTTTACAGCTGAGGAAGTACTTTTTGAAGTATAGTCATTATTGTAATGTAGAAAACATGCAGCCAAAACAGCAAATACCAGATAATCTGTTATAGTGCTGTTGTTTGAGGAACAAATGTTGATCAGGGAAGCACAATAAACTTGCCTGATGTCTTTGAAATAATGCTGCAGGAAGGAAGCAATTCCTCTTCATGTGTGCAAGCTGAGGTAGCTTTACTATCATCTGATGTAAGACAACAAAAAAGAGCAAAGACAACAGCACTGTCTCCTCGCTTGACCAACTAATAGCTGGATTGGACATAAAAAGAGCTCAGGAACACATTGAATGCCAAGACTGCTGAGGGCCACACTGGTTTGGAAATGACCTAAGTGACGATATGAGCATCATACTGCTCATCATTATTATCTGTAAGATTAACAGCTATACAGGGTTTTCCATTGAGGGACCTTTAACACCCTACCTGTAACTGCAACACTAAATTCTGCACCCTGTCCATTTCCTTTCTCCCTATGTACTTACTGAATGGAATGTTTTGCTTGTATAGCACACAAAAAACAATTATTTTCACTGCATCCCAGTACATGTGACAATAATAAATCAAATCAAACTTCTTCAGTATTGCACTGGGACTGCCAGTCTATGCCTTGTGTTCCAGTGTGATTCAGTGGGACTTGAACCTACAACCTTTTGATTGTATTAAGAGGGATACCACTGACCCATATCTTTAGAACTCTTACATGCTGCACTGCAATAATACCCAACTGCTGGCAAACATGTTATTGCAGTGAGATGTCCAGATGAGTGAGGTCAACTTTGTTGGCAAAGCCCTCTTGGTTGACTAGCACACTGATATTCTCTGTGAAGGTTGAGGTGCTTGAGGCTGACAGTGGAACCTGCACCTCAACAAGATGTCATGTCAGTGACCTTCAAGTGATGAAATGATTTTAAGTATTTTCAAGCCTAAGAAAAAGACATGACTAATTAAGTAAAACTCAATGCATGAACTGCACAAGGTGACCACAAGTTTATTTTGAGTGACTGAAATGGCAACTGCAGAGAAAAGAAAAACCTTTTTTATTAATTTAGCCAAACTAATTGGCTAAATTGCTAAATCTTGGGCTTAGAATTTTGTGCTTTTGGCCTTCAAGAAACAATTAAACGACTCAAAATTAAAAAAAGAAAGGCAGTTAACCTGGTTATGATGTAATAGACAAGTGCTTTACTGGAGTTGAACTGACTCAGCATGGATGGACAAGGGCTGTCAGCAGGAAATCTGCAAATCTCTGAATGGCTCTTTGTGTCTTTGCTGGGACAAGGAGTCGGGCTTTTTCAAATGAAAAAGTGTTGCACAGATTGCGCCTAATATGAATCATTTTGCCTTGGGAGTGATTGCAAGTGAGAAAATGAATAAACATCACAGGCAGATAGACTTGGGGTTGCCAGCCATTAACAATTTATGGGAACTGGGAGACACACAATGGAGAGAGGCTGGGCCATTGTCTACCAACAATCTAGTTCCAAACCACCCACCACCCTCACACTTTCCTCCCATCACCCAAGCTCATTCTCCCAATGCCTCTCCAAAAATTAAAAAGAAAAAATGCTTCTTGTTGTTAAAGCTGGAGATTGGCATCACATCTTAAAATTGTTTACAATTTATTGGTGTGTAGGAGAGACGAAAAAGAATCTTATCCAAGTCCATAATTCAGAAAATAACTGGACACTTTCCTAGGCAGTCAAAGGTGTCTCCATTCTGCTGTAACATTCCAGTTTGGTTCTTAGAAGCTTTTTAGGACTTGTTTGCAAAATGCGCATAGGTCTAAAATATTCCCTCTAAAGATTGAAAGTTGATGAGATAAATTTTGTACAATGGGTTATGTTCATCCACCCCAATGCAGAGTTCATTCAAAGAGAGAATGCCAAAATCCAGACTCAACACATTAGTCCTGTTCTCTCTTCACTGTCTGACCTACTGAGATTTTCTAGCATCCTTTTGTGCAAGAAAATGACTTGCATTTCTATTACACTACAACCTCTGGACATCCCAAACACTTCACAGACAGTGAAATATCTTTGAAATATTGTTGCAGTTGTAATCACCAGGACAAAGTCTGTCCCACCAATACTGCCATCAACCCCAGTGCCATCACACAGCCTCTTCCTCTTTCAGATACCAACATCGCCATCAACATCCCCCTTCCCCGTATACAGCCTGCTGCACTCTCAGATTTTAGCTTCTCCATTACCAGCACAACATGATGGAATTTCCTCAGTTGTTTTGCCAAAACTCACAACTCACCAGCAGAATGAGATCAGAAAATGATCAGATTAATTTACATCAGGTCCCAACTTTAGTAGCAAAATCTCATTTGGCATGCTTCTGGAGTCATTAGGTTGAGTGAGAAGGACTGCAATGATCGCCAGAAAAACAAGATAGGCACTGTAGGGGAAGGTGTTGGGGAATGAGCATTTAGCATAAACAGAATCCCTAAAAATCAGTATTTTTCAGAAATTGATACATCTATCAGCTTCATCGTACAGGGGTTGAAAGGTGACATAATATAGTCTTGGGGAGTATTTTACTGGAATGTATTGGGTTCAATATTGGATATCTTCATGGAAGACCATGATGACCAGTGAAACTGCTGTAATTGAGAATCAGGGCTAATTTGTCCTACATTCAGACAATACTTCCTCCACTACCCAACACCTATCTTACAGCCAGTTCACCAAGAGTGGTTTAAGTGGTCAACTACTAAAGTTCAGTTACAATTAACCCAGGGGAAATTAGCTCGAGGATCAGTCAGTCCATCATAGGCTAGAAGATCCTGACAGACAACTTTACTTAACCACAGTCTTTGAATAAAGTAGCTTTTTCTTTGTTTATGGGAACTAAAACACCATACTGTTGATTTTATCTTAGATTTCTAACGTGCAGCCTCAGAATCCATGCATGTAGTTTGAATTCCTGTTCCTATTAATTTGTGGATAAACCTACTTAATGATACTAACAGGCTAACATTCGCCTTAAACTAATAAGGCAATGGTATTACAATTGGTACTCCTCACCAAAGTCCCAAAATTCATAGCAATCAATGAGCAAGAAAAATAAACGCAAACAGGTTTGAGCTACCCAACTTTTAAGTATGAATTCTTGCCCCATGGACAACAGGCTGGATGCTCCTTTTTGCAAGACGTTAAATCTTAAACAAAATGAAAATGAATCCTCGACTTGCCAACTCGTTTATAATTTGTGTTGTGCCCTTGTGGATGAATCAGGATGAAATTATGTGGGAGCCATGGCTCAGTAAGTAACACTTGCACCTCCTCAGAAGGCTCTGGATTCAAACCCCACAGTAAGAAGTCTGACAACACCAGGTTTAAGTCCAACCGATTTATTTGATAGTAAACTCACAAGCTTTCGAGGTTTCCCTCTTCGTCAGGTGAATGGAGAGTATTAGCCTCAGACAGAGTGTATAACAGCACAGACAGTTTACAGATTACTGATTAGAATGCGAATCTTTACACCTAACCTGCTATTCAAGTCTTAAAGTGGCCAACAATGTGAGTGGAAGGAGCATTGAGCACAGGTTAAAGAGATGTGTATTGTCTCCAGACAGTACAGTAAGTGAGGTTTTGCAAACCCAGGCAAGTCATGGGGGTTACAGATAGTGCGACATGAGCCCAAGATCCCTGTTGAGACTGTCCTCATGTGTGCGGTACTTGGCTACCAGTCTCTGCTCAGCGACTCTGCGCTTCTGACCTTTGGGTAAGCATTCTCCAAGGCGGCCTTCACGACACACGACAGCGCAGAGTCGCTAAGCGGAGACTGATAGCCAAGTTCCACACACATGAGGACAGTCTCAACAGGGATCTTGGGCTCATGTCGCACTATCTGTAACCCCCATGACTTGCCTGGGTTTGCAAAACCTCACTTACTGTACTGTCTGGAGACAATACACATCTCTTTAACCTGTGCTCAATGCTCCTTCCACTCACATTGTTAGCCACTTTAAGACTTGAATAGCAGGTTAGGTGTAAAGATTCGCATTCTAATCAGTAATCTGTAAACTGTCTGTGCTGTTATATGCTCTGTCTGAGGCTAATACTCTCCATTCACCTGACAAAGAGGGAAACCTCGAAAGCTTGTGAGTTTACTATCAAATAAATCAGTTGGACTTAAACCTGGTGTTGTCATACTTCTTACTGTGTTTACCCTATGCCCAATGCCGGCATCTCCACATCATTCAAACCCCACTCCAGAGATTTGACTGCATGATTCAGGCTGACACTGCCAACGCAGTCCTGAGGCAATGCTGCATTCCCAGTTTCCTGGCCAATAATCTTCAATGCCACCAAGAAACACGTTTATCTCATTGTTCATCTCAGTTGCTGGTGGTCAGATTTTGTTGTCACAACAAAGCTACTGCATTTCAATAATAATTATGTCAAACTCTTTGATGTGTTACCTCAGAATAAGTGTTTTGAAGGTTCACAATTTTGGAGAGTCCCTGAGGTCTTTTATAAAGGTAAGTTTTTCTGTAATGAACATACAAATGAATTGTTTGATGGATGAGTCACTCTTTATTTGATCAATCCATTATGTAGAATACTGGAATTGCTCTCTGTTGAAATGAGATATTTTGGAGAAGTATTTCCTTCCTCATTTATTCCTTCTACCCTTCTGTCCTAAATGGGTTAACATTCACTGAGATTTGCTTTCAAATGTTTGGCTCAGTTGGTAGGACCTCTGAGGCAGAAGACTGTGGGTAGTAAAAACTTGAGCACTGAATCCTGAATATGATTCTTTCAATGTCTGTCGGCTCAGTTCTTAGAATCATATGATGATATAACACAGAAGGAAGCCATTTGAACAATTGTTCCTGCGCTGGTTCTTTGAAAGAACTACTCAATTAATCTTACTGCTCTCTTTCCCTGTAACAACTTCTTCGTTTTTAAGTATTCATCCAACTTTTTTGCTTACTTGTTCATGGGATTTTTGTGTCACTGGCTGGGCCAGCATTTGTTGCCCATTCATATTTGCCTTTGAACTGAGTAGCTTGCTGGGCCATCTCAGAGGGCATTTAAAAGTCAACCACATTGCTGTGGATCCGAAGTCACATTTGGATCAGACCAGGTAAGGATGGCAGATTTCTTTCCCGGAAGGACATTAGTGAACCAGATAGGTTGTTAGATGGTCATCATTAGACTTTTTACTTCTAGATTTTTAGTGAATTCAAATTTCACCATCTGCCGTGGTGGGATTTGATCCCGGGTTTCCAGAACATTACCCTTGGATTGTGACAATAGCACTATACCATCACTTCCTTTGAAAGTTACTACTGAATCTGGTTCCTCCACTCTTTCAGGCAGCACAACCCAAGATCATAATAGCTTGCTGTGTAAAAATATTTTTCCTCATGTAACGTCTGATTCTTTGACCACATAAGGAGGTATTTTAAATCTGTGCCCTTTGGTGAATGACCCTTCAGCCACTGGAAACATCTTCATCTTATTTACTCTATTAAAACCCTTCAAGATTTTGAATACCTCTATCAAATCTCCCCCTATCCCTCTCTGGTGCAAAGAGAAGTTCTCGACTGAAGAATGTTTTTAAGTCTCATGTCACCATCAATCATGATGTCAGTCAGATTTCCCATCTGTCTGTTCTGGCAAGAGACAAAAGTTGACTCCATTTTCTCCTTCTATTGATGTTGCCAAACCTGCTGAGTATTTGCAGTATTCTCTGTTACTCTCATGTATAGACATCAGTCTTGGCTCAGAGGATAATAGCCTTGCCTGTTTGAGCCTGGAGATTGTTTGTTTATGCCAGAGACTTGAGCGCATCATTGAGACAGAAATTGCTGTTGAAGCACTGACAGAATGTTGCATTGTCAGAGGTGCTTTCACTTAAATTAGATGTTAAACTAGTGCCTTGTTTGCTTCTTCTGGGGTAAAAGATCCTACAGCACTATTCAATAGAAAAGCAAGGAGTTCACCTTAAATTGTGGCCAAAACATACCCCTTAATCAGTGTCAGCACTCTCTAAGTTCCATGTTCAAGTCCCACTGCAGGACCTCTGCACAAAAATCAAGGCTGACACACCGGTGCAGTACTGAGGGAGTGCTGCATTGTTCAAGGTGCTGTCTTTCAGATGGAATGTTAAATCAAATCTCTACCCATTTTCTTAGGTGGACATAAGAGATCTTATGGCACTATTTGAAGAAGATTAGAGGAGTTATTTCTGTGTTCTGGCTAACTCTTTCCCTCAGTCAACATCACCAAAAAAGAAATTATCTTGTCATTATCACATGACTGTTTGTGGGAACTTATTCTGCAAATTTGTTCTGTAGTTCCTACATTACCACAGAGACTACACATCAGAGTACTTCACTGGCTGTAAAATGTTCAGAGACGTCTTGGGTTCATGGAATATGTGTGAGTTACATGTATGTTTTTCTTTTTAATCTTTCACCACCTGATTTGTTGTGTATTTCCAACATGTTCAGCTTTCCCCTGAAACAGATGATCTGGTCATTGTTTGTAGGAGTTTACTATGCATAAATTGAGTGCCAGCAATCCTCCATTGCAACACTGACTAAGCTTCAAACATCCTCCGTTAGGTGTGAAGTACTTGAGATGCCCTCAGGTGATAAAAGGCAGGTTTTTCCTTTTTACAGGTGTGTTTGATATCAGAACAGTACAGGTTAACCTAGAATGGCCTTGCGGGTTAAACTCAGGCATGAAGAATGGCCCCTTTGTGATGCAATAGCAAAAGTTCCATCAACCCATCTTCCATTGGAACCCTCATCTGTGACTTTGTTACCTTCAGATTTGACTATTCTAATGCTCTCTTGACTGGTTTCCCAATTTCACCCTTCCTGCTGTTAGGATACAGCAAGATACAGTTAGAAAAGCAAGAATAGGGAGTGATGAGTGAACAGAACCTAACTCTGCTGTATCCTAACTTATACTAGGTTCTGTTCACTCATCACTCCCTATGCTTGCTTTCCTAATACCTCGGCTTTAAAATCTTTCCATGGTCTTACTTCTCCCTAGTCACCTCCTCCAGCTTTTACAACAAAGATATCTACACTTTTCTACTTTTGACAGCTGTGCATCCCTGATTTTAATTGCTCCACCATTGGTGGCGATATCATCAGCTGCCAAGTTCTGGAATTCCCTCCCTAAACTTCTTTGTCTCTCTACTTCTCTTCACCTTAAAACATACTTCACTTGTCCTTCTGCACCTTGCTATCAAATTATTGACAATGCTTCTGTGAAGTACCTTGGGATGTCTTACAATGTTAATGGTGGTGTATAAGTTGTTGTTATTACCCATGCAACACCTACCCCTGCAAGAACTGGCGTCTTCAGGAGGAGATGGAAGAAACTGTGTTAACTAAGTGAACTGTGAAATATAGATGGCAGTGCAAGAGTTAAAAATAAAGGAGTTTAGCTGTTAGCTCACTATGAAGACTCTTGTTGTATTTTCAAGAGGTGGACCTCAGCTAACTCATTATTTCAGCTTTCTCCATATGAAAGGACTCGGTGGGAAAGTTTGGACAAGGGGAGCTTGTGATCCCGCAGTTGCAGAATTAATTTGCATAGATTTACATAAGGTTTCCTTTTCTTGAGTCTGAACTTGAATAACAAATGGCCATTTGTGTCTCGAAAGAATTAACGTCTGTAAACTATTTTCACATAGCTATAGGAGCAGGCAGGAGAGGGGGGAAGAAAACTAATGGGCAAGTACAATATTAGTAGACAGATTAATTGTGTAACTCAGAAAGAGAGGCTTTTCTGATCTCTGGATTCAGCCTTGATCAAGCTCTATCCATTCCTTCCTACTTCAGCTTGAACACTTGGGTTACTTTGGGATTTGAATTTTCCCACAATCATTGCCAAATAATCACCCTTGCCAACAACAACCTACATCTATATAGTGCATTTAATGTGATAAAATGTCCCAACGTGCTTCACAGGAGTATTGTAAAGCAAAGTTTGAGCTACATGAGATATTGGGCTGAATTTAGGGCCATGTCATGGAGGGGGTAGGCCTGGAAAATATGGTGAGCCATTCAAAAGTCCATTGGCTTCAGCAAGAGCAGAAAATCCTGCCAGCAGAAAATTCCACCCATTAAGTCAGATGACCAAAAGCCTGGTCAAAGAGATAGGTTTTAAATGAGGATAGCGAGGCAGAGAGGTTCAAGGAGAAGATCCCAGTGCAACGGCTGAAGATACAGCCATCAGTGATGAAGAACTTAAAATCAGGATCCAAAGTAGAGTCATATAGACCTGGAAATGTTTCTCTCTCCATAGATGCTATTGGTCCTGCTGAGTTTTTCCAGCATTATCTGTTTTTATTTCACTTAAAATCAGGGATACACAGGAGATAAGGACAGAAAGTTGCTCCGAGTAAGAGCAGAAGGCTTATTTTTAGCTTAGTTATGGCATTATGATTGGTATGGGCTTGGAGGGTCAAAGGGCCTGTTCCTGTGCTGTACTTTTCTTTGTTCTTTGTTCTCTTTGTTCTTTAAGATCATAGTTAGAAGACCATTAAAATCTCGGAGAGTTATAGGTCTGAAGGAGATTACACAGATCAGTAAGGCTGAGGGGGTAAAAGGAATTTGAAAACGATGAGAATTTTAAAATCAAGGGAGTTTTTAAACTGATGAAATTCAGTGAAACAGGGGTGATGGGTGCCTGGGACTTGTGCAAGTTGAGACACAGGTGGTAGAGTTTTGGATGACAAGCTTTCAGAGGGTAGAATGACCAATGGGAGGCAAGTCATACAAGCCAAGCCAAGTCATTGCCATTAGTGGCTCAGTGGGTAACACTCCTGTAGATTCAAGTACTACTCCTGAGTTGTGATCCAATAATTCAATCAAACACTCCCAGTGGAATACTGAAGGATAGCTGCTTTGTCAGAGGTGGCATCATTCAAACAGGACATTAAATTGAGGCCACACTCTCTGAAGTATGTAAAAGAACCCATGGCCACAATTTGAAGAAGAGTAGGCAAACTCTTCCCAGTACTCTGGACCAACGTTTATCCCTCAATCAATGTTACTAAACAGACTAACATATTAGTTCTGAAGAACAGTCACATTCAACTCAAAACATAAACTCTTTCATTCTCCAAAGATGCTGATAGACTTTCTGAGCATTTCCAGAACTTTGTTTTTATTTCAGATTTCTAGCATCCACACTATTATGCTTTTATTAAACAGATTAAGTGGTCATTATCTCGATGTTGTTTCCGGAATCTTGCTGTGTACAAGTTGGTTGCCATGTTTCCTATATCACAACCATGATGGCACTTTATTTTAAAAGCTCTTTCATAATATGAACATCACTGGCCACTTCAGCATTTATGTCCCATCCCTTGAGAAGGTGATGATGAGCAGCATTCTTGAACTGCTGCAGTCCATGCGATGTACGTACACTCACAGTGCGGTTAGGGAGAGAGTTCCAGGATTTTGACCCAGTGACAGTAAAGGAACGGTGATACATTTCCAAGTCAGGATGGTGTATGACTTGGAGGGGGCGGTGGAACTTGCAGGTGGTAGTGTTCCCATGTATCTGCTGCTGTTGTCATTCTCGGTGGTAGAGGTCATATATTTGGAAGGTGCTGCAGTGCAACTTGTAGGTGGTATACGCTGCTGTCACAGTGAGGTATTGGTGGAGTGAGTGAATGTTTTAAGTGGTCAATGGGGTCCCAATTAAGCAGGCTACTTTTTTGTAGATGCTGTCCAGCTTCTTGAGTGTTGTTGGAGCTTTAGAGTGCTTTTGGTTGTTCTGAGGTTGTGAAAGGTGCTACATTAATGCAAGTTTCTTTCTATCAGGCATTGACCAAATTAGTGGCCAAAATCTGACCATGAATTTCTAGGAGGAAATTCAAATCTGAAACCTTTAGTACATGTAATTTGGTTTGATTTTAATTTTAGTGTGAAATGAGCATGGGGCCGCTATACCTACAATTGAAAGCGACTCAATTTCCAGTGGCTCTGTCAGTCACCCACTTCCCTGAGAGTCGAGAGGCTAGAATCATGGAATCATAGAAACCGGTAAAAAGTCTGACAACACCAGGTTTTAGTCCAACCTATTTATTTGATAATATACTCGCAAGCTTTCGGGTTAGCCCCTTCGTCAGGTGAATGGAGAGTTCTGGCCTCAGACAGAGCATATAAAGCACAGACAGTTTAGAGATTACTGATTAGAATGCGAATCCTTACACCTAACCTGCTGTTCAAGACCTGAAGTGGCTGATAATGTGAGTGGAAGGAGCACTGATCACAGTTTAAAGAGATGTGTATTGTCTCCAGACAGTACAGTAAGTGAGGTTTTGCAAACCCAGGCAAGTCACGGGGGTTACAGATAGTGCGACATGAACCCAAGATCCCTGTTGAGACTGTCCTCATGTGTGCGGAACTTGGCTATCAGTCTCTGTTCAGCGACTCTGCGCTGTCGTGTGTCGTGAAGGCCGCCTTGGAGAATGCTTTACCCGAAGGTCAGAGGCTGAATGCCCGTGACCACTGAAGTGTTCGCCAACAGGAAGGGAACAGTCTTGCCTGGTGACTGTCGAGCGATGTTCATTCATCCGTTGTCGTAGCGTCTGCATGGTCTCCCCAATGTACCATGCTTCGGGACAGTGGTCACGGGCATTCAGCCTCTGACCTTCGGGTAAGCATTCTCCAAGGCGGCCTTCACGACACACGACAGCGCAGAGTCGCTGAACAGAGACTGATAGCCAAGTTCCGCACACATGAGGACGGTCTCAACAGGGATCTTGAGTTCATGTCGCACTATCTGTAACCCCTGTGACTTGCCTGGGTTTGCAAAACCTCACTTACTGTACTGTCTGGAGACAATACACATCTCTTTAAACTGTGATCAGTGCTCCTTCCACTCACATTATCAGCCACTTCAGGTCTTGAACAGCAGGTTAGGTGTAAGGATTCGCATTCTAATCAGTAATCTCTAAACTGTCTGTGCTTTATATGCTCTGTCTGTGGCCAGAACTCTCCATTCACCTGACGAAGGGGCTAACCCGAAAGCTTGCGAGTATATTATCAAATAAATAGGTTGGACTAAAACCTGGTGTTGTCAGACTTTTTACTGTGTTTACGCCAGTCCAACGCCGGCATACCCACATCATCATAGAAACCTACAGCATAGAAGGTGGTTATTCAGCCCATTGTTTTGGCTGCTTGACAAAGCAGTTGTACTTCGTCCCATGTCACCTTTCTTTTACAAATACCTCAGCCATAAACACCTGTCAAACTCCCTTTAAAAATATTATGGATTCAGCTGCCATCAGCTTTTGAAGTAAAGCATTCCAGATCGCGACAACTCTCTGAGTGAACAGATTTCCCCTCAAATTCTGTCTAGATCTCTTGATAGTGATTTGAAATCTATCAACTTTGCTTATTGGCCCATTTGCCAGAGGAAATAGTTTCTCTTTATTAAAACCTCTCATCATCCCGAAAACCTCTATCGGGTCGTCTCTCACCTTTATCTGTTCCAAGGACAACATTCCAAATATTTCCAATCTCCCCTCATAATTGAACTCCCTCATCCCTGGTTACATCCTGATAGGCTTTTACATCTTTTCTGAAGTGAGCTGTCCTGAATTGTCCACCATATTCCAGCTGAGACCTGATTCATAAAGTTTTAGTCTGAGGTTAGGCAGATTGGCCATGCTAAATTGTCCCTTAGTGTCCCAAGATGTCTAAGTTAGATGGATTAGCCATGATAAATGTGTGGGGTTACGGGGATAGGGCAGGGCTGAGGGCCTGGCTGAGATATTTTTTTCAGAGAATCAGTGCAGACTCGATGGACCAAATTACCTCATCTGCACACTAGGGATTCTATGTTATCTTTGTTTTTATATTGTATGCCTCTATTTATGAAGTTAAATGACCTATAAACTGACTTTTTTAAACTAGCTTATCAACCAGACCTACCGAAAAGGATTTATTTATGTGGACATTAAGATTTCCGTGCTCAGCTACACTCTCCAGAATTGTATCATTTATAGTAGACAGTCTTTTTGTATTAGTTCTCTCAACGTGCACTACTTCGCCCTTTTCCATTTTAAACTGAACCTTCCATGTGTTTGCTCATTTATTCACTGCGCCTATGCCAACTTAAAATCTACAGTTACTCTTGTTACAAAACTGTACAGTGTAGCAGATGGTATTATCTGCAACTTTACAACACTGCTCCCTACACCTAAGTTCAGATCTTCATAGAGAAAAAGGTTGTCATCTCAATTGCTTGCTCCTGGAATTGTGCAGTGTGTTGCATTCTTATTACAAATATACTAATCATAAGACAAACATTGGTGAAACAATAATATGGGTACTATATTTGCAGATAAGATATTACATAGGCAAGTATAACTGGGAGGCTCCATAGATACATGGAATCATAGAATCCCTGTAGTGCAGGAGGAAACCATTCAGTCTATTGAGCCTGCACCTACAACAATCCCACCTGGATCTTATCCCCTCTACCCCCACATATTTACCCTGCGAATCTCCCTTACACTAAGGGGCAATCTACCATGGTCAATGCACCTAACCCACACATCTTTGGCGTGTGGGGGTGCAGAGTGGGGGAGGGAGGGGGTCCAGAGCACCCAGAGGAAACCCACACATACACAGGGAGAACATGCAAATGCCACACAGTCACCCGGGTCCCTGGCACTGTGCCACCGTGCTGCCCTTCCGTCTTTCACATCTGACCTGTCGGACTGCTGTTGTATTCTGCCAGCAAAAAAATGGCACTATACATTACATCCTGCCTTGTAATGGATAGTGATGGACAGCATCATTACAATATGGCCCCTAAAGGTACATAGATATCACATCATAACACAAGGCAGCATTAAGGCAATGCTATACAGTTTAATGCAATAACCATCAGCTGAGGCGTTAAACCAATTTGTTTGTGTTAAAGATCACATAGAGGAGGTATTGCAAAGAGAGCAGAGGTTTCCTTGTTTGTCCTGAAAAGCATTCTCCTCTCATCTGGTATCAACATTCCCTCATCCAAAACTTACCAAAGTACAAACAGGTCACACACAAGGGGCGATTCCTTGAAGATGTGTGCATATACCGTTATGCAACAATCTTGAGGCAATTGTGCAGTGAAGGGAAATTAACATTCACCACCGGCAGCAAGAGTCTTACACCTTGTTGTTAATTGCAGGATCTTGCTGTGCAGAAAATGGTTGCAATATTGCCTGCTAACAGTCGCAGCAATTCAAAATAATTTGTTGTATGCAGAATACTTCTGAGAGGTAAGACTGTTTAAGCTTCTTGTAAAACTTATCAGAATAGATTGTCATTTTAATATTAAGTGTCACTTGGGTCATTGTTGAACGACTTGTCAGACCACATCAGTGAGAAACCATGTTGATTAGGACTGGAGTCATATTTATAGAGTTAGGTCACAGATCAACTATAAACTTACCGAATGTCAGAAGAGGCACAGGGGATAAATGACCTTTCCCTATTCTTATTAGCTGTAGACTGAATAAGATAGCAGACTTATTCCCTACAAAGGACATCAGTTTTTATGATGATCCATAGTTTCTGATCACTTTAGCAGTAACGGTGCCTTATTCTGATCAATGCTTTTAACAGTGGAGTAAAGAAAATAAGAACCCGAGAGCTGAGCATGACTTTAGGACATCCCGTGATTGACAAAGTACTTTTGGACTGCAGCAATGTAAGAAAACAAATGTCATTTTGCTGATATTGTTTAAACAAAAATCCAAATTTCCATGGAGTGATTTAACATTTGTTTACAGGAGTATTTTAGCCAGGCCTTAGAACTGGTGCTCAGGAACATAACCATAAACTGCTGTACCCAGTAAAAGGAAATGTTGAACTGTTAGTGGAACTTCACCTCTTTTAGTTGAGTTTTTGATCAATTGGAATCAATCATTATCTCATTCCAGTACAGTTCAGATCCTGCAGGAGGATTCAATGATACCATTCTCATTTGCTTTCATTATAAGGAAATATTTGCTTGAGTATTCCTTCTAAAAAAAGCAAAACTATTCTTGGCAAACTAAAACACAAAAGCAAGAGAGATCCCTTTTCTCCTGCTTCATCCACTTCCATAATCAGAAAATACATAATTTGATACTGGCACTGAAGTCCACAGAGCAAGCAATCCCTAATCTGTGCAAAGAAAATCGGAATAGTCTAACTATCCTCTATGTCCATGAGGCATGGCAGGGGACAATATCAGCAAAGATTCCCTTTCCAATCACTATTCAATAAGTCAGTGGAAATGTGAGTGGATAAATAGAGAGAAGAAGCAGATTGTGTTCTATGCTCTCTGTGATCAAACAGGAATAGGAGAAGATCATTATTGGTCTTGGAGCCCATTCAGTCATTTCATTACACCATGGCTGCATTCGTATTGGCTCCATCCATTCACATTGGTTGCGTAATCCCTGATACCATTGCTTAACAAAAGTGTACCAATTTCAGTTTTGATACTTTCAATTGCCCTCCAATCTCAACTACTTTTTGGCTAAGAAGGTTTCAATTTCCAATACCCTTTGTGTGAAGGAGAACTTCCTGACATCGCTTCTGAACATCCTGGCGCTATTTTAAAATTCTGTCTCCCTTACTTTGGATCCTGGCCTCTCCCAACAGAGAAACTAGCTTCTCTTTCTCTCTATCAATTCCCTTAAACATGTTAAACATTTCAATTAGGTCACCTCTTAATGTTTTAGATATGCAGGGCAACCCTAATCTATGCAACTGTCCTCACAGTGTAACATGTTTAGCCTATCTGCTGCTGATAGTCCTGGGTCAGATGTGAAAACTGGGAGCTGTTAAAGGATGATATTGCCTATGTAATCAACACTTCAGCACAAGGTAGCACTATCAAGAGAGGAGTGGAGTAAATTGAAAAAGAAATTTCTTTCTGGTACCTCTTTCCCCTGGTGATTTCCCGACTTTATATAAATTCTCACCAGACTTGGCATGGTAGATGGTGTGGATGGCTGTCCTGTGACAAAGAGGTCCAAAAGAAGAAGTGCCCACTCTATTATCACAGAAGATTTAGTCAGGAGACTCAATCTAGCATGTCTGGAGAAATGTTATCAACAGAACTACAGGCTGCAGGAAAGAAACAAACAATGAAGGAAAAGATGTCCAAATGAACCACTTGACTATTAGTAAATTAAAACTATCTTACTTCTGTGGTGCTTCCTCTCAATTTTATTTCCTGTCTATAAATTTGTACACCTCCCACTTACAATGGAGACCACTATGTAAATGTGTCATATAAGGACAAATATGTCCCTGAAAAATGAAGGATAAAAATGGCAAAATTCAGGAAATCTGGATGACAAGACAGACTGTGAGCTTAGTGAAAAAGAAGGAGGTGTACATAAATTTCAGGAAATTGAAAACAGATGAGGCTCTTGAGGAATATGAAAATAGTAGGAAAGAGCTTAAACAGGGACTTAGGAGAGGAAAACGGGGCCATGAAATGTCCTTAAGAAGAATCCCAAGCCTCTTTTCACGCATATAAGGAGGGAGAGGGTAGCTAAAGAAAGGGTAGGTCCACTCAAGGACAGTGGAGAGAATTTGTGTGTGGAGCCAGATGAGGTTTGTGAGGTCCTTAACAGGTATTTTGCATTGGTATTCACAAAGGGGAGGATGTGGTGGATGGTGAGTGCAGAAAGGAGGATGTTGACATTCTAGGTTATGTTGAGATAAAAAAGGTTTTGAAAAATATTAAGATGGACAAGATTCAGCGGCCAGATACAGTCTATCACAGAACACTAAAAGAAGTGAGGGAAGAAATTGCTGAGGCCTTGGCCAAAAATCTTTGTATTCTCTTTAGTCAAGGATGAGGTACCAGAGGATTGGAGAGTAGCTAACATTGTTCCTCTGTTTAAGAAGGGCAGAAAAGACAATCTGGGAAATTACAAGCCTGTGAACCTTACGTCAGTTGTGGGGAAATTGTTGAGAAGATTCTTCTGGACAGGATGTACTCAAATCCTGAAGAAAATAGGTTTAGTAGCGATTGGCAGCATGGTTTTGTCAAGGGGAGGTTGTGTCTCACAAACGTGATTGAGTTCTTTGAGGAAGTGACGAAAAAAATTGACCAGCTCAGGGCAGTGGATGTTGTTGAATACATGAACTTTAGTAAAGCCAGAGACAGAGGTCCAAATGTGGGGGTCTGTTTTTGAGTTGGGTGGGTGTAGTTGTTATAATCAGTTTTGCGGTTTACTCTGCCCTGTGGGGAACTGGAATGGATTCATCTTGTTCCTCATGGGTTTCTCATGGTGAAGTCATGGGATCCAACTATATAAATGATTTGGAAGAAAATGAAGGTAGTCTGATCAGTAAATTTGTTGATGATGCAAAAATTAGGGCAGTAGCTGATAGTGAGGAGGATTGTCAGAGGATGCAGCAGGATATAAACCGACTGGAGACCTGGGCCAAAAGATGGCTGATGGAATTTAATCTGTGAGAATGTGAGGTAATGCAATTTGGAAGGTCTTCTGCAGAAGGAAAGGATACAATAAATGGTACAGCCCTTAGAAATATTAGCATACAGAGGGATTTGTTGTGCAGATCCACAGTTCCCTGAAGGTGCCAATTCAGGTGGACAAGGTGGTCAAGAAGGCATATGGCATGCTGGCTTCATTGGTCAGGGTGTTGAGTATAGAAATTGGAAAATCATTTGCAGCTGTATAAGATTTTGGATTGGCTACATTTGGAATATTGTATACAATTGTGGTTGTCACGCTACCAGGAAGATGTTGATGCATTGGAAAGGCTGCAGAAGAGATTTACCAGGATGTTTGGAGGATATGGACTATGAAGCAAGGCTGAACAAACTCGGATTGTTTTCACCGGAGTGTCTGGTGGTGAGGGTGATGAATGCCTGGAATGTGCTGCCAGAGGAGGCGGTGGAAGCAGATTCTATAGCAACGTTCAAGAGGTGTCTGGACAGGTACATGAATAGGCCGGGAATAGAGGAATATGGACCATGTAGAGGCAAGAAAATATTAGAGAGGCATCTGTCGGCACAGACTTGGTGAACTGAAAGGTCTGTTCCTGTGCTGTACTGTTCTTTGTTGTAATTACATCCTCTTGCCTGCATAGCTGCTGCAGTGACTTTGTATATTTACAATGTTATACTGGAAGTTACAGATACATAGACATAGGGATTGACATTAGAAGTATAAAAGCGTTGGACAGAGTGTGTTGCAGAAAAATATGGTTCTGACTGATAGGGCATTAGCAAGGAGTAGCAAGGCATGTTTCAGAAGCTGGCAAATGGGCCAGTTGTATGACTTGCCAAGATCCTGGGAGAACTTGATAGAGTGGATATGGAAAGGATGTTTCCTGTTGTGAGAGAAACTAGAACTAGGGGTCGCCCATTTAAGACAGAGATAAGGAAATGTTTGTTCTCTCAGAGGGTTATGAGACTTTGAAATTTTCTTCCTCAAAGATGGTTGAAGTAGAGTCTTTGAATATCTTTAAGACAGAAATAGGTTCTTGATAAGTAAGGGAGTGAAAAGTTACCAGGGGTCAGTGGGAATGTGAGGTTGAAGTTACAATCAGATCAGCCATGATCTTCCTGAATGCTGATCAGGCTCAGTGGGCCAAGTGGTCTATTCCTGCTCCTAATTCATACATCCATATGCCAGTCAGCCACTTAACTTTTTGATACATGTTCTACTAATGGTTTTTTATTGTTTGGACCACACAGGTCAAGCTAACAGACTCTCTTATTTACTCATAGCTGACCATTAACATTATTTAAAGGGCTAGCTATCCAATTTGCTATGATATGCTTTTGATTTATTTTAGCTTTTACAGAGTTTGTGGAAGTCCTTGGTGTTCCTGCCTCCTGTCTGGGAGTGTGGGAGTGAGGGGGAAAGAAGATGGTAGTCAGATGAGATCTCTGCCCTGACAACAGAAAGCTGCTAGAGTTATAGGGCAAAGATCATCATCCATCTTGGGTTGATCACGGCGGGGAAATGGAGCAGAGGCAGCATAGAGGGTCAGAATCTGTGCACAGGTGTAGAAAGAGGAGAGCCTCAACAAAGTGTATATTTGGTGTTCGACCAAGCACAGAACACGATTTCAGCAAATGCCTGTTTCCCAGATAGCAGCCATGATGCCTTTGTCCTGAGGGAGGCAACCATTCCTGCTGTCTTAGATTCCCAAGAGGGCTCACCTGATGGTAGGTGTGATTGTCTGCCTCTGATTCTGTTCTGCTCCCTCCTATTATGGTCCACCTTGTCCTACAAAAGAGAGAGCAAAAATGTCAATGATTGTGTTGAAAATTGTTTGGATGATGTGCCTGCCATAACTGAATAGCTGGAGATATGTGGAAGCAATGAGAAATGGATGTGAGGCTGATGGTGTTGATGAGGTAAAGTCTTTGAATAGTAGGCCTTAAGTCTTCAGTCCTGAGCTGAAGGGTGAGTGATGGGCATGTAGTGCACTGCACAACACAAGAAGTTGGTGTTGTGACGAGTGGCGAATATCCTGTCAATATGCATTGACTGACCTTGACTACATGTATAAAGGTCACTGAAGTCCTTGTAGCACTGCTGCCAGGTTCTTGGACCACATTCTGGGAATTCACCTCCCTGGTGAACTGCTCCCATTCTCTTTTCAGGATTTGCCTTGAAGATCCCCTGGCCCTCTTTGGAAACATTGTTTCTCCCCTCCTTTGCACCTGGTAAAAGCACCTGGTTTTTATGGACAGCATTTCTTCTGGCTTAAGATGAACAAGGCCTCATGAGATGCTTTACTGTTAGATACAAAGACTCATTTAACTGCTAATCCAAGTGGCATGGGTGCTCATAGTTTTCCAAATTTTTCGATCAAAGCAACACTAAATGACTTGGTTATTGGCGTTCTGGTGAAGCCTGTCTTTAATATAGTCCAGCTGTTTTCTTCACTGTTAGTCTTTTCCTCATCTTCCTTAACCTTCTGGTGGTGACTCTAAGTCTTCTGCATGGACATGTCTGAAGAACTCAAATTGTCTTCTTTTAATATTGTTTAAGAGTTCTCTTGTGCTTCAGGCCTCATCCAGTACATTTTTGTTCTTTTCTTAAAAACTTAGCAACTCAAGGGTTCCATCAAGCATGAATTGTATATTATTGTATATCTGTACCTCAGTCAGGGCCTAGGGGTTAGTGCACTGGATGCACGGATCTCCCAATTTTCCAACAAAGTGTGAAAGTCATGAATCAGATGCACTGACCCATTTGTCCAGGAATATAAGGCTCCAGACTAGGAATGTCAACTACATCCCCATCACCCCATTCCTCCCGCTGTGTTTGCTGACCTCCACTGCTTCCCACTTCATCAATATTTAAAATTCTAATTTTCATGTATAAATCTTTCCAGGGCAGTGGCTGCCCTACCTCTGGCCCTACAAAACCCCAAAATCTCTGTATTCTTCCACTTCCTTTGCTCTATAATTGGTGGCTACAATTTAAAGCTCTCAAATTCTTTCATTTACCTCCCTTCCTCCCTACCCCACCCCTCTCTAGTTTTTTCTTTAAAATGTGTGCAATTTTGGTGACCTTACCTGAGGAAGGATGTACTTGCTGTAGAGGGAGTGCAGTGAAGGTTTCCCAGACTGTTTTCTGGGATGGCAGGTCTGTCATACGAGCAGAGAATGAGGATTATATTCATTGGCGTTTAGAAGAGTGAGAGGGAATCTCATGGAAACTTATAATATCCTGATAGGGTTAGGTAGGGTAGATTCAGAAAGAATGTTCCTGATGGTGGGGGAGTCCAGAACTCAAGGTCATAGTTTGAGGATAAGGATAAACCTTTTAGGATTGAGATGAGGAGAAATTTCTTCACTCAGAGATTGGTGAATTTATGAAATTCATGATCACAGAAAGTAGTTGAGACCAAAATGTTGTGTGATTTCAAGAAATTAGATATAGCTCTTGGGACTAAAGACATCAAGAGATCTAGAGGAAGGTGGGAACAGGATATTGAATTTGATGATCAGCCGTGATTAAAATGAATGATAGAACAGGCTCAAAGGGCTGAATGGTCTACTCCTGCTTCTATTTTCTTATTTAATTTGATTCATTATTGTCACAATATTAGGATGCAGTGAAAATTATTCTTTCTTGCACACTATATAGACAAAACATACCATTCATAGAGTAATACTGCCTTCTATATGTTTCTATTTATGCACCTTAAAGCCTAATTTGTTGACCACATCATCGTCCCATATCCCTTTTGGACTGGCATCAATTCCTTGTTTTATAATCACCCCTGTGAAGAACCTCAAGATATTTCACTATGTTATATAAATGCATATGTTGATGTTTTTGGAAAGGATTTTCCCATTTTTAATGGAAGTTATGTAAAGTTGATTCTTTGGATTTTCATCAAAACTAAATGAAAAAATAGTTGATTTTGTTTTTGGAGATCCCTGTTGAAATGCTTGGTCTTTTGTCTTGCTGGTGGAGTTTAGATTGACCGTAACACAATAGAAACCTGATCTGGAATTTTCAGAGGCACAGAGTGGATATCTGGTACAGGCGGGCTTTGAAAATCATGGAGAGTCCCCGGGATTCCAATACCTCCAAGACAGTTTTGAAATTTCAAAGAGTGAGTGGGAGTGGTTAGAAAGGAGGGTTGTTGATGCTCACATGGCCAACTAATGGCCCCTTAAAGAGCTCAGTAGAACCTGTCTTCCCCTGAATACTACATCCATTTTTGTCCCGGTAAGCCCAAACTTGAGGATGTCAGTCTGCAGATATTGAGTTTGCTATGAATTTATTTGCAGATGTCTTTGGAACAAATCTGTGGGGCCAAGATTTGGTAGCAGGAATGCTGGTTCATATCTTGTCATGCAAGTCCACTGTCTGCCTTGTTCCACCTCCACGGTCTTCCCAGGAGCTGTCTCCTCTGAATGGCAAGGCTGTGGCTTCCACCGACATGGTTGCTGTCTGGCTTTGCTGCTGGCACCAGGCAGGCAGCTCCTGCCTTCTGGAAGCTGGTGCCACCTCTTGTAGGATGTTGAGCTTGTCTCATGGCCAATTAAGCTTTTCACATTTTAAAAAAATGCATTTCAAGTTGGATACAGCTCAGGTGCAGGGTTGGGACCCAAAATTCACCTGAATGTCAGATTCTCCACTCCATGTGGTAAATCCAGCCCCTGATGCTTGCAGAAGTTATTGGTTGAGAATAAACTAGACCCTCAGCAAATGTGCATGAAACTTGGTCCTTGTACCAAGTACCAATGGGTCAGCTCCTGAGACAGTGTGACATGCTGCTGATTTATTCTTATCCTGACTCAAACACCTAGCATAGAGTTCCCTCACTGCCACTGGGTCAAAATCATGAAACATCCATTGTGGGAGAAATGTCATCGCATGGACTGTGGAATTTTGTGAAGGTGGCTCACCACCATCTTCTGAAGGAAATAAGTGTCATTGCCAGTGATGCCCACAACCATGGCCAAGTATCAAAAAAAAAGTTTTTGCAAGATCCCATGAACTGCAATGAGATCCGTGATCAGATTATTTGTTGTGGTGATATTAATTGAGGGATTAATGTTGACCATGATACCTGGGAGAACTCCCCTACTCTTATATATTCATCTGAGAGGGTAGCAGGAGTCTAATTTCAAAGATAGCACCACTAGCTGTGTGGCACTCCCTCAGGACTACACTGGGAGTGTTAGTCTGGATTTTGTGCTCAAGTATTGGGAGTTGGATTTGAACCTATAACTTGCTGGCTCAGAGGCAGGCTGCCCATTGAGCCATGTAAGTATTTAAGAGCTGACTGCAAGCTCCACTTGAGGCCTCTGCTGGTAAACACCAAGCCCCACTGAACAGCCTCCAACACTGATCTGTGTCAAGTTAGCTGACTCCAATGGGCATGATTGTATGGCTGTTCAGGTTGTCCATTGGGTCCCTGGCCTAAGATGAATTAACTGGCCAATTATCCCTGAAAGAAAGTGTATATTTAAGAATGTTTGACAAGACCAAGCTTGGGCCCAGGATGATATCATACTAGAATAGCTCGTCACCTTTTCCCGTCAAGAATGGCTTCCTTTACAAGTTACTGTACATTGATTAGAAGCTGTGGGACCACATTGCAACACACATTAATGCAGTCAACTGAAATGGGGAACAAATAGGGATTGCTTCATGCAGAATAGAAATAATGGTTTTCCTTTATTTTGATGCTTATTGATTGACCATGGATAGATAATGGAAAACGTATAAATAGAGAATTCTTGATTTCTGTGTTTGTCACGTTCAGGCACCTGGTATTGTGTTTTCCACTTATTCTCTAGAGTTTCCTGACTTTACCATTTTCACCACTGCAAGAATCTACAATCAATGTAACTCTTGCTCTTAGCACTATCATCCAGACAAACTAAACAGTACTCTGTGATCGAGGATGAATCTGTTCCTCTCTATTGCCCGTCATTGTCAGCTGTGACTAAGTGGGTAGCCCTCTCACCATTCCATTGAAGGATTGTCACTTCTTACTCCAGAGACTTAAACAAACAAATTCCAGGATGGCAGTCCTAATACAATATGGAAGGAGCGCTACACTGTTGGAGGTGCCACCTTTCTGATGAGATATTAGACCAAGGTCCTGTCTACTCTCTCAGGTAGACATATTAAATGATCCCTGTGGCGCAGGTTTGAAGGGCCAAATGGCCTATTCCTGCTCCTAGTTTCTGTGACACTGTTTTGAAGAAGAACAGGGGAGTTCACCCAGAAATCTTGGTCAATATTTATCCCTCATGCAACATAATTAAAAACCTCATATTGTAAAGTCACTGTCACATTGTTTGTGGGGAGCTTGCTGTTTTCAAATTGGCTACCATGTTTTTAGATTAAAACTGTGACTTACTTCATTGTTTGTAAAGCACTTTGGGATGTTCTGAAAAGCACTATATAAATACATATATTACTTTTGATGGGCAGTGAAAAATGGTTTCCTTCAATTCTTCAAAGAGCCCAACTTCCTCATGTCCATCACAAATCCAATCGATATCAGCAACATCTTGGATGGATCCTCATTTAATACTTCTTCAATCACATTGCACCCTGGACTTACTATCTCAACTGATCACACTGAACCTTTCTCAATTTCCTCCATTATCAATATTACATCAATGTTACATCAACAATCTCAATTTCTTTAGTGGTGGGGAGAGTGACTTTCACCCCTCCACCTTAACTCTCAGTGGCAGCTGTGTGTACCATCTACGCAATGCATTACAGAAACTCGCCAAGGCTTCTTAGACAGCATCTCCCAAACACATGACAACTGCCATCTGGAAGGACAAGAGCAGCAGATACATGGGAACACCATCACCTGAAAGTTCCTCTCCAAGTCACTCACCATCCTAGTTAGAAATATATCACTGTTCTTTCACTGTTGCTGGGTCAAAATCCTGGAACAACCTAACAACACAGTGGTCGTATCTACACCACATGGATTGTTCAACAAGGCAGCTTACCACCACCTTCTCAAGGGCAATTAGGGATGGACAATAAATGCTGGTCTAGCCAGCAATGCCTACATTCCATAAATAATTTTAAAAATCTTCTCTAAAATGATAAAAACTCCCCAAAGCTGGAATACTGCACCAAAATTAGTTTCTGGTTCCACAGCAAATTTTACAGACTGAATCATAAGATTGTGGATTTAGGTTCCACTCCAGAGGCTTGAGCACATGCTCACTTGCCAGGATTCCCTGGCCTCTCGGAGCGAGTTTCACAGTGGCGGTAGGTCGTGTATCGCTGGCCGGTGACAGGATCTGACATTGTCAATGGGTTTTCCCATTGATTTCACTCCACATCGCCAGAAAACATGTGGCGGGGGAGGGGGAGTATGTGCCATCGACAGGTCCAGACGATTCCATCAATGTGAAGAACCAGACAATCCAGCCTATTGCCTTTCAGGATGCGACATTAAACTAAAGTCCTGTTTGTTCTCTCAGGTGGATGTAAAAGATTTGATTGCCTTTATTTCCAAAGAAGAGAATTTCTCCTAGGTATCCTGACCAACATTCATCCCCCAACCAATATCACTAAAACATTTGAAAATATCTGACTATTATGACATGGCAGTCTGTGGGACCTTGCTGTGAATAAAATGTTGATCCTTTCCTCATTTAACATTGGGATACTTTACATCCATCTGAGAGGGTACATGATCTCAGTAAAGTCTCACCCAAAAACAGCTCCTCCTACAGTGCAGCACTCTCTCAGTACTGCACTGAGAGTGTCAGCTTTGATTTTGTGCTTAAGTATTTAGAGTTGGACTTGAACACATAGGGTTCTGCCTCAGTGATGAGGACACTACTCAAGGCAGACACCTAAGTGAGCATTGCTGGCAATCTTTGATGTCTTTCACTATGAAAACCATTAATTTTTAAATTGGTCTTAACCGACCCAGGGAAGCATTCTTGGAAATTATCACAATAAACTTATACCCACATCCTCTGAAAACTGCAGTGTGCCAAAGTCCTTTTCTAAGATCAAATAAGCATACAAAGATTCCACTGAGAACTCGACCAAGAGACTACAGGATTCTTAGAAATGCACAAATTGCCCACAGGCAGTTTAATTTTAGTTATTTATCCTGAGCCATAATGCTCCAAAGACAATGAATAGGTAAAACTATAAAAGAACATGATGGCACAGTGGTTAGTACTGCTGCCTCACAGCTCCAGGGATCAGGTTACAATTCCAGCCTTGGGTGACTATGTGGAGTTTGCGCATTCTCCCCGTGTCTGTGTGGGTTTCCTTTGGGTGCTCTTTTACACTCCATACTGCTAAATTGCCCCTTCGTGTCCCAAAATGTGCAGGTTAGGGGGATTAGCAGGGTATTTATTTGGGGTTATGGGAAACGTGCCTGCTTGGGATCCTCTGTTGGAGAGTTGATGCAGATGCTATGGGTTGAATGGCCTTCTTCTGCACTGTAGTGATTCTATGACAGAAGTAACCTGATGTGGAGATGCCGGCATTGGTCTGGGGTAAACACAGTAAGAAGTCTGACAACACCAGGTTTAAGTCCAACTGATTTATTTGATAGTAAACTCACAAGCTTTCGAGGTTTCCCTCTTCGTCAGGTGGATGGAGAGTTCTGGCCTCAGACAGAGCATATAACAGCACAGACAGTTTACAGATTACTGATTAGAATGCAAATCTTTACACCTAACCTGCTTTTTGAATAGCAAATCTTTACACCTAACCTGCTATTCAAAAAGCAGGTTAGGTGTAAAGATTTGCATTCTAATCAATAATCTGTAAACTGTCTGTGCTGTTATATGCTCTGTCTGAGGCCAGAACTCTCCATCCACCTGACGAAGAGGGAAACCTCGAAAGCTTGTGAGTTTACTATCAAATAAATCGGTTGGACTTAAACCTGGTGTTGTCACATTTCTTACAGAAGTAACCTGAAGCAGGATGCTCCCTCACCCTTGTCCCTTCTTTATCCAACCCCATGCTCCCTACAGCTGACAATTCTGCACTCCCTCAATAGAGATATTGGGAGCTTCAGCTGAGATTACATGCACCAGTCTTTAGAATGGGATTTAATCTCTTTACTGCGCGGTGAGAGCGTTAACAACTGAGCCACAACTGACATCTGAATATGACCACAGCCAACGAACTCTCCAGCCCTAGCGCAAATTGTCCCAGAGAAATTTATTTTTGGAAAAAAATCAACTATTTTGGGAAGAAAAAATTTTTTAAAGCAGAGTTTTCAATAGGCAGAAAGTAGATTCTTCACAGTTTCTCGCTGAGAAAGAGAGTCGACACTTGCATCGTTTCTATTCTAGAAATTTCTCTGGTGCACTGTAAATGGGAAACATTCCTGGGTACACGGACTTCATTTCAATGTCTCTTCCTCCGCATCCCAGCCCACCAAAATGGGGTCAAATTTCTGTGCCCAAATTTTCTTTCCATCTCCTTTTCAATCTGACATTGACTGGAAAGCTGTAAATTCTCCTTGAGAGGGAGAGAGGCAGACAGAAGAATCCAGCTGAGGAGAGTCTGGTTAACAAAGAGGGGGCTCTGTTAAGAAGGGGGATGGGGTGAATTTGAGATGTTATTTGGGACATTAAATAATTCAACGAGTGTAAATTAACATGTAGAACAAAAGGCGGGACAGCAACGTAGACCGTTCTGACAGCTGAATGTCAACTCTGACCTTGAACTTCAACCATTTTTCCTCGCTGCATAGGCATCTGATGGTTCTTGAGCTCTGCTGCCTCTTTCTCACCAACATGCTGCCCCTGTGTCTGAATTTGTAACCCGCCCCCCATGAAATATTAACAATCCAGTCTCTTTTGGACCTCCTTGTGTCTCAGCAGGCTAATTCCCAAGTGCGAAAAGTCTCCCTAAGGATGGACTTGTATATGAATGAATGTCATTTCACTCCCGCCCCTGTTTTATCCACATCGACCCTCCCAATACTCGCATGTCCTCCTGCCCGCTGCAACTTCCACCTGCTTGTTTCTTCATGTCTTTACATTGCTTCGCTCTCAAATCCGCTTCTCTCTCTAACACCCCCCTCCTCCTGCCAAACCCTTGGATAATTGCCATCTGCAAACACACACAGACAGAGAGAGAGAGAGAGAAAACCCACATTAAATAGATCATTGTGTCCGCAGAATGGAAGAAAGCGAGTTCATGAGCAATGTTCAGTGAGAATTCGGCACACCGTGGGAGTTATTGCGTTGAGAAGTCGGACATTGATGACTGAATTTTTTTTTGCACACCATATTCCCACTATTTGCATATCAGATAATAGGTGCCCAGCAGTGAGTTCAAAGGCAGCAATTCAATTGAGCCAGACTCTCCCAGATTTAAATACTGTCTTAAAACCAGTGCCAAAACATTACTTATTTCTTTAGAAAAGATAGAGAGAGAAAAAAATTGAAAGCGGGGAAGCTGCCGTTGGCGATAATTAGCGTCCAGACCTTATAATGCGTTGCTACACTGCCGCCCTGTGCGCTGCCTTAACACAAGAGAGTCGCCTGCTCATTTGGAACAGGTAATATCTCCATTAAAATAGCAAAACCGTGTGAACTTGGCAAAGCTTCGTTCTCCAACATCAACAGCTACAGCCTCCGGGTTTAAATTGCACCCCCCGCCCCCATTACGGGGTGGGCAAATTCAGAACGTTCAGAATGAGCATGTTGCAGACGGGAGGCGAATAAGCCTCACAATAAGAGAAGCTACATTTATCAAGTGGCAGATACACGATAATTTCCCTTTTAGCGGCTAGGATTGCTGGTAAACGCTTCAATCATAGGATCCCTACAGCGCAGAAGAGGTCGTTCAGCCCATCGAGTCTGCACCGACTCTCTGTCAGAGTATTTTACCCAGGACCTCTCCCTGTAACACTACACATTTACCATGGCTAATCCACCTAACCTACACATCTTTGGACACTAAGGAGCAATTTAGCACGACCAATCCACTTAACCTGCACATCTTTGGACTGGGAGGAAACCAGAGTTTCCAAAGGAAACCCACACAGACACGGGAAGAATATGCAAACTCCACACAGTCATCCAAGGCTAGAATAGAACCCAGGTCTCTGGCACAGTGAAGCATCAATGCTAACCACTGTGCCACCATGCCACTCCACAGTCCCACACGCCACAGTTTAATTATTTTTCATGTCAGTTTTTCCCTCTCTCAATGGGTGAGGTCCATTAGTGTTGACTGACAATTGTTCCAACACAGTTGGAACCACCTTTAACGTCCCAAGATGGTTGGCAGGCAGCGAGATCAAATAAAATTTGATACTGAGCCACATAAGGAGACTTAGTTCCGGCAATCAAAAGCTCAGTCAAAGATGTAAATTTTAAGGAGTTTCTTAAAGGAGGAGGGAGAAATGGAGAGGTCTTGGGAAGGGATTCCAGAACTTAGGACTGTGGCAGCAGAAGTTGAAAAACTAGGAACAGTGAAAGTCCAAAGAGTCTTAAAAATGAAAAAATCAAAAATTATGCAAACATTCGAAATAGGAGCAGGAGTAAGCCACTCAGCCTTTGGAGCCTGTTCTGTCATTCATGGCTGATCTGAAAGTAACCTCCTACCGCGATAACCCTTCACACCCTTGTTTATCAGGAATTGATCTAATTTGAAGACTCTGCTTCTGCTGCCTTTTGGGGAAGGGAGACTCATGCCCCTGTGAGAGAAAAAAATTCTTCTCATCTATGTCTTAATGGGTGACCCCTTATTTTTAAACAGTGGCTCCTAGTTCTAGTTCACAAGAGAAAGCATCCTCTCCACATTGACCCTGTCAAGATCCCTCAGAATCTTGTTTTTGAATCAAGTCACCTCGTACCACTGGGCTTTATATCTGGAGGACTAGAATATGAAAAAATAAAAGTTATGCTTCAGCTGAACAAAACCCTAGTCAGACAACATTCGGTGTATTGTGAATAGATCTGGGCATGTCACGTTTGGAAGGATATATTGGCCTTGAAGGGAGTGCAGTTTAGATTTACTAAAATCTACACATTCCAGACCTATAACTGTTACCACCTAGAAGGAGAAGGGCACTACCTGCAAGTTCCCCTCCAAGTCACACACCATCCTGACTTGGAACTATATCACTGTTCCTTCACTGTCACTGGGTCAAAATCCTGGAACTCTCTCCTTAACACCACGTGGACTATAGTGGTTCAAGAAGGTGACTCACTATCACATTCTTGAGAAAAATTAAAGATGGGCAATAAATGCAGGCTTAGTCAGTGATACCCACATCCCGTGAATGATTAAGAAAAGACTCAAGGATTAAATTACAAGAAGCGATAATACCAATTAGGATAATATTCCCTTGCAATTTAGAAGATTTAAGTGGTGATTTAATAGAAGATTTCAAGATACTGAGTGAAACAGAAAGGGTAGAATGAATTTTGCTTCCTGGCTTGGTGTCCTACGAATGGGGGAAAATAGTTTAAAAATTAGAATTAGAATTTCCGGAGTAGTTATAGATGTCATAGAATCATAGAGGTTTGCAGCATGGAAATAGGCCCTTCAGAGAACTTGTCCACGCTGCCCAGTTTTTACCATTAATTGAGTCCCAATTGCCCATTTGGCCCATATCTCTCTGTACAAATCTTACCTATGTAACTGTCTAAATTCTTTTTAAAAGACAAAATTGTACCCACTTCCACTACTACCTCTGACAGCTTGTTCTAGAATTCACCACCCTCTGTGTGAAATAATTGCCTCTCTGGACCCTTTTGTATCTCTTCTCTCTCACCTTAAATCTATGCCCTCTAGTTTTAGACTCCCCTACCCTTGGGAAAAGATGTTGACTATCTACCTTATCTATGCTCTTCATTATTTTAGTAATTAAGAGTAAAATGAGGAAATTGAGAGTAAGATTAGGAAACACTTATTCTTGTGAAAGATGATAGAATTTTGGAACTCTTCTGAAAATGGCATTGATACCACATCAATTTTTAATCTAGATTAATGGAATTTTGTTAACCAAAGCTATTAAAAAATATGGAGCAAAGGTGGAGTTAGGTCATTGATGAGCCATGATTCTTTGAATTACAGTGGAAGAGGGGTGAGTGGCTGTTCCGTGTCCTCATAATGGGATTTCCTCCTCACTAACAGTGAACTGATTACAACACTTAGAATCATAGAATCCCTATGAGTGCAGAAAGAGGCCACTGGGCCCATTGAGCCTGTACCAACAACAATCCCATCCAGTTACCTGTAATATTTACCCTGCTAATCCCCTGGCACTAAGGGGCAATTTATCATTGCCTATCAACCTAACCTGCACATCGTTGGACTGTGGGAGGAAATTGGAGCACCTGGAAGAAACCCACACAGACACAGAGACAACATGTAAACTCCACACAGACAATCATCCGGGCTGGAATTGAACCCGAGGTCCTAGGCACTGTGTGGTAGCAGTGCTAACCGCTGTGCCACCATGCCACCATCTACCTTTAAGATTGGCTAACTCAGCACAGAGTGGGCATCACAATGGGGACTGTTTGCCTCAGTATTTCCATTCCAGCACAGAAGCAGGATTGGATTTTAAATGATTCAATGATCTCTTTAGCTTGTCCCATTCAATCTCAATGGGCTTTAGGATACAGACATAGAACATAGAACACTACAGCACAAACAGGCCATTCGGCCCACGAGTTGCGCCGATCACGTCAACACCTACCAATCCATAGACCTATCTATAACCCCCAATCCCATTAAATCCCATATACTCATCCAGAAGTCTTTTAAAAGACCCCAGCGAGTTCGCCTCCACTACCACTGATGGCAGCCGATTCCATTCACTCACCACCCTCTGAGTGAAAAACTTACCCCCAATATCACTTCTGTACTTGCCTCCCCGCACCTTAAATCTGTGTCCTCTCGTAGCGACCATTTCAACCCGGGGAAATAGCCTCTGAGAATCCACCCTATCTATTCCTCTCAACATTTTATAAACTTCCATCAGGTCGCCTCTCAACCTTCGTCTCTCCAGGGAAAAGAGTCCCAGCTCCCTCAACCTAACTTCATAAGGCATGCCTCCCAATCCAGGCAACATCCTTGTAAATCTCCTCTGTACCCTTTGAATAGCTTCTACGTCCTTCCTATAGTGAGGCAACCAGAACTGTGCACAATACTCCAAATGAGGCCTGACAAGGGTCTCATAAAGTTGCAGCATTACCTCCCGATTCCTAAACTCAATCCCTTGATTAATGAAGGCCAGTACACCATACGCCTTTTAGAAATTTCTTATCCTGCCCACTTCCACTCAAACTCCTTGGGATGGTAAAAGGAAATGGGCACAAAAGCAGGCCAGTTAGGGATAAATAAATCTGTGAAATTCCCCTTGAAGCAATCTAATCAGTTTCAATCTCCTGGGTGCTAATGAGAGCAAGGATGGTCCAAATAGAGTTGAAAGCCCTGGTACAGAGATACCCACCCTCCAGCTTGTCATTACAGCACAGCAATGAGCTACAGTTGGGTGCAGGAATTGATCCATGCTACACAGCCTTCACTGTATAGTACACACTCACTGTCCTCAATATAGATAATTCTATCAGCTCGGTATTCAAAGAAGAGCAAAGAATTCTACTAATATCCTACTTTTTAAAATTTTTTTGTAGGATATGAATGTTGCTAGCAATGGCAGCATTTGTCGCCCATCCCTAATTGCCCTTGAACTGAACATTTCAGAGTGCAATTAAGAATCAATGATATTGCCAGACTGGGTAAAGATGGTAGATTTCTTTACCTAAAGGGCACTAGTGAACCAATCAATGAATGTTGTCATTGTCACCATTACTGAAATTAACTTACAATCCAGATTTATTAACTGAATTTAAATTTTACCAACTGTCATGGTGGGATTTGAACCAATGTCCTCAGTGCATTAGTCTGGGCTTCTGGGTTACTAATCCTGTGATATTACCATTATGCCATAATCTCCCCAAATTTACCTCTCAACCAACATCATTATAAAAGTTATCCAGTCATTTCTCTTATTCACATTTAAGGAACCTTGCTGTGCTTTTTCAATTATCATAAAAACTACAATTCAAAAATATCTCCTTGGCTACGAAGATTTTTGGATGCCTAGACATTTGGGATGGCACTGTATAAATGCAAGTTCTTTCTTTACAATTTCAATCCTTGTTTTGTAATAATCTGGCTAATACATAAACAAATAAACTTAAGGAGGCCATTCAGCTCCTCAACATTGTTCTGTCATTCAACCAGTTCATGTATGTTAACTCTTTTTAACCTGTCTTTACTCCATGTGCTTTGCTACCCTTCCCCTACAAAAAATCTTTATCACTTTCAGTATTGAAAATTTCAGTTGACCCCAGGCAACCACAGTCTTCTGGGGGAGTAAATTCCAGATTTCCTCAACACTTGCTATGGACAGAAGGGTTTCCTGATTTCACTGTTAAATGGCTGAACTCTAATTTTAAGATTATTCCCTCTTGTTCTGATTCCCCCACCAGAGGAACAAATTTCTTTGCATCTACTCTATTGAATAACTTCATAATTTTAAATATCTCAGTTACACATCCCCTTTGTTGTTCAAACTGCAGGGAATACAAGCCAGGTTAATATAATTGGTCCTCATAATTTAATCCATGTACCATCCTGGTTAATTAGCGTTGCACCTCCCCAAGGTCAATCTAACTTTTCTGGACTGAGGCATACAGAACTGAACTCTGCGCTCCAGATAGGGTTTGGACAACTGTACAATTCAAACATCACTACCTCCCCTTTATATCCTAACCTCTTGAAATAAAGGCCAAAATTCCATTAGCCTTTTCTGATTACTTTTTTTTACATGTACATTAACGTTTAGTGATTTATGTAGATGGACATCCTTTGCTCTTTCACTGCTCCTAACCTTTACTCATTTCCTGACTTGTCTTTTCTGGATCTGAAGTGGATGGCCTCACATTTCTCCACATTGAACTATATCTACCATAGTTTTGCCCACTCGCTTATTCAGTGTTGGTCCCTTTGTGGCTTCCTATTCCCAACTGCACAACTCATCGTGCCTCCTAAGCTAGTGTCATCTGTAAGTTTGGACACACAACTCTCCATTCCTTTATCCGAACTACTCCCTGGGGAATAATCTCTTGTTACATCCTGCCAATCAATGAGTAAACTCTTTCTCTATTCACTGTTTTCTGCCCACAATTCCCTTTCATCACTTAGCACCCAAAATTCCCTGTGACTAATGAAGACTTGGATTAGTACCAGAGGGCATCAAAATGTTCCACAGGGAAGGGGAAGATACTTATGAGGAAACAAATAGGATTTTAAGAAAATTATCCTGAGAAATCTTTTTCAGTTGTAGGAGGTAATTTTTTCATTCTTGACAACAGATTACATATAAGTTCCCTGTGAATGAGCTGCTCTGAATTGGAACAACTCTGGTTTTTCTTAACGGGCAATCTTACTTTTCTTCCGCAATAAATGTAAGTCCAAAATCACATATTTTCTCCCCAAAACACCAATGTAGTTGGAGCCCAATCTTCATTTTAAAACTGAGACTGATAACACTTTGTTATATCAGGGAATTAAGGGCTGTCAGAGCAGGCATGGCTCACAGAGTGCCACTTTTGCCACTAAGTCAGAAGGTTGTAGGTTCAAATCCCATTCCAGAGGGCACTGGCAACACTCCTGTCAAGCATTTTGTTTTACTACGTTATTGGTGCAATATAAATCCAAGTTGTTGTTCTTGACACTCTGGTGCACTACTTGAGGGTGCACTGCAGTATGTGCCATCTTTTAGCTGCAAAATATCCATGGCATATTTCAAAGAAGAGACAGGGAGTTCCTTCTTGTGTTCTGGCCAATATTTATTCCTCAACCAACATCATTGACAAACAGATTATTTTGTCCTCAAAGTTGTGTTGCTGTTTGTTGAAGCATGTTGTATACACATTGGCTGTGGTTTTTTTAAACACTGCAATGAAGTTACTGTGAAAATCCTCAAGTCACCACGTTCTAGTACCTATTTGGGTACACTGAGAGAGAATTTAACATGGCCAATGCACCTAACCAGCACTTCTTTCAGACTGTGGGAGGAAACCGCAGCACCCAGAGGAAACCCACGCTGACATGGGAAGAATGTGTAGACTCCACACAGACAATGACTCAAGTCAGTGATTGAACCCGGGTCCCTGGCAATGTGAGGCAGCAGTGCTAACCATTGTGCCACTGTATCACCCCAAATGAGGAATATTGTTAGCAGGATTCCAAGGTGTTTCCTAAATTAGAATTGTGATGATAGTTTAAAAAGTACATCAGTAGCTGGAAAATGCTTTGAGAAGTCCAGGGGTTGTGATAGGTGCTGTATACATCAAGACGAGTAGATGGAGTGAAGATATATATCAGTCATGACCTAACTGAATGACAAAAGGTTTGAGAGGATGAATAGCCTCCCACATTCCTATGTTCCAAGCGCCCTTTCTAGAAATGAAATTCAAAGATGAATAAATGCAATAGAATAATTTGATTATCCCAGAAAACTATTCTCTTGCTCCTGAAAATGTTAAATTGTAATTTTAAAAAAATTGTTCAGACAATAAAGAAACAAATGAAATTTAACTTTATGTGGGTCTGAATTGAGGGTGTCATCATCATTTTGCTAAAAAAGGCAATATTTTCTTTATTTGTGAATGGGAATAGAGCTTGAGGGAGGTGAAAGAAAAAATTAAAAGAATGGAGAAACCGGAAGAACGAAAGTGAGAGAGAAAAAGGGGGTGAGAGGCAGAACAAGATGGAGCCAGATAAATAAAGAGGAAAGAGAAAACAAGAGAGATAAAATAAAGGAAGAAAATGGGAGACCAAGTAAAACATAGTGAGAATGAGAAAGAGAAAGCAGCAGGAAGATTAAGCAAAGAATGAGAAAGAAGGAACAAGAGAGCAAAAGGGAATATGAAAAGGCGTGGGAGAGGAGAGAGAGAGAAAAAAAATGAGCGTTGAGAAAAACAACATAAAGCAAGAGGCATATGCGAATGCAGTAGTGTAATCCGACAAAGCAGAATAATGCTTAATTCAAGATTTAAAAAGCATACATAGAATATTCAGATTTATCCCATTCTAATCGATTGCTGAAAATATATTGTATGTTATAAGGGTGGATGGTGATATGGGTCCGGTTTGATGGTAGCGGCTGGGCAGGTTTAATAGGTATCAGGACAAGCGCCATGCACACGTCATGCAAATGACTATTTAGCTTTTATTTGTTCAATTCACAATGCTCGCATGAATATCCTTGCAATCAAGGCTGCAGACAATAATTTGGTCCTCGTGCATTTTAAACAGATAGGGCGCTACCTGCTCTAAATATGCAAATGAACTCTGTTTCCAGCTCTCATGAAAATCTGCATCAATCAGTCGGCAGCTAATTCTCTGGCTCGATCCGATGAGTCAGGGAGTGCCGCCATTTTCCTAGCCCACAGAGAGAGGGAGAGAGTGAGAGTAAATAGGACAGGGAAAAAGGAGAGGGCAAGGGCGTGGAGCAACAGAACAAAGAGAGGAGGGGAGGAAGACCAACGAGAGTAATAAAGAGAAAAATAGAGAAGGAGAGGGTGGAAGAGAAGAAGAGAGAGAAAGAAAAAGGGTGAGAGACAGAGAGCAAGATGGATATGAAGATATAGGGAGAGGGAGGCAGAGAGAGAAGGAAGGAAGAAGAAAAATGAGAGGACAGTTCAGGAAAAGAAAAAGAGGTAGAAGGAGGTAGAAAGAGGGTGAAATGGATATAGATAAGGAATGCAAAGATACAGTGAAAGATCAAAAAAGTAAAGAAGTGGAGAGAGAAGAAAAGATTATTAAAACCCAATTGACACCAAGAGAATTGCAGCATTCGGAATGAACATGAACTGCCCCAAGAGTTTTTATATATCTTTTCTTCCCTGATGTGAAAATCAGTGACAAAAAGCACATATTTCTTTAAAACCCCTCATGAACCTCACAGAAAGACTCTCGTCTTGACGTAAGATCGTCACTATCAGAATCTCGACCGTTGGTTTATGAGCCTGTGAACAATATAAGATGTAGTCTCTAATGTGCTGTTAGTCAAATAGCTATCCAACCTCTCTTTAAATATTGCCAAACTCCTTGTTTCTCATTTGGAAGAGCCACTTGGTTGTATTTTGATTGTGATAAAGGTATGTTGTGAAAGTTCAGTCAATAATCATTTGGAAGTTGAGTCTGCCACAGGTAGTGTAGGAATATCCCCAATATGTGAATTTCCCTATGATGTGGGGATTTCACAATTGCATGAAAATTCTGTGTGTGCGTGTGTAAATTTCATGTGTGTGCACATTAATTTATGTGCGTGCATGAATTTCATGTGTGCATGCATGTGAATTTAGTGTGTGCATGTGATTTTCATGTGAGCATGTGAATTTTTTTGTGCACGTGTGACTTCTATGTGCAAACATGAATTTTGTGTGTGCATGTGTATTTCAGATTTAGTTGCAAGGGATCTTAAATTGAAACTTATTATTGGAGATTATTATCTCCAAGTATAATTTCATGATTCTGTCTCTCATAATTCATTGGAAACATTGCAAGTTTGTATATCATTTTGACTTTGAAATGTTTCAGCTGATGTATAACAAAACAAAAAGAAATAGGGGTGATTCTCCCCAAAAAGTTCTAAATGTCACATGAAAACTGGAATAAATCACTGTCTCTTTTCAGTGGGAGTTTCAAAATGAATCTCCCACACTTTGTGCACTGCAGAATGCACAAATGTGAATCACGCTGAAATTCAGTGGGTGGGGCCTGTTCCTGGAAAAGAGACCTGCAGCATAGCGCTGAGTGGGCCACTGCACATGCACCGATCTGTCAGCGCCAAGATCAGCATATGTGCAGTGCCCCTCACTGCTGGCCTCCCAATCGCTGATGCCGGCGTTGGACTGGGGTAAACACAGTAAGAAGTCTGACAACACCAGGTTTAAGTCCAACCAATTTATTTGATAGTAAACTCACAAGCTTTCAGGGTTTGCCCCTTCATCAGCTGAATGGAGAGTTCTGGCCTCAGACAGAGCATATAACAGCACAGAACAGCTGGCCAGCTCAATTGCTGGCCAGCCCCGTGACCCCTGCATCGTTTGCTGTGTGATCCCTCCCCATGACCCGATCGATGGCCCCGTGAACATACCCAGCCAGCCTTGAACCCCCACCACCCCCAGCCCACCTCGATGTCCCTCACTCCTGCAGCCCCGATTTTCCGATTTCCCCCCACACGGCCACTGGCAGCCCCAACCCCACATCCCCTGCAGTCCTGACCTCCCCCTGCTGACAGCCTCGACTCACCCAACCCCCCCCAAGCAGGCTGACCTGCCCCCCACTCCCCCATCAAACCCAGCTGGAGTGAACCACTCTCCAAGGGGGGAGAGATAGCGGGCCTGAAGATTTCGGTCCCAGGCATACTAATGATATTAAAATCTTATGCAAATGAATGTTTGCATAAATTATGCAGCTCCATCCTGATTTCTGGCACGGAGCCGATGGCGCCGGAAATCCGGCTGATGGAGACATGCTGGGGCATGGTGCCTAGTAGGAATTGAAAGATATCCTAGTTGGTGAGATATAGTAGGCTGGGAGAATACTCATAAGGAGAATAAACACTGATCTAGACCAGTTGGGCCAATTGGCCTGTTTCTGTGTTCTAAATGCTATGTAATTCTGTGTCATGCATTTTATCCACTTATTTAACAATCCCAGCAAAAATAGATTAGTATTGAGCAAAGAGTCAGAATTCTGATGTGTTGTTTCTTGTACTTGTTGTTTCTTGATCCACTTCAGATCAGCCATGATCTTATTGAATGGCAGGGCAGACTTGATGGCCTACTCCTGCTCCTATTTCTTATGTTCTTATGTACTTATCATTCTCCTTATTCATGACTATTCCCATCTCAGGAACCTTAGCTTCTCAGTTACCTTCCTGTTAGCAAAATGATTAGCATTTATATAACACCTTCAACATCCTTAGGACATCCAGAGGCACTTTGCAGCCAATGAAATCCTTAAGAAGAATTCTACTGCTATTATGGGGACAAACACAGCATTCAATCTGCACACAGTGAGATCCTACACTCTGTAGTGAGATGAATGGCTCCCTAATCTTCTTTTGGCAGTATTTATGAAGGAGGAATGTTGGCTCGGACAATAGCAGGACTGTGTCTAATGGATCCTCTACATCTGACCAGTTGGGACCTTGGTTTAACATCCCAACTGAAAGATGGCACTCTGACAATTTAACACTCCTTCAGATTACAAGCTGATGTCTTGCCATTCCCAAGATCTTTCCATTCCTACAACCTTCCGAGATCTCTGCGCTCCTCCAATTCTGGCCTCTCCAGCATTCCTGATTTTAATTGCTCCACAATTGATTTGATTTGATTTATTATTGTCACATGTATTGCATAACAGTGAAAAGTATTTTTCCTGCACGCTATACAGATAAAGCATACTGTATATAGAGAACGGAAGATGAGAGTGCAGAATGTAGTATTACAGTCATAGCTAGGGTATTGAGAAAGATCAGGTGGCATCATCTTTAGTTGCCAAGACCTGAAACTTTGAAATTCCTTCCCTAAACACCTCTGCCTATATTCCTCTTCTCCTTTATGATGCTCTTTCAAACCTACCTCGGGGATCAAGTTTTTGGTCATCTATCTTTATGTCTCCTTTTATGACTTAGTGTTAAATTTTATTTGATGATACTTTGGGACGTTAAAGGTGCTAAATGAATGCAAGTTGTTGATGTCATCCAGGTCCTATAAATTAAGCATAAATTAATTAAACAGATGACAGACTGAGAATTAAAACTTTCAGATTGCTACGACTCTCTCATCTTTTATGTCTGAGATTAAATGTCACAACTGTGCCTTGTTCTGGCAACGAATTCTGGGTCAGAGAGGAACAGTTTGGCAGGAATTTAAAAGCAATTTCAAAGCTTAGGGATGGTTAAGATGACAGACAGGCAGAGAGAGCCAGTCAGAGATAGCAATGGGACCGCCCCTGGCATCTCACTGCAGCACTGAAAGCAAAAGTAGGGCAACAATTGGCCAGGAGAGAGGTCAATCCAAGAGAGTAGACATCATTATTAGAAAAATAGTCTCATTTTTCTCTCTCTCTCTCTTCTCATTCACCACTGGCAATTGGTAGCAATCTCTCTCTCTCCCTCCCTCTTTAGCCCCATTCTCCCCAGAACTCTCTTCCAATGCTCACATCATCACAGACACAAGATCCTGACCCACCCAATATTAGGGAATGAAAACTACAAAAAGGGGAGAACGGTCAGTGCTGTAACGCCTCACAACCTGTCACTACTTAGGGAGAGAGCCTGAATGTTCAAAGCTGACGGTTCTTAGCCGTAGACAGGATGGAGAGAAAACAGTAAATTGTTTCAGTGCCTAAACACACAGGCAAGATAATCAATCCTTAATTTGATTCGGACTAGTGATAAAAATTGGTATAAACATATTTTAATTCCCAGCTATTATGAGGGAACATTTATCTCTGCTGTTAACACAGAATAGGATTTTTTAAAACCAATGTTTTGTTTTATCTATCAATAATTAGATCAAGGAAATAATCCCTTCTGGCAGATAGGTCAATAACAGGTGGCCATAGATTTAAAATCATTAGCAACATATGTCAAGGGAGCTGAGGAGAAAACTTTTCACTCAAAGAGTTGTCGGGTTCTGAAATGCTCGACCTGAAAAGGTGTTGGAAGCTGATTCCATAAGTAATTTTAAAAGTAAGTTGGGGAAGTGCTGGAGGATTAGGAACTTACAGAAATTCAGATAAAAAATGGGGATACGGGACTTAACCCCAGCAGAGGCACAATGGTCCAAATGGCCTCCTCTGTCCTGTAAGTTTCAATGACTTGTGATTTTATGCTATTGAAAAATCTTTAACAAAATTAGTTTTGAGTCAGCTCACTGTTTTTTTGTGAACCCCACAAAACTGACTATATTAATGTGGCCCATTTAGCAATCATTTAATTGTATGTTGTGATAGCATTTGACTCTCCTATTCAACCACAGGCTCTCTCTGCATTTAAAGTCCACAATCCTTCAACCAACATGCCAAACAAAACAGGAAAACAGGTCATACAAGATGCAATAAGTTTCAACAAACAGTGGATTTCTGGGGCAGCACTGTGGCACGGTGGTTAGTACTGCCGTCTCACAGCGCCAGAAACCCGAGTTCAATTCCAGCCTCGGGTCACTGTCTGTATGGATTTTGCATATTCTCCCTATATCTGTGTGGGTTTCCTTCGGGTGCTCCGGTTTCTTCCCACAGTCTGGAGATGTGCGGGTTAGGTTGATTGGCATGTTATGTTGACCCTAGTGTCAGGAGGATTAGCAGGGTAAATATGTGGGGTTACAGGAAAAAGGCCTGGGTGAGATTATGTTCGGTGCAAACTTGATGGGCTGAATGGCCTCTTTCTGCACCGTAGGGACTTTATGATTACAGACTGATAACCAAGGCGGCAAGACACAAGTTCATACAGCATCTTATCAGTGTCTCCAAACTCTTCACGGTTCCTCCCACACAACAATTCACTTCAAAATGTCATCACAATTATTCAGGGAAAATCTGGCAACTATTTTAGGCACAGTAAGATCCCACAAACAAATATACAAAATCAATTAAATTTATGCAGTGACTTTGATGACTTCAAGACATTTCGAAATGCTTTGCAGCCGATGAAGTATTTTTTGAATACTTGTTGTAGCATAGGAAACATGGCAGCCATTTAGCACACAGAAGATCCCACAGTGATGTGATAGCAATTGCATTATGTATTCAGTAATATTGGTCAAGGGAGAAATATTGGTCGCTGGTTACCATGGAGAATTCTTTTCTGTTTTTCTTTGGAAACATCATAGGATCTTTTCGAGAGGGCAGACAGGGTCTTGATTTAACATCTCATCCAAAAGACTTCCAGCAATGTAGCACTTGCTCAGCCCTGGCATTAGGATTGTTGGGGCTGCATTATATGCTCAAATCTTTGGAGTGGAACCCAGACCGTCAGCACTGCATCACAAGTTAACTCTTTATGGAGCTATTGGTTGCTATTGTTGCTCATGACACCTTTCCATGAGTAGCATAGGTACATTAACATCCACCTGAACAGATAGTCAGCCTTCATTTCATATTTCATCTGAAGGGCCACTGTTAATTGATATAAACCAGGTTAACAATAACCTGGCTTTTCATCTGCTTTGATTTTTTTATTCATTTACAGGATGTGAGTATCACTGGCTAGGCCACCATTTATTGCCTATCACTAGTTGCCCTTAAGCTATCATCTTGAACCACTGCAAGTTTTTTTGGTAGCAGCTGGATACAACAGAGTGGCTGGCTTGGCCATTCTAGAGGACATTTAAGAATCAACAACAATTATGAGAGTCTGGAGTCACATGTAGTGACAAACCAGACAGGAAGAGCAAGTTTCCTTCTGTCAAGGGCATTAGTGAACCTGATGGATTTTTATGACTATTGTCAGTGGTCGTCATCTTAATTCCAGATGTTTTATTGAGTTTAAGTGGGTCCCCAGAGCATTACCCTAGGTCTCTGGATTACAAGTTTAGCAACAATACCACTGCGCCATGACCTCCCTGGTGGATCTGCCCTTATTGATCATATTTTATCCTTTCATTTTCTTTCATTCACACATTCCTAAGGAGGTTTGGAAAATACACAAGCAGTAAACTAATGCCTAACTATTGATACCTTTAAACAATGGATTTGTATCCTCTGCACTAACCACCCCGTTAATGGGGACAGATCACCATTAATAAGGATGTAGTCTGCCTGGTTTACAAAATAACTATCAGATAATTGATACTTGATAGTTTCGCTGACTGAATTCATATTTTATAAACCTCATATCTCACCTCTTCCCCTGAAAACTGTATCTGAGACCACACACACACGCACGCCCAGAAGACAACGCATATATTGTCAGAAGCACAGTTCTCCCGTGTTCAGGAGCAAGATCCCTGTCAGCCCCTTAATCTAGAGACACTGAGACCAGTTGTACCACTGAGCTACTTGCCTCAGATCAGCTTGCTCAGTATGGATCAGGCCAGGTCAAACCTGAAACTTTCCAAGTCTTGATGGCTCATTCGCACTCTGGATGGTGGAAATGGCAACTCTATTCAAAAAAGCCTGTGATCACTGACCACAAGTGACTCTGCTGGAAAGTGAACATGTTTAGACTTTGGACAAGCACAGAGAGCATGGTTACCTCTCATACCTTCCATTGCTGAGTAGCCCAATGATGCTCATTGGCTATTTAGACAAACTGCAGTGGGGGATCTTTTAAACACAAGGGAAGAACAATTGAAAAAAGGAATCGGTGGAAGCTGATGACAAGTTTGGGCTACTCAGGTAATATTGCTAATGTTGTTGATCATTTTATTGAGCAGACTCATGTCAGCTGAATAGTTAATCAGAAATATTTTGTCTGAATCAATAACATAAGGGGTGCTATTGCATCAGAGGGACAATATTGCAGAAATTAATTCAACATGTGTGAGATCGGCAAGTGCAAGATAGCACGATAGACACGTACAAAAACAAATCACACAAAAATGTAATTAAGGACAATGATGCTTCCAAGAAGCTAGCTGTTCTATCCTACCCATCATGTGAACTGGCCTTCCTTTATGGCTCTGATAAATCACCAGGAACTCAGTGGTAGCATTCTCACCTTTGAATCAGCAGATCTTGGGTTTCTAGCCCACTCCAGAGATTTGAGCACAGAATCCGAGTTGACACTGGGTTGTCGAAGGTGCCATTTTACAGATGAGATATTAAACTGAGGCCTCCTCTCTGTCCTCTCCAGTGGTTAGAATAGAACAGAATAGCATAGAATCACTACAGTGCAGAAGGAGGCCATTTGGCCCACTGAGTCTGCACCTATTCCCATAACTCCACATATTCACCCTACTAATCCCCTGACAAGGATTTATAAAAGAATCCTTGGCCATTATTTCAAAGAGGAGGAGGTGTGTTTTCTCCAATTTTCTGGGCTATTATATGCCTCCAATTAACAACTAATCACTAACAGCAGAATATCTAGTCATTATCACATTGCTGTTTGTGGAAGTTGGCTGACCATAACTTGGGCTGTTGTGTTTCCCACTTAACAACAATGATGTACTTTGGCTGTAAAGTGCTTTTGGACTTCCTGCGGTTGCGAAAGGAAACAATGGGTCAGAGAACCGGTGGGAATTCCCTGTCAGTTACAAGGGGGAGGCCTGATTAAATCCAGCACCTTCCAGGTACATAGGTAGCCACTATCAGGCCTCCTTGCGATTGAGGCTTCACATTGGTGCAGTGTCACCAATAGCCCTTATGACTACCTGGTGACAGCTGCAGGCTGAAGTCAGCAGGAGCAGTGGCTAGTGGGTATTGGTGATACTGTACCCATGAGAGGCCCAGAAAAATTGTGGAACCCTCAGACCAAATATGAATGTTGATTGGGTGTGAGTAACAGGTTGGGGGTGCATAGAGTTGGGAGGCAAGGGCAGGGGGTTGGTTTTCAGTGCTCCCCCTCTCCCTGATGCCAGGTCCCCCAATCAGGCACAGATTTCCTGATAACAAGCTTTGTGATAGTTATCTGATTCTAACAAGCTGGACATGGGGTTGCTATAGGGAATCTCCATGTGCTAACAAAAAGAAAATCATCCTGATTTGTAAAATTTTCATCCAAATTTTCAAATCCCTCCATGGCTTCACTCCTCCTTATCTCTGTAACCTACTCGAGGTCCAAGATCTTCCAAGATCTTTGTCCCCCTCTTATTCTGGCCTGTGTATCCTCAATTTTAATTGATGCACTGTTGGTGACCGTGACTTCAAATGATGGGACCATGATATCTGGAATTCCTTCCTAAACTTCCTGCCTCTCTTTCCTTCATTAAGATGCTCTATAAAAACCTACCTTTTGATTACCTGCCCTTATGTGGCTCGGTGTCAATTTGTGAAACACCTTGGGGCATTTTCCTACATTAATAATGATAAATGGAACCCAAACCAAATGGTGAAGTATGAAGCTATACTCAAATGCTTTTAGGACCATGAAATCTGTACAGCACAGAAAGAGACCATTCAGCCCATCGAGTCAGTGCCAGTTGTCCAGTTGAGCATCCTATCCTGGCCCTCCTCTTCACCTTGACCCATATCCCCATGCATTTACATGGGTAATCCACCTAACCTACACATCTTTGGACTCTAAGTGGCAATTTAGCATGGTCAATTCACCTAACCTGTACATCTTTAGATTATGGGAGGAAAACGCAGCACCGGAGGAAATCCATACAGATACGGGGAGAACATGCAAACTCCGCACAGACAGTGACCTAAGGCTGGGAATCAAACCTGGTGCTATGAGGCAGCAGTGCTAACCGCTGTGCCACCCCATGATAGTTTATTTATTTACATATTGCAACATAGAATATGTCAGCTTCCTATCTACTTCCTAACCCAATGTCCCAGAAGATTCTCTTTATACTTTTATGGCTGAAAAATAATTTTAACATTTAAAAAGACAAATTTTCTATATATTTTTCTGTAATATTGGAAAACTTACGTAAAACATGTATTTTCTCTGTGTTGCTTACTTCATGTAATATTTTCTCCATTGCATCTTGTTGATAATATAATTTTGGTTACAAAAATATCTATCTGCCATCAACTGTTCTTAATAGGATCCAAGCCAATGGGTGAAGTCAAAACCAAGACACAGAGCTTTTCTTTATTGACAGAGTTTATTAACTTGCTCAGTCTCAGAGCTCTCCTCATATTCCGCCCAATGACTCAGCTATCACCTATTTATACTTCTTCAAAGAAAACAATAATCAGTAAATGAAACAAAATTTACAGGGGTAACAACAGTCCCTGGTGGGGCAGTCCCTCTTTACTTGTGCTCAAGACACTTAATCAATCAATACTCTCTATCTTTTTATCCTTAACCGTAATAATAATTAACATAACATTAAGAAAAAGCATTGTATAATTGCAATATTTTGTGGCTGTTAATAATCTCCAGATGTATTCTCACATTAAACAGTGATACTTATTCAAGGTATGAGAAACATCTGGTATCTATGGAACCATATCCAGATTAGGGCAGCATGGTGGTTAGCACTGCTGTCTCACAGCCTTGGGGAACTAAATTCAATTCCGGCCTTGGGTGACTGTCTTGTGTGTATGATGTGGAGCTGCTAGCGATGGACTGGGTATGAATCCCAAAGTACTCTCGAAAGAGCAACGCTCCAAAAGCTTGTGCTACCAAATAAACCCGTTGGATGTTAACCTGGTATTATGAGATTTCTTACTGTACCTGTGTGGAGTTTGCAGGTTCTCCCCATGTCCGCGTGGATTTCCTCCACGTGCTCCGGTTTAAAAACATAAGAACATCAGAAATAGGAGGAGTAGGCCATCTAGCCCTTCGAGCCTGCCCCACCATTCAATAAGATCATGGCTGATCTGAAGTGGCTCAGTTCCACTTTCCTGCTTTCTCCCCATAACCCTTAATTCCCTTGCCTACCAAAAACCTATCTACCCGTGTCTTAAATATATTTAGCGAGGTAGCCTCTGCTACTTCAACAGGCAGAGAATTCCAGAGATTCATCACCCTTTGAGTGAAGAAGTTCCTCTTCAACTCCATTCTAAACTGCCCCCCCCTTGAGGCTGTGCCCTCTAGTTCTGCTGTCCTTTCTGAGTGGGAAGAATCTCTCTACCTCTACCCTATCCATTCCCTCATTACCTTATACGTCTCTATAAGATCCCCCCTCATTCTTCTAAACTCCAACGAGTACAAACCCAGTCTATTCAGCCTCTCTTCATAGTCTAACCCTCTCATCTCCGGTATCAGCCTAGTGAACCTCCTCTGCACTCCTTCCAAGGCCAAAATATCCTTGCGCAAGTGCGGCTACCAAAACTGCACACAGTACTCCAGCTGCGGCCTCACCAGTGCCCTGTACAGTTGCAGCAAGACCTCCCTGCTTTTATATTCAACCCCTTCGCTATAAAGGCCAGCATCCCATTCGCCTTCCTGATCACCTGCTGCACCTGCAGACTGGGTTTTTGCGACTCATGCACAAGGACCCCCAGGTCCCTCTGCACCGTAGCATGCTGCAGCTTTTCGCCCTTTAAATAGTAATCCCTCCTACTATTATTCCTGCCAAAGTGGATAACCTCACACGTGCTAACATTGGACTCCATCTGCCAGGTCCCCGCCCACTCGCTCAGCCTATCTAGATCCCTTTGCAAACTTTCCACACCCTCCGCACAATTTGCTTTTCCACTTATCTTTGTGTCATCAGCGAATTTCGACACCCTACACTCAGCCCCCTCCTCCAGATCATCTATATAAATGGTAAATAGTTGAGGCCCCAGCACCGATCCCTGCGGCACTCCACTAGTCACCAACCGCCAATCAGAATAGCACCCATTGATACCAACTCTCTGCCTCCTATTAGACTACCAATCCTCTATCCACGCTAACACCTTACCCCCAACTCCATGCCCCCTAACCTTCTGAAGCAACCTTTTGTGCGGCACCTTATCAAACACCTTCTGAAAATCGAGAAATACCACATCCACCGGTTCCCCTCTGTCTACTGCACTAGTCACATCCTCATAGAATTCCAATAAATTTGTCAAACACGACTTCCCCTTAACAAATCCGTGCTGCGTCTGCTCTATCAAACAATTCTTCTCAAGGTGCCTCGCTATTTCTTCTTTGATGACGGATTCAAGCATTTTTCCCACAACAGACGTTAAACTAACCAGCCTATAATTACCTGCCTTTTGCCTGCTACCTTTTTTAAACAGCGGCGTAACATTAGCCATTTTCCAATCTTCTGGCATTTCCCCGGAATCCAGCGAGGTTTGGTAAATAATCACTAAGGCATCAACTATCACCTCTGCCATTTCCTTCAGAACCCTGGGATGCATTCCATCTGGTCCTGGGGACTTGTCCACCATCAGTCCCGCTAGTCGATTAAGCACTACCTCTCTAGTGACAGTAATCGCATTCAGGCCCTCAACTCCTACCATCCTTATATCTTTAATACCCGGCAAGCTATTCGCGTCCTCCCCCATGAAGACTGAGGCAAAAAATTTATTTAAGGCCTCAGCCATTTCCTCATCCCCCACCACTAAATCCCCCCTCTCATCCTCTAAGGGTCCAACATTCACTCTAGCCAGCCTCCTCCTCTTTATATATTTATAAAAACTCTTACTATCCTTTTTTATTTTTAGTGCTAGTTTAGCTTCATAGTCTATCCTTCCTTTCTTTATCATCATCTTCGTCAATCTTTGTTGATTTTTAAACCTCTCCCAATCTTCTAATCGCCCACTACTTTTAGCCACTCTAAACTCATCAGCTTTTAATTTAATATTCTCCTTTATTTCCTTCAATAACCATGGCTGATTATCCCTTCTCCTACGATCCTTCTTTACCATTGGAATAAATTTCTGCTGAGCACCGAAAAAGATCTCCTTAAAGATCCTCTACTGTTCCCCAGCAGTCCTACCGACCAATCTGCACCCCCAATCTACATTTGCCAATTCCTCTCTCATCCTATTGTACTCCCCTCTGTTCAAACAGAGGACACAGGTCCCGGACCCTACTTTCTCATCCTCCATCTGCATCAAATGTTTCAAAATGCAATCAAATTGTTTCCTCCCACAATTGAAAGATGTGCAGATTAGATGGATTGGCTGTGGTAAATTGCATGATAAAATCATGGTAAAGTGTCCCACGGTCTATGGGTTAGGGGGATAGCAAGGCAAATACGTGAGGCTATCCTGATAGGGCGTGGGTGGGATGCTCTGTCGGAAAGTTGGTGCAGACCCAATGGACCGGATGGTCTCCTTTTGCACTGCAGGGATTATGTGATTCTATGAGATGTGGCAGAACTTAATAGAGGGCCAGGGTCATCGAGAATCTTCAATCGTTCAAATTCACTTCATTTTGATTTTATATTTAATATTACATCAGCTTTTCATATTGTCTGTGCAGTCACGCACGGGTAGAAAGACAGATAAGGGAAGGACACACACACACACACGCATTCATCCCCGCACCCTGATTAAGGTACGGACAACATAATTAACATCTGCACAAACAGACCCGTGAGTGGCATGTCTACGGAACACACTCGTGAGTCTAGTCGTAAATGAGAGATGGATGTACTCATCCTTCGCATACAGATACACACAAAAAACACGTGTGCATAGCCTTACAGACATGTGTACATGACCAAAAAAAAGTCCTCAGACGCACCAAATGTGGTGACACACAGAGTTAAGGAAATCCACGCCCCTCCCTGATCACAAACACACACAGATCCACGGTGAGCAGCCCTGTGTCTGCAGCAGGGGATCAGACTTCCCACTTTAACCATACCCTCACCGTTCATTTTCATCGTGCTGTCTTTCCATCAGCATGACAGAGTGAGTTCTGTTTCTATCTCCTCACCTCTCTCTCTGTGTATATGTAAAACTTGGTCCTGAGATGGCGCCCAGATTTACCCTAGGTAATCGCAGCCTGGCCCAAGAACAGCGCAGAATGAGATCCAGCTGCAAGTTTTTGTTTTAAAAATCAAGAATTAATATGAGGAATAAAGGGGTGGGGGAATAAACGAATTAAAATAAAATGGAATAAAAATTTAGCGGCAGGCGGATATGGTCTGAAAAGCAAAATAGTTTACAGTTCAGTTTGCAAATTTCAGTTTCAGCCAGAATTTCGGTTTTAACCGAGGGCCTTACATAAACAGGTTACAACAAATGACAAAAAGGGTGAGGTTATTTCTCGTCTGAAATGTGAGTTTCCGCAGTTCGAATGGGAACGGGTTTTCAGAAGAGAGACTGAGTATTTATACCCCAGCCTTGGTCCCTATGTACTGCATGTGTTTATTTTTTGGGCAGGACGAGTTCGTATTTTGGCTGGTTGCCTGGTAACCCCTACTTCCCCATCCTGCCCCCGGAATCTTCGCAAGTTGCTCCTACAAGTCCTCCCGTTTTCCAACTCTGCTTGGTCCTTCTCCCATCCATCCTCCCACATCGCCTTATGTTATTCACACCACCACCCCCTCAGCTCTCTCCTCTCCCTTTCATCCTCCTCTGCACTTTATAGATACATAGAATGTCTATTGAGAAGAAGAGGTCGTTCGACCCATCGAGTCTACAGCAACTTTCTAACACAGCATCTTACTTAGGCCCTCTTCCCTCCTCATAATCTCTCCCATTTCCCATGGCTAATCCATCTAACCTACACACCTCGGGACACCAAACCCCTTCTCTTCATCACTGTAGTTGACAGAACCTCCAATTGTTAAACCCTGGAATTTTCTTTCTAAACACGTCCCTCTTTTCTCCCATGAATTCACCTTGTAAGCCACCTTTCCAACTATTTCCCCTAACTCTGGCCCTGAATGTGTCAGCCAGAGCCAAGGGAGTAACATTCTCGTCTCGAAATCTGCAGGTTGTGGGTTCAGGCCCCTCCTCAATGCCCTGAGCCCATAATCTTAGTTGATAGATGGTGCAGGAGTGAGCCACTGCTGGATAAACTGAACTCCCAGTGCCTTCACAAGTGGACATGAAAGATCTTCGGGCAGTATTTTGAAAAAAAGAGGGATGTTTAATACTCTGAAGAAGAGTCATACGAATGTGTAAACATTAACTTTGTTTCTCTCTCCACAGATGCTACCAAACCTGCTGTGTTTTTCCAGCATCTCCTGATTATATTTCAGATTTCCAGCACCTGTGGTATTTTGCTTTGTTTTAATGCTGATGTCCTGCTCAATAATGTGTACATGTGCACAGATCATTGACAGTGGCAGGACAGGCAGAGAGTAATTCATAAAAATCATAGAATCCCTACAATGCAGAAGGAGGACATTAGGTCCATCAAGTCTGCACCAACCACAATCCCACCCAGGCTCTATCCCCTATCCCCATATTTACCCTGCTAATTCCCCTGACACTAGAGTCAATTTAGCATGGCCAATCAACCTAACCCGCACATCTTTGCAGTGTGGGAGGAAACCCATGCAGAGAACATGCAAACTCCACACAGTAACCCAAGACCAGAATGGAACCTGGGTCCCTGTTGCTGTGAGGCAGCAGTGCTACCACTGTGCCACTGTCCTGCCCTAAAGAATAATATTTATTATTGGGGCATAAAGTACAAGAGCAAGGTGATTATGTGGAATTTATATAAGACACTAGCTAGACCTGAGCTGGAATCTGAGCACCACACTATAGGAAGGATGTGAACATATTGGAGAGAATGCAGAAGAGATTTACAAGAATGGTTCCAAGAATGAGAAACTTCAGTTATGAGACTATATAGGAGAGTCACTGAGTTTAACAGCACACAAAGAAGATCTTTAGCCCATCTTGTCTGCACTGGTCATCAAATACCTAGCTATTGTAATCTTATTTTCCAGCACTTGGTCCGTAGCCTTATATGGTATGGTGTTTCAAGTGCTTATCTAAATATTTCTTAAATGTTGTGGGGGTTCCCACCTCTACCACCCTGTCAGGAACTGAGTGAGAGATTCCCACCACCCTCTGGGTGAAGAGGTTTTTCCTCAAATTCCCTCTCAATCTGCTGCCTATTAAACTACCTTAAATCAAAGCATGCCACAGTGCAGACGGAGGCCCAACGATCCACTGAATCTGTACTGACTCTCTAGAAGAACATCTTACCCAAACCCTATCCCTGTTACCCCATTTACTAATTCGCCTAGCCCACACATCTTGGGGCAATTTAGCATGGCCAACCAACCTAATCTGCACATTTTTGGACTGTGGGAGAAAATCTGAGTGCCTGGAGGAAGCCCACGCAAAAACAGGGAGAATGTACAAACTCCACACAGTCATCACCCAGGGCCAAAATTGAACCCAGATTCCTGGCGCTGTGAGGCAACAATGCTAACCACAATGCCACCTTGCAGCCTAGTCACTAGCCCCTCAATTAAGGGGAAAAGTTTCTTCTGATCAACCCTATCGATGTCCTTTGTAATTTTGTAAATCTCAATGATTTCTCCTCTCAGCCTTTTCTGCTCTAAGGAAAATAACTCTAGCCAAACCAACCTCTCTTCATAGCTGAAATACTCCAGCCCATGGAATATCCTGGTGAATCTTCTCCACATCCTTTTAGTGCAACCAGAACCTTCCTATTGTGTGGCATCTAGAACTGCACATAGAATAGATTATTACAGCACAGTACAGGCCCTTCGGCCCTTGATGTTGCGCCGACCAATGGAACCAATCTAATGAACCTCTAACTGAAACTATTCCAATGTTATCCATATGCCTATCCACTGACCGTTTGAACGCCCTTAAAGTTGTCGAGTCCACAACTGCTGCAAGCAGAGCATTCCATGCCCTTACTACCCTTTGAGTAAAGAACCTACCTCTGACATCTGTTCTATAATTACCATCCCTTAATTTAAAACTGTGTCCCCTCATGTTAGCCATCACCATCTGAGGAAAAAGTCTCTCACTGTCCACCCTATCTAACCCTCTGATCATCTTGTATGCCTCAACTAAGTCACCTCGTAACCTTCTTCTCTCTAATGAAAATAACCTCAAGTCCCTCAGCCTTTCCTCATAAGACCTTCCCACCATACCAGGCAACATCCTGGTAAACCTCCTCTGCACCCTTTCCAATGCCTCCACATCTTTCTTATAATGCGGCAACCAGAACTGTACGCAATACTCCAAGCGTGAGCGCACCAGAGTTTTGTACAGTTGCAACATGACCTCACGGCTCCGAAATTCAATCCCTCTACCAATAAAAGCTAACACACCGTACGCCTTCTTAACAACCTTATCAACCTGGGTGCCAACTTTCAGGGAGCTATGCACATGTACACTGAGATCTCTCTACTCGTCAACACTACTAAGTGTCCTTCCATTAGCCCTATGTTCTGTATTCCTGTTACTCTTTCCAAAGTGAATCACCTCACACTTTTCCGTATTAAACTCCATTTGCCACCTCTCGGCCCAGCTCTGCAGCTTATCTATGTCCCTCTGCAAACTGTAACATCCATCCTCACTGTCTACAACTCCTCCGAGTGCACATAGCATTCTAGCTGTGGCCAAACAAGCATTTTGTACAGTCCCATCATAACCTCGCTGCTCTTATACTCAATGCCTTGGCACAAATTTAAAGTGATTTGCAAAAGAAGCAATTGAGATGTGAGAAAAAACTTTTCTGCACGGAGAGTGGTTGAGGTCTGGAATGCACTGCCTGAAAGTGTGATGAGCCAGGTTCGATTGAGGTCTTCAAGGGGGCATTAGATGGTTATTTGAATGAAACAATGTGCAGGGGTACAGGGAAAAGACAGGGGAATGGCAGTAAGTCATGATTCTCATTTGGAGACATAGTGGGCCAAATGGCTTCCTTCTGCACCTTCAAAATTCTGTGATTTATCCCTCAACCAACATCACATTGTTGTTTGTGGGAGCTTGCTGTGCACAAATTGGCTGCTGTGTTTCTGACACATTGATTAGCACTACTGCCTCACAGCACCAGGGACCTGGATTCAACTCCAGCTGTGGGTGACTGTGTGGAGTTTGCATGGGGGTGTCTCCGTGGGTTTCCTCTGGATTTCCTCCCATACTCCAAGGATGCGTAAGTAAAGTGGATTAGCCATGGTAAATGTGTGGTATTATGAGGAAAGGACATGGGAGAGGGCCTAGGTAAGATAACCCTGGGGAAGATACTTTGTCAGAGAGTCACTGCAGACTCCATGGGCTGAGTGACCTCCTTCTAAACTGTCGGGATTCTATGATTATAATAGTGATTACGCTTTTAAAATTTCTTTTAGAGGTGTGGCAGCCACTGGCTGGGGCAATAATTACTGCCCATCCCTAATTGCGCTTGAGATGGTGGTGGTATTTCAAAAGGAACATTTGTTAGCCCCGGAAGGCACTTTATAAATGCAAGCTCATAAGGGCGGCATGGTAGCACAGTGATTAGCACTGTTGCCTCACAGCGCCCGGGACTGGGGTTCATTTCCCGGCTTGGGTCACTGACTGTGTGGAGCTTACACGTTCTCCCCATGGGTTTCCTCAGGGTGCTCCGGTTTCCTCCCACAGTCCAAAGATGTGCGGGTTAGGTGGATTGGCAGTACTGAATTGCCCCTTAGTGTCAGGGGGACTAGCTAGGGTAAATGCATGGGGTGATGGGGATAGGGCCTGGATGGGAGTGTGGTCGGCGCAGACTCGATGGACCGAACGGCTTCCTTCTGCACTGTAGGATTCTATGAAGCTCTTTCTTTCACTCGCGCTCAAATTCCAACACCCATATCGTGACATTATTTAGTTATTAAAGATTCTGCCGGTTAGGTTGCTTCCTGCGACATGGAGATGGTCATGTTGAAAGTTCTTATCGGTGGACAATCACAAAGGGAGCACGGAATACAATTCTTCCGGGCCATCATTTTGCGGGAGGAAAAATCAACTTCTTTTGGACAAAAGGAATCTCACTCCAGTAACTGGAGCCACAATCTCACTGTAGCCGCTCCTCCAGTCCACACATTCCCATTTTATAATTCCATCTGGTTTGCAGATTTGACCAAGGAAGGTTGTCCCATTTTGTCGGGAATATTCCAAATTCCCAGTGGCCACTTTGCTTTGTCTCTTCCCCGGGGTTGCAGCGGTCCGTGCCAAATCCAGCAACTACAACAATGATTTAAAACTCTTCCGAGTTGGGTGCTTTCAGAGGTTAAATCCTGATCAGATTTTTTAAAAAATCATGCTGCTTTCTTTCATTCTTTCTGTTGTCACTTAGCAACAAGTTCCGTCAGAAAATAAGCACTAATCTGCATTTGTTGGTTTTACAATGAATTTGAGAAACCTGCCTAACAATTTAGTCACGTAACCTACACAGCTTCCATTGCTCATTGAGAAGGTGGATAAATGGGATTGAGGGATAGAAGAAGGTGGATGAGTGAGATTGAGGGATATGAGGAGAGAGTGGGTCAGTGTGATTGAGGGATATGAGGCGAGGGTGGTTAGGTGGGATTGAGAGATATGAGGAGAGGGTGGGTCGGTTGGATTGAGGGACATGAGGTGAAAGTGAGTGAGTGAGATTGAGGGATATGGAAAAAAATGGGTAAATAGGACTGAGGGTTATGAGAAGAAAATGAATGTGATTTGGGGATTTGATGAGAAGGTGGTTAGATGAGATTGAGGGATATGGGGAGAGGTTGGGTGGGAATGAGGGAAATGGGGAGAGGGTGGTTGAGATTGAGGTATATGGGGAGAGAGTGGGTGGGTGTTTGGGATTGAGGGATATAGGGAGAGGGCATATAATCTATTTCTCATCTCAGCTCCATGTAAATTGGGCACTGTGACATTGAACCATATCAATATTTTATCCAATAATTAATATATATAGATTTTACAAGAGGGTCCACTGAGGATTAAGGTTCAAAGGATTGCATGCCATTGCCCGCCCAGATGGATACCGATGAAGTCAGACAGAAGCTGGTGTCTTCAGGAGGGGATCAAGTGTAGAAAAAGAGAAGCGCAGAAATTTGTGCTTTTAAATTAGATTCAGCCAAATATTTTAATCCCTGTAAAAAACGTGCTTTGTGTAGTTTATTTTCGGCTCCGTTCTCTATGTGTTCAAATTGGTAGAAAACATTTATTTCCAGAACAATCTATGGAGTAAAATCTGCGGAAAACTAATGATCTGACCAGTTATTTCAGTGTTGTTCTGTGGGATGTTTGCAAATTTGCTGCCACGTTTCTTACATTAGACCATATTTCAGAGATACTGAATTTCTGCAAAGCCCTTAATCTGGACCGATCTGAGACCGGGAAAGGTGAAATGTAAGATGTGTTTTTTTAAAAAAAACTTAAGTATCAACTTTATTGGTGTTTAATCCGACACCGCGTGTCAAATCTTTATGTATAAATAAAATGTTCTTTCCCCGAAAGAGGAAGGATGGTTGGAAATGAAAGCGGATTGGGTTTGTGTTGCTGAAATGCTGTTTTGGGGTGTTTGAAAGATTGCACACATGGGTCAGAACCGCGTGGGGGTGGGGTGGGTTAGCAAGACACACAATGCCCTCACTCTTCGGAAGCCAGACACGGATTTCAAGGGTCTCTCAGGCGTGTACAATGCGCACTCTGCTATTCACACCTCCGTCCGTATTGTATGCTTGAAACTTTCCCTTGCTATGGTATAATGGAGCTTCTTTGTCCAACTCCTTCAGACAAGCGCCTGGGGTGGTTGTTGGGGGTGGGGGGGAAGAAAACTGCTTGTCTGCTGGTCGACAGAGAGAAAAGGGGTGGGGGGGGAGCAGGGAGGGAAGAGGAGGGCAATCTCACTCATCATTCAGCCATGGACTTGTATCAGCCACAAAGCAAGATATAAACTGACAATAACGCGGCAGAGCTTTCCAGATGGAGGGTGCTTTTCTGAATAAAACCATAGAATCTTATAGCATAGAAGGAGGCCGTTCAGCCTTTCGTACATGTTCTGGCCCTTTGGCAGCACTATTCGGTGAAGCTCAGTCCCTTACTCTTGCCCCACGGTCTTGTAATTTTTTTCCCTTCAAGTGTTTATCCAATTTTCTTTTTTTCATTTCACTTAAACATTTCTATATGAAAAGCACTAAACCTTCCTACACCAACAGCACGCTATATTCTCCACTAAGGCAGGGTCATTACTTGTTCTCATACATTTCTGATAGATTAGATTTTTCTTTTAGACAAAGTTATTTGTCTCCCTTCTATTCTCCATCTTCTGTGCCTGAAGGACTTGGCTTTTTTTTCTGAGGTACAGTCTAGATGTACCTGAGGAATCTAGCTGTGAGGTTTTCATTGCTGCCTCACATCGTCAGGGCCCCTTGCGTCACTGTCTGTGTGAAGTTTGCACATTCTCCCCGTGTTTGCATGGGTTTCCTCTGGGTGCTCCAGATTCCTCCCGTAGTCCAAAAATGTGTAGATTAGGTGCATTGGCTATGTTAAATTGCCTCTCAGTGTACCCAAACAGATGCCAGAGTGTGGTGACTAGGGGATTTTCACAGTAACTTCATTGCATTGTGAACGTAAGCCTACATGTAACTAATAAATATAAGAATAAAATAATAAATAGATAGTGTCAGCCACTCTGTGATTTGCATTCATTGTCCTGAGGCTGGTTGCTAGCAAATCCAACTCAACCAGCCACTTATGACAAGGATCTGGACATTAATCCTAAATGGAAAATCACTTTTGTTTCTTATCACAGATCATTTTCTGGTGCAGCATAGATCAGGGAGAAAACCTGGGAGGAGTACAATCTAGGCTCCTGTGCATTCTCACTATTCCTCTCATTCTAGTACTGCTAAACATGTTTTCAGTAATCTCAGCAACTCTGGAGTTCACTCCTTAAACCTCACCAACTCCCTCTTTTTCTTCTGAACTTATTTAAGACCCCATCAATTTAACCAAGTTTTTAATTACTATTCCTAATATATTCTTTGTTTTAGCCTCATTTGTTTCTGATCAAATTGCTATGATTAGAAAGCTTAGGCAGTGCTCTGAAAGCTTGCGCTACCAAATAAACCTATTGGTTTTTAACCTGGTGTTGTGAGACTTCTTATTGTGTCCATCCCATTCCAATGCTGACATCTCCACATCACTGGAACAGCTTGTTATGTTTTTCTACACTGAAATGCTATATAAATGCATGTTTTTGCTGTATTCACCTGTATAATTTATTGTTTAGATTGAACATCACCCAATTCCAACACTGTCTCATTCAGCTCATCAGCGGCTAAAAGCTTCTTCTGTGTCTTTGCAACCTCCAGCACAGTCCTGCTCGGTGAATTCTACTCTCTATAACATGAGGTCACCCAAAATTATTTTTCCAATGTCCTTACTCTCACCAAGCCCCATTCAGTTATCATGTCTGTTTTTGCTGATTTAATTGGCTCCCAGTTAAGCAACACCTCCATTTTAAAATTCCCACATTTGCTTTCAAATCTCACTATCACTTCACCCCTCCTTAGAACCATAGGATCCATACAGTGCAGAAGGAGACCGTTTGGCCCATCAAGTCTGTACTGACTCTCCAAAAGATATGTTAACCCAGCCTTTGGCCCCAAGAGCTATATCTAATATAGAAACATAGAATATAGACATGGGGAGAACATGCAAACTCCACACCAGAATTGAACCCGGGTCTTTGGTGCTGTGAGGCAGCAGTACTGGTCAGCATGAACCTATCTCTCAAATCTCCTCCAGTCTCACAAACTTCTGAGATATCGGTGTTCCTTTAACTTTGGCCTCTTACACATCCCATATTTTAATTACATTTAAGTTTATTTATTGGTGTCACAAGTACTCTTACACCTACACTGAATGAAGTAACTGTGAAGATCCCCATGTCACCAGACTCCTGTGCCTGTTTGGAGACACTGAAGGAGAATTTAGCATGACCAATGTACCCAACCAACATGTCTTTGGGACTATGGGAGATAGGTTCACACTGATTAGTATTGCTGCCTTACAGCACCTGGGACCTGGGTTCGATTCCGGCCTTTGGAGACTGTATGGAGTTTGCATGTTATCCCCATGTCTATATTCTGTGTTTCTACATTAGATATAGTCAGTGTGAGGAAACTGGAGCACCCGGAGGAAACCTGCATAGACATTGGGAGAACATGCAGACTCTGCACAGACAGTGACCCAAGCTGGGAATTGAACCTGGGTTTCTGGCGCTTTGAGGCAGCAGTGCTAACCACTTGCCACAGTTACATCACCATTGATATTGTCAGCTGCCTGGACCGAAGCTTTGGAATTCCTTCCTTAAACCTCTCCATCTCATTACCTCTAAGATGCTCCTTAAAACCTGCATCATTGACTAAGCTTTTGGTCATGGAACCTCATACCTCCTTCAGTGGCTCGGCAACACATTTTGCCTTCTATAGCTCCTGGGAAAAGACATTTTACTACATAAAAGATGCCATGTGAATTTCAGTAGCTGTAGTTGTTGTTGTAAGATTTCAAGACCAGAAGAGGTTATAAAGGGAAAAGATCTTTAGTATGCCTATGTGTAGGGAAGTGGCTAGAGTGTGGAATACTTCACCATAAGTCAGAGGCACAAGCTATTATTTTGTTTAAAAGGGAAGGGGATAGATTTCTGAAAATATAAATTTATAAGGGGAAGGATTAGTGAGCTGATATTGAAGCAGGTTTATGATGTTATGTAATGATTCTATGGTAATTAAAGAAATCAGAATATAGGGATCATGTGGGAGAGTGGATTTGAAGTAGAAAGTCAACCATGATTTTTTTGAATGGTGAAGCAGAAGGGACCCAATTACAAATCCTGCTCCTATTTCTGTCTTTCCAGCTCAGCATTGCTAGGGATCAAACCTGGAATCCCAATGGTTTGCACTGCCCAGATTGTACCATGCCAAGTTATCCCAGCTTGGTCCGTAGATAGATGGAGCAGCATAGATGGTCTCCCTTTGGGTGAGAGAAATGAAACACTATTTGTCAACACAATCCAGTGACCCCCTCAACCCCTGCTGGAAAATGGACACTTGCAAACTGAAGGCGGGATGAGCTGTGCCTCTGGCATGCCATCACAGGGTAACCAGCTGGTTGATGCCAAATGTCTGGGCTCACATTTGAAATTTAGTGGGAGCACTGTAAGTCCTTGCAGAAATAGCTGGGATTAATCAGAGTTGTCAGAAAACTGTAGAACTGAGATCGATTAATTCCAGTAGAGATCAGGGATTGGAGCTGGGATCTTCCTATTCAATATGGTGCAGAAACATATGGGAGGTGCATTACCCACTGAGCCATAGCAGGAGAGGATGGGACATGGGGCTGAACAGAGGGATTCACGCTCCCAAAGAAAGAGTTCCAATGGCCAGGGTTTGTTCAGGTGACATTTTTGAGTCAATGAGAGTTAACACAGGGTTTGTTGCCTTGGTTACTGATCTGTTGCATAGTGACTGGTCCTATTTAGGTTTTATGTAAATCAGCATCTTTGTGCTAAGTATTAACATGCAATAAAAATGTGTTGGCCCTTTCCTGATTTGCATAATATATTCAACCTTTTAAATTAAACCATTTATTACCTGAGCTAAGTATGTTTCCCAAGTCAGTGAATTCCTTTTATAGGAAATCCTTGTTTTCCCAAAGCACAATTTTACTGCATCAGGAATTTAACTGTATAGGAAATAAGATGGCTCAGCTAAATGAATGTTTCTCACCCCTTTTTGTGTATTTTCTGCCCATTAACCTGAGTGATTTTTAGCGGATCAGTGTCAGCATCAAACACTCCCAGGACAGGTACCACCCAAGATCAGATACAGAGTAAAATTTTCTCTGCCTTGTCCCATTACATATTTCTAGAAAATGGAGCAGTCAATTTGCACGCAGCAAGCTCCCACACACATCAATGAGATAATGATTAATCTGTCTTTTAAGTATCTTCAACAAGAGAAAAATAATGTTCAGGTCATTGGGGAGGATTTCCTTATTCACCTTTGAATAGTGCAGTGAGATCTTTTGCATCTATCCGAGAGAGCAGATAGGAGCTTGTTTTAATTCTCATCCAAAAGACGACACCTCTGACAGTGCAGCAATCCCTCAGTGTTACAATGGGAGGACCAGCCTGGATTATGTGCTCAAACCTCTGATTAGGATCTAAACCCATCACATTCACACTCAGAGGCAAGGGTGCTACCACTAAACCATGGGAAGGTCACTCCCTTTACTGACAGAATGCTGCAGGTTTGGGGTTGCTGTCTTTCAGATGGGATCCATGCAGATCCCATCTGCCCTCACAGATGGGTTTGAAATTTAACATGGCCATATTTATTCATCAACCAAGTAAAATAGATAATCCAACCATTATCACATTGCTGATTGTGGGATCTTGCTATGCATAAATTGGCTGCCACATTGTCTGCAGAACAACAGTGACAATGCTTCAGTTCAAAGTATTTCATTGATGATAAAGTGCTTTTGGATATGCTGTGCACGTGAGTGGAATGAAGCGAGTGTAAATATTTTAAAAATAAAAAACTAATAATGAGTAATTTAAGAAAGGATTAAGAATATATGGAGGATGGTGGGAAAGGGGGATGGAAGTGGGAAACAGTGAGATTTTCTTTCAAGTTGAATCTCTTCAAGTGACATACCTGCCCTGTGGAAGTTCATACTAGGTTAATGCTCTGTGGTAGACATTGTCACATTGAGTGGGCAGGTCAAGAGACTCCAGTGGATTGTCAACTCGTGATTCTTACTGATAAAGTCTGGAGGAATAATACTGACACTACACACTGAGATAATTCCCACCCTTCTCCAAATAATCCTACATGTCAATGTCTTGGGTGGCACAAGGTGTACAAATATTGGCAACATAGAGGTAACCATGTGCTTGGAAGTTCTTTAAACTCCATTAGTATTACATATATTTACAGCGCAGACAGAAATCATTTGGTCCAATAAATCCATAGAGTTTATGTTTCACTTGAGCCTCCTACTACCCCTCAACATCTAACCCTTCAATATAATCTTTCTGCTCTTCTCTCCTTCATATGTTTATCCTGTTTCCCCTGATATGTTTCACTTGATTTGGTTATTATAGTCACATGTATAGGTATACAGTGAGAAGTATTGTTTCTTGCATGCTATCCAGACAGCATACTGTACAAAGAGAAGGAAAGGACAGGGTGCAGAATGTAGCGTTACAGTCATAGTTAGGTTGCAAGGAAAGATCAACTTAATATGAGGTAGATCCATTCAAAAGTCTGATGGCAGCAGGGAAGAAACTGTTATTGAGTTGGTTGGTATGTGACCTCAGACTTTTGTATCTTTTTCCCAATGGAAGAAGGTGGAAGGGAGACTGTCTGGAGTGCGTGGGGTCCTCGATTATGCTGGCTGCTTTTCTGAGGCAGCTGGAAGTGTAGACGGAGTCAAAGGATGGGAAGCTGGTTTGCGTGATGGACTGGGGTTCGTTCACAACCTTTTGTAGTTCCTTGCATTGCTGTTCACTTCAACCAATCCATGTGGTACTAGTTCCACATTCTAACCACTCTCTGGGCATTTCTCATGAATTCCACACTGAATTCATTAGTCACCATCTTATATATTGTTGGGTAATTGCTAGAATCTTTTATTGAGGAGATTATGGTACTTTGAAAATCTCAATGCAATCATGCAGAATCAATATGGTTTTGTGAGAGGAAAATCATGTTTGATTAATTTATTGGAGTTCTCTGAGGAAGTAACATGCAACATGGATTTAAGGGAACCTGCAGATGTAGTGTACCTAGATTTCCAGAAGGAATTCTATGAGATGCCACATCAAAAGTTGCTACACAAAATAAGAGCTTCTGATGTAGAGTAACACATTAGCACAAATAGAGGATTGGTTAGCTAGCAGAAAGCAGACATAAATGAGTTATTTTTGGGTTGCCAAGATGTGACTAGTGGATGCCACAGGGACCTCAACTATTTAAAATTTATATCAACTACTTGAATTAAATGTATGGTAACTAAAGTTGCTGATGACAGAAAAATAGTTCGGAAAGTAAATTGTGAAGAAGACATGGTCTGCAAAAAGACATAGATAGGATAAGAGTGGGTAAAAAATTAGCAGATAGAATATAATTTGGAAGAATGTGAACTTGTCCACTTTGGCAGGAAGAATAGAAGGCAGTATATTACTTAAATAGAGAGAGGTTTCAGAACTCTGAGGTACAGAGAGATTTGGGTGTCCTGGTACATGAAACACAAAAGGTCAGTATGCAGATACAGCAAATGATTAGGAAAATAAATGGAATGTTGCTGTTTATTGTCATTCAGAGAAGGTTGACTTGATTGAAACCTGGGATTGGGAGGAGTGCATAGGAAAGATTGAACAGGTTGGGTCTGTTTCCATTGAAGTTTAGAAGAATGAGAGGTGATCTTATTGAAACATATAAGATCCTGAGCAGACTTGAAAGGATGGATCCCTTAATTGCGGGAGAGACTAGAACCAGGGAACCCAGTTTAAAATTGAGGGGTACAGCAGGTAATAAAGAAGGCAAATCGAATTTTGGCATTCAAAACAAAAGAAAAAGAGTATAAAAGTGGGGAAGTGTTGCTACAACTGTACAGGCATTAGTAAGACCGCACGTGAAATATTGAGCACAGTTTTGGTCCCCTTACTTGAGGAGTATTGGAGGGAGTTCAGAGGAGGTTCATGAGATTGATTCTAGAGATGAGGGGTTTGTCTAATGAAGAGAGATTGTGCAGTTTAGGCCTATATTCTGGAGTTCAGAAGAATGAAAGGCAATCCAATTGAGGTATATAAGATGATAAAGGGGATTAACAGGATAGATGTGGAGAAGATTTTTCCTCTTGTGGGTCAATCTAGAACAACCTAGACAGATTTTTATTTGTAATGGGTTAAAGGGTTATGGAGAACAAGCAGGAAAGTGAAGTTGATGCTGAGATGAGATCAGCCATGATTGTATAGCAGACACGAAGGGCTAAATTCTCTTCTCCTGCTCTAGTTCTTATATAAGATGGAGATAAGAATAACTGCTTTTCTCTCAGAGGTTCAAGTCTTTGGAACTCTCTTCTGTGGAGGATGGCGGAGGCAAAGTCATTGATTTTCTTTAAGCAGAGGTAAATAGATTCTTGACTAAGAAAATGATCAAGGAAGGTGGAAATGTTGACTTGAGGCCACATTTAAATCAGACAGTAATGATTTGGATGAAGGAATTGAATACAATATCTTCAAGTTTTCAGATGAAATTAAGCTGGGTGGCAGTCTGTGCTGTGAGGAGGATGCTAAAAAGCTGCAAGGTGTTTGGACAGGCTGATTGAGTGGGCAAATACTTGGCAAATGCAATTTAATATGGGTAAATGTGAGGTTATCCACTTTGGTGGCAAAAACAGGAAGGAAGATTATTATCTGAATGGTGACAGTTTAGGAAAAGGGGAAGTGCAATGTGACCTGGGTGTCATGCTGGAACAGTCGCTGAAGAATGGCATGCAGGTGCAGCAGGCAGTTAAGAAAGCTAATGGCATGCTGGCCTTCATAGGACTTTGAGTATAGGAGTAGGAGTGTCTTGTTACAGTTATACAAGACCTTGGTGAAGTCACACCTTGAATATTGTGTGCAGTTTTGGTCTCCTACTCTGAGGAAGGACGTTCTTGCTATTGAGGGAGTCTAGTGAAGTTCACCAGACTGATTCCTGGAATGGCAGGACTGACATGTGAAGAAAGACTGGATTGACTGGGCTTGTACTCTCTGGAATTTAGATGAATGAGAGGGGATGTCATAGAAAGATATAAAATCCTGATGAGACTGGACAAGTTAGATGCGGGAAGAATGATTCTAATGTTGGGGAAGTCTAGTACTAGGAGTCATAGTCTAAAATAAGGGGTAAGCCATCAGGACTGAGATGAGGAAGAACTTCTTCACTCAGAGAGTTGTGAATCTGTGGAATTCTCTACCACAGAAAACTGTTGGAGCCAGTTTGTTAGATATATTCAAGAGGGAGCTGGATGTGGCCCTTGTGGCTAAAAGTATCAAGGGGTATGGAGAGAAAGCAGGAGTGGGATACTGAAAGTGCATGATCAGCCATGATCATGTTGAATGGTGGTGCAGGGTCAAAGGGCTGAATGGCCTACTCCTGCATCTATTTTCTATGTTTCTAAAATAATCTCTCCTCACTTTGCCCCTAGATTCTTTTGCCAACAATTTTAAATCAATGACCTGGTCATTGGCACAGCCAGATTTGAATATAACACAAAGATTACTTACTGTCTTTAGGGAGCTTTGTTGGTTTCCAAACAGGTTTTCTTCCTGGCATCATGTGGGTTATGTTTTCAGAAGCCATGTTGACTCCTTCAGACCTGAGCCCCAGATGTTTGTTTCTGTCACTTCCTGCAGCAGATGCAAAGTTTTGATAAGCATACTTTTCCAGATGTTATAATGACATTACAGCAGTCAACCCAGCTTTGTGTTGGAGTTGAACTGTATAGGCATCACTGCTGTGATGAGTGTGCCTCTACACCCTGTCCCATCAAACACACCAAGGGCAGCTCCAGCATGGGGTTAGATACTGAATAAAGCTCTCTTTATACTGTCCTCAACAAACACTCCCAGGACAGGTACAGCCTGGGGTTAGATATAGAATGAAGCCCCCTCTACACTGTCCGCATCAAACACTGCCAGGGCAGATACAGCTCAGGTTTAGATACGGAGTAATACTCCCTCTACACTGTCCGCATCAAACAATCCCAAGGCAAGTACAGCTTGGGTTTAGATACAGAGTAAACCTCCCCTCTACATTGTCTGCAACAAACACTCCCAGGACAGGTCCAATGTGGGGTTGGATACAGAGTCATGTTCCCTCTACAGTATCCCCATCAAACACTCCCAGGGCAGATATTATATCTTTCATGGGATATGGGCATCACTGGCAAAGCGAGCATCTATTACCTATCTCTAGCTGCCATTCCAGTGGGCAATTAAGAGTGAAGCATGTTGCTATGGGTCTGGAATCACATGCAGGCCATACCAGATAAGGATGGCAGATTTCCAGTGAACTAGTAACTTTTAGTGAACCAGATGGATTTTTTATGACAATCAATGGTAGTTGTCCTGGTCCCAGTCACTGGTGCTAGCTTTATAATGTGGATGTGCCGGCGTTGGACTGGGGTAAACACAGTAAAAAGTCTGACAACACCAGGTTTTAGCCCAACCGATTTATTTGATAGTAAACGCTTTATATTCCAGATTTATCCAATGGAATTTAAATTCCAACAGCTGTCCTGGTGGGATTTGAACTCATTTCTGCAGAGCATTAGTCTCAGCCTCTGGATTGCTGGTCAAATGACTACTACTATGGCACCATCTCCCCAGCATGAGTTAGACGCAGAGTAAAGTTTCTTCTACACTGTCCCATCAAACACTCCTACCAGGACAGTGATAATACAGCATGGGGTTAGATACAGAGTAAATCTCTACACTCTGACTTAATACTCAAACAGTAGATGCAGCATAGGTTAGAGACAAAGTAAAGTTTCCTCCACGTTGTATCCCTCTTTCCCAACCACACAAAAAAATCCCAATTGCATTAGCGCATTTTTTCCTTTTCCCACTTCAGCCTTATGACTTTCAATAGGATTCACAATGTCATTTAATATAAGATCAAGGACTATATTGTACCTGATGTTATGCCTTGTGGTAATATGTTTAACACTGTCCAGCTTTCAACCAAACACCAACCTCTCTTTATATCCTTAATACAGAAGACACTTTTCATCCACAGGTCTAGTTGATTTCAAGAACAGTGCTCAGAAATGAGAAGTGACGGAAGCACAATTGGACCTAAATTCATTAGCACCCCAAACACAGTCCGATCACAGCCACATTCCAGAATTGAGAGGCCCAAAGACAGTCTTAAATTCATCCTCACATGTCTTGATCATAATCCAGGTGATTAGTGGGCATCTATCAGGTGGTCCAGGTGTCTCCCAGGCAGAACAAAAAGCTTGATCTATGTTGTTCTATGGAGTTGGGAGGAGAGCTACATAGAACATAGAACATTACAGCGCAGTACAGGCCCTTCGGCGCTCAATGTTGCACCGACCAGTGGAACCAATCTAATGACCCTCTAACCTAAACTATTCCAATGTTATCCATATGCCTATCCACTGACCATTTGAATGCCCTTAAAGTTGGCGAGTCCACAACTGCTGCAGGCAGGGCATTCCACGCCTTTACTACCCTCTGAGTAAAGAACCTACCTCTGACACCTGTCTTATAATTATCACCCCTCAATTTAAAGCTATGTCCCCTCGTGTTAGCCATCACCATCTGAGGAAAAAGGTTCTCACTGTCCACCCTATCTAATCCTCTGATCATCTTGTATGCCTCAATTAGGTCACCTCTTAACCTTCTTTTCTCTAACGAAAATAACCTCAAGTCCCTCAGCCTTTCCTCATAAGACCTTCCCACCATACCAGGCAACATCCTGGTAAATCTCATCTGCACCCTTTCCAGTGCTTCCACATCTTTCTTATAATGCAGCGACCAGAACTGTACGCAATACTCCAAGTGCGGCCACACCAGAGTTTTGTACAGTTGCAACATGACCTCACGGCTCCGAAATTCAATCCCTCTACCAATAAAAGCTAACACACCGTATGCCTTCTTAACAACCTTATCAACCTGGGTGCCAACTTTCAGGGATCAGTGCACATGTACGCTGAGATCTGTCCGCTCGTCGACACTACCAAGAGTCCTTCCACTAGCCCTATATTCTGTGCTCCTGTTACTCTTTCCAAAGTGTATCACCTCACACTTTTCCGCATTAAACTCCATTTGCCACCTCTTAGCCCAGCTCTGCAGCTTATCTATGTCCCTCTGTAAACTGTAACATCCATCCTCACTGTCTACAACTCCTCCGACTTTGGTGTCGTCAGCAAATTTACTAACCTATCCTTCTACACCCTCTAGGTCATTTATAAAAATGACAAACAGTAGTGGCCCCAAAACAGATCCCCGAGGCACACCACCAGTAACTGAACTCCAGGTTGAATATTTCCCATCAGCCACCACCCTCTGTCTTCTATCAGCTAGCCAATTCCTGATCCAAACTGCTAAATCACTCTCAATCCCATTCACAGTTCTGAGAATTTGACTTCAAATCCCACAACAACCATTCTAGAACTTGAATTCATTTTTACGAAATTCAGATCTAACAGTTGGCATCAGTAGAAATGACCATGACTCTGTCAAATTGACATCCTAATGCAACTGGTTTCCCAATGTTCTTTAGAGAAGAAATCTGTCATCAGCACCCAGTCTGGCCTATCTGTCTGGCCGATTCCAAACTCTGCTCCCTGTAGCCCAACTTGTTTCAAAACCCATTCACCCATCACTCCCTGTGTTCATTGACCTACATTAGCTTGTAGTCAATGCATCAATTTAATCTCCCCATGACTAAGCCCCTTCCCTTTCTCTGTAAGCTCCTCTAGCTCTGCAACCCTCTGATATCTCTGCACTGCTGTAACTCTGAGAACCAGATTTTTGTTATGATGGAAGCACTCTCCAAAAATCACGGAACTTTTTAGAAGGACTAAATCCTGCCAATGAACATGGCTTGTTCAATTCCATTTCTGAGGGAGGAGGTTTGGAGGCTTGTTGAGTTTCATGCATGCATGATTTGCAGAAGCAGATCTGTTGCTGCCTCCATTGGTTTCTGAATTTTGCATTCTGGCTGTATGGATCCCATACTGTGCAGAGATCTGTTTTTTTGTAAGTATTTATTTTTGATAACCAGGGTGCCCCCTTGGAGATGCAAGGTATCCCTGTAGAGATTTATTTCAGTTTCTATTTAGTGGCCCAGAAGTGTCAAGAACTTAAATCCCACTGTCTTTTCCTGAGCCAAGTGTGTGGGAGGGTGGGGCTGCTGGTATGCCAGGGCAATGTTTTGTTGTCCCCACTGCCTATGCACCCAGGCGCAAGGAAGAATTAGTGCTTTGGAGTTGTGCACAGCACCTCATCCAATGGATCATAAATGTTGGGCATGGTAGCCTCTCATATAGACAATGGCAATAATACTGTCTCATATAGACAATGGGCATGGTACCCTTCACATGGATATGCATGCACAACCTCACAGAAACTGCAAGCCACAATGCTCAAGTTTAAATGGTGCTAATTATGTCTCTGCAGTTAATAAATGTCTGACTACTTCTGATGATTCACAACTGCTGCGTCTGCTAATTGACAATGAGCATAGTACCCTATCTATCATGTAAAGACAATAGAAGCCAGTCCAAGTGAGCAGCCGGAGAGAGAGCTGAAATTCAGGAAAAAGGGGCAGCCGCGTGAGCAGTAGGAAGGTGATGGAGGAGAGGGAGGACAACCAGGTTCTACCCTACAGAGAGGGTGCACAGACTGAGGTCATCAAACCTCAACATTATGGAAAACAGTGTTGGACAAGACTCAGATTGAACCATGATGTTGTGACAGACATTTAGTGCAAAAGCATCTGGAGCCATAATCCATCATCTCTTCCCATGCTCTGCCACTGGCTGAGAAGCTAACCATCACCCTCAACTTCTATGCCTCATGCTCTATCCAGAGCTCAGCAGGAGACCTGGCTATTATTTCCCAGCCAGAAACCCATAGATACATTAACATTTGAATGTACAGACATATGAATTAGGAGCAGGAGAAGACCATTTGGCCTCACAAGCCACTTTGTCATTCAACTATGTAATGGCTGATCTGATTGTGGCCTCAACTCCATATTCTGCTTACTTCCAATGATCTTTGCCCTCCTTGTTAGTCAAGAATTTATCTCCCTCGGTATTAATATTCAATGGCCCTGCCTCAAATGTGCTCTGCAATGCTGGGGAGGTATGTGTGAGAGTTTCGAAGACTCTCGACTCTGAGAGAAAAAAATTCTCCTCAACTCCATCTTAAATATGGGATTTTTTTTTAAACTGTGTCCCTTACTTCTAATCTCTCCCATAGGGAAACATCCTTTCAGTATCCACCCTGTCAAGATCCCTCAGGATCTTTTATGTTCCAATAAGATCACCTCTCATTCTTCTAAACTTCAGCAGATACAGGCCCAACCAGTCCAACCTTTCATTGTAACTCCCCCATCCCAGGCATCAGTTGAATGAACCTTCTCTGAACATCTTCTAATGCATATATATCCTTTGTTAAATAAGGAAACCAAAACAGTACACAGTACTCTGGATGTGATCTCGCCAATACCCTATATAATTGTAGCAAAACATCCCTACTTTTATATTCCATTCCCCTTGCAATAAATGACAGGAAGTGACTAATTCCTGTCTGTTCATTTGGAGCAGTACATTCACTGCGCCATGAAATTTAAGTCTCAGACTCAGAAAGCCACCGCCTATGCCCAAATTGCAGGCTTTCCTTTAGTGCAGGGCATTATTGACCAAACTCATATTGTGATAAAGGCCCAATTCACCAGACAAACACTCTTGTGAAACCCAAAATTCCTGGGCAGTTGCAGCGGCCCTCTCATGCCAATGAACTCGCAACTTGGGGAAATAAATAGTGATGTCTTGAGGAGTGTACATATTACAGAGAAGGAGGTGCTGGAAGTCTTAATGCGCATCAAGCTAGATAAATCTACAGGACCTGATGAGGTATATCCCAGGATGTTGTGGGAGGCTAGGGAGGAAATTGCAGGTCCCTAGCAGAGATATTTGAATCATCGATAGTCACGGGTGAGGTGCCTGAATATTGGAGAGTGGCAAATGTTGTGCTTTTGTTTAAAAAGAGCTGTAGGGTAAAGCCTGGAGCTTCAGGCCAGTGAGCCTCACATTTGTGGTGGGTAAATCATTGGAAGGTATTTTGAGAGACAGGATCTACAGGCATTTAGAGATGCAAGGACTGATTAGGGACAGTCAGCATGGCTTTGTGAGTGGAAAATCATGTCTCACAAATTTAATTGAGTCTTTTGAAGGAATAATCAAGAAGGTAGATGAGGGCAGTGCAGTTGATGTTGTCTACATGGACTTTAGCAAGGCCTTTGACAAGGTACCATATGGTAGGTTGTTGCATAAAGTTAAATCTCATGGGATCCAGGGTGAGGTATCTAAATGGATACAAAATTGGCTTCTTGACAGAAGCCAGAGGGTGGTTGTAGAGAGTTGTTTTTCAAACTGGAGGCCTTTGACCAACGGTGTACCTCAGCGATCAGTGCTGGGCCCACTATTGTTTGTCATTTTTATTAATGATTTGGATGAGAATATAGGGGACAAGGTTAGTAAGTTTGCAGATGACACCAAGATTGGTGGCATATTAGACAGTGAAGAAAGTTATCTCCAATTGCAATGGGACCTTGATCAACTGGGCCAGTGAGCTGACGAATGGCAGATGGAGTTTAATTTATAGAAATGCAGGGTGATGCGTTTTGGTAGATTAAACCAGGGCAGGAGTTACTCAGTTAACGGTAGGGCATTGGGGAGAGTTACAGAGTAAAGAGATTTGGGAAACATGTTCATAGCTCCTTGAAAGTGGAGTCACAGGTGGACAGAATGGTGAAGAAGGCATCCGGCATGCTTGGTTTCATTGGTCAGAATATTGAATACGGGAGTTGGGACGTCTTGTTAAAGTTGTACAAGACATTGGTAAGGCCACACTTGGAATACTGTTTGCAATTCTGGTCATCCTATTATAGAAAGGATATTACTAAACAAGAAACAGTGCAGAAAAGATTTACTAGGATGTTACTGGGACTTGATGGACTCAGTTATAAGGAGAGGCTGAATAGACTGGGACTTTTTTCTCTGGAGTGTAGGAGGCTGAAGGGTGACCTTATAGAGGTCTATAAAATAATGAGGGGCATAGACAAGGTAGGTAGTCAATATCTTTTCCTAAAGGTAGGGGAATCTAAAACTAGAGGGCAAAGGTTTAAAGTGAGAGGGGAAAGATTCAGAGAAGAAATTTTTTCACACAGAGGCTGGTGAGTGTCTGGAACAAGCTGCCAGAGGTGGTAGTAGAGGCGGGTACAATTCTATCTTTAAAAAAGCATTTAGATAGTTACATGGGCATGATGGGTATAGAGGGATATGGGCCAATTGCAGACAATTAGGATTAGCTTAGGAGTTTCTTAAAAAAAGGCAACATGGACAAGTTGGGCCGAAAGACCTTTTTCAATGCTGTAAACCTCTATGACTCTATGACCATGACTCTATCTCCCAGCAGATCCAGGGATGGCTCCTCGGGGACAAGGGCTACCCCTTAAGAACTCAGCTAATGACCCTTTTTCACAACCCGCATTCCAAGGCAGAGTGTAACCACAATAGTAGCCATGTTGTCCCCAGAGTACCATTGAATAGGCCAGTGTGATTTTAAAGATGAGATTCACTTGCCTTGATTTCTCAGGTGGAGCTCTCCAATGTGCCCAACTAGAGTTTGAAGAATAGTTACAGAAACAGAAAATGCTGGAAAATCTCAGCAGATTTGTCAGCATCTGTGGAGAGAGAACATGCCAGCATTTCAAGTCTGGATGCATGCCTTCTCATGCCAATGCCCCATTGTATTCAATGAAGTGAACGCATGACCTCCATTCTTTCCTTCATGTGTCAAGGCAATCTCCACACCTCTTTTATCACCATCTACTGGAGATTCATTGTCACCAACAACTCTGTCACATTGGCAACCTCATAGCCACCTGCTCCACCGAGTGGCTGGGCCTCAGGTAGGCCCCCCCGCACCAGTCCAGGCCATCTCTTTGGCATTCTTTGCCCTTTTGTTCTGCAACTAAAACGTGAATTTATGTTACCCTCATACATAGTACATGAAGAGCTATTGCTTTTTAAGATGTCCAACCATACATCATACTGCCTAACCACATCTGTTTTGTTCATAGTTAAGCCCATGATGGACCATCCATTCTAGGATCAGTTAACAGCTGGGACAACATTTACAGCTTTAACATTCACCTGACAACTCAATAACATCTGCATTCATGGAGTAACATTCAGAGCAACAGCTCGAAGGAGGTCTTTATATAAATGCACAAGTTGACTGACCTGCCCCAGGCCTGCTTCCAACCCCTCACCATTTCTGGGCTTGCCCCTCCCCAACCAAAAATCAGACCCACGGGTGGCCATTTTAAAGGTTGGGGTCGCTGAGAATTGTCCTGTCTCTATGCATTTGACCTGAGGGTTTAAATCTGGGCCTGAATTCTCCCAGACTCCTGCTCAGTTGGTCTCCTTTTGAGAGAAAAGAAACAGGAGCACTGGAGTAGGTAAAAAAAAGATTTACAAAGATGATATCAGAACTGGAGATGTTTTTATGATCAGCAAGCAAAATTAAACAGGCTGCGGTTCTTTTTGATGGAAAGGAGAAGGCTGAGGGGTGACCTGATAGAGGCCTTTAAAAATATGAATTCAGTGCAGACTTGATGGGCCAAATATTTTCCTATGTTAAAGCGATTGTGTAAAGGGGTGAATGTTAATAATGTTGTAGTTTCTGCTTAATATCTGTTGAATGGCCAAATGGCCTCATTCTACACTGTAGGGATTCTAGGATTCTAAGATTCATCAATATAAGATAGCAACTAATAAATCCAAAAAGAAATTCCAGAGAGACTTCACGCGTGGCGAGAATGTGGAACTCACAACCTCAAGGGACAGTTGAAGTGGATAGCATAGATACATTTAAGGGAAAATTAGATAAACACATGAGGGAGAAAGGAATAAAAAGATCTGAGGGTGAAGAGTGGAAGGAGGCTGCGGTGAAGCATAAACACTGGCAGCGACTAGTTGGGCTGAATGGCCTACCTTGGTGCTGTATGTTTTAGGTAAGTGGTCCTTTGCCTTAATGTAATACCAGGCACTGCCCTTGGCTCAGCAGACAGGGAAGGAGAGGGACACAAGGCCACAAAAAAAACTCTGTTTACTTAAGAACCTGTCCCCTCTTTGCTGTTGGTGAATTGATAAAACCCACAGCAGCCGTGAGCAAAGGGCTTAAACTGGCCTGCTCCTTGGGAGGTTAATATCAGTCATTAGGAGCTGGATTGTGATAGGAGGCAGATTACAAGGAACAGGGTGGGGCAGACAATGTGCTTCTCCTCAGGGGGTGGGAGTGGGAGGGTGGGGAAACCCCTCACCCAATCAGTTGAAAAGGGAGATGAGGCCTCACTGCTTTAACCCTTTAAGTGCCTCTTGACTGACTTCATTTTAGCAACTGAGGTGATTCCATTCACACTGAGGGACTGAATATCACCAGATATTGGTGGAGTGTAGGATTGCTTGCCATACAATATCATGGCAAATAACAAGGAGAATTTGTAAGTGTTTAAAAAAGACATTTAATTTATCCTCCCACTCCCATCTCCTGGATTTCTGCCCTTATTGCCCAAAAACTGGGATACAATCAAACAGCATCACTCCACTCCCCAAATCTGGTACCTTTCTCAGGTCACAATTCTTCATGCTTCTACTGAGCATTGGACAGTGTAATGCTATTCCACTTGGGAGAGCATCACGGAGAGCTTGATTTGGTTGTTATATATAAACACTGTCTAGTAGGAATTAATCACCACAGATCACCAAGTCACACTGCTCCGATTCAAGAACAGACAGGTACTAGAGATCAAACTTGTCTCTTCATCAGTTTGGTTCAGTAAGTTGCTGGGTAGAGCATTTGCCAACAAAGCAATCAGTTAACAAAACTTTCTGTAGCATTTCTTTAAGATATTCAGCGGATATTAAGCAGAAACTACAACATTATTAACATTCACCCCTTTACAGAATCACTTTAGTATAGGAAAAGAGAGGAAGATAGTGAGACAAACCAAGAAAAAAGAGGACGGAGATACAGAGGAGGTGGGGAATGGGAGAGAGAGTTAGAGGAAGAGAGAGAGGACAGGGACAGAAACAGAGAGAGGCAGAGAGACAATCAGAGAGGAACAGAGAGGGAATGAGAGACAGAGATGGACAGAGATGGAGAGGTGAACAAAGTCAGAAAGAAGAGACAAAGAGACAGAAGAACCAATCAGAGTGAGAGCCTGACAATGAGTGGGGAGCAACAAAGAGAGACTAGAGAGAAAAAGAGACAGAAAGCTAGATAGAAAGGGAGAGACAGAGAGAGGGACAAAGAGAGACAGAAAGAAAGTGAGAGAGTGAGACAGAAAGAGAGAGAAAAACAAAGAGTTCAGAGGGTTGAATGCAGAGGGGTGATGGAGGCAGAGAGTGTCAGAGCAAGACAGACAAAGACAGGGTCAGAGAGAGCAGAAGAGAGACAGAGGGAGAATCAAAGGTTGAGAGTGACAGAGACAAACAGGGTCAGAGACAGAGTGAGAGAGAGAGAGTGAGAAAGGCACAAAGGTAGAGAGAAAGAGAGAAGGTGAAGGAAAAGAAAAAGAAAGAGATGGACATAGATCAAGGAAGAGAGACACAGACACAGAGATGGAAAGTAATGGAGAGAGAACAGTAGAGAGAGAGGAACAAAGGGGGAAAAGATAAATAATTTTGCTTCCTTTTCTAAGATAGTGAATTGTTCATTATCACAATGCCAAAAATTAGTAAATCGTGATGAAATTTCTAACAACAGTGAGGTGAAAAACTCCTTCAGGTAAACACTGAGCTACAAATCACAAGAGACTTGGGTGAAGATAAAGAAAAAATGATAGGGGAGTCAGAGGAATGAAGGTGTAATAAAGCAGCAAGGGAGTTCATAAAGGAAAGAATGAAAAGAGTTGGAAGAAAGTCAATAGGATTTCAAGATGTTACAACAATACTGTTGAGAAAGCAGGATGTGTTTACAGGAATTTGGCCGATAGAAAGCTTGTTGTCAGCCTTCTCTGCACAATAAATCCAATAAAATATAAAAGGCAGCTTTCAGGAGTGTGCTTTAGATTGAACAATGAGAAAGGGAAGGCAGATGGAGGGAGAATAAGAGAGGCAGGGAAAGGGGAACAGTAGGATGGAAAGAGACAGAGACTGAGAGAGAAAGACTGAGTGACCAGTGAAAGACAGATAAGAAAAGAGACAGAGAGATGCAGAGAAAGGGAGAATGAGGAAACTGGGCAGAGTGGAGGAGCTGTGAAAACAAAACTGCTGGTTCCGCTTCCCCTGAGAACAATTTCCTCTGAAAATAAGGAAAATGTTGATAATTTAACCTGAGGTAGAAATGCAAAATAAAAAGAGGAGCCAGCAAAGGTGAAAGAGAGAAACAGAGGGTAAGAGGGTGGGAGAGGGGGAGAGTATGAAAGAGGGTTTGATGAATTTGCTGAATTTTTATGAAGATGTGACTGGTGCGGTAGACAGTGGGGAACCGGTGAATGTGGTGTTTTTAGATTTCCTGAAGGCGTTTGATAAGGTGCCTCACAAAAGGTTGCTGCAGAAGGTTTGGGTACACGGAGTTGGGGGTAAAGTGTTAGCATGGACTGAGGATTGGCTATGTAACAGGAAGCAGAGAGTTGGAATAAATGGGTGCTTTTCTGGTTGGCAGTTGGTGACTAGTGGCGTGCCGCAGGGATCAGTGCTGGGGCCTCAACCCTTTACCATATACATAGACGATGTGGAAGAGGGGGCTGAGTACAGGGTAACAAAGTTTGCTGATGACACGAAGATGAGTGGAAAGGCGAATTGCATGGAGGACGCGGAAAGTCTGCAGAGAGATTTGGATAGGCTAGTGAGTGGACGAGGACCTGGCAGATGGAGTATAGCATCGGCAAATGTGAGGTTATCAACTTTGGAAGAAATAATAGTAGGATGGAATATTATCTAAATGGTGAAAAGTTGCAGCATGCTACTGTGCAGAGGGACCTGGGGGTCCTTGTGCACGAACCGTAAAAACTCTGTCTGCTGGTGCAGCAGGTGATCAAGAAGGCGAATGGAATGTTGGCCTTTATCACGAGGGGGATAGAATATAAAAGCAGGGAGGTCTTGCTGCAACTGTACAAGGCATTGGTGAGGCTACAATTGGAGTACTGTGTGCAATTTTGGCCCCCTTATTTGCTAAAGGATATATTGGCCTTGGAAGGAGTACAGAGAAGGTTCACCAGGTTGATACCGGAGATGAGGAGGTTATCTTATGAGGAGAGATTGAGTAGATTCGGTCTCTACTTGTTGGAGTTTAGAAGGCTGAGGGGGGGATTTATAGAGACATATAAGATAATGAAGGGGCTAGATAGGGTAGAGGTAGAGAGGTTCTTTCCACTTAGAAAGGAAACCAAAACTATAGGCACAGCCTCAAAATAAGGGAGGGGGGGCAGTTTAGAACAGAGCTGAGGAGGAACTTCTTCTCTCAGAGGGTAGTGAACCTCTGGAATTCTCTGCCCATTGAAGTGGTGGAGGCTACCTCATTGAATATGTTTAAGTCACGAGTAGATAATTTCTGATCGATAAAGGAATTAAGGGTTATGGGGAGCAGGCGGGTAAGTGGAACTGATCCACTTCAGATCAGCCATGATCTTATTGAATGGCGGGGCAGGCTTGAGGGGCTAGATGGCCTACTCCTGCTCCTATTTCTTATGTTCTTACGTGAGAGGGTGAGAGAGATTGAGAGAGGCTGAAAGTGGGTGAGTCTGAAAGTGGCTGAGAGGATATGAGTGAAAGAGGGTGAGAATATGAGAGGGTGAGAGAGTGTGAGAGGCTGAGAGAGACTGAGAAAGACTGAGAGAGAGTGAGGGAGGGTGAGACAGAGAGGCTGAGATGGTATGAGTGAGAGAGGGTGAGAGAATAAGAGGGTATGAGTGAGAGAGAGCGAGATTCAGAGAGGGTGAGTGGGATGATATGAGTGAGAGAGAGTGAGAGTGTGAGGGGGGTGTGAGTGAGAGAGAGTGAGAGGGAGAGAGGGTGTGAGTGAGAGTGGGTGAGAGTGTGAGAAAGGGTGTGAGTGTGGAAGAGAGTGAGAGTGTGAGGGAATGTGAGAGAGGGTGAGAGAATGAGGGAGAGAGTGAGAGGGTGAGAGAGAGAGAGGTTGCGAGAGAGTGAGAGAGGATGCAAGAGAGCGAGAGAGGGTGAGGGAAGATGAGAGAATAAGTGAGGATGAGAGAGGGTGAGAGTGTGGAAGAGAGTGAGAGTGTGAGGGAATGTGAGAGAGGGTGAGAGATTGAGGGAGAGAGTGAGATGGTGAGAGAGGGTGAGAAAGGGAGAGGTTGTGAGAGAGAGGGTGCGAGAGAGTGAGAGAGGGTGAGGGAAGATGAGAGAGTAAGTGAGGATGAGAGAGGGTGAGAGTGTGAGGGAGTGTGAGAGACTGAGAATGTGAGTGTGAGAAAGGTTGAGAGAGTGTGAGAGAACTCCTATTCAGTATACCAATTGAGTGACTGTGCTCTTGGTGATATAGAACAATAAATATAAGCTACTGTACTAAAGACAGCAACAAAAATGACCCATTTCCTGGTGTCCATCAGGGGTCTTGGTAGACAAATATTAATGGGAAGCTGGCTTGAGGACTCCTGTCCTCACCCAGTGTGCTGAGGCCAGTTGAATCACCCACTCCCTCCATGTTGAGAAATAAAGATTTGCTTTTATAAGTTGCTATTCACAATCTCAGGACACCCCAATGTACTTCTAGCTTTTGAACTGCAGCTGCAGTTGACAATCTGTGCACAGCAAGATCCCACAAACAGCAATGTAATCATGACCAAATAATCTGTGTTTAGGTGTTAACTGAGATATAAATATTGGCTCAGGATTCCCTGTTTTTCTTGGGAATATTGCTGTTGGTCTTACCTGGCCCAAGACAAACTTCAGCATCTCACTAAATCTCATTAAAAGATGGCACTTCTGACTATGCAGGAATAAAAGCAGAAGTGAAATTGGATTACCCAGGGTTTGAGAGCTGGATTGGCCCACAAAGTCTAAACATGCAGCATACATTGGCTGCTATATGTGTTTATTGTTGCTGAACCTGTATAATATCTGCAGGGTGTACTTGCAGGTTATAAGTGTGATGTCACTAGAAATCCTGCGTAACAGTGAGTAAAATTCTTATTCTGGTCGGAGGTGTAACAAACAGCCTGCTGCATAATTTGATGAACATTCCGGCAAGAAAGGTGGTAGTGAATTAAATACAAATTGGAGCGCAAAATACCGTGGATGCTGAAAATCTGAAATCAATATAGAAAATGCTGGGAAAACTCAGCAGGTTTGGCAGCATCTGTGGAGTGAGAAACAAAGTCAGTGCATTTCAGGCTGATGACTTTTTATCAGCACTCTGATGAATCCCTGACCCATTCTGATGAAAGATTGTCAACTTGAAACGTGAACCCTCTGTCTTTCTCTCTTTCCACTGACGCTGCTAGACCTACTGAGTATTTCCAGCATTTTCAGTCTTTATTTCAGATTTTCAGCATCTGCGGTATTTTGCCCTTGTACAATTTGAGATTAATTGCCCAAACTTCACTTCTGTCCAGGAAATTCTTTTTTCTCATTATAATTCAGGACTCACTATAGCAGTCCTTCAATTTCGCCCCCTCCCCCCATAAGAACATAAGAAATAGGAGCAGGAGTAAGCCATCTAGCCCTTCGAGCCTGCCCTGCCATTCAATAAGATCATGGCTGATCTGAAGTGGATCAGTTCCACTTACCTGCCCGCTCCCCATAACCCTTAAATCCCTTATCGATCAGAAATCTATCTACCTTTGACTTAAACTTTTTCATCCTAAGACCTTAAACTTTTTCATCCTAAGACCTTATTAACACTTTTTTGTAGCTTATTTCTCAGGTTTGGGCTATTGACGGGTTCCACATGGTTTTTCAAATGAAACTGTTGGAAACATAAGTTCAATAAGTGACATTCTATTGTTTATTTGACTGATTTTAGAAATAAACCCTTCAGAATCTGGCTCTGTTTGGATGTTTTCCTTTCACATTTGCTCTGTGACTGTGTTGCTTTATTTTCCTTCTGTCTTCCTGAAATAAAGTGCTTGCAATTGGCACGTTCCATGTCTCACAGAATCCCTACAGTGCAGAAGAGGCCATTCAGTCCACTAAGGCTGCACCAACTCTCTGACAGAGTATCTTCCCCAGGCCCTCTCCTCCGCCTTATCCCTGTAACCCCACACATTTACTAATCCCCCTAGCCTACATGTCTTGGGACACTTGGGGGCAATTTAGCATGGCCAATCCACCTAACTACTACATCTTTGGTCTGTGGGAGGAAACCGGAGCACCCCAAGGAAACCCACGCAGACACGGCGAGAATATGCAAACTTCACACTAACAGTCACCGAAGGTTGGAATTGAACCGTGAGCTGTGAGGTAACAGTGCTGCCCCCAAAACACCCCAAAGCAGTTTGCGGCCAACTAATTACTTTGTCAAATGTCACCTGCATAATGTAGGTGAACGCAACAGCTAATCTGAGCACAGCAAGATTTCACCAACAGCAAATGGATTGAAAAAATACTGGAACGAGGATAATTTGCAGGGATTTGGAGAAGCAGTGGGGAGAGTGGGACTAACTGGAATTCTCTTGGTAAGAGCTGATGCAGAATTGAAGGGCTGAGTGGCCTTCTTCTGTGCTGTATATGATTCTATGATCAGTTGATGTGTTTTTGCTGGTGTTGATTTGGAAAACTCCCCTGTTCAATTCCAGAATGTGTTGAGTCCATTAGCACCAATGGATAATGTCTTGGATTAACATCTCTTCAAAAGGTGGCACCTCTCCAAAGATGTTGATTGGCCATACTAAGAAATTTCCCCTTAGTGTCCAGGGTAGCATAGGTTAGAGGGATTAGTGGGTATAATGTGTAAGGATATGGGAGTAGGGCCTGTGTGGGATTGTGTTCAGTGCAGACTCGATGGGCCGAAGGGCATCTTTCTGCACTATGGGATTCTATGATTCTATGATTCTCTGGCAGCGCTGCACTCTCACGCAACTGCACCGTGTCAAATTCATACACAACAACATCCCAACCTACCTAACAGGATTACTAGGAACAGAAGGAGCATTCAATTCAATGAGATCACGGTTGATCTGAGTCTCAAATTGATTTTGCCTTTGCTCCATGTCCCTAATACCTTTAATCAACAAAGTTTACCAATACGAGTCTTGGGAGCTCCAACTGACTATCGTCATCCTCACTGCCGTTCCCACCCCCAACCTCACCCTCACCCCCACTCTCGCCCTCCCCTCACTCCCCTTTCCCCAGTCACAGTTTTGTTTTGGAAGGAGAGATTTCCCTGGTCCCTGGTGTGAAAATGAGCTTCCTAGTCTTCAATTTTAGCTCCAATTTTAATATTACATTCTCCCTTGTTCTTGATCTTTCCCCCACCCCTTGGTGATATTGGAACCAGGGCTGGAGGGACGGGGAGTTTGGGGAGAATTGCCACGAATCCTGCCACGATGCCTCTGGTTAAATATCCTAGTGGGGCAGGCCGTGAGGAATAGCAACTTGGGCAAATAACCGGGGCACAACTGTGGGAATGGTTACCTTGCCCGGGGACTTGCGGGGGGGGGGGGGGGGGCCGGGGGGAGGAGGTGATGGTGGGACAGATAATTAGTAACATACACGAAAAAAGAACATAGGGGTAAATGCAAAGAGTCGGTGCAGACAGTGCTGGAAAGAGTCGTGTTTAACTTAGTGTAAAAGAGGCCAATTGGCGTGAAACTGCCGAGCACATATTTCATAGTGAGATGCATGGAGAATTAGTGATTGTCTGAGAGGCAGATGGGGGCATGTGTGTTTTGGGACAGCTGAAATATTTCACTGGGAGATATATATATATATATATCCATACACATGTGTGTGTGTGTTGTATACTGAGTGAAGGGGGGCGGGGGGGGGGGGGTTGGTTGGTGGGGGATTGTCTGGCCGCAGACAAGAGTGTGTGTTTGGATTCAATAAGTATGCAGAGTGTGTAGCACCGGCGATGTCGTCTGACCCACCAGTGGATCTGTCCCCAGTCTTCTGGGCGTGGGAAAAAGTCTGGATTTCTATTCACAGCCGCACCATTCGCTAAACTGAAGCAGGCAGCAACACAGCTTTTCTTATTCCATTGACTTCACCTTCCTGCCACCCTTTCACTGCTTTCTAAAATACAGCTCATTATCGTTAGCAGCCTGGACCAAATACCAGTCTCTCCGTCTCCCTGCTGCCGAGGAACCTGATTACCAATCAATCTACTCACCACCCCCGTTTTTAACACCCCCTCCCATGAATTAATTAACCACAGGACGAAGAAATCATGAACTTCGGAACATACCTCGACATATCATTCCAACGACAAAGAGCCCAAAGTGGAAACACAACATAGAAATGAGGGTCAACCTTGTCTTTGAAAATATGAGAATGCAATCAGTGCCTGCTAGTGGGACCCACAAAACAATAAGGATTTGTCAAATCGAGTAAAACTGAACCAATTATTAATGTCAGCTCATTAACACCACCAGTAATCCAGCAGCTGGGTTTATTAACTCCACAATATTAGCTTCATCTTTAAAAGAAAGTTAATCTTTAGTCTCGCACCAGGCACGGGATATTAAAAAGCAAAAAAAAATCCAAGAAGATTAAGACAACATCTGTCAGTAAATACACCAGAAATTTAGGAATTGTGTTGAGGAGTCAGGGGTTTTCGCCTGCCAACTTCAGAACCAGCATGGTGGCACAGTGTTTTAACACGGCTGCCTCAAGCGCCAGGGTCTCGGGTCCGATTCCCGGCTTGGGTCACTGTCTGTATGGAGTTTGCACGTTCTCCCCATGTCTGTGTGGGTTTCCTCCCACAGTCTGAAAGATGCACTGGTTGGGTGAATTGGCCATGCTAAATTCTCCCTCAGTGTACCCAAACAGGTGCTGGAGTGTGGCAACTAGGGGATTTTCACAGTAACTTCATTGCAGTATTAATGTAAGCCTACTTGTGACTAATAAATAAACTTTAATCTTAAAACAGAGCCAGTGAGAAACCCAGGCTGTCCATTTTCTTGAAGGCCCACCAAATCACATGCCAATTTGAAAGAGGAAAGGCTTTCCCTGGAATCAGGTGGGAGTCTTACCTGGTGAGAGCTGCTGACCAGAGTCTGCTGCTCTTGCACTCATTCATGCAGCCAGAACTCCCCTCCCAGAAAGCCAGCAGTGTACAGCAACCTGGGATAAATATAAATGATGTGTAGGGTGACTGTCCCCTCTTGGGCCTGAATCCTCCAATCTCATCTGTGAATGGGATTCTCCAGTCCCATGGCTTTGAATAGGGATTTGGCTGAGCGCCAAATTTTCCATTCTCGCTGGCAACAGTGGTGGTGCATACAACATTGGGGAATTCCAGCCTTGATGTCCATTCCCTGAATCTGGCACTGTGTGTCTTTTATCAAGGGACCTCTGTTCAGAGGCGTTGAGTTGCCCACAGGGCAGAAGCTGTTGTGAATCCCACATGCCAGAAACTGTGTTAATCCCAGCGATGGTGGGATGAGGCCCATAAGGGGTCTTTAATTGACCATTTAAGGGCCTCAATTGGAGGTGGGTCAGGGAGATCGATCATGAGCCTTCTCACTCAGAACTTAGAACCATAGTCACAGAGTATGAAAGCACAGAAAGAAGACCTTTGAACCATCGTGTCTGTGCCAGCCACCTATCTATTCCAATCCCATTTTCCAACACTTGGTCCGTAGCCTTGGATACTATCTAAATTCCTCTTAAATGTTGTGAGGGTTCCCACTTCTACCATCCTTTTAGGGCAGCATGGTGACACAGTGGTTAGCACAACAGCACCAGGGACCCAGGTATGATTCTGGCCATGGGTGACTGTCTGTGTGGAGTTTGCACTTTCTCTCTATGTCTGCGTGGGCTTTCTCTTGGAGCTCTGGTTTCCTCCCACAGTCCAAAGATGTGCAGGTTAGGTTGATTGTCGCTAAATTGCCCCTTAGTGTCAGGGGCATTAGCAGGGTAAATACATGGGGTTACGGAGATGGGGCCTGGATGGGATTGTTGTTGGTGCAGGCACGATGGGCTAAATTGCCTCTTTCTGCACTGTGATGATTCTATATTTCTATGATAGAGTTCCAGGTTTCCACCACCCTCTGGGTGAAACAGGTTTTCCTTAAATCTCCACTAAATCTCCTGCATGTACCTTAAATCTTTGCCCTCTGGTTATTGATACCTCTACCAAGGGAAAAGTTTCTTCCTATCTATCCTTTCATGTCCCTCTTAGTTTTGTACCCTTAATGAGGTCCCTCCTCAGCCTTCTCTGCTCCAAGAAAAACAACCTTAGCCTAACCAGCCTCTCTTCATAGCTGAAATGCTCCAGCTAGGCATCATCTTGGTGAATCTCCTCTGCGCCCTTTCTAGTGCAATCACAACCTCCCGACAATGTAACGACCAGAACTACACAATATACTCTAGTTGTGGCCTAATCAGCATTTTATACAACTCCATCATAACCTCCCAGCTCTTGTAATCTCTGCCTCAGCTAATAAAGGCTATTATCTCGTATGCCATCATAACCACCTTATCTGGCCATCTTGCTGTCATCAAGGATATTTAGACAAAGGCTGGGCGAAGATTGAAGGCAGCTGGGTTCTGGTACGTTGCCATTCCGCCCAATTAAATGCCCCTCTGCCTTCAAGCACAAAATTCTACCTATGGTTCTTAACATAAGAACATAAGAAATAGGAGCAGGAGTAGGCCATCCAGCCCTTCGAGCCTGCCCCGCCACTCAACAAGATCATGGCTGATCTGTCGTGGCTCAGTTCCACCTTCCCGCCCTCTCCCCATAACCCTTAATCCCCTCTCTTATCAAAAACCCATCAACCCGCGTCTTAAAAATATTTAGCGAGGCAGCCTCCACCACTTCAACGGGCAGAGAATTCCAGAGATTCACCACCCTTTGAGTGAAGAAGTTCCTCCTCAACTCCGTTCTAAACCGCCCCCCCTTTATCTTGAGGCTGTGCCCCCTAGTCCTACTGTCTTTTTTGAGCGGGAAAAGTCTCTCCACCTCTATCCTATCCATCCCATTCATCATCTTATACGTCTCAGTGAGATCTCCCCTCATTCTTCTAAACTCCAACGAGTACAAGCCTAGTTTATTCAGCCTCTCCTCATAGCTCAACCCCCTCAACTCCGGTATCAGCCTAGTAAACCTCCTCTGCACTCCCTCCAAGGCCAAAATATCTTTGCGCAGGTGCGGCGCCCAAGGCAGAATTACTCTATGATTTCCTGCTGCCAGTTTCTGCTGTTTCTAAATCTGTTTACCAGAAAACGTATTTTTACATTTTCAGCTTATTGAGAATCCAACATTACTTTCTAGACAAAAGTACATTAACTTCTGTTGCTGAACAGAGAACATCATTTCACTGTTATGCTAACAGAGGCCCATTCAGAATAAATAATCCTTCAATTAAATAGCAGTAAGTGTTCATGTTCTTATATCATTCACAATAAGTTTCAGGCTATTTTTAAATCTTAATTGGCACCTCATCCACCTTAAAAATCCACCACCGGCAGCAGTGTGCCTTCTGCAAGGTGCACTGCAGTAACTCGCCAAGGTTCTTTTGACTGCATCTTCCAGATCACTGATCTTTACCACTTAGAATGACAAGGGCAGTAGGCTTATAAGAACATAATCACCTGCAAGTTTCTCTCCAAGTCATGGACCATCCTTACTTGGAAATATTTTGCCATTCAGTCACTGCCTAAGGATCACTACCTCATAGCAGTTGGGGTGTACTTTCACCACATGAACTACAGCAATTCAAGAAGATGGTTTATCACCTAATTAAGGACAATTAGAGATGGACAATAAATGCTGGCCTTGTCAGCAATGTTCACCTCCCATGAATTAATATATATTTTTAATCCCAATAAAATGTCAAGAGTAAAAATGAACACATAATTGTAATAAAAACAGAAAATGGTGGAAAATCTCAGCAGGTCTGGCAGCATCTGTGGAGAGAGAATAGAGCCAACATTGCAAGCAAGGGTGACCCATCTTTAGAGCTCACATCTATGAAAAGAGAAATTGTTTCTCTCTTCACAGATGCTGCCAAACCTGCTAGGTTTATCTAGCATTTTCAGTTTTTTAAATTTCCGATGTCCATGATACGCATTTAGTATTTTGCTTTTACAAAATTGTAACATTGAATAAAAATGCACTTTTACAGAGTGTATTGGCAGATCTCCCCTGGTATTTCTGAGGTTGAGCTGGCTGGGTCAGGGATGCGGGTGCTGGAGGTGGTGGAGGATAACATGGCTGCTGAGTGGATGTGTAACAAAAGTTAGCGAGAGGCATTCTCCAAAGGGCGACCTGATCAAGATGCTTAAAATGTTAATAGGTTTCGATTGGATAAAAATTGAGAAATTATTTTCTCAGTTTGGAGAAATTTAGAATGAGAGGGCATTATCCTCAATTTAAAGCCAAGCAATCCGGGAAGAAAATCATTTCACAGCAAACAGTACGGGAAATTTGGAGATTTCTTTTACGATAAGCTGTATATAATGGGGGGGGGGGTTCACTTGGAGCTCTCAAGGCTGAAATTGATGGATTTTTGTTGGATATGGGAATCAAGGGATAGGATATAGAGGCAGGAATATGAAGTTAAGGTGCAGATAAGCCATCAGCTAATTGAATGGCAGAATAGGTTCATGGGGCCAGGGGAGGTGTGGGAGTAAGGGGGGAGGGGCACGGTGGCACAGTGATTAGCACTCTGCCTCACAGCACCAGGGACCCATGTTCAATTGCAGCCTTGGATGTCTGTCTGTATGGAGTAAACTCCTCCCCCCCACCTCATATCTGCGTGGGTTTTCTCCGAGTGCTCTGGTTTCCTCTCACAGTCCCAAGATGTGTGGATTATGTGGATTGACCATGCTAAATTGCCCCTTTGTGTCCCAAGATGTGTGGGTTAGGGATAAAAATGTGGGGTTACGGGAATAGGACCTGGGTAAAGTGCTCTGTTGGAGAGTTGGTACAAACTCAATGGGCCAATAGCCTCCTTCTGCACTGTAGGGATTGTATGATTCTACTCCTGCCTGTATGTCAGCAGGTTATGTAGCAATGGAAGGCTTCAGAAGCAGTGAATGTTCCAGCAGTGGACCTGCAAAGAACAATCAAAAGAAACCCTCCCCTACCAGTGGCTCGGTGGCACTGGGGCTAATTATGTCACCTCCATTACTATTAAATATCCCATTGAATATTTAATTGTCAATTGCGGCTACGCTGGTAGCATTCTCATCTTTGAGTCAGAAGGTTTTCCCCATTCCAAAAATCCAGCCAGGCTAACAGTGTTGAGGGAACACCGTGTCATTAACCTGCTGCTTTTTATATGAGACATTAAAACCGATGGTTCCATTGATCTGCTCTGTTGAGCATTAATGATTCCATGGCACTATCTGAAAAAAAGCATGAAATTTCTCTCAGTGTCCTGACCCAGCATCCTTCCCTCAACCAACATCACTAAAAATAAATGAATTGGTCATTACAGTGTGTGGGATATTGCTGTGTGCAAAATGGCTACCACACTGGTTTTGCCTACACAAGACTTATTGCCTTTTGAAATAACTAATTGTGTGTGAAGCAGTACGAGGTGGTCCTGACGTGTGACAAGGATCTGTACAAAATTTAAGATTCTAAATTTCTTCCACCTGAGAAACTCATTTCTCTGTAACTATCCTATTGGAACCTTACTAACATTCTTTTCACTGCAGAGGGCATGAGTACTAGTTATAGAATTACTAATATGGTGATGGGAGCGCATTCTCTGAGTAAGTGCCAGTGACATGGAGTCTTGCCTGTCAGGAAATCACCTGCAATGTTTCCTTGCATCAAAAAATCAGCAATATCTTCTGATCTACCCACCCCACCTGCCCTCACTGTGTTTGTGTTGGTGCTATTGGAAAACAAGTCCATTCTCAGGGAGTCTGCATCATCTCCATTTTCCATCATTGCACAAAGGTGTTGCTTCATTAATGGCCTCTTCGGCACCAACATCACTACATCAGCTCTTTGGAAACACTTCCCTGGCATATTTGTGTAGTGTAGCTTTGTTACCATGACAACAGGTGCACTTGTAATGCAATTTAAACCAAAAGTCATGATGCCTCTCTGCAAGGAGTAGAAACCTTCTCAGATAGTCAGTTTTTCTCTCAGCTCCAACTTTTGACCTTTCGCTCTCCTTCATGACTTAGTCCTTTGCTCTCTCACTCACTCTCAAACTTTCACTTTATTTCACTCACTCACACACACTCCTTCTCTTTCTCTTCTCTCACACACTCTGTCTCTCACACACTCTCTCTCACTCACTCTCTCACACTCTCTCTCATACACACTCTCTGTCACACACACACATTCTCTCTCACACACACTCTCTCTCTCATACTCTCTTTCTCTCACACACTCTCTCTTTCACACACTCTCTCACTCTCTCTCACACACTCTTTCTCTCACACACTCTCTCTCTCACACACACTCTCTCATACACACTCCCTTTCACACACTCTTTCTCACACACACTCTCTCTCTCATACTCTCTCACACACTCACTCTTGCACACACTCTTTCTCTCACACACTCTCTCTTTCACACACTCTCACACACTCTCTCATACACTCTCTCTTTCACACACTCTCTCTTTCACACACTCTCTCATACACTCTTTCTCTCACACACTCTTTCTCTCTCACACACTCTCTCTTTCACACACTCTCACACTCTCTCTCACTCTCTCTCTTACACACTCTTTCTCTCACACACTCTTTCTCACACACTCTCTCTTTCACATACTCTCTCACACTCTCTCTCACACACTCTCTCTCTCATACACTCTGTCTCTCACACACTCACTCTTGCACGCACTCACTCTCTCACACACTCACTCTATTTGTTCAATGTTACTCTGGTTAATAAGGTGTGTAGAGGTGATGGCCTAGTCATATTATTGCTAGACTATTAATCTGGAAACTCAACTGATGTCCTGGGGACTCAGGTTCGAATCCTGCTACAGCAGATGGTGGAATTTGAATTCAGTAAAAAAAATCTGGAATACTGATGACCATAAAACCATTGTCGATTGTTGGAAGAACCCACCTGGTTCACAAATGTCCTTTAAGGAAGGAAATCTGGTGTCATTACCTAGTCTGGCCTACGTGTGGCTCACAGCAATGTGGTTGACTTTCAGCTGTCCTCTGAACAAGGGCAACCAGGGATGGACAATAAATACTGGCCAGCCAGCGAGCTTACGTCCAACGAATGAATGAAAAAAAGGTGATCTTGTGGTGCAGTGGATAATGCCCCTGTCTTTGAACCTGAGGTTCTGGAATCAAGTTCCGTCCCAGGACTTGATGGCCATGGAAGTTCATAACATGGCCAAACAAGTTGAGTATCAACATGAAATCCTTCTAACGCAGGCCAATGGCAGGTGGTAAGAGTGGAAGAGATACCCACTCAGCTGTGTAATGGAAAGAACATTGGAGCACCCACCCACCTGGTATTAAATTATGACTAGAGGAGGTATGTTCTCCCCACTGTCTTGACAATTATTTATCCCTCAACCAATATCATTAAAAAGAGATCAGTTGTTCACACTTGAGAGGTGTGTCTCAGTTTAATGCCTTATCCTAAAATAAAAACAAAACGGTAAAGTTGTTATAGTCCCAGATGATTATCGGCTGCTTTCCTCTTTGAGGAATTGAGCTCACTGGTGGCACTTTAACCTGAGGATCACTACATCTCAGACAAGGGGAAAGTTTGAGAAGGTGGAGCCTTCATGAATAACCTTAGTCTGAATGGGATCGAACCCGTGTTGTTGGCATTGTTCTGCATCACGAAGCTCAACCAACCCTCTGAAATACTACACAGTCAACAGGTTTGAAGTGTAGGCACTACGGAAATACATGTAAACACAGCAGTTAACTTGCTCACCGTAAGGTCCCTCATTATACAATGAAATACTAAAGTGGTGTTAGCTAAGGGGTAATATAAGCCAGGACACCAGCAATAGCCACCTGTTCTTCGACTAAAACCATAGGATCTTTTGCCTCCACTGGGAAGGACACTGAAGGCCTCAGTTTAATTTCTCATTGGAAAGACACAACTCTAACAGTGCTGCACTCCTTCAATACTACCTGGAAAATGTCAGCAACAAGCATGTGCTCAAGTGCTTGAAGTGGGTGTTGAATCCATAATTCAGAGAGAGAGAGAGAGAGAGTGCTATCCACTGAGTGAAGCTCGTCCTCGGCCCTCCTGTTTCTTGCCTCTGTTATATTGGGGACTCTGGGATGGCAATGATGGCAAGTCTGTTACCTCACTGAAGCTGACAGTAACTTTGGGAGTTCACACATGCAGAATATTGCTGAAATCTGGAAGTTGTTGTCAGCGAGTCAGTCTCTGCTTCATCAGAGTTTATTGATAACCCCAAAGAGTTAATTGTCAAAAGCTTCACTTTAACCTTACTGCAAAATCACAAGGTGTAACTGGGTTTTTAATAATCTACAAATTTCACAATTACTGCTAAACATCCTCAACAGCCCTGAAAAAATCATTTTATATTCGTGGGATGTTAAGTTTCCCTACAGTGTTAAAAAACACACTATTTTAAAACTTTTTTAATAGATTGCTTATGATCATGTAGCTTACATCTTTATCCAATCATAATAATTTATTTCACTATCTAAAAACTTAAATGAAAAGTGAAAAGTTTCCTGTCTATGTGAATACTCCAACATGATTGGCTAGTTACCCTCCTTGCTGACATCACTACTGCTGGATATCTGGAGATCCACTTGATTTTTTATTGTTCATGGAACAAAAGTTTATTTATTAGTGTCACAGGTAGGCTTACATTAACGCTGTAATGAAGTTACTGTGAAAGTCCCCTAGTCGCCACAACCTGGCACCTGTTTGGTTACACTGAGGGAGAATTTAGCAAGGTCAATGCACCTAATCAGTGCGTCTTTCAGTCTGTGGGAGGAAACCAGAGCACCCGGAGGAAACCCACACAGTCACAGGGAGAACGTGCAAACTCCACACAAACTCAAGCCGGGAATTGAACCCGGATCCCTGGCGCTGTGAGGCAGCAGTGTTAAACATTGTGCCATCGAATATGGGTATCAGTGGAAAGACAAGCATTTATTGCCCATTCCCTTGGAAGGGTACAGTGAGCCACCTTCTTGAATCACTACAGTACGTATGGTATAAATACTCCAATGGTGCTACTGGAGGAGGGTTTCAGGATTTTGACCCAGCAGCAGCGAAGGAATGACAGTGTGGTTCCACATAGGGACAGTGTGTGGATCAGAGGGGAGCTTCGAGGTGGCAGTGTTGCCATACAATTGCTGCCCTTGTCCTTCTAGGCACCAGGAAAGGGGAAATCCACAGCATGGGGATCCCTGGATCTGCGTGGGCAACTTTCTCTGAGGTCAGCAGTGACCTCCATCTTGTCACCACTGACCTCAAAATCCAGCTCGATATCTGAAATACAGACAGAAGATGCTGGAGCACAAAGTTATATTCCTGACAGAGACACATCAGTCCAGCTAAAACATTAAACTTCCTTTACACTTTTAGGATCCTGATATACCTTCACATATTTACAGCATTTCCTCTTTTAATTTACAACTGATTAAAGTTGTGGCATGATAGAGTTCGAATAACATGTTCAGCGTTTCTACCTGACTGAAAGGGAGATTTTAGTTCCAGACAGATTCAAATTGAATTGAATATGAAAGCATGCAAACTCTTTCTAGTGTCCACTTTAGTCCTGAATTGTTTTGTGGCCTGGATACATTCAATTAGCATATGAATAGCCCCAGCCTTTGAGTTAATCCTTTTACGCTTTCACACCTGTTTTGCAGCAGTCCTACAACTCTCTCACTGTGTCTATCGCTGTCTCTCACGCTTACTGATTTATTTGCTCCTTTTCAAACCTCCAACTTTTCTCCTTTCTAATTTGCTTTTCACTTCCCTGAAAGAGCTGAGGATGAATTTAGGCTAAGATGTGATTACAAACAGATTAATACAGGGGTATGAGAGGCCTGAACCCAGGAGCCGAGCCAAGCATGGGCCCATCCCTCCTCCCCACTGACAGGGTGACAATGCTAAAACAGGTCCTCTTCAAGGAAATGGTGCCAATGGGGTCACTGACAGGGTCACAGGGCCAATATGGGGTCCAGTCAAGGACATGTTGCGAGAGGGAACCTCCAGTAAAACAATAATGCTGAAAAGTTGGATAGAACAACTTTATTGTTGATATAACAGATTAACATTGCATGCATTGATATCTTCAGATATTTTACTACACTTGTAATGGATTGGAGCTGTGAGAGGCTTGAAAGTAGTGGGGTTTAGGGTGAGTTGGTGGTGATGCGAGGGGGTTGGCTTTGGGTAGTGTGCCAGAGGGTCCTGATGTTTTTGATGCCCATGACCCTGACTAACAATAGTGCCAGGAATTGAAATAGGTTGCTCCTTGCTACTTGGTGCCACTTAACATAAGAACTAGGAGCAAGGATAGGCAATTTAATGCCTTGAGCCTACTCTGCCATTCAATATGATCATGGCTGATATCACCTCAGCCTCAAATCCATTCCTGCCTGTTCACCATCACCCTTCAAACCCTTATTGATTAAAAATCTGTCTACCGCTTCCTTAAATTTACTCAGAGACCCGGCATCCCCCTGTGCTCTGGAGGAGGGAATTCCACAGACTCACCACTGTTTGAGAAAGTAATTTCTCTTCATCTCTGTTTTAAATCTACTGCCCGTTTTCCTAATACTGTGATCTCTTGTTCTAGATTGCTCTACAAGAGGAAATATCCTCTCCATGTCTACTTTGTCAATCTCCCCTACCATCTTGTACACCTCAGTTAGATCTCCTCTCATTCTTCTAAACTCTACAGACTATAGGCCTAAACTGCCCAATCTCCCTTCATAAGTCAAACCCTCTCATCTCTGGAATCAAAAGCTTAGCTGAGGCTCACTTGGTGATAGACCTGCCTCTGGGTCAGAAAGGGGTGAGTGCAAGTCTCACTCCAGAGGATTAAGTGTATAATTCAGACTGACATTCCCAGGAAGTGCTGACCTGCTGTCTTCTGGGTGATATGTTACATTGAGGCCCTGTCTGCCCTCTCCGATGAATGTAAGAGTTTCCTTGGCCACTATTATTACAAGGAGCAAAGCGAGTTCCCTCTAGTCTCAACAGCCAATATTTTATCACTTAATCATAGAATCCCTACAGAAACAGCATCTTACGCAGGCCCTACCCTGCCCTATCCAGTTACCTTGGCTAATCCACCTAAGCTATACATCTTGGGACACTAAAGGGCAATTTAGCATGGCCAATCCACCTAACTTGCACATCTCTTGACTGTGGGAGGAAACCAGAGCACCTGGATGAAACCCACACAGACATGGGGAGAATGTGCAAACTCCACACACACAGTCACTCAAGGCCGGAATCGAACCCGGGTCCTGGTGCTGCAAGGCAGCAGTGCTAACCACTGTAACACCGTGCACCCTTAACCAGCATCATTAATAAATAAATTGCCTGATCAGTGTCTCATGGCTAGAAGACCATAAGACATAGGGGCAGAAGTAGGCCATTTGGCCCATCAAGTCTGCTCTGCCATTCAATGAGATCATGACTAATCTGATGAGATAATCTTCAACTGCACTTTCCCACCTTATTCCCATTAACCTTGATTCCCTTACTGATTAAAAATCTGTTAGCCTTGAATATACTTAACAACCCAGTCTCTACTGTTCTCTGCAGCAAAGAATTAACTTCCACTTCCCAAATAAGTTGTTGGCGAGTGGGTAATACATGCCTTCAGATTTACAACTGAGCAGAGGAAGGAACAGTTACTGTGAGAGGGAGCAAGCCATGTGGATGCATATAAATGCACCTCCTGATGCTTGCTGTCGGGCGGCTGGGCACACCTTCAAAATCTAATTGCAAAGGTTCATCCAGCCGTCAGGAAACTGATTTTTAGCCTCGGGGTTCAATTAAGTTCCCTCGCCAGCCTTGCTTCCCGCTCCTGGGAGCAACACAGGACTCTGCCCTCTAAGTTAGACACGTTTTAGTGGTGCCTTGCTGCTCTCGACTGGTGCAACTGCAGTATGTTGTTCTAAGTGGAGTGGAGAATGACTGAATGAAGAATGGAAAGGGATATGAGCAGAAGAGCTTTTTACCTCCATTCCCCAGACTGCAATTACAGTTACCGACTAGTCACTAAGCACAATAATGTGAACCTGCTTTCTCAAAGCAGAAAGCTGGTGGCATCATACATGACAGTGATCAGAGGTTTTTCTGAATGTTAAAGTTAGAAATCATTGCGTTAAAATCAGATGGTGGGTGTTGGATAAATGTCTTGCATCAATTATGCAAGGTTCAATGCCTTGGTTTCTGAATGCCAATCCTTGGATGTTATTACTGCATTAAAAAAAATTACTGAGGCACAATTAGTAAATATAGAATCCTGCATGTGACTGAATCATAGACCCAGAAAGGTGATCAGTTAGATCTCTTGTACTGTGATCAGTTAGTCGTAGCGGTACTAAGTTTGGAATTATTAGAGTAGTGGGAAGAGGAGCAATTTAAGGGAGGGGCAAAAATGGGCAGCACAGTGCCATAGTAATTAGCACTGCTGCCTCACAGCGCCAGGGACCCGAGTTCGATTCCCGACTTGGGTCACTGTCTGTGCGGAATCTACATGTTCTCCATATGTCTGCATGGGTTTCCTCCCACAGTCTGAAAGCCGTGCTGGTTAGGTGCATTGGCCATACTAAAAATTCTCCCTCAATGTACATGAACAGGCGCCAGATTGGGGATTTTCAAGGTAACTTAATCGTAGTCTTAATGTAAGCCTACTTGTGACGCTAATAAAAAAAAATCAGGATTTCCTCCTATTATTACTCAGAGTAGATGCTTCTCTCCTTGCCTTGAAAACAGGATTGACAAACCTTCGTAAAAACAGGAGTGCAGAGGACTAGGATGGTACCAGGGTTGAAAGACTTGCTAACTTTTTGAGGAGGTAACTAGGTGTGTAGATGAACACAGTATACTCGATCTAATCTACATGGACTCCAGTAAGGCTTTTGACTGGATCCCACAGGAGAGATTGATAAAGAAAGTAAGAGCTCATGGGATCCAGGGCAATTTGACAAACTGGATTCCAAATTGGCTTTGTGGAAGGAGGCAGAGGGTGATGATTGAAGGGTTTTTTTTTGACTGGAAGCCTCTGTCCAGTGGCGTACCCAGGGATTGGTGCTGGGTCCCTTGCTATTTGTAGTATACCTTAATGATCTAGACATGAATGTGGGAGGTATCATCAGTAAGATCGCGGATGACACAAAAATTGATGATGTGGTAAATATCGAGGAGGAAATTGTTAGATTACAGGATGATATCGGCAGGTTGGTCAGATAGGCAGAACAGTGGCAAATGGAATTTAACCCTGAAAAGTGTAAGGTGATGCACTTTGGGAGCACTAACAAGGCAAGGGAATATATAATGAACGATAGGATGCTAAGAAGTACAGAGGACCAGAGAGACCTTGGGGTGCATTTCCATAGATTTCTGAAAGCAGCAAGACAGGTAGATAAGGAGGTTAAGAAGGCATATAGGATACTTGACTTTATTAGCTGAGGCATAGATTATAAGAGGTTATGATGGAACTGTATGAAAGGCTTGTTAGGCCATAGTTAGAGTGCTGTGTGCAGTTCTAGTTGCCACACTATAGGAAAAATTTAATGCAATTTGGTGCAGAGGAGATTCACCAGGATGTTGCCTGGGCTGGAGCATCTGAGCTCTGAAGAGAGACGGGATGGGCTGGAGTTGTTTTCCTTGGAGCAGAGAAGGCTGAGGGGAAACCTGATTGAGGTGTACAAAGTTACGAAATACATAGATAGGGTAGATAGGAAGAAACATCTCCTCTTTGTAGGGGGGTAAATAAAGTAGCGGCATTGATTTCAGGTAAGGGGCAGGAGATTTACTGGGGTTTTTGGGAAAAACCTTTTCTCACAAAAATGGTGGGAATCTGGAACTCACTGCCTGTAAGGCTAGTAGAGACGGGAACCCTCATAACATTCACAGAATCATAGAATCCTATAATGCAGAAAGAGCCATTTGACCCACCCAAGCCCTATCCCCACTTATTTACCCTGCTAACCTCCTGACGCTAAGGGGCAATTTCGATTGGTCAATCCACTTAACCCGCACATCTTTGAATTTAAAAACATTTAGATGAGTATTTGATACACCATAACACACAAGGCTTTTGATCAAGTGCTGAAAAATGGGATTAGAATATAGATGCTTGCTGGCCAGTACAGGCATGATTGGCTAAGGGGCCTTCTTCTGTGCTGTAAATCCCTATGACCTCTGCTAAGGGGAGAGATTGGAGGAGCTGTTGACTGTTATCTTCAGAGCAGAGAAGACTAAAGGAATTGATCAAGATGGCATTTGATATTATCTGTATCTCTTTTTGCATTAACTTGTTTTTGGGCAGGGGACTGCATGGAACACACTCAGCCTGCACACAAACCAATGTCTGAGACACTCCTCCTGTTCTTGTCCAGTCTACAGTGCATTATTTTACAGTGTCAGCTGCGTCTGAATAGGTAGCAATTCTGTGGCTGAGTTAAAAAGTTATGGATTCAAGTCCCACTTCAGAGACCCAAGTACAAAATTCTGGATTGACACAGCCAGTGCAGTACTGAGGGAGTACTGTACTGTCTAAGCTGCTGCCTTTGGAAAGGCAATAAACTGAGATCTGTCAGCCCCCACAGATGGATTTGAATGGGATCTCCCAACTGTCCTGTCCAATACTTGTCCGTCAATTCATCATCGCTAAACTGGATTACTGGGCACTACCCAACTGCTGTTTGAGGGAGTTTGCTGCGTGCAAGTTGACCATTGTGTTTTCTATATTACAACAGTGACTGCACTTAAAAAGTGCACTATTGGCTGTGGAGCACGCTGGGATATCGTAAAAAGTGCAATTGAAATACAAGTTGCTTATTTTTCACTCACTGAACAATTCAGTCCCTGAGACCAAATTATTGAAGGATAACAAATATCACAATGAAGCTTAACCGTCTGTGAAAGAAGATTTTCACCAGCAGGAGCTAAATGGTTAAAACTACAGATACAACAGGGGTGATTCTCTCAGCTCATTGCGCTGCTGTTGTCCCGCAGTGGGCTAGGAGACTTGAGTGGAGGCTGTTTCGTGGGCTGCCTGCTGGGTGCCATGGCTTTCACGCGTCTCCAGCAGCCGGATTTACAGTGCCGCCAGCTCCGCCATGGAAATTGGTGCAGAGCTGAATAAATTATTCAAATAGAGATTTTAATGTATTTGAATATCATTAGTGGGTCTGGGACTGAAATCTCCGGGCCCGCTAGCGTCTCCCCCCTCACCACAAGTGGTTCACTCCAGCGGGGTTTAATATAGCTCCTCACTTGCAGAGAGCTGGCAACCTGACCCCGTTGGAGTGAAGGCTGAATAATTGATGCTCCCAGAGGGTCAGGTGCCTCAGCATTGCCATCTTGGCAGTGCCAGCCTGGGCCCCCGGCATTGCCCAAGGGGCAAAGTGCTAATGCCCAGGGGGAGTCTTAGCACTGCCCTCCAGACATTGGGCAGTGCCAAGGGACCATGGCCTCTGGAAGGAGGGGGTGGTGGTTGGTTGGGATGGAGGGTCCTGCTGCCACTCTGCAGTTTGGGCTGAGTACAGAGGGAGAGAGACCAAGGCTGGTCACCAGGGTGGTCGTGCAGCCTGCTGCGGGGAGTCATGGCTGCCAGTGGGGGGAGAGGAATTGGGGGGATGGTGGAATTGGGAGATTGGGGATGTAGGATTTGAGGCTGGCCTGCGCATGTTTGGGGGGCCAGCGATCAGACTGTGGTGGGGGTAACACGTCCAGCAATGTGGGGGTCGCGGGACTGGCTAGTAATTGAGCTTGCCAGCAATCCAGAGGGCAGCAGACAGAGCTACGCATGTGTAGTGACCCGCTCAGTGCTATGCTGCCGGCCTCTCCAGCAGGAATATGCCTGATTTTTAGGTTGATTCACACAAGTGCATTCTGCAGTGCACAGAGTATGGAGGTCGATTTTCAAACTCCCGCTGAAGAAACCAGCCTGATTTACTGCAGTTTTTACATAAATTCAACACTTTTTTTTCGAATTCGAATTTTTTTGGGAGAATCCCTCCCAACATTTCCCTCCCCAGCCCTACCCCTGGAACATAAGAAGCCTCACAACACCAAGTTAAAGTGACTCACCTGATGAAGGAGAAGCGCTCTGAAAGCTAGTGGCTTTTGCTACCAAATAAACCTGTTGGACTTTAACTTGGTGTTGTGAGACTTCTTACTGTGTTTACCCTAGTCCAATGCTGGCATTACCACGTCACCCCTGGAACACCATATGTGTTCTACTCTTCCCACACACAAACTTGAGTCTACTTCAATACATGTAGAATTCAATAATATGACAACCTATTTCCCTACATTATGGTGACTGCACTTCAAAAGTATTTCAGTGGCTATAAAGTGCTCTAAAATGTCCAGTGGTCGAAAAAGCACTATATAAATACATAATCTTTTTAATTTCAAAACCAGAGAAAACTGCAACTAAATCAAACAAACATAAGAGACAAATGATCAAGAAAATATAATGTAATGAAAATATGATGATAACAAATCACAGACTGTGATTTTATTTAGTTGTGCTCATTGGTTGGCGATCCTAAAGAAATCTCAACAGTGGCAATTTACATTTATATAGCATCTTTAACACAGTAAAATGCCCCAAGGCACTTCCCAGTAGTAGTTTCAAACAACATTTCAAACCAAGCCAAGTTAGGAGATATCAGTACGAGAAACCAAAGCTTGGTTGAAGAGATTATTTAAGAAATATCTTATAATAGGAGGGAGAGAGGGAAGTAGAGAAGTTTAGGGAAGGAATTCTAGAGCTTAGGGCCCAGGTAGCTGAAAGCATAGTCACCAGTGGTGGAATGATTAAAATCAGGGAAGCTCAGGACAGACTCAGAGAATGGGACATCGGGCTATTCAGACCAGCAGACTATAATGATACAACGAAGCTCAATTGCTTGATTAATCATTGATATCTGATTTCTCTGTCCCCTCTTTAATTTTGCCCCCCTTTGTCTCTTTGGGACACATTCTCTGGACTCTGGTCACCCTCCAATACCATCACACAGGTGCACCTTCTTCATTTGTGAGCTTTGAGGTTGGATTTCAGCAGGGCATCTGACCATGTGGACACACACATATATACCCATGCACGCACACTCTCCAGTTTGACAATTGGATAGTGATTCCATGTGAGAATGTGTCCTTTAGACACTGATAATCTGGCTAAGAGTTAGAATTGGTTTACAAAAGACGAGGCTGACACTCCAATGCAGAACTGAAGGATTGTTGCATTGATGGAGCTGTTGTGTTTTGGACAAGACATTGAACCTTCGACATGGATATACAAGATCCCATGGCTATTATTTTGAAGAGTTGCCTTTGGCACTTTGGCCAATATTCGGCCCTTTATCAACATCAGAAAAACAGATCACTTGGTCATCACCACATTGTTGTTTTGGGTGAGATCTTACTGTGTGCAACTCCATTGTTGCCTTTCCTACTTTAAATTTCAACAGTACTCCATTGGCTGTAAAGCGTTCTGTTGGCGCCCGGTGGTCATGATCCTTTCTTTACACTGTTGAAACTTTGAACTTTTTTGTTAACTGAACCATGCAGCAGAGCCAGTGAGGTTTATGCTGGAGAGATGGTGAGACATGGAACGTAGAAAGTCTAATGACAGTGAGATGCAGCAGTGGAGAATGAAGAAACATTGTACTGGGATGCAGAGATGCTGAAAATTGTACTCTCAATGCCAGAATGAAGTGTTCCCTGCCCGGAAATAACAAGGTCCAGGTGAAACCCTGTCTTTAAAAGCCCCATGACTAACAAAAACCCAAATTCAAAAACGATCCATCAGTAACCCAGTCTGATATTTCTATTTCTTACTATATCAGTGCTTCTTGCTAGAACCAGATATTTGGAAGCCTTTCTGCTGTGGACTAGATGCTTACTTTACAACAGTCTAAGTTATATTTGAGGCCACCTAGACTCACATTTGTTCAGTCAGAACATCCCAGAAGCTTGAGCACAAAGTTCTAGGCTGACACATCAGGACAATACTAAGAGTCACTGGATGGGAATTTACGACCTCGCTCGACCCAAAACCGTAAAATCCCGTCTGAGGTCAACAGAGCTTTCCATGGTCCACCCCTCGCACATCTGGATTCCCGTGGCAAGTGGGATGGTAAAATTTTTTCCTTAGAGTCATAGAGCACAGAAACAGGTCCTTCAGCCCACCACGTTTATGCCAACCATCAAATGCCAACCTATACTAATCCCATTTACGAGCACTTGGACCATAGGCTACTACTACACCTTGGCAATTTAAGTGCTAGTCCGGATGCTTTTTAAATGTTGTGGGAGTACCTGCCTCCACCACCCCCTCAGGCAGCGTGTTACATATTTCCAATACGCTCTGGCTGAAAAGCCTTTTCCTAAAATCCCGTCTGAACTACTTACTCCTCACAGGGCGGCATGCTGACATAGTGGTTAGCACTGCTACCTCACAATGCCAGGGTCCTGGGTTCAAATCCCAGTTTGGGTCATTGTCTGTGTGGAATTTGTACATTCTCCCTGTGTCTGCCGGTGTTTCCTCCCACAGTCCAAAGATGTGCAGATCAGGTTGATTGGCCATGCTAAATTGCTCCTTAGTGTCGGGGTGGGGGCTATCTAGGGTAAATGCATGGGGTTATGGGGATAGGGCCTGGATGGGATTGTGGTCAGTGCAGACTTGATGGGCCAAATGGCTTTCTTCTGCACTGTAGAGGAATTCTTTGATTCAATGATAAACCTACTCCTTCTGGTCTTAGACACCTCTGCCACAGGGAAAACAGTCTTACTATCTATACCTCTCATAATTTTGTACACCTGTATAAGAATTCCCCTCTCAGCCACCTCAGCTCCAGGGAAAACAAACCCAGCCTATCCAGTCTCAATGCTGAAAATTTCCATCCCAGACAATATCCTGGTGAATCTCCACTGCACCCTTTCCAGTGCAATCACATCCTCCCAATAGTGTGGTGACCAGAACAGCACACAATACTGCATCTGTGGCCTAACTAATGTTTTATAAAGCTGTACACGACCGCCCTGCTCCTTTATATCCAAGCTCCAGCTAATGAAGGTAAGCATTTCATTGGCCTCCTTCGCCACTCTATCTACTTGCGTTGCCACCTTTGGGATCTATGGACTTGTACCTCAAGGTCCCTTTGTTCCTCAATACTCCCTAGGGACCTACCATTCATCATGTACACCCTTCCCTTATTAGACCTCCCAAAACGCATCAACTTACTCTTATCAGAATTAAATTCCATTTGCCATTGCTCTACCCAATTTACTAGCTGATCAAATTCAGTCGGTAGCAACACAATCAATTTTCATGTCATCGCAAACTTACTAATTATACCTTCTACATTTGTATCCAACTTGTTAATGTATGTAACAAACAGCAAGAGATTGTTTCATTGTTGGGGATGCCGTCTTTTACACGGGACAGTAAACTATCTGCAGTTTCTGGTGGACATTACTGATTCCACAACTCAATTTCGAAGAAAAACATTGGTGTCCTCCATTATTTATCCCATTGCTAATAAATTTTCAAAAACAGACGATCTGGTTATTGTCACATTACTGTTTGTCCAATCATGGCTGTCACATTTCCTACATTAATTTGAGGCTTCCTAAGGTTGTGAAAGGTGCTATATAAATGCAGACCCTTTCTTTATCTACAGTATTATTTGAGTGATTGACAATAAAGGGCTGAGGTTTTTTTTAACATACATGTCACTTAGACGGGTGATCAAACGGAGATGGTATTTATGGATGTATACAATAGTATTTTGAAACTAAAGCTTCTGTCCTCAGTCTTCGATCTTTAGACAGTGATAGTTTGTTTCATTATTCTTGTAGTAGTTTCTATAATAGAACGCATAAGAAATCTATGCCTAGAATATAAAATTACAGAAACTTATAGCGCAGAAGTAGGGCATTTGGCCTACCTTGCCATTCAATTAGTTTATGAGTGATCTGAAATGATAATCCTCAACTCTACTTTCCTGCCTTATCCCCATACCATTGATTCCTTACTGATTAAAAATATGTCTATCTCCACCATGACCATATTTAATGATTCAGCCTCTACAACCCTGTGTGGTAAAAATTCCACAGATGTACTCTCTTTCTGAGAGAAGGAATTCCTCCTCGACTCCATTTTAAATGGGCAACCCCTTTATTCTGAGATTATACCCTCTGGTCCTAAACTCTCCTGCAAGGAGAAACTACCTCTTAGCATCTCCTGAGAATTCTATATGTCTCAATATGGTTGCCTCTCATTCTTCTAAGCTTCACTGAGTACAGGCCCAACCTACTCAACCACCCCTCATAAGAAAATCCCTCCATACCCAGGATCAACCCAGTGAACCTTCTTTGACTGCCTCCAATGCCAGTATACAGTTCCTTAGATAAGGATCTTTTGGAACATGAAAGGGTTTTCTGGGTAGATGTAGAGAAGATGTTTTCACTTGCAGATGAGACCATCAAAATATGATAGTCACTAATAAATCCAATATGAAATTCAGGTAAAATTTATTTATCCAAAGAGTGGTGAAAGAGTGGAACTCACTATCACAAGGAGTAGCTGAGGATAATAGTGTTGATGCAGTTAAAGTAAAGCTAGACAAACACATGAGAGAGAAAGGGATAGAAGGATATGCTGATGAAGAGAGATAAAGAGGAGTGAGAGAAGGCTCATGTGAAGCATAAATATCAGTGTGGACCAGTTATGTCAACTGGCCTGTTGCTGTGCTGTACATTTTATGCAATTCTATGTGTTCCTGAGATCAAGGGAGGTGAGATTAAAGCAGGTTGTCCAGATACAGCTACGGTATGAAGTTACACACGAACAGATGTCCAAGGAGGAACAAATAGAATCTTTGACAGAGGTTCGTCACTGACATTTCTTTATTTATTCATTCACGGAATCTGGGAATTGCTAGCACAGACAGCATTAGTGCCCATCTATTACTGCCCTAAATACCTTATTCAGAAATGATTGGCTTGTTGGGCTATTTCAGAGGCCAGTTAAGAGTCAATCAATTGCTATGAGTCTAGGTCTAGTCTAGAGCTGGGGGACGTAGTCATAAAGTTAGAGCCAGACTCTTCAGGAATGAAATTAGGAAATACTCCTTCATGCAAAGTGTGGCAGAAATTTGAAATTCTCTTCTGCAATTGGGAATTAATGCTAGATCAGTTGGAAAAAAATGTTAAAATCTGATATTGATAGAATTTTATTATCCAAATGTATTAGGGGATTGGGGCAAAGGTGTTCTAATAGAGTTTGATTGCGAATCAGTCACAATCTCACTGAACGGCAAAGCAGGTTCAAGAGTCTGAATGGTCTCCTCCTGTTCCTGTGACCCTAGAGTAACAAATAGGCCCGACTCGAGTAAGGACTCCTTTAGTGAACCAGATGGGTTTTTATCAAGAACCTGGTGGTTATATAGTCATTATTACTGATACCCAGCGTCTTTCACTTCAGAAAGCCAATACCTTCCTCCCAGGATAAGGTGAGGTAACTAGTTCTTCGAGGCTAGCTTATAAGGACAGTACCATATAAGTCCTGGGAACATTACTAACTGCAAACATGTTGGGGTAGAAACTCTTCTTGGGCAATGGCAGAAACAGCATGCAGCGCCGCATCAGTCTCATCTGATAATTCGTTCTGTTGAAGTCAACAAGGTTGAATATTGGGCCAGTTGTTTAACAGTGGCAGATATAAAGTTGAAGTTTATTTATTAGTTACAAGTAAGGCTTACATTAACACTTACATTACATTAATTACTCAATTATTAAGTTTAAGCACTTCCAGTCATGTTAAACAATTGTTAGGTCAGAATAAACAATTGTTAGGTCAGAATTTTCTTGTCTGGTTTCTTTTATGATAACTGGCAGAAAAAGAGTAATTCATTCACTCCATAGCTTGTGCGCATTCTGATTTGAGGTTGGTAGTTTAAATGCTAATGGCTTAAATATTGCTGGAAAGGTAACTTCATGATGTGCTCCATTATTAATGGGCAAATCAGGTGGCAAGTTCGGGCAAAAAAAAGTTGCTTTGCAAGTTGTGAATCTCCAGAAATTGCCATCTCCAATTTGCCTCATTCAAAAACAATATCTCACATTTAACCGCTTTGTTATTATTAAGAACTTACTGTATTTAGACTGACCGGTGCAAGTACAATGTGATTGTTGTTAATACAATGCCAATCAACCTTTCCAGCCCAGAAACTGAACAATTTAAAATGTCCAATCTTAATCATACATGTAACAAATTCTTCTGAGAGAATGCAATATTTTTTCTTTCTTTCCTTTGTCTTTTTCTCTCGGCCCATTCTTTATTTTCCTTTACTTTTTCTCTCTCCCTGAACCTGATTTGACTCTAATACACCTTTCTTCTCTACTGTCCCTCTGTTTTTATCCCGATCCTTAAATCTTATCCATTAAGTAGATGGACACTGTTGTGTCCTGTCATTCACTGAGAATCATAGAAGAATTACAGCAGAGAAAGAGGCCATTCAGCTCAGTGTGTCTGCACCAGCTGAAAATATCAGCCCCCTATTATAATTGTACCTTTCAACATCCGATCCCTAGCCTTGCAGGTTACAGCACTTCAGGTGATGAACCCAAATAGCCCATTGCTCTCTATGTATTGTTGGTGGCACGGTGGTACAGTGGTTAGCATTGCTGACTCTCAATGCCAGGGACCAGGGTTCAGATCCGGTGTTGGGTGACTGTGTGGAGTTTGCACGTTCTCCTTGTGTCTGCTTGGGTTTCTTCTGGGTACTCCGGTTTCCTCCCACACTACAAAGATGTGCAGGTTAGGTTGATTGGCGATGCTAAATTTCCACTTAATGTCAGGGAGATTAGTAGGATAAATATATGGGGTTATGGAAAGAGGGACTGTGTGGGATTGTTGTCGGTGCGGGCTCAAAGGGCCGAATGATACACTTTCGAGGCAAATACATTCAAACTAAATGATGCAGAAGAAAAGGCCAAATAATGGTGTATACATGTGCCATAACAGCAAGATTTGGGCCAATTATAATCTGACCCATTTCTTTGAATAAAGATGACTAACTTCTGGATGTAGCTTGGGTGGTGAACCAGAGAGTTTTCCCAACTAGGAGGTAGGGTGAAAAGGTTTAAGGTTTGTCTTGTATGTTTGTTGAATATTCTGATCAGGAGATGAAGCCAAAGTACTGACTCCACTGAGATCAGTTGTCTTTCTCCAAGTATAAAAAAGGATCAATCTCTGATGTACCCAGCTTTGTGCTATATCAGCATGGATTCCACCATTCAAGAAATGTTCAGGAATTTAAAATGTAGTTATATAACAAAGGGAATGAGAAATCTGAAATAAGAAAAAATTGTCCAATTCATTCACTTCCATTCCACTATCAGTCATACCCATATCATCCATCTCTAAGGCACTTACTTTTCTATTTCATTTTGAACTCTCTCTGAGTGTTCCCCTGCTAACTATACCACCGAGTTTGAACAGGAGTGTTAGCAAAGAGCTGCTGTGGGTGCACAGAAACTCTCAGGGATGTCCCTGGGGCTAAGTTGTGATGATGGTGATAAAATCAACTTGAGTTCCCACAGCCAATCACTATCTGGCAGCTCAATTGGAGAGTGGACATTGGATGAGGGCAGGACCAATCAGACTTGGCTTGGATGTCACCCATATTTGAATGGCTTGCCAACAACATTCATAGGCTCATGTAAACAGATAGAAAGAAAGGTAAGAAGAAAGCACTGTTGGTCATCCTATTCAACTTCAATCCTTCCAGAAGGGAGATAAAAAGAAAAGGAAATTAAATCCTGTGATGATCTCCCCAAGGCAATCAGACAAGCTCAAGGAAACCATGGCTACTCACAACGTGTTACCAGACAGACTTAACTAACACATGAGAAATGGTCACTTGGGCAAGGTACTGAAGGGAAATTGGTCCCTGTGGAACCAAAACCAAACCTGACTCAGCTCTTTCAATCTAGCTTCATTTTAGCATCTTCAGCAGCAGAGGAGAAGATCTCTCTTGTAACTCTCTCTCTAACAGCTATAGGCTTTGCAAGTAGGGAGACAAAAACAGATCCAAGTAAAGGATTGATATTGTCTACTTTGATCCCTGATGTGTAACCTAATGCCCTACTTGTTTTCCTGACTGCCACATTATCAAACATCATCTCAACAATCAATTATTATTTCTAACAACACCTTGTAGGCCATTCCATGCTCCTATCACAGATGGTACAAGTCAGATGCATAAGAAAAAAAAACATGGTCTTGGCTTTGGAAGTGTTTGGAAGTGCAAACCAGCCCAAAAGATTGAGATAGATTTCATCCCTCTCAGCTAAATATATTACAATGCATGGTACATTCCCTGTGGCTCATATATAGTAACATCTTGTATACTTCATGTGTCTCATGAATACATCTCCATATCACAGGTATAGCAACACATGATACTGTTCCTGTATCACATACTACATTCTTTGTATCACACATATGGGAATACAGAATAAAGTCCTGGTATCACACATACAGTATCCTGCTGGTGTTATGAATGGTGCACTCTTGGTGTTGTGCATGGGACCATAAAGAGGAAAAAAAAACAAACATTGAAATTGTTATCAGTGAAGAATGTTCATCTACTTCATGGTGGCACAGTGGTTAGCACTGCTGTCTCACAGCATCAGGGACCCAGGTTCAATTCCCGGCTTGGGTCACTGTGCAGAGTTTGCACGTTCTCTCTGTGTCTGCGTGGATTTCCTTAAGGTGCTCCGATTTCTTCCTACAGCCTGAAAGATGTGCTGGTTAGTGCATTGGCCATGCTAAATTCTTCCTCACTGTACCCTTACAGGTACTGGAGTGTGGTGACTAGATTTTCACAGTAACATAATTGCAGTGTTAATGTAAGCCTGCTTGTAACACTAATAAATAAACTTCATGTCACATGACAAGTCATAAACCAGATATAATGTCATTATTCCTCTTGAAATATTACATTACTTTCATCACTTGCAAATATTATCCTAATCATAAAAAAAAGTTACACTCCATAGGACATTACCTCATTATAGTCAGAGCTAATATTACAAATTCCAAAAATAAAAAATATGAGTAGTGAGAGATAGAAGTGCCACATATGTAATCCCTGTTTTCAAATCCCTCCATCTCCATCTCTTCTCTATTTTTGTAAAGTCTTTCAATCCTCCACCCTTCTAATATCTGTCTACCCCTCCAATTTTGGCCTCTTTCACACCCTTGAATTTTCATTGCTGCACCATTGGCAGCTGTGCTTTCAGTTGCCTGGACCTTAATCTCTGGAACTCTCTGCCTTGTCCATCTTTTAAGATATCCCTTAAATTCCACCTCTTCCGCTAAGCTTTTGAGCACCTGCCCGAATAGTTCATTGTGTGGCTCAATGTCAAATTTTGCTTGAAAACACTCTTGTGGAGCATCTTGTGATGTTTTGAATGTGATTAATAAATTCACTTTGTTCTATATATTTGGAGTGACTCAGTGTAAAAATACCAGCCAATAACTCCAATATGCCTGTCCTGACATTGTGAAATTTGCTGCATAAATGCAAGTTCTTTGTTTGTTATGTCAGTACTGATTATTCTGTCTAATACAGATACGTCATTGAATCTGTGGTCAACTCCTGTGCACATCCAATAAATATGGATTTGACAATGGCTTATGCTCAAAAGTAGTCTTTGTTCTGTGCCAACTGCATAGGATACACTTGACCCAGATTGAATAAAATCTACAGAGTGACATCAAAACAATATTCCAAACATTGACTACTGATCAATATTCAATGAACCTGACCACAAACTTCAGATATTAGTTTCAAATTATTTATGCCATTCAAATACCTTGATTAGGTTTAATCTGTAACTCATTCACATATAGTTGTTATTCCATATATGAGCCACCTAAACATCTCAGCCTGGAACTCACGCCTGACTATTTATTATTCTAAATATAAGCCACCCAAAACTCTTGCTTAGGTTGGAGTTGTGTATCTCACTCCTGCACATCTGTTATTCTGTATATAAACAAACTGGAACCTCTCAAAACAGCCTGTACCTGATTTTTGGATATCCATATTGACACATAAAACAACTGAACCCCTTCATTAGATTCCAATCTGTAACTCATTCTTAGGAATTCATGATTCTATACTAATCTTTAACTTAATTCTGGGTAATTGTTATTCAAAACAAATATTTTGTATATTAAGTATATTCTGTAAGCATTAAATCAGCAAGCATATCAGCACTGTAGTTTTGGTCATTAAGAATAGCGTTAGTGCATTAACTTGATCAATGTTTATCCCTCAACTAAAAAGTAATTATCTTGACACTGACCTCACTGCAGTTTGTGGGATCTTACTGCCATGCTTCACACAACAGTGACTACACTTCAAAAAAGTACTTAATTCACTGTGATGTGCTTTTGGACATGAATAACAACGACTTGTACTTAGATAACACCATCAATGCACTAAAATGTTCCAAGGCTTTTTGGCGAATAAAGCTGACACGTATGGAGATGAGAGCAGATGACCAAAAGGGGTAGGTTTTAATGAGTATCTTAAGTAGAGTGAAAAGTCGAGAGACATTTAGGGAGGGAATCACAGTGATCAGGCACCAGGCAGTTGAAGGCACGACCACCAATGTGGGAGCACTTAAAATTGGGGATGTTCGAGAGGCATGTGGAGGAGTGCAGAGATTTGAGAGGAGTGTAAGAGTTGGGAAAGTTACAGAGATAGGGGAGGTTAAAGGGACTGAAGGAGGTTACAGAGATCTTGGAGGAATGTAGGGGCTGGAGGAGGTTACGGCAAAAGGGAGAGTTGTAAGGGTTGGAGAAGCTTGCAGAGATAAGAAGTGTAGGGACTGGAGGAGATTACAGAGGTAAGGAGAAGTGTAGGGGATGGAGGATTATACAGAGATCTGAGAGGAGTATAGCAGCTGAGGAGGTTATAAAGATGGGGAGGGTTGTAGAGACTGGAGGAGATTGCTGAGATCTGGAGGGGAGTGCAGGGGCTGGAGGAGGTTACAAATATAAGGAGGAGTGAATGGGATGGAGGAGGTTACAAAGTTGAAGGGACTGGAGGAGGTTACAGGGATAAGGTGGGTTGTAGGGCCTGGAGGAGATTACAGAGATAGGGAAGGCGAGGCTAATGATTTGATGAGAATTTGGGAAACCAGGAGTTGTTTGACCGGGAGCCGGTGCAGGTCAGCGAGCAGAAGGGGTGACTAGTGAATGGGACTGCTGCCCGTTAGTGCTGAGATTGAGAATGCAAATTCTTCATTTTCTTTTCTCTTTCTCCAGCTAACCTCTAAAGGCTGCATCAATCTAACACTAGGATTGAATCCAACCACATTTGGTAAATTAATTCTTTAAGAGCTTTGAAATTGGAGCGAAGCTCCTGCTCCAACACGGCCACATCTCCGCCCCTCACTGCTGCCAAGTCCAGCACTTGAACTAGCTGCCTACAGTGAGGCTTTAAGGCTGATTTAAGACTGTTGACCTATATCTGACAGCCCACACTGACGGTCAGTGACTGTCAATGGGAATTAAGCAGATGAAGGACTGAGCCACCATGGGCGTTTCTGCATGAACACTTTGTACCAGGAAACGGCGGGGCAGATCCAAAGCATCTCCCAGACAGGCAGCACTCCGGCCCGGCCAGTCCAGCCCCACAGCCCCGCGGAGTTCTCCGACCCCAAAGAAAGGCGCAAATCGCGCGCAAATCCGATGCTAATAAAAAAAAGAAACACGGCAGCAATTTGGAAACAAATGAACGAATTTCCTGTTGTCTGAAACTCGACATTTCAATTCGGCGCTTGTTGCTCACAGGAAACTGACAGAATAATCCGGGATTTGTCAAAGCAATTACAGTTCCCTTTCAATTAGTTTAAAATAACTGAAACCATCCTGATTCCTGTACATAAGGAACGGGAACACATCCATCCCAACCTTCACTGAAAATAGGCGTATGTGGCAAGGAAAATAATCGAAATTTAGCAAAATCTTTCGCTACTCTGATTTTTACAGCTCTTCCTTCTATCACTTTTTTCCTCTCTTTCCCGTCTCTCTCACTCCGCGCCTCCCTCCCTCCCAGTCTCTCTTTCACCCCATCCTTTCCCTCTCCCATTCCTCCTCTCCCCTCTTCACACTCCCTCTCTCCCTCTCTCCCCTTCTCCACACTCACCATTACCCCTTCTCTCTAACCTAACGGTGTCCAAATTCCAGCTGATTTCTCTGCCTGCTTTCAAGTTTTTTTTAATAAAACCAGTCCAGTTTTGATAATAAGTTACACCCCCCTCCCTTCTCTCCCCTCTCCAATAAAATTAGCCATTCGCAGCCAAAGGCCGCTGGATATTAAGTTCTGCGCCAAACTGATTCCAGTTGCTAAGGTGTCGTGTGTTTCGCGACGAAAAATCCCCGGACAGTCATCACCTAATCCCCAAAGTCAACAGAAACTGGAGGAAGCCAGACACGCTGTGCCGAGGATTCTGCTGCCTGCCCCAAATGTGGAGAGGGTTCAACACAACATCCCAGAGGAGGACGGAGAATCCAAAGTCTTGATAGTTTTTGGAAGTCATCGTTTCCGATGGTGAAGTCTTATCTTCATCTTCACCCCCTGCCTATCTTCTCTCTTCCCTTCCGTGCAGGGGGAGGCGGGGGGGGGGGGGAGGTGGGAGAGTGCCGGTGAAACTCGAAGCCGTTTTTACATTCGGTTCTCTAGCTTTATGACGGTTCAACAATCTCATACAGCTAGATAACCAAAGAGAAAATCCAGCCTCGCCAAACTCTTCTCCCCCCAAGGTCCGTCTTTCTCGGCGGGGGCAAATAGGAAGGGATGACTCTTCATTGAATTTTCCTGAACTCTTCAATGGCCGCAATCCTTACCGATGTGAATTATTGGGGTGAGATTGAACAGGCGAATGCTCATCATCCATACACATACACTCACTCACACACACACAGGTTTTTGCTGGAACGTTAGAAAACCATTTCACTATCCATTGCACAATCAGAAAGGCAGACCTGAGACCACATTCTACGCGCCCCCCGCCCCCGCCACTCCACCCCGCAAGATTAAACAGAAGAACCGTCCACTCTCCCCAACTTCAGAAACAACCGTCCAATTACAAACTCTAATCAAAGTTTTCTCAGACAAAACAAAAAGTGACTCAATTTTGCTTTCAGAACAAGAGCATCTCCTTCAGCTGATGAGAGGCTCCGCTCCGATTGCGGTCAGCGAAGTGGCTCAAACGTGTTTGGGATCCGATAGATATAAAATATAATTCAGCAATAAAGAACTTCAAACTGTCCTTCCGTTCCACCCGGCGTCACAAAGCTCGTCTAATCAGGCGAAATCTTAGCGAAATCTCTTGTTAACACCAACGCCCGCGTTAATAACCGATCCCGGACCTCGCTGCTCTCCACCGGCTGCTTTCCCCTCGCTTCTCCGCAATGGAAATTGGTTAGCCAGACAGTGTTTCGGCTGCTATGGCAACAATCCCCCCAAATATATCCATATCTATATATATATATATAAAGCGACTAAACAAACGTTGCACTAAATGAGTTCGACAAGTACCGAAGCGCCAAGCAAACACAACTCGTGTTAAAACTTTCTTATCTGACGAGTTATCCGGGTGGAGAGGCAATCGCATCCCGTCCTCCAAGCCTGTCTGCCTGGGGCTTGATAGGGACATAAGTCTGGCCCTGCCTGTCCTGTGCTGTCCTGTTCCACTGAGATCTGGACTCAACTCTGCTGGGCCAAAGGTCAATCGACCAGGAGAATGACGATGTCATTTAGCATCTGATACGCCCATTGATACACAGCCACGTTCCCCTGCCGCTGAGACCCCCTTCTGTCTATCTCAGTGTCTCATTCACCTACACTTTCTTTTTCCCTAAAGGACTTTTCTTTAACAATTAAACTCGCACTTATTTTTTAAAAAAATACCCTAATACACCCATCTTCTTCTTTTCCGGCTCCATGAACGCAAGAGAACCCATTTCTGTCAAATCTGTTCATTTGTCAAGTGCAAGTCCGGCTAGCGAATGCCCACTGGCTATTCCACTGTGCTGGGCATCACAATCGATCTCGATTATGTTCTAACCTCATGTCCTTCCTTGCAAGGCTGGTGACTACCAGTTTCAATTTCCTGTACAAGGATGATTCCAGAAATGTGGAGGGTTACATATTGGGAAAAGATTGACAAGCTAAGGTCTCTTTTCTCTTGAAAAAAGACTGAGCAATGGCCTAATTTTATGAAAGGTTTTGACAGAGTGGATAGAGAAAGAATGTTTCCTCTTGTGGCGAAGAACATAACTAGAGGCAGTCAGTAAAGTGAAGTCAATAATAAGCCCAATAGGGAATTCAGAAGAAACTTATTTGCTCAAAGTGTAGGGAGAATGTGCAACTCACCACCACAGGGAGAGGTTGTAGCAAATAATGCAGATATATTTAAGGGGCAACTAGACAAGCATATGAGGGAAAAGGAAAGAGAGGTAGGCTTAGATGAGTAATGATGGGAGAAAGCTAGAACACTAGCATGGACTGGTTAGGCCGAATGGCCTGTTTCTGTGAGCAATGCAATCCTATGCCACTCTTTTGCATCATGAGAGAGAGTGTTGTAAAGCTTTGCTGAAAATGGTGGGCCTTGGGAAAATTCTTCTGAAAGTACAAAGATGGCAGTATGATCCATGGAGAGAGCACAGCCAAGGTAATTGAAGGTTCTGCAATCAATAATGGGGTTAAAGTAATGAAGGTTGGATGAACAGAAAGATTGAGTCTTAGGAACTGAGTATTTCAGGGAGTAAGGATGGGGATGAAGTCACAGAAGGATTTACAGACAAAGACTTGGATTCAATGATGTTTTGGGAATCGCTGAAAGTCAATGAAGACTAAGGTACTGGAAAATTTGGGAGCCACTGCAGGGCAGGGCATGAACAGTAAAGTTCCTGGGCAAGTTGGAGTTCAAAGTCAGGGGATTGAATGTCAGGAAGGGGGGTGGGGTGGGGGAGGGGGAACACCAGGAATGTCCAATCTGGAGGTGACCAAGGCTTCAGCAACAAAGATCCTGTGGTGATAAGGGAAGTGGAAAATTTTGTGCAGGTGGCAATGAATGGTCTTGGGATTGGGTTCAAATTTCAGCTCAGAATTTAAAAGGAGGCCAAATTTCTTAATGGCCTGTTTCAAATTGGGAAGATATCTATGGAGCAGAGAGGGGATTGGGGCCAGTGACAATGGAGTGGAGATGTTGGCTGGGACTATATATTCTTCTCTAGATCATGCCTGCTGAAGGACAGTAAATATATTCAAATATTGCAATGGATTGTGTGAGTAGCATGATGTGATTTATCATACACAAACATTCAAACATGCATGCTTTCAAACACTGTACAATCTCCCAAAAAAGGAAACCCACCTCCATAAAGAGCAGTTAAATTCCCTGTACACACCTGATCTCCATATACAAAAGGTAAGACCTCCTTAGACAATGATGCAAGGCCTTCTATACGCTTGCTCCAATCTCTTTCCCCCATTCTCACCCAAATCTCAATTGTCCCCATTCTCGCCCTGATCTCCCTCCTCTTGGGTCCCCACCAAAACATCCTTCTGCCTGATTCTCACCCTCAATCCCATTTCTTCCTGATCCTCACTCCAAATCTCCTTCAACTTCCCAAAGCGCGAACCCAGCGAGCTGAAGAAATGATTTGAAAAATACTACATGTTGAAATTAGACATGTCAGAGGACAGAACTGAGCAGTGACCCAGGGCTGGGAAGTTAGAAAATCTGGGGCTGAGCCCTGGTTTAGATTAGTCTTTTATTCTTAAAATGGGAAGAGTCATATAAAAGGGCACCTTGTCTCTGAGCTGGTCCCAGACCATGGATTATCTACACACCAGGGCATCAGGGAACAACTGTTTCTTATTGTTCAAAACCACAGCAACTAAGTAGTTCAGCAAATGAATCAAACATTATTTTGAAATGTGTTGGAACAATTGAACACTAAAGTCTTTTAAGCCACTTTATGATGACAAGTTGAAGTAACAGTGATACGAGGCCACTTCCCAAAGAGCTTGTTTGCCGCGTAGAAAGTGAAGAATTGTTTAAGGGCAAATTGTTTTCAAGAAAACATTGGGCAAAACATTTTCGTGGAATGACTGTTGTTTTGAGCACATGGCATCATGCTGCATTTCAGTATGACTGACATCATTTCAAACAGAGAATGCTGGAATACGACGGGATAGAAAGAGGCCATTTGATTCATCGTGCTTATGCCAGCTCTTTGGAAAATTGATTCTATCAGTCTCACTCAACACTGTTCTTTCACCATAAGCACGCACATATTTCAAGCAAAGAAAGAAAGAGTTGGATTTATATATTGCCTTTCACGACCACCAGACATTTCAAAGTACTTTAAGTAATTCAATACTTATGAAGTATACTTGTTATCAGAAACCAGGCAGCCATATCTGATCCGAGCTTGGTGACAAACCAACTTTAAGTACAGAGAGCCTTTCTAATACCATCTCTTTATCAATCTTCCACATCCAGCATCTCAACTACAGTCTCTTTCACTATGACTTTGGCAGCACCATCCTTGGAAAAGACAGTTGCAAAGTATTAATTTAGTACCTCAGCCTTCCCCTATGTATCAAACATTCATCTTGATCGTTAATTGACCCTACTCCTCATTTTACCACCTTTTTACCATTTACATGCCAAAAACAGACTTTTGGATTCCCTTTTAAATTAGCTGCCTATCTTTTCTCAAACATACTTTTTGTTGCTCTTATTTCTTTTATCACTTCCTCTCTGTACTTTCTATATTCAGCCTGGTTCTCACTTGTCTTATCAACTTGACATCTGTCATATGCACTCTTTTTCTGTCTCATCTCATTTTAATCTTTTGTCATTCAGGGAACTCTGGCTTTGTGAGTCCTAACTTTGTCCTTTATGGTAATATTAAAGTTATATAGAACCTTGGTTAGGCAAGATTTATTGGACTGTGCACAGTTCCAGTCTCCATACTACAAAGAAAATGTTGAACTATTGACAAAATGACAAAGTAAGATCAAAGTAAAAATTTTAAAACAAGTCATGCTTGGTGAAATGAGCATAGATTAGTTTGACTCAGTGATAGTCTTGGAGTCAGAAGGTTGTAGGAAATTAGGACAGTAGATGCTGAGGCATATGTGAACATATACGAGTGGACCCAAGAAGTCAGTATTTTCCAGGAATTCCCACAAAGAAAAGATTAAAAATCACTTGCAAATATACACGTACATACTGAGCATATACATTTATTCTATAAACAAACACACACTACTCTCTGACACATGCCCAAATAAATACATGTATGCTCAAAAGTCCACATGCATTAATTTACATTCAGATATATGTTCTTACACTCAGACACTAATATGCAGAAAAGGATTGGTTTGAATCCCACACACGACTTCAAGTCCTTCTTCAGAACTTTAACACATTATCTAGGTTCAGTGCAGTACTGAGGGTGTGCTACATTGTTGGAGATTGCATCTTTAGGATGAGACATTAAACTGAGACACTTGTCTTCCTTTTTGGGTGCAAATAAAACCTTTATCTACACTATGAGAATAAAAGCAAGATATTTTCCTGGAGAACACTTTTTCTTCCATTAAAAATAATCATTCATCTGATCACTGTTTATGAGAACTAACTATGGACAAATTGCCTGCTGTTGTAGCCTACCAAACAACATTGGCCACACTTCACAATATCATTGATCAGATGTGAGGTATTTTAGGTTGTACTGAAGCTTTGATAAGGTATTATGTATGCCTAGATTCTTTTTTTACAGTTTCTATACATCAGTTCTTCATAGTGCAACACAGATCCCTGGTAATAACGTAACAGTAAAGAGAGAAGCAGAGTGTGTGAATGCTCATACCTCTAAAGGACTGGTCTCAGCCTATTGATACTCCTTTGCTCTTTGCTGACATGAAAGCTCTAGCTTCATACCCGGGGAGTGACTCACAAAAGAGTCTATGAATCTATTTTTAAACAACAATAAAATATAATATCAATAACTTATTCCGAGATGGGGAAGGCTTACATGTTAATCCAGTCCCATGTGCATCAAATGTGTCTGTTTGACTATTCTAACAAAATTGGAAATATTTTTGAATGGAGTTGAAGAATTCTTACTTCTTGCCATCTACTCGGAAAAAGATTACTTTGTTCATAAAGATAAATTTGCAAAACCTCCTGTTTTGGGGAAGTTTAGGGGCACTAAAGTATTATACCTAAAATTATAACTCACTTGCTCAGAGATGCAAAAGTTCTTTAGGTTACAATCTTTCCCCATATTACAAATTATTTGAAATGACTTCACCAGCTTGAGATTGTGAAAAGTGCTTTCCAAATGCAAGGTTGTTCCTCTTTTTAATGGTTCATTGTAAACTTTCCTGCATCCCCACCGCACCTAACTGAAGGTATTCTGTGGAAAAGTTAGAACCATTCTATCATACAGGGCTGAAAGAGACTGTTCAGATTGTGAGACATTAGTCAAATGGGAGAGTGTGAAGAAAACCATTCAGGGTTGTTTCTTTGGAGTGATTGCTGTCCTTGAGTTAAAGGAACTCTTTTCCAAATTAAAACAAGTCACCATCTTGAAAAATTGATCAGCCAGTTTTATTTTGGTTACCTGCAATGAGACTGAGCAATCATGGTTGCCAACAATGAGGAGACAGTGGCCTAGTTCACCAGACTAATTCATGGAACGGCAGGACTCACATATGAAGAGAGACTGGATCGACTGGGCTTGTAGCTACTGGAATTTTGAAGAATGAGAAGCATATAAAATCCTGATTGGAGTGGACAGGCTAGATGCAAGAAAAATGTTCCTGATGTTGGGGGAATCCAGAACTAGGGGTCACAGTCTAAGAGTAAGGGGTAAGCCATTCAGAACTGAGATGAGGAAGAATGCTTTCACTCAGAGAATTGTGAATTTGTGGCGTTCTCTACCACTGTCTGTTAGATATGTTCAAGAAGGAGCTGGACATGACCCTTGCGGCTAAGGGGATCAAGGGTATGGAGAGAAAGTGGGAGTGGGATACTGAAAGTGCATGATCAGCCATGATCATATTGAATGGTGGCACAGGCTCGAAGTGCTGAATAGCCTAATCCTGTACATATTTTCTATGTTTCTAATGGTATTGTCACTGGAATAGTAACCCAGAGACCAAGGCTAATGCTCTGGGGACCTGGGTTTAAATCCCACCATTGCAGGTGGTGAAATCTATGTTCATTTAAGATGTGGAATTAAAAATCTAATGAAACCATTGTTGATTGTCGTAAAAGCCCAACAGGTTCACTAATGTCCTTTCGGGAAAGGAATTTGCCATCCTTACCTGCACGGGCCTACATGTAACTCCAGACCACAGCAATGTGGTTGAGTCTTAAATGCTCTCTAAAATGGCCTATTAAGCCACTCAATTCAGGGGCAATTAGGCATGGGCAATAAATGCTCCAGTGCCAGCAAAGCCTACATCCGCTGAATTGATAAAGAAAAACAAATGCCATTTTGATGCATATACAATGTAGGTTTGTGCGCTGCACGTAGCTTTGGAATCAACATCAGCAGTCTGACTCCAAAGCTTGTGATCGCACAAAACCACCTTTGGTAGCCACTGCCATGCTTGGCATCACCTCAGTATAACTCCAGGCCAAGGGGAAACCATATAAGAAAGGAACCCATTCTGGAGAATTTAAAAAATATATTTTTCAATATTCTGAGAAAGTGGACACTACCAGCCACACAGTCCTAACAGTAAGATTTAGACCATGTTGATCCAATTAATACAGCTTGGTGCAAGCTTCCACTCATGCAAGCTCAGTTGAATCTTTGCACAAAATATCTTTAGGTATAATCTCCCTTGCTGCAGGTCATGCGGATAGATAGGTTATTGGACAGATGGATGGATGGATGGATGGGTGGGTGGATGGATGGATGGATGGACAGTAGGACAGATGGAGGGATGGACGGGCAGACAGATAGATGCGTGGATGGGCAGACTAAGAGACATCACACTAATTTGTTGTGAACTCTGACAGAAAAAATGGTCGAGATCTACAAATGGGCCTAATGGACTTTGTGCTCAAGTGCTTGCCATTATAGACTCATTAGGACTGGAAATCTATGGCCCAAGTCTAGTGCTTATGTTGTTAATGAATTGCTGCACCCAACCAGAAAACTAAGCATCTATTTTTAAACTAGCTCACCTTTCTTAGCAGGTAGGACTTGATTTATGTGAGTGCCCCACCGAGCTGTCTCCTAGTAATCCACAAGCTTCCCCTTTTGCTGTAAACTGTGACCTTTAATTAAAGAGACACACTGCTCTGTAATTCCCTCCCTTAGCCACTCCATCTGTCTTCTTCTCTCTCCTGCTTTACTAACCTGTTTTCTATTCAAAATCCACCTTTTTGACTAAGATTTTGTCTCACTTCCACCTTGCATATTTTTGTCATGCATCACTGTATACATTGCCAATGGAAACAATCTTGGAATGTTGTTTCAGTTAAAGGTGCTATAAGGATGCAAGTTAACCATCTCAATATTGAACCCATAGCCCGTATGAAATCAGGTTGAAGCAGATTATCACTCTCTGTGTGTGACAGTAATATGATAATGGGAATGCACAGCTTCTCTCTGTATTTTGAATTTCTCTCCTGTTCTCCTGAAATTGTTGGAATTTTTATGCAACAGCATCACCCGGTCACCAACTATTACCTTGTCCATGTGACCTTTTATTTACCTGTGATTGCTAGCAGAATGTCTGACCAAATTTCACACTGGTTGCGTCATCCCAAACCTGTTCTCACCCATTGTCCTCACACAAGTATATTCCAGTAGATCACTACAGGGACAGAGACAAGGAGTGGCAACATATAGACCTCTTGAAACTCTTTACTTCTTCTCAAAACAAAAATCTGCTTCCCAAGTTCTCCAAACTTGGTGATGATACCAAACTTGGATGAGGATCTAAATAATAAAGAGAAGACAAATGGGAGCAGAGGATAGGGACTGGTTGGAGGATTGGGCCCTGAAGTGGGAGAGGCAGCTGAATGTAGAGAAATATAATCCTCAAACTGGGGAAGGGAAACTAACAGTGTTTAGTAGGAATTCAATCTTGGCTCAGTGGATAATACTTTTACTTCTTTCTCAGAAGCTTGTTGTTTCATGCCCAGCTTCACAGACTAAAACTTAAAACCTAGGCTGACACTTCTCAGTGTAATACCGTACTGGGGGATGACTGAATGTCATGTGATGCCAAGGCATCATTCCCATAGTGGATGGTGGACCTTTAAAAATAGAATAATGGAAAGTAATATGTTTTATTACTCATAAAGATGCACAAGGCTGTATGGCTGAGAACTTTGAGTGTAAAACAAAGCTGTATAAGGTGTAAATGTGTTCCAGATTGGAGTATAGGTTAGATTTCATTCCCTACATTTTTTAATTAATTAGTGGAACATAGGCATCACTGGCTGGCCAGCATTTATTGCCCATCCCTAGTTGCTTGAGGACAGTTGAGAGTCAACCACATTGCTGTGGCTCTGGAGTCACGTGTAGGCCAGACTGGGTAAGGACAGCAGATTTCCTTCTTTAAAGGACATTAGTGAACCAGATGGGTTTTTCCAACAATTGATAATGGTTTCATGGTCACCAGTAGATTCTTAATTCCAGATTTTTTTATATTGAATTCAAATTCCACCATCTGCCATGGTGGGATTCGAATCCAAGTCCTCAGAACATTAGCCAAGTTTCTGGATTAATAGTCTAGCGATAATAGCACTGGGCCATCACCTCCCTCATGTGGTAAAGGACTGAGAGAAAGTGGAGAAACAGGTGACTAGGGTGATAGCTTAACCTTTCAAATCTTTTTTTAGGAATTGTAATTATGAGCACTGACCTTTGTTTTCCTATTAACACATACTGCTATCTTACATTTATATCACTATTAACACTTCTTCAGTCCCTAATGTCACCACTAACAACCCCTTTGTCTTATGTTCATGGCATCTTTGTCAATCTCTCCTTAGCTCTGACCTATCCCTGACCTTCCTTATTCTCCAATTGTATAACTTATTAAATTTCCAACCCTCTTCAGTTCTTTGAAAGGGTCATATGGATGTGAAATGTTCACTCTATTTCTTTCTCCACAGATGCTGCCAGTGAAGTTGAGCTTATCCAGCATTTTCTGTTTATATTTCATGATTTATTAATTCCATAAGGGATGGCAATCTGCTGCCCTGAAGCAGCCTGGCCTACACAGGAGTCCAGACTATCATTACATTGTTGACTTTTAACTGCCCTCTGAAATGACCTACCAAGCCATTCAATTAGCAAGAAGGCAGCTGAGCACCAACATGGCAAGGGAAATTACCGATGGTCATTAAATGCTGGCCTTGCCAGGGATGTCCAAGTCCCATTACTGACTGAAACAGAATAATTTTTGACAAAAGCAGACTTCAGAGAGGATTTGGGTGAAACTCACTAGGAACACACATTTGAATGGTAGTGAAGTAGCTGCTTGTTTCGCACCATTTCTCATTTCCCTTTTCAGTTATTCAGTGAAGAACGGAATTGGCCACAGTGCCAATGTTGCCAATTCGCTGCCAATCTCCACTGGCAAAGATTAGTTTCATATTGATAAGTTTGAGTTTCTGAAACAATATTCAATTAGTTAGATGGATAAGGAAAATAGGAAATGCAAGCAGGAGTAGATCATATAGTCTCTTGAGCCTATTCATTAAGGGCATGGCTCCATTTCAGTTCCGGATTTATATCCATATCCTTTGATTCACTTTGTGTTCAAAAGTATATTCAAAAGAGTTTAAGTCAACTCTTAGAATTCATACAAATAGTTCACCAATTGTTTAAAATTGGCAAGAAACGACTCCAAAGTCTTACATTTACAGAATGGAGCAATATCCACCACAGGAACTGCCACTGTTGGCATCAGATGAGTCAGATAACCTAAGTCTAATATTTCTACCCTCACTTTCCCATAGGGCCAGGTGTCTGAATGATTTTTTCAACAAGTTCTTCAAATGCACACCTCATACCATCAGACATTTTGGCATTTGACTCCATAAACAACATAGAATGTTTTCTTTCAAACTTCAGTCCTTCATTCCAATCTACTTCACGGTTTTTTTTAATCCTTATCTAAGTATTGAATATTATTACAATCTGGTCAAGGAACAGTGGCTTTTTGTTTAAAGTAGACAATGTTTGAATTTCTAGCTAGCAACTAAAGAATAAAACCACAAGATCCCACAGTTCTAAACAAATAAAATGTTGGTGCAGACTCAATCAGCTGACTGGCCTCCTTCTGCACTGTAGTGATTCTATAATTCTCTCATATTCTGAGTTTCTGAATTCTGAACTCAATTCTGAATTTCTCAGAATTCCAGTCTCCTGGCTGCACCGAGCTATTAATGACTACCAGAGCTTCTCTGAACTCTAACCATCTGGCATGGAGCCAGTGACAGTCCACGAGCTTCTCAGCTCCTCCAAGACTTCGCTGAACCCTAACTGCTTGGAGCCTGCTAACAGCATCCAAGGCTTCTCTGTGAGCTACAAGCCACACAAGTTCCAAAATGCAGTCCTCAGCGGCACCAAGTTCCCATGGTTTCTCCAAGCCCTAACAGCTGGAGACTGTTACCAGTGGCACCCAGTATGGAGCCTTTTCCTCTGCAAACACACAGATAAACTGAAACTAGAGAACCTTCCCACGCTCCACCCATCTCCATGATGGCATAGTATTTCAGGGATCATTGAATGCCTTAAAACTCCCTGAACAAAACATCTCCCTTGACTGCACTTATTTGCAAACAGTGTAAACATCACATTTCCAGTTCTCCAGCTAAGTAACTCATCAACAGTTTAATGGGTCCTCCTCTTCTATTCTTCTATTAAATAGTCATGGGTAGGATAACTTTCTGAACAGCCATTTTCTTTTGCTGTTACCTTCACAACAATAATCTTCCCAGAACTATCTCCAGAATATTAACCATGCACTAGATATTCATCACAGTATACTCAACAACTGAGCAAAATTTGCAGATTTTTGCATGAAGAAATTTCTCTTCGCCTCAGTGCTAAATAGCTGATTGCTTATCCAATGGCCACTAGTCCTAAGCTATGCAGGCCAGTGAAATAGCCTCTTAGCATCTACCAAAGGATTTTATGCATTTCAATTAGATCACCTATTGTTCTTTATATTCCAGGGAATATTGACACATACCACTCAATTACTCCTAATAAGAAGGCCCTCTCATCCCAGGTATCAACCTAATGAACCTTTGTTCCTTCCACTCTAAGGCAAGAATATTTCTTGGGTAAGGAGACCAAAACTGTACACGGATTATATGAACAGAGATGGTAGGGCTAGAGAGCAGCCGTGCAGAAGTCTGTAATCAGACAGTTAGGTTGGTTGTCATGGAGTATTTCTGTTTTGCAGATAGTCACCTCCTTCTGGAACACGGTGCTCAAACAGGCAGTGGATAAAGATCACCATGCTCCTTTAGAAAGGAACGTTGTTTCTTTGTCTTTCTCAGGAGACAGTGTGGTTAGTGGTAAGGTCAATGGTATTTGTTAGTTGCACGGTTACCTGGATACTGTGAGCCTGATGGTTAGACTTTGCCCTGTTGGTATATATATATGTTAGTAATGCTAAGTCTTCAGGGAGATAAAACAGAGAAAAAAAACAAAAGTATGGCCAATTCCAATGACAACTGATTCCTTCTTGAGACCATAAGACAATAAACTAATCTTTCAGAGACCTTGGGTTAACTTTGACACATCATTTGATAAATCAACCAACTCCCCTGTGGGACACTATACCTGTACAGGACCAAAAAATGGCATTTAAGCAATTGAGTCAATTGCAAAGACGACTGGATTCCTATCTTATTCTACATGTGACACCCTTTAATAGCCATGCATGGTAAAAGTTTATCCACAACATCTTGACTGCATATATTTACTAACTTCTGTATTACATTATACTCTATCTGAGTATTTGTTGTCTAGAATTATCCTTTTACCCAAAAGCTGAATCAATATTTATCAGTTTGGGATCAATTTCTCTATTATTTTTGGTATTTGCCACATGTGGGAGAAGGTCATTTAGCTCTGGCACTGTCATTCAAACAGATCATGACTGATCTTTCTCTCACTTCCATTTATCCACCTTTACTAAACACCCTTTGACCCGTACCCAATAAAAATCTATCAATGTCAGTCTTCAAAGCTCCAATTTGCCCTAGGATCCATAACCTTTTGTTGATAAGAGTTTCAGAGTTCCGATACAATTTGTGTGAAAATGTGCTTCTCTCCTATATAGTCTTGCTTTAAACTTAAAACAATGTCCCTTTGATTCCTGCACCACAGAAAATAATTACTCCCTATCTACCATGTTGTGTCCTTTTAATATTTTAAACAGCTTCAGCAGATTGGCCCTCAGCACAGGTCAGAATTATGCAATCTGTTCTTATGATGCAACCCTTTAAACCTTGGTGTCATTCTGGTTCCAGCTCCCCCAAGGCCAACCCTTCCTGAGATTTGATGCCAACACAGTGCTCAAGACGATTGTGCCTTAGGCATCTTTTCTCCAAGTAAATTGTAGCACAGGTGTGCAATCCCATTTATCAATTTAGCAGACCTCTTTTGGATTTTCTCACTTGAGGTATAGTGAATAAAATACTCCAGGTGGCGTTGGACCAGAACATTGTACAAACCAATTATCATTTCCTGATACTTAGCACACTCTTCCTCAAAGCAATATAAAATGTCTGAGACAAATAAAAAGGCAAACCTGAAAATCTGAAATGAAATCAGAATATTTCCAACATTATCAGTATTTATTTTGTGTTGTTAAGAAGTGCTGTTTGGCTTAATGAACAGTATAATTGGTACGGTGGCACAGTGGTGAATACTGCTGCCTCACAGTGCCAAGGACCTGGTTTAATTCCCAGCTTGGGTCACAGTCTGTGCAGAGTTTGCACTGTGTCTGTGTGACTTTCCTCCGGGTGCTCTGGTTTCCTCCCACAATTCAAAAAACGTGCTGATTCAGTGTATCCGAACAGGATGCTGGCGTGCGGTAACTAAGGGATTTTCACAGTAACTTCATTGCACTGTTAATGTAAGCCTACTTGTGACTAATAAATAACTTTATAATTGTTTTTATAGTTAAAGCCCAGATTCCTTTCCATACCATCTCCCATTCCCCTCGGTACTGCCTGAGAAATGTTAGCTCAATCATGTGCTCTTCAAGAGAGCTTCAAGTTTTTAGGTGTCCAGATCACCAACAACCTGTCCAGGTTACCCCATGCTGACACTATAGTTAAGAAAGTCCACCAACACCTCTACGTTCTCAGAAGACGAAGGAAATTTGGCATGTCAGCTATAACTCTCAGCAACTTTTACTGATGCACTATAGAAAGTATTCTTTCTGGTTGTATCATGGCTTGTAATGGATCTGGCTCTGCCCAAGACTGCAAGGAACTACAAAGGGTTGTGAATATAACCCAATCCATCACGCAAACCAGCCTCCCATCCATTGACTCTGTCCACACTTCCCACTACCTCGGAAAAGCAGCCAGCATAATTAAGAATCCCATGCACCCCAGACATTCTCCCTTCCACCTTCTTCCATCGGGAAGAAGATACAAAAGTCGGAGGTCACGTACCAACTGAATCAAGAGCAGTTTCTTCCCTGGTGCTGTCAGATTTTTGAATGGACCTACCTTGCATTAAGTTGATCTTTCTCTACACCCTAGCTATGACTGTAAACTACATTCTGCACTCTCTCGTTTCCTTCTCTATGAACAGTATGTTTTGACTATGTAGCATGCAAGAACCAATTCTTTTCATTGTATGTTAACACCTGTGACAATAATAAATCAAATCAAATCAAATCTTATCCCTGGAGTAAGATACAAATCTACAAATCAGAAAGGGAGGGTACTGCCCATCCAGTCATGGCTGAGTTCCTTTGGTACATTGAAATAAAAGCAAATCACAGCAGGTGCTGAAAATCTGAAATAAAAACAGAAAATACTGGAAAGACTCAGCAGATCTGACAGCAACTGTGGAGAGAGAAGCAAAGTTAAAGTTTCCATCTCTGAAGAAGAGTCATATGGACTCAGTTAATGGTACAATGTTGGGGAGAGTTGCAGAACAAAGAGATCTAGGGGTACATGTTCATAGCTCCTTGAAAGTGGAATCACAGGTGGACATAGTGGTGAAGAAGGCATTTGGCATGCTTGGTTTCATCGGTCAGAACATTGAATGCAGGAGTTGGGACGTCTTGTTGAAGTTGTACAAGACATTGGGAAGGCCACACTTGGAGCACTGTGTGCAATTCTGGTCATCCTATTATTGAAAGGATATTATTAAACTAGAAAGAGTGCAGAAAAGATTTACTAGGATGCTATTGGGACTTGATGGATTGAGTTATAAGGAAAAGCTGAATAGACTGGGACATTTCTCTCTGGAGCGTAGGAGGCTGAGGGGTGATCTTACAGAGGTCTATAAAATAATGAGGGGCACAGATCAGCTAGATAGTCAATATCTTTCCCCAAAGGTAGGGGAGTCTAGAACTAGAGGGCATAAGTTTAAGGTGAGAGGGAAGAGATACAAAAGTGTCCAGAGGCGCAATTTTTTCACATAGTGGGTGGTGAGTGTCTGGAACAAGCTGCCAGAGGTAGTAGTAGAGGCGGGTACAACTTTATCTTTTAAAAACCATTTAGGTAGTTACATGGGTACGATGGGAATAGAGAGATATGGGCCAAATGTGGGCAATTGGGATTAGCTTAGATGTTTTAAAAAAAAAGGGTGGCATGGACAAGTTGGGCCAAAGGGCCTGTTTCCATGCTGTAAACCTCTGTGACTCGATAACTTGACATGTTAACTTGCTTTCTCTCTCCACAGATGCTGCCAGACCTGCTGAGTCTTTCCAACATTTTCTGTTATTATTTCTTCAGAATAACATATTTCCTTTTTGTTGGTTTGAGAATTTTGAAAAATGATATTTCCCACTTTAGGCCCTGTCTCCCAACCTGTCCATACCCTTTTGTTTCTGTCTGCTTCTCCCTAATATTTATGACCCCTCCCAGCTTTATATCAGCAGCACACCAGAAGAGCTTATTGGCCATTCATTACCTCTTCATATGTATGATTGTGAGCCATTCCCTTTGGAATCTGCTTATTCCCTCTCTCCACACGGATTCAGCTCCCACTTACATTCTCTGACCCAAGCAATGATTTTTCCACTCCAAAAGCTTTCCTCCAGTTCCGAGACCTCTTACATTTTATAGCAATCTCCAATGTGACACCGTAATAAAGGTTTGGCTAAAGTCTATTCTTATTAAGTTTATTGAGTTTCCCTTGCCAACTCACCACTTTATCCTTAAGGAACTCTAGCAGACTTATCAAACGAGATCAACCATACATAGAAAACATTCCAATGTGGTACGTATTGTATGTACTATGTATGTTTCTCCCGATCACTTAATGCCCCCTTTTTCAGAATGCTTTCTGCTATTTTATCCAATTCCTTTGCCAGTCTCGCAGGTCTATAGTTGCCTGGGTTATTCATCTGACCCTTTTGTGAGATGATACCACATTCCCTTCTTTCCAGTCCCTTGACGTAAATCATGTATTCATGATTAAACCTCTTCTTATGTATTTTACCATAATGACACATCTTTGCAGAAATTTTTGCAGCATTTATTGGAATATTAGGAATAGGAGTAATCCACTCAGTAGCTCGAACTTAATTATTCAGTTAGATTATGGCTGATGTGTATTTTAACTCCATATACCCACCTTAGTTGTCTATTCCTTAACACTTCTGCCTAAAATGAGAATCATAGAATCATTGGATGTTGCAGCACAGAATAAGTCCTTCAGCCCATTGTGCCAGTTTCAGCTCTTTGGCAGAGCTATCTTACTAATAATCCCACTCCCCTGCTCATTCCCCATTGCCCCATAATTTTTATCCTTCAAATATTTATTGAATTCTACTTTGAAAGTCAAAATTGTTCAGGCAGAGTATTCCAGATCCAAACAAAAATTGTTTCCTCATATTGTCTCTGGTTTTTTTGCTCGTCACCTTAAACTGATGTCCTGCAGTTACTATTCTTTCTGCTATTGCAAATAGTTCTCCTTATTTACTCTAGAAAAACCATCAATGATTTTGTACACCTCTAGCAAATCTTTTCTATCCTTCTCTGCCCTAAGGAAAACTATCCCCGCATCTCAAATCTACCACATAACCAAGGGGTCTGCTACCTTTCTGATACACCTCCTCTGCACTTCATAGAATCATAGAATCCCTACAGCCATTCAGTCCATCACTTCTGCACCAATTCTCTGACAGAGTATCTTACCCGAGCCCCCTCCCCCATCCTATTCCCATAACTCACGCATTTCCCATGGCTAATCTCCCTAATCTACACATTTTAGGGCATTAAGGGGTAATTTAGCACAGCCAATCCAACTAACTTGCACATCTTTGGACTGTGGGAGGAAACTGCAGCACCCAGAGGAAATCCAACCAAACACAGGGAGAATGTGCAAACTCCACATAGACAATCACCCAAGGCTGGAAATAAACTAGGTCCCTGAAGCTGTGAAGCAGCAGTGCTAATCACTGTGCCACCATCCTGCCTTTGACATCCTTTCTAAAGTACGGAATATAGACTTGAACAAAAAACTCCTTTTGTTTTGAAAAGGTTGATATATTTTCTTTATCTTTGTACTCAATTTCTGTACTAATAAAATCAATATTTTTAACAGCTTTCTCAAATTGTCCTGCCACTTTCAAAGATTTGTGTATATACCCCCTCTCCCAAAAGGTCTCCTTATTTCTGTACCCCCTTTAAAATTGTACTATTCCTTATTTTACCTCCTGAAATATAACACCTCACACTATTTTGTGTTGTTATGTGTCAGCACTTCTCATCAGTTAACAGCTTGGTATGGCTCCTGCTCTGCCCAAGACCACAAGAAACTACGAAGGGTTGTGAACGAAGCCCAGTCCATCATGCAAACCAGCCTCCCAACCATTGGACCCCATGTACTCTGAACATTTTCCCTTCCACCTTCTTCCATCGAGAAAAAGATACAAAGTCTGAGATCACGTACCAACTGACTTAAGAACAATTTCCTTCCTGCTATCATCTGACTTTTGAATGCATCTACCATATATTAAGCTGGTCTTTCCCTACATCCTATCTGTAACTGCAATATTATATTCTGCACCCTCTTCTTTCCGTTTCCCCATGTTCTCTATGAATGGTATGTTTTCTCTGTATAGCGTGCAAGCAATTATACTTTTCACAGTATCCCAATACACAATGGCACAGTGGTTAGCACTGCTGCCTCACAGTGCCAGGGATCTGGGTTTGATTCCTGGCTTGGGTCACTGTCTGTGTGAAGTTTGCATGTTCTCCGTGTGTCTGTGTGTGTTTCCTCTGGGTGCTCTGGTTTCTTCCTACAGTCCAAAAGATGTACTGGTTAGCTGTATTTGCCATGTTAAATTCTCCCTCAGTGTGCCCAAATAGGTGCTGGAGTATAGCGACTAGGGTATTTTCACAGTAACTTCATTGCAGTGTTAATGTAAGCCTATTTGTGACACTAATAAATTAATAAAAAATGTGACAAGAATAAATCAAATCAAAGTCTAGATCTTCGTGAAGTCTGAGGTGTGTTACTATCCTCATTATTTATTACATTTTCAATTTTTGTGTTAATTGCAAACTTTGACCTGATGCCCTGTTTGCCCAAGTCACCACTATATAATCAAAAACAGCAGTGCTTCTGATACTGACCTCTGGGATACACAACCCATATAACATCCGGCCTGCAAGCCATCCTTCACCAATACTCCGCTTTCTGTCGCTTAGTCAACTGTATAGTCTATTCATGCGGCCGCTGCCGCTTCAATCCCGTGGGCTTTAAAACAAGTCTGTCAGGTGGTATGTAGTGAAATAACCTTTGAAAGTGCAAATACAGAGCATCAACCTCACTATCGAAATCAGGCCGACTGCCACCACCCCACCCCCAGTCCCCCGTCACTCCGTCAAAGAACTCGATCAAGTTAGTCAAACAACATTTGCCTTTAACAAAATTATAATTAATTAAGAAGCCTGTAGTTTTCCAGATGCCAGATGAATGTCTCAAACCTCCCTAATACATCTCTATGTGTGTATGATAGCACACTCCTATACATTGTGCATGGGGAGATAAAGGCGGAGGCACTAAACGGACTATATCGAATCGGCTATGCAGCACCTGATATTAACCGGCCGCAATAAAACTGAATACCAGGCTCTGTGTGTAACCGGAGGCCAAGCCAATATCGCCCGTTTTGTACCGCCGCCCGGTACCAACTTCTATCTTGAGGTGTTGCACAGAATATAGAACGATAATCCCTTCCACCCTCTACCAGTGTTTACACATACACACACAAACATACTGACAAATACACACATGCATACCGACACATACATACATACATACACACAGACACACAAATAGCATACACACACATATCTTTACCGCAATAAATTTCTGTTATATACATGATCTATACAGCTTACAATAATGCAGCTGCAATGATTTCCTTAATACATTCAGATTTTATATTGACCATTCCTGAAGTACATGTGATAAACTTCAATACGGAAAAGTAGTTTGCCAATCGGCGGTTGAGGGTGGGGGTTTGGAGCTAGGGGGTGACGGGGTGGGGGGCGAGGGGGAAGGGGTGGGAGGAGGATTGGGGGGTGGGTGTTACTATTCACTGAACGACGCAGCGCATTACATCTAAAGCCATGCCCACCATGTACAACTCACTCTGGATTAATATACATAGCACAAGCAAGGACAGGAAGTCTCCAGAGAGCTTTGCATACCTGGATTACTGGGTGTATATACTGGCTGAAGGAAGAACTGCTTTGCCATAGAGTTGTGTATGTGTGTGTGAGATAGCGTGGGATGTGTGTGTGTGTGTGTGAATGTGAGCATATGTGCGTGAGATGGGGTGGGATGTGTGTGTGGGATATGTGTGTGTGTGAATTTGGACATATGTGTGTGAGATGAGATGGGATGTGTGTGTGGGATGTATGTATATGTGTGTGTCGTTGTGAACATGTGTGTGTGTGATGAGATGGGATGTATGTGGGATGTATGTATGTGTGTATGAATGTAAACATGTGTATGTGAGATGGGGGAACATTTGGTAAAAGTGCTAATATTGGTTTAATTCGGATTTGGAGGTGGAGCTAGATTCTGGGCAATCCTTGACAGTTTGTCTGAATTTTGCCTGGATTGGCTCTGTATTCACCTAAAGCAGCAAGCTTTTATTCTAAGATCACAAACACTGCGATCACCAGTGCTCTGAGTAAAAGTGACTATCCTCTTACCAGTTTGCGAGAGAGCCTAAATTTTTAAAGGTACAGTCCTCCACTAATAACCAATTCCGAGTATGCACATTGGGTCCATTTTTTAAAGAAGTTATTTCGCTTTACACAATCAATATTGGCTCTATTCAGCATGTGTATAGAACGCCCGAATACAATGGGATGGAATGAACGGATTATACAGAACCAAACATATTCACATCACTAAAAGCTACAGCAACGTTAGAATGAATTGTATAAGAAGCCGGATCTTTCCCAGAGAGAGAGAGAGAGAAGGGGCTTCTGGTAATGGTGGCTGAGAGCCCAGAGAAAATGCACGGGGTACATCAGTGCATTCTCCGGATATCCCTCAATCTGCAACTGATTTAGAATTTTAAGGGCATCTACTTCATCTAGCCTGCGCCTACATACATAGTGGAACCCGATATTTTATCTCAGTTCATCTATGCATATATCTATAACTATCGTTAGATACACAATGATTATACGTCTACTGCAGAATAATTCACATCTCCTTTATACAGTCACAATACATATATCTGCCTTCTCTACAAAACATTTATTCTTTTATTCTATATAAAAATTAAAACCTCAATTATAAATTATCCTTTTACGTGTTCATGTGGAAATATAGAGTATGTATTGAATATGTCCCTAACGCCGACAGTGATACGCCTCTCTGTTGTGCTTTAGAGATTTGCTTTATTCTTTACTTTCTATACAGCACTCAGGTTTATGCATCGCTGCCAATGTACGTTTTATTCACAGTCATATTCTAAGCCTGGTGGTTCATACTGTACCCGTGTTATTGCGGTCCCTATTGTCTAAAAATACAATATCTTTCCTTCTACGGCGTATTCGTCATTACAACCCGTCTTTGCCCTGTAAAATACGCAATAAATAAATGCATTCTTTCATCTTTATTTCCATTCTGTATGTATAATGTTTCTATGTAATATTTATATCGATCCCCTCTGAATGTAGAGCCCTTTGTGCATTTCAAACACACAAAATGGTATATTTATGTAATTGCAGTACGCGCACACGAGTATATTTAGCAAACTGCAGAGATGTTAAAATAAAAACTGGTATGTGTAGGTTCAGACAAGCCACATTGGCTCACTCATCCACTAATGATTCTTTAAGTAAAAAAAACATGCTTTTACGAAGTTGTGTGTGTAAACCTTAAAAATATTGCGGTTTGTATTATTTAAGGCGGGGGCGGTGGTAAATAATTCGACGTCTTATTTTTTGCTTAGAGATGCGAGGAGACATTTGATACTTCAATGAATCCAAGTTCGCTAGATGCGCTCAGGACAGTTCAGTTTTTTCACGATTGTACCTTAATCCTTGTCACACAGGGGATGCAATAACAGAGGATGCCGGATTGGGATGGGGTGGTGGTGGGGGGTGGTGGGAGGTGATGAAATGGACGTTAAAGAAATGTTTGCATTAGCCAAGGAGAACATGGATACAGCCCAGCTTTACTGGGGCCAAGACGGAGAACGGGAAACACGTGCAATTTAAAAGCAGAGACAGAAAGGGTGAGATTTAATCATCATATCTTTGAATTTACTTGGTATGTCCTACTTAAGGACTTTACATAAAGATATATATTTTGTAATTCGTAGCAGTGATTATATTTTCTTTTGACGTGTCTCGGTTTCACTGGGTTGTTTTAAGGAGGGGATTATTTAAAAGGACAATATTATATACTGAACACATATTAGAGTTGTAAACTCTAACTGAGTTTGATTCATAACACTGCACAACCCAGCTAACAAAATAAAGATCACATCGACATACCCCTCAGAGTCAGAGATGGTAAAATAAGCATTATAGTGTTGAGGGACGTGTGTCGAAATATCGCACACCTCGGTTACTTTGCCCCAGATTTAACAATACAATTTCCCCCCGGTTTCTCTCAGGGTTGGGAGGAAGGTTGCTGCTGAGCGAATAGTTCTCGAACGCTTATCCCGACGAACGGCAATCTTTTGTTTTCCCATTGCCCCAGTATCTACAGACAAAATAGGAGTGCTTCCTCGGGGCCTGGACCTTTTATCTATTTATCCCTTGCGAGGCGATGGATTTTCTGTGAACTGTTCTGCATTGAGGATCTCAGGGCTCGCCCAGGCCTACACTATGCCTTGTCTTCCCCAGTCCTCCACTGTTAGATCTCCCTCTATCCCACCGCCCTCCCAGCCTCCTCCCCCCCCACTCCCACCCCTCACAACCCCACTTCCCCTTTTAATTTTACAACAGAGAGCCGTTTACCTGATTAAAGGATCATTTTCCCACGACTGTTTCTATATAATAATTAGAACCACATATTTCGCCCGGACATAAGGAATTAAATCTGGATAGTCCTGGTATCCAGTTCTTAACAGCAATCCCACGTTGCCATAATTTTAACAGCAAAAGAAAAATCCAGGTTAATGATACTTGTCACTCTGAAGGTGCCCATTGCAGTCCCTATGAATTGGAAAGATCACATTCTAAACCATTACCAACAGTTAAATAAACACATTGCCAGTTCTTCTATATAATGAGTATTAAAAATATCACAAGCAAATTTAACAGAGCTATTATCACGAAGCACATCCCTCAGGAAATATCCCTTTTAAATACGAGTCTTTGGCAAGATTGTATTCTAAGCTCCTGTCAGTGTCCTTCTCCAGCCCCTCTCCCCCAAATCTCCAGATCTTCCTCACCCACCAGAACATGCCCACCCTCCACCACCTCCCCCCCAACCCCCCACAAGTTTTCATCTAGTACGTACAATTTGGCGACATTCCCAGCAATAAGCAGTGGATTCAGTGCCTGAATGATTAGAGCCTGAATTTAAAAAAATCACTAAATCACCGCAAATAGTCTGAAGGACTGAGTCGCAATGAAATAAATGTAAGGAATTTTACCCCAACGATTGAGAGAATAATAGCAGAAATTGCTGTATTATCTTTAGCAGGTAAGAATGGATGTGTAGATAGAATGAAAATTACTGTACATGGTTCATTGTTCTTTCGCCAGTAACTAATACATTGTGTTGTTAAGGCCTTTGCACTAGACTGCCCTGGCTTCTTGAGAGTGTATATTATATTTATGATTGTGAAGCAATCGAAAGAATTCACTGTTGGCGCCCCAGAGTTGAATCAGGCAAAGAATTTCAGCAGGTTTTTGCGGTATCCACTCCTTGTAAAAACCCCAGCTCTGTGCACTATCTACCTCATAAAGATACCAAATCCTTGGCTCATCTTAACAATTTTCATTTTATTTTAGAAAAGAATGTTCTATACCATTACCTGCATGTACCAGAGTACAGGAAAATTAAACCGCTGCCCGAGATTTATTAGATAAACCAACAAAGAGAAAATGAAGACAAAAAAAGGCAGGGTACAGGGATAAGCATAGAAATTAAAATAATATTAACGAAGTTAAAACCAAGCGGGAGAGAGACTCGTCTTTGGTAGTTAAAAGCTCTTTTCTTCCGAAAACATAGTTTCTGTAAAAGTAACTTGTCAAATTAAAATATTAGCATGGCACGACTGGAATATTATTTTCAATCCACGCTTCAGCAAAAAAAGTCTAAAATAAAGCTTATATGGATAAATAGGACCCTGCTCGAGAGAGCGATGGTCATAGCTAGATTTATAAATGGATTCATGGATTTATAAAGTAACTCATGATTAGAAAGATTCGCAGATTGATAGATTTGAGAGATGAATATATAAAGATATTGTAGAATTCTGCTAGACAGAAAGGTAATGTTTTGGATGGGCAACGGTTGAAAATCGAAAGGCCAAGGCCTGCGACAAAGACTCAGTGAGGTTGTTCCCTGTTGCAAGTAACAGCCACAAACTTTACTGGGTCGCCTGTTCATTCCGCCATTCTTCTAAAGCTCAGAACACACCCTTAGGTTGTTTCACGTTTAATAACTTCATTATTTTGCACTGGCAACTTAGTTAACACGAACTGAGGCCCACTATCCCAATCTTTATTTGCGATAGAAATATTTAAAATGGAATTTCTGTAATTTGTCAACCTTCGATTTTTTACCAGTTCAGTAAACAAAATAGTTTTATAGTTCCTCCGAAAAGAGCTTCATAGAAAGCAAATCCACTTAACTGACACACCTTATTTTACATTTACTGAATGTACACACATTTATAGATCAAATCTTGCAAAGGAGCCTTCATTATGCATCTCACATAAACACACACATTAAAATTTTAATTCATGTTTTAGAGGCACCGAATTTCAGAGAGAAGTTATATGAGTTTTTTTGTGCAATGAGTTGAATTTCTGTTCCAAAATCTTCTTGCAACCAGTAAATGTTGGCTCCGCGCTCATACAGTGTAGACTTAGAAGATAATTCACCTGCTTTATAATCGGTTTCATCACAGCGAAAGGTAGTCTGTCTAACTACCTACATGTCTATCTATCTGACTGTCTGTCTATCATCTATGAAACAATTTAAAAGCAATTCTTTCCATATAAGCATGGTTGTATTTAAACTGTTACATGACTATTGGGTTATGTGAGAGAGGGAAACATTAATCTACAGTAATGTAATGTTTTACACATGGGTCTCAATCATACGTTGCATTTAAACTGTTGGATCTCTCTTTCCATCTTTCCATTTATAGCTGTCTATATATGTCACTTCTATCACAATACAATATATTTTTATATTGCATTTAACGGTGCTCTGACTACAGCAGAAGATATCCCAATGTTTGTACCCTCTAGCATCTACAGGATATGGAAACAATTGCTACATGACTTCCCTCCTAGTGAAATTGTAACAATTAAGAACCCCTCACCCCAATCATAAATAAACTGCTTCTGAATACTTCTTTTAAAAGGGTCGCTACGTTCAGCTTTTGGATGAAAACAGAATTATTTCCGGGCATTAGTGTCACTCTAGCCCATATTGTACAGGTGTCGTGTGTAATACAATGTTTCCCTGCAGTGCACAGATATCCGAGTTACAGCTTGAAATCGGACAGGAAGGGTCGTTGCTGATTTTTTTTTTGCAAATTTAACTTATTTTTTCCTAAACACCAGGAAGGCACCCACAGACTCGGCTCAAGCACGCTTCTAGAAATTGATATCTAAAAGTAAACATACCTTAAGTGGGAGTCGGACACTCTATTGTTTGATGGGACGCCGGATTGCCTTGAACTGTATGTTCTAGTCATCTGGAGAGAAGTTCACGTTGAAATGTTGTATCAGCGGATGTCGCCCGCTGGAAACTGCGCTGTGTTATTAATAGTGGACAATATGTTTACGAACAATGTTAACTCTATGTTCTAGAATCCAAGTTGTGTTCTAACTGTGTTGTGCTGGTGTTGAGGAGTCCTTCCTTGTAAAACTCGGCGTGGGGAGATAGAATGTGTCACTGGGCATCTTAGCACGGTGGCGTATGGGTGAAGGGCGCGGGGGGGGGGGGGGGGTGGTGGGAGAGGTGGCGTCTGTGAAAAGGGTACATGACTGCACATCCAGGGCTCTGTGGAAAGGGTATATGAGTGTACATCCAGACACATCCAGTCAATGCAAGTAAATGTACGAGACAAAAACAGGCCAAAGATGGTTTAGAATGAACAGATTTAGCTCAGAGTCAATTTGGATGGCTTCTGTATATGGAAAATTAGTTTAAATGAGGATGTACAGCTGGACAAAATTTTAAATAGGTTAGATAGAAAGATGAAAAAACATAGAGAGAGAGAGGGAAGGCTACTCTGTCCTCTTTCACACGTTCTACTGGGTCTGCTCTTTAATTCTTCAATTGTTCCTTATTTGAGTAGTGGGCGGGGGGGGGGGGTGGTCTAGCGGGGACCGCTGGAGCCATTTGTACATGTTTTGTTTTAATTATCCCGTCCAAATGCATTGCACTGACCACACACAGCAGCGGGCATTTCATAGTGTGGCATGGAACCTATCAGAGTCTCTTCCTCATAGACTGGAGTACTTAAACCCTCTTCTAACGTCCAATTTTTAAAAAAACTATAGACATTAGTAGAACAAAATTCAATTTGGAAAAACAAAATGACGAAGGACCCAAAATGTGAAAGCGTGAAACGGTCTTTCTCTCGCAGATGCTCATTTACTTGCTGAGTTTTCCCAGCAATTTCTATTCTTTATATTTATGGATTCTCCGTTTGCACTGATCTCTCAGAATGTTAAAGCTGGAGGTGCTTTATCAGCCACACATAGCTACTGAAAGATTACTTCTCACTGCATAGAGGATTGTGCTACATTTACCATCTTGATAATCGTTTAACATAAAAACAGAAAACCAGAGCAAGGCGGAAATTCTTATGTGAGAGAAAGAGAGAGGAGGCGGGAATTGTGCTGGTGACTCTATGTGATACTGTATATGTGCGCTTGGGAGAGATACGCTGTGGTTGTGTGTGAGAGATGCAGTGTATTGTCAGCGCAAAAGTGTGTTATTGTGTACATGTGTGGGTTTGTGTGTGTGTGTGTGGGGGGGTGTATGTGTGTTGTGCTTTTATGATAAGGCTCAATGCACAAATTATAATCGTATGTCTTGTGATCCTGTATGTGTGCGTGTTTTGTATATGTGTGCGTATTATGATTCTCTATGTAACTGTGTATATGTTGTGATCGTGTGTATGTGTATGTTGTCATTCTGTGTATTTATTTATGTGGCGATGTGGTATGTATATGTGTTTACGTGTGTTTGTGTGTTGTGATTCGGTTAGGTTGTGTGTGTCTGTGATGGACTGTCTATATATTAGTGTGACATGTTGAGGTTTGCAGTGGCTGTACCTGTGTGTGTGTACCTGGGCGTTTACATGGGTGTGCCTTTGATGCAAAACCATCGACTCGCCCCAGCCAAGATGATTTGGTTAAAAATAAAACTTCTAAAAATAAAATAATCTCAATTACTCCTTCCCCTGAAGCCGGCTCTTTACCTAAAATATCCAGGGTTTCTTTAAAATATAATTTTCACTTATGCTTGTACAATGCTTAGCTGTGAACTCATTTTACGTCGATTCCACCCCCCCCCCCCCCCCGCTTTCAGGCATTAATAACCCATGTTTGGAAAATGTGATGTTCAGCACTGCTGACAGATTCGATGTTTAATATAACATCAGATACAAATTCTCACACATAGACAATCCATATATGCAGTGGATGGTCTGTGAATACACCAAATCTCACTGCTGTCTAACCCTCGCAAGCAGTAACCTTGAATCGCTCTCCGTGCACACCGCCTCTGTGCGTCTCTCATATCGCACAGGACATGTAGAAATATTCATTTTAGTAACCATAGAGACTTGGCAGCCAATCCACACACTTCGGATTCAATAGCGACCAAAAGGGATGTTTAAAGTTGGGTTCCTATTTCCAACAACCTACAAAACCTAACCACACTTGTTTAAATGCTGCAATCCCTACTTTAAATAAAGTTACATTGGACGAATCACTGAAGGCACAACGCTTAAAAAATGTAGTGGCGGGAGGGGAGGTGCGGGGGGCGGAGTGGTATAATTGAGCATCTGACTATTTTCCTGATCAACTATTTGTCTCTATATTTTGCAAATATACCACACGCAATATTTTATATATAAAATATAGCAGATGCTTAATGTTATACCAACCGATTCAAGAACAGCATCTTCCCTGCTGCCATCAGACTTTTGAATGGATCTACCTTGCATTAAATTGATCTTTCTCTACACCCTAACTATGATTCTAACACTACATTCTGCACTCTCTCCTTTCCTTCTCTATGAACGGTATGCTTTGTATAGCGCGCAGGAAACAATACTTTTCACTGTATACTAATACACATGACAAAAATAAATCAACATCAAAAATCAAATCAAATATTTGTATAGCCGCGTATTCCGATTCCTATATAAACAGTGTGTAATAATCATTCACTAATATTCAAGTACAATTTACTAGAACTTGGCACTAATCTGTGGACCATCGGATATTTTCTTCCCCCTTCTGTCCCTGATCCCACTCCATTTATTGCGCTCAAAACTACATTTAAAAATCCTCATTAGGAACAAATCTTTTCCTGGTTACCAAATGTACATTTTTAAGAAGTTTAACATTATGCCTACAAACAAATTGCGCTGTTAATCTTCGCGCCATTTATTTTCATTTGTTGGCCTCAATCTTGCAAAGGCACGGGTTGATGGCAGTGGGCAGCTGGCCCGAGATAGCGATTTTTAACCAACAAATCACTTTTTAAAAAAATCATAAAACAAGGAGAAGGAGACAGGGTCCATATGCGAGATATTGTCAATGTTGGAAGAGTAGGAAGGAAAACAAGTAGATGAGGAAACGATGATTTGACGGCAGGCTTGGATTTTAAGAGCCCGAAGATTGGAGGTGCAAGATTGGCGTTCTAGACTTGTTGGGATTGCGAGAGACACTCCGCTTGTCCGTTTATTTGTTACTCCGATTCCATTAGAGCAACCTCTCCGACCACCCCACGTCCATTGGATTATTGCCGATCACTCTCTGAACACGAATGTACCACAAAATAACACCTTCCATAATCTTACATGGATTCAAATCTGCGAGTTCGCGTATAAAACTATACAATTTTATAATATACAAAGAAAAGGGCGGATGGACCTTATGTTGTAATAGAACTGCATGCATCTTCATATATTTCAGACTAAAGAAAGAATCCTCCCAATATATCTTGAACTACACATAAAGATCTACACATGAAAAGAATGCGATAGCTTAACATACCGAAAAGTAGGGAGACCTATACAGCATTAAAAGAACATCTGGAGAAGGCAGACAGCTGTACAGTTAGAATGGGGAAATACAGAGAGAGAGAGAAACATGAGCAGCTAGGTAGCTGAATAGATAGATAGACAGATAGATAGATAGATAGATAGATAGATAGATAGATAGATAGATAGATAGATAGATAGATAGAGAGAGACAGACAGATAGACAGACAGACAAACAGAGAGGGTGGTGTAGCCAGGGAAAAGATGAATAAGTGGAGGAGAGATAGATAGGCAAATGCATGTAGGTATAACTAGAGAATATAATATGACAATAGATAGACAAATAGAGTGATGACCAGAAAGAGGAAGGAATAAAACTGTAAGGGAACAAGGTGATTAAGCAGAGAAATGATAGATAGAGAGGTGCAGGTGAATAAAAAGAGACAGACTGTGGAGATGTTAACAGATAACATTCTCTGAATACCTGAGAACGATTTACCCTATAAGACACTATCACCTCGGCCCCTCATAAGAATTTCGACTGAATTTGTGCTTAAGGCTGCATCCACCTAACAATCGCTGTTTATGAACGATTTGAAACGAGATTAAAACCTTGTTTTTAAGTCTTATCAACATGAGAAATTTCATCATCGAAGAAAGGAAAATCGTGTTTTACACTCTCGACCCACCTTAATTAATTTCCCCAGAACAAAGTCTTAATTCTGCAAATGTCGTCAGTGTCTGGATAGATCTTTTAATAAACGTAGGTTTTTCCTTTAATACTAACTAAATTGTAAAGCTTTAATATTTCCCCAGTGCTAAGGGAACTCAGCTCACATTTCTTAACCTTCTTGGTATTTTATTTAGATGAGCAGAAGACATCGAATCAAACCATTTCAATCGTTTTAATTAAAACCATTCCGTCTTTTGAACTCCTTATCATTCTGAGTTATTTTAAATTCAGCCTGAACTTGGTTCTGTATTGTCTCCGCGCTCGGAAATACATATTGACCCTGTTTACTTGTTTTGGGGAAAAAATTGTACTTTACGTGTCTGGCCTAGACATAATTATGACGGGTGTGGGTGAGGAAAAGACGGGATGCGACAAAGACTGGGCAGAAATTCAACCGAGATTCCGGATAAAATAAATCAAACAGCATTAAACAGTGAGCACGAAGCCTACAGAGGTGGCTGACTCACTTTCAATCTCTCTCTACCGCCCCTACAGAGCCACTGTTATTGAAACCTACACTCATTTCACCGTCTCCTAGACTAACTCATTCAGTCCTAGGACTGGACTTCACCAGCACCAGTACAGGGAAGCAGTGGTGTCGTTGCTGTTGTCACAGGACAGAGGCCCGAGGTACTGATGGATAAGCAAATGCAACTGGAGGATATAGTACCGCGGTAAATAGACAGATAAAATGATGGATAGCCAGAAACAGAAAGGGAATAGAGATGTGTAGAGAACAAAATGATTAACAAGAGATCCCAGGCTCGAATCCCACCGTGGCAAAAGGTGAAATTTGAATTCAGTAAAAATCTGGAATTAAGAATCTAATGATGACCACAAACCGTTGTCAGTTGCCGTAAAAATCCATCTGGTTCACTAATGCTCTCAAGGAAGGAAAACTGCCATCCTTGGTTTGGCCTACATGTGACAGTCGGGGCAGACGCAATAGGCCGGATGGCCTCTTTCTGCACTGTGGGGATTCAATGGCTTTATGGTGTAACTGTACATCCCTTAAATATCGAGGCCAATAAGGGATGGACAATAAATGCCGGCCCAGCCTGCCTCATAAAATCATTTTAAAAGTCTTAATCTCACAATCCACAGCTTCCTGAAGGAAACAAAAATCCACCTGACCTCAGACAAGCATCATTTCTTTATTTATCCAGCTTTGTTTTAATGATTTTTTATTCAAATCTTGGCGTTGTACTGCCTCGCAGACTCTGGACACGGAGCTGGCGCTGGTAGGGAAGATGGGCTGGGGGTGACGGGACTTGCAGTTGACAGTGTTCCCATGTGTCTAGTGCCCTTGATCTTCTCGTAGAAGTCATGGGTTCGGAGGGTGCAGTCGCAGGAGCCTCGGCGAGTTGCCTCAGTGCAATCATTGCTGGCACTGCGTTCCAGTGGTGGAGGGAGTTGAATGTTTAAATTAGTGGATGGGGTGCCAGTCAAGCGAGGCTGCTTTGTCCTAGATGATGTTGAGCTTTTTGAGTGTTGTTGGAGCCACACCCATCCAGACAAGTGGAGAGTATTCCATCGCACTCTTGACTTGTATCTTGTAGATGGTGGACAGACTTTGGGGAGTCAGGAGGTGAGTTGCTCGCCGCAGGATTCTCAGCCTTATTAGCCTGCCCTTGTAAGAACATGGCTTATATATGGATGGGTATACATAAATTACGACGTAATATGTCTAAACATAAAATATGCATATGCACTTTATGTTTATGTATTGTAAAACATTATATGTGCACGGGCACCTTACATTAGTGTCGGGCGAATTAGCAGAATAAATACGTGGAGCTAAGGGGAAGGGTCTAGGTGGGATTGTGATCGGTGCAGACTCGATGGGCCGAATGGCCTCTTTCTGTACTGTAGGAATTCTGTGATTCTAAGTGAGTAGGCTACAGGTTTCTCTTAGAATGGATCGATTTCTCTGGAGTATCAATCGATGCAACCAGGAAATGGGTAAAGAACGCCGAGCGCAAACTCCAGATAGACATTCCGCTTTGCACCAGTCTCAGTATCAGTACCGGGGCAGATCCCTGCTGCCTTCAATCAGAGATCAGACAGTGTTTTTATGGGGTAGTCTATCCCTCTTCCCTAATTCTGTCCAGCCACAATTCAACCTGCAATCCCTTTGTGAAAACTCCATGAGACCATAAGACATAGCAGCAGAATTAGGCCACTCCGCCCATCGAGTCTGCTCCACCATTCAATCATGGCTGTTATTTTTCTCATCCCCAGTCTCCTGCCTTTTCCCCACAACCCCTGAGCCCTTTATTAATCAAGAACCGATCTATTCCTGCCTTAAAGACACTCGACTCCCCCTCCCCCCTTCCCCCACAGAATCCTGTAGGATTTTCCGTTCCCGCCGCTGCCCTCCCATCGCCCCTTTGCGTTACCTCGGCACTCGCTTTAGGAGACCTCCAGCTCTTTCGTTGCAAATTGTCGATGTACACCGGTATTGCACCCACGCAACTATTGGAATTGGAGGAGGGCGGGGGAGCGGTGAGAAAAAGGTGGGAGGGGGTGGTCCTCACCTCGTTGTGCAGATGTCATTTTTTAAAAAAACTAAGGTCCAGCTGCCGGAGTCTGGCTGTTGGTTTGACATATGTCACGCCTAGTAGCGAGGCAGAACCTCCAGTCGGACCTCCGCCCCTGCCTTCCGCCTGGGGCGTCATCCAGTTAAATGCCGAAGTCAAATTGGAGCAAGGGTTGGGGGGGCGGGGGGGCGGGGCGGGGTGGTGTGGATGGGGGGGGGAGCGGCGAGGGGAGGTGCAGACATTCGGAGCCCATTGAGGAAGAAAGAAAAGGTAGCTGGAAACTCAGGTGTGTGACAAGTTGCAAAAAAGTCTTGTCCCGAAACATTCTCCATGGGGCAAATTATTACAGATTTCAGTAATACTCGTATACATCTTCACTGGCCGAAGATTGTTCTTCCTCCACTCAGTCCAATCATCCCAATACCTTTTAAAACACGGCCAATTCTCCACGCCCCCATCCCAATTATTGCAGAATGAGTGGACGAAATCGCACAAAAGGAGGCCGTTCGGCCGATAGTGCCTGTGACAGCTCTTGGAATGAATCCCACTGTCCCCGCTCCTTTCCACTGGGGAACTGGGACAGAGTGTCTGTGTCAATGGGGGTAACTCGGTGCACATTGGCTGTGTGATCGTGAATGTGTGAAGAAAGTTTCAGTCGCTCACAGTGTATGGAGTGGCTCTCCCTCTTTAGATACTGTTACTACACTGACTTAGGAAAAGTCATCCACCCAATTGGTCAAAAAGTACATTGATACGCAGTTTAAAAGCTACCTGATAAGATTCACCTACACACGGCCAGTCTTTCCTCCCGAATGCTCCTGCGTCTTGAGGATCTGTAAGAGAGTAAGACCAGCTCAGTTTGTTTCTTCCTTGCTTTCTGTACCGCAAACCCACCCTTTGTTTCTTTGAAACACCAATCAGTGCATTTGATAGCGCCCAAATCAGACGCTGCTCGCGGCCAATGAGTGACGGTTTGTGTTGCCAGGCTGGCAAAAGCAGCTGTCGATTTGTCGCACAGCAAGATCCCACAGATTCCAAAACTGAGGTGATTCCGCTGTTAGGGACAATGGGAACACGCCCAGCACCTGGCTAGCTTGCAGCTGAATTGGTTTGAGGGTTTATAGGGCGGAGGTTTCAGATTTCGATGAGGGCATGGGAAAAACCAGGGGATAAATCGGCCTGACTACCGAACAAGCCAGCCCTATTGCAGCGTCCAACTGCAGACGGAGAAGCTTTGGGTAAAGGCTAAATCCTGCGGACGTTGGAATCTGAGACAAAAACAGAAAATGCTGGCAAATGTCAGCAGGTCTGACAGCGTCTGTGGAGAGAGAATAGAGCCAACGTTTCGTCTGGGGCCTGCGAAGGGCTTTGGGGTTCTTTGATTGCGCCTGGAAGCATTGATCCAAGTTTTTGACACGACCCATTCCCAGAATCAGCATGAGTGAGAAACTAGCCTCTCTTTATCTCCAATCATTTCATCTCGCTGGGAAGGTTGTACAGGATCAGTGTGTGTGTATGTGTGCGTGTCAGAGAGAGGTTCCGGAAATGGATTTGATTGGCTGGTTTCACAATGTGTAAAAATGAGATTGTTCAGCACCGTGTTAACAAACCCCAGAAAACATGAATGGAAGACAAAGGCTTAAACAAAAAAACAGACTTGCATTCCTGTAGCGCCGGTCGCAACCTCAGATATCCCCAAAGCACTTCACAGTCAGTGAAGTACATTAGAAGTGTGGTCACAACAGCCAACGTCGTACAGCAAGATCCCACAAGCAGCAATGTGAAAACCCATGACCAGACAAGCTGTTGGAGTGGTATTTGTGAAGGGGTGTGCATTAGTAAATTCAGCCGAGTCGATTGGAGGTAGCGCCATGATGTGGTCCCAACTTGCCCACCTGAGAGGGGAGAGGTTTCCGTTTAACTTCTGACCCGAAAGATGGTTATAAGGAGACAGTAAATAAAAGCAGCGAGGAAAACATCCTAGCCGAGCTGATCCCCATGTGTCCCGTGCGCAGTGATCACGCCCATCCAAACTTCACTGACCCTCTACTGCCTGTTGTGCCATAGTGCGAGACCCTGATGTTTGGGGTGAATCTGTTTCGCTTGTTAAAAGTTTTCAGCCGATCTTAGGTCTGTCAATCCAGTGTTCGCAGCCCAGTCTCCTGTACACCCGGTTTCCCAGAAACAGGAGTTATACTGCCACCTGAAATCGGAACCAGGATTTGAAACCCACAGGAATTTCTCCGGGAATTTTAATTCTTTTCGCCTGATCCCGGCTGCAAGTGAGAGCAACGCAAAAACTGTAGCATAGCTCCCTCCCAAGCACCGTAATTGCTCACAATGTGGGGTGACTGTGATTCAAGATCATCTGGGGAAAAAAATGGTTATTTAACCACAGGCTTGACTGAGTCCAAGCCAGGATGATTTCACGATGGCGGGAGTTCTGGGAGAAAATATCTTGTCATCACAGAATGCCCAAAAATCACTGCTCTCAATGCAAATCAATATTAACTCCTACGCCTACTCCTACTTCAACTTCAGCCTTTAAATCTATCTCATCGCTACTCCTTTCCAACTCTGGACTTGTACGAATCTCCAGTTTTCATCATTACACTGGTGGTGCTGCACCTTCAACTCCCCGGGGCCTTCAGCTCTGTAATTCCCTCTCTTCACCGCCACGTGTCTAAGACACTCCATTATTCTACCTATTTTAAGGAAGTTGTTGGTTTCTGTCCCAATATCCCTTTGTGCGGTACGGGGTCAACTGCGGGACATTACAATCTTAAAGGCGCCCTATAAATATGTATTGACTTAAAATAACATTGCATAAAACGGAATTGGAGCTGGAGGAAGGCAATCTATTGGTCAAATGGACCAAAACCCACTGGTTAATAGATTCAGAGGCAAGTGATGTAGACTTGGGACACTGGGATCCTTCACAGCATTCTTCAATTTTAATCTTTTTCTATTTAGTTACTTCTGGACCTGGTATTCTAATCCAGGGTGAACTCAATGCGCCCAATGACTCTAATCCAAAGCTTCTTCTTTTACCTTCTGACTCATCCCTAACTGTAGAATTCCTTATCCGCACTTCTCCAACTCTCCATCACAATCTCTGAAAGTCCCCCCTTGAAACCCGCGGCTCTTTGACCAAACTTTTGACCAACTGTCCTAAAATCTCCTTTTGCGGATCAGCGCCACATTTTGTTTGACAAAAACAGGTTATCTACGCATGATAATATTGCTGATTGTGGGATCTTGCTGTGCATAGATTGGTTGCTGTCTTTCTCACATTGCAACAACGACCCATTGGTTGAAAAGCGCTTTCGGGCTGTCCAAGGTTCTGAAAAGAGCTTTGTCATGAAAAGACTTTCGATTTTCTTTCTGTCAGGAAATCCCCTTTTAAACGTTTACACAAGTCATGCTGCACCTACACCGAATGTACATCTTTAATAATGGGATGCCCAACTCATAATTACACCTCGAAGCGCCGGGAAAAAAAACAGTCACCTGTCCATTGTAGATCAGCTCGGTGCTCTTCAGTGCGTCATAATATGTACTGGCTTTCTGCCCAAATTTATTTTCAAAATAAAAGGACAATTCTGTCCAAGAGTTTGCATTGTCTCCTTCCAGTCAACTTTCACATTTCAGATTTGCCGTCAAACTATAATTTGCAAAGTACAGCTTTCATTTCAACTGCCGAGGAACTGCCAACATCAGCTCAAAATATATTAAAATCATTAACTTAGCTGCCTCGCCTGGTAGTCCACTTCCATACTGACGCGGAAGAGTGGACTTCAATAGGAAGTTTTGGTTACAACCCGAGAGGCACTAAGTCCTTGCACACACGACATGAACTTCGCTCAAGAGCAGAATGCCTCCAGTCCAGCATAGAGAATCATAGAATCATCCAGTGCAGTAGGAGGCCGTTCAGCCCATTGAGTCTGCACCAACCACAATCCCTCCCAGACCCTATTCCCAGTACCCCACATATTTACCCTACAAATCCCCTTGACACCAGAGTCAATATAGCATAGCCAACCAACCTAACCCGCACATCTTTGGAGTGTGAGAGGAATCCGGAGCACCCGGGAGAAATCCACGCAGACACGGGGAGAATGTACAAACTCCACACAGACAGGGACCCGAGTCTGGAATTGAAGCCGGGTTTCCGGCGCTGTGAGGCAGCAGTGCTAACCACTGTGCCACCGTGCCACCCAAATGAATACAATTTTAAAAAAGTTTTCAGACACTGGAAGCTCCCCAGCATTTTATATATTAACAAAAAGCTTCCAGGTTGGGGTGGGGCGGGGCGGGGGGACGCGGAGGGAGCGGTCTATTTATGTGGAAAATTCACACATTACAGCTCCCAGTCCCAGATCAGGAGTGTACTATAACATAGGTGAAATCCATGGTGGTTACGCAATAGAACATTACAGCCATATAAATCTCAGTGGCTCCATCTTCTACCATCTTAATCGAGATCTTGGCTGCACCCTCTCAAGCCTCCCCCTATTTTTCTTCAGAGAATTCCATGTAAGATCACCGAATTCAAGCCAGGATGTGAAAGCTTTCCTAACATTCTTTCTCAAATCCACAAAGGCCTGAATGCTCTCTCCTCCCTCATCCTCCCCCTTCTCCCTACCAGCGGCACTTCAGAGGAAAGCCTTATCCACGATGTCAGCAAACCAGAATGAGATCGAATGTGGAGCACTGGAACAGGTCGTCCGTCTCAACTGGTCTGCGCTGATGTTCACACTTCACGCAGGACTCCTCCCACTATTCCTCACTCCTCCATGTGCTTTTCCTGCTTCCCCTACATTCTGTCTATCTTACTCGCCACAACTACTCCCTTGTGATACGAGTTCCACATCCGTACCAGTCTCTGCATAAAGAAGTTTCTCCTGAACTGGATTTATTAGTGACTATCGTATGTACCTTGATATTTAGTCGTTGAATTATCTGACGCTTCCAGCTTTGGTTTTCATGACTTAGAATCCAGTCTGGGACTCTACTCTTGTTTTTCATATTCTGTAGCAGGGACTGGGTGATGGACATGGATCGGTGACGTACAGCCTGTGCGACCTTATTTCAATCCCGCACCAACATTGTCTCAAGCCGTAAGAAATCCCCAGACTAACTTGCCGTTTCTGGGATCTTGCTGCGCACAAATTGTCGGTGACCGTGCCTGTTACTGGAGTGTTCTTTATTGATTGCTTTGGGAGCCCGGGTGGAAGGGGGAACAAGTACTTCTTACTAAAGCAAACCTTCAGTAAGGCCAATTTAGACCATGATTGACGTTGGATTTTCTCATAGCTTTGTTTTACGTAGAACTTCATATTAAGAATAATCTTAGCCAAACCCCTCTCCATCCCTTTGGATCACGTCTCCTTGTCACTGAGTCGCCTGTCCTGAGCAGCGAGGGTTTAACTGAAGCCACTAGCGGTAAAATTGTGGGAATTAATCCAATCAATGACTACTTCCCTTATCGGATGACACCGTGATCCTGTCTGTATTCCTGTGCGGCTGAAGGGACTCTCTGCTTCCCACTCTCAAGAATTTTCGCCCTCCAAGGACGGCGACGCAGTGGAACTTCTGGATCTGATTAAAACGGTGGGATCAACTGGGAAGAATGTCACTAATTAGAGGGTCAGATGTCTTTAACCTGTCCGCCTATCAATTCTTCCTCAGCACGGAAATTAACGCAGATTCCTTTAATAATCAGAATCCTTCCTGTAATAATTTTAATGGCCCTCCTTTTAACTGGGCGTTTTAAAATATCAGATCTGCAGAATACAGTGTGATAGTTTTAAATGGACATTGTGGCTTGCAAGTCAAAAGTGACAGATCCTGTTTCCTGAGCAGTTATTTCACAGACTGAGAAACTGTTTAAGAATGGGAAATATGTCTTATTTTCCTCCATAATAAATTACTTTATTCAATCTTCGAATAGTTAGAATCGAAAGTTTTTTGCATTGAATTTTTAAATGAAAGCAGGGGAACGGACCAAGTGACATGTTTGAGGAAATCAAGCCGTTAAAAGCTGGAAATCCCATTATATCCAAATCCTCAACACCCAGAGCAGGATAGCACATTGATATCGCACACTGGCTATAGAGAACACATACTGATAATCCATCCGATTACACCCGGATTAATACGGCCATCGACAGCTAAATCTCTATCTGTGCACCTATGGATTATATACATATCAAACATACGTCCTTGTAGAAACTCAATTACAAAACATACATTTTGTAATCAACATTCATAAGATAGAAGGTTAAATTTAAAACCTCTTCACTCAGATATAGTTTAAGTACGCACCTCGAATTATTTTTTTTTCTTAAGAGATATATAGAACAGGCAGGTTATGTTTACAAGAACAGTTGCCCCGTTTACTGTATATTTAACATAAACACATAGAAAATGGATGTTCGCTAAAGTACATATTTAATATATAAATAATGGCAACTAGAAACACTATCTACTATACACTCATAGTTTATAATTCAACCAGAAAAAGTAAATATCACATTCATACACACACACTTAAATACACACACACATATACTCTCTCACACACACACACACTTATACTTTCACCTTCATTCACGCACTTTTATACTCTCACACACACACTTATACTCTCTCTCCCACACACACACAAATACACACCTACGCACACACAGGTATCGGCATGGTTAAATATTATCACCTCAAATTACGAACTATTTCCCTTGCATATTTTGGAACAGCAAAAATAAGAATTCGTAGATTTAACAGCAATCCGGGTGGGAAAAATATTAATTTCACTCCTTGTACTCTAAGCGAGAGTAATTGTTCAGCTGACTGCACAAAAAAAACCACCACTGGAGTGGTACAATAAATATATGAAATGTAAAGTGGCTCCCCTTTTTAAAATGACCGCGTTGTTATGCTTTTTCGATGGAGTATGGGAAACTCGTTTATCCCTTTGTGTCTTTTGAAGAAAAATGTACAGAGGCCCATTTTTATTCAAGCAAACGCATCACGTTCGCTTGTACAGTAAAAACTGTACAACTGAAAGCTGATGTCAGGGAGTTGAGATGTTAGGTGCCTAATGTTCACCCCCAATATTCATACCGGTGAACGATATTTAGATCTGAGACTTCGCGCACTCATTACATAAAATATTTTTAAAAATGATAATTTTTCACCTTCCATCATTGCATCGGATGTCCCATTTAGATGAACTCTTGTATGCATGTGTATATGTGGGGATGGGTGGGGGGGGGGGGGGGGTGGGGAGGTGGTGGGAGCGAGAGATTCACGGTCAAGTTTAATTTGTAACTATCAGCAATTCGCCAATGGGAAGGGAGAGAGCCTTCTGCGTTTTATAAGGATACCCTGCGATTAAAGGTACATCCGCTGATAACCTTAAATTATTGACAGAGCGATGCATAAAGGATTAGTTGAAAATTAATGTCGCTTTAAGACGCGAATTAGATAATCGTTAGTGAAAGCGTGGAACATTCCACTCTCAGTTTTAATAATCACATTCCATACAGCACCGTCCAAATATCTTTTAAACACACACACACACACACATTAACCGAAACAGGGATTTACTATAAATTCATTTCAACTGTAATCTAGCCTCTGCGGATATTTTTTTTATATAATTCTGGGCCTCAGCTGGACTGTGCAGGTGACAGGTGCCTCTGGTAAATTCCTCCTCTGTCTAATTTTACTCTGAACTTTGACGTTCTGCGCGGGCTTTTAAGAACACGTATTTCCGTATGTTAACGACCTTTAGTTTGGGATGAGCTTGATTCGTATGTTGGATCCATGCACCAGGTGGGAGTGAGCAAAGGGTGATACCGGACCAAGCTAGGGGAGTCACCGACTGCATCTTCGCCTCGAAGGCTCCCTGGCCACCGCCAGATGTCCCAAGTGCAGCAAATGTTATTTTAAAATATCGTTAAATTTCCTCCACTTTGGGACAAAATTGCATTTTACTAGGACACTTTGAATCAACCTCTCTGGCGTGTGCACATGATGCAGGACAGGCAGAAAGGGGGTGATTCTTAAATACGCAGTAAAACCAACTGAAGCAATATACAGTCATGTAAACTGAACAATAGTCATCAAGAGGACTGCATACAGGGTACTTTACTGAGATCCGGGTTGCATTAAGCACACAAAAGCTACATGTGCCTTGTATTCGAGTTTATTACGGGTTGCAGTAAATGCATAAAATGCAAGAGGACTGATTCTCAGCCTGACTGCCTTAGTTTTAGCAATTTAGCGGTAGAACACCTCTCTGCAACATTGGAACACATACACACACACACATACACAAATGAAAGGCTTGTTTCTTTATAGAATGAGGCGAGTATCTGTTACACTCCGAAATACAATACAATATATAAAATGTATGCTCTTAAAAGGATGGACGTTCAATATTTACCAATTCAAACTTAACTCCTTTAATACCACTTAAAATTTGCATGAAATCTAGAATCAAATCTGTCTCAATCGCTTCAGTCAGGCAAAAGGGAATGTGCTGCCCACTTTCTAATTTACTCAACTGCAGTTTGATACGGGCCCAGGTACAATGGAAACAAAAATGGATACCGGGCATATCCGGGAATATTAGAACTTCTAAAAATAACACAGGCATCAACGGTGGCGGGGGGCGGGGGGGGGGGGGAGGGAGAGTCGGTTACCTCGGAATTCCAAACAAGTTTGAGCATTTGTTGAATTTTAGCAACAAACTCCGTTGTGACTATAGGCCCACAAACCGTCCTTGAGCAGTGAGCTCTGCAACGGAGGATGCTGGAGTTCCAACAGCAATGTTTTCGTCTGCACAATTGTCACCGAGGTTTACATAGGCCCAGGAGTATATATATATAACATTATATACTTTACATGTATATATTTAAAGGTAAGCACTGAACACAATAATATTTATCCACTGTAAACAGTGTTACTCAAAAAAGCAAGAACAGAAGTTAATAACAAGCCCAGTTCAGAAGATTGAGAGTGACCACAACTGTCACAGGACTGACAGCCCGCAATATGTCCAACACTAAGGTGCAACGGTTGAAATACAGCTTTTAGCACATGCATACTTTCTCATTCCATTTATTACTTGACACCTATGTCTATCTGCAACAGCAGAGTTAGTTCTGTACATCAAGGATCTCTCCAAGTCATCGCATTTTCTTACCTTCTGAGGTAGAAAGTAATGCAGAATCCCATTCTGGAAGGAAGCTCGCATGCGTTTGGGTAGGGAAAGAAATCTTGCAAGTCAGAATGTGACGGCGGTGATGGAAATCAATCAATGGAGCACCGACCAAATGCAGAGTCACTTTATCGGAGAGACTTACACAGACTACCTCACACACACACAGACACACACACACAGACACACACAAACACACACACACACACACACACACACAGACACTCACAGACACATACAGACACACACACACAGACACACACACTCACAAACTCCAAATTTCGCTGGATAACACACATTGACAGTTGAAAACATGACGTTCTCCTCACTCGATTATCTGGAAGTACCTCTTTAAAACAGCACTGCCCCAGCATTGATGTGCCTTTTCAAATCTTATCCAACCCATAACTGCCCTTCTCCTCTCCACCCCCTTCACACACACACACACACACACACATACACTTGATTATAAAAAGACAGGACTGATTCAGAATATTTTAATTTCACACGCTACTCCCAGGAGAGTGAGGGGAATTTTTTTGTCCTTTTTTTTCTCTTCTTAACAAACAAGTGACCGCAAAAAATCGAAGGCAATAGAGGAAGTCAAAATCAAGTTCAACAGCACAGAGGAAGATATTATCATGATAATACGTCTTTCAGAATAGAATCTGGCCAGACAACGGGTTCTGGTGTCTCGCTAGCCCAGAGCAAGGGCCCTCAGTGAGATTTTCCCATGAACCTGGTGATTATTAAGACAACTGTGTTGGCCGGTGACACAGGACTATTGCTTGATTAGGAATTCTGTGCAGAAATATATTTCTTTTAGAAGATGTTTAGTAAATCGATCTATCTCGGAAAAGGGCTGGATATTGTTCGCTGTAAGTGTCAGGTTCGAAGGCAGGGAGGTAGGCAAGTAGTTAGAAATTTAGTAAACTTTTAATTTTTTAAAAAAGGACGGCCCTTTTCCCGTCACAAGGTGCTATGAAATGAACATTCATTAAGTAAATAGCAATAGATGTAAAGCATGTTATATTCTCAATCCCGCCTAATTTTAAGAAGATGAGACTTTTAGAAGAAAGGAAACACTTGTGTTACTTACATGATTTTGCGAAATGGAACTACATCCATTAGTTTTCGTCCTTCGCTCGGTCAGAAATTGCGTCAAGTTTGCATTTAATTTTAACATTGGAAATCCTTGATTGTGTTCTTGTGGTTTCTTGTTTATGTTCTTTTTTTGATTCCCAGCGCTGACTGACACCAAAATTGCGGGGACAAAAAAAAATAAAGTAGACAAGGGACACAACTCTTTCCCTCAACTGCCCCCCCCCCCACCCCTTCTGATTTTCTGCTAATTTTCTCACACAACTTGCGCCGGCTGTCTGGGAGTCCGCGTTGGAATCCAAACTAGCCCAGCCTGATGTGGACGTGTTCAGAAACCCAAGCAGCCGGCCCCGCAATTCATTGTCCAATTGAATTGATAGCCATTGTTCAATCTCTGTGTGATCCGTTCTCCTACACTCCTCACTCCCCCTCACACACCCCCACCTCCCCGCCTCCCCACTCTCCCCTCCACGTCTTGTACTCCCCACTCATTCCGCCAAGAGAGAGAAAAAATATGGACCAACATGTCCTCCTCCCTCCCAGAGCAGGAAAGGAGCGGATCTGGAAGGAAATACGCGGCTCGGTGGATGTTTTCCCCTTCGAGACTTGAGAATGAGGGTTTGCTGTTGAGAGCTTCACTCGTTTCTGGATAATCAGCTTTTGCATATTAATCCCAACTTTTCCTGGCAGTTCATTAATGAAGCAATGACTGGCTGGCACATCTTGAACATCTGAAGCCACCTCCCCCCTTCTCTCTATTCCTGTTTCATTCTCTCTCTCTCTTTCTCTCTCGGCCACCGTCCAAGGCACCTTTGCTATTCTTAATTTACCTGACACCTCTCTCCTCCTGTAACTAGGAAAGATCCCGGTGCCTGGCTGTTTTGGTTTCAGGCACAGTAAGAGAACATCCCCTCCAGATCACGGTTAACAACTCACTTCTCCGCCAAAGGATGCAGCCGGTTTTCCCAGCGAGCCTCAAGATACACAAATGTATTTTTTTTATTTATCTTTCTGTCTCTGTCTCCCTCTCTCGCTTCTGTTTTTTTTCAAAAAGGGGGGAATTTAAAAGCACAAGGATAGCGACTGGGTTCAGACATTCCAGCAGGCAGCTTCCTGCGCGCTAAAACACCGCTGAGATAGATCTGCCTGAGATGTTGTGGCACCAAACACGATAGAGAGGGAGCCTAGCTCTGGGTCACGTTGCTTTACGTGAGGTTAAGTATATACGTCTCCCATATTTTCCAGGCATCCTAGACTTGACTTCCATGCTATTTCCAAACACGCAGACCCCCCCCCCCCCTCCTGCATTCCCATATGCACTGCGCCGCCCTCAGTGCAGAAAATCTTCTCTCTCGTTCTCCCTCTCTTCTGCAAGGCGTTTGGATAAAATTATGAAATAATCCATTGCAGGGAATGAAGGGAGAAAATCCTTCTCCCTAAAACTCGCCACGTTTATCGTTACGCGTTTGCGTCAGTGCGCCTAGTGGTTTAAACGGATTCACAATTTTACTGTGCTAATATCCAGTGGTCGCTATTATTTTTTGGTGGGATGGAAATGGGGGGCTGGGCGGGGGAAGGAGATATTATGCAGGCCGGTACATTGAAAGAATGTTTAATTAAGAAATGCACAGTGGTCACACCGCAAAAAAACCCTGTGAACGCTTCAGTTTAAAGAGAGAGCGGATTGAAGAGGCGACTCTGAAATCTCCTCAGCACACGTGCCAATGCAGCCGGAGCTAAATTAAAATATCACACATGGTTTATCAATGGAATAGATTTGTTGCGAAAATGTCACCTCCTCTTCAGCGACCCCCCCCGTCCCTTTTCCCTCTCCCCCTCCTTTGCCCCCACATTAAATTGATTTCGCTAAAGCTTCTCGGAAATGCTTAATTTTTGCAAATAATTATGAATGCAATGTTGAGAGTGTGGAACATACAATCAACTCCCGGCTTGTGTGAAACACAAGGCAAAGTACTTAAAACAGTACTAATGCGACAATGCGGATATCTGGTCACCTTGATGCAGAACACTTTATAACCGGAATATTAGATTTGTGCAGATGGGGATTAGGGACAGGTAGTTTATAAATTAAATGACATATTAAGTAAAATGTAAATGTTGCTTAATCTGGGTACAGACTAATGCAAACAACCTGCCCCCATTGCAGAGATTCTTAGCAGAATGTGTCTGTTTACCTAATGTATTTGTTCCTTGATATTTTCCCGGGAACTACATATTGTGATTTACATGTGACATTATGAGAGAAGTGTATTTTCATTAAACTTATTTATTTCATTAAAAACAAGCCCCGTGCCCTTCTAGCAGCACATTTCTACGCTAGGCAGTTTGTACCAATGTTGGGGCACTGCCTATTTTTAAGACGGGTTTGAAATGAGTTGCGCACAAAATATGCAGCAAAACAGTCACATAGCGAAAAGTAAAGCGACCTTGAAATGATAGATGTTTGAGGAAGGTCTCTTTTGGAAAGGAGGAGTGTGTAGAATCTTTACAGTCTGAAAGACAAGTCCAGGATGAAGCTACCTGACAAATTCCCCCGACGACGTTTGGTACTGCAATCCCGAGTTAAAACCATATTTATAAAAAACAAATCCTTAAAAAAAGGAAAGCAATATTCTGTGCTATAATTTAAACATTAGATACATGATTTTTAAAATAAATGTAAAACTATTTTCGACAGGGACAAGAGGATATGGACAATATGCTATGAAGGTTGTGAGTGGGATAACAACTACCTAAAATATCTGTACATTTCTATAGGATTTCATCACTAAAATTGTATTTTCCTCCAACTGATATTTCACAGAAAAGTAATATCTGTTTACATTTTTTTTGCAAACACGTACAGACGAAACGGTACAAGAGAAGGAGCAAAAATTAATTTTAAACATAAAATAGGTGTTTTAAATTTTCCATCTTTTTTCTCCCCCCCCCCGACAACCAAATTTCAGAATGTACCTAATTCTGAGATAGCAAGGAAAAATATCGGCGGGTTTTATTTGTATAAAGTATTCCAGAACAAATTATTTTCATGCGTTAATTCATACATAACACATGGGGCATAAAAGAATATTTTTAAGGTTGCAATTTTACAAGATAGGACGGGGCAAGGGGTTGGGGGCACCGAGGGGCGGGGTGTTAATAAGTAGGAAAGGTGATGTTGAAAAACATTTCTCCTTCATTCACCTTTTTTTGTCTTGTCCGATACATATTTTCGCTTTGAGGGCGGATATATAACTAGAATCTGAGGACTTGAGCTTAAACATCTATGTAACTGCAGCAATATTTACTGAGCACATGCATTTTTATACATATTTAGACTGCTCGGGTTTATCCAATCTATAAAACAGAGGGCTTATTGCCCTTATTGTGCGCTTGTTGGAAACTTCCAGGTACAGGTACCCTCCAGTCAAACTCACAAGGAAGGTAACACAAGATGCATGGTTTAAAGATTAAGTACATTTCAATCTTCCCCTGTGATTTATTGAAAGACCGCCAACCATGCCTGATCCTAAAGAGATATGTAAGTCTGTGTTTGGATAAAAAATACCCATTTGTCGAAAACTTTCTTCGCTAGCTTCATGAAATAAAATGCCACTATTATCCGGCACAGAACTGACTATTCAGTAACAGAGCTGGTTTAGCTCGTTCTCCTGTTTTAACTTGGGATATATGACGAGAAACCGCCACTGTTGCAGTTTTTCTGGGTTGCCAATTATAATTGATATAAAAATGCAACGACGATTATTTTTGGCAATTTATTTTTTAGCAGATAGTTTGGTTTTAAAAACGAGTATAGCGATGTGTCTGCAACACACAATCGCATGCAGACATTTCTAATTCATAATCTATGCGCTAAGAATTTTGTTTTTGCAATAACTGCAGTTTACATGTTAAATTTGCGTGTTATTTTTCTGTTTGAAATAAAGTTATTGAACAAAGAAATCTACAGTTTGCTGTTGTCGACATACTGTGTGTGTGCTGTCCATTCTGTAACTGTACAGCGCGGCCGGTTGCCCCCTCCCCTCTCTTTCTAACTTGCCCCGTTTCTTGTTTAATGTCCTGATGTTAAATGCTTGTAAAAGGAGGAGGTCAAATCAATTGGTCCGAGAGGCCTCGAGGGGGGAAATGGGAAATGCCTTGCATGCAATGCATAAGCTCTTGGTCAGTCCCTGAGGATGCGAGTTTCTGGTCATTAGGCACCGCTTAACTTTTACATATCGTTGTAACTTTTGAACGAAGGAAACGAATGGTACAAAGCGGTCACTCAAAGCTGGTCACTCCTAACCAGTGCGAAACACCTTTGCGATTTCGCTTATTTAGTGAGGACACATTACATTTTCACAGTTGCTTCACACGCAATACATCACTTTAAAACCAAGACCCTAGTCTATAATTCTGACATATTTTACAAGTTATATATGGCATATTGTAGGACCTGTCCTATACTGTCAAGATATTACTTATTATCTCCAATAATATGACGGAGGCAGTGTAGTATGTTTTCTATATACAATTGCTTACATTTGATATCTATCATTTTCTTGCTCCTAATTCTATAAAGGATCCTACAACCACATGTTATATGATTTAATTCGGATCAATCACCAAGTGCATAGGGTTGGGAAATTTGTATTTCAAGGGATTTATAATAACAGCATTTCTATAGACCTGGTAATACAAGCTCGCTTTACTGTCCGTTACTCTTCGCTCTATCTCTCTATAATCTGTCCCAGCGACCGTGTTACTCCTCCGATGTTGAAAGCAAGTTGGAAGGGAGAAGGGGTAGGTCCAAGTGGTCAAAGTCCTCGGGTTGAGAATTGTTCTTTACAACTGGGCTGTGTAAAATGTTCCTTGTTTGGGTGTGCTGCTGTCTCTCGCTCTAGCACCGACTCAAAATATTATTGTGTCCAGAAAAAAAAAGACACCGACATCAAAATAGCAGACTGTACACAAACAGCCAACGCACTCATACTTAAACCTTGCAAAACCACAGAAAAATAAAGTTAATTTGTACAGATTTCTGCTATCTATAAATGTGCCACGACGTTCTGTCAAGGAATAAATCCTTTTAGCTATTTTGTGATTTAATTTTACTTCCAGAATCGAATGAAGTCCAACAACGCTTCTATTTTTAAAACCAGTTGTTTTACTTTCATAAATTCTGTAATTATAAATTGCTAAGACTGGTGCTTTGACTTGAAGTTCCGTTTAATTCGTTTCTCTCATGTTTTGTTTTGGAATATTAAAAATATGTTAGTAATAACGATATTGTAACTTTTCAGAGTTCCACGCTGGATAACAAACCGTATTGAATATATTTTTAAATTCGCTGCACTTGTTTCCAACCCCGTCGCTGTATCTCTGTGCAACACCCCTTATCAGGTTCGAAAGAGACGCATTAAAAATGGTCAGAATGTGCCATTCTGCATTCGGTTGCCAGTTAAATAAGAAGGCTTTATATATTGACATTAACTTTGCACTTCACAAAACAGAACATTTTTCAGGAAAAATTCATATTTGAAATAATCATTTAATCGAATTATAGCCAAATATTAAAATATAAACACGTATGGGACAAAAATAAAAAAAAGTAGCACCACACTCAGAAGCTCGTTATGAAATGAAATTATACCCAGTTTAAAATCTTCTTGATGCCATATTTGATATATGAATATAAAAGTTCAGATTACTGGAGATACTATCGACAATTTGTTAAATATTACTCCAGTAGATTCCGCTGTCCCATGCCACATATTTGTTAGGACTGGCGGTAGTGTTCAGTGAGGATGGGGATGGGGGTTGCAGAATTAGGGCTCCCAACTTTTATCGTGACTTATTGCCCCTGTAATCTCCAGGAACCGCACTCCTGATAGTGGTGGTGCGACAGGACACTATTTCTGGTGCATTTTCCCAACACAACTTAAAAAAAAATGCTGACTAACATATTTAAGGCAGCCAGCAACTTCTTTTCAATATTCGGGAACACTTTGCATTCCAGCACTGTAACTATTCAGTTCCCAGGTTTGGGGCGTTTGGATTGTTTTGACATATCCGGTAATATCGAACATTCTAATAGAAACCACTGAAGGGTTTTTTAAAAAAAACCCTATACAACTTGAATTTTATTAAAACATTCCTTTGCGTTAAAATGATTTTTATATTTGCAATTATTTAATAATTTGAAATTATTAATTTTCAAAATTAATTTTCGAATGGCGTATTATTTAATTTTTAATAAGAAAAAATAGATGCAAAATCGAGACAGATAGAAAAATTTTATTTCACTATAAGGGAGAGATCAAGATGTATTTGGAAATAATACAAAAGGTGGAATCTGAATTGCAGAAGCGATGGATTTAAAAAAGGAAATCTGCAGAATAATACTTCTATTCTCCGGCTGAGTTCAATTTCTCAGCTTTCTGAATCCAGTTCCCCTAAATTTCGAGAAAATACATCCTTGTCTTTTCTGGAAATCTACTTTTTTATATAAAAAAAACAAACTTTCCCCCCAAGATTAAAGGATTTAAAATACAGTTCGGCCGCTCCTCGATCGACTCGGAAGGACCAAAACAAAAGGACAAAAAGCAAAGATTTTAAAATAAAAATTCACGTGTATCCTACATTTCAGGAATTGTTTGATAAATAATTTTACTCACTACAAATATTTTTTCGCTGTAGTTTTTTAAATGTTGGTGGATAAAGTCGCAAAATAAAAAAAAGTAAATGTAACAAAACGATTATTTCTGTCATTCCCTATTTCCACCCCTGTTGCAAAAAATGAAACGTTAAAACGACCCCTTCAAATAAAAAGAAATCGAATCAAAAGTTTACAGATTCCCCTGGGAATTTATGACTTGTATTTAATTCAGAGAAAGCGCATAATTATCTCGTGGCTCCCAACTTTTGCTTGTGTAATATTATCCGCTAAGCAGGAACAAATGTAAAATAATCTGCATGTGTTATATGAGGTTAGGAAGCTCCCGCTGTATATTTTATTAAATGAAAAATGTGGCAGTAATCTTGGGGCGGTGAAATTGAGGTACAGCGACATCTGTCGGGTGCAGCCCAATTTCAACCAGCCAATCAAGGTTCTTTCCATTGGCTTGGGAGCTTTCCAATGTCTTGCATGGGGAACAAGGTTAATCTGGAAACTGTTCACAAAAAGTCCAAGTTTGGACTCGAAATTTGCACTTGCCCTCAGTTCAACAGCAACAATTTACATTTGCGTAGCAGCCCTGGCTACAGGACCGCACAGAAAAATTTTAATGTTTATTTATTAGTGTCACAAGTAGGCTTAAATTAACACTGCAATGAAGTTACTATGAAAATCCCCTAGTCCCCACACTCTGGTGCCTGTTCGGGTACACTAAGGGAAAAATTAGTACGGCCAATGCACCTAACCAGCATCCTTTTCAGACTGTGGGAGGAAATTGGAGCACGCGGAGGAAACCCATGCAGCCATGGGGAAAATGTGCAAACTCCAGACAGACAATGACTTAAAGACAAGAATCAAATCCGGGTCCCTTGTGCTGTGAGGCAGCAGTGTATCATTGTGCCATCCTGCCAAAAATTAAGCAAATGGACACCTAGCCAAAGAAAGGGGTAGTAGTAGGAGGGGCAAGAAACTTGGTCAAAATCTTCAGGAAGGTCTTAAAACAGGCGAGAGAATGGGTAGGATTAGAGGAAGGTATTCCAAAGCATGATCATCACAGGGATTGAAGAAACATTTGAAAAGGGTCACAATTGGAAGGACAGATTTGTCTTGGAGAGTAACAAAATGTTACAAAGATAGGGAAAAGGTGAGGCTATGAACACCAGGGCAGCAAGGTGGCACATTGGTTAGCACTGCTGCCTCACAGTGCCAGGGACCCGGGTTTGATTCCCAGCTTGGGTCACTGTCTGTGTGTAGTCTGCATGTTCTCCCCGTGTCTGTGCGGGTTTCCTCTGGGCGCTTTGGTTTCCTCTCACAATACAAAGTGTGCAGTTAGGCGGATTAGCCATGCTAACCTGCCCCTTAGTGTTAAGGAGACTAGCTAAGGTAAGTGCATTGGGTTATGGGGATAGGGCCTGGGTGGGATTGTGGTTGGTGTAGATTCGATGGGCCGAAAGGCCTCCTTCTGCACTGTAGCATTCTACGATTCTATGAACATGTCAAAGTGGAGGTACTGTCATATCGGGAGCCAGTGCAGATCAGTGAGCATGGATCTCTGTTGGGTCCAGGGGATTGGGTGCAAGTTAGGATACTTCGGAGTGAGTTCAGTGATCTGGAGGATGGATGATTTAAGGAAAAGTCTGGAGGTAACAAAATGAAGATGTCAGCAACTGATGGACTGAGGCAGGTTTATGGTCAGAAGCAGTTCGGGAGTGGAAGTAGGTGGACTTGGTGATGGAATTGGGAGCTAATAAAGTCAGTGTCAAATCAATGCAGTCAGGAGGTGAACATACGGATGGGTGATATCAATTCCCTGAACCTTAAGCCCATTTGATTAGATCTATACCTCAATGCCACTTACCTGTCTTTTGTCTATATTCCATGATACCGTTATGGAACAAACATCTGTCAATCTCAGTCTTAAAAATGTGACTGATCTGCAGCATTCCCATCCATCTGTAGGGAGCATGTTTTAGATTTAAACTTCCCCTTACCTGGAGGAATGTTTCCTGATATCATCCCTAAACCGCCGAGTTCAACTTTAAAGACTCCCCCCTCCATCCCCCACCCAATTTGGATTCAGTCACTGAATCAATGTCTCCCTAACAATGTCTCCCTATTCCCTATCTATACTAACAAATCCTTTGATCATGTTCAGGTTACTGGTGTGTGGGACTCTGTCCGGCACAGTCCAGTTTCAATCCATTCTCACCAACACACTTGCTCTTCGTGTCTCACACATACTCGGATCTATTCAACTTTCTGAAAAATATTGAACTTTAAGAAAACAATGGTACGTTATTTCTGATGCAAATTTTTAGACTTAAAAACTAGACTTTTACAGACAGCAAGAGGCCCTTTGGCCCATTGTGTTTTTAAGTGCCTGCAATCTCATTTGAACCTAATCATTCATCCCACCAGTATTTACTATCCACACAAGTGAATAGTCTGAGTTACGTTTATCCACCTAGTATCTATAATAGAGGAAAGGAGTAGGCCGTTCAGCCCCTTGAAACTGTTCCATTATTCAATTCGATGGTGTTTCTTACTCGCCTTGATTCGATAACTTTCACTTGCCTAACCTAACTTAGATATCCGGTCATCCCTCCAATGTTCTCCCCTGACCACTTACTCAGGAAGCAAACTCTACAGACTCTCCTCATGCCCTCTATTCAGAATCATTTGATAAGGTCCACATGGCGGACTGCTCATGGGATCTAAAGTGTAGTGACAAGTTGGATTCATACTTGGATCAGGGACAGGAAGTAGAGGGCCACAGTGAATGGATGTTTCAGTGACTGAGTACAAGGCTCAGTAATTGCCCCTTGTTTCTTGTGATATATTTCAATAATTTGGATTTAAATAGAGGGGAGAGGACGAATAAGAAGTCTGCAAACAATATAAAACTTGACCCTATGGTTGATGATAAAGAAGAAAGCTGTCAACTGCAGGAATATATCACAGAATGCTACAATGAACAAGGAGGCCATTTGGTCCATCAAATCTGCACTGATCACAATTCCGCCCAGGCTCTATCCCCATGCTTTTACCCTAGCTAGTCCCCCTGACACTAAGGGACAATTTAACATGACCAATCTACCTAACCCACACATCTTTGGATGTGGGAGGAAATCAGAGCCCCCGGAGGAAACCCATGCAGACACAAGGAAAACATGCAAGCTCCACACAGACAGTGACCCAAGCCAGGAATCAAACCTGGCTCCCTGGCGCTGTGAGGCGGCAGTGCTTACTACCGTGCCACTGGGTTGCCCATATTAATAGACTAGTCAGCTTGGTGGAACTGTGGCAAATGGAGTTCAATCCAAAGTCATATGAGGTAGTGCAGTTGGGATGAAATATTCTGTCAATATGGATAAATTGAGGAAAGTGGGATTATTTTAATTACAACAGAGATTTACGGGAGTTTTGATAGCAGTGTTTAAAATATTAATGCAGTTTGACTTTATTTATATAGTATATTTTCACAACCAGCAGATATTAGAAACAAAAACAGAAAATGCTGGAAAATCTCAGCTAGTCTGACAGCATCTGTGGAGAGAGAATAAAGCCAATGTTTCGAGTCTGGATGGCCCTTTATCAGAGCTACACATCTTATAGAAAATTAAGTACTTCTTGAAATGTACCCATTGTTGTAAGATAGGAAACACAGCAGCCAATTTGTGTACAACAAGCTCCCACAAACAACATGATAGTTATCGAATAATCTATTTTTCTGTGATGTTGATTGAGTGATATGTATTGGTCGGGACTTTGGGATAACACCGCACCCCCTACCCCTGAAGGGTCATCCAGACTCGAAACATTGGCTTTATTCTCTCTCCACATATACTGTCTGACCTGCTGAGATTTTCCAGCATTTCCTGTTTTTGTTTCAGATTCCAACATCTGCAGTATTTTGCCTTTATGATATAATGATGGAGCACTGGCTAGGCCACAGCTGGAATTTTATGTACAGTTGTGGTCATCACATTGCAGGACGGACATCTTTGCTTTGGAGAGAGTGCAGAGGAGATTTACAAGAATGTTGCCAGGGCTTAAAATTGGATCTATGTGGAATAATTGGACAGGCTGGAGTTGTTTTTTTTGGAATTAAGGAGGCTGAGGGTTGACCTAACAGAGGTGTAAATAATTATGAGGGGCTGGACAGGAATGTCCCTTTTTCCAAGCAGGGTGGTCAATTATCAGAGGGCACTGATTTAAGGCAATTGGTAGAAGGATTAAAGGAAAACTTCTTCACTCAGAGAGTGGTAGAGGTTTGGAGTTTGCTGCCTGGTTTGGTGGTGGAAATCCTCAAATCATTTAAAAACTACCTGGATCTGCACCTGAAGTGCTGGAAGCTGCATAGCTATGGACCTAGTGCTGAGAGGTAGGATTAGAATGGTCAGCTAGTTTTTAAATTTTTTTTTTGGCTAGCTCAGACATGATGGGCTGAATGGCATTTTTCTATGCCATGATCTTTCCATGGTTCTACCAGTTGGAAAAACCAGATTGCTCTCTGAAAGAGCAAGCACAGATTTGATGGGCAGAATGGCATGTTTCTCTACAGTATGAATCTTTGATTCTCTGATGCTTGATGTGCAGCAATCTAATCCCTTGAATCTGCCTTCATAACTTAGACTCAGCAAGGCCAAGAACTGCAGATCAGTCTCTTCTGAAGCCTTTCCGATGCATCTATTGCCTTCTTTGAGACAGGATGACTCAAATGTATCCTATGCTCCATAACTGGTCTCACCATTGACTTGTATGCGATGTGGAGCTACGTAGTGACCCTTCCGTAGTGTTCAGCTCAATGCAAATCTATAGTGATAATGGCTCAGATGGTTGTCTCACTTCAAAGACTTAACCACAAAATCTAAGTTGCACAACAGTCCAGGACTAAGGGAATGCTGCACTGATTGAATTGCATCTTTCAGATGAGGCACTGAAGTAGACCCTATCTGTCCTTTTAAGCAGATGCAAAAGTCCTCAAAGTACTATTTCTAAGGAAAACAGGGATATGGTTTCTATCCTGTCCAAGCCAATAATTATCTCTCAACCAATACCTAAAATCCAATTTTCTAGTCAGTGCTGAAGGAGGGAGTTTGCTGTGTCAAAACTGTCTGTTGTGATTCCTACATTGCAACAGTGACGACACCTCAAATGTATTTCATTGGCTGTAAAGCATCTTAGGACATCCTAAGAAGGGATTTTCACAGTAACTGGGTGGTATGGTGGCACAGTGGTTAGCACTCTGCCTCACAGTGTCAGGGACCCAGGTTCAATTCCCCGCCCAGGTCACTATCTGTGTGGGTTTCCTCCAGGATGCTCTGGTTTCCTCCCACAGTCCAAAGATGTGTAGGTCAGGTGAATTGGCCATGCTAAATGACCCTTTAGTGTCAGGGAGACTAGCTAGGGGAAATGCAGGGGGTTATGGAGATAGGGCCTGGATGGGATTGTGGTTGATGCAGACTCGATGGGCTGAATGGCCTCCTTCTGCACTGTAGGGGTTCTATGAGCTTCATTGCAGTGTTATTGTAAGCCTACTTGTGACATTAATAAATAAACTTTAAACTTAAGTAAGTGAAAGGCCTTAAATAAATGCATGTTCTTATTCCTTTTACCCAACAAGTTTAGATCAAGTTTCTATGAACTTTTCAGCAAGTCATGAATGGGAACTCAATAGCTAATCATTAATCTATAAGAGCGGAGATGTAAAAATGTGATATATTTGCAATGAAGGATTCCCTTTAGAAACGTTTAGCCTTTCTCTAGTTGTCCAAAAGTAATTGAAAGTGGTATAGTAAGGGCCACGTGCATGATTTGGGATATTGAGGATGCAGGTCTCTTGTAACAAAGACAAATTGGATTCCAGGGAGAAAACTACAGCTCTCAGCTATTCAGGTGACATGAAGGATGCGCAGGAATATAGAAACGTGATAAAAAATACAATTTGAATTTTAAAATACATCTTTACACCTCATAGTGTCAGATAATCAACACCTTGTGAGTTTTGGTGCTGTGAAGGAAGTGGGAATGGTTCCTGCATCAGTGTTAGCCATCAAACCACATGAAGAGAAAGAATTCAGAGCAGACTGGGGAAGGCAGAACATTATACATGCAAGGGGATAGAGGGTCAGGAGAGGGTGGCAGAGGGGAACAAGAGGCAAAGGGGGTAATTCTTGATAATACTGTGCTGAAACAGTGTAGTAAATTGGTAAAATATTCATCTCAATCTGTTTAGTCTGGGGCTATTCTTACAGTGTATTGTGTAATCATTAGAAACATGTCCAATAATATTCCTTCTGCTGGAGATAGTGTGAAAATGCAATTGTTTTCTTATTGGCTAGTAATGATTATGACAGTTTTAGACAAGATAGACAAGGAGAAATTGTTCCTGTTAGCTAAGGGGAGTTTCCCCAAGAACTGCAGAACACTGGTTTAAAGTTTCGGACAAGCGATGCAGGTGATTTGTAAGGAAGAGCAATATTACACAGAGTGGTAATGATTTGGAAATTATTGCCTACAGGGATGGTGGAAGCAGAAATGATCAAAGGAAATTGGATACTGCTTGAGGGAAATAAACCTGGAGGGTTAAATGGATAAAGAGGGGGGATGGGATTGACTGAGTTGCTTGATGGAGAGCCAGCATGGAGTCAATGGGCCAAATGGCCGTGAGTCAATAACTCAAAAATGTGAATAAATTATCCAGAATTTAAATCCCACTACTGCAGAGAATCATAGAATCCATACGATGTAGAAAGAGGCCATTCAGCCCAACGCATTGTACTGACAACAATCCCACCCAGGCCCTATGCCCGTAATCCCACGTCTTTACATTGCTAATTCTCCCTCACACTAAGGGTCATTTTTAGCATGGCCAATCCACCTAACCCACACATTTTTGGAGTGTGGGAGTAAACTGCAGTACCTGAAGGAAATCCACACAAGCACGGGGAGAACGTGCAACCTCCAAACAGACCCAAGGCAGGAATTGAACCCAGGTCTCTGGCACTGTAAGGCAGTAGTGCTAACCACTGTGCCACCGTGATGCCCTTGATACAATTTTTAAAATGTAGAAATGACCAGCTGCTCTTCATAGAAATTACCATGAAATTATCAGATTGTTAAAAAATCCAATTGGTTCATTCATGTTCTTTAGGAAAGGTCATTTGCTGTCCTTACCAAGTCTGAGCCTGCATCAAATCCAGTTCCATTCAAGTGTAGTTGACTATGCTCTCAGGATGGGGCTAGCAAGTCATTCAATTGTATCTAAGATGCCCGACTTGCCTGGATAAGTGCAGCTCCAACCATACTCAAGAAGTAACATTTGCACCACACGAGTGCAAGGCAATGACCATTTCCAACAAGAGAGAATCTAACTGCACTTTACATTCCATGATATTGTCATTGCTGAATCGCCCACTATCAACATCCTGGGGGTACCATTGACCAGAAATTGAACTGGGCTAATCATATAAATACAGTGGTTACAAGAGAAGGTCAGATGCTAGGAATGCTGTGACGAGAACTTATCTCCCAACTCCCCAGAGCTTGTTCAATAACTACAAGGCATGTGTCAGGAATGTGATGGAATATTCTCCCCTTGCCTAGGTGGTGCAGCTCCAACTGCAGGAACTTACTAAGGCTCCTAAGGTAACACCATCTGAACCCACACTGACTCCCAACTAGAAGGACAAAGGCAGCAGATTCATGGCGAACACCACCATCTGGAAGTTCCCCTTCAAACCATCACCATCCTGATTTGTAATTATATCTCCATTCCTTCATTCTCACTGGGTCAAAATCCTGGCATTTATTGCCAGGATTGGGCAATAAATGCTGGCCTTGTCAGTGGAACCCACATCCTGTGAAACAATAATAAGAAACTGCTGCAGAGAACAATACATTCATGACAAACAGCATCTGAAGAAGATATATCGAAGAAGGAAGTGTTGAGTATCCTAATTTGCATTAAAGTAGACAAGTCCCTGGGGTCAGATGGGATCTATCCCAAGTTACTGTGGGAGGTAAGGGAAGAAATAACTGGGGCCTTAACAGATATCTTTACATCCTCTTTGACCACAGGCGAGGTTCCAGAGGACAGGAGAATAGCCAATTTTATTCCCTTGTTTAAGAAAGGAAGCAGGATAATCTAAGAAATTATAGGCCGATGAGCCTGATGTCAGTGGTGGAGAAGCTTTTAGAGGAGGTACTGAGGGATGGGATATATGCACATTTGGAAGAAAATGGACTAGTTAGTGACAGCCAGCTTGGTTTTGTACAGGGAAAGTCATGTCTCATCAACTTGATAAATTTTTTTGAAGAGATGACAAAGATAATTCGTGATGGAAGGGCTGTGGATGTAATTTATAAGGACTTTAGTAAAGAGTTTGACAAGGTCCCATATGGCAGACTGGTACAAAAACTAAAATCACATAGGATTTGGGGATGGGCTGGCTAGACGGATATGGAACTGGCTTGGTCATGGAAAACAGAGAGTAGCAGTGGAAGGATGTTTTTCAGAATGGAGATCTGTAGCTAGTGGTGTTCTCCAAGGATCAGTACTGGGATGACACAAAGATTGGCGGAGTTGCTGATAATGCCAGGGGTTGTCAGAAGATACAACAAGGTATAGATAGATTGGAGACTTAGAACATAAGTACATAAGAAATAGGAGCAGGAGTAGGCCATCTAGCCCTTCGAGCCTGCCCTGCCATTCAATAAGATCATGGCTGATCTGAAGTGGCTCAGTTTCACTTTCCCACTTTCTCCCCATAACCCTTAATCATCTTGCCTACCAAAAACCTATCTACCCGCGTCTTAAACCATCACTTAAACCATCTTAGGCACAGAAATGGCAGAGAGAGTTTCATCTGGACAAGTACAAGTGGATGTATTTTGGAGGATCAAATTTAGGTGTGAATTATACTGTAAATGGCAGAACTTTTAGGAACATTAACATGCAGAGGGATCTGCAGTCCACAGTTTCCTAAAAGTGGCAACACAGGTCACCAAGGTGATTAAGAAGGCATATGGCATGCTTACCTTCATCAGCCAGGGCACTGAGTACAAGAGCTGGGAAATCATGTTGCAGTTATATAAAACCATGGTTAGGCCATAGTTGGAGTGTTGCGTGTAGTTCTGGTCACCACACTACCAGAAGGACATGGAAGTTTTGGAGAGAGTGCATCACCAGGATGTTGCTATGTCTCAAGGGTGTTGGCAATGAGGAGAGGTTGAATAAACTAGGATTGTTTTCACTGCAGAGAAGGAGGCTGAGGGGAGACCTGAAAGAAGTCTACAAAATTATGAGAGGCATAGGCAGGGTGGATAGTCAGAGGCTTTTTCCCAGGGTGGAAGTACCAATTACAAGGAGGCCTGGGTTCAAGGTGAGAGGGGCAAGTTTAAGGGAGATGTGCGGGGGAAGTTTTTCACACAGAGAGTGGTGGGTGCTGGAGTGCGGTCCCAAAGGAGGTGGTGGAAGCAGGCACATTAACAACATTCAAGAAATATCTGGATGGGTACATGAATGGCAGGGAAGAGAGGGATACGGACTGAGTAAGGGTAGAAGGTTTTATTTTGGTTTAGTTAGGGCATCATGGTTGGCACAGGCTTGGAAGGTCGAAGGGCCTGTTCCTGTGCTGTACTTTTTTTTTGTTCTTTGATCTTTGTTTTTTGTAAGACCCACAGCCACCTTCCCAGGCTAATGTGTTCCAGCCTTGCCAGCGATGCTCATATCCTGAGAATGAATTAATAGACCAGCTCAATAACAACAACCTGCATTTATGTAGCACCTTTAACATAGTAAAATATTCCAAGGCACCTCACCGGAGCATTATCAAACCAAATTTGATGCCAACCCTCCTAGGAGGTCTTATGTCCCATCACCAAATGTTTGATTAGACAGTCTTAAAGGAGGGAAGTGCGTTAGAGAGGTGGAGAGGTTTAAGGTGGAAATTCAAGAGCTTAGGACTTGAACAACTGAAGGTACAGCTGCTAATGATAGCATGATTGAAATCGGTAATGTAAAAGAGGCCAGGGTTGCGGGAGTGCAGAGGTTGTAGAGGCCGCAACCCTGGCCTCTTTTACATTACCGATTTCAATCATGCTATCATTAGCAGCTGTACCTTCAGTTGTTCAAGTCCTAAGCTCTTGAATTTCCACCTTAAACCTCTCCACCTCTCTAACGGCGCTTACAGAGATAGAGAGGGATGAGGTCATGGAGGGATTGGAAAACAAGGATGAGGCACTGCCAGTGTCAATGTAATGAGTTACAAGGTGAAATAGTCAGGAATTATTGATTAGGTGACATCAATATTGAGGTTTTAAAAACTACAGAAGGGGAAGGAAGGCTGAGGGAAAAGAGAAATCCTCCAGCTTTGAGGCCCGGGGGAATGAATGAGTTAGAGTAGCAGATGGTGCTGTGAGTTTTAGTTTTAACAGAGTGAGGATGTCAGGAGAAATTGATCAAGGTTATGAGGAATGAGAGAAGAAACTCATTCTCCAATTCTCCCTGCAACTCTGGCAGGTTGTGCATCACCCACTTCTTTCATCCCATCATTGATGGCTCTGTCTGCAGCTGTTACAGTAAGAAGTCTCACAACACCAGGTTAAAGTCCAATGGATTTATATGGAATCACAAGCTTTTGAGTGCTGCTCCTTTGTCACCTGATGAAGGAGCAGCATCCGAAAGCTTGTGATTCCAAATAAACTTGTTGGACTTTAACCTGGTATTGTGAGGCTTCTTACTGTGCCGACCCCAGTCCAACACCAGCATCTCCACATCATTGTAGCTGTTATGTCTCACAGCTCCAGAATTCCTTCTCTTGACCACTCCAATGCCCTTCCTTTCTCCTAAAAATCCTAACATATAGGTTTAACCAAACATTTAGTCACCTGAACTAATATCTCCTTGTTTGCCTTGCTGTCAGATTTGTTTGATTACAGTCCTGTGAAATGCCTTGGGACATTTTACTACATTAAAGGTGCTATATAAATGTAGGACGTTATTGTTGGTGCCATCTCAGGTACCAATCGCATCGCACTTGCACATCAGGAATTGAAGTTGATACTTGATATTAAAACAAAGGTTATTCTACAGCATTAAAATACATTTATCAGCATGATACACATCAGCACTGCAGCATTTATATCCATCATCTCAAAAAAATTTAACAATCTGTTATTGTTTCAGCTTATTAACAATGCTATGAGTCCATCACTGTTGAGGGTGAATGTTCTCAATGTGCATCCGATTTTGTTTCAAGAAATGAATGATGAGAAATCAGGAAATGAAATGTTAATTATTGCAAGGCTAGATTTCACTTCAGTAACTGATAACTAAATCACCAAGTGAGAGACACTGGAAGCTGGTATTTGTAATTCACATACACAGCTGGATTTAAACAGAATGCTGATCAATAGCCTCATTACTTTGCAGTGAACTGGTTTTGCTTCCTTGAACACAAGAACATAAGAGATAAGAACGGGAGTGGACCGTATAGCTCTTTGAGCCTACTCTGCCATTCAATAAGATCATGGTTGATCTTGGGTTTCAATGCCTCTGGGATTGAGAATTCCAAAGATTTGCAACACTTTGAGTGAAAAAATATTTCCTCTTCTCAGTCCTAAATGATTGACCCCTTATCCTGAGGCTGTAGCATTGTGCATTTGATTCCCCAGCCAGGTGTATGTAACAACCTCTCTGTGTCTGCCCTATCAAGCCCCTTCAGAATCTTGTATGTTTCAATGAGATCACCTCTCATACTTTTGAACTCCAGAGACTATAAGGTCCAGTTTACACAGCTTATCATGGAACAACCCTCTCACCCCAAGTGCCAATCCAATGAACCCTTGTGATACCGTCGGCAATGCACAAGAAAGGGAAGCTATTTGTTGGGTGGGGGGGAGGTTTACGGAAATAGGATGAAATCGAGGAACGCAATCCTGAAATACAGGTGAGATTCATGCGCTTCCCAGAAATAAAGAAAACCTGACCCTGCATTTATAAGGAGTCATAGCATATCCTTAAAAGGTTCAGTACTTTGATTTGATTATTATCGTCACATGCATTGGTATACAATGAGAGGTATTGTTTCTTGTGTGCTATACAGACAAAGTATACTATTCATAGAATAGATGGGGAAAAGAAAATGAGAGAGTGCAGAATATGATGTAACAGTCTTAGCTTGTGTGTAGAGAAATATCAATTTAATATAAGACTGGTCCATTCAAAAGTCTGATTGAAGGCAGGAAGAAGCTGTTCTTGGGTGGGTTGGTATACGATCTCAGACTTATGTACCTTTTTTCTGACGGAAGAAAGTGGAAGAGAGTGTGTCCGGGGTGCATGGAGGTCCTTGATTATACTGGCTGTTTTTCCGAGGCATCTGGAAATGTAGACGGTCAACGGATGGGAGTCTGGTTTGTGTGATGGATTGGGTTAGGTTCACAGCCCACCCTTTGTAGTTTCTTGTGGTCTTCGTCAGAGCAGGAGCCATGCCAAGCTGTGCTACATCCAGAAGGGATGCTTTCTATGGTGCATCTTTGAAAGCTGGTGAGAGTTGTAACGGACATGCCGAATTTCCTAAGCTTCATGAAAAAGTAGAGGTATTGGTGGGCTTTCTTAACTATCCGTCTGAATGCACATTTTAAGCAGGAATCAGTGGCTAGTAATCAGTATGGGATGATATTCTTTGTTAGCCTTTGGGTACTTGGGCCAATTTAGCTACTGCTGTCCAATGCTTTCATCTCTGACTGAAAGTGAACTCTGCGCTTAGTAAAATCTCACCTGGAATTATTAGAAGTTTCTCATTTACTTTTCCACCTGACATTGTTCTTCATTGAGCTCTAGTTGAAACAGTTAGTAATTTTAACAGCAGGTCCCAAAAGTATAAGTCTCTCCTTATGAAGAGATCTCATTGAGACGTATAAGATGTTGAATGAGATGGATAGGATAGAGGTGGAGAGGCTCTTCCCGCTCAGAAAGGACAGTAGGACTAGAGGGCACAGCCTCAGGATAAAGGGGGGGGGGTGGTTTAGAACGGAGTTGAGGAGGAACTTCTTCACTCAAAGGGTGGTGAATCTCTGGAATTCTCTGCCCGTTGAAGTGGTGGAGGCTGCCTCGCTCAATATTTTTAAGACGCGGGTTGATAGGTTTTTGATAGGCAAGGGGATTAAGGGTCATGGGGAGAGGGCGGGAATGTGGAACTGAGCCACGACAGATCAGCCATGATCTTATTGAATGGCGGGGCAGGCTCGAGGGGCTAGATGGCCTACTCCTGCTCCTATTTCTTATGTTCTTATGTTCTTAAGACGTCCCATTTGAACAACAGTCCTTGTTGCTAAATCAGCAAACATTGGAATAAATTAGTGCACAGCAAGAGGCCACAAAGCACAAACAAGATAAAGCACTCCATAATCTGTTATAGAGTCATCGTGTCATAGAGGTTTGCAGAAAGGCAACAGGACTTTCAGCCCAATTTGTCAATGCCACCTTTTTTTTTCAAATTGCTAAGCTAATCCCAATTGACCACATTTGACCCATATCTCTCTATACCCATCTTAGCCATGACTAAATGCTTTTTAAATGACAAGTTGTACCTGCCTCTACTATTACTTCTGGCAGCTTGTTCCAGGCACCCACCATCCTCTGTGTAAATTAATTGCCCCTCTGGGCATTTTTGTATCTCTCCTCTCTCACCTTAAACCTATGCCCTCTAGTTTTAGACTCCCTTACCTTTGGAAAAAGATATTGATTATCTAGCTGATCTGTACCCCTCATTATTTTATAGACCTCTATGAGATCACCCCTCAGCCTTCTATGCTCCAGAGAAAAAAACTCCAGTCTATCTTGCCGCTCCTTATAACTCAAACCATCAAGTCCCGGTAGCATTCTAGTAAATCTTTTCTGCACTTTTTCCAGTTTAATAATATCCTTTCTATAATAGGGTGACCAGAATTGCACACAGTATTCCAAGTGTGGCCTTACCAGTGTCTTGTACAACTTCAACAAGACGTCCCAACTCCTGTATGCAATGTTCTGACCGATGAAACCAAGCATACAGAATGCCTTCTTCACCACTCTGTCCATCTCTGACTCCACTTTCAAGGACCAATGAACATGTACCGCTAGATCTTTTTGTTCTGTAACTCTCCCAATGTCCTACCATTAACTGAGTAGCTCCTGCCCTGGTTCAATCTACCAAAATGCATCCCCTTGCATTTGTCTAAATTAAACTCCATCTGCCATTCACCAGCCCACTGGCCCAATTGATCAAGATCCCATTGCAATCAGAGATAACTTTCTTCACTGTCCACTATGCTACCAATCTTGGTGTCATCTGCAAACTTACTAACCATGCCTCCTGTATTCTCATTCAGATCATTAATACAAATGACAAATAACAGTGGACCCAGCACTGATCCCTGAGGCGCACCACTAGTCACAGGCCTCCAGTTTGAAAAACAACCCTCTATAACCACCCTCTGGCTTCTGTCAAGTCCAACACCGGCATCTCCACATTCTGTCAAAAAGCCAATTTTGTATCCATTTAGATACCTCACCCTGGATCCCATGAGATTTAACCTTATGCAACAACCTACCATACTGTACCTTGTCAAAGGCCTTGCTAAAGTCCATGTAGACAGCATCAACTGCACTGCCCTCATCTACCTTCTTGGTTACTCCTTCAAAAGACTCAGTCAAATTTGTGAGACATGATTTTCCACTCACAAAGTTATGCTGACCATCTCTAATCAGCCCTTGCATCTCTAAATGCCTGTAGATCCTGTCTTTCAAAATACCTTCCAACAACTTACCCAGCACAAATGTGAAGCTCACATGCCTGTAATTCCCAGGCTTTTCCCTGCAGCCCTTTTTAAACAAAGGTACGTTTGCCACCCACAATTTCCTCCCTTGCCTCCCATAATGTCCTGGGATACACTTCATCAAGTGTATCATCTATCATCTATCTTGATGCGCTTTAAGACTTCCAGCACCTCCTTCTCTGTGATATGTACACTCCTCAAGACATCAAGATTTATTTCTCCGAGTTCCCTAACATCCATGCTTTTCTCAACAGTAAATACTGTTGAAAAATATTCATGTTATTGATAGGATGGTCAAAGAAGAAACGTCAGACAGAATTCCAGGAAAAATTCCTTTTAGTATGTTATTCACATACACCTTAGACTGTAGGCTGGACCTCAGTTTGGTGTCACATCTGAAGAACAGGGCCTCCTGCAGTGCAGTGCTCCCTCAGTGAGCTAGGGTCCAGGCTGTACTTCTTCCCAAAAAAATACTTTCCTCATAAAAGTTGTAAAAGTGCATGACATAGTAGTTCAATTTGACACTACATAAAGTAAAACACAGTTCAATTTCTTTCCATGTAGCATGTACACCATGAGGTACCTCACCACAGTTGCAATTTAGGATTATATTTACAATATATATTTTACATTTCACGTCAAACATTCTCTGGTGTGGACACCCTATGAGGTTTTACACGGACTCCAGATTCCGTGTTGGGAGGGATTTAGATTATGGCCTTTCTTGGGTGGCATGGCGGCACAGCGGTTAGTACTGCTGCCTCACAGCACCAGGGACCTGGGTTCAATTCCGGCTTTGGGTGACTTTTTTGGGGAGTTTGCACATTTTCCTTGTGTCTGCATGGGTTTCCTCTGGGTGCTCTGGTTTTCTTCCACATCCCAAAGCTGTGTGGATTAGGTTGACTGGCCATACTACATTGCCACTTAGTGTCAGGGGGATTAGGAGGATAAGTATATGGGGTTAAAGAGATAGGACCTGGGTGGGATTGTTGTTGAGAGATTTGGCCAGAAGTGGAGTTGAGGTCAGCCATGACTTTACTGTTGCTGCAGCAAGCCTCAAAGGGGTGAACAGCATATAGTTTGTATGCAACTGAGAAGGACATCAAAGCCTCAGATTAACAGCGCAGAGAGTGCAGTACTTTTTCAGCACCTCTGAGTATCTGCCGTGTTCCAGTCTCTGGAGCTTTTGGACTTGAACCCACTGTTGACCTAGAGACAAGAACGTTATCCATAAGAACATAAGAAATAGGAGCAGGAGTAGGCTATCTAGCCCTTCGAGCCTGCCCTGCCATTCAATAAGATCATGGCTGATCTGAAGTGGATCAGTTCCACTTTCCCGCTTTCTCCCCATAACCCTTAATTCCCTTGTCTATCAAAAACCTATCCACCCGTGACTTAAATATATTTAGCGAGGTCGACTCCACCACTTCAACGGGTAGAGAATTCCAGAGATTCGCCACCCTTTGAGTGAAGAAGTTCCTCCTCAACTCCGATCTGAACTGCCCCCCCCTTATCTTGAGGCTGTGCCCTCTAGTCCTGCTATTCTTTCTAAGCGGGAAGAATCTCTCTACCTCTACCCTATCCATCCCTTTCATTATCTTATACGTCTCTATAAGATCCCCCCTCATCCTTCTAAACTCCAACGAGTACAGACCCAGTCTGTTCAGTCTCTCTTCATAGTCCAACCCCCTCATCTCCGGTATCAGCCTAGTGAACCTCCCCTGCACTCCCTCCAAGGCCAATATATCCTTGCGTAAGTGCGGCGACCAAAACTGCACACAGTACTCCAGCTGCGGCCTCACCAGCGGCTATCCACTAAGCTATTGGGCTTAATAACACAGGGGGTGAGGCAGACAGTAGGTCCCGTTATCGCCCCCGCCCCACCCCCTTCCCCCAGAAAATGACCCAGCCCTCAGCCATAAAACCCTACAAGACGGACTATTGAGGGTCGAGTGAGGCTCCCGCTCCTCTCTGTGGTGAATGTCCTGCCTGCTGGAGTTGCTGACCAACGAACTAGCTAGCAGCTGCCCTGGCAGTGCCAGGATGGTGTCTGTGGCCCCTGCAGATCAAGGCCCATGGACTCCCAGAGCAGGTAATTCCGGGATCTTGGGCCACGAGTGGTACAGTGGTTAGCACTATTGTCTTACAATGCCAGGGACCCGGGTTCAATCCTGGCCGTGGATCACTGTCTGTGTGGAGTCTGCACGTTCTCCCTGTCTCTAGGTGCTTCGGTTTTCTCTCACAGCCCAAAGATGTGCAGGTTAGGGGGATTGGTTTGTGCTAAATTGTCCCAAGATGTGTAGGTTAGATGGGATTAGCCATGGTAAATGTGTAGGGTTACATTGATAGGGCAGGGGAGAGGGCCTGTATAAGATACTCCCTCAGAGAGTCGGTGCAGACGTGATGGGCCAGATGCCTCTTCTGCACTGTAGGGAATCTGTGAGTGTTTGGGTAGATTAAGAAGAGTGGACGGGGGAGGGGGGCAGGGGAGGGAGCGGGTAGGAAGGAAGAAAGTAGGTGCTGAACCTTTCCGGGGGCAAGGGTGCACCTCAGAATCACCAAAGGAGAGCCCCTAATAATACCACCCGCTGCCTTCTCCCTCCACTTACTTCCGACCTTCTAAACATTTAAGGTAATAAAATCAGGCTTCCTGCTCCTGCCTGGCTGCTCACACCAGCCTTTCTATGGAATAGGCAGCGGATGATCTGGGTCAAATTGTTTGATTAGAAGCCTAATTGACCGTTAATTATTCATGTCAATATGGTGGGTAAGCTGCTAATTTCGGCTTGTGAATTTCGGGGAGGGTGGGGGATTGTGGGCGGGAAGATGGTGGGATGGGTGCGAGTGCCCACCCTATTTTATGTGCCCCCGCCCACCCCTACCCCTGTGGGAAAAGGCATGTGGGGGCATGTACTTTTCAACCCACAGTGCCATCTGCATGTTATAAACACAAACATTTTGCTCACTGAGCGGAAGGGAAGGGATTGATGGATGTAAATAATCACTCACTGCAAAACAGAATGGGAGCAAAAGAGAAACATCAGCATCCGTGTAAATAAGCCAGAAATTCAACACGAAACTGCCTTAAAGGCACAACCTGAGGGGTAAAGGGGAAGAAATATCTTCCCATCTCAAACAGGCCAGAGGAGAGCAGGTGTGTGGTTACTGCAATGGGATCGCTGCTATATATTAATTAGGAATCACAGGAGTACTAGACAATCCGTGTATAAATAATACATCGTTATCAATTTTTCAATGCTCAAGGAAAAGGAGATAGCTTTTAATGGCTTGTGTGTTCTCAGTTGAGAAATCGAGTTATCTCTTTCACTCACTGACATAATTATCTAATGCTTTCTGAATAATACGAGTTCCCCAACCCCCTATGTGTGGTCAGTCTATGCGGGGCTTTTCTCAGATATAGGGTAGGATTTGGACTGGTCAGGGACTGAGGTGGCTGACATTTCACTCTGTACATTACAGAAGGACTGGGTGGCAGCCCAGGTTATATATTTAACCCAGTTTATAACAGGCCTCTTCTTATCAGCCAGATCCCCTCCCCCCACTGCCAACAGGCTCACTCAGCTTTTTACTGGGAAATTTGTGGATTGAGGAGACAGTCTGTCTCCTCAGCATCTCCTGGAACTATCCTGGCGAACTGAGCACTGTTGAAGAGACACTGCTCATGTCATATCACAGGGGTAAACTTGGCTTTAAGAAGATTCAAAGATTGAGACAGAAAAAAAAGCAGATAGTAAAGAGAGAAGCAGATAAAAAGTAGACTAAGAGAGAGAAAGAGGCAGAAAGAGAGAGAGAGTGAAAGCAAAACAAAGAAAGGAGAGACAAAGAACAACAGAGGGACATAAAAAAGAAAGAAAGTGAGTGGCAGAGAACACAGGGAAATAGGCACACAACAAAGAAGAATGAAGAGAGAGAACAAGAAAGAGAGAAGAAACTGTGAAAAAGAAATCTGGTGACAGAGAAAGACAGGCAAAAAGGTAGTCTATTCCTCATACAATGGTGTTCCTTGTACCAAAACCAATTAAATTTTGCAGTAATTAAAATTAAGCAAACTCAAAACACTCAGCATAATAAGAACTTAGAGTTAATAAATGGAGTAGTCAGATCATGAGAATTACAAAAGTTTGAATGAAGAGTTAAAGTTAATTTATTATTCACAGGTAGATTTACATTAACACTGCAATGAAGTTTCTGTGAAAATTCTGTAGTTGCCACACCCTCATGCCTGTTCAGGTACATGAGGGTGAATTAATCTGACCAATGCACCTAACCCTCACATCTTTGACTGTGGGAGGAAACTGGAGCACCTGGAGGAAACCCATGCAGACACAGGGAGTCCGTGCAAAATTCACACAGACAGTGATCCAAGTCGGGAGTCAAACCGGGGACCCTGTTGCTGTGAAGCAGCAGTGCTAACCACTGTGATATAGCTTGTAGATAAACACACTGTCCAGCACTGAACCTTTGGACAGCGACACAGCAGCAAGTTATCTTCTGCTCTTACTGTGAAAATGTTGACACTTTTTGAATGCCAGTCTTTATGTTTTTACTACAAGTAATAAACAGAAGTAACAAATAAGTAATAAACTCCCTGCCGATTGGCCCAAATATACACAGAGGCCAATTGTATTGTCCTTAATTGTGTTGCAACTTTCGTTGAGATCTGTTAGCTCAGTGCCAACCACAATCTGACTCGGTGGTCTACTTCTGGCTTGGTCTTCATTTATCCATTATCTTACTGAGGTAAATCTCTGTAAACTGTGCCGGAGTGTGGCCACTAGGGAATTTTCACAGTAACTTCATTGCAGTGTAAACTTACTTATGACACTAATAAATAAAGTTAAACCATCCAAATCTGTGCTTCCCATATCCTGAACACGTACCATAATGATATTAATGAGATTGGCAGCACGGGCTCGTTGGGCCAAAGGGCCTGTTTCTCATGCTGTGTTGTTCTTTGTTCTTTGAGATCCATGAGGTGTACCTGTTAGAATATGAGCTCCCTGATCAAGACAGTTAATGTTGCCCAATCTGGGAGCCCTGCAGAGATATATAATGTGGAGTGTCTGGGTTACTAGCACTCCGGGTGTTTACTCTGTACTGGGCAGTACCTGTCTGAGAATTACTAACTATTGTAAATAGATCAAAGTCTGGTGAAGGGACATCGGCCGCGGTGGCATTATTTCATACGGTCTTGCACTCATTAGTTTAAATTGCCTTCTGGTGCAGCTATGTCTCTATTTCAAAATTCAAATCCTTCCCTACCTTCCTCCAGTAACTTCCTCCAGTCCTACAAACCTCACAAGGTCTCCGATTCTGGCCTCCTGTGCTTCCCTCATTTTAATCGCTCCAACGTTGGCGGCTATGCCTTCAGATTCCTGGGCCCTACACTCTGGAATTCCCTCCCTCAATCCAAAAACCTATGCGGCACAGTGACACAGTGGTTAGCATTGCTGCCTCATAGCACCAGGGACCTGGGTTTGATTCTGGACTCAGCTGACTGTTGGGAATTTGTACATTGTCTGCGTGGATTTCCTTCGGGTGCTCTGGTTTCGTTCCACAGTCCAAAGATGTGCGGGTTAGGTTGATTGGCCATGGTAAATTGACTCTAGTGTCAGGCAGATTAGCAAGAGCAAATATGTGGGGTTATGGAAATGTGGCCTGGGATTGTGATCAGTGCAGACTTGATGGGCTGAATGGCCTCCTTCTTCACTGTAGGAATTCCATGATCTTCCTCTTTGACCAAGGTTTCAGTACTTACATCCCTTTTACGTGGCTTGGTGTCAGATTGTTTGACATGCTCCAGTGAAGAGTCTCGTGATACTTTACTACTATAAATGTCTTATATAAATTCAATTTGTTTATATTTTAAAAAAATATAAAAGGCAAAATCATACATTTGATGCTGAAATAGCACAGTTACTCACCAACACAGAAATACCAGACCCACCCCCCGTCACTAAATATTCTTGCCTCTTGTTGGAGATGCATGGGGGGACCTTGGTGTGCAATGTCCGCAGATCCCTGCAAACAGCCAGACAGGTAGATTTCTTTTATTCGTTCAAGGGATGTGGATGTCGCTGGCTAGGCCGGCATTTATTGCCCATTCGCAATTACCCTTGAGAAGGTAGTAGTCAACTACCTTCTTGAACCATTGCAGCCCATGTGGTGCAAGTGCACCCAGAGTGCTGTTAGGGAAGGAGGTTCAGAATTTTGACTCAGTGACAGTGAAGGAATGGCGATGTATTTCCAAATTGGAATGGTGGGTGGCTTCAAAGGGAACTTGCAGATGCTATTCCCATTATGTCTGCTGTGCTTGCCTTTCCAGGCTGTAGTCATTGTGGGTTTGGAAGGTGCTGTCACAAGAGGTTTGCTGACTTCATGAGGTGCATCTTGCAAATGGTACACAGTGCTGCCATGCTAGAGGTGGAGGGAGCAAATGTTAGTGGATGGGGTGCCAATCAAGCAGGTTGCTTTGTCCTGGTGATTAAGAAGGCATAGAGAATACTTTCCTTTATTTGCAACAGGGGATCATGTTAGAACTGAATAAAATGGTAACTAGACCACAGCTGGAGCACTGTGTATAATTCTAGTCACCACATTCAAGGAAAGGTGTGATCACACCAAAGGGTGTAGAGAGGAGATCAATGAAGATGTTGTGAGGAGTGAAGGAATTTATCAAGAAAGATTATATGAGTTGGGGTTGTTTTCTTTGGAATCGTGAAGGCTGGGGAGGAGATATAATTGAGTCACACAAAGTTTTTGCAGCATCTAGATAGAGTGGAAAGAACTATTTCCATTGGCAGAGAATTAGTAACAGGGGACACAGATTTAAAATGATCGGTAGAAGAATTGGAAGAAAGCTGAGGACAAGGGTTTTCGCCCAGAGGGTGCTGAGCATCTGGAACTCACTGCCTGAAAAGTTGGTAGAGACAGAAACGTTCGTTACGCCAAAAATGTCTTGGATTAGCACTTGAAATGTCATAACATATGAAGCTACTGCCCAAATGTGGGAAAGTACGATTAAGCTTCTACGGCCGAATGGTCTCTTTGTGCAGCATGGTAGCACAGCGCAAGGGACCAAGATTCAATTCTGGCCTTGGAGGACTGTCATTGTGGAGTTTGCACATTCTCCCCATGTTTGTATGGGTTTCTTCCAGATGCTCCAGTTTCCTCCCACACTCCAAAAATGTGCGGGTTAGGTTGATTGGCCATGGTAAGTTGACCCTGACCTTAGTGTCAGGGGATTAGTAGGATAAATACGTGGGATAGGACCTGGGTGGGATTGACGTCATGCAGGCTTGCCTCCTTCTGCAGTGTAGGGATTCTATGGGCCATAAATTTTCTTTGTTAATTTAAGGGAGATGTTGTCTCACCCAATTCACTCTAGCAACAACTGGCAGCCTTGGCACATCTACCAAGTCTAGGGAAAAACACTAGTGCTTTGGGGTCACCATGACTTCTAAAGAACATAAGAACTAGGAGCAGGAGTAGACCATTTGGCCTCTTGAGCCTGCTCCGCCATTCAATAAGATCATGGCTGATCTTTTCATGGACTCAGCTCCATATACCCGCCTGCTCACCATAACCCTTAATTCCTTTACTCTTCAAAAACTCATCTATCCTTGCCTTAAACACATTCAATGAGGTAGCCTCAACTGATTCACTGGGCAGGGAATTCCACAGATTCACAACTCTTTGTGTGAAGAAGTTCCTCCTCAACTCAATCCTAAATCTGCTACCCCTTATTTTGAGGTCATGCCCCTTAATTCTAGTTTCACCTGCCAGTGGAAACAACTTCCCTGCTTCTATCTTATCTATTCTCTTCATTATCTTACATGTTTCTATAAGATCTCCCCTCATTCTTCCGAATTCCAATGAGTATAGCCCCAGTCTACTTAGTCTGTCCTCAAAAGCCATAAAGTCAGGCAACTGTCCAGCTAGGAAATAAATCAACGTTTCTTGCATCAGTAACTCTACCCAACACCATCCTGGGATTAGATTCAGCACAACGGCTGCAGAGGTTCAAGCAGGAAGATTCTCGCCGTCATTTTCACCGGGCAGTGGATAATAAATGCCAGTGTTGCCCACATTTGGAGAACAAAAAGAGAAAAATATATTTTAAAGGCATCAAGGCTCCACTAACATGCCATGAGAAAAATTTCAGGAGGCATTACATTTATGTCATGTTCATTTCAGAAAATGTTATTTTAAGCCAATGTGAATTTCAAGAACTGTTTTAGTTTCAGAGCCACTACCTCTTCCAGCGAGTGATTCACCCACTGCAAGTACAAAGTGGCTGTGCCAGGATGAATGAATGATGGTGCACAGGGACATCTAGTGGCTTCACACACATGTTGCAACAGTTCCTCATTAACAGGGCAAAGCTAAAATATAGCAGGTTCCTGAAAGAAAACAACAAATGCTGACCAGGTCAAGATAGCATCTGTTGAGACAGAAACAGGGCTAACATTTCAAGTTGGTGGCCTTCTATTATAACCTCTTATTACTATTGGGAGTTTGTTCTCAACGTGGCAGCATGGTGGCACAGTGGTTAGCACTGCTGCCTCACAATGCCAGGGACCAGGGTTCAGTTCGGGTTTTGGGTGATTGTGTGGAGTTTGCATGTTCTCCCTGTGTCTGTGCGGGTTTCCTCCCACAGTCCAAAGATGTGCAAGTTAGGTGAATTGGCCATGCTAAATTGCCCCTTATTGTCAGGGGATTAGAAGGGTAAATATGTGGGGTTGCAGAATAGGGCCTTTGGTTGTGTCGGTAAAGATTGATGGGATGAGTGGCCTCCTTCTACACTGTAGGGATTCTATGAAAGGTTGTGCCTTACAGTGACTGGATAAACTTTCAACACCTCAGGATGTCCCAGAGCATTTTACAGCCTATGAGGTGCTTTTTGAAGTGTAGGGCCAGATCCTCTGACTTCCCCCTGGCTGGGATTCTGTGGTCCCACTGCCATGAACAGGGATTTGGCTGAGCAGGGCGTAAGCAGCTGCAGAATTCCAGCCATAGTCACCATTCTAATGTAGTAGCTATGGCAGCCAACTTGTTCACAGCAAACAGCAACATGATAATCAGATGATTTGTTTTATTTTGTCCTGATGATGGTTGTGGGATAAATGTTGTCTAGGACATGCAGAAGATTACCTTACTCTTCTTCATCAAAGGATCTTTTTGCTCAACTGATAGATCGGACAAAGTCTCAATTTAACATCTCATCTGAAAGATGGCACATCTAACACTGCAGCATTCCCTCAGTACTGCCCTGAAACAGTCAGCCTCAATTCTGTGCCAAGCCTTTGGAGTCGGACTTGAATCCACTGCCTTCTGACTTAGAGGCAGGAATGCTATCAGGTTGCCGCCAGGGTTTTTGGAAAGCTGAGAATTGGGATTCTGAACTATCTGAAATCCAATGGCCTTTATTGAAATACATTATTTTTATCAGTAAAATGCAAAATACATTTTTGAATGACTACGACATCCCTAGTGTTTATTTATGCTTGCTGATTTTAAAGAGAGTAAAGAGTTTATTTATTATCATAAATAGTCACACAGTAACACTGCAATGAAGTTACTTTGAAAATCCGTTAGTCGCCACACTCTGGTGCCTGGGAGAGAGTTTAGCATGCTGGATGCACTGAACCTGCACCTCCTTCGGACTGCGGGAGGAAATCCACACAGACACTGGGAGAACATGCAGACTCCACACAGTGACCCAAGCTGGAAATTGAACCCAGGTCACTGGCGCGGTGAGGCAGCAGTTCTAACCATTGTGCCGTCATGCTGCTTTCCCCTCTCCTGCCTTTCCCTCACAAGCACCCACCATCAGTGAGGATCAGTCAATTCTTCCTGTGTGAGTCTAAGCAATCAGCAACCATAAACTGTTTTGTCCACGGGACTAGCCTGATCAGATCATTGCCTGACTTTGACGCCCCCACGGCTGTGCTGTAGACAACAACCCATCCAGCTGTAGCTCAGTCATCAATGAGGTTGTGGGTTCAAATTCAATGCAAGAATCAGGTTGACACTTCAGTGCCACAGTGATGGCGTATGAAAAGTATTGTTAGTTGTAGGGGATATTAAACTGAGGCCTTGTTTGCCTGTTCTTTTTATTCATTCGCGGGACGTGGGCATCACTGGCTGACCAGCATTCATTGCACATCCTCAGTTGCCCGAGGACAGTTAAGAGTCAATCACATTGCTGTGGCTTTGGAGTCACATGTAGGCCAGACCAGGTAAAGATGACAAATTTCCTTCCCTAAAGGGCATTGGTGAACCAGATGGGTTTTTCCAACAATCAGCAATGGTTTCATGGTCATCAGTAGATTCTTAAGTCCAGTATTTTTTATTGTTTTGATTTGATTTGATTTATTATTGTCACATTTAACATTCAGTGAAAAGTATTGTTTCTTGTGTGCCATACAGACAAAGCACACCGTTCATTGAGGAGGAAACGAGAGAGTGCAGAATGTAGTGTTACAGTCATAGCTAGGATATGGAGAAAGATCAACTTAATGCAAAGTAAGTCCATTCGAAAGTCTGACAGCATCAGGGAATAAGCTGCTCTTAAGTCGGTTGGTACGTGACCTCAGACTGTTGTATCTTTTTCCCGAAAGAAAAAGGTGGAAGAAAAATGTCTGGGGTGCATGGGGCTCTTAATTATGCTAGCTGCTTTGCTGAGGCAGTGAAAAGTGTAGACAAAGTCAATGGATGGGAGGCTGGTTTGCGTGTTGGGTTGGGCTACATGCACAACCTTTTGTAGATCTTTGCAGTCTTGGGCAGAGCAGGAGTCAAATCAAGCTGTGACACAACCAGAAAGAATGCTTTCTATGGTGCATCTGTAAAAGTTGGTGAGAGTTGTGGCTGACATGCCAAATTTCCTTTGTCTTCTGAGAAAGTAGAGGCATTGGTGAGCTTTCTTAACTATAGTGTCGCATGGGGGGACCAGGACAGGTTGGTCACCTGGACACCTAAAAACTTGAAGCTCTCGACCCTTTCTATTTTGTCCTTGTTGATGTAGACAGGGACATGTTCTCCTTTATGCTTCCTGAAGTCGATGACAATCTCCTTCATTTTGTTGATATTGAAGGAGAGATTATTGTTGCTGCACCAGTTCACCAGATTCTCTATCTCATTCCTGTATTCTGTCTCGTCATTGTTTGAGATCTGACGCACTACGGTGGTGTCATCAGCAAACTTGAAAATCGAATTGAAGGGGAATTTGGCCACACAGTCATAGATGTATAAAGAGTATAGTAGGGGGCTGAGAGCACCAGTGTTGAGGATGATTGTGGAGGAGGTGTTGTTGTCTATCCTTACTGATTATGGTCTGTGAGTTAGGAAGTTCAGGATCCAGTCGCAGAGGAAGGAGCCGAGACCCAGGCTACAGAGTTTGGAGATGAGTTTTGTGGGAACAATAGTGTTGAAGGCTGAGCTGTAGTCAATAAATAGAAGTCTGACATAGGTGTCCTTGTTATCTCAGTGTTCCATGGTTGAGTGCAGGACAGGGAAATGGCATTTGCTGTGGACCTGTCGCGGCAGTAGGCAAACTGTAGTGGATCTGGGTAGTACGGGAGGCTGAAATTGATTCGTGCCATGACTAATCTTTTGAAGTGCTTTATGATGATGAATGTCAGAGCCACCGGCCACTAGTCATTGAGGCACGCTGCTTGGTTTTTCTTAGGTACTGGGATGATGGTTGTCTTCTTGAAGCAGATAGGGACCTCAGATTGTTGTAAAGAACAGTTGAAGATGTCTGTGGATACCTCCGCAGATCTCAGTGCATGTCCGGGCACTCCATCTGGGCCAGTTGCTTTCTATGGGTTGACATTCAAGAAAGCTGCTCTAACATCTGCGATGGTGACCCAGATGCAGGTTCATCCATGGCTTCTAGAGTGGAAGGCAAGCTCTCGCTGATCTCTTGCTCAAAACAGGTGTAGAACACATTGAGCTCATCAGGGAGGGGTGCTTTGGAGCCTGCAATTTTACATGCCTTTATTTTGTAATCTGTTATGTCTTGCAGATCTTGCTAATAATCAGCGGGGGCCGGTGTGGGTAGCCTGGGACTCTAGCTTGGTCTAGTACTGTCTTTTAGCATCTTTGATGGATCTCCTTAGATCGTATCTGGCTTTCTTGCATAGGTCAGTGTTGCCTGACTTGAATGCCTCAGACCTGGACTTCAGCAAGCAGTGGATATCCCTGTTCTTCCATGGTTTCCAGTTGGGGAACACACTGATTTGTTTCTTTGGTACACAGTCTTCTACACACTTAGCAATGAAGTCAGTTACTGTAGTGGCGTACTTGTTCAAGCTGGTGGCAGAGTTCTTAAACACTGACCAGTCCACTGACTCCAAGCAGCCCTGTAGGAGATCATCCAAATCCTCAGACCAACATTGCATGACTCTGTTTGATGGATTCTCCCGCTTCAGTTTTGCTTGTAAGCCTGGAGCAGGAGCACAGCCTTGTGGTCTGATTTACTGAAGTGTGGGTGGGTGATAGAGTGGTAGGCATGTTTGATATTGGTGTAGCAGTGGTCTCGGATTTTTGGGCCTCTGGTGAAGCAGGAGATGTGATCATTATTCTAAGTGCTTACCCTGCACAAATCTACTGTTGCATTTCCTACATTCCAACAGTACTACACTTAATTTCTTCTTTGGTTGTAAAACACTTTGCTGCAATGTCTTTCATGATGACTAGATAGTTCAAAGTTTTTTTTAATCTATATCTGCAAACTCAGACAATGAGAGAGAGACAGGAAAACCTCACATACAAGTCTGGCCCTGTCTCTCCCCACAGAAACTAACATGCAGCTAATTCAGCTCAGAGCAAGAGTTGAACCTGGGGTTTCATTGCTCCATGATTGCTCAGGGCTTCTCTGGGTTTAACAGCCGCTCATTGACCTATTCTGACTCCTGGTTTAAAGGTCTCATTCCCAAACTGAGTTGACCCCATCGGACTTCTCCCATCTCATTCAGCAAGAGAGTACTTGTATTCAAGCACTGTTTATGACTGCTGGACACCCCAAAGTGTTTTACAGCCAACTGAGCCCTTTTTGAAGAGTGGCCACTGTTGTAATGTAGGAAGTATGGCAGGTAATTCACACCAAGCAAGCTCCCACAAACAGTAATGCGATAATGACGAGACAATCGCTGGGGAACTTTTCTGTCCTGCCTGCCACGGGAATTGTAGCAGGGGTGGGGGGGATGGACCCCATGCAAAAGGTCCATTGACCTTGGGCGGAATTTTCCGGTTTTGGGGTGCATGCGGCCAGGAAATTACGCTCTCTTTTTTTCAATTTTGCAAATTGATGGATAAACAGTCACACGGATAAGGGGAGAATTTCTCTCGCGCTTCTTCAAAACCCACCCGAGAGGACGGACAAGGCTTCAGTTTAGCGTCACGTCCGAAACACAGCGGGTGGGATCGTATGGCATCGCTTGTCCCAAAACTGTAAAATCCCAACGAAGGTCAATGGACCGTCCCATTATCCGCCCCTCGCCTGCTTGGTTTCCCGTGGCGGGCGGAATGGTAAAATTCCAGCCAGCTGACAGTGCAACACTCCCACAGACTGCACTGACACCATCAGCATTGGTCACGATAAATAAAAGCAAAATACTGTGGTAACTGGAGAGTTGAAATAAAAACAGGAGTTGCTGGAAAACCTTGGCAAGTCTGATGGCAAATGCAGATGGTGCAAGACCTGGTGAACTTTTCCAACACCTTCTGTTTGTGGTGCACTGATGAATCTGTGATACCATCTTATCACAGAATCTCTACAGAGCAGAAGGAGACCATTTGGCCCATTGAGCCTACACTGATAACAATTCCACTTAGGCTCTATCCCTGTAACCCCAGGTATTTGTGCTGTTAATTCCCCTGACACTAAGGATCAATTTAGCATGGCCAATCCGCCCAACCAGCACATCTTTGGAGTGGGGAGGAAACCGGAACACCCAGAGGAAACCCACGTAGACATGGGGAGAATGTGCAAACTCCACTCAGACAATGACCAAACCAGGAATTGAACCCAGTTTTTCAACCAAGTTCAAAAACCACTGTGGTTTTAAACCACAGTGCCACTGTGCCACACCATTATCATTCCCCCAACCCCCCCATCTTGGTGGATTAACCTTCTCATGTTTCAGCTGAAAAAGGTTCCCCGGGCTGTGGTAGAATGAGAACTTTGATAACAGCTCAGTGGATTACTAATCTCAAAGATTTGTGAATGTGAATTTAATAAATTGGGTCATTTGTGGGTTTGGGATGCCCATAAAAACTGGAATGATTCATCATTATCCTACAGCGAGGAAACTGGTTAGCCCTACACCTGGCATTTCTCCCTGATCAGATGTGATTGGAATTTAATGCTCTCTTGCGATTTCTCATTCACAAAGATGCATTTTAAGTTAAGTTTACGTTTACTTACTAATGTCACAAGTTGACCAACATTAACACTGCAATGACGTTACTGTGAAAATCCTCCAGTCACCACGCTCTGGTTCCTGTTCGGGTACACTGAGGGAGAATTTAGCATGGCCAATGCACCTGGCCAGCATGTCTTTCAGATTGTGGGAGGAAATTGGAGCACCCGGAGAACATGGGGAGAATGTGCAAACTCCGCACAGAATGACCTAAGCCAGAAATCGAACCTGTGTCTTTGGTGCTGTAAGGCAGCAGTGCTAACCACTGGTGCCACCAAGGAATGGAAAGTATACTTGTTCAGCCTTGCCAGTGTCATTGTATGTAGCCAGGGTTTTAGTTGTTCCACTATTAGCAGCCATGCCTTTAGCTGCCAAGGTCGTAAGCCCTGGAATTCCCTCCCTAAACCTCTGCATTTCACCTCCTTAAAAAGGGTCCTTTAAACCTACTTGGGGAGGGTGATGGCCCAGTGGTACTTTCACTGGACTATTAAAACAGAAACTTGGCTAATATTCCAGGGATCCGGGTTCGAATCCCATCATGGCAGATGATTGAATTTGAATTCAATAAAAAATATCTGGAATTAAGAATCTGCTGATGACCATGAAACCAATTGCCAATTGTTGGGAAAAACCCATCTGGTTCACTAATGTCCTTTAGGGAAGGAAATCTGCCGCCCTTAGCTGGTCTGGCCTACATGTGATTCCAGAGACACAGCAATGTGGTAGTCTCTCAACTAGAAATCATGGAACCCTATAGTGCAGAAGGAGGCCCTTCGGCCCATTGAGTCTGCACCAAACACAATCCCACCCAGGCCCCTTCCCCCATATCCCTACATATTATACCGACTAATCCCTCTAAACGACGCAGCCCTATACACTAAGGGGCAATTTCTTAGCATGGCCAATTAACCTAACCCGCACATCTTTGGACTGTAGGAGGAAACTGGACTACCCGGAGGGAACCCATGCAGACACAAGGAGGATGTGCAAACTCCACACAGACAGTGACCTGAGCCAGGATTCGAACCCAGGACCCTGGAGCTGTGAAGCAGCAGTGCTAACCACTGTGCTACCATGCCACCCCTTCAGAACTGCCTTCTGAACAAGGGCAACTAAGGATGGGCAATAAATGCTGGCCAGCCGGAGACACCCATGTCCCATGAATGAATTTTTAAAAATGTTAAAGGTGCTGTGTACGTGCTGGTTGTTGTTCCTGTGGCCAGTGACATGTGCAAAAACTGAAGCCTAAGCCTTTGTTCATTTTTTTATGAGCTGCGGTTGCCACTGACAATGTTCGCATTTGTTGCCCATCCCCATTTGCCCTTGAACTTAACAGCTTGCAATGCCATTTCAGAGGGCAGATACGAGTCCATAAGACCATAAGAATTAGGAACAGGGAATAGGCCATTCAGCCCCTTGAGCCTGCTCTGCCATTCAATAGGCTCATGGCTGATCTGACATTCCTCATGTCCACTTTCCTGCCTTTTCCTCAGAACACTTGATTCCCTTCCTGATCAGAAATCCATCTATCTCAGCCTTAAATATACCAAGGACTCTGTCCTCACAGCTCCCCACAGTGGCAAGGAGTTCCAAAGACTCACAACCCTCTGAGAGAAGAAATTCCTCCTCATAGTCTCAAATATGGTTGACTCCCAATTGCTCTCTGAAATGGATTAGCAAGCCACTCAGTTGTACCAATCAAAGGCAACTAGGGATGGGCAATAAATGCTGGCCAGCCAGTGATGCTCACGTCCCATGAATAAAAATAAACACACCCCATTATTCTGAGACTATTGCCCTCTGTTCCCAGTCCCTCTGATGAGGAGAAACATCCTCTCAGCATTTACCCCATCAAGCCTCTTAAAAAGCCTTTATGCTTCAATAAGATCACCTGTCATTCTTCTAAATTCCAACCACATTGCTGTGGCTCTGGAGTCATATGAAGGCCAGATCAGGAAAGGACAGCAGGTTTCCTTCTCCAAAGGACATTAGCAACTCAGATGGGTTTTTACAATATTTGATTAGTTTCATGGTGACCATCACTGAGAGCAGCTTTGTTTATAATTATTTTTTAATAATTTAAATTCCACCATAGAATCCCTACAGTACAGAAGGAGGCTATTTGGCCCATTCAGCCTGCACTGACAACAATCCCCTCCAGGCCCTAGCCCCACAATCCCACGTATTTACCCTGCTCATCCCCCTGACACTAAGGGGCAATTTTAGCATAGTCAGTCAACCTAACCTGCTCATCTTTCGACCGCGGGAGGAAACTGGAATACCTGAAGGAAACCCACACCGACATCAGGAGAAAATGCAAATTCCACACAGTCAACAAAACTGGGAGTGAACTTGGGTCCCTGGCGCTGTGAGGCAGCTGTGCTAACCACTGTGCCACCTTTAAAACTATGGGTAGATTTTCCAAATGTGCTCACCTCAAGACTGGAAAATCCCACCCAAAGTCAATGGAATTTTACATGTTCCTGTCTCACCCGCTTGTGGCGAGTCAGATGGGAAAATTCCACCCCACAAGTCTAAACCATTGCCTGCAGAGAAAGCTAGCACAGAACTAATGGGTTGAATGGTCTCTCTGGTAAAGGACTTGCCCCAGAACCTGTTGTGCCAAGGAGCCTCCTGGGGGAGGATTCGAACCTGAAGCTCCCGGCTCAGTGACCTCTGCGCCACCCATCAAGGCAACAGCTGCTATAGTGGGATTTGAACCCATCCTTAAGCTTCTGCTTTAGTTCCAGTTATGTAAGCTCCATGTTCCATTCTCACATCCTGCTCAGTTTAAGGAAGGACAGCAATGGGACACAATGAAGCATGATAAGAACTTTTATTTTTTTTAAGTTAACTTAATAAAAGACAACATTGTTTTGCCCTGGAGAATTCCGCCTCTATCTTTATGTACAGGCCCGTTGTGCGGTTGAGGAGTGGAAAAAAAAGACAACACTGTAATATTCAAATGGAATCTCTAAAGCCAATAATGCTGAACCTTCCAGAATGGTCTAGAACATTCTGAAAGAAGGTAGCTTTGGGCGGGCAAAGTAAACAACGTCATTGAACATCAGAAGGTTGGTACTTGCTTCAAACTCATAATGAAGTGGGGTGAGAGTGGAGCATGAGAATCACTGTTGCCTGTTGGATCCTCTGCATTGATTTTTTCACTAATGATTGTTAGCAAACAGAACGAGCGGACACTCTTGGGCATCGGATCCCAATTACATTTGTGATTCTCAGAACCCCCTGTCTACCTGTATCTTTCCTTCCATCAAATTTAATAGCCACAGACAGACTTGCCGGAATTTTACCGCCTTGCCCGCCCAACGATCGTAACATCCCGCCCAAAGCCAGTGGAGAATGCCATTCTGTGAGCCTCAGCCCCCAACATTGATTTTGGAACCAGCGTGTCGGTAAAATTCCAGCTACGAACTCTCCAATGTCATGTGAATTCATCTTTTCCATTTCTTGATGCGACAACTTCTCCCTGCATTTAACACTCTCCTCCTGCTCATAACACTCCACAATACCTCTCACTGTAGCAATCTTCCCCCGTATTTAACACAGTCTCCCCCCACTCTGCATAACACAACCCCTACTGTTAACACTCACTCCCGCCACTAACACTCTTGCCTCTGCCGCTAACACATTCCTCCTTTCCTTACACCACTCTCTTCTTGCTCATAACACTGTCTGTCATCCACAATACTCTCTCCCTCCTGTAACACTGTCCCTAAAACTCTTCTCTTTGCCAGTAACACTCTTCCCTTCCCTGTAACACACTCCCCTCGCCTGTAACATTCTTCCTTTGCCTGTAATACCAGGCAAGGTGTTTAAGGCCTGGTTACTGGATTCATTTGCAGAATAGCTGAATGCTGTAAAGAAGATACATTGAATTGGAAGTTGGAGATCAAATGTATCCAAGTTTCTACCATCAGAAAGTATCTTGTGATGATGTCACACAGTTTTAGCCTCAGAATCCCAGAGGAGGACAGGCAGTTCATACCGGTATTCTTATGTCCCTGTTTCACTGATTTTCCCTTCTGGGTGGGAGGTGTTGACACTGGGAGTGACAGCCATTCACTCTTGCTTAAAATCGAGACCTAATTAGTTGGGCTTCTTTCAGGAAAATAAACACAACTCCTTTACACAAGGAATGTAACCATCTCACTCAAATTGCCAGCTCCTGCCAATGGCTCTGTATTGTACTGGTATGTGTCTCAGTTGTATCATCCTCCAACCCCTTAGAGGGACATCTGTGCAGCAGGTTAAATGTATCACATATTGCCAACTCTCCAGGGATCAGAGACTAATTTCTGGGACATCCTGCAAGATTCCAAAGACGTGCAGGTTAGGTGGACTAGCCATGCTAAATTGCCCCTTAGTGTTCGGGGGGATTATCAGGGTAAATATGTGGGATTACGGGAATAGGGTCTGGGTGGATTGATGTTGGTGAAGACTCAATGGGCCAAATGGCCTCTTTCTGCACTGTAGGGATTCTATGATTCAGAGCAAATATCATAGCAGACACCAAAATAAATAATGCATTTTTAAAAACTTTAAAACTGTTGTTCGTTAGTAATAAACAAATTTGCAGATGGAAAAAAGATAAAGGTCATGTAACTAAACATCTAGGAATCTGACTAACTTGCATTGGCAACTCTCCTATCACCATGCCACTAGCTAGTTTCTATTGACATCCCTCATAATCTATCACTCCCTTCCAATCACTGGTACAGGAGGCACTTAAGCTTCAACATCATGGGGAAGATGGAAGGCACTGATAGCCATTTCTTCTCATTCACAAGGAAATCATCTGTAACAACCTTCCTGATTCATCTAAAACCCCACTGCAATCTGTGCTCCATTGCAATCCGTGCCCCATCGCATTCAACATGCCATCGTTATCAATGCCCCATGAGCAATCAATGCCCCATGAGTAATCAATGCCTCATCGCAATGAATACCCCATTGCAATCACTGCCTCATTGGGACAAATACCTCATCACAATCAGTACTCCACTAAAACAAATGGGCCATCCCAATCAATGTCTCACCTCACCAAATAGTCCATTGCAATAAACGCCCTATTGCACCAAATACTCTACTGCAACCTCTGCCCTACTGCACCCTTCCCCTGGAGAATAGTCATTGAGGATGGAGCTTACAGTTTCTATCTTCAGGATCATTGACTCACAGTTGGTTCCCTTTGTTACACTACAATAGATTTGTGGCTCTTGCTTTCTGCCTACTTTTTAAAGATTGGGACTCCTAGGTGAAAACCCTCAGTGCAGGGCACTAACAAATATGGGAAGAATACTACCAAGTATTTATGGCACTGAGACAGGCCATTCAGCCTAACTATCCAGTGCTCCATACAAGCCTCCTCCCATCTCATTTCATGTAACCCTATCAACATATCCTTCCATTCCTTCTTCCCTCTGGGGTTATCCTGCTTTCTCTCAAGCAAATCCACACTTCACCTTAACCACTTCCTCTAGGAACCAGTTCCACATTCTCACCACTCTCTGGGTAAAGAAGCTCCTCCTGAATTCCCTATTGGATTTATTAATGGCAGGTGATTAGGAGAGGAGACAAAGCAAGTCAAGAGACAGCACCAGCAAGTTTAGACCCTGAGTGTGCGTAGACCATCAGATGAAGGGAAGACTGAGGGATGGGAGCAGCATCCCTGTTTTGAAAGAATGAGCTGGTGATTTTGTGATGAGTCTTCATTTCGTCACAGTGAGGATGCAGGGAAGGCAAGACTGGCATTTGGAGCTTCAAAAGAAAAAGAGAGGGAGAGTTTAGGGAGCATTGATTAGAAATGGATAGAGAAAGAATTTGGAAAGTAAACAGTGAGATGGGTTAGGGCAATGAACTTATGTTTTCATTTTGTCCCAAGATGTGAGGAAGATGTTAATAGAGCTTTGCAATGGATAGACTTGGACCTTATTTGGGAGTGAAAGAGCAGTCAGCCTCAAATGGTGGAGGTGACACCAGACACAGGTAAAAGATTAAACACAGGAACTGTGCTTTCTTTTTACATCTTTAAATACAAAAATAAGATTGAAACTTAAGATGTTCAGAGTTTGCAGCACATTTTAAGTAACTCTCATTATAAATGATGAAAGCATTGGCATTTCTTGCTGTCCTGCAAATCTCAGCAATAGATGTCATCATCTTCATTCAAACTGTTGCAATATTTGCTTTCCCTTGGACAGTGTTGTCCCCGGGACAGGGTAACAAAGCTGGAGGATTCAATGAAGTTAATAAGATTCTATTTTTGTGTGATGAGGTTTCACCCTTATTATCAGCACTGGATTGGCGGGGTGGGGGTGGTGGAGGGGGTGAGGAGTATTAAGATGGGCTTGGGGGTGAAGTGGGATGCAGAAGGGAATCAGGATCTGAGTTCTGAAGCACGCTTCTATTCTGCAAAGATTCTAAGAATCCCAAGGCATCCCATCATTCAACAAAAACTGACTTTTCCTTTCACAAAAAATAGGTTCAGTGCCTATTTTAGCCAATCAAGATTTCTGAGAGGAATGTTTCATTGAATTGCTACTCCTTCTTATCCCAAAGTTGTTGGTTCTTAGTGAGATACTGTCTCCTGTACATCAGGGAGGTGAGAGGCAGGGAAGCAGGGAGGAAAGAAGGTGAGGCAGGGAAGAAGAGATGTCAAAGAATAAAGGGAGAAGAGGGAAGAGGAGGGAAGAGAAGGGAAGACAAGGGGGTGGGGGGATAATTTATCTTAAATGTAGGTGATAAGCTGCCTTGTGATTACTCCTAGATCAGGGACAATGAATGGCAGAGTGTCACTTGTGCAATTATACCCCCATGACAAAATAGTGGCACAGGACCCTCTCCTCAAACACACACAAAAAATATAGTTTTCCTACACACTTTCCACTTTCCTCTCACCTTTAAACGGGTCTCACACAACAGAGAAAAAAAGTGACACAGAAATCTATTCGCACTGCGAAAAACCTTCACTTTTAAAAAATAAAACTGAACAATATTTAACAAAAACGGTTTGCCGTTTGAAACCAGGGGAGTTCTAACCCTTCAAGACTCCAATAGTCAGGAGCATTGGGAGCCTGTGATACATTTCCACTGCAGGGAAAGCTGGGAAACCAGGAGCTTCTGTTTTGTTCTATGTTGAAATTTATCATGCATTAACTTGTCCAGAGTTTACAGAAATCCATTCCCAGCCTGTGACAGTCACGGAATAAATGACAGAGTGTGCCATCTCCATAATCTAATGAAAGGCTATTTTAACCCAACGTGCCTGATGGGATTAGGAAGGACCCAGATTTTTACATCCGACCTAATTTTACTTTTGGTTGCATTGAGTGAGGGGTGATGTCAAAAAGGATGCGAAGCCTGCATTCCTCCCAATCCTGTGGGATTCCTGCCCAACGACTCAAGTTAAACTGAGACCCTACACCTTCCCAAAACATCATCATGTCAGGGGTGCAGAAGTGAGGATCCTTCGTGAGGAATGAGTAAGAATTTCTCCAATGGGATCCACCTTCAGTTGTGTTTCCCTCCCCTTCTCCCCCTCTCAGCTGTTGAATCATCAGCTGTCTTTCCATGTCAGCTATGTTTCCCCTGTGGCACTGTGGATTGGTGCAAACATGTTAATTGGAGGCAGGCCAGATGAGTTCCTGAACTTGGCTGGGCTGTGGGTGAGCACTGAGCAGAAAGCAATAATCTTCTGCTGGTTTGCAATCACACCCATTGCTCATTGGGGAAATGCACACTTTCCTGTTCCATATAAAACCAAGAAGTTGCCCATGTCAATTCCCAAGTTTGCATAATTTTAGCCTGGGCTGGTGGTACAGTTAAAGGATTGTGGGGCCTACATTTTGCCTCATTATCCGAGGGAGGGGGAGTGAATGGGAAAAGCTTTCTGAATCAGTTCCTGCTCCTGATCATCATCCAGCACTCCCTTGTGGAGATCAGATGAGAAGTGGACTGTGTGTGGCGGCGATGCCATATATAGTCAAGCAGGCAGCCATTTACACATGTGAGGATTGGCCACTTAGACTAGGTGTACCCCAGGGGCGCCCAGCGCCCAGAGAAACCATCGCCCCAGGGTGGCCTGTGCCGGTGCTATCCAGCTCTCCCTTCCTTGGCCATGGACCAAGAATTGAACTCAGGATCTTTCATGGTCCATGTGGAAATGAGCATAGAGATAAGAGGAGATGCGTGAGGCGCATTTAGCACACGTTACCGCGGAGGTGAGCCGCAGAAGTTAAAGGGGAAGGAAGGAAAAATGAATAAAAAAAAAATGCACCCAAGGATGGAAACATAATGACAGAAGCCTGCCTGAAGGCCTCTAACCAGCCGAGGCTTTGGGAGGAGTCACAAGGAGGGACAGAGAGAAAAGCTGAGGAGAAAGAGACACCCCCTTTTCCTGCTCCCTCTATCCCACCCCCAATCAAAGTGGTAACTGCCAGCCTGGTTTTCAAAGGGTTAACAGATTCAACGTAAATTAATTCCCGGCCTCTACGCTGGAGAACACAGGAAAACTGCAAAAAAGAATAAAAGCAAGATCCAGGAGCTGCCTCCGTCAGTTTCTCTTTTAAACGGGAGATTTTGGCATAACCCCGAAGCGTCATCTCTGCCAGCCGTCCACAAGGCGCATCCGTTTGGCCGCAAGGCTGTCCTCGTCCCTGGCTGGAGGCCGGGTCAGCACAATGGGGCACTGGTAGCCCTTGGCGTAATCCTTGGGTTCTTCACAGGGGCTGTGGGAGCCATCTAGCCCGCTGAGCCCCAATCGTCCCTCGTGGTGCTGGAAGATCCCACTGCCCCCGCCTCCGCCGTCGCTGTGGGGGGAGGCGCGTTCCGACTTGATGTTGACTGTTTGAAAAGTGGGCAAGGCCAGGCTGGAGTTCTGGCTCAAGTGGGAGTTGCCAATAACCCTGGCAGGGAGGAAAAAGAGAGAGGAAAACAAACTTAGGTAGCGGTTGACAGATCAGTTAACACCATCTGTGCCCCTTGGCTCTGTAATCTTGAATACCTTGCCCTAATAAAAACCCACAAATCTCACAAGTTTTGACATTTTCTATCAACCCCTTGCCCCAACAAAGTTTGGGGGAAGAGTGTTCCAGGTTGCCACTATTCCTCTTGTGAAGGAGTGTTCCCTGACATCACCACTGAAGAATCTGAGTGGTACAGTGGTTAGCACTGCTGCTTCACAATGCCAGGGACCCTGGCTTGGGTCACTGTCTGTGCGGAGTCTGCACATTCTCCCTGTGTCTGCACGGGTTTCCTCCAAGGGCTCTGGTTTCCTCCCACAGTCCGAAAGACGTGCTGGTTAGGGGCATTGGCCGTGCTAAATTCATGCTAATCCCTCAGGACAGGTGCCTGAATGTAGCAACTAGGGGATTTTCATAGTAACTTCATTGCAGTGTTAATGTAAGCCTACTTGTGACTAATAAATAAACTTTACTTTTAACAACCTCAGGCTAAAGGGACAATCCTTTAAAACGGAGATGAGGAGGAATTTCTTCAGCCAGAGAGTAGTGAATCTGTGGAACTCTTTGCTGCAGAAGGCTGTGGAGGCCAGATCATTGAGTGTCTTTAAGACAGAGATAGATCAGTTCTTGGTTAATAAGGGGATCAGGGGTTATGGGGAAAAGGCAGGGGAATGGGGATGAGAAAAATATCAGCCATGATTGAATGGTGGAGCAGACTCAACGGGCCGAGTGGCCTAATTCTGCTCCTATGTCTTATAGTCTTACGGTCTAACTCTAACTTTAAGGTTAGGCCCGTCCTTGTTCTTGACTCCCCACCAGAGGAAATAATTTCTTTCTAACTTTCCCTGACAACTCTTTGAATCATGTTAATCACATCCCTCTTTAACTTTCTATCCTGGAAGGAATATAAGCTACGTCATCATTTAACCTTTTAGCCTCAGTTGAGGATCCATCTACTCCTTACATCTGCTGTGAAGCACCTTTATCCCAGCAGTCACTGTGTGAGGAGTTGAGAATGTTAAGCAGGGTCTTATCATCTTCTTTCCTTTCTAATTGAAACCTTGATGTTAATGTTCAATCACAACTTGAAAAAGTCTCTCAGAAGGAAAAGCATGATTTGAAAAAAAAAGAAAAACAAAGCTCAGGGTCAAGATGGTCATGTTTTTAAATCTACAGCCCTAAAGAAACAAGTGATTTGTTTGTGACACGCTGTAGGTTGTAAATGCAGTGTGATTATCGCCAAACACTTGCATTTACACAATCACTTTCTCCAAATTCACCCGTGTTTATGGGTCAGAAGCAGGGGAAAAGCCCAAGCTTTTCTCTCAAGTTAAACATCAAACTAGCCATTAGGTGGAGCCTGGAGATGGTTAAGGGGCGATTATGAATGCATACAGTGGCATGGTGGCACAGTGGTTAGTACTGCTGCCTCAAAACACCAGGGACCCAGGTTCAATTCTGGCCTTGGGTGACTGTGTGGAGTTTACACATTCTCCCCGTGTCTGCACGAATTTCCACCAGGTGCTCCAGTTTCCTCCCACAGTCCAAAGATGGCTAGGTTAATTGGCCGTGCCAAGTTTGCCATGATATTTAGATTAGGGGGATTATTGGGGTAAATATGGGTTTAGGGGGTGAGCCTGGGTAATTTGGGGCAGCATGGTGGCACAGTGGTGCCTCAGAGCACCAGGAATCCGAGTTCGATTCCCGTCCTCAGGTCACTGTCTGTGGGTAGTTTGCACATTCTCCCCATATCTGTGTGGGGTTTCCTCTAGGAGTTCCGGTTTCCTCCCACAGTCCAAAGATTAGGTGGGTTGGCCGTGCTAAATTGCCCCTTAGTGTCAGAGAGACTAGCTAGGATAAATGCCTGGGATTACGGGGATACGGCCTAGGTGGGATTGTAGTCAGTTCAGGAGGAGGTCACTGTAGGGATTTTATGATTCTATGATGAGTTGATGCAGACTCAATGGGCCGAATGGCCTCCTTCTGCAGTGTAGGGATACTGTGACACTTATGATTTATCATGGGTCCTGCCCAGGGTGGAGATGATTGGCTAATTCTCCTGTTAATCACACCTGAAGGTCACATACTGCTGTAAATGACTGGGATGGACTCTATGCACATAGTCTGTGCTATCCTCCACTCCCTGCACCTTGCTAGGGACATCACCCTATCAGAAGTTGCTGCAGTTTTGATTATGTTTGTTGTAGTTGCAGAGGCTATTTTGAAGTAAAGTATATTAGTCACGAGTAGGCCTACACTAACACTGCAATGAAGTGACTGTGAAAATCCCCTAGTCGCCACACTCCTGCGCCTGTTCGGGTACACTGAGGGAGAATTTAGCATGGCCAATACACCAAACTAGCACGTCTTTGGATGAAACCGGAACACCCGGAGGAAACCCAAACATGGGGAGAACGTGCAAACTCCACACAGGCAGTGACCCAAGCCGGGAATCAAACTCAGGTTCCTGGCGCTGTGAGGCAGCAGTGCTAACCACTGTGCCACCGTGCCACCCTGAAGCAGACTCTGTTTAGTTTTCTGTCTACTACAAAACAGTCTGTTTAGAACAGGTTCCTGAGCACTTCCAGCCCTAGACACGTGGTGTGATTACAGGCGAGTGACTTGACTTACCCCAGATGGGGGTGTGCTGAAGGTTGAAGGTCAGTCTGGTGCGAATGATGGTGCTGGTGCTGCCGTGGCTGCCAAACGGCAGTCTGGTCCTGATGGACTCCACCTGGCGAGTTGTACACGGAGACAGAAGCGTTGTCATTCAGTGTATAACCTGCAGATCAACAGGATGAGAAAGTGATGGTTAGTGAAACACAAAAGGTGTCTATGAGATTGGAGGAACGTTGGAATAAGCAAGTTGTTGTGATCTGGAAAGTGCTGCCTGATAAGGTGGTACAAGCAGACTGAATAATAATTTTGAAATGGGAAGTGAAAAACTTGTTTGGACTGTAGGGAAAGAGAAATGGAGTGAAACCAATTGGATATTTTTGTCAAAGAGGCAGAATGGGAACAAGGGGCTGAATGGCCTCCTTCTAAATTCTATGATTCTATTTGCACAATATGGTGGCACACTGGTTAGCACTGCTGCCTCACAGAGCACCAGGGTCCCGGGTTCAATTCCGGCCTCGGGTCATTCTCAATGTGTACATTCTCCCTGTGTCTGCATGGGTTTCCTCTGGGTGCTCCGGTTTCCTCCCATAGTCCAAAGATGTGGATTGCCTGTGCTAAATTGCCCCTTAGTGTTCCAAAGTGTGTGAGTTGGGTGGATTAACCATGGGATATGGGTGGGGTCGCAGGGATAGGGTGGGGGAGAGGGCCTGAGTAAGATACTCTGTCAGAGGGTCAGTGCAGACTTGATGGGACGAATAGTCCCTTCTGCACTGTAGGGATTTCTATGATTCTATTTAGTCAGTGTGGATATGGTTAGTGGCTCTCCCACACCTGAGGTAGAATGTTGTGGGTCCAATCCAGAGACTTGGGCACAAAACCTTGGCAGATGCTCACAGTGCAGGTAATGAGGGGGTGCTTCACTGGTGGAGATGCTGATTTTTACATGACATGCTTAACCGAGGCCTGTTTGCCCTGGGAGGGCCATAAGCAATCCAACGCCCATTACTTCAAAGAAGTTCAGCGAGTTCTTCGTGATATCCTGCCAATATTTCTTAGCAAATTAAAAATGAATAGATGACCTGGCCATTGAGGGAGACGGGCGCACAATGGCAATGTTACTGGATTCGTATTCCACAGGCCCTAAATCTATGGAGACAAATCTGACCAAGGAATTTAAATTCAATTATTAAAAACTGGAATTGAAAGCTAGAATCATAGAAGATAGGAGCAGGAGAAGGCCATTTGGCCCTTCGAGCCTGCTCCACCATTCAGCACAATGACGGCTGATTGTACAACTCAATGGCCTAATCCTGCTTTTGGTCTCATTCATCCCAATAGAAACGTAGAAGATAGCTAGTCTCTGTAATGAACTATCATTGATCGTTGACAGATAAAACCTATCTGGCTCATTAATGCTCCATTAGTAAAGGAAACCTGCCATCCTTAACAGTTTGACCTACAATGTGACCCCCAGCTGACGGTTCACTTTAAACCGCCCTCTGAAATGTCCTAGAATGCCACTCAGTTCAAGGGAAATTAGAGATGCCGTGAAAAGTATAATTCAAATAAATTTTATTCCTGTTTATGGGATCTTGCTTTGTGTTTTCCCACATTACAGCAGTGAGCACCTAACATCCTGAGGCTGTCAAAGGTGCTGTGGAAAATGCAAGCCCTGCTTTGGGTCATTCAACAGGATTGATTTTTAGGGGGTCTTGCTGTGCCCTGTAAATGATGAGTCCTGGCCATTTCACCCTTAACTTGCAGGAGGCTAAAAGCTGAACATCCTACCTACCTTACCACCGCAATACTAAACAGCTGTGAGTCTACCCCTGCCAGTGTAAATCAAGGATCTCTGATTCTCCTGCAAATGCAGGCTGGTCTAGGTGTTACTGAAGGATGGGACAAACAAATATACAAGTCAGCAACAAGTTGCCAAACCCTGAGGAACATGCTTCCACCCAACTCCTGATATGACCTCTCTTCTCCAACCACCCATCTAGTCAAACCTCCCTCATTATTATCCCCGATCTTCTTTAACCATCATATGAAAAGTTGAATTTCTGGGCTTGCAGGGCAATCTTGAGGGTTGGCAACAAAGAAGACAGCGTCAACTGGAACAAGGCTAATTTGAGTCCTTGATGTCATGAAGCTTGATTTACAGCACGTCATTGGTGGGGACAAAATTAAACTTGGCTGAGTAGTAAGCAGACTTGCCCCTTAATGGGTTGCACACTGCTCAATGTTAACAGTAAAATTAGAACATAGATCAAAGAAAAGTACAGCACAGGGCCAGACCCTTTGGTTCTCCAAACCTGTGCTAATCATGATGCCCTAACTAAATAAAATTAGCCTCCACAGGAAACAAAGATCCAGTTCTAGCCTGCGCTGGGCAGAAATCCTTCCACCCAGAGGCCTGTGAATCTGTGGAATTCTCCACTCCAGAGGGTTGTGGATGCTTGATTATATTCATGAATCAGATTGACTAGCTTCATTACTACCCAAAATCTAAGGATAGTGGGTCATTGGGTGCATTTGGTGAATGACATTGTGGTTAGCACTGTTGCCTCACAGTACCAGAGACCCGAGTTCAATTCGTAGCTTGGGTCACTGTCTATGTGGAGTCTGCATGTTCTCCCCGTGTCTGCGTGTGGGTTTCCTCCGGGTGTTCCGGTTTCCTCCCACAATCTGAAAGATGTGCTGGTTAGATGCATTGATGTGAAGAGGTGCTGGAGTGTGGCGACTAGGGAAATTTCACAGTAACTTCATTAAAGTGTTAAAGTAAACCTTATGTGTGACTAATAAATAAATTTTAGAGTTTCTCTGGTCCCCCTGCAGTGTTTTTCTCACTGGAGGGAGGCAGCATGCCAGTCATTGGCAGTGGGATCCTCTGGTCCAGCCTCTGTCAATGGGAATTCCCACTGAAGCCACCCTATCTGGCGGGAAACCCGTAGCAGGGGTTGTACCACAGGCAGAACCAGAGAATCCTGCTGGTGTGAACGGTCGGAGAATTTCGACTATAGTAAAGTTGAGACACAAAAATTGTCCTGATCTAATTAAATGGGTGGGCAGATTTGAGTAGATGCATACCCTTTTCCATTTCCCTTATTCTCTTTTGTAAGGGGATCTCATAGAATTTTATAAAATTCTAACAAGGTTAGACAGGATAGATTCAGAAAAAATGTTCCCGATGGTGGGGGAGTCCAGAACTAGGGGTCATAGCTTGAGGGTAAAGGGTAAACCTTTTAGAACTGAGGTGAGGAGAAATTTCTTCACCCAGAGGGTGGTGAATGCATGGAATTCACTACCGCAGGAAGTAGTTAAGGCCAAAACACTGTCTGATTTCAAGAAGAAATTAGATATAGCTCTAGGGGACCAAGGGATATGGGAGATAGGGGGGAATCAGGATATTGAATTCAATGATCAGCCATAATCAAAATGAATGGTGGAGCAGGCTCGAAGGGCCTGCATCTAGTTTCTATGTTTCTCTGTAAGCAAGTGCCCTAACTTCCTTCAACCATGAGGTGGCAGTAGTAAGCAACAAGTCCAACAAGATCAGTCAAGGAATATCAAATTTCCAATCAACATTAAACAGTGAGCGGCATGTTAAAATTATAGTCGAAAACCAATGTCTGTATTGTGCTCGCCTCTTAGACCTAGGTTGCAAAGAATCACACAATGAATGTGGCCGCAAAGGACCTCTGTTCTCTGGGAAGCTAATTATAAACAGGTATTTGTGAGCAGCGGCAAAGCTCATTCTGTTAACATCAAAAGGTTCTATTTCAGATCAGAGCGATAAGCAGAAAAGTCTCCTCTAACTTCTGGCTGTCCAGGCCAAAAGCGAGATAGACGTTGCACAATCAATGTTGCTCCTAGTGCTGTTTGGAACAACGCCATACAACAGTTCCTGAGCTGCGATGCTTGGCAATCCTGGCAAGTGCCATATTACACTTTGTGGGATCCTGCTGTACACAAATTAGCTGCCACACTTTTGATTCTGTGATGCTGTGGACCGGCTAGTGTTGAAGTGACAACAGTCACACTTCTGGCGTTCTGAGCCACGATTGTGAAGTTATAGCTCCATTGTAGGCCTAGGGGGAGCTTTACTCTGTATCTAACCCCATGCTGCACCTTTCCTGGGAGTGTTTGATGGGAACAGTGTAGAGGGAGCTTTACTTTGTATCTAACCCCGTGCTGTAACAGTCCTAGGAGTGTTTGATGGGGACAGTGTAGAGGGTGCTTTATTCTATATCTAACCCCGTACTGTATTTTTCTTCGGAGCGTTTGATGGAGACAGTATAGAGCAAGCTTTATTCTGTATCTAACCCCGTGCTGTATTTTTCTTCGGAGTGTTTGACGGGGACAGTGTAGAGGGAGCTTTACTCTGTATCTAACCCCGTGCTGTACCTGTCCTGGGAGTGTTTGATAGGGACAGCGTAGAGGGAGTTTTACTCTGTATCTAACCTCATGCTGTACCTGTTCTGGAGTGTTTGATGAGGACAGTGTAGAGGGAGTTTTACTCTGTATCTAACCCCGTGCTGTAACAGTCCTAAGAGTGTTTGATGGGGACAGTGTAGAAGAAGCTTTACTCTGTATCTAACCTAGTGCTGTACCTGTCCTGGGAGTGTTAGATGGGGAAAATGTAGAGGGAGCTTTACTCTGTATCTAACCTAGTGCTGTACCTGTCCTGGGAGTGTTAGATGGGGAAAATGTAGAGGGAGCTTTACTCTGTATCTAACCCCATGCTGTACCTGCCCTGCGAGTGTTTGTTGGGGACAGTGTAGGAAGGAGCTGTACACTGTATCTAATGTATTGAAGTTTAGGAGTCAGCTGGAATGTTTAATGAGTAACCAATTCCTTACTGGCTGGCTTACAATCTTGCTGACCATTACAAATATTCCAGAATGTGGACATAGCGACAGACACAAAATGATCCTGAGCAAGTAACCTGTTTATAGTGATATTAATTGACATTGGCCAGGGCTCTGACAAGACCTCCCCCTGCTCTTAATTTAACAGTGCCCCAAAATAATTTACGCTCACTGGGCCTGGGTATCTTCTGAAAGACATCACATCTGATAGTGCTGCACTTCCTCAGTACTGCACGCAGAATGTCAGCCTGGATTATATTCTCAAATTCTGGAGTGGATTTGCAGAACCTTCTCACACAGAGGCAGGGGTGCTCCCAACTGAGCCAGGCTGACCAAAAGGCACCAGGTTATATTCCCACTTGCCCTAGCTAACTTCTGTCACCATGCTGACATAAGAGCCCATGCACTGGGTGCCGTCAGTCTGTTTGACTGAAGGCGTTACAGACGAGGCTAGTTTGAGCACCTTACCACTGGCCTCCGATCAGTCCACTCAGTCAAGGACAGTCAAGCCCAAAATTTCCTGGGTCTGTAAAGCTTACAAAAGGAAGCATCGGCCTGCTAAAGCATTCAAGTTGCTTCGTGAATCATCTTTAGTGCCCTGTAATGTGGGAGTGAGTGTGAGGCTGGAAACATCACAAGGGATGGTCTCAAAATACATTCGTCAGCAAATATTCCTACCAGTTAGGCCAGAGGAGTAACCACCTAATCCATGGCCAGTTAGACTGGGAGTTGTCATGGTAACCATCGGTGAGGTGGGTTGTAGAGCTGAAGTATTCGTTCTCTGGTGAGAGAAAAAAAGGTTAAAAATAGCACCTAACGTTCTTCACACTAGGATATTTATTTCTTGCATAATTCTGTGTGAAATGCCCTAAAATGGGAAATCAAATGCTTCCATGTCAGAATTAAGCTCTGCCAGGTCTGATGTAACTCCCGTCCTCCATTCTGACACAAACTTTTCCTTTTTGTTCTTTTCTATTGCTCCCTCATTGCCATTTTTCCTGGCTCTGCACTTGCTTAGAAATTGTTAAATCTCTCATTTGTTCCAGATCTGACAGTCTGATAGCTTAGGGCCAGGCTGAAACATTGGCTGTTTTTCTCTCTCCACAGATGCTGCCAGATCTGCTGAGTTTGATTTGATTTATTATTGTCACATGTATTAGTATACAGTGAAAATTATTGTTTCTTGCGTGCTATAGAGACAAAGCATACCGTTCATAGAGAAGGAAAGGACAGAGTGCAGAATGTAGTGTTACAGTCATAGCTAGGGTGTAGAGAAAGATCAACTTAGTGCGAGGTAAGTCCATTCAAAAGTCTGATGGCAGCAGGGAAGAAGCTGATCTTGAGTCAGTTGGGTACGTAACCTCAGACTTTTGTATCTCTTTTCTGATGGAAGAAGCTGTAAGAGAGAATGTCCGGGGTGTGTGGGGTCCATGATTATGCTGGCTGAGTGTTTCCATGAGTGTATCAGGGATGAGATCCAGTATAAACCACCCTCTTCTCCATCGGTGATACTTGGTCTGCACCACATGTATGGCCACTTTGAGCAAAGACTGCCAATTTAATGGAAAACTATAGGTAGTTTTGGAATGTAGGAGTGGAAATCTCCCATCTGGGACTAACGGCGAAAACATCAGGCCTCGTTTGCGGCTGGCATTCTCCGGAGCCACTGGAAGTGATTGGAGTTTAGGTTGGAATGCAAAATTCCCCATTCTCACTTGCAGCAGCACAGGCACAGACAAGCCTGGTGGTACTTGGTCCACCATCTTATCCAGCGCCATATTGAAAAGACACCCAACATCACTGACTCACTGTTGAAGAAAGAGACTGGACTTCCTGAAAATGAAGATGGATCTCCAGCAACATTCCGAGGCTGGAAGATATCTTCATCAATGGGGACGAAATAGAGAGGGTCGAGACCTTGAAGTTTTTAGGTGTCCAGATCACCAACAACCTGTTCTGGTCCCCCCACGCTGACACTATAGTTAAGAAAGCCCACCAATGCCTCTACTTTCTCAGAAGGAAATTTGGCATGTCAGCTACAACTCTCACCAACTTTTACTGATGCACCATAGAAAGCATTCTTTCTGGTTATATCATAGCTTGGAATGGCTCCTGCTCTGTCCAAGACTGCAAGAAACTACAGAAGGTCATGAATGTAGCCTAATCCATCATGCAAACCAGCCTCCCATCCCATTGACTCTGTCTACGCTTCGGCAAAGCTGCCAGCATAATTAAGGACCCCACGTAGTCTGGACATTCTCTCTTCCACCTTCTCCCTTTGGGAAAAAGATACAAAATTCTGAGGTCACATACCAACCGACTCAAGAACAGCTTTTTCCCTATTGCTGTCAAACTTTTGAATGGACCTACCTTGTATTAATTTGATCTCTCTCTACACCCTAGCTATGACTGTAACACCACATTCTGCACTCTCTCGTTTCCTTCTCTATGAACAGTATGCTTTGTCTGTGTAGTGTCCAAGAAACAATACTTTTCACTATGTTAATGCATGTGACAATAATAAATCAAATCAAATCAAAGTTACATGTCAGCCCCCAGTAGGCTTCCCAATGTATCATGGTGGGCACCAGCAAAAAGATACCACAGGAAGTTCACACTGGCTTGAAACTGATTTTTGTACTCTGGCCGAATCCTCAGGCCCCTGTCCACCATTGCACCCTCCATGGGAGAATTCCACCCTGAGATTTGACATGAGAAATTAGACTGATCACTGATGGAAAGCAACCAATGTTTTCTCTACAATGGTCAATCAATAACTCCCAGGTCATTTACACTAGATATTTAGATTTAGGATAAAGCTTACTCTACCCTGCCCTTTCTTTGACCCAACTTCAGAATACTGCTCCTCAAACCACTGGGAGTGACACTTAAACTAATGCTATGGCCTTGGAGTTTTTTTTTTATTATTCATTCATGGGACATGGGCATCACTGGCTGGCCAGCATTAATTGCCCCTCCCTAGTAGACCTTGAGAAAGTGGTGGTGAGCTGCTTTCTTGAGCTGCAGTCCATGTCTGTGGGTTAATGCACACTGCCATTAGGGAGGGAATTCCAGGATTTTGACCCAGCGACTGTGAAGGAACGGCGAGATATTTCCAAGTCTGGATGGTGAGTGGTTTGGAGTGGAATTTGCAGATGGTGGTGTTTTCATGTATCTGCTGCCCTTGTCCTTCGAGATGGAAGTGGTTGTGGGTTTGGAAGGTGCTGTCTAAGGATCTTTGGTGAATTGCTGCAGTGCATCTTACAGATAGTAAACACTGCTGCTACTGAGCGTTGGTGGTGGGGGGAGTGGATGTTTGTGGATGTGGTGCCAATCAAGCGGGCTGCTTTGTCCTGGTTGGTGTTGAGCTTCTTGAGTATTGTTGGAGCTGCACCCATCCAGGCAAGTAGAGAGTATTCATCACACTCCTGACTTGTGCCTTAGATCGCCAGTTTGTTTCAAATCACACCCATGTTATTCTGTTGACTACACCCTCCACCAATTGGATTGTCCAATGTCAATGGTACAGCCTATCAGGTAGATGGGGCATTCAGCCAATACGAATCTTACAGATGGTGCAACAAGTTGATTCCTGGCATGAGAAGGTTGTCCTAGGAGGAGAGATTGAGGGAGAATGTACCTATATTGTTTAGGCCTCAGAAGAATGAGAGATGTTCTTATTGAATCATGTAAGATTCTAAAAGGGCTTTGGAGGCTGCTTCTCCTGCCTGGACTTACATTCACAGGTATAGTCTCAGATTAAGCCATGGACCATTTAAAGCTGAGGTGAGGAGAAATTTCCTCACTTAGAATCTTTAGTACTCTTTACCCCAGAGAACTATGGTTGTAATAAAGATATAAGATTATTGGAATGTAAGGACATGAAGGGATTTTAAGATCAGGTGGGAAGGTGGAATTGAGATTGAAAATCAGCTATGATATTATTGAATGGTTCAACAGGCTTGAGGGGCAATATAACCTAATCCCGCTCCTATTCCTTATGTTCTTGTGCTATTACTAAGTTTTGTTGCTGAGGTTGCAAGAGGGCAGTGTGTTAACCCACTGCCTCCTATATGATTATCATCAAAGTCCAGGGGAAAGTCAAAGGCTTTCTGATAACCCTCAAAGAGTAGGAATAAATGGGCAGCCAATTGAAATTAAATTCTCACCAGTGAAGCACCCATGTTCCTGGAGCCAGTTGAGACTGCGTGCATTTCACCTCTACGGTTGTCGGGACCAAGGTTCACAGGGGTCGGCGACCTTGTTGCCATGTTTCTATTGAGGTTACCAGGGGAGACCAGCATCCCTGGTGAGACGTGGGTATTCAAGTAACCAGCACCTGTCATACAAAAGGAAATCAGCACATGGTGATAAATGAATAGTAAACAAGATTTGACCACATTTATATCATTGGGTTATCTATAAAGCTCGCTGTGAAATCTAGATGAATGGACAAGGCTCACAATGAAGAACAATATCAGTGGTGAAAATATTGGATGAAGGGGGTAAGGGAAGTTGAGGAGTGGTGGGATTTGAACTCACATCTCCAGAAAATTAACCTGGGCCTCTGGATTACCACAATGCCACCCATAGATATTATAGCTGAGATATTAGAATCATGTAGACTGTTGGAGGGAGCAAAGTTAAAACAGCATCTGCTCAAAGACTCTCTGAGATCCCTGTGCTTTCCCAACTCCATCTCCTGTTCATCTCCCCATTCCTTCACTCCATCATTGGCAGATGTATCTTTATCCAACCATGCCCTACACTCTAAAACTTCCACCATAAACCTCTCAGTTTCTTTTTCTTCCCTCTCTCTCCTCCTTGAGCTTACAACTTAGCTCTGTGACAAAGCCTTTAGACACCTGTCCTAATATCTCGCTCGTTGACTCAATTACATCACTTTGGTTCTCAGCACAGATCCTCCCAGACCTTGAGTATTTCCAGTGTTTTCTGTTTTTATTGCGGAATGTTGCAAGAAAGCTTCCTCTACTCTGTCTCATCAATGGATCTCAGCTTTAACCTCACACTAGTTACTTGTACAGCCACTTTGAGCAAGGTTACCAATTTAGCAGCAAATTATAACACAAACTGGGTGTCATTGAATGACAGCGCTCAATATTTTCCCTACATTAGGCTTAGGTTTTTGGGGTGGGACAGAGAGAGAATATGTCCTCCTTTCTTTGTGCTCTGCCGCTTTTCTTTCGGGCCACGTCCAACCCTTGTTGCCCCCTGTGATGCCTTGCCCTTATATTTTGGCTTTTTGTCTTCTTGACTTCTGGGCCTTTAGAGTTAGAATTAGGATTAATATTAATATTAATTCTGAAATGTTAATTCTGTTTCTCACTCTCCAGATTGCTGTGTCTCAGGTGGATCACATTCCTGTGAAGCACTGTGGCACATTTTGCTATGTTAACTATGCTAGAGAAATGCAAGTTGTTGTTGTAAGAGGCCACATTTATGGGTTTCTGATGTGCTAATTCTGATGACGCAACAAAGTGGGTTCGCTTGAAGGAGGAAGGGCCTGGTAGGATAAGGGAAATTTTAATAACTTGACTCACAGGATGTAGGCCTCATTGGTAAGACTGACACTCACTGCCCAAACCTTGTGACTCTTCCTGAGTGGTTGGTCAGGAAGGCAGTTGAGAGTCAATCATGTTGGTGTGGGACTGGAGTCACATATAGGCCCAGACCAGGTACAGACAACAGGCTTCCTTGTCTGAAAGGATATTATTGTAACGATTAGATTTCTAATGGCAGCCCCACAGCTTTGTGGCCATTTCTACCTCGCCTTTTATTTCATTTCTTTTAAAACCAATTTAAATTCTCAAACTGCCATGATGGGATTTGAACCTCTGTTCTCTGCGTAACTTGTCCAGGCCTCTCACTTAGCAGTAACCTAACCACTGTGCTATTACACCCTAATTTGGGCTCAGAGCCGACCTGTGAGTGTTTGACGCTGACACCATCTCCTCAAAATAGAATGTGTTTCATCCACCAGCACTAACACCCCAACCTCTGCGAACACACAACAATAACCCTGGGCAAAACTGACAGTGAGCTAAAGTTCAATTCCTGGTCTGTAATGAGTTGATCTGAGTTGGGATTTCACTCACTGTCTGGCCTTGCACAGAACAAAAAAAAATGAAAGATTTGCATTTCAGTAGAGCCTTTCACGTCCCCAAGATGTCCCAGCCAGTAAAGTACTTTTGGAGTGTGGTCCCCATTGAAATGTTAATTTGAGCACTGCAAATAGCGAGGTAATAATGATTAGATAATCTGTTTTGTGTTTTGGTTGACTGATAAATATCGGCAAGGACACCTCTTCCCTTCTCCTCTTCAAACTAAAATCCCGACAGTGCAGAAGGAGACCATTCGGCCCATCTAGCCTGCACCAACAACAATCCCACCCAGGATCTATCCCCATATATTTACCCTGCCACTCCCCTGACATTAAGGGACAATTTAGCCTGGCCAATCCACCTAACCGGCACATCTTTGGGCTGTGGGAGGGAACACCCAGAGGAAACCCACGCAGACACAGGGAGAATGTGCAAACTCCACACAGACAGCGACCCAAGCCAGGAATCGAACCCAGTCCTTGGCGCTGTGAAGCAGCAGTGCTAACCACTGTGCCACAGTGCCATGAGATATTTTACATCAAATTAGGAAGACAGACAAGGGCCTTAATTTCACATCTCATCTGAAAGTCAGCAGCCCAGCAGTGCAATGCTTCCTCTGACCTGGAATCGAGAATGTCAGTCTGTCCAAAGGAGTGCAGGTAAGGTGGGTTGGCAATACTAAATTGCCCCTTAGCGTCAGGGGCACTAGCTAGGGTAAATACGTGGGGTTATGGGGTAGGGTCTGGGTGAGATTGCAGTCAGGGCATATCCGATGGGCTGAATAGCCTTCTCCTGTACTGTAGGGAGTTCATGATAAATCTGCATCTCTGTTCTTGAGCTGCTGGAATGGAACTTGTACCCACAACCTTTTGATTCAGAGACGCGGCAGATAATCCACTGAGCCCCAGCAGATACAGAACGATCCGTGAGGGAAGGCTGAAAGACAGCTGTCATGGAATCACGCAACCCAGGAGGAGGTCATTCAGCTCATCGGATCTGTGCCAGCTCTTCAAAGGAGTTATCCAATTAGTCCCCCTCCCCCTCTCTGCACCTGCAGCTTTACAATTGTTTCCCCGTTGTCATCCTGAATGAACTGTCACCCCCAGTAAAAATAAATATTTGAGTCGCAATATCAGCTTAAACGCTCCTCAGTGTGAGCCTGCGGCTTGGGGCATTATCTGTAATCCTTGCTTTGTGAGGGTATATGTCTTTTGATAACAGATGACAGAGGTAAGGATGGTTTCTGCTCAATATTGGGATGCAATATCAAAGTGCAGGAGTGAAGCTAAGGCATTAACTCATCACTGCTAATGTAAAAAGTAGGTTATAATCACCTTTATCTCTCACTGTAACTCAAGACAAATATTGCGCTTAAATTACTTGGACAATGACTTCCGTATGCATCTTGAAATTAATTTGTTCAGATTTAGGCATCAACAAAAACCACTGAACCTCTCAATTAGAATTTAGCCTGTAATTGTCAGATATGTTATTCTATATATAAACCACCTGAATCTCTTAATTAGATTCTAGTCTGTAACTCACTTCTGAATATCTGTTATTCTATATATAAACCACTCTGAACCCCTTGATTAGATTCCGGTCTGCACCTCACTCCTGGTATCTATTATTCTATATATAAATCATCTCAAGCCCCTTGATTAGATTTCCGTCTGTAAATCACTCCTGGATATCTGTTATTCCATATATAAATCACCCCAAACCCCTCAATTAGATTCCAATCCGTAACTTGCTCCTGAGTATCTGTTACTCTATGCATAAACCACTCAATCCCACTGATTAGATTCCAATCTGTAAATCACTCCCAGGTATCTGTTATTCTATATAAGCCACCTGAACCCCTTGATTAGATTCCAGTCTGTAACTCACTCCCAGGTATCTGTTATTCTATATACAAACCACCCTGAACCCTCAATTAGATCCCAATTAGTAACTCACTCCCAGGTACGTGTTATTCTATATATAAACCACCCGAAACCCCTTGATTAGATGCCAGTCTGTAACTCACTCCTAGGTATCTGTGATTCTGTACATAAACCATCCCGAACCCTTCGATTAATTTCCAGAATATAACTCACTCCCATGTATCTATTATTCTATATGTAAACCACCCAAACCGCTCAATTAAATTCTAGTTTGTAACTCACTCCCGCGTATCTGTTATTCTATATATAAACCATCTTGAACCCCTTGATTGGATTCCAGTCTGTAACTCACTCCTGGGTATCTGCTATTCCACATATAAACCCCTGAACCCCTCGATTAGATTCCGGTCTGTAACTCACTCCCGGGTATCTATTATTCTGTATACAAACCATCCCGAACCCCTCGATTAGATTCCCGTCTGTAACTCACTCCCAGGATATCTGTTTTTCTCTGTACAAATCCTAATAGGAATTTATTGTAAGTAAATATGCTGATGGAGGGAAATTGTATGCGATTGTGGCCAATTTTATTGACACTGTTAACATTTCTTCTAAAAATTAATTTTAGTGGTTGCTGCATCATTGAAGAATACTCTTTTAGAAATTGTAAAATAAAGATCCAAAGATATGCAGGCCAGGCTAAGTTGCCCCAATGGGCGGGATTTTCTGATCGTGATTGTCCCAAGACCGGAAAATCCATCCCGAGATCAACAGACCTTTACATGGTAGCCGCCACCACCCGCCCCCCCCCACCCCCCCCACAAACACACTACAATTCCTGTGGTGAACAGAACACAAAAATTCTGCTCTTAGTGTCCAAAGATATATGTGTTAGACAATACGCCATGGTAAATACACTGGATTACGGGGATAGGGCAGAGGGGATGTCCTGAGTGGGATGCTCTTCCACAGAGTCGGTGCACACTTGATAGGCCAAAAGACCTCTTTCTAAAGGGCTCTAAAGAGTCATGGTTGCAGGTTTTCCCAGGGGAGGAAGAGATAGTCAAGAGCACTATCCAGAACCTACCCCCACGACCCTCCTGCATTTACCCACGGCAGAGGGTTGGCAATCCTCCAGGATTGCCCAGGAGGTTCTGGGGCACTCCATCGACACTGCAGCGATCAACCTCTGGAGAGAGAAGGGCAATTGGAGCAGTGGGGTCATGTGATCAAACTACCAGGAATAGAGTCAATCAGGACTGGTAACCTTATGGGCAGCACATTGGCTTAGCACTGCTGCCTCACAGTGCCAGGCACCCGGCTTCAATCCCTGTGTGGAGACTGCATGTTCTCCCCGCATCTGCGTGGGTTTCCTCCAGATGCTCCAGTTTCCTCCCACAGTACAAAAGACGTGCTGGTTAGGTGCACTGGCCATGCTAAATTCTCCCTCAGTGTACCCAAACAGAGTGTGGTGACTAAGGGATTTTCACAGTAACTTCATGCCCTTCATTAGTCCAGGTTCCTTAAAAAGGAATGTGTTGTCTGGATGTCAAAGCCAACATTTATGACCCATTCCCTCTCATCCTTGAAAAGTTGCTCCCCATTCTTGCATTCCTTTGTTCATGTCATCATCAGCCACTCAGTTGTGGTTGAGCAGGGATTCAATGCCATCCCATCCCGTTTAAAGTAATGAGAGAAAAACTGGCATTGAATCCCAAAAGATGGCACAACAGGATTATTCTCATCTCCAGACAGCAAACAAATGCAGCTTTTAGAATGGACTAATGGTGCTGTAGCATTTTTATTTCCATCCTGCCCTCCCGTGGGATAATCCTTTGCTCCTCTTTGGCAACTGGGACAGAATTCTGCACCTGCGACTCTTACTGTGTGGGAAACTGCACTTCAAAGACTTGGGTCCCATCAGTTCACCTCCCAGCATATTGCTTTATTCATTGGTGGGACAAGGGCGTCGCTGGCTGGCCAGCATTTATTGCCCATCCTTAATTACCCCAGGGCAGTTAAGAGTCAACCATATTGATGTGGCTCTGGAGTCACATGTAGGCCAGACTGGGTAAGGACAGCAGATTTCCTTCCCTAAAGGACAATAGGGAACCAGATGTGTTTTTTCCAACAATCGACAATGGTTTCACAGTCATCAGTAGATTCTTAATTCCAGATTTTCTTTTAATGAATTCAAATTCCACCATCTGCTGTGGTGGGGGTTGAGCCCGGGTCTCCAGAATATTAGCTTTAGATTAAAAGGCTGGAGATAATACCAATAGGCCATCGCCTCCAGCTTGTTAAGAGGTCTCTCAACACACCTGGTTAAAGTCCAACAGGTTTATTTTGCTGTCACGAGCTTTCAGAGCTTTGCTCCTTCACCAGGTGAGTGGAGCCATTCACGCGATGAAGGAGCAGCGCTCTGAAAGCTTGTGGCTTGTGATACCAAATAAACCTGTTGGACTTTAACCTGGTGTTCTGAGACTTCTTACTGTGCCCACCCCAGTCCAATGCCGGCATTTCCACATTATGGCTTCCCCTTATTGTTACAACAATCTCTGGTGTAGATCTGAAGCAAGATTATTGCAGTAATGATGCTTGACGAAACATTAGAGAGTAGCACGAGTTTGACTCGGCTCGGGTCCACGGAGAGGATAAGATCAGGCGATGGTGAGACTTATGGTTCGTATAAACCCTTTGCGCGTTGTGAACAAACCCACTTCCTGTACACACCACGGCCCTGTGGCTGCAATCACAGGCTTCGGCCTACACAACACCCACACCAGGCATGATATTACAGTACACTTCCATCTAGGAATGGAAAATATTTGTAAGCCAGAATTAACACTAGTGAGAAGTTTTGGATTTTTCTGCCCGACTACATTGTGAGAATTGTTACACGTTCTATTTTTACCATTTGTCGATTTTCGTGGGTGTGGATTATGTCCAGATTTCTGTTTCCATAGTTACCGCACTGCTTCTTTTCTCTTAGTTGTTCAAGTCATGCTGATGCAAGACAGAAATTTTACGTCTACTTAACAGCATTGGATCAGCCTTCCCTCATTTCCAAAAAAGCAATTAAAATAATTCACCCTTATTTACAGAACCTACAATCAGAAATGGAGGGAATCCTTCACAAATTTATTTCCTCTCTTTTATTTTTGAAAAGAAAGCATTGTGGGGTGACACGGTGGCACAGTGGTTAACACTGCTGCCTTACAGCACCAGGGACCCAGGTAAGATTCCCGGCTTGGGTCACTGTCTGTGTGGATGTTTGGCCCTGTGTCTGCGTGGGTTTCCTCCGGGTGCTCCGGTTTCCTCTGACAGTCTGAAAGATGTGCCGGTTAGGTGCATTGGCCGTGCTAAATTCTCCCTCAGTGTACCCAAACGGGCGCCAGAGTGTGGCGTCTAGGAGATTTTCACTGCAACTTAATTGCAATGTCAATGTGAACCTACTTGTGACACTAATAAATAATAAACAAATAATTAGGCTCATAGAATCCTATAGTACAGAAGGAAACATTCGGCCCAGTGACTCTGCACCGATTACAATCCCACCCAGGCCCTATCCCCGTAACCCCATACATTTACTCTAGCTAGTCTGCCTGATACTAAGGGCAATTTAGCATGGCTAATCCATCTAATCCAGACATCTTTGGATATGGGAGGAAATCAAAGCGCCCGGAGGAAACCCAGGCAGACACAGAGAGAATGTGCAAACTCCACACAGGCAGGCGCCGTTAGCGTGCTAACCACTGTGATACCGTGCCGCCCATAGCTGCAGTGTCTTCCGTAACTTCAGGATGTTCCCAAGCCCTTCATAGCTGATGAACTATTTTTCCAAGCGTAGTCACTGTTCTAATGTAGGAAACACAGTTTCCAATTTCTGCACAGCAAACTCCCAAAAACAGCAGTAAGACTACGACCAGATAATTTATTCCTTAGTGAAGTCAGTTAAGGGGCAAATATTAGTCAGGACACTGAGAATTAATCCCACACTCTTCTTTGAAATAGGGGCCAAGGGATATTTTACGTCCACCTCAAAGGGTGGACAGCATCTCAATATGACATTCAAAAGACCTCCAACAATGCAGCACTCCCTCAGTACTGCCCTGGGAGTGTCCTCATAGAGGACAATGGGATGACATTACTGGGAACAATGGTGCTGCAGTACAAGACTATGCATTACTGAACTGGAATAACATTACAATATATCTTAACCTTTTTAAAGTTTACTTACGTATTATTGTCATAGGTAGGATCACATTGTCATGTGCGGATTAGGTGGATTGGCCATGCTAAATTGCCCCTTAGCGTCAGGGGGACTAGCTACAGTAAATGCATGGGGTTATAGGGATAGGGCCGGGATGGGATTGTGGTCGCAATGGGCTGAATGACCTCCTTCTGTACTGTAGGGATTCTATGATTCTATCAATGAAGTTATTGTGAAAATTCCCTTGTTGCCACACTCCAGAATGTGTTTATGCACATTGAGGGAGAATTTACCACGGCCACTGCACTTAACCAGAGCGTCTTTCAGACTGTGGGAGAAAACCGACGCACCCAGAGGAAACCCACTCAGACACGGGAAGGACATGCAAACTCGACACAGACAGTGAGGCAAGTTGGGAATCGAACCCAGGGACCCTGATGCTGTGAGGCAGCAGTGGTAATCATTATGTCACCATGTTGCCCCAACCTGTAGGGGACCTGGGATTGGGAATAGGAACAAGGTACCTTTGCGGTTTTTAGGATTAGGAGCAATAAGCAGCCTGGCAATTCCTTCGGTAAAAATTCTGGCCTCCCAAACATTCTCCCCTCCTTTAAGGCACCTCTTATAAACTATCTGTTTGACCAAATAAGGGTCAAACTGTCCTGACATCTCTTTACGTGGTTCAGTGTCAAATTCTGTCTGATAATTGCTCACATTGAGGGAAAAACTATTGGGATCTTTTACTGTGCTGAAGGCGCATCGTAAATGCAGGCTCTTTTTCCTGATGGATGCAGCTGGCAGACCAAGGGAGAGCCGGCATTATGACTCAGTGTGAATCTGTGCGTTGCACTAGCGAAATCACTCAACCAGTGGTATAGTCAGCTCATCCTCTCTAACCCCAGCCTCGCCTCTCCTAATCACCGGCTCAATTTGAAACCGTGGAACAACACAGCACTCAGTAACGCTCAACAGGAAATCCGGTGTGCTCGCCGAGATACAACTGTGAAAATGATGTCAAGTTTCATTTTGACGTAGTGCCCACAGATGATGCAACTGAGCTTCTTAAAATTCCCTCCTTGGACTGGCAGCATGAACCTGCTGAGACCTCTTCAATGCCACACGCAATACACAGCCCCAGCCTAGCTCTGCCTTTTATTTTCTTTTGCATCTTTGCATAGACAAGCATTAACCAACACATGGCTAACTGACAATCCAGATGAGCCACAATTACACTCCTGAAACTTCCAAAAAAAATGACAAGGACTTTCAGAACCCTGGGGTCTTCTAAAGCTCTTTATAGCCAATGAAGTACTTCATTTGAATTGTAACAGCTGCTGTAAGGTGGAGAACAGCAGCAATCAATTTTTACACAGCAAGATCCCACAAACAAGGATGTTTTACAAGGATGTTGCCTGGACTGGGAGGCATGCCTTATGAAGTTAGGTTGAGGGAGCTGGGACTCTTTTCCCTGGAGAGACGAAGGTTGAGAGGCGACCTGATAGAAGTTTATAAAATGTTGAGAGGAATAGATAGGGTGGATTCTCAGAGGCTATTTCCCCGGGTTGAAATGGTCGCTACGAGAGGACACAGATTTAAGGTGCGGGGAGGCAAGCACAGAAGTGATGTTAGGGGTAAGTTTTTCACTCAGAGGGTGGTGAGTGAATGGAATTGGCTGCCGTCAGTGGTGGTGGAGGCGAACTCGCTGGGGTTTTTTAAAAGACTTCTGGATGAGTATATGGGATTTAATGGGATTGGGGGTTATAGATAGGTCTATAGATTGGTAGGTGTTGATGTGATCGGCGCAACTCGTGGGCCGAAGGGCCTGTTTGTGCTGTAGTGTTCTATGTTCTATGTTCTAAACAGTGATGCCATATTGTTTGTTCAGGTACTGGTTGTGCATATTGACCAAGAGACCATTTGGGTGAGGTCCCAGAGTGGTGGCTATATCATGAAACCACGTGTTGCACAAAGGAAAAATAATTAAATTTGACTTATAAAGATTAGCGTCTTTGAGCTAATTGTTCCAAAAGCAATTAATAACAATCACATGAAAAATATTCTGTGCCTTATTTTCAAATCGCTCCACGACCTCATTTCTCTCTATCTCTGAAACCACCCCCCACCTTCAGCTCGACACCCAATCTTCACCATGGGGACATGGGGGCAGCATAGACTTTGGCCAGCCAATCGCAGAAGCAGATCCAGGGTGGCCCCAGGGCCGACGATTACCAAGGCTGGTTGGTTAGAAGGCCAGTTGTTTTAGACAGTGTTAATCCTCACCTGCACATATACCTCCCCACGATGGCATCTTAGACACCACATGCCATCTCTGTGACAACTCATGACCTCCGCCCCCCCCCCCCCAGCCACTCAATGCCTCCTCATGCCAACACATAATCCCACTCATTCGATATTTGCTCGCAGCTCCATGCCAACGAATGCGCCCACCCACCCTCATTCTTTCTTATACCCCCAAGACTCCAGATCACCTCCGTAGCCACTTAGCCAATATTCATCGAAACAGATCTCAGAAGCCATGTGGAGATGAAAAAAGACTTTAACAATCTCACCCAACTGTCACTCTTACCCTCTTGATATTAGAAAAAAAGACTTTCATTCAAGAAAACTTTTAAATTGTAAGTGGTTAAACTCTTTTAAAAACAAACAAACTTCTGTTCAGATACCACTGAAAGACAACTAATCATTTAAAAGCCTATTTAAACTGACAATCAAATAATGAACTCAGTTCAAACTGTGTGCTCCACTGAGATAACTGTAGTTTTTGAAACTCAGCTCAAACATTCAGAATGACATACTATTAGCCCTTGGACAAATGGTAACAAAGACTTCAACTGAAACTGCATTATCAGATAGTAGTATTTTTTTCTTACACTAAGTGGCTTTTTAATCAAAGTAGTCCAGCAGAAGGTTTTTTTTTTCAAAACTGTCATTGACAGCTTAAGCCTATTTTTCATGTTTGATGAGGAGGTTTTAAAACACTTCAGATCTTAACATATAAACAGAGCTTACCCAGCTTTCATGAACATTCACATTTATTCCATCAATTTGTGACTCCCACGCTGTGGGTTAAGGCGGTAGCAACAGTCAAAATTGGGTCTATTTGAACTCAGCACTGGGTTAGAAAGGCCATCCTGAAGTTGACCCACCCATTTGCTCCTGCTGTCAAAAATGGGATGTCAGAAATGGGAGTGGGGCTTCCGCATCCACATTCCGACTTTGCAAACATCCACCCTTCATGTTTTTGCAATGAAAAGAACCAAAGTGTTAAAACGAACATTCATTTTGAAAGATACATTTCTGCCCTATATTTCTCCCTAGGTCTGCTCTACTCAGTTTCCTGGAGATTAATCTTCAATTGCTGGAGATTCTAAGATAATGCTGTAGGGTTGACAACTACTGACACGGTGCATTTTGTGCATGGTAACTATTCTGTACCCATGTACCTGCCGCCCTGTACACTCTCCATCTGAGTCAGTCAGCCAGGCAGTCACTGATGCCTGTGTATATTCTCAGATATGACAGGCCCCAATGTTAACCAGAGAGTTCCAGCCACAACAAAGTCACTGATTCGATTCACTTCATTCCAGGTCAAAGCTACCTTCTGTATTTAGTTGATGGTGAAACTTCTTTTATTCAAAGTACCTTTCTTTTGAATTTTTAAAGTTTATGCTGATCCCCTGGCCTTGCTTGTAGACAAAATTGAGTCGCATTTTCAATGAGGAAACCTCAATGTACTCTTCAAGGGGGCTGAAGGGCATAGTGGGTTAACCACACGGCCCTTTCACCTCTGAGACCTAAGTTCAAATCCCTGGTACCCCCACCTCTTAAAACTTTAAGATACTTATGAGGAACCTCTACATATTTGGAAATTCTAGCAGATAAAATAATGAGGGGCATAGATTAGTTAGATAGCCAACGTCTTTTCCCAAAGGTAGGGGAATCTAAAACTAGAGGGACTAAGTTTTAGGTGAGAGGGGAGAGGAGGGGGTTACAAAAGGGTCCAGAGGGGCAATTTTTTCACATAGAGGGTGGTGAATGTCCGGAGCAAGCCGCCGGAGAGAGTACTGGAGGTGGGTACAATTTTGTCTTTTAAAAAGCGTTTAGAAAGTTACATGGGTGAGGTGGGTATGGAGGGATATGGGCCAAACACGAGCAATTGGAACTAGCTTAAAATAAAAGGACGGCATGGACAAGTTGGGCTGAAGGGCCTGTTTCCATGCTGTAATCCTCTATGACTCCATACTCCTACAGACTCCTGTGAACATGGAGACATTTAAGGGGATCCCCTATAAATACTACCATGTGGCTGAGCAACCTGTTGCAACATTCCAAAGACAGGTTCAGCTTAGCTGAGTGGCTACAAGGCAAAAAGATGCAGATTCATGTTTCAAACAGTAGAGAAAGGTATTTATAAAGCACCTTTCACAACCTCAGGACAAAACACTTTACAGGCAATAAAGAATGGTTGGAATTGTAGTCACAGTTTTGCTGTAAGAAACGCAATTTGCCACAGCAAGTTTCTAAAAACACAACATAACAATAACCAGATAATCCTGTTTTGAGTGATGTTGGAATTGGGATGGATATTGTCAGGGACACAGTGGGGAATTCCCCTGCTCTTCTTCAAAATAGAACGATGGCATTTTTCACGGCAACTTTGGAGGTTAGATGGGGTCCTTGATTTGATATACCATCCAAATGATGGTACCTCCAACAGTGCAGGATTCCCTCAGTACTGCACTGGAGCGTTTGTGTGGATTTTGTGCTTAAATTTCTGGCTTAGGGATTGAACCTATACCTTTCCGAGGGCGGGGTTGAGACCCCCCCCCCCCCCCCCCCCCCCCCCCCACTTAGCCATGGCTGACATGTTGGATGGAATTTTTACAAGTCCGTCATGGTGGGGGCAGGACCGGAAAATGCGGTGAGCCATCCAAAGCCCCACTGACTTCAGCGGGATTAGAAGATCCCACTGATGGGAGGGACTGCAAAAAAATCCACCCTATTCTAGGCTAACAATCCAAATACGGAGGGAATGTTGCACTGTTGAAAGTGCTGGCTGCCTATTCAGTTTGATCAGGTTAAAGTCCAAGTGATGAAGGAGCAGTGCTCTGAAAGCTCATGATACCAAACAAACCTACTGGACCTTAACCTGGTGTTGTGAGACTTCTTACTGTGTTTACCCCAGTCCAACGCCAGCATCTCCACATCATATTCAGTTTGACGTAATAAATGTCACGCTACTATTCAAAGATGCTCAGGCATTTACACATCAACCAGCAACACCACAAACAGTTCACTCGCTGCTGTCTGTGGGATCTTGCTGTGTGCAAATTGGCTGCTGGGTTTGTCTATTAACAAGTGGGCAGACATTAAATCTGGACTAGACTAATAATTCAGATAAGCGCAAATCCAAATGCCTTCATGCCTGTTTGATTTATTGAAAGGAAATAAAAATCTCGGAACCATGAATGCGATCTTGAAGATTTGAGTTTGTTGTATAGATGTAACTGGCTCATCGTTATGGATGGAAACCTGCTGTCCTTATTCTGACTGGACCACAATCCAAAGGTGTGTAGGTTAGGTTGTTTGGTCAACGCTAAATTGCCACTTAGCATCAGGGGGATTGGCAGGGTAAATATGTGGGGTTACGGGGATAGGAGCTGGGTGGGGTTGTGGTCAGTGCAGACTTGATGGGCTGAAAGAACAAAAGAACTAGGAGCTGGAGTAGGCCATCTGGCCCCTTGAGCCTAGTCCACCATTCAGTAAGATCATGACTGATCTTTTCGTGGACAGAGCTCCACTTACCCGCCCGCTCAGAATAACCCTTAATTCCTTTATTGTTCAAAAATTTATCTATCCTTGCCTTAAGAACATTCAATGAGGTAGCCTCAACTGCTTCACTGGGCAGGGAATTCCACAGAAATCCAAAGGCCTCCTTCTGCACTGTAGGGATCTTATGATATGTGACTCCAGTCTCATGCTATCGTGGTCAATTCCTAACTGCCCTCTGAAGTGGCCCACTCAATTTTGAAAGATAATGCGGGGGGGGGGGAATCTTTCCCATCCTGCCCGCCAGGGTGCAGATCACACAAAGGTCTGTTGACCTCAGCCGGGATTTTCCAGTTTTGGGTAAGCGTGGCTGGAAAATCCCGCCCAATGTTTTATAGGATGTGGACATAACTTGCCAGGCCAGCATTTGCTGCCCATCCCTAATTGCCTGGAATTAAGGGACTTGCTTGGATAGACGGTGGCAGATTTCCTTCCCTGAAGGACATTAGTGAACCAGATGGGACTTTTTTTTAATGACAACTGATGATAGTTTAAGGAGCCCCCATTAGGTTTCAATTCCAGATTTATTAATTAAATTTAAATTCCACCAGTTGCCATGGCAGGATTTGAATTTCTATCCCCAGAGCATTAGCATCTGGATTCCTATGCCAATGATATTACAGGTACACCACTAACTCTCTTCAGTTGTATCCAACAGAAACAGGTCCTTCAGCATCTTTCCAAGGGTAACTGAGCACACACAATAAATGCCAATCTTGTCAGAGATACCCACGACCCCCGGAATGAAAATAAAAGAACAACCAATTCACTAAGGATGTGAAAGGTGCTACACAAATGCAAATTGTGCCTATTTCTTTCTTCCACAGCGATAATACTTACATTGCAAGTTTTATTTTTAAAAGTACGTATGCAGTGACAGAAATGCCAGTAAGACATAATTTCAGACAATCTGCTTAGAGAAATCTCACCAACAAAAATCAGACAGCTTTGCGAAAAACACGTCATCTTCCCACCCGACTGTCTGATGATTTTCTCATGGAATGCTGGGATTTCTCATGGACTTTCCATGCTTCTGTCACCGAGAGGTGGCACAGTGGTTAGCACTGCTGTCTCACGACGCCAGGGACCCAGGTACAACTCTGGCCTCAGGTGACTGTCTGAATGGAGTATGCATGTTCTCCCCATATCTGTGTGGGCTTACTGTGGTAGCTCCGGTTTCCTCCCACACACCAAAGATGCACAGGTTAGATGGATTGGCCATGCTAAATTGCCTCTTAGTGTCCAATGATGTGTGGGTTAGGGGGATTAGTGGGGTAGATGCTTGGGGTTACAGGGATAGGGCCCTGGGTAAGATGCTCTGTCAGAGGGTCAGTGCAGACCTGATGGGCCAAATGGCCTCCCTCTGCACTGGGAGGGATTCTATGAGACCTGTCCACCCCACTCTGGAATTTCCACACAGCTGTGGGAGAATTGAAGGTGCTGTTCTATCCATATTTGTGTTGAGGTTATTTTCATTGCTCCCTCAGTGGTGGCCATACCATCAGCTGTCTAAGCCCGAACCTCTGGAATTTCCAGACTAAACCAGCTGTCAGTCTCTCTTCTCCTTTAAGATGCTCCTCAAAACCCTCCTCCTTGGCTAATCCCTGTCCCAACATCTCTTCACCTCGTTCAGAGTCAAACTATATCTGATACAGCCCTTGTGAAGCCTCCTGGGATGGTTTTCTCTGCTAGGTGTGAAATTGTTCTGGGGTGGGTGTGAATGCCACAGGAAGCTGGATAACTGTGAGAAAGCCTAACCACACCAAGTCTCAAACGGGACGACACACTGTCCAAGGAGCTATCTGGCACCCTGACCAGTTCCTACCCGCTGCAGGGTGTACCCAGTCTGATGGGAAACCACATTCTCAAAGTTACTAGCCGGAAACTTTAAAAACTTTGAACGGAATATTTGCAAAGTGTCATGAGGAAGTAAACACACTGCCCACTTTGTTACTGCTGGATTAGCGTAGGGGGAAAGGCAGTTGTGAGGGACGAGGTTGCAGGCAGCAGGGGAAGAAGCGTTAAAGCTTCTTTCTCATTGCAGATCATAGATCACAGAATCCCTGCAGTGTAGAAGGAGGCCACTCAGCCCATCAAGTCTGCACCAACTCGCCAACAGAACATCTTATCCAGGTCCTATCCCTGTAACTCCATGTATTGAGGGTGGCACAGTGGTTAGAACATAAGAACATAAGAAATAGGAGCAGGAGTAGGCCAACTAGCCCTTCGAGCCTGCCCCGCCATTCAATAAGATCATGGCTGATCTGCCGTGGCTCAGTTCCACATTCCCGCCCTCTCCCCATAACCCTTAATCCCCTCTCTTATCAAAAACCCATCAACCCGCGTCTTAAAAATATTTAGCGAGGTAGCCTCCACCACTTCAACGGGCAGAGAATTCCAGAGATTCACCACCCTTTGAGTGAAGAAGTTCCTCCTCAACTCTGTTCCTTACAACTTCAGGGACCTGGGTTCGATTCCTGGCTTGGCACACTGTCTGTACAGAGTTTGCACATTCTCTGGGTGCCTGCATGGGTTTGCCTGGGTGCTCCGGTTTCCTCCCAGAGTCCAAAGATGTGTGGGTTAGGTGGATTGGTCATGCTAAATTGCCCCTTTGTGCCCAGGATGTGGAGGTTAAAGGGATTAGCAGGGTAAATACTTGGTGTTACTGAGATAAGGTCTACATGGGATTGTTGTCGGTGCAGACCCAATGGGCCAAATGGCCTCCTTCTGCACTGTAGGGATTCTATGATTTCTACTCTATTTACCCCACTAATTCCCTTAAGCTACACATCTAAGGGGCAATTTAGCGTGGTCAATACACCTAACCTGCACAAGTTTGGACTGTGGAATGAAACCGGAGCACCCGGAGGAAACATAGAAACTAGAAGCAGGAGTAGGCTATTCGGCCACACGAGCCTGCCTCATTATTTATCTTGATCATGGCTGAGCATTGAATTCAATATCCTAACCGCCCCCCCACTTCCCCCAAGAAGTGAACAACTGAAACGATGGAAGAAATTAAAATTTAAAGTATATAATTAGAATATAAAGAAACAAAAATAGATTAATGAGATAAATAGAAATGAACTGAAACAAAATAAATGTAGTGGAAGTGGAGGAGAAGGATTGTGCTCTGAAGTTGTTGAACTCAATATTCAGTCCAGAAGGCTATAAAGTGCCCAATGGGAAGATGAGGTGCTGTTCCTCCAGTTTGCATTGGGGTTTACTGGAATATTGCAACAGGCCAAGGATGGACACATGAACAGGAGAGCAGAATGATGTGTTGAAAGGGCAAGCGACAGGAAGGTCTGGATCTTGCTTATGGATGGACTGAAGCTGTTCTGCAAAGTGGTCACCCAGTCTGCATTTAGTCTCTCCAGTGTAAAGTAGACTGCATTGGGAGAAGCGAATGCAACAGACCAAATTATAATAAGTGTATCTGCAGTATTTGGCTTTAAATGCTGGGGTATTAAATTTAAAAATTGGTAAGTCATGTTGCAGCTTTATAGAACAATAGTTAGGCCACTCTTGGAATATAGTGTTCAATTTTGGTCGCCACACTACCCTAAGGATGTGGAGCTCTGGAGAGGGTATGGAAAAGATTTACCAGGATGTTGCCTGGTATGGAGGGCATTAGCTATAAGGAGAGATCCGAGAAACTTGCTTTGTTCTCACTAGAACAATGGAGGTTGAGGAGGCGACCTGATAGAAGTCTACAAGATTGAGGGGCATGGACAGAACGGATAGTCAGAATTTTTTTCCCCCAGAGTGGAAGAGTCAATTACTTGGGAGCATAAGTTTAAGGGGCAAGGTTTAAGAGAAATGTACAAGGCAAGGTTTTTTTACACAGAGGGTGGTGGGTGCCTGAACTTCCTGCCGGGAGAGGTAGTGGAAGCAGATACAATAGTGACTTGTAAGGGGCATCTTGACAAATGCACGAATAGGATGGGAATAGAGCAATATGGTCCTCGGAAGGGTAGTAGTGGGTTTTAGTTCACTCGGGCAGCACAGTCGGTGCAGGCTTGGAGGGCCGAAAGGCTGTGCTGTAATTTTTGTGTTCTTTGTGAGTTAATAACCGAGTCAATATTTATCTCTTAATCAACATCACAAACGCAGATTGCCAGCTAACAATCTTACTGCTGTTTTGAGAGGTTACTATGCATGAATTGGTTGTCGTGTTTCCTATATGACGACAGGGACTGCACTACAAAAGTATTTTATTGGTTGCAAAGCATTTTGAGACATTCAATGGCATTAAAAGAATATAAATGTAAGTCTTTACTTTTTTTATTTGAACCAAATAATTCAAGAGAGCCGGTATTCAAAATCCCACCACAGTGTTTTGGGAATTTGAATCTCATCGGTTAGGGAAGAGGAAAATCAAATGGGGTTCCTGATCACTGATTACCCAGTGACATCCCATGTTGGCACAGCGGTTAGCATTGCTGCCTCATAGTGCTAGGCACCCAGATTCGATTCTGGCCTCAGGTCACTGTCTGTGTGGAGTTTGCAATTTTCCCCATGTCTACATGGGTTTCCTCCAGGTCTCCAGTTTCTGCCCACAGTCCAAAGGCATGGGGTTAGGTTGATTGGCCATGCTAAATTGCCCCAAATGTCAGGGGATTAGCAGGGTAAATATGTGGGGTCATGGGAATAGGGCCTGGGTGGGATAGAGGCCAGTAAAGACTCGATAGGCCAAATGGCCTCCTTCTGTACTGTAGGGATTCTATGATCCCAAGAAGACTCACACGTGTGGAAAATACCAGTGAACTGGTTCAACTAGCGTCAAGACCAGCACATAATGTATGAGGCAGTGGTGCAGTGAATTTGGCATTAGACTAGTTACCCAGAGACCCAGGACGAGATCTGGGGATCCAGGTTCAAATCCCACTACAGCAAATGGTGAAATTTGAATTCATTTAAAAAATCTGGAACTAAAATTCTAATGAGATGACTATTGATGACTTGTAAAACCCCGTCTGGTTCACTGATGTCCTTTGATTTGATTTATTATTGTCACATGTAGACAGTGATAGAGTGAAAAGTTTTTTTTTGCGCCCTGTACAGACAAAGCATACTGTTCATAGAGAAGGAAATGAGAGTGCAGAATGTAGTGTGACAGTCATAGCTAGGATGTAGAGAAAGATCAACTCAGTGCAAGGTAAGTCCATTCAAAAGTCTGACAGCAGCAGGGAAGAAGCTGTTCTCGAGTCGGTTGGTATGTGACCTCAGACTTTTGTATCTTTTTCCCGAGGGAAGAAGTGGAAGAGAAAATGTCCGGGGTGCGTGCGGTCCTTAATTGTGCTGGCTGCTTTGCTGGGGCAGGGGAAGTGTAGACAGAGTCAATGGATGGGAGACTGGTTTGAGTGATGGATTGGGCTGCATTCACAACCTTTTGTAGTTCCTTGCAGTCTTTAGGGAAGGAAATCTACCGTCCTTACCTGGTCTGGCCTACACGTGGCTCCAGACCCACAGTAACACAGTTGATTCTCAAATGCCCTCTGAAATGAAGAGCAGGGATGGGCAATAAATGCTGGCCCAGCCAGCGACGCCCACATCCCCCGAGCGAACATAAAAAAGGAACATGCAAAGGCAGTGGGAGGTAGCGCAGTAAAACGATATATCGTAGATGTAGATGTAGTGAAGCAATATTACAAGAAAGCACCTTCAAGATTGAGATTATCAACATAGACCATTTGGCCCATCCTCACTAAACCAATGGTCTGACAAAGATATTAACTTTAGTCTGTATTACCTTGCCTTTTTTCTTGTAAAATTTTCTATTTCTCCAGAAAGCGCACAGCTCACTTTTTAAACTATTGTAATTGTTTTCAAATCCCTCTAAAGACCTCACCCCTCAGTCTATGGAATCTATGATCCTCCAACCCTCCGAGATATGCCCTCTTTGAAACTCCAGCGTCTTGTGCATCTCTGATTTTAACTGTTATTGTCAGCCGTGCCTTTTTCTGTCTGAGGACAAAGCTTTGGAATTCCAGGACTAACTATCCTCCTTTAACACGCTTCTTAAAATCTACCTTTTTGACCAAGGCTTGGGTCACTGTCTGTGTTTGCATGTTCTCCCTGTGTCTGCATGGGTTCCCTCCGGGTGCTCTGGTTTCCTCCCACAGTCTGAAAGATGTACTGGTTAGGTGCATTCATCATGCTAAAAATCCTCCCTCCGTGTACCCGAACAGGTGCCGGAGTGCGGCGACTAGGGGATTGTCACAGTAACTTCATTGCAGTGTTAATGTAAGCCTACTTGTGACAATAATAAATAAACTTTAGTTTAAGATTCTGATCACTGTCCCAACATCTGCCAGTGTGGATCAGTGTCAGTGTCACATTTTTTGTCTGAGTTGTACCATCCCACAACCTTTCACATTAAAGATGCTATGTGAATTCAAACTATTGTTGTTACATTAAATGGATTTGCAGAAGGTGAGAGAATTGCGGTGGAGGTGTCAGCTTCGGTCAGAAAGACAAAACCCTTTTAATCTCAGAACCACGCCTTTGGGAAGTCCGCGATGGAATAGCGAGCTTGGGGCTGACACTGCAACATTCTCCATATCATGATGACTGATAGTCTTTGGTTGGGAGAATATTTCAAACAAACACTTTCCTGTTCCCTCCCGATTTCCTCTGCTGGCTGGGCTAGCTGTCCCTTCATTTCCTGTGTGTTCTAACATTAGACTGCTGTTCCTTCCCACAAGCCTGCTAATCCGCCACCTCCTCCCTGCCCATTCTTGTCTGTCTTAACTTCCCTCTTTCTCTACTAAAAACTCCAAATCCTCCCATCCGTCCCACTCTACCTTCTCTCTGCATTGAAATAAAAGACCAGTCAGACTCCTTACTAACTGCCTCCAATCCATGTGACTCCAATACTTCTTTAAATCTATTTCTTGGCATCTTCGCTGGAGTGAATTGGGTGGACGAGGGCTGTGTGCCCAAAGATCTTCTCTGGGGTGAACTGGCCACTGGGTCACCATTGCTCTTCTATAAGCCAGATGTGAAGATGGTGGACATTGACACTCACATTTGGGAGACCATCACTGATGGCTGTAACCTCTGGAGGCTGTTTGTTTGGAAGAGGCACTGGGTGAGGAAAGCAGAAAGAAAAAACTCAACTAGCCAAGAGGAAGACCCAGAGAAAGGAGAGACCAGTGAATCGCACATCTTTTCAGCCCAGTGTTTCTTCTACAGCAAATGTGGCAGAGGCTATTGTGCGAGAACAGGACTCCCGAGTTACACCGGACAGTGCTTAACACGGAGCTGGCTACCATGGTATAAAACATTTGGAAGGTTGCCACTCACTCCACACTGGGAGAACAGTGCGCAGCTAAAGAAGAAATCTTAGAACAGATTAACAACTGATACGTTGCGATGTGGACATTCCTTCCATAGCTTTGAATATCTTTACAGCCCATATAGTAGAGGGGAAAGGAGAGAGACATACACAAGAGGGAGACGGACTAGGGAGGGAGAAATAAGGATGAGAGGGAGATAGACAGACAGAGAGGGAGAGACGGACAAGGGATATGCTCCAATAAAGCATGCTGAGGACCAGGGAGAGGCAGCCACTGGATACAAATATTCCCTTGATGTCAAGCCAAAATTCAGCACAGATCTGCCTAAAGTGAGGTTTGAACCCAACATCTCTTGGCTGAGAGGCAGAAATGGCTGCCCCTTGGCCAAAAGGTCTTCTCCCTATAAGTGCCATTGTACAAGGTTCTACCCACCACTGTATTGTGAAACAGTGTTCCAGAAACAAAGGACCTAATCAGAATGTGGATCAGAATGCGATTCCACTGTTGAAGTTAAAAGGAGCTAAGCTAAGCTTTGTAAATTCAGAAGATATTTGCTTCTATCTGATCTTTCTGTTTCTCCTTATGAATGTGGAATCATAGACTCACAGAATCTATGACACAGAAACAGGCCCTTTGGCCCAAACTGGCCTATGCTGACCAAAAAGCCCATCTAAGCTAACCCCATTTGCCTGCATTTGGCTCTCTAAACTTTTTCCTGTCCATGTATCTGTCCAAATGTCTGTTAAATGTTGTCAATGTCCCTGCCTCAACCATTTCCTCCGGCAGCTCATTCCACATGTGTACCATCCTCCATGTAAAACATCGCTCCTCAGGTTTCCATTACTTCTTTCCCTTCTCGACCTATGCCCTCAAGTTCTCAATTCCCCAACCCAGGGAAAAAGACTGAATGCATTCCCCCTATCCAATCCTCTCATGATCCTATACAACTCTGTAAGATCACCCCTCACTCTCCAATGAAAAAAGTCCTAACATGTCCAATCTCTTCTGATAACTCAATCCCTTGAGCCCTGGCAATCTCCTTTTAAATCTTGGCACATTTACTGAACACAGCTAAGCTCAGTGCAGTATGATATGAAACTCCCCGATACAGGGTGAAGTGATAATGTTCATTCTTTAAATATAACCTTCAGTCTTCCCCTCCACCCACAAGCTTCAAGTTTTCAAAACCCAAATTTGGCTTCACATTACCACTGCTTCCTGATCAAACTCATCTTTTCACCCTCAGATGTGGCCCTTCACCCAGGTTTCTCAAGAGATTAAAAAAAAGTAACAAAAATAAGCAGCAATTTCACGGTCCGCCATTGGAGGGTTTCGCCAGATCCATTTTAAATGTTTATCCCTGATCTCTGACTCCAGCTGGGAAATATGTGTGGGGAGCGTGCTGTAGCTGTGTCACGAAGCTGCCATAGTCAAATACCCAGGAACATGGCTCCAATTCAGATTAGCTGCTGAAGCCTGGTACCAGAGGGCTGCTGGAGCTCATGGAGGTAAAACTCTGCAGGAGCAGCAGAGCAGGGGAGATAGCGCTATTAAATGGAAAAACAGAAACAGCTTCTAATGAGCATGGAAAGATTCCAGGAGATGTCTTGGATGCATGGAATTAAATATTTCCCTTCGCCCTTCCTTCCCGCAGCAACTTGTCTTTGATGGAAATTTCAAGTCATTGAATTTAGCCAATCAACATTCGTCATGCAAGCCTGCAACCTGGGAACATAGAAGTCGGAGCCATTGTGTCTGTTCCACCAGTTAGATCGGTATTCCAACTACATCAGCTCATATGTGCACTGTATCCCTTAATACTCTCCAAGCAAAAAACCTATGGTATCAGATTTAAAACAATTGATTGAGCTAGCAAATACTGCCTTCTGTGGGAGAGAGCTCTATACTTTCCTGCCTTTTGCTTGAAGAAGTTTCCTATGTCTCTCCCAAATGGCCTGCCTCTGATTTTAAGGTTATGTCCTCTTGTCCTCGATGTCCTCACAGAAGAAAGCACTCCTCCCTACCCACCAAATGAACCCCTTTCAAAATCCTTTAAAAAAAATCAAATCATTTTCCAAACTTTCTAATTGCAGAGAATGCAAGATTAGTTTGTGAAATCACTGCTCATATCTAACCTTTGGAGCTCTGGCAAGATTCTGGCAATCATAGAATCCCTGCAGTGCAGAAAAGGGCCATTTGGCCCATCGAGTCTGCACTGGCAACAATCCCACCCAGGCCCTATCCTTGTAACCCCACGTATTTATCCTGTTAATCTCCCTGACATTAAGGGTCAATTTACCATGGTCAGTCCACCTAAGCAGCACATTTATGAAGATTGGGAGAAAACCCATGCAGATGCAGGGAGAATATGCAAACTCCTCACAGTCATCCAAGGCTGGAATTGAACCCAGGTCCCTGGTGTTGTGAGACAGCAGTGCTAATCAGGTACTGCATTCCTTTCCAAAACCAACATGTCCTATATAGAGTCATACGTCAGAATTTTACTGCTCCGCCCGCCATGGAATTGGAGCAGGTGAGAGGCAAACAATGGAAATCTCCATTGAAATCGGGCAGGAATTTCCAGTCTTGCATTTATTCTAACTTTAGAATAAAACTTCTTTCTAACTTTTTTAAACTCTCTAACAATGCTTTAATTCAATTTCTTCAGACTTTTGAATGGGCCTACCTTGCATTAAGTTGATCATTCTCTCCACCCTAGCTATGACTATAACACTATATTCTGCACTCTCACATTTCCTTCTCTATGAATGGTATGCTTTGTCTATACAGCGCGCAAGAAACAATACTTTTCACTGTATGTTAATATATGTGACCATTATAAATCAAACAAAAGCAAATTCCAGAGAATTGGATTCAGGCACAACAGTGGCTGAGCAGAGGCCAGGCCAGACTTGTGAGCACAAGACCTGGACGAGGAACCCTCATTGATGGTCACTCTCTTGTAGAAGATAAAATATGAATCATTGAGCCGGGCAAAGAGGAGGGACCAGCGGTGAGGGTTCTCCTGTGACACTAAAGGCTACCCAGTCTGGGATTGCTCCATACAATTTTTCCTTATGAATTTCAGACGAACAAAAGGAGAAAAATGATCAGGGGTGTTGGGAGAGTGGCGAAATTGGCTCTTGCATTTTGGGCACCGTGAATCCTGTTAAATGACAAAAAGTCATCTGAAATGTGTCTGCGAAGATAATGGCCACAGGCACAGATGCAGACCAGGCGGATCATGAAGTCTACCGGCGTGTGACATTGACTTGACCCCAGCACTGCCAATCCGGAGCTTGACACTCCATCCAACATCCTTTTTTAACTTTGCAAAACTCAGTAGGCCTTCTATGGCATAATAGGACCATCTCCACCAGCATTAGATTAAAGTTTCAAAAGTTTAAAGATGTTTATAATGATCATCAACTCCTTGCAGGTCAATTGCCTGCTTATTTCTTCTTGTGCACACTTTGGGTGCTCTTCCAGACTGATATAAAGTTTCACTGCGAGCAGTCCAGCTGCCTTGGGGCGGCACAGCGGCACAGTGGTTAGCACTGCTGTCTCACGGCGCCAGGGACCCAGGTTCGATTCCCGCCTTGGGTCACTGACTATGTGAAGTCTGCATGTTCTCCCCATGTCGGCATGGGTTTCCTCCAGGTGCTCCGGTTTCCTCCCACAGTCTGAAAGATGTGCTGGTTAGGTGCATTGGCCATGCTAAATTCTCCCTCAATGTGCCTGAACAGGCACCGGAATGTGGCGACTCGGTGATTTTCCAGTAGCTCCACTGAAGTGTTAATGCAAGCCTACTTGTGACTGATAAATAAACTTTAAGACTTTAAGACCTAAAGTGAGAGACACTAACAAGAATCTGGACCACACCAGAAGGATTGCAAAGTCTTTTCTCAACTTTCCCTTTCAAATATTAAGCCAATTTCCTTTTGAAAGCTTTACTGAATCTACCTGAACCATCCTTTCAGGCATTGTGTTCCTGATGGCAACAATAATTATATAAATTGGTTACCTTGATTGAGAGCTGATCAGACCCTGATTTTCAGCAGTAAGGAGATTTCTCCAGAGGCCTGAGGACTCGACAAATACACTGACCTCTTGCTCTATAATTATACCCCAAATACCATGACCCACACTGACCTTGCCTATGAGATTATGCTTTCCTTAATCTCTTATCAGTCTTGTTCTCAAACAAAAACACGTCAAGTTCAGCCAGTACATCTGAAGGACAAGGACACTGTAACTTGTAAACAGGTATAGCCTGGTCAGGAAAATGGCCAACTAGGGATTGACAACTGTCTTATAATTCCCTTATTGAGAGAACCTGGTGAACAGAACTTCAGGGAATATTCCTTAGCAGGCAGGAAATGATATAGAATGTACAGATGGCTCTCAGAAGAATGTGTCCCCAACTCCCTGCAATTCTCGATAGCAGATCCTTTGACCAAGCATTGAGTGCCTTTGAATGATAAATCCCCTCACTTTCTGCAAGTTTGGCCGTTTTCTTTTTGGGTTCCTATGTGCTGAGTCCCCTGCCTGCCAGATGGGGTGGGGGGAAGGGAGGGGCAGGAGGATAAGGGCCTCAATTAGCATCCAGGTGGGAAAGCAATCAGTGAATATCCCAGCAAAAACTTAATCAGGTGGAGGCAGGAGCTTGTTAGGGTGCTTGCTGCACACCCTCCTGCCTGATTAACCTACACATCTCAGGACACGAAGGGGCAATTTAGCATGGTCAATTCACCTGACCTACAGATCTTTGACACTAAGGGGCAACTTGGCACGGCAAATCCACCTAACCTATACGCCTTTGAACTGTTGGGGGAAACTAGAGCACCTAGAGGAAACTCAAAGACGTGGGGAAAATGTGCAAACTCCACACAGACTGTTACCCAAGGCTGGAATTGAACCCAGGTCCCTGGCGCTGTAGCTAACAACAGCGCTAACAACTGTGCCACTGTGCTGCCCATCTCTCTGCAGTGCAGAAGGAAGCCATTTGGCCCCTCAAGTCTGAACCGACACCACAAAACAGCATTTCACCCAGGCCCATCCCATCCCTGTAATGCCCCTCTAAATCAAACCTATTGCTGGCAGAGTGCATTAAATTCTGCATCAAGTTCCTATTGATCTGTTCAGGCTGGTGTTCCTATTTGAAGACTGGGCAAATTCTTCCTTGAGACAGTGAACATTTCTCCCTCAAATTCCCAGAGTAGCTCATTGTTCTCCTGATTGTATTTTTAATAAAAATATTCTTTCATGTAGTATGTGGGCATCGCTGGCTAGGCCAGCATTTATTGCCCATCCCTAGTTGTCCTTGAGAAGGTGAAGGACTGGCACAGAGATGGATTGGTCTTTTATTAATTCAGGTATGGCAGTGCACTGGTTATGTTACTGGACAAGTAATACAGAGACTCAACCAATAATAATTAAGAGGAGGTGATGTTATTATTGCAAGACTATTAATCCAGAATCTCAGCTAATATTCTGGGGACCCGAATTCGAATCCCGTCACGGCAAATGGTGGAATTTGAATTCAATAAAAAAAAAACTGGAATTAAGAATCTACTGATGACCATGAAACCATTGTCGATTGTTGGAAAAGCCCATCTGGTTCATTAATGTCCTTTAGGGAAGGAAATCTGCCATCTTTACCTAGTCTGGCCTACATGTGATTCCAGAGCCACAGCCTTCCAAGGGCAACTAAGGATGGGCTATAAATGCTGGCCAGCCAGCGACACCCATGTCCCATGAATAAAAATGAAAATGAGCACTTGAGTTCATTGAATCCCTGCAGTGCAGAGGGACGCCATTCGGGCCACCACGTCTGTATCAACCACAATCCCACCCAGACCCTATTTCCATAAGCCCACACATTTACCCTCTAATCCCCAGTCACTAAGGGTCAATTTAGCACAGCAAATCAACCTAACCTGCACATTTTTGGACTGTGGGAGGAAACCGGAGCACCAGGAGGAAACCCACGCAGACAAGAGGAGAATGTGCAAACTCCACACAGTCAGTGACCCGAGGCTGGAATTGAGACCGGGTCCCTGGTGCTGGGAGGCAGCAGTGTTAACTACTGTGCCACCATGCCACCCTGAAATCAAATTCTAATATGGCTGCTTGAGAATTAAGTACAGAATAAAATTTGATATTGGTAAAAGTGACCACGAAGCTATTGGATTGTTGCAAAAAAACCAAATGACTCACTGATGTCCTTTGTGTATGAAATTATGAGAGACCTCGAGAGAGTGGAGAAGAAAGACCTAATCTCATTAACAGAGAGGTCAATAGGCAGGAGCATGGATTATGATAATTTGAAGAAGGATTAGCGGGAAGTTGAGGAAACATTTTTTCAAGCAAAGTGGTGAGGGTCTGGAAGGATGATCATCACACTTGGAAAAAAATACTTGGATATGCATTTGGAATGCTGTAACCTACATGGTTACAACCCAAGGGTGGGATTTTCCAATCTTGCCAAAGTCAACATGGATTTGAATGGATTACTGTATCCATTGTGGGCAAACCCATCGTTTAAGCAAGTCCAGAAAGCCTTGGTGCAAGAGTCCAGAAAAGGGTTTAGGCATAATGTGGCACAGTGGTTAGCACTGCTGCCTCACAGCGCTAGGGACCCAGGTTCAACTGTGGCCTCAGGTGATCGTTTGTGTGGAGTTTGCACATTTTCTCTGTGTCCACGTGAGTTTCATCTGGATGCGCTGGTTTCCCCTCACAGTCCAAAGATGTGCAGGTTAGGTGGATTAGCCATGCTAAATTGCCCCCTGAGTGTCCAAAGATGTGCAGGTTAATTTGTCGTGGTAAATGCATGGGATTAAGGGGATAGGTCAGGGTGGGGTGGGATGGGGGTTGAGCCTCAGTAAGGTGCTCTTTTGTAGAGCTGGTGTAGATCAATTGCCGGAATTTTACTGTCCCGCTCACCACAGGAATTGGAGTGGGTGAGAGGCAGACCATGGAAAGGTCCATTGACCTCAGATGGGATTTTACGGTTTTGGAAGAGTGAGGCCGTAAAATCCCGCATAATAGGTCAAATGGCCTCCTTCTGCAATGTAGGGATCCTATGGTTCTAAATGCTATGGGACAGACAGAATTGGCTAAATAGCCTCCTTCTGCACTGTAAATTTTCCATGTTTCTTTTAAGAAAAGGAAACCTGCTGTCCTTATCTGGCATGGCCTGTGTCTGACTTCAGTCCCAAGCCAATGTGGTTACCTTTACCTACCATCTGAAGAGCAATTAGAGATGGTCAAAGAGCCTTGCCAGCAGTGCCCAAACTGTAACCATAATTTTTATTTTAAATCCAAAGTGATTTACAATGTGAAGCAATTTGAGGATGTCTTGAACAGGTGGTGAGAAAGGCCTATGAGTTTGGAAGAAAATAATCTGATTCAGGAGTTAAAAACGATAAGGGGATTCCAAAGGGTAGACGGAGAGAAATCATTTCTTCTGGTGGGGAGAATCCAGAACAAGGGGGCCAATTAAAGCCAAGCTCGTCAGGAAATACGTCCCATACAAAATGTAGTAAAAATTGGGAGTTGTTTCCTCACATCATCTCGGGTGCTGGGTTAACTCAAAAATGATTAAGATGGAGACCAATAGATTTTTTTATTGGGTAAGGATATCAAGAGATATGGGGGAGACGATGGCCTCGTAGTATTATCACTAAACAATTAATCCAGAAACTCAGCTAATGTTCTGGGGACCCAGATTTCAATCCTGCCACGGCAGATGTGGAATTTGAATTCAATAAAAAAAATCTGGAATTAAGAATCTACTGATGACCATGAAACCATTGTTGATGTTGGAAAAACGAATCTGGTTCACTGACATACTTTCGGGGAATCTGCCGTCCTTACCTAGCCTGGCCTACACGTGACTCCAGAGCCACAATCAATTTGGTTGACTCTCAACTGCCCTCTGAACAAGAGCAATTAGGGATGGGCAAGAAATGCTGGCCAGTCAGCGACGCCCATGTCCCAGGAATGAATTAAAAAAACCATGGAGCCAAGGTGGTAAATGAATTTAAGGTGGAGAACATTCTATTAGATCAGCCATGATCTAATAGAATGGTGGAGAAGGTTGGAGGGGCTGAATGGCCCCCTCCTGTTCCAATTGAACCCAAGATAAATGGAGGCTCACATAGCCACTCACTTTGAACTTAACTGAATACAGTAAATTTTCAGTTCTCGCACTGCACTGTTCTCTCTCGGGCAGGGAAGTGACTCATTCTGTGCTGATGTTTCTCTGCAGCTAGCCCACAGGAAGCGTGTGTGAGCCATCTGCGAGCAACCCACTCTGTCTGTTGGGCAAGAGGCTGGCCCACGCTGAGCACCACATCACTGTTGGATGCACGATGCAAACCCCCCATCTCATCACGTCATGCTGCGTTAGCACAATCACCACAGTGAAGGAAAGCGACTGTTCGCAGGTTCTACAGTTCCTCCTGCCCCCTCACTCATGTCTGATTCAAAGAGAGAGGGTTAAAATGTTCTTGTAGAAAACCCATGGCCTGGAAACTGTGCGGCACTCATGGAGTTAATGAGCTCATATGTTCCTGAAGCCAGCAGGGCAGGAAATGGCACTCAGTACTGTACACTGTGGTTGGATGAGTCAGCAAGCAGATTTTAACCCATTCACACCCTACATCTTTCCTTCTCTTGTCTTCCAGTAGATTTGTGCATGTCTCCCCACCCAACTCCTGCTACACTCCCATACACCTATTCTACTTAAGAGAACAAAAAATGAAGAAAATTACAGTACAGGAACAAGCCCTTCAGCCCCTCAAGCCTGCACTGACCATGCTGCCTGAACTAAAACCCCCTACCCTTCCGGGGGACCATATCGCTCTATTTCCATCCTATTCATTTATTTGTCAAGATAAATGACAAGTCATTGTCATTTGAAAGTCACTATCATATCTGCATCCACTACAGCGAGTTTCAGGCACCCATCATGTTCTGTGTAAAAAAGAACATACCTCGTACCTCTTCTTTAAACCTTGCCCCTTAATCCTATGCCCCCTGGTAATTGACTCTTTCACCTTGGGAAAAAGCTCTGACTATCCACTCTATCCATGCCTCTCAATCTTGTAGACTTCTTTCAGGTTGCTCCACATTCTGAGAATCTGGGTCAGCCATGACTCGGATGATAGCATTTCTTGCCAAACTCCATTCCAGATTCTTGAGTACATAATCCAAGATGACACTTCCAGTGCAATACAGAGGGAGTGCTGCATTGTCGGAACTACTGTCTTTCAAACGAAACATTAAACAAAGCCCCTGTCTGCCCTCACAGATGGATCTAAAAGAAAGCACAGCTATTATTTTGAGTGTTAAATGAGTTCTCCCTGCCTAATACTATAAGATATAGAGTAAAATTAAGCCATTCAGCCCATTGGGTCTGCTCCACCATTCAATCATGGCTGATATGATTCTCATCTCCAATCTCCTTCCTTTTCCCCGTAACCCTTGATCCCCCTATTGATCAAGAACCTATCTACCTCTATCTTAAAGAAGCTTAATGACCTGACCTCCACAGCCTTCTGTGAAAAGAGTTCCACAGATTAGCTGAAGAAATTTCTCCTCATCTCAGTTTTAAAGGAGCGCCCCTTCACTGAGGTTGTATCCTCGAGTTCTAGGCTCTCCCACTAGTGAAAACATCCTCTCCATGTCCACTGTATCCAGGCGTCTCAGTATTCTGTAAGATCCAACATCAGCAAAGCTGATCACCTGGTCATTATCTCAGTGTTCTTTGTGGGATCTTGCTGTGTACAAATTGGTTGCTGCATTTTCTATGTTACAACAGTGACTCCACTTCACGACATATTCTACTGGCTGTGTAACACTTTGGAATGTTCTCAGTGTATGAAATGCAATTTGGAAACACAGGTTTCTCTAGCTGGAATGGCCAGTGACTTCTTACTTTCCCGTCCATTCATGGGAAGTCCTAGTTTAGTGACTGGCCCAAGTGGAGCAGGCTTATCCAGGAAGACACCAGTCACACCAATAGACTTCGTCAAAAATGTATAGAGGTGAAGTGCACTCATCAAAGGAAGCGCGGAAACCTCTAACCAGCCCAATCTACCCGACCCTTCAAGCACCAACTGCCCCACATGTGCTGGAGTCTGCCATTGGCGCGTTTGACTTATTGGCTATCTCAGGAACTATCTCAGGAACTATTGTTAGTGGGGCAGCAAGTCATCCTCAATCCTAGGTGACTGACCAAGAGACTGTCAAACAGAAAGGACAATATTACAGACACTGTATCCTGCAATAAAAACAAAGAAATGATTGGAAACATTTGGCAGATCAGACAGTCTCTGTGAAGACCTTACCTCAATAAAAGGTGACTTTAGATGTTTAGATTAGATTAGATTATTTATTAGTGTCACAAGTAGGCTTACATTAACACTGCAATGAAGTTACTGTGAAAATCCCCAAGTCATCATACTCCAGCGCCTGTTTGGGTACACTGAGGGAGAATTTAGCACAGTCAATGCACCTAACCAGCACATCTTTTGGGAGGAAATCAGAGCACCCGGAGGAGACCCATGCAGACACGGGGAGAATGTGCAGACTCCACGCAGACAGTGACCCAAGCCAGGAATTGAACTTGGGCCCCTGGCGCTGTGAGGCAGCAATGTTAACCACTGTGCCACCATGCCGTCCTACCCCTTCACTCTCTTACTCCGTTAACTGGACCCCTTCACCCTTTCCTTTGGTTCACAAACAATTGGCTATGCCCCGGACCATTAAATGTGGATTATTTTCAGTCCTTTGGTTGGTGGGGAACATTATTAGTTCATGGTTAAACTCTGCATTGTGGAGATCCTGGCCTGAATTCTCCAACTTCGCCCGTGGCAGGAATTTTACAGCTTTTACAGATGCACCGTACAAAATATTCTTTCCGGATGTATCAGAGCTTGGTATGGCTCCCGTTCTGTCCAAAACTGCAAGGAACTACAAAAAGTCCTGAACGTAGCCTAATCCATCACGCAAACCAGCCTCCTATCCATTGCCTCTGTCTACACTTCCCACTGCCTCTGCAAAGCAGCTAGCATAATTGAGGATCCCATGCACTCCCGGCATTCTCTCTTCCAGCTTTTACCATCGGAAAAAGGATACAAAAGTCTGAGGTCACATACCAACTGATTCAAGAACAGCTTCTTCCCTGCTGCCGTCAGACTTTTGAATAGATCTGCCTTGCATTAAGTTGATCTTTCTCTACATCCTAGCTGTGACTATAACACTACATTCTGCACTCTCTCATTTCGTTGTCTATGTATGGCATGCTTTGTGTGTATAGCACGCAAGAAACAATACTTTTCACTTTATGTTAATACATGTGACAATAATAAATCTAACCATATCAAATTCTCTGGTACTGCTGCTCTGAATGGAGATTTGGCTGAGTCCTAAATTCTCTGTTCTGGCTGGCACCGATAGCAGGGTGTAAAAGACCAGAGAATTCCGGCCCTCCTTTCTCAGTTGCTCTCAGCAATTGTTGGTTTGTTTTATTGCATTGTGACCTTTGGCTTTGCCCCTTTATTTGTCCTTCTTTGATTGTTGTTTAGTTGTTGATTATTGGCCAAGGTATTGACTATGTCATTCTTTGTTATATTCTTTTATTCATTCATTCATAGGATGTGAACATTGCTGGCTGGGCCAGTATTTATTGCCCATCCCTCAGGGCATTTAAGAGTCAACCACATTGCTGTAAGTCTGTAGACCAGATTGGCTGAGGAGGAAATTTCCTTTTCTAAATGACATTCGTGAACCAGACGGGTTTTTAATGATCGACAATGGTTTCAACAGTTTATTCCAGATTTTTATTGAATTCGAATTTCACCATCTGCTGTGGTGGGATTTGAACTTGGGTCCACAGAGCAATACCCTGGGTCTCTGGATTACTAACCCAGTGACAATAACACTACACCATTGCCTCCACAATTATTGGCTGTTTTCCCAGCATTAAATCTGTATATATAAATCTGTCTATATTGCTGATTATTTCAATTCTCCATACGTGTTTAAGCCCCTAAATACACAATCCTGCATGACATAAATCTGTTTTCAAATGAATGTCGATTCCACTCAATCCTAGAGTCTAAATCTTTGATTGATTTCTTCCAGTTGAAGAAGGATATTGGGTTGTGAGCTCGGAGAATCTCACCACAGTTCCATTTTGTGGGCCCTCTCTGTGGATTTGTTAATGAGCACAGCAGCCCAGTTTCAGTTAATAGTCCATGCTCAGTGGACTGAATTCAGAAGGGACACTAGGTAAGCGCTGGGTGGACTCAATGCTATGAGGCTGGGAATGGGACAGAAATCTGTAACTGATTACTGTCCAGGGACTCTCTTTGAACACATGAATATCTGTGTGTGTGTGTGTGTGTGTGTGTGTGTGTGTGTGTGTGTGTGTGTGTGTGTGTGTGTGTGTGTGTGTGTGTGTGTGTGTGTGTACACATGTCAGGATATGTGCATGTGTGAAAGATTCTAGGTGCATGATATGTGGAACAGGGAGTGTGCAAGTCCATGTGTGTGTGTGTATGCAAGTGGAACAATGTGTGTGTGTGTGTGTGTGTGTGTGTGAGTAACTGTGTGTTTGTGTCTTTGTGTGCGAGTGACTGTGTGACCATGTGTGTATGTGTTTGTGTGTGACACCATGTATGTATGTGCGTATTTGTATGTGTGACTGAGAGTGACTGTGTGTGACCATGTGTATACGTGACCATGCGTGTGTTTGTGCATGCGAGTGCATGTGTACGAGTGTGCGTGTGTATCTCTGTGTGACACTTGTGTGGTAACCTCATTCCCTAAACTAATAACATTTTATTTCTCTTTACCTGCACTTGGCAAACTGATCCCAGCTGGTGTATGAAAAGCCATGGACATTTCAAAAAGCGAAATGATTGGCTATTCAATGGACCAAACTGAGCTTTCCAAATTGTGAGAGCTTCGCATAAATTTCATTCAGAGAAAGCCAAGCAGATGTGAATTGAAGGAAAGAAACTGAGATACGATGCCTAAGCTAGAGTTCAGAGGAAATAAAAATAGCTACAAAATTCAGGAACAGAAACAAGACGTTCTGATGCCGGGAACATTAGCAAGTGCACAGGACACTGGTTTTACCGGTAATTAAACACTGGCGGTTTCTCAATAAACCAGCAGAGATTATTGATTCCCTTGTATGGATTAGAAAAATGACATTCTGTTTGGCCGTGTGCAGAAACCCATCATTGTGAGGCACCGCTCTCACCTTAGAATCAAGTCCCACTTGAGCGGCTAAGCACAAAAATCTAGTCAGACACGGCTATTGCAGTACTGAGGGGAGTGCTACACTGCCAGAGGTGCTCCCTTCTGGTTCAGATGTTAATCCGAGGCTTCCTCCTGTCTTCCGGTCAATGTAAAAGATCCCGTGGCACCATTTCAAAAACCAACAACTGATTTTTCCCAGGTCTCCCAGGCCAAATTTGTTCCTCAATCAGCGTCATAAAAATCAAATTGCCTGGTCATAGAATCATAGAATCCCTACAGTGCAGAAGATGCCACTCAGCCCATCAAGTCTGCACCAACTCTCTGACAGAGTATTTTACCCAGGCCCTCTCCCGTGCCCTATCCCCGTAACCACACACATTTTACCATGGATAATTTCATCTAACCTACATGTTTTTGGACACTAAGGAGCAATTTAGCAGGGCCAATCCATCTCACCTGCACATCTTTGGACTGTGGGAGGAAACTCACACAGACAAGGGAAAAACATGCAAACTCCAAACAGTCACCTAAGGTCAGAATTGGGCCTGGGTCCTTGGAACTGTGAGGCAGTAGTCCTAACCACTGTACCACCGTGCCGCTATTGTCACGTTGCTGTTTATGGGAGCTTGCTCTGCACAAATTGGCTGCTGTGTTTCCGACAGTAGTGAGTACATTTCAGAAAGTATTTAGTTGGCTGAAAAGTGATCTGAGGTGTTCTGAGATCACGGAAATAGAAATTTTTTTTTTATTTTGCATCTCAATCCGAATGATTGAGAAATTTGAATGAGAGAGTTCTATGTTGGCCTGATATTCAGAGAACACTCTGTTCCCATTGGGATATTAGTTACTTATATTCAAGCCTTGAGAGATTGTACAGACTCTACATAGCAGCTGGGAATTAGGGATTCTACATTCCCATGTTCCAGAATCCAGTCACCACCCCACAGTTTGTGAGGGAGCAAAAACTGACTAAAAGCCCACACGCATAACAGCTCAATGACCTCAATCTTATAAAAGGGAACTAGTTAGTTGCTTGTAAACAGAAAGATCAGTGAATCGTAAGGGAGAGCCGACAAGGAGGCTGATGTGAAGGAAATCAACAGTGCAGACAATTTGTTTCTGTTCATTCCGGGGATGTGGGCGTTGCTGGTTAGAATCATGGAATCACTCCAGTGCAGGAGGAGGCCATTTGGTCCATCAAGTCTGCACCAATCACAATCCCATCCAGGCCCTATCCCCAAAACCCCCATGCATTTAGCCCAGCTAGTCACCCTTACACTAAGGGGCAATTTAGCGCAGCCAATCCACCTAACCAGCAGATCTTTTGGACTTGGGAGGAAACCCACACAGACACGGGGGAGAACATGCAAACTTTACACAGACAATGACCTAAGCTGTGAATTGAACCCGGTGCTGTGAGGCAGCAGTGCTAACCACTGTTTTTCATGGCATTGTTAGACCAGCATTTATTGCTCATCCCTAATTGTCCTCGAGAAGGTGGTGGTGAGCTGTCTTCATGAGTTGTTGCAGTCCTTGTGATGTAGGTACACCCACAGTACTGTTGGGAAAGGAGTTCCAGAATTTTGATCCACTCAAGATGTTGGCCGACAGGGCCAGCAAGAGCCAACGGCCAACCTCTGAAATTCCTACAACCTTTTCAGGCCTGACTGGCCTAAAGCTGTACAATCCTACCAGGTGTACAGCAGAGACTAATCTGCTTCCAATCTCCCATCACCAAGGTTGGCAGCTTGGAAGAAACTCAACTAGGCATCATATCAACATTTGAAGATTGAAGAAAATAATTGTACTCTTGAGAAGGAAAAACTTGCAGCACTATTGGCAAAATGTAGGTCAGTAGGGCTGATTAAATGGGCCAGTGGGTTCTTCCAAAGAGCTAGTATGGGCATAATGGATCAAATGGCCTCCTTTGACACTGTAAGATTCTATGATTCTAAGGGAATGCCCCCTGAATTGATGAGCATTGATATTAACTGGAGTAAGAAAACATTTGGAAATGTTGGAACTAGACTGATCTGATTTCAGCAACATACCTGAATGAGAAATTGTGGACACTTGTGATGTCAGCCCCGATGAATGAGCGCTTCGAGGTACGATTGGCTGTGGCAGTGGCCCTCGATTTAGGACGGACCCAGTCGGGTTGCTGTAGGCCAAACTGGTGGCACTCTGTGCTGCAGCCAGAATGGATACTTCATGGTTAGACAGTGTGCCTGCCTGAGAAGGAGAGAGAGGGAGGGAGAGGGGCCAGAAAGTGGAACAAAGGCAAGAAATTGTAATGTTAACACTTCATTGTGAAATTCCATGAAAACTAACAACAGCTTGCATTGATATAGCACCTTTAATTTGATTTATTATTGTCACATGTATTGGGATACAGTGAAAAGTATTGTTTCTTGCACTATACAGACAAAGCACACCATTCATAGAGTACATAGGGGTGAAGGAAAGGAGATGGTGCAGAATTTAGTGTTACAGTCATAGCTAGGCTGTAGAGAAAGATCAGTTTAATATAAGGTACTCCAAAGTCTGATGGCAGCAGGGAAGAAGCTGCTCTTGTGTGGGTTGGTATGTGACCTCAGACTTTTGCCCCAAGGGGGCTTTACAGGAGTGTAATCAAACAAAGAAGATATTGGGACAGGTGACCAACAGTTTAGCCAGAGGTAAGTTTTAAAGAGTGAGATGCAGAGATGGAGATGTTTAGGGAGGGAATTCCAGAGTTTAGAGTCTCAACAGTTGAAGGCAGGGCTGCCAATGGTGGAACAATGGAATTCAGCTTGTGCAGAAGGCCAGAATTAGGGGGTTGGTGAGGAGTGGCTATGGATTGGAAAACAAGGATGAGAATTTTTAAGTTGAAGCATTACCAGACCAGCAACCAATGTATCTCAGCGAGCGTAAGGGCGATTAGAGCACGGAACTTGGTGGGAGTCGGGATAACGTCAGTAGAGTTTGGGGTAAGCCCCATTTACAAAGGGTGCAAAATAGCAGGTCAGCCAGAAAGACATTAAAATAGTCAAGAGGAAATAGGAAATATCCTTCCCTTTCAGGTACCAAGAATTTGCCAATTTACAGAACAGATTGGATCCAATTTCAGAATCGTCTGTTCATCAAATCATTGATGTTTTGGAAGTTAATAGTCAGAAGCCAGGCCCTTTTAGGGTTTGGTAAAAAGGTAACACCAGGTTAAAATCCAACACATCTATTTAGTAGCATGAGCTTTTGGAGCGCTGGCCTTCATCAGGTGAGTCAACCCTTATAGGGTTTTGGGGGCAGTCACCTGACCACAGTTTGACTATTATAATCCAGGTTAACACAAGAAATAGCAGGAGTAAATCAGCTGAGCTGGCTCCATCATTCAGTAAGACTCTTTATCAACCAACAAGTCAGCCTTGAATATATTCAGTGACTGAGCTTTCACTGCTCTCTGGGGTAGAGAATTGCAAAAATTAACAACCCACAGAGAAGCAATTCCTCCTCATCCCTGTTTTAAAGAGGTGACCTCTTATTTTGAAACTGTGCCCCATAGTTCTAGATTCCCCCATGAGAGAAAAATCTTTTCAACATCCATCCTATCAAGCCCCTCAGAATCTTATGGATGGGATTCTCTGGCCATTCACGCCAGCAAGACTTTCCAGTCCCGCTGCAGTGAACAGAGGTTTGGTTGAGTGGGACGTGAACGGCTGGAGAATTCTGGAAATATATTTTGATAAGATCATCTCTCGTTCTTTTAAACTCCAGCGAGTACAGGCCCAACCTGCTCAACCTTCCCTCAGAAGACAACTCCCTTCATACCAGGCCTCAGCCGAGAGAACCTTCTCCAGACAGCTTCCAATGTAAATACAACGAGGGATTGAGTTTAGGAGTCGGGAGGTAATGCTGCAACTTTATAAGACCCTTGTCAGACCCCACTTGGAGTACTGCGCACAGTTCTGGTCGCCTCACTACAAGAAGGATGTGGAAGCTATTGAGAGGGTGCAGCGGAGATTTATAAGGATGTTGCCTGGATTGGGAGGCATGCCTTATGAAGACAGGTTGAGGGAGCTAGGTCTCTTCTCCCTGGAGAGACGAAGATTGAGAAGCGACCTGATAGAGGTCTATAAAATGTCGAGAGGTATAGATAGGGTGGATTCTCGGAGGCTATTTCCCAGGGCTGAAATGGTGGCTAGTGAGGTCACAGGTTTAAGGTGCTGGGGAGCAGATACAGAGGAGATACCAGGGGTAAGTTTTTCACTCAGAGGGTGGTGAGTGAGTGGAATCGGCTGCCGTTGGTGATGATAGAGGTGAACTCGCTGGGGTCTTTTAAGAGACTTCTGGTCGAGTACATGGGATTTAATGGTATTGAGAGTTATAGATAGGCCTGGTAGGTATGATCGGCGCAACTTGTGGGCCGAAGGGCCTGTTTGTGCTGTAGTGTTCTATGTTCTACATCCCTTAGCATGTATCCCGAGTGAGGAACTTCAGCAGGAATTTATACACACAAGACTCAAGTCACCTCATGCAAGAGTTTTTGATAGAGTAAATATGGAGAAACTGGTTCCAGGGGCTGAAGGATCAGTGCAAAAATCAGAGATGAAATGAAGAGAAATCGTTTCATTCAGCAAGTTATGATCTGGAATGCACTGCCTGAAAGGGTGGTGGAAGCAGATTCAGCAGGGAATTGGACAAGCAAAGAACAAATAATGAGAACAAAGAAAACTACAGCACAGGAAACAGGCCCTTTGGCCCTCCAAGCCTGCACCAACCATGCTGCCTGACTTAACTAAAACCCCCTACCCTTCCAGGGACCATATCCCTTTATTCCCATCCTATTCATTTTTCGTCAAGACGCCCCTTAAAAGCCACTGCTGTATCCGCTTCCACTACCTCCCTGGCAGCGAGTTCCAGGCACCCATCACCCTCTGTGTAAAAAATCTGTCTTGTACATCTCCTTTAAACCTTGCCCTTTGCACCTTAAACCTGTGCCCCTTAGTAATTGACTCTTCCGCCCTGGGAAGAAGCTTCTGGCTATCCACTCTGTCCGTGCCTCTCATAATCTTGTAGACTTCTATCAGGTCTCCTCTCAATCTCTATCGTTCCAGTGAGAACAAACCAAGTCTCTCCAACCTCTCCTCATAGCTGATACCCTCCATATCAGGCACATAAAATCTTTTCTGTACCCTCTCCAACGCCTCCACATCCTTCTGGTAGTGTGGTGACCAGAATTCAACACTATATTCCAAGTGCGGCCTACCCAAGGTTCTATAAAGCTGCAACATGAAACTTGTAAAGGGAAAAAAAAATGGAGGGCTGTGGGGGGAGAGTATGGGAGTATAACCAATTTGATAACTTTTCGAAAGAACCAGCACAGGCACAATGGGTCAAATGGCCTGATTCTGCATTATATCATTCTAAAGTTCTAAGCAAGTTACATCCCTTATTTGGGCTACAAGGATGGAAAAGCGACTTTAATATATTCTTCCATCCTTCTGGGCATTCACTTTGATGGTGTTTTCCTCTCCAGGGTCCATCTCACTGCAGGATTTGCCACTACTTGCTCACCTTCGGGCCTGTCGTTAGAATAGGAGACTTTTCGTTATCGTGGACATTCCTCTTTCCATTGCGATCACTTGCATTGTCTCACTCTCCAGCAAAAGCAAGCAAACAAAGTGCCAGGAATAACTGGTACGATCGCAATTCTCTGTGACAAGAAGGTATAATATGAGGAGTTCCATTGATTATGGCTGCTTTCTACTGTTGCTGGTGACCCCACCTCCCTGACCCTCCCATCCCTCCCCCACTCCAAGTCCCTGTTGGGAGTCTCAATACCCAAGCAGAGTCTTCACATTTATAGAGGCTGGAGAGGAGGTGTCCAGTTTTGGAAGGGAACATTGTTCCTGCAACACTTCAGTCAAGAACACAGAGCATTAAATGCTTCAGAATAAGATGCCATTTCCATTTAGAACTTAAAAAACAGTCGGTCCCACATGTTGATATGCTCATGGCTGATTTTGAGCTTTAACTCCATTTTCCTGCCCACTCACTATACCCCTTAATTTGCCGAGAGGCTAAAAATCTACCCCAGCCGTAAATGTATTTGACAGAGGAGCACCCACAGTTCTCTGGTGTGAAGAATTCCAAAGATTCACTGCCCTTTGAGTGGAGGAATCTTTCCTTATCCCAGCCCTAAGCGATCATCCTTTTATCCTGAGACTGTGCCCCTGTGTTTTAGACCCCCCTTACCAACAGAAGCAACATCTCACCATCCGGTCTAGCAAACGCCTTCAGAATTTTGTAAGCTGCAAAGAGAGCACCTCTCAGTCTTCTAAAGTTTGAAGAAAACAGATCCAATTTACTCAGCCTCCCATCATAGCACACAGTCCCCTCTACCTCCTCCCCCCTTTCCCTGCCCCCCACTTCCCCACATCCCAGAGACCAATTTAGTGAACCTTAGCTGTCCTGCCTCCAATGCAGTTCCCCTAGCTCAGCCTGCTCCATGTCACCACTCCCCCCCCACTCTCTCAGCTTTTCAAATGGTCCACTCCACTGAAGGGCGTTACAAGGTGAAGTTACAAAGTAATGCAAGACTCAACACACAATATCACGCGAGGACAGTCCATCTGACAAGAAGGAAGCACAAGGATTTAGCTGGAATAATGAAGGAATATTTCCAAGAGTTGAAGCATTTGAATATTTTGAGGGTTACGGACTGAGGGTGGCTGCTTTTGTGTCCTTATACGGTCTGGCCTTTTTTTAGTGATCTGTACTGATAACTGCACTTGCAGACTGCCAGAGAATTTGATGGTTTTGGTTCAGGGTTTCAGACATCACTGTGCCTGGTGTGAAGAAAGGAAACAACTCTCATAATCCAATTGGAACACATTATCCCACCTTTATTTACCTGTATACAAGAGCTTTGACTTGCATGAGGAGCAATAGGTATTGACTATTCTCCCATCCCTTACCAAATTGGCAACTCTTAGTGTGCAGCTATAGTCAGGGGTGTTTAGAGGTCACTAAACATTACAGTTCTCAGATAACAAAAGATTTCCAGGTAGCAGCACTAGACAGGTATCAGAAGTAGGAATCTCAGCTGATTTTATTTTTTCCCTTCACTCTTTCATGAGATGTGGTTGTCGCTGGCAAGACCAGTGTGTATTGTCCATCCCTAATTGCCTTTGGCTAGCTAGGCCATTTTTGACTGGTAGTTAAGAGTCAACCACATTGCTGTGGGTCTGGAGTCACATGTAGGCCTCACATGTAGGCCTGGAGTATGTATGTCTCACCTAAGGGCCAGGCCAGGTAAGGAGGTCAAATTTCTTTCCCTAAAGAACATTAGTGAACCAGCTGGGTTTTTCCAACAACTGAGATAGTTCCATGGTCATTGTTACTGAGACTAGCTCTTAATTCCAGCTTTATTAATTGAATTTGTTCATTAATCAAATTTAAATTCCACCTGTCACTTGCGCAGATGGTACTTCCACATTGCGTGAGTATTAATGACGGCAGGACAAACATAATTTGTGCCACCTGCTCTATCACATCAATCTGAGAGAAGTGCAAGGCCTGGACTTAACATCTAAAAGATAGCACCTGGAAATGTTCATGCCCTGAATGCACAGATTCATTAAAGTGCAGTTACTTTTTTGGATGTAGTTCCAGGTTCTGCCACTTGATGCTGCTAGTGAGCAACAGTGTGGGATTTCAAAGTGCCAAAAAAACTGTAAAATTGCATTTCCATTGAGCTGTTAATGCTGGTCTGAATTTCTCCCATACAGGAATTCATATTTTGGGAGTGATCAGATTTCTTTCCTTATGACGAGCTCAGCATCTTGGAGCGAGATGGTGGCAAAGTGGTTAGCACTGCTACCTCACAATGCCAGGGATCTGGGTTCAATCCGGCCTTGGGTAACTGTCTATTTGGAGTTTGCACATTCTCACCATGTCTGCGTGGGTTTCCTCCGGCTGCTCTAGTTTCCTACCACAGTCTGAAAGACGTGCTGCTTAGTTGCATTAGTCATGCTAAATTCTCCCTCGGTGTAGCCTAACAGGGAGACTAGGGGATTTTCACAGCAGCTTCATTCAGTGTTAATGTAAGCCTACTCGTGACAATAATAAATAAACTTAAACTTTAGAAATTTTATACTTGTTCTCCTATTTACCGAGATGTTTGTACATCTTCATTGCCAGCCCTCCGAGATCCCCTTCTTCCAATTAGGGCCTCTTATCCGTCCCTGAATTTCATCACTCCATCATTGATGGCAGTGCTTTTGTTTATTGAGACCCCTGAGCTTTTGAATTTCCTCCCTCTCTGTCTCGCTCTCCTCCCTAAAGATGTTCCTTAAAACTCACCTCTTCTAGTCACCCAGTATCTCTGCACATAGATTGGCATCAGAAACATTTTTATTCATAGTACTCTTGTTAAATGCCTTGGAAAATGTTACAGACGTTAAAGATGTTATATAATGCAAGCTGTTGCCACTGTACAACAAATAAATATCTTCTACAATGCCAATATCTTTTGGGTATGTAAGCTGTTATTTTGAGGTCATGAGTCTCTGGAAATGTATCAATATTTACAAGATTCCTCCAACAGAAATTCACCAATGTGCAAAATTTGTTGAGGGAACAGCAAAGGAGCTCATGAAAGTGAGAGGCAAAAATTGCCCCAGAGCGTTCAGATCTAATTTTTACTTCCGCAATTCCAGAGAATATTTATTCCCAAGGGGCAATGATGGGAAATGAAGGCCAGGCTCCTTCACACAGGGATCTGGTAGAAACCAGGGAGAAAGTGAGCACCCTCCCTTATATAAAGTTGACGAGAGGTCAGTGATTGAGGCCTGGGGCCTGTAAGTAGGCGTCATTTGTTTGTGAAAACTACGTGATGTGGGGAGATTTCAGGAGGAAGAGAAAATAAATTCGACAAAAAAAAATATAAACCATTCCAAACTACTTACACAAACCCTCTGTCTGTTGTTCATGTGATTCACCGCTTCATATTTTCTGTATTTGTCGTTTACCTCCAGGCTTGGCTCAACAGAATCATCAATCTCCAGGTCTGGACTCTCACATCCATTTAAACCCTTTTTTCTCAGAGTCTAGACAAAAATCACAGTTTAAAGGAACATTCAGCACCACATCCTGAATATTTCTGTCAAATATAATAAGAATATAGTTCTTTGGCAACTGTGACTTGATTTTGAAAAGTGCAGATGAGCAAAGAGACCTTGGGGTCCATGTACACAATCCTTAGAAATGGCAAGTAAAATTGATTTAATAAAAATGTAGGGGGGTGTTGGGGGGGAGGCATTACCTGGATTTATAAATAGAGGCTCACAACACTAAAGCAAAAAGACCCCGCCAGGAGCTAATAAATCACTGCCCAGGTCTCGGCTTCAATGTTGTCGACAATTCCAGGCCCCAGAATTCAGGAAAGATGTAAAGGCTGAAGAAAGGGATGAGAAGAGGTTTATCAAGATGCTATCAGGGGACAAAGGATTTCAAAACTGAGAAGAGTTTGGAAAGATTCAGGCTGTTCTCTTGGAGCAGAGAGATTAAGAGGTGATTGAATAGTCACAATGGTGATAGAGAAAATCCATTCCCTCTGGGAGGTGGGTCAGTAATGAGAAGCCCATAAGACCATAAGATATAGGAACAGAATTAGGCCACTCGGCTCATCAAATCTGCTCCACCGTTCAATCATAGCTGATTTTTTTCTCATCCCCATTCTCTTGCCTTTTCCCCGTAACCCCTATCCCCTTATTAATCAAGGACCTATCTATTTCTGTCTTAATGACACTCAATGACCTGGCCTCCACAGCCTTCTGCGGCAAAGGGTTCCACAGATTCCCCACTCTCTGGCTGAAGAAATTCCTCCTCATCTCTGTTTTAAAGGATCATTCCTTTAGCCTGAAGTTGTGCTCTCTGGTTCTAGTTTCTCCTATTAGTGGAAACATCCTCTCCACGTCCATGCTTTCAGCCCTCACAGTATCCTGTAAGTTTCAATAAGATTCCCCCTCATCCTTCTAAACTCCAATGAGTACAGGCCCAGACTCCTCAACCATTCGTCATATGACAAGCTCTTCATTCCAGGGATCATTCTTGTGAACCTCCTCTGGACCCTTTCCAAGGCCAGCACATCCTTCCTTGGATATGGGGCCCAAAACAGCTCACAATACTCCAATTGGGGTGTGACCAGAGCCTTATACAGCCTCAGAAGTACTTCCCTGCTCTTGTATTCTAGCCCTCTCAACATGAATGCTAACATTGCATTTGCTTTCCTAACTGTCAACTGAACCTGCACGTTAAGCCTAAGAGAATCTTGAACTATGACTCCCAACAATGATTTCCTAAGCATTTTCCCATTTAGAAAATAGTCTATGCCTCCATTCCTCCTTCCAGGTCACAGATATAGAGTGGGATTTTACGACCTCACTCGGACAAGATCGTAAAATCCTGCCTGAGGCTAATGGAGATTTTCGTTCTGCGATCCTCGCCCGCTCCAAATCTGGGGTGGGCGAGGTGGTAAAATTCCGGCCATAGAGTCAAATGGGCAAGAAAGCAATACAGGAGACACGAGGACAATCATTTTTCACTCAGTGTTGTCAGGTTCTGGAATGCTCTACCTGAAAAGATGGCAGAATCTGATTCCATTAATAATTCTAAAAGAGTGTTGGCGCTTGATAGGAAACTCACAGAGTTATGGTGACAAAGCAGGGCTGTGGTAGTAAGCACGATTGCTCTTTCAAAGGGGAGGCACATACATAACAGGTCAAATGGTTCCTTGCCAGTTGTAACGTTCCATTAGCCTATCTTACAAGGGGCACAATCAAGTGAATTTCAAAGCAAGATAAAGGCCAAATCTTAGATATGTGACCAGCAGATTCTATACAGGATGCTTGGTTGGCATGGAAACGGGCCTATGTCCAAAGCACCACCACTTGTCCTTTAGAAAGTTCTGATCAACAAGTCAAAACATGCTCCCTCAAAGTCCAGATTACGTGTTGAGCCAACAGTTTAAAGTTTTAACTGGCAGTGAGGGAGCAGAATGCTCCCTGCTGATTTTTCACAATACTTGTCACCAAAAGAGCTTCGACTTAATTGTTTTGCCGCTGATTGTACGAAGGAAAAAAAGCGCAGAGATTAGAACTTGCTGCACAAAATGAGTAAGCCTTCATTGTTTGTAAATTGTGGCGTGAAAAGGTTGATGTTTTATTTGTATAACACTCTAGACTCATGCAAGCCCAGTAAAAACTTTATTAGCAACCAGCTGAGTTTTGAATGAACTCAGTCGAGGACTTGGTCTCAGTCTGAAATCCTCAGGCTAAATGAACTTTATTAGTTGAGGTGGTACAGTAGCAGAGTGGCTATGTTTCTGGACTCGTAATCCAGAGAGCTGGACCAATTCTTTGGAGAGAAGGAGCTCAAATCCCACGATAGCTGTCCCATGGGGGAACTTTACATTCATACAATCATACAATCACTACAGTGCAGGAGGAGGTTATTTGGCCCATCAAGCCTGCGTCAACCACAATCCCACCCAGGCCCCATTCCCACAACCCCACGCATTTACCCTGCTAATCCCCCTGACACTAAGGGGCAATTTTTCATGGCCAATCAACTTAACCTGCACATCTTTGGATTGTGGGAGGAAGCCCACGCAGACACGGGGAGAGTGTGCAAACTCCACACAGTCACCCAAGGCCTGAATTGAACCTGGGACCCTGGCATCATGAGGCAGCAGTGCCACTAATGAAAAAAGTTTGGAATAAATTGCTAGTCTCATTAATAATGATCGTGAAACTGTTTGATTGTTATGTTTAGCTCACGAATGTGTTTAGTGAGGGAAAGCTGCAGCCCTTACCTGGTCTGGCCTACATGTGACTCCAGACCCACTACCCTCCGAAACGGCCTGGCAAGCCACTCAGTTGGAGCAAACCACTACAGAGAAAGCACTGTGGTTGCACCTACACCAGATAATTGTGGCGGTTTAAGAAGACGGCTCCCCGCCACCCTCGCAAAGGCAATTAGGGATGGGCAGTGGATTCTATGTGGATAGAAAACTGTGTAAAAGGCAAAAGTCTTATGAACTTATAAGATCATAAGATACAGGAGCAGAGTTAGGCCATTCGGCCCATCGAGTCTGCTCCGCCATTTGATCGTGGCTAATATTATTCTCAGCCCATTCTCTTGCTGTTTCCCCATAACCTTTGATCCCTTTCCCAGTAAAGAATTTACCTATCTCTGTCTTAAACATACTCAATGGCCTGGTCTCCAAAGATCTTCTGTGGCAATGAATTCCACAGATTCACCATCCTCTGGCTGAAAAAATTCCTCCTCATCTCAGTTCTAAAGGGTTGTCCCTTTACTCCGTGGTTGTGCCCTCGGATTCTGGTCTCTCTGACTAATGGATACATCTTATCCACTCTATCCAGGCCTTTCTGTAAGTTTCAATGAGATTTCCACCGCTCCCCCCCGCCCCCCCCACCCCGCCCCCAAACCAATCCTCCTAAATTCCACCAATGTACTGGGTTTCCTGAATAAAACTACATCAAAGACAGACTGGCTCTATCTTATTTCTAATGCCTTCTATGGTCTTCTTCTCGGGTGCCTCTCACCGTGGTGTCCCGCTGATTAATTCCTGGAGACTCCCGGACATTCCAGGAGGGTTGGTAAACCAGGCCGCCTCCCATTAAACGCAGACATCATTGTGCACAACAAGACAAAAAACAGTCGAGTAAGACCTTTAAATGTATCGAGCAACGAGCAGTTCAAGATGATCTACCGTCACCGAGGAATTGCTAATAAGTGCCAGCTTTGTCATTGAAATCCATGGCGGCGATTCTCCCAAGCCGCCACACTGCTTTTGTAGCGCAACAGTTGGGAGACTCGAGCGGAGGCCATTTCACGGACTCCTCGCTGGGCGACACAGCCTCTGCACGTTTCCAGCAGCCGGATTTCCGCCACTGTCAGCTCCACGCCCAGAAATCGGCGCGGAGCTGCACAATTTATTTAAATTAGCATTTTAATACATATTAAATCTGATTAGTGGGCCCGGGACTGAGAGAGCAAGGGGAGGGGAGCATGAGGATGGAGTTAGCGCTGAAAATAGGCTTTGTCTGGGATCGGGAGGGGTGAAGGTGTGTGGGCAGAGGGAGGGAAGAGGGATGGTGACAGTAGTTAGTGGAAAATTCTAACAGTTGCCCTGGGGTTTGGCACCGGGAAGATGCTAGGCTGAATGGCCTACTCCCTGTCCCTTAATCCTGGACTGTGGATGACATGAATTGAATGGAGGAGTTGGTAGGTTGGTCCCTTGCCCATGGCTGATGATGTCCCTACCTCGAGGATGTCGGAGTTGGTGCGGCTCTCGTGTGGCTCACTGTACTCAGTGTATTTGAGCAGCACCCGGTCCATGTCAGTGCTGGCGTACTGGAAGAGTCGGTTGGTACTGTTGAAGATGATGAGGGCAATCTCGCAGTCGCACAACACGCTCAGCTCATACGCCTTCTTCATCAGGCCAAACTTCCGTTTGGTGAAGGTCACCTACAGGAAAAAATAAAGAAAGATTTGCGTTTCTCTAGTGCTCTGCGCAACCACTGGACATTCCAAAGCACTTAACAGCAACGAGGCGGCCTTTGAAGTATAGTCACTGTTGTAATGTAGGAAATATGAGAGCCAGTTTGTGCACAGCAAGCTCCCGCAAAAAACAAATGACTAGATAATCTATTCTTGTGATCATAGAATCCTTGCAGTGCAGAAGGGGGCCATTTGGCCCATCGAGTCTGCACCGACTCTCTCTGACAGAATACCTTACCCAGGCCCTTTCCCCCAGCCTATGCTTGTAATTCCAACATCTACCATGGCCAATCTACCTAACCGACACATCTTTGGACAGTAAGGGGCAATTTAGCATGGCCAATCCACCTAAGCTACACATCTTTGGATTGTGGGAGGAAACCGGAGCACCCAGGGAAAAACCACGCAGACACGGGGAGAATGTGCAATCTCCACACAATCACCCAAGGCCAGAATTGAACTGGATCCCTGGCACTGTGAGGCAGCAGTGCCAACCACTGGGCCACTATGATGTAGGTTGAAGTATTAAAAAAATGATCAGGCCCATGGGGAGAGCTCCCTTGCTCTTCTTCGAAACAGTCCCACTTGAAAGCCACGTGGGACCTCAGCTTAGCATCTCATCCGAAAGACAGCACTTCTGACAGTGCAGCACTTCCTTGGCATGACGGTGGAGTGTCAGCTTGATAGGGAAAAAGATGAAAGATTACCTAGGTAGGTGGAGGAAGGGGGAGGAGCAATAAGAAAGAAAGATAAGAAGTCGGAAGTGAAGTGAGGTTGGTGATGTTATCATCAAAGCAATATCATTCAGTTCCAATGGTGGAATTCACCCAAAATCATTCGATGGTTTTTCTTTTGGTTAAACACAGTCCTATGGTCCTCCCCACCCTCTGCTTGATGTAGGTAAATGCACAATCTTAACTGAACCATATAAACTGAGAGCTACTTCCATTTCTGTGTTGCCTTAACGTGCATCCAACAGGCCGATGTGATGTGTCTGGCATGTGGGTGAAGAAAGTTAACGTGTTTCTCGCTTTTTGCATGCCAGTTAATGCACTTCTCACTTTCTGCCAACATTGTCAGCTTGCAATGCTGCGAGAAGAGGAGCCAAATGTCAGTCTGTCTGAGTCAGTACACAGTCCCTTCGTTGGCAACTCCTCACCTCAACCTCTTGATGGTGACACACAGGATCTCTCACGGCCCCGAGCTAAACCTTCTAAGCAATCCGAGGGAGAGGTGTCCCTCAGACGTGTGGGTTCATCAACATGTAGAAACCCCCCTTGAACGCAGGAACCAAATGCCCAGTTTTGGGCAATTAGCTCCCCTGTTTTGCGGATACCTCAGGAGGATTAAAGGCCAAGCAAGTAAATCCTGACAAAAAATCTAGAGTGGAGTCCAAAGGTATGCCAGTGTCACCTTCCCAGCAATTGATCTGATGCTAAGTACAGCACCCTGCAACCCACTGAACCCAGTCACAGAGGTGGCTGATTGGACAGCTATGGGTCTCTGTAAATTTTCCTAGACTTATGCTCTGGAGGACACAAAGTTGACCATCAAGGGACCACCTTCGCCCTGATGAAGGGGCTCACAACTCACTGCCAAATTTGCTGATGATACAAAAATATGCAGGAGAGCAAATAGTGAAGAGGAAACTAAAAGGGAAACTTAGCAAAAAATGGCAGAGTGTTGGCGCTTGTGAAACAAACAATGCATTTCCCCCCAGATCGGAGTGGGGGGGTGGGGGGGAGAGTCCTTCAACACACCACTAAAGTCCGGGCTGCACTGAGGTCGGGGCACCATGTTCAGATCAAACAATGATCTCCTCCCTAACCCACCATGGAAGTCTGGGGGACACCACCCCCCACAATCCCACCCTCCCACTATCGGGGCCAGCTTTTCTCCCCTCAACTTCCAGCAGTCACAGTAAGCACCCCCCATCCCCCGGAACAACAGACCCCTCTCCCCCTCTCCAAACAGCCAATGGCGGCATCCCCAGCTCCCACATCCGCTCCCCCTCACCACCACAAATAAATGAATCCCATCCCCCCCAAGGCTCTGACTGGGGTCGACCACAGCACTGCGGCCGGCACAGATTGGCACACCAGGTTAGCACGGTGCCAACCTGTGCCAAGGTTCAGTGTCAGGGGGCATTGCCAGGCCACTGCCTGTCCCTGACCCTCTCCTCTGGGAGCTATACTTACCTCTATGCCCCTGGGGGGAACCCACAATAGGTTCACAACTAGGTGAACCAGGCTGATGTGTTTGAATATATGGCAGGGGCAGCCCCCCCGGCAGAGGGGGGGGGGGGGGGGGGGGGGTGGGTCAGTATGTAACAAGGAGAAGGTGGGATAAATAACATGTAAATGCATCAAATCTGCTTTACACCCATCTTGAACCCCCACTGACATTCCCGCAGATGCAAGAGTGGGCTCAAGGTCTCCCCCAAGACTCTGCAAAGTGATATAGACAAATTACGAGAATGGGCAAAAATATGACAGATGGGCTATAATGTGTGCAAATGTGAAGCTGTCCTCTTTGGTAGGAAGAATAGAAAAGCAGAATATTATTTAAACCATGACAGATTGCAGAATTCTGAGGTACAGAGGGATCTGGGTGTCCTTGTACATGAATCACAAAAAGTCAGCATGTACGTACAGCAAGTGATTAGGAAGGCAAATAGAATGTTGGTCTTTATTGCAAGGGGAATGGGATATAAAAGCAGTGAGGTCTTACTATAGCTGTGCAGGGCGTTGGTGAGACCATACCTGAAGCACTGTGTATAGGTTTGTCTTCTTTACTTAAGGAAAGATATACTTGCATCGGAAGCGGTTCAGAAAGTGTTCCCTCGGCTGGTGTCTAGGACTGCTTTATGAGGATAGTTTGGGCTGAGATTCATTGGTGTTTAGAAGAGTGAGAGATGCCCCCATTGAAATGCAAGGCCCAAAGGGGGCTTGACAGGGAAGATGCTGAGAGGATATGTCCCCTCATGGTGGAGCCTAGAACCAGGGGCACAGTTTGACAATATATGAAATCTCCCATTCAATCTGCAGATGAAAAGGAATTTCTTCTAGAAATGATCATTATCACTAAAGAGGTAGTGTTGGGCAAGCTAATGGGGCTAAAGGCAGACAAGTCTCCTGGCCCTGACGGTATATATTCAGGATACTAAAAGAGATGGCGGGGGAAATAGCAAATGCGGAAAGATTAGCCATGAAATAACAGTAGGAGGGATTATTATTTAAAGGGTGAAAAGCTGCAGCATACAGTGCAGAGGGACCTGGGGGTCCTTGTGCACGAATTGCAAAAACCCAGTCTGCAGGTGCAGCAAGTGATCAAGAAGACGAATGGAATGTTGGCCTTTATAGCGAGGGGGTTAGAATATAAAAGCAGGGAGGTCTTGCTGAAACTATACAGGGCACTGGTGAGGCTGCAACTGGAGTACAGTGTGCAGTTTGGTCACCGCACTTGTGAAAGGATATATTGGCCTTGGAGGGAGCACAGAGAAGGTTCACCAGGCTGATACCGGGGTTAGCCTATGAAGAGAGATTGAATAGACTGGGTCTGTGCTTGTTAGAGTTTAGAAGGCTGAGGGGGGATCTTGTAGAAACTTACAAGATAATGAAGGGGCTAGATAGGGTAGAGGTAGAGAGATTCTTCCCACTTAGAAAGGATAGAAGAACTAGAGGACACAGCCTCAAAATAAAGGGGGGGGGAGCAGTTTAGATCGGAGTTGAGGAGGAACTTCTTCACTCAGAGGGTGGTGAGTCTCTGGAATTCTCTGCCCGTTGAAGTGGTGGAGGTTACCTCGCTGAATATATTTAAGTCACGGGTAGATAGATTTCTGATAGACAGGGGGAATTAAGGGTTATGGGGAGAAAGCGGGAAAGTGGAACTGATCCACTTCAGATCAGCCATGATCTTATTGAATGGTGGGGCAGGCTCGAAGGGCTAGATGGCCTACTCCTGCTCCTATTTCTTATGTTCTTATGTTCTTATTGAATGGCGGAGCAGACTCAAAGGGCCAAATGACCCGGTCCTGTTCCTAGTTTTTATGTTCTTATGTTCTCTCAGAGGGTCATTAGTCTGTGGAGTTCCCTTCCCCAGACGGCAGTGGAAGATGGGTCATTGAATATATTCAAGGTTGAGTTAGAAAGATTTTTGACTCAACAGGAGTTAAGGTTTATGAGGGTAGGCTGGAAAGTGGTGGTCAGACCACAATCAGATTAGCCATGAACTTATCGAATGGTGGAGTAGTAACGAGGTGCCGAATGGCCTAGTCCTGCTACTATTTCTTGTGACCTTATGTCTCACAAGACAGATGGCTCCCAGAGTTTGATGTAAAATGTCTCGAGATGTTTGACAGGAGTATTAATCATTGGTTAAGTTTCAGTGAGGAGGGGAAACTATGGAGTAGCGGGAACGACACTAGTCCAGAGATCTGGAGGCTGAGGCCATTGCTCTGGGCACTGGGATTCAAATCCCAATATGGCAGCTGGCGCAATTTGAATTCAATTAATAAATCTGGAACATGAAACAAGTTTCAGTAATGGTGTAAGTATCAGGGATTGCTGTAAAAACCCATCTGGTTCCCCATTACGGATGGAAATCTGCCATCTTACCTGCTCCGGCCTACATGTAACTACAGATCCACAGCAATGTGACTGACTCTTAAGTAGTCTAGCTATCCACACAGTTCAGGGGAATTAGAAGAGTCAGATCCCAGTAATGTCCACATCGTTTGAAAGAGTAATTAGTGTGTCTTTTGGGAAAATGCAGATGTGGGGAAGTTGATGGCAACCTCACTGTGATTCTCCACGCAGCCAGTAGGACATTTTTAACATATAACATATCTCAGAAACATCTCAAAGCTGAGGGTTGTTACGTGTAAAAGCTGCCTTTGAACGCAATGATATTTAACATGTTCCACAACCTCGTATCAATTTGAGGAGGTGAATGAACAATCCTTGCTGTTGGTGGGGAATGGATACTGGCCAGGCCATCTCCTTACTCATCACCACTGGGATCTTAAACATTCACCCGTACGGGCCGCCAGAACAGGCGAACCTCGACTTGTCCTGAAGTTGGTGCTTGGGACAATGCAGCACACCCCAAGTGTCAGCATGGATTATACGCTCAAGGCCACCAAAACAGGACTTAAACATACAGGCCAAAACTTTCTGGCCTTTTCCACTGGCATGATCTTCCAGATAGAAATGACCAGAAAGTTTTGGCCTGAATTTAAGTCCTGTTTTGGTGGCCTTGAGCACTAGAGGAGATAGAAAATCCTACCCACAATCTTCTGAATCAGAGATTAGAGTCTTTTTCATTCATTCATGGAATGTGGCCGTCACTGTCTAGACAAACATTTATTGCCCATCTCTAATCACCCCTGAGAAGGTGATGGTGAGCTGCCTTCTTGAATCACTACAGTCCATGTGGTTGGGTACACTCATAGTAGGGGAGGTACTTCCAGGTTTTTGACGCATCGACAGTGAAGGAACAGAGCTATATTTCTAAGTTAGGGTGGTGAGTGGACTGGGGGGAACTTCCAAGCGGTGGTGTTCCCCATGTGCCTGCTGCCCTGGATGGTGGAAATTGTGGGTTTGGAAGGTGCTCTCTTGGTGATTTCCTGGAGTGCATCTTGTAAATGGTAATATAGCTGCTATTGAGTGTCAGCGGTGGAGGGAGTCAATACTTGTGGATGGGGTGCCAATCCACAGAGTGATAGGCACTGAGCCACAAGTGAGAGTTCCTGCCAGTGTGAGACCAACAGATATTCAGTGAAAGTGCACCACACAACTCAGACTGAAAAACACAACAACACTCACCGTCTGGCCTGCTGAATAAAGAACAAAGGATGTGTCCCAAGGTGAGTCGCCTCATCCAGGACGGGAAGGAATGAACTCAGAGAACTTCTCTCAAGTTCAAACAAGTTCCATTGCACAATCCCTATGGGGGAGGGAAAGTGATAGGACAACACCCAGAACTTCAAATATTTGAAGGAAAAAAAATTTGCAAAGTTACAGGTAAAGGAACATGGCGGTAGAATGGTTAGCACTGCTGCCTTACAGCACCAAGAACCTGGGTTCGATTCTGGGCTCGGGTCACCGTCTGCATGGAGTTTGCACATTCTCCCTGCCTGCGTAGGTTTCCTCCAGGTGTTCTGGTTTCCTTTCACAATCTGAAAGACGTGCTAGTTAAGTACATTGGCCATGCTAAATCCTCCCTCAGTGTAGCTGAACAGGCACCGGAGTGTGGCAACTTCGGGGATTTTCACAGTAACTTCATTGCGGTGTTAATATTAAGTAACGTACGCTAATAAATAAATAAATTGGGCAGTTCTTTCATTGGGCCAGCACAGGGATGCTGAACTAAATGGCCACCTTCAGTGCTGTGTGATCCTACAATATGTTCTCTGACTGCTGTTTTGGAAATGAATAGGTGCAGACTGTGTCACATTGAAGGTGACTGAGTCTCCACTTTGACCCTCCCTCAGGATTTCACACTTAAAGTGAGGTGCTAAAGAGACATTAACACAATGAGCTGGCATCAGGGCCTCTGCAGTGTGACTGTGCTTTTGCACGTAAAGGATATAGACTGCACAGGTCCCACTCCCGCGCAGAGTCTGCATCAAATGGTGTGCTTCAGACAGCACCCCGGCAACCGTTTCTCCGTATGAGTCAGTGGCTCAAGAGAGGAGAGAAGAGCAACAAAAACCCTTGCAGTTTAAATCAATGCCTGGTGCATAAATTAATTTGTGGAGAAATCTCTATAATCCCCTCCAGCCCTGCAAATCTGCTAGATAAGAGCAGTATTCCTCTAGTTCTGGTCTCCTGACCATTCCCAGTTTTAATCCCACCAACACGGACTGCCGTGTCTTCAACTACCTAAATTCTGAAATTCCCTCTCTAAAACTCTTTTTCCCTTTACCCTCTCTTCTCTTTTACGATGCACTGTAAAATCTACCTCTTTGACCAAGCTTTCAGTCACTTGAATGAATATCTATTTAATTGGCTCAGTGACAAATTCTATCTGATTACATTGCTGTGAAGTGTCAGATGTCTTACTACATTCAACACATTACATAAAAACAAACAGTCATCGTAGGTGCTTCCAACACTCCAGTACTGTCCAGGAGTCCGAGGGAATTAAAAGCTCATCTCCAGGACAAATCAGCAAAAAAAATCAAAGAAATCCTAGAGTGCAGAAGGAGGCCATTCAGCCCATTGAGTCTGCACCGACCCTCTGACAGAGCATCTTACTCAGCCCTATCCCAGTAACCCCATATATTTACCCCACTAACCCCCTTAACCTCACACATCTTGGAACACCGAGGGACAATTTAGCATGGCCAATCTATTCAACCTTCCCATCCTTTGGACTATGGGAGGAAACTGGAGCACATGGAGGAAACCCATGCAGACATGGGGAGAACGTGCAAACTTCACTCCACACAGACAGTCACCCAGGATCCTGGTGCTGTGAGGCAGCAGTGCAAACCAGTAATGGGGGATATTGATGATGGGGAGAAAAGATTATTAGACAGGGCAGTACATTTGGGCACATGAGGTATATTCAATCCATGTCTGTATGAGTTTCCTCCCACAGTCCGAAAGACGTGCTGGTTAAGTACATTGACTGTGCTAAATTCTCCTTCAGCATACCCGAACAGGCGCCAGAATGTGGCGACTAGGGGAATTTCACAGTAATGTCATTGCAGTGTTAATGTAAACCTATGTGTGACTAATAAATAAACTTTAACTTGACTTATGCACATGTACATCCAGATCCCTCTGCTCTAGCACCCTTTTCAGAGTTGTAACTTTTATGTTGTCTGTCCATGTTCTTTCTACCAAAATGAATCACTTCACAGTTCTCTTTGTTGAACTTTATCTGCCACATATTTGTCCATTCCACCAACTTGGCCTTTGACGTTCTACACTATCCTCCTCACAGTTCACAATGCTTTAAAGTTTTGTGTCTTCCACAAATTTTGACTTTTCACCAAGGTCTAGGGAACTAATATATATCAAGCTAAGCAAATATCCCAACACTGACTCCTGGGAAACTCCAGTACAAACATCCATTGACCATGACTCTCAGTCAAATCCATATCCATGTTGCTGCCATCCTTTTTATTCCATGAGCTATAACTTTGCTGAAAGGTCTCCTGTGCGGCACTGTATCAAACACCTTCTGGAAGTCCATGTACACCACATCAACAGCATTACCCTCATCAACCCTCTCAGTTACCTCTTCAAATGAACACCGCCAAATTTCCCCTTAAGAAGATTTTCCCTTATGACCCAAGAAAACATTGCCAGGGCTTGAAAATTGCAGCAATGAAGAGAAATCAGATAGGCAGAGGTTGTTTTCCTTAGACAGAGGCGGCTGAGGGGTGACCTAACTGAGGTGTACAAAATTATGAGGGGCCAAAACAGGGTAGACGGGAAAGACTTGTTTCTCTTAACTGAGGGGTCAGTTACCAAAGGGCATAGATTTCAGGTGATTGTTAGAAGAATTAGAGGGGACATGAGGAAAAATGAATTCACCTAGAGGACGGTGGGCATCTGGAATCTGCTGTCTAAGTTGGTGGTTGTGGCTGAAACACTCAACTAATTTAAAAGGTACCTGTATCTTTATCTGAAGTGCTGCATGATTATGGACCAGATGCTGGAATGAGAGAACAAAATGAACGGTTAGCAGGATAAATATGTGTGGTTATGGGAATAGGATCCGATTTTAGATTGGGTGGGATTGCAGTCAGTGCAGGCTTGATGGACCGAATAGTCTCCTTCTGCACTGTAGTGATTCTGTGATTCTAATTTACTTCTTCTCTTTCATGACTGGCACAGACATGATGGGCTGAATGGCCTTTTTCTGCACCATAACTTTTCCACGGTTGGTACATGACCTCAGATTCTGTACATTTTTCCCGACAGAAGAATCTGGAAGAGAGTATGGGGGTGGGGGAAGGAGGGAGGTGCATGGGGTCCTTAATTATGCTGGCTGCTTTGCTGAGCAGCGGGAAGTTTAGATAGAGTCAATGGATGGGAGGCTGGTTTGCATGATGGATTGGGCTACATTCATGATCTTTTGTAGTTTCTTGCAGATTTTCACAGTAGCTTCATTGCAGTGTTAATGTAAGCCTACTTGTGACGCTAATAAATAAATAAACTCTAATTCAAAGCGGCAGCTCACCATCACGTTCTCAGGGTAATTAGGGAGGGGCAATTAGCCAGTATTTGCCAACAATGCTCACAACTCAAGAACGAGTAAAAAGATATATTTTGCTTTATATCGTCAGTGAAAGAGAACTCACTGATTGAACTCATAAATAAGAACATTTGTTTAATATTAAACTAACAGCGACCGAAACCGATACTTTGATGAGAATACCACAAGCCAAAGATAGCTAAGAGACGAAAGACTTTGTTGAGAGTGAGTGAGTATGCTTGTTTGGGAATTCACCTTTTGAGAAGCTCTGACAGCTTCACAGCATTGACAGAATGGACACTGACTCGTCAGTCTTGTGACCTGCTGACTCACAACCAGAGATTAGGCAAATCTGATGCAAATCTGGATGTCGTTTCTTCATAAGTGGATTTGAAAACAGTAGTTGGCCCCTGCGGGAGCTTAGCCTGGGCCAAAAGGGCATTCAGAGAAATAGAGATGGAGCTCGCATTTACATAGCACCTTCTACAACTGCCTACCCTTCCCACCCCAGGACATCTCAAAGCCCTTTACAGCCAATGGGCTACTTATTAAAAGGGGAGGAAATGGGTAGTGGTATTATCGCTAAACTATTAATCCAGAAACTCAGCTAATGTTCTGGGGATCTGGGTTCGAATCCCACCACGGCAGATGATTGAATTTGAATTCAATAAAAAATATTAGGAATTAGGAATCTACGGATGACCATGAAACCATTGTCGATTGTCGGAAAAACCCATCTGGTTCACTAACATTCTTTAGGGTAGGAAATCTGTCCTTACCTGGTCTGGCCTACATGTGACTCCAGAGCCACAGCAATGTGACTGACTCTCAACTGCCCTCTGAACAAGAGCAACTAAGGATGGGTAATAAATGCTGGCCAGCCAGCGACGCCCATGTCCCACAAATGAACAAAAAAATCTAGTCACTGCTGCAATGAAGGAAACACAATGCCCAATTTGTGCACAGCAAGCTCCCAGAAACAGCAATATGATTAAAAAAACAGAAAATCTCTTATAGTGACATTGAAGGATGAAAGTGACCAGGAGGACTAAGGGAACCTTTTTTTATATAGAATACGTACACTGCAGAAGAGGCCATTCTGTCCATCAAATCTGCACTGATTTTCTGAAAGAACATCTTACCCAGGCCCTTCCCTATCCCCATAACCCCACGCATTTACCCTAATTCACTTAACCTACACATCCTGTGGGCAAAAAAGGAGCAATTTTAGCACGGCCAACCTACCTAGCTCCCCTGCTCCTCTTCACATTAGTGTCATAGGAATTTTCCTCTCCACCCGAGGGGGGCGGGGGGGGTGCAGTTATCATTTCATGCATAAAACATGAAATGATTTATGCATGAATCAGTTCATGATGTAACCACTGGTGTAACACAGCCGATCAGTGCATAGCAAGCTGCCACAAACAGCAATGTGACAGGCAGCTGGGTGTCAGCCAAGACTATTGGACTATGAAGAGCAGACTACAACATCCTCACCTGTTAGCAAGAGCAGTTGGGGATCGGGGGCTGGGCTGCAGGCTGGTGTCTGGCTTCATTCCTGGCATTGTGGCTATGAAGACCCAAACGAAGGGTAGAGAGAAACCCTGACACCATTCTATACCCCGTGTGACTCAGCGTCACAACGAATAGTACACTTATCAGCGGAACTATGGAAGGAGCTGGTAAATTGGTAGCTTTTATTCTTAAATTAACCTGGATCATTAATATAAGATAGTTACTAATGAACACAATCGGGAATTCAGGAGAAAAGTTATGCAGAGTGTGCTGAGAATGTGGAACTCGTTACCATGGGAATCAGTTGAGGCAAATAGTATTAAAGGAGAAGCTAGATTAATGCATGTGGGAGACAGGAATAGAAGGATATGCAGATAGGGAGAGATGAATGAGGGTGGGAGGAACCTTCTGTGGCATTGTAACTCACAGGGGGTCTTGACAAATACATGAATGGGATGGGAAGAGGGGTATGGTCCATGGAAGGGGAGGGGGTTTTAGTTAAATCGGGCAGCATGGTCGGTGCAGGTTTGGAGGGCCGAAGGGCCTGTTCCTGTGCTGTAATTTTCTTTGTTCTTTGTTCACAGCATGGGTTGGTTGGCCCGAATAGTCAGTTTCGGTCCTGTAAGTTTCTATGCAAGTTATTCCGAGAGTTTCTCCTGTCACTTTAACATTCCCAGACTGCCAAAAAGGTGGAATTTCAACTGGGATCGTGGAACAATCTATTCCAGGAAACTCTGGGGATTTAACCTGATCGAAAGCTCCCTAATATGGTGCTGGTCTCCTGTTATCAACGACCCAGGGCGTGACCCTTCTCTTCACAGAAATAGAAAGCTTCCTTTCCTGCCATGCTTACTGAAGTGAAGATTCCTGTTTCACTTTTAGATTTATGGCAGCAACTTGGGAATTCTTCCTCCGATCCTCACATGAGCAAATGGCTGACTTTTCCCTGTGGAAGTCTTGGTACCAGTCCAAGAAAACGCCCCCAACTGAAAATTCTTCCCACAGTCAAGTGTAAAGGAAATTCCCTTCCCTTTCGATCCGGGGCTCTTTTCCCAGATACCTCATGTTACCTCACTTCACCAACTGGCAGCCAATACCAGTCTGCTCTTGCGTGCCCAGGTGACCATTGGCAGGATAATATTGGCAAAAGGTCAACAATGGTAACGGGCACAAAGAGAAGGGCACGGTACTTGTAAAAAACTGATGAGAGTGGGTGTGATTTGAAAAACGTCTCTTGGCAACACATTGGAAGGGGTGGCACAGTGGCACAGTGGTTAGCACTGCTGCCTCACGGCGCCAGGAACCCCGGTTCAATTCTGGCCTTGGCTGACTGTCTGTGTGGAGTCTGCACATTCTCCCCATGTCCACGTGGGTTTACTCCGGGTGCTCTAGTTTCCTCCCACATCCCAAAGATGTGCAGTTTAAGTGGATTAGCCATGCTAAACGTGTAGGGTTATGGGGATGGGGGTAGGCTCGGATAAGATGTTCTGTCGGAGAGTCATTGCAGACTTGATGGGACTAATGGCTTCCTTCCTCACTGTAAAGATTCTATATGTCAGTTGGTAAATTCAGTGCCCGCTGAGTTACAGAACTTTCCAGGTTCAATGCTCAGTCTACAGAATCACAGAATTGTTATGGTGCAGAAGGAGGCCATTTGGCCCATCAAGTCTTCATCGGCTTTCCAAACAAGCATCATGATTCAGTGCCATTTCCCTGCATTTTTCTGATTCCCCTGCACATTGTTTCTGTTCAAATAATCACCCAATGCCCTCTTGAATGCTTAGATTGAAGCTGCCTCCACCACAATCCCAGGCCGAACATTCCAGACCCCAACCACTCACTGCATGAAAAAGTGTTTCCTCACATCACATTTGGGTTTTTTTTGCAAATCGCCTTAATTCTGTGCCCTCTCGATTTTGAACTTTTACGAAGGGAACAGTTTCTCCCTGTCTGTCCAGCCCCCTCAAGATCTTGAACATCTCTGTCAAATCTTCTCTTAGCCTTCTCTGCTCCAAGGAGAGCAGTTCAAACCTTTCCAATCTATCTTCAGAACTGAAGTTTCTCAACCCTGGAACCATTCTTGTAAACCTCTTTAATTCTCTCGAATGCATTCACATTTTTCTTACATGTGGCACCCAGAACTGTGCATAGTACAAAGTTGAATGTCATGAGATGTGTCACCATTCTCTTAGGATGCTTTGGAATGGAAAGGGGAGGTGTATTAATCAGGTCCCCATTCTTAATCACTGAGTAGCTTGAGTCTTGAAGGAAATGGACTTGGTCACGATTCCCACCACTGCTCAACACCTTGCTAATGCTCACTGTCTGGGAGTCACATAAAATATTGGGAACAACTCAGCAACAGAAAGTTTAATAAAATTAGCCAGGAAGTCAGTTGTGGACAGGGATCAGCTGTGTAATGGAGATGAGGTTGCATCGTTTCCTGTCTCCCACCCTCCCCCCACCTCCCTACTGTTCCTCCATGGGAATTCTATACCTGTCGATTCCGCTGGTCAACAATCCGGGAGATCTGTATCTTCTTTCTCCCCATGTTTCACTTTCTGTTTGTTGTTTCAAATCCAATTACAGAACTGTTTTTGTTGTCATCACCTGCGGAAATATATGCGTATCAATGAATGACTGCATCTGTATAATATGGTAAAATGTTTTACATCTGCACGTAATTCCGTTGACAAAACCAGCATCATCTTTACAAATTCCTATTCATAATGGAAATTGTATATGTAAACATGTCATGCTGTAATGACATCATCCCACCATTGGTGGCACTGAGCCATCTCCGTTTTACATCTCCCAATCTCTTGTTCTGCAGGGAAACCTCCTCAGCTGCAGATAGTGACAGCACGTTCCTAGCAGTTACACCTGCAGCAGTGACACCATAATCAGAGCAGAGCAACCCTGGAACAGACTGGGATCAATCCCACATGCCTCCATTGTGTTTTGTAACTATCCCCCACTCATTGCATTCTGAAGGAACCTTCCTGCTTCAGTCACTAGTTAAAATAAAGTTTATTTATCAGTTACAGGTAAGGCTTGCATTAACATTGCAATTCAGCTACTGTGAAATTCCCCTAGTTGCCACATTTGGCGCCTGTTCGGGTCAATACACTTAACCATACATCTAATCAGCATGTCTTAGAGACTGGGAGGAAACCGGAGCAGCCGGAGGAAACCCAAGCAGACACGGGGAGAATGTGCAAACTCCACACAGAAAGTGACCCAAGCTGGGAATCAAACCCTGGCGCTGTGAGGCAGCAGCGCTAACTACTGTACCACTGTGCTGCCAGTTCTATTTCTGTAGTTCATAGAGATTATGTTTCCAGTGATCTCTATAAACTGCTGTTTAAATAAAGTCTATTTCCTCCACCATCTGTTTACTGCAAGATACTGATTGTCGCGGGCCCTGCTGTAAGATCCTCCCTACCCCAACTCATTGGCAGACACATAGCTGAGAACTCTGCTGCAATCAATTCGATTTAGCTGTCTCCCAAATACTTAAATATTAATAAGAGTCTAAATTTCAAAGTATTATATAGAAGGGAGGAGCGAATGTATGCCTTTTAAATAGGGAATAATTAATTGTGCGACTCTTATTAAGATGAGCCATGTCATAAAAGCTGAAAGAATAATCACAAGTAATTTGGAAAATGGAGACGTGGAGTTCAAATTGACAATAATATCACTGATTGGTTAAATTTGCTGCCAATCATTTTATTGCAGACTTTTAGCTGTTTGATGGCCCTGGGTGATGATGCTGAGAGATTATATATTTAAACTAGTAATCTGAGGTGTTCTAAAAGCCAGCACAGTCATTCTAGGCTTCTAAATAAAATAACTTATGGTCGCTGTGCCACGTAGGCCTGAGTTTATTGACAGGGCCCAGCTGCTGTCACACAAGCTTTGCACTGTGATCGAAATCATCACGTTTTAACCCTCACGGGTTTTCTCCTTCCTCCTCTCCCAAAGGCACTGACTCCACCGACACTGGCTACTTTCCATTGTACCATTGGCTGATAATCAGCATCAAACTGGTGCTTGCCCACACCTGCCTGGAGAATTTACTCGACAGCAATCCAGGGACCGGGGGGGTGCTGAGGACCCTCTGGCTGATATCCCATCTCCAGCAAAGGGGCACTGTAACCTTGAAAAGGGGTTGGTGCAAAATGTGAGGCTGGAGGGAATCGAGGGATGTTGGGGAGTTGGTGAGAACTGACTAAGAAGATGGAATATAAACACTGGCACACAACAGTTGTGTTGAGAGGCCGGTCTCTGTACTTTAAGTTCTCTGCGGTGAACAAGCTGCCCCAAAGTTGGCACCCAATAAAGTAAAGGTTGAGTGAGAGACTCCAGAATCATAGAATAGCACAGCACAGTGGGGCACAGCCCCTCGGCCCATCGAGTCTGTGCTGGCTCTTTTCAAAAGCAATGCAGTTAGTCCCAATCCTCCATATTTCGCTCATTGCCTGTAATTTTTTCTCCCTCAAATGTTTATCCAATTTCCTCCGGCAGGCCACTACTGAATCTGTCGACACCATTCAATCAGGCAATGCATTCCAAACCCTAACAATGCCTTACGTAGGAAGATATTTTTTTCATGTCGTCTTTGGTTCTTTATCCAAAAACTTACTAGGATGCTACCGGGACTTGATGGTTTGATTTATAAGGAGAGGATACAGTGGGACTTTTTTCCCTGGAGCGTAGGAGGCTTAGAGCTGATCTTATAGAGGTCTATAAAATAATGAGGGGCATAGATCAGCTTGATAGTCAACATCTTTTCCCAAAGGTAGGGGGAGTCTAAAACTAGAGGACATAGGTTTAAGGTGAGAGGAGAGAGATCCAAAAGGGTCCAGAGGGTCAATTTTTTCACTCAGAGGGTGGTGAGTGTCTGGAACGAGCTGCCAGAGGCAGGAGGAGAGGTGGGTACAATTTTGTTTTTTAAAAAGCATTTAGACAGTTACAATGGTAAGATGGGTTTGAAGGGATATAGAGTCATAGAGGTTTACAGCATGGGAACAGGCCCTTCAGCCCAACTTGTCCATGCCACCCTTTTTTTAAAACCCCTAAGCTAATCCCGATTGTTCACATTTGGCCCAGATCCCTCTATATCCAACGTATCCATGTAACTATCTAAATGCTTTTTTAAAGGTAAAATCGTACCCACCCCTATCATTACCTTTAGCAGCTTGTTCCAGACACTCACCACCCTCTGTGTGAAAAAATTGCCCCTCTGGACATTTTTCTATCTCTCCCCTCTCATCTTTGACCTATGCCCTTCAGTTTTAGATTCCCCTACAATTGGGAAAAGATATTGACTATCTACCATGTCTATGCCCCTCATTATTTTATAGACCTCCATAAGGTTACCCCTCAGTCTCCTACACTCCAGAGAAAAAAGTCCCAGTCTCTTCAGCCTCTTTTTAGAACTCAATGCATCAAGTCCCGGTAGCATCCTAGTAAGTCTTTTCTGCACTCTTTCTACTTTAATAATTTCCTTTCTATAATAGGATGACCAGAATTGCTCACAGTATTCCAAGTGTGGCCTTACCAATGTCTTGTACAACTTTAACAAGACGTCCTAACTCCTGTATTTAATGTTCTGACTGATGAAACCAAGCATGCCGAATGCCCTCTTCACCGCTCTGTCCACCTGTGACTCCACTTTCAAGGAGCTATGAATATGTACCCCTAGATCTCTTTGTTCTGTAACTCTCCCCAACGCCCTACCATTAACTGAGTATGTCCTACCCTGGTTCAATCTACTAAAATGCATCACCTCGCATTTGTCTAAATTAAACTCCATCTGTCATTCGTCAGCCCACTGGCCCAATTGATCAAGATCCCATTGCAATTGGAGATAACCTTCCTCACTGTCCACCATGCCACCAATCTTGGTGTCATCTGCAAACTTACTAACCATGCCCCCTATATCCTCATGTAAATCATTAATATAAACGATCCCTGAGGCACACTGCTGGTCAAATGCTCCAGTTGAAAAACAACTCTACAACCACCCACTGGCTTCTGTCAAGAAGCCAATTTTATATCCATTTAGATACCTCACACTGGATCCCATGAGATTTAACTTTATGCAACAACCTACCATGCAGTACCTTGTCAAAGGCCTTTCTAAAGTCCATTTGGACAACATCAACTGCACTGCCCTCATCTATCTTCTTGGTTACCCCTTCAAAAAACTCAATTAAATTTGTGAGACTTGATTTTCCACTCACAAAGCCATGCTGACTGTACCTAATCAGTCCTTGCATCTCTAAATGCCTGTAGATCCTGTCTCTCAAAATACCTTCCAATAATTTACCCACCGCAGATGTGAGGATCACTGGTCTGTAGTTCCCAAGCTTTTCCCTGCAGCCCTTTTTAAATAAAGGCACAATATTTGCCACTCTTCAATCTTCAGGCACCTCACCCGTGACTATCGATGATTTCAGCTAGGGGACCTGCAATTTCCTCCCTAGCCTCCCACAACATCCTGGGATACACTTCATCAGGTCTCGCAGATTTATCTACCTTGATGCACTTTAAGACTTCCAGCACCTCCTTCTCTGTAATATGTACACTCCTCAAGACATCAATATTTAATTCCCCAAGTTCCCCAACATCCATGCTTTTCTCAACAGTAAATACTGATGAGAAATATTCATTTAGGATCTCACCCATCTCTTGTGGATCCACATCCTCACCTAATGAAAGGGCAGTGCTCCAAAAGCTCGGGCTACCAAATAAACCTGTTGGACTTTAACCTGGTGTTGTGAGACTTTTTACATTCTGGAGATACTTAGAGGTAATTATAGAGTGCAGGTGATTTACGTGGCAAAAAACTGCAGCACGCGACGGTGCAGAGGGACCTCGGGGTCCTTGTGCATGAGTTGCAAAAACCCAGCCTGCAGGTGCAGCAGGTGGTCAGGAAGGCGAATGGGATGCTGGCCTTCATAGCGAGGGGGATTGAATATAAAAGTAGGGAGGTCTTGCTGCAACTGTATAGGGCATTGGTGAGGCCGCAGCTGGAGTACTGTGTGCAGTTTTGGTCGCCGCACTTACACAAGGATATTTTGGCCTTGGAGGGAGTGCAGAGGAGGTTTACTAGGCTGATACCGGAGTTGAGGGGGTTGAGCTATGAGCAGAGACTGAATAAACTAGGCTTGTACTCGTTAGAGTTTAGAAGAATGAGGGGAGATCTCATTGAGACGTATAAGATGATGAATGGGATGGATAGGATAGAGGTGGAGAGACTCTTCCCGCTCAGAAAGGACAGTAGGACTAGGGGGCACAGCCTCAAGATAAAGGGGGGGCGGTTTAGAACGGAGTTGAGGAGGAACTTCTTCACTCAAAGGGTGGTGAATCTCTGGAATTCTCTGCCCGTTGCAGTGGTGGAGGCTGCCTCGCTAAATATTTTTAAGACGCGGGTTGATGGGTTTTTGATGAGAGAGGGGATTAAGGGTTATGGGGAGAGGGCGGGAATGTGGAACTGAGCCACGACAGATCAGCCATGATCTTATTGAATGGCGGGGCAGGCTCGAAGGGCTAGATGGCCTACTCCTGCTCCTATTTCTTATGTTCTTATGTTCTTATGTGAGGAACGATTAATCAACAAGGCTCAGTTTCTTCACGGCAATAGAGAAAATAAAATCTGGGAATAAAAACAGAACAGTGGCACAGTGCTTAGCACTGCTACCTAGCAGTACCATGGACCCAGGTTCGATTCTGGCCTTGAGTGAATTTGTATGTTCTCCCTGTGGGTTTCTCTGGGTGCTCCAGCTTCCTCCCACTGTCCAAAGATGCGCAGTTTAGAGGACTGGCCATGGTAAAATGCCCCTCAGTGTCCAAAGGTGTGTAGGTTTAGGGGAATTAGCAGGGTTAATACCGAGGCTTACAGGGTGCTCTGTTAATGAGTTGGTGGCAACTCAATGGACTGAATGGCCTTCTTCTGCACCGCAGGGATTCTATGATTCTCAGACAGAGGAGAGATAGTTGGTGAAGAACTTTTCCTAAAACTTCAAACAGAGCCGGCAGCACCATCTGGGGTATCTCACCCTGCCTCATACATCATTGGTAGCAATGCCTTCATCGGCCTGCACCCTAAACTCTGGAATTTTCACTCTTACCCGCTTTCCTTAAAATGCTCATTAAAACTTACCTCCCCGACCAAGCTTTTAGTCATCTGCCCCAGGTACCTCGTACGTGGCCCACTGTCAAATATTTGGCTGCCGTTCCTGTGAAGCACTATGGGACGTTTCAGCTCATTAAGGCGCTATATAAATGCAAGCTGGCACTGCGTTTGGTGAACAGATGAAGTAAAGCAAAGAAAACCCCAGTTGTGCAGCTTTATGCGTGCCCAGGGGTTTGCTGCTGCTTCAATCTCTCTCCAGTATGGGAAGCTGTGGGGAACCAGTTGTTTGTTTGACCAACGCTGAAATATTTGTGTGAACTGCAGCTCCTTCAGGAACTCTCCAGGCTCGGTTGCGTCAGAGAGGGAGAGAGCTGTGGGGGGTGTGGTGGTGAGGGAGAAGGCAGATGCAGAGAAACTGTCCCCGTGGTCCCTTGACGTCACTTGGGTATTGGGTCGTGAATTGGATTACTGTAGGTCACTTACTGCTGGTCTGAGCCAGCTCGAGACATGTACAGCAATTTGTTCCAGTTACTGTCAGGGAAAAAAAACTTGGCTGCAAGTTCCAAATTAGCAACAGAACACAGAAAATCAAAACTGATCCCCTGGTACAATATTCATCACACTGCATCTCAAACTCTCAACTCCCTACCTAACACCATGGGAGTCCCTTCACTGCACAGTTTGCAATGATCCAAGTACAAAAGGCAACAAGGGACAAGCAATAAATTGGATGAATAGAATCCTACAGTGCAGAAGGAGGCCATTTGGCCCGTCAAGCTTGCGCTGACAACAATCCCTCACCCAATTCCTATAACCCCACATATTTACACTGCTAAACCCCCTGAAACTAGGGATAATTTAGCATGGCCAATCAACCTAACCTGCACATCTTTGGACTGTGGGAAGAAACCAGAGCACCCGGAGGAACCCCATGCAGACACGGGGAGAATGTACAACCTCTGCACAGACAGTGACTGGAGCCGGGAATCGAGCCCAGGTCCCTGGCACTGTAAGGCAGCAGTGCTAACCACTATGCCACTGTGACGCCCCACCTTTGAAAAGGGAACATTTACAGGGCTATGGGAAGAGAGCAAGGGAGTGTGACTTACTGAGTAGCTCTTTCAAAGAACCAGCACAGGTATGATGGGAAGAATGGGCTTCTTTCGTGCCATAATGTTCTCTCAATCTAAATGTAGCTCAAATCACCTGGTGCTTTCCAATTTGTTTCATGCTCTCTGCATCATTCATTCTTTGAATTGTCAAGCAGAGAAAAAGGAAGCCAGGCCTAGAATGGACAACTTCATCTTCATATCAGCAGCAGTCAAAATTCCAAACACAAATGCAGCACTGAGGGTGGCTGGTGGTTGGTTTGGGATGGGGAGGGAAGGGGTTGAAGCTGATGCTTAGCTAATGTGTGGCTCAAGAAACCAAGAAGCTCATCATACAATGAGAAGGGAGTTATCAGTTCATAACAATAACAACTTGGTATTCATACAGTGCTTTTAACCTAGCAAAACAATGTACAGTGCCTCATAGGTTTAAGGTGAGAGAAGAGTGATACAAAAGAGTCCAGAGGGGCAATTTTTCACATAGAGGGTGGTGAGTGTCTGGAATGAGCTGCCAGAGGTAATAGTAGAGGCAGGTACAATTTTCTCTTTTAAAAAGCATTAAGACAGTTACATGGGTAAGATGGGCACAGAGGGACATGGTCCAAATGTGGGCAATTGGGACCAGCTTAGTGGTTAAAGAAAAAGAGGTGCCATGATCAAGTTGAGCTGAAGGGCCTATTTCCATGCTGTAAACCCTTTAAAAAAAAGCAACTCTCATTTCTAACTTATCACTATTTCAGTTCCAAATCATTAACATTCTACTTAGGCTAAAAACCCATTGTAAATATCAGTAGCAATCACAAATATACTTGCTATATTGAGTGCAGGCAGCCTTGGAGAGTTCAGAAAGACATAGAGCTTTCAGAAGCCTGCAAAACTCTTCTAATTTCAACCAGAACAGCCAAGCGCCAACTATTTTCTGTAGAAATCTATTTCTTTTCCTGCACTCCCTCCAGGATTGCACATAAACGGCCAATATCACATGGTCCTGTCAATCGCTGTAATCCGATCTCCCAGGGGAACTTAAGTGAACAAAAGTCCATTAACTTTACTTAACATAACCACTTGCAAGGTTGAAATGAGTAATTATTCTGCATTCCAAGCATCTGCATTCCTGCCAGACATACCGCTTACCTGTAGAAAAAAGCTGAAAACATTCTCCTGAAACATAAAATAAATCACACAGACACAGGGAGAACATGCAAACTCCACACAGACAGTCACCCAAGGCCAAAATCCAATCCAGGCCCCTGGCGCTGTGAGGCAGCAGTGCTAGCCACTGTGCCACCCACAGCTTTAATCATTGTAATCAGACGGATGTGTCTGATAAAGAGAGAAAGATTAAAGATGGTGGTGGAAGATGTATAAGTATAATAGGCACATTGTTCAAAAAAGATTGAAATAAAATATAAAAGAGAGTTTTTTATCTCAGTGAAATAATGTATTTTATAATTCATTACGATGGTATCTTCCCCCCTCAAGCCCTTTCTCTGGGTGGCAGCTGTGGCTCTGTAGTTAACAGAATCTTCAGAGACAAGACTGAGTACATGTTGCACTTCTGGACATGAGCACAAAAATCAGGGCTGACCCTCCAGTGCTATACTGAGGATGTGCTGCACCGTTAGTGATGCTGTTTTTTGGATGACACATCTAACCAGGGCCCCCGTTTGTTCTCTTGGGTCAACATTAACAATGGTGTTCTTCCAAAGAAAATCAGGGGAGTTCTCACCACTTTCCCAACAAATATTTACCCCTCAACCAAAGTTACAAAAAGACATGATTTGGCCATTGTCACATTGCTGTTTGCAGGAGCTTGCTGTGTGCAAACTGGTTGCTATGTTTCCTACAATACATCAGAAACTATATATCCATTGGCTATGAAACACTTTGTGTTCCTAGGTTCTGAAAAGCACCATAGTATCTTAATAACAAAGGATAAACACCTGATTAAAGTCAGTCATTGGTTGAATTACTGATGGGTGACACACAGAGAGACAATAGAACCACTCTCTCTGTTTCCAGACAATGATTGGCACGGTGGCACAATGGTTAGCACTGCTGCCTCACAGCGCCAGGGACCTGGGTTCAATTCCCAGCCTGGGTCACTGTCTGTGAAGTTTGCATGTTCTCCCAATGTCTGCGTGGGTTTCCTCCAGGTGCTCCAGTTTCATCGCATTATCTGAAAGACGTGCTGGTTAGATGCATTGGCCATGCTAAATTCTCCCTCAGAGTACCCGAACAGGTGTCAGAGTGTGGCAACTAGGGGATTTTCACAGTAACTTCATTGCAGTGTTAATGTAAGCCTACTTGTGATAAATAAAGTTATAAACTGATTATTTTAAAGCATACCTTGCCATCTCTCATGGAGACAATGGGAGATAATGATCATCTCAACATGAAATATCCCGTGTGTAATATCCATCCAAAAACAGATTTGTAGATTTTACCTCCCAGGAATATGGGAACATCAGGGATAAAACCAGCTGAAAAGCTGGCCCATGTTTTGTGTGTGTGTGTGTGAATTAACAGTGTCAGAAAGTGTGTGACACAGAAGTAAAAAGCCAGCTAGCAGCAAGTCAATGATACTGAAATCACAACTCACAACTGCTCAAACATCTACTCGTCATGAGTGAAGCACTGTCTTATATTTTTCTTATTTAATTTTGAATCAATTCTGACTTCTGATCTATATGAATGTGTGGGCATGTTCTTGTTTACAGTAGTTAATAAACTGACTCTTTCTGCAACTCAAGGAAACCTCATTAAATTGGCTCCTTTTAAAAATATAAATACAGGGACTATGAAGGGAGGAATCCTTTTTAGATGAATATTGCTGCAACCAACAAAGGGCACTGAATGAAGAAAGGGAGCCAGTTTATTCCTCCTCATTTGGGCAGAACAATTTGGTGGTATCCCAGCAAGAGGGTAACAAATTATGGCAGTCGTACAGGATGTTGACAAAACAGTCAGCTTGTGCTGAGATAGTTCATGAGCAGGGACAGCTTGGGGCAAAGTTGGTATTATATACAAAAGATTATACATAGTCTCTTCTATACAGTGAGTTAGATGAGGGGCATCAGAACTGGAGTGTCATCAACCCATTGAACAATTGCTTGTTCCCTTCTTCTCATGATGGACAGGAGCGCACCCCGAGTGAGATAACATCAAGATTTAGATGTTGATTCAGTCTTCAGAGAAAGCGCAGCAAATTTAGGGAGTCAGAGGGTGAAAATTGTCAGGGATAAAGGAGGGGAGAATATCATGGAACAATCCTGAGGCCTCGAACGTAAGCTTGGCCGATATTTTGTGACCTCGCTGGGGCGAGGCTTGTAAAATCCCGCCCGAGGCCAATGGAGAATTCCGCCTCTGATTCCTGGGCAGGTGTGTCGTTAAAAGGAAGCAGTACGATTTTGGGATTCGTCTTTGTGATCTGTCAGAGTTTTTTTTAATCTTGCTGAACTTCTTTCTCTGACCAGGGGAATTCCAGTTGCTACTGGCTAGGACGGGACATTGAAGCGTGATATGCAAATTAGTATGCAGGAATGTAACCAGAGGGGGTATTTTAACGCAAATAGCTGATGACGCTCATGCACACAACCACTGAAGTGCATCATGTCACCATAGGATATCAAAGGGAACTGAAAATATGCACCTTATGCAATTAAGTGGATTATGTTATGATTGGGAACAAACTGCACGGAAGAGCAGTGAAGCTGATTCATTTGCAACTTTTCATAAGGGATATACATAGACTTATTCTGTATCTAACCCCGCGCTTTACCTGTCCTGGGAGCTCACCTGACGAAGGGGCAGCCAGTGCTGCGAAAGCTAGTGGCTTTTGCGACCAAATAAACCTGTTGGACTTTAGCCTGGTGTTGTGAGACTTCTTACTGTGTTTACCTCAGTCCGACGCTGGCATCTCCACATCATGTTTGATGGGGACAGTGTAGAAGGATCTAACTCCGTGCTGTACCTGTCCTGGGAGCGTTTGATGGGCATGATGTGGAGATGCCAGCTGTTCCGAAACACTGCTCTGAAAGCTTGTGGCGTTTACTATCAAATAAACCTGTTGGACTTTAACCTGGTGTTGTGAGACTTCTTACTGTGTTTGATGGGGGCAGTTAGAGGGAGCTTTACTCTGTATCTAACCCTGTGCTGTACCTGTCCTGGGAGTGTTTGATGAGGACAGTATAGAGGGAACTTTACTCTGTATCTAATCCCGTGCTGTACCTGTCTTGGGAGAGTTTGATGGGGAGGACAGTGTAGAAGAAGCTTTACTCTGCATCTAACCCCATGCTGTACCTGTCCTGGGAGTGTTTGTTGGAGATAGTATAGAGAGAGATTTATTCTGTAGGGCAGGTACAGCACAGGGTGTGTTTAATGGGGACAGTCTAGAGGGAGCTTTACTGTGTATCTGACCCCATGCTGTACCTGTCCTGGGAGTGTTTGATGGGGACAGTGTAGAAGGAGCTTTACTCTGTATCTAACCCCATGCTCTACCTGTCCTAGGAATGTTTGATAGCCCAAAATGGAAAGAATTCTATTACTTTGTATCACCGCCCTTCATTCTGATAAACATGACAAAATTGATAAAACTAATTTAAAAAACTCCTGGATTAAATATTCATATTTCAGTGAACAATTGATAAACTTGATTTCTGTTGCCAAACTGTTACAAATTCATATGTGCGTATTTGTAATGTAAACTGGTCACACAATAATCACAACCTTCTACCAAAGGTGGCACTGTAGCACCCCAGTATTACAATGTCCTGCTGGAAACCGCTATCCTCCAAAGAACTCCAAGTCCTGTGCGCTCTAATTTACTATTTAACTAAATACAGTTAAAAAGAAAGACTTACATTGATGTAGCGCCTTTCATAATTTCAGGACATCCCAAATTGCATTACAGCCAATGAAGTAATCTACTGAAGTGTAGTCACTCTTATAATATAGGAAACGGGGCAGGCAGCCAATTTTGAGTCCAGCAAGATTCGCAGCAATGTGATAAATAATTAGATCATCTGTTTTGGTATTGGTTGAAGGGTGGCACACTGGCACAGTGGTTAGCACTGCTGCCCCACAGCACCATGGACCCAGGTTCAATTCCAACCTCTGGTCACTGTCTGTGCTGAGTCTGCACGTTCTCCCCGTGTCTGTGTGGGTTTCCTCCCACACTCCAAAGATGTGCAGGGTAGGTTGATTGGCCATGCTAAATTGCCCCATAGTGTCGGGGGGATCTGCAGGGTAAATACTTGGGGCCACGGGGATAGGGCCTGGGTGGGATTATTGTCTGTGCAAGTTTGATGGGCCAAATTGCCTCATTTTGCACTGTAGGGATTCTATGATTCTAATATTGTCCCAGGATATGAAGGAGAACATTCTTTTCCTTCCTTGAAGCAGTGTCCACCCTACAGCACACATAGGTCCTCAGTCAATGACACCCTGTGCACCAGGGGAGCACAGACAGCCCAGAATGTTGTTGAGATTGGTGATCATTTTACAGCTGTGACCCTGCTAGTGAAATGAAGAGGGGGCTGAGAGAGATCGGCACTGCTTGTTGGCAATTACAAGTCTGCGCAGGATATGTCTGTCCACCCACTGATCCCGCAACTCAGAATGGACTGAAGGAGGGACAATCGCAGCGTCAAGCTTTGAATCTCACGGAAGCAAACTACAGCCAGATTTTATAAATAACTGACAGTGAAATAAATAAATCAGTGGGAATATCACAGACTGAACTAAAATTATCGTGGGGCCCTGATAAAACAATGTGTATTAGACAACTCTGCTCTCTCAGTGTCAGTGCTCTGTGAACCTGCAACTTAGAGATTGCTTACCAGTAGAATAATAACTAACCCCAGCTGAATGTAGTAGCAAGCGATGTCTTAAAATGAGCCACTGACACTCTTCAAACAAATATATTGAGCAGCTAATGTTCTGGGGACCGGGGTTCGAATCCCACCACGCCAGATGGTGGAATTTGAATTTAATTTAAATATCTGGAATTAAGAATCCCCACTCCAGTAGCTGGAAGCTACTCTTCCACTAGCTGTCAACATATTGTTAAGAGACACTACCTGGTATCCTGGGAGTGGGGCTCAACCCCTTTAACTTCTGACTCAAAAAAATGGGAGTTGCATTTATATAACGCCCTTCACAGCTTCAGAAAATGGGGTGGGAGGTAATGGGCAATGTTATTGTCGCTAGGTTATTCATCCAGAAACCCAGGTCATGTTCTGGGGATCTGGGTTCGAATCCCGCCACGTTAGTTGGTGGAATTTGAATTCAATAAAATAAACCTGAAATTAAGAATCTACTGATGACCATGAAACCATTGCCGTTGTCGGAAAAACCCATCTCGTTCACTGATGTCCTTTAGGGAAAAATATCTGCCATCCTTACCCAGTCTGAGCTTTGTAAGAGCTTTAGAAATGATTGACCCTGAGATTAAAACCCAAATTCTTCAGGCACTTTTCAAAACATAATTTGTGGGGCATCACTGGCTGGCCAGCATTTCTTGCTCATTCCTAGTCGCTGAGGGCAGTTGTGAGTCAACCACATTGCTGTGGCTCTGGAGTCACATGCCGGCTAGACCAGGCCTTGCCAATGTGTTTAGTTCCCACACAACTCTTTCTCAGTGGGAATTATTCCAACAAAACTCAATTGTGGGTGAATTGCAAACTGGACCCATCTGGTGGGAATCATGCCATTTTTCCCACCAGGGGCAACACTTGATAAAACTGCTTTGGTAAGGTAAGGTAGATAGGGCAATGGATGGTTGGAGAACTCCTTCTTGCCTCTAAGAGAAAGCTTGCTGCCCTGAGTATGCTCCTGAAATGCAACCAAACCCAATCATGCAATGCCTTCTAACTTGCCCATTTTAACTTCTGGCTTTCATTCCTCCAAATTACTGGAAGGATAGGCCTGAAACTAGACTTTGAACTTCCAGAACACTGGAATCATCCCCAAAATAGGGCAACGCAGATGAGAATGATTAAGTTATTTCCATTTGTGAGGATGGCCAGAACTAGGGATCATAAATACAAGGAAGTCACTGATAAATCCAATAGGGAATTCGGGAGAAATGTCTTTACCTAGACAACGATGAGGATGTGGAACTCGCTACCGCAGGGAGTGGCAGAGGCAAAAAGTAGCAATATAATTCTACTAGGGGAAACTGGAGAAGTATATGAGAGAGGATGGAATAGGAGGCTATGTTGATGGGATGAGATGAAGAAAGGTGGGGAGAGGTAGATTACATGGAACATAGACTCAGGAATGAACCAGTTGGGTTAAATGCCCTGTTTCTATTGTATAAAAAATACTTGGAAGATAAAATTCACGAGAATGACAGAGAATGACCGCAGTTACTTTTCAAGAGAAATATACTCAAGAATTTGTGTATGCAGCTTGAATTACGACTTGTCTTTTGGGCCAGGACGCAGGCTACAATCGGGTATCTGGGTTAAAAGAAAGGTCAGAGAAATTTCATACAAACTCTTTAAGATTGCATCTGCTAGTAGGAAGAGTCAATCATTTATCTTGCATGCTGCTAATTATATTTTTCTTTCCTCTGTTATTGCAGATAAAATGCTGGCTGTCATTAAAACAACAAGCTATATTTTACTGCATCTGGGCTTCTAGTTCTTTAATCATTCTCATCTGTGTTGCCCTGTTTTGGGGATGATTATCTGCAGTGTTCTGGAAGTTCAAAGTCTAGTTTCGGGCCTATCCTTCCAGTAATTTGGAGGAATGAAAACCAGAAGATAAAATGGGCAAGTTAGAAGGCATTGCATGATTGTGTTTGGTTGCATTTCAGGAGCATACTCAGGGCAGTGAGCTTTCTCTTAGAGACAAGAAGGAATTCTCCAACCATCCATTGCCCTGAAATCTCCAGAAATCAGTGATTAAATCAGTGCTGTGAGCAAATTCATGAGAAACATCATTGCATAGAAACATAAAACATTCAAATTTAAATGGTAGGAGCAGGAAGAGGCCATTTGGCCCTTTGAACCCGCTCCGCCATTCATTACGATCATGGCTAATCATCCAACTCAATAGCCTAGTCCTGCTTTTTCCCCATAATCTTTGATCCCATTCGCCCCAAATGCTATATCCAGCCGCCTCTTGAATACGTTCAATGTTTTGGCCTCAACTACTTCCTGTGGTAATGAACTCCACAGGCTCACCACTCTCCGGGAGAAGAAATGTCTCTTCATCTCTGTAGAAGTAAAATAGCCTGACACAGCATGCACAGAGGCCATTCGGCCCTTGTGCCCATGCCAAGTCTTTGAAAGAGCTATCCAATTATTCACAACCCCACATAGCCCAGCAATTTCCTTTTGAATGTTATTAATGAATCCACCAGCTTTCAGGTAGTGCATTCCAGATAACAACATGGGTGCTTAAAATATGTTTAATTTTATTTATTTTCTGAGTGTTTTTATTTATTAAAATATTGAAGGTGTGGCGCCACAGTGGCACAGTGGTCAGAACTGCTGCTTCACAGCTCCAGGGACTTGGGTTTGATTCCCGGCTTGGTGACTGTGTGGAGTTTGCACGTTCTCCCCGTGTCCATGTGGGTTTCCTCCGGGCACTTTGGTTTCCTCCCACAGTCCAAAGGTGTGTAGGTTAGGTTGATTGGCCATGCTAAAATTGCCCCTTAGTGTCCTGGGATGCGTAGGTTAGAGGGATTAGTGGGTAAATATGTAGAGATACGGGGGTAGGGCCTGAGTGGGATTGTGGTCAGTGCAGACTTGATGGGCCAAATGGCCTATTTCTGCACTGTAGGGTTTCTATGATTCTGTGGTGAAGTGTGGGGATTGGGGGGGACAATGGCTAATTGAATTAGAGTTAGGAGGTTGTGTGATTAAACCTCCAGGAATATATCCAATCAGAGTTGACAACTCTGCACCCTAGGGCACAGTGACACCTCTCTGGATGCCTCCATTTGGTCAGACTGTATAACATCCAGTGCTGCATGAGCAGAAACTCCTCCAACTAAAATATAGGGAAGTCCCCACCACAAACTCCACTCCCTAACCACAGACCTCCGTCTCTCTCCCTGGCAACGATCTGAGGCTGATCCAGGCTGTTTCCAACCTCAGTGTCAGATCTGACTTCGAGACAAGCTTCCAACCACATTTCAACAGCACCACAATAACTGTCTATTTTCACCCAGATCTGTCCCTGCCTCAGTTCATCTGCAGTCGAAACCTTCATCTATCCTTTAGTTATTTCAAGATTTGAATCTTCCAAAGCTCTCCTAATCTGTCTCCCCATTTCCACCCGTTATAAACTCTACCGAACTCTGCTGTCCGCACCCCAACTTGCACTTGCACTGGATTGGCTCTGCACCGACCTGCCTTGGCTCCCAGTCGAGAATCGCCTCAATTTTAAAATTCTTATCCCAGGTTTCAAATCCCTCCTGGATCTCTTCTCTCTTCATCTCTGGGATATTCTCAAGCGAACTCTCAGAGATATCTGCGCTGCTCGAATTAGGATCTCCTGCGCACACCGCCGCCCCCCCCTCCCGATTTTAATTGCTCCACCATCGATCACCTTGTATTTATTTGCTGCGGATCTAAATTCTGGAATTCGCTCCTTAAAACCTCTCTGCCTCCTCACTGTGCTTTCCTCCTTTAAGACACTTCTTAAAACTTACCTCCTCGTCCAAACTTAAAGTCATCTGTTCTAAAATCTCGTTATGTGGCTTGGTGTTACATTTTGTTTGATAATGCTCCCATGCAATGCTTTAGGACATTTTACGATATAAAAGATGCAATATAAATGCAATTTCTTGCTATTTTTTGCATATCAGTGCCCACAGTGTCAGCCAAGACTCCATGGGTGGCCCTCTTATCTCTGGGAGTAGGCCATTTGGCCTCTTATAACATGAACAAGATCATGGTTGGTCAATAGCCCAACTCCATCCACCCCCACACTTTTGGGCTAACAAAATATGAACAATCTCTTATTTAAAATTAGTAATTGAGCTAGTGTCTACTACTGTCCATAGGGGAGAATTCCTCTCCCATCCTTTGTGTGAAGTGCTTCCCAACTTCCCGACTGGTTTTGATTATAAGATTATGTCATCTTGTCTTGGATTCCCTCGCCAGGAGAAAATAGGTCAAGGGTTCAAGGCCTACTCCAGAGACTTGGTCTCACAATCCAGGCTGATGCTCTAGTTCGATTCCTGGCTTGGGTCACTGTCTGTGTGGAGTCTGCACGTTCTCCCTATGTCTGTGTGGGTTTCCCCCAGGTGCTCCAGTTTCCTGCCACAGTCTGAAAGACGTGCTGGTTAGGTGCAATGAACATGCTAAATGTTTTCTTTGTGTTCCGAACGTGCGTCGGAGTGTGGCAACTATGGCTCTTTCACAGTAACTTCATTGCAGTGTTAATGTAAGCCTACTTGTGACACCAATAAATAAATAATTAGTGCAGCACCGGGGCAGTGCGGCACTGAGGGAGGTGCTGTCGCTTGTATGAGACATTAAACTTAGACACTAACTGCCCTCTTAGGTGATAAAAGATCCTGTGGCACTGTTGTGAAGAAGGGCAGGGGAGTTTTCCCGATTGCCCTGGTCAATATTTATCCCTCAACTAACACGCTTAACAAAGCAGATGAACTGGTGATTATCACATTGTGGACATTTCTTATCTTACATCAGTTTTACACCTTAAAAAGTACTTCATTGACTGCAAATTGCATTCTGATGTTCTGGGGACATGAACGATGCTGTATAAATGCCAGTTCTTTCAAGTCTTTCTTTTCGGTCGACCGTACCCACTCTGGAAGTGTTCTGTCCACCTGACAGGAGTGTCTCACGGGAGGCAGGGAAGGGTCGAAGGACAGATTTATTCAGGGAGTTGGGCCTCGCAGATTCAGCCCAAGAATGCAATTTCGTCTTCAGATCCGGGGCCTTTTCCTGCTGCTTCAATGTCTTTCGCCAAGGGTGGAGCATTCAGTGACAGCTGAAGGAGTTGGGAGGAGCAGGGGAAAGCTGAGTGGGCTGTTTCCTCTACAGGAGCCTGAGAATCTACATACAGAAATCTTACAAATTCCTATAGATTTTGGTGGGGACGCAAGTTACAGAGGTCACCTCAAGCCAACCTTTCTTTGACTAAATTTAGGATTTGCCGTGAGACAGAAAGGAACATGAAAATTGCCTCTTTGTGATAAGGCAAAAACTTACCCAAATGTGGAATACAGTAAACTGTACTTATACAGCAATTCCAACACAGGAAAGCTATCCTAAGATCTTTTATTTTTCAATATGAGAATGAAGGAAGAGTGAAGGATGGATGTTAGAAAACACAAAAGCAGGAGGAGGCCATTCAGCCCCTCAAGCCTCTTCTCCATTCCATTACAACATGGCTGATCTGGACCCAAACTCCATTAACCCATCTTTTCTTCAAGTCCTTCAAAAGCCTTATGAAATCCATCTACCTCAGCCTTGAACTTTTCAATTCCTGGAATCCACCTTTTGGGAGAAAAAGAGTTCCACATTATTCCTGTGCCTTGAACGAAGACTGATGTCAGCCTGAAAATCCTAGCTCTAATTTTAAGATTATGCCTCCTTTTTTGGATGTGGAGGTGTTGGTGTTGGACTGGGGTGGGCACAGTAAGGAGTCTTACAACACCATGTTAAAGTCCAACAGGTTTATTTGGTATCACGAACTTTCGGAGCGCTGCTCCTTCACCAGGTGAGTGACTCACCTGATCATCACTCACCTGATGAAGGACCAGCGCTCTGAAAGCTTGTGATTCCAAATAAACCAGTTGGACTTTAACCTGGTGTTGCGACACTTCTTACTGTCCTTTTTTTGGACCCACTGTATTGGAGGAAATAGTTTCTCTGCGTTCACCCTGACAAGTTCATTTAGATGACTTCGATTAGGTGATGCCTCAAGCTTCTAAGCTCAAGGAAACACAAGGACAGGTGCCCTTAAGTGCACTGGATGAGGCAATATTTGGGTGAGAGATCCAACATGAAGCAAGTCCCAGGTACTGGTGACAATATGGCAGAACGTTCTACCACCTGAGATTGCTCCTTCATCAGGGGCAACGTTCCAAAAGCTCGTGCTGCCAAATAAACCTGTTGGACTTTAACCTGATGTTGTGAGACTACTTATTGTGCCCACCCCAGTCCAACACCGGCAACTCCACAACCTGAGGGGGGGAGGAGGTGGTGGGCGTTGTGAGAAAAGGAGAAACATTCTCCAAGATTGATGGGATGTGAACCAAATAAACAGTGTCAGTATCAGCTTGGAATAGTTAGTAGCATTCAAGTGAGGAGGTACTGTGTTCAAGCCCCACTACAGGCCTTGGGGTCAGTCTGACACATCAATTGAGCTGTATGAACACCTTAAAATTAAAAAGGAAAGGAATACTGGAAAACACAGCCATGAACAGACGAGGTTAAGTGTTCAAAGCTTTACAACACTGCATTTACTATACTCGCCGAATGATGTTACAATTCTATCGTCCAAACAATTTTTACTGGACACTTAAGTAGATGCTACTAGTTGACAGGGACTATATTTAGCCAGTCCCTGCAATCTCGGCTTACAAACGGAAACAAGTGATTCCATTCCCACGACCCCTATCTCACCCAGTCTGTCAACACACTGGGCAGCTACAGTCACGGCAATGGCATTCTCTCCACCTCCAATGCAGATGGACCCATTCCTCATAAGGATATAATCCATGTGCCACACTATGCAGCTGGTCAGCCTGGTAAGGGAACTAAGTGCCAAAGTGCCCCCCCCCCCCCCCATTCCAGGACAACGTCTCCAGGGGTTAGACATTCCTTAAGTGTCACTCAGTGCACGGCTTCAAATTGAATCAGACCCCAGGGATTGGCTGGGGTGGGGAACAGATTGAGATTCCCACGGGCCCTCATGGGTAAAAGAAGGACTACCCCATGGGTATTCTATTCCTAACGACGCCAAGTTTACTGACCTCAGCGAATGAAGGCAACGGGCAAGTCTCGCAATGAGCCCATGCCTAGGGCAAGGGAAGTGTAAAGGGTAGGGCATCAGCCAGGTGTTATTGCTTCCAATCACCACCCAGTAACTGATACCAGGAAGTGCCCATCCCCTCAGGCTGCCAGAGGACAAGATCAGCTTTGGCCACGATACACTTCAAGGTCAAATAGCTGGCCATAACCCGTAGAAGGGAATGAGGAGGCAGGATTTGGCTCATGAGAAAGATATTTCATTGAGTCATATAACAATGCAGCATAGTGGGAGGAGACTGATCTTTCATATCACCTGTTTGATTCAGATATTCAATCAATCCTATTTCGTAACTCCTTCCCTAGGACCCTAAACATTTTTCGTTTATCCAATTCTCCTACTATTGGATGTGCTTCTTCCACCCTTCCATGCAGCGCATTCCAACTCATGACAAATTATGTTTCCATATACCGCCTCTGGTTTTTTTGCAATCACCTTGGATTTATGCCTTCTGGTTGCCGCCTCTTGAACAGTGGAAACAGCTTCTCCTTATTTACTCTTCAAACCCCTCCCAGGGTTGAAGCAACCCCAGCAAACTTGCTCCTAATCCTCCCTGCTCTAATAACTGTCCCCTTCCCGCCCCAGCTTCTCCAGTCTCCCTATGTAACTGAAGTCCCAGCGACCATTCTCATAAACCCAGTCCACACCATCTCTAACATTTTGTCATTCCCCCGAAAGTGTGGTGACCAGAATTGAATACAATATGCCGGCTGGGACCTTGCCAGTGTTTCAGTTACAAAGGTTCAGCAAAACGTCCTTGCTTTTATTCTATATTCCTCTGGAGAGAAGGCATAAATGGGTAATTTTCTGGTTGGCAGGGTGCGACAACTGGTGTGCCACAGGGATCAGTGCTGGGGCCTCAACACCTTACAGTTTATACAAATGTTTTAGATGGAGGAACCGCGTGGTTACTAAATTAGTCAGAAAGGGAGTCCAGAAGAGGATGCAAAGAGGCTACAAAAGAATATCAATAGGTGAGTGGGTTAGTGGAGTACTTTGATTTAGAATCATAGAAACCCTACATTGCAGAAGGAGGCTATTCGGCCCATTGAGTCTGCACCGACCACAGTCCCACTCAGCCCCTATCCTGTAGTCCCACTCATTTACCCTGCTAGTCCCCCTGACACTATGGGACAATTTAGCATGGCCAGTCAACCTAACCAGCACATCTTTGGACTGTGGGAGGAAACCAGAGCACCTGGAGGAAACCCACGCAGACACAGGGAGAATGTTCAAACTCCGCATAGACAGTGACCCAAGCTGGGAATCGAACTTGGGTCCCTGGTGCTGTGAGGCAGCAGTGCTAATCACTGTGTCATCATGCCACTTTGATTGTGATTTATTATTGTCACATGTTTTGGGATACAGTGAAAAATATTGCTTTTTGCATGCTAAACAGATAATAGAGTACATGGGGTGAAGGAAAGGAGAGGGTTCAGAATGTAGTGTTATAGTATGGTGTAGACAAAGATCAGCTGAATATAAGGTAGGTCCATTCAAAAGTCTAATGGGCAGCAGGGAAGAAGCTGTTCTTGAGTCAATTGGTATGTGACCTCAGACTTCTGTATCTTTTTCCTGATGGAAGAAGGTGGAAAATTATCCATCTTGATAGGAAGAATAAAAAAGGAAGCTCTGGTCAGACCCCATTTGGAGTATTGTGAGCAGTTTTGGGCCCCATATCTAAGGATGGATGTGCTGGCCTTGGAAAGAATCCAGAAGAGGTTCACAAGAACGATCCCTGGAATGAAGAGCTTGTCGTATGAGGAACGGTTGAGGACGCTGGATCTGTCCTCATTGGAGTTTAGAAGGATGAGGGGGGATCTTATTGAAACCAAGAGGCCTGGAGAGAGTGGATGTAGAGAGGATGTTTCCACTAGTCAGAAAAGCTAGAACCAGAGAGCACATGCTCAGGCTAAAGGGACAATCCTTTAAAACAGAGATGAGGAAGAATTTCTTCAGCCAGAGAGCAGTGAATCTGTAGAACTCTTTGTCGCAGAAGGCTGTGGAGGCTGGGTCATTGAATGTCTTGAAGACAGAGATAGATCGGTTCTTGACTAATAAGGGGATCAAGGGTTATGGGGAAAAGGCAGGAGAATGGGGATGAGAAAAAAGTCAGCCATGATTGAATGGTGGGGCAGACTCGATGGGCTGAGCAGCCTCATTCTGCTCCTATGTCTTATGGTCTTATTATCTAAATGGTGAAAGATTGTAGAGCTCTGAGAAGCAGAAGGATCTAGGTGTCCTAGTGCATGAATCACAAAAAGCTAGTGTGTAGATGTAGCAAGTAATTAGAGAATGAACAAAATGTTATCTTTTATTGTGAGGGGAACTGATTGCAAGAATAGGGAGCTTATGCTACAGTTGTATGGGACATTGGTGAGACCACATCTGGAGTACTATGTACACTGTTGGTCTCCTTATTTAAGGAGAGATGTAAATGCATTGAAAGCAGTTCAGAGAAGGTTTATTGGACAAATAACTGGAACAGGCAGGTTGTGTTATGAGGAAAGGCTCAGCAGGCTAGACTCATATCTGCTTAAGTTTAGGAGAGTAAGAGGTAACTTGATGGAAACCTTCACGAGCTTGAGGGATTTTGATAGGGTGGTTATAGAGAGAATGTTACCTTTTGGGGGATAATCTAGAACCAGGGACCACTGTTTAAAAATAAGGAGTCACCCACCAAAGACAGAATGAGGGGTTGTGAGACTTCGGAATTCTCTTTCTGGAAAGGCAGATGAGGCAGAGTCTATGGATACCTTTAAGGTGGAAGTAGACAGATCCTTGATAAGCAAAGGGGTGAAAGATTATCAGGGGTAGGCAGGAATGAAAAGTTGAGATTAGTCGTCGGGTGACATGGTAGCACAGTAGTTAGCACTGTTGCCTCACAGCGCCAGCGACCCGGGTTGGATTCCCGACTTGGCTCACTGTCAGTGTGGAGTCTGCACGTTCTCCCCCTGTGTGTATGTGGCTTGCCTCCGGGTTCTCTGATTTCCTCCCACAGTCTGAAAGATGTGCTGGTTAGGTGCGTTGGCCACGCCAAATTCTCCCTCAGTGTACCTGAACGGGAGTGTGACAACTCAGGGATTTTCACAGTAACTTCATTGCAGTGTTAATGTAAGCCAACTTGTGACACTAATAAATAAAGTTAAAATCTTGCTGAATGGTGGGGCAAGCCTGAGGGGCTGAGTGGTGTACTCCTGCTCCTAACTTGTATGAATGATGTTCAAGAATTCCACATGAGTTTTTAAAACAGCTTTGTCAAGCAATCCTGTCACTAAAGATCTGCGCAGGTTAATGAGATTTAAAATTGAAATATTCCTTGGTCCTGATAGACTACATCTTAAGCTTTTTTAAAGAGGTAACTGCATAGATGCATTGGTTTCTTTCCAGGAATTCCCTAAATTCTAGAGCAGACACCATGGATTATTGGAAGTAGCAAAGGGAGCCTCATTATCCAAGAAAGAGGGAGAAAGCAGACAAGAACCCTGCTGGGATTTTCTGGTCCTTCCCAGCAGGAATCATTGCGGACAGGATGGAAAATTTGACGGACCAACAAAAGATCTGGTGACTTTGGGCAGGAATTTCTTGAAAATCTCAGTCTATAGATCAGTTAGTCTGACATGAGCCGTAGGAAAAGGCAAGAATTTATTATTTACGATGTGATAATTTTGGATAAATAAAGGAACAAAGCAAAAACCAATTCGGAGTGAAAGGTGACAAAGAGTTGGGGATTTTGGACTCATTGGATAGTTCCTTAAAAGGGCCAGCACAGGCACGCTAGGCCGAATAGCCTCTTTCTTTGCTGTATGATTCTCCAAGGAAATGTTTTGTTCTGTTTTTTTCCCTATTAAGGTTTTGAGTTAGTTCTCAGAAGATAGCTTTCTGCTTCTGCTTTCTATGGGCAGTGAAGCTGTGATCGGTTCTTCCTAGAATTTTTCCGCCAACCTCTGCTGATTTTACAAAGAAACAGTGACAGCAGCTAGAAAACTGTGGGGGTGGGTGTGTGAGAAAATTACTTACATTAACACTGCAATGTAGTTACTGTGAAATTCCCCTAGTCGCCACACTCCAGCGCCTGTATGGGAACACTGATGGAGAATTTAGCATGGCCAATGCATCTAACCGGAACATCTTTCCAACTGTGGAGGAAGCTGGAGCACATGGAGGAAACCCACGCAGACAGGGGGGAGAATGTGCAGACTCTGCACAGACAGTGACCCAAACCAGAAATCAAACACAGATCCCTGGTGCTATGAGGCAGCAGTGCTAACCACTTGCCATGTACAACCACAGAAGCTGCGTGCGGTGAAGGACATTAATGCTGGGGATATAACACCTTGCATCGCAGGGTCCCAGTGCCAGCATTAGCCACTTGCAAGTTAGTTATAACAACAGCAAACCATTTGCATTTATATAATGCTGTTAATAAGACAAATCATTCCTGGGTGCTTCACAGGAGCAATCAAACATAATTTGGCATCAAATCATCGAAGGAGCTATTAGGACAATTAACCAAAAGTTTGAACAAAGTTTTTGGAGAAGCTTAAACGAAATAAAGCTTGCTTTATGGAGAAGCTTAGAGGAAATGGAGAAATTTAGGAAGGGAAATTGAGAACTTTAAAAACATTTATTCATTGGACTTGGGCACCGCTGGCTTTTTGCCCATTTATTGCCCTTGAAACTGAATGCCTTGTTCGGCCATTTCAGAGGACGTTTGAGAGTCAAGCACATTGCTGAGACTCTGGAGTCACATATAGGCCAGGCCAGGAGAGGATGGCGGATTTCCTTCCCTAAAGGACGTTGGTGAACCAGAAGGGTTTTTCCAACAATGAGCAATGGTTTCATGGTCATCAGTAGATTCTTAATCCCAGGTTTTTTTTTAATGCATTCAAACCTGGCTCCCCAGAACATTTGCTGAGTTTCTGGATTAATAGTCTAGCGATAATACCACTAGGCCATCGCCTTCCCTCTTAGCACCTAGGGGAGGGGAAAATGATTTAGATTTGCGAGGGTGGTTCCAGGGATGTGAGATTGAAAGTTATGTGGAAAGATTGGAGACGGTGGGGCTGTTCTCCTTAGAAGAGAGAAATTTGAGAAGAGATTTGAATGAGGTTTTCAAGCATGAATGGTCTTGGACTGAGTAAGCAGGAAGAAAGTATTTCCATTGGGGGAAGGCACCAGAGGACACCAATTTAAAGTGAGTGATAAAAGAGCCAAAAGTTACACAAGAAAAATCCTTTTTTGTTTCAGACAGTGAGTGGTTATGATTTGGATGCACTTCCTGAAAGGTGGTGGAAGCATATTCATTCGTGGCTTTCAAATGGGTACACACACACCGACAAAGAGGAACAGTTTACAAGGAAATGGCTGCAGAGTGGGATTAGCTAAACAAATAGCTTCATTTTATGCAGTAATCATTCTATGATTCTAAGAACCAGTGGTGAGCTGTTGAGCTTTGCAATTCACCAAAGATCCTCAGTGAATCCTTCCAAACACACAACCACTTCCACCTAGAAGGACAAGGGCAGCAGATACATGGGAACACCAGCACCTGCAAGTTCCCCTCCAAGCCACCCACCGTCCTGACTTGGAAATATGTCGCCATTCCTTCGCAGTCGCTGGGTCAAAATCCTGGAATTCCCTCCCCAACAGCATTATGGATCAACCCACAGCACGTGGGCTGCAGCGATTCAAGAAGGCAGCTCACCACCACCTTCTCGAGGGCAACTAGGGATGCGCAATAAATGCTGGCCAGCCAGTGACGCCCATGTCCCACGAATGAATAAAAAAAAGGTGCCACCACAATGGACCAATTTAAACATGTTGGTGGACATTTAATATGCAAGATAAGCAAGGGAAGTGTTTGAAACTGTAGGAATATAAAATCTGGTTAGCTTGACTCTGCGTTAGCGTGGAACATGATTATTTTCCATGTAACAATTCCACCTAGTTTGTCTTCTACCATTCTGGCAGTCACATAATACCACAATAATGGAGCCATTGACTAATTGCAGCAATCAATCTCTCTCTATCAATTAGGCTACAACAGACCCAGACACGAGGTGAGGAAATCCTCTGGGGACAACAGAGTTATGGTTTGATGGAGGTAGGTAGCTGCTGGTACGGGTGATAGGATTCATCATTCTGTGGAGGGTGGTCTGTGCAATATGTGCAACCTTTGGTACATTTAGCATGAAACTCAGTCAACACAGGCATGTATTAAAATGCAGACGATTGTTCGCGTGAATGTTACAAAGGGACGATTTAATTAAGTTTATGATTAAAGGACTTGACAGACCAGATCGGAGTCCAGCACAAGGGGCAGAATCTTCATTTCAGAGCCAGATCATTCAAGGTGATGAAAGGAAGCATTTCTTCGCACAATAGAGTGTGGAAATCTGAAACTTTCTCCACCATTGGGCAGCACAGTGCCAAACACTTCTGCCTCACAGCACCAGGGACCCAGGTTCAATTCCTGGCTTGGGTTACTGCCTCTGCAGAGGCTGCATATTCTTCACATGTCTGCTTGGCTTTCCTCTGGTTTCCTTCCATAGTCCGAAAGACATGCTGGTTAGGGGCATTGGCCATGCTAAATTCTCCCTCGGTGTACCCGAACAGGCAAACTTTTAGAATTTTAAACTTTAAAAAAGCATTGCAATTGAGCCTGAGAGAACAATAGAAAATATCAAAATTCTGATTAATGGATTTTCATTAGGCAAGAGTATGAAGGGATATAGAGCCAAGGTGGGTAGATGGGGGTTAAGGTACAGATCAATCATGATCTATTGGAATCGGGGAATCAGGTCCTATAGGTAGGCTAGGAAGGGGGTTTGAGTTTTTGGATGGGGAGTTGGTTATGTTGGGGAATTACTCCATGTTGAGGTGTCAGATGTGATTGAACGAGTATGATTGGGATTGATGAAGTTATGGAGAGAATTGGTGACCTCGGAGGTACCTGGTGCTTGAGGCATGTGGAATAATCTGGTTGTTGTTGGGTGGATAGCCCTATGTGTTGCTGGCTTAGGAGGTGCCTGTGCCCAAGGATAGGAGACTAGCATCACACAACAAAATCCTTCCTGCGTTTTGTAATTGCCAACAGCTCTGGTTAGAGTTATCAGAACCATCTGTGTTTGAGGAATGGAGCTGGTAAATTTCAGAACTGAAAACAGGAAACAAGAGCCCGGTTTGTGAATTGCCACATTTTGAAAATAGTGCCAGGTGTGTACAAGACTAAGACCTTTCCTCTTACACGTATAGATGAACCCATTTTTATGAATGAAGCTCTGCTTCCCTTCCAGTTTGGGACTGCAACAATATGAATACAGGGAGCAGAGAACATGTTGTGGGAAGTGGGAAACCTATGCCACCCTAGTGCAGTAGGGTTCGGTCTTTTGGGATTGGGATTAAGCCACATCTTCGGAAATGAGTGTTGGGAGCTTTACATTGTATTGGCTCTCATCAACCTTCCCACTTGCACACTTTGTAAATTTGAGCTCATTCAAAACCCATTTCCCATCATCCCCTTTGCACATTGATCAACACTTCCCATCACCCCTTGTTCACAGTGACCTACATTTCCCATCACCCTTTGTTTGCATTGACTGACAGTTCCCATCCACCCCCTCTTCACATTGACCTACATTTCCTGCTGTCTTGCAGAAAAGCTCTAGTTTGACATTCTCAAACTTGCTTTCAAATTCTTGATATGGCTTTTTCCCCATCCTCATCTCCATAACCTCTTCCAGCCCTACAGCGTCCTGCAATTTCTGTTCACCTTTTGCATATCTTCGATCTTGATTGCCCCAGCCTTGGCATCAGTAGTGATATTCCATCCCTAAACCTCTCCGCCTTTCTGCCTCTCTCTCTCCTTTCTTTAAGAGCTTCCTTAAAACCTACTCCCGTCTAAGCTTTTGGTCACTTGTCTCACAATGTCCTCTTGTGGTTCAGTGTCAAAACTAGCAGGATAGTGATGTTGGGAACACCTGGGGATGGGTTACTAGGTTAAGGGCGCTATATAAAAACAGGTTGTTGTTGTCAATTTAAAATGTTGACCATCAGCGCGATATCTCATCACAGCTTAATCCAATCACTTCCTCACTGAAGTGACTAACATACAGATTAGGAAGAGTAGGGCATTTGGCCACTCGAGCCTGTTTCAGCATACAATAAGAACATAAGAACATAAGAACATAAGAAATAGGAGCAGGAGTAGGCCATCTGGCCCTTCGAGCCTGCCCCGCCATTCAATAAGATCATGGCTGATCTGTCGTGGCTCAGTTCCACTTTCCCGCCCTCTCCCCATAACCCTTAATCCCCTCTCTTATCAAAAACCCATCAACCCGCTTCTTAAAAATATTTAGCGAGGCAGCCTCCACCACTTCAACGGGCAGAGAATTCCAGAGATTCACCACCCTTTGAGTGAAGAAGTTCCTCCTCAACTCCGTTCTGAACTGCCCCCCCTTTATCTTGAGGCTGTGCCCCCTAGTCCTACTGTCTTTTTTGAGCGGGAAGAGTCTTTCCACCTCTATCCTATCCATCCCATTCATCATCTTATACGTCTCAATGAGATCTCCCCTCATTCTTCTAAACTCTAACGAGTACAAGCCTAGTTTATTCAGCCTCTCCTCATAGCTCAACCCCCTCAACTCCGGTATCAGCCTAGTAAACCTCCTCTGCACTCCCTCCAAGGCCAAAATATCCTTGCGCAGGTGCGGCGCCCAAAACTGCACACAGTACTCCAGCTGCGGCCTCACCAATGCCCTATACAGCTGCAGCAAGACCTCCCTACTTTTATATTCAATCCCCCTCGCTATGAAGGCCAGCATCCCATTCGCCTTCCTGACCACCTGCTGCACCTGCAGGCTGGGTTTTTGCGACTCATGCACAAGGACCCCGAGGTCCCTCTGCACCGTCGCCTGCTGCAGTTTTTCGCCACGTAAGTAATAGTCCTTCCTACCATTCTTCCTACCAAAGTGGACCACCTCACACTTGCCAACATTAAATTCCATTTGCCATTTCCTGGCCCATTCGCCCAGCCTATCTAGATCCTTCTGCAGACTCTCCACACCCTCCGCACAATTTGCCTTTCCCCCAATCTTGGTGTCATCAGCAAATTTCGACACCCTACACTCGGTTCCCTCCTCCAGATCATCTATATAAATGGTAAATAGCTGAGGCCCCAGCACCGACCCCTGGGGCACTCCACTAGTCACCAACCGCCAATCCGAATAGCACCCATTGACCCCCACTCTCTGCCTCCTATTTGACAACCAATCCTCTATCCACGCTAACACCCTACCCCCAACTCCATGTCCTCTGACCTTCTGCAGTAACCTCTTGTGAGGTACCTTATCAAACGCCTTCTGAAAATCCAGAAAGACCACATCCACCGGCTCTCCTCTATCCACTGCCCTAGACACATCCTCATAGAACTCCAGTAAATTTGTCAGACACGACTTCCCTTTAATGAAACCGTGTTGCGTCTGCCCTATCAAGCAATTCCCTTCAAGATGCCTCGCAATTTCCTCCTTAATGACGGATTCTAACATTTTACCTACCACAGACGTTAAACTAACCGGCCTGTAATTCCCCGCCTTTTGCCTGGCACCCTTCTTAAACAACGGCGTAACATTAGCCGTTTTCCAATCCTCCGGCACTTCCCCGGAATCCAGCGACGTCTGGAAAATAACCACCAAGGCATCCACTATCACCTCCGCCATTTCTTTCAGAACCCTCGGATGCATTCCATCCGGTCCTGGGGACTTGTCCACAATCAGCCCCTCCAGTCTGTCGCGCACCGCCTCTCTAGTAACAGTAATGTCATTAAGACCCTCCAGTCCTACCACCTTTCCATCGCTAACACCCGGCAAATTATTCACGTCCTCCTCCGTGAAGACAGAAACAAAAAAGTTATTCAAGACCTTAGATGATGACTAATCCCATTTTGACCTCAACTCCACACTCTGCCTGATAACTTTTGACTTTCTTGTTAGTCAAGAATCATGGGAAGGCAATGGCCTACTGGTATTATCACTAGACTGTTAATCCAGAAACTCAGCTAATGCTCTGGGGACCCGGGTTCAAATCCTGCCACAGCAGATGGTGGAATTTGAATTCAACTAAAAAAAATCTGGAATTGAGAATCTACTGATGATCATGAAACCATTGCCAATTGTCGGAAAAACCCATCTGGTTCACTAATGTCCTTTAGGGGAGGAAATCTGCTGTCCTTACCTGGTCTGGCCTACATGTGATCCAGAGCCACTGCAATGTGGTTGACTCTCAACTGCCCTCGAGCAACTAGGGATGGGCAATAAATGCTGGCCAGCCAGCGACACCCACGTCCAACATGTGAAAAAAAATCTAATTAAGGACCACACTCATTCTGGACATTCTCTCTTTCACCTTCTTCCTTCAGGAAAAAGATACAAAAGTCTGAGGTCATGTCCCAACTGACTGAAGACCAGCTTCTTCCCTGCTGCCATCAGACTTTTGAATAGACCTACCTTGCAATAAGTTGCTCTTTCTCTACACCCTAGCTATGACTGTAACACTACATGCTGCACGCTCTCATTTCCTTCTCTATGAAGGGTATGTTTTGTCTGTATGGCGCACAAGAAACAATACTTTTCACTGTATATTAATATATGTGATAATAACAAATCAAATCAAATCATTTTGCACATGGTGGAGTGTTGCAATCAAGAGACAAAATACCAAGCACAGCAGGGATCACAGTGAACCATTTAAAATAATTATTCATTAATTAACAGGGAGTTTAATAAAGGGCCAAAGGGCATTCTGCAATGGGTTGGGAACTCACCACCAAGGTGGTGATGGCTGTATTTCAATGAGCTGTAGTAACCCTTGGGTTGGAACGACAGAATGTTCCAGCTCACTCCGTCAAAATGATTTTTTATAGATTATGGAAAGATACTTAGTTCCTTGCAGAGAGTCAGTAAAGAGAGGTCGTCAAGTTATCATTATCAATACTGCAGCAGGGCATGGTGAAATTGGGAGGAATACCTTTCTCACTGAAGTTTGAGATATTTGGCCACAGGAGGCAATTGAGACAAAAAACCATCTTCCGTTTTAAGGTCACAGTGGATTAATATTTAAAATCAGATCACGATACAGAGTCATAAAATAAAGACCTGCATTTCTATAGAACCTTTCATAACCCCAGAAAAATCCATAGCACTTGAGAAAATAGGAGCAGGAGAAAGCCATTCAGCCCTTCAAGCCTGCTCCGCCATTCATTATGATCATGGCTGATCATTCAATTCAATAGCCTGATCCTGCCTTCCCCCCCATATCCTTTGACCACCCCCCCACTTCTCCACAAATGCTATATCTAACTGCTTCTTGAAAACATTCAATGTTTTGGTCTCAACTAGGTTCTATGGCAGTAAATTCCGCAGGCTGACCACTCCCTGGGTGAAGAAATTTCTCCTCACCTCTGTACTATCCTGCATCTTCAGACTGTGACCCCCATTCCTGGTTCTGGACACCTCCACCATTTGTACTTTCTGTTGTAACGTGGGAAACACAACTGCCAATTTGTGCACAGCAAACTCCCACAAACTGTAATGCAACAATGACCAATATTTTGAGGGATAAATATTGAGCAGTACACTGGGGAAGATCCCCTGCTTTTCAATGAAATTATGTCATGGGATCTTTTATGTTCAGTTGAGAGAGCAGATGGGATTTTGGTTTAACGCCTCATCTGAACAGCAGGAAGTACAGCATTCCCACAAGACTTCACTGGTTTAGATTTAGCATGACTGTTTCTAGAGTTGAACTCAGAGAGACAAGAGTGTTATCCACCCAGTCGAGGTTGATGCTTTTGGGTGAAGGTTTGGACTGTGTTAGTACAGATGCAAAAGGCTTAATGGCCTCCTTCTGAACTGCAAACTCACCAAATTCCTGCTCCTATCTGGTCAGTCAGTCTTCACTCAGCAAAATGTATCTGTGTCAATAGTAGCTGAGGATTGGATCAGTCATAGTTGATATTTTTGGCTGAAAAAAAATTGTTGCCAAGATTCCTGTGTACAGAGGGGGCAGTTGGACAAAGGGGCAGAGAGCATGGAGGGAATGCACCGATGGAACTTGAACATTATACATAGAATGCACCTCACAAATAAGCTCAACTGTGCAATGCTTATGCCTCACGCACAAGATTTCTCCTGCCTCTCTTCATCTCACCCTATCAGCATTGCCTTCTATTTCTTTCTCCGTCATGTGTTTATCTTGTTTCTCCATAAAAGCGTTATGATATTTGCCTCAGCCACTTCTTGTGGTAGTTGTAGATAAGAAAGAGTCAGCACCTTTGGGCAAGGAACAAGGAAGCAGCTGGGTGAGAACAGGCACAAAACTGGCATCAAAAACATAAATATTCATCAGACTAATTTGCAACAGCAACAGCTTACTGATGGTTTCAGCTTGATCATGGCAAACTACACTTCAAGGGTCAACCAGGTCCCCATTTTGCTCTAACTCTCATTGGGTCAGGAATAGGTGAGATCTCATTATCCAGAGCAAAGTCTGGTGTCCCAGGCTGGTACATAAAACTCTTCCCTTTGGTAAGTGGGCAGCACGGTGGCACAATGGTTACCACAGCTGCCTCACAGCGCCAGGGAGCCGGGTTCAATTCCAGCCTTGGGTCACTGTCTATGCATTCTCCCCGTGTCTGCATGGGTTTCCTCCGGGCGTTCCAGTTTCCTCCCACAGTCTGAAAGACATGCTGGTTAGGTGCATTGGCCGTGCTAACATCTCTCTCAGTGTACCCGAACAGGCGCTGGAGTGTGGCGACTAGGGGATTTTCACAGTAACTTCATTGCGGTGTTAACGTAAGCCTACTTGTGACACTAATAAATAAACTAAAGGAGGGCATTTCTGTTGAAAAATTCTTTGTTCTAGCTCCCAAGTACCAGTTATTGCTATACTTGGGTTTTCAAGCTTTTCCAAGTGCAGTTGCAGTTTTTAATGCTCAACTAATGGGAACGAAAGGAGCTGGTTGAGGAAGAAGCCATTGAAAACAGACACTTAGCACCAAATGGGCAAGCGTGTGATAGTTTCAAAGTGAATCTCCCCACCCCTCCCCACTAAGGAATCCTTGAACCCTTAATTACTAAATTCTCCAAGGACGACTTCCCATCAAGAAGCTTACTCATTATCTTAAATCCAAGAGAATGCTGGTTCTCCTGGGCATTGTCTTGCAAGCACCCTTAACACAACATTCATTAGCTCGCTTAGACATGAGGGAGACAGCTGAGAGTTATCAAGAACCGTTGTAGAGGATAAGAGAGCTGCAATGTGAAGGTAAACCCTTCTTCCTATGGCCTTCCAATGAATTAAATGAAAAGAATGCCTCTTTATTGAGTTTACCAACTTGATCAACTACCCATTTCCTCTGCGATATCTCAAATCTCTCCTTCTGGGAGAGGACTGCTGCTCCTCAGATGGGACTTTCCAGCCATGCTCGTCACAAAACCAGAAAATCCCGCCCGATGTCAACAGGCCTTTGCATGCTCTGCCTTCCACCCGCTATGATTCCCATGGCAGGCAGGACAGAAAAATTCCCCCGTCCTTCATGCGTAAACTGCCCTCAGGTATTTATCCCAAAGTTTAGGCCCTGACATTGATTGTTTGCAGGTTACTCTCCCTCAGAGGGCAATACATCCAATCCCTGATTCTATCCAAATACACATTCTTTCCGTCCAAGAGTTATTTGGATTGCCAGCTCGCCAGGATTGCCCTAGAGATTTCAAGAATTAAAGATTAATCTTGGCACAATATTGTGCCCAATTCTGTGAGAAAAATCATAGGGATACTAAGTTAAATTGCCTTTTAAAAATGTTTTTTGAATACTTTTGTTTATTAGTTAAAATATATTGGCAAAATGAGAAAGGACTGACAGTCAAAAATTATTCAGTTGGGCACTGACAAATCTGTTCCTTTTCTAAATGATGTGGGAACACAGGCCACATGGCAGGATTGGAGCAGTTGGTGGTGGTAGGTCATGTGATGACATATCCGGGAATAACTCCAAACAGAGTTGTCAACCTTAGGGGTCATTAACTGGTGATTAGGAGCATGATTCCTCCTCTCCCACTATTCCCCCTCCAATTCCCAAACTCACCACTTGAACTAAAGACATTAAAGACCATTTAAGCACCCCTAGTCCCATCCTGGTGAATTCAGCAGGGACCAGCGATCAGACGGATGACATGGTGGCACAGTGGATAGCGCTGCTGCCTCAAGCGCCAGGGACTTGGGTTCAATTCTGGCCTCAGGTCACTGTCTTTGTGGGTTTTGCACATTCTCTCCCCGTCAGCGTGGGTTTCTTCCAGATGCTCCAGTTTCCTCCCACAGTCCAAAGATGTGCAGGTTAGGTTGACTGGCCATGCTAAATTACCCCTTAGTATTAGGGGAAGTAGCAGGACAAATAGATGGGGCTAAGGGGATAGGGCCTGGGTGAGACTGTGGTCGGTACAAACCTGATGGGCCAAATAGCCTCCTTCTGCACTGCAGGGATTCTATGAAACCCAACAATCTATCTCACTTGCATTTATGTGCCTCTCGTGACCTCCCAGGTTTGAAAACCAACGTACTTTTTGAAGTGCAGTTACTGCCATAGTTTAGGAAACACGGGAAGTAATTGGTACACAGCAAGCTCCCATAAACCACAAAGTGATAATGGCCACATAATCGGTTTTCTTTTAGTGATGTCGGTTGAGAAATAAACATTGGCTGGAGTACAGAAGGTACCCAATTCTTTCTCAGAGTAATACCATGGAATCTTTTACACCCACTTAAAAGGGCAGATGGACCTTGGTTTCATGCATCTGAAAGACAGCACCTCCAACAGTGCAGCACTGCCACAACCTGGGAGATACAGCTCCCATTGAATTTCACAATGCTCGCTCTGCAGTTTTCTCTGAGCCTCCTGTAGCACATTGTCTCACTTCAATTCTCCTCACACCACAGCTGAGTAACTGAACTAACGCACAACGCCTTTACAAGAGCAGTCAATCTTCTACCTTGTACAACAAAGTCATGGGGTGAACTAGAACTTGCTTCACATGGCCTCCTCCTCCTTCAGGTTTCATGCCCTTAAGGGAACATTGGTGTCCATGGTCTTCGATCAGATTGGTCTACGATTACGCTTGATAAACCAATGTAGTGATTTGCTGCAGTGTGGCTAGCCAGTCTTACCACGTGCCAACAGGCTAATAAGCCACGCTTTTAGGCCTCGTCAAGAATGCACCTTGCGAGACCATCAAATCCTCAAATGGAACTTGAACCCGGAGTTACTGGTCCAGAGATAGGGATGGTATCACTGCACCACAAGACCTCTCTTTTCGGATATACCTGTCTTAAAGTGATCTACTTCTTCAGCCACTCAGTGACTTCAGTACTTGGTACCCTTGCCTAGCACAAGAAATTATGGAAAATACAACAACATCATATCCAACCTCCTTAGAAAATCCCAAATGGATTAAACTAAACAAGGTAATGAGGCCAAGTCTCTAAATCCCAGACCCAACATACTCATAATTACTACTCAGCCTTGGTTTTCTGGGCACATTTAAGCAAAGCTTTGTAAAAAGAAAAATCAACCTAACAAACAAGACATCCCAAACAAAGATCACAGGGAACATACAGATGACAGAAAGTTACTTTTCCTACTTTGCATTAGTATTTCCCAACCATCAATTTCCCCCTTATTAACAGATATGGAACCATCTCCTTTCATAATGACAATGGACCTCAAATCAGAAACCCTTCTCTGGAATATTCATTTTACGTGTTCATTATCTTGTGGAGAGAAAAAGAAACAACAGTGGGAGAGGTTGTTAACACTAAAAAATGGAGCAAGAGAAAACTAGACAGTCCCTTGAGCCTGCTCTGCCATTCATTAAGATCATGGCTGATTTTCTACACCTAACTTCACATTCATACCTATCCCCTGGTGCACAAAAAAAAAACTACATTGCATCTCACTGAAATATTTTTCTGAAACTTCTTGATTTGAGTCAAACACTGATACCTCCCCTCCACCATCACCACCTTTGGTTCATTACCTATTACATGGCACTTTCCTGTCAACTGGTGAATCTTACCTGCCCGACTGTTTGTTAAAGCAGACCTTGATTGTATTAAAGGCCATCTTTATCCTGATAATCATCACGACATTTCCTCCTCCTGCATCCTCAATTTACTCATCTGATTGTCACCCACTCGAACCCATTCTTTGTTGAAACTTTAGAAATGCCCCACTTCTTATCCCATGCAATCAGCAGATTTGGAAAATCCCCCGAGACTAACTTCAATTCAATCTCATTTCTCTCCCACACTTTTCATCCTGCATTGCCAATGGGGCCTTTTGACCAAAAGACTTGAAGGAGGGGAAAAACACAGAAATGTTCTTGCTGCATCTTGCATTAAGTGCTACATGAACGTATAGCTGAATTAGGAGCAAGAGTAGGCCATTTGGCCCCTCAGGCCTGCTCCACCATTGAGTAAGAGCATAGCTCACCTGATGGTGGCCTCAACTCCACATTTGTGCCTGTCCCAACATTTGGCACCCTTTTTAGTCAAAAATCTGCCTTAGAAAATATTCAATGGCCCTGCCTCCACTGCTGTCTGTCCACGCTAGCCAATCTTCTATCCACGCTAACAATCAGAGAGTTCCAAAGACTCATGACCCTCAAGAGAAAGGGATTTTTCCTCATCTCTGTTTTAAATGGAATACTGCTTATATTTAAACGGTGCCCCCGAGTTCTAGTTTCTCCCACAAGGGAAACATCCTCTCAATATCCACTCTACCAAGTCCCCTCAGGATTTTATATGTTTCAATAAGTTCACCTCATTCTTCTAAACTCCAATGAATACTGTCCCAACCTATTCGTCCTTTCCTCTTAGGATAAAACCCTCGTTCTGGAAATCAGTTGAGTGAACCTTCCCAGAACTGCTTCTAATGCCAATATGTCCTTTCTTAAATCAGGAGATCAAAATTCTACACAGTACTCCAGATGTGGTCTCATTAGTACCCTGTACAACAGCAGCAATGATGTGGAGATGCTGGCATTGGACTGGGGTAAACACAGTAAGAAGTCTGGCAACACCTGGTGTTGTCAGACAACAGCAGCAAGGCATCCTTACTTCTGTATGAACATAAGAACATATGAATGAGGAGCAGGACTAGGCCACTTGGCCCCTCGAGCACGCTCGGCCATTCAATAAGATCACGGCTGATCTCAAGTTCACGTTCCTGCTTACGCTGATAACCTTTCAACACCTTTCTTTTCAAGAATCCATCTATTCCTCCCTTACAGACATTCAAAGACTGCCTCAACTGCCTTGAGGAAGAGACTTCCAAAGTCTCACAACCCTCCAACAAAAAAAAGCAGTTTTCCTCATCTTTATCCTAAATGGGCGACTACTTATTTTTAAACTGTGGCTCCCAGTTCCAGATTCTCCCAGAAGATGAAACATCTTCTCCACATTCACTCTGTCAGGCCTCCCTCAGGATCTTACATGTTTCAATCAAGTTGCCTCTTACTCTTCTAAACTGTATAAATGGATACAGGGCCTACCCTGCCCAATAATCTCTCCTCATAAGACAAGCTGTCTATTCTAGGTATTAAACTAGTAAACCTTCTCTGAACTGCTTCCAATACATCTACATCTTTACTTAATTAAGGAGACCAGTGCTATGTGCAGTACTCCAGATGTGGCCTCACCGATGCCCTGCATAACTGAAGGATAACATCTCCAACCCTTGTATTCTATTTGCCTCGCAATAAGCAATAATATTCTATTAACTTTGCTGATTACTTGCAGTGCCTGTATTCTAACCTTTTGCGATTCCTGCATTAAAACACTCAGATTGCTCAGCACTTCAAACCTCTGAGATCTCACACTGTGTAGAAAATATGCTTCTTTTTATCCACCCTGCCAAAATGGACAAACAACCTCATATTTTCCCATAATATCCTCCATTTGCCAGATCTTTGCCCACTCACCTAACCTATCTTTATCCTCTTGTAGCCTCCTTAGTGCTCTTCACAAATTACTTTCCTAGCTATCATTTATCATCAGCAACCATACCATCCGTCCCTTCAACCAAGTCCTTTATATAAATGGTAAAGAATTTGTGCCCCAGCACTGATTCCTGTGGCACATCACTTGTCTCATCCTGCTGACCACAAAATGACCCATTTAAATTGACTCTGCTTCATGTTAGCTAGCCAATCTTCTACCCACGCTAACAATCTTGCATACATGATGAGCTTCCATTTTCCACAATAATCTTTGATATGACACCTTACCAAATGCCTTCTGAAAACTTAAATGCAGTACATCTACCAGTTCCCCTTTATCCACAGCTCCCATTACTTCTGCAAAGAAGGTGTGGTACAGTGGCTAGCATTGCTGCCTCACAGTGCCAGGGACCTAGGTTCGATTCGCAGCTTGGGTCACTGTCTGTGCGGAGTTTGCATGTTCTTCCTCCCGTGTCAGTGTGTGTTTCCTCTGAGTACTCCAGTTTCCTTCCACAGTCTGAAAGAGGTGCTGGTTACATGCATTAGCCATGCTAAATTCTCCCTCAGTGTACCTGAACAGGCGCCAGAGTGTGGCAATTAGGGGATTTTCGCAGTAACTTCATTGCAGTGTTCATGTAATTACTTGTGTCACTAATAAATCAACTCAAACTTAAAGAACTCCAATAAATTAGTTACACATGATTTCCCTCTCACAAAACCATTGACTCTGCCCGATTACCTCAAATTTATTCAAGTACGTTGTTAATCTTAAATAATAGCTTCTTGCATTTTCCAATGACAAATGTTAACTTAACTGGTCTTTAATTTCCAGCTTTCTGTCTCCCTCTCTTTTTGAATAAAGGAGTTACGTTGTTATGTTTCAATCGATTGGAACATTCCATAAATCTAGTGAATGTTAGAAAGTTAAAATCAATGCATCAAATATCTCACTAGCCACATCTTTTCAGACTCTAGGTTGAAGTCCATCAGTGCCATCTGGTAATTATCACTTCCCTTGTGATTGCAATCTCTTGAAGTCCTCCTTCCCTTCCTGATTTACAGCTATTTCTTTGATCTTACTTGAATCCTCTATAGCGAAAACCTATACAAAATACTTGTTCAATCTACGTAGAATTTCCTTAACTTCCATTAATAAATCCCCAGATTTACTTTCTATAGAACCAACACTCACTTTGTTAACTCACTATTGAAACTCTTACTATCTTTATATTTCTAGCTAGATTTAGCTTTCCCTCATATACTATTTTCCCCTCCTTATTAGTCTTTTTGTCATCCTTTGCTGTTTTTACATTCTGTTCAATCGTCTGACCTGCCACCCGTTTTTGCACAATTACACGGTTTTTTCTTTAAATTTGACACTATCTTTAACTTTTTTAGTTAACCACAGATAGTGGGTCCTCTCTTTGGAATTTTCCTTTCTCGTTGGAATATATCTATTCTGTGCATTCTGAAATATTCTCTCAAACATCTGCCACTAAATCGCTATTGACCTATCCCTTAACCTAAATTACCAGTTCAATTCCGCTAGCACTACTTTCATGCCCTCATAATTGCCCTTAATTAAGTTTATAATATTAGTCTTAGACCCACTCTTCTTTCCCTCAAATTGAATGTAAAATTCAATCATATTATAATCACAGCTACCTAAGGGTATCTTTATATGAGGTCATTAATTAATCTTGTCTCATTGCACATTGCCAGATCTATTAAAACCTGCGCTCTGGTTGCCTCTAAAGCATGCTAGTCTAAGAAATTGTCTCAAAAACACACTTAGGAACTCATCTTCCAGACTACATTTGTCAATCTGTTTCATCCAAACCATATGTAGATTAAAATCACCATGATTACAGAATCACAGAATCATTGAATCATAGAATAGTACAGTGCAGAAGAGGCCCTTCGGCCCACTGAGTCTGCACTGATGCATGTAAGGCCTTGGCCTGCCCACCTAATCCCACTTGCCAGCACTTGGCCCATAGCCTTGAAGTTATGGTGTGCCAAATACTCATCCAGGTATTTTTTAAAGGATGTGAGGCATCCTGCCTCCACCACCCTTCCAGGCAGCGCATTCCAGACAATCACCACCCTCTGGGTTGAAAGGTTTTTCCTCAAAACCCATCTAAACCCCTCATCCCTCACTTTAACTTATGTCCCTTCGTAACTGACCCTTCAACTTAGGGAAACAGCTGTTCTCTATCCACTCCGTCCATGCCCCTCATAATTTTGAGCACCTCAATCAGGTTGCCCCTTCTCTGCTCCAACAAAAACAACCTAAGCCTCACTTCATAATTTAAACATTCCATCCCAGGCAGCAGCCTGGTGAACATCCTCTGCACCCCCTCCAGCACAATCACATCCTTCCTATAATGTGGTGAACAGAATTGCTCACAGTACTCCAGCTGTGGCCTCACCGAAGTTCTATACAACTCCACCATGACTTCTCTGCTTTTGTAATCTATATCCCCATTAATAATGGCTACAGTGCCAACTGCCTTTTGCACCATGCTATTTACCAGCCTTTTTGCCTTCAGAGGTCTATGGACAAACACACCAAGGTCCCTTTTACTAGAGATTACCAGACTACCTCTGTCACAATCCTCAATCATTCCATTCTGTGTACTCTGTCCTACAGTGTGGTTACTATTAGACAGCCTATAAGTTACTCCCTTTAGTGACCTCCGACCTTTACTATTTCTCACCTCTATCCAGCTGTTTCTACATCTTGACTTTTAGAAGCAAGGTCATCCCTCTCGATTATACTGTCATCCTTAGATAACAGAGCTACCCCTCCACCTTTTCCTAGCACCTGTCCTTCCAAAATAACATATATCCTGAACACTCAGGTCCCAGCCTTTGTCATCTTATAGCCATATCTCCGTAATAGCTATCAGATCAGACATATCTATTTCAATCTGAGCATTCAATTCATTTATTTAGTTACAAATGCTATATGTATTCAGATACAGAACCTTCAACTCTGTCTTTCAGCCATTTTCGCAATCTCTGGCCTCATCTGCTGCTGCACTCTTAAGTTTGTCCATACTGTCCCTCCTGCAATCTTCTATTGCCACCTCATTTTCTTGCTCTCGTTAATTGAGCACATCTTCCCACACCTGATACCTTTACTTCGCTACTTAAGCCTGCGCTCTACTGTCCTAGTTATAAAACTCACCTGAACACTAGTCCAATATGATTCAGGTGAAGACCATCCCAATGATACAGCATTCATTTTACTCAGTACCTCATGAATCAAAACCCATTTCTCACACATAATCTTAAAGACACACATTTCGCTCTCTAATCTTATTTCAGAAGACTAAGGAAATTTGGCATGTCAGCTACGACTCTCACCAACTTTTACAGATGCACCATGGAAAGCATTCTTTCTGGTTGTATCATAGCTTGGTGTTGCTCCTGTTCTGCCCAAGACTGCAAGGAGCTACAAAAGATTGTGAATGTAGCCCAATCTATGATGCAAACCAGCCTCCCATCCATTGACTCTGTCTACCCTTCCTGCTGCCTCAGCAAAGCAGCCAGCATAATTAAGGACTCCACGCACCCCAGACATTCTCCCTTCCACCTTTTTCCATTGAGAAAAAGATACAAAAGTCTGAGGTCAGGTACCAATCAACTCAAGAACAGCTTTTTCCCTGCTGCTGTCAGACTTTTGAATGGCCCTACCTTGCATTAAGTTGATCTTTCTCTACACTCTAGCAATGACTGTAACACTACATTATGCACTCTGTCGTTTCTTTCTCTATGAATGGTATGCTTTGTTTGTACAGCATGCAAGAAACAAAACTTTTCATTGTATATTCATACATGTGACAATAATAAATCAAATCAAATCAAAAATCAAATCAAAGTCGTGAACGTTGGTCCTTTAGAGGATGAGAAAGGGGAGCTAGTGGTAGGGGATGGGGATATGGCTAAGGTCTTGAATAACTTTTTTGTTTCTGTCTTCACGGAGGAGGACGTGAATAATTTGCCGGGTGTTAGCGATGGAAAGGTGGTAGGAATGGAGGGTCTTAATGACATTACTGTTACTAGAGAGGTGGTGCTCGACAGACTGGAGGGGCTGATTGTGGACAAGTCCCCAGGACCGGATGGAATGCATCCGAGGGTTCTGAAAGAAATGGCGGAGGTGATAGTGGATGCCTTGGTGGTTATTTTCCAGACGTCGCTGGATTCCGGGGAAGTGCCGGAAGATTGGAAAACGGCTAATGTTACGCCGTTGTTTAAGAAGGGTGCCAGGCAAAAGGCGGGGAATTATAGGCCGGTTAGTTTAACGTCTGTGGTAGGTAAAATGTTAGAATCCGTCATTAAGCAGGAAATTGCGAGGCATCTTGAAGGGAATTGCTTGATAGGGCGGACGCAACACGGTTTCATTAAAGGGAAGTCGTGTCTGACAAATTTACTGGAGTTCTATGAGGATGTGTCTAGGGCAGTGGATAGAGGAGAGCCGGTGGATGTGGTCTTTCTGGATTTTCAGAAGGCGTTTGACAAGGTACCTCACAAGAGGTTATTGCAGAAGGTCAGGGGACATGGAGTTGGGGGTAGGGTGTTAGCGTGGATAGAGGATTGGTTGTCAAATAGGAGGCAGAGAGTGGGGGTCAATGGGTGCTATTCGGATTGGCGGTTGGTGACTAGTGGGGTGCCCCAGGGGTCGGTGCTGGGGCCTCAGCTATTTACCATTTACATAGATGATCTGGAGGAGGGAACCGAGTGCAGGGTGTCGAAATTTGCTGATGACACCAAGATTGGGGGAAAGGCAAATTGTGCGGAGGGTGTGGAGAGTCTGCAGAAGGATCTAGATAGGCTGGGCGAATGGGCCAGGAAATGGCAAATGGAATTTAATGTTGGCAAGTGTGAGGTGGTCCACTTTGGTAGGAAGAATGGTAGGAAGGACTATTACTTACGTGGCGAAAAACTGCAGCAGGCGACGGTGCAGAGGGACCTCGGGGTCCTTGTGCATGAGTCGCAAAAACCCAGCTTGCAGGTGCAGCAGGTGGTCAGGAAGGCAAATGGGATGCTGGCCTTCATAGCGAGGGGGATTGAATATAAAAGTAGGGAGGTCTTGCTGCAGCTGTATAGGGCATTGGTGAGGCCGCAGCTGGAGTACTGTGTGCAGTTTTGGGCGCCGCACCTGCGCAAGGATATTTTGGCCCTGGAGGGAGTGCAGAGGAGGTTTACTAGGCTGATACCGGAGTTGAGGGGATTGAGCTATGAGGAGAGGCTGAATAAACTAGGCTTGTACTCGTTAGAGTTTAGAAGAATGAGGGGAGATCTCATTGAGACGTATAAGATGATGAATGGGATGGATAGGATAGAGGTGGAGAGACTCTTCCCGCTCAAAAAAGACAGTAGGACTAGGGGGCACAGCCTCAAGATAAAGGGGAGGCGGTTTAGAACGGAGTTGAGGAGGAACTTCTTCACTCAAAGGGTGGTGAATCTCTGGAATTCTCTGCCCGTTGAAGTGGTGGAGGCTGCCTCGCTAAATATTTTTAAGAAGCGGGTTGATGGGTTCTTGATAAGAGAGGGGATTAAGGGTTATGGGGAGAGGGCGGGAAAGTGGAACTGAGCCACAACAGATCAGCCATGATCTTATTGAATGGCGGGGCAGGCTCGAAGGGCTAGATGGCCTACTCCTGCTCCTATTTCTTATGTTCTTATGTTCTTATGTCTTTTAATTTACCCCTTGGATGCTCATACCCCCTAAGCAGATCCTCCTCCCCAGTCCTACCGACACTGTTGGTACTTCCATGGACAATAACCACTGGATCTTCCCCTCCTACTGCAAGTCCCTCCCCAGCACAGAGCAGATGTCCGAACCCAGGCACTGGGCAGTTGTCTGGACTCTCATTCTTCGTTTCAAGAACCCATGTCTATCCCCTTACCAATACTGTCTCCTGCTACAAACATTTTCCCACTTTCTCCTCCTACTTGAATGGTCTCCTGTAACACGTTGTCATTTCCTCTCAGAGAATTGAGCACAAAATCTAGGCTGACAATTTAGTGTGGAATGAGCGGAGTGCTGCAATGTTGGAGGAGACATTTTTTTGGATGGGAATTTAAACACTGCGTCACCGTGTACTGTGCTAACCACTGTGCACAGTGGCACAGTGATTAATACTGCTGCCTCACAGCTCCAGGGACCCGAGTTCAATTCCCAGCTTGGGTCACTGTCTATGCGGAGACTGCACATTCTCCCCGTGACTGTATGGGTTTCCTCTGGGGGCTCCGGTTTCCTCTCAGTCTGAAAGACGTGCTGGTTAGGTGAATTGGCCATGCTAAATTATGCCTCAGTGTACCTGAACAGGTGCCGGAGTGTGGCGACTAGGGGATTTTCACAGTAACTTCACTGCAGTGTTAATGTAAGTCTACTTGAGACAATAATAAAGAAACTTTTAAAAAGTTTAAAGCTTTAAACCAAGTGCCCCTCCACAATCTCAGGTGATACTTTAAGATCCCATGGTGCTATTTTGCTAAGGCACCCTCCCGGTGAATAATATTTATCTACCAAACCAACCCAACAAAAAAAATCAGATTATCCTGTTACAATAAAATGGCTGTTTGTGGGATCTTGCTGTGCACCAATTGGGCTGCTGTGTTTCCCACATTAACACGGTTACTAGACTTCAAAGTACTTCATTGGATGTAAAAAGCTTAAGGCGTCCTGAGTTAAGGAAAGGAGTTACACAAATTCAAGTCTTTTCCTTTGAGTAGAGCAAAGGGGGTCCCAACCTTCGCAAAGAGTCCCACAAGTCAAACTCCACTGCTTCCCAGAATCAAGTGCTTTTGTGAAGAAGGGCAGGGATTTGAATAGCGATGATGGTTTCCTCCATGTAGGACCATTGCAGTTATCAACAACAGGCACATTTAGTCTGCTGCAAGTCTTTGTGTCCAAGACTCAACAGCAACAAATACTTGACTGCATGTGACCCCACAGACAGCTGAGTAAAAACCATGACCTTCAACATAAACAGATTCAGTTCCAATCCTGGAACAGAAGTATGCAAAACACCATGTTTTACATGTGCCCTTTACACCTTAGCAATGGTCAAATGCACATCAATACCTCCAGAGTGTTTAACTCCATTAGGTTTCAGATTGAACTTAACTTCTGAAGGCCCTTATATCGAGGCACCATGAAATGCTGATCAGCTGGATCATTGTGTGACATTCTGTGCATCACACTTTAGGAAGAGATTTTGAAGATTGAGAGCTGATCTAATTGAAACATTCATGATTACAAAATGACTTGACACTGAGGGACTGTTAAAACTAAAGTTTAGATATTAGTCACAAGTAAGGCTTATATTAACACTGCAATGAAGTGACTGTGAAATTCCCCTGGGTCGCCACAGTCTAGTGTCCGCTCGGGTCAATGCACCTAACCTGCATGTCTTTCGGACTGTGGGAGGAAACCGGAGCATCTGGAGGAAATCCACGCAGACATGGGGAGAACATGCAAATTCCACACAGACAGTGACCCAAGCCAGGAATTGAACCTGGGTCCCTGGTGCTATGAGGCAGCAGTGCTAACCACTGTGCTGCCATGTCACCCTATTTATTAGTGTTACAATTTTCCACTGGGTCGGTGGGGGTGGGCAGTGGGAAATGATACAGTTTCAGGATAAGGGGCCCATCATTCAGGACTGAGAGAAAGACAAATGACTTTGTTCTAAAGGTTGCTAATCTTTGGAATTCCCTATGCCAAAGGGCTGGGGATGCTCTATCATTGAATATATTTGAGGTTGGCACAGGCAGATTTCCCATCTCTTGAGGATTAAGGGATGTGGGGAGCAGGGGGGAAAGTGGGACTGAAGCACAAGATCAGCTGTGATCATTGACAGTAGGGGAGTGGGTTTGACTATCTGTGTGGCCTCCTCCTGCTCCTTAAGTCAAGGCCTTGGAAAGAGTGCAGAGGAGATCGCCCAGATTGGAGCCGGGCTCTTTGTTCAGCTTATACCCAATGGTCCTGTTTTTTGCCGGTCTGTCCCCTATAAGAAACCGAACGTTTTTGTGTCTGGGATTTTTATTTTGAAATGCCCAGCAATCTGAGAACTATAATTGAATATTATATTCTTTATCTTCATTCGTTGACAGTAATGTGATTTATTTGTATGGGGTCTGGGCATCACCAAGTCCGGAGGTCATTAATCGACAACGTAAGTCATGTTGAGGCTGTCCATTTGGTAAGGTGTTCGTTGTGCTGACTCTCTCCCAACCCTTCTATTCATGCAGTGTGATTCCAGTCCTGGACCCAATGGATGTTGTCTTGTCCAGTGGAATGGCAAATCCGCTGCAGAATTTGGGGGATCCCTATGTGCACCTTCTTCAAGGTAATACACAGATGGGATCTCTCAACATGGATGCTGGGAGGTAGCTGGTATTTGTAGGGGATTTCCGGGGAGGGTGCCAGTATTCGCAAGGGGTCCCCGGATGATGCCTTAGTATTTACGGGGGGGGGGGGCCTAGCGAGTACATCAATATTTGCAGGATGCCCAGGGAGGGAGCCGTATTTTGTTTATTAGTGTCACAAGTAGGCTTACATTAGCATTGCAATGAAGTTACTGTGAAAATCCCCTAGTTGCCATACTCTGGTGTCTGTTCAGGTACACTGAGGTAGAATTTAGCATGGCCAATGCACCCTAACCAGCACATCTTTTGGACTGTGGGAGGAAACTGGAGCACCCAGAGGAAACCCACGCAGACATGGGGAAAATGTGCAGACTCCACACAGACAGTGACCCAAGCCGGGAATCAAACCCGGGGCTTTGGCACTGTGAGGCAGCAGTGCTAACCACTGTGTCGCCCCTATAGGCTGTCCCTGGGCAGTGTGTCAATACTTAGAGGGGGCCCTGGTTGCATGCCATACTTTATGAAATCACTGGGAATTTGTCAGTATTTGCAGGGGATCTCAGGAATCGTGTAAGCTCTTGCAGGGACCAGGTAGAAGTGAGTCAATATTTAGTCCTAAAAATAATTTGAACTTTAGTTTAAGTCCTCATTAGCATTTTAATAGTGAATGTACAATAAGCTTTAGCCAACGTCAATTTTTTATTTAGTTAACCAGTACAGTAGTGATCAACTCTCAGTATCACCTATTCTATTCTCATCCTGTACATAGGCAAGACAAGCAATGATAAGATTAACGCCCCTCGGTGATAGCCACCTTGGACAGAGCACAGCATCAAGACTGCCAGTCAAGTAACTGCAAAGGAATTAGAGAACAGTAACAGGTTTGCCTTCTATTGATTGCAAAAAGACTGGAGTATAAAAGTAGAGAAGCGTTGTTGCATTTGTGTAGGGTGTTGGTGAGACCACATCTGTAGTATTTGGTCTCCTTATTTGAGGAAGGATGTGGTGGCATTGGAGATGCTCGGAGGAGGTTCACCAGATTGATTCCAGGAATGAAAAGGTTGACGTATGAGGAAAGATTGAACAGTTTGGGTTTATACTCACTGGAGTTGAGAAAGGCGAGAGGGGATCTGATCAAGGCATAGAAAATACTAAAAGGGATTGATAAAGTAAGTGTAGACCAAATGTTTCCCTTGTGGCGCAATCTGAAACAAGAGGTCACAGGTATTGGTTGAGAAAACTGTGGTGAGGAGGAACTAGTTCTCGCAGAAGGTGGGGAATTTGTTGAACTCACTGTCCCATAGCGCGGTGAGGTCTGAATCATTGAATGGTTTCAAGAAGGAGATAGAAATATCTCTGATAAAAAAAATCAGATTAAAGGGATTTGGGGAACAGGTGGGGAGGTGGATTTGAGACCAGGAAGAGATCTGATTGAGTGGCAGAGCAGGCTCGAAGGGGTGAATTGCTGACTTCTGCTCCTAATTCCTATGTCCCTACCATCCTGGTAGTCACACAGTATAAAGCAATGGAGATTTTTACAAGTATAGCTGATTAATTTCTTGAGTTCTGCTGCCAAGTAAGGTTATGAATGGGCACAGGGGAGCAACTTATTTCAAAATTTAAAGCCCCTTTGATGGGCAATTTTCCTGGGCTACTGGCACTTTGCCCTCTCACCAGGTGTGGGGGCCACAACTTGCGGCAGTCTGGAGGTGAGTGGGTCAATTGGTGTTGGTGGCCTTTAATTGGACACTGAGCCTGGAGGAGACCAATCAGGAGGCTGTCTGCCTGTGGGAAACTTGCTGAGCTGTGATGAGTGCAGGCTTGAGTCCCCAGTTTTGTCCCAAAGTCATGATTCATTGAACGGCGCAGTAGACTCAATGGGCCCAAATGGCCTACTTCTGCTCCTACGCCTTATGATTCAACACACAAGGCCAGTGGTAAACTCCCACGCAATTAATCTGCAACAGATCCAGAGCCTAGGAACCGCCCCTCCCACCCACTGGAGGAGAGTTTTGGAAACCATTGACACGTAGGGTGGAATTTTACCGGCTCATCAGCCCAAGTTTTGCATGATCCTGCCTGAGGCCAACGGAGAATGCCGTTTTCCTAGCCGAGCCCGCCCCCGGAATCGGGACTGGCATGTCGGTAAAATTCCGGCCAAAGTCATCTGTTCTTCCCGAGCACACTACATTCACCACAGGTTGTGTGACCTCACCTCTGTGGGATACATGACAAAGAAAAATCAGCCCTCCCCGCCCTCCTCTACATTTGGGGATTCCCAAACTATAGCCCCTGGGCCAACATGGGCCTACAGAGTTCTACTTGGTCCTATGTCAGTGGATTTCGGGGTTTCATCCATTTATTTTGGTTGTAGAGGGGAGCCAGTTTCTGTAGCATTTCTACCAAAGTTACCTTGGGAGAACCTCTGCAGACAACTGCCCCCTTGATTTACCTATCACCTTTCACAACCTTAGAGCGTTCTGAAGTACTTTACAGCCACTGGAGTATGGTCTTCGGAGTATGGTCATTTTTTGTAACATAGGATACATGGCAATCAATTGCCCAGGGCAAGTTTCTAAAACAGCAATATGATAACAGCCAGCCAACCTTGAATTTTCCCTAGGAATGATGGTTTAGATACAGTGGCACAGTGATTAGCGATGCGCTATCTCACAGCACCAGGGACCTGGGTTCGACTCCGGCTTTGGGTAACTGTCAGTGTGGAGTTTGCACATTCGCCCCGAAACTGCGCAGGTTTCTTTCAGGTGCTCTGGTTTCCTCCTGCACTCCAAAAATGTGCAGGATGGGTGGACTGGCCATGCTAAATTATCTCTTAGTGTCCAAAGATGTGCAGGTTGGGTGGATTGGCCATGATAAATGTGTGGGGTTACGGGGATGGGCAGAGAGGCGGGCCTGGGTGGGATGGTCTTTTGGAGAGTCAGTGTAGACTCGATGGGCTGAATGGCCACTTACTGCACTGGAGGGATTCGATGGTTCTAAATATTGCTTGTGACACCGGGGTAAAATTCCCCTGCTCTACTTCGAAATGGTGGCTGTGAATCTTTGATATCTATCTGAGAGGGTAGAAGCAGCTTCTATTTAATGTCTCATCCATACCTTCAGGACAGGAGACAGCCTCCGGAGCATCCTGAATGTTCAGTTGTTATGGATACTGCTCAGCACAAAAGTGAGTCACACAAACCAGCGAAGTCCCAGATTCAATCTTCAACATCTCCCAGAATTCAAAGAATGTTAGCATGCAGCTGAAGACCTTTCAGCCCATCGAAACTGGCCCGGCTCTTTGGTAGAGTCAAATCAATCCCACTCCCTGAGCTCTTTCCCCGCAGCCCTGCAAATTATTCTGTTTGAAGAGTTTATCTAATCCCCCGTTTGGAAGTTATTGAATCTGTTTCCACTGCCCTTTCTTTTGCTGATTTGGCCAGAATAAGCTCAGGGGAAATTGTAGGAGTTAACTCGCTTCAGCCCACCCTGGGTGGAAATGCTTTTTAAAAAGTGAGGCAGGGAAGAAAAACGTTGTCTGCTGATTTAGACAATATTTATCTGACAGGTTCTCAAAACCACTTTTTTCTGTCAAAGAAGCAGGCTGCTACATTGCATTTGGGTGCCGGATTGCCGGATTCACTTGGTGACCTTCAGGAATAGGTTTGGGCTCAGTTTTAGCTGCCCTTGTCCCCTGGCCATACAGCCTGCCAACCCCACAGTTCAAGCTCAGAAACTGCAACGGCTGCGTTTCAACTGGGGGAACAAAAATCTTCCTCCAGGAGGTAAACTCACCCAACAGCCTCGTCCCGTTTTTCCAGAATCCTAACGCTGTAGAAGGATTTTCAACAACTTTGAAAAAATTGCCAGCTTACGCAACGATTTCAAAAGCAATAAATTATTCAGTTCGCTCTGACTTCCACGTTTTAAAAATTGATCTACCCGTGTCTTCTTCTGGGGTTTGGCGGGGAGCATGAGGCGGACAGGGGGGATTGGGGGGAGTGCTCGGAAATGCTCTCAGTCAGAAGTACTCAAGACCTCCCGAGGATGCAAAGCATCTCTTCCCGGACGTGATCAGATTTCTCTTCCACAGATGCTCTGGCAGGACTGGAGTTATATTGTGCGCTGTGATATCTCAGACAAAGGCAGAATCCATAATTGGCCCCGCTACAAGTTTCCATTTCAATACGGATAAACAAAAGACAACAAACCCTTCATTTCTCAGGGATGGGAAGTTGTCAAAGCCTGAGCAATACTTCTGGAACCTTGATAGGACTTAACCCCTTCAATGTGTCCCGTGAACCTCCTTTCTCCTGATATCCCTGCCCTCTACATGAGAAAATAATTTTTTTTTTATTCCTTTAGGGGATGTGGGTCTTGTTGGTAAGGTCAGCATTTGTTGCCCATCCCCAATTGCCCTTGAGTTGAGTGTTCTGCTCAACCATTTGTCAAGGCAGTTGAGTGCTGTGGCTCTGGAGTCACGTAGGCCAGACCGGGTAAGGACAGCAGATTTCCTTTCCTAAAGGGACATTAGTGAATGAGATGGGTTTTCACAACAATTGACAATGGTTTTACGGTCTTCATTACTGAGACTAGTTTCGCATTCCAGATTTATTAATTGAATTCAGATTCCGCCTGCCTGCTGTCGCCGTGGGCTTTGATCCCATGTTCCCAAAACATTAGATTGGGCTTCTGGAATACTAATCCAGTTACATTATCACGAAGCCACTTTCTCAAGGCAGACCTCAGGATAGCATCATAGAATACAATCATAGAATCTCTACAGTACAGGAGGAATGATGTGGAGATGCCGGTTTTGGACTGGTGTAAACATAATAAGAAGTCTCACAAGACCAGGTTAAAGTCCATTTAAAGTACTGTGGTTTGTTTGGTAGCAAAAGCCACTAGCTTTCAGAGCACTGCTCCGAAAGTTAGTGGCTTTTGCTACCAAATAAACCTGTTGGACTTTAACCTGGTGTTGTGAGACTTCTTACTGTACAGGAGGAAGCCATTTGGCCCATCATATCTGCACTGACAACAATCTCACCCAGGCCCCACCTCCATAACCTCATATATTTATCCTAGCTAGTCCCCCCTGACATGAAGGGGCAATTTAGCCTGGCCATTCCATCTAACCTGCACATCTTTTGAGTGTGGGAGGAAACCGGAGCACCCATAGGAAACCCACATAAACACGGGGAGAATATGCAAACTCCACACACCCTCCGAGGTCGGAATTGGATCCTGGTCCCTGGTGCTGTGAGGCAGCAGTGTTAACCACTGTGCCACCCACAGCGCTTGTTGTCTCAAAGCACTTTAGATCCAATTAAGTATTTTTGAAAGGTAGGTACTGTCGTAATGAAAGAAACCCGCAGCCAATTTGCACACAGCAAGCTCCCTGATCTTGGTTAAGGGGTCACGATTGTCCAGAACAGAAGGGAGGGGATTCCAGTGAATAATCACATGGGGTGCCAGAGGTGGCGAAAGGGGCAGTGTAACTCACACAAATGCAGACTGACGCAAAAGGGTATTTGAACATCAGGATGGGCATTGTAAAGTGGACGCTGAGAAGTGACTATAAGACATTTACATAATGTGACGTTGTCTGTCCATGGCTTATAGCTGAAGCACAGGCCCAGTAGGCAGGCAGCTCAAAAATAAATAAAATGGCACAGCACCGCACCCCCACCCCACTTTCCAGATTGGCACACCCTGCAGATTGCCTTTGTTAGAGACTGTGTATCAGCACTTGAAGAACAACATCCATCCAGTGCTCCCCATGGCAGAAAGATCATCATTAATCATGTGCTCAGATTCCTGTTGCAAACTACAGCGGGCCAAGCTTAGAAATCTACTCCTTAAAGGGTGTTTGAATTTTTGAAAAATCAACAAGCCATTATGCACCTTTTTAAAATTATTACTCATTCTTGAGGTGTGGGAATCATTGGCAAGACTGGAATTTATTGACCATCTCTCCTTACCAATAAAGGGCTGGCTTCGGAGAATCATGGAATTCCCTACATTGCAGACAGAGGCCATTCAGCCCATCAAGTCTGTACCAGCTCTCTGACAGAATATCTTACCCAGGCTCTATCCCTATAACCCCATGCATTTATCCTGCCAATCCTCCTAACCTGCATATTTTGGGACACTAAGTGACAATTTAGCATGGCCAATCCATCTAAACTGCACATCTTTGGAGTGTGGGAGGAAACCCACGCAGGCATGGGGAGAACATGCAAACTCCACACACACACACACACACACACACACACACACACACACTTGCTCTGGCTAGATTTCTCTGGCAAGACTAGATTTGAACCTGGGTCCCTGGTGCTGTGAGGCAGCAGTGCTAACCACTGTGCTGCCCTAAGTGGGCCAGTAAAGCCTCATGGGTGTTTGCCTGGAGTCACATAGGGGCCCAGACCTTCTTTTGCTCCCATGAGTGACCAGCTGGTTTTTTTTGGGTATGTTTGTAAGACACACAGCAGCCGCAAACTCACTCTATTATTCAATGCCAAGGTTTTCAGAAACTGAATTCAGAATTCACAAACCTGCCGTGGTGGGACTGAAATCATGCCCTCAGGATTATTAGTTCAGGAATCTTTTGATTACTCCAGTCAAATAACCACTGCACTGCTTCTGTGCTCTGGGTGGGCGCAGGAACAGAGAGTGTTAATTGAGCCTTCCAAAAGATTTTCACCAGCAAAATGGAATTCAGTTTGTTCCAGCACCCCACCCCTCTGCACTACCACCAATCCCCAATCTTCCACTGCCTTCGTCCCCCGCCCCAAAACATCAGCTACCCCCTGCCAGAGGAAGTGGGCTATTTATAAAGAGGCTAACAGCTACCAACATTTGGACTGACAGTACTAAGCTATGGGCATCGCTCTCCTTTTCACCCTGGCAAGGATCCAAGGAATAAGCAACGTCATAAAACAGCTCAGATTTCAGGCATCTAAAGACGAGGTACTCACGGCCTCCTTTCCTGACCCTGCCCCACCCCCACCGCCCACTCTACTGGCACAGAGCTATATTTAACTTGGAACTAAATGCATTCTGGACAACTCAGTTCTAAAAATAGTCTCAAAGGCATTCTTGCAATTTAGTGTAATGTGCAGTACCTGCTCATCCAGCCAAGCACAGGCTGGGGAATGGGTTAACACTAATTTAAAGAGTCCACCCACACTCGAGCCAGACAGACAGAGACACATGCAGTGACAGAGAGATACATACAGGCAACAACACACAGCGTGGGAGAGAAATTAGATTTGCTCCTGAAATAGTAAGTTTTGAGGAGTAAGAGAGAGAGAGAGAGAGAGAAAGATAGATAGAGAGAGGCGGAGAGGTTTAGGGAGAGAATTCCAGTGCTTTAGGCCTGAGACAGCTGAAGGATCATCACAGAATCTACAGTGCAGATGGAGGCCATTCAGCCCATCGGGTCTGCACCGACCACAATCCCACGCAGGTCCCATCTCTGTAACCCCACATATTTACAATGCTAACCCCCTGACGCTAAGGGACAATTTAGCACGGCCAATCAATCCAACCCGCATATCTTTGGAAGGAAACGGGAACATCCGAAAGAAACCCAGGCAGACATGGGGAGAACATTCAAACTCTGCACAGTCACCTGAGACTGGAATTGAACCCGGGTCCCTGCCGCTCTGAGACAGCAGTGCTAACCATTGTGCCTCCGTGCCGTCCCAACGGTGGGGTGGAGGTATGGGAGAACGGAGATTAGGGACATGGACAAGTGATGTGAGTTGAAGGAACGCAGAGTTCTCATGCTGTGGGCCTGAAGGAGAAGAAAGAACTGGGATCACAAGGAGAAGTAAGCGAAGATATTGATGCCAATTGGGCCATCTGCTTCAGCCTTGGGGAGGCCGCTTATGGAATGAATCCTCCAGATTCTCACAGGCAGGGTCCGCTTTGTTGAGCGCAGCTGAAAAAAAAAATTGCCCACTCCCATGTGAGCAAAAGCAGCATTGGACAATCTGCAGCAATTATCAGTAGAATGGAAACAAAATTTGTGACAAACAGGAAACAGGATAGGTCAGGCTCTATTTATAGTGTTGCAACAGGAAGTTAAAATGGCCTCTAAGGGTCAAAGGCTAAAGAGCTGGTCTGTGAGGGTCAAGAGTGAAGCCCAGCAAACACCTGGCTTATGACACAATGACAGAAACTCTGTCCCTAATCCCCTTCCCAAACGCATCCCCTCCCCAACTGTACCCTCCCACCTCGTCTCCATAAAGCGCACCATGAATAAAACCCAGTTCCATTTGCCACAAAAATAAAATCTGACTCCCTCATTGGAACTCACGCCAGCAGTAACTGTAGGACTGGACATAGGCAACAAGAAACCTTTAGTCCATTCAGTTACCCTGCCTCTCTCTTCCTTGGCTATTGGACCATTCACCTTGACCAAGAGAGCAAGAACTTGCATTTTTAAGAACTGTAGGATATCTCAAAGGCTTCAACAGCCATTTAAGGACTTTGAAATGGGGGAAATGTGGCAGTCAACCTGTACACTGCCAGAGCGACCAGATCATCTGCTTTCACAGTGAGATTCGACTGTGGGATAAATTTTGGCTCCTGCTCTTCTTCGAATGGTACCTATAATAACTTCAATCAGGCCACTGAGGTTGGCGTATTGGAATATGAACACCCTGATTAACGTGTTACATTCATGGCCAGGTGTCCCTGGAAAGGGAACATGTGGTGTCCGAGGGCACAGTTGATGCCTTCCATGCCTGCTAGGCACCGTAGGGGCTGGGATGTATGATTGACCCCTTAAATCACATTTTAATTTGATGTTTTAAGTCTCCTTTCTACTTTGTTTTCTGTTTCGGGCAGTTCCCCTACTTTTCGGGAGCCTCCCCTTTTGAGTTGTCCCTAAGTTAATTTAATTTAGTTTATTTGATTGGATAACAAAAAATGTCCCTGATTAAGGGGTCAATTGATAGACCAATCAGGGAGTCTTTTCCTTGCATTTAACCAGGAGTGTCAGTTCCTCTGGCACTTCTGAAGGTTGCCTGCTGACTGATAGCACTCTGTGTACTGCTTTTAGAATTGTACATAAAGGGATTTTGGTGAAGGAGCTTCTGCCTCACATGACTTATTACTGTACTGTTGGGTCTTTTACATGTGAAGGCAATCAGGGCCTCAGTTAGAATCTTAGCTAAAAGCTAGCACCTCTGACAGGGCAGCACTCCTACACTGAGATTTCCAACTGGAACACGGGCTCAGGTTTCTGAAGTGGAACCTTCAGGCAGAAGAAGCTAAAGTGCTACCCACAGGACAACGAGGGAGGTGGAGGAGTCCCAAACCAGGGGTCGTAGTTTGAGGATAAGGGATAAACCTTTTAAGATGGAGGTGAGGAGAAATTTCTTCACCCAGAGGTTGGTGAATGTATGGAATTCACAACAACAGAAAGTAGTTGAGGCCAAAATGTCGTATGATTTCAAGAAGGAATTAGATTTGGCTCTTGGGGGCTCTTAGGGCTAAAGGGATCAAGGGATATGGGGGGGAAGGGGAGCTCTAGATATTGAATTTGATGATCAGTCATGATCAAAATGGATGGCGGAGCAGGCTCGCAGGGCTGAATGGCCTCCTCCTACTTCTATTTTCTATGTTTCTATACGCTGTAAGAAGTTTCACAACACCAGGTTAAAGTTTTATTTGGAATCACAAGCTTTCAGAGTGCTGTTCCTTCATCAGGTGAGTGCATTAATGGTGTTGGACTTCTGCAAGAGGTTGTGATGGGTCCTTACCCGCACAATCGATAATGTCGTTCACTAAGGACCTTCAGGTACAACGTGATCGAACGTGCGGGTAAGGACCCATCGCAACCTCGTGCAGATATCCAACACCATTAATGCACTCACCTGATGAAGGAGCAGCACTCTGAAAGCTCGTGATTCCAAATAAGCCTGTTGGACTTTTAACCTGGTGTTGTGAGACTTCTTACTGTGCTCACCCCAGTCTAATGCCAGCATTTCCACATCATTTCTATACGCTGACTGAGCCAGTGACGCCCACATCCCGTAAAATGAATTCGGAAAAAATGCCGTTGGAAGGGAAACCAGGTTTCCCCTAAATGGAGAGATCACACACGGAAACGCAAAGCCATTCTGCAGAGGGAAGTTTCAACCCTTGTATCGCCTTACCCGAAGTCCAAAACACGCATTACATTCAGCAACAAGACGAGTCAAAAATTCCCCCTTCCCCAAGTATCTCAATGTGTTTCAACTAAGATACACGACTCTATTTAGTGTTATTTGCAAAACAACTTTCCAGAATTCTGGAAACATAGCCTTGTCAACAGAAATAACCATTGTAAAGGATGACAAATGAACTCTGACTCACTTTCATTGTTACATTATCTCATCAAACTAGCTCATTGACTCTTAACTGTCCTCTGTAAGGGTCAAGCAAGCCACCCAGGCTGACAAAGGATGGGAAATATTTGTCAGTAATGTACAATCCCTGAGAAAACATTTTTAACAATCCTATCTGCAGAGCCGGAGCCCCACAAAGTGACTGTTTCTTGCTGCACATGTTAAGTGGTTACACAAAACTACATTCCTACTCCTGCAAACACAAATCTTTATTTCTTTATGACGACAGGTAACATTTACAAGAGTTATAAGCTCAAAAACTCGTATTTATAGATCATCTTATTTATCACATCTGTTAGAGACATCGCAAAGACGTCTGAAGTGTAAGAACGGTCTTCATGAAGGATGCCATTTTGTGCACAGGAGGATCCCACAAGCAACCATGGGAATGGAAGATCAGTTCAGATACAGCACAGGAGGCTATTCAGCCCACCGTACCTGTGCTGTCTCTTTGAAAGAGTAATCCCACTGCACCCGTTCTTTCCCAAGGGCCAAAAGTTTCCTTGTGTGGTTCTCACATCAATCACCTTAAATCTGGATCCTCTGGCATCCAACCCTTCATCTACTGAAACCAGTTTCTCCAGATTTACCCTTCATGATGATGAGGGAGGAATGTCGGCCAAGGCAGGAGCAAACAGGTCAGAAGTGTTCATGTATGAGGAATTATCAGGAACCCCCTTTACGTCATGAGAATCCCATACCCTCTTGGGGGTGACAGATCACCCTACATGTCCACAGCATCTCAGTGAGGAGCACTCTTGCCTCTGATTCAGAAGGCTGTCCATTCAAGTGCCACTTAGAGACTTGAGGATGAAAATCTAGACTTACACTCCAGTTTGCTACTGATGGAGTACAGAGCTGTCACAGGAGCTGTCTTTCAGATCAGATACTAATCTGAGATCCTGTCTGACCTGGTAAAAGATCTCAAAGCACTAAATTCTTTTCCTCAGAGAGGAAACAGAGGAGGAACATACTCAAGGGGCAGAGTGGCCTTACTGCTGCTCCTAATTCGTATGTTTGTGTGTGTGTATTAAGAGCAAGGGAGTTATCCTTGGTGCTCTGGCTAATATTTATCCCTCAAACAACATCACAAAGTCATTCATGTGGAGGCGATGGTGCAATGGAATTGTCACTCGGCTAGTAATCCAGAGACCAGGGTTATGTTCGGGAGGCCTGGGTTCAAATCCCACCACAGCAGAAATTTGACTTCAATAAAAACCCAGAATTAAAGTCTACCAATAATGATTGTTGTAAAACCAATCTGGTTCACTAATGTCCTTTAGGGAAGGAAATCTGCCATCCTTACCTGATCTAGCGTACACGTGACTCCAGATCCACAGCAATGTGGTTGACTCTTAAATGCCCTCTGAAATAGCCAAGCAAGTTACTCAGTTCAAGGGCAATTAGGGATGGGCAATAAATGCTGGCCCAATCGATAACACCCACATCAAATGAGCGAATTAAAAAAATTATATACTGTTGCTTGCAGAACCTTGCTGTGCACATTTCCTGCGTTGCTAGTGGCTACACTTCAAAACATACTTTCCTGGCTGTAAAGTACTTTGGTGCATACATCCTGAGGTCATAAAAGATGCTTTGTAAATGTAAGTGTTGCTGTAACTTCAGGAAACAGGAAAATGTCCCCTGTTCTCCTTGGGATAATGCCACAGGATCTTTAATATCCACCTGAGCCAAGAGAGAAAGACTTGCATTGATATAGCATCTTTCACAATCTCAGAACATCCCAAAGTGTTTTACAGCTAATGAAATAAAGTTCAATCACTGTTGTAAGGCAAGGAACAGAGCAACCAATTTGTGCACACCAAGATCCCTCAAACAGCAATGAAATAAATGATCCAACCATCTGTTTTGGGTTTCGGACACTGGGGAAAACTCTCCTCTTCTTCTTCGAACTATTGGCCTTGGGTGATCTAATGACCAGGCGAGAAGTTAGACAAGGACCTTGGTCTAAACTCTCTTTTGAAAACTACTGTGGTGAGGTTTGAACCCCTGACTCCAGGATATTAGTCTGGGCCTCTGGATTACCACTACATCACTATCTCCCCTTTCACCCATTCCATTTCTCATTGCCTTGGGAAGATATTGGTGGGCTTTTTTGCTGGCAATGGTTTGATAACCCAAGGGGAAAGCGAGATCATGTCAGAGGGCAGTATGGGTCAGTTACATTGATATAGAACTGCACTCACATACAGACCTGGGATTAGTTCCCTAAACAACATAAGTGGACCAGTCAGCTTTTAGTCAATAGACATTTTTATTGAAACCAGCTTGTTGGTACCCAAAATCTTTCTAAACTTAATCCTGGTGGGATTTGAACTCATGCCCTTGTACATATGGTGAATTACTAACCCCATAACAGAACCATAATACTGCTGTAATCCTAATCTGACAACCTTACTCATTGGAAGGGAAAATAACCAATTGCATTGGTCCAGTAGGAGGCATGATTCTGGTGTTGGGTGGGACACTTGGCGTGGATTTTCCCCTGTGGGTGCCAGAATCCCATTGTCAGGGGCAAATGAGGGTCTGAAGTCCACACTGTGCAAGGAAAGGTCACTTGGCAATGATTTTCCATCCTCCCTAACCCATAAGTCTCCCCATCCCCATTCCTGCAAGCCAGCTGTGCACAATAGGAGCCCCCCCATCCCAATCACAGGAGCTAGAAATTCAACCCTTTCGAGGCAAGTTAGAGGAAACCTCCACTTTCCATTGATATGTGTTGGGCCTGTCCCAGGAATGCTGCATGTTGACATCCAGTGGTCAAGTTACCTGTCTCACAATCCAGATGCTTCAGCGTTATTCCAGGAGGAAGCGATTTCAAATCCCATTCCAGGACAATTTTGAAATGAGATTTATTCAGATCATAAAAACTTGGGGGAATTAAAGGGCAGCAGTAAAAGTTACCACATAAAGGTCTAACTGATTTACTGATGTTAAAGTTAAAGTTTATTTATTAGTCACAAGTAAGGTTTACATTAACACTGCAATGAAGTGACTGTGAAATCCCCCTAGTCCCCACACTCCGGCGCCAGGCCACGTCAATGCACCTAACCTGCACATCTTTCAGACTGTGGGAGGAAACCAGAGCACCCGGAGGAGACCCATGCAGACGTGGGGAGAACATGCAGGCAGTGACTCAACTGAGAATCGAACCCAGGTCCCTGGCGCTGTGAGGCAGCAGTGCTAACCACGCTATCATGGTTTCCTCTAGACTAGAGAAGGATGTCCTCGCCTTATGGGTGACTCCAACCACACCAACGTAATTGATTCTTAACTGTCCTCTGAGGTAATTTAGAAAGTCTCACAGCACAAGTACGACCACAAAAAAATACCCTGGAAGATCTCTGCCCTCCGGCTCAATGAATAATTGAAGACCTTGTATATCACTGAGTCAAAGAAACCAAGAGGGATCTCAGAGTCAACCATGGCCAGGAGGTCACAGGGATATGGGCGTCATTGGCTGACCAGCATTTATTGCTCATCCTTAGTTGCCCTTGGAGGGCAGTTGAGAGTCAACCACATTGCTGTGGAGTGGGCCAGACCGAATAAGGATGGCAGATTTCCACCCCAAAAGGACATTAGTGAACCAGATGGGTTTTTCCGACTGTCACCAATGGTTTTGTGGTCATCAGTAGATTCTTAATACCAGATATTTTTTGTTGAATTCAAATTCCACCGGCTGCCGTGGTGGGATTCGAACCTGGGTCCCCAGAACATTAGCTGAGTTCCTGGATTAATAGTCTAGCGATAATATCACTCATCTCGCCACAACTGATGCTACAACTGACTTCACTGAGAGAAGGGGAAGAAATCACCCAGGTGTGGTGTTCCTGATCCTCTAGAGTGCCCCGAGTCTGCACGTGCGTCTACATTTCTGGTAAGGGCAGGTTCAAGCTCGGTTGCGATGCCCAACATGGTTGAAGGGCCTGCCCATGTTTACTGTCTGGGTTTAAGGTAATTGGCTAAGGGACCATCATCAGGGGAAATTGTTTCACGTAGTGAGTTGTGAACCGGAATGCACTGACTGGAAACCACAGGATCAGTAGCAAAGGAAATTGAATCAATAGTTGAAAAGGAAGAAAAATTGCTGAACTATGGGGAGAGAGCAGAAGACAGTGGTACTAACTGGATAACTCTTTTGAAGAGACAGCAGAGAAGGTGAGCGGTGCACACGAGGAACAGTCACTTTGGTGAAGGAATATAGGAATTCTCTTGTGACAAAAGTAAGTATCATCGGGAGGGGGGGGGGCGCACGGAGAAAGGGAGCTAAAGGGGGCAACAAAAGACAGAAGCCGTGACAAGTGTGCCACCCCCGTCCCCAAACTCAGCTGCAAACCTTGTCTTTAAAAATAGCAATTACAATTCTTGGAATTGCCAGAATATATTTGCGCTCTAATCATGTCTGTCTATCTGTCTGCTATCACAGAGGCTCTGCAGTAAGCTGCTATAGCGTGTATATTTATACGCACACACACAGCACACTTAATTGTATTTAAAAATACAAACCTTGTAATTTTCACGTTCTGATGTCAGACTAAAGCACCAGTACAACCTATAATTTGCGGCCTCCAATGTCAGTCAGACAGAGTTTTATTTAGAAAGCGCAGTTGCTTTCTGGTCCCGCATCCCCCCCACCCCCTCCGCCGCCCCCCCCCCCCGCCGCATCTCCCCCACCCCCCAACACACAGACTTCGAACTCAGCTGGGTTAGAGGATCCCATTGCTACTCCTCCGCACCCTTCCATCCCAGTGTTAATGTCAGCACCACAAGACAAAAGTATAGAGTGCGTTTCAGAAACAGGCCATTCGGCTCAACTGGCCCATGTTGGTTTTAATGGCTCTCACGAGTTTCCCCATCCTCTGTATCTTACCCTACCAGTACACCCTATACACCTTTCCCCCCTCATCTTTATCCAGCTGCTCCTTCAATACATTCATACTATTTAGAACAAATAACAAAGAAAATTACAGCACGGGAACAGGTCTTCAGCCCTCCAAGCCTGCACCAACCATGCTGCTCATCTGAACTCAAACCCCGTACTCTTCTGGGGACCATATCCCCCTATTCCTAACCTATTCATGTATTTGTCAAGACGCCCCTTAGAAGTCACTGTCATATCTGCTTCCACTTCCTCCCCCGTCAGCTAGTTCCAGGCACCCACCATCAGTGCGTAAAAAACTTGCCTCGTACATCTCCTTTAAACCTTGCCCCTCCCACCTTAAAGCTATGCTTCCTAGTAATTGACCCTTCTTCCGCCCCGGGAAAAAGCTTCTGACTATCCAATCTGTCCATGCCTCTCATAATCTTGTAGATGTATTTGCCTTAACCACTTCCTGTGGGAACAAATTCCAGATTCTAACCATTCTCTGGACAAAGAAGTTTCTCCCAAATACCTTATTGAATTTATTAATGATAATCTTATATTTACGGATGCTAGTTTTAATCTCCCCAACAAGGGGAAATATCTTCCCAGATACTCTGGCCTCCTCTCAGCATTTTTCTCAGTGGGGGTAGGCAGTGTGCCAGTTGCTGATGGTTGAATCCTCTGTTCCCACTGCTGTCAATGGGATTTCCCAGTGAAACCATCCCATCCCACCAGGAAACCTGCAGCAGGACCAGAGAATCCCACCAGCCGGAGAATTCCAGCTGAAGTCTTGAAGTTCTCAAATAGTCCGCCTACCAGCTTTCAATGCAGTGGGTATGTTCCTGGGCTAGTAATCCCTAGACTGTTTTAACAGTCCTGACATTATGACTCCAAATCAAAGCAGGGCATTTGGGATATTTTGAATTCAGTAAAAAAAAGTGAAAAGTTACTAAACGTAACTACAAAGCTACAAAATTCATAAGAACGCAACCAACTCACAAACGTATATAGAAGGAAACAGGGTGTCCCTATCCAGCCTGGGCCTGTACGTTTCATTTCGTTAGTCTGGGCCTGAATGTAATCCCAATCCCATACCCTATGCAATTGAGTTCTAACTGTTCTCAGGTGTAGCTTAGCAAGGACGCAGTCAAGGCAATGAGGAATGGACAATAAATACCAGCCTATATCCTCAGAATTTTTTTTTAAGGCTGTTCAAAGAGCCATTAGATTAACAACCCTAAGACTCTAGGGGCAATTTTAGCTGTTCATTGCGCAATAGGTCAGGTCCAACACGTCTCAGGTAGATATATATACCCTGCGCATAGCACATTAACCATTGTTTTATACTTAACATAGCCAAGCCTCCCTTTCATCCTGTGAAGCTTGGTGAATTCTCCTCATTCCCGCACCCCCCACTCCAAGCTATTGAAATATGTTTAGGATATTTCACTGTCGGAGGTTATTTTTAAATTCTTTGAAATATTTTCTAATTCTGCGTGTTCGGCAGTTCAGAGCTGGGGGAAAATGACAGCTCCTTTTTAAAGATGCGATAGCTGGCAAATAAAAGCACTTTCAATCTGACTCATTATTCGCATTCTTGACAAAGCACAAGAAATTATCCTGTTGATTCCAGATTTGATCAAATCCGACTCACCACATGATGGACTCTAAAATTGCAATGAAATAGCGAAGGTCTTCTAAAAATGAAGGGAGCGAGTTCAAAGATCAAAGTGCCCTCTTGGCCATTCTTGACCAAACAGCAGTGAGCTCATGGTTGGCTCCAGCAGTTGGTATGGTGTAGCCACTCAAATCTGTTCCTTCACCTCCGCAGCCTGTATTTGGTTTGAGCTCAGAGTGACAGCAAGAACATAACTGCTCACGCCAATGATCTTTTGTCAAATGGGTTTAAGCAGTTGCAGCCCAGGTCCCACTGGGTGCAACCCATCTGTACAAAGCTTTCCGAAAACCACAACGTGACTACAGATGCTATCAGGTGTTGGAGGTTACAAGTGTACTAGAGACATACTTGACATGGGAGTGTTTTTTGGGGACAGTGTAGAGGGAGCTTTACTCTGTATCTAACCCCGTGCCATACCTGTCCTGGGAGTGTTTGATGGGGACAGAGTAGAGGGAGCTTTACTCTGTATCTAAACCCGTGCCGTACCTGTCCTGGGACTGTTTGATGGGGACAGTGTAGAGGGAGCTTTACTCTGTATCTAACCCCATGCCGTACCTGTCCTGGGAGTGTTTGACGGGGACAGTGTAGAGGGAGATTTACTCTGTATCTAATCCTGCGCTGTACCTGTCCTGGGAGTGTTTGATGGGGAGAGTGTAGAGAGAGCTTTACTCTGCATTTAACCCCCTGCTGTACCTATCCTGGAAGTGTTCGATGCTGAACCCTAAGTGAGAACATTTTAAAAAGAAATTAAAATAGGTTCCACACTTTGGCTCCCACCATTTATCATTCGCTCTTGATTTGACCAGCACCAGTTACAGATTGAAATTTCACTCTGCTTCAACAAAACGTACGGTCTGTTTTGGTCGAACACAGAATAAATTCTCAGTAAAGACCAGCCTTCTTGATCTACCGGGATCTCCGAGTGGAGAAGATACCATATAGACAGAAATGGAATGACACAGAAATTACAGCACAGCAACAGGCACTAGAACCAGGTCTGTGCTTGACAAAAGTTTTCTCACCATCTAAAAGCAATTGAGAGAACACTTTCATCAAAACCTCATCTTGTTAAGTTTAGAGTTGATAGTAAAGATTTATTTTCAAAGGGAGAACACTGAAGGAGGCTGTTTGGCCCACCTTGCCAGTACGGGATCTTTGAAAGAGCCTTCCAATTAGTTCTATGCCCTTCTTCCCCCCGTAGCCCTGCAATCTTTCCCCTTCAGGTATTTATCCAATTCCAGATCATAACATTGGAGCATTAAGAAAAAGTTCTCTGCTCATTCCCGTTCTGGCTCGTAAATGTTTGACGGTTTCCACAGAATCACAGAAAGCCTACAGCACAAAAAGAGGCCATTTAATCGATCAAGTCTGTATCGAGTCGCCTAAAGAGCATCTTATTCATGCCACGTCTCACCCCCACATCTCCGTAACCCCGCATTTAGCGTGGGTAATCCACACAATAAGGAACGTGGGCCCTTGGCTAACATTTCATCTCTTTCCTACTCTGGAAAAAATCTATATGTTGACGCAGTCATAATCTAATTGGATGATAGAAGAAACTTAAAGGAATGGAACAAAGAAGAATGAAAATTACAGCACATAAATAGGCCTTTCAGCTATCCGAGCCTGCACCGACCATGCTGCCCAACTGAACTAAAATTCCTACCCTGCTGTGGACCATATCCCTCTATTCCCATCCTATTCATGTATTTGTCAAGATGCCCTTTAAAAGTCATTATCATGTCTGCTTCCACTACCTCCTCTGGCAGCGAGTTCCAGGCACCCACTATCCCCTGTGTAAAAGACTTGCCTCGTACATCTCCTTTAAACCTTGCCCCTCGCAATTGATTCTTCCACCCTGGAAAAAAGCTTCTGACTATCCACTCTGTCCATGCCCCTCATAATCTTGTAGACTTCTATCAGGTAACCACTCAACCTCCATCATTCTAATGAGAACAAAGCAAGTTTCTCCAACCTCTCCTCATAGATAATGCCCTCCAAACCAGGCAACATCCTGGTAAATGAATGTCATCCTCCTGTTCTCTAATAGCAAAAATAATGAAAGCCTACTTGGTTGGGCTAGCACGGTGGCACAGTACCCTGGTACAACATCGGCTTGGACTGTCTATGTGGAGTTTGCACGTTCTCCCTGTGTGACATGGTGACATAGTGGTTAGGACTGCTGCTTCACAATGCCAGGGGCCTGGATTCAATTCCTGGCTTGAGTCGCTATCTGTGCGGAGTGCATATTCTCCCCATGTTTGCATGCATTTCCTCCAGATGCTCTGGTTTCCTCCCACAGTCCAAAAGACGTGCTGGTTAAGTGCACTGACAGTGCTAAATTCTCCCTCAGTGTACCCAAACAGACGCTGGAGTGTGGCGACTGGAGGATTTACACAGTAACTTCATTGCATTGTTAACGTAAGCATGCTTGTGACACTAACAAATAAAGATAAACTTTAAAAATGTGCGAGGTTACGGGGATATGATGGTAAGGTGGGCCCGAGTACGGTGGTCTTTCGGGGAGTCGGTGCAGATTCAATGGATCGAATGGCCTCTTGCTACACTGTACGGATCCTATGTACGGATTCGAGTTGCAGTCAGAGTGGATGCAAATTTGCATTTGGATAACACCTTTTACAACCTCAGGACATCCCAAGGAATCACACAGCCAATGAAGTACTTTCTAGAACAAAGCAATGTAGGGAAATAAAGAAGCCAATCTGTACAGAGCAAGGTCCCACAAACAGCAGTGTGGTAAATGGCCTGATTTATTTTTTATAAAGGCAGGATTGGCAGAGGGATAAATTTTGGCCGGGGCACTCGAGATCTCTCCTGCTTTTCCCAGAGACAAAGCCATGGAATTTTTTACATCGGGGTGAAAGGTCGGCCGAGGCACCTAATTGAACGACCCGACTGACTGTTTCGGCACACTCCAGGCCTGGCACATGTGGTTTTGTACCACAACAGAAGCCGAGTGCGTATATTACGGGTTTGAAAGTGGTCTTGAAGGATTCCTATTAATTTTCTGACCTATGCTCAAGACAATATCTTCCCAGGCTTCATCAGTAATTTAACTATGTTCCACTTCCTTCACTGACTGAAATGCTTAAACTTGACAACATCCGAATCAAAAGATGTCAAAGGTGCCACTGATCAAAGGCATTCAATCACAAACAGCACGCCAAACTTAGTTTATTGCCAGTTTCGAGTCACTTTGGGAGATTCCTCTTCACCTTTCAACATCGAGCATGAGGGGATCAAAGGGAAATCCAGCATTTAAGAAAACAACCTCCTCATTGCACTTAAAGGATACCCCAAGGAACTTCACAGCCAGTGTTTAAGTAAAAAGTACCTGCATTTATATAGTGCCTTTCACAACCTGGAGATCTTTACAACCAATGAGGTGCTTTTAAAAAGTAATCTCTGCTGTCATGTCAGAAATCCAGCCGCCAATTTGAGTTTGTGGGAGAGATAATGAGATAAATGTCCAGATAACCTATTTTAATGATGGTGGTGAAAGGGTAGATATTGGCCAGAACACTCAGGGAAACTCCCATGCTCCTATCCAAAGAACACCTTAGGATTGTATTATGTCAAACCAAGAGATCAGAGAAAGCACTGGTTTAATATGATCTTTCTCTACAACTTAACTATAACCGTAACACTACATTCTCCACTCTCTTCTTCTCAATGTACAGTATGCTTTATCTGTATAGCACGCAAGAAACAATACGTTTCACTGTATACTAATACATGTGACAATAATACATCAAATCAAATAATCTGTAAAAGACTGCACCTCTGACACTGCAGCACTGCCTGGGTATTGCACTGGGAGTGACAGCCTAGATTTTGTGCTTGGGATTGTTTTCTGCTATTTTTCAGGCAATCTGCAATCTTGCAGTCCGGTCTTTTTGAGGATTAGGTCCCGTGTTCTCATCTGTTTGAATGGGAACCGTTAATAGGACACGTTTTTTAAAGACCTGTTTTTTTCTTTAATTTATGCTAACAAATTTAGAAGTAATTGCATTGTGTTTCTTTCTCTGTTTTTACTTCTGTATTCTCCTGCCCTGATCAGAAACGCCCAGGGGAAACGCACGCTTGCCTGATCTTGTTCACCAAATTAGATCATCAACGCTCAGAATCTTACAGCAAAAGCGGCTATTCAGCCCATTGTGTCCACTCCACTCCCTTGATAAAGCTATCCAATTAGTCCCACTCACCTGCTTTTGCCCCATAGCCACGTATTTACTATTCCTTTTCATCTGTAAATCCAATTCCCTTTTGAAAGTTACAGCCGAAGCAATCTTTTCACAATCTTTTCAGATCATAACAGCTTGCTGCACTCAACAAAAAAAATTCTCAGCTCTCCTCTTCTTCTTTTACCAATTATTTTAACTCATGTCCTCCAGTTATCGACTTGCCCGCCAATCAAAACCTTTCCTTGTTATTCACTCTATCAAAATCCCCCCTGATTTTGAGCACTTTTATCAAAATGTCCTGTCTGTTCGGAGGAGAACAATCCTGACATCCTCAGTCTCTCCACACAACCTAAAAGTAAATCTTCCTTCCAACTTCTTCAAGGCTTTGCCGCACTTTCCATGATGCTCAGAATCGGGGGCAATGTGCCAGCTCAGGCCGAACTAGTCATTACCAAAGTTTTGGAATACCATCCTTCCTTTTGTCACAACTAATAAAACCCAGGATACTTTTGGATTGGCATCATCACGCATTGCCGGTCTCCTCTATGGCGAAGTAGGAGGATTGGTACCAGTCATGTTGCACTTTCAATACCCCCTCATCACAGCAATGTGGCTGTATTTGCATAATGATGCACAGTGAACAGCGTTTGCCAGCCCATGCCATGCCACCTCCACATAGTCTGCAATGAATACCAACTCTGGACAGTACTGTACCATCCATTTGTTATCCTATCCGTGAAATCTGCTTGTGGAAGCACTGCACTGGTACAGGTGAATCTTGGGGGGGGAAGAGTTCAAGAGCAGGTGGCACAGTGATTAGCACAGTTGCCTCAAGAGTGCCAGGGACCTGGGTTCAATTCCAGCTTTGAGTCACTGTCTGTGTGGAGCTTGCATGTTCTTCCCATGTCTGCGTAGGTGTCCTCCAGGTGCTCTGGTTTCCTCCCACATTCCAAAGATGTGCAGGTTAGATGGATTGGCCATGGTAAATTGTCCCTTAGTGTCCCAAGACGTGTAGGTTAAGGGGATTGGCCATGGTAAATGTAGAGGATTACGGGGAAAGGGCAGGAGAGGGCCTGGGTGAGACATTCTGTCAAAGAATTGGTGCAGACTTGATGGGCTGAATAGCCTCCTTGTGCACTGTAGTGATCCTATGATTATAACGGACTGTCACTTGATTTATGAACAGGAAAGGGCAGCAGGTAAAGGAGTAGCTGATTGTTTAACAGGCACAGCCTTCCACAGGAAGACAACTGACATTTAACCATTCTCTCTCTCTTCAAGGTGTTGAACGATCAGCTGTAAATTTATATTTTTTATGGTTCTATTCCAGCCTTTCATGGCTGCATTTCCCCTTTTATTTCACCTTTTTTTTAGATATGTCAACAACTTTTGCCTTTGTAATTACAGGAAAAAGAAAGACTAAAATTAAAATGGAGCCTTTTTTGACCTCAGGATATCCCAACGCACTCTGCAATGAAGTTCTTTTATAATCTGTTTACTACTGAATCGAGGGAAACACAGCAGCCAATTTGTATACAACAATGTGGTAGAAGCAGCTATAGAATGAATAACAAGATGATCTGTGATGTTGATTGAGGGATAAATGTTATCCAGGACACCCCGATGTTTGAAGTAATGTCATGAGATCTTTTACATTGAGCTGTGAGGACAGAGAGGGCCTCAGTTTAGCCATTCGTACAGGGGTGTCATCCTGGCTTACATGCTCAGATTTCTGGAGCTTTTCTCAGGCTGGAGTTTCTGTTGTGCTCTCTCTAAGCAGTTGTTCCTTCGCACAGAATTATTACTATACGGAAAAGGACATCATCATGTCTGTACCAGGCCTCTAAATGAGCATCATGATTTAATGTCATTCCCCTGCCTTTTTCTCCGTACCCCTGCACATTGTTTCTGTTCAAATAATCACCTAATGCCCTCTCGAATGCCTTGATTGAAGCTGCCTCCGCCACATTTCCAGGCAGCGCATTCTAGATCCCAACCACTTGCTGTATGAAAAAGATTTTCCTCTCATCACATTTGCTTTTTTGGAAAATCACCTTCAATCTGTGCCCTCTCATTCCCAATCCTTTTGCAAGTGGGAATAGTTTCTCCCTATCTACTCTAGCCAGCCCCTTCATGATGGGACAGCACAGTGGCACAGCGGTTAGTACTACTGCCAGGGGTCCTGATTCAATTCTGGCCTTGGTTGACAGTGTGGAGTTTCTCCCGTGTTTGCGTGGGTTTCCTCTGGGTGCTCTGGTTTCCTCCCACAAAGATATGTGAATTAGGTAGATTCGTCATGCTAAATTGTCCCTTAGTGTCAGGGGGACTAGCTAGGGAAAATGTATGGAGTTATGGTAATAGGGCCTGGGTGGGATTGTTGTCAGTGCAGACTCAATGGGCCAAATGGCCTCCTCCTGCTCTGTAGGGATTCTATGATTTCGAACACCTCCATCATATCTCCCTTTAGTCTTTTGCTCTCCAAACGGAACACTCCCAACTTCTCCAATTTATCCTCATAACTGAAGTTTCTCATCCCTGGAATCTCTTCTGCCCTCTCTGTGATGTGTTCATCTGTGGCACCCAGAACTGTACACAATATTCCAGTCTGAAAGATAACATTTTGGGAGAAAATCCAGTCTCCAAGCGTCGTGATGATTATTTTCAGTGCCCAGAAAACCCCTCATGTATTATTATTGAAGATGCAGTTAATAATTCGCTTTGTGCAGTATCTATCAAGAGCAAAACATATGTCTCGAAATTCTTTGACGTTATTGTGATCGGCTGCTGTGGCTTCGGTGAAAACCCTAGATGTACAAGGCAAGTTTTTTTTTATACAGAGGGAGGTGGGTGCCTGGAACTCGCTGCCGGGGGGAGGTAGTAGAAGCAGATACAATAGTGACTTTTAAGGCACATCTTGACAAACACATGAACAAAATGGGAATAGAGGGTTATAGTCCCCAGAAGGGTCAAGGATTTTAGTTCAGTCGGGCAACATGGTCAGTGCAGGATTTGGAGGGCTAAAGGGCCTGTTCGTGTGCTGTAATTTTCTTTGTTCTATAAGCGTAAACAGAAATTTTGCAAATCTTCTGTCAAAATTAAGCCAGCTGATTGGTAAAACACTGGGAGGAAATTTGCAGTGATAATCTATTTTTCAAAATTTGATGAAAGTGCTTGCTCATGCCTGGGGTATACACTGACAACGGGCATCCTCTGGAACCTGAGACCAAATAGCCTTTCTTCATAGCTGAGGATAGAAAGTCGGTGCCGATAAGTTATTCGACTGTGTGGGACTGCACTCAGTATCACCTCTAATACTAAATTAACCCAAGTGGCAGGGGGATTAGCAGGGTAAATATGAGGGGTTGTGGGAATAGAACCTGGGTGGCATTGGTGTCAGTGTAGACTTGATGGGCCGAATGGCCTCCTATTGCACTATAGGGATTCTATGATTTCAGTCAGCAGTCACTGCCAGCAAGCGAGAGAAAGAATCTTGCTGAATTCACACCTCCACAGTCCAAGGAATTAAAAGCCCATTATATCCGGTTTTCTGAAATCAATGAACTCAATACTGGGAAGCTCTGTTCACCACAAAACAAGTTGTGTTCACACCAACATCACAAGCCAGCTTTCAATATTTAACTTAAAAAAAGCCTTAGCAGGCCTTCATAGTCAGGCAACATCAAAGAACACAACATATTCAGGCAAATTCACTTCAACTGACAATAAACACAAGAGCATATCCAAAATTTGGCTGCCTGTGATTTAACTCACATCAAGTCCTTTTTACCCATCAACTGTCTGTCTGATCTACAAAGGCTCCCAGTCTGCCAATGCCTAATTCCTAACACTATCATCCTCGTGTTCAAATTTCTTCATGGTTTCACCCTTTCCGATCTCTGTTCCCTCCTCCCAACCCTCTCGAGATCGCTACACTCTTAGAATGCTGGTCACTTTTGCATCTCTGATTTTAACCGCTCCACTACTGGCAGCCATTCCTTCAGCTGCCGGGACCTAAGTTCTGGAATTCCTTTCCTAAACCTCTGTCTCCCTCTTTAAGCCACTTCTTAAAGTGGCACGGTGGCACAGTGGTTAGTATTGCTGCCTCACAACACCAGGGATTTGGGTTCGATTCCCAGCTTGAGTCACTGTCTGTGTGGAGTTTGCACGTTCTCCCTGTGTCTGCGTGGGTTTCCTCTCACAGTCCGAAAGACGTGCTGGTTAGGTGGATTGGCCATGATAACTTCTCCCTCAGTGTACCCAAACAAGTGCCAGAGCGTGATGACTAGGGGATTTTCACAACAACTTAATTGCAGTGTTAATGTAAAGCTACTTGTGACAATAATGAATAAACTTTCAAACCTACCTCTTTGACCAAGCCTGTGGTCACCTGTCCCTAATAACTCAGTGCCAAAATGTGTTTTAAGCATTCCTGTGAAAAGGCTCGAGACATTTTACTGTAGTAAAGATGCTACATAAATGCAAGTTATTGTTGAAATTAGAGCATGAAATAACTGTTAAGTGAGCAAAAAAAACCCATGAAGATGATAAACACCACCATCAGATATATATAAATGGATTAAATGCATTCATAGATGACTACAAAATCATATATAACCTCTCTGTTTCATTGCCATGGGCCTGTAGGGTTATTGAGAGAAAGATAAACCATTGGGATTGTTTTTGGACTGCTGCATCACAGAGTCAACACAGACAAGATAGGCCGAATAACCCCCCCCCCCAATCAACTGCAAACTTGTACGGTGCAACTTTTCACTTTCAATATCGGACTCGCTCAACTGATTTTCCTTTGAAAATGCCACCTGCAGATCTTTTGAAATAAAGCGCAGTTCCGTATTTTGAAACGGGGTTGTTAGCTGTCTCATTCTTTGTGTTTTTTTAAAGGAACAAAAACATTTAACGGTGTTTGTCACATGGCTGCAAAGTGCACTTCACATCCCATCTATCACTGGGATACTGGGACTGTTGTTACGTAGGGAAAAACATCTATCGAGTACACAGCGAAATCGACAAATAGTATTGACCCTTTAATCTGTGCCTTTGGGTGCGGGAGAAATGTTGGCCAGGACTCTAGGAGAACTCCTTGCTCTTTTAATAGCGAGATCTTTAGTGTTCACCTGCATTTTCTACATGGACACGCTCCCGTTTCAATATCCCACCCAAATAACAACTCCAACAATTAAATCTCAATCTATACAGTTCTGAACTTGGACTGCCCTGAGGTAAATCTGAGTTGGTCCATACGTATTTGTCCTGTAATACATCCTAATGACTTCTTACACATTTAATCTAATCAAATTGCTTGTTTAATACATATCCACCGCAGAGATATCTTCCTGCGGTTACGAAGATGCCACTCACCTGATACTGGAACCGATCTCCCAAAAAATCCACTCCTCTGGCGATTTCTGATTTAAACTTCAATACACGAGGGAAATCCAGCCCGAGATGGTTCAAAACTGGACACGATTGTTAGCGATTTATATTTTTAAAAAACTGTTGCTTTGTCAAATGCACCGCCTTATCCTCCTTTAGGGTTTTTTTAAACGCGATTTTGGTGCAGAGAATGTAGAAGCTAAGTCAGTAACACAGAGAGAATGGAGGGAGCGAGAGGAAAAGGCAAGTCAAGAGGACAAAAATGCTCTCAGTATACCGAAGATCCCCAGGAGCTGTGACAGCCCCTGTCAATGACTGGAGTGCCAAGTGGCCGGCCTCATTACACTGCCCCCTCTCTCTGGCCCGCACTTGAGCTGGTGCTTTGGGTTTGTTGGAAGTGGGGTGAACAGAGAGAGACTCTTCTTTCCCTCTCTCTATCTATCACTCACTCACTCACTCACTCAGGCTGGCAGGCAGGCTGCTTCTGTCACTGATCAATGCCGCGGCCCCACGTGAGCCTCCAGCTGATGTGTTTGTTACAAAAAAGTTCCTTCAGTTTCACGGCGGCCCCGCTCCCATTGGCCCGCCCGCGTTCCATCATTAGCATACGTCTGCTCCCATTGGCCGTCGGGCTTCCTGTATCAATTCCCCCTCCCTGTCTGATTGGCCGCCGTCTCACCGCCTCTCGCCATTGGCCGGCGCGCTTGTCACACACTCTCGCCTGTCAGGGGGGAATTAAACTGGAGCACTTTCTGGGTCTGAGCCTTTAGAATTGTTATTATATCCATAAATGTGTTTTAAATATATATTCTTATTATTACAGCGAAAATTATTTTCATTCTCCTCCCTTCCCCCCTCTCTTTCTCAGCCTCCCTGTTTGGGCATCAGGCGGACTTTGCGTTGTGGCGCATTTATAAATGAATCTAATATTAAAAAAAGGGGCAAATCCCAATACTGTCACTGACTCCAGCTTATAGGGACTGGGTCCAAATAAACTCAAAACAGCTGATGAAACGAAAAGAAAAAGAAGAGAGAGCAGCTTTAACTGCCCATCGCCACTTCTCAATGTACATTTTTAATAGTGGGGAGGATCCACGAACGACGCGCCCACGTCTTCTTTAATTTTATGACCCCACCTTCATCCCGAAATGTGTGTGTGTGTTGAGTGATTTCATTTTGGAGACGCTCCCTTGCTTCATTGCATTCTCTCAACTCCATTTTAGCTCCTGTTTTAGCACTTCTGATAACAGATCTATATATTTTTTACATATATATATTAAACATGCACCTTATTCTGAGAAATATTATGAATTAAAAGGATGAAGGTTATGGTTGCTAAACTGTAATCAGAGCTGGAGCTGATAGCCTGCAGTATAGAAATAGCTGTCGGGAAACCAAGATATATATCCCAGTTCTGGTCGATGCTGAACATCCTCTTGACACTATTTAAAGAGCAGAGATTCCTCCCAGTGTCTCAAGCCGACACTCAAAAAGTGTGCAACAGTTTCACAAACAATTCACTGAAAACTTCGTTCACTTCTCTCATATCTTTTGTAGCATAAACATTTGACACTCTCCACCTCCCCAACTTCTGCATTGTCATTTTGTTGAAGACTCATTGTAGCACCTAACCTAAATCGTAGGTTTGGGGAAGAAGCAGGGCATATTTCTTTATTAGTGTCACAAGTCACTTTATATTCACACTGTAATGAAGTTTCTGTAAAAATCCCCTGGTCACCACACTGCAGCGCCTGTTCGGGTACACTGAGGGAGAATTTAGCATGGCCTATGCATCTAACCTGCATACCTTTGGACTGTGGGAGGAAACCGGAGTACCCAGAGGAAACCCATGCAGACACTGGGAGAATTGTGCAAACTCCACATAGACAGTGACCCAAGCCAGGAATCGGACCCAGGTCCCTGGTACTGTGAGGCGACAGTGCTAACCACTGTGCCACCCCATGCCACTGTGCATGTGGAATTTCAGATAGTTCAAATACATTCTGGGCCTAATTCTATGGAGTAAAATTTCTCCCCAGGTTCTCAAAATTGTGGAATGTCTCACTCCTTCCAGCCTTTCCTCCCTCCAAGTTTTTAAATTGAAAAACTTGCTTTTACATAGAACTTTTCATGGCCTCAGGCTATTTAAACAAAAACACTTCACAGTCAATTAAGTGCGTTTGTGAAGTGTCATCACTCATGTAATGCGGGGAGCACAGAAGTGAATATGTGCACAGCAAGCTCCCACAAAAAGAAGTCATAATGACCAGATTTTTTGTGTTGATGTTGGTTGGCTATCAGGCGGGACACCAGGGATAACTCCCCTGCTCTTCTTCAAACTAGTGCCGTGGAATGTTTCACATCTACCTGAGAGGGCAGACAGTTGACTATCTCATCCAAAAGATAGTGCACCTGATGGTGCAGCACTCCCTCAGCTTGGCACTGGGTGTGTCAACGTATCATTTTGTGTTTGAGTCCCTGGAGTGGGACTAAAGCCCACAACATTCTGACTGACAGGAAAAAGTGATACCAACTAAGCCATGGCTGACACAATTAAAATATCCCTGGTGTCATCTCATGATTTTGCAATATGCCCTGTTTCATCCTTTCCAAAATTGGTCTTAGTTTCTCTGCGTTTCATTTGTGCTATTCTATACTATTTTTGTGTCTTCCTCGATATATAAAGATGGTTAAGTCATATAAGATATAAGACTTTACTGTAATAAGATGCTTCACTGTGGTGATGTCCCACCATTTTTTTAATTCTTTCATGGGATGTAAGCCAGCATTTATTGTTCATCCCTGATTGTCCATGAAGGGGCATTCTTTTTTTAAGAGTCAACTGTGGATCCAGAGTCACATGTAGACCAGACCAGGCAAGGATTGCAAATTCCCTTTCCTAAAAGACCACCTCTGTTCGCACAGTGGCATAGTGGTTAGCAGTGCTGCCTCACAGTGCCAGGGACCTGGGGTCGATTCCTGGCTTGGGTCACTGTCTGTGTGGAGTTTACACATTGCCCCTGTGTCTGCGTGTGTTTCCTCCAGGTGCTCTGGTTTTCTCCCACAGTTCAAAGATGTGTGGATTAGGTTGATTGGCCATGCAAAATTGACCCCAGTGTCAGGGGGATTAGTAATGGGAATAGGGCCTGGGTGGGATTGTGGTCAGTGCAGACTCGATGAGCTGAATGGTCTCCTTCTGCACTGTAGGGATTCTATGATTCTAACAATCAACAATTGTTATCATTAGACTTACAATCCCAGATTTTTATTGAATTCACATTCTACCATTTGCCATGGTGAATTTGAACTCAAGTCCCCAGAGCATTACTCTGCGTCTCTGGAATACTAGTCAGGTAACAATATCACAACCCCACTGCCATTATAATACTTTAATCCCAGAATATTAATCTTTATTACAGAACCATCCATTAGGACAGTACAAGATGATATTGTCCTAACTTTAGACTGAGGGGTTTTCCTGCCTGAGGGACACATGAGGCACAGGAAGCATGCACATGTCTGTTTCCATTCCCAGTTTTCCCTGGAACAGGTCACTAGCCTGTCTCCAGAAACCTTTGCCTGAGCAGCTTCATTCTTCATCCAAGATAGCTGAGCAAGAGACTTTCCTGATCTTACTACCTGCCATAGGTGCATTGAAAGTATTTACAGACCGAGAAGTAACCTGTTTGATGAGACTATGAATGCATCTTCTGTGTCTATCGAGACCTGCAGTGAGTTTGATCCCTGGGCTTTTAACTCAGAGGCAAAGACACCCACTGCATCATAAGATCTCTGTTTATTATCCTAACCAATGGTTCTGTAATTAGATCTTGACATTCTTCATTTAAAAGAACATTAGAAATAGCAGTAGACCATTCAGCCCTTTGAAGTTGTTCCATTTCTCTGGCTGATCTTCTACCTCAGCTCCATCCTCCCATACCATCACCTTATCGCTGAATTCTTAGGTATCCAAAAATCTAATGATCATGTCTTAAATAAATTTAATATCAAGACATCCATAGCCCTTTAGGGCAGGGAATTCCAAAGATCCACAACCCTTTGAACTAAGGAATTTCTTCTCATCTCAGTGCCAAATGGACAATCCCTAGTTCTGATACTGTGATCAATGACCTCTGTAAGCTGTGTAGCTATCCCCCTCAAAATCCCCACTCAGGCGACGCACAAGCTGGCCTCTTTAAGGTACTGAGCCTGTGCAGCCACTCACAATAAATTAAAGGGCTCACACACTTAAATAAAGTACCCATTGGGTTGGCACATAGCACAGTGGTTAGCACTGCTGTCTCGCAGCACTGGGGTCATGGGTTCAATTTCTGGCTGGTGTGGAGTTTGCATATTTTTCCTGTGTCTGCATGGGTTTGATCCGAGTGCTCTGGTCTTCTCCCACAGTCCAAAGGTGTGCAGGTTAGGTGCATTGGCCATGCTAAATTCTCCCTCTGGTGCCTCCAAACAGGCATCGGGGTGTGGCGACTAGAAGATTCTCACAGTATCTTCAACGCAGTGTGAATGTAAGCCTACTTGTGACAAATAAATAAACTTTATTTCACTTTATTTTTGTGCTCAAAAAAGAGGAATCATTGACCGTGATCCCTTTGGTGAGGTGTCCATGTTACCAACCCATCAGACTCTAAAGAGAGTGGCTGGAATTTTACTGCACCACTCGCCACGGGATTCGGAGCAGGTGAGGGGCAAACAATGGGAATGTCCGTTGACCTTGGGCGGGATCTTACAGTTTTGGGACGAGTGAGGCCACCCAATATCTTTTCACTTGCGTTATCAGAATTATCATGATTTTAAAATCACTATTAAATCTCCTCTTAACTTTCGCTACTCTGGGAAGAGCAAACACTTCAATCCCCAGGTGGATTGGCCATTCTAAATTGCCCTTTATTGTCAAGGGGACAAGTTAGGGTAAGTGCATAAGGTTATGGAGATAGGGCCAGGGGCTGGGATTGTGGTCGGTGTAGTGTTGTAGAACACTACACTTCTGCAGTGTAGGATTCTATGAATTTCTCTTTTCCAGCCTCTCCAAATGTGCAATTGGATCACAATGGATAATGCAGGCATCGATCCCACTACCACTCAAGGGGAACACTCTACCATTTGAGCTAATTCCCCAGCACCAAGGAAGCAAATCCTGCAGTTCCCATCCCGTTTCCATGTGGGTTACCTGCTCCATGTCTCTGGATCCAGAATTGGCCTCTTCGGTCACATGAAGACTTATGAGTGAAACGCCTGGGAGGATTTCATCCTTAAATTGAGGGACAGCCTTGGCCATCAGTCATCGTAATGTTCCAAAAGTCAAGAAAATATGGAGCCTTTGCTGAATTCAAAATACCGAATGGAGGCAGAGTAAAACAGTCTTCTGTTAAATTTTGTCTCCCATGTTCCTTGGTGTGACAGACACTTTCGCAGCAACAGCACCAGTGCAGTGAGTTTGTGAACTGTACTTTCACCTCTGGGACCATGGCTGTGAATCCAAACAGCAATTGGACAACAGAAGCACTAATTGGCAACCTCATTGAGAAAGGCCACAAAGGCAGCTGGTGTGGGAAATGGAAAGAAAATTAACGCTGGTTCAGTAGCTAAACCCTCGTCTGGTTGTGTCGTCAAGGGAGGCCCCAAAGGAAGCTCAGTCCCTTTAAGCTGAGGAGTGTTTTTGCATGTTATCTGTATCTTGTTGCAATGATGCAAGGTTCAGGCTAATCCTAATGAATGATGAACACCTCAACAAAACTGCAGCAAAAGACAAAAGGAGCTACCCCAGTGCCTCAATTTCTGATCCACGGTGAGGGTGGTTGTAGAAGATTGTTTTTCAAACTGGAGGCCTGTGACCAGTGGTATGCCTCAGGGATTGGTGCTGGGTCTGCTGTTATTTGTTATTTATCTTAATGATTTGAATGAGAATTTAGGAGGCATGGTTAGTAAGTTTGCAGATGACACCAAGATTGATGGCATAGTGGGCAGTGTAGAAAGTTATCTAGGATTGCAACAGGATCTTGATCAATTAGGGCAGTATGTCGATGAATGGCAGATGGAGTTTAATTTAGATAAATGTGAGATGATGCATTTTGGTAGATCAAATTGGGGCAGGACCTACTTAGTTATTGGTAGGGCATCGGGGAGGATAATAGAACAAAGAGATCTCGGACTACATGTTCATAGCTCCCTGAATGTGGAGTCACAGGTAGAAGTCTCACAACACCAGGTTAAAGTCCAACAGGTTTATTTGGCAGTAAACACCACTAGCTTTCGGGGTTTGCCCCTTCGTCAGGCATGTCCACATCATGAGTCACAGGATGGTGAAGAAGGCATTCAGCATGCTTGGTTTCATTGGTCAGAGCATTGAATACAGGAGTTGGGACACCTTGTTGAAGTTGTACAAGACATTGGTAAGGCCACACTTGGAATGTGTACAATTCTGGTCAACCTATTATAGAAAGGATATTATTAAACTAGAAAGAATGCAGAAAAGATTTACTAGGATGCTATCAGGACTTGATAGTCTGAATTATAAGAAGAGACTGGTACACTGGAACTTTTTCCCCTGGAGCCTGGGAGGCTGAGGAGTGATCTTATAGAGGTCTACAAAATAATGGGAGGCATAGATAAAGTAGATAATCAGCATCGTTTTCCAAAGGTAGATGAGACTAATCCTAGACGGCATGGGTTTAAGGTGAGAGGGAAAAGATACAAAAGGGCCCAGAGGGACAATTTGTTCACTCAGAGGGTGGTGAGTGTCTGGAACAAGCTGCTAGAGGTAGTAGCAGAGGCAGGTATAATTTTGTTTTATAGAAAGCATTTAGATAGTTATATGGGGAAGATGGGTATAGAGGGGTATGGGCCAAATGCAGGTCATTGGGATGAGCTTAGTGGTAAAAATGGGCAGCATGGACAATTTGGGCTGACAGGCTTGTTTCCATGCTGTAAACCTTTATGACTCTATGACTCTAACTGATGCCCACATTTGTGATCTTTATAAACTGTTACTGGACAACACTTGTGGCTCGGCATCCTGGCTGATTGCTTTCTCTTTCTCTGTATTGAATGGGACATTATGGTTGTAAAAAGTCTGGCCCAGTCTGAGACACTGGTCTTGGAGCAGAATGGAACTGATGGCCAGGGTACAGACTTTGTAATGAGTGGAGGTGAGGAGAGATTAACAGAATGCTTTCTGTCCCCCAAGTATTTCATTGGAGGAAACCACAGCTCAGTCAAAGACTTTACAGAGGGAAGAGAGGTTGGAGTTGGGGCAGGACAGAGGGGTTAAATTTAATTTGATTTATTATTATCACAAATATTGGGATACAATGAAAAGTAGTGTTTCTTGCATGCTATACAGACAGAACATACCGTTCATAGAGTACACAGGGGAGAAGAAAAGGAGAGGGTGCCGAATATAACATTGAAGTTACAGATAGGGTGAGGAGAAAGAGCAGGTAAGGTCAGTTCTGGGTGGGTAAAGAGTGGCAGTAGTTTAAAAGGAGGTGGGTGCCGGTGCACAAGGACAGGATTCATTCATCAGTTGACCTAAAAGCCAGGATAGGAAGTTGGATGGTCAATAATTTAGTAAGGATGGGGTCAAGGGAATGTGAGAAGGGTCTCATGGGCAATGCATGCTTGTGCTTCTCCAGAAGGTAGGTGCAAAAAGCAAAACTGAAACCGGGCAGCAATGCCAAGGTGAAGTGTCTAAGCAATGGGTTCCAGGAAAGGCAGATGGCACAATGACACAATCATTTGGCATGATAACATGCAGGATTAACAACACCCACAGTCATGAAGTTTTAATTTTTCAAAAAATATGTCTGTGAATAGAGAGAGGCAAGAACAACAACATGCATTTCACGGGAGCGTTGCCAAATAAAATTTGTCATCAAGCTGTATGAGGAGACATTAGGGTAGATGACCGAAAGTTTGGTAACAGAGGTAGGTTTTAAGGAACATCTTAAAGAAGGAGAGAGAAGTGGGGAGGCAGTGAACCGTAGTGAGGAATTTCCAGGGCTTCGGGCCTTGGTAGCTGATGATATAATGGTGGAGTAATTAAACCTGGAGGTACTCAGAAGGCTAGCATAGGAAAGGCCCAGAAGTCTCAGAGTGTATGACTGGTCACAGCACAGACCAAGACCGTTCAGCCCACTGAGTCCATGTTGGCTCTCTGTAGAGAAATTCATTCTGTTTCATTCCCCTGTGCTAGACAACAGAAGTACATAAATATCCACTTATGGCCGTAGCATAGAACCGAGAAGAGTTGAAAAGAAACGAGAAAGTAACAATCAGATGAAGTCAAGTTTGGCCTTTGTAAATCTTGCAGACTGTAGGCAAGAGGCCAGCGGAGGGAAGTGAGGATGTCAACATTTGGGAAACAATTAACTCTAGCAGGAGACAGTCTGATAAGTCTTGAATTTGAAAGAGTGAGGATGAAGGGAAATGACAGAGGGTTCAGATGTGAAGAATATGGCAAGTACACTCCGAAACATACAGATTGCAATCTTTATTTGACATAGGGACAAAACGAGAGAGAGCTTGACCTGTGAACTAGGGCCAAGGAAGTGCAAGACAGGCTGAGGAGGCCCCAGAGGTCATGGAGGTGAGATGGAGAGATATTTGACACAGGAAACTTTGACTGATCAGGATGGCAGGATTTCCGTGTGTGATTTCCGTGGCTATGACTGATGCGTAGGAATACAATTCAATTAAAATGTGTTGAGCTAACACTGTAATGTGCTCAAGGGCAGCTGCATATTTTTACAGTCTGGCTGCTGTCATTCTAAAGTCAACAGATTTTAATTTGGTATGGGTATTGAAAGCTATGGAACTAAGGTAATTCAATGGAGTTCAGGTCAGTGACGTTGACAAGTGAATGGCGAAACAGGCTCTGGGATCTGCATGGCTAGAAATCTGAGTGCGTGGTTCCCCCAACCCTAGTTCAGTTGTGGATATGATCAGTAATACTTGGGGACGGTGGCAGTGGTATAATGGTTGTGTCACTGGACGGGTAATCCACAGGCCAGTCTAATGTTCTGATGGGCTATTTGACTATATCCTGCTGTCACCTAATCCTCACTCATGTGCTCTCACTAGAAAGAGCCACTGATTTGCAATTGGGATTTGGGACCCTTCCTGAGGTATTTTTATGAAAAGCCACAAATGCTGGACATCTGAATTAAATTACAAGACACTGGAGGGCTATACTAAGAATTGGAGGAAAGACGGTGCAATGTCTTTAACGCGGATCTTTCATTCTCCTTTTAACTTCCCCAACTGTTGAGTCCAGCCCCCACTTCTCCAATTCTGGTGACTGTCCCTCCCCCACCACTCTGTCCCCCTTCAACAACAAGTTTCACATTGTCATGACGATAATCGTCACAACTCTCCTTTGCTCCCTCAAGTATTGTCAAAGCCTCCTCAAAATCTGACTTTCATTTGGTCGGCTCTCCTAACATGATGGCACAGTGTTTGGCACTGCTGCCTCACAGCATCAAGGATCTGGGTTCAATTTCCAGCTTGGGTCACTGTCTGTGCGGATCTGCACATTTTCCTTGTGTCTGCGGGGTTTCCTCCCGGTGCTCCGGTTTCCTCCCACAGCCCGAAAGACATGCTGATTAGGGGCATCGGCCATGCTAAATTCTCCCTCAGTGCATCAGAACAGGCACCAGAGTGTGGCAACTAGGGGATTTTCACAGTTGCTTCATTGTGGTGTTAATGTAAGCTGACTTGTCACACTAATAAATAAACATTAATTTAAGTTATTGAGTGACCATTTCTAACCTTCAAATCTTTTACCTGGAATCTTGTTCTCCAATGGATTTCTTTCCTTTCAGTCACTCCACTTAATTCTTCGATTCCTGTAAATTATCATTGTTTCTTCTTTTCCATTGGGAAATAACATGTTTTAATTTGTTAAAGGCATTTGGGAAACATAAGCAGTTGTTGCAATGGAAAACCTAATTGTGGAAATATTTCTCAAATATTTATCAGGAGTTGACAGAGCTTCAGTGTAGTTTTGTGACTTCCAGGCTTTGCCATCTCTCGTCTTTAGTCCCAACTCAATGTAAGCCAGCACAGACCATGGATTAAACCTAAAGTTAAGTTTATTTATTAGTGTCACAAGTAGGCTTACATTTACACTGCAATGAAGTTACTGTGAAAATCCCCCAGTCACCACACTCCAGCACCTGTTCAGGTACACCGAGGGAGAATTTAGCATAGCCAATGCATCTAACCAGCACATCTTTCAGACTGTGGGAGGAAACCAGAGCACTTGGAGGAAACCCACACAGACACAGGGAAAATGTGCAAACTCCACAAAGACATGACCCAAGCTGGGAATCGAACTCTGATGCCTGGCGCTGTGAGGCAGCAGTGCCAACCACTGTGTCACTGTGACACATATGATCTTCCTGTTCTGTTGTGGCTCAGTTCCAATTCAAGTTGATGCTTTGTATTGTCTCTCTAATACTTTTTGAATGACAATATCCTCCTTAGGCTAGACCTCAATGTGTGACTATGTTGTGGATGTCAGTGTTGAAATCTGTGGAGGTCCAGCCTGTAGTGTTTAGATTTTCTGAAAGCAAAATCTCAACAACAACGGCTCCAGGATTGCAGGAGAAGGTCTGATATCATCTTATCCAGAGCCACTAAGGCTAGACAATGAATACAGTCCTTACCAGTGATGCCCACATGCTGAGAACAACACTTTATCAAGCCATAGCAAAATGTTTAGTTTATGTTCTAATGGGTGGATCTGGGTAAAATGCTCTTTGGGAGGATTGGTACAGACTTAATGGGCTGAATGGCCTCTTTCTCTACAGTGGGGGCTTCTATGGATTCTATACAATATCTAGACACTTAAAAAATATTATATGTTCAGTGAGGTCACCCCAAATTCCCCTAAACCTGTGGAGTACAGGTCACTCTCTCCTTGGTGGACAAGACTTCACCCCAAGAACCTGTCTAGTAGTTGAATGTAATTCTGCTGCTGCTGATTTTCCACGGTGCCTCTTGGATACCCAGTCCTGAGTAGCTAGACCTTTTCAAAGTCTACCTCATTTAGCATGGTGGCAGTGCCACACAGCATGAGGGAGAGTATCTTCAAAGACAGGGACTTTGTTTCCTTGTTTGTTACTCCTACTGAGTGTCATGGACAGATGCATCTGCGACAGATCAGTTAGTGAGGATTAGGTCCAGTTGGTTTCCTCACCACCTAACACAGTCTCAGTCTCGCAGCAATGCCTCTTAGGACCGGGCCACCTTGACCAGGAGCGATGCTACTGAGTCACTCTTGGACATTGAAATCCCCACCCCAGAGGACATTCTGCAACTTTTTCACCCTCAGTGCTTCCTCCAATTGGTGGTCAACGGATTCATTAGCTGAAGGGAGTTGGGGGGGAGGGTGGGGGGGAATGAGGCAGGTGGTAATAAACAGGAGGCTTCCTTGCCCATGAGACTTCATGGAGTCCAGTCAATGTTGAGGACTCCCAGGGCTGTTTATCACTGTGCCGCCTGCTTCCTCTGATAGGACAGGACTAATGATGTGGAGATGCCTGCGTTGGACTGGGGTAAACACAGTAAGAAGTCTCACAACACCATGTTAAAGTCCAACAGTTTATTTGGCAGCAAATGCCACTAGCTTTCAGGGCTCTGCCCCTTCATCAGGACTAGCCCAGGGATGGTGATACTGGCATCTGGGTGATTTGGTTAGTATGATCAAGTCAAGCTGTTGTCTGACTGGTCGGTGGGACACCCCTTCCAATTTTGGCACAAGTGCGGAGATGTTCATAAGGAGGCCTTTGCAGGGTCAACAGGGCTGGATGTGCTGTTGCCGGTTCTATCTAGGTCTATCTATGTGGTCTGTCTATCCAATTTCATTCCTTGTTGACTTTTCTGTCGTGGTTCTGAGGGCAATTAAGTGTCAACCACATCACTGTTGGTCTGGAATTATATGTAGCCCTGGCCAGGCCAGTGGATGGATGGCAGGTTTACTTCCTTATAGGTTATTAATGAACCAGATATAGGTTTTTACAACTAAGGTTTCACTATTACTGAGACTAGTTTTTAATCCAGATTTATTATTAGAATTCAAATTCCACCAACTAACATTCAGTCAAGTAAGTTGCAGAAATAAGAAAGAACTGGGCATATACTTGCATCGACCTGTGATGGTGGCATGACAAGTTGAGATATAAGATCCTAGGCATTATTAACAGAGGAATAGGATACAAAAGCAAGGACGTTCTGCTAAATCTTCAAAAACATTGGTTTGGTAGAATGATAGAATCCCTACAGTGCAGAAGGAGACTATTTGGCCCATTGAGTCTGCACCGACCACAGTCTCAACCAGGTCCTATCCCCATAGCCCCACATATTTACCCTGCTAATCCCCTGACACTAGGGTCAATTTAGCATGGCCAGTCAACATCACTCACATATCTTTGGAGTGTGGGAGGAAATGGGAGATCCCGATGGAATCCCACACAGACACGGGGAGAACGTGCAGACTCCAGACAGACAGTGGCCCGAGGCTGGTCTTATATGGAATGTCGTCTCCAATCCTGGACTCTGAACTTTAGGAAGACATTAATTCCTTCGATAGAATGCAAGGAGTATGTTACCAGCGACTGGAGAAGCTGTCGAAGGATCCCTGACAAAGGGTCATCTGGACATGGAACATTGGTTCTATTCTCTCTCCACAGATGCTGTAAGGCCTGCTGAGATTTTCCAGCATTTTCAGTTGTTGTGACTGAAGAAGCTCATTACGGCAGGGAAGATTAAAGGGAAGATTTGAGAGAAGTGTTCAAAATGTTGAGTGGTTTTGATAGAACAAACAAGGAGGAACTGTTTCCAGTGGGAGGAGAGTCGATAACCAGAGGGACACAGATTGAAGATAACTGACAAAGCAAGCAGAGGTGAAATTAAGACAATTTTTCTTTTTACACAGTGAGTTGTTGTGATCTGGAATGTGCTGTCTGAAAGGACAGCAGACGCAGATTCAATAGGAACTTTCAAAAGGGGACTCGATAAATCCTTGAAATAGTGAAATACATTTGCTGCGTTACAGAGAAAGAATGGAGGAGTGAGACAAATTTGATAGTCCCTTCAAAATGCTGGCACAGAATCAATGGGCTGAATGGCTTCACTCTGTGCTGGTATGGAGTTAGCTGATGCTAATTGTACCCCAGTGTGATTAAAAACAGGGTGCAACACAGAGGCTTGAGATATTGAAATTTCTCTCAAAAATCCTTCATTCACTTCCAGAGGGAAGGAAGCATCAACTCGATTTCCCCACCACTCCCCATCACCCCCCCCCCCCCCCCCCCCCCCCCCACAACACCTCGCTTCCCCTCCCTGTGCAATGTGACACACTGCAATACTCTGCACAACGACGGAAGTGTTGAGCTGTTTTTAGATCTCTTTACTGGTACCCCCATGAGTTTAGAAACCTCTGATCTTCCTCATTGTATTTTTGCTTTGTTTTGAAAGTGTTTAAAGCATTTGTGTTTTATGCCCGAACCATGCTCCCTTTCCATTTGCTCTCCTTTGACATTTTTCTTTTCACAATGATCACCTCACTCTTGGCATCAAACCCTAGAACAGGAAGATGATCTGCCACATTTATAGCCAAACCCACAATGGACAGTCAACTTGAGCAGGGTACAAAATGCTCAGCTGATCCCACTGTGCCTGCTTCCCAATTTAAACTTAGCCCCCATGTCCTCTATCGCTCGTGCCCACCCACCCCCTAGAGTTACTGCATCTTTCAATTGTTACATGCTGACCCCTAGTGTTACCATCACCCAGTGCAGTACTGAGTGAATGCTGCACTGTCTCTAGCCTAAACCAAGGCCTCCGTGGGCTCTCTCAGGCAGACATAAGCTATTCCAAGGCATTATTTTCAAAGGGGAGCTGTGGATTTCTCTCTGCTATCCTGACTAATACTTATCCTTCAGCCAGCATCACCGGAAATGATCTGTTTGTGGGATCTTGCTGTGGGCAAATTGGCTACCACACTACATTACAACAATAGCTATAGCTCAAAAGTCATTTGCTGTAAATAACATACTGAAATTATGAAAGGGCCAAATAAATGCAGGTCTTTCCTTTTTGACACACGCACACTAAGGAGCACAGTGGTTAGCAGTACTGCCTCACAATGCCAGGGACCCGGGTTCAATTTCAGCCTTGAGTTACTGTCAGTGGGAGTTTGCTCGTTCTCCCGTGTCTGCATGGGTTTCCTCCGGGTGCTCTGGTTTCCACCCGCAGTCCAAAGACGTGCTGGTTCGGCGCATTGGCCATGCTAAATTGTCCCTCAGTGTCCCAAGGTGTGTAGGTTCGATGGATTAGTCATAGTGAATGTGTGGGGTTATGGGGATAGGATGGGGGAGAGAGCCTGAGTAAGATACTCCCTCAGAGAGTTGGTGCAGACTCAGTAGGCCGAATGGCCTCCTTGTGCACTACAGGGATTCTATGATTCACTGATCTCCAATGTTGCCATATCTTTTAATCATTGCTCATTTGTCTCATTAAACGCAGCTCCAGGTTCTGATTGTGTGGTAAGTAGACGCACAGTCTAGTGTGTCACTGTATCTGATTAACTTGGAAATTGCCTTATTCATTCTTTGCTCCCTGCCAGTCACCAGTCACAGTATGATGCCTCACTCCAAATTCCCCCTGGACAAGGCGGGGGTGAGGAAGGTGGGTAGTGGCAGTAAAGCATTAGCCCACGTTCCTGCCCTTAACTGTTATCCACTGAACCCCACTCGCCACACTAGGAGATGGGTTCATCTCTGCTGAGGCAAGGTGAGGATAAAATAAGATTCTTTGTAAAACCTCCCACAGTCAGATAGGAGACTAATGTTCAGTGATTGCATTGAGTGTGAATGCAGACGGTGGTACATTGAGCTCTCCAGTACAACGTGGCGAGGTAGCTTCAGGAAAGGAATGAAGAAAACTGGAAGAAGAGGCTGGAGTATAATGGGTTGATAGCTATGGTAATATGTTAGTAATGTGTGTCACGATGCAATAGTGACATCAGCAGTTATATGCTGAGACTTTGTAGAGCAGATGGAATAATCTGTGCCCAAGAGAAATGTGCCTACCCAATAGCTGTATATAGTGTAAATAAAATAGCTTTAGAGTTGCTACCTATCGGAGCAGTTACTCATGGTAAAAGGGAATCCTTCCCACTATAGAACAGGCTGTGAGACTAACATATTACTCAGAGGGAGGTTTAATATTTATTTATTAGTGTCACAAGTAGGCTTACATTAACACTGCAATGAAGTTACTGTGAAAATCCCCTAGTTGCCGCACTCCAGCGCCTGTTCGGGTACACTGAGGGACAATTTAGCATGGCCAATGCACCTAACCAGCACGTCTTTCAGACTGTGGGAGGAAACCGGAGCACCCGGAGGAAACCCACACAGACAGGGGGAGAACGTGCAAATTCCACGCAGACAGTCACCCAAGCCAGGAATCGAACCCGGGTCCCTGACACTATGAAGCAGCAGTGCTAACCATTGTGTCACTGTGCCGCCACATGGTGTTATCAATGTAATTATATTGTTCAGACTCAAGCAAAAAATGTTATTAATTTATTAATTTGAGTGAAGCTGAAGCATGCAGGGTGGTGGGGGAGGTGGGGGGGTGGGGGGGGGGGGGGGGGGGGATGGGGGGGGGCATGGGGGTGCAGTGGAGGGGCGGGTCATTCAAGGCAGGTTCCATTCCCGCCTTTGCATCAGATGTTTGTGGGCTCAAGCCTTACTCCAGGGACCTGAGCGTAAAAGGGAGTGCTGCACTGTCAGAGGTGCCATTTTTCAAATGAGAAGTTAACCGAGGTTCTCTCTGTCTTCTAGCGTGGATGTGAAACATCCCCCTCCACCCCGCCACTATTTGAAGAGAAAGCAAGGAAGTTCTCCCTACAGCCAATGTTATTTCCTCAACCAACATCACTAAAACAGATGACCACACGATCTCATTGCTGTTTGTGGGAGCCTGCTGTGCAATTGCAACAGTGAAGGTCATCATCTGAACAGCAACAGGATAGATGGGATTGTTATGACCGGGGTTGCTCAGCAAAGAGTGTGGAGGCTTACTGAGCATTGACAGAATTCCTAGAACCCAACGTTATCAGAACACTCAGCTATTTCAGCATTAAACCATGACTCATCACTGGGACACAACACAGGACGCCCTTTATCGGGACTGGAGAACTCGTCACAGACACGGCCATTTCCTGTTTTTTTGGGATGGTTTGTACAAGTACTGATATTACCATAGAGTGAGGCCTTTCAGAATGAGGGATCACTATCAAAATCCATCAATGTGGATGTATTAGTCTATGGTCTTAGAATCATAGAATCTACAGTGCAGAAGGCAGCCATTTGGCCCATCGAGCCTGCACCTACAGCAATCTCCCCCCAGGTCCTATCCCCATAACCCTACACATTTACCCTCCTAATCCCCCTGTCACTAAGGGACAATTTATTATGGCCAATCAACCTAACCCACACATCTTTTGGACTGTGGGAAGAAACCAGATCACCCGGAAGAAACCCAAGCAGACAGGGGGAGAAAGTGCAAGCTCACACTGGCAGTCATCCAAGGCCGGAATTGAACCCACATCGCTGGCACCGTGAGGCATCAGTGCTAACCACAGTGCCACCGGTCCTTCCCTTCACTCAAACTTTGCAGAAAGGGACTCTGACTATAGAGAAGCCTTACTAATGACAGGGTTTTGTTATCAATATGGACTCTCAAAGCAAATGTTTTAGGTTGTGTGGGTAAACATGTTGCCAATTTCCACCTGATCTCAGTTTCAGCCAATAGAGCCTTGGAGTTGGGCAACAGTTAGAAAAAAGGGCATTAGCTATGAGGGGAGGTTGGAGAAACTTGGTTTGTTCTCACTGGAACGACAAAGGTTGAGGGACGACCTGATAGAATTCTTCAAGATTATGAGGGGCATGGACAGAGTGGATAGTCAGAAGCATTTTCCTGGGGTGGAAGAGTCAAATACCAGGAGCATAAGTTTAAGGTGCAAGGAGCAAGATTTAAAGGAGATGTACGAGGCAAGTTTTTTACATATAGGGTGGTGGGTGCTTGGAACTCGCTGTCAGGGGAGGTAGTGGAAGCAGATATGATAGTGACTTCTAAGTGGCATCTTAACAAACACATAAATAGGGTGGGAATACAGGGATATGGTCCCCAAAAGGGTCGGGTGTTTTAGTTCAGTGGGGAAGCAGGTTGGTGCAGGCTTAGAGGCCCAAAGGACCTGCTCCTGTGCTGTAACTGTCCTTGTTCTTTGTGCTTAATATGGATTCTAACTCCTAGTCTGTATCGAGTGGCATCCTGCCTTTACTGGGATGCAAATATGTATGAATATGATGTGGGGACAGAGACTAGCTGGGTTATGCTGCTCCCAATGCTAAATAGCCCAATTACCATCAACATCTGGGTTTACGCATGGAAAGTGACTATCTGAGTGCAGCACTGGGGGAGTTGCTGCAAATATGGAACCGAGTCCCAGTACAATTCAACCAGGGGAGGAGGAGAAAGTGGATAAGCAGAAAAAATAGGGCGTTAGAAAGTGGTGATGAAGAAAGCAGGGAAGAAGGCAGAAACCACTAGAACACTGGAAGGACTTTCACACTTCTATTTAACAAATGCCTTTCAAAACACGCTCTGACACATTATCAAGCTGATTCTGTGGTTCCGTGAACTTGACAAGATGGTCATACTTGAAGGGTGAACCAGAGATAGATCTACAACATAGTGGTCCCAACATTCCCTCTTGCATCCCCATTGTGTGCAGGTTCCCTCTGGTAGTGAAGGGCTGGTGAATCAACACAGCCGACGCCTCGAATAGAGTTTCAGCTCCATTACCCAACTTGAAATTTCAGAAGAAAATCATACAGTATAGAAAGAGACCATTCAGCCCATTGTGCCTGGGCCAGCTCTTTGAAAATACCTCACTTCTTTGCTCATCATTCATAGCCCTGCAGCCTTTTCAGTTCCAAATAATGATTTGGGATATAGCTTTGACAAAGGGTCATCTGGACTCAAAACGTCAGCACTTTTCTCTCCTTCCAGAAGCTGCCAGACCTGCTGAGATTTTACAGCATTTTCTCGTTTGGTTCCAAATATTTATTCAATTCCCTTTTGAAAGTTACAGTTGAATCTGCTTTTCCTTTCAGGCAGTGCAGTCACTTGTTAAAAAGTAGTTAAGGCTCAAGATTACATAAACTAATACACTATCCTCCCTCCCTCCATCGCTGCTGCCAATAAGCCAAACAAATGTAATTTTCTTCACCCAGGAATGCAAGTGGGATGGGCTGATATTCTCTAGTGTTCAAAAGAATGAGGGGTGATTTTATTGAAACATACAAGACTCAAGTGACTTGATAAGTGTGATAGCATGGCCCCTTTAAGAGGCAATCCTTCACTGGCTGAGTGACTGGACCAGAACCAATAGAGCGTGCGAACCAGAGTGCCCGGGAGAAACCCACGCAGACACAGCAAGAACATGCAGACTCCACACAGACAGTGACCCAAGTCAGGAATCGAACCCGGGTCCCTGGCTCTGTGAGGCAGCAGTGCTAACCACTGTGCGGCACAAGGTTATCGAGTGAAGAAGCAGGTCGGTGCAGGCTTGGAGGGCCAAAGGGCTTGTTCCTGTGCTGTAATTGTCCTTGTTCTTTGTTCTTAATATGGATTCTAACTCCTAATCTGTATCCAGTGGCCTCCTGCCTTTACTGGGATGCAAATGTGTATGAATATGATGTGGGGACAGAGACTAGCTGGGTTATGCTGCTCCCAATGTTAAATAGCCCAATTACCTTCAACATCTGGGTTTATGCGTGGAAAATGGCTTTTTCAGTGCAACACTGGGGGAGGTGAGAGAGGAAAGATTCGTAACGGACCTGAGGGACAATCTTTGCACACAGAGGGTGGTGTGTATACAGAATGAGCTGCCGAAGAGTGGCACGGCAGCACAGTGGTTAGCACTGCTGCCTCACAGCACCAGGGACATAGGTTCAATTCCCGCTTGGGTCACTGTCTGTGCGGAGTCTGCACATTCTCCTCTTTTCTGCGTGGGTTTCCTCCCACAGTCTGATGGAAGTGCTTATGAATACATCCACACGAAGGGATTGATTGGGCCTCAGTCAAACATCTCATCTGAAAGGTGGCACTCTGGCCAACGCACCTCAACCCGCAAGTTTTTCAGACTGTGGGAGGAAACCGGAGCACCTGGAGGAAACCCACGCAGACACGGGGGAGAATGTGTATTGATGCATGGACATGACCCAAGCCGAGAATTGAATCTGGGTCTCTGGTGCTGAGGCAGCAGTGCTAACCACTGTGTCACCATGCTGCCCCTAACAATGCAAGGTAGAATTTGCTTGGATATTTTTCTGACCAATCATCAGAGGATTTGCAGAAATCTCAGACAGAAACTATTTACTTCATTTCTCCAAGATTTCTCTGTGTCGCGGTTACGTGGATGGTTGGTAATATTATGGGACAAGTCAGAAATTCCAAAGTATTTTATGAAGCCCATCTGAATTATAAGTTTTGCATTCTGAATTTGGCTCGGAGATCATGATTTAAAAAAAACATTTCTTAAAGGTGCACTAACATCACAGTAGAAACATATAAAAATTCTACCCCAGAGTCTTTTGTCTCATCAATTCACTTTTGCTCCTTCCATTCTTTTTCCTCTGAGCTCTGACTCTCCATCCCACACAATCTTCTTCCCTGTCAATTCTCAACTGGTTGAAACTGAGACTCATTGTCAATACCTTTCACCACAAATAGACTTGTCTCCATCTCAGAGTCAACCTTCCCAAAACTGTGGATATCCTCATCTCCCTCAGTCTCCCCTTCCACTTATGCCAATTAGTGCACAGCAAGATGCCACAAGTACCGTGACAGTGACCAAACAATCTATTTTTATATACATTGATTTAGGGGTAAAGATTGACCAGCATACTGGAGCAACACGCCTGCCCTTCTTTGAAATATAGTTAGAGGATCTTTTGCACCCTGCTGAGAGGTCAGGCCAGGTGACAGTTTAAAGCCTCATGTGAAACTTGCGCAATTATCTCTTTGCAGCTCATCAGTCACCTTTTCTCTTCATTCTTGGTGTCTTTGCCTCTTTGCAGGTTTAGTCGGCGGTTAGGAAGCCAAATGCAATGTTAGCTTTCATGTTGAGAGGGCTAGAATACAAGAACAGGGATGTACTTCTGAGGCTGTATAAGGCTCTGGTCAGACGCCATTTGGAGTAGTGTGAGCAGTTTTGGGCCCCACACCTAATGAAGGATTTGCTGGCCTTGGAAAGGATCCAGAAGAGGTTCACAAGAATGATTCATGGAATGAAAAGCTTGTCACGTAAGGAACGGTTTTGGACTCTGGATCTGTGCTCATTGAAGTTTAGAAGGATGAGGGAGCATCTTATTGAAACTTAGAGGATACTGCAAGGCCTGGATAGTGTGGACGTGAAGAGGATGTTTCCACTAGTAGGAAAAGCTAGAACCAGAGAGCACAACTTCAGGCTAAAGGGACGATCCTTTAAAACAGAGATGAGGAGGAATTTCTTCAGCCAGAGAGTGGTGAATTTGTGGAACTCTTTGCCGCAGAAGGCTGTGGAGGCCAGATCATTTAGTGTCTTTAAGACAGAGATAGATAGGTTCTTGATTGATAAGTGGATCAGGGTGATGAGGAAAAGGCAGGAGAGTGGGGATGAGAAAAATATCAGCCATGATTGAATGGCGGAGCAGTCTCAATGGGCGGAGAGGCCTAATTCTGCTCCTATGTCTTATGGTCCTATGGCTTCTTCACCTGGGCTGTTCGGATTCCTTAAGAAATATTGTTGATGAATCCTGTACGTGCCCCCCCATCTCTGACTGTTAGCACATCACATGCTAAAAACATATTTTTTAAATTTCTTGTTGCATGTGTTTATGAATCACACTGTCACACCACAGCCCCCGTGGGACATCAAAGTTCTCCTTTATAGGTTCTGCTTTACTGGCTATCTGATAAGAAGAGACCTCAGTGAATCTATTTATGGCCAATGGTATTGGTTCTTGGAAATGAATAACAGTTCTTATGAGATTCGTACATTGTGAATTCACCGGGGTCCATTCTCACTGTAGGGCGTCACCGCTCCAACTACAGAATTAAAACTGCCGGATTTTACGGCCTTCTCTTGTTTATTCGCATTGATGAAGGCGCCCTCCTGCATCCTCTCTGCCCACCGTGGCTGAATAGCAATCTGACATTCTTCTATGTCAAACTCTTCAGTCTTTATAGATCATCATAGAATCCCACAGTACAGGAGGAGGCCATTCAGCCCATCAAGTATGCACCGACCACACTGCCACCCAGGCGCAATTCCTGTAACCCCGCACATTTACCCTGCTCATCCCATGACATTAGGGTCAATTTAGCATGGCCAATCAATCTAGCTCGCACATCTTTGGACTGTGGCAGGAAACCGGAGCACCCGGAAGAAACCCACACAGACACAGGGAGAAAGTGCAAACTCCATACGGAGGGTTACCCAATTGAACCCGGGTTCCTGGTGCTGTGAGGCAGTAGTGCTAACCACTGTGCCACTGTGCGCTCCATAGCGGGCAACATAGTTCTCTTTTTAAAAAAATTGGCATTGATCCTGGAGACCATAGTGGCACAGTGGTTAGCACTGCTGCCTCACAGCGCCAGGGACCCAGGTTCAATTCCTGGCCTGGGTCAAAGTCTGTATGGAGTTTGCATGTTGTCTGCAAGCGTTTCCTTCCACAGTCCAAAGATGTGTGGGTTAGGTTGATGGCTATGGTAAATTGACCCAAATATCAGGGGGATTAGCAGGGTAAATGTACAGTGTTATGGAATAGGACGTAGGTGGGATTGTAGATGGGCCAAATGGTGTCTTTCTGTACTATAGGGATTCTATTTACCTAATTCCTTTTTGAAAGTTGCACCACTTTTCCAGACGGCGCATTCCAGACCACAACAGCTCACTGTGTGTAAAAAACAAATTTCCTGCACTATTCTTCCAGACTCTTCCTTTCTTCACCTCTTTCTTCTTGCCTTCAGTGTCCCCAAACTTCCCAACACCATTTGCAACTCTTTTAATTCATTTGTGGGACATGGGCATCACTGGTTGGCCAGCGTTTATTGCCCATCCCTAGTTGCCCATGAGAAGGTGATGGTGAGCTGCCTTCTTGAATCACTGCAGTCCACGTGCTATGGGTTGACCCTCAATGTCATTAGGGAGGGAATTCCAGGACTTTGAGCCAGCAATGGCAAAGGAACGGTGATATATTTCCAAGTCAGGATGGTGCCTGGTTTGGAGGGGAACTTGCAGATCGTGGTGTTCCCCATGTATCTGTTGCGCTTGTCCTTCAAGATGGAAGTAGTTGTGGGTTTGGAAGGTGCTGTCTAAGGATCTTTGGTGGATTGCTGCAGTGCATCTTGTAGATAGTACACACTGCTGCTACTGAGCATTGGTGGTAGAGGGAGTGGATGATTGTGGATGTGATGCCAGTCAAGTGGCTTGCTTTTTCCTGGATGGTGTCAAGCTTCTTGAGTGTGGTTGGAGCTGCACCATTCCAAGCAAGTGGGGAATATTCTGAAATCTGAAATCAACGGAAAGCAACTGAAATTATTTAGGTCTCTGTGGTCCAACACTTGGGGCGGCCAGTAGAGATTTTTTAGTGGGCCAAGTGCTCACTTCTATACAGTAAATGAAGAGAGTATAAAGTTATAAATGTGGCTGGGGAGAGGAGGCAGACTCCTGTTAAACTCCTTCTGGGGAGTGTATGAGTGTGGATTCTGGGATGAGTGGGGGATCACACTCCCTTAAGTTTCCCTCAATAACTCATCAAGACACTTTACCAACAAACATTCTAAACAAGAGTCACTCAGAAGGAATACCATCCTGATTCCATCCTGACTTGGCAAGTTGAGGAGTGAGTTCCAGGCAAAACATTGATAGGATGGCAGGAAGAATTGGTCCAGTGAATACAATGATTATATTATTTCAATGCAGCGATCAGCACAAATCTGGGCTGATGGGTTAATCCTGAGAGGCCAATTACCATTGTATTTATTAGACTCGAGAGCAGCTCCCCAAGGTCTCTCAAATCTGGAAACTTGATATGACATGGCTAAGGGTTTGACTGAAAAAGAATGTTAATTGACATGATGGTTAGCACTGCTGCCTCATAGCGCCAGGGACCCGGGTTCAATTCCGGCCTCGGGTATCTGTGGCGTTTGCATGTTCTCCCCATGTCTGTGTGGGTTTCCTCCAGGTGCTCTGGTTTCCTCAGTCCAAAGATGTGCAGGTGAGGTGGATTTGCCATGGTAAATGCATGGGGTTATGGGGATAGGCCGGAAGGGAAGGCATGCTCTTTCAGAGAGTCAGTGCAGATTCAATGGGCTATTGGCTTCTTTTTGCACTATAAGGATTCTATGTTTAAAGTTTATTTATTATTATTACAAATAGGCTGAAACTAACACTGCAATGAAGCTTCTGTGAAAATCCCTTAGTCGCCATACTCTGGCACCTGTTCAGATACATTGAGGAGAATTTAGCATGGCCATTAATCTGTCATTGGGAGAATTTCAAACTGTTTTCAGGCCAATAGGTTTCTGACTTTCTGCCAGCCCCAAGAATCCCCACTCCCACCTATGATGAAACCCACCACAGGCGAGATGGGAAAATTCACCCGATAATTCTGTAATTCCTAATTCATTACTTTTCAATATTGACAGTATCTGTGTTACCGATTGTTTGGAACCAGAAATTATGTCAAAAAGGGAGTGAAATATGCAAGGAGCCAGCGTTAGGCTCCGGGATACCTAACTGAAACTCCCACCTGAAACTGACCAGAAATTTCACTTTGGGTGAATTTGGTGTTTTCAGTGAGGTAACGTGGTGACATATGCAGAAAGCAGGATTCTTCCATTCCCAGCTCAAGTACTATCTCAGGGGCCAACACACATGGGCCATGTCCAAGGGGTGACCTGCAGGGTGAGCACACCTGTGTTTACCCAGATTGAAAGGGGTGGCATGGGTTGGGGGCATTTCCCAGCGGTTAAAACAATTGCATAGAGCATCGTACTGAATCAATCATTTGACCATTGACTCTTTTAGAATGGTACATGTGCTGTCCCTGCCTTTTCATTCAAAGCAATTCAACGGCAACAAGCAGTAGCTGAGTAGGGCAGCACAGTGGCATGGCGGTTAGCACTGCTGCCTCACAGCGCCAGGCACCTGGGCTCAATTCTGACCTTGGGTGACTGTGTGGAGCCTGCCCGTTCTCCCAGTGTCTGCGTGGGTTTCATTCGGGTGCTCCTGTTTCCCTGATTCCGAGGATGGCAGGACTGATGTATAAGGAGAGATTGACTAGGTTAGGATTGTTTTTGCTGGAGTTCAAATGAATTTCATAGAGACTTATAAAATTCTAACAGGACTAGACAGGGTAGATGCAGGGAGAATATTCCCAATGGTGGGGGAGTCCAGAACCAAGGGTCACAATCTGAGGATTCAAGATAGACCATTTAGGACAGAGGGAGGAGACATTTCTTCACCACAGGAAGAAGTTGATGCCAAAATATTGAATGTATTCAAGAGGCAGCTGGATGTAGCACTTGGGACGAATGGAGTCAAAGGTAATGGGGAAAAAGCAAGATTAGGCTACTGAGTGGACGATCAGTCATGATCATGATGAGTAGTGGAGCAGGTTTGAAGGGCCGAATGGCCTCCTCCTGCTCCTATCTTCTATGTTTCTATATTTCTATGTTTCCCCCACAGTCCAAAAGATATGCAGGTTAGGTGGATTGGCCATGCTAAATTGCCCCTTACTGTCAGAGAGATTAGTGGGGTAAATCAGAGGATAGCGTCCCAAGTGTGTAGGTTAGGGGGATTAGGATGGGAATGGGTGAGGTTAAGGGGATAGGGTAGGGGAGAGGACTTGGGAAAAACACTCTGTCAAAAAGTCAGTGAAGACTCAATGGGCTGAATGGGCTCTTCTGCACTGAAGAAATTCTATGATTCTGATCACACCCATTGCCTCCATAGATATGGCCCGAGGTGGTAATGAGAGATTTGGAATATGCACATATTAGTCTGCTGGGTTAGCTGTTCTCCAATTGCATTCTCCAATTGGTTATGGGCAGGGTTGGGAGAAGTATTATTTAGTTGGTCCACTTGTCACCAAATCCAGGTCGATTGGATTATGAGATGGTTGTGGTCCTTGGTCACCAGCCCATCACTGACCAACTCTTGAGGCTCAGAAAGAGTGATCGGGCAACTGGGCGAGAGGGTGGGAGCGACTAGTGTCTGTGTCCATGCAGCAGGAGAGGGCAGAAAACTGGGAGGGGAGGATATTAAACTGTCAGAGAGAAATAACTGAGACAACAACAGGAAAAAAAGAGAAACACAATTCAATCAGCTGTTTTTTTCAGCCTCTTGCTATTCAACCTGTCTCAGTCTGAAATTAGAAATGCAAATTCCAGTGTGGGGGTTTCAATTGAAACAAATTCTCGAAAAGAGAATTCTAACAACCATTGTATCAAAGAGTTTGACAATATCTGTGGTCGTATTTTTTCATCACCAAGGAGACTTAAGCCTCAAATCCAAATTCCCCTTCCCACAGTGAATCTGTGTATTCAGCGACTGTCTCTAGTCTGTGCCGATCACACCTGTAAGGTGGGCTTGGCTTTTACCATTAGCCTCAGTGCCACTAAGCAGGGGAAGGGTTAAAAAATCAGCCAAGGTCACACCCCAATTGCCAACACTATAGTTAAGAAAGCCCACCAACACCTCTACTTTCTCAGAAGCCTAAGGAAATTTGCCATGTCAGCTACGACTCTCACCAACTTTTACAGGTATACCATAGAAAGCATTCTTTCTAGTTGTATCACAGCTTAGTATGGCCCCTGCTCTGCCCAAGACCGCAAGGAACTACAAAATGTAGCCCAATCTATCACTCAATTCAGCCTTCCATCCATTGACTCCGTCTACACTTCCCGTTGCCTCAACAAAGCAGCTAGCGTAATTGAGGATCCCACACACCCTGGACATTCTCTCTTCCACCTTCTTCCTTCAGGAAAAAGGTACAAAAGCCTGAGGTCACGTACCAACTGACTCAAGAACAGCTTCTTCCTTGCTGCTGTCGGACTTTTGAATCGACTTACCTTGCATTAAGTTGCTCTTTCTCCACACCCTAGCTATGACAGTAACACTACATTTTGCACTCTCTCCTTTCTTTCTCTATGAATGGTATGTTCTGTCTGTATAGCCAGCAAGAAACAATACTTTTCACTGTATGTTAATAAATGTGACAATAATAAATCAAATCAAAATCAATGATTGGTAACCCATGACCCCTGTGTCAAGCATAAGCAGGGTCAAGCTTACATCTGTCTCTCCCCTCAATCAGATATCCTGGCCGGGATTGTAACGGTCGATTGAACTCAGACAGGTGAAAGCGGCCAGAGAATCCCGTCACCCCATCTCTCACTGCATGGACTTTGCAAAAATTATTCTTACTCATTACAGGGATGTTGGCATAGCTGGCAAGGCTGGCATTTATTTCCCATCCCTAATTGCAAAATGTTTGAGGCGCCTCAGATATTGGGCGGAATTTTACAGCCGCACTGGTCCAAAAGCCAGGAATTCCCACCCGACCGTCAATGGACCTTCACAGTGTCCGCACCCCACTCATTACAATTTGAATGGCAGGCAGGTGGGAGAATTCCAGCCACTGAAGCAGTCTGTACCCATATGCAATAAGACCTGGACAACATTCAGGCTTGGGTTGATAAATTGCAAGTGACATCCATGCCACACAAGTGCCAAGCAATGAGCATTTCCAACAAAACTGAGCAGTACAATGGCACAATGTTGTTGCTTCACAGCGCCAGGGACAGGTTCGATTCCAACCTCGGGGACTGTCTGTGTGGAGCTTGCACATTCTTCCCATTTCAGCGTTGGTTTCCTCTGGATGTTCCAGTTTCCTCCATCGTCCAAAGACTTGCAGGCTACTGGATTGGCCATGCTAAATTGCTCCTTAGGGACCAATGGTATATTGGTTAGGGGGTTCAATTCCAGCCTTGGGTCACTATATGTGCACATTCTCCCCATGTCTGTGTGGGTTTCCTTTCGCTGTCTGAAAAGATGTGCTGGGTTAGGTGTATACGGCCATGCTAAATTCTCCCTGAGTGTTCATGAACAGGTGCCGGAGTGTGGTGACGACTAGGGGATTTTCACTATAGCTTCATTGCATTGTTAATGTAAGCCTATTTATAACACTAATAAGTAAACTTTGAACTAATTGCCCTTGAACTGAGGCCAGTTTGTTAGGACATTTCAGAGGGCAGTTGAGAGTCAACTACATTGCTCTGGGCTGGAGTCATATATAGGCCAGACCTGGTAAGGATGTCAGATTTACTTCCCCAAAGAATGTTAGATGGGTGAATACAACATTTGCTGATAGTTTCCTGGTCATTTCTATAATGAGCTCCAGATTCCAGGTTTTTATTAATTGAATTTAAATTTAACCAATTAACATGGTGAGATTTGGATTTGCTGGAACGCCACCAACCATACTCACGCCCCTTACTCCCTCTATTATTGGGACATCCTCGGCCTCTAACCTTACCTGTACCGTCTCCTTAACTTTAGATCCCGTAATGTCACCTACCCTCACACCCTCCCCCCCCAATTAGTTTAAAGCCCTGTCTACAGTCCTCTTTACACGATTAGCCAGCACTCTGATCCCAGCACGGTTCAGACCAACCCCATCCCACCTGAACAGGTCCCACCTACCCCAATACTGGTGCCAATGCCCCATAAATTCAAACCCATTCCTCCCACACCAATCCCTGAGCCACCCATTCACTTCCTTAATCCTATCAACCCTACGCCCATCTGCACTCGGTTCAGGCAGTAGCCCAGAGATGACCACCTTGTCGGTTCTACTTTTTAATTCCATTCCCAGCTTTTCATACTCCCTCCCCAGATCCTCAGTTCGCATTTTGCCTACGTCGTCGGCACCCACATGAACAACTACGACCGGATTCTCACCCTCCCACTCCAGGTTCCACTGCAGCCCAGATGCGACATCCCGGACCCGAGCACCAGGCAGACAACACACCCTTCTGTGCACTTTGTCATTGTGACAAAGGACAGTGTCAATACCCTTCACCCCACTATCCCCAATTACAACTACGTTCCTTTTCCCCTTCTCTTTGCCTATGTCCTGCTGCATCACTGTACCGTGTGCAGTTTTGGGCGCCGTACTTACACAAGGATATTTTAGCCTTGGAGGGAGTGCAGAGGAGGTTTACTAGGCTGATGCCAGAGTTGAGGGGGTTGAGCTATGAGGAGAGGCTGAATAGATTAGGCTTGTACTCGTTAGAGTTTAGAAGAATGAGGGGAGATCTCATTGAGACGTATAAGATGATGAATGTGATGGATAGGATAGAGGTGGAGAGACTCTTCCCGCTCAGAAAGGATAGTAGGACTAGGGGGCATAGCCTCAAGATAAAGGGGGGGCGGTTTAGAACAGAGTTGAGGAGGAACTTCTTCACTCAAAGGGTGGTGAATCTCTGGAATTCTCTGCCCGTTGAAGTGGTGGAGGCTGCCTCGCTAAATATTTTTAAGACGCGGGTTGATGGGTTTTTGATGAGAGAGGAGATTAAGGGTTATGGGGAGAGGGCGGGAATGTGGAACTGAGCCACAACAGATCAGCCATGATCTTATTGAATGGCGGGGCAGACTCGAAGGGCTAGTTGGCCTACTCCTGCTCCTATTTCTTATGTTCTTATGTTCTTATGAGTACTGTGTGCAGTTTTGGGAGCCGTACTTACGCAAGGATATTTTGGCCTTGGAGGGAGTGCAGAGGAGGTTTACTAGGCTGATGCTGGAGTTGAGGGGGTTGAGCTATGAGGAGAGGCTGAATAAACTAGGCTTGTACTCGTTAGAGTTTAGAAGAATGAGGGGAGATCTCATTGAGACGTATAAGATGATGAATGGGATGGATAGGATAGAGGTGGAGAGGCTCTTCCCGCTCAGAAAGGACAGTAGGACTAGGGGGCACAGCCTCAAGATAAAGGGGGGGCGGTTTAGAACGGAGTTGAGGAAGAATTTCTTCACTCAAAAGGTGGTGAATCTCTGGAATTCTCTGCCCATTGAAGTGGTGGAGGCTACCTCACTAAATATTTTTAAGAAGCGGGTTGATGGGTTTTTGATAAGAGAGGGGATTAAGGGTTATGGGGAGAGGGCGGGAATGTGGACCTGAGCCACGACAGATCAGCCATGATCTTATTGAATGGCGGGGCAGGCTCAAAGGGCTAGATGGCCTACTCCTGCTCCTATTTCTTATATTCTTATGTTCATATCCTTTGAACTTTAGCCTCTGGATTACTTGCCCACTGACACTGCTACACCATTCTCTCCACCTGAGAATAGTGCTGCCATGCCTAACAGCATGGGACATTCCTAGAGACATTTTTACAAATGGCTGGTAGGAATCTGAAAGTTTCTCCTTCAAAAGACCATGGGTTCTGGGAGGACTACTGGAGATTTGAAGACCAAAAGTCGACAGATTTTTTTTGAGTAAATGTATCGAAGGTAACAGAGTGAAAGCAGACAAAACAAATTAAAATAGAAGCCATGATGTGGAGATGCCAGTGTTGGCTGGGGGTGGGCACAGTAAGGTCTCACAACACCAGGTTAAAGTCCAACAGGTTTATTTGGAATCGCGAGCTTTTGGAGTGCTGCTTCCTGTTCTACACACAACTCCATCCAGGAAGGTCACCTCAGCACTTCACTGCACCGCATGCCCACGAATAACCTCACGATACTCCACTTCACCAGCTTCCATCCTAAACATGTTAAAGGAGCCACCCCGTACGGACAAACACCCCGTAAACACAGGATCTTCTCAGACAAGGACGAAAGCAACAGAAAAAAAATACTCCCTGATTAAGGAGCAATGCTCCAAAAGCTGATGATCCCTAATAAACCTGTTGTTCTTTAACCTGGTGGTGTGAGACTTCTTAAAGTAGATGTCAGCAATGATCTTGATGAATGATGGCGCAGGTTTGATGGGCTGAATGGCCTCCTTCAGTTCTTAATGCTTTTAATTGTATGTTCATATAATGGTTTGGAAATGAATCATTCTCAATTCATGCAGTTATGGTCAGTAACATGTGCTCTCGGGTCAAGTATTATATAAAGAAACAAAAATGGATGTTTATTTAAAGACTTTCAAAACCTCAGCAGATCCCACAGTGCTTTACAGCCTATGAAGTACTTTTGCAATGTAGTTACTGCTTTAATGTAGGAAACACGGCTGCCAATTTGTTCATAGCAAGCTCCCGCAGATAGCAACGTAGTGATAACCAATGTTGATTGGGGTATAAATACAGGTTGCGCACTGCATTGTAACTGACCACCCCAACTACCTGCCTCACACTGAGCTGAGACAAGTGCTGTTACTGAACCCAAATGACAATCACCCCACTGACCATAAGTGTTGCAGCTTCCCTTAAAGCATAAGACCGTAAGCCCATAAGACATTGGAGCAGAAGTAGGCCATTCGGCCTACCAAATCTGTTCTCCCATTCAGTGAGATCAAGACTGATAGAATAATCCTCAACTCCACTTTCCCGCCTTATCCTCATAACCCTCGATTCCCTTACTGATTAAAAATTTGTCCATCTCAGCCTTGAACACGCTTAATTACCCATCCTCTACAGCCCACTGCAGTAAAGAATTCCACAGATTCACCACCCTCTGAGAGAAGAAATTATTACGTCAATGGAAAATTAAAGACAGTTTTACATTTGAAAGTCTAATTTGAACTCCCCTTGGCTCCATTAGTGGCACCTTCCTCTCTGACTCAGAAAGTCGTTGGTTCAAGTCCCACTCCAGGGACTTGAGCACAAGATCGAAACTAACACTCCCTGCTGCAGGACTGAGGGAGTGCTGCACTAACAGAGGCGCTGTTCGCTGAAGCAGAGGTTAAACCGAGGCTCTGCCACATCTCCTACATTTCAATGGTGACCACGTGTCATGGGGCATTGTTGAAATCGTGAAAGGTGTTTTGCATGCCTTGGTTGACCATTGTGTGTGCCTCTGCCGAATGACTGTGCAACAGTGCTCAGTTCTGACAGAGTTAACCTGCGAGACCTGAGACCTGGTAGTCAGAACAGTCCAACTCCCTGCCCATCTCTCTCTGTTTTAACTTCTCCTTTCAATACTGCTTTTGCAGCCATTGCGGTGCAGTGATAACTAACAGAAATAGCATTCCTGTCTCAATGCGGTGAACCCCAGCCCATCTCTTTTGAGGAAAAGGCTTATCGCCTGAAACAGGTGGCTCCACCCTTGCAAACCCTGACTCGGAGATTTCTGCAAAATGCAGGCGTGAGAGCGGCCAGCAATGGACTCCAAGCTGAGCGTTAAACTGACACTTGCAGGGCCAGCTAATCTATCTCAAGCCTCAGCAGCAATCTCCTAATTATAGAAACCTCATGCAAACACATTCATCGCCAACTGGACTCCTTGCATTTACATACGTATACTCAGAAGTTCTATTTCTTTTCTCAGGTCTTCTTTTCCCCTCAACACTTGAAAATTGGCAATACTCATTCGTAGCTTGAATGTTGTTCTCATGTCAGAGAAAGGTCTTTAAAAATACCCTTGGATGGAATAGAGGGACAAGGTTGTTATGTAGTCCCTCCCACACCTTTCAACTTATATGCAGTTCCAAAAATTCATTCTTAGAACATGAGCATCAATAACCAGCATTTGTAGCCCCACAGGGGTGGTGGTTAGTGGTATTGTCGCTAGGCCAGTCATTCAAAGACTCAAGCTAATGCTCCAGAGCCCGGGTTCAAATCCCAACACAGCAGATGTCAGGGTTTGACTTCAATTAAAAACCTGAAATTAAATTGTGACCATGGAATCGTTGTTGTAAAAGTCCATCTGGTTCACTCATGTCCTTTAGGGAGAGAAATCTTCCATCCTTACTCAGTCTGGCCTACATGTGAGTCCAGATCCACAGCAATATGGCTGATTCTTAACTGCCCCTCTGGAATGGCTGAGCAAGACAGTCAGTTCAAGGGGCAATTAGGATGGGCAACTTGCCAGTGATGCCCATTATTCCTTTTCAACACCCTCATCCCATTAATAATTTTTTTAAAAACCTGATGCAGGGTGTCTTTCTCAGCCATTTCAGAGAGAAGTCATGGAGTCACATTTAGGTCAGAGTAACTATTGGATAGCAGATTTCCTTCCCTAAATTAATGGACCACGTATGTATTCATAGCGCATATAAGGACGAAGCTGCAGTTTATATACTTCTCAATAACAATTCAAATGTCCTATTTTTAAAGCTGAAATCAAATTCTCAAACTGCCACAATGGGATTTAAAAACGCTCTGACCTACTGAAACATTAAAATAACCATCTTACAATTACATTCATATATGGATAAATAGTCCATCAATATTATGAGATGACTGCATCTCTGAATCTTCCTCTTTTGTTCCCCATGAGGGCCAGTATCCCAACCTGAATTAATTCCCACCCCTCCCCCACTCACAGTCATCCCCACTTCCAATGGGACTTGCCATCACTCATCAGATAGATTTACAACCAATGATAAGAAGACTAGAGGAGAAATCTCTTCACACAGAGGCTGGTCGGAATTGCAAACATTCCAGGAAAATCTGAGAAGCTGATTTCTTTTTTTTAATTCATTCATGGGGCATGGGTGTTGCTGGCTGGCCAGCATCTATTGCCCATCCCTAGTTGTCCTTGGAGGGCAGTTGAGGGTTAACCACAATGCTGTGGCTCTGGAGTCACATATAGGCCAGACATTCCATTAAGGACATTAGTGAACCAGATGGGCTTTTCCGACAATCGGCAATGGTTTCATGGTTATCGGTATTTTTTACTGAATTCAAATTTCACCATCTGCTGTGGCAGGATTCGGACCTGGGTCCTCAGAACATTAGCTGAGTTTCTGGATTAATAGTCCAGCGATGATACCACTGGGCTATCTTGTGAATAACTGTACAGGTGAGTTGGACAGGCACATGGGGATGAGGGATTGGTATAAAGGACAGGGATGTGGGACTAAATGCAGCTACTTTCAAAGAGACAGCACGGCACCATGGGCTGAACGGTCTCCTTATGCTCTAATGTACTGTAAGTTCCTATTTGTCTATGATTATGAGGGGGTGTCACTGTGGCACAGTGGTTAGCACTGCTGCCTCACAACATTAGGGACCTGAATTCGATTCCTGGCTTGCATCACTGTCTGTGTGGAGTTTGCACATTCTCCCCGTGTCTGTGTGGGTTTCCTCTGGATGCGCCGGTTTCCTCCCACAGTCCAAAGACATGCTGGTTAGGTGCATTGACCATGCTAAATTCTCCTTCAGTGTACGCGAACAGGCGCTGGAGTGTGGCAACTAGGGGATTTTCACAGTAACTTCATTACATTGTTAATGTAAGCCAATTTGTGACACTAATAAATAAACTTTCAGACTTTACTTTTTCACATAACTGGGCTGGAATTCTCCCACCCCATGCGTTACTGGAATTCTAGCGGGCCAGGGGTGGACCATGTAAGGTCCTTTCAAGTTGGGCAGGAGTCTCCAGTTTTCAGTGAGCATGGCTGGAGAATCCTGCCCTAATCTTTCCTCCAATCCCTTGACATCTTATTTGCATCCCCATGTAGTGAGGGTCAGTCCTGGACCTCCCCAAACAATGAAGAGAGTTTTGCAAAGTTTCAATTCAGGGGCAAATCCCAGAGTCTGAGGCAGCAGAATTTGTAGAGATTTTCGATGTTCAAGTACAATTAAAATGGATTCCTGTTAACTGCTTTCTGAAACAACTGCATGAGGAAGTGAACAAATTACAAATCTGACTGGAGACAGATTGGAGTTTCGGGGCGAGATTGTGAGCAAAATGCTTTCGGTACTGATGTTTGCCTCGATACCAGAAATGAGATCAAAGAAAAGATAGAGAGTTGCATTTTTATAGTGCCTCTCCCCACATCTCAAAATACTTTACAGCCAATGAGATGCTCTTGAAGTGGATACACGGTTGTAAAGTAGGAAACACAGCAGCCAATTTGCACACAGCAAGATCCCACAAAGAGCACTGCGATAAGGCAGGAACTGGTTAGATAAGCTTCAATCTTTCTTCGTTGGACAATCTCTTCACCCGAGGAATCAGCCCAGTGAATCTTTTCTTTGGAGTTCCTCGTTAGTACAGCGGTTCTGTCATGCAAGAGATCAATTCGATGATGGGGAGCTTAGAAGTTGTATAAAAATTGCGCTGACAATCGAGGTGAATTGTTTTAGGGCGGCACGGTGGCACAGTGTTTAGCACTGCTGCCTCACAGCACCAGGGACTCGGGTTCCAGCTTTGGGCTGTGTGGAGTTTGCATGTCCTCTCTGTGTTTGCGTGGGTTTCCTCCAGGTGTTCCGGTTGCCTCCCACAGTCAAAAGTAATGTAGGTTAGGTGGATTGGCCATGCTAAACGTTAGTTTCCAAAAATGTGTAGATTAGCGGGGGCAATACGCAGGGTTACGGGGAGAAGGTGGTGGGTAGTTCTCCTGCATATGCTTGAGATAGTGGAGGCATGCGATAAATCCACTCCCCACATAAGCGACGCATCGATGGAAGGCTCCCAGGTAAAGCATCTGTAGCTACAAGGAGGAGGTGGAAAGAGAAAAGAAAAACTTGCATTTGTATAGCAACTTTCACACTCTCAGGTTGCTGAAGCACTTTATAAGCAGCAGAATACTTTTGAAATGTAGTCACTGGTGTAAGGTAGGAAATGCAGAAATAAACATTAGCCGTGCCAGCCACACCCACATCCCAAGAATACACTTCTTTAAAAACAACACATTTGTGCACAGCAAGCCTCCAGAAATACTGAGGTATGATGGCTAGGTAGTCTGTTTTCAGCAATGTTGATTGAAGGATGAAGAATGGCCAGGACACCCAGAGAAATCATCAGTTCTACTTCAAAATAACACCACTGAAACCTCGGGGACCGCGTGTGAGAGAGAGAGAAGGCACTTAATGTCTTATCTGGATGGCACCACCTTCGACAGTGCAGCACTCCCTGGGGAGCGTCAGCTGTGTCACCCTAGATTTCAGTGTTTTAGTCCCTGGAGAAGGACTTCAGCCCACAGCTTTCTGACTCAATGGCAAGGCTGCTACCAACTGAGCCATGAACAACACACAGCTGCTGCAGATGGAACTACCAATGCAAGGCTTGAATATTTGATCTACAAAGGTGGCGGGCAGGCAGGAAAGTGGCGATGAGGCCAGGATCAGATCAATCACAATCTTTTTGAATGGTGGAACAGACTCAAGGGACAGGATTTTCCAGCCGCGCCTGCCCCAATGCTGGAAAATCCCACCTAAGTTCAGCAGACCTTTGCATCAGCATAGAGGCATAGAGGGAGTGGCACAGTGGCACAGTGGTTAGCACTGCTGCCTCACAGCATCAGGGACCCAGGTTCAATTCCCAGCTTGAGTCACTGTCTGTGTGGAGTTTGCACGTTCTCTCTGTGCCTGCCTGGGTTTGCTCCAGGTGCTCCGGGTTCCTCCCACAGTCTAAAAGATGTGCTAGTTAGATGTATTGACCCGAACAGGAGCTGGAGTGTGGCAACTAGGGAAATTTCACAGTAACTTCATTGCACGGTTAATATAAGCCTTACTTTTGACTCATAAATAAACTTTAACTTGGAAGCAGGCCCTTCAGCCCAACTTGTCCATGCTGCCCCTTTTTTAACCATTAAGCTAGTCCCAATTGCCTGCATTTGGCCCATATCCCTCTATACCCATCTTACCCATTTAACTCTCTAAATGCTTTTTAAAAGACAAAATTGTACCCACCTTTACTACTACTTCTAGCAGCTTGTTCCAGACACTCACTAGCCTCTGTGTAAAAAAATTGCCCCTCTGGACCCTTTTGTAGCTCTCCCCTCTCACTTTAAACCTATGCCCTCTAGTTTTATACTCCCTTACCTTTGGGAAAAGATGTTGAATATCTGCCTCATCTAAGCCCCTCTTTATTTTACAGAACTCTAAGAACACCCCTAAGCATTCGACACTCCGGGGAAAAAAGCCCCAGCCTATCCAGCCTCTACTTATAACTCAAACCGTCAAGTCCTGGTGGCATCCTAGTAAATCTTTTCTGCACTCTTTCTAGATTAATAATAGTCTGTTCTGCCTGCTATGATTCCTGTGGGAATTCCCGCAGGATGGGAAGATTCTGCCCAAGGGGTTGGATGGCCCACCCTCACTCCTATTTCTTAAGCTCTCAACATCTTGTGACACTTTCTCAATGCTTCTCCAATCGAATTGGGGCTGTTTAAGTTTATGATGCCACTGACCCAAGGATACTTCTAAGCCTGCGAAAGGAAGTTGCAATGCCTGGATGCAGATGTTTCTATCCCTTCAGCCAATGCAATAAACTTAAGTCCTTAAGAACTTATTCTAAAGAGTTCACATGCAAGACTGAAAGAAGAAGAAACTTCTCCACTTGGAGAGCAATGAATATTTGGGACTCTCTACCCATCAAAGCAAAGGGTGCCAAGTCACTGAGTATACCTGTGACTGGGACGGATACATTCTTCAAAGGGAATTGGGAGATATTTGGGGATAGAAAGTGGAGTTGATGTGGAAAATCAGCCATGATCCTATGGAATGATGGATGAGACTTGAGGGGCTGAATGGCCAATTTCAGCTCCATTTCCAACATGAGAGAAATCCAGGCATGAGCTGGACGCCCCTGCAAGGGCGATGTTGCCAGAAGGGTCCTTCCGGGCCAGTTGCATCCATGGAATGAGTGAACCGCTGACCTCTGTTGCTGAGAGGAAGCTTTCCGTCCATCCTTTGCTCGATCCTGCCTCACTGACACCACAAGCCAGAGAAAGAGGTCGAACAAGTAAGAAAGTGAACACAAAAGCACAGTGTTCAGAAGCAATTCTAGATAAACTTTTTATATATTTCTATAGTATTTGTCCAGTTTGTCAGGTATTTAGTGTAGATACAGACTGAAAGTGCACTTCATCAAGACATCCTTACATGTCCTCACCACGTGTGAGATTCAAAGAACTGCTTTACATTTCGTGGTTTCTGGTGCCATTGCTGACTGCAGTCTTGCTGACTGCTTCTGGTTAACAGGTATTTATTTCATCCTCACCTCTGTGTCTATCCCCAGCTTGACGCTTTTCCTCCTCTCTCTCTCAGTGCTTCTCTGTGGGTCTCTCATTATGCTCGTGTGTGTGTGTGTGTGTGTGTGTGTGTGTGTGTCTTTGTATTCCTCTGTGAGTCGTTCTCTATCTTTCTTCTGCACATGTCATTTCCCCATCTCTGTTTCTGTCTATCTCTGTTTCGGGGCCTCTCTCTCTGTTTCAATCAATAGGCTTTTGTACCAGTGAAGGTGGGCGGAGGTAATGATTTTGCCCATTCGTTAGTCTGTTTTTCTGTAAACAACACATCTCAAAAAATAAATGAAGACTTTCCATTAAACCTGGTACACAGACAGGGTAGGGCTATATAGGGAGAATTGACTTTCTTAGAACGTTGTATATTGTCTAAGCTGCTGTGATTGAATTTGCCACAGCTGTAAAAATGTGAGCAGAGCTTTCAGGGCAGGTTATTGGAGGTGGATTTCCCTGAATCTTCCCTAATGAGATGGAAGCTCTGAATAAAAAGCTTTCTGTTCTGAACTTTATAGCTGCAGAGTGGAGAAAAGCCTCAGGAAAGAGCTGAGTAATTGCAATAAGTTTGAGTTAACATCGTACAGTGGAACTGTTCGCTGTATTGAGTGCCCTCTTCACTTGTGTTTACTGTAATGAGATGTGCTTTTTGTTTAGAAGTGACTGAGTTTGACTACATTTCATAAACTAACCCAGAGAACCCGAGAGGCTGAACTTGCTTTTCACCAGTCTGTCATTTCCCCTGAAGATTCAAGGGGTATCTTGAAGTGGGCCAAGGACCCAGATTCGATCCCAGCTTGGGTAAATGTGCAGAGTTTTGCATGTTCTCCCTGTGTCTGCGTGGATTTCCTCCGGGTGCTCCAGTTTCCTCCCACAATCTGAAAGATGTGCTGGTTAGGATGCATTGGCCGTGCTAAATTCTCCCTCAGTGTATCCGAACAGGCGCCGGAGTGTGGCGACTAGAGGATTTTCACAGTAACTTCATTGCAGTGTTAATGTAAGCCAACGTGTCATGCGTAAATAAATAAACTTTAAACTAAAATGCTGGGATAGACGGTCAGATAATACCTGACTTCCCTTTCACACAAAGCCATATTGGACAGAGCTGGTATAATAGACCTGGGGGAATGTAGGGTTCAACCTGGAACATTCGACCTTTGGGAGTTTGATACAAATCTAGGAGAGTTGATAGAATGGGATAGAACCAGAAATAAAAACAGAAAATGCTGCATAAACCCAGAAGGTCTGACATAGAGTTAACAACTCCAGTCCCTGGGGCTAGAGGTTTACTGCCATGCCTGCCTTGATTCTGGTAGAGGGCAAGGCTCAGAGAACGTCACTCTCCACTGGCCTCGGGTGGGATCGTACAAACCTCGAGCGGACGTGCCAGCAAAATTCCACCCTATGACTCTTCTCCAGTTCTGGCTCAGTCTCTCTCTCTCTCTCTCTCTCCACAGGCCTTGCTGAGTTTTTCCAGCATTTTCTGTATTTATTTCAGATTTTCAGCATCTGTGGTATTTTATTGCTGGAATGGAGTCTTCTGTAACAACAAGATAGGGACTGACGAAAGCTAATGAATCAATAGTCAAACCTGCACGATGTGATACTGAAACATTCAAAATAATTTGCATTTAGACAGTTAATCTAAGCAAAGACAACAACCCAGGGACTCCATGCAAAACTCTGCTGCCTTGACTCATTCTAACTCTCACCAAGTCCTGCTCACGCATCATCCCTGGTGCTCACTGACCTACACTGGCTCTGTTCCAACAACACCTTGGCTTTAAAATTCTTATCTTCATTTTCTAATCCCAACACGGCCCTGCCCCATCCCGTCTCTGCAAACCCATCCAGTCCCGCGGCTATCTGAGATCCATGGGCTCCTCCAATTCCAGCTAATCACCATTGATGGCCCTGCCTCTTGCTGCTGGGGGTCAAAGTTCTGGAATTCCTTCCCGAAACCTCTCCACCTCTCCTCTTCTCTTTCAACCTTGAAACCTAATATCTCCAGGTATGACTTGGTGTCAAATGTTGTTCGATAATGCTCCTGCAAAACATTTGGTGCAACTAAATTAAAGATGCTACATAAATGCAAGCTGTTGTTCTTTGCTCTCAGTGCCCTGGGGCCAGCGAGTTTCCCTCGTTTCATTTCTGTGATAACTTGGGACCACAAATAAGGTAGTCAAATTTGCAGTTGCAAAAGTAATTTTCATTATATAAATAAATAACAAAGTTTAACAGTAACTGTAATTCAGCAGAGCAGGAATAACTATGAGAACAGGAGCAGTAGTAAAACAGATCTTACTTGCAGGCTGAAAAATCCCCCATAAGCTGCAGATGCTCAAAACCCTCAATATTCACCTGTAAAACAATGACATAGGAGAAAGGCTTATAAGAACACTCTGTACTCAAAATCACACTTGGGGTTTTCCAATCTTGGGGCAAGCATGACCAGAAAATCCCACTCCAGGTCAACGGGACCTTTGCATGTCCTGTCCCACCCATAACGTGGGATGGGAAAATGCTGCTTTCTGGAACAATTACTATTTAATGGCTCTGACCATGTATGTTACACACGTGTCAGGATAATGGTTTCTCATGACCTTGGACAGCTTGAACTCTCTCTTTCCCGCCACAAGCATGATTTGCAAGCATCAACCAACCTATATAAACTTCCAGCAGCCACACCAGTTAGTCCCTCCTACCCTCCTACTGTGGACCCTGAGCATGCCTGAGCCAAGGGCTTAAAAGTTTGCAACAGAATCATTGCAAGTTCAATTCCAGATCCCAGACTGCGAGAGAGCATCCCCAACGGAGATCCAGTGGTGGGGTTGAAATAAATTGGGAGTGAAAAGCAAGATTTAGAAGAATTTGGACTGACCGCACGAGCAACATGAACTTCAGTTCTCAGACATTTTGTGCAACCCTCCCTTTTAGCTCAAGATGAGGTGCAATTCTCATTGACTTCTGCTTTTTTTTTGGTCTCTCAACACTGCTGCAGAGGGGATTGGAAGCAAAGCACACACAACTCAAACCTGGGCAGTCAAAAATAAACCATGTGGTTTCTGATGTGAGACAAACACAACAACCGTTAAGGATGGAAAATATATTAATCTCTCCAATACGCCAACGCTCCCAGTACACCGCTCGCTTATTGCAAGTCTTTTTTCTTGGAATATGGGGAAAGGGTTTGATTTGATTTGATTTGATTGGATTTATTATTGTCACATGTATCATACAGTGAAAAGTATTGTTTCTTGCGTGCTATACAGACAAAGCATACTGTTCATAGAGAAGGAAAGGAGAGAGTGATGAATGTAGTGTTTCAGTCATAGCTAGGGTGTAGAGAACAAGATCAACTTAATATGAAATATGTCCATTCAAAAGTCAGATGGCAGCAAGGAAGAAGTTGTTCTTGAGCCGGTTGGTACATGACCTCAGACCTTCATATCTTATTCCCAACGGAAGAAGGTGAAAGAGAGAATGAAGAGAGGGGTGTGTGGGGTCCTTAATTATGCTGGCTGCTTTTCCAAGGCAGTGGGATGGGAGTCAATGGATGGGAGGCTGGTTTGGTGGGGGGAGTCCAGAACCCACAGAATGACCTTAAAATTAAAATGAGGCTGTTCTGGGGTGATGCTAGGAAGCATTTCTTCATTCCCAGGGCAGTGACAAATCTGGAAATACCTCCCTCAAAGCTGTAGGGGTGAGGGGGTAAGGAGATAGATTGAGGGAAGTGTGAGGACATGGGGGTGAGGGGATATGGTCAGGGGGTCTGAGGACATGGGGTGGGCACGAGGGGATAGGGTGAGGCGGTGTGAGGGAATGGGATGGGGTGGTAAGGAGGTGGGGTGAGGGGAGTGTGAGGACATAGGGTAGGGGGGAGGGGATGGGTGGGGGGGTAGGGAGATGTGGTGAGGGGAGTGTGAGGGGATGGAGTGGGGGTGAGGGAATGGGGTGTGAGGGGATGGGGAGGAATGGGGGCCTTCAAAAGGAGGAGGACATTCAGCCCCTCCGCCCCCAATCTATTCCCTCAGCTAATCAGTTAGATAATGGCTGACTTGTATCTTAACTTCAACTAACAGACGAACTAGGAGGAGGAGGAGGCCATTCAGCCCTTCGGACATGCTTCGCCAATTCAATACAACCATGGCTGATCTCATCAGCACCATCCTGCCCACTCCCCGTATCTCTTCATCCAATCATTAATTAAAAACCTTTCTGTCTCCTCCTTAAATTTGTTTAGCAGCTCGCTGTAACCTCAATAAACTCAGCAACAAAATACTATCATAGTTAGGGACTGGAAATTTCAACAACATTCCTCCCCCACCCCCATATCTGCCCATCCTCCCACCCCCATATCTCCCCATCTCCTCACCCCCATATCTCCCCATCTCCTCACCTCCATGTCTCCCCTTTCCCCAGCCCCATATCTCCCCATCTCCTCACCCCCATATCTCCCCATCCCCTCAACCCCATGTCTCCCCATTCCCCCGCCCCCATATCTCCCCATCTCCTCACCCCCATATCTCCCCATCTCCTCACCCCCATATCTCCCCATCCCCTCAACCCCATGTTTCCCCATTCCCCCACCCCCATATCTCCCCATCTCCTCACCCCCATATCTCCCCATCTCCTCAACCCCATGTCTCCCCATCTCCTCACCCCCATATCTCCCCATCCCCTCACCCCCACATGTCCCCATCCCCCCACCCCCATATCTCCCCATCTCCTCACCCCCAATGTCTCCCCATCTCCTCACCCCCCAATGTCTCCCCATCTCCCCACCCCCATATCTCTCCATCCCCTCACCCCCATATCTCCCTCCAGCCCCACCTCCCCCAGAGGAAATAGTTTCTCTCCCTCCATCCTATCAACTCCTGCGTTCACCTTAATCACCTCAACCTGATTCCCCCATTAATGATCAATACTCGAGGGTATGCAAACCTTGTCTGTGCAGCACCCACCAAAATTTGACCCTTTTAGCCCCGGTACCATTCCGGTGAATCTGCATTTTCTTTCCAGTGGTCGATTTACAGTCAGGGACTGGAGATTTAAAGAGGATTTTTTGAAAAGATTTTTCATTCAGAGAGTGGTGGGTATCTGGAACTCGCTGCTTGAAAGTCTGGTAAAGGCAGGAACCCTCACTACATTTACGAAGCATTTGGACGAGCTTTTGAAACCCCATAGCACAGAAGTTAGAGGCTAAGTGCATGAAAAGGGGATTTGAATAGATAGATGTTTCCTGGCCAGCAGAGACACGATGGACTGAAGGACCTGTAAAATCCTATGACTCTACGAGGTGGGCGTGCGCTCAAAGGATACTCAACATCATGTTAAGGGCACTGGATTGGCCATTGTGTCCTCACGACATAAAATCACGATAATGAAGAAGGAGGCCATTCAAGCTTGCCTTGACACCCAGGCCCCATCCCACGTATTTACCTTGCTAATCCCCTTACACTAAGGGTCGATTTAGCATGGCCAATCCACCTAAACCACACATCTTTGGACTGTGGGAGGAAGCACCTGGAGGAAACCCATGCGGACACAGGGAGAATGTGCAAACTCCACACAGACAGTGACCCAAGCCAGGAAACGAACCCAGGTCCCTAGCGCTGTGAGGTGCCAGTACTAACCACTGTGCCACCATTTTTAACACCTTGGTCTCTCATTTAGATCTGCAGATGTTGAACTCTCCTACCATATCCTGCTGGCTGTCCGGCAGAGCAATCTGATCAGCCCCACCCTGCCTGCTCTCCCCCCGTGGCCCTGTACATCATAGGGGCGGCACGGTGGCACAGCGGTTAGCACTACTGCATCACAGCGCCAGGGACCCAGGTTCAATTCTGACCTCGGGTCACTGTCTGTGTGGAGTTTGCACATTCTCCCCATGTCTGCGTGGGTTTTCTCCAGGTCCTCCAGTTTCCTCCCACAGTCCAAAGATGTGCAGGTTAGGTTGATTGGCCATGCTAAATTGACCCTAGTGTCGAGGGGATTAGCGAGGTAAATGTGTGCGGTTATAGGAACAGGGCCTGGGTGGGACTGTGGTCAGTGCAGGCAAGATGGGCCAAATGGCCTCCTTCTGCATTGTCGGGATTCTATGATCATCCCCCTTCAAAATATTTATCCAGATCTGATCAAACCTGCTTCCACGATCCTTTCAGGCAGTGCCTTCCAGAGATCCCTCGCTGTGCCAAAGAGGACATTCTCTCCCCGCCTGGTTCAATTGCCAATTAATTACTTTAAATCTGCCTCTGTTACTTGCCGATCGTTCTGCTGCAGTCACCGAATAGAATGTTGACTCACATAAACTGTTCAGGAAAGATTTGAAAGATCACCAACCACATTTTAAGCCCATCCATTCCTGACCTGCTTCATCGAGATTACTCCCAATTCCACGATAGCTCGCTGTGGAGCAAGACAGTGAACGGAATTCTCCGACCGCGCTGGACTAAAAGCCGGAAATTCCTGCCCGACTGTCAATGGGGCTTCACATTGTCCGCAACCCGCCCGCTAAAATTCCAGTGGTGAGCAAGATAGGAGAATTCCGGCCAGTCTAACCTATTCCAGTCACACTTCTCGTAATACCATCAAGTAGGCAGGGATAACACAGAATGTGAGGGAGTTTTGCTTTTGACTCATTTAGGGAATGTGTATTTATTGCCCCATTCCTAATTATTTCCCATCCCTAATTGTCCTCAAGGACATTTAAGGTTCAAAGACATTGCTGTGGGTGTAGGCCAGACTGGGTAAGGACGGTAGATTTACTTCCCTAAAGAACATTCATGAACCAGATGGATTTTTGTGACAATCGACAATGGTTTCATGGTCTCCATTAGACTTTTAATTCCAGATTTTCTACTGAGTTTAAATTTCACCATCTGCCGTAGCGGGATTTGAACCTGGGTCCCCAGAGCATTACCCTGGGCTTTTGGATTACTAGCCCAGTGACAACAACACTGCCTCCCTCACAGATGTAGAGTCAGTCAAGCAAATACCAATGAAGCATGATTCAGATATCATGGGTGGGATGTTACGGCCTCGCTTGACCCGAAACTGGAAAACCTCGCTCAAGACCAGCTGACCTTCCCGTTGCCTGCCTCTCGCTCATTCTGATTCCCGTGGTGGATGAACGGGACAGTAAAATTTGGGTGCATAACTCAAAGTGCTCAAAAGGATTGTGAAGCTCAGGTTGAAGGAGCGAACTCCTGCAAAATTTCTCTCCTCTCCATCTGCCTCACCGCCCATCCCATGCTGCCACCCTAGAACACCCCAACCCTGCCTACCCCACACCCGCCCACCCCACCTTCACTCATCCCCCCCCTCCCATTCCCCAGCTCTGTACACTGTAGAAGGAGCTTTACTCTGTATCTAACCCCATGCTGTACCTGTCCTGGGAGTGTTTGATAGGGATCGTGTAAAGGGAGCTTTTCCCTGTATCTAACCTCATGCTGTACCTGTCCTGGAAGTAAAAGAGAAAATGCTGGAAAATCTCAGCAAGTCCGCAGCACCGTGAGGAGAGAAAAGAGCTGACATTTCGAGTTCAGATGATCCTTTGTCAAAGCCCTGTTTTAGCTTCTGTCCTGGGAATGTTTGATGGGGACAGTGTAGAGGGAGCTTTACTCTATATCTAATCCCATGCTGTACCTGTCCTGGGAGTGTTTGATGGGCTCAGTGTAGAGAAAACTTTACTCTGTATGTAACCCTGTGCTGTACCTGTCCTGGGAGTGTTTGATGGGGACAGTGTAGACTGAGCTTTACTCTGTATCTAACCCCGTGCTGTACCTGTCCTTGGAGTTGATGGGGACAGTATTAAGGGAGTGATACTCAATATTAAATCTATGCTACAGCTGACACCTGAAATGAAACAGCTGAGTGATGAGTAGAATCTCACCTGTGTAAATCTGTGTCAGTATTTCTCATCATCCCTTTTTGTTTCTAAGTCTGAACATTAGTATTTCAATTCCTAACCCCTCTCTCTGCTTCCTTGTGTCCTTTCTCTCTATCTTTCTCTGCCGCTAACTTTCTCTGAATCTGTTTGACACTCATGTCCTTTTTCTCCTTCTACATTATTTTCCTTCCCCCTCTCTTCCCTCTGTTTCTGATCATCTGTCAGTGCACTCTCGCTCCCTGCCTTTCTCTCACAATTGGGGAGGGAAGGTTTGGGGGGGGGGAGGCGGGGGCGGTGGGGTGGCAGGGAAGAAGGGTGCTGCACGGTGGCACAGTGGTTAGCACTGCTGCCTCACACCGCCAGGGAGCCGGGTTCAATTCCCAGCTTGGGTCATTGTCTGTGTGGAGTTTGCACATTCTCCCCGTGTCTGCGTGGGTTTTCTCTGGGTGCTCCAGTTTCCTCCCATAGTCCAAAGATGTGTGGGTTAGGTGGATTGGCCATGCTAAGTTGCCCCATAGTGTCAGGGGGACTAGCTAGGGTAAATGCGTGGGGTTATGGGGATAGGGCCTGGGTAGGATTGTAGTCAGTGCAGATTCAATGGGCCGAATGGCTTCCTTCCGCACTGTGGGGTTCTATGATCTTTCTCTTGGTCCTGTATTTTCTCTCTTTGTTAATCTCTTTCACTCTCTTTGTATCTTTTCTGTTGCATAATTGCACAAAGTTTGATTAAGACCAATCAGCAGGGGTGGCACTCAGTTCCAGTCCCACACCTGAGCAGACGGAGATGGGCTTTGATGAGGCAGTGATGATTCAGAGGGTTAAATTGCGGTGCCATGGCTTGCATTTGCTGGAGTTTATCAGGTCAAGGTGGGTGGGATGATCAAGGTGTCTAAAACATTAGCAGGAATCAATATTGTGGAAATGATTCCCTCTGGTGTGAGCAACAGACAAGGAGATGGGAACTGGCTCATTTCAGAGAAATCAGGGAGCACAACTCCTCGCAGCTTCTCTCAGATATTTTCAAAACTCTCAAACGCTGGGGGATAGTAGGTGTTTTGCAGGTGGATTGTTTCCCTGCCGGGGGGGTGGGAGTTGGGGGGGTTGGTAAGAGCATTGAGGAAAATTGAGCAAAGCAAATAATGAGGTGTCGGCCAGCAATGATGTGACTGAGTGCTGGGACTGTATTGCATCTATTTTTCTTTCGCTGTGTCTCGCTCACTCTTTCTCCCTTTGCATTCTTCTTCCTGCTCTGTGTTTGTCTCTTTTCTCTCACTGTTTTCTGTTTCTCACTTACTGTTTTAATATTCTTTTTGTTGCTCTTTTTCTCTCTCTCTCTGCCACATATCTGTGCTTTTTTATTCTTTCTTGCCTCTCTCTCTCTCTCTCTAACCACAGGCAATAGGCCTCCCCATCTGTCAGCTCTGTCTCAGTGTGCACTCAGACCTCAACAGGAAACCCTCAAACTCTGACCTTATCGCAGCTGCTGGCTTCAGGAGGCGAGCAGAGCAGAGCACCCCGAACACTGCAGCTTCTGCTGTGTAGAGGCAAAGACACACATTCACACACACACACACACAGACACACACACTCACATACACACACACAGACACACACACACACAAGACACACACAGACACATACACTCAGATAAGACACACATACACAGACACACACACACAGTCTCACTCACACACACAGTCACACACACACACACAGACACCCACACTCATACAAGACATACACACACATACACACACGCACTCACATACCCACTCACACACACACATGCACACAGACACACAAACACCGTGACACACACACAGACATTCACGCACACACAGACACTCACACACACTCGCACAGGCACACACACACACATACAACAGACACGCATACACACACACACACAAAGACAGATACACACAGACACAGACTGACACATACACGGATAAACACTCACACAAATGCGCATGCATAGACACACACACACACAACACACAAACGTAGACACATACGTATACACTCACATATACACACAGCTGGAGGGAAGGATTTTAATGTGATTATGTAGTGGCCAAGGGAAGAATATCCCAGAGCTCCTTGATAATTTTATATTGGGTGTTCTCAGCACTGAGAGCAAAGAGGAATCATTGGACAGCTAAAAATATCACCCACCCAACCGACAACTCTCAACATCCAATCTTCAAATTGGAGCCACACTTCTGAACGCGTGTTCTTTGACACTCTCACATTTGAATCACAAGGTTCTGGGTTCAAATCCCACTCCAGAACTTGAACACAAAAATCTAGGCTGCCCCTCCAGTGCAATACCAAGGGAGTGCTGCTCTATCAGAGGTGCCGTCTTTCAGATCAGACTTTAATCCAAGACCCCATTTGCATGGAAATAAAATTCCCACAGGAGAGGCATAGAATGTATTTCTGGTCACCCCAATACCAGGAGGCTGTGGAAGCTTTGAAGAGAGTACAAAGGTTCACCAGGATGTTGCCTGGTCTCAAGGGTGTTGGCTGTGAGGAGAGGTTGAATAAACTAGGATTGTTTCCACTGGAAAGGCAGAGGCTGAGGGGAAACCTGATAGAGGTCTACACAATTATGAGAGGCAGAGATGGAGTGAATAGTCAGAGGCATTTTCCAAGGGGGGAGGTGTCAGTTACAAGGGGGCACAGGTTCAAGGTGAGAAGGGGGGAAGTTTAAGGGAGATGTGCAGTGGGAAGTTTTTCATGCAGAGAATGGTGGGTGCCTGGGACATGCTGCCAGAGGAGGTGGTGGAAGCCAGCACATTAGCAACATTTAAGAGGCATCTGGCTGGTACATGAATAGGGAGGAATAGAGTGATATGGACTGAGTAAGGGCAGAAGGTTTATTTAATTTTAGTTAGGACATCATGATCAGCACAGGCTTGGAGGGCTGAAGGGCCTGTTCCTGTGCTGTACTTTTCTTTGTTCTTTGTTCTTTGTTCTTTACTCTTTGATTCTTGGAGGACTTGATGGGATAAACAGTGAGAGAATGTTTCCCTTCATGGGAGAGTCTAGGACCAGAGGGCAGAGTCTCAGGATAAAGAGACGCCAACTTAAGCCTGAGATGAGGAGGAATTTTGTCTCTCAGAAGATTGTCTTTGGAACTCCTTGCCATGAAGTGTTGCGGGGACAGAGCCTATATTTAAGGCTGAGATAGGCTTTTGATCAGTAAGAGAATTAATGGTTACGGGGAAAGGGCAGGAGCATGGACATGAGCCATGTTGGATCCGCCATGGTCCTATTGAATGGCAGAACAGGTTTGAGGGGCTGAACGGCCTACTTTTCCTACTTTTTATGGTTCTATATGTGGCCAATCTTTGTCCTTCAATCAACATCACAAATGATGGCGTCATTATCACATTGCTTTTTAATGGGGCTTTCCAGCATTCAAATGAGATTCCATATTTCCTACATTACATCAATGGTCAGAGTTGAAAATTACTTCATTGGCTGTAAAGTTCTTTGAGATGTTCAGTGATGTTGAAAGCTGTTATATGAATGCAAGTCCCTCTCGTTCCTCCTCCTCTCTCTCTCTGTCTCACCATTTCAAAAGAAGGACTTGCATTTCGATAGCACCTTTCATGACATCAGGATAACCCCAAACAGCCAATCAGTTACTTTCTGCGATTGTTGTAATGTAGAAAACACGGCAAGTCAATCTGTACACAGCAAGACCCCACAAACATCAGTGTGATAAGGACTGGACTGAAAGATAAGTGTTTGACAGACACTACTGAGCAGGACACGGGGACATAGGAATTAGGAGCAGGAATCGGCAAATTCAGCCCTTTGAGCCTGCTCTGCCATTCAGTCAGATCATGGCTGATCTCTCCCTGGTCTCAAATCCACCCCCCCCCCACCCGTTCCCCATATCCCCTTATTCCTTTTTTTATTAGAAATGTTTTATTAGCTCATGCTGGAAACTGTTCAACGATTCAGACTCCACTGTGCTATGGGACAGTGAGTTCCACAAATTCACCCCCTCTGCGAGAAGTAGTTCCTCCTCACCTCAGTTTTAAATCTACTGACCCTCAACCTATACCTGTGACCTCTTGTTCCAGATCGCCCCACAAGGGGGGAACATTTGGCCTACATTTACTTTATCAATCCCTTTTAAAATTTCATATACCCCTCTCGCCCTTCTAAACTCCAGTGAGTATAAACGCAAACTGTTTAATCTCTCCTCATATGTTAACCCTTTCACCCCAGAATCGATCTGATGAACCTCCTCTGAACTGCCTCCAGTGTTACCACATCCTTCCTCAAATAAAGAGTCCAAAACTGGACTCATTGCTCTGGGTGTGATCTCACCAACACCGTACACAGCAGGATTCACCTGCTCATCTTCGAAAGGGTGAAGTGGGTTTGGTTAGGCTCAGTTGCAAGCAAGGCTGAGATCTCATTTAACATCCCAACCAAAAGACAGTACCACAGGCAGTGCTGCACTCCTTGGCACTGCACTCAGAGCCCAAGTTATGTGGTCAGGTTTCTGGGGTAAGGAAGGTGGTGAATGATGACAACTTTACTTGGGACAGGAGCCTACAGTGTTCCTTCATTTATGAGACAAAGAACCAAACTATTTGACTGTATGATTTGCTTTGATTTGATTTAGTGTTGTCCCATGTATTAATATACGGTGAAAAGTATTATTTCTTGCGTGATATACAGACAAAACATACCCTTCATAGAGAAGGAAATGAGAGAGTATAGAATGTAGTGTTACGGTCATAGCTAGGGTGTAGAGAAAGATCAACTTAATGCGAGGTAGGTCCATTCAAAAGTCTGACAACCCTCATAACTAAGTCTGAACTCGATCTCACTTAATGTATACTGGCCCATGAGCTGGAGGTGCCAGCGTTGGACTGGGGTGGGCACAGTAAGAAGTCTCACAACATCAGGTTAAAGTCCAACAGGTTTATTTGGAATCACGCACTTTCATAGTGCTGCTCCTTCATCAGGTGAGCGATGTATACCAGGGACACAGCTGGGTAGAGAGGGAGTCATGACTGATATTTCTTTAATCCCTCTCCCAAGGCCAGAAGCATCGAGGGGACCTTTTGAATATCCAAAGTAGGGTCATCTACTTCACCAGTGATTGAAGTTTGGGCCTCCCAGATCTCGATAGCCCGGTACCAGACATAGAACTATTGGGAGTGGCGGCACACTGTAAATTACTGCAGATTAAAACCATATCTAAAACAACAACCTACATTTACACAGCAGTTCTAGTGTAGTAAACGTCACATAGATGTTAATATCAAACAAAATGTTACACTGAGAGCCAACTGAGATTCATGGGACAGGTTACTGAGAGGAGGTCAAAGGTTACTGAGAGCTTGGTCAAAGAGGAGGGCATTGAAAGAGGAAGAAAGGAGTGACAAGATTTGGGGAGGGAATTCCAGAGCTTAGGACCCAGGTAGCTGAATTCATGGCCGCTAATGGTGGCAAGAATAAATTAGGGAGATGAGCAATATTTCAATATCATTATTTTAATGCTTACAGGGAAGGGATCTAGTCATAGAATCCTTACAGTGCTGAATGAGGCCATTTGGCCCAATTGAGCCTATACCAACAACAATCCCACCAAAGCCCTCTCCCCATATTCATCCTACTAATCTCTCTGACACTAAGGGTCAATTTAGCATGACCAATCCACCTAACCGGCACTTCTTTGGACTGTGGGAAGAAACCCATGTAGACATGGGGAGAATGTGCAAACTCCACACAGACAGTGACCCAAGGCCGGAATTGAACCCAGATCCCTGGTGCTGTGAGGCACTGTGCCACCGTGCCACCCACAGTCCTATCAGAATACAGCAACTTTCTTTGCTAGTTGTCAGTTTGAGCCCCATCACCTGGTAATGGAACAGTTTTTAAGATAGAATGATAAGAGGGCAGATGTCTCCACTTTATCTGATTGTAAGAACCTTTACAGTGAGTGTCATTGAGAACACTGCCCCCTCATGGCCGCTGATGAAAGCTCCTCCTCCACATTTGTTAGTGATCGGCTCCCCCTGTTGTTGCTTGCTGGCATTTCGACCTGACAATCCATCCACATCTTTGACCAAATCAGGAAATGCATTGATAGATAATTTAAAGATCAGTGACATTGTAAGAAAGAAGGTCAGGGAATTTCTCCCCAGTGTCCGGGGCTAACATTTACCCCTCAACCTAGAACACTTAAAATAAACCCCACGTGATATCCGGGAATCACCATGTTGCTGTTTGTGGGATCTTGCTGTGTACAAATCGGCTGTGCCTTTGTTACATTACAACAGTTGATAATATTTCCAAAAAGTTCTCAATTGGCCTTAAAGCACTTTGGAATGGCCTGAGGTTGTGACAGGTGCCATATAAATGCAAATATTTACATTCATTCCACCTCCCGTGATATCTTCATGTTTCCTGATTTTCTTTCTTCTTTCATGAAAGGCCAGCATTTGTTGTCCATCTTTAATGCCCTTGGGAAGGTGGCTTTATAAAGAACAAAGAAAAGTACAGCACAGGAACAGGCCCTTCAGTCCTCCAGGCCCATGCCAATCATGATGCCCTAACTAAACTAAAAAACACAAACTTTCTGTTCTTACTTGGTCTGTATCCCTCTATTCCCTCCCTATTCTTGTACCCATCCAGATGCCTCTTAAATGTTGCTAATGTGCCTACTTCCACCACCTCCTCTGGCAGCACATCCCACGTACCCACCACTCTCTGCGTGAAAAACTTCCCCCTTACATCTCCCTTAAACTTCCCCCCTCTCACCTTGCACCTGTGCCCTCTTGTAAATGACACTTCCACCCTGGGAAAAAGTCTCTGACTATCCATCCTGTCTCTGCCTCTCATCATTTTGTAGATTGCTATCAGGTCTCCCCTCCAGCCTCCGCCTTTCCAGTGAAAACAATCCTAGTTTGTTCAACCTCACCTCATGGCCAACACCCTTGGGACCAGGCAATGCCCTGGTCAACCTTCTTTGAACTCTCTCCAAAGTTTCCATGTCCTTCTGGTTGGTGTAGCAACCAGAACTGCACGCAATACCCCAAATGCGGCCTAACCAAAGTCTTTATATAATTGCAGCATTAATTCCCAACTCTTGTACTCAATGCCCCAGCTGATGAAGGCAAGCATGCCATATGCCTTCTTAACACCTTGACCACCTGTTTTCCATTTTTAGGGAACTGTGGATCTGCATGCCCAGATCCTTCTTTATGTTTAATTTCATTTGATTTATTATTGTCACATGTATTAGTATATAGTGAAAACTATTGTTTCATGTGCACTATACAGACAAAGCATACCGTTCATAGCGAAGGAAAGGAGAGAGTACAGAATGTAGTGTTACAGTCATAGCTAAGATGTAGAGAAAGATCAATTTACTGTGAGGTAGGTCCATTCAAAAGTCTGATGGCAGCAGTGGAGAAGCTGTTCTTGATTCGGTTGGTACGTGATCTCAGGCTTTTGTATCTATTTTTATATATCTTCTTTTGTGCGTAGTGTCCTCAAGGGTTCTGCCATTTACAGTACAATTCATACGTAACTTTGATCCTCCAAAATGCAACACTTCGCATTTTTCAGATTAAACTCCGTCTGCCATTTCTGTGCCCACGTCTCCAATTTATCCACATCTCATTGTATTCTCTGGCAATCCCCGACACTATCAGCAACTCCACCAATCTTTGTGTCATCGGCAAACTTATTAATCAGACTACCCACATTTTCCTCCAGATCATTTAAATATGCTACAAGCAACAGAGGTCCCAGCACTAATCCCTGCGGAACACCACTAACTACAGATCTCCATTCTGAAAAACACCCTTCCACCGCTCCTCTCTGTCTTCCATGACAAAGTAAGAAGTCTCACAACACCAGGTTAAAGTCCAATAGGTTTATTTGGTAGCACAAGCTGCAAGCTTTTGGGGCACTCCCCCTTCATCAGGTGAGTGGGAGTTCTGTTCACAAACAGGGCATATGAAGACACAAACTCAATTTACAAGATAATGGTTGGAATGCAAGTCTTTACAGGTAATCAAATCTTAAAGGTACAGACAATGTGAGTGGAGAGAGGGTCAAGCGGAGGTTAAAGAGATGTATATTGTCTCCAGCCAGGACAGTTAGTGAGATTTTGCAAGCCCAGGCAAGTCATGGGGGTTACAGATAGTGCGACATGAACCCATGACCAAGCCAGTTCTGTACTCACCTATCCAGCCCACCCTGAATCACATGGGATTTTAGTTTTTGTACCAGTCTGCCATGTAGGCCCTTGTCAAATGTCTTACTAAAGTTAATATAAATTACATCCACAGTCCTTTCCTCATCAATTATCTTTGTCACCTCTTCAAAAACCTTAAATATCTGAAATGCACTGCCAAGCAGGGTGGTGGAGGCAGACACACTGGGATCGTTTAAGACTTATCTGGATAGCCACATGAACAGATTGGGAATGGAGGGATACAAATGAATGGTCTAGTTGGACCAATGAGCAACGCAGGCTTGGAGGGCCGAAGGGTCTGTTTCCTATGCTGTATTGTTCTTTGTTCTTTGTTCTTTAATCTTGTTGGTGAGACATGACCTTCCCTGAACAAAACCATGCTGCCTGTCACTAGCTTGTCCATTTTCTTCCATATGTGAAGATGTGGATATGCCGGCGTTGGACTGGGGTGGCCACAGTAAGAAGTCTCACAGCCCCAGGTTAAAGTCCAATAGGTTTACTTGGAATCACAAGTTTTCGTAGTCTAGTCACTGTTGAAATGTGAGAAATGTGACCGCATTTATGGGAATAGGGCCTGGGTGGGATTCTGGTTGGTATAGACTCGATGGGCCAAATGGCCTTCTTCTGCACTGTAGGGATTCTATGTGAACTTGTACAAAGCAAGTTCCCACAAACAGTGATGTGCTGAGGACCGATAATCTGTGTTTGTAATGTGCGCTGAGGGACAAATATTGGCCAGGACACGAGGGCTAGCTCCCCAGCTCTTCTTCAAAATAGCATCCTGAGATCTTTTACATCTAATTCCCCCTCTCCTCCCGCCTGCACTCCCTCCTTCACTCCCACTTCCCCTCCACTCCTCCTTCGTCAGCGACCCCCCCCCCCCTCCCATACTCCTCTCCTCCCCCCTCCTCCTCCCCTGCCCCTCGTACTCAGCGAAATTTAGAATTTCTCCCTGGGCTCCTCCAGAAGGCTGCAGTATTAATACACACCATGGGAGGGAGCCAGTGAGGTGACTGGCTGGCACAGGGCAGACCAGGAAGGAGGAGTATGGGAGTCACTTTTAATCTTTGAGATAAAGCTTTCCCTGGGTAACAGTTCCAGAGGCAATAGGAAAGGGAGAAGGGAAAGGTGCCAGCAGTGGGAATTCATCCTCTGTCACATAGAATCATAGAATTCCTACAGTGCAGAAGCCATCGAGCCTGAACTGACTCTTTGACAAAGCATCTTACCCAGGCCCTATCCCTATAACTCCATGTATTTACCCTGCTAATCCCTCTACCTACAAATCTTTGGGCACTAAGGGGCAATTTAGTGTGGTCAATCCACCTAACCCTCATATTTTTGGACTGCAGGAGGAAACCGGAGCATCCGGAGGAAACCCACTCAGACACGGGGGAAATGTGCAAACTCCACACAGTCACCCAAAGCCGGAATTTAAACCCGGTTCATGGCACCGTGAGGCAACAGTGCTAACCACTGTGCCACCGTGCCACTATCCACTGACTACCACCCTGCAGAATCTTGAAGCATTGAAGGGGGTGGCGCAGTAGTTAGCACTGCTGACTCACGGCGCCAGGGACCTGGGTTCAACTCCAGCCTCGGGTCACCATCTGTGTGGAATTTGCATGTTCTCCCCGTGCCTGCGTGGGTTTCCTCCGGGTGCTCTGGTTTCCTCTCACAGTCTAAAGATGTGCGGGTTAGATGGATTGGCCATGATAAATTGCCCCTGGGGGTGAGCAGGATAAATATATGGGGGTAGAGTGGGATTGTTATCAGTGCAGACCCTATGGGCCAAATGACCTCCTTCTGCACTGTAGGGATTCTATGAAACCATTCACAGCAGTGCAGGTGCTTTGCCAGTATTACTCACACAGTTCCATCTTCCAATTCAATGTTTTATTTAAAATATTCCCAGTTAGACACCACCATGTCTCCTTCAGGATGTGTGAATCATTGACATTTATTGTCCATTGCCTTGTTACTCTGAGGAGGTGAAGGTACATCTTCCTCATTGCCAGCAGTGTATGTCTATCCACTAGGCTGGCTGGCAAGGTCACATCGGGGGGCAGGCCACAGGAGGAAGGCACACTTCCTTCACTATAATAAAGGATTTACTTTTCAAGAGAAATTCAGGTTCTCAGACAACCCTGGTGGGATTTAAACTCACGTGCTCAGGATTACTTAACCAGTAGTATTACCATCATAATCTACCCTGCTGTCACCGTCACCTCTGGAAGAGACTCTGTATCATTTCCGCAGCCTGGTCACAAAGAATCAGCCTGTCTACACAGCCCAATAGCCTTTAAAAAAAATCATTTGGGGATGTGAGCAGTTTTTAATGCCCATCCATAATTAAGAAGACGGTGGTGAGCCGCCTTCTTGCACCACTGCAGTCCTTGTAGTGTAGGTGCACCCACTGTGCTGTCAAGGAGAGAGTTCCAGGATTCTGATTCAGTGAAGAAATGGTGAAATTTTTCTAAGTCAGGCTGGTGGTGGTGTTCCCAGGGTATCTGCTGCCCTTGTCTTTCTAGATAATAGTGGTCATGGAACAAAAACAGAAAATGCTGGAAAATCTCAGCCGGTCTGACAGTCTGGGTAGAGAATAGAGGCAACTTTTCGAGTCTAGATGACCCTTTGTCAGAGCAGCTTGAGGACTGCTGCCTAAGGAACCTTGGTGAGTTCCTGGAGTGTATCTTGTAGATGGTACGCAGGCTGTCACTGTTCGTCGGTGGTGGAGAAGAGTGAATGTTTGTGGATGGGATCAAATAGACCATTTTATCTTGGACGGTGTTGAGTTTCTAGAGTGTTGTTGGGAGCTGCACCCATCCTGGCAAGTGGAGAGTTTTCCATCACACTCCTGACTTGCACCTTGTAGAGGGTGGGCAGGCTTTATGGAGTCACAAGGTGAGTTACTCGTCCCTAGGATTCCCAGTTTCTGACCTGCTCTGGTAACCACAAGACTTGGGATGGCACAGTGGGACAGTGGTTAGCGCTGCTGCCTCACACCTCCAGGGACCTGGGTTCGATTCTTGGATTGGGTCACTGTGCGGAGTTTGCACATTCTCCCTGTGTCTGCATGGGTTTCCTCCAGGTGCTCTGATTTCCTCCCACAGTTCAAAGATATGCAGGTTAGGTGCATTGGCCATTGCCCCTTAGTGTCCTGGGAAGTACAGGTTATTGGGGTAAATATGTGGAGTTACAGGGATAGGGCCTGCGTGGGATTGTTGTCAGTGCAGACTCGATGGGCCGAATGGCCTCCTTCTGCACTGTAGGGTTTCTATGATTTATTTGGTTAGTTCAGTTCAGTTTCTGTGCTCAAGTGAAAAATGGCCAAAGTATTTGTGAAGGATGTATTTCTGGCATCGTACTCCAGGCTGAGTGAGTGAATTAAGAGAAACTCGGAATAATTAGATGCTTTAGTAGTTTCGCCAACAGAGAAAACTGGGAAACAAAAACAGAAAATGCTGGAAAATCTCAGCAGGTCTGACAGCATCTGTGGAGAGAGAATAGAATCAACATTTCGAGTCTGGATAACCCTTTGTCAGAGCTGATTTGGATCCAGATTCTGGGAACCGGAAAGATTCTGGGTTTTGATCCAATCAAATTTGAGAGGGATTGGATGTAATTTCCATCCAGACGTCACTGCAACAATTCTGCTTGGGTTCTTAAACAGTTAATGAAAATTCTCTCTGCTCCTCGGATCAGGTTCCCACAGTTTGCAGACATGTGCTAATCTCCGTTGCTATGGAAACTCTGGGAAACTTAGACGATGCAAATGAGAGAAGAATGGAAACTGCATCTGGGTCAGTGGCTGCTCATCAGTAACTGGAACCATCATAATTAACAGGGAAGGAGAAAATAGGGAATGGGAAAAGAGGGAGGAATGAGGGAATGGAGGAGGAAATGGAGGAGGGGGAATGGGGAAAAGGGGGAATGGGGAAGAGGGAAAATGGGAAGAGGGGGATGGCAAGAAGATGGATGGGAAGAGGGGGAATAGGGGAGAGGGGGAATTGGGAAAAGCAGGAAAATGGGGGAAGAGGGAGAATGGGGACGAGGAGGGAATGGGGAAAAGGTGGATTAGGAAGAGAAGGGGAATTGGGACAAGGGGAAGAATGGGGAAGAGACGGAAAGGGAAAGGGGAATGGAGAAAGTGGGAAGAATGGAGAAAGAGGGGAGAATGAGGAAAGAGAGGGAATGGAAAAGAGGGGATTGGGGATTGAGGAATGGGGAAAGAGGGGGAGGATGGGAAAGTGGAAGAGAATCAAGAAAAAGGGGGAGAATGGGGAAGAGGGGATTGGGAACGAAGGGGAGAATGAGGAAGGGAGAGAGATGGGATGGGGAAAGGGGGGATGGGGAAGGGGAATGGGGAGAGGGGAAATGGGAAAGAGGCAGAGAATAAAGGTGAGCGGAAGGGAGTGGAAGAATGAAGAAAGGGGATATGGGAGAATGGGGATGGGGAAAAGACAAAGAGGCTGACTGGGGAAAGTGAGGGATGGGGATAGGGGAGGATTGAGGAAGAGGAGTACCGGGGCAAGAGAGAAGGAACATGGAAACAGGAGGAATGGGTAAAGTGAGAGGAAAGGGAGAGAAGGAATGAAGAAAAGGAAAATGTTGAAAGTGGAAGAATTAGGGAGAGGAAAAGATGAGGAATTGGAATTTCTTCTGTTTCTGGGAATCACCACTGCAGTTGAACAGGCTAATTTGTTTGATTAGTGCTAACATTTCCAGTCTGGATGACCCTTTGTCAGAGGGTAAAGGGTCTCCCAGACTCAAAACGTTGGTTCTATTCTCTCCCCACAGACACTGTCAGACCTGCTGAGATTTCCAGCATTTTCCATTTTTGTTTCAGATTCCAGAGTCCACTGCATTTTGCTTTTGTCTAATTTGCTAGGCTATTGACTCAAACACCGGGATTCTACTGCCTTGCCCAGGAGTCAGAGCGGGTGAGGGATGGACAATGGGAAGATCCGTTGAACTCAGTGACATTTTCCGGTTGCAGTCGGGCAAGTGCGTACAAAGTCAGCCAAAGTACGTGATGTCAGTGAGGAAAACAACTCCTGTTTCAAACCCAGTAACTTTTTGGAATCGAGCTCTCATTTATAGTTTCAATTTAGCAGGGCCAATCCACCTAACCCGCACATCTTTAGACTGTGGTACGAAACTGGAGCACCCAGAAGAAACGCACGCAGACATGGAGAGAACATGCAAACTCCACATAGACAGTGACCCAAGATAGAATTGAACCTGGGTTCCTAGTGCTGTGAGGCTAGTAGTCATGATGTGGATATGCCGGCATTGGACCGGGGTAAACACAGTAAAAAGTCTGACAACACCGGGTCTAAGTCCAACCGATTTATTTGATAGTAAACTCACAAGCTTTTGGGTTTGTCCCTTCGTCAGGTGAATGGAGAGTTCTGGCCTCAGACAGAGCATATAAAGCACAGACAGTTTACAGATTACTGATTAGAATGCGAATCTTTACACCTAACCTACTGTTCAAGTCCTAAAGTGGCCGACAATGTGAGTGGAAGGAGCACTGAAATGAACATGTCGCACTATCTGTAACCCCCATGACTTGCCTGGGTTGCAAAACCTCACTTACTGTACTGTCTGGAGACAATACACATTTCTTTAACCTGTGATCAGTGCTCCTTCCACTCACATTGCCGGCCACTTTAAGACTTGAACAGCAGGTTAGGTGTAAAGATTCGCATTCTAATCAGTAATCTGTAAACTGTCTGTGCTTTATATGCTCTGTCTGAGGCCAGAACTCTCCATTCATCTGACGAAGGGACTAACCCCAAAAGCTTGTGAGTTTACTATCAAATAAATCGGTTGGACTTAAACCTGGTGTTGTCAGACTTTTTGCTGTGAGGCAGCAGTGCTGACCACTATATCACCATGCCTTCCATGTGGTGTAGGTGCACCTAAGGTGCTCTTAGGGAGGGAGTTTAGAATGAGATTTGCTCAGTTGGTTAGTGATGAAGAGTGAGATCAACACTGAGGACTGAGTTGAGGAGGAATTTCTTCACCCAAAGGATTGTGAATCTATGAATTCCCTGCCCAGTGAAGCAGTTGAGGCTACCTCATTGAATGTTTTTAAGGCAAAGATAGATAAATTTTTGACAGCAAAGGAATTAAGGGTTATGGTGAGTGGGAGGGTAAGTGGATCTGAGTCCACGAACAGATCAGCCATGATCTTATTGAATGGCGGAGCAGACTTAAGGGGCCAGATGGCCTACTCCTACTCCTGCTTCTTAAATTCTTATGTTCTTATATAAATACTGTGACTACAACAGGTCAACAGCTGGGAATTCTGTGGAGAATAACTCACGTCCTGACTCCCCAAAGCCTGTCCACCACCTACAAGGCACAAGTCAGGAGCGTGATGGAATACTCTCCCCTTGGAAAATACATGCAGTGTTGTAAGGTGCTGGATACTGTTTGATAGTTCTTAATGTAGTCCTCATAGTTTTAAGTAGGTTAACTGTATGTGTTTATAAATGACAAGAACTGTGCACACATCTAGAGTAAAGGGTTCGAATTGGGAGCTGTTTCCATGCTTGCCTGTGCACACAGCTCTGTGCAGCACTAGACTGACCCCTAGGTGTGGCTCACATGTTCTCTTACATCACAGTATGGGCGGTACTGTACTCAGTCCCATGTTAACCCTACATGTGCCAGACCCTTCTGTGACATGCAGCTCCAGTAACACCCAAGAAGTTCAACCCCACCCAGGTGATTGCATCCCTTCCACCACCTTCAACATTCATCCCCTTCCACCTCCGATGCATACTGTGACTATCTGCAGGATTCATCACAGCAACTCATTTCTACAGCACCTTCTGAACCCATGGCCACTACCACATAGAATGACAAGGGCAGCAGATGCCTGGCAACACCCACCACCTGGAAATTCTTCTTCAAAACACAAACCATCCTGACTTGGAAATATATCAGCTGTTCCTTCCCTGTCACTGGGTCAAAATCCTGTAACTTCCCTCCTAACAGCACAATGGGTGTACCTACACCAGGGCTGCAGAGGTTCAAGAGGCAGATCACCATCACCTTCTCAAGGGTAATTTGGGATGGGCAATAAATGCTGACTGTACCAGCGACATCCAAATCCTCGAATGAATAAGTAAAATGAAACAGCCTTTCCAGACTCCACGTTACCAAATTCCTTCCTCCTTGTTGTATTTTGAATATCTATTTGAGAATGCCTCTTCCATAATAAATGCCAGACATTCAAAGAACAAAATACAGCACAGGAACAGGCCCTACGGCCCTCCGAGTCTGTGCTGATCACAATGCCTAAACTAAAACCGTATGAACTTACAGAGTCTGTATCCTTCCATTCCCATCCTATTCATGTATTTGTTTAGTTGCCGCTTAAATGCCCGTATTGTACCTGCTCCCACCACCTCTGCGGGCAGCGCTTTCCAGACATTCATCACCCTCTGTGTAAAAAACTTGCCTCGCACATCTCCTCTAGACTTTTCGCCACAGGCCTTAAACCTATGTCCCCTAGTGATTTGACTTTTCTACCCTGGAAAAGAACATCTACCCACTCTGTCCATAATCTTGTAAACCTCTATCAGGTCGCCCCTCAACCTGCACCGTTCCAGTGAGAACAAACCGGGTTTATCAGTTTATTCAGTTGTTCATCATGCTCTGTCAGGCCTGGCTCAGTGACATCAATCTTGTCTCTAAATCCGAAGATTGTGGTTCGAGTCCCACTCAAGCACAAAATTCAAGCCTGACATTCCTTTCCCAAGGAAACTCAGGGTCATAGAGTTGTACAATACAGAAGAGGCCATTTGACCCATCAAGTCTGCACCAACACTGCTATACTAAATGTACATTAATTTTCCAGCACTTGACCTAAAGCCATGAATACTTTAACATTTCAGATGTTTATTCACGTACTCTTTTGAAGGTTGTGAGCTTTCCCACCTCTACTACCCTCCCAGGCAGCACATTCCAGACTCCCACCACACTCTGGGTGAAAAGGCTTTTCCTCAGATCCTCTCTAAACCTCCTGCTCCTCACCTTAAAACTATGTCCTCTCATTTTTAACCCTTCAACTAAGGGAAAGATCTGTTTCCTATCCACCCTGTCCATAGCCCTCATAATCTTATACACCTCAATCAGCTCTCCCTTCAGCCTTCTCTGCTCTAAGGAAAATGACCTCAGCCTCTCTTTGTAAGTCAACTGCTCCATCTCAGGCAACATCCTGGTCAATCTCCTCTGCAATCACATTCCTCCTATGGTGAGGTAACCAGAACTACCCACAGTTCTTCAATTGTAGCCTAATCAATATTTTGTACAACTCCAACATGACCTCCCTGCTCTCATGCTCTGTACCATGACTGATAAAGGTATGTATCCCATGTGGCTTCTTAACTACCCTGTTAACCTGCCCGGCTGCCTTTAGGGATTTGTGGATAAGCACCCCCAGATCCCCTGGTTCCCCTGAGCTTCCTAGTGTCCTGCTGGTTAGGTGCATTGGCTGTGCTAAATTCTCCCTCAGTGTAGCCAAACAGGCGCCGGAGTGTGGCAACCAGGGCATTTTCACAGTAACTTCATTGCAGTGTTAATGTAATCCTACCTGTGACACTAACAAATAAACTTTAAAACACAGCAGCCACTTTTCATGCAAATAGCTTCTACAAACAGCAATGTTACTTTATTTATTCACTGGGATGGGAAAATCATTGACCAATCTGGGATTTATTGTCCATCCCTAAATAGTGAAGAAGAATTTCTTAGGCTGCAGGAAGAGGGGATTATGATGACCTAGTGGTATTATCGACAGACTATTAATCCAGAAACTCGGCTAATGTTCTGGGTCCTGGGTTGGGGTCCTCGGTTTGGGTCCTGGGTTCGAATCCCACCACAACAAATGGTGGAATTTGAATTTAATAAGGAAATAGCTGTAATTGAGAATCTACTGATGACCATGAAACAAGGGTGCCTTTCAGGTTGTGGGAGGAAAGCGGAGCATCCAGAGGAAACCCACACAGACGCAGACAAATTCCACACAGACAGTGACCTGAGCAGGGAACCGAACCCGGGTCCCCGCACTGTGAAGCAGCAGTGCTAACCACTGGATTGCAAAATGCTTATTGGAAATATGCCAAATACAAGTAATTTTTTTTTAAAATGCAAGAATGTTCAGGAAATATATTGTATTTTGAGTTGTCAGTTTCACTTGGTGCAAATGTTGTATGTTTAAAATGCAATAACTGACCGGAAATGAGAGGTTTAAAGTGGAGTAGCAACTTGAGGACAGGTTGTTGCCAAGTTGTTGCCACTGAGGCAGTGATGCAGACAGCGGACAGGAGGACGGCGGAGGTGACAGCTCCCAGCCCGGGGTACCTGTCCCCGGACCGCTGCCTGGCCTCCCTGCTCCTGCTGGCGGCCCTGGCCGCCCTCATGTCCCTGCTGGCCGCCAGCCTCTTGCTCCGGCAGCCGGGCGAGGGTCTGTCGCCGGTGCCGGGGGCGCTGCCTCGCCGCCCGCTACGCTCCGTCTCGCAGGGTCTGGCGTCTCTCTCGGTCACCCTGAACCTGTGCTGCCTGCTCCTGGCTCTGCTGCAAGGATACCTGGCCGCCGAGCTCTGCGGGGGAGAAGCCGACAGGTAAAAGGACACCAAAAAAAAATATACCCAACAGAACAGCCTGCACTGTCAGTGAGCAGGGAGATTGCTGTGTGTGTGTGTGAGACCCAGTTAATCCGTCTCCATTGATGCTGCAAAAACTGATACTGGAATCCTAGAACACAGGAAGAGGCCATGCGGCCCATCTCACCCGTGCTAGCTCTTTGAAATTGCCATTTTTAAAATTTCTAATCAAAAGGGGTATGGGGAATAGGTGGGGGGGTGGATTTGAGTCCAGGGAGAGATTAGCCATGATCTGATTGAGTGGGGAGCAGGCTGGAAGGGCTGACTTTGCCTCCTTTTTGCTCCTAAATTCCTATCCTATATTCCTTCCTATATTCATATCCAATCAGTGCCCAATGGTTTGCAATTTCTGTAGCAACTCTAATGTTGTAAAACATCCCTAAGTTGCATCAAAACAGCACTGAACATGGGGCGGCACAGTGGTTAGCACTGCTGCCTCACAGTGCCAGGGATCCAGGTTCGATTCCAGCCTTGGATCGCTGTTTGTGTGGAGTTTGCACGTTCTCCCCATGTCTCTGTGGGTTTCCTCTGTGTTCACCAGTTTCGGCCCACGGGTTAAAGAGATTGGCCATGCTACATTGCCCCTTAACATTCCATGATGTGTAGGTTAGATGGATTAGCCATGGTAAATGGTAAGTGGGGTTCCTCCGAAAGCTCCAATTTCCTCCCACAGTCTAAAAGATGTGCTGGTTAGTTGCTTTAATCCGAACAGGCGCCAGAGTGTGGCGACCAGGTGAATTTCACAGTAACTTCATTGCAATGTTAATGTAAGCCTTACTTGTGACACTAATAAATAAACCTTATTTTATGAAAAGGGTTGTGGGGATAGGAGCTGGCTGGGATTCTCTGTCAGTCGGTCCAGACCCAATGGGCCAAATGGCCTCTTCCTGGAGTCAGTGGTTCATAAGGAGGTATTAAGGGACGAGTGATTAAAAACCTGGTCAAAAAGGTCAGTTTTAAGGAGCATCTTACGGGAAGCAAGAGAGAGAGAGGTAGGGAGATGGGGAGGTGTACACAGAGAAATCCAATGGTGCAGCGAGATCTTGTCAGCCTGGATCTTTTGTCTCTCTTGTGGGGACCTTGAATTGGATTCAGTTGGATTTTGAACTTGGTTTCTGGAGGAAACAAGGAATGGATTCAGGCTTGAAAGCAAAATACTGCAGATGCTGCAACCTGAAACAAAAACAGAAAATGCTGGATAATGTCAGCAGGTCTGAAAAGACTCTGTGAAGAGAGAATAGAGCTCAGAACTGACGAAGGATCATCTAGACTCGAAACCTTGGCTCTATTCTTTCCCCACAGATGCTGTCAGACCTGATGGATTTGGGTTTGCCCTGAGCACTGGCTTTGTAACTTTAAGATTGAATTAAAAATTAAAATAAAAAGAAAAAGGACTCTGAACAGGCCAGATTAGGAGAAGCGAGGAACACTCTGGAGAATTGTAATGCTGGAGATTACAGAGTTCGAGAGGGACACGGCAATGGAAGGATTTGAGAACAAGGATTGAAATTCAAAAGCTGAGGTGTTGCTTACCTGGGAGCCAGTGTCAGTTAGCCAGCAGGTAACAGAAGCAGGGATGAGGGTTTCAGCAACAATGACAGTGGGGACAGAGTTGGACAATGTTACAGAGGTGACAATAAGCAGTCTTACCAAGGGCATGAAAGATCATTCTCAGGTCAGATATGACCAAGGTATTGAATGACGAGTTCAAAGTTGTCCCTGCCCGGGCTTTATAGTATTATGAACAGGAATACCAGACGCGGAGATGCCAGCGTTGGACTTGGGTGGACACAGTAAGAAGTCTCATAACACCAAGAAGAAGAAGGAGGCACATGACATGCATAGGCAGCTGGGATCAAGTGAATCCCTTGAAGAGTATAGTTAGTGGGTATAGGAGTAGAGTTAAGAGAGAAATCCGGAGCACTAAAAGGGGACGTGAGATTGCTTTGGCAGATAAGGCAAAGGAGAACCCAAAGAGCTTCTACAAATACATAAAGGGCAAAAGAGTAACCAGGGAGAGAGTAGGGTCTCTTAAGGGTCAACAAGGTCATCTATGTGCGGATGTACAAGAGAAGGGTGAGATCCTAAATGAATATTTCTCATCGGTATTTACTGTTGAGAAAAGCATGGATGTCAGGGAACTTGGGGACATAAATAGTGATGTCTTGAGGAGTGTACATATTAAAGAGGAGGCGGTGTGGAAGTCTTAAAGCGCATCAAGGTAGATAAATCCTGGGACCTGATGAAGTGTATTCCAGGACATTCTAGGTTAGGGAGGAAATTGCAGGTCCCCCTGCAGAGATATTTGAATCATTGATAGTCACAGGTGAGGTACCTGAAGATTGGAGGGTGGCAAATGTTGTACCTTTGTTTAAAAAGGGCTGCAGGGAAAAGCCTGGGAACTACAAGCCGGTGAGCCTCACATCTGTGGTGGGTAAATTGTTGGAAGGTATTTTGAGAAACAGGAGCTCCAGGCATTTAGAGATGCAAGGACAGATTAGGGACAGTCAGCACGGCTTTGTGAGTGGAAAATCATGTCTCACAAATTTGATTGAGTTTTTGAAGGGGTAACCAAGAAGGTAGATGAGGGCAGTGCAGTTGATGTTGTCTACATGGACTTTAGCAAGGCCTTTGACAAGGTACCACATGGTAGTTGTTGCATAAAGTTAAATCTCACAGGATCCAGGGTATGGTGGCTAAATGGATACAAAATCGGCTTGATGACAGAAGCCAGAGGGTGGTTGTAGAGGGTTGTTTTTCTAACTGGAGACCTGTGACCAGCAGTGTGCCTCAGGAATCAGTGCTGGGTCCACTCTTATTTGTCATTTATATTAATGATTTGGATGAGAATATAGGAGGCATGGTTAGTAAGTTTGCAGATGGCATCAAGATTGGTGGCATAGTGGACAGTGAAGAAGGTTATCTCTGATTGCAACAGGATATTGATCAATTGGGCCAATAGATGACAAATGGGAGATGGAGTTTAATTTAGATAAATGCAAGGTGATGCATTTTGGTAATTTGAGCCAGGGCAGGATTTATTCAGTTAATGGTAGGGCTTTGAGGAGAGTTACAGAATAAAGAGATCTAGGAATACAGGTTCATAACTCCTTGAAAATTGAGTCACAGGTGGTGAAAAAGGCATTCAGTGTGCTTGGTTTCATTGGTCAGAACATTGAATACAGGAGTTGGGACGTCTTAAGTTGTACAAGACATTGGTAAGGCCACATTTGGAATACTGTGTCCTGTTCTGGTCACCCTATTATAGAAAGGATATTATTAAACTAGAAAGAGTGCAGAAGAGATTTACTTCAGTGCTACTGGGATTTGATGGTTTGAGTTATAAGGAGAAGCTTGATAGACTGGGTCTTTTTTCTCTGGGGCTTAGGAGGCTGAGGGGTGATCTCATAGAAGCCTATAAAATAATGAGGGGCATAGATCAGCTAGAAAGTCAATATCTTTTCTCAAAGGTAGGGGAACCTAAAACTAGAGGGCAAAGCTTTAAGGTAAGTAGGGAGAGATACAAAAGTGTCCAGAGGGGCAATATTTTCACACAGAGGCTGGTGAGTGTCTGGAACAAGCTGCCAGAGGTAGGAGGAGAGGTGGGTATAATTTTGTCTTTTAAGAAGCGTTCAGACAGTTACACGGTATGATGGGTATCGAGGGATATGGGCCAAATACAGGCAATTGGCACTAACTTAGGGGTTTAAACAGAAAGGGGTGGCATGGACAATTTGGGCCGAAGGGCCTGTTTCCATGTTGTAAATGTCCATGAGTCTATGACAGGTTGAAGTCCAACAAGTTTATTTGAAATCACAAGCTTTCGGAGCGCTTCTCCTTCATCAGAATTACTAGAGTTATTCTACTAGTACCATGGGTGGCACAGTGGTTAGTACTGCTGCCTCACAGCACCAGGGACCTGGATTTGATTCCCGGCTTGAGTCACTATCTGTATTGCATTTGCACGTTCTCCCCATGTCTGTATGGATTTCCTCCAGATGCTCCAGTTTCCTCCCACAGTCCAAAAGATGCTGGTTAGATGCATTGGCCATGCTAAATTCTCCCTCAGTGTACCCAAACAGGTGCTGGAGTGTGGCGACCACGGAATTTTCACAATAACTTCATTGCAGTGTTAATGTAAGCCTACTTGTGACATTAATAAATAAATAGTAGTGCAGAAACCTAGACTGATAATCTGGGATGTGAATCTCACCGTGCCAAGGTGGGAATTTGAAGGTGGTTTAAAAATGTAAAGCTGAAACATGAACCTGTTGCACTGATAAAGGTTCATTAGTGACCTTCAAGGAAGAAAACTTGCTCTCCTTACCTAGTTGGGTGATGTGACTCCAGGCCCACACCATAGAATCCCTACAGTGCAGAAGGAGGCCATTTGGCCCGTCAAATCTGCACTGACCACAATGCCACCCAGGCCCTATCCTCATAACCCCATGCATTTATCCTAGCTAGTGCCCCTGACACTACGGGGCGATTTAGCACTGCCATTGCACCTAAATTGCACATCTTTCAGGCTGTGGGAGGAAACCGGAGCACTTGGAGGGAACCCACGCAGACACATGCAAACTCCGCACAGGCAGTGACCCAAGCCAGGAATCGAATCCGGGTTCCTGGCGCTGTGAGGCAGCAGTGCTAACCACTGTGCCACCTTCCTGCCCCAATGACCAGAGGACCTGTTTATTTTGGTGCAGTTGGTTGGGGGAGTAAATATTGTTCAGGTCTCCAGGGATCAGTGCGCCACTATCTTCGAAAGAGTGACCGTGGGATCTTTCGTCTCCTTCTTTGAGAGTGGACAGTGTAAGTTTAAGGCACCTCTGGCATTGCTTCCACTGAAGTGTGGTGCCTCAGTTATTGCTGGTGCGTCTCTTGACTACAGCGGAGAGTGAATCTATGCACTGAGCCAGAAAAGGAAAGAAGCTTGTTAAAGAATGAAGTGCTTTGTGGCTTTCACCAAGACCTGATTCTATAATCAGTCACTACGTGGGGGGAAAGCATTCCATTGCGTGAGCAGCGAGTCTAATGAGCCACAGTCTTTGTGTGAGACTTCAGTAGGAAGACCCCCTCTCAGGACAGGCTCCTTATAATGGGAGCTAGGTTGGCTCAGATCAGAGAGAACGTGTCACCTTAAACCTGTTCATTCTGCAGCCAGCACTGATGTGAATGAACCCTATTAAACAGAATATCAGTGCGTGCAAACTTCCTTCGATCCGTCACCAATCACTGCTTTCCCACGGACTTTGTTTGACAGGAATTCAATTTGAATCACCAGTTTTACTGGGGATTGTCTTGGTTCCAGCTTAGAAGGGACAGAAGGAGGAGAATGAAACAGAGCTTATAAAAGAGAGAGTATTGGGTGAAAGGTCTCGTCTGGTCACAGTGTAAAGAGAAGCTGAAAAATATTTCTCCTCCCGAGTATTTCTGTAAACAATGTCCAGCACTGAAATGCATTTATGTAGCTCCTTCAAAACAGTAAAATGTCCTAATGTACTTTAGAGGAGTGTCATTAGACAAAATTTGATAATGAACCTGTTAAAAAGACTTGCCTTTATATCCTGCTTTTTGCAACCACTGATGTCTCAAATTACTTTACAGCCAATGAGGTACTTTTGAAGTGTAGTCATTATTGTAATGTAAGAAATAGTAAGAAGTCTCACAACACCAGGTTAACGTTCTACAGGTTTATTTGGAATCACAAGCTTTCGGAGCATTGCTCCTTCTTCAGATGAGTGGGCTGTCCGCTAATCTGTACGCAAAAAGCAGTTCAAATCCAACCCAGCCAATTACTGCCCAGTCTACTCTCAATCATCAATAAAGTGATGGAAGGGGTCATCAACAGTGCTATCAGGCAGCACCTGCTCAGCAATAACTTGCTCAGTGACACCCAGTTTGGGTTTCATCAGGGTCACTCAGCTCCTGACCTCATAACAGCCTTGGCTCAAACGTGGACAAAAGAGTTAAATTCCAGAGGTGAGGTGAGAGTGACTGCCCTTAACTTCAAGGCCGTATTCGACCAATGTGGCATCAAGGAATCCTGGCGAAACTGGAATCAATGGGTATCAGGGGGCAGACTCTCCAATAGTTGGAGTCATACCTGGCAAATAGGAAGGTGGTTGTGCTGTGGAGGGTCAGTCATTGCAGCCCCAGGACATCTCTGCAGGAGTCCCTCAGGATAGTGTCTTAGGCCCAACCATCTTCAGCTGCTTCATCAATCACCTTCCTTCCATCATAAGGTCAGAAGTGGGGATGTTCGTCAATGATTGCACAATGTTCAGCACCATTCGCCACTCCTCAGATACTGAAGCAGTCCGTGTTCAAATGCAACAAGATATGGATAATATCCAGGCTTGGGTTGACCAGTGACAAATAATGTTTGCACCCCACAAATGCCAGGTAATGACAATCACCAATAATATACACTCTAACCCCTTCACATTCAGTGGTGTAACCATTACTGAATCTCTCATTGTCAACATCCTTGGGGTTCCATTGACCAGAAACTCAACTGGACTCACCACATAAACACAGTGGCTACGAGAGCAGGTCAGAGGCTGGGAATACTGCGGTGAGTAACTCACCTCTTGACTCCCCAGAGACTATCCACCATCTACAAAGCACAAGTCAGGAATGTGATACTTCTCGCTTATCTGGATGGGTGCAGCTCCAACAACACTCAAGAAGCTTGACACCATCTAAGACAAAGCAGCCCACTTGATTGGCACCACATCGACAAAAATTCAATCCTTCCAGCGATGCTCAGTAGCAGCAGTGTGTGCTATCTACAAGATGCACTGCAGCAAGTCACCAAAGATCCTTAGACAGCACCTTCCAAACCCATGACCACTTCCATCTAGAAGGATAAGGGCAGCAGATAAATGGTAACATCACCACCTGCAAGTTCCCCTCCAAGCCACTCACATTCTGACTTGGAAATATATCACCAATTCTTCACAGTCTCTGGGTCAAAAATCCTGGAATTCCCTCCCTAACGGTATTGTGGGTCAACCCACAGCACATGGACTGCAACGATTCACCACCACCTTCTCAAGCACATCTAGGGATGGGCAATAAATACCAGCCAGCCAGCGATGCCCACGAATGAATTTTTAAAAAGTAAGTCCTTAACTCCAGAGATTTTTTCAGTGAATTCACATTCCACCATCTGCCGTGGTGGGATTGAACTCAGGTCCCCAGGACAGTAACTGATTTTCTGGATTAGTTGTCCAGCGATAATATCACAAGGCCACCGCCTCCCCATCTACCCAGACAGGCAGATAGTACCTCAGTTTAAAATCTCATCCGAATGACTGCGCCTCCAGCTGTGCAGCATTCCCTCAGTACTGCACTGGGGTGTCCTCTGAGAATTTTGTGTTTGAAGTCCTGGAGTGGAACTTGAACCTGGATCCTTGTGATTCGGAGGCAAGAGTGCTATACCATCTGATTGACAGTTGGCAAATATTAGGACAGGTGGTTAAAGCATGGTCAGAGGGAAGTTTGAAGGAATATCTTAAAGGAGGATAGAGAGGTTTAAGGAGAAGCCTGCCTGCAAAAATAGCTCTCCAAACCCAGAGCTGCATTCAAGTTGCCTTATCCAGATTTAATTTGTCTTTTGTTGTGTCCTAGGTTTTTGTGTGTTGTATTGCTGTAATGTCCTAACTATGTTAGGGATGTGAGTTTTGCATAGGAAAGAAAGACTTGGGTTACATACATAAATTCAAACTAACACACAACACTTTTATTGAAGGAGCTGCTCTGTGCTCTGCACAGAATACAATACTGAAAGTAAAACAGCAGCATGTGGCAACACCCTAATGACATCACCTTCAAATCATGTGATCAGCTCTTAAAGTAACCTGCAACTCTTTTAAATATATAAAAACATCATGCGAATGTTCAGTTTGGGCATTCCTCACCATAATCCCATAATCAGGATATTGTACATTCATTCCATCCACCTGATCAGCCTCTCGGCAACCAAGCTTTAGTGGTTAGAATATATAGAATGTCTTGCATATTTAAGTACAATATCCTAGATGCAGATATATGAGTGACAATCCACCTAACCGTGACAATGTGGAATTACGTTGTGGTTCAAGAGCATATAATCTGGGCTGACACTCCCAGTGCAGTGCTGGGGAAGTGCTGCACATCAGAGGTGCCATGAGATAGTAAACCACTTACCCACTCAGGTAGAGATATAAAAATCCCATAGTATAATTCTGAAGAAGAACAAGAGAGTCCCCAGTGTCGTGGTTAATATTTATCCCTCAACAAACATCACAAAAACAGATTGTCTGATCATCATCCCATTGCATTTACAAATTGCTGTCTTGTTCCTCAGTGTGCAAGTGGCTACACATCATCAAGTACTGAATTAGCTGCTAAGCATCTTGGGATGGATGTCCTGATTTGTGAAGGGTGGTACTCAGATAGATTCAGATTTTGGGTGGGAGCCTGTCCTACTTGGAGCTTATCTGGGTGCCTGTTTAAACTAGGTGAGGGGGTGAGCATTTTCACTAATGTTCCAAGTGTTTTTGCTCCGTGAAACTCTGGTATTTCTAAGGGTAACGGGGGAGGGCATGAAGAGGCAGGGAGATCAATTGGAAAAGGGGCTGAAATAATTTGGATAAAATGTTCTGCCTCATGTTCCATCTCCCACCACCCCCCCCCTCACCCCCTCACCCACCACCCCACACTCTGCATTGCAGAATTGACCTCCCATGTGAGGGGGTTCAAGTTGTTTCAGATTCCACAGGAATGAATCAAGTATGGATCCCAATATTTGTCCCTTAACAATCATTGAAACTGATTATCTATTCATCGTAAGAAGTCTCACAACACCAGGTTAAAGTCCAATAGATCTATTTGGAATCACGAGTTTTCGGAACCTTCCTCCTTCATCAACGCTTAAATCCTTCCGTGCCCTCTCTCCTTTGAAAGCTTGTGATACCAAATAAACCTGTTGGACTTTAACCTGGTGTTCTGAGGCTTCTTACTGTGCCCACCCCAGTCTAACGCCAGCATCTCCACATCATGGCTACCATCAGGTCATTATCACATCGTTGTTTGTGGGAGCTTGCTGTGCACAAATTGGCTGCCACATTTTCAATCTTACAACAGTGACTACACCTCAAAAGTGTTTGATGAACTGTGAAGTGTTTTTGGACCTCCTGAGGTTGTGAAAGGTACTATGTAAAATCTGTCTTTCGCCAGTCATCACTTGGCGGCCTGGGCGATGCGAGGGCCACGAGCCTGGGAGGTGGAACGTGAGAGGGGTGTTTAGTGACACCATCGAGGAAGGCTGTGAATTGCACTTTCCTTAGAAAGCACACACAGGATCACTTTGCATTCAATGTCTCACAGCACTTCACAAGAACATTACCTGTCAAATTGGGCACCAGACCATGGTAGGAGTAGGCCTGAAGAAGCATCTCCAAAAGGGGGAAAAGATGAGGAGGCAGAGAGGCTTGAGGATGGAATTCCAGAGCTTTGGGCTTCAGCAGCTGAAAACACGAGCACCAATATTGGAGCAGTTAAAATCGTGGCTGCCTAAGCGGCCAGGAACGGAGAAGAGAAGCCATCTCAGAGGGTTGTTGGGTTTGAGGGGCGTAGAGATACAGCAAGGAGAGAGGCTATGGTAGGATTTGAAAACTAGAATTAAAATGTTAATAAAGTTCAGGAAGCTTGTTTGGCCCACACTATTGTAACCATTGGTTTTGAGAAGTGATGGATTATAGATAATCGACCTCAGTAAGGTGGTCAGGATTTTTACCCTGAGTCCATTTCTCTTTTCTCTCCCATTCCAGAACTGGTTGGATTCTGCTGAATAGTCGATCTTCCCGCCACGTGGCCCTCAGCGCATTCTGTCTGGGTGTCATCGTATATCTAGCAGGTAAGCTATGAAAAAGCAGGGAAAGGATCTTTTAAACCTTCCTGTAGGCCACAACTACAACATCAGTTTGGATCTTTTTCAGGTAAAACACTTAACCAAAGTTCTCTCAGGTGGAAGTAAAAGATTCCATGACAATATTTTGAAGATGAACAGAGTTCTCCCTGGTGTCCTGCATCAATACTTATCCCTCAATTAGCATTGCTAAATCCAATGTCTTAACTAATTGGGCGGCACGGTGGCACAGTGATTAGCACTGCTGCCCTACAGCTCCAGGGATCTGGGTTTGATTCCCACCTTGGGTCACTGTAGAATTTGCACATTCTTCCTGTATCTGCGTGGGTTTCCTTCAGCTGCTCTGGTTTTCTCCCACAGTCCAAAGATGTGCAGGTTAGGTGCATTGGTCATGCTAGATTGCCCCTTAGTGTCCCAGGATGCATACGTTAGAAGGATTAGCAGGATAAATTTGTTGAGTTACGGGGATAGGGCCTTGATGGGATTATTGTCGTGCAGATCCGATGGACTGAATGGCCTCTTTCTGCATTCAATGAACTATGTTAGTGGTTTGGGTTTTAAAGTAAAAGATGTGTCTTGTACACATAGATTCAAAATAATAACAGGTTTATTTATTTTAGGAGATGTTGCTTGAACAGAGTAGAAAATGAAACTAAGGCAAGAGCATGAGGAAAACCCCAAACTATCAAATCATGCGACTGCCTCTTAAAGCAATCATGCAACCAGTTAAATACGTAGCACAAAAATAGATGTAAGATCATTATCCCAGTGCTGCTTGGGGTGCTTGCGGTGTGCAAATTAGGTCCAGTACTTCCACATTACAAGTGACTATACTTCAAAAAGTCCTTCATTGCCTGCAAAGCGCTATGGGGTGTTGTGAGGACTGGAAAGGAGTTAATAGAAATGCAAGTGTTTCTTCTTGAGTGGGTAACACTCTTACTTTGAAGTCAGCAGGTCAGTTCCACTCCAGACTTAATCCAAGCTGACACTAAGGGAACAGAAGTACTGCTTTTCAGATGGGACATTAAACTGATCCTGTCTCCCTGTGAAAAACACACAATTGTCCTCATCCCCTGGACAATACCCATCCCTCATTTGTCACCGTCAGAACCGTGTGTGAACTATTCATTGGTAATGTGCGGGATTTTGCTGTGTGCACATTTCCAATACAGCAGTGGCCATGGTTCAGAAATAATTCATTAGCTGTTCAAAATGTGGAAGATATGATGTAAATGCAAGTTTTTTCTTCCTCCAAGCAACGATGTCACCGTGAGCAGCACAGTGGCAAGCACTGCTGTCTCACAACACCAGGGACCTGGGTTCGATTCTGGCCTTGCTCGCTATCTGTGCAGAGTCTGTTCCCCGTGTGTGGGTTTCCCCCAGGTGCTCCAGTTTCCTCCCACAGCCCAGAAATGTGCAGGTTAGGTGGAGTGGCTATGCTAAATTGCCTCCTAGGTGTCCCAAGATGCTTAGGTTAGATGGGTTAGCCATGGTAAATGTGTGAGATTATGGGGATAGGGTGGGGGAGAGGGCCTGGATAAGACACTTTATCAAAGTGTCTGTGCTCACTCGATGGGCTGAAGGGCCTCATTCTGCATTGTAGGGATTCTATGGATTGTTTCAATGCCTCATCCTGGACTTCAGGCAAGTAGGCTGTGTGGACGTGAGGGGTAAGAAGTAGAGAGTCGCAGTCAATTCTAGTTCTGTGCTTACCTGACACACACACGTTGTTAGTTATGATCAAGGACAGGATTCAGTGTCGCTCAGATTGGGTTTGACCAGTAAACCTGCAGGTAGCCTTTGACCTTCATCACCCTATGACCAAATCTGGTGACCCTCACCGTTTCACTGAGGCCGATCTGAAAGCAAACAGCAGGATGTGCTGAGGGGCCAGTTTAGGGTTTGGAGCCCAACTGGCGCACTTCTACTAAGGCTGCCAATCACAGCGACGACCTTCAGGGCAATAGAATCTCACTGATGTTGTCCTTGGTCCTTTGCTCTAAAATCTGGACCGACCTCAACATGTGCAGGAAAATTGTGGGAACAGACCCACAGCCCGTGACACAATACCTTGATAAAATCATTACTCTGAAACAGGCTGGGACTCAAATTGTGCGGAGGGTGTGGAGAGTCTGCAGAAGGATCTAGATAGGCTGGGCGAATGGGCCAGGAACTGGCAAATGGAATTTAATGTTGGCAAGTGCGACGTGGTCCACTTTGGTAGGAATAATGGTAGGAAGGATTATTACTTACGTGGCAAAAAACTGCAGCAGGCGACGGTGCAGAGGGACCTCGGGGTCCTTGTGCATGAGTCGCAAAAACCCAGCCTGCAGGTGCAGCAGGTGGTCAGGAAGGCGAATGGGATGTTGGCCTTCATAGCGAGGGGGATTGAATATAAAAGTAGGGAGGTCTTGCTGCGGCTGTATAGGGCATTGGTGAGGCCGCAGCTGGAGTACTGTGTGCAGTTTTGGGCGCCGTACTTACGCAAGGATATTTTGGCCTTGGAGGGAGTGCAGAGGAGGTTTACTAGGCTGATGCCGGAGTTGAGGGGGTTGAGCTATGAGGAGAGGCTGAATAAACTAGACTTGTACTCATTAGAGTTTAGAAGAATGAGGGGAGATCTCATTGAGACGTATAAGATGATGAATGGGATGGATAGGAAAGAGGTGGAGAGACTCTTCCCGCTCAGAAAGGATAGTAGGACTAGGGGGCACAGCCTCAAGATAAAGGGGGGACGGTTTAGAACGGAGTTGAGGAGGAACTTCTTCACTCAAAGGGTGGTGAATCTCTGGAATTCTCTGCCCGTTGAAGTAGTGGAGGCTACCTCGCTAAATATTTTTAAGACGCGGGTTGATGGGTTTTTGATAAGAGAGGGGATTAAGGGTTATGGGGAGAGGGCGGGAATGTGGAACTGAGCCATGACAGATCAGCCATGATCTTATTGAATGGCGGGGCAGGCTCGAAGGGCTAGATGGCCTACTCCTGCTCCTATTTCTTATGTTCTTATGTAAATCGCTGAGACGGAATCTCACAAAGTCGATGTTTCCACTTGAGGGGAAATCCAGAACTAGGAGGTCACAAATACAAGAGAGTCACCAGTAAGTTCAGCAGCAATGTCTGCACACAGAAAATGTATTTCCATAGTGGTTGGGTGGGATGAATAGCACAGATTGATTTATGGGTAAGCAAGATGAACGAATGAGATTCGACTTATTATTGTTACATGTACTAGTACAGTAAAAAGTATTGATTCCTGTACGCTATACAAAGCATACCATGCATACAGAAGAGTACCGAATGTAATGTTACAATTGTAGCTAGGGTGTAGAGAAAGAGCAACTGAATACAAGGTAGGCCCATTCAAGAGTCTTGATGAAGCTGTTCTTGAGTCGGTTGGTATGTGATCTCAGCCTTTTTTTTTCCTGACAGAAGAGAGTATGTCCAGGGTGCGTGGGGTCCTTCAGTATGCTGGCTGCTTTTCCCAGGCAGTGGGAAGTGTAGACAGTGTCAATGAGTGGGAGGCTGGTGAGTGATGGACTGGGCTTTGTTCATGACCTTTTGTTGTTTCTTGCTGTCTTGGACAGAGGAGCTATACCAAGCTGTAATACAACCAGAAAGAATGTTTTCTATGGTGCATCTATAAAAATTGGTGAGAGTTGTAGTGGACATGCCAAATTTCCTTAGTCTTCTGAGAAAGTGGAGGTGTTGGTGGGCTTTCTTAATATAATGTTGGCATGGAGGGACCAGGGCAGGTTGTTGATGATCTGGACACCTAAAAACTTGAAGCTTTCGAACATTTCTACTTCATCCCATTGGTGTAGACAGGGTCATGTTCTCCTCTATGCTTCCTGAGGTTGATGCCTATCTCCTTCGTTTAGTTGACATTGAGGGAGGGATTATTCTCATCGCACCAGTTCCTCTATCTCTTTCCTGTACTGTTTCGTCATCGTTTGAGATCTGACCTACTATGGTGGTGTCATCAGCAAACTTGAAAATCAAGTTGGAGGGGAATTTAGCTGCACAGTCATAGGTGTATAAGGAGTATAGTAAGGGGCTGAGGACACAGCCTTGTGGGGGCACCGGTGTCGAGGATGATCGTGGAAGAGGTGTTGTTGCCTACCCTTACTGAATGCAGTCTGTGAGTTAGGAAGTTCAGGATCCACTCGCAGATCCCCAGGCCATGGAGTTTGGAGATGAGTTTTGTAAGAATAATGGTGTTGAAGGCTGAGCTGTAGGCTGTCATAGGCGTCCTTATTATCTAGATGTCCCAGGGTTGAGTACAGGGCCAGGGGGATGGCATCTGCTGTGGACTGTTGCAGTGGTAGGTGAATAGTAATGGATCCAGGCAGTCTGGGAGACGAATTGATTCGTGCCATGAGTAACCTTTTGAAGCACTTTACAATGATGGAGCCACTAGCTGATAGTCGTTAAGGCATGCTGCCTGGCTTTTCTTTGGTACCAGGCTGATGGTTGCCTTTTTGAAGCAGATAGAGACCTCAGATATTTGTAAAGAGAGGTTGAAGATGTCTGTGAATACCCCCACCAGTTGATCCACACAGGATCTGAGTGCTCGTCCAGGTACCCCATTCGGGCCAGTCGCTTTCCGTGTGTTGACCTTCAAGAAAGCTGCTCTGATATCTGTATGGTGATCCCAGATACAGCTTCATTCAAGGCTTCCGGGATGGACGCTCGCTGACCTCTCGCTCAAAACGGGCATAGAATGTATTGAGCTCATCAGAGAGGGGTGCATTGGCGCCGGCGATTTTACATGCCTTCATCTTGTAGCCTGTTATATCGTGCAGACTTAGCCATAGTCAGTGGGAGTCCATGTGGCTAGCCTGAGATTCTAGCTTGGTCTGGTACTGTCTTTTGGCATGTTTGATGGATCTCCTTAGATCAAATCTGGCTCTCTTGTATAGGTCAGGGTCACCTGAATTGGCCGTCTCAGACCCGGACCTTAGCAAGCAGTTTCCGGTCAGGAAACTCGCTAATTTACTTCTTTGGCATACAACCTTCTACACACTCACGAACGAAGTCAGTTACTGCAGTGGCGTACTTGCTCAGGTTGGGCGCAGAATTTTTAAATACTGACCAGTCCACTGACTCCAAGCAGCCCCATAGGAGATCATCCAATTCCTTAGACCAACATTGCACGACTTTCTTTGATAGGTTCTCCCATTTCAATTTTTGCTTGTAAGCCGGGAGCAGGAGCAAAGCGTTATGGTCTGATTTGCCAAAGTGTGGATGGACAATAGAGTGGTAGACATGTTTGATATTTATGTAGCAGTGGTTTGGGATGTTTGGGCCTCTGCTGGAACAGGAGACATGTTGGTGGTATCTTGATAGGACACACTTGAGCTTGGCTTGATTGAAGGCCCCGGCCAAGATAAGGCCCCTGGATGTTTCATCTCAAGACTATTTGTAACGGTGTATATTCCGACCAGCAGAGTCTTCACGTCCATGTGGGATGAGATTTAAACTGCTGTCAGGGTAACAGAGGTGAACTCCCGTGGAAGGGAGGAGGGGTAGCATTTTAGTGTCAGGTATTCTAGGCCTGGGGAGCTGGCGTTGGACTGGGGTAAACACAGAAGTCTCACAACACCAGGTTAAAGTCCAACAGGTTTATTTGGTAGCACAAGTCACTAGATTTCAGAGCACCGTCCTTCATCAGGTAAGTGGAAGTTGTGTTCACAAATAGGGCATATAAAAACACAAACTAATTTACAAAATAATGGTTGGAATGCAAGTCTTTACAGATAATCAAGTCTTGTAGACTCACATTCCAACCATTATTTTGTAAATTGAGTTTGTGTCTTGATATGCTCTGTTTGTGAACAGAACTCCCATTCACCTGATGAAGGAGTAGCGCTCCAAAAGCCAGTGGCTTGTGCTACCAAATAAACCTGGCGGACTTTAACCTGGTTTGAGAGACTTCTGTGTTTACCCCAGTCCAACGTCAGCATCTCCACATCAGAGCAGAAACCCGCCAGTGTTACTACGTCTAAGCAGCACAAGGTATTGATTCGGAGGCAGACCCCATCTTCTCTAGCCTTGCCTGAGGCCACTGTATGGTCCATTCGGTGGACTGAGAAGCCCTTTGGTTGTAGGGCAGAGTGAAAGGGGCAGCACAGGGTGGTAGAATCATGGTGGGGGAAGATTTAGCAGAAGCCTAGTGCACTAAACAGTTTGTTACTGTAAAATTTAATCTAGTGTACTGAACTCGAGGATTGGAGAGGGGTGAAGAGGCCTAGTGAGAAGTCCTGTAATGTGTGGAATGGGGTTGCCTGCACCAAAGATAGAAAACCATCTCATTACCAAGGCAATTTGATATCTCCATCCATTTATTTATTACAGTACTCATGCAAAGGGTGCGAGTGGTTAATGCAAACCCACAGAAGTAACTTCAAATATTTTCCCAAAGTTGGCTCCTTCTCTCAGCAGTCTCTACATCCCGAGATGGGGAGTAAGAATTTTTAAGCGAAGGAACCATAAAACCTTGTACAGAAAACAAAATTGTACACCGTGCCTTATGGAAAGGCTGTAAATAGCTCGGAAGATAAAGGAAGCTGCTTCCCTTTACACAAACTCAAAACACAGAGCAGACAATGCCTTCTCCGTCCTCTTATACAATAGTGCAAGTTTTTTTTTGGGACAGAGAGGCAGACTGCTTAGGTAGGTGCATCTCATCCGCACGTGTGACTTGTCCAAAATAGTGCTTCCATACTGTTGTAAAGTGCTGATGGGAAGAATTCGAAGCAGTTTCCTGGTAAAAGCAGTCTTCTGCAAAGTAACGAGGTTTTTTTATATGCTTGTGAAAACACACATACAAACAGACACACGTGTAAACACACCAGTGCCAACAACTGTCCATCTCCTTCAGAACCTTATCCCGTCTGATCCCGTTTCTTCGCATGACCCAGAATGAGCTTTGCGACCACTGTTCACTGAATACACCATCCAACACTGCGGAGAAACCAAACAATACATCAGCCCCATTAATGTTAGACCCAAGGGTAAACATCTTGCTGGTTAGATACTGACCCCATAAAGACACAGTGTCCCTATCTTGGGTTGCACCTGAGGAATCAGCTGGAACACTAGAATTAGCCTCAGTACCTGTGTGCCGAAGGGGAGGGAAGGGGTAGTTAACTAGGGTGAGTGTTTGCCACCTTCTGAGTCTGAGCACTGACCAATCTCAACCTGCATCTTTAAGTGATGAAAACTTTGAAATGGTACTTTGAGAGTTCAATTAAAAAAAATCTGGAATTAAGAATCTACTGATGATCATGAAACTATTGCCGATTGTCAGAAAAACCCATCTGGTTCACCTATGTCCTATTGTGAAGGAAATCTGCTGTCCTTACCTGGTCTGGCCTACATGTGACACCAGAGCCACAGCAACTATGATGGGCAATAAATGCAGTAATGCCCACGTCCCACAAATGAATAAAAAACAGCAAGAGGCCATTCAGCACCTCGTGCCTGTTCTGCCATTTAATTAACTCATGGATGATCTGTCTTTGAACTCATGCCTTCATGATTCTTTTGCCTTCATTCAGTCATCATTAGTATCCTTACCAAACAAAAATCTCTCAATCACAAACTGACATTTTCAATTGGCTTCCAGCATCTGCAGCTTTCTGGGAGAGAGAGTTCCAGATTTTTACAAGTCTTTGCATGAATTGCCTCCTGATATCCCCCTTGAATAGCCTGGCTCTAATCTCAAGCTTTCGGGGTTAGCCCCTTCGTCAGGTGAATGGAGAGTTCTGGCCTCAGACAGAGCATATAAAGCACAGACGGTTTAGAGATTACTGCCGGCATACCCACCATGTCTAATCTCAAGGTCATGTCCCCTTGTCTGGGCTTTCCCCACCAGGGAAATGGTTTCTTTCTATCTTACTGTGCAACCCACATAATCCATTTTTGCCACCAGTTATATTCAGGTGAGTCTGCAGTGCAACCCACCTGACGCCAATACACCCATTAGGCAATCCAAGATTTAAGGTAGCACAAATATACCTTTACTCACTCAAGGCATAAAGCTTTACTCATAGATGGCCCCATGTGTTATATGGGGATAATGCAGAGGGAGCTTTACTCTGTCTAACCCCGTGCTGTACCTGTCCAGGGAGTGTTTGATGGGGACAGTGTAGAGGGAGCGTTACTCTGTATCTAACCCCGTGCTGTACCCGTCCTGGGAGCGTGTGATGGGAACAGTGTAGAGGGAGCATTACTCTGTATCTAAACCTATGCTGTACCTGCCCTGGACGTGATTAGTGAACTATGGAGAGGGTGTTTTCTCCTGTTATTTAACCTGGCAAGATGGGTCTGATGTTGCCATTCAGTAGACACAAAAACAATGGATTGAAAGTAGTAGCTTCTGACATTTTCCCCAGTGACAGTACTGGTGCTTGGAAATTTTGATTGTGCATTATTCTCAGCTCTGTGGGATTTTACATACTGCCCTTTTCTTCCAGCTCTCTCCATTTATGTGCTGCTGGAGTTTGAAAATGAGAGCGCAATAGCAAGCGCCAGTGTGCTCGCTGCTGGGGTGCTGATGCTCTTCTTCATCATCATCCAAACCCTGGTGAAGGCTTGGTGTGTGGGCAAGGCCAGACTCCCAGAGCGTGGCACCACTCTGTTCGAGAATAACCGGAACCCGAGAGGCGGCTGGCCCGAGAGTTCAGATCGCAGGGAGGAGGAGGAGGAGGAGGAAGATTCACACTTGCCCGCCTTCCACAGAGAGACCGCCTATGAGCGCTACCGGGAGCAGAAGGCCTTTTATGTGGCCACTTCGGCAAGACATGCTGGCCCTGCAGCAGTGGGGAGGGATGGATACGGGCGTTCGCGGGCACTGTCGGCGGAACGTAGCATGCCATGCACCGGACCCTGGGACGGGGTGACACATGAAATGAGGCGTGTACTGGCACGCAAGGGAAACGTCTGCAGGAAGGACTCAACACTGGTCTAAGCCCAGTGTCCCCAACAACAACCAGACAGCAGCAACTGGCAATATTGGCACAGATTCCACAGGAACAGTCATGACCCCGTTAGTGAAGCCTTTCCGCATCACCTTCTTCCCGCTGCCACCCATCCCTCACCCTTCTGATCAGAGATGGATTTTGGTCTGAGTGTTTCAGGGTGTGCAGGCAATGGGGCATCTGGTAATTCGGTGAATGATAGGATCAGGCATTGGGAAAGAAGACAGGGAATGATGGAAAAGTAAATCGTCCAGTTAAAGGCAGAAAGAGAAGGGAAGGAAGATTGGATTAAGAAAAAAAGCTTGAAAAAATATAGACTGAAATGAAAAGAAAGAAAAAAGTTCACTTTTTAAAATTTCTAACAATTTACTACCGACAGGAACGGGACTCCACGGTTTCAGTGGTTCCCTTTGAGGGCTAAAGTTGTTGATCAGGAATGTAAATTTTCTCATTAAAAGTTTCTTACATTGTTATGTTGCAGTCTTAACCTTTTACAGCGAGTTTAATTAATTCACAAAATGCAGCAATTTCACAAAACTCATGAGGAAATGGAGGATAAGCTGCCATTTACATACAGCTATTGATGGAGCTGTGCAAACTGACCAGCAACTCGTGGCGAAGAGCAGTGCATTGGGTACTTCTTCCTCACTCCAAGTTGCTGGGACAATTTCCATTTTGATAAATGCGAACCCCATGAAAGGCATCATTATTTTGGCAGCAGTGTTCCGACCAATTTCTTCACAGGCAAGAAATTCCACCTTTATCAGGAGTGAAAGCAAGGTAGAGCCAGCACAAAGTACAGGTAAAGAAATTTACCACCTTTGATTACTGACCAGGGCATTTTTTTTAAACTTAAAACAAGGGCAAGTACAATTAATCGAATGAGGACAAGAATGTCTTAGGGCTGCCATTTTAATCAAAGATAACTGACTCTTTTTGCAAATCCTGCAAGATGTCAACAGGCTGCTCGACTTTGAAAGGAATCACACCCCAACCCCAGCCTTTTCCCCAGCTGTTAGTGGGAATCTTTGGCAACTTTTCAACTTTCACCCAGCCCCCACCATCTCACAGCCCAGGAGGGCTGAGGCTGATCCGGTGGGAATATCTCCATCACTTCCCCTGGGTGAGATGAACAATGATGTGGAGATGCCAGCGTTGGACTGGGTGGGCAGAGTAAGAAGTCTCACAACACCAGGTTAAAGTCCAACAGGTTTACTGGGTAGCAAAAGCCACTAGCTTTCAAATCGCTGCTCCTTCGTCAGGTAAGTGGGAGCTCTGTTCACAAGCAGGGCATATGAAGACACAAACACAAATTGGACTTTAACCTGGTGTTGTGAGACTTCTCACTGTGCCCACCCCAGTCCAACACAGGCACCTCCACATCATGGCTTAATCTCAGTCAGCAATCCACTGCTGTACACCATTATACTGTACACTGTTACACACCCCACACAGCTTAATTACATCAAGTGGTAATAGATTTGGGTTCATTTCAAGTTGTATTTGTTTGGAATTCTATTATGCTCTGCTCCCCCCATCTCAGGACTCAGACCTGGACTGCTGGGAAGCTTAAGCATTTTATGGTTATTTGGCCTTGGAAGGCATAACATCTGAATGCCAGGCTTTTCCTCTAGTTTTTACGCATACACAGAGAGGCTGACATTTTCCAGCAGCAATTGTTGAATATTGATTAAGAGCAGAACAATCCCTTGCTGATGTTACACTGACACTCCCAGAAATAAAGGGAATGATTAGGTTTGGCTGTGATGTCCTGCGTAGTCAAACAGCCCACCAATTCTGCCAAAGTCGAAAGTTGGATAATAACTATTTGAGTGGGCTATTCTACATCATGGAGCATCACACTTTTTCACAGTTCTCTCACAATAGATACAAACACATCCCAGTAAGGGGAGACGAGAGGGTCATGCCAACAGTGTTTGGCAGAAGCTCAGAGTCCAAATGCTCTCATCTAACTGATACCCTCCTCCCCAAGCCTAGGCCTTGTTGCAGGCCTGTGGAACTTTCCTGTCAATCTGGCTCAGTACTGTGGCAGGTAGTGGGCTCATGAGCTGTGTTGCCATGAATCTGAAGGAAGGGATTAATTCCTAAATCGACGCACAGGAGGGCACACACGACTCAATGAAAGCCCAACCTTGTTCATTGGGTCAAGTGGAGATCAGGTGTGTATTGTGGGTGAAGCGGGTGGTATTGGGAAGATTTGATGACAAACAAATGGCTGCCTGTAGCTCACCTGGCTTTCTGAAGATGAGAATGATGCTCAGACGACTCATTCTCTTCAACCCAAGCTCAGGACATTCTTTACATCACTTCCTGCGATGGATAAAAAAAATGGCATGGTAACTGCTGTCCAATCAGAAAAAAAAACACCATGCATGTGCATAGGTTAAATTTCTTCCCTGTTGAAAGTGTCCTCACACTGAGGTTTCCCCAATACTGAAAGTAAGGCAAAAGGGATGCTGTTAGCTGTGGACATCAGAAAAAGGAACAGAGACTGATCATTTGACCAGTCAGTGAGTCTTGGACAGTGATAGGTTACATCTGTTGGGTGACGATCAAGTTAGCCAGAAACCTTCAACTTATCACAACTGTCGCTGAGTTATTTTTGAAAAGGACTGACTACCGATTTATAGCTCTCCATTACAGCACAGATGGAGGCTATTCAGTCCATCGAGTCCAAGCCAGTGTTCTGTGGAGCAATCAACTCAGTCTCACCCCCTGCTCTACGCCTGTTTGAAGTTTATTTGTTTATTAGTGTCACAAGCAGGCGTACATTAACACTGCAGTGAAGTTAGTGTGAAAATCCCCTCATTGTCACACTCTGGCACCCGTTTGGGTACACTGAGGGAGAATTTAGCACGGTCAATGCACCTAACCAGCAAGTCTTTTGGACTGTGGGAGGAAACCGAGCACCCGGAGGAAACCCACACCGACACAGGGAGAACGTACAGACTCGGACAGACAGTGACTCAACATCTAGGAACATTAGTATAGTGGTTATATAAGCCAGAGGCCTGAGTTAATGGCCGGATACATCAGTTTAAAATCCCACAATAACAACTGAGAAATTTATATTTAGTTAATTAAACATATCTGGAATAAAAAAAAGTCTCAGTAATAGTGACCATGAAACTATCAGGATGCTATTAAAAAAAACATTTGTTTCACTAATTTTCTTTTAGGAAAGGAAATCTGTATTCCTTACCCGGCTGGTCTAGAAGTGACTCTAGAACCAGTAGTTAGCATTGCTAGCTCACAGCACCAGGGACCCAGGTTCGATTCCCAGCTTGGGTCACAGTCTGTGTAGAGTCTGCACATTCTCCCCATGGGTTTCCTCCAGGTGCTCTGGTTTCCCCCCTCAGTCCAAAAGATGTACTGGTTAGATGCACTGACCGTGTTAAAGTGTATCCGAACAGGTGCCAGAGAACAGAGACGAGGGGTTTTGCACAGTAACTTCACTGCAGTGTTAATGTAAGCCTACTTGCGATAATGAACTTTAAACTTTAAGAACTACAGCAATGTGGCTGACTCTTAAACGCTTGCTGAAATTGTCAAACAAGCCACTCAACTGACAAAAAACGGCTCACCTTCTTGAGGATAAAGAACATAAGAACTAGGAGCAGGAGTTGGCCATCTGGCCCCTCGAGCCTGCTCCACCATTCAATAAGATCATGGCTGATCTTTTGGTGGACTCACTAACCCAGCTGCTCACCATAACCCTGAATAAGATGATGTTGAGGGATAGGTGATAACATTCACATTCGAATTGATAACTCTCAGTTCATCTTGAAATCCAATGCTCCTTCAACAACTTCCTTCAGAATCTTAAAACTCAGAACCTCCCTTTCTGGTTGAGTCTAAATCCATTGGAGTTTAGAAGAATGAGAAGCGAGCTTGTTTAAACATATAAAATGGGCTTGACAGGGCAGATGCCATGAAGGCATTTTTCCTCAAGGGGGAATCTAGTACTAAGCAGCACACTTTCAAAATGGAGGGTCGCCCATTTGAGGTGCAGATGAGGAGAAATTTCTTCTCTCAGAGGGTCATTAGTGTTTGGAATTCTCTTCCCCAGCCAAAACTGAAACAATTCAAAGCTAAGTTAAACAGGTTTACGATTGCCAAGGCAGGCAAGGGTTATGGAGGCTAGCAGGAAAGTACAGTTAAGACCACAATTAGATCAGCCAGGTACTTAATGCATGGCAGAGCAGGCACAAGGGGCCGAATGGCCAAGTCCGCTTCCTAATTCTTATGATCTAATGTTTATCTTCCTTTTAGTAGTCTTTTGAAACCCGAACATTATCTTACACCTTCTCGATTTGTCTCATTTTCTCAACCCCTTTCGAACTTTCCTGCCCCGCTCTGCAATTTAACACAACACTGTGGTGCCAGGCCCACTTGCTCGAGATGTTAGGAGGTCAGCTGGGCTGTGCTGTTCTTGCTCCTACACCCGCACACCCAGCTTACTGATCAGTGCAGATTGTGGGGGTGATGAACAGCCTGTAGGAGGGGGAGGAAAATAGGAGAAAAAAATATAATTCTTGGCACTTTAGCAGACCTTCCAACTTTGAGGTAAATTTCACTGGAGTGGGTAATAGAGCCAAATACCAAGGATTGAGATGTAACCAAATTGACCAAGGATTCAAACATTACTTTAGGCCCACAGAGGCTTCAGCCTACAGTAATCATTTATTCGACTGGATCTGATGCAAAATTTCAACAAAGCAAACATCAAATATGTAACAAATAAAATTTGGTAGCACAATGGTTAGCACTGCTGCCTCACGGCACCAAGGTTCAATTCTCAGCTTCGGGTCACCATCTGTTTGGAGTTTGCACATTCTCCCCGTGTCTGCATGGGTTTCCTCCAGATGCTTTGGTTTCCTCCCGCAGGCCAAACATGTGCGAGTTAGGTGCATTGGCCATGCTAAATTGCCCCTCAGTGTCAGGGGGATTATCAGGGTAAATATGTGGGGCTGCGGGGATAGGGCCTTGGAGGGGTTGTGGTTGGTGCAGACTCAATGGGCCAAATGGCCTCCTTCTGCACTGTAGGGATTCTATAGGCATGGCAAAGGCACACTAACAGTAAAAAAAAATTTTAGGGCGTTGCTCAAAAAATGTGACAAGTTGGAAGGTTTGCACGAGCCAAGTATTCAAGATTCAACCGTGCTTGAAGCTGCGGAGGCCCCAAGCCTGGAAATAGATTTTGGTTTGGCTTCCGATTTCAGCAATACTAACCTGGAAAGGGAGGGGTGCACGCTTGGCTCTGCACTCAGGAAGAAGAGAAGGAGGGAGGTTCAGGAACTGTCTGTGTAACAACGGAACTGTAACAGACACTCACATCACTAAAGCTGCATGCAGCGATGGGTAAAAAGAAATCAAAACGCAAATGCAACACAAACACTGGAGTACTGAGGATGCATATTAACATCGTGCAATTTAAATCAATTTATAAGCAGGGCATAAATTTGACCCTGCTGCACATCACAATCAAGTCAGCCCTTCGGATTCTGGCTGTCTCTCATCCCACAAATGCAAAGGGCTGGAATAGATAGCTTTCTTTTGGAAAGTAACATTTTGTGACAATGGAATAATTTGAGATATGAGGTGTGATGAGCGTAGCATGCTTGGGAAGAAAAAGCTAACTGCACCAATGGTTTTCTCAGGTCTCCAGCACCGAGGGATTCCCTGCCTCATATCAAAAGGAATAGGCTACTGACTCCCACTCACCATTCAATAAAAGCACGAGCTCCACATTTCTGCTCTATTCCCACAACCCTCAATTCCCTTAATGTCCAAAAACCTCTGTGTCAATCTCAGTACTGAACAATACTGAATGACTGAGGATCCATGGTTCTGTGGGTGAGAAAGTTACAAAGATTGACAACCCTCGCGAGTGAAGAAATTTCTCCTCATCTCAGGTCAACTATAGCAGGAAAAACTAGAACCAGAGGACACAACCTCAGGCTAAAGGGACAATCCTTTAAAACAAAGACAAGGAGGAATTTTGTCAGCCTGAGAGTGGTGAATCTGTGGAACTCTGCCACAGAAGGCTGTGGAGGCCAGGTCATTGAGTGTCTTTAAGACAGAGATAGATAGGTTCTTGATTGATAAGGGGATCAAGAGTTATGGAGAAAAAGGCAGGAGAATGGGGATGAGAAAAAAAAAATCAGCCGTGATTGAATGGCAGAGCAGACGCAATGGGCCGAGTGGCCTAATTCTGCTCCTATGTCTTATGATCTTATGGATATGGTCTAACCCCTTACCCTGAGACTACGGCCTCCCAGTTCTAGGCTGTCGTGCCAGTACAAAAACAGCCTCTCAGCACCTACCTTGTCAAGCCTCTAAGTATCTTATGTTTTTCAATAAAATCACCTTCTATGCTTTGAAACTTCAGGAAATACATGCCCATTCTACTCAGTCTTTGGGTCTGTGGGGCATCAACAGACTGAGTCCCCAGATCAGTCCATTCGCCAATGACTCCCACTATCATCAGCCAGAAGTTCCGCACTATTTCCATTCAGTGGCCCTCTGTTGTAAAGTTCTGGTAGACATAGGAGGAGGAGAGGATGGCACTCTGGTGCAATGCCTCCCACAAAATAACTTCTTGACACACATATTCGAGATTTGTTTATGAAAAATGACCACTTGTACTGTGGTATGAGTAGACAGGAACAGTTTCCCTTGAACAGGACCCCAGCAAAGTAGGGCTTGTTCAGACGTTGGATGAGGCTATTGGGGCCAGGACAGAGTAAAGCCTCAATTTCTTCAAGATCTGAAACTAAAAAGCTCCTGGAACCTCCCGGGTAGATGCATCATTAATGTCACACCGACTGCAGACAGCAGTTCCATAGTCTTCAATCACTGAAGATCGAGCAAAGCTTTGCCTAGCATGGAGAGTGAGGAAGTGCCGATGGTTTGACACAATTGATCAGTCTCTACATAGAGAAAGGTTATTGAGGTTTCCCACGCATGCTCTCCACCCCAAACTACTTCATAGTCAGAACATTGCATACAGGAATTGGAATGTCTTGTTGAAGTTGTACAAGACATTGGTAAGGCCACACTTGGAATACTGTGTACAGTTTTGGTCACCCTATTATAGAAAGGATATTATTAAACTAGAAAGAGTGCAGAAGAGATTTACTTCGGTGCTACTGGGATTTGATGGTTTGAGTTATAAGGAGAAGCTTGATAGACTGGGACTTTTTTCTCTGGGGCGTAGGAGGCTGAGGGGTGATCTCATAGAAGCCTATAAAATAATGAGGGGCATAGATCAGCTAGAAAGTCAATATCTTTTCTCAAAGGTAGGGGAACCTAAAACTAGAGGGCAAAGCTTTAAGGTAAGTAGGGAGAGATACAAAAGTGTCCAGAGGGGCAATATTTTCACACAGAGGCTGGTGAGTGTCTGGAACAAGCTGCCAGAGGTAGGAGGAGAGGTGGGTATAATTTTGTCTTTTAAAAAGCATTTAGACTGTTAAATGGGTAAGATGGATATAGAGGGATATGGGCCAAATGCAGACAATTAGGACCAGCTTAGGGGTTTAAAAAAAAAGGCAGCATGGACAAGTTGGGCCGAAGGGTTTGTTTCCATGCTGTAAACCGCTGGTTATTTGATGCAGGCTGCATCATAAGGCCGATGAAGGCACAGGACACAGGGTAGAGGCGTCAAAGGGAAGAGAGACACTACATTAAAAAAAAGTCATCTGATGCCATAATAGACACTCAGTACTCACAGAACTTAAAACAACTACAAATAAAAACATTTCAAATCAAACATCAAACTATATAATCCCCCAGGAGGTTTCAGTAAATCAGCACTTCATCACTTTCATCTTTCTCATCTATTTCTCCCTGTGTCTATTAAAAAATCTAGTTTCTGTATCACACTTCTTGTCAAGATCTCAATTTCAACTGCTGAAAATTGTAACTAAAAATAAGTGACATGCACAGTGGTTAGCACTGATGCCTCACAGCACTAGGGACTTGGGTTGATTCCAGCCCTGGGGCACTGACTGTGTGGAGTTTGCATGTTCTCCCCGTATCTGCATGGATTTCCTCGGGTGCTCCAGTTTCCTCCCACAGTCCAAAAGATGTGCAGGTTAGGTCGATTGGCCAGGCTCAATTGCACCTTACTGTCTAAAGGATTAGTCGGGTAAATAGATTGTGGAGATAAGGTCGGGGTGGGATTGTTATCAGTGCATGTTCAATGGGTCAAATGGCCTCCTTCTGCACTGTAGATATTCTATTATTATTGTAAATTACTATGTCAACATTCCCCATTCAATTTTCCCATCAAACTATAGGCTCTGGACACTAAGTGTGCTGAGAAATGACTTGCTATCCCCCCTACACTGCCCCTCCTAAAGTTGTCAGGTCATTTTAGTCAAGTCAGTCAGTTCTGGCTAACGCAGATTCTAACTTCACCTCTATACGCGAGGCTCCATGACTACGCTGGCCCGAGGTGCTGCTTTTAGTGATTCCCCCTGACACACACCCAAGCTGACAGTGAGATGATTAAAATTAAATGAGGCTACAAAGAATGGGTGCACCAAGCATAACCCATGACCCTCACAGTACCTGCGGCTCTGAAGTGAGCTCATCTGGTCCTTGATGCTGATGGCTCGTCGGAGCAGCCCCTCGATGCTCTTGAAATATGCCCCACTGTTGGACATGCTCTTAACAGCACTGTACAGGGAGTGGGGAAAATAAAGCACAATTAATCCCTTCAGGATAGATGCCAGCAATAGCTTAGTCAGTAACAGCTTGTATGGAATCAAAGGCTTCAAGTCTCCGTTCTAACGACTAGAGCAGGTAATCCAGGCTGACATGCTCCATGCAGCACTGAGGGAGCATCGCCCTGCCGAAGGTCTTTTAGATGTGACATTAAACCAAGGTTCTGTATCTAACCCCATGCTGTCCTGGAAGTGTTTGATGGGATAGTGTAGAGGGAGCTTTGCTCTGTATCTGACCTCGTGCTGTACCTGCCAAGAATGTTTGAAGGGGACAGTGTAGAGGGAGCTTTACTCTGTATCTGATCCCATGCTGTACCTGCCCTGGGAGTGTTTGATGGGGGACAGTGCAGAGGGAGATTTACTCTGTATCTAACCCTGTGCTGTACCTGCCCTGAGATTATTTGATGGGACAGTGTAGAGGGAGCTTTATTCTGTATCTGATCCCATGCTGTACCTGTCCTGGGAGCTTTTGACAGGGACAGTGTAGGGGAAGCTTTAATCTCTATATAATCCATTCTGTAATTAATATGAGCATGCTGCCAGTATATGCCTCTCCCAGGTGGTAAGAAATTCCACACTTTGAAGAGCAGAGGATTTCTCTCTGGTGTCTGTACAATAATTATCCAATTGACATCTGTAAAATCTGAACATTATTGTTCAGAGTAAAGATCACCTTTCTGATTGCAAATTGGTTGCTATATTTCAACAGTGACAACACTTCAGAAAAGTATTTCATTGCCTGTAAAATGCTTTGAAACTTGTGGAGGTTGTAAAAGTTGCAAGTTTGCTTTTTTTTCTAAAATGGTTACATTTCTCCAACTGAAGAAATTTCACTTCAATGAAATAAGATCTGACTTTTCATCTCTAATACTAGAGTTGATGGTGGGACTGACAGCTGGGAGGAAAACTTACTCCTGTTTGGTGGCCACAAGGATGTTTCAATGTGAAATGACTGTGGGTTTCAACTGAGCTACATGGACATGGACACTGAGCATAAAATATGGACACTCAGCTCACTCAGATGGGGACCATGGGCCAGGTGAGCTGGTGTGGCAACTGGAAAAATTATGTAATTCAGAGGCACGGGGCAGGAATCTCCACCCGTTCACACCAGCAGGATTCTCTGATCCCACTACAGTGAATGGTGATTTGGCTGAGCACCAAATTCTCTGTTCTCACAGATAGTAGCTGTAGGGCATGAATGGCCGAAGAGTTCTGGCCTTATTCTGTACCTGTCCTGGAAGTGTTTGATGGGGACAGTGTAGAGCTTTACTCTGTATTTAACCTGTGCTGTAACTATTCTGAGAGTGTTTTTATGGGGACAGTGTAGAGGGAAATTCACTCTGTACCTAACCCCATGCTGGGAGTATTTGATGGGGCAGTGTAGGGGGAAACTGTACTTGGTATCTAACCTGTTCTGTAATTAATATCAGTGTACTAACATCATATGCCCAAAGTGGGAAAGTGTTCTATTCCCAGCACTAACAAGTCTCACGTACATCTGTTCACAATGTGGTTTCTGTATATGGTTTGATGAGAAGGTGTTATATTTATTTATCCCCTGCTTCTTTGAAGGCAGTGGCCCCTGCTGGAGTAGGAGTGCTACCAATCTGGGCAGCACATCAATATCCCACCTAAGTATCCAAGTCACATCCAGTCCGGTAATGTCAGCCAGCTACCTGGCAAAGGGATCTTCACAGACCAGCAGCTGCCTTGTTCTAATGGCTGTCTATACAAGGGTTCTCCAGCCAGGAATCCGGCTAGCAAGGGGCCCAGATCATTACAGCATCTCCATTCATCAGGGTTGACCCTGGCACTTACACTCAGCACTCATTTAAAACATTGTCTTACCTGCAGGCGTATTCGACGGTATATATGGCACCTTGGCACTGCTCCTCCACTCCTTGCATGTCTGTCTGCGAGGGGAACAAAAGGGAGAAAATCTATTTGACTGATACGGCTGATTAAACACAGCATTTTAATTCCAGGGTGTGGAAATACTTCCTTTTATGAAGCTGAACTGATCAAAACTGCACCTGCAATGCACTTGGACTTCCTTGTGCCATCGACACGGTAGAATGGGTTCAATGGGACTGGTACCAACACAAAAAGAAATTGCTGTGTGCACTTGGTGGGTGAGGCTACCCACAAGTGACTGCATCACTTCCACGGGTAATAATTCAGGTTTAGTTTGTAAATGACAGTGTACTCGTACCTGTTTGTGATTATAAGCATCCTCATGCGATTGTATGAATTCTGTTCCCTGTGTTTGCTCTGTAAAAGGCACTTTTAACACGAGAAATGCAGTCAACCCTATTTGTGTAGTTCTCCCTCCCTGGAAGCAAACTGATGTCAATGGTGAACTAGAATAATCATAGAATCCTTCCAGTGCAGAAAGAGGCCATTCACCCATCAAGCCAGTATTGACAACAATCCCACTCAGGCTCTATCCCTGTAACCCCACACGTATTTACTGTGCTAATCTCCTTAACACTAAGAGACAATTTAGCATGGCCAATCCACCTAACCTGCACATCTTTGCAGTATGGGAGGAAATCAGAGTGCCTGGAGAAAACCCACGCAGACACAGGGAGAACATGCAAATTCTACACAGACATTGACCCAGGCCAGAATTGAACCTGGATCCCTAGAGCTGTGAAGAAGCAGTGCTAACTACTGGGCCACTGTGTCCCCCACGCTAGTGAAAGAGGAGAAAGCTTCTCTGCCAACCTCAACCCCGTTGTCTTCCTATTCTCCAGTCATAAACGAGGGGATGAGGAGGTGGGCTATCCACTAGGTAAACATCTATAAATCAGGAGAAACCGAGGCAATCCCTGATGGCTCAATGGGCTCTATGATGGCTATGCGCTGTAAAATAGAAAATCCAGTCTTCAAACTTTGTCAATGTGGCTGATCATGGCCAGAGGGTAACACCAAGATCAACATGACTGGGGTTTAGTGCCTCTGAGGTAGGAAAATTGGGGGAAGAGAGAATTTAAGTGGGGGTGGGTGGAGGAGGTAAAGGAAAACAAAAAACAGAAACAATCCTTCTTGTGGATACTACCTAGTAAGTCCCAATGGATAGCTCACAATTGTGTAGCGGAGGATTGGCCACATCAGTTCCTGCAGTCAAATAGCCTTTACTGACAGCAAATATCTAGTCTTGCTGTTGAGGCAGTGCAGAGGAAAAGGAATGTGTGTGGGGAAGGGCAGGGGGAAGAATGGGAGATCTGCCAGGGAAGTTCCTGTCGGCAACGGACAATGAGAGTTGCACATTTGGAGCAGATATAATTCAACGACAATCAAATAATCCCCAGTAACTCACTCGCCCTCCCCTCACCTTGTGTTGCACCAGCTCTGGGAGAGATCGGCGCACGTGCTCCTGCAGTCGGTACAGAGCCACTGATGGTTCATTGGCCAAGAAGTACATACTTTCCGTGAATTTATCTGTAACTGCACAAAAGCTAGGGATTAGACCATGGCTGACTCACAGGGCTGCCCCTTGCTCAGGCACCCACTTCGCTCAATTTATCCAACACAGGTTAGTGAGATGAGTTGTTTTCATATAACACCACTGAAGCAACAAAAATACCCTGAAGCGCTTCTATTAAGCAACATCTCAATTTTAAAATTCTCATCCTTGTTTTTAAATTCTCACTCCTCTCTGTAATGTCCTCCCGGCTTACAATCCTGTGCAATATTTGCACTCCTAAAATTCTGGCCTTCTAACCACTCTCTATTTCCATTGTTCCAGCATTGATAGCTGTGTCTCCAGCTGACTGGACCCCGAAGTTCTGGAATTCCCACCATAAACCTCTCTACCTTTCACCTAAAGACACTCCATAAAATCTACTTTATATAGGCTTTTGATCATCTTCCCAGCACCTTCTGTGGCTTGGTGTCAAATTACATACAAACAAGGAGGAGAAGGCCATTCAGCCCCTTAAACCTGCTCTGCCACTTAATAAGATTGTGGATGGTCTGATAGTAACATCAAATCTGCATCCTGCCTACAATAATCTATCATCCCCTTCCTTTACTTGAATCTGTCCACCTCTGCCTTAAAAATATTCACAGACTCTGCTTCCACCACCTTTTCAGGAGGAAAATTCCAAAGGCCCTCTCAGTGGAAAAATCTCACCTCAACTCTGTTTTAAATGATGTGGAGATGCCAGCGTTGGACTAGGGTGGACACAGTAAGAAGTCTCACAGAATCAGGTTAAAGTCCAACAGGTTTATTTGGTATCACAAGTTTTCAGAGCACAGCTCCTTCATCAGTGAAGGCTCAATTTCTGCCCACCACCAAAATGGACCCCTCATGGCAGAAAAAGAACAGACACATCTGATGAAGGAGCAACGCTCCGAAAGCTCATGATACCGTAACCCTGGGTATTTACTCCAGCTAATACCCCTCACATTAAGGATAAATTCTGCAATTCAACTAACCCACATATCTTTGGGAGGAAACACAGGGGAGAATGTGCAGACTCCACACAGACAGTGACCCAAGCCGGGAATCGAACCCAGGTCCCTGGCGCTGTGAAGCAGCCGTGTTAACCACTGTGCCGTCCCCATCACAACAACAAAAAAACACACTTATCTGGTGGTGGCCGCGTCACTGTTTGGGGGATCTTGCTGTACGCGGACTGGCTGCCCTGTTACAATAGGGGACGCCACTTCAGTGGCTGGAAAACACTCTGGGAGAACCCGAGGACGTGACAGGCGCTATGTAAAGGCCAACGCCTCCCTTCTGATTCTGTTCCCTTTTTTAGAGCCTTCCCTGCCCCTTTAATTCTGCCTCTGGCCGCTCCTGGGTGTTATTTTTGGGGGGCGGGGAGGGAGTCTGTAAGAAGAGGCCCAGCTCATATCCTCACCCTTCTTCACTTTCAGCTGCATCTCCTGTTCCTCCATCTTCCTTCTGCAGCCACTTCCAGCCTCATCCCCCGGAAGTGTGCACCCTTCCTGCCTCCCCCTCTGGAAAACCAAGACCAGCAACAATAGTTCCGCCTCCCCCAACCACCACCACTGCCAGGATTTCTCTTTGACCTGATTTCATTTATTTTAATTGAAGGGTTTATTCCAATTCATGTTTTTTTTTTGGTATGGAGGGTTTCCTTTTAATAACCTCCCTCCCAAAAAGGAACTGAAATCAAAACTCATTAACTGTAGTGTCTTCCCATCATGTGCCACCAGCACAGTTGGTGTTGCCAACCCTCCAGGAATGCCCTGGAGTCTCCAGGAATTAAAGAGACATTTCCAGGACACACCTAAAAATAAGATTGAAGCATTAAAAAAATATGAATTTTGAATACTTTTATTCATTCCTTTTTTTAAATGGAGTGGCAAAGAATAAGCTGTTTTACTAACCATCAAACATCATCCAGTCAAGTAATGAAGAGGCTGTTCATTTTTCAATTGGCTGGTGGAAAGTAGGGCATTGCCAAGGCAATGATGGGAGGGGAGCAGGCAGTTCGCCATGGAAAGCTTTGGGATAACAGTTCCAAGAATACATCCAACCAACAATGGCAAACCTGCTAATACATCCTTTTCACATTGGAGTCAGCACAGAGTGGTCATCAGCTATTTGACCCAGGGGAGCATGACTTGGTTCCCACTTGATGTCCATATGGAGGCCTCTATGCTGTACTAGGTTGAAGCTACAGCATCAATTTGCAATTTATGTGACAGCTGTACCACAGAACAGCCTCTCACAGAGGGGTAATCAAACAACATTGAAACCAGAAGCAAATGTGGGCTATTCAGCCCTTAGACTCTACTCCACCATTCATCTTGACCATGGCTGATTAACAAATTCAATATCCTGATCTCACCTCCCCACCCCCACCATATCCGTTCGTAGAAACTAGAAGCAGGAGGAGGCCATTTGGCCCTTCAAGCCTTCTGCGCCATTCATTTTGATTATGGCTGAACATTAAATTCAATATTCTGGTCTCCCCTTCCCCCCATATCCCTTGATAGAAACATGAACAACTAAGTAAGATGAGATATAAAGGGGATGACCAAAGCATTGGTCAAAGGGGTGGATTTTAAGGAGGGATTTGAAGAGATAAAGGTGCTTTGGGAGGAAATTGTAGCTATGGGGCCCAGACGGCTGATAACATTGTTGCCAAAACCAGAAGTAAAAAAAAAGTTGGATATGTCTTCAACTGGTCTTGTAAATGTTAAACCGGAATTCTGGACTGGACCAGTGCCTGTTATCTCCATGTTTTACTGTCATTTCTTCTGGGTGGGGGTGTGGGGGTGTGGGTTGGGGGTGGCTAGGCAACATGTGTGCCAGATACTGGAGTCAGACATTGAGGGGGTTAATCTGAATCAGTGGTGGAATGTGTTTGAGGTGGCTAGCCTTCTGTGTAATGTTAGCAGGAGTTGCAGAAAAAGGGAAAGTCAATCCCTTGTTGAGGCAAGTCTAGAACAAGGGAATATAATCTTAAAATGAGATCTAGGCCATTAAGGAGGGGGAAATCTGGAACTACTCTTACGCAAAGTTTTGCAGCAATCTGGAACCCACCTTCCCCAAAAGGCTGTGAATGCCAGAAGTCAATTTAAAATTTCAGGACTGAGGTCGATATATTTTGCTAGCTGAGAATATCAAGGGATACAGAGCAAAGGTGCGAAAATGGAGCTGAGGTACCAATTAAGCATGATCTAATTGAATGATGGAACAGACTCAAGGGGCTGAATGGCCTCCTTCTGTTCTTGTGTCATTGGAATTGTATGTCAAACAAAGGCAGGTGCCACACTTTAGTGTGAGAAGGTCAAAGTTTTGGCAGATTCCAGGTCCAGTCCTTTGTTGTGCGGAGTTAATTTATCCAGTACCTCTTCTGGGTTTGAGAGGAATTAGCCAGCGTGAGTTTGAGTGTATGGTTGCTCTCCACTGCCCCTTGCTGGTGAATGAGTAAATATTTATGCAGTGAGTGAGGATTGATTCAGACTCAACTGCCAAAAGCTCCCATGGTGGAAGAGCATTCTGACACACTTCTCTCCACACTCACAGATAAGCTATAAGAGAGCCCTTGCCAATTGTACAATAGCCAACTGTGGGGCAACATGGTGACACAGTGGTCAGCACTGCTGCCTCACAGCGCCAGGGACCCAGGTTCAATTCCCATCTTGGGTCATTGTCTGTGCGGAGTCTGCATGTTCTCCCTGTGTCTGTGTGGGTTTCCTCTGGGTGCTCAGGTTTCCTCTCACAGTCCAAAAGACATGCTGGTTAGGTGCATTGGCCATGCTAAGTTCTCCCTCAGTGTACCTGAACAGGTGCTGGAGTGTGGCGATCAGGAAATTTTCACAGTCACTTCATTGTAGAGTTAATGTAAGCCTACTTGTGGATAAATCCCAGAATGATTCAATTCCTTTTGGTGATTTCAGCTGCTGAGATAATTTATCCTCTTTGGGAGGCAGCATTTAAACAAGCAGTCAGGGTTCTCACCCAGCAGCATAGCGGGCCTGAAACTGCGTAAGTAGCAACATCATCTGAGCACACATTTGAGTTTGACTGTGATACCTTGCCCAGTTGAGCATTCATAGGCATTAACATCAGTGAATCCTTCAAGATCAACATCCTGGGAGTTATCATCGACCAGAACTTGGTCCCACCATCTTCAGCTGCTTCATTAATGACACTTCTTCCAGATAAGGTCAGAAGTGGAGATGTCCGCTGATGACTGCATGACGTTCAGCACCATTCACGACTCCTCAGGCACGGAAGCAATCCATATCTAAATGCAGCAAGACCTAGTCAATATCCAGGCTTGGTTACTTGCCACTTGGTCCTAGTCAAGCGGAAAGCAAGCAAGTCGATATCCTAGTCACACTTAATCAACATCCAGGCTTGGTTACTTGCCACTTGGACTGCCAGGCAATGACCATCTCCAACAAGACAGGATCTAACCTTGATATTCAATGGTATTACTATTACTGAACCACACCCTCTTCCCCCACCACCCCTCCCCCCCCCCCCCACCCCACCCCATTCCACCCTCCAAGGGAAGAGCAGCCTATGGTTACCTGGGGCAATGGCAACTATTCTTTTGCAAGTCAGAAGTGTGGTGGAATACTCCCCTCTTACCTGGATGGGTACAGCTCCAATAACACTCAGGAAGCTCAACGCCATCAAGGACAAAACAACCCGTTTGATTGGCACTCCATTAAAAAAAATACACTCCTTCCACCACCAATGCACAGAGGCAGCTGTGTGTACCATCTACACAAAGCACTGCAGCAACTCACCAATATTCCTCATACAATATCTTCAAAACATGTGACCGCTAGCATCTAGGACAGAAGTGACAATTCCATGGGAACACCATCAGCTGCAGATTCCCTTCCAAGTCACACACCATCCTGACTTGGAAATATATCATCATTCCTTCACGGTCACTGGGTCAAAATTCTGGAACTTCCTCCCTAACAGCACTGTGGGTATACCTACATCACACGGGGACAGCAGTGGGTTCAAGAAGGTGGTGAACCACAACCTTCTCAAGGGCAATTAGGGATGGGCAATAAAAGCTGGGCCTTGCCAGTGATGCCCACTTCCTGTACATGAATTGTTGCCTCAGCGCCTGTGCGTGAACAATGACAATTTGCTCAAGTTTTGGTGGAAATCCGGAGCACTGCAGAAACTGTTTCTCAGATTCCCCCCTTCAGGTGGATCTGCTTCCCTGCCCCAACTCCCAGAGGGCGGCATGGTGGCACAGTGGTTAGCACAGTGCCAGGGATCCGGGTTCAATTCCAGCCTTGGGTCACTGTCTGTGTGGAGTTTGTACATTCTTCCCATGTCGGCGTGGATTTCCTCCATGGTGCTCCGGTTTCCTCCCACAGTCCAAAGATGGGTGGATTGGCAATGCTGCATTGCCCCATAGTGTCTGGAGGAATAGCTGGGGTAAACACGTGGCGTTATGGGGATAGGGCCTGTGAGGGTTTGTCTTCGGTGCAGATTCAATGGGCCGAATGGCCTCTTTCTGCACTGTGGGATTCTATAATTCTCCTTGGAAAGTCAGCAACAGAGGGATTAATTTCCCAGAGAAAATCAGCACCCACGGGGTGTCCTTGTCCCGTGGAGAGAATCAGGAAGGTGAAAAACAGGAGGGAGCAACTAATCATCAGAGAATCAGCTCTGCGCAAGCCATATCCTTCCCCTGTGCTCCCCCCACCACCGCTCCCCCCCCCCCGCCCCCGCCACCCCCTCCACCTCCACAATCCAGGCGACCTCAAAACATCTCAGATGAAATACTAGCTCGTTTTAATGTTCCAGCATTCAGAATGTCCTGCTGGGATGATTGAATGATCTCTGTGCATGAGCGGACTGGCTCTCTGCAACAGGCTTCAGCTGAATATTAATGACACCAAGTAGCAGTTGCTGCCAGTACTGTGCGCGGGGCAGGATGCCAGTCTGGCTGCCTGCTGCCTGCATCTCACTGGCATATATTTTCACAATGCTGTATTTTTCTTGTGTCTCATGTTTTTCTCCCTCCATTTCTCACCACCTCTCCCGACTCTTGCTGGAGAAATGATTCCAGTGACAGTACGTTACAGCAACATAAGAAATCGGAGCAGGAGTAGGCCATTCAGCACTTCCACCGTTCAAGGAGACCATGGCTGATCCTCTATTTCAACATTATTTTCCTGCTGTCTCCCGGTATCCTTTGACATTTCTAACATGTAGGTATTTATCGATCTCTGTCTATGATCAATGACTGAGCCTCCACAGCCCTCTGGGAGAGAGAATTACAACAATTCACCACCCTCTGGGTGAAGAATTTCCTCCTCAACTCAGTCCTGAATTTCCTGTCCCTGATTCTGAGACTGTGACCACTGGACTCCCCACCCTCCAACCAGCCAAGAGAAACATCTTTCCATCATCAATCTCGTTGGGTCCGGTAATAATTTTGTATGTTTAGATGAACCACTCCTTCTTCTATTTTTTTTTAGTTATTAGTGTCACAAGCAGGCTTACATTAACACTGCAATGAAGTTACAGTGAAAATCCCCTACTTGCCACACACAGGCGCCTGTTCGGGTATGCTGATGGAGAATTTAGCACCACCAATGCACCGAACCAACACGTTTTTTTGGACTGTGGGAGGAAATCGGAGCACCCCGACGAAATCCATGCAGACACAGGGAGAACGTGCAGACTCTTCACAGGCAGTGACCCAAGCTGGGAATCGAACCCAGGTACCTGGTGCTGTGAGGCAGCAGTGTTAACCACTGCACTGCCAATTTGCCTTCTTAATTGCCTGCTGTATCTGCATGTTAGCTTCCAGTGACTCATGAGTAAGGTCACCCACTGCCTCACAGGGCCAGGGACCGAAGTTCAATTTCGGCCTTGGGCCACTGTGTGGAATTTGCACATTCTCTTCGTGTCTGCATGGGTTTTCTCCAGGTGCTTTAGTTTCCTTCCACAGTCCAAAGATGTGCAGGTTAGGTGGATTAGTGGTGTAAGTACATGGGGTTACAGGGATAGGGTCTGGGTAAAAACGATCTATTGGAGAGAGTCGGTGCAGACTCCATGGGCTGAATGGCCTGCTTCTGCACTCCAGGGTTTCTATGATTCACTCAAATCTCCCCTCATTCTTCTAAACTCCCGTGGACACAGGTCCAGCCTGCCAACCAATCCTCATAAGACAACCCCTTCACAAACACTTCACAAAGCCTGGACAGCAGCCCATCTGCACCATCCCCCCAGGGACAGCAAGGAAAACAGCAGCAATAGCACATCCTCACTATCTTGTACCTGCTCTGTATAATAATTGAGTTTCCCCCTAACCCACTTCTAGTCTTTCATAGCCAGCGACTGAGCTGAACCTAAAGTACATACCCACACACACAGACATTGTTTTAGAATCACAACCTTGCTCTCTGCTCATTTACAAAGGAAGCAGCCGGGAAAGTAGGTCACATTCCTTGCAGCTCCTGTACTCTCCGACAGACCTATTAGGAGCATTTTTTTTTGCAGCCTGTTACTCTCCAGTTTCTGTTGAAGCTTTGCAATCTGTTCTGATGTTCAAAATAAAATTACCTTTGCTTGGCTTGTCTTAAAGGGCCATAACATCCAACAGGGTGGCACGGTGGTGCAGTGGTTAGCACTGTTGCCTCACAACGCCAGAGACCCGGGTTCAATTCCCCGCTTGGGTCAGTGTCAGTGCGGAGTCTGCACATCCTCCCCGTGTCTGCGTGGGTTTCCTCCAGGTGCTCCGGTTTCCTCTCACAGTTCAAAGGTGTGAAGGTTAGGTGGATTAGTGGTGTAAATATGTGGCGTTACAGGGAGAGGGTCTGGGTAAAGACGATCTATTGGAGAGAGTTGGTGCAGACTCCATGAGCTGAATAGATGTGTAGATTAGGGTGATTGGCTATATTAGATTACCATAGAAATCATAGAATCCCAACAATGCAGTAGAAGGCCATTTGGCCCATTGAGTCTGCACCAACAACAATCCCATCCAGGCCCTATCCCCGTAACCCACATATGTACGCTGCTAATCCCTTTAGGCTACGCATCCCACCACACTATGGAGCAATTTAGCATGGCCAATTCACCTAATTCATGCATCTTCGGATTGTGGGAGGAAACCGGAGCAGCCGGAGGAAATCTACGCAGACACAGGGAGAACTCCACACAGTCAGTGAATCAAACCAGGTCCCTGGAGCTTTTTCTCTTAGTATCCCAAGATGTGTAGGTTGAGAAATAAGAAATAAGAAATAGGAAATAGGAGCAGGAGTAGGCCAACTAGCCCTTCGAGCCTGCCCCGCCATTCAATAAGATCATGGCTGATCTGTCATGGCTCAGTTCCACATTCCCGCCCTCTCCCCATAACCCTTAATCCCCTCTCTTATCAAGAACCCATCAACCTGCTTCTTAAAAATATTTAGCGAGGCAGCCTCCACCACTTCAACGGGCAGAGAATTCCAGAGATTCACCACCCTTTGAGTGAAGAAGTTCCTCCTCAACTCTGTTCTAAACTGCCCCCCCTTTATCTTGAGGCTATGCCCCCTAGTCCTACTATCCTTTCTGAGCGGGAAGAGTCTCTCCACCTCTATCCTATCCATCCCATTCATCATCTTATACGTCTCAATGAGATCTCCCCTCATTCTTCTAAACTCTAACGAGTACAAGCCTAGATTAACAGGATAGATGTGTGGAGTTATGGGGATAGGGTGGGTAAGATGATCTATCTGAGAGTCAGTACAAACCTGATGGGCCAAGTGGTCTCCTGCTGCACTGTAGAGAGATTATGGGCAGGATTTTATGGTCTCACTCGACTGAGACCTGAAATTCTTGCCTGAGATCAATGGACATTTCCACTGTCCACCCCTTGCCTGCCCCGATTCCATGATGGGCAAGGCATGTCAGCTTTAATTTTATAAACACCGGTCCGAATTTGCTACTTTGGCCACAGTCAGGAGGAAATTGTGCTCCAAATTACCTTAGTTTTCTGAAGTATTGAGTAAATAGAGTCTGTGTGCTGAAAGATAAACTGCCATGAATGCCACCCCAGCTCTGACTCACTGGCTGGTACAGCCATGCCAATGATCACTTTGTTTTGTTCATGAGTTCTCTTGGAGTGTGGGCATCATCAGCAAGGCTGATGTGAAGTCCCCATCAGCAGCTGCCCCGACTGAATGGCTTGCTCAACTATTTCAGAGATCAGTCAATGTATTGGCCAGGTCATAACACATTTCCTTCTCTAAAGGACATCTACGCCATAATTTTACCGCCCCGCCTGCTACAGGGACCGGAGCAGGCAGTGGGAAAATCCATTGACCTTGGGCAGGATTTTACGGTTTTGGGATGAGCGAGGCCATAAAATCCTGCTGCTACTGTTGGATAAGCACTGTGAGGTAGTGGGTGGCACAGTTGGCACGGTGATTAGCACTGCTGCCTCCCAGCGCCAGGGACCCGGGTTCAATTCCAGCCTTGGATCATTGTCTGTGTGGAGTTTGCACGTTCTGCTTGTATCTGTGTGGGTTTCCTCCGGGTATTCCGGTTTCCTCCCACAAAAGTGTGTGGGTTAGGTTGATTGGCCATGCTAAATTAACCCTAGTGTCAGGAGATCAGCAGGGTAAATATGTGTGGTTACGGGGGTGTGGCCTGAGTGGGATTGTGGTTGTTGCAGATGCGATGGGCCAAATGGCCCCTTCTGCACTGTAGGGATTCTATGATTCTATGATTTTATGAAATTTCCTCCAATTATCTACTGAGGAGACTGAGGCCATTGTTTTTGGTCCCTGCCCTGTGCTCCAGCCACTGACCTTCCAAATCAGTCTGTTCATGGTCTTGGTGTCACATCTGTCCCCAGTATGAGATTACAGCCTCATATTCATACCATCACTCAGAGCACCTATTCACACCTCTGTAATATCACTTGACTTTACCCTCTCTCAGCTCATCTGCTCTGACATCCTTATCCATGCCTTTGTTACCTCTAGGCTTAACCATTCTAATGTACCCGGCTGCTCAGCTGTAAGCTTAAGCTCAAAATTCTCGACCCATAACTTAACTCGCTCCAAGTCCCAGTCCCCTGTCGCCTCTGTGTGATCTACGTTGACTCCAAGTCAAGCAACCTGATGATTTTAAATTTCTCATCCTTTTTTTTAATAATCTTGCCATGGCCTATCTCAGTAATCTCCTCCAGCCCAGAAACCCACTGGAATTGCTGTGTTCCTCGAATTCCAGCCTCTTGACCATCTCCAACTTTAATTCCTCCACCAGTGGTGGCCATGTCTTCAGTTGCCTGGGCCCTAAGCTCTGGAATTCCCTGCCTGTGCCTCTCCACCTCACTTTCCTCCTTTAAGAGACTTTTTAAAACCAACCTCTTTGACCAAGCTTTTGGTCATCTTACTTAATATATCCTTAGATGGCTCAGGATCAAATGTTGTTTTATGTAAAGCACCTTGGGATGTTTCATTACGTTAAATTATAGAATCCCTACAGTGTGGAAGAAGGCTGTTCAGCCCCATTGAGTCTACACCGACAATAATCCCACCTCGGCCATTCCCCGTAACCCCACATATTTACCCTGCTAATCCCTATAACCTATGCATCCTGGAACACTAAGCAGCAATTGAGCATGGCCAATGCACCCAACCCATACATCTTTGGTGACATTTAAGTTGTACATAGAATCCCTACAGTGCAGAAGACGCCATTCGCCCCTTTAAGTGTGCACCGACTCTCCAGTGGTGAGAATCTTATCCAGACCCTCTCCCCAGCCCTATCCTTATAACCCCACGCATTTCTCATGGCTAATCCATCTAACCTAATCATCTTGGGACACTAAGGGGCAATTTAACATGGCCAGTCCATCTAGCCAGCACATCTTTGGACTGCGAGAGGAAACCAGAGCACCCGGAGGAAACCCACGCAGACACGGGGAGAAAGTGCAAACTCCAGACAGACAGTCACTGAAGGCCGGAATTGAACCTGGGTCCCTGGTGCTCTGAGGTAGCAGTGCTAACCACTGTGCCACCGTGCCGACCTTGCTGTTGTGCTTGTTGTTGTATTAATTAACCAGTTGGTATTTTACCAACCTGGTCAACAGATTTTCTTTAAAATGAGCTCTAATGCTCAAAGTGCCGCAATGACATTGGAACACACAATCTTTGAATTACTGTATTCATTCAGATCTCTACATTGCTCATCTGTAACATTAACTGCTGCACTACAGTACCTACTAAGACCTGTTAAGTCAGCACAGAGTAAGGAATTGAACCTAGACCTTCCTCCACTCTTGATGCATCAGTTTCATAGCCCAAGGTACCATTGCCAGTTTGTGTAATTTCCTTTGAGTTTACCATCTTGCATTATTAATGGAGGTGATATCCAGTCTCCCCTCCGCTGAGAGATTTAATGGACTCCCGTTGGCTCATGTACAGCAGCAGATCAATACGATGTTCGGGAGCTGGTTTTTACATTGCCTCCCACTAATTGCAGGTCGCTGATGTTAATTCGTGTGAGGGATATCCTGTATCTCTATCAACGTTGGACACAGCAAGGTCAAAATGTGTCAGCTAGAGATTAACAAAAAAATTAAACATTAAAAAAAGGAGTAGGCCATTCGGCCCTTCGAGCCTGCTCATAGAATTATGGAATCTGTACACTGAGGCCATTTGGCCCATTGAGTCTACACTCACTCTCTGATAGAGTATTCAGACCCTCTCCCCTGCCCTATCCCTGTATTTATCATGACTAATCTACCTAACCTAGGCATATTAAGGGGCAATTTACCAAGGCCAATCTGTTCAGTAAGATCATGACTGATCATCCCACTCAATGGTCTGATCCTGCCTTCTCACCCATACCCTTTGATCCCTTTCACCCCGAGAGCTATATCTAACTCCTTCATGAAAATAAGCAAGACGGGATTTTTCTCTGTCTCCATGACATATTTTGTGGCGTCACAAGGTGCCGAGCTGCTTGCTGGAGGTGGGACTTTATGGCCCTGCCATTGTCAAGGGTGTTTCCCATTAAATGCACCCCTTGCTGCCGGGAAATCCACGGCGGGGGAGCGCTGTCAGCTGCTGGCATGAATAACAACAATAATGTTTTGGTCTCAACCGCTGCCTGAGGTTGTGAATTCCACAGGGTCACCACTGTCTGGCTGAAGAAATTTCTCCTTGTCTCTGTTCTAACATGTTTGCCCTCATCCTCAGACTGAGCCCTTGTTCTGAACATCCTCATCTTTCCTGTCTAGTCCTGTTAGAATTTCATTGGTTTCTATGAGATCCCCCTGTCATCCTTCTGAATCCCAGCAAATATAAACCTAACCGATTCAATCTCTCCTCATACGTCAGTCTTGCCATCCCAGGAATCAGTCTGGTAATGATAATTACCAGTGCATCCCACTATTTCTAGGGCCACTTCCTTAAGTACTCTGGGATGTCAATTATAAGGCCTTCAAACCCATCAATTTCCCCAACACATTTCTTTACTAATACTAATTTCCTTCAGTTACCCCCTCTCACTAAACCCTGTCTTCCCCAGCATCTTATTTGTGTTCTCCTTTGTGAAGACAGAACAAAAGTATGTGTTTAGTTGGAGCGCCATTTCTTTGTTCCCCATTACAAATTCCCTTGTTTTGATTGTAGGGGACCTACATTTCTCTTCACATACCTTTAGAAGCTTTTACAATCAGTTTTTATGTTCCCCACAAACTTACTCTCATACTCTATTTCCCCCTTCTTAATCAATCCCTTGGTCTTCCTTTGATGAGTTCTCCTTCATTCTGCTGCTTTTTCTGATCAACATGCCTTTTCTATCAATCTAATACTATCTCTAATTTCCCTTGTAATCCATGGTTTGGCCAACTTTTACTTTTGGGTCAGGCAGGAATAAACAATGTTGCACTTCACCCATGCACTCTTTTAATGTTTGCCATTGCTATCTACTGTCATCCCTTTAAGTAATGTTTCCCAATCCATCATAGCCAGTTCTCACCTCATGCTATTGTAGTTTTCTTTATTAAGATTCAGGACCCTAGTCTCGGGTTCATGCAGGATTGCTCTGCCTTCTCCCTGTTCAATTCCATTTCTTCCCCTTCTGTTACAGAATTGGAGATAATAGGTTTGAGTCTTTGAAGGAAAGTGAGACCAGGCTTGTTTTCACTTGGGAGGCAACCCAACCCAAAGTACGGGATTGACCACACCCAGTAGACCTGGACACATAAACCCCAAGAGCTAACTATACATCCCTTTTCCTTCCTATCACATCTCCAGATTGTTCATTGAAGGAAGAAATGAAACCAGCAGAGACAAGTCCGAGGCCTCCCTATCAAACAATGCTTGGCCAAGTTAGCCTGTTTCCCTTCCATTCTGGAAGCTGCAGCTGTCCCTCAACTTTTTATTTCCTCTGCCCCAATGTAACCAGTGTCACTAACCGCCAAGTCTTGGTCTGGACTGTTAGATTTTGCATAAATAAGCAGAAGTTTATGAAATTTAAAGCGGATAACAGTAACTTGCCTTTGCACTGCACCTGTAATGTAATAAACTGTCCCAATGAGCTCCACAGGAACAAAATTTGACAGCAAGCCACACAAGGAGATGTCCAAAATCTTGGAAGATTTTAAGGAGGATCAAAAGAGAGAGACGTTCAGAGGTTTTTAGAGAGAATTAAAGAGTTGAGGGTCTAGCAGATGAAGGTCACCAGTGGTGGAACTTGGGTGATTTTCTGTGTGGAGTTTGCACATTCTCCCTGTGTCTGCGTAGGTTTCCTCCGGGTGCTCCGGTTTCCTCCCACAGTCCAACGATGTGCAGGTTAGGTGGACTGGCCATGCTAAATTGACGTGTAGATCAGATAGATTAGTCATGGAAAATTTATGGGGTTATGGGGATAGTGTGGGAGAGAGGGCATGGGTAAGATACCCTTATCAGAGAGTCAGTGCGGAATTGATGTGCTGAATGGCCTCTTCTATGCTGCACAGATTCTATGGGAAAATTACACTGAAGTAAGTCAGCCTTGATCTGGTTAAGCACAAGGTTATTTCACATGTGATTAGGGGTAATTTATTAGTTTGAATAGAGGATTGGCCAACCAGCAGAAAGCAGAGTGGGGATAAATAGGTCTTTCTTGGATTAGATGGAACTAGTGCGGTGCCATAGGATTCAGTCCTCGGGCCTCAACTATTCACAGTCTGTAATAATGACTTGGATGCAGGTGTAGTTGGTACCATAGCCAAATTTGTGGAAAATATGTGGGATAAGAAAATGCGATAATGAAACAAGAAATTTATAAATGGATATGGAGCAAAACGTGACACTTGGAGTTTAACATGGATAAGTGCAAGGTTATCCATTTTGGTCAGCAAAACGCAAAGTCAAGTTACCTAAATGGAGAGAAACTTCATAATGCAGAGGGATCTGGGTGTTCTTCTGCATGAATCACAGAAAGCTAGTATGCAGGTAATAAGGAAGGAAAATGGAATCTTGGCATTTATAGCTAAAGGAATGGAATATAAAAATAGTGAAGTGTTGATGCTCCTGCATAAAGCATTAGTGAGGCCTCGCTCAAAATATTACGTACAGTTTTGGTCCCTTTTTTTATTCATTCATGGGACATGGGTGTCGCTGGCTGGCCAGCAATTATTGTCCATTCCTAGTTGGCCTTGAGAAGGTGGTAGAATGACAGTGCCTTAGAAAGAGAGTTCCAGGATTTTGACTCAGTGACTGTGACTTTCCACATCAGGATGGTGAGTGGCTTGGAGGGGAACTTCTTGGTGGTGGTATTCCCATGTATCTGTTGTCCTTGTCCTTCTAGATTGACATGGTCGTGGGTTTGGATGGTGCTGTTTAAGGAACTTGAGGAGGGATGTAGCAGCATCAGAAGCAGTTCAGAGGAGGTTTACCAAATTGATTCCAGAGATGAGAGGTTTGACTTACGAAGAGAGATTGTGAGCCTGTGGAATTCACTACCCCAGGGTGTGGTGGATACTGGGACATCGAGTAAATTTAAGGAAGTGGTAGACAGATTTTTAATTAGTAAGGGTTTGAAAGGCGATGATGAATGGACAGGAAAGTGGAGTTGAGGCAAAGATGAGATCAACCATGATTGTACTGAATGGCAGAGCAGGCTCGAGGGGCTGAATGGCCTACTCCTACTTTGAATTCTTATGATTCTTATGAAATGGTACAGCAGGCTTGAGGGAACAAATGGCCTCCTCCTACTCCAATATTCTTATCTGGGTGTCATTGTCAAGGCTGGCATTTATTGCCCATCCTTACTTGCCCTTGAAAAGGTGATGTTGAGGCATCTTCTTGAACCTCAGTAGACCACGGGATGAATTTGCCACCATAGCAACGTTAGGTGAGAAGTTCCTGGATTTTGAACCGGTGATAATGAAGGAATAGAGATGCATTCCTAAGGTGGAATGGCATATGACTCAGAGGGGAGCTTTGTATGTACCTGCTGCCCTCGTCCTTCCAGGTGGAGGCTGCAGGTTTGGAAGGTGCTGCTGGTGAGTTGCTGCATCCTTTGGATACTTCACACTGCAATCAAGGTGTTCAAGGTAGAGGAAGCCACCCATTAAGAGGACTTACCTTCTTCTTTTATGGAGAAAGTGTTGGGGGAAATGAAAGACTTTCATCTCTGTGGCACCTTTCACATGAAGCATTACTTCAAAGTGTAGTCACTAGTCCTGGAGGAAACACAGCAGCCAAATAGCATACTGCAAGCTCCTAAATGTCAAAGTGATTGGATAGTTTGTTTTTGTGACGTTGATTGAGATATAAATATTGGCTGGGGCACCAGAGATAACTCTTCTGCTCTTCAAAATTATACCATGGGGCTTTTGTCTTGCATCCACCTAACAGGGCGGATGATATATTTTTCTGCGCAGCCTTCCTGTGTATTACACTGGGAGTGTCAGTCTAGATCTTGTGCTGAAGTTTTTGGAGTGGACCTTGAACCTACAACCTTCTAACTGAGGCCCAAGAGCTACCCACTGAGCCATAGCTGACAAGGGTATAATGCCAATGCTAAAAACAAATAAGGTGGCATTTAGAGACAGAAGCAGGGCAGAGGAAAGCAACATTGCTAAATGGTATGCTGCCTGCAAAACACAACAAACACCATATCTGATGTTAAACATTGAAACATAGAAGATAGGAGCAGGAGGAGGCCATTTGGCCTTCTGAGCCTGCTCCACCATTCATCACAATCATGGCTGATCGTCCAACTCAATAGCCTAATCCTGCTTTCTCCCCATAACCTTTGATCCCATTTGCCCCAAGTGCTATATCCAGCCACCTCTTGAATACATTCAATGTTTTGGCATCAACTACTTCCTGTGACAATGAATTCCACAGGCTCACCACTTTTTGGGTGAAGAAATGTCTCCTCATCTCCATCCTAAATGGTCTACCCCAAATCCTCAGACTATGACCCCCTGGTTCTGGACACCCAGCATCGAGAACATTCTCCCTGCATCTATCCTGTCTAGTCCTGTTAGAATTTTATAAGTCTATGAGATCCTCCCCTCATTCATCTGAACTCCAGCAAAAACAATCCCAGCCAGGTCAATCTCTTCTCATACATCAGCCCTGCCATCCCTGGAATCAGCCTGGTAAACCTTTGCTGCACTCCCTCGGGAGCAAGAACATCCTTCCTCAGAAAGGGAGACCAAAATTTCACACAATATTCCAGGTGTGGCCTCACCAATAAGAGGTAAAACTCCCAAGGGTGCACAACAGGCAGGCACGGAGTTCAGGCCACGAAGACAAACATCAGTAAATGGGGGATTAACAGCTGGTCCAGGGTCCTGAGTAATTATGGCCAGGAAACAGTTGTAGGGCTATGAGGAAAGAGCAGTGGCGTGTGACTGATTAGATAGCTCTTCTGAAGAGCTGGCACAGGCACTATGGGCAGAAAGGCCTCCTCTTGTGCTGTTAGATTTATTGATACTGGGTGCATTAAATAGTCCTGTAATAGGGAGATCGTATGATTTTTACGAGAGGAAATGGGTTGAAGGCCTTCAGCATCCAGACCGACCCTTGTGAAAGAAAACAGCAAAGTATATTTCATTCACGGTGAACTTTTTAAAAGAGTGATTGAAGGACAGATTCATTCTATCCAGAAAGAAATGAACTTCAATGCCAAACCACTGTCGCCAGGTTCAACTTACTGTCTGATAGAGAATCACTGTTGGGTTGGCCTTCATCCAACTCCCATCTAAGCCTCAGGATAACAATGCCACAGGCTGTAAAACAAATTCATTCCCCTGCAACTCAGATCACCTCCCCTTTCTTGCTCCCTCCATCCAGAAACCCTTCTAAATGCCAGCCCCCTGCTCTGTCCAAATTCCTTCCCCTTTCTCTTCATCCAGACACCTTCCTCCTCTCTCCCCCAACAGAACACCAATTACCAATTTGCACCACTGAAGATACTCATTATTAGATAGGTTTCCTATATTCTGTGGCCCCAAAGATTTTATTCCGATAGGTTGAGCCAAACAAAATGGTTAAACCCTTCCTGTGCATCATTCTTGGTCTTTCCATGTTGCTTAAGTCATACATTTTCACTGTGAAGCACCCCATTTCAACAACCAAGACCCCACACACGCTGCTTCATCTCTACACCAAAAAAAACCACAAGTTCACATGCAGAGGAGGCAATAGCCTTGTGGTATTAGTCACTAGACTATTAATCCAGAAATCTCAGCTCATGTTCTGGGGACCCGGGTTCGAATCCTGCCATAAGAGATGATGGAATTTGAATTCAATACAAAATATCTGGAATTAAGAATCTACTGGTGACGTCGAAACCAATGCTGATTGTTGGAAAAATCCATTCAGTTCACTGATGTCCTTTAGGGAAGCGAAAAAAAAGTTTATTTATTAGTCACAAGTGAAGCTTACATCAACATTGCAATGAAGTTACTGTGAAATTCCCCTAGTCACCACAGTCTGGCGCCTGTTTGGGTCAATGCACCATTTTCAGACTGTGGGAGGAAACCGGAGCACCTGGAGGAAACCCATGCAGATACAGGGAGAGCATGCAAACTCCATGGAGACAGTGACCCAAGCCAGAAATTGAACCCAGTGCCTGGCGCTGTGAGGCAGCAGTGCTAACCGCTGTGCCACCGTGCTACCCTTACCTGTCCTTAAATCTGCCGTTCTTACCTGGTCTGACTGGCATGTGACTCCAGAGCCACAGCAATGTGGCTGACTCTCAAACTGCCCTCAGCCCACATCCCACGAATGAACTAAAGAAAAACACTGTACAAATGCAAGATATCACTGACTCAACAAGGGCGGCGCAATTAGCTACATCTGGTGTCCCACATGGCCAACTTGTTTGATAATACTGTTGTCCTACATGAGTTTCACCTTGCCCACCTCAAGACCTTTGGCATGACTTTGGGACCAAATAGTTAGCGCCTGAAAACTTCACAATGATGGCTGATATAAGAAACAAAACTGTCACACTAACATTGCAGTTGAGGGGTTTTTTTCCCTGATGTTGGGAGCAGAGCTCATTATTGGGGACACAGTAAATTTTGCCAGGCCCCCAGGTAACCTACCCACAGAGCAGCTGCCTGTTGAATAACGGTTGGAAGAGAAATCAGTCAACAGGGGCCATGTGAGCCCCCTGTAATGCAGCAAGGCTTTGGATAATTTATCTTGACACGCATTTATACCTGGGAGCGTTCGCTGCTGAGATTCAGTCTGAAAAAAATTCAAAAGGTTTCATCCTGAAATGTTGAAATTATTCGTCCTGATTCTTTCAAAATTTTGCTTAAAGGCAGAGATATAAAAAATCACTCAATGTAACTAATGCTTGACAATAATCTCTTGGGAATAAACAGCTCTTGTAGGCAACCATTCTGCATATATGAGCCCTGACAATGGGGCATCACAGCCAACATCACAACGACACGACATTCACAAGTGTTTCCAGTCAGAGCCACAGGATAGAGGTGAGAGCTGCAGATGACTTTTCTCCCCCTTCTCTTCATTCCAGTTGAGGCAAAGCAAATTGTACCAGTCAAAATGTTGCTGAATGAATACCTAATAAGAGAAGCTGAGAGGGATTGCAAATCTGAAGAATGTTCCAGCTGACCCAGGCTGTTCCTCCATTGATTTCATTTGATTTATTATTGTCACATGTATATACAGTGAAAAGTATTGTTTCTTGCATGCTATACAAAGCATACCATACATGGGGAAGGAGAGAGAGCAGAATGTAGTATTACAATCATAACGCAGGTGTAGAGAAAGCTCAACTTAATGCGAGCTAGGTCCATTCAAAAATCTGCTGCCAGCAGGGAAGAAGCTGTTTTTGAATTGGTTGGTACATGATCTCACCTTTGTATCTTTTCCCGACGGAAGAAAATAGAAGAGAGAATGTCCAGGGTGCATGGGGTCCTTAATTATGCTGGCTGCTTTCCTAACAGAAGGTCCAAGAGAATATAACATCCCTACAGTACAGAAGGAGGCCATTTGGCTCCAGTCTGCACTGACCTCAATCCCACCCAGGCCCTATCTCTGTAACCCCATGCATTCACCCTGCTGTTCCCCCTGACATTAAGGGACAATTTAGCATGGCTAATCAACCTAACCCACACATCTTTGAAGTGCGGGAGGAAAATGGAGCGCCTGGGGGGAAAGCCAAGCAGACACAGGTCGAATGTGCAAATTCCAGTGACCCTAACCAGAAATTGAACCCCAGTCCCTGACGCTGTGAGGTAGCAATGCTAACCACTGTGCCACTCCCTAAGCTAAGTAGTATGCCTGGGATGTGTGGGGTCTTTGGTTTGCTTTGCACTAACACTTCGCCCTCAGCCCCACGACTATTTTCATGAGCTTGCTGCAGTTGCAAATTAGTGCCCATTAAATTTGCCAAAGTCAAGGTTGGAACTGAAGTGTGAATACCCTTCTAAAAACACAATAGTGGATTTTATACATTGAAGCATATAAAATGCTGAGGAGACTGGACATGGTGGATGCTGAAAGGATGTGTTCCTTCATGGGGGAGACTAGAACGAGGGGGCCATAGTTTAAAAACAAGGGATGGTGGAGATGAGGTTTTTTTTCCTCTCAGAGGTTGAAAGTCAATGGAACTCACTTCCCCAGAGAACAAAGGCAGCCTCCCAGCCAAGTACTGACCAGGCATGAGTCTGCTTAGCTTCCAAAATCAGACAAGTTCAGATGTTTTCAAGTATGAGGCTAGGCTTTGGTTATTGAATATTTTTAAGGTGAAGTGAGATAGATTATTGACCAAGGGAATCAACGAGTATTTTTCTTATTCAGCTAGAATGTGGGCATCGCTGGCTGGGCTTGCATTTATTGCCCACCCCTAATTGTCCTGAACTGAGCAGCTTGTTAGGCCATTTAAAAGTCCATCACATTGCTGTGGATCTTGAGTCACATATAGGTCAGACCAGGTAAGCATGGCAGATTTGTTGTAAAGAACCAGATGGGTTCTTTATAACAATCAGCAATGCTTTCATGGTCATCACTGGACTTTAGTTCCAGAATTTTATTGAGTTCAAATTTCAACATCTGCCGTGATGGGAATTGAACTCTATTCCATAGACCATTACCCTGGGTCTCTGGATCATTAGTCCAATGACAATACCACTATATCACTGCCTCCCCGCTAGTGAGGTATAGGGGCAGAGGCAGGAAAGTTAAGGCCACAAATAGATCAGCCATGAGGTTATCAAATGGTAGAGCAGGCTCAGAAAGCTGAATGGTTAACTCCTAATTTCATATGTATGTTAACGCTATGCTAATCAACCTCTCTAGTCCAGAAAGTGAAGTTTGAACTGTTGAGTACTAGGCTTGCACTCGTTAGAGTTTAGAAGAATGAGGGGAGATCTCATTGAGACGTATAAGATGATGAATGGGATGGATAGGCTGGAGGTGGAGAGACTCTTCCCGCTCAAAAAAGACAGTAGGACTAGGGGGCACAGCCTCAAGATAAAGGGGGGGCGGTTTAGAACGGAGTTGAGGAGGAACTTCTTCAAAGGGTGGTGAATCTCTGGAATTCTCTGCCCGTTGAAGTGGTGGAGGCTGCCTCGCTAAATATTTTTAAGACGCAGGTTGATGGGTTTTTGATAAGAGAGGGGATTAAGGGTTATGGGGAGAGGGCGGGAAAGTGGAACTGAGCCACGACAGATCAGCCATGATCTTATTGAATGGCGGGGCAGGCTCGAAGGGCTAGATGGCCTACTCCTGCTCCTTATGAGTCTCATTCCCACAGATCCATTCCTTTTTGTTTTTACTCATTTTTCCTCTTATCCAGTCTTTCTTTCCCTCCCTTTCTCTAACTGATTTATCTCTGACTTTTAAGTCACACTGGTTAAGATGATAGCTGGACTGTTGCTTCAGCCATTCACTGAGGTTCCAGTGCCCCTGCAGTGTAAACCTAGCTCCTTTTTTAAAGTTTACTTCTTAGTGTCACTAGTAAGCTTAAAATAACATTGCAATGAAGTTACTGTGAAGATCCCCTAGTTGTCACACTCTGGCACCTATTCAGCTACACTGAGGGAGAATTTATCATAGCCAATGCACCTAACTAGCATGTCTTTCAGACTGTGGAAGGAAATTGGAGCACTTGGAGGAAACCCACGCAGACATGCTGGAAAACATGCAAACTCCACAGACGGTGACCCAAGCCGGGAATCGAACCTGGGTCCCTGTGGGTGTGAGATAGCAATGCTAAACCATTGTGCCGTCCTTCTGAAATGTGTAGAGGAAAAAGTGTAATTAATGCGAGTCTGGATGACCCTTCGTCAGGGCTAGGGCACTGTTTTCCTTTTCCCGAATGACAACACCCCCCAAAAAAAAACAACAGACATCCTATAAACCCAAACAGTTTAATACAATATATACAAAGATATTCAGTGTTAAGTATAGTCTCTCAGCTTGGCTGTTCCCAGTCGGCTCACATCTAGAAGAATCATATGACACTCAGTGAGTCAATGATTTCCGGCCCTTGAGCATTCTGCGCAGTATCACCTCAATGCCACCCCGAGTGCTGATCCGCTTCCGCCAGCCATGAGTCCGTATCCTCTTGATGGTTTTTGGCTGGTACTCGGTGCCGCGCTTCTTGGTTCGTACTTGCCCCTGGCTCCAAGGGAAAAGTCGGGAGCTCAGGCCACCAGCTTCTGCCTGTGCCACCGAGGAGCTTGGGACCAGGAGGCCACTGGGCCGTGACAGGAGGGAACTGGAGAATTTGCACAGGTCGGGTCTCGATGGCACAACAGGAGCCAAGAACTGTGCTAACTGCCACCTGAAAGAGGCAACAGAGGATCCGTTAGCGAGCTTGAGTGTTAATGTCAACATTTAGGATTTATTTGAACAAAAATATGCCAAGCTTTTCTTCCCTTTTTTAAATGTTGTGCTAATGAACACATTTGGTACAGGATGTTGATAAACAGCTGATCAGGAATTAAATTAAGCATTACTAGGATCAAGAGATATGTAACATGGAATCTACTTTGGTCCCCATCTGGGAGTTGTACATTCCTCGCCTTAGACGGGCATACCAATTTGGAGCAGGAGAAGGCCATTCAGCCCCTTGAACCTGCTCTGCCATTCAATAAGATGAATGGCAGAGCAGGTTGGTCTGAATGTGCCCTCAATTCCATATTCCACCTACTCATAAAACTTCTTGATTCCTTTCTTGGTCAAAAATCTACCTACCTCTGCCTTAAAAATATTCAATGACCCTACCTCTACCATTGTCTAGGGAAGAGTGTTCCAAGACTTATCTTTATACTCTGCTATTGTAAATGCTAAAATGAATTCTATGTTTATAACAGAAGCTTCCTATGTAAATTTGTCACTGTAATTACATCCTCCTACTGACAAGACTGCTGTGTAAAGTATACAGGCAGTTCCTGTTGACAAAGCAGCCCGCTTGATTGGCACCCCATCCAAAAACATTCACTCCACAGACACACACTGGCAGCAGTGGGTACCATCTACAAGATGCACCACAACTCACCAAGGCTCCTTCGACAGCACATTCTGTACCCACAACCACTACCATCCAGAAGGATAAGGGCAGCTGATACAAGTTTCCCTCCAAGTCACTCACCATCCTGACTTGGAAATATATCACCGTTCCTTCACTGTCGCAGGGTCAAGATCCTGAAATTCCCTCCCTAACAGCACTGTGACCGTATCTATAGCACAAGGGCAGTAGCGGTTCGAGAAGGCTGCTTACTCCCACCTTCTCAAAGGCAATCAGTGATGGAAAATAAATGCTGGCCTAGCCAGCAAAGCCCACACCACTTGACATAAAAAAAAGAACTTTCTTTACTCAAGAGAGAGGATAGAATCTGGAGAATGGCTGAGGCGATACATTTAAGAGAAAGTCAAAAAGGTACCTGATGGAGAAAGTAATAGAAGATTATGCTGATGGGGTTATAGATGAAAAGAAGGGAGGATGTTGCATGGAGTATAAACACTGCATTGAACAGTTGGGCTGAATGGCCTATTTTCATGTTGTAAATGCTAGATAATTCTATATAATAATTTATCTTTACAAAATGGCAAATTCACTCCTCAGCAGCCTTCCCTCTTCTGCCAACATTTCTCCTCTTAGATAACAGCACTTTCACTGCCACTGGGCTTTTTAACTGAAAGCCGCAGCGCTCAGGCCATTAATACACGGGCAGTATTAATGTACTGGCAATATCAACTAGCTTGGCTGCTTGCCAAGTTCAACTTCGAACTAATGGAACAAGACTGTCTCTCACTCTCTCTCCTGCCAGCTGGAAGGACTCTATCTCAACTCCGTCTGGATACAGTCTCCAGTCTAATTTAGTTTTTTTTTGATTGTAAGCCCATATAGCAATCTAATTCGGCAAGAGACCAAGAGGGCAGGAAAACAGGTACAATCTGTCTATCGCTGACTCCCAGCTGATTCATTTAATTTCTGGCAATGTCTGACAAGTATAAAATAAGAGTTAACATTTTTGGTCGGTGACCCCTCATAAAAAGTTTCTGCTCCTCGCTCCACAGATCCTTCCTGACCTGCTGAGTTTTTCCAACAATTTCTATTTTTACTTTGGATTTCCAGCTCCCACTGCATTTTGCTTTTGTTCCATTTCATTCCTGGAGTTTTCTGCAATACTTTCTACATACCCATGATCCCAGAGGCAAATCAGGCTAGAACTTCTCACTAACTTTACATGTAAAAAATCTTACAGCTGCACCTACCTTGGTATACAGATACGGTCTCTCAAAATCTATTGTCTAAAATAAAAGAGTTGTCCAAACAACCAGACATTTTTAGAATGTGCTGTACATCATTTTTTAATTGCTCAATTAAAATTAACTTACACGGTGGCGCAGTGATTAGCACTGTTCCCTCACAACACCAAGGACCCAGGTTCAATTCTGGCCTTGGGTCACTGTCTGTGTGGAGTTTGCATGTTCTCCCAATGCCTGTGTGGGTTTCCTCCAGGTGCTCCGGTTTCCTCCCACAGTCCAAAGATGTGCACGTTAGTTTGACTGGCCAAGTTAAATTGCCCCTAGTGTCAGGGGGTCTAGCAGGGTAAATACCTGGGATTGTTGTTGGTGTAGGTTCAACAGACTGAATGGCCTCTTTCCGCGCTGTAGGGATTCTATGAAAATTTAGCTAGGCACAGCTCATGGCACTGGACTTGTTACCTGCTTCGCCACTAGTCTATTCTCACGCCCCAAGCAACCCTTGACCCCCATCTGACCGGAACTTGCCCAAACTACCTATAACACCTTGGCCAAAATCCATAACCTGGCATGGCCTCAGTCTGAGACTGCAAGTTTAGAGAGAGTGTACCTGTATATCAGACTGTGTTTACTGCCAATGGCATATATACCCAGTTCCAGTGTTTCTCCACCATGTTTCCTGTTTTACACTCATGCAGCCGTGATCAATTGGGATAGCCATCTTTCAGACTGACACATTGAGAGTGTCTGAACAGGATTTCATAAGCCTGAAACTGCCAGATTGAAATTCATTCAATGCGTAAAGAAAAAATACTTTTGTGCCATTTTAATGCAGAAGTGGATAATTTAAAAGCAACAAACAGAAAATCTTGGGAGACACTTAGGCAGCTGAACATCTCCAGAGTTTTGTTTCCGAGTTGCAACATTAGAGGTATTTTTCTTACCTCTTTTATGAATTATTACGGTAGCTCCTTGACAATCATTCAATGCAGCAAAAACATTACGAGGAAAAGCGTGGTTAGTGCTGTTTTGGCATTGTTGATGGAAAATGTAATTATTTAATAACTTTTCAGCCATTCATCTGTAGTTATAAAATATTACAAATCATCAGACCTGCATACATTCCCTGGGTGCACTTTTATAGAATAATTGGTAAGATAGGTGCAGATAGGTGACATCTGCGTAAACCAGAGAGCATGCAGAAGGCGGCCATACTGCACTGGCTGGAGACATAGTATATAAATATACAGGAAACTTCCTATATAAGTTATACACAACATCCTACTGGTGGGAGTGTGTAACTGCAGCATGACAAGTTTACATAGGAAACCTCCTTTATAAATTTAGAATTTATAATATCAAAGTATAAAGATAAGGAGAGAAAAATATATATCTCCTAGACTGAGGACAAAATAGATCTCTGCTTTCTATTTCAACCCTTTTTTTTCTCTCAATCCATCATAATCATCTTCAATTTAATTCCTGACCAGCTGTTCATCACATTATTTGCCAAATGTGTTCATTAACACAACATTAAAAAGGCAGGGGGGAGAAAAAGATCAGGACATACTTTTAGTTTGACTGAGTATTACTTACTATTCAATTTTGTTTTATATCCAACTATGGTGAGCTGCACTTCTAGAAGCACCTACGGAACATAAATACCAACAAAGACTAGATGGGCCACGTGGTCTGTTTCTGTGTTTCAGTTTCTACACAACAAAAAGGTAACTGATCCCACTAGAGAGGTCAACCTCGGTAGAATTCTGTGTTCTACATTTGTGCTAGTGCACAATGTGCCAGGGCAGGTTCTAAAAATAGTTAAAAAAAAAACACACAGTACCCTAGAATTTATAAATAGAAGAGCAAGGGTGCTATGATTAATCTTTATAACACACTAGTTCAGCCACAACTGGAGTTTTGTGTCCAATTCTAGGTATAATTCCTTAGGAAGGATCCGAAGGCATAAGCAAGACCACACAAAAGGTTTGTGAATATAGTTCCCGCAATGAGGGACTTCAGTTTCCTGGATTGACTGGGGAAACTGGGGGCTATTTGCATCTGGGAAGGTTGAGAAGAGATAAGTTTATTTATTAGTCACAAGTAGCTTACATTAACACTGCAATGAAGTTGCTATGAAATTTGCGTAGTCGCCACACTCCAGCGCCTGTTCAGGTCAATGCACTTAACCAGCACATCTTTCAGGTGGAAGGAAACCAGAGCATCTGGAGGAAACCCATGCAGACACGGGGGAGAATGTGCAAACACCACACAGATAGTGACCCAAGCCGGGAATCGAACCTGAGACCCTGGTGCTGTGAGGCAACGGTGCTAACCACGGTGCCAGCGTGCCAATTTGATAGAAGTATTCAACATCATGAGGGGTCTGGGCAGAACAGGTAGGGGGGAACATTCCCCATTAGCAGAGGATCCAGAGCCACAACAGCATTGATTTAAGGTGATGAGGAAAAGAACCAACGGCAACATGGAGGGGGGGAGGGGGAAGGAAGGAGGAGGAAGGAAAGAGAAAGACAGAGAGACACGACAGGCCAAATGGCCTCCTCCTGTGTCGTAACCATTCTGTGATAATCAAATGCCCTTCCAAACCATAAAAGAGTGTTCCTGATTATTGCCTAAACAAGTGGCTGTCTGCCCTCTTGCATCACCTGTCCCACAATTGTGGGGCCCAAACAAAGCTTGCAAGAAGTTGCCATCTCCAGAAGCACAGCCTCTAACCCTATCTTTTAACAACTTCTTCCCTGCTGCCATAGACCTTTGAACAGTCCTATATCAAGCTGATCTTTTTCTACACCATCTGTAACTGCAACATAACATTCTGCACCCCCTCCTTTCCTTGTCCCCCATGTGCTCTATATTTCATCTGTATAGCACACAAAAAAAATACCTTTCACCGTATCCCAATACATGTGGGGAAAAAAAAGGGTAGGCAGCGTGTAGTGGTATTGTTACTGGATTTTAATCCAGAGATTCAAGGTAATGGTCTGGGACACAGGTCTGACTCATACCACAACAGATGGCACAATTTGAATTCATTTGATTTGATTTATTGTCACATGTATTAGTATACCGCAAAAAGTATTGTTTCTTGCATGCTGTACAGACAAAGCATACCATTCATAGAGAAGGAAAGGAGAGAGTGCAGAATGAAGTGTTACAGTCATAACTAGGGTGTAAAGAAAGATCAACTTTGTGCAAGATAAGTCCATTTGAAAGTGTGATGGCAGCAAGGAAAAAGCCCTTCTTGAGTCAAATTCAACAGAAAATCTGGAATTAAAAGCCTAACAATAACCTTCATAGCGAGGGGGATTGAATATAAAAGTAGGGAGGTCTTGCTGCAGCTGTATAGGGCATTGGTGAGGCCGCAGCTGGAGTACTGTGTGCAGTTTTGGGCGCCGCACCTGCGCAAGGATATTTTGGCCCTGGAGGGAGTGCAGAGGAGGTTTACTAGGCTGATACTGGAGTTGAGCGGATTGAGCTATGAGGAGAGGCTGAATAAACTAGGCTTGTACTCGTTAGAGTTTAGAAGAATGAGGGGAGATCTCATTGAGACGTATAAGATGATGAATGGGATGGATAGGATAGAGGTGGAGAGACTCTTCCCGCTCAAAAAAGACAGTAGGACTAGGGGGCACAGCCTCAAGATAAGGGGGAGGCGGTTTAGAACGGAGTTGAGGAGGAACTTCTTCACTCAAAGGGTGGTGAATCTCTGGAATTCTCTGCCCGTTGAAGTGGTGGAGGCTGCCTCGCTAAATATTTTTAAGAAGCGGGTTGATGGGTTCTTGATAAGAGAGGGGATTAAGGGTTATGGGGAGAGGGCGGGAAAGTGGAACTGAGCCACGACAGATCAGCCATGATCTTATTGAATGGCGGGGCAGGCTCGAAGGGCTAGATGGCCTACTCCTGCTCCTATTTCTTATGTTCTTAACCATTGTCATAAAAACCCATTGACTGCCTTGGCAAAGCAGCCAGCATAATTAATGACCCCAGGCACCCGGGACATTCTCTTTTACACCTTCTTCCAGCAGGATAAAGATACAAAAGTCAGCGGTCACGTACCAACCGAGTCAAGAACAGCTTCTTCCCCGCTGCCATCAGCCTTTTGAATGGACCTACCTTGCATTAAGTTGACCTTTCCCTACACCCTGTCAATGACTGTAACATTACATTCTGCACTCTCTCCTTTCCTTCTTTATGAACGCCACGCTTTGTATAGCGAGCAAGAAACAATACTTTTCACCGTATACCAATGCATCTGACAATAAATCAAAACAAATCACAATGTCCTTTATGGAAGGAAATCTGCCATCCTTACCCAGTCTGGCCTACTTGTGACTCAAGAACCACAGCAAAGTGGCTGACTCTTAGCTGCCTCTTTGAAATAGCCGAACAAACCACTCAGTTGAAGGGTAATTATGGACGGACAATGAATGCTGGCCAGCCAGTGACACTCATATCCCATGAGAGAATAATAAAAAACGTGACAAAAATAAATCAGATCATTTTCCATTTTCACCAACCCCACTCCCCCTTTGTTGGTGGTCAGGCGGTGAGTGCAGATTGGCTGTTCAACTATGGGCAGCATCACTCCCACCAGCAATCCCCTCCCCCTCGGGAGGCGCCTGCTGCAGCGCCCCCTGTCGGACTGGAGGAGATGGCGGCAGGCTCCGGCTGTGATACTCTTCACGGTCCAAGAGTGCGCTGTCCCACCCAGCCTCCCGGCAGTGAGGGGCGGGTTTGCGACCCCGGGGATTCCGGGCCCCGCTGCGAGGAGGTGAATCTCCCTCCGATGAGACTCCCGCGCTGGGTACCTGCAGCCCCGCGCCGCCGCGCTCAGGAAGCTCATCACCCCTCACTCGGCTGTCCTCAGGCTCCGGCTGAACGGTGTAGGCCCACGCTGCCACCCACCAGCATCCCGCTGTCTCATTGGCCAGTCCGCCGAAGCACCTCATCCTATAGCAGATCAGTTTGCAAAATGGGCTGTGGGGCATGCGCTTCACGCTGAGCATTCTGGGAATTGTAGTTAAATTGCCCCCCCATAGCTCAACAACAACTTACAGCATTTATATAGCAAAATCAGAAACTGCTGGAAACTCTCAGCAGGTCTGACAGCATCTGGGGAGAGAGAATAGAGCCAACATTTCGCGCCTGGATGACCCAAGGGTGGCACTGTGGGTAGACTGCTGCCTCACAGCACCAGGGATTAGAGTTCGATTCCTGGCTTGAGTCCCTGTCTGGGTGGAGTTTGCACGTTCTCCCCATGTCTGCATGGATTTCCTCCAGGTCCTCTGGTTTCCTCCCACAGTTCGAAAGACGTGCTGGTTAGATGCATTGGCCATGCTAAATCCTCCCTCAGTGTACCGGAACAGGTGCCAGAGTGTGGCAAAGAGGGGATTTTCACAGTAACTACATTGCAATGTTAATGTAAGCTGACTTGTGACAATAATAAATAAACTTTAAATTTTAAAACCTTTGTCAGAGCTGAAGACAAGGATTTATACTGTGAGGGTGGGGAGGCAGCGTGCGGGTTGTAATTGATGGGAATGGCATAGACAAAATACAAAGGGAATTTAAATGGTGATGATAAGGGCTGGAAATGGTGCTACAAGCATCCATTAAGGGATTGTCCATTAAGAAATCATTTACATTCCTTCTGTCTTATTGTCTATGCCGTCCTATCGTGTAGAGCCTTACAGTATAAATGTCATCCTAGCTTCCTTGTCTTCAACTTTGATGAAGGGTCATCCTGATTCGAAACATTGGCTCTGTTCTCTCTCCACAGATGCTGTCAGACCTGCTGAGATTTTCCAGCATGTTCTGTTTTTGTTTCAGATTCCAGCATCTGCAGGATTTTGCCTTAGCATTTATACCGTACCCTTACCATAATAAAATATTGCTGAAAAGAGACTTGTTTTGTTCTTTCATGGAATGTGGATGTAGCTGGCGAGGCCGTAAGACCATAAGACATAGGAGCAGAATTAGGCCTCTCGGCCCATTGCGTCTGCTCCGCCATTCAATCATGGCTGATATTTTTCTCATCCCCATTCTCTGCGTTTTCCTCATAATCCCTGATCCCCTTATCAATCAAGAACCTAGCTATTTCTGTCTTAAAGGCACTAAATGACCTGGCCTCCATAGTCTTCTGCGGCAAAGAGTTCCAAAGATTCACCACCCTGGCTGAAGAAATTCCTCCTCATTTCTGTTTTAAAGAATCGTCCCTTTAGCCTGAAGTTGTGCCCTCTAGTTTCCTACTAATGGAAACATCCTCGCCACCCACTCTATCCTGGCCTCGGAGTATCCTGTAAGTTTCAATAAGATCCTCCCTTATCTTTCTAAACTGCAAAGAGTACAGACTAGGCCAACATTTATTACCTATCCCTCATTGCTCTTGAGAAAATGGTGGTGGCCCAGGACGCTGAAGAGAATCCTGCTGTTCTTCCTCAAATCTTTTACTTGAGAGAGGCATGCAAGGGGGGTTTAATGACAAAAATTCCAGAATTTGGGATCTGCACAACTGAAGACAGGGCTGCCAGAGATGGAAAAATTAAAATCAAGGATGTGCAAGAGGCCAGAGTCAGAGGAGCACAGAGAGAAGACTTCTTATTGACTAATCAGAGTATCAGCAGGTTGCCCCAAGTCTCATGTGTCAAATTAATCTCCTTTTAAAAGTTGCACTAACAATAAACACCGAATTATAAATGAAACAAAAGGAAGCTGATCAAATTAAATCAGATTATTTTCTGTGTTAAGCAATGAGTTCCATTCCCTCTGGTGCTCATCAGTTACAGCACACATTCAGGAGAGGAGAGGAACAAACTGCCTCAAAACAAAAACAAACCAGGTGAACTTTATTTCTCATGAATGACAATGCCATCTACATCTTATTAGATTAGCATCTTGCCACCAGTTAGCTTGTTCTATACGTTTACATTGGACAGACGCGACGTTTTAATTACTTCTCAATAAACGATACGTGACAATGATGGTGAATTTACAAGAGATAGCCGTACAATTTTGTTAAAGTAGTTAACCATGGAATTTCTACAGTGCAGAACAAGGCCATCTGGCCCATTGATTCTGCACCATCTCTCCCAGGCTCACTCACTCACCCCATCCAGTAACCCTCCAATTTATCATGGCTAATCCATCTAACCTACACACCTTTGGACACTAAGAGACAATATAGCATCCCCAATCCACCTAACCTACACATCTTTGGACTGTGGGAGGAAACCAGAGCATACCCACACAGACACGGGGAGAACCTGCAGACTCTGCACAGACAGTGACCCAAACTGGGAATTGAACCTGGGACCCTGGTGCTGTGAGACAGCAGTACTAACCATTATGCTGCCTATGTTAATGTTAAGATTTGACAGCAGAGAAACCTGTTGTTATTGAAGTAGTTATGCCAGAAGTAGTTTTCTGTTCATTTCAATGATATATAATGGGAGTTCAGCTGAATACCACCAGCTGTCTACCCGCAGTTGGGTGAAAGTTACTCCTGCATATTTCAACAACTTCTTTCATTAATCCATTCATAATATGTTCCTTCAATTTCTCCTCTTATCCTAAAGACACAGACTTACAGTAAGAGTGAAGAGATCATGATAAAACTGCACAGTTAGATCACAGCTGGGGTATTATGTACAATTTCAGGCACCCATTCTATACAGGACATTAAAACCATTGAGTCTACAGTGTAGATTCACCAAGATGGAGCTAAGGATGGGAAACTATAGTTTGAAAAAAGACTTGAGTTTATTTTTATTTATTCATTTTCAGGAGGTGGGAATTCCAGATAGGGCCAGCCTCTGGGTGGCACAGTGGTTAGAACTGCTGCCTCACAGCGCCAGGGACCTGGGTTTGATTCCTGGCTTGGGTCATTGTCTGTGCAGAGTCTGTACATTCTCCTTGTGTCTGCGTGGGTTTTCTCCAGTTTCCTCCCACAGTCCGAATGACATGCTGATTAGGTGCATTGGCCATGCTAAATTCTCCCTCACTGTACCCAAACAGGCACCAGAGTATGGCGACTAGGGGATTTTCACAGTGGCTTCATTGCAGTGTTACTGTGAGCCTACTTGTGACACTAATAAATAAACTTAAAAGTTGACTGTCCATCCTGTTTTCCCCTTGAGAGGGTGGTGGTGAGTTGACTTCTTGAGCTGCTAATGTCCATGTCCGTGTAGGTACACTCACAGTGCTGTTAGTGAGGGTGTTCCAGGATTTTAACCCAATGACAGTAACAAAAGGGTGATATATTTTCAATTTAGGATGGTGTGTAGTTTGGAGAAGTGGTATGTGTTCCCATGCATCTGCTGTCCTTGTCCCATAGAGATCGCGAAATTGGGAGGTGCTTTCTAAGAGACTTGATGAAATGTTGCAGAGCATCTTGTAGATGGTCCACATTGTGGCTATTGTGCCCCTGTGGCAGAGTGAGTGACTGTATAAGGCAGTGAATTGGGTGCCAGTGGAGTGATTCCTTGTCCTGGATGGTGTTAAGCTTGTTGAGTGTTGTTGGAGCTGCACTCATCCAGGCAAAGGCAGAGGACGCCATCACACTCCTGACTTCTGCCTTGTAGGTGGTGGAAAAACTTTGTAGAGTCTGGAAGTAAGTTACTCGCTGCAGAATTCCAAGCCTCTCAACTGTAATGACAGTATTTATTTGTCGGTCCAGTTGAAGTTCTGGTCAATGATGACACCCAGGATGTTGATGGTGGGGAACTTGACAACATTGAATGTCGAGGGTTGGTCATGATGTTTTCTGGATGGAGATGGCCATTGCCTGGCACTTGTGAATGTCAGATGCCACTTATCAGCCCAAGCCTGGGTGGTGCACAGGTCTTGCTTAACATGGGCACAACTGCCTTCATTGTCTTAAGATTTTGCCAATGGAATCGAACATTGAGTTACTGAGACTACTTCCTTGAGTTACTGAGACTAATTCCTTTCAAGTGAGATGTACTTTAATTAAAAAGTGCAAACAAGGAGATATGAGTCAATGTCAATGGATAATCAATTTTAAATTGTCACCTGACGAAGGAGCAGTGCTCCGAAAGCTGTTGATTCCAATTAAACCCATTGGCCTTTAACCTGGTGTCGTGAGACCTCTTACTGTGTCATAGAAGAAGATTGTGACAGATTTCTCTACAGAGGGCGATGGGAACATGGAATGTTTTGTCATGGAGAAAGATCGAAGCAGAGGCCTCAATATCTTTTAAACAAAAAAATGGATAAGTACTTGAAAAGGAAGAAGATACAAGGCCATGAGGAGACAGCAGGCAGTGGGATTTGTTTTTGTGTTTTCTAGTCAGGAACTGGCACAGGCAAAATGGGCCAGATGGCCTCCTTCTGTGGTGTAAGGTTCATGCTGAGATAGAACACACAGGTTTTAGAGCACAGCAACAGGCCATTCAGCCCAGCTGTTTATGCTTCATACAAACCTCCTCTCACTATATTTGCTTTATCTAACACCATCAATATAGCCTAACCCTTTAGAGTACGTCTTTGCCCAGAGAATGGCGAGAATGTGGATACACTGCTAGCTGGAGTAATTATAGAAGGAGCAGTGCAGAAGGAGGCCATTCAGCCCATCAAGCCTGCACCGACAACGATCCTACCCTGACCCTATCCCTCTAATATATTAACCCTTCTAATCCACCTGACACTAATGGATAATCTATCATGGCCAATCCACCCAACATCTTTGGACTGTGGGAGGAACCGGAGTAACAGGGAGAAACTGGAGCAATGGGGGGAAACCCACGCAGACACAAGGAGAACATTCAAACTCCACACAGATAGTGACCCAGGCCAGCAATCGAACGCAGGTCCTTGATGCCCCTAATTACACAGGCTAAACTGAGACCAGTTTAGTCCCCAATTCAAATCAGACGACCACGTCTGACTGAGCTGTACTGGAATTCCAGAAACTTCTACACCTCAAGCGGAACATTCATTTCCTGCCTCAGCCATCGATGGAATGAACTCCAATTCCATTTGTTTGATTTTAATGTGAGTTTCTAATTGAAATCTTAAATCTGAAGAAAATTGAATGCCCATTCTTATTAGTTTACACAACTACATTCCAGAATAAATTATTGTATTAATGCAAGTGGACACAAACCACTCCAGAAATGTGGTCACAGCGGGACTGTCTCTATGTTACAGAGCTAGAGATTGAAAAGTAGCATTTGCTTTACTCTCCTAAATTAACTTTTTATTTGCTAAAGGCAGTTCATCAAATAGAAAGCGCACCGCAATAATATATTATATTATTATGATCTGGAATACACTACCTGCAAGAAGCTAGAAGAAAATTTAATATTAACTTCCAAATGCAAATTGGATAAATATTCAGTGGGGAAGAAATTGAAGGCTGATGAAAGAAAGACCTGCATTTCTATAGAGCCTTTGACAACATCTTAAAGCGCTTTGCAGTGTGTGAACTACTTTTGAAGTGCACCCACTGTTGTAATGATGGAAACACGGTTGGTATAATGGCTGCCACACTACACACGTGCAGTTGTACTATTTCACTCCGTCACGCCATTGCGAGCGATGGAGTAAGCAGCAGACAGGAGCAGAGATGCTTACCTCACCTTCTCTGAGTCGATAGGGCGGAGGGGAAGCATGGAGGAATGGGCAGCAGGGTGGCACAGTGGTTAGCTCTGCAGTCTCTCAGCGCCAGGGAGCCTGGTTCAATTCCGGCGTTGAGTGACTGTGCAGTGACTGCACATTCTCCCTGTGTCTGCCTGGGTTTCCACCTGGTGCTCTGGTTTCCTCCCACAGTCCAAAGATATGGAGGTTAGGAGGACTGGCCATGATAAATTGCCTTTTAGTGTCCCAAGATGTGTAGGTTAGGGGGATTAGCCATGGTAAATGTCGGGGTTACAGGGATAGAGCCTAGGTGGGATGCTCTTTTGGAGAGTCAGTGCAGATTTGATGGGCCAAATGGCCTCTTTCTGCACTGTCAGAAATCTATTGATTCTACAGATGGATTTTATGGAGAAGGGAATGGGGACAAGGAGTGAAGGGAGACTTCTGATCCACTGAGTGATGACCGCAGTTCTGGATCACAAGCTCCATAACCCAGCTTTGCAACTCCAGGGTTTCTTCCCAGCGACAGACCAGGTTAAGGGGAAGAGACTCTGGAGCAGGAGATTCAGAAACAGCCGGAGGCCACGCCCAAGCTACCCGCTCAGAAACTGGGTAAACAACTTCAAGATCCAACTGGCGTTGCGTCTCCTGAAAATGACCTCATTAGTCTACTGCATATGTACGGACAACTGCACATGCACAGATGGGTAAGGGACACACAGTGTTTGCACACAGCAAGATCCCACAAACAACAAGATGTTAATGACCACATCATCTGTTTTTATGATATTGATTGAAAGGTAAATCTTGGTCAGGACACCGGGGATGGCTCCCCTACTTTTCTCCCAAATAGCGCTGCAAGATTTTGCACTTCCAGCTGAGATGGCAGACAGTCTTGGGTTAACGTCTAATCCAAAAGATGGCACCTCGAACAGTGCAGCACTCCCTTGGTATTACACTGGAGTTATCAGCCTTATCCCCCTTCCCCCCATATCCCTTGATCACTTTAGCTCCAAGAGATACATCTATAGAAACATAGACAGATTGAGGAGTGGTATTAACTGGATATCTCTTTCAAAGAGGCTGTAGCAGATAATGGGCCAAATATCCTCCTTTTATGTTGTAAGATTCTATGGTTGCCATTTAAAAATTGGACTGGGCCGATGCAACAGGCTGCAAAGTAAGGGAGAGATTAAAGCGTTTGAAGGGTTCGAGGAGGTTGGAGAATCACGCTGGGGTTATTAGCAAGCTGCTGAGTTTGTTTTTTCAGTTCAGTAAAGCTGAAACTAATGCACCCTCAGGGACTGGAACTTTCCGTTGAATGAATATTCCCCCACATGCTGAGAGAAGAGAGATGAATAAATAGATACACAGGTAGGGAGTCAGGAAGCTAGCTAAATCTAAGATACATGAAAAGATAATTAACTAGTTCACCCATCGCCCGTGCGCTCAATGGCCTACATTGACTCGCAGTCTCGCAAGGCAAACATTTTAAAATTCTCATCCTTGCTTTCGAAATCCTCCACCGCCATCCTGACTGAAACCTTCTGTAACCTTTCAACCCTTTGAAATATCTGTCCTTTTTCAATTCTTACCTCTTGCACATCCCTTCTTTAAGTAGTTCCACCATTGTTTTCAGATGGAACATTGCAACGTAGGAATTAGGAACAGGAATAGGCAAATTCAGCTCCTTGAGCCTGCTCTGCTATTCAATCAGATCATGGCTGATCTCTCCCTGGTCATAAATTCACCTCCCCACTTGTTTCTCATATCCTCTCAAGCTTTTTTTTATTAGAAATAAATCCATCTCAGTACGTTAAGCTCTGGAATCCTCTCCCTAAACTTCACCATCTCTCTGGCTGGAATTTTACCATCTTCCAGGGCTGGTGAGGCTCACAAAACGGAATTCTCCTTTAGCCTCGGTCGGATTTAACAAGCTTCGCATGAGTGAGGTCTTAAAATATTGGCCCCTCTCTCTCTCTCTCCTACCCACTTTCTCTTTCTTTAAGAATCTCCTTAAAAGTTATCTCTTTGACCAAGCTTGCGGTCCAAAGATAAGACCATAAGATAGAGGAGCAAATAAGGCCATTCAGCCCATTCAATCATGGTTGATAAGTTTCTCAATCCAATTCTTGGGCCTTTTTCCCATATCCTTTGCTCCTCTTACCAATCAAGAACCTACGTTCTGATGTAGTTTGTTGTCAAATTGTGTTTGATAATTACGCCTGTGACGCACCGTGGGCTGTTTTATTTCATCAAAGATGCTATACAAATGAAGTGTTTATTGGAGGTGAGTAAATTCATGGCAGATTTGTAGATAGAAAAACATTTTCATAGATGGATATAGGTATTGATTTATTTCCACAGAAATTTTAAATAGTTAAAAGAAAGAAGGATCGATCCATAGAGAGATAAAAGAAATAAAAACAAATAAAAGGTAAAAATGTTTGAAATGTGTGCTGCCTATTCATGGCAGGACAACCTGCAGGTAAAAAGAGGAAAGCTAGTTTTCCCCTAACTAGAGGAGTTTGTGAAAAATGCTACAAAATACTAGTCGCAATCTTTCCGATGCTGCCTGCTTTGAAATATATTTCCATTTTTTTCTGCTGTTATTTTGTGGAAAGTTGGTTTGATTTATTCTTGTCACATGCATTAGTATACAGTGAAAAGTATTGTTTCTTGTACGCTCCACAGACAAAGCATGTCATGCATAGAGAAGAAAAGGAGGTAGTGCAGAATGTAGTGTTAACCGTAGCTATGGTGTAGAGAAAGATCAACTTAATATGAGATTGGTCCATTCCAAAGTCTGATGGCAGCAAGGAGGAAGCTGTTTTTGAGTCAGTTGGTACATGACCTTAGAGTTTTGTATTTTTTGCGTCTTTGCCAGAATATTGCTAGGTAGCTGGCTGAAGATAAAACATACCAATTAGGAGCAGGAGTAGGCCATTCAACCCCTTGAGCCTATTCCAACACTCAATAAGATCATGGCTGATCTGATTGTAACCCCAACTCTACAATTCCATTACTCCCTTTCACCCTCCCCTTTCTGATCAAGAATCTATCTACTTCTGCCTTAAAAATATTCCAAGACTCTGCTGCGACTGCCTTTTGAGGAAGAGAGTTCCAGAGACTCACCACACTCTGAGAGAAAATAATTCTCATCTCTGTTTTAAATGGATGACTCCTTATTTTTAAACAGTGACCCCCACCAACATCCAAAAGAAAAATTCACACACTCAGAGAGATCAGTGTACTATATGTGGAAGAACTTTGAACTTACATGCCATTATTACAACAATATCTATATTTTAATTTAAAAATACTTTATACATGACTATACAGGTCTTGCATATCAATAGCAACGTTGTGTCCATGTGTCCAATCTATATTACCAGTCTATTCACTAAAATACCACTCAAGGATGTTGATCTTAAAGGAACTCTTCCAGTGTAGACAATAAAAATATAACAAAACTTACTCCAACTTATAAGTCAAAGGACGGGTTTAATAAGAAGCTTCATTACTTCAGATTTGAGGCCATTCCAAGCAATTCCACAATTCCTAAAAGTTCTTACTGAGTCAGCTGATCATCACATCATTCTGTTATTGGTTACATGGTTTACTGGGTCAGCTGACTCTTACAGCTTGTTGCCATTGGTCACATTACAACAAATCCAATGTTATCACTGGTTACATTCTAACAAAGGAAGCCATGGACAATTGCACCGTATCACTATATGATAACAATCTGGATGTGCTGCCATTGTCTGAATCTATTTTCATTGAACTTATGAACTCAGCAACCCACATAGTTGAGTTCAGTTTTAACAATGCCATAATTGCCCAACTAGATGGCATCATTAAAAGTGAACTCAACGGATATGTTGCTGTGGGATCCCCTCAGGGCCCAGCTCTCACACACATCCTTGTTGGTTTCCAGGAGAAACGTGTCTTTGGTGGAATTATCCCTAACCTCCTATCTCATGATATTTCTGACATGGAGATGATATGTTTGAATCTACATATTGGAATTTCCTTGCACAGCTGAATGGACTACACTGACTCCCAAACACTCCTTTGAAAAGCAGTAACCTAATGTGCTCCCTTTCCTAGATGTACTCATTGAGAAATCTGCCAACGGCTTCTCTGCTACTGTCCACCATGCTCCCACTTTTACTGGTCAATATATGGGTTGGGATTCCTGCAGTTCCCAGAGCTACAAGACTGGTCTTATTGGCAACTTTGTAAATAAGGCCCAAGCCATTTGATCACTGTGCAAGTTTGTTGCTGAAACAGGGTTCATCAAGGCCACCCTGCAGGATAATGGCTACTCTGATCCAATCACAATAAGAAGTCTCACAACACCAGGTTAAAGTCCAACAGGTTTATTTGGAATCATGAACTTTTGGAGCGCTGCTCCTTCATCAGGTCAGTGAAGAGGTAGATACACAAACATGACATATATAGGCAAAGACACAACTGCAAGATAATTACAGATGGAATGTGAAGAATGATTGGAATGCGTGTCTTTATAGGTAATCAAGTCTTTACAGATACAGGCAGTGCAAGTGGAGAGAGGGATAATGACAGGTCTCAAGCCAGGATAGAGTTTGCCAGCCCAGGCCAAATAGAGGGAGTTACACATAGTGTGACATGAACCCAAGATCCTGGATGAGGCCTGCAGTGTCGATGGTAGCGTTGGATTTTAACCTGGTGTTGTGAAACTTCTTATGGTGCCCACCCCAGTCCAACACCAGCATCTCCACATCCTGATCAGATCAGATCAGATGATGTCTCTATTGCTGGTAAATGGGATTAGTATAGATTGGTATTTGGTGATCAGCATAGACATGGTGGGCTGAAGGGCCTGTTTCTCTGCTCTATGGCTCAATGATGGCTCGCTGAATATCGTGCAATCTCATGAAAGGGCCTAAGGCCACACCATTCGATCCTGAAAAGTGTCCAATCTCTCACAGATTAGGTTGTCCTAAACATCTGTGCCACAGGTGAAGTTAGCCATTGCACGCTGTTCCTATCCAGTAGCAACAGGAGTGATAGTCATCACTAATAGAATGCTGGTGTCAAGCCAAAAAAGACATACTGCTCATCATCCAAATGAGTAATGTGGATATGAATTTCAATACCAGTTTGATGCCATATGGGTGGTACATCTCATTGACTGGAGAAACCATATCAAACAGCATGTGTCTTCGGCTGTCTATAACAGGCTAAGTACTGACCATACCCAACCAGCCTGTACTTGCAAAGCTCAGAACGTAGTCTAGACTCATATAGTACAGAAGAAGCCCTTCGGCCCATCAAGTCTGCACTATAGTGCCATAGTGTCCAACATTAGATATGATTCCATGATTGGACAGCACCTGCTAAACAATACTGACTGTGCTAAAAATTTCACTGAAAACTAATTTAAGATCAATGATCAGAGGCTCATTTATGCGTTAGAAGGTAAATACATCCCCACACAGAGAACTCTGTACTTTTCAAACAAAAATAGCATGTCCACACATTGCAGCTTTCTTAACCAAACGAAAGCTTGGGGTCAGCCATTCCCTAGTTCTTTCCTCATTGCAATGCCTTGACCAATCATAGTTGATGTGCCTGGTTTGAATGTAAACAAAAGCTTGGCAGTTAATTATTTCCTAGTGAATTCGCCATGGCAACACCTCTACCAATCAGAATCCACTTGCCAACTAATCAGCGTTCTCTTCCTTTGCAGTATAAATTGTTCTATTCTCTGAGATTTGATATTCTTGCAAATCTGTCCTGATGAGTGCCAGATGAAAAGTTCTGACAGCATGTTTCTTTTGTCAGCACCATAAAATGCTTCATTGGCTACAATGCCCTTTGAGACATCCTAAAATCATGAAAGGTGCTATACAAATGCAAGGAGCAATACCTGTCAGAAAAGCAGGAGTGTTTTCTTTTGAAAAGAGGTGACTGATCAAGGTCTTTGAGATTATGAAAAGGTTTGACAGGGTAGACATAGAGAAGAATTAGGGGCCATAATATAAGGTAGTAATAAATCCAACTGTGAATTCAGGAGAAACATCTTTACTCAAACAGTGGTGAGAATGTGGGACCTGCTAGAAGTCATAGCAAATAGCCTTGAGCTATTAAAGGTGGAGTTACATAAATGCGTGTGGGAGAAAGGAACAGCAAGATCCAAGTTAGTCCACATGAGTGGAAGAAGAGGTGGAAAGATGCTCATGTGAATTACAAACACTGGTAAAGACCAGTTGGGCCGAATGGCCTATTTCTGTGTTGTACATTCCACTCAATTCTATGTGAGTCTTTCTTCTTCTTAATTTCCTCCTCAAACCTAGCAAACCACAGCTCCCTGCAGAGTTATATTAATCCAGGCAGTAGCTATATCACCCAGAGCTGGCCAATGGGAAGGAGAAGGGAATGATTATTCTCAGCAACCCTTTAGATGGGCGAGGGAAAATCAACTAGGTTCCACCTGATGGTGAACTGGTGATCTTTAATGTGGAACATGTGGACATTGAGTGACTGTCATACATGGCTAAAGCAAATATAGCAAATAAAAATAGGAATTGGCAATTTGACCTTTCAAACCTGGTCCACATTCAGCAAGATCATTGCAATTCTTCAACCTCAAATTCTTCTCCATCCCTATAATTCCCTTAGTATCCAAAAATCATCCAATCTCTTGCTTGAATCCACCCAATGATTGAGCAAGTGCAGCTCTCCGGGTTACAACACTCCAAAAACACACAACTCTTTGAATGAAGGAATTTCCCTTTACACCATTTCTAAATGGCCAGTCCCTTGTGCTGAGATTGTGACCCTGTGTTTTACTTTCTCCAGCAAGTGGAAACAGTTTCTCAGCATCTATCCTGTTTAGCCCTTTACGGGTTTGTTTTAATTAGAAATTTTTCATTTTTCTAAACTCCAGGGAATAAAGCCCTGGTCCAGTCAGTCTCTTGTCACAGGACAATCCCTTCATCCCAACACCCAGCTACTGTGTTCCCTCCAGAACAAGTCTGTTATATGGGGGGGGGGGGGGGGGGGGGCACGTTGGCACAATGGTTAACACTGCTGCCTCACAATGCCAGGGACCAAGGTTTGATTCTTGGTTTGGGTGACTGTCTGTGTGGAGTTTACACGTTCTCACTGTGTCTGCATGGGTTTCCTCCTGGTGTTCTGGTTTCCTCCCACAGTCCAGAAATGTGTTGGGTAGGCTGATTGGCCAGGCTAAATTGCTCCTAATGTCAGGGGGATTAGTAGGATAAATATGTGGGGTTACGGGGATAGGACCTGGGTGGAACTGTTGTCAGTGCAGGTTCAATGAGTCAAATGGCCTCCTTCTGCACTGTAGGTATTCATAGAATCATAGAAACCCTACAGTGCAGAAAGAAGCCATTCGGCCCATCGAATCTGCACTGACTGCAATCTCACTCAGGCCCTACCCCCATATCCCTACATATTTAGCTGCCAATCCCTCTAACTTACGCATCTCACAACTCTAAGTGGCAATTTTTAGCATGGCCAATCAACCTAGACCGCACATCTTTGGACTATGGCAGGAAACCGGAGCACCCGGAGGAAACCCACGCAGACACGAGGAGAATGTGCAAATTCCACACAGACAGTGACCCAAGCTGGAAATCGAACCCATGTCTCTGGTGCCGTGAAGCAGCAGTGCTAACCACTGTGCTACTGTACCACCCATTCTATAACATGAGGAGCCCAAAACAGCCCAAAGTACTCCAGATGTGACCTCCAATGCCCTGCTGATGTTCAATCTCAGGTTTTTTTTGTGCTTTCATGGGATATTGGCATCACTAGCTGGACTATTATTTGTTGCCCATCCCTTATTGCCTCTTGAACTGAATATCTGACTCAGCCAGTTCAGAGCCAGTTCCATCACTTTGGGTCTGGAGTCACACATAGGCTGGATAAGGGCAGCAGATTCCCTTCCCTAAAAGGCATTCATGAACCAGATGGATTTTTACGACAATCATTTCATGATCATCAAGCTGTTAATTGTATTCAAATTTCACCATCTGCTGCGTCAGGATTTGAACCTGGGTTCCCAGGTCTCTGGATTACTAGCCCAGCAACAATACCACTACATTATCACCTCCCCTTGAAGGTGAAGAGCAGTCAATTAGGCAAGATTTTGACCAGAGTGAATGGAACCATAAGAGTTTGGAGCAGAAGCAGGCCATTTGGCCCATCAAGTCTGGTATTGTAACAGTGATGTTAATGCTCAACTCCAATTTTTTTAAAGCCATCTCTGCCTTTTGGCTAAGATGAAATGTTAGATCAAGCCCAGGAGGGGGTGCAATGCCTCATCTGTCAGCTTGGATCTTGTTTGATTGAGCCCAGGATGGACCACAACGTCTTGTCTTGTCAGCCTGGATCTGGTTTGTCCCTCACATGGAGACCATGATTGGACTTAATTTAAATTGGCATTTTTGAACCAGAACACCCGGAGGAAGCCCACACAGACACAGAAAGAATGTGCAAACCGCACACAGACAGTCACCCCAAGCCTGGGATCAAACCCGGGTCCCTGGCGCTGTGAGGCAGCAGTGCTAATCACTGGGCCACCGTGCCACCCCCCCTTATCCCCACAATCCTTGATTCCTTTACTGATTATGGAATCAGTAAGAAGTCTCACAACACCAGGTTAGTGTGTCCACCCCAGTCCAATGCCGACATCTCCACATCATGATTGTGGAACCACAGAGAGATACAGGGCAGAAGGAAGCGCCTCAGCCCATTGTGTCTCTCCCGATCCAATCAATCCCACTTCTTTGTCCTATCCCCCAACCCAGCAAAGATTTCCTTTCGCAAGTACAATCGAGTCCCTTTTGAATTCCCTTTTTTTCAAGTTATTATTGAGCCAGCTTCCACAGCCAGTGCATTTCCAATCACACACAAACCACTGCATCATTTTATCTTCTCTCTTGCCCCCCTCCAGTCCTGTTGCCAATCATCTTAAATCTGTGTCCCTCTGGCCAGTGGCCCCACCTGCCATCGGAAATAGGATTTATTTTTCCTGATTTTTACCCCAACCAATAAAAAAACTCCTTCCGTGATTTTGCTGTCCTCCAGTGCCCCAGCGTCGATGCCCCAGAGCTAAGAGGAGAAGGTCAGCTAGGGGAGACAATGTGTCAAATCGCAGCTCCCAGAAAGAAGTGAGCTTGCACAGGCAGGTATAATGCAAGCCAGCCTGTAACAGTACAATTGACGCATTTTCACCAACCATCCAACCATCCCCCCCAACCTCTCGCTTGTGGGGGACAGCGTTGGTTGGCTAACTTATTGTGACTGACAGGTAGATAGCTGAGGATTTGGGGGGGATTTATTGGCTGCCGGAGGTGCCAATCAAGATAGGTGGTGGGGGAGAGCAGAGGAAAAAGGCTGACTCTTTCTCTACAGCGACCAAGGATACCGGGAGACATCCTGCAAAATAAGCTAAAGATCCAATATATTGAGCAAAACGACACAGAGAAGGGGGGGAAAGAGACACAGTATCCCCCATGTAGCAAGCATTGAAATCCCCAGTTACACAATGTAAATCAGCAAAACTAGAAGGGGGGAATTCTCAAAAACTGCAGCGACTTTGTAATGTCGTGTTGCAACATTTCAATGCATTAATCTGTTTAATGAACGTACGTGCAGTTGCAACCTGCAAGAGCAGCTGGAGTTCGCGTTTATGAATGAGGTAAGGAAGAAATGTCATATTTTGATATTTTTTTCAAACGCGGTTTTGGCTATTGTATATATTTCTCAGACAGACATGCAATCTGTGTCCGTGGGATTATTTCTGAATTGCTTTTCGCAGCATCCCATCTTTGTAATTGACACGGTATCCAGCATCCCCATGCAATTTTAAAATTTGGTATCTAAAAATAAGTTGCACCTTGGAATTCGATACCTTAGTGAATGCATCTTAAAATATTAAATCTGTGCAATGCACGGACAGTCTGCGTTTTCACGCACCGTGTGATGCTGTCGCATTTTTCATTCATATAGTATACACGCTTTGTACATTTATTGCAGTTTTAGATTTTTCTTGCTGTGTATTTTCTGTAAAGCACCGTCGATTTCTCTGGCGACTAAATGGATTAAAACGCCATTCAGTAAATCTCCCGGGATTAAGATACCTGAAATATTTTTAAAACGGCAACAAAATAAACGTTTGCTTTTGATTTGAGCAAGTGTCCATATTTTTTTTAAAAAATAGGACTGTTTGAATGGGCAGAATGGACATATCAAACTCAAACCATTTGCTTTTCCCAGGTATATAACCTCTCTGTGCTTTGAGAAATCGATAGGGGCGAATAGTCGCCACATTCAGCCATATTCAAGCACTACTGCTGATCCTGTTCATATCCTGGTCTACAAATCGGTGCCTTCCACCTCAGCAATCAATTGAAAGCAAAATCCAAAATTTAGTAATTAACATAACCACCTAATACAACGCCCATTTAGGGGTTAATCGGCCACAGCCAGTTTCAAGCCAATTCTGAATGACATGCAACCGCAGCACAGAAGCGATCCTATTTTGACAGTAAATTGGCATCGGTCAGGCTACCAGATGGGACCATGTGGCGAGTAGAAATGTCACACTGGTGCATCAGGGGACACTCTTCTGAGCTTGGGGCTGAGCCAACACATAAAACAGAATAGAGGGAGCTTTACTCTGTATCTCACCCCGTGCTGTACTGTCCTGGGAGTGTTTGATGGGGACAGTGTAGAGGGAGCTTTACTCCGTATCTAATCCAGTGCTGTACCTGTCTCTTGAATGAACTCAGGAGGTGGCTATATATAGCACTTGGGACTAATGGGATCAAAGGTTATGGGGAGAAAGCAGGATTAGACTATTGAATTGGATGATTAGCCATGATCGTGATGAATGGCAGAGCAGACTCGAAGGGCCAAATGGTGGCCTCCTGCTCCTGTCTCCAATGTTTCTATGATTGATGGGGTGTGTGTAGAAGGAGCTTTACTCTGTATCTAACCCCAAGCTGTACTTGTCCTAGGAGTGTTTGATGGGGACAGTGTAGAGAGAGCTTTACTCTGTATCTAACCCCCTGCTGTACCTGTCCTGGGAGTGTTTGATGGGGGTCAATGTCGAGGGAGCTTTACTCTGTATCTAACCTGTGCTGCACCTGTCTTGGGAGCGTTTGATGGAGACAGTGTAGAGGGAGCTTTACTCTGTATCTAACCCCATGCTGTACCTGTCCTGGGGACAGTGTAGAGGGAGATTTACTCTGTATCTAACCTGTGCTGCACCTGTCTTGGGAGTGTTTGATGGGGACAGTGTAGAGGGAGCTTTACTCTGTATCTAACCCGTGCTGTATCTGTCCTGGGGACAGTGTAGAGGGAGATTTACTCTGTATCTAACCTGTGCTGCACCTGTCTTGGGAGTGTTTGATGGAGACAGTGTAGAGGGAGCTTTACTCTGTATCGAACCCCAAGCTGTACCTGTCCTGGGAGTGTTTAATGGGGACCATGTAGAGGGAGCTTTACTCTGTACCTAACCCCATGCTGTACCTGTCCTGGGAGTGTTTGATGGGGACAACGTCGAGGGAGCTTTACCCTGTATCTAACCCCGCACTGTACCTGTCCTGGGGACAGTGTAGAGGGAGATTTACTCTGTATCTAACCTGTGCTGGGAGTGTTTGATGGGGACAGTGTAGAGAAAGCTTTACTCTGCATCAAATCCCATGCTGTACCTGTCCGGGGAATGTTTGTGGTACAATGTCGAGGGAGGTTTGGAACAAAACAGAAAGATCTTATATTTATTAATGTCTTTCATGAATTTCGGATATCATAAACCATTTCATTGGTTGTAAAGTAATTTAAATCACTGTTGTAAACAATACTGTCAGTCGGGTTTCCCTTGTTTACTGGTTAAGGGTGTGTATAATATTGTGTCAAATTCCTTTGACTAAATGTGAGTCAATTTCAAACTCACGATTGACTTCCTTGTGGGACAGAGTGAGAAATTATTCTTTTGTCAGTATGTCTTATTATTGATGAGGAGCAGTCTTTCATGGTGTGGTTGATATCAGCAAGTAATGGAAAGATTAGTCAAAATGAGAAGATTAATTAAATCATAATGGTTAGACGGTGCCAATGTTGTGTTTTAAAAGCAGTATATTTCTGCAGCACCTTTCACAACCTCAGAACGTCTCAAAGCCTCTTAATGGTCAATGAAGTACCATCTGAGCTGTAGTTACTGTTGCAGGAATTGTGAGTTTGCACACAGCAAGGTCCCCAAAAACAATATAAGGTAATGTTGATTGAGGGATCAATATTGTCCAGGACACTGTGGGAGAATGTCTTTGTCCTTCTTCAGTATTCTGCCTTGGGATTTTTTATGTCTCCCTGTGAAGGCAGATAGTGCCTTGGTTTATCAGCCCAGCGGATAAACAGTGAAGAAGTGAGGGTTAGGGTTCCATACACTTTTGGACTTGGGAAACTTGGCAAGAACAGAGGGAGGATACAGGAGGAGAAGTGTGTGTAGAATAGCATAATTAGTGATTAAGGGAAACCAAGGACTGAATATATTTGTAGAATCCATATATAGTATCTGGGAATGTTTGATTGAGACACTGTAAAGGGAGCTTCATTCTGTATCTAACCCCATGCTGTACCTGTCCTGGGAGTGTTTGATAGGGGACAATGTGGAGGGAGTTTTACTTTGTATCTAACCCCATGCTGTACCTGTCCTGGGAATGTTTGATGGGGACAATTTGGATGAAGTTTTTCTCTATATCTAATCCCATGCTGTACTTGTCCTGGGAGTGTTTGATGGGGACAGTTAGAGGGAGCTTTACTCTGTGTCTGACCACATGCTGTACCTGTCCTGGGAGTGTTTGATGGGGACAGTGTAGATGAAGTTTTAGAACAAAAGGAAGATGGAACTTGCGTTATAATTTTACATCTAGTGTCCCCACACATAAAATATTGCAGCTGTGTTTCATGCAGTTGTCTGTATATATCATTTCTACAGATTTTTCATGAAATGTTCATATGTCTGATTGATGACTGGTTATTTTGTTTTGAATACTGTATGATAATAAGGAAAGAATGTCATGGTGGCACAACGGTTAGCATTGCTGCCTTACTGTGCTAGGGATGTAGGTTCAATTCCAGGCTCAGGTGACTGTCTGTGTGGAGTTTGTACTTTCTCCCTGTGTCTGCGTGGACTTCCTCTGGATGCTTCAGTCTCCTCCCAAAGTCGAAAGGTGTGCACGCTCGGTGGATTATCCATGGTAAATGTGGGGGAATGGGCCTGGGTAAGATGCTCTCTTGGAGAGTTGGTGCTGCATGGATGGGCTGAATGGTCTCCTGCTGCACTGTAGGGACTCTCTGGTTCTATAAAGACCAGAATTTATACTTTATAAATTTAAATTGCCTATGAGAGGGAAACTAGGTTTTGTCTATATTCTACCGAATCATTGATCTGGTTAACAGTTTGAATGTGGCGTAGCTCATTGACACAGAAGGCAAGTGACAAGGAGCTTTGTAGTTGCCAAGATCCCATCAGGTGATGCAGATTGATTTGATTTATTATTGTCACATGTATTGGGATACAGTGAAAAGTATTGTCTCTTGCGCATTATATGAACAGTTCATAGAGTACATAGGGGAGAAGGAAAGGAGAGGGTGCAGAACGTAGTGTTACAGTCATAGCTAGGGTATAGAGAAAGATCAACTTAATTTAAGGTAGCTTCATTCAAAAGTCTGACAGCAGCAGGGAAGAAGCTGTTCTTGAGTTGGTTGGTACATATCTCAGATCTTAGTTTTTTTTCCCAATGGAAGAAGGTGGAAGACAATATATCTGGGCTGCTTGATTATTCTGGCTGCTTTTCCATGGCAGCGGGAAGTGTAGGTGGAGTCAATGGATGGGAGGCTGGTTTGTGTGATGGACTGGGCTATGTTCACAACCCTTTGTATTTTCTTTTGGTCTTGGTCAGAGCAGGAGCCATACCAAGCTGTGATACATCTGGAAAGATGTATGGTCCATCTGTAAAAGTTGGTGGGAGTCATATTGGACATGACGAATTTCCTTAGCCTCCTGAGGCATTGGTGGGCTTTAACTATAGTGTGGCTTAGAGGGATCAGGACAGATTGTTAGTGATCTGGACATCTAGAAGATTGTGACCTATTCACAGGGAAGGTAAGGCATTTACTGCTTGTCTTAGTGTGCTTGAGGCTACAAGGGGAAGCCGAGATCAAGGTTTCTGCCTCACGTGGTTGGCTTATGACAGCTCCTACCACACCCACCTCCTACTCAAAGGTGTATATATGTCCATGTTGGGTGAAGCCAGGATTGGCTTGGGTGTGATGGCACCACAGTTGAATAGCCTATCAGCCACTCACTGCCAGGTGCACTGAGGAAAGGCTGGAGAGGTTCAGGAAAGCTGCATGAACCTGTAGGAAATGAAGAAGGAAGAGAATTCACAGCTGGATGGGAGGGGGAGAAAGGGGACTGTGTGCATATTAGCAAATGTACTTACCTGGAAGTAATTACAGACTGTATTGTAAGACATTTAAAACTCCTAAATTGAATTAATGATAGGGGATCAGTTAGAACTGTATTGATAGGTGTCTAATTTTCTAATGAATCCCAGCTCTCTGTATCGTTGTGTGTGTTGATATTGGCCTCAACTACATTCTGTGGTAGTGAATTCCCTTTATCTTTTATCCTCAAGCTATGACCCCTAGTTGTGGACTCCCCCACCATTGGGAACATTCTTTCTGAATCTACCCTATTTGACTCTGTTAGAAATTTATAAGTTTCTATAAGATCCCCTCTCACTTTTCGAAACTCCTGTGAATATAATCCTAACTGACTTAGTCTCTCCTTATATGATCAACGTGCTGAAAGATGCTGTTTGGTCTGCCCGAAACCTGCTGATCTCCCAGTGTGGAGTGCTGTCCGGGGCTGAGACTGGCACACTCCAGGGCTAGGGTGGCGCGGTGGCACAGTGGTTAGCATTGCTGCTTCACAGCTGTAGGGACCTGGGTTCGATTCCCAGCTTGGGTCACTGTCTGTGTGGAGTTTGCACGTTCTCCTCGTGTCTGCGTGGGTTTCCTCCGGGTGCTCTGGTTTTTCCTCCCACAGTGCAAAGATGTGCGGGTTAGGTTGATTGACCATACTAAAATTGCCACTTAGTGTCCTGGGATGCTTAGGTTAGAGGGATTAGCGGGTAAAATGTGTGGGGATATGGGGGTAAGAACATAAGAACATAAGAACATAAGAAATAGGAGCAGGAGTAGGCCATCTGGCCCTTCGAGCCTGCCCCGCCATTCAATAAGATCATGGCTGATCTGTCGTGGCTCAGTTCCACTTTCCCGCCCTCTCCCCATAACCCTTAATCCCCTCTCTTATCAAAAACCCATCAACCCGCTTCTTAAAAATAGTGGGATTGTGGTTGGTGCAGACTCGATGGGCCGAAGTGCCTCTTTCTGCACTGTAGGTTTCTATGATTCTATGATGCCGAGGAATGCACTAAAGCTTGGGGCAGGCCTCGACAGAGACACAATGGGTAAAGGTCGCTGTCTAAGATCTTTCAGTCACAGGTTTGGAAACTGCACTGAGCCGCTTGGGCTGAATGAAATGGGATGTACGTTGTGGATCGAGCGTTGAAGTTGTATTGAGGCAGCTCTGAGTGGAACGTGCTGCATTGAAAGAAGTTGAATTCTGTTGCATTTACTGCAGTTTCCAACATGAAATGTTTTGAAATGCACTTTTACAAATTTTCTACATGAAGTATATTTTTGGACGGTGGGCCCATTGCAATCCTGGTGTTCTCACACCTGTGATATCCCCAGATGTGGAATACTCAATGGTGTAGCGAGGTGACTGTATTCACACTTCCCTGATTGCAAATAAATAAAGGGAAAAAATAGCTAGCTTCTCCTTTTATTGCTGAATTGCAGAGTTTGTGAGAGAGCCGGCATAAATAATTAATAAGCAGCTTTCAGTAGCGTGGGTGAAGTGAGCGATAAATTATGAATGATTGGTCAGGGTTCACTGGGATCAGCGTCTGGATTGCGGTTTTATGCGAAACAGGAGGGAGCATTAGAAAGTCTGAGTGTATGGACCTTTAAACACCAAAGTCCAGTTTTCTTTGATGTATTTCCCATATTGGGCTGTAATTGGAAGCTGTCAGATATCTGGACAACTGTCAGTTTATAAAGCTTTTACAACAGCGGCACGGTAGCACAGTGGTTGCACTGCTGCCTCACAGCACCAGAGACCCGAGTTCAATTCCCGGCTTGGGTTGCTGTCTGTATGGATTCTGCATATTCTCCCCGAGTCTGCGTGGGTTTCCTCCGGGTGCTCCAGTTTCCCCTCTTGGTGCAAGGAAGAGCAGATTGGCTGTGCTAAATTGCCCTTTAGTGTTAAGGGGGACCAGCTAGGGTAAATGCATGGGTTATGGGGATAGGTTCTAGGTGGCATTGTGGTTGGTGTGGACTTGATGGGCCGAATGGCCTCCTTCTGCACTGTAGGATTCTATGAACAAGAAGGACATGCATTCATATAGCATCTTTAATGTAGGAAAACATCCCACAGTGCTTCCCAGGAGTGTTATCAGACTGACTTTCGCATGGAGCCATTTAAAGAGACAGTAGGATAGGCTGCCAAGAGCCCTGACCAAAGTGATAGGTTTTAAGGAGCGTTTTAAAGGAAGAGGGAGATTGGAGAAGCGGAGCGGTTTGGGGAGGGAATTCCAGCACTTAGGGCAGTTGAAAGCACAGCTGCCAATGGTGGAGTGAGTAGAATCATGGGATACTTACGAGGGCAGATTTGAAGGGGCGCAAAGATCTTGGAAAGTTGCAGGAGATTGAGTTGATCTTTCTCTGCATCCTAGCTATGAGTGTAACACTACATTCTGCACTCTTTCCTTTCCTCCTCTATGAACAGTATGCTTTCTCTCTATAGCACACAAGAAACAATATTTTTCGCTGCACACTAATAAATGTGACAATAGTAAATCAAAAGATGACAGAAACAGGGAGGATTGTGGGTGGCAATTGCAGATTTGAAAAATGGATGATAATATTGAATGCCCTTATTTAAGGAAAGACATTGGCCGGAATTCTCCGGCCGTTCACGCCCTGACGCCAGTGCCAGTGAAGATGGAGGATTTGGCGCTCAGCCAAATCACCATTCACTGCAGCGGGACAGGAGAATCCCAGCTGGAGAATCCAGCCCATTATGTCACTGGATGCAATTCAGAGAAGGTTCAGTAGGATGATCCCCGGTATGGAGAGATTGTCTTATGAGGAAAGATTAAACAGACTGGGACTCAACTCATTGGAATTTAGAAAAATGAGAGGTGATCTCATTGAAGCATTGGGGATTCTTAAAGGGCTTGACGGGGTAAATGCTGAGATGTTTCACCTCATGGGAGAGTTGAGGACCAGGGGCAATAGTCTCAGAATAAAGATGTGCCATTTTAAAACTGAAATGAGGAGGTTTTTTTTTCTTTGAGGGTTGTGAGTCTTTGGAACTCCTTGCCTTGGCGAGCTGTGGGGGCAGAGTCATTGTGTATATATAAAGCTGTGGTAGATAGATTTTTGATCAGGAAGAGAATCCAGGGAAAGGACAGGAAAGTTGATTGAGGAATGTCGAATTAGCCATGATTCTGCTGAATGGTGGAGCAGGCTTGAGGGGCCGAATGGCCTACTCTTCCTATTTCTTATGGCCTTATGGTGAGCTGATGTAGGTTGTGATCACAGGGAATGATGGATCAACAAGATTTGGTGCGAGTTTTGATCCAAAACTTCAGTGGTTTGGATGAGCTGAAGGTTACGGAGGGTGCATTGTGTGAGGTTGACATGGATGAGGGTTTCAGCAATAGGTGGAGTAAGCAGGCCTGGAAATTGTTATGGAAGTGGCAGTAGGTCAGTGAGATGGAAAGAATATGAGGTTCAAACATGGAATCCTAGGAAAGATGTCTCCAAGTCTGGGTTGTGACAACATGTTTAAGAACTTGAAGAGAAGGTTAGGACTTTGTAGATAGATTGGTAGGAGAAGGGTTGTTTGAGGAGTGGGTGAGCACAGATTTGAATGGAAGGAGGGGAATACAGCAGCTGGAGATAGGAACTGTGAACAGGAAGGGGAGTTGGGTGGCCAGACTTTTGATGGGATCATGGGTCAAAGACCAGGAGTTGGCTCTCATGGACAAGATGAGCTTGGCGGAAACATGAGAGAATATAGGACAGAAGCTCAGGAAAGATATGAATCTGGGGGTAAGGAAGCAGGAGACTCTGGGGGTAAATTGTTTTGTTAGGCTTGGGGTGAGAAGAAAGTGACCAACTGAGGCAGCTGAACTGGTGAAGTGTACTTTACATTTCATAGAATCCCTATAGTGCAAAAGGAAGCCATTTGGCCCATTGAGTTTGCACCGACCACAATCCCATCCAGGCCCTTACCCATAATCCCAAACATTTATCCTAGCTAATCCCCCTGACACTAAGGGACAATTTAGCATAGCCAATCAACCTAACCCGCACATTTTTGGACTGTGGGAGGAAACCAGGGCAACCGGAGAAAACTGACACAGACACAAGAATTTGCAGACTCCACACAGACAGTGACCCGAGGCCGGGAATCGAACCCGCATCCCTGGCGCTGTGAAGCAGCAATGCTAACCACTGTGCCACCATGCCACCTCTAAGGTGGCCTCCATCTTAGTAACAACTGTGTCCATATTGGAGGTAGAAGGGAGGAGGCAGTGGTTTGAGATCTTGTTTGAAAAGAGAAGTGGGGTTGGGCTGGGAGTGGGGTGGTTATCTTTGCTTTCCAGGGTGATCCAGTTTTGGTAAAGGACAGGAGGATTCTGTAATTCTACATATGCCAAATCTGGCAATGGATGGCTAACCCATTAACATTATAGTCTGCATTTTGTGGACTTAAGGGAGCAAAGTTTAGTCCAAGTTCCATCAAACCATCCTAACTCAGCCATGGTCTGTTAGTAACCTTTCATCTGGAGTACAGAGGTTGTAGATTGAAGTCCCTCAGAGACTTAACGATCTCATCTAGATTGAGGGCGTGCTGCCCTGTCAGCAGTGCTGCCTTACAGGTAGGTTGTGAGACTGAGGCCCTTGTGGATTGTCTGTGAAGAAGATCTGGGATTTTCTTCCTGGTCTCCTGTCCAACATTTATCCCTGAACATCTAAGACAGATGCTGTGACCATTTCTTTCATTACTCTTTGCGGAAACTTGCTGTGTATAAATTGGCTGCCGCATTTCACCACAATCAAACTGTAACTGCACTTGAAGAAGTACTTCAGAATCATAGAGGTTTACAGCATAGAAACAGGCCCTGTGGTCCTACTTGTCTGTGTTGCCCATTTTTCTTTTAACCACTAAACTAGTCCCAGTTGCCTGCATTTGGTCCATATCCCTCTCTCTCCATCTTATCCATGTAACTGTTTAAATTTTTAATTGACAAAAATGTACCTGCCTCTACTGCTACCTCTGGCAGCTTTTTCCAGACATTCACCATCCTCTGTGTGAAAAGAATTGCCCCTCTGGGCCCTTTTGAATCTCTCCCCACTCACCTTAAACCTATGCCATCTAGTTTTAGTCTCCCCTACTTCTGGGAAAAGATATTGACTATCTAGCTGATCTGTGCCCCTCATTATTTTATAGACCTCTATAAGATTACCGCTAAGTCTCCTACGCTCCAGGGAAAAAAGTCCCAGCCTATCCAACCTCTCCTTATAACTCAAACCATCAAGTCCCAGTAGCAGATGTTTTTTAAAAAATGGCTAATCCATCTAACCTAGACCTCTTGGGACATTAGGGGGCAATTTAATACGGTCACTCAACCTAACCTGCTCATCTTTGGATCTAGAATTTGTTTGACTGGACAGTCATGATCGAAGCTATGTAAAGTTTGGCTAACGTTGTCCTAATCTCCCATCTTCTGCCCCTTTAAGGTCCACCATGTTGACCAGTATAACCGATGGGATCATGTGCTGCATCACTGGCCGAACTCTGAATGTGGTGGGAGCCATTGACAGCGTGGAGTCGAGCGATGGTTACGATTACATTGAGGTGAAGCCTGGCCGGGTCCTGCGAGTCAAACACATTGTGCCCAGCCGAGCACCAACAGAGGAGGAGAAGAAGGAGAAAGCGGTGGTGGAGGAGGAGGGGGAGGAAGAGGAGGTATCCGGTAAAGGCGTGGTGCACTGCAAGCGCAAGATCTCGGTCTATCGCAACGGACAGGTGGTGATCGAGAACCTCGGCGATGTCATTCGTTCCGAGATCCTGCACTGCCAGAACGGTAACACCGACCCCAGCAGCACGGTGGAGATCGAACTCTCCGACGCAAATGCCACAACGCCCCAGGCCAACAGCAATGGCACCTGTGCCAACGGCGGGGCCGTCCCGGAGCAGGGCATGGCTAAGCGCCGCAAGCGGAAACCAAAAAAGACGGTGGTGATCGACTGCAAGAAGCGAATCACGAGCTGCAAGGGCACCCACGCGGACGTGGCGCTCTTCTTCATCCATGGCGTAGGCGGCTCGCTGGACATTTGGAAAGAGCAGCTGGATTTCTTCAGCAAGCTGGGATACGAGGTGGTGGCCCCGGATCTTGCTGGGCACGGCTCCAGCACTGCGCCAAAGATTGGCGCTGCTTACACTTTCTACGCCCTGGCGGAGGACATGAGAGCCGTCTTCAAACGCTATGGGAAGAAACGCAATATCCTGATTGGACACTCTTATGGGTATGTTTAGAAAGACCCGTTTACCTTCAATGGGTTAATTTGCCAATTGATATTAGAATAGAATTCCTACAGTGCAGGAGGCGTCCATTCAGCCCATCGAGTCTGCACCCACTCTCTAACAATGCATCTTACCCAGGCCCTCTCCCAGCCCTAACCCTGTGCATTTAGCATGGCCAATCCACCTAATCTACACATCTTTGGGCACTAAGGGGCAATTTAGCATGGCCAATCTGCTTAACCTTCTTTTTACCTGTTCTTGGGCATGGGTGTCGCTGGCTGGCCAGCATTTATTGCCCATCCCCAGTTGATAGTCAACCACATTGCTGTGTCTCTGGAGTCACAGATAGGCCAGACCAGATATCCTTCCCTAAAGGACATTAGGGAACCGGATGGGTTTTTCCAACAATCGACAATGGTTTCATGATCATCGGTAGATACTTAATTCCAGATTTTTTTTATTGAATTCAAATTCCACCATTTGCCATGGTGGGATTCAAATCCAGTCCTCAGAACATTAGCTGAGTTTCTGGATTAATAGCCCAGCGATAATACCATTCGGCCATCAGCTTCCTGCATGTCTTTGGACTGTGGGACGAAACCGGAACACCTGAAGGAAACCCACACAGGCATGAGGAGAACATGCAAACTCCACACTGACAGCCAAGTGGGGAATTGAACCCGGGTCCCTGGCACTGTGAGGCAGCCGTGCTAACCACTGTGCCACCATATGTCACATGAACCTTTACAGACGAGGGGGAGTTGCCCATAAGAGGGCTGCTTTGACCACAGTGCCCGGAGGTATAGGCATAATGTAGTCAGTGATGATCTGTTCTTTATCATTCTCCTTGGCACCAAACACAAACTTCACCCCATCACCCATGTCACGTGTCAGCACAGGCTCACGGTCAACTGTGACCTGGGTTTGATTCCCAGCTTGAGTCACTGTCTGTGTGGAGTTTACACATTCTCCCCGTGTTTGCGTGGGTTTCCTCCAGGTGCTCCAGTTTCCTCCCACAGTCCAAAGATGTGCGGGTTAAGTGGATTGGCCATGCTAAGTTGCCCCTTAGTGTCGGGGGGATCAGCAGGGTGAATGCATGGGGTTATGGGAATAGGGCCAAAGTGGTTGGTGCAGTCTCGATAGGCCAAATGGCCTCTTCTGCACTCTTCTTCATCATTATGTCTATGTGATGCCTCCCATTGTCGAGCAACTGCGTCCAACCTCACACAGGTTTTAAGAAAATGGAGAACAGCCAAATGTAAGTAGAAATCTGCATATTAGTGTCTGCAGGAGAGAAGGAAAAGTGAACAAAGAGGGTAGGACACTCAGTTAAAAGACTTTGAAACCTGTTACACGGACCCTTGATTTCTGTTAACTTTTTAAAATTCTTGTTTATTTAAGTGCAGATTTGATGCTGAAATCTACTTCACAAATCCATTTCTCATTGAAATAATGTGGAGATGCTGGCGTTGGACTGGGTTAGGCACAGTAAGAAGTCTCCCAATACCAGGTTAAAGTCCAACGGTTTATTTGGTATCACGAGCTTCCGGAGCACTGGCACTCTCCTGATGAAGGAGCAGCGCTCCGAGAGCTCGTGCCAGCAAATAAACTTGTTTGACTTTTCATTGAAAAACCCAGAAGGGCGAAAGCCAATCATTCCGAACATGATCAGACACCAACAAGAGAGAAGGAAAAGTCAGTTGAGAGTCGAAGTGTAGAGAAGTGACGGAGAAAAGGCTGAGTGAGGCAAACCATTCGACCCGTCTGATGTCCTGGAATCAATAGAGTTAGGGTAGGAGAGAGTGCAGGAGGTAATGCTAACACCCCTCAGACTTGCATTTACGTAGCGCCTTTAGATTTTTAATCAGGGAATCGAGGCTGATGGGGATAAGGTGAGAAAGTGGAGTTGAGGATTACATTAGATCAGCCATGATCTCATTGAATGGCGGAATGTACTCAATGGGCCGAATGGCCTACTTCTGTTCCTACAGCTAATGGTCTTATGATCTCAGGACATCCCACGTGGCCAGTGAAGTATTCTTGAAGTGTAGTCACGTGTTGTAATGTAGGCAGCCTTTGCACAGCAAGATCCCACAGACAGCACTGTGATGATGACCAAATGACTTGTTTTAGTGATGTTAGTTGAGGGATAAATATGTTCCCAGGACACTGGGGATAACCATTTTGTTCTTCTTCAGATTACTGCCCTGGGATCTTTTCAATCCACCTGAGTTTCATTTGAAATTCAGCGTCTCCAACTGTGCAGCACTGATTTGGAACTATACTGAATGTGAATGTAGATTTTTGGGTTCAGGTCTCTGGCCAGGGAATCTTAGTAAGAAGTCTCACAACACCAGGTTAAATTCCAGCAGGTTTATTTGGTAGCAAACACCTGATGTTGTGAGACTTCTTACTGTGTTTACCCCATTCCAAAGCCAGCATCTCCATATCAGGGAATCTTACTCAGAAGTGGAAGCAAGGTTGCTAGTCATTGCATCAAGGTACAAAGGATGAGAGAATTTATAACTGAATCAGTATTATTTTAAAAATTAATTCATGGGATATAGGCATCGCTGGCTGGGCCCTGGCATCCCTAATTGCCCCTTGAACTGACTGTCTTGCTTGGCCATTTCCAAGGGCAGTTATGTGTCAACCACTTTGCTGTGAGTCTGGAGTCACATGAAGGCCAGACCAGGTAAGGATGCAGATTTCCTTCCCTAAAGGACATTAATGAACCAGATGGGTTTTTAAGACAATCGACAATGGTTTCATGGTCATCATTGGACTTCCAGATTTTATTGAATTCCAATTTCACTATCTGCCATGGTGGGATTCAAACAAGGGTCCCCAGAGCAGGACCCTGGATCTCTGGATTACTTGTTTGGTGATAATACCATGATGCTACCGAGATTTGATGGATTGAATTATAAGGAGAAGCTGAATAGACTGGGACTTTTTTCTCTGGAGGGTAGGAGGCTGAGGGGTGACCTTATAGAAGTCTATAAAATAATGAGGGGAATAGATCAGCCAGAAAGTCAATATCTTTTCTCAAAGGTAGGGGAGTCTAAAACTAGAGGGCGTAGGTTTAAGGTGAGAGGGGAGAGATACAAAAGTGTCCAGAGGGGTAATTTTTTCACGCAGAGGGTGGTGAGAGTCTGGAACAAGCTGCCAGAGGTAGTAGTAGAGGCGGCTCCGATTTTATCTTTTAAAAAGGATTTAGATAGTTACATGGGTACGATGGGTATAGAGGGATATGGGCCAAATGCAGGCAATTGGGATTAGCTTAGGGGTTTTAACAAAAAGGGCAGCATGGGCAAGTTGGGCCGAAAGGCCTTTTTCCATGCTATAAACCTCTGTGACTCCCCTGAAATGTTGTAGGAATACATGAGGAAGGTTGCGCTGGGTAGACAGACTGGAAGGGGTCTACGTCCAATGCAGTTCCTCATGCATCATGGCACTGTGTGTCTGATATCTTACTGGAGATATCTTTTCTGCAGGGTTTCATTCTGCACGTTTCTGGCTCACGAGTATCCGGATCAAGTACACAAGGTGGTGATGATAAACGGGGGAGGTCCGACGGCACTGGAACCCAGTCTGTGCTCCATCTTCAACCTGCCCACCTGTGTCCTGCACTGCCTCTCACCATGTCTCGTGTGGAGCTTCCTCAAGTAAGGGCAAGCTGTTTCGATGTTGTGATGGCGTCAAGGCGACACTGCAGGAACTGGGTGGAGCTGAGGGTTTGACTTTGATCTTTTATCTCTGGGACCCAGGTTCAGCCTAATATAGTGGAAATGCCCTCTGTCAGTTGGGTTGTTTTCAATCACCAATAATCAGTGGGTGGCACGGTGGCACAGAGGTTAGCGCAGCTGCCTCACAGTGCCAGGGACCTGGGTTCGATTCCCGCCTTGGGTATATGCGGAGTCTGCACATTCTCCCCATGTCTGCCTGGGTTTCCTCCGGGTGCTCTGGTTTCCTCCCACAGTCTGAAAGATGTACTAGTTAGGTGCATTGGCCATGCTAAATTCTTCTTCAGTGTATCAGAACCAGCTGGGGATTTGGCCTGGGCATTTTCACAGTAACTTCATTGCAGTGTTAATATAAGCCTACTTATGACATTAATAAATAATCTTTTTCAAAAAATGAACAAAAAGTGTTGAAAGCAAATTTTGAAAAAATACTTTATGATTTTTCTTGTGGTTTTCCAGTGGTGCTCCATTGAAGGTTTTCAACCCAGTGTTTTTTTATTCATTCATGGCCAGCATTTATTGCCCTTCCCTAGTTGCCCTTGAGATGGTAGTGGTGAGCTGTCTTCTTGAAATGCTCATACAACTGAGTGGCTTGCTGGGCCATTTCAGAGGGCAGTTGAGAATCAACCACATTGCTGTGGCTCTGGAATCACATGTAGGCCAGACCAGGTAAGGATGGCAGATTTCCTTCCCTGAAGCATATTAATGAACCAGATGGGTTTTTCTGAACTCAATCAACAATGGTTTCATGGTCATCAGTAGATTCTTAATTCCAGATATTTTTTATTGAATTCAAACTCTACCATCTATCATGGCGGGATTCGAACCTGGGTCCCCAGAACGTTAGCTCATTTTATAGATTAATAGGTCTAGTGATACTACTACTAGGCCATCGCCTCCCTAAATGTGATTGGTGGCTGTAGAGGGGTTGTGTGAAATTGGTTTGGGAAGCACTCAGTCCAGTTTCGAGAAGGCGTTTGTGAATGAATGGCATTTTTGGCACCGATTGACTGGGAAAGGCCACAGGATTTCTCCGACAGAAAATGGAAGTAAACTCCTAACACGTCACAATAAGAGGGGTTTACTCAGAGGTGGAGCTGGGATGAGTTTCCCAGCACGAAGATAGATGGCAAAAAATTAATCCAGTGGTTTGCAGGTTGAGGAAAGGTCTAGATTCTATCTTCCCCATTTGCTGCGCTCCGTAATTAACACCTCTGCAATTCTTCTTTGATCTCCAGAGTAACTGATTATTATTCCAGTAACTTCCCCTCTGTAAAGTGGATATGGATATGATGAGGTTTAGTTGGGATATCTTACCCTCTGTCATCACAACCTTTGGTCACATTTTTCATGGTGAATTGCCATTTTAACATTTCCTATTTAAATTTGCTATGTCAACAATCACTGTGTATTTGCCATCTCTCACCACTAGATGGCACTGTAAAGCAAATTTCTCTCCTAACAAAGAAAGAGCTTGCATTAAGTTATCGCCTGTCACAATCTCAGGGCACTCAAAGCATTTTACAGCCACTAAGGTATTGCAATGTAGGAAATGTGACAGCCAACTAGTGCACATCAAGCTCCCACAGACATCAATGTCAGAATGATCAGATCACCTGTTCTTTTAGAGGTGTGCGTTGAGGGAGAGATATTGACCAGGACATTAGGGATAACTCCTCCACTCTTTATTGAATTAGTGCAGTGGGTAGTTTCTGTAACTGCCTCAGAGCACTCTGTTCAACATATCATCCAAAAGCTGGCAATTCAGATGGTGCTGCACTCCCACAGTGCTGTGCTCGGTGTGACAGCCTGGATTTTGTGCTCAAATCTCGGAGAGTGTGTCCAACATTAACTCATTAAGGATCGAACTGGTCCATGCTGTTCGTTGTGCTTCACATGAGCCTTCTCCATCACTCATGCATAGAAACATACATGGAAAATAGAAGCAGGAGTAGGCCATTCAGCACTTCGGGCCTGCTCCGCCATTCATTATGATCATGGCTCATCATCAAATTCAATAACCCCCCCTATCCCTTGAGCTATATCTAATTCCTTCTTGGAATCAGTCAACCACTTTCTGTGGTTGTTTACCACTCTCTGAGTGAAGAGATTTCTCCTCACCTCATTCCTAAAACCCCTTACCCTCAATCTATGATCCCTAGTTCCGGACTCCCCCACCATCGGGAACATTCTTCCTGAATCTACCTTCACACTTTATTTCAATCACTCTTTATCTAACCGTATCCATTTATTAATTTGTTTCTCATGAGTTTATCTTGTTTCTCTATAAACGTATCTGAAATATTCACCTCAACCACTCGTTGTGGGAGCGAGTTCCACATTGTCACAACTCTCTGGATAAAGATATACTAAGACTTAATAGAATCCCTACACTGCAGGAGGAGGCCATTTGGCCCATTGGGTCTGCACCGACTCTCTGACAGAGTGTTTTACCCAGGTCCTCTCCCTGTAACCCCGCGCATTTACCATGGTTAATCCAGCTAACCTACACATCTTTGGACACTAAGGGGCAATTTAACATGGCCAATTCACCTAACCTAGATATCTTTGGACTGTGGGAAGAAGCTGGAGCACCTGGAGGAAACCCACGCAGACACGGGGAGCAAGCTCCACACAGATAATGACCCTAGCCAGCAATCGAACCCAGGTCCTTGGCACCGTGAGGCAGCAGTGCTAACCACTGTGCCACCCAATTACAATTAGTATTATTAGTGATGACTCTCCGTATTTACAGCCCCTGTCTAGTGTCTCCTATCGTTCGCAAGGTCTCCTCTACATTTATTTTCTTGATACTTCCGTAATACTGAGGTCAATTAGGTCACATCTCAGTGTTCTGTTTTCTGGAGAAAGGACCCCCAACTGATTCTTGATAGTCAGAAACTTTCAGTTCTGGAGAACTGATGGGTGGGGCTGTGAGAAATTTGCTCCTACTGTTTATTAATTGGTGCGTGATTTCTTTGCTTCTTCCCGGTGTCTCATTAGGGCGGCATTTGCACGACAGGGAGCGAAGGAGAAACAAATGTTAAAGGAAGGGAATGCGTTCAAGGTGACTTCCTTTGTGTTGCGAGCAATGATGAGTGGGCAGTACTGGCCTGAAGGTGATGAGGTGTACCATGCCGAGCTGACGGTTCCTGTCCTGTTGGTGCATGGGATGCACGACAAGTTTGTCCCTGTGGATGAAGACCAACGCATGGCTGAGGTAACAAACTCCTTCATTTCAGTCAAGTTATTGTCTGTGAGCCTTCATACTCAGAATCAGCCATGGTTTGCTTTCACCTCCGTGACCTTTCACCTGTCCCCTAACTCGGCCTAGCTGCTACTGAAGCCTTCATTTTACCTCCAGGCTTGAATATTCTAATGTTGGCCTGGCTACCATCCTCTGCAACTTTGTGAATTTAAACTCATCCAATACTGTGCTGTCCCGTGGCCTAATTCACACCAAGACCTGTTCAGCCATCATTCCTGTGCTTACTGACCTACATTGGCTCAAGGTGTGGAAACACTTCGATTTTGAAACATGTGTTAAAACCTTTCCTGGCTTCACCCTCTTCCTTGCCCAGTAACCTCCATCAGTCCTACAATCCTCTGGGATCCCTAGATGCCTTTAATTCTTGCCGTTTGTCCAACATCCAAAGCCTTCACAACACTCTGCTCAGCCAGAGCGCATAATCTCTGGAATTGCCTCCCTAAACTTCTCTGCCTCTTTTCCTTAAAATCATCCTAAAACCCACCTCATAGACCAAACCTTTGGACTCCTCTCCAAATGACTCCTCCTTTGGATCCCTGTCAAATTTTTGACCATGTTAAAGGCACTATATCAATGCAGATTGTTTTTGTGTGACCTAATTGATTGAAAGAATACACATGAAGGGCTGAATGGCCTACTGCTGATGCTGTGGTCGAGTTTCCCCAGTGGCCAATTCTATATGCGCATCGTTCAGTGTGGACCTGAAAATCCCAGGCTGAATCCTAGTCCCCAGTCGGGTTGGCTGGTTCAGCTGAGATGCTACGGTTCACTTCAGTGCCCCAGGGCCTGATTTCCACTCTAGAGGACCCCCCAGAAACTCCTGCTGGAATGTGTGTGCAGCTGGAAGGGATGCGTAATGGGAGGATTGTTCCATAACACAATTAAAAATCTTCCCATCACTCACTAAGTTCACTCAGCCATGAAACACATCCACTTGGGCAAGACCTGAGAATTGTACAGTGCAGAGGAGGAGCTTCGGCCCATCGAGTCTGCACCAGCACACGAGAAACACCTGAGATCTCGCCTAATCCCATTTACCAGCACTTGGCCCTTGAATATTATGCCATGCCAAGTGCTCTTCCAGGTACTTTTTAAAAGATGTGAGGTAACCCATCTCCTCCACTCTCCCACACAGTGTATTCCAGACCATCACCTCCCTCTGGGTGGAAATGCTTTTCCTCACATTCCTCCTGTACCTCCTGGCCCTTGCCTTGAACCCTCGTGACTGGCCCTTCAACTAAGGGGAACAGCTGCTCCCTATCTGCTCAGTCCATGCCCCTCCTCATATTGAACACCTCAATCAGGTCGCCCCTCGGTCTTCTCTGCTCCAATGAAAACAACAAGAATTGTGTACGATTCTGATCACCACGCTATTGGAAGGATGTTGATGCATTGGAAAGGGTGCAGAAGAGATTTACCAGGATGTTGCCTTGTTAGGAGGATATGGACTATGAAGAAAGGTTGAACAAACTTGGATTGTTTTCCTTGGAGCACCAGAAGATGAAGGGGGAACCAGATAGGGTTTATGACAGGCTTGGATAGAGTGGATAGTCAAAGTCTTTTTCCCAGGGTTGAAGGGTCAATTACTCGGGGGCATAGGTTGAAAGTGAGAGGGGGAAAGTTTAAAAGAGATACAAGGGGCAAGTTTTTCACACAGAGGGTGGTGAATGTCTGGAATGCGCTGCTGGAGGAGGTGGTGGAAGCAGATTCTGTAACAATGTTCAAGAGGCACCTGGATAGAAACATGAATAAGCCAGGAATAGAGGGATATGGACCACGTAGAGGCAAGAAAATATTAGATTAGAGAGACATTTGGACCAACATAGACTTGGTGGGCCGAAGGGCCTGTTCCTGTGCTGTATACTGTTCTTTGTTAAGCCAAGCTTCTGCAACCTCTCTTCATAACATAAATGTTCCATCCCAGGCAGCATCCTGGTGAATCTCCCCTGCATCCCCTGCAGCGCAATCACATCCTTCCTATAACGTGGTGACCAGAACTGCACACAGTTCTCCAGCTGTGGCCTCACCAAAGTTCATCTGAGGTTATCAGAGGTCATCTGCCTGAGTGGGGGGCAATGGTGGTAATATCAACGGACAGTCCAGAGGCCCAGGCTCACTGGTGCAAAATTCAATTAAAATAATTTTGGAGTAGGAAACTAGTCTCCGTAACGGTGACCGTTAAACTATTATCAAGTATCATTAAAAAGCTATCTTGTCTGCTAAATCCACAAAAAAGTTAATTTGTTTAATTTGACTGCTTTATACTAATTGTTCAAAATGGCAAACCAATTTTCCTTGCATGAAGCCCCTTTGGCTAATGTTTAATTTTGCTGATTCTTTTTTTAATCTGCTATTGATGATTCTAATAAAAATTCTCAAAATAATCAAATCAATTGGGTGGCACGGTGGCACAGCGGTTGGCACTGCTGCCTCACAGCACCAGGAACTTGTGTTTGATTCCCAGCTTGGGTCACTGTGTGGAGTTTGTATGTTTTCCCTGTGTCTGCGTGGGTTTCCTCCCGGTACTCCGGTTTCCTCCCACAGTCTGAAAGGTGTGCTGGTTAGGTGCATTGGTCATGCTAAATTCTCCCTCAGTGTACCTGAACAGGCGCCAGAGTGTGGCAACTCGGGGATTTTCACAGTAACTTCATTGCAGTGTTAATGTAAACCTACTTGTGACTAATAAATAAACTTTATTTTTAGTTTACAATTGTAATGGGCCTCCGGTTATCAATATTCCTTTGCATTTCTACTCATTAATACTGTTCTCGCCAATTTGGGAATAATGCTGGAGGCTAGCCAGGCATTAAAAATTTTGACCAAAAAAACCCCAATCTTTTACTTGTACTTTTAATTATGTGAACTATTCTGACCTCATCAGGGCCAGAGGCTGTATCGTTTTTAAACTACTTCAACGATGACAAAAATTTCTCTTCCGCAATAGGATCTAATAGGGAAGGAAATCTGCCATTCTTACCTGGTCTGGCCTACATGTGGCTCCAGAACAAAAGTAACATAGTTGACTCCTAACTTCCCTCAGAAATGGCCTGGCAAGCCACTCAGCTCAAGGGGCAACTGGGGATGGGCAACAAATGCTGGCCTTGCCAGCGATGCCCACATCACAGAATCTTTATAAAAGTAAATTACTGCAGATGCTGGAATCTGAAACTAAAAGAGAAAATCCCAGCAGGTCTGGCAGCATCTGTAAGGAGAGAAAAAAAGCTGATATTTATTTATTACTCACACTGCAATGAAGTTAGTGTGAAAATCCCCAAGTCGCCACGTTCCGGTGCTTGTTTGGGTACACTGAGGAAGAATTTAGCATGGCTGATTCACCTAACCTGCACATCTTTGGACTGTGGGAGGAAACTGGAGCACCCAGAGGAAACCCACGCAGACACAGGGAGAATGTGTAAACTCCACACGGACAATGACCCAAGCTAGGAATCGAACCTGAGTCCCTGGCGCTGTAAGGCAGCAGGGCTAACCACTGTGCCACCATGTTTCGAAAGTAAAGCTTTGACGACAGGGCCTCTGGACTTGGAATGTCAGCTTTTTTCTCACAGAATACTGCAGAGGGAGGCCACTTGGCCCGTCAAGTTGTCACTGGCTCCCATGAGGGAATATTTTGTTTTCTGAAGCTCAGAGCAGGGTGTGGAATGTAAGTTTGCAGGGATGGGGTGCTAGGTTTAAAAAACGATGCTTGGTTAATTCCCGATATTTTTACCAATCAGATCTTGCTGATTGCCTTCCTGAAAGTCATTGACGAGGGGAGTCACATGGTAATGATGGAGTGTCCCGAGACGGTGAACACGCTACTACATGAGTTCCTGCTTTGGGAGCCGGAGGTCACCGTGGCTGAGAGAGTGGAGGCCAAACAGGCAACGGAAAGCAACAAATAAAAGGTGCCGGCAGCACGCAGATTTATCCGCAAACTTCGGGAAATGTGGCTTTGTTCACGTGCCGATTGAGGGGAAGCCGTTAGAGATTCTAACAGTTTGGGGCAGTTTGTGATATGCAGTCGCGTTGCTGAGGCCACCTAAAGTGGTGGAGAGGATTTACCGTGTACCTGGGCCTCAACCCAGGCTTTGCCAGAGAGTGAAAAACTGTACAATGTATATTTCGATAAATGGCAGCTAAATGTGGTGTCTTTTTTCATCGGTTGTGTAGTTTTTTTTTAAAGAAACAAACCACCACATCATTTGATGCAACATTAACTGAGAGAACAAAGTGTTTGAGCCAATCCGTGGTGGCCAAAGTCTGAAGTCCTGAACTGGTGTCTCCAGGGATTGAAGATTAATTCCAGGAAAGAGTAATCCTGGAAGAAAATCATAGTGGCCATTCTTGAAAAAGGTATCATTTTTATTTATTTAAAGTTTAGCCGAGGTGAGGGGTGGATAGGAGCAAGGCTGTTTGACTGGCGGCAAGGAATCCTCCAGGGGTGTGATGGAGCTTCTGTTTTGCAGTTGGCCAGGGGGGAAACCTGTTGGACTTTAAACCTGGCGTTGCGAGATTTCTTACCGTGCCCACCCCAGTCCAACACCGCCATTTCCACATCATGGGGGAGGTGAGGCTGGGTGAAGGTGGGCAGATTGGGTGGCCAATGGAAGGGGTGGTGCAGGGTGGTTGGAGATCATGTGATGAAATCTCATGGCCAACCAGCCAGCCAGCACCACAATCCCGGAAGTCACAACAATGTGCCAAACGCACTGATTCTGCTACTCCTTGGGAGAATTCAACAGCCACATTAGCGAAGCGTAAGATTTGTGCTCCCAAGTCATTGGTGGGGAAGTCTGGGCACATTTCTAATTGCTATGTGCATGTTGAACGTGGGTCGGAGAGAGGGAATCGAAGCATGAAGAACTGGGATGTTGTGTTCCGGGGGATTGCAAACCCCTCGCACCCAGGGATCACATTTCTAACGCACACACTTCAGTGAGATTGCAATTACCTTTGGTTGTTCAAAGCTTTTCGAAGACGTTGATGAGCTTTGCTCTGGTTTTCTGCTGATCTGGCACCCGACCTGTCACAGAATCCTGTGACACCTCAATCTCTGATTGCTGAATTGACTGGTCAAGGACCAACCCCCACCCGCCCCCCCCACCCCCGCCACCCCCCCATCCCTCTTAAAGACTGAGATCATCCTGAACACTAGAAGACTAATGCAACATGACTATCCTTGCACCTTGTAATTTTGCATTTTACACTGACAGGTGAAATGTGCTGTTATTATAATATACAGAATGTTAGTTATTTAAAGTATACATTCAGTGAGTATTATTATGTAATATGGACTGTTATTATACACAATGTTATAAATATGATAGTATGGAATATATTGGTCCCCACTAATGCCACACTATACATCCATGGGAGGAACTCTGAGTGTTACTGATGCTGGGATTTTAGTAATAATCTTAAACTGTCTTGATTTTGTTCTTACGGTTCATGTCATCTCAATACTTTTGATTGGTTTCTAGCCTGTAACTCACTCATGGATATATTTTTCCTGTACATAAATCACCCAAGTCCCTCCAGTAGGTCCTGTAACTCACTCCAGGGTGTCCGTCAATCGAAATATGGCCAACCTGAGTACTGAGATTCAAGCCTATAAATAACTCCCACATATTCTGCCGTGAGTTTAAGAGCAAATCACTGTGGATGCCGGAATCTGGAGCAAAAACAGAAAATGCTGGAAAATCATTGGAAACCCTACAGTGCAGAAAGAGGCCCTTTGGCCCATCGAGTCTGCACCGAACACAATCCCACCCAGGCCCTACCCCCTTATCCCTACATATTATACCCGCTAATCCCTCTAACCTCCGCTACCCTGGGCACTAAGGGGCAATTTCTTAGCATGGCCAATCAACCTAACCTGCACATCTTTGGACTGTGGGAGGAAACTGGAGTACCAGGAGGAAACCCACGCAGACACGAGGAGAATGTGCAAACTCCACACAGACAGTGACCTGAGCTGGGAATCAAACCCAGGTCCCTGCAGCTGTGAAGCAGCAGTGCTAACCACTGTGCTACTGTGCCACCCAAAATCTCAACAGGTCTGACAGCATCTGTGGAGAGATAGAGAGTTGAACATTGGAACTCAAAACGTTGGCTCTATTCTCTCTCTACAGATGCTGTAAAAATTCTCACAACAGCAGGCTAAAGTCCAACAGGTTTATTTGGAATCACAAGCCTTTGGAGGTATCTTCTCATCTGATGAAGGAGCAGTGCTCTCAAAGCTCGTGATTCCAAATAAACCTGTTGGGCTTTAACCTGGTGTTGTGAGATTTCTTAACCACGTCCACCCCAATCCAACACCGAAAACTTCACATCATGGCTTCCACAGATGCTGTCAGACCTATTGAGATTTTCCAGCATTTTCTGTCTCTGACTTTGCCATTGACACATATTCTGGACCAGAGCTTTGTTTCTTTATTTCAAACAGGACCATCTCTTTTGCCTTTCATTCCATGGCATCTTTAATATTTTATCTCTCTCACCCTTTGTTCCATCTGCCTCTCCCTGCCCCTCTCCCTTTCTATAACAGCATAAACCCAACACATTTCTACCTCTCTTCAGTTACAAAGCAGAGACATAATGGACTCGAAATGTTAACTCAGTTTCTTCCTCCACCGCAACTGTCAGACCTGCTGAGATTTTCCAGCACTTCCTGTTTTTATCCCTGATATGTTATTGTCTATATAAGCCACCTGAACCCTCCGATTAGTTGCCAACTCACACCGGGATATTCATTATTCTAAAGATAAACCACTCAAACCCCTTCATTAAACTCTAGCGTAACTGACTCGTAGTATCTAATTCTATACCTAAATCACTTGGATTTCTGAATTAGATTCTAGCTGATTGCTCATTCTGAGTAGCTGTTTTCCTTATATTTGCATTATTTTTTAAAACTGTTGGACTCATTGCCAGAGTTGAGGGTGATACGTGAGGGGCTCAGAAAAACATTTCAATTTAGAAAAAAAAATATTTTTAACATCAATCTCAGTTGGTAATAACAATTGCTGTGCATCAAACATTCACTACTTAAGAAATCAAATGGAAATATGATGGCTGGTACAGTGGTTAGCACTGCTGCCTCACAGCGCCAGGGTTCGATTCCAGCCTCGGGTGACTGTCTGTGTGGAGTCTGCATGTTTTCTGCGTGGGTTTCCTCCGGGTGCTCCGGTTTCCTCCCACAGTCCAAAGATGTGCAGGTTAGTTGGATTGGCCATGCTGAATTACTGCTTAGTGTTCCAAGATGTGCAGGTTAGGTGGATTGGCTATGTAAAATTGTTGTTTAGTGTTCAAAGATATGTAGGTTATGTCCTCTCATCTCTGTCCTAAAAGAGTGACCCCTAATTCCAAAACAGTGCCCCCTAGTTCTGGACTTGCCCACAAGAGGAAACATCCTTTCCACATTGACCTTGTCAAGACCAATCAGGATATTGTATTCGAGATGTGATCTTATCAATGCCCTGAATAACTGAAACATAACATCCTCACTTTTATATTAAATTAGTCTTGTAATAAAGGATAACATTCCATTAGCCTTCAAAATGTACTAATATTTTGTGACTCATGCACTAGAACGCCCAGATCCCTCTGCACCTCAGAATTCTGCAGTCATTTGCTCTTTAAATGATACTCTGCTTTTTTATTCTTCCTGCCAAAGTGAACAGCTTCATATTTTCTCACATTATACTCCATCTGCCAGATTTTTGCCCATTCACTCAACCCTATCTCCATCCGTTTACAACCTCCTAATGTCCCCTTCACAACATACTTTCCTACCTTCCTTTGTGTTGTCTGCAAATTTAGCCTTCACTGCCCTCATCTAATTCATTGATGTAAATTTTAAATGTTGAGGCCGCAGCACAAACATCCGCGGGACTCCACTCATCACACCTTGTGAATCAGAAAAGGGCCCATTTATACGTACTCTCTGTATTTTGCCAGCCAGTTAATCTTCCATCCATTCCAGTAGGTTACTGCTGACACCAGGAGTTTTTAAACTGCCACAGAATATTGTGGAATATATTAAATGCCTTCTGAAAACCCTAGTATAACACATCTACAGGTTCCTTTCTATCCTCAGCATGTTACCCCTTCAAAGAACTTTAATAAATAGGATAAATGTGATATCCCTTTCACTAAAACATGCGGACTCTTCCTGATTGTAATAAATCCTCGGAGGCAGAAGTCCCTTCAATTAAATTTCTTTATTTCCAAGATCCCACAGCACAATACCGAGTGCTGTCAGCGTGCCATCTCCATCCGGAGTGCCAGAGGAACTGACACTGCTGTTTAAATACAGAGCATGGGACTCGCTGATTGGACCATCAATTTGGCCCTTAGTCAGGGAAATTCTTTTTGTGACATTTTTTTCTTTAAGTATTAGGGGAACTCTTTTTGTGAGAACCTGGATTTGAACCAGGGACCTGGTGAAACACAATCAAATGCTCCACCATTGAGCTGCACCCCCCTCACTAAAGTGACAGCATTGGTATCAAATGCTTGTGTCAGGACTGCTCCTGAGTTTTGAACTTCCGCTGCTGCATCTTTCACTGAAGCTGTCACTTTTTTTGTGGGCGGCATGGTGGCATAGTGGTTCGCACTGCTGCCTCACAGCACCAGGGACCCGGGTTCAATTCCCCGCTTGGGTCACTGTCTGCGTGGAGTTTGCACATTCTCCCCGTGTCTGTGCGGGTTTCCTCCAATTTCCTCCCACAGTCCAAAGATGTGCAGGCTAGGTGGATTGGCTTTGCTAAATTGCCCATAGTGTCCTGGGATGTGCAGGTTAGGGAGATCAGTGGGGTAAATGTGTGGGGTTGTGACGATAGGGCCGAGGGATTGTTGTCAGTGCAGACTTGATGGGCCGAATGGCCTCCTTCTGCATTGTAGGGTTTCTAAGTTCATTTCATGAAGTATTTTCTGTTGGCAGTTCTGAACTATCTGACAGTTTCAAGCAGACCAACCTCAATTGCCTGATTAAAATCGTTACACCGATTACTTTGACTTTTTCTGAGTAACATGCTGTGCGTACATAAGGACAGCATTTTATCTTTATTTTGTTGAACTTGTTTAAATCAGAGATAGGTCCTTCAATCAGTCAGGTAACCGTGGGAGGTATGGGTTGGATTTGAATTGATTCCTTACAGGGCCGCAGTTCTGGATGAGATTGCCTTTCTGTGCAGCCTCTGAGTTCGGGGTCGCCGTGTTTTGCTGTCCTTTTCTCTCGGGGAGTCCTTGCCTCACACTGAGCACAGAGGCACTCGCCAGCCTCCTCCTAAAACGGCTGTGGACAGAGTAGCAATCCAGAAGAAAATTCTCGATTCGACTCCCTGCTCTGTGCCGAGTTTGCTGATTTCTGACAAAGCGCTACAGCCATGAGAGAGGGAGGGGAATCAGTCAGCCAGGGCTTCTCATCCTGATTATTTTCCAATGACTGGGAAAAGTAGAAATGAGTTAGGATTTGGTATGATGCTATCCATAGTGCCTGCCAGCAGACATGTGAAGACTGACCCTGAGGGGGAGGGGCTGTCCCATGTGGCACAGCCTTCAAGGAAAAACAGTTGGGAGTGGGGGAAATGGACTGATTTTTGGTTGATATGATCACAGATTGAAGGCTGTAATGTTATTGCAAAACTGTCCAAGATGCCTTGCAAATGATGGATTTTGTTTCATATGTTACACTCAGACAGTAATGGAGCTTAGCAAATATACAACCTTTAAACTACCTGTTGGTTCTACCCCCCCCCCCAATATGTAACAATTTTCTTAGACCTCCCATTCTATTTGTCCTCAATTCCTCCTTGAAACCAGGCCATCTTGCATCAGCAGCTCATCTTCCACTCTTCCTTCCCCAGTATCGGTAAGAAGTTTCACAACACCAGGTTGAAGTCCAACAGGTTTATTTGGTAGCACGAGCTTTCGGAGCACTGCTCCTTCATCAGGTGAGTGCCAGTGCTCCGAAAGCTCGTTGGATTTTAACCTGGTGTTGTGAGACTTACTGTCCCTACCCCAGTCCAATGCTGGCATCTCCACATCATGCTCCCCAGTATCCAGAGTGCTGGATCTCGTTACCTCTCCCGATCTCCCCTTCCTCATCCATGGTTAGAGAAATGCAAACTGAGTATCACTCACTGCCCCCCCTCTAAATCACGACTCCCCAATTTGCCTCCATCTCTTCCACACTTTGCAACCTTGATTGTGACCTAGTGTTTGCATGTGCCCTCTGTTGGCTGTGCTTGGTATTGCGCAACATAGACATTGATTATAGTTTGTTTTGTTTTACACATTTCGTTAGAGTTAATGTGTCCTCCAGTCCACCCCATGCATCATTCCCATGAGTTGGCGATACAGTTAGGCAAAGATCACACAGGATGTGATGGATCTACAGTGAATGCTCCCAGCCTTACTATCTGCCCCTTTAGGGTCTTGTTGCCCTTGGTGATCTGGTTGAGGCCTCAAACTCACCCCTGGTGGGAACTATATCCAACCCACTGCCAGCTGATGGGATGAGACTATCTAGTTTGGCTGGATTACCCTGGGTACAAAACCATCAGCACGGAACTGTCCAAACACAACATGGAATTAGTTGTTGCAAAGGGATTGAAAAGCATCTAGACAGCAATTGACCTGCCCAGAGGTTGGGGCTGAGAAGATCGCTCAGAGTAGAGGGGAACGTTTATCCTGGTTTCTCAGCGCTGGGAATACATTCAGGTGACACAGGGTAGGATGAATTTGTCAGCACCATTTGGGTTGTAATCTGTTGGAGGGATCCGGGTCCATTTGTAAAACACTTTGGACTGAATAAGTCCATTGGAAGATTTGGGCAGGTTCTTCAACCTAGACACCAGGTTACAGTCCAGATGTCAGGATTTCCTTTTCCCCAATCAACCTCCACATCCACCCACCCCTCAACGCAAACATTCCTCATTTTGATGAACACAATATTGAAAAGAGAAACCCCTCAAATTTAGGATGGCCAGTCATGTCTTTATTGAATGTTAACTGGTGAGCATGATGGGGAATAAATGTTAGCCAGCCGGTGGCACCCATGTCCCACAAATGAATAAAAAAACTCTTTGTGCATTTACAATGAATGCGTCTGAAGAACAGTCTTCTTCCCATGGCTCAGGACCATCAAATGGCAGGCAGGGTCACAAAAGCAGGCGGCACCTCATCAGTCGCCCATTATCCATTTGCCCCACAGTCACATTAATTTCACTGGAACTATCAGGTGCATTTTATAACTGGGTGTCAAAAGCAATTCCAGCTACTCTGCATCCTCAGTCTCTGTCCAGTTTCACTCCTATGAGATTTACATTCATATATCCACACACAGTGGGCTCATGGAGAGGAGGAAGGCCATTCAGCCCATCTTACCTCATCCAACTAGAAAGTTCAGATTGCAATATGCAATGATTTCATAACCCATAATGGAGTTTTAATCTATATCACAACCACAGATCTATTATATGTTGGTTGCTTTATTTCAAAACTTTTTTTCAGTTATTTATTAGGGTCACAAGTAGGTTTACATTAACACTGCAATGAAGTTACTGTGAAAATCCCCACACTCTGGTGCCTGTTTGGGTGCACTGAGGGAGAATTTAGCATAGCCAACACACCTAACCAGCATGTCTTTCAGACTGTGGGAAGAAACTGGAGCACATGGAGAGGAAACCCATGTAGACATGGGAAGAACATGCAAACTCCACACAGACAGTGACCCCAACTGGGAATCGAACCCAGGGCCTTGGTGCTGTGAGGCAGCAGTGCTAACCACTGTGCCATCCTATTTGACCCCACTTTCCTCCGTGATTTTATTTGAAATCGCGTTTTGTATTTAGCTTCCTGCAATTTCACTGCCTTAGATGCATCTCTGCTCCCTGGAACATGTTTTTGATGCTCAGATGTGCTGGAATAGGTGTGACAATTCATCATTATCTATGCAGTATTGTTTGTGACTGGAATAATTTTGTCAATGCACAGACCATGATAAACCAGTTAGTGTCAGACTATTGATTCATGCAGTGCACCTGCCTTGACAAAGTGACTGTCTGTTTCTTTTTCTACAGCAAAACCTTGAAATACGGAGGGTTTTGTTTGGTTTATTGGCAATAATATAGAACCATAAGCACAGGAGGCCATTTGGACCATTGTGCCTGTGCTAGGCTTTTGAAAGAACTTTTTAATGAGTTCCGCTACCCCAATCTTTCCTCATAGCACCCCATGCACCTTCCTTTGAGTTATTTATTCTCTTCCCGAACCCTATCAAGCAGTGCGTTCCCAGATCATAAGATGCAGCATCAAAACACTCCCCAACTCTGATTCTTTTGCCAACTATTTTAAATCCATGTCCTGTTACTGACCATCCTGCCTGTGGAAACGGGTTTCTCTATCAAATTTACCAGAACCCCACACAATTTCGAACACAGGGCTTTATTAAGTCTCTTCCGACCCTTTGGGACATTCAGAGGTGAGAAAGGGGTTTTAGAAATGAAAGTCTTTCATAGTTCTATTTCTGCTTTAAAGCTTCTGCAGTCTCTTTAGTGGGGTTTAATTATTTCCAGTATTTAACTTTGCTGTTGTAATGAAAGAGAATAAACCTCCAGGAAAATTATTCAACCTTCCATGGTCTTGAATCAAGTTTGCTGTCCCACTGTTCTATATATTTATATATATGTACATACATATATAAGCATATATTTTTGTGATCCAGTGAAGGAGCTATGTACTACCTGTATAATGCTCACTACTAACATATCCTGTATGTCACACAGTGAGGAAATAAAAATAATCTATGGAAGTTTATTAATGATTCTGTATCGTGGTGACTCACTGTGGTATAAAACTGGAAACAGTTTAATAAAAAATAACAGCTGCTCCCAACATGTGTTTGAATATTGCGCCTTGAATTGCAGTATACTGTTCTTATGTTGTGCAAATGCACTCCTGCATGTGGTACCGAGGAACAGAAGCTGTGAGAGAGATTCAGAAGGATGTTGGATAAACTCGGTTTGTTCTCAATGGAACGACGGAAGTTGAGGGGTGACCTGATAGATGTTTACAAGATTATGAGCGGCACGGACAGAGTGGATAGTCAGATGCTCTTTCCTTGGGTAGAAAAGTCAAATGCTCGGGGACACTGGTTTAAGATGCGTGGGGAAAAGTTTAGAGGAGATGTGCGAGGCAAGTTTTTTTTTAACACAGAGGGTGGTGAATGTCTGGAACGCGCTGCATGGGGAGGTGGTGGGAGCAGGAACGATAGTGGTATTAAAGGGGCAACTGGACAAATACATGAATAGGATAGGAATGGAAGGATACAGACTTCATAAGTGTGTATAGTTTTAGGTTAGGCAGGCATCATGATCAGCGCAGGCTTGGAGGGCTGAAGGGCCTGTCCCTGTGCTGTTCCTTGTTGAAATGAGGATTGAGAAGTAATAATGATTGGCACATATGGAACAGGCTTTCCCTTGGGAAGATAAGTTGAGGGGTGGCAGTGGGGGGGGGAGCTACCTGAAGTCTTTAAAATTAGGCAAGGGTTTATTAAGGTAGATGTTGAGAAAATATTAAACTTGCACAGGAGATTGGAACAGTGGGCCATAAACATAATTTAATAAATCTAATAGGGAATTTGAGAGAAATGCATACTCCCAGAGTGGTGAGAATGTGGAACCCATAAGGATCTGGCAGACGAAGGACTGAGTATAGTACCACCCACACACTGATGAGAGAAGACATGAGCCTCGGAGTCAGTGCAGTATTGGACTGTGTGTAGAAGCAAGCACGGAGACAGCTCCTGGCTTGGACTTTTATTGTTCTCACGTATATAATTTCTAGTGGTTAGTAAATAGATAGGGATACATACAGGGAATTTTGGCTGGCATGGTGACACAGTGGTTAGCACTGTTGTCGCTCAGCACCAGGGACCCGGGGTCAATTCCTGGCTTAAGTCACTATCTGTGTAGAGTTTGCGTGTTCTCTCTGTGTCTGCATGGATTTCCTCTGGCTTCCTCCCGCAGTCCAAAAATGTGCAAGTTAGTTGGATTGGCCATGCTAAATTGTCCCTTACTGTTAGGGGAACTAGCAGTGTATATGCATGGGGTAATGTTGATAGGGCCTGGGTGGGACTGTTATTGGTGCAGGCTCGATGGGCTGAATGGCCTTCTGTACTGTGGGGAATCTATGATTCTACTTACTGTTGAAGTTCCTAAGAGTACAGATACCTTAATAAGACCTAACAAATCATGGCCAACAACTGACAACAAATAACATTGGCACATTTACGAGGAAGCTGGATAAACACATGCAAAAAGAAAGAAATGGGATATAAGGTGAGTCATATGGACTTGAAATGTCAACTCTCTCCACATATGCTGCCAGGCCTGCTGGCTCTTTCCAGAACTTTCTCTTTTTATTTAAGAGGAAACTCAAGTGGGGCATAAACAATGGAAGAGAATATTGGATTGAATGGTCCATAAACTCTTCCGTACCTCAACATACAAATGCCGCTTCCTAATTCTGTTACTGCTGAATGGATTGGTTCCTAATGGGCACATGCACAGATGACCTTAGATTGCAAGTGAAATTGCAAAAGGAGTTGATAAGGAATAAGAGGAAAAGGACATTGTGTAATGTTATGGGTTGTGGATTTTAACAGGAGGAAGAATTGCCCACGTAGATTCAGACAAACACGCAACAGGTTTTATTGAAGAGCTGCTCTCTCAGCACTGCATCAGAACACAAAACAAAGTAAAACAACCTAATGACATCACCATCAAAACATGTGATCAGCTCTTAAAGCAGTGTGCATTCTTTTTTAAATATGTAACACATTGGGACTCAGAATATGATCCTTTTTCATTGATCTCATTCTTCAATCTACCTGCCAACAGGTGAGTTTATTAATCCTGTGCTCCCAGTTTTAAAAACGGCTTGAAAAGAGCATGAGATGGAAACCAGGCTATAATATTCTGTAATTGGTTTTCATTCTCTTCGAGTGAAACTCCCCAACTGTGAGATTGCCAGTTACTATCCTCTCTCCAACAACTTGCATTTATATAGTGCCTTAAACATATCATGGGAGTGTCAGCCAAGTATGGAAATAGAAGGGCAGGTGACCAAAAGCTTAGTGATACAGACACGATTTAGGAGTAACTTAGAGGAGAAAGGGATAGACACGGAATTTCTAAGTTAAGGATTTAGGTATAGCCTGGGTGACATGGTGGCACAGTGGTTAGCACTGCTGCTTCACAGTGCCAAGGACCTGTGTTCCATTCCCTACTTGGATCACTGTCTGTGTGGAGTTTGCATGTTTTCCCCGTGTCTGCGTGGGTTTCCTCTGGGTGCTCCGCTTTCCTCCCACATTCTGAAAGACATGCTGGTTAGGTGCATTGACCCGAACAGGTGCCAAACTGTGGCGACTCGGGGACTTTCACAGTAACTTCATTGCAGTGTTAACGTAAGCTTTACTTGTGACTAATAAATAAAATTTAGCCACTGATAGTGAATTAGAATTGGGGAGATGGCGGTATAGTCATCATGTCACTGCACTAGTAATCCAGAGGCCCAAGATAAGGTCTTGGGAACATGGGTTTAAATTCCATCAATAAATCTGTAATATAAAACTAGTTTTAATAAAGATGACCATGACTCTATTTTAAAAAAAGCCCATCTGGTTAGGGAAGGACATCTGCCATCCTGACCTGATCTGGCCTCCAGACCCACAGTAATGTGATTGGCTCTCAATTGGCTGCTTGAGATAGCCTTGCAAGCAACTTAATTCAAGGGCAATTAGGGATGGGGGCAACAAATGCTGATATTGCCAACACTACTCCCATTAAAATAAACAAATGGGCAAGTACAACGAAGGAATGATTTGAAAACAAGAGGAACACCAAAAAAAACCCTCAATGGATTGTGATCTGCTAAGCACACAAATGATTGTGAACAAACTTGGTGTGTGAAGCTAGATGCAGAGAGGTTTGGACAAGCTCAAGGTTCGGTGGGGGTGGTGCAGTGCGGTGCAGTGCAGAGAGTGCAATGGAATATTCACATCTGGAGATAACAGAGGTACGCACAAGGGTTTCAGCAGATGAACTGAGCCAAGCTGGAGTTGGTCTTGGTGACAGTCTGGTCACAAGCTCACAAGACTTCAAGGTTGAAACTTTTGGATTTAGCATCGGAAATTGTTGAAGAACAGGCTGGCAAATGAATGGACTTTAGTCTCTGGTGCAAAGACATTTGCCTGAATCTTCCAGCCTATCCTCCCCATTGCGACAGGGCTAGCAGGCCTTTGAAACTGCCATTCACAGGGGCAGGATTGGAAGATCACACCAGTGCGAAGGGCTGGAAAATCCCAGCTTTTGCTTCAGCCTTCCCCCTATTCTGCTGGGGGAACTTTCTGTGCAAGCAGTAATGGACTTCAGACAAGCACCATGACAAACCCACCACTGCCAACGCTGACACTCTCCACCACCGGCACAGTGCTGGCTGTGTGTGCCACCTACACGATGCACTGCAACAAGGCTCCATCGACAGCATCTTCCAAATCCATGACCTCTACTGTTTAGAAGAAGGGCAGCAGACACACGAGAACCCCACCACCTGCAAGTTCCTCTTCAAACCACTCACCGTCCTGACTTGGATCCATTCTTTCACTGTTACTGAATCGAAAAGAATAATGAGCCAGGGATGGGTCATTCAGCTCCTTATGCCTTCTCTGCCTCAATCTTAGACCGCAGGAGGCCATTTGGCCCATCCGATCTGCACTGACCACAATCCCACCCAGGTCCTATCTCCATAATCCCATGCAGTTACCCTAGCTAGTTCCCCTATCACTAAGGGTCAATTTAGCATGGCCAATCCACCTAACCAGCACATCTTTGGACTGTGGCAGGAAACCAGAGCACCCACAGGAAACCTACACAAACTGTCCTGAGCCAGAAATCAAACCCAGGCCCCTGGTGCTGAGGCAGCAGTGCTAAACACTGTCAACCCGTGCCTGCCATTTAAGATCATGTCAGATCTGACAGTTACCTCAAATCTGCCTCCCGTCTACACCCAACAATCCATCACCCCCTTCCTTAATTTTGGATCTCTCTAACAGCACTGTGGGTGTACCTACACCATGTGGACTGCAGTAATTCAAGGCGGCAGCTCACCACCACCTTCTCAATGGTAATTAGCCAACAAATGCTGGTTTTGCCAGTGACACCCACATCCCATGAACCAATATATAAAAAATTAAGAGATGGTGGGGGGAGTTAGGAGAGGTGGTGGTGAGAATGTGCACGGTGTCAGTGTACACGTGAAAATTTGCCTCCTGTTTTCAGATTATCCCCCTTACCGAGGGGCAGTGTCTACCACACCCTTTCAATCCTGGGCATCCTGCCCTATAAGTCACTCACAATTCCACTGCCCTGGCTGGAATGGATCTGCCAAAATTTAACGCCTTTGAGAAACATAGAAACTAGAAGTGGGAGTAGGCCATTCAGCCCTTCGAGACTGCTCCTTAATCACGGCTGGCCATCAAGTTAAATATCCTGATTCCCCCTTCCTCCCACATCTCTTGAGCCCCAAGATCGATATCTAATTTCTTTTTGAAATCAGACGTTTTGGCCTCAACTACTTTCAGTGGTAGTGAACTCCACACATTCACCCTCCTCTGGGTGAAGAAATTTCTCCTCACCTCAGTTCTAAAAGGTTTACCCCTTATCCTCAATCTATGACCTTAGTTCTGGCCTCCCCCACCACTGGGGACATTCTTTCTGAATCTGCCCTGTCTAATCCTGTTAGAATTTTATAAGTTTCTATGAGATCCCCTCTGGCTCTTCTAAACTCCGGTGAACATAGTCCTAACTGACTTAATCTTCCCTCACATGACAGACCTGCCATCGCTGGAAACCTTCGCTGCGCTCCCTCTGTGGCAAGGATATCCTTCCTCAGATAAGGACACCAAAACTGCACACAATACTCCAGGTGTGGCCTCACCAACAGCCTGTACAATCGCAGCAAAACATCACTACCCCTATATTCTGCACATGAAACCTTCTTTAACACAATGAATGAGAGAGAGGAGAAAGAAGAAAAGTAGATGTCAAAACAGCAAGCAGTAACAGCACACAATTTTTAATATCTTCTCAAAATGTAGTCGGTTTTATAAAAAAAGAAACATTTCACATTTGTTGAAAGAACTGTTTACAGATCAATAAGAGCAGCAGGTCCAACAGGACAACGTGCAATTCTCTATCAGTGATTCGATTCCGTTCAAATAAATGCCACAGCTCGCTGATGGCTTACTGGTCTGGCCGAAAGGGAACCAGAAAAATCAAATATACATTCGGTTTCGAGCCTTCCCTCAAGTTAATTAATAAAAGATAAAAAGTCACCATAATCCCAGATATCCGTAGCTCGCTCTCCCTTTTGAGGGGCAGAGCTGACTGGTGGTGATTTGACCTAAACAGGGGCAAGGTTCAGAAGGCAAGACCCTTCCATGAGTACAAAAAAAGCTGGAAAATCTCAGCAGGCCTGGCAGCATTTATAAAGGAGAGAAAAGATCAGATGTTTCAAGTCCCTTTGACAAAGGGTCGTCTGGACTCAAAATGTTAGCTCTTTTCTCTCCTTACAGATGCTGCCAGACCTGCTGAGATTTTCCAGCACCTTCTCTTTTGGTTTCAGATTCCAGCATCCGCAGTAATTTTACCCTTTTCATGAGTAAACTCAGCCAATTAATGAGTCAATTAATAAAATATCCAATGACTGATTACTGCATGGAGCCAATCAGAGACTGCCTGAGGCACTGCCTCAGGACTCCGTTACTAGTGTAGTGGTGGTCATGCCAGATAGCCAATGTCACGGCTTTCAACTCAATCCAAAGATCAGTTTGCATCCAGAGATTCAGCTATCTCCCTTCTCTGCCCAACAGCCTGCTCTCACACACAGTTAAGATGTGAAAATGTCCATAGAACTGAACACCAGCTAACACACTTCTCAAGTTACCTTCAACACAATAGATCGATGGGTAAGTTCAGAAAAATCTCCATTAGGTGTTTCAACTTTAAAGTTTAAAGCTTACCAGTCACAAGTAAGGTTTACATTAACACTGCAATGAAGTTACTTCCCCTAATCGCCACACTCCGGCTCCTGTTCGGGTCAATTCACCTAACCAGCACGTCTTTCAGAATGTGGGAGGAAACCGGAGCAACCGGAGGAAACCCACGCAGACATGGGGAGAATGTGCAAAGTCCACGTGGACTTTCTCTCACCCATAACTTACTAAAAGAATCACATTTTAGTAAAATATCTGATCTTGGGATGTGGGTTTTCACTGGCTAGGCCACACATATATATAAAAAAAAATCGCAATTGTTACTGCACGGGAGGCTATTTGGCCCTTTGTCTCTGGACCAGCTCTCCAAATGAGGAATGCACCTAGTGCCTTTCCCCAAAAACCTCACCTTCTTCTTTAGCAGAAATTAATCAGATTTCCTCTTGAAAGCCTCGACTGAATCAGCCTCCACCACAGTCAGAGGCAGCACGTCCAGCTCTTAAGGCGTGTGCGCGTGGAAAAGTTGTTCCTTAAATCTCCAGTGCCTCTTTTGTCAATTACCTTAGACCCACGCCCTCTGTAGCTGCCTGATAAACAGAATCAATTCCATTGATTCGGGACTGGAGTTACATGAAGCTCAGACCTGGGGAAGGGTGGCAGGCAAAAGGTGGGGAATTATAGGCCGGTTAGTTTAACATCTGTTGTAGGTAAAATGTTAGAATCCGTCATCAAGGAGGAAATAGCGAGGCATCTTGAGGGGAATTGCTTGATAGAGCAGACGCAGCACGGTTTTGTTAAGGGGAAGTCGTGTCTGACAAATTTACTGGAGTTCTATGAGGATGTGTCTAGGGCGGTGGATAGAGGTGGATGTGGTCTTTCTTGATTTTCAGAAGGCGTTTGACAAGGTACCTCACAAGAGGTTATTGCAGAAGGTCAGGGGACATGGAGTTGGGGTAGGGTGTTAGCGTGGATAGAGGACTGGTTGTCAAATAGGAGGCAGAGAGTGGGGGTCAATGGGTGCTATTCGGATTGGCGGTTGGTGACTAGTGGAGTGCCCCAGGGGTCGGTGCTGGGGCCTCAGCTATTTACCATTTATATAGATGATCTGGAGGAGGGAACCGAGTGTATGGTGTCGAAATTTGCTGATGACACCAAGATTGGGGGAACGGCAAATTGCGCGGAGGGTGTGGAGAGTCTGCAGAAGGATCTAGATAGGCTGGGCGAATGGGCCAGGAACTGGCAAATGGAATTTAATGTTGGCAAGTGCGAGGTGGTCCACTTTGGTAGGAATAATGGTAGGAAGGATTATTACTCACGTGGAGAAAAACTGCAGCAGGTGACGCTGCAGAGGGACCTCGGGGTCCTTGTGCATGAGTCGCAAAAACCCAGCTTGCGCGTGCAGCAGGTGGTCAGGAAGGCGAATGGGATGCTGGCCTTCATAGCGAGGGGGATTGAATATAAAAGTAGGGAGGTCTTGCTGCGGCTATATAGGGCATTGGTAAGGCCGCAGCTAGAGTACTGTGTGCAGTTTTGGGCGCCGTACTTACGCAAGGATATTTTGGCCTTGGAGGGAGTGCAGACGAGGTTTACTAGGCTGATACCGGAGTTGAGGGGGTTGAGCTATGAGGAGAGGCTGAATAAACTAGGCTTGTACTCGTTAGAGTTTAGAAGAATGAAGGGAGATCTCATTGAGATGTATAAGATGATGAATGAGATGGATAGGATAGAGGTGGAGAGACTCTTCCTGCTCAGAAAGGACAGTAGGACTAGGGGGCACAGCCTCAAGATAAAGGGGGGGCGGTTTAGAACGGAGTTGAGGAAGAACTTCTTCACTCAAAGGGTGGTGAATCTCTGGAATTCTCTGCCCGTTGAGGTGGTGGAGGCTGCCTCGCTAAATATTTTTAAGGCACGGGTTGATGGGTTTTTGATAAGAGAGGGGATTAAGGGTTATGGGGAGAGGGCGGGAATGTGGAACTGAGCCACGACAGATCAGCCATGATCTTATTGAATGGCGGGGCAGGCTCGAAGGGCCAGATGGCCTACTCTTGCTCCTATTTCTTATGTTCTTATGTTCTCTTTGGAGAATGTCAGAATCACAGAATGATACATAGAGGGTGGCCACTCAGCCCATTGTGCCTGTGTTAGCTCTTTAAAAGCACGATCTCTTTTAATTCTACTTCATTGCTGTTTCTGCATAGCCTTGCAAATTTTGCCCCCAAGCATTTATCCAATTCCCTTTTGAAAATGACTATGAATTTTGTTTCTGGCAATGCACTCCAGGTTATTTTACAATCTTTAAATTTTTTTTTAAATTAAAAAAAGCTCTCATGGTCATTTTGTATGAAATGACCATCCATTCAATTCCACGTCCCAACTCAAATCCGTATTGCTGGTCTACCACCATAATCACTGGGCCACATTATTTTATATTTATTTATCTTAAAAACTTAAATGTGCTTCCTGATTAACCAATTTAGACTTTGGTTAGGTAGTTGGGAGAAAACATTCAGAGGAGTTATAGACTCCAGCAGAGCAATGGGTTCCTAAGACATCGCAGACACTGATACCTGCAGCATCTGAGATGATCGAGGCGCCAGATAGCAACACAGTCGCGGGTCCAGAAACTGCTCAACCCGGGCCCACAGAGGTCAGTAGAAGAGAGCATTTTAAAAACAATGTTAAAAAGTTGATGGGGGGCAGGGAGGGAAAGTTGCATCTTCAGCTTAATCCCCAAAGATAGAGCACGATGGAGAGGTTTGCATCTGCTACTTCCCGGGAAAAATATCCCTCCATCGTGGATCATCCGTTGAGGGAAAAGTGGCTACATGCCTAATCCAGAGAGGGGGAACTCACAGGAGCTCCCCATACAAAGATGGGCATTTCACATTAACCAGGGCTGGAAATGTGTCTGCTATAAGAGATTGCAGGAATGAGAGAGATCAGCACAGACATAACTGCAGTGCTGAAGAAAGGATAACGGTTTGGAAACTTTTCCTGACGCCAAATTCGTCTTTAGTTCATACTCCTTCGCTTCAAATCTTGGAGCTGCACTAGTTGACCGAGTTTGGAGTCTCCTTGTAATGCAATGCTGGAACGCAGCAGCGGGAGATGCTGGTGAACAGATGGGTGAGGACGTGAATGGGAGGAACCCACTTTGCCCTCCACTATATTTGTGTGAGGAAGGGAGGGGAGGGGAACACCAGCTTTCCTTTCTCCCCTTGGACAGGAAGTGAGTATTAACAGGCGAGGACACTCATGTTCCCAATCTGTTGGGACACCAACTGAGGACGGGGAAGCAAACCCTTCGAAACCCAGGGACAGAAACTCAACCCCGTTAACCACTTGGATGAATGGGACAGAACCAGCCTGCCTCAAAAAGGTTCATTCAAAAAAGTGTGATGGGATTTATCACACATTTGGGGGGGGGCGGGTTTGGGTGTGGGTCTAAAGCGTTCCTCCCCCTCACTCCCTCCGCTGCCTTTCACTGCCCTGTCCTGATGTCCGCCGGTCGCAGCTGCCTCTCCCCTTCCGCCAGGAAGATCTGCAGTGCTCGTCGGAGCATGTGAACCCCCAGTCGCCGGCGGTGCTTCATAGGCCAAGTCGCAGCGACGCCGTAATAATCCCCACGCTTCTTGTTGGTCAACATCTGCAGGCCTGCAGTCAAACACAAAGACAAAAGACTCCCATTTATCCAGCGGTTCAGCATCGCGGAACAGCCCAAAGCTCTTCACAGCCAGTCTGTGGAATGTCAGGTTCTTCAGAAAGGAGAAGGCCGAGAGGCCTTTAGGATAATAATAAGAAGGTTTTATGGGGTAAAGGTTGGGGAGATGTTTACACGTGCTGGTGAGATCAGAAATAGGAACCATATATGTAAGATAATAGAACAAAGAACAACACAGCACGGGAAACAGGCCCTTCGGCCCAATGAGCCCGCACCGCCATTTCAACATTGTGAGTCCCCTCTCCACCCATGACCCTTGTCTATGCTTTTGGCACTCCACATTGGAAACCAGATTGAGGGGAGACTAATTTAGGAACAATTTGTTACACCAATCAGCCTAAGAGCACATCTTTGGGGTGTGGGAGGAAACTGGAGGACCCAGAGAAAACCCACGCAAGCACGGGGAGAATGCGCAAACTCCCACAGACACTGGCCCAAATCCATGTATCTGCACAGCAAACAGTGATAGTCACTGAGCTGTCACGTTGCCCAGCATCTGGTCCAGTTTAAGCATACACTAACGACGTGAAGCACTAGGCTACTCTGGAAAACATCCAAGATCAGCCCTCGAACGACCCATCGCGTGTATGTCCCTTGCTGGGCAACAAGGCAGACCTCATTAATTTGCCATCTTATAAACTTACGAGGAGAAACTACTTCTCACAAAGGGTTGTGAATCTGTGGAATTCACTGCCCCAAAGTGCGGTGGATGCTGGGACAGTGAGTAAATTTGAGGAGGGGGTTAGACAGATTTTTAATTGGTAATGGGTTGAAGGGTTATGGGGAGAAGGCAGGAAAATGGGGATGAGGAGCATATCAGCCATGATCGAATGGTGGAGTGGACTCGATGGGCCGAATGGCCTAATTCTGCTCCTATATCTTATTAATAAATCCAATAGGGAATTCAACAACCACTTGATCCAAGGGATAATTTTTAAGGAGTGTCTTAGAATCCCTACAGTGCAGGAGGAGGCTATTCGGCCCATCAAATCTGCACCACCCACAATCCCACCCAAACTCCTATTCCCATAATCCTACATATTTACCCTTCTAATCCCCTGACTCTAGGGGCAATTTAGCTTGGCCAATCAGCCTAATCCGCCCATCTTTGGAGTGTAGGAGAAAACCCATGCAGACATGGGGAGAATGTGCAGACTCCATACAGACAGTGACTCAAGCCAGGAATCAAACCTGGGTCCCTGGCGCTGCAGCAGTGCTAACCACTGTACCACTGTCTTACAGGAGGGAAGTGAGGGGGGAGGTGTGGAGAGCTCAGGGCTGCTGAATGACACACTGCCAATGATGGAAATAACCCAGCACGTGCAAGAGGCCAGAATTAGATGAGTGCAGAGATCTCGCAGGGTTCGAGGGCTGGAGGAGATTACAAAAGAAGGGGGCATGACTGGGATTGAAAACAAAGAGATAGTGGCACAGTGGTTGGCAATGCTGCCTCACAGCGCCAATTCTGGCCTCGGGTGACTGTCTGTGTGGAGTTTGCAAGTTCTCCCCACGTCTGCGTGGGTTTCCTCCAGGTGCACTGGTTCCTCCCTCACTTCAAAGATGTCCAATTGGGTGGATTGGCCGTGCTAAATTGCCCAAGTGTTAGGAAGATTAGCAGGGTAAATATGTGGGGTTACAGGGATAGGGCCTGGGAAGGATTGTTGTCGTTGTAGGCTTGATGGGCTGAACGACCTCCTTCTGCACTATGATTCTATGAGCTGTGAGTAGTGTAGGTGAGTGAGCAGAGAGCTGATGGTCGAAAGGACCTACGATACGGAGCAGTCGAGTTTTGAATGAGGTCTTATTTACAAAGGATTGACGAACGCCTAGCAGAGTATTGGATTGGTAAAGTCCAGGAGGTAAGGTGTAAATGCATGCTGCAAAATCATTCATCGTTACATTGTCCACACAGTCTGACTCACCCAGTGCATCCACCATGCATGCCTCCCGGGTGTAGGCCTCGACAGGAATAACATTCTGGAAACAATGCAGAGAAATCACCCCCTGGCCACTCTCCCAGATATCCAGAATCTGTTTCAGTTTAGTGCTCACCTGAATGTGGGGCAGGAGGAGGAAAGTTAAGCACAGAAGGATAATAGGATTAAAGACAAGTGAACCTGAAAATGACCAGACAGTGAGCCAAAGGCCTGGACTAATCATCCATTGAACAGGAATCCAAATCCCTGACAAATTGAGAATTCCATATAGGCTTTTTAAACCAACTGATTTATTTCACTTTTTTTTTAAATCAATAAAAGTGATTATGCAGCTGCAAGTGACAGAAGGCCATTCTGCCCTTCAAGCCCATTCTGTCATTCAATACGATTGTGGCTGAGCTGTCAATTGATCCGGAGTTCAAATGCCAACTGGTTTCACCAATGTTCTTTAGGCTGGAAACCTGCTATCTTAACCTGGTCTGGGCCTCCATGTGACTCCAGTCCCAAGCCAGCACTGATGACTCCTAAAGGTTCTTGGAACTCAACACTCAGATTAGCATAGGCAATAAATGTCAGCCTCACTCTGGTGTCCAGGGACATACATGCGAACATACAAATTTTGATGGATAGGCCATTCGGTCCATCAAGCCTGTTCTGTCATTTGATAAGAACTTAGCTGATCCAATTATGACCTCAGTTCTGCTCTGTACCTACTCCCCGTACCCTTCAACTCCCTTGCTAGTTAAGAATCTAACTCTGCCTTAAAATTATTCATCACCTTTGCTTCCACAGCTCTCTGGGGAAGATAATTCCACAGGTTCACAACCCTTGAAGAAAATATTTCTCTTCATCTCCATCTTAAATGGGAGACTCCTTACTTTTAAACTGTGTCTCCTCATTTTAGTCTCTCCCACAAGAGGAAACGTCCTCTCTGCGTCCACCCAGTCACGTCACCTCAACAGAATCACCTTCACAATACCATGTCCAATCCACCTAACCTGCACCTCTTTGGAATGTGGGAGGAAACCGGAGCACCCGGAGGAAACCCACGCAGACATGGGGAGAATGTGCAAACTGCAAACACAGACAAGCTTTTCTCATATGATATCATCCCCCTATCCCAGGAAAGGCAACAATCATTCTACAAAGAGCAGCACAGTGGCAGTGATTAGCACTGTTGCCTCACAGTTCCAGAGACCCGGGTTCGATTCCCAGCTTGGGTCACTGTCTGTGTGGAGTTTGCATGTTCTCCCCGTGTCTGTGTGGGTTTTGTCTGCGTGCTCCGGTTTCCTCCCATAAATGCACAGGTTAGGTGGATTGGCCATACTAAATTGCCCCTTAGTGCGAGGAGGACTAGCTAGGGTAAATGCATGGCGTTACGGGGATAGGACCTGGGTGGGATTGTGGTTGGTGGAGATTCGATGGGCCGAATGGGTTCCTTCTGCACTGTAGGGATTCTGTGATCAGCTGCAAGGTTCCTCCTTCAACCAAAACCCAGTGGGCACTGCACACCCCTGGGAGGTGCAGGGAACAGTAAAGCCTCCCCAACAATGAAAAGATTCAGATGTGCGCACTTCTTTTTAAAAGCAGGTGGTTACTAAAGTCAAACAGCTGACAATCCACTCCACCCTGCTTACCTGGTTATTGTTAGTTTTAAAATGTGTCAGTGCATCATAGAGGTGACAGTAAGGTCTGGAACGCTTTCCTTTCCCCACGTAGAAGACGGAGCTGACAAACGTGCGGAAACACTCAGCGGCGCTCAGTGTGTGACAACGAGCCGGCAGGTTCTTGGTGACCCTGGGAGGAGGAGGAAAAGGGGAGGGGGAAGAGAGAGAAAGAGAGAGAGAGAGAGAGAGAGTGTGGAGAAAGATAAAACAGTAAGTGGCAATTCCAGAAGAAAATTCTCATGAGTTTTTATGTCCCTTCTTTACGCATTACAAATTTAATCTAAACTGCAAAAAAATTAATGTTTTCCTGTTGCCAAATTGGGCAGCACTGTGGCAGTGGTTAGAACTGCTGCCTCACAACACAGAATGCAGGAGTTGGGACGTCTTGTTGAAGTTGTAAAAGACATAGGTAAGGCCACACTTGGAATACTGTGTGCAGTTCTGGTCACCCTATTACAGAAAGGATATTAATAAACGAGAAAGAGTGCGGAAAAGATTTACTAGGATGCTACCGGGACTTGATGGATTGAGTTATAAGGAGAGGCTGGATAAACTGGGACTTTTTTCTCTGGAGCGTAGGAGGCTGAGAGGTGATCTTACAGAGGTCTATAAAATAATGAGGGACACAGATCAGCTAGATATTCAATATCTTTTCCCAAAAGGTAGGGGAGTCTAAAACTAGAGGGCATAGATTTAAGGTGAAAGGGGATAGATACAGAAGTGTCCAGAGGAGCAACTGTTTCACACAAAGGGTGGTGAGTGTCTGGAACAAGCTGCCAGAGGTAGTAGTAGAGGCAGGTACAATTTTATCTTTCAAAAAGCATTGAGATAGTTACATGGGCACGATGGGTATAGAGGGATATACGCCAAATGCGGGCAACTGGGATTAGCTTAGGGTATTTTAAAAAAAAAAGGCGCAGCATGGACAAGTTGGGCTCTATGACAACACCAGGGACCTGGGTTCAATTCTGGTTGGATCACTGCCTTGTGGAGTTTATATATTCTCCTGGTGACTGTGTGGGTTTCCCCCGGGTGCTCTGGTTTCCTCCCACACTCCAAAGATGTGCAGGTTAGGTAGATTGGCCATTCTAAATTGCCCCTTAGTATCAGGGGTATTAGGAGAGTAAACATGTGGGATTACGGGGGTAGGATCTGGGTGGGATTGTTGTCGGTGCAGGCTCAATGGGCGAAATGGCCTTCTTCTGCATTGCGTTTTCTACGAAAGTTTAAAGGAGATGTGAGGGGTTAGTTTTTTTTTACAGAGTGGAAGGTGTCTGGGACTCATTACTCGGGGTACTGATGGAGGCAGAGACGATAGGGGCATTTTAGATAAGTACAAATCTATGCAAAGAAGATAGGGATATGGACTAAAGGCAGGCAGAAGGGATTAGTTTAATTTGGTGTCATTTCGGAACAACGTTATGGGCTGAAGGGCCTGTTGCTATGCTGTACTGTTCTACATTCTATCTGTAAGAACTCACAATAAATACACTGAAATCACGAGGCAGAAAAAAAAACTACTGACAGGTCACATCACCTTTGATAAAACAGTGCTGGACCAATCACCATTGACTTGTGTTGATATAGTGCCTTAAACATCATAAGGCACTTCACGGGGAGGGTTCCCAAACATGATTGGACCCCCAGCGACATACGGAGATATTAAGATAGGTGACCAAAGTGGGAGTGATAAAGGAGCTTCTTAAAGGAGGTGAAAGGGGATAGAGAGGCGGAGAGATGCAAGGGAGGGAATTCCAGAGCTTGGGGCATAACTGTGGGTGGTGGAGCAAGGCACGTGCCTGAGAGCATTTCAATTCCAGGGATGAGGAAATTCAGTTCTGTGGAGAAGCTAGGGTTCTCAGAAAAGAGAAAATTGGATAGAAGAAAATTGGAGAGCAGATTTGAAAAGAGGTGTTCAAAATCGTAAAGTATCAACTCAGAGCTGGGAAGGGACGTGACTGAGTGGTTGGTAGAAGAACCAACTGGAATACAAAGGAAAGACTTTTACACAGCGAATTGCCAGAACCTGGAGTGCAAACCAGCCTCCCATCCACTGACTCTGTCTCAGGAATAATCAAGAACCCCTTGCACCTTCTTCCGTCAGGAAAAAGATACGAAAGCCTGAGGTCAAGCACCAACTGACTCAAGAACAGTTTCTTCCCTGCTGTCATCAGACTTTTGAATGGACTTACTGTGCATTAAGTTGATCTTTCTCTACACCCTAGCTATGACTGTAACACTACATTCTGCAATCTCTCCTTTCCTTCTCTATGTACAGTATGCTTTGTCTGTATAGTGCGCAAGAAACAATGCTAATACATGTGACCATAATAAATCAAATCAAATCACTGTGAGAGTGTGGTGACGGCAGGTTCAATTTGAGGCTTTCAAACGGGCATTGGATAATTATCTGACTAGGAAAACCTGGCAGGTCTGCAGGGAAAGGGTTGGGAAACGGGGTTCTTGCAGACAGCTGGCATGGACACAGTGGGCTGAATGGCCTTCCTCTATAGTGTAAGTCATCTACCATTCAACATAGTGAACTGACCACAACCCTGTTTGAGGTTAGCAAGCAAGCTACAGACCTAAAGTTAAAGATTATTTATTAGTGTCAATTAGTGTCATAACTACTTATGACACTAATTGACACTAGTTATGAAGTTACTGTGAAAATCCCTTAGTCGTGACAGTCTGGTGTCTGTTGAGGTCAATGCACCTAACCAGCACGTCTTTGGCCTGTGGAAGGAAACTGGAGCAAACCCACGTAGACACGGGGAGAACATGCAGACTGCATAGACAGTGACTCAAGCCGGGAATTGAACCCGGGTTGCTGGCGCTGTGAGGCAGCAGTGCTAACCTGACTCAGGATGTTGTTGGACTGTGTGCGTCCTCAGATATTCGCCAAGGTTAAGCCCCTAAACCAGAAAAGATACGTTCTTCTTCAGATGAATCAAACTAAAACCTGGGGCTGGATGGTATGGCGAGTTTACACCTCACACCCACCCGAGCAATTAAATCACTCAGTGCAAGGGACAAGTTTATACTCTCAATCGAGTACTAGTTAACTCTGAGATCGGGGTCGGGTTGCTGGAACAATCCGATCGATTTAAATCTGAAGACAAGAGGAGAGTTTACCTGGGATCGAGGAGCAAGTAATTGAAGCTGATTTTGAGGAGTCCCTCCCTCCACTTGCGGTTCTGGTCTGGTTGATCAAATTGCTGGACTAAGGCCTGCTCATCCTGACTGCAGTCCGGGAAGACAAACGTTTCCAAACTCTGACACAGTTCCGGACTGTAACCTGTGTAACACAAAACAGGTGAGCAGACGGAGGCGGCACTGATACTCACATCAGGTGAGATTTCCATTGCATTACAGGAAAAGCAAGAAGTCTCACCACACCAGGTTAAAGTCCAACAGGTTTATCTGGAATCATGAACTTTCAGAATGCTGCTCTTTCATCAGATGTTGGGACTTCAACCTGGTGTTGGGAGACTTCTTACTTTGCCCACCCCAGTTCAACGCTGGCCCCTCCACATCCACAGAAATAGGTTTAACGTAATCGCTCGATGGTTTGGGGGGGTTGAGGATATTTTGTCTCACCAAGTCTGGTGGGGGTTTGGAACTCTTGGCCTGAAAGGGTGACAGAGACACGAGCCCTTGTCACATTTAACAAACATCTGCATTTGCATTAAGTGCTGTCTCCTAGCTCTGGGCTAAGAGCTGGAAGGTGGGATTTGTTTAGATATTTCTTTTTCAGCAGGCACAGAACAATAGGCCGAATGGCCTCCTTCTGTGCTACAAATCTAAGACAGTGGGTAACAGAGTGGAAAAATTTTACATAAGACAAGACATCTCGTACTTGTGCAGCTGAATTAGTTACATAAAGAAATTTAACAAACAACACTGCTAAAGTGTGGTCATTGTAATGGAAAACACATACCTCTTTACACCAATGAGGACAAAGTAGAAATGGTCAAAAGCTTCAAATTTTTAGGTATCCAGATCATCAACAGCCTGTCCTGGTGCCCCCCATGCTGACATTATAGTTAAAAAAGCCCACAACGCATATACTTTCTCAGAAGATGAAGGAAATCTGGCGATACAACTCTCACCAATTTTTACAGGTGCACCATAGAAGGCATTCTTTCTGGTTGTATCACAGCTTGGTATGGCTCCTGCTCTGCTCAAGACTGCAAAAAACTGCGAAAGCTCATAATGAAGCCCAGTCCATCACTCAAACCAGCCTCCTTGGAGTTTAGAAGAGTGAGAGGGGATCTCATTGAAACTTATAAAATTCTAACAAGGTTAGACAGGGTAGATTCAGAAAGAATGTTTCCGATGGTGGGGGAGTCCAGAACTAGGGATCATAGTTTGAGGATAAGGGCTAAACCTTTTAGAACTGAGGTGAGGAGAAATTTCTTCACCCAGAGGGTGGTGGATGTGTGGAATTCACTGCCACAGAAAGTAGTTGAAGCCAAAATGCTGACTGATTTCAAGAAGAAATTGGATATAGCTCTTGGGGCTAAAGGGATCAAGAGATATGGGGGGAAAGGGGAGGGATCAGGATTTGAATTCGATGATTAGCCATGATCAAGGTCAATGGCGGAACAGGCTCAAAGGGAAGAATAGCCTACTCCTGCTTCTAGTTTCTATGACCCACAGCAATGTGGTTGACTCTTAAAATGTCCTTTGAAATGGCTGAGCAAGATACTCAGTTCAACGGCAATTAGGGATGGACAATTAATGCTGCCCCGGCCAGCGATACCCACATCTCCTGAAGCTCCCACAAGCAAGGAGATAACAATCAGATAATGTTTATTGTTTTAAAAAGTGATGTTGGTGGACTGATGACCTCATTGGAATGACGGAGGTTGAGGGGCAACCGGAAAGTCTACAAGATTACGAGGGGCATGGATGGAGTGGATAGTCAGAAGCATTTTCCCCTAAGAGTGGAAGAGTCAATTATTAGGGGGCACAGGTTTAAGGTGCGAGGGGCAAAGTTTAAAGGAGACGTAGGAGGCAAATGTTTTCTTTTACATGAAGGGTGGTGGGTACCTGGAACTCGCTGCCGGGGCTGGTAGTGGAAGCGGATACAGTAGTGATGTTTTAGGGGCATCAGGATAAATACATGAATAGGATGGGAATGGAGAGATATGGTCCCCGGAAGGGTAGAGGGCTTTAGTTCAGTTGGGCAGCATAGTCGGTGCCGGTTTGGAGGGCCTGTTCCTGTGCTGTAATTTTCTTTATTGAGAAAATGTCCTGCTCTTCAAATTGTGACGAGGGATCTGTTGTTATGTCCATGTGGGAGAGGTGATGGGGCCTCCGGATAATGCTTCATCTACAAGTGCAGCATTCTTTCAGGACCATGCTCAGATCTCAGGAGTGAGATTTGAGTTCCCCTGGAGGTCACTCTGCTGTCCATCAAGCCTGGACATATTACAGGGGATATCTGCAATCCATGTATAAGTGCTTGCTATGTTTCTGTTGGGCAATTTAGAGTAAATATTGGGTACAGGCAAGAGGGGACGTACTTTGGGCACGTTTCTGATAAGAACCCAGACCAATACTTCCAATGCACAAACAAGGTTCAATTCCCCAACTTACTTGTAAACTGTTGCTGCTTCTTGGGAAGAGGCTCCTTTCTAATCCTGTCCAGAGAAAGCAGATAAACCTTCCTGGTAAGAGTGGTTATTGGTCCGGGATCTTCACCGTATTCTTTAAGCTGCCTTCGTATCTGACTGTTAGACAGGAGCAGAAGGCGAGGAGACAACTTTGGCAGTTCATCGCTAGGCAACAGGTTGTCCTCTCCCTTGGCACCGACGCTCCCGTTCTTGTAAGCCCTCCAGTCATAGATGACTGTCTCCTCAGAGCTTGAAGTGCTCAGGTTCTCAAAGCTTGCGTCTTTGCAAGGGTAACGGCGTTCTATCAGCGTGTGGCCCTCCTCGGGGTCAGTGTACAGGTACTCCACCGTCTCACTTACGCTGCTATTAACTGGACGGCCACCAGGAGAAAGCTGGAGGTCAAGGCTGCCCAAGAGGCTCTGCCATTCGGCACCGTGGTTCGATATTTTGGACAGACGCCCCTCGATGGACCGTTTGGAAAAGGTGCACCTTTGCTCCCCATGCCCCAGCTGCAAATTCACATCCTCCAGCCTGGTGCTCTCACACACGTTGCTGCTGTTTGGGGGAAAGGCCTCACTCTGAGCCTCAGGTTCTCCTGCCAATGACCCTGGACTCGCGCAGCGAGAGGAAGGCTGTGAGCCAGCACTAGGTAACTCCTCACCACCACACAGTCGCTGCCCGATCACTGATGTTCTCAGCTCACTTTGCAAGTCATTACCTTCAGAAGGCCACATGGCATCACCCTTCTCTGAAGGGCCATCGGATCTCATCTGACCGACACCACTGGCTTTTACATCAACTTGAACCACCTCTGGGGGTAACTGACTGATGGGCAAACAAAAGCAACCACCTTGGTTGGCATCTCCATATTGTTCAGGGCTTACTGGAAGTGGAAATGGCTCTGTGTGGCTTCCTTTACAAGCATCAGTTACACTGTGCTGTTTGCTGCTGTCTGCATCATGCCTTGGCAATGGAGAACAGATAGTTCTTTTCTCTTGATTAGTGTGAAGGAACGGCACAGTGTCAAAGTCTGCATCCTCCTCGACTGGGCACAGAGCAGCCAAGGGTTGGATGGTCCATTTTTCGTGATTGCTACATCTGACAAAGGGGACAGTGTCAAAGTCTGCATCCTCATCTTCTGGAGTGTGAGCAAAGGAGAGATTTTCACCATCATCCTCTGCTTCCTTGGAAAGAATGCAGTCATTGCTGAGTGACTCAAAACCACCAGATGGGCTTCTGGCATCTTCCATCTGCTGTTTGCGGACTCGCCTCACTCTGGTTGGCCGAGCAAGCGTTTTCTCGAAAAGTGAAGAATCGTAACTTCTTGAGGAGGAGTTGGCTAGTCGGCTCTTAGTTCGTGGGGTAACAAAGGGTGATAATGTATCACTGCAGAATTGTGACAGTCCTGTCTCTGTCGATATCCTGGTGTTCTCCAGCAACTTTCCCAATCCTGAACCACCTTCACCTGCCTTCTCATCTTCAACTGATGAATACTCTTCATCCGAACTCCGCTGGGCGTTGTTTCCTGTGTTACTGTTAATGAAAACAGAATCACTTTGTGACGGCCCTTGGCTTGGTTCATTAGCATGAACAATGGAGGGTTTAGACCCACCTTCTATCCGGCTAGTGACAGAAACAGGGTCTGCCACAGGCCGATCCCCTTGCTTACACGTGTGATTTTGGCTGCATGTATTGGTAGCTGGGAACGCCTCCAGGTTCAATTCACCGTCACCATTAGGCATATCCTGCTGCCTCATGCCACTCGGGACTGCATTTAACTGTTGATTGACGATCGAGTTGTTTGTACAGGTAGATACTGTGCCCGAACTCTGGACAATGTCGTTGGCACTTGGATTGATTCGGATGCCATGGGAAAGACTTGCATCGTGGTAAGCACACTGCCTTCGGGGATTTGGGGAGTCGCACTCAGGCCACTCTCTGCTCCTTCTCAATGGAGAATCTCCCAGCCTCGTTCCAGAGAACTGGGAGTCTTTGAAAGGAAGAGGCTGCAAATCTCTTGTCTTTAGTAGTGGGCTGTTAACCTCACCTGCACAACCAGAAACAGATGCACCCTGGCTCCTGCCTGAAGGAATTTGCTGTAAACATTGGTCTCTTTTGACCTGGTTCGTTGGATCTTCCCGAGTCTGCTCTGTCAGATCCATACGCCCAAGGTTTCCAACTACACTGGAGAAAACCCCAGATACATTCGCGCAGCTACAGTAGAGACTGCTGCTTGAACTAGACAGGGAGATGGGAGCTTTGGAATCACCTCCATAATGTTGACCTGCATCTGCATCATTGACTGTCTCCATGGTATAATGTAAAGTGTCCTCAAGGAGAGTTGCATGAGATTTACCCATGTTATGTACATCAGTGGGATTTTTGTGTTCAAATACATAGATATGATTTGGTGAAGTTATATCAATGCCTTTGCCTCTAGGTGCTCTTATTAAAAGTTCTGAATCACAAAACGCTTTGTCCTGGGCAAGGCCAAGCATAGTGTTGGAAAGGGATTCGCTGGACCGAAATTGTTCCTTTGAAGTGCAGGTACAATCCAATTCAGAGAGCCACTCTGTGTCCCCGAGAGTAGCTCCGCCTTTAAAGACGTCCTTTTCTTCATACAAACCAACTGTTCCTGGCTGAACAGGGAGAGCGAGAGGTTCCACGGGCTGGTATTGGGCTTCAGGGAGGTTAGTTGAATCATTCGGTTCACAATTCCCAGCTGGACACGGGTGATAGGCACATGGAGGTAAGAAGCTCTCGTCATCAATTGAGACGTTCAGTCTGTGGCTCAGGGCCGGAGGGAGCGTGGCAGCAGATACGGGAAGAAAGCTCTCATCGTCCTGAAGGGTTAACTCCTTTTCCGCTGGCGTACGGTCCTCAGAGCAGTCAGCTAAGGAATTCAATTCATTCAAAGTCGCCTCTTCACACTGCTCAAAGGTTGATACATGGGTACTTGACAACACACCGCTGTCAAAGCTTGATTCTGTTGTTTGGTCAACAACGTGGGGATCGCTCCTGCCCTTGGCAACACTTGCATGGTGTCCTTGTCCCTGTACTTTCACTGTCCCTGACTGGGATTGGGGCCTCAGTGATTCAGACCAGACTGACGTGTCTTCCCCCAAAGGGTTTGCTCTCATTGAACAGCTGCCCGGTCGCTGGCTGACTTCACAGGGGTCAATGGCACCGAGCTCTGGCTGTCTGAGGGTTGCGGGTTCCTGGGTTCCATCAAACAGATGAAATTCTTCGCACTTTCCAGGAAGCTTGGCAGTCTGCTGGTTCTCTGGGGCACCGAGCTCAACTGGATCAGGAAAGAAATGAAATCCCTTTCTGACTCTTCGATAGCAGACTGCAAGAATACAAAAGACCAATCAAGTGGTTAGTAACATTCAAATAAACGGTCTTTATATGATTCTCCTAAGCCTGTCTTTTTGTTAAAACAATTCATCCAACAAACCAAAGTACATCACAATTTCACAATGAATTACAAACCAGATTGTAAAACTACAAACCAGATTGTAAAACAACAAACCAGTATAACACAATGTCAACAGTGAATGCGTCATCCTTAATACAACAGCACAAACTATCATAACACAGTAACAATAATGCCTTCCTTTATACAATAAGAAGTCTCACAACGCCAGGTTAAAGTCCCTCAGGTTTATATGGTATTATGAGCTTTTGGAGTGCTGCTGAGTGACTCATCTGATGAAGGAGCAGCTCTCCGAAAGCTTGTGATACCAAATAAATCTGTTGGACTTTAACCTGGTGTTGTGGGACTTCTTATTGTGCTTACCCCAGTCCAACGCCAGCATCTTTACAGCATTTATATTGTAGAAAACAACTTTCATTCCCAAATGAGAATAAGGTCGATTGTAAATCATTTGTAACTTTCTGGGGTTTCGCCTCTTGGGGCTAGGCCATTGCTGGGGCTACGTGATCCACCTAAGCCCAAGCTGTTTTGTTTGTTCTGGTTAGACACTAATGGGATCATTAGAAATTGGAGCAGGGATTAGCCCTTCAGCACCTTGTGCTTGCTCTGTTATTCAATAAGATCATGAGTGAAAGAAACATAGAAGGCAGGAGCAGGAGGAGGCCAATTGGCCCTTCAAGCCTGTTCTGCCATTCATCATCATGGCTGATCGTCCAACTCAATAGCCTAAACCTGCTTTCTCCCCATAACCTTTGATCCCATTCGTCCCGAGTGCTATATCCAGCCGCCTCTTGAATACATTCAATGTTTTGGCATCAACTACTTCCTGTGGTAATGAATTCCACAGGCTCACCACTCTCTGGGTGAAAAAATGTCTCCTCATCTCCATCCTAAATGGTCTATCCTGAATCCTCAGACTGTGACCCCCCTGGTTCTGGGCACCCCCATCATCGGGATCATCCTTTTTGCATCCACCCTGTCCAGCCCTGTTAGAATTTTAAAGTTTCTTTGCCATTCCCCCCTCATTTGTCTGGACTCCAGTGAAAACAATCCTAGCCTGGTCAATCTCTCCCCTGATTGTGACTTTGACTTTCTTGTCTGTCCACCCCCCCCAATAACCTCGACTCCCTCATAGATCAGAGATTTGCCCAACTCAAACCTGAATATATTCAGCCAAACGCTGCTCTCTTTGGGACAGGATTCCCAAGACAAACAGCCTACTGCACGAGTTAATTCCTCCTGTGCTCAGTATTGAGTGGGATACCCCTACTTTTAACACAAACAAAAGCGCTGGAAAATCTCAGCAGGTCTGACAGCATCAGTGGAGAGAGAATAGAGCCAACGTTTCGAGTCTGGGTGACCCTTCGTCAGAGCTCATGACACAGGGTCTGAATTGGATAGAAATGTACAGGGCCACTGGGCAAGAACAGGATAACTCCACTAAAGAGCCAACACAGACATAATGGGCTGAACGGACTTCTTCTCAGCTACAAGAAGGATGTTATGAAACTGGAAAGGGTGTAAAAAAAATTTACAAGGATGTTACCGGGACTGGAAGCTTTGAATTGTAAGGAGAGGCTGGACAGGCTGGGACTTTTTTCTCTGCAGTGTAGGAGGATGAAGGATGACCTTATGGAGGTTTATAAAATCATGAGGGGCACAGAGAAGGTGAATAGCCAAGGTCTGTTCCCCAGGGTAGAGGAGTCCAAAACTAGAGGGCACAGGTTTATGGCGAGAGGAGAAAGATTTAAAAAAAAGGGGTGACTTTTTCACACACACAGAGGTGCGTATATGGAATGAGCTGCCAGAGGCAGATTAAAATTACAACATTTAAAAGACATTCAGACAGGTACACGAATGGGAAAGATTTAGAGGAATGTGGGTCAAACGCAGGCAAATGAGAATAGTTCAGTTTGGGAAACCTGGTCGGCATGGACAAATTGGGCCGAAGGGCCTGTTTCCGTGCTGTGCATCTCCGTGATTCTAAATTTACTAAACAGAAGAATGTCATCAGGAAAGATTGAAAAGGTTGGGGCCCTTTTCTTTAGATTAAAGAAAGCCATGAGGTCTTTAACATTATGCAAGGGTTTGATGGGCTAGGCATCAAGAAAATAGGAGCCTAAAACTAAGGGCAATAAATACAATCACTAATAAATCCAGTTTGGAACTTAGGATCATAGAATCCTTCCAGTGCACAGGAGGCCATTCAGCCCATCGAGACTGCACCAATGCTCCGACAGAGCATCTTATCCAGGCCCACCACTCTGTCCTACAACATAAACTCCGCACATTTATACAACTAATCCCTCCCTAATCTACACACCTTGGGACATGAAGGGGAAATTTAGCATGACCAATCCACACATCTTTGGACTGGAGGAGGAAACCCACACTGATATGGGGAGACTCCATACAGTCAGTCATCTGGAATTGAACTCGGGCTCCTGGCGCTGTGAGGCAGCAGTGCCGCCCTTTGGGAGAAACTTTCTGTTAAACCCAGAGCGCTGAGCAATTTGTTCAACACAGGACAGACTGGGAAATGGACCATCTAGAACCTGTCTGGCTCATTCACACCGAATCATACAAGTAACTGGTTAACCATTTGGTAAAGAGTTGAAAACAATATTGAGACCATATTGGTGAGTCGGAGGATCTTCCCCTGTGTCCTCCGGCAGGCGGGAGCGCTGATACGCTTGCAGAATCTGACGACATTTCACATTTCCTTGTTCTTCGGCAAAATCCACTGCCCTCAGTCCATCCTAGATTTGGAAAAAAAAATCAAACAAACAAGACGTTGACCTTGAGTGTTGCTTACAACATGATACAGCAAAAAGAGTTCAAACAAACACTGTGATTCGGCTGAACACAGTTTGCCAAACTTCCTGCAGCCTATTGTTTCTCTCCCTCGGGATGGGAGTGTTCTGGATTTCCATTCGTGTGAAAAATTGCTTCTCACTCTTAACCATCCTGGCTCGGATTTTAAGATGGGAATCTACCAGGGGAAACTGCTTCTTTGCAGCCACCTTAATTTATCATTTTAAATTAGATCATCACATTAATCTTCTAATAACAAATCACTTATTAGTTATGTGGGATCATTGCTGAGAGCACTCTGGCTGTGGAATTTCCTACAATACAGGCTCCAGGGATTTATAAATAGATGGATAGAGCACAAAGACAAGGAAATCACAGTGTATCAGTGAGGCCATTACTAGAACACTGTATCCCAATTCTGGACACCTCACTTCAGGAAGATGTGAAGGTTTTTGAGGGTGCAGAAAACATTTTTAAGAATAAGGAACTTCAGAGAGGTGTTGGTCTAATGGTATTATTGCAAGACTGTTAATCCAGAAAATCAGAAAATGTTCTGTGGATCTGGTTCGAATCCCACCACAGCGGATGGTGGAATTTGAATTCAATGAAAAAAAAATCTAGAATTAAGAATCTACTGATGACCATGAAACCATTGTCGATTGTTGGAAAAACACATCTGGTTTGTAACGTCCTTTAGGAAAGGAAATCTGCCATCCTTAGCCGGTCTGGCCTACATGTGACTCCAGAGCCACAGAAACACGGTAACTGTCCTCAGACAACAAGGGATGGGCAATAAATGCTGGCCAACCAGCGACATCCATGTCCCACAATCAAGTAAAAAAATGTTATGAAGACAGATCAGAGAAACTGGGGTTGTTCTCCTTAGAATCATAGAATCCCTGTTTGACCCTTCGTGTCTGTACCGACTCTCTGACAGAGTATCTTACCCATGCCCTCTCCCTGTAACCCCACACATTTCCCATGGTTAATCCCCCTAACCTATGCATCTTGGGACATTAAGGGGTAATTTAACTTGGCCAACCCACCAACCTGCACATCTTTTGGAGTGTGGGACGAAACCGGAGAAAACCCACGCAGACATGCGGAGAACATGCAGACTCCGCACAGGCAAACAAAACTCCACTTAGAAAAGAGAAGATGAGGGGAGATTTGATAGGAGTGTTCGACATCACAAGGGACCTACAGAACAGATGGGGAGAAACCGCTCCCACTGATGGCACGTTAAGAACCAGAGGACACTGATTTCAGGTGAGTGGGAAAAGGACTGGAAGTGACATGGGAAAAAATGTTTTTCTGCAGTGAACGGTTAGGATCTGGAAATGCACTGCCTGAGTGTGTGGCCAAAGCAGCTTCAATCAGGACTTTCAACGGAGAACTGGATAATTATCTGCGCAGAAAGTATTTCAGGAAAAGGCAGGGGAGAGGAATTAGTGCAGTGGAACAAGCCAAATAGCTCTCGCAAAGTGCTAGCCCAAACACCATGAGCCAAATGGCCGCGTTGTGTGCTGTAACCATTCTGCAATTCCATTAAAACAACCATAGCACTTAAAAAAAATAACTGACCAGCATTTTGCTATCTTGTGGGCACATAAAGTGCTTAATTATAAAATCAGATAGTTTGGGTCTGCTCTTTGGAGAGAGCTATATAATTAGTCCAATTTCCCACTGCTCTTTCCCATTGCCCTGGAAACCTTTCCCCATCAAGTATTTATCTAATTCTCCTTCCAAAGCTATTACTGAATTGACTTCCACCATTGTTTCGAACAGTGCATTTCAGATCACAATAGCTCGCTGTATTAAAGGAATTCCCCCCCCCAACAAGCCGGTTGCTCTGTCAATGCTCTTAAATCTCTGTCTCCTGAACGATCCTCCTGCCACAGGGAATGAGTATAAACACAAAGTCTTTCCTTCGTTAACGCTTGGCACAGGCCGACACTGCCTTTACTCAGCAGGGCGGCACGGTGCCACATTGGTTAGCACTGCTGCCTCATAGCACCAGCGACCCGGGTTTGATTCCCAGCTTGGGTCACTGTCTGTGTGCACGTTCTCCCAGTGTCTGCGTGGGTTTCCCCCGGGTGCTCCGGTTTCCTCCCACTGTCTGATAGACGTGCTGGTTAGGTGCATTGGCCATGCTAAGATCTCCCTCAGTGTACCCGAACAGGCGCTGGAGTGTGGATACTAGAGGATTTTCACAGTAACTTCATTGCAGTGTTAATGTAAGTCTATTTGTGACACTAATAAATAAACTTTTTTTTTTACCTGATCCAGGAGGGTTGGGTCTGCTCCATTTCTGAGCAACAGTTTCAGACTCTTGACACAGCCCCAAGAGGCAGCTACATGCAGGGGAGTAAGATTTTCAATCGACCTACAGAATGAAAAAGATTTCAATAGTTTGCAGCCTCATTGGATTGTGGTGGTAATATCACTGAATCAGCAATTTAAAGACCCAGGTAATGCTGTGTGGGGGCATGGGTTCAAATCCCTCCCCCCCACTACCCTGCTGCCACCCCGGTAGCCTGTGGAATTTAAATTCAATTTTTAAAAAATGTAAAGCGAATAAAAACCACCATAATCATCATTTTAAAAAAATCATCTGGAAATCTGCTACCCTGACCCAGTCTGGCTACATATGACTCTCATCTGTTCTTGGCAATGGCTCTACAAGTCACTCAGTTCATGGGCAATTTTTGATTTGATTTCTTATTGTCATATGCATTGGTAAACAGTGAAAAAGTATTATTTCTTGCACATGGTACAGACAATGCATACCGTTCATAGAGAAGGAAAGGGGAGAGTGCAGAATGTAGTGTTACAGTCATAGCTAGGGTGTAGAGAAAGATCAGCTTAATATGAGTTAGGTCCATTCAAAAGTCTGATGGCAGCAGGGAAGGAGCAGTTCTTGAGCCGGTTGGTACGTGACCTCAGACTTTTGTATCTTTTTCCTGATGGAAGAAGGTGGAAGGGATTCTATGAAAACAATGCGAATATTCAAATTGAATCTCAATTTGAAAACCAGCCCTCTATAAACCAGCCCAGTGAGATGGGTAACTGGAACAAAGTGTCGCTCACCTGACATCAGGATTTGCTCCGTGCTGAAGGAGTAGTTTCAAACACCGGATTCCACCTTCTGTGTCTTTTCCAGATGCCAAGTGTAGTGCCGCAATTCCCTCCGGTAGAACCAGATTGGGATCGGCGCTTCCCCTTAACCACTTCTCCAAGGAACTGGGAAGGAAAAAAAGGAAGAAAGAAATGGGATAAAATCAGCTCTCAGTCATCGTCAGGGCAACACAGATTGGGAGATCTATTTGTACCTGTCCTGAAGGGCCTCACACAAAGAGCTGGCAAACCCTTTAAATAAGCATGGGTAAGGTAGCACAATCTCAGACTGTTCTTAATTTAATGTAGTAAAACATCTCAATGTACTTCACAGAGTGTTAACAAAATGTAACATTGGGCCACATAGGGAGGTACTTGGAAACGTGACCGAAAACTGAGTCATAAAGTCATTGACTTTTATAGCACGGGAAGAGACCCTTCAACCTATCATGTCTGTGCCAGCCATCAAACATTACTCTAATCCCATTTTCCAGCATCTGATCCATAGCCTTGCGTGCTAGGGTGTTTCAAGTATTCATTGAAACACTTCTTTTAGGCAGTGAGGTCCAGATTCCCACCACCCTCTGGGTGAAAAGGTTTCTCTTCAAAACCCTTTAAATCTCCTGCCCTTGGCCTTAAATCAATGCCCTTGGATATTGACTCCTCTACTAAGGGGGGGGGGGTGGGGGGGGGGGGAGTTTCTTCCTGTCGACCCTATACATGTTTCTCATAATTTTGTCCCCCCTCAACCTCTTCTGCTCCAAGGAAAAAAGCCCCAACCTATCCAGCCTCTCTTCAGAGCTGAAATGCTCCAGCCCAGGCATCATCCTGGTGAATCTCCTCTGCACCCTCCATATCCTTCCTATAGTGTGGCAACTAGAGCTGCACGCAGTACTCTGGCTATGGCCTAACAAACCTTTTACACAGTTCCATCATAACCTCCCTGCTCTTATAATCTATGCCTCAGCTAATAAAGTCAAGTATCCCATATGCCTTCTTAACCACCTTATCTACCTGACTTGCTGCTTTCAGGAATTGATGGAAATGCACCCCAAGGTCTCTCTGGTCCTCCGTATTTCTTAGCATCCTATCGTTCATTATATATTCCCTTGCCTTGTTAGTGCTCCCAAAGTGTGTCACCTCACACTTTTCAGGGTTAAATTCCATTTGCCACTGTTCTGCCTATCTGACCAGCCTGCCTATATCATCTTGTAATCTAACAATTTCCTCCTCGATATTTTTGTGTCATCCGCGATCTTACTGATCATACTTCCCACATTCACGTCTAGGTCATTAATGTATACTACAAATAGCAAGGGACCCAGCACCAATCCCTGGGTACGCCACTGGACAGAGGCTTCCAGTCAAATCAAAAAACAACCTTCGACCATCACCCTGTGCCTCCTGCCACTGAGCTAATTTTGGATCCAATTTGTCAAATTGCCCTGGATCCCATGAACTCTTACCTTTTTGGTCAGTCTCCCGTACGGGACCTTGTCAAAAGCCTTACTGAAGTCCATGTAGATTATATCAACTGCACTGTCCGCGTCTATACACCTAGTCACATCTTAGAAATATTAAATCAGGTTTGTTAGACATCATTTCCCCTGACAAAGCTATGCTAGCTACCCTTGATTGATCTTTGCCCTTCAAAGGGAAGACTAATTCTATTCCTCAAAATTTTTTTCCAATAATTCCCCTACCACTGATGTTAGGTAGGTTTTAAGAAGAATCATAAAGGAGGTAAAGTGGCAAGGGATCTTTAGGCAGGGAATTCCAGAGCTTAGGATCTAGAAGGACAAGTGCGCTGATGCATGGGTACATCACCATTAGAAGCTCCTCACCAAGTCATACACCATCCTATCTAAAATCCAGAAACTCCCTTCCCAATAGTACAGTGGATTCAATATCTATGCCACACAGGCAGCTGTGGTTAAATACGGTGCCTCCCTACCACTTTCTCAAAGGGCAAACATTGCTGCCTGTGTCTGTGATGCCCACCTCCCACGAATGAACTTTTAAAAAGCAGTTGAAGACGCATTCACCAATGGCAGGACGATTAAAATGGATGCAAACAAAAGGCCAGAATTGAAGGAATACAGATCTCAGAGAGTCGTAAGGCTGGAGAAGGTGACAGAGCTAGGGAGGGACAAGGAGATGGAAGAAATCTGAAACAAAGAGAAGAATTTTAAAGTTGTGATGATGCCTGGACTGGGATCCAATGCAGCAGACATAGGGGCAATAGGTAACAGAGTTGGTGCAAGTTAGCATATAGGCAGGAGTTTTCTGCTGAGAGAATGCAAATATGCGGGAATTGATGGACTGTCTCTTTAAGAAAGTGCAAAGATGCAGGAATTGATGGACTGTCTCTTTAAGAAAGTGCAAAGATGCAGGAATTGATGGACTGTCTCTTTAAGAAAGTGCAAAGATGCAGGAATTGATGGACTGTCTCTTTAAGAAAGTGCAAAGATGCAGGAATTGATGGACTGTCTCTTTAAGAAAGTGCAAAGATGCAGGAATTGATGGACTGTCTCTTTAAGAAAGTGCAAAGATGCAGGAATTGATGGACTGTCTCTTTAAGAAAGTGCAAAGATGCTGGAATTGATGGACTGTCTCTTTAAGAAAGTGCAAAGATGCTGGAATTGATGGACTGTCTCTTTAAGAAAGTGCAAAGATGCAGGAATTGATGGACTGTCTCTTTAAGAAAGTGCAAAGATGCAGGAATTGATGGACTGTCCCTAATAACAAGCTGCAAACAGAGGGTGAATGCGGAACGATCCACAGCAGGGACAAGCCCAGACTTGCTGCTCCCGGAGCCGCAGGGTCGGGGATGGGTAAGGCTGCAGTTTATATGAAATGGAAGGGCTCTTACTCTGCATCTTCCTCCTCGATGGCCCAATGCAGGCGCCGGGCCAGTAGCTGCTCCCGGCTCATCCTCCCCCCGGAGCCCGGGATCAGGAGCCGCCGCGCGGCTTCATTCAAACATTCACACCCCACCCCGCCCAGCACAGCACAGCGCCCAATCACAGGCAGACAGGCCTGGCTGCGTCTCCCTATTGGCTGCTCGGACTGCCAATCAGCCAGACCGGACCTCACTACCCAATGGGGACACAGTCATGCCCACTTTCACCCTTCTATTGGCTAATCCGACCGTCAATCATCCAGCCCAGCCTCCGCCAACCAATCACAGCACAGTGACGCACCCCCTATTGGCTAGATGGACTACCAATCAGACAGCCCAATCCACACCAACCAATCAGAGATAAAGTCATGCCGCGATTTCTTATTGGCTACTCTGACTGCCAAACATTCCCGGCTTCTCCTGCCCAATCAGAGACAGGGAAATCTTAGCCCCCGCCCAGTTCCCGTCCCAAACACCCAATCAGTGTGCAGACATGCCCAGTCGCGCCTCTCTATTGGCTGACCGCACGACCAGTTCCTCCGCCCCCTCTCGGTGCCCGGATCCCGGTGGAACCAAAATAAACAAGAGGGGAAGGCAGGAAATTAATTGTCAATGTGACAGAAACTAAATGAAACATATCAACATTCAACAGATGTACAAGTCGTTAAATACAATATTATTTGAATCTAACTGGCAATTAGGTTAGTAACGTTTGTTGAAGTAATAATAAAACGAGTGCTTTATTGCTGCCCCCCCCTATTTTGGCAATGGTTGTGTCTGATTGACAGGTTCCCAGTTCCCTGTTGCAAAACCCAGAAATGCTTTAGCCCTGGGGTATTTGCAAACCATTTTAGGAACAGCCACTGGCAGCTCCACACAGAAGATAAGATTTGATTTAAAGGACAAAAAATAAATAAACCCTCACCCAACCCTCAAAACTAACCTCCAGAGTCTTAGCTCTGCCCAGTGGGGAATTGTGTTATCTGATTAAAATTGCATGCAATCACATTGATAATTCTGCAATAAAATGCTCACCTTCTCAACTGCATTGTGGGATATTGCAAGCTACTTTCACTTTTGGTAGGGGAAGTGTCCACTGCTGTTACATGAACAGCGACATTGCATTATATCAGCAATTGACTGCAAAGATTCCTCCCTATTACAAGGTATTGTGCATGCATTTGAAAAATCTGTTTACCAGTGTAACAAGCTTGGGCACGGGATTGAATGTTACTGTATTGAGGTTGCAGCATTGTTACAATTCAGAGATGCATTTGGTGTTTCTGCTGTTGCCCCAATGATTTTGCATGTTCAGAATGGTTACAACATGGTTATCGATGTCAAAAATTTATGTCCGCATCACTCTGTGTTCTTGAAATTTACAGTCAGCAATTATTCCCTAGAAAACTACAGGAAATGTGTTTGGAAAGGCATTATCAGGCCAGATAGCATTGCCAAAACGTCACAAGTTAGGGTAATGATCATAGAGCAGAATGTGAAACTATTGTATACTAGTTGAGGTTTTGCAGCTTTAAAAAGAACCACAGAGAGCTATGAAAAGCAGTGTCTGATCCTCATGTTAAAATCCCCCCTCACTCCTTTCCTATCTTCAATCTCCTCCAGCCTTGCAACCCCCAAAATATCAGTGCTCTGACTCTGGCCTCTTGAACATTACACCAAGTTGTAATCACTTCCTGGCATGGTGGCACAGTGGTTAGCTCTGCTGCCTTACTGTGACAGGGATCTGGGTTCAATTCCAGTCTTGCGTGACTGTGTGGAGTTTGCACATTCTCCCTGTGTCTGCGTGGGTTTCCTCCGGGTGTTTTGGTTTCCTCCCATAATCCAAAGATGTGCAGGTTAGGTGGATTAGCCATGGTTAGTTGCCCCTTAGCGTTCCCTAGATATATAGGTTAGGGGGATTAGAGACAAAAATATGTGGGGTTATGGAGATAGAATCCTATGATTTTTACAGAACAGAAGGAGGACTTTTGGTCCATCAAGTCTACACTGACCACAGTCCCATCCAGACCCTATCCCTATCACCCCATGCGTTTACCTTAGCTAGTCTCCCTGACACTAAGGGGCAATTTAGCATGGCCAAATCACTTAAGAACATAAGAACATAAGAAATAGGAGCAGGAGTAGGCCATCTAGCCCTTCGAGCCTGCCCCGCCATTCAATAAGATCATGGCTGATCTGTTGTGGCTCAGTTCCACTTTCCCGCCCTCTCCCCATAACCCTTAATCCCCTCTCTTATCAAGAACCCATCAACCCGCTTCTTAAAAATATTTAGCGAGGCAGCCTCCACCACTTCAACGGGCAGAGAATTCCAGAGATTCACCACCCTTTGAGTGAAGAAGTTCCTCCTCAACTCCGTTCTAAACCGCCTCCCCTTTATCTTGAGGCTGTGCCCCCTAGTCCTACTGTCTTTTTTGAGCGGGAAGAGTCTCTCCACCTCTATCCTATCCATCCCATTCATCATCTTATACGTCTCAATGAGATCTCCCCTCATTCTTCTAAACTCTAACGAGTACAAGCCTAGTTTATTCAGCCTCTCCTCATAGCTCAATCCCCTCAACTCCGGTATCAGCCTAGTAAACCTCCTCTGCACTCCCTCCAGGGCCAAAATATCCTTGCGCAGGTGCGGCGCCCAAAACTGCACACAGTACTCCAGCTGCGGCCTCACCAATGCCCTATACAGCTGCAGCAAGACCTCCCTACTTTTATATTCAATCCCCCTCGCTATGAAGGCCAGCATCCCATTTGCCTTCCTGACCACCTGCTGCACCTGCAAGCTGGGTTTTTGCGACTCATGCACAAGGACCCCGAGGTCCCTCTGCACCGTCGCCTGCTGCAGTTTTTCGCCACGTAAGTAATAGTCCTTCCTACCATTCTTCCTACCAAAGTGGACCACCTCACACTTGCCAACATTAAATTCCATTTGCCATTTCCTGGCCCATTCGCCCAGCCTATCTAGATCCTTCTGCAGACTCTCCACACCCTCCGCACAATTTGCCTTTCCCCCAATCTTGGTGTCATCAGCAAATTTCGACACCCTGCACTCGGTTCCCTCCTCCAGATCATCTATATAAATGGTAAATTAACCTGCATATCTTTGGACTGTGGGAGGAAACTGAAGCACCTGGAGGAAACCCATGCAGATATGGGGAGAACGTGCAGACTCCACACAACAGTGACCCAAGCTGGGAATCAAACCCAGGTCTCCGGCACTGTGAGGCAGCAGTGTTAACTACTGTGCCAATGTGCCACCCAATAGGGCCTGGATGGGATGCTCTGATGGAGAGTTGATGAAGATTCAGTGGGCCAAATGGCCTTCTCCTGCACTGTAAGGATTCTGTGATTTGATTAAATCATGGCTGATCTGTCAGTGGGTCTCAACTCCATCTTCCTGTCTGTCTCCCTTAACCCTTAACTCCTCATGTCGATCAATAATCTCTCACTTAACTTTGGTTGAATTCAGTGACCCAACTTTCCACTGCTCTCTGAGAAAGTTCCACAGATTCATGACCCCCAGAGAAAAGATTCTCCTCATTAAAAGGGAGACCCTTAATTTTTAAACAGTTCTAGTCTCAAAAGAAGGACCATCTTTCCACCCTATCCAGTCCCCTCAGGATCTTATATGGTTCAATAAAATCGCCACTCATTATTCAAAATAACCAGCCAGCATGATGGTACAGTGGTTAGCACGGCTGCCTCACAGCGCCAGGGACCTGGGTTCGATTCCCGGCTTGAGTCACTGCCTGTGCAGAGTCAGCACGTTCTCTCTGTCTTTGCGTGGGTTCCTTCCGGGTGCTCTGGTTTCCTCCCACAGTCCGAAAGACGTGCTGGTGCATTGGCCGTGCTAAATTCTTCCTCAATATACCCAAACAGGTGCTGGAGTGTGGCAATGTGGGGATTTTCACAGTAACTTCATTGCTACGATTTGATTTATTATTGTCACGTGTTAACATATAATGAAAAGTATTATTGATTGCGCGCTATACAGACAAAACATACGTTCATAGAAAAGGAAGTGACAGAGTGCAGAATGCGGGGTTACAGTCATAACGAGGGTGTAGAGAGAGAAATCTTAATGCAAGGTAAGTCCAAGGGAAGAAGTTGTTCTTGAGTAGGTTGGCACATGACCTCAGACTTTTGTATCTTTTTCCCGATGGAAGAAAGTGGAAGGGAGAATGTGCAGGGTGCGTGGGGTCCTTAATCATGCTGACTGCTTTGCCGAGACAGCGGGAAGTGTAGACAGAGTCATTGGATGGGAGGCTGGTTTGCGTCATGGATTGGGCTACGTTCATGACCTTTTGTAGTTTCTTGTGGTCTTGGGCAGAGCAGGAGCCGTACCAAGTTGTGACACAACCAGAAAGAATGCTTTCTACGGTGCATCTGTAAAATTTGGTGAGTCATCGCTGACATGCCAAATTTCCTCAGTCTTCTGAGAAAATAGGGACGTTGGTGGGCTTTCTTAATTATAATGTCAGCGTGGGGGGAGCCAGGACAGGTTGTGGTGATCCGGACACCTAAAAACTTGAAGCTGTCAACCCTTTCTACTTCGTCCCCAATGAGGTAAACAGGGGCATGTTCTCTTTTATGCTTCCTGAAGTCGGTGACAATCTCCTTCGTTTTGTTGACATTGAGGGAGAGATTATTGCTGCCACAGCAGTTCACCAGATGTTAATGTAAGCTGACTTATTACACTAATAAATAAAGTTTGAAGGATACCTGGGACATCCCTTTCTCTGATTTGGCCCACTTTTTGGACAGGCTCGGCCTATCCTTAGATGGATATCTAAGGAAATAAAGGAGGGTACCATGTTGAAAGAAAATGTATCCAAAGTGGCAAAGATTAGTGAGAACCTAGAGGATTGTGAAATCTTTAAAGGTCAGCAGAAAGCCACAAAAAAACCTATAAAGAAAAGTAAAATGGAGTATGAGAGTGAACTAGCTCAGAATATAAAAACAGATAGCAAAAGTTTCTGCAAATATGTGAAACGAAAAGGAATGGCTAAAGTAAACATTGGTCCTTTAGAGGATGAGAAGGGGAAGTATTAAGTGGAAATGAGAAAATGGCTGAGGCATTGAACGGATATTTTGTGTCGGTCTTCACAGTGGAAACACAAACAACATGCCAAAAATTTGATGACAGGAAGGCTATGGCAGGAAGGAACCTAAAAACTATCATTATCATGAAAGAGGTAGTGTTGGGCAAGTTGATGGGCTAAAGGTCCTGATGGAATGCATTCCAGGGTACTAAAAGAGATGGTGGGAGAAATAGCAAATGCACTAGTGGTAATTTACCAAAATTCGCTGGACTCTGGGGTGGTTCCCACAGATTGGGAAACAGCAAATGTGACGCCACTGTTTAAAAAAAGGAGGTAGGCAAAAGGCTGGTAACTATAGGCCGGTTAGCTCAACTTCTGTAGTAGGGAATATGCTTGAATCTATCATCGAGGAAGAAGTAGCGAGACATTTGGATATAAATTGTCCCAATGGTAAGATGCAGCATGGGTTCATGAAAGGAACGTCATGTTTGATTAATTTGGTGGAATTCTTTGAGAAGATTACATGTGCAGTGGACAGTGGGGAACCTGTGGATGTGGTGTATCTGGATTTCCAGAAGGCATTTGAAAGATGCTGCACCAAAGATTGCTACATAAGATAAAGGTGCACAGTGTTACGGGTAATGTATTAGCATGGATAGAGGATTGGTTAACTAACAGAAAGCAAAGAGTGGGGATAAATGGGTGTTTTTCTGATTGGCGATCAGTGACTAGTAGTGTGTCTCAGGGATCAGTGTTGGGACTGCAATTGTTTACCATTTACATAGATGGTTTGGAGTTGGAGACCAAGTGTAGTGTGTCAAAATTCACACTTGACACTAAGGTGGGTGGCAGAGCAAAGTGTACAGCGGATGCTGAGAGTCTGCAAAGAGATATAGATAGTCTAAGTGAGTGGGCAAGGGTCTGGCTGATGGGATACAATGTTGGTAAATGTGAGGTCATCCATTTTGGTAGAAATAACACCAAAATGGACTATTATTTTAATGGTAAAAAATTGCAGCATGCTGCTGTGCAGAAGGACCTGGGCATCCTTGTGCAGGAATCTCAAGGAGTTGGTTTGCAGGTGCAGCAGATAATTAAGAAGGCAAATGGAATTTTGTCCTTCATTGCTAGAGGGATGGAGTTTAAAAACAGCGAGGTTATATTGCTGCTGTATAAGGTGCTGGTGAGGATACTCATGGAGTACTGCATACAGTTTTGGTCTCCTTGAAAAAGGGTATACTGGCACTGGAGGGGGTGCAGAGGAGATTCATAGGTTGATTCCAGAGTTGAGAGGGTTGGCTTATGAGGAGAGACTGAGTAGACTGGGGCTATACGCATTGGAATTCAGAAGAATGAGATGAGGTCTTATAAAAACATCTAGGATTATGATGGGAATAGATAAGATAGAAGCAGGGAAGTTGTTTCCACTGGCGGGTGAAACTAGAACTAGGGGGCATAGCCTCAAAATAAGGGGAAGAAGATTTAGGACTGAGTTGAGGAGGAACTTCTTCACCCAAAGGGTTGTGAATCTGTGGAATTCCCTGCCAGTGAAGCAGTTGAGGCTACCTCATTGAATGTTTTTAAGGCAAGGATAGATAAATTTTGAACAGTAAAGGAATTAAGGGTTATGGTGAGTAGGCGAATAAGTGGAGCTGAGTCCACAAAAAGATCAGACATGATCTTATTGAACGGTGGAGCAGGCTCGTGAGGCCAGATGGCCTACTCCTGCTCCTAGTTCTTATGTTTTATTGAAGTATGATCTTCCCGTTTTAAGGATGCAATCGATGGGCCAATCAGGGGGTCTTTGCCTTGTATTTAACTGTGAGTGTCAGTTCCTCTGGCACTCCTGATGGTGGACTGCTGATTGTTAGCACTGTGTGTACTGCTGATGGAGTTGTAAATAAAGGGATTTTTGGTGAAGAGACTTCTGCCTCTGCAGACTTATTTCAAGGAGAGGGTGCAGAATGTAATCTTACAGTCATAGCTAGGGAGTATCAACTTAATGCAAGGTAGGTCCATTTGAAATGGGTGATCTGGAATTACAATGGTGGCAGTAACTCCCAAAACAATTGGGGTTTAAAGAGCGGGGATTAAGGGTTATGGGGAGAGGGCGGGAAAGTGGAACTGAGCCACAACAGATCAGCCATGATCTTATTGAATGGCGGGGCAGGCTCGAAGGGCTAGATGGCCTACTCCTGCTCCTATTTCTTATGTTCTTATGTTCTTATGTTCTTATCTTCTAATGCTTGCTGAACACAAAGGAATAATACCCTATTACCAGTGACAGTATCTTCCCTGCTGCCATCAGACTTTTGAATGGACCAATCTTGCATTCAATTGAACTTGCTGTACACCCTAGCTATGACTGGAACACCACATTCTGCACCCTCTCCTTTCCTTCTGTATGAACGGTATGCTTTCTCTGCATAGCACAGAAGAAACAGTACTTTTCACTGTATCCCAATACACGTTAGCAATGATGCCTCAGATTGCCAGGGACCCGGGTTCGATTCTAACCTTGGACAACTGTCCGTGGAGTTTCCATGTTCTTCCTGTGTTTGCATATGTTTCCTCCCCCAGTCCAAAGTTATACAGATTAGGTTGATCGGCCAATGTTAAATTGCTCCTTAGTGTTATGGGGACCAGCTGGGTAAATACATGAAGTTACAGGGATAGATTCTGAGTGAGGTTGTGGTTGGTGCAGATTCGATGGGTCAAATGCACTGTAGGGATTCTATGAATAAATTAAATCGAATAAAAGAGGGTATCACAATACGTGTCTATAGATTCTTAGTTCCATGCTACCATTTCAGAGGACGCACAGAAAAATGGACAGAGGAGAAGAAAGAAGCAGCGGCCAAGGTGAGGGTGAAACCACAAGAGTTGGGGAAGGTATTAGTAGGAAAGAACTGTACGAGGAACCACTGCTGTGCAGTAATGGAATCCAGAATTCTTCTTCAAATGAAACCTGCAAGAGAGAACCAGAGGTGGCACCAAGCAACATAATCCAGATAAAGTGTGCGACTCTGCAGGTCAACGATCAGTTACAAGTTATAACACTCAATGTTGAAAGCACTCAAGAACAGGAGAAAGATCAAATGACAGCTGACCCGGAAGCAGTTTCCGTACTGTCCAGTGGTAAGTCACAAGGAAGTGCCTTGGTGAAAGCTAGCGGCTACTGTAAGTGGAGTCATGCAACCCATCCCTGGTGTTCTACGAGAGGACCTGGGGCACCTCAAGTTTAAATACCAGACTGAGAGGTTGTAACTATTTGGAAGGATCAAACAGACTGGTGCAGTTTTGGCACAGCGGTTAGCACTGCTGCCTCACAGTGCCTGGGACCCAGGTTCAATTCCTGGCTTGGATCACTGTCTGTGTGGAGTTTGCATGTTCTCCCTGTACCTGCATGGGTTTCCTCCGGGTGCTCTGGTTTCCTCTGAGTTGTGAATCTCTGGAACTTTCTGTTCTAAGAACACTGGATACCCAGTCGTTGAATGTATTTTAAGAAGTAGATTGATAGATTTTTGGATTCTAAAGGAATCTAGGGAAAATGGGGATAAGACAGGAAAAGGAGTTGAGGTTGGGGCCGGCACAGTGGCATAGTGGTTAGCACTGCTGCCTCACAGCGCCAGGGACCCAGGTTCAATTCCGGCCTCGGGTCACTGTCTGTGTGGAGTTCGCACTTTCTCCCCTTGTCTGTGTGGGTTTCCTCTAGGTGCTCCGGTTTCCTCCCACAGTTCAAAGATGTGCGGATTAGGTTGATTGGCCATGCTAAATTGACCCTAGTGTCAGGGGTTTGACAGGGTAAATATATAGGGTTATGGAAATAGGGGCTGGTTGGGATTGTGGTTGATGCAGACTGGTTGGGCTGAATGGTCATGTTCTGCACTGTAGGGATTCTATGTATAAGCCATGATAGTACCGAATAGTGGAGCAGGCTTGAAGGACAGTCTGGCCTACTCATATTTTTGATCATCTAATATTACAACATAACCATTCTGGGTGGTTTCTCTTTCTCCAGAACTGTTTCCGGATAAATCCAGCCCTGCATACAAGTATGCCACGACGCTTACAAACAGACAACGCGGAAATGAGATCTCATCACTTCCAGCAAACCTGGACAGTGAGTACTCTGGCGTTTAGTATTTATCTTAGTATTTATGTTGTAATGTATGAAACACGGAAGTGCGTTTGCACCCAGCAAGCTCCCCCACGCAGCAATGTAATGACCAGATATTGCTTCAGTTTGATGATGATTGAGGGATAAACGTTATCAAAACATCAGGTGTAACTCATCTGCTCTCCTTCGAAATAGTGTCTTGTGTTTCATCAGAAGTAACTCTTCAAATGCAGACAATAAAAATATAACAAAACTTACTCCGACTTATAAATCAAAGGGTTTAATAAAGAAACTTCATTACTCCAAACTTGGGGCCTCACTCTGGGCCACTCCAAGCTTCCCCACAATTCCCAACAGGTTCTTATTGATAGTGAGTCAGCTGGTCAGTTGACCATCACATCATTCTGTAATTGGTTCCATGGTTTATTGGGTCAGCTGACCCTCACAGCTTGTTACCATTGGTCTTGTTATATCCAATACAAAGTTGTCACTGGTTACATTCTAACACCTTGAGGTATTTTATATTCACCCAAGACACCTTATCCAAGAGATGGCTCCTCCGACAGTGCAACACTCCCTCAGTACTGCAGTGGTGTGGATTTTTGTCCCTTCACTGTCAACTGTGAACAAAGAATAAAGAAAATTACAACTCAGGAACAGGCCCTTTGGCCCTCCAAGCCTGCATCGACCATGCTGCCCTTCTGAACTAAAAACCCCTATCCTTCCAGGGACCATTTTCCTCTGTTCCCATCCTATTGATGTATTTGTCCAAACACCCCTTATAAGTCACTATTGTGTCTGCTTCCACTATCTCCCCTGGCAGCGAGTTCCAGGCACCCACCACCCTCTGTGTAAAAAAATTTGCCTCATACATCTCCTTTAAACCTTGCACTCTGGCACCTTCAACCTACGCCCCTTAGCAATTGACTCTTCCACTCTGGGAAAAAAGCTTCTGACTATCCACTCTGTCAATGCCTCTCATAACCTTCTAGACTTCTATCAGGTCACCCCTCAACCTCTGTCATTCCAGTGGAGCTGGAATTTTCTGACTCAGAGAGTGTTACCCACTGAGCCACAGCCAAGGGAGAGACCAGAGCAGAGACTCGAGTTAACATCCTGGGCTAAACCCCTACGTGGGAAGAAAATTCCAGTGGGGAAGAATTCAGATCCACTTGCACAATTTGGAAACACCCTCCCCTCACCCTCTCCCGCTAAACCCCCTCCTCCCCCCCCTACACAGACACACTTTATCCACTAGACATTTTGTACTCAAGTTGACAAATCTTTTTCTTGCTCCCTTTTCAGCATTATCCATTCATCAGTTAGCTGCTCAAGGAGACCTTGTCCAACTAATGTCACATCTTCAACAAGGTGAGCAAGGGAAGTGGAGCCGGGTTACAGGGGGAGACAGCAGCGTAGTGACAATGCCACTGAACCAATAATCCAAAGGCCCAGCCTAAAGCACTGGGGACATAATAATTTACCATGTTTATGACCACTTTTACTGATAGCAACTCAACCTTAGCTTTTTTTAAAAACAAGCTTAAACACCCTGCTAGGAACTGAACTCCTATTCCCTGGATTATTAGTCCAGGCCTCAGATTTACTAGTCCAACAATATAATCGATATTCTATCCTCTCCAATTCAAATCTATATTAATCTGTCACTGACCCTGATTCCTACATTCTCCAGAGTTTACGTGACTTCATTTGAAACATAACTTATTCTAAAAAGGCTCGATGGTCTAGATATCAAGGGGTGGCACGGTAGCACAGTGGTTAGCACTGCTGCTTCACAGCTCCAGGGTCCTGGGTTCGATTCCCGGCTCGGGTCACTGTCTGTGTGGAGTTTGCACATTCTCCCCGTGTCTGCATGGGTTTCCTCCGGGTGCTCCAGTTTCCTCCCACAGTCTGAAGATGTGTGGGTTAGGTTGATTGGCCATGCTAAGAAATTGCCCCTTAGTGTCCAGGGATGCATAGGTTGGAGGGACTAGTGGGTATAATATGTAGGGATATTGGGGTAGGGCCTGGGTGGGATTGTGTTCAGTGCAGACTCGATGGGCCGAAGGGCCTCTTTCTGCACTGTAGGGTTTTATGAGATATGGAAAGGCCACTTCATTGGCTGGAGAGTGAGAGGGTAACAGTCTCAGGAGAAAGAGTGGGACATTAAAACTGAGATGAAGAGAAATTTCTTCAGTCATTGGTATTCTCTACTCCAAGTGCTCAGTTGTTGAAAATATTAAAGACTGAGAGTGATAGATTTTCACAGAATTATAGAATCTCTACAGTACAGAAAAAGGCCATTTGGCCCATCAAGCCTGCACTGACAACAATCCCATCCAGGCCCTATCCCTGCAACCTCATGCATTCACCTCACTAATCCCCCTGACACTAAGGGGCAATTTAGCATGTCCAATCCACCTAACCTGCAGACCTTTGGACTGTGGGAGGAAACCCACACAGACAAGGGGAGAACATGCAAACTCCACACAGACAATCACCTAAAGTCAGAATTGAATATGGGTCTCTGGCACTATGAGGCAGCAGTGCTAATCACTGTGGCACCATGCTGCCCAGACGCTAAAGAGTTCAGCCAAGATCTCATTGAATGGTCATGAGGCTCCAAGATTCATGACCTTCTCCAATATCTTAGCACCAGGAGTAAAGGTGGGTTAATGGAATTGTACAAATTGGCTATGATCTAATTGAATCGTGGAACAGATCCAAGGGGCTGAATGGCCTTTTCCTATTTGTAAATCTATGCCTGTACATTACACTTTCTTTGTCTTTGTAACCTTAGTGGCAAACAGTTCTTACGTAATGGCCCAATCATAATGCTGTTTACGAGCAACATCACCTGACATGGTGAAGCCAATGGCGTGGATAGGTTTGATGGGCCGATTGGCTCAGACATTTTTCTTTTTTTTGAATATTTATTTGTGGGACATGGGCATCACTGGCTGGCCAGCATTTATTGCCCATTCCTAGTTGCCCTGAGAAGGTGGTGGTGAGCTGCCTTCTTGAATCGCTGCAGTCCATGTTCTGTGGGTTGACCCACAATGCTGTTAGGGAGGGAATTCCAGGATTTTGACTCAGCGACTGCGAAGGAACGACGATACATTTCCAAATCAGGATCTTCCTTAAAATACTATTGTTCACTCATGCACTCTCTTCCATTTTACAGGGAGTTCATTGCTGAATGTACCAGACGAGCGAGGCTTTACCCCGTTAATGTGGGCAGCAGCTTTTGGGGAAATATCTGTTGTGAAGTTTTTGCTCCAGATGGTGAGGCAATGGGAACATTATCTGGTTTTTCACTGTGCTGCTTTCAAGACAACTTTATCCATTCATTAATGAGATACAGACATTCGCAAAGCTGGGGTGACTTAACAAACCGTTTTGTGAAATGTTGCACTCATTAATTGAGACACTGACTATTGGATAAGAAATGCCTCAATTTCAAAATTCTCATCCTTTTTAAATTCCTCCATGGCCTCACACTGCTCCACCCAACACCCTTCCCAGTCTCTGTAATTCTCCACCCGCCCTTCGAAATTTCTGTGCTCATCTAATTCTGGCCTCTTGAGCATCCCCAATTTTACTAAAGAACAAAGAAAATTACAGCACAGGAACAGGCCCTTCAGCCCTCCAAGCCTGCACTGACCATGCTGCCCAACTGAACTAAAATCCCCTAGCCTTCCAGGGACCATATCCCTCTATTCCCATCCTATTCATGTATTTGTCAAGATGCCCCTTAAAAGTCACTATCGTATCTACTTCCATTACCTCCCCCATCAGCGAGTTCCAGGCACCCACCATCCTCTGTTTAAGATACTTGCCTCGTACATCTTCTTTAAATCTTGTCCCTTGCACCTTAAACCTTTGCTCCCTAGTAACTGACTCTTCCACCCTGGGAAAAAGCTTCTGACTATCCACTCTGTCCATGCCCCTCATAATCTTGTAGACTTCTTGCCCCTCAACCTCCGTCGTTCCAGTGAGAACAAACCAAGTTTTTCCAACCTCCCCTCATAGCTGATGCCCTCCATAGCAGGCAACACCTGGGTAAAGCTTGTCTGTATTCTCTCCCAAGTCTCCACATCCTTCTGGTAGTGTGGTGACCAGAATTGAACACTATATTCCAAGTGCAGCCTAACTAAGGTTCTATAAAGCTGCAACACGACTCGCCAATTTTTAAACTCAATGCCCAAGCTGATGAAGGCAAGCATGCCATATGCCACAAATGGCAGCTGTCAAGACCTCAAAGCTCTGGAATTTTCTATCTAAGTCTTTTTGCCTCCTTGAAGACACTCTTTGAAACCTCCTTCTGTGACTCAATGTCAAAACCTTTGCTCCCGCAAAGCCACATGGGGCCTTTCACTAGCTTAGAGAATCATAGAATTCCTACAGTGCAGAAAGAGGACATTCGGCCCATCGAGACTGCACCAGCTCTCTGACAGAGCATCTTACCCAGGCCCTATCCCCATAACCCTACGTATTTACCCTGCTAATCTCCCTAACCTACACATCTTGGGACCCTAAGCGGGGATTTAGCATGGCCAATCCATATAACCTGCACATCCTTGGAGTGTGGGAGGAAACCAGAGCACCCGGAGGAAACCCACGCAGACATGGGGAGAATCTGCAAACTCCACGTAGTCACCGAGGCTGGAATTGATACTGGGTCCCTGGCGCTGTGAGGCAGCAGCGCTTCCCACTGTGCTACCGTGGTATATAAATACAATTTTGTTATTGAAGAGCAGAACTTTCAGGCAAGTGTCAGTTTTAAATAGTCCCAGGTCAGGAACAACAGTGGGTAGAGCACCCCTCCCTGTGGAAGCGAGCCCACTCTATGCTTGGTGCTGCCCACACAGCCCAACAGCCAAGACTTTGGGCGGCATAGTGGCTAGCACTGCTGCCTCACAGCACCAGGGATCCAGGTTCAATTCTGGTCTCGGGTCACTGTCTGTGTGGAGTTTGCATATTCTCCCTGTGTCTGCGTGGGTTTCCTCTGGGTGCTCTGGTTTCCTCCCACAGTCCAAAGATATGCAGTTTAGATTGATTGGCCTGGCTAAATTGACCCTAGTGTCAGGGTGATTAGCAGAGTAAATATGTGGTGTTTCGTGAATAGGACCTGGTTAGGATTGTGGTCGATGCAGACTCTGGGCCAAATGGCCTCCTTCTGCACTGTAGGGATTCTATGACTAGGGTCTCAGGGTCATTTGTGTGTCACTCCTATCCAATTTGCTACCAATCAGATAAATTGTTGGTTCAACTAACTGTGCATTGCCTAATATCAATATCCAGTGTACTACTGAAGTATTCAGATCTGGGAGACCCCAGACTCAGTGACAGTTCAGGAACCACTGATGGAGCAATGTAATTGACCCTTAGAGAGTATCATGATTAATTATTATTAATAATAATCAATAATTAAGTGAGGGCTGCTGGACAGATTGCCTGTGAGACAGGATCATGTTTGACTGTGAAGCACTACGTAATCAAATAATCACTTAGATTGACGCACAGACAGACAGACAAAGAATTGGTTGAGAGACCAGGACACTGCCAGTGCATAATGAAACTGTAAACCAGGAAGACAAAGATTAGAATTGGACCGTGTACCTACTCCATACGAATGAAAGGAATGTCTTGGATGAAATGGTTTACTCGAAGCTTTGATACCAGTTCAACTTGCTGTTGCGACAGGGTGCCGACCCCCACACTCTGGCGAAGGAGCGGGAGAGCACATTATCGCTGGCTAGCATCCAGGGATATACCGACATTGTCCTGCTACTCCTTGACCATGGAGTGGACGTCAACATTTATGACTGGGTAAGATTATACATGAGCTAGACTGCCTGATTTGTTTGGCTTTTGAGTGTGTGTGTGTGTGTGTGTGTGTGTGTGTGTATGTATGTGTGTGTGTGTGTGGGGGCAGTGGTGTGTGGGTAGGGGGGGTGTGCATGTCAAGAAATTACATTGCTGTGGGACTTATTTTTGCAGCAAAGACTATGAAAAGTGACACCTCCATCTTTGGACTGTCCATATAAAAATTAGAATAATGGTCAATTTAAAATACTTTGGCTACTTCCAATGTTAAATTAAAACTGATTGAATCAGCCCATCCTAGCTAATGAATTTACTACTGCGTTACACAGACAAATTGAGGGAAAATGCCAAAGTGTTTGGATATCAGAAACAGTCCGATATAGAATGACAGCGCAGAGCCAGGCCATTTGGCCCAACTGGCCTATACTTGTCTTTATTCTTTATATGATTCTCCTGCCACCCCTCTTTCTCTAATCCCATTTCTTTCTATTCCTTTCTCCTTTATGTGCTTATCTAGCTCCCCCTTTTATGTGCACTGCTGATAGCCCATTTGGTCAAAACTGGGGTACTTTCGCAATTATGGGTTAGTTATGTGTCTCCTTAGACTGCACTGTACTGCGCCTGCAGTAAGCTGCTGTGTGCTTTTCACAGAATGGAGGAACTCCGTTGCTCTACGCAGTGCATGGAAATCATGTGAAGTGTGTGGAAGTTCTACTGGGTAAGTTTCAATTGGTGAGGGATGGGGAGGGGTTTGGGTCAGCGTATTTGGGTGAAAGGGGAAATGTTGAACTCGTACATGTAAAGCTACAGACAGATGTTCTGTCAGAGGCAGTTAACCCAGTGTCCTGACCAACGTTCCTCCCTTGGGAAACATCATCCAAAAAAAAGCAGCTGAAACCATGCCTTATTTTGGTTTGGTGTGGGATCTTTGCTGAGTGCAAAAAACAGAGATGGGACTTAAAAAGTAATTGCAACATTTTAGTTAGTGCAATTTTGAAGTCTGTGGTTGATATAGGCTGGGGGCAGCACAGTGACAAGCATTGCTGTCTCATAGCACCAGGGATTCAGGTTCGATTCCTGGCTTGGGTCACTGTCTGTGCAGACTCTGCACGTTTTCCCCATGTCTATATCGGTTTTGTTCAGGTGCTCCGATTTCCTCCCACAGTCTGAAAGACGTGCTGGTTAGATGCATTGGCCATGATAATTTCTCCCTCAGTGTGCCAGAGTGTGGCGACTAGGGGATTTTCCCAGTAATTTCATTGCAGTGTTAATGTCAGCCTAATGTGACATTAATAAATAAACCGAAACAGTGTAGCAAATAGCAAACAGGGTAGTAGCAGACTTCAGCAAGACATGGACAGACTTCTGAACAGGGCAGACACATGGCAGATGCAGTTTAATAATAAGAATTAAGGGATGCTCTTTAAAACAAGACTTCCATTTATATAGTACTTTGCATGACTGAAAAATCTCACCTGGACATCTCAAAGCGCTTTGCAGCCAGTGAAGTACTTCTTCTTTTGAAGTGTAGTCATTGTTGTAATTTTGGAAAGATGGCAACCAATTTGCACAATGCAACAAGTTCCCATAAACAGAAACATAATGTGATAATGATCAGATAATCTGCTTTAAGTGATGTTGATTATATATATGTGTATAGGCCAAGACGCCAAGGGTAACTCCTCTGTTCTTCTTTAAAATAGGGCTGTGGGATCTTTTACGTCCACCTGAGCCAGCAAATGACTCTGACACTCTTATAAACCCCAATGAAAACGATCCTAACCAGCTTAGTCTCTTCTCATATAGAGACATAGAGTCATAGAATCAGAGGTTTACAGCATGAAACAGGCCCTTCAGCCCAATTTGTCCATGCCCTTTTTTTTTGAAACCTCTAAACTAATCCCAATTGCCCTGCCCATATCCCTGTATACCCATCTTACCATGTAACTGTCTAAATGCTTTTTAAAAGGCAAAGTCTTTTAAAGACCAGCCTCTACTGCTACTACCTCTGGCAGCTTGTTCCAGACACTCACCGCTCTCTGTGAAAAAATTGCTCATCTGGAACTTTTGTATCTCTCCCCTCTCACGTTAAAGCTATGTCCTCTAGTTTTAGATTCCCCTACCTTTAGGAAAAGATATTGACTATCTAGCTGATCTATGCCCCTCATTATTTTGTAGACCTTTATAAGATCACCCCTCAGCCTTCTATGCTCCAGAGGAAAAAAAGTCCCAGTCTGTCCAGCCTCTCCTTATAATTCAAACCATCAAGTCCTGTCAGCATCCTAGTAAATCTTTTCTGCACTCTTTCTAGTTTAATATCCTTTCTATAATAGGGTGACCAGAACTGTATGACAGAATTAACTTGGTAAACCTTCACTGTAGTCTCTCTCTAACAAGGACTTCCTTCCTCAGATAAGGACACCAAAACTCCGCACAATACTCCAGGTGTAGCCTCACCAACTCCCTCAGGATCTTACACGTTTCAATCGGTCACTTCTAAATCTTCTAAACTCCCATGGATATAAGCCCAACCTGCTCAACATTTCCTCATTGATTCCTAGGATGGAGTTATCTAGTGAACCTTCTCTGAACTACTTCAAATGCAGTTTTCTTCTCCCTTAAGCAAGAAGACCAAAATGGTACTCCAGATGTAGTCTCTATGCTTTGTACAACTGTAGCAAAACTTCCTCTTTTTTATACACAATTCTTCATGCACTAAATGCAACAACACTTGCTTACCAACAGTTTGTGATTCATGAATTGTACAGTGCAGAAGAGGCCCTTTGGTCCACTGGGTCTGCATCCATACGCAAGAAACATCTGACTTTCCACCTAATCCCACTTGCCAGCACTTGGCCCATAACCTTGACTGTTATGAAGTGTCAAGTTCTCATTCAGGTAGCTCTTTTAAAGGATGTGACGCCTCCATCACCCTTCCAGGCAGTGCATTCCAGACTGTCACCACCTTCTATCCATGCCCCTCGATCGGTTCACCTCCTCAGACTTCTCTGCTCCAATGAAAACAACTCAACCCTATCCACCCTCTCCCCATAACTTATAAATGTTCATCTGAAGCAGCATACTGGGTGAATCTCCTCTGCCCCAGGTCATATGAGGAGAGACTAGGTTGATTAGGATTGTATTCACTGGAATTTAGAAGAGTAAAAGGGGAACTCATAGAAACTTATACAATTCTAACAGGATTAGACAGGGTAGATTCAGAAAGAATGTTCCTGATGGTGGGGGAACCAGAACTAGAGTCATTGTTTGAGGATAAAGGGTAAACCTTTTAGGACTTTAGGACCTTTTAGGAGAAATTTCTTCACCCAGAGAATAGTGAATCCGTGAAATTCACTACCACAGAAAGTAGTTAAGGCCAAAACATGTGATTTCAAGAACAAATTAGATATAGCTCTTGGGGCTAAAGGGATCAAGGGATATGGGGAGGGGAGAATCAGGATATTGAATTTGATGATCAGCCATGATCAGAATGAATGGCAGACCAGTCTTGAAGGGCCTGGAATCCGCTACTACATAAAGCAGTTGAGGCCAAAACATTGTACGTTTTCAAGAAGCAAAGAATATGGGGTGAAGGATAGGGAAAGAGGGGCGAGGCCAGATTGGGCTATTGAGTTGGATGGTCAGCCGTGATCATAATGAATGGTGGAGCAGGCTTGAAGGGCCGTATGGCCTATTCCAGCTCCTATTTTCTATGAAAATGTTCAATACTGAGATAAAAGAGACTGAGTCAAATAGATCTTTGATCAGCAAGAGAATCAAGGGGTATGGCGAGCAAATGGAAACATAGATTTGAGGCCACAATAAGATTAGCAATGATCTTATCAAATGGAGGAACAGGCGCAAGGGGTCAAATGACCTATGCCTGCTCCCTATTCTTGTACGGCATACGGTGACATCTCCCAGAAATACATCTGAGACAAAGGTAGTTTGGGAAGCGAATGGCTGCAGATACAGGGTGAGAGCAGCCATAAAGGAACTTAAAGGACAAGGCTTTTGAATTGAACATGTAGGTTCCTGATTAATAAAGGGATCAGGGGTTATGGACAAAAGGCAGGGGATGGGATAAGAAAAATATCAGTTATGATTGAATAGCGGAGCAGATTTGATGGGCTGAGTGGCCTAATTCTGCTCCTACGTCTTATGGACAGGGAGCGGTAGATTTCATGTGGGACAGGATTCATGCTGCAGAGTTTTGTACTAGTCGTAATTTATGGAGGGATTCAATCCATCAATCTGTTTCTCCAGGAACACAACTTACTTTCTCCTTACCCTTTTTCTCCTGAGTCAATGAAGATCCCTGGTAATATATTCCATAACTCTACAATACTGTGTGTTCAAAAGTTCTAACTTTCCCCTTTGTTGTCCTTTTTAATGACTGTCTCCTTGGATTTAAGACCTCCAGCATAGAATTCAATGTCAATTTCCATCATAATCTTAATTTGATAGCTCATCCCAAATAGACTAAGGAAAACAGTGACTCCTCGAGGGCTTTATACCAAAAGAGTAGATTTATTTAGCTCTCGAGTTTAATGGTAGCCTTGTTTTTCTCTCTTTCAACAGCCAAAGGTGCAGATTTAACCATGGAGGCAGACTCTGGTTACAGTCCTATGGATCTGGCTGTAGCTATGGGCTTTAAAAAAGGCAAGTCTTCACCATTCCTTTCAACTCTGTGACATCCCCTTTTCCCTTTCTTTTCTGGAAGAACCAAATTCATGTCCCACATGGAGTCACCCATTGTCATGCAGCTAGAGGCTGCATTTGTAATGGTTTGAAATGATAGGTTCAGGGTTTCTCAACTTTTCTTGCAACTGTGACGTGCCCCAACATTGGCTCGAGTGATAATGGATAGATCAGGGCCAAACAAAATGAGGAGAGAATCAACCAAGGCTTCTACAACTGGTTGCTATCTAGCTTTGAATGGGATTTGTGTGTGTGTGTGTGTGTAGTGAGAGCAACCTAAGGCTAATAACTGACATTGACCGCTAAGATTTACATATAAAGAATGGTCATTTATATGAAGCCTCTGCATGCTAACACTGAGGCTGGAGTCCAGTGTGAGCATGTGCTGCTAACTTGGCCAGAACTCTTCTCCCTGAAGTGCTGATGCACTGGGGGTCAATTGGAAAAAGTCAAAACTAAGGGTGATAGGTTTTGCCTATTAATGGTTATGAAACCAAGGCGGGCGGATGGAGTCAAAAGATAGATCTAATTGAATGGCGCAACATGGCTCAACGGGCTGAATAGCCTACCTTGGAGAACATAAGAAAGGGAGGAAAGATATGGGGGATGGCAAAGGGGAAAGTAAAGTATAAGAACAGAGTGGTGAAGAAGGCATTTGGCATGCTTGGTTTTATGGGTCAAAACATTGAATACAGAAGTTGGAATGTCTTGTTGAAGTTGTGCAAGACATTGCTAAGGCCACACTTGGAATATTGTGTGCAATTCTGGTCACCCTATTGTAGAAAGGATATTATTAAACTAGAAAGAGTGCAGAAAAGATTTACTAGGATGCTACTGGGATTTGATGGATTGAGTTATAAGAAGAGGCTGGATAGACTGGGACTTTTCTCTCTGGAGGTAGGAGGTTGAGGGGGTGATCTTAGAGGTCTATAAAATAATGAGGCCCACAGATCAGCTAGATAGTCAATATTTTTTCCCAAAGGTAGGGGAGTCTAAAACTAGAGGGCATAGGTACAAAAGTGTTCAGAGGGGCAATTTTTTTCACACAGAGCATGGTGAGTGTCTGGAACAAGCTGCCAGAGGTAGTAGTAGAGGCGGGTACAATTTTGTCTTTTAAAAAGTATTTAGATAGTTACATGAGTACGAAGGGTATAGAGGGATATGGGTCAAATGTGGCAATGGGAGTAGTTTTGGGGTTTTTAAAAAAATGGCAGCATGGACAGGTTGGCCAAAGGCCTGTTTCCATGCTGTAAACCTCTATGATTCTATAACATAAGAAATAGGAAAAGAGTAGACCATTTGACCCCTTCAGCTATTCCACCATCCAATGCAATCACGATAGAGCTTCCACCTCTGCTCCACTTTCCCAAGCTATGCCTCCATTTCCTTAGGGATCAAAAATCTATTGTCTTGAAAACTGAGCATATTCCTGGATAATCAGTACTTGTGTACTTTTTTTTAAAAAACGCATCCTTTTCACACTGTTAATTATTTGTACTTTAGTCCAACAAGTTATTGAAAACCATGTACTGAAGCTGCTTCAGAGCAACAAGGAGTGACCAAAAGGCACAAGCAATGGAACCAGCCTCGGTTCAGTGGGACCAACAAACAAACACTAGTCAATGCTGTTTTTTCACCCTACAACCTACCTGAAGCCAGCAGCCTGAAGCTCATCAAGAGCAGCGGAGGCTTTTGAGGCCTACTCTACCCTATCCAATACGCAAGATAAAATCGACAGGGTATAGGCCCACAAAATCATAGGAGGTAGCTGGAGATGGTTTCTAATGGATGACAAACCAAATTGGTGGACCGGTCACTAATGTAATCACAATTGTTATGGAAAACCGTTCTTTAAATTGGGCTGGCATCTGACTGAGCTGCACCAGTCAGTCCGTGATTTATTTTGGGAGTTAGTCGTCTGCAGATCTCCAAAATGTAAACAAGACATTTAAAAGTTTATTTTTTTAAATATAAATAAAAGTTGACTTTTTTTTCCCACACACCTCCCCATTTTGTGATTTTGTAAATGTTTTCAGTCACGTATCAAAAGGTCAAAGGAAGACACGTTTGTTTTATTCATTTATAGCACGCGGCCATCACTGACAAGCCCCAGTGTTTATTGTGCACCCATGATCACAACTGAGTGTCTCCCTTGGCCAATTCAGAGAGCAGTTAAGAATGAGCCACAATTCTGTGGATCTGGAGTCACATGCAGCCCAGCTAGGAAGAGGGCAACAGATTTCGCTCCCTAAAGGACATTAACGAACTAGGGTGAATTTTGCAACGAGCCGATACTTTTGCAATTATTGTTACTGGTTTTGTCTTTACATCCCAGATTTAATTTAATTGAATTTCATTCCCTGCTGTTGTGGGATTTGAACTCATGTCTCCAGATCATTAGTCCAGGCCTCTGGATTACTCGCCTAACAACATGACCAATGTATTACTGCAACCATCTAGCACTATTCACAGTCCTGGGATCTTTCAAATTGTTCACAGCCATTGTTGTCTCACAGGCAAACATAGCAGCCAATATGTGCACAGCAAGATCCCACAAATGAGATAATGTTTGATTAGGTTTTACTGTTGCTGATCATGGCTCATTACTCTTCCTGTTCCCCTTAGAATACTGCAGTGGGATTACTGACAGTCACCTAAACAGGAAGATGGCGCCTCAGTTCATACATCTGAAAGGCAGCTCCTTGAACAAGTCAGGTCTCCCTCAGTTCTGTACCACACAGTAGCCTAGATTATGCTGCCTGCGTTCTGGAGTGGGGCTTGAACCCATAGTCTTCTAACTCAGATGAGAGTATGGTAACACTATCTATGGTGAGGAATCTGAATTGATGAAAACATACAGGCGGCACAGTGGTTAGTGCTGCGTCTCACAAGTGACCCAGGTTCAATTCCCAGCTTGGGTCACTGTGTGGAGTTTGCACATTCTCCCCATGTTTGCATGGGTTTCCTTTGAGTGCTTCAGTTCCTCTCACAGTCCAAAAGATGTGTGGGTTAGGTGGACTGGCCGTGCTAAATTACCCCTTAGTGTCAGGGACTAGCTAGGGTTAATGCATGTGGTTACGGGGTAGGGGTTGGGTGGGATTGTATGCTGTAAGTGACCATGTCTGGAAATTACTTTCAAGCACTCTAAGGTGATCTTACGGGTCTTAGAACTAGCCTTGGAGCCCCTGGACAATAATGACCCCTGATCATTCCATTCCAATTCTCTTCCTGCACCTACTGGTCCACTAAGGTTGATTTTTATCTATTCCCAGAGGTAATATTTCCTAGAACAGATTGCCAGCCTGTCATCAGGGGCTTATAACTCTTTGGGCACCATTCTACATCAAGTGTGGCTGACCAGGAGTCTCTCCCACTCTTACTGCCAGCCACTGGTGTATTTGGAAGAATTTTCATGTTGACACACTCAAGTTGTTTGGCAGAGTTTTGAACACACCTCCCTTGGCCATCAAGTCCTGGGGTAGGACTTGAACTCAGAGCTCATGACTCAGAGGTAGGCATGCTAACCCACTGCACCACGAGACCTCCTACCCTTGGCGTGCCTAGGAGCAATTAAGGCTCTAGTTGACCCCTGAACGTGCCTGGTAGTAATTAGTCTTTAACCAATCTTAAGAAATGTCTCCACAAATACAAGTTGTATTAAGCTCTACTTTACCAGCAGACTACATTGTCAACTAAGTAGCTGTAATGAGAAAATGGCCACTAAATTCAGAGAACAAAACTACAAGGAAAGGTTATAAAAAAAATTAACTTCAGTCCATAAGGACAAATTAAAAATGTTTGGTACAAAAGACGTAAGAAATCTCATTGCCTTGTTCTGTACTGGGGAGTAACAGCAAGTTCTCCAGCCAACGTGCTACATCCAATGACACAACAGAGATTCATGTTACCGTAAGCTCATTGCTATCGTGCGACGATGCTGCCCAGGATGCCTGCCATGGGGTGGCACAATGTTTAGCACTACTGCCTCACAGCAACAGGGACACAGGTTCAATTCCAGCCCAGGGTCACTGTCTGTGTGCAGTTTGCACTTTCTCCCCGTGTCTGCATGGGTTTCCACCGGGTGCTCTGGTTTCCTCCCACTGTCCAATGTGGTGCGGGTTAGGTTTATTGGCTATGCTAAATTGTCCCTTAGTTTCAAGGGATTAGCAGGGTAAATGAGGATTGTGGGAATAGGGCCTAGGTGGGATTGTAGTCAGTTCAGACTTGACGGATTGATCGACCTCCTTCTGTACGGTAGTAATTCTATTCTAAAATGATCACTAGATTCCAAACGTAAATCAATCTGTAAACACGTCAGATGCGGTTAACTGTAAATTAAAATGTGTTATTTTATATTTCAAATACCATTGATTCAGCAGTTTTTCCTGTATCTGTGTCAAATGTAAAGTCATTCCTCGCCATCTCACTGATCCAAGGCAGGATTCAGTCCACACCTGCCAAAGCAGCCAATGCATCACGCTGGAGTTTGTATATCGCCAAAGGCAGGCACTTATAGTGTGACTGGGAATCCCCAACTCCAGCCGGTTTCGACTTCTCCAGGTGAGCGTAACCACATTCCTTACAACAATTTTTCACCAAGAACGTCAAGATGATAGATAATAATCCTTCCAAAGAAGTCTGTGCTTTTCTCAAATATGATTTTTAATTTATCAGCGATGGATTCCTCATGGATGGAGAATCTGTGAGTCGCAGATTAAGGAAGAATACAACTTACTTGATGAAGAATAATTAGCAAACTGCCTGCCAGTATCCACAATTTAAACATTCATTTATTAGAACAAAGAAAATTACAGCACAGGAACAGGCCCTTTGGCCCTCCAAGCCTGCACCGACTGTGCTGCCCGACTGAACTAAAACCCCCTACCTCCTGGGGACCATATCCCTCTTTTCCCATCCTATTCATGTATTTGTCATGATGCCCCTGGAAAGTCACTATTGTATCTGCTTACAGGACCCCGCCGCCCCGGCAGTGAGTTCCAGGCACCTACCACCCTGTGTAAAAAAACCTGCCTCGTACATCTCCTTTAAACCTTGCCCCTCACACTTTAAACCTGTGTCCCCTAGTAATTGATTCTTCCACCCTGGGGGAAAAGCTTCTGACTATCCACTCTGTCCATGCCTCTCATAATCTTGTAGACTTCTATCAGGAAGCACAGCAGATTGGTGTGTGGATTAATGCACTATCTCACCCACACGGCCCACATTTGGACTGAAATAAGTAGAAATTTCTTTAATCGAAATTCATAAGATATAGGAGCAGAATTAGGTCATTCAGTCATTGAGTCCGCTCCACCATTCGATCATGGCTGATATACTCCTCATCCCCATTTTCCTGCCTTCTCCCCATAACCCTTCAATCCATTACCAATTAAAAGTCTGTCTAACTCCTCCTTAAATTTAACTGTCACAGCATCCACTATACTTTGGGATGGTGAATTCCACAGATTCACAACCTTTGGAAAAAGTAGTTTCTCCTCAACTCTGTTTTGAATTTGCTGCCCCTTATCCTAAGACTAGGACCTCTCGTCCTAGGCTTTTGTATGTTTATAGTTCTTAATTCTAGAGAGATGAGGATGCTCAGGCATTGTTTGTGTTCAGCGATGAGATCAATAGATGTTTGAAAACCGAAGGGAATGCCTGGGAAGGTCAACGATCAGCTATGAGCTTACTGAATGTTCGAGCAGGCTCAAGGCACTGTATGGATTATGCCAGCTCCAATTTCTTAACTTCTGCATATTCGCAAGACATATCATCTCGTGACAGAATTGAGGGATGGTGGAACTCATTTCCCCAGTTGAAAACTTAGTCCTAACACAAAAGATCATAACTCATTAAAAATTAATGCTAAATCAGCTATTGCTGCCTCAGTCTCTGAAGGATATTTGTAGACAGTTTGTGTCTTCGGGGTAGAATTCAGCTATCTTCACCAAACTGGCTCCCTTTCTGCTACCTAAGAGGCAAAATAAACAAATTCAGTCATGGGGCTTGTTGCAAAATGAGTAAAAACACGGCAAACTGGAATACAGTTGAGTCTGTGGCAAATGCAATGTTAGCATTCATGTCGAGAGGACTGGAATACAAAATCAGAAATGTACTGCTGAGACTGTATAAGATTCTGGTCAGATCACATTTGGAGTATTATGAACAATTTTGGGTCCCCTATCTAAGGAAGGATGTGCTGGCCTTGGAGAAGGTCCAGGGGAAGTTTACAAGAATGATCCTGAGAATGAAAGCTTTGTGATGTACGAGGAGTGTTTGAGCACTATGGGTCCGTACTCGATGTACTAGAAGGATGAGGGGGAGGAATCTCATTGAAACTTACAGAATATTGAAAGGGCTGGATAGACTGGATGTGGAGAAGATGTTTCCATTAGCAGGAGAGACTCGGATTCAAGGGCACAGCTTCAGAATAAAGGGATGGCCTTTTAGAACCGAGATGAGGAGGAATTTCTTCAGCCAGAGAGTAGTGAATCTGTGGAATTATTACCACAGAAGGCTATGGAGGCCAAGTCATTGAGTATCCTTAAGACAGAGGCATATATGTTCTGATAGGTAAGGGGATCAAAGGTTACAGGGAAAAGGCAGGAGAATGGGGTTGAAAAACTTATTAGCCATGATTGAATGGCGGAGCAGACTCATGGGTTGAATGGCCTAATTCTGCTCCTATATCTTCTGGTCTAAACAAAAACCAAAGCTGACAATTCAGTCTTGAGGAAGCATTGCACTGTTGGAGACGTTTTTCAGATAAAACATTAAACAGTCTTCACCTGCTTGCTCGGTTGGATGTTAAAAATCCACGGCCCCATTTCGGCAAAGAGCAGGGGAGTTCTCCCCAGTGTCCTGGCCAATGTTTATCTCTCAATCGACATCACAAAAAACAGATCATCTGGTCATTATTGCATGATTGTTTGGTGAAGTTTATTGTGTGCAAATTAATTGCTGGATTTCCTTGGCCTCAGCAATTCTGGGGTAGAGAGCCAAGTGGATTGAGGGAAAAAAAACAATCAGGTGACACTTCTTCCACTCTCTGTCCAGGGTCTCGTGCTGTGATTTGAGGGTGTCAACTAATGGCAGAGTCAGGTTTGACTGAGATGCTGAAATTCATGAGAGACTGGATATGATTATCACTTGGGTCAAAATCCTGGAATTTGCTGCCAAATTGGAGTGGTATGGTGACACATTTAGGGCTGAGTTGAGGAGGAACTTATAGAATTCCCTGTCCAGTGAAGCAGTTGAGATTGCCTTGCTGAAAATTTTTAAGGCAAGGACAGCTACATTCTTGAACAGTAAAGGAATTAAGGATTATGGTGAGCAGACGGGTAAGTGGAACTGAAAAGATCAGCCATGATCTTATTGAATGATGGAGCAGCTTGAGGGACCAGATGGCCTACTCCTGCTCCTAGTTCTTATGTCAGGACCTGGGTTTGAATCCTGCCTTGGGTCACTGTCTGTGCAGAGTCTGCACGTTCGCCTTGTGTCTGCTCCTCCGGGTGCTCCAGTTTCCTCCCACAGTCCGAAAGACGCGCTGGTTAGGTGCACAGGCCATGCTAAATTCTATCTCAGTGTACCCAAACAGGTACCAGAGTGTGGCAACTTTGGAATTTTCATAGTAACTTCATTGCATTGTTAACGTAAGCCTACTTGTGACAATAATAAATAAACTTTAAAACATTAATAGGACTGTGGGTGTACCTACACCTCAGGGACGGCAGCTGTTCAAGAAGGCAGCTCATCACTTTCTCAAGGACAACCCACGATGGCCAGTGATGCCCATAACCTGTAATTTAATAATATAATGATTCAGCCTGAAATTACCTTCCAGTCTGCACATTCTGCCTGTGAATCCACCTTGGAACTGGAGCTGTAATTCAGTCACCTTGACAGTCTGTGGGAACTCGAGCAACACCCACTGGGAGGAACCCTAAGACAGGGTGGGGGTGGGGGGGATGGTGCGGGTAAGACATAAAAAAGAACAGTGAAAATCCAGAGATGGACATAGTGATGGAACGAAACAAAATACACACGTGCACAAGTCCTGATAATAAAAATCAATAATGCATAGCGGGCTAATACTCAAAAGGGAAAATAAGCTAATCATTCAAACTTGGTAGAAAAAAGAAACAGAAACACATCAATGAGAGAAAGACTTATATTTCTATGCCTTTAGGACATCTCAAAGCCTTTCACGAGTTGCACAGAGGTTCGTACTACTGCGACACAGCACCAGGGACCCGGGTTCAATTCCAGCCTTGGGTGACTGTCTGTGGACTTTGCACATTCTCTCTGTGTCTACTTGGGTTTCCTCCCAGTGATCAGTTTTCTCCCACAGTCCAAAGATGTGCAGGTTAGGTGGATTGGCCATGCTAAATTGCCATTTTCAGACATTTTTAAGTGTCCAAAGATGTGTAGATTAGTGGGGTAAATATGTGGGGTTAAGGGGATAGGGCCTAGGTGGGATGCTCTGTCGGAGAGTCAGTGCAACCTTGATGAGTTGCATGGCCTCATGCTGCACTGTAGGAATCTATGAAATAGGTCTGCAGCATTGTAGTGTTTTATAATGCAAGGAAGGTTTACAGCCAATTTGGGTACAACATAGTCTCACAAACAGCAATGTAATAAACACCAGATAATTTGTTTATTGTTATAAGTATCGAGTGATTGTTGCTGGACAAAACGTCACTCTTCCAACATCGCCATGGGATCTTTCACATCCACCCAAGAGGGCACTGTAGCCACAGCTTAACATCCCTTCCAAATAATAACACCTCCAACAGTGCAGCACTCCCTTAGCACCATAATCTTGATTATGCTTGTGCTTCTGGGATGAGACTTACAATCCATTGAGCTGAAGCAAACACTTGATATAATAAGTCTTCAAAGTGAGGACTTGATGGGCTGAATGGCCTCCTTCTGCACTGTAGGGATTTCCTGAAGCAAAAGAAGATATCCTAGGGGAGTGTTGCTTCTAATAAATGTATCACTTTCAGCAGACTTTGATGTTCTACTGCTCCTTGGTCCTCAATTCATAGCACGTTGAACTACAGGATGTTGATTCAGCAAAGATACAGGGGAGGACAGGAAGAGGGAGAGTTGGGAAGTACATGTTTCCTAAGCTAGGCATATATTGTCACAGTTGCTGGGACAAAACTTTGGAATTTGCTACTTACTGTGAGGAGCACCGACAACCTACAGACTGCATCGGTTCACCACCCTTCTCAAGGGTGAAAAGGACTGGCAATAGGTGCTGTCTCTGCCTGCAACACCTACCGTGGATGAATACATTTTCAAAATTTAGCATGTCCTGTTAGATAAACGGGTGTGCAAATGGCCCTCAGGTTTGCTGAGTTCAGTTCAGTCTGCCATCTCTTATTGTAACGGTGTCCAGAATTTTGTCTTCATAGGATGCTCAGGTGTGCACCATACCTCAGGGTCACAAGCCAATAATCCCCATTAATTTGCAAACATCAAAAATCGCAGATACTAACAGATTTTAGGTATAAGAATTAGGATTTGAAACTTTAGTGGGAGAACAGCTAGTGTGAGGTAATGCATTTTGGAAGGTCTAATACAGATAGGAAATATACATTAAATGGCAGAACCTTTAAGAGTATTGATGGGTAGAGGGATCTGAGTTTACAGGTATACAGGTCACTAAAAGTGGCAACGCAGGTGGAGAAGGTAGTCAAGAAGGCACAAGTCATGTTTGCCTTCATTGGCTGGGCATTGAGTTTAAAAATTGGCAAGTCACCTATATGGAGCCTTAATTAGGCAGCACTTGGAATATACTGTTCAATTCTGGTCACCACACTACCAGAAAGATGTGGAGGCTTTGGACAGGGTACAGAAAAGATTTGCCACTATGTTGCCTGGTATGGAGAGCATTAGTTATGAGGAGAGGTTGGAGAAACTTGGTTTGTTTTCACTGGAACAACAGAGGTTGAGGGGCGACTTGATAGAAGTCTACAAGTTTATGAGGGGCATGGACAGAGTGGATAGTCAAAAGCTTTTTCCCAGGGTGTCAATTACTAGGGGGCTAGGTTTAAGGTGCGAGGGGCAAAGTTTAAAGGAGATGTATGAGGTGAGTTTTTTTACACAGAGGAGGGTGGTGGGTGCCTGGAGCTCGCTGTTGGGGGAGGTAGTGGAAGCATCAGCTACCGTGACTTAAAAGTACTAGTGAAAGTGAAAGTAAAAGTAAAAGTAAAAGTAAAAGTACAATAGTGACTTTTAAGGGGCATCTTGACAAATACATGAATAGGATGGCAATAGAGGGAAATGGTCCCCAGAAGGGTAGGGGGTTTTAGTTCAGTTGGGCAGCATGGTCAGTGCAGGCTTGGAGGGACGAAGGGCCTGTTCCTGTGCTGTAATTTTCTTTGTTCTAAGACTGTCCTTTCTAAACCTCCAGGCAAATTAAATCCAAAACAGAAGGAACCACAAAGTAAAGCTGGAAGCAACTGATTAATGGGCACTGCCAAACTAAGCCTCAGTCTGAACTGCTGCATGAAAGCTTGACAAAAAACAATTTGGTCAATGGGGCTTCAAATAATTTATCTTCTGCTCTTTATCTTTTCATTTTTAATTCTGAGGAAAACTGGCACATTTAGTTGCCTTTTCCCTCTCACAGTCTCCCCACTTGCTCTGCATTTTCTATTATTTTGGTTACAGTGCACTGCAACGACCGACAATGTAATTTGCACCTTTTCAGTTAAGATCCATAGTGGGTTGAAGCTTGGCTGCTCTCTTGTGCCTCTCAGTGGTTGTCATAGATGTTACACTGATGAATTTTTCAGAATACAATCACACAGCACAGAAAGCGGCAGAACATAAGAAATAGGAGCAGGAGTAGGCCATCTAGCCCTTCGAGCCTGCCCCGCCATTCAATAAGATCATGGCTGATCTGTCGTGGCTCAGTTCCACATTCCCGCCCTCTCCCCATAACCCTTAATCCCCTCGCTTATCAAAAACCCATCGACCCGCGTCTTAAAAATATTTAGCGAGGCAGCCTCCACCACCTCAACGGGCAGAGAATTCCAGAGATTCACCACCCTTTGAGTGAAGAAGTTCCTCCTCAACTCCGTTCTAAACCGCGCCCCCCCTTTATCTTGAGGCTGTGCCCCCTAGTCCTACTGTCCTTTCTGAGCGGGAAGAGTCTCTCCACCTCTATCCTATCCATTCCATTCATCATCTTATATGTCTCAATGAGATCTTCCCTCATTCTTCTAAACTCTAACGAGTACAAGCCTAGTTTATTCAGCCTCTCCTCATAGCTCAACCCCCTCAACTCCGGTATCAGCCTAGGAAACCTCCACTGCACTCCCTCCAAGGCCAAAATATCCTTGCGTAAGTGCGGCGACCAAAACTGCACACAGTACTCCAGCTGCGGCCTCACCAATGCCCTATACAGCTGCAGCAAGACCTCCCTACTTTTATATTCAATCCCCCTCGCTATGAAGGCCAGCATCCCATTCGCCTTCCTGACCACCTGCTGCACCTGCAGGCTGGGTTTTTGCAACTCATGCACAAGGACCCCGAGGTCCCTCTGCACCATCGCCTGCTGCAGTTTTTCGCCATGTAAGTAATAGTCCTTCCTACCATTATTCCTACCAAAGTGGACCACCTCGCACTTGCCAACATTAAATTCCATTTGCCAGTTTCTGGCCCATTCGCCCAGCCTATCTAGATCCTTCTGCAGACTCTCCACACCCTCCGTGCAATTTGCCGTTCCACCCATCTTGGTGTCATCAGCAAATTTCGACACCATACACTCGGTTCCCTCCTCCAGATCATCTATATAAATGGCAAATAGCTGAGGCCCCAGCACCGACTAGTCACCCGACTAGACACTCCACTAGTCACCAACCGCCAATCCGAATAGCACCCATTAACCCCCACTCTCTGCCTCCTATTTGACAACCAATCCTCTATCCACGCTAACACCCTACCCCCAACTCCATGCCCCCTTACCTTCTGCAATAACCTCTTGTGAGGTACCTCGTTAAACGCCTTCTGAAAATCAAGAAAGACCACATCCACTGGCTCTCCTCTATCCACCGCCCTAGACACACCCTCATAGAACTCCAATAAATTTGTCAGTCATGACTTCCCCTTAACGAAACCGTTTACAAAATGGGCAGGTCGGCCCATCGTGGCTGTATTGGCACTTAGAAAGGACTACCAGTCTCCCTCACTGACCCGCCCTTTCCCCATTGCCCTGCAACTTTTTATCCTTTTCAAAAGCATTTACCTAAATTCTCTGGGAGGTTGCATAGTCACAAAATGGACAGCATTGCTGCCTCTCAGCGTCAGGGAGCCGGGTTCGATTCCTGGCTTGGGTCACTATCCATGTAAAATCTGCACGTTGTCCCCATGTCGGCGTGGGTTTCCTCCAGGTGGTCCAGTTTCCTCCCACATTCTGAAAGACGTGTTAGTTAGGTGCATGCACCCAAACAGACGCCGGACTGTGGTGACTAGGGGATTTTCACAGTAACTTAATTGCAGTATTAATTGTGACTAAATAAACTTTAACTTCTGAAAGTCATTGTTGAAACTGCTTTCACCATTCTGAGAACAAATTCCAGATCACAGCAACTCGCTGTGTAAAAAAAAAACCCTCATTATCTCTGCTCAGGTTACTTTGCTAATTACCTTAAATGTGCGTCACTGATGCAAACTGAAGGTGTAGGGGGAACATGAGGACGAACCTTTTTATAGAGGATGGATGGTGGGTATCTGGAATACACTGCCTGAGTTGCTGGTGGAAGCAGAGACCCTAAACTCTTTTAAAAGGCACCTGGACCTACACCTTAAATGCTGTAAGCTACAGGGTTACGGTCTGGTATAGGAATTGGATTAGAAAGGGCACCTGGGTGTCCTTGAGCTGGCATGGACAAGATGGGCCAAATGGCCTCCTTCTGTGCTGTAACTTTTCTATGGTTCTATGACACCCCCACCCTGACATTGAAAACAGTTCTTCCTTAGTTATTCTTTCTAATCTCCCCTAATGCTCTGTTTGAAGGAGTTCCTAGGGCAAACCAGACACATGCATCTGAGGAGGGGGAGATCAATCGATATGTTCTGACAAAAAATAGCATCAAAGAGATTCACTTTCGTTCTCTTGACAGCACAGAGTTCATCATACAAAGCAGGCGAGTACTGCACAATCAGGATATTTTTTACTCTTTCAAGAGGATGAGAGTTTCGCTGACTAGTCCAACATTTATTGCCCATTGCGTTTGAGGTGGTGGTGGTGAGCCGCCTTCCTGAACAGCTGCTGTCCATGCAATATAGGGACACCCACACTGCTTTTAGAGAGAATGTTCCAGGATTTTTGACCCTGTGACAGTGAAGGAATGGCAATGTAGTTCCAAGTTAGGACATAGCTTGCTTGGAGGGGAACTTGCAGTTGGTAGTGTTTTCTATCCTTATCCTTCTACGTGGTGGAGGTCACAAGTTTGGAATGGCTATTGAAGGAACCTTGTGAGTTGCTGCAGTGCAATCTGTGGATGGTACTTAAAGGCAAAATCTTGCAGATGCTGGATAATTTCAGCAGGTCTGAAAGCAACTGTAGGGAGAGAATAGAGCCAACGTTTCGAGTCTGGATGACCCTTCATCAGATAGATCCACCTGTACCCTATTTCCACTAATTTGATTTTATTTCATCTCACTTCATCCTTCACAATCTGTACTGCCGTTTACACCTTTGATCACTTAATGGACACTTTTAGCAACTTCTCAGCCTTCTATATCCTCATTTACATTCCCTTTGCCCCATCAGAGCTCTGACAAAGGGTCAACGAGACTTGAAATGTTGGCTCAATTCTCTCTTCACAGATGCTGTCAGACCTGCTGAGATTTTTCAGCATTTTCTGCTTTTGTTTCAGATTTCAGCATCCGCAGTATTTTGCTTTCATCTCAGAGTAAACATTTCCCGGGGATCCCAGCTGTTCCCAATCCATCCAATGTTACTTACCTGATCGGAGTTCCAGCAGGTCTCCTCATTATGATCAAACAAGAACTTCTTTCCAAATTGCTTCACGTCACGATTAAGGACAGAACTCACCCTATGGACAAAAAGTAGAATTTGTGCTTGATAACATGGTCAGAAAAGACTCACATTTATATAGCAACAGCAGGTTAAAGTCCAATAGGTTTACTTGGAATCACAAGCTTTCAGAGCGCCACTCCTCATCATCTCGTTCAGCAACATTCTGAAAGCTCTGATTCCAAGTAAACATGTTGGACTTTAACCTGCAGTTGTGAGACTTCGTACTGTGCCTATCCCAGTCCAACAGTGGCATCTCCATATCATTTATATAGCAACTTCCACTATCTCAGGACACACAAAAGTGCTTTCCGGCCAACAATATATCTGAAGCGCAGTCATTGTTGCAATTCAGAGAATGTCAATTTGCGAACAGTTACATCCCACAATGTGACAATGACCAGATATTCTGTTTCTGGGGTGAAGGCAAAGTGTTGGCCGTGGGAGAACACCATTAGCTATTCTTCAAAATAGTGCCTTGGGATCCTTTTCAGGTCTACCTGAGAAGGCAAACAGGGCTTTGGTTTAACTTCACCACAAAAAGATGACACTTTCAACAATGCAGCACTCCCTCAGATGTCCCTGAAGCCACAAAGGGAACACCTCCTCGCAACTCTAGTGGGATTAAACTTGTCTCCCTGATTAAAAACTCATCTATTACTGAGAACGAGGAGAGAGATTTCTTTACAGAGCGCAGGGAGAGGTTGAGGTAGAAAGTCCTTCACTTTTTAAAGAAAAATCAAATAAATTTTCAAGTTCAGGTGAGTTTTGCATTCATTAGATAAATAAAAGCACTTCATTAACCCCACAGCAACTCCACATGAAGCTGCCACTGGTCCAAAACTTGTTCATAGAATCCCTACAGTACAGAAGACCATTCTGCCCAGTAAGCCTGCACCAACAACAACCCCACCCTATGTACTTACCCTGCTAATCCCCCTGAAACTCGGGTCAATTTACCATGGCCAATGAACCTAACCTGCACATCTTTGGACCATTTGAGGAAACTCATGCAGACACGGGGAGAACGCGCAAACTCCACACAGACAGTGACTCAAGTCGGGAATCGAACCCGGGTCCCTGGTGCTGTGAGGCAGCAGTGCTAACCACTGTGCCACCATGCTGCCTGTTATTTTGACAGAATTGTAAGATCCGGCAGCCAGTCACACACTGCATCATGACTGAGCGTCATGATGGAAATCTGCCATCCTTACCTAGTCTGCTTCCATGGGATGCTGGAGCTACAGTAATATGCTTAATTGGTCTACCAAACTACTCAGGGTGGCATGGTGGCAGCATTTAAGACTGTTGCCAGGGAACCGGGTTCAATTCTGGCCTCGGGTGACTGTCCGTATGGAGTTTGCACATTCTACTCGTGTCTGTGTGGGTTTCTTCTGGGTGCTCCAGTTTCCTCCCACATTCCAAAGATGTATGGGTTAGGTTGATTAGCCATGGCAAAGTGCCCCTTGGTGTTAGGTTAGGGGGATTATTAGGGTAAATACATGGGATTACAGGGATACAGCCTGGGTTAAGGTGCTCTGTTGGAGAGTTGGTTTAGGCTCAATGGGCTCCTTCTGCACTGTCGGAATTCTATGTATGAAACAGCTACAGAGCACCTAGCATTGTGGGCGTACCTACACCACACTGACTGAAGAGGTTCAAGGAGGTAGCTCACCATCACCACCTTGGATGGATAATAAATGCCAGCGATGCCCACATCCCATGGATGGATTTTTAAAAATGAGTCCAGCGATACAGTGCATGTTATTCAGCTGTGGCAACATCAATTTTCAAGGAAGTAATTTGAATAGTAGGGAATCGCAACACCAAGGAGTAGGGGCTCCAACCAGCTTTTGTCTCTCTCGAATCCAGGGTGCGAAGGGTACTTTTTCAGCCTTCAGCCCAACGACAAAACTGAGATAGATTAACTCATCAGACTAATTCCAGGGGAAGAAGCTTGGGGAGGGTTTCCTGCTCCTTGAGGTTCAGTATCACACCAGACAGAGAGTTTATAAACTGAGCCAGCTAAGCAAAATATTCTCAGCAAAGGATTACATTTTGTATTATTTGAAATAATCAGGCGGGGCAGATATTGAGCGCACACCAAGCGTGAGAGTAAATCAGCAGCAACTGGGTAAACCATAATCTCTTAGAGACACATGGGAGAAATTATCCTTTGAGTGGATAGTGAACAATGTTTTGTGTCTGTCTTCTCAGTAGAAGTCTCACAAAACCAGGTTATAGTCTAACAAGTTTATTTGGAATCATGAGCTTTCAGAGCACTGCTTCTTTCTCAGGTGAGTGGTGTTGTAAGACTTCTTACTGTGCTCACCCCAGTCCAACACTGGCATCTCCACATCAGGAGGTCATTAGCTATGAGGAGAGGTTGGAGAAACTTGATTTGTTCTCACTGGAATGCCAGAGGTTGAGGGACAACCTGATAAAAGTCTACAAGATTATGAGGGGCATGGACAGAGTGGATAGTCAGAAGCTTTCTCTCAGGGTGGAAGAGTCAATTACTAGGTTTAAGGTGTGAGGGACAAGGTTTAAAGACGATGAACGAGGCAAGTGTTTTAAAGAGAGGATGGTGGGTGCTTGGAACTTGTTGCTGGGGGACGTACTGGAAGCGAATACGGTAGTGACTTTTAAGAGGCACCTTGACAAATACATGAATAGGATGGGAATAGAGGGATATGGTCCCCGGAAGGATAGGGGGTTTTAGTTCAGACAGGCAGCGTGGTTGGAGGGCCTGTTCCTGTGCTGTAATTTTCATTGTTCTTTATCATTCTCAGTACAAGATTCAAATAACGTCAGAAATAAAAGGTAATCAAGGGGCTGCAAGTGAGGAACTTAAAGCAATTAGTGACAGCAGAAATAAAGCAGAGAAACTGGACAGGCTAAAAGCTGACAAACCCAAAAATCTGACAGCCCATACCTGAGGCTTCTAAAAAAGAGGGAGGTGAAGAGATGTGCTGGCAACAATTTCCTAATATCTCCCAGATTCTGGAACGCTCCCAGCAGACTGGAAGTTAGCACACGTAACACTGCTATTCAGAAAAAGAGGGAGAGAAAACAAGAGAACTACAGACCAATTATCCTGACATCAGTCATCAGGAAAGTGCTGGAAGCTATTATTAGCGTAGTCTTAACAATGCATTCAGAAAAGCACAGTATGATCAGACAGAGTAAACATGGTTTTACAAAAGGGAAATCATGCTTGACTAAATTAGCAGCTTTTGAGAATGTAACTAGCAGGGTAAATAAAGAGATGTGGCGTGCTTAGACTTCCACAACGTTGTGAATGAGATGCCACATAAAAAATTAATAAGGAAAATAGTGGCTTATGGAGTTGGGGATTGGGGGTGGGGGGGTTCAGCTATTTATAATCTACATTATTGAACACATGAATCATAGACTCCCTACAGTGCAGAAGGAGGCTACTCAACCCATTGAGTCTGCACCGACCACAATCCCACCCAGGCCCTATCCTCATGCATTTACCCTAACTAGTCCCCCTGACACTAAGCAGCAATTTAGCACGGCCAGTCAATCTAACCCGCACATGTTTGGACTGTGGGAGGAAACCGGAGCACCTGGAGGAAACCCATGCAGACACGAGGAGAATGTGACCCAAGCCGGAAATCGAACCCAGGTCCCTGGCGCTGTGAGGCAGCAGTGCTAACCACTGTGCCACCGACTGAGAGTAATGTTAAAGTTTAAGTTTATATATTGCTCACATGTAAGGCTTACATTAACACTGCAATAAAGTTACTGTGAACGTATCTGTTTCTTTTCATACTTTCATGGGATGTGGGTGTTGCTGGCTCGGATATCACTTGTTGTCCATCCCTAATTGTCCTAAAGAGATATGTTGTCCATACAAACAGAGGTGGGAATGTGAGCTGTGAGGAGGACCAAAAGAGGGTGCAAAGTGATTTTGGCAGGTTAAGTGAGTAGGCAATAAAGTGGTAGATGGAGTATGACGTGGGGAAGTGTGATGCTGTTATCTTTAGTAGAATTTAGTAAAATCAGAAAGACAGAATATTTTTTAAAAGATGTGAAGCTTTTAAATGTTTGGAAAGACTCGTATAAGGAACACAAAGTTAGCAAGCAGATACAGCAAGCAATTGGAAACGCAAATTTTTTTTTATTTGTTCATGGGATGTGAGAGTCCATGACTGTGCCAGCATTTGATGCCCATTCCTAATTGTCCTTGAATTGAGTGGCTTGCTAGGCCAGAGGTAGTAGTAAAGGTAGGTACCATTTTGTCTTTTAAAATGCATTTAGACAGTTACATGTGCAAGGTGGGTATAGAGAGATATGGGCCAAATGCAGGCAATTGGGACTAGCTTAGTGATTAAAAAAAGGGCAGCATGGATAAGTTGGGTCGAAAGGCCTATTTCCATGCTGTAAATCTCTATGACTCTATTTCAGAGGGCATTTATGAGTCAACCACACTGCTGTCATATGTAGGCCTAATCAGGTAAGGGCAGAAGAGTTCCTTCTCTAAAGGACTTTAGTTTGATTTATTATTGTCACTTGTATTAACATGCAGTGAAAAGTATTATTTCTTGGGCACTACAGAGACAAAGCATACCATACATAGAGAAGGAAGCAAGAGAGTGCAGAATGTAGTGTTACAGTCATAGTTAGGGTTTACAGAAAGATCAACTTAATGCAAGGTAGGTCCATTCAAAAGTCTGACAGCAACAGGGAAGAAACTGTTCTTGAGTTGGTTGGTACATGACCGTACACTTTTGTATCTTTTTCCTGCTGAAGGAAGGTGGAAGAGAGAAAGTCCAGGGTACGTGGGGCCCTTAATTATGCTGGCTGCTTTGCCGAGGCAGCAGGAAGTGTAGACAGTGTCAATGGATGGGAGGTTGGTTTGCGTGATGGATTGGGCTACATTCATGACCTTTTGTAGTTCCTTGCAGTCTTGGGCAGAGCAGGAGCCATACCAAGCTGTGATACAACCAGAAAGAATGCTTTCTACGGTGCATCTGTAAAAATTGGTGAGAGTCGTAGCTGATATGCTGAATTTCCTTGGTCTTCTGAGAAAGCAGAGGCATTGGTGGGCTATCCTAACTGTAGTGTTGGCCTGGGAGGACCAGGATAGGCTGTAGGTGATCTGGACACCTAAAAACTTGAAGCTCTTGACCCTTTCTACTTTGTCCCCATTGATGTAGACAGGGGCATGTATGCCCCCTGAAGTCGATTACGCTAGTGAATCTGATGAGTTTTTCCAACAGTCGCAATGGTTTGTGGTCATTACAAAACTTTTAATTCCAGGTTTTTATTCAATTTAAATTTTGTCATCAGACATGGTGGGATTCAAACCCAGAGTCCCCAGAGCGTTACCCTGGGTCTCTAGATTACTAGACCAGGAACAAAACCACTACTCTGCTGCCTCCCAGTTAACTCGCAATTATGCTGGCTGCTTTGCCGAGGCAGCAGGAAGTGTAGACAGTGTCAATGGATGGGAGGCTGGTTTGTGTGACGGATTGGGCTACATTCATGACCTTTTGTAGTTCCTTGCGGTCTTGGGCACAGCAGGAGCCATACCAAGTTGTGATACAACCAGAAAGAATGCTTTCTATGATGCAGATGTTGCCCTTTATTGCTAGGGAATTGGAGTACAAGAATTAGGGAGTCTTGCTAAAATAAAAGGATTTTGGCGTATGTTCAGGGAACAATAGATTGCCGAGCAGGCAATAGGGTTAATGTTCATTAAATTGGTTCCTGGGCTAGTGGGTTGTCCATCGGCCTATGCTCCCTGGAAATTAGATGAGGGGAGATCTCATTGAAAGACACAAGATTCTGAAGGGACTTGTCAGGTTGTCAACATAGCAAAGCTTTTCTCCAAGCTGGGAAATCTAGAAGGTGGGGGCCCAGCCTCTGAATAAGGGTTAGGCAAAATATTACAGATGCTGGAATCTGAAACCAAAACAAAAAACGCTGGAAAATCTGAGCTGATTAGAGCCTTTTGTTGAGTCTGGATAATGAAGCTCTGACAAAGGATCATCCACATTGAAAACAGTGCCTCCATTCTCTCTCCACAGGTGCTGTCAGACCTGCTGAGATTTTCCAGCATTTCGTATTGAGACCAGGAGAAAGGGCTGTGAATCTTTGGAATTCCTTAACCCAGGTACCCTCTGGATGCTCTGCCATTGACTAAATTTACCATTTGAGATGGGCAGTGATCTCTTGGGGAAATCAAGGGATAGGAGGAGCAGATCAGAAAATGGAGTTAAAATCAAAGACCAAACATGATCATATTGAATGGTAGAGCTGGTTCGAGCGGCAGGATGGTTTATTCCTGCTCCTATTTATTATGTTCCAAAACCTGGAGTCACTGCAACACCAACATGGTCCATGGGGTGACCACATGCACCCCTCCCCAAAACAACCACATTGATCCTTAACAACAACATTTACCCCCTCCATAACATTCAGTGACCCATAGCAACAACATGGACCCCCTCCCACAGCAACCCAAAGCAATAACATGGACCCCCACAGAAACCACACTGACCCACAGCAACAACATAAACCCCTTCGTACAAGTACTATGACTGTAACACTACATTCTGCACCCTATCCTTTCCTCCACCCCATGTACTCTATGAACTTGATTTTGATTTAATTTATTATCACATGTATTAGCATGCAGTGAAAAGTATTGTTTCTTGTGCACTATACAGACAAAACATACCCTTGATAGAGAAGGAAATGAGACAGAATGTTGTATTACAGTCATAGCTAGGGCGTAGAGAAAGATCAACTTAATGCAAGGTAAGTCCATTCAAAAGTCTGGCAGCAGCATGGAAGAGGCTATTTTTGAGTCGGTTGGTAGGTGACCTCAGACTTTTGTATCTTTCTCCCAAAGGAAGAAAAGAGAATGTCCGGGATGCACAGGGTACTTAATTATGTTGGCTACTTTGCTGAAGACAGAGTCAATGGATGGGAGGCTGGTTTGCGTGATGGATTGGGCTACATTCATGACCTTTTGTCGTTCCTTGTGGTATTGGGCAGAGCAGGAGCCATACAAAGCTGTGATACAACAGAAAGAATGCTTTCTATGGTGCATCTGTAAAAGTTGGTGAGAGTTGTAGCTGACATGCCAAATATCCTTAGTCTTCTGAGAAAGTAGAGGCGTCGGAGGGCTTTCTTAACTATAGTGTCGGCATGGGTTTTGGTAAGTTTTGTCTGTATAACTTGTAAGAAACAATACTTTTCACTGTATCCCAATACATGCGACAATAATGAATCAAATCAACCACACTGACCCACAGCACCAACATGGACCCAGATTCAACTCCCAGATTGCATCAGTGTGTGTGTGGAGTTTGCACATTCTCCCCATATCAGCGTAGATTTCCTCTGGGTGCTCTGGTTTCCTCCCACAGTCCAAAAAACACGCAGAGAAATCTGCTGTCCTACATGTGACTCCAGAGCTACAGCAATGTAGTTGACTCTCAACTGCCCTCCAAGGGCAACTCAGGATGGGCAATAAATGCTGTCCAGTCAACGATCCCATTAATAAATTTAGTTTAGTATAAAACTGAATTTAAAAAAGGTTAGATGGATTGGCCATGATAAATATGTGTGGTTACAGGGGTGAAGTGGGTAAGATACGAGTCAGTGCTGGCTCGATGCGTAGAATGGCCTCCTCCTGGCACTACGTTCCTCTCCCTCTCCGGGACCTCGCTCAGATCCCCTAGTCCCAGGGTCTTCATTATCCCTCATACCCTCCTCCTCCCTCCCTTGCCTCCCCATCTCTCCCTCATACTCTCCTCCCTTCCTCCCCCATGCCCTCGCCCAATCCTCCATGACATCGCCTGCTCCAACCATGCCCATCCCCCATACGGTCCTCTCCTGCCCCCACACTATCCTGTGCTGCTCCCATACCCTCCTCCCCCTCAGCCCCCCCATACCCTCCTCCCCCTCAGCCCCCCCATACCCTCCTCCCCCTCAGCCCCCCCATACCCTCCTCCCCCTCAGCCCCCCCATACCCTCCTCCCCTTCAGCCCATACAATCCTCCTTTCCTCTCCCTCCTCTTCTCTCCTCTCCTCACCTGCACTCCGTCTCCTCACACACCAACGACTCCGCCATCTTGCCGCAAAGCGATTCCGCCTGCCGACCATTCACGACACTTTGGGCGAACGCCGCAAAGCGGATTGAGGCTTGACCCGGTGACCCTGTCAATCACACAGGCTGCACACGCTGCATTGCACTGACACAGACCAGTGTAGGATGTACATTAGCTGAATGTATTTATAATAGAAACGTATATGCACTTTATTATTACCAACAATAATTTGTTGCAAATGGACTTTTGTATTAATAGCAGGTTAAATCAGGATGACAAAGGTATTTCGTCCATGGATCAAGGAACTTGTATGTAAAGAGTTGCTGGATTCTGCCTCAATACATCCTGAAAGCACCTCACATTCAATGAATTAAATTATCCCCACTGTTGTCATGGAGGCAAACACACCAGCCAATTTGTGCACAGCAAGGTTCCACAAACAGCATAGATGTAACGAGCTGTCAACCAATTTCCTCAGAGCTGTTGTTGGGAAAGATGTTGGCTGGGGAGAATGTTCCTGCTCTTTAAGAATAGTGCCGTGGGGTCCTTTGCATTCAAGGCTGATGGGCATTCAGTTAAAAACTTCATCCAAAAGAGGCCCACATAAACATTCCCATAGTTACTGCACTGAAGTGTTGGCCCAGGTTATGCTCAGAACTGAGGGAGTGCAAATTGATTCAGCAAATTTCTGATCCAAGGTTGCTCAAAATAAACCCTAAGCTTCTAAACCTGGGAGGAGCAGAAAAGATTTTGCATTAAGCACCTAAAGGACCCTGCTCCAGCATGGTGGCACAGTGGTTCATAGAACCCCTACAGTGCAGAAGGAGGTCATTCAGCCCATCGAGTCTGCACCAGCCACAATCCCTCCCAGGCCCAATTCCTGTAACCCCACACATTTGCCCTGCTACTCCCCCGACACTAAGGGGCAATTTAGCACGGCCAATCAACCTAACCCGCACATCTTTGGAGAGTGGGAGGAAACCGGAGCACCCGGAGGAAACCCACGCAGACGTGGAGAATGTGCAAACTCTGCACAGACAGTGAGCCGAGGCTAGAATTGATCTGGGTCCCTGGCGCTTGAGGCAGCAGTGCTAACCACTGTGTTATTGTGTCGCCCAGGGGTTACCACTGCTGCCTCACAGCGCCAAGGACCCGGGTTCAATTCCGGCCTTGGGTGACTGCGGAGTTTGCAAGTTCTCCCCGTGGATTTCCTCTGGGTTCTCCAGTTTCCTCTCACAGTATGGATTAGGCAAGGGAAATGCGCGGGCTTATGGGGATAGAGCTGAGGGTGGAGGGCCTGGGTGAGTGCCCTCTCGGAGAGTTGGTGCAGACTCAGTGGGCCAGATGGCCTCTTTCTACACTGCAATTCCCAAAGTGCTCAGCAGCCACTGATGTAATGTAGGTAGGGCACACAGCAGGAACATTATGCACAGCAAGATCCCACAGACAGCAAGATATTAATGACCAAATACTCTGTTTTTAGCAATGTTGATTGAATGATAAATATTGGCCAGAGCACTGGGGAGAGCCTCCCTGCTCGTCTTCGAAACAACATTTACGGAACCTTCCATTTCCACCTGAGAGGACAGCTTCACACATTCCCTCCCCCATCTCCCATCCCACCCCAACCCAAGAAATCAAGACCGATCCACAATAAAAATTGAAATACGATAATTGGTGTTATGTGTCTTGTCTCTTGATTCTCTGCCTGAGCTTTTGTGGCCACAGTAAGAAGTCTCACAACATCAGGTTAAAGTCCAACAGGTTTATTTGGTATCGTGAGCTTTTGGAGCGCTGCTCCTTCATCAGGTGAGTGCTCGCCTGATCATCACTCACCTGATGAAGGAGCAGCGCTCTGAAAGCTCCTGATTCCAAATAAACCTGTCGGACTTTAACCTGGGGCTGTGGGACTTCTTACTGTGCCCATCCCAGTCCAACGCCAGCATCTCCACGTCAGAGCTTTTATGACGAGGCTCAACGCTGAATTTATTCTGAACCTTCCTCAAAAGGAGATGTTGGCACCAGTTGCAGCCTTGCCTCTCTGCCGGAAGGTTGTGGCTTCAAGTCCCACTCCAGAAACCTGAGCCCAATATCAGACTGACCCTTCCATTGCCGCACTGAGGGAGTGCTGCGCTGTTGGAACTGCAGAGTGAGACATTAAACAAAGGAACTGTCTTGCCCTCTTGGGGCAGGAAAGACCTCAGTTTTTCTGTCTGCCATATATCCTACACAAAGACAGTGTTTTCACTTCAAAAATACTTTATTGGCTGCATAGTGGTTTGTGTTGCCATGAGGTTGTGAAAGACAACTTTTAAACAAAAGTGTTTCTTTTGTCTTATGCGATGTCATGGTTACCACTAACATCACATCTGGTTTCAGGTAGTAACAAACTTTGGGGCCAATTTTTCTTTCTTAAAGAAGAATACCAATTGAATTTTGTTTTGTTGACAATAAAAGGTCAGTGTTACTTGCTTACAACTGTAAGTTAGGAAGTCTAATTCTAATCCTGATGACACTGGAGAGAGAGGGAGAGAGATGTAAAGTAGAGAAAAAAGAGCACTGTTCCTTTCCTTGTTCTAATTGAGCTGTCCTCAACCCACCGTCATCCATTAATGATGAGGCAATAGACAGGATTTCCAAGGTCGATATCAACAAATCCATGGGTGACCCACCGGTAGTAGCCGAAGTCACGAAAGCTGTCAGCCAGCTATCCAGTGGCAAAGCCCCAGGGGCAGATGCCATACCCACAGAGATCTTTAAAGCTGCTGGTCCTGTACTTTTCGAGAAGCTCACCGAGTTGTTCCAGTCCTTTTGGAAGCAAGGATCCATTCCTCAGGAACTTAAAGATGCTTTCATTATACACCTCTACAAGAGGAAGGGCAATCGGCAAGTATGCGACAACGACTGAGGAATCTTACTGCTCTCCATCACAGGAAAAGCCCTCGCAAAAGTCCTGCTGAATCGTCTGGTCACTCATCTGGAGCTGGGCCTGCTTCCAGAGTCACAGTGCAGCTTCTGCAAAGGTCGCGAGACTATTGACATGATTTTTGCTGTGCGCCAACTTCAGGAGAAGTGTCAGGAGCAGAATCGCGAGCTCCTTTGTTCACCCCGTGAAAGCCTTCGACACTGTCAGCCGACAAGGCCTGTGGAGGATCATGTCAAAGTTTGGCTGCCCCCCGCCAAAGTTCATTCAGATGGTACGTCAGTTCCATGATGGCATGATGGCCAGTGTACTGGATGCCGGAGAATTCTCTGAGGCATTTCCAATCACCAATGGCGTCAAACAGGGCTATGTGCTCGCACCCACACTGTTCAGCATGATGTTTACTGCCATGCTGAATGATGTCTTCCAGGACAGTGTTGCTGGAATCAGCCTCAAGTACAGAGTGGATGGGAAGCTGTTCAACCTGAGGAGGCTTCAAGCTATTACCAAAGTGAAGGAGACTGTTGTGAGAGACTTCCTCTTTGCTGATGACTGCGCCCTGTATACTGGCTCAGAGCCAGGGATGCAAGTCAGTATGGACAAATTTTCCACGGCTTGTGACAAATTTGGGCTCACCATCAACATTAAAAAGACCAAAGTCATGCACCAGCCTGCTCCTCATGCACCGTACACAAAACCCATAATCACAATCATTGGACAGACACTACAGGCAGTGGACCAGTTCACTTATCTCGGCAGCACCCTCTCCCAAGCAGTGACTATTGATACAGAAGTTAACTGCAGAATAGCAAAGGCAAGCTCTGCTTTCAGTAGACTGCGCTCCACTGTATGGGAACATCGAGGAATCAGCCCAGAGTATACACCCAATGTGCTGTTAGGGAGAAAGCTCCTTCTACATAAGACCATTAGACCATAAGATATAGGAGCAGAATTAATCCATTTGGTTCATTAAGTCCACTCCGCCATTCAATCATGACTGATACGATTCTCATCCCCAATCTCCTGCCTTCTCCCCGTAACCCTTGATCCCTTATTGATCAAGAATCTATTTCTGTCTTAAAGACACTCAATGACCTGGCTCCCACAGCCTTCTGTGGCAATGAATTCCACAGATTCACCACCCTCTGGCTGTAGAAATTCTTCCTCACCTTAGTTTTAAAGGAACAACCCTTCACTCTGAGGTTGTGCCCTGGAGTTCTAGTCTCTCAAAATAGCAAAATAGCATATAACAGGACAACCACCATTCCTAATCTACCATTTTTTTTTACTAATGATCCTTCATTGATAGAAAGTTAATGTATATGTTGTGAATATTTCATTTAAAGTTTTGATACTGATTTGAATTCATACTTTGACTTTTGTATAACTTTTCAGGTGTCTTTGAAAAATCTTGTCTTAGAATGAATTAGACATTTTCCTTTACTTATGCAGTTAATTTGACAGATGTCTGCTTTTTTTAAATGAGCCTATAAGTAGCTATTTTTGGAGAGTAAACTTCATTCAAATTGGTTAAGCACAAATTTTATGCATTTTTTTTCTTTGAAGACATCACTAGGCTGATGAGCTTACAAAATAATGGAGGAAAATCGGCTGTTGAGAACAGGTAAAAGTGCCTCACTGTAAAAAGTAACTAAACTGGAGGAAACAATCATTTTAGAAGTAGTGTCGTAGATGACAGACACTTCCTCCCCTACAATACAGAAATAAATTCAGAACCAGGGATTCAAGTATTGCAACTCTAAGGAGCAAATAATTTTATTCTATTCTCAATCAGGGCGACATGATGACACAGTGGTTTGCAATGTTGCCTCAGTGCTAGGGACAGTGCCAGAATTGGGTTCAATTCTGGGTTCAGGGGACTGTCAGTGTGGGGTTTGTACATTGTCCCCATGTCTGCACGGGTTTCCATGGGTGGGATCGTTGTTGGTGCAGGCTCGATGGGTCGAATGGCCTCTTTCTGCACTGCAGGGGTTTTATGATTCCATAATTCTCTCCCACTAGTGGAAACATCCTCTCCCCGTCCACTCCAATTAGTCCTGAGATCCTTTCCACAAACACAACAGACACTTTGTAGGAGTTAAAAGTTTCGCATCCATTTACTTTAGGGTGGCACGGCGGCACAGTGGTTAGCACTGCTGCCTCACAAAGCCAGGGACCTGGATTCAACTCCAGCCTCGGGTCACTGTCTGTGTGGAGCTTGCATGTTCTCCCGGGGTCTGCGTGGGGTTTCCTTCGGGTGCTCCGGTTTCCCTCTGCACTCCAAAGATATGTGGGTTAATTTAATTGGCCAAGATAAATTGCCCATGAGTGCCAGGGGGACTAGCAGGGTAAATACGGGAGGTTACAGGGATAGGGCCTGGGTGGGATTGTTGTCAGTGCAGGCTTGATGGGCCGAATGACCTCCTTCTGCACTATGGGGATTTTATGATTCCAACACATACACACAATCTGATAAAAATACGAACCATTTAGACTTGTGTAATGATTATCATTAATTGCTCAGCACACCACACGGTGGTGCTATTCCCCCTTTCCAAGGCACGACTGTGGCAATAGATTGAAGACAAATGTACCATCCAGAATTAGAGAAACTCTGGCCACAGGTTACTGACTCTGAAGTGTGCTGACAGTGTTCACAGTGTCACTGGAATCAGAGGACCCAGCACTAACCATTGCTCACCACTCCTACCTCGAACCATCCAGCTATTGAACAATGCAGTGTGTTACAGGCAAAATCCCTCGGATGCTGCAATCTGAAAGAAGAGCTGAGAATGCTGGAAAAAAATCAGCAGGTCTGAGAGTGTCTGTGGAGAGAGAATCGAGTCAACGTTTCGAGTCTGGATGGCCCTTCATTTGAGGGTCACCCTGGCTTGAAATGTGGCCTCTATTCTTTTACTGGGGTTGGCCAGTCCTCTCTGCCCCTCACAGCTGAGTGTGTGCTGAAGGCCGGATGCTGCGCGTTCACTGACACCAGAGACGTTTGGGCAACATCAGATAGAGACATGTGGGTGACACGGTGACACAGCGATCAGCACTGCTGCCTCACAGTGCCAGAGACCCCGGTTCAATTCCGGCCTTGGGTCACTGTCTGTGTGACCATTTCCAATTGGCTGCGCTTTATATCTCAGGGTTTATATATTTTTATTTATAACAGTCTGTAACTTTTGGTCCAGATCCTGATTTAAGTTGATTGTGCACCATATATATGTGTTGGGACTATATGCATGGTCTCTCCGTGCCTGCATGGGTTTCCTCCGGGTGCTCCGGTTTCCTCCCACAGTCTGAAAGACATGCTGGTTAGGTGCATTGACCTGAGCAGGTGCCGGAGCGTGGCGATGAGGGGAATTTCACAGTAACTTCATTGCAGTGTTAATGTAAGCCTACTTGTGACTAATAAATAAACTTTAACTTTAATTTAACTCCAGATGTCTCCCCAGTGGCTGCCTGGAGGAATCGGCATAAATGGCATGCCAAGAATCCATCATGCCAGGACACGCAAGGAAAATCCCAGGGTAATGCTGTAAAATACGGGATGGTTGATCATCCCAGTGTCTCTCAGAGGGCAGTTGGGGGTCTTGGTTTGATGTCTTACAAAAGGGAGTACCCACAATAGTGCAGCAACTCCTCAGCTCTGCCTCTGGCAGTGTCAGACAGTCATAGAGCATTACAGCATGGAAACAGGCCCTTTGGCCAAACCAGTCCATGCCCACCTTGGTGCCTTCCCAGCTATTCCCAATTGTCCATGCCAATACTATAGTTAAGAAAACCCACCAATGCCTCTACTTTCTCAGAAGACTAAGGAAATTTGGCATGTCAGCTACGACTCTCACCAACTTTTACAGATGCACCACAGAACACATTCTTTCTGGTTGTATCACAGCTTGGTCTGGCTCCTGCCCTGCCCAAGACCTACAAAACTACAAAAAATTGTGAATATAGCCCAATCCATCAGGCAAACTAGCCTCCCCTCATTGAATCTGTCTATACTTCCACTGCCTCGGCAAAGCAGCCAGTGTAATTAAGATCCCTTGCACCCTGGACATTTTCTCTTCCACCTTCTTCTGTTGGGAAAAAAATACAAAAGTCTAAGGTCACGTACCAACCGACTCAAGAACAGCTTCTTCCCTGCTGCCACCAGACTGTCGAATGGACTTACCTTGCATTAAGTTGATCTTTCTCTACGCCCTAGCTATAACTTTAACACTACATTCTGCACCCTCTCCTTTCCTTCTCTATGAAGGGTATGCTTTGTCTGTATAGCACGCAAGAAACAATACTTTTCACTATATATTAATACATGTAACAATAATAAATTAAATCAAATCCAATCATTGCAACAAAGCCGCATTGTTACAAAACTGAATCAGAAATTTAAACTTGCACGTTTCCAGTGTTCATGTCCACGCGTGTAGCCCTGACACACATGTACGGTGCACAATCAACTTACATGAAGATCTGGGCCAAAAGTTACAGACTGTTATAAATAAAAATATATAAACCCTGAGATATAAACTGCAGACAATTGGAAATGGTCAGTGGAATTAACCACCTCCATTTGGGATTTGTGGAAGAATTCCCATGTAGGAATGTCAGAATTTAGTTTTGATAAATTGCATTTCAGTAGCACCTCTAACACACGAACAAAACAACATCCCAAGGTACTTTAGTCACAAAGAGGGGGCAAAGCAAAATAGGTTAAAGGTTTGGAACAATCAATATAAATACAGAAAACACTGGAAAAGCTCAGCTGGTCTGGCAGTGTCTGTGGAGAGAGAAACAGAGTTAACACTTCAAGTTCACTATGACTGTTCTTTGGGACTGGAGAGAAGTAGAAATGTGGTGAGTTTTAAGCTCTTGAGAAAAGGGGAGGAACAAGTGGAGCAAAATAGAAGGTCAGCGATAGATTAAAGGGCAGGAAAGATTCAATGACAAATATGTTATGGAACACAAGACAAAGTGAGTGGTAATGATAGTATTAAGATCTAAAGCTTTGGCCTAGAATTGGTGTTAAGAGCAGAATAAAGGTCAGTACGGTTTGAAAACAAAATAGCAGAAACTGTTAATAGCACTGCATGAAAGCCAAATTTTCAAACATTTCTTTTACGAGATGTGTGCATTGCTGGCAAACACTAGCATTTATTACCCATCCCTAATTGCCCTTGAACTGAGTGCTAAGTAATTTCAGAGGGCAGTTAGGAGTCAACTACATTATCGTGGGTCTGGAGTCACATGTAGGCCTGGCTGATTTCCTCCCTTACGGAACTTAGTGAACCAGGTGGGTTTTTTTTTTAATAACAATACTTTCATGGTAATCATTAGAGACTTTAATTTCAGATTTATTATGAACTGAAATTCAAAACTACAATTGTGAGATTTGAACCGAGGTCTCCTGAGCATTACACTGTGTCCCTGGATTACCAGATCAGTGGCAATACCACTATACCACTGCCTCCCCTGTGAGAGCAAGATGAAATGGCAAGTGACAGGATCAGACTTATGCTTCATATAAGACCATAAGAAATAGGAAGAGTAGGCCGTTCGGCCCCTCAAGCCTGCTCCCTCATTCAATAGAATCATGGTTGATCCGGCATTCCTCACATCCACTTTCCTGCCCTTTCCTTGTAACCCTTGATTTCCTTCCTGATTGAAAGACGATCCATCTCAGCCTTAAGTATACACAAGGACTTTGCCCCCACAGCTCTCTGTGGCAAGGAGTTCCAAAGACTCATAACCCTCTGAGAGAAGAAACTCCTCCTCATCTCAGACTAAAATTGGTGTCCACTTATTCTGAGACTATTGCCCTCTGATTCAAGACTCTCCCATAAGGCGAAACATCCTCTCAGCGTTTATCCTGTCAGCACCTTTAAGAATCCTAAGGGCGGAATTTTCCCTTCCTGTCCGCCACGGGAATCATAGCGGGCGGGGCAGACCAAGCAAAGGTCCATTGACCTCGGATGGGATTTTTCTTTTCTATTCATTTGAGAGACATGGCCATCACTGGCTGGCCAGCATTTATTGCCCATCTCTAGTTGCCCGAGGGCAGTTGAGATTCCACCACATTGCTGTGGCTCTAGAGTTCCATGTAGACCAGACCGGGTAAGGATGGCAGGTTTCCTTCTCTAAAGAACATTAGCGAACGAGCTGGGTTTTTCTAACAATTGACAATGGTTTCATGGCCATCAGTAGATTCTTAATTCCAGATATTTTTTATTGAGTTCAAATTCCCCTATCTGCAGTGGTGGGAGTCGAGCCCGGGAACCCAGAACATTCTAAATTCCAATGAGTAGAGGCCCAACCTGTTTAATCTTCCCTCTTAAGACAATCACTCCAAAACTCTTCCATACTGGGGAACATCCTAGTGAACCTTCTCTGAATTGCCTCCAATGAAGTAATGGCCTGTAACTTCTGTCCTGGATCCTGACTTGCAGAGATTGTACCCCCGTCAGTATGGAAATCCTGATGCATGGACTTGCGCACTGAAAGCTCAACTCTCTGGCTGGGCTGGAAGGATCTAAGCGCTGAAGTGTCTGGAAGCAAAGTGACGGGATAGCGTTAACTTTGCTTCCTTGCCCTGGTGATGAGTGAGTACTTACTTACTTACACCTATTTGCACACTTTATTCTGTGCTAGGGAGTAGAGCAGCAGATGTTTGGGTGGGTTAATTTTTTTTTATAATTGTGTTTAAAATATACGAAATGCAGAGAAAGTGAAAGATTTACTTGTTTTACCACTTTGTCATGACAAACTATGAATTCCATTAATAAGTACTTCCATATTTACCATTGTGGATTTGAAGTGTCTGTAATAGGTTTCAGCTAACATTCATTTGGATTTTGCTATGAACGTTAAGTAGCGTTGTTTATCCCAATCTTAAGAGTCTCCCTGATGCTATATTGATCCTTAGAAGCCTCTTAAGATGTAGGGTGAAATTAGTTTTACATTTTCAGTGGCAACTGGGCTATTTCAGATGCTCTAGAAAAGGCGTAATCCTAAAACGTCAGATGTAAGCCTCCTGTAAGCTGATGTGAATTCTCTGCCTGATTGGTATTGCAGAATCCAGTGCAGATTGAAAATCCGGAGTCATGAGTCATGGTTTCACCATCGCTGGTACATCACAGCTTAGCTTCAGAAAATCACTGAATTTCTTTTGAGGCTTTGACGTGGTTTCAGGGATCATGAGAGAGGAATCAGGCTAAAATGTACAATTAATATGCCCAAACCTTCCCATCCCTTCCCTCCTTGCTTACAGAGACAACAGAACTGTTGTGTTGAAAGAAAAAAGATATGTTATTGCAAGAAATTTGCTGTAATAAGTTCTCGCCAAAATCCCTTTATTTACAAGTCTGACAATAGCATACAGAGCTGTCAGTTAGCAGTCTACACTAGGAGTTCCAGAGGACCTGCACGCCTGGTTAAGTACAAAGCAAGAGGTTCTCTGATTGTCCCATCAATTTGGCCCTTAGTCAGGGAGTTCATATTCAAATAGGTCCACCTCAGTAGCCTAATGAAAGTCATTACACTGTAGCTGCTAAAATTAAATGTTTCGTTAAATGTTAACGTACTATCACAGTTTTGCATTGATTACATTTATTTTTGTTAATAAATGTTTTTCATTAAACTTTACAAAATTCTCCAAATACTCTATTAGAATCTCTCCAGGGCAGAAGGAGGCCATTCAGCCCATCACATCTGCACCAACCACAATCCCACCCAGGCCCTATCCCCATGCATTTATCCTAGCTAGTCTCCTGACACTAAGGGGCAATTTAGCATGGCCATTCCACACATCTTTGGATTGTGGGAGGAAACCAGAGCACCTGGAGGAAACCCACACAGACACTGGGAGAACATGCAAATACCACACAGACAGTGACCCAAGCCGGGAGTCGAACCTGGGTCTCTAGCACTGTAAGGCAGCTGTGCTAACCACAGTGCTATTGTGCCACCCTGTTTTAGGATTACACTTTCCTAAAGCATTTTAAACATCAAAACACAACAGTTAAATATGAGATAGTTATAAATGAAGTGATGGCCTAGTGGAATTATCACTAGACTATTAGCCCAGAAACTCAGCTAATGGTCTGGGGACCTGGGTTTGAATCAAGCCATGGCAGATGGTGGAATCTGAATTCATTAAAACATGTTTGGAATTAAGAATCTGCTGATGACCATGAAACCATTGTTGATTGTTGGAGAAACCCATCTGGTTCACTAATGTCCTTTAGGGAAGGAAATCTGCCATCCTTACCCGGTCTGGCCTACATGTGACTCCAGAGCCATGGCAATGTGGTTGACTCTCAACTGCTCTCGGGCAACTAGAGATGCGCAATAAGTGCTGGCCAGCCAGCAACATCTATGCCCCATGAATGAATTAAAAGAAACGCACACACACAGGTGGACACGCGCATACAACATAGATATATTTACACACACACACACACACACACACACACACACACACGTATATACATACAAAGACAAACTTTCAATGATAGGGATTAGCCACAGAACCTTAATTAATTCTTCCTCTACCTGGCTATTACAATCTGTCCTGGGGCTTGTATAACTTGTATTATCCCTACACCAGCCTTAGCACCAGTCAGCTTATAGCTTTGATTAAGAAAGAATATTCTAAAACAAAAATATAAAGGAAGCACAGGAGAGTATTTAAGACGGCATCACTAAATGTCATCTTATTTATTCAGATCCTTCTTCCAATCAGATCTTCCTTTACAGGAGTTGTCACACACTCAGCTTTTCCTCTGTCACATTCTCTCAAACTGTTACGAATCAGATTTTAAAGATGGTATCAATTATTAAAAGGGTTGTTGAGAAGGAAACCTTGGTGAGAAGACATAAACTGTTACAGCATCTCCAATCCTTGGATTATAGCATCCAGTCTGAATTACTGGTACCATTCCAGTCTTCAGCTCGCTTGTGATACTAACTGCTCTGTGCACTAAACTCCTAAAGCCATCGATTCGATTCCAGGCTGTAAGTCACTCCCAGGTTCCTGCAGTTCTATATATAAACCATCCTCCCCCACCCCACACCCACCCGCCAACAAATCCCTTGATTAGATTCAAGGTTGTAAGTCACTCCCAGGTCTCTATGGTTCCATATATAATCTCTGTCCAAACCCCTCAATTAGATTCCATTCTGTAACTGACCTCTGGGGAACCATTATTCTATAAATAAACCAGGTTATCCCCTCAATTAGATTTGAGGTTGTATCTCAGTCTCAGGTATGTGTAATTCTATATAAAATGCTTACAGCCCCCAAACCCCTCGATTAGATTCCATTCTGTACGTCACTCCCCAGTTTCTGTTATTCTACATAAACCACCCAAACCCCTCATCTTGATTCCAGCCTGTATCTTACTCCCGGGTATCTGTTATTCTATATATAAACCACCCCAAACCCTTTAATTAGATTCCAGTTTGTAACTCACTCCTGGGTATCTGTTATTCTATACATAAACCACCCTGAACCCCTCGATTAGATTCCAGTCAGTAACTCACTCCCTGGTATCTGTTGTTCTATAAATAAATCATCCCGAACCCCTTGATTAGATTCCAGTCTGTAGCACACTCCCTGGTATCTGTTGTTCTATATATAAATTACCCTGAACCCCTCAGTTAGATTTCAGTCTGTAACTCACTCCTGGGTATCTTATTCTATATATAAACCACCCCGAACCCCTCGATGAGATTCCAGTCTGTAACTCACTCCCGGATGTCTGTTCTTCTATATATAAATCACCTGACCCTCTCGATTAGATTCCAGTCTGTAACTCACTTCTGGGTATGCGTTATTCTATATGTAAACCATGCTGAACCTCTCAGTTAGATTCCAGTCTGTAACTCAATCCTGGATATCTGAAATCCTTTACTCTTCCTGGTTGTCTTCCTCCCTCCTGATGATCAAGATTCTTGCTGGAGTCCCCTCCTGACTTTCACTGAATTGCTAAGTTGCTATTTGATCATGGGAACATGATGATTAAAGACACATTTTGACGAAATTCGCCAGCTCTCTGAACACGGATTTCTGTACAATGTCCAGGAGAAGGGATCTTGGATGGTGGCTTTCTCTTCCGAGCTAAACAAAAGCAACTTTCATTTACATAGCTCCTTTAATGTCCTGAGGTGTTTCGCAGGAGCTTATTAATAATATCATTTGGCACATTTGACAATATTAGGACAGGTGGACCAAAGTGTGGTAAAAGAGAAATGTCTGAAGGAGTATCTCCAAGGAGAAAGCAGAGGAAGTGAAGAGGAGAAGTTTAGGGAGGGAAGGTTACGGGAGAGATGGAGAGGTTTATGGAGGGAAGGTTACGGGAGGGATGGAGAGGTTTAGGGAGGGAAGGTTACGGGAGAGATGGAGAGGTTTATGGAGAGAAGGTTACAGGAGAGATGGAGAGGTTTAGGAAGGGAAGGTTATGGGAGAGATGGAGAAGTTTAGGGAGGGAAGGTTACGGGAGAGATGGAGAGGTTTATGGAGAGAAGGTTATGGGAGAGATGGAGAGGTTTAGGGAGGGAAGGTTACAGGAGAGATGGAGAGGTTTAGGGAGGGAAGGTTATGGGAGAGATGGAGAGGTTTAGGAAGGGAAGGTTACAGGAGAGATGGAGAGGTTTAGGGAGGGAAGGTTACAGGAGGGATGGAGAGGTTTAGGGAGGGAAGGTTACAGGAGAGATGGAGAGGTTTAGGGAGGGAAGGTTATGGGAGAGATGGAGAGGTTTATGGAGAGAAGGTTATGGGAGAGATGGAGAGGTTTAGGGAGGGAAGGTTATGGGAGAGATGGAGAGGTTTAGGGAGGGAAGGTTACAGGAGAGATGGAGAAGTTTAGGGAGGGAAGGTTACAGGAGAGATGGAGAGGTTTAGGGAGGGAAGGTTACAGGAGAGATGGAGAGGTTTAGGGAGGGAAGGTTATGGGAGAGATGGAGAGGTTTAGGGAGGGAAGGTTACAGGAGAGATGGAGAGGTTTAGGGAGGGAAGGTTATGGGAGAGATGGAGAGGTTTATGGAGAGAAGATTAAGGGAGAGATGGAGAGGTTTAGGAAGGGAAGGTTACAGGAGAGATGGAGAAGTTTAGGGAGGGAAGGTTACAGGAGAGATGGAGAGGTTTAGGGAGGGAAGGTTACAGGAGAGATGGAGAAGTTTAGGGAGGGAAGGTTACAGGAGAGATGGAGAGGTTTAGGGAGGGAAGGTTACAGGAGAGATGGAGAAGTTTAGGGAGGGAAGGTTACAGGAGAGATGGAGAGGTTTAGGGAGGGAAGGTTACAGGAGAGATGGAGAGGTTTAGGGAGGGAAAGTTATGGGAGAGATGGAGAGGTTTATGGAGAGAAGGTTACGGGAGAGAAGACCAGATCTTAGGGTCCAGGCAGCTGAATTTATGGCCACAATTGGTGGAGAGATTAAAATTGGGGATGCTTAGGAGACCAGAATTGGAGGGGAGCAGAGACCTTGGAAAAGGGTGGCATGGTGGCACAGTGGTTAGCACTGCTGCCTCACAGCACCAGGGACTCAGGTTCACTTCCAGCCTCGGGGCACTGTCTGTGTGGAGTTTGCATGTTCTCTCCGTGTCTGCATGGGTTTCCCCCAGGTGCTCCAGTTTCCTCCCAGAGTCCAAACATATGCAGGTTAGGTTGATTGGCCATGCTAAATTGACCCTAGTGTCAGGGAGATTAGCAGGACAAATGTGTGGGGTTACAAGAATAGGGGCTGGGTGAGATGTGGTCGGTACAGACCTGATGGGCCGAATGGACTCCTTCTGTACAGTCGGGGTTTTCTCAAAGATTGTATGGCTGCAGGAGGTTACAGACATAGGGGAGACCAATACACACCTAAATGTATCAAGCTTGTTTTTTAATGCATTTGTTTATTTGTACATGCACACAGGGATGGATACTAAACAGTGATAGGCATTGATTATAATTGTGTGTATTGCCCTCCTGACTCTGAACCAGATGTTCAAAATCCACTCCAGAGATTTGAGAATGATATCTATGCTGACAGTCCCAGCGCAGTGCTAAACCTTTCTGAACGGGATGTTAAATTCAGCTCCCATGGATCCAATTTGAAAGAAGAGCAGGGGAGTTCTCATCGATGTCCTGGCCAATACTTATCCCTCAATCAACATCACAAAATTTGGTCATTATCCTGCTGCTGTTTATGGGATCTTCCTGTGCGCAAATTGACCGCTGCCTTTCCTCCGTCACAACAGTGAGTGCAACTTCAGCAGTATTTCATTGGCTGGAAATCATCTCGGGACGTCCTGAGGTGGTGAAAGGCACGATAGAAATGAAAGGCTACTTTTCAACTTGGAGTCCTAGCGACATACAGCACGGAAACAGGCCCTTCATTCCAGCTCATCCGTGTCAACAAGATTTCTGAAACTGAACTGGTCCCATTTGCCTGTGTTTGGCCCATATCTCTCTAAATCTTCCCTATCCGTATACCTGTCCAAATGTCTTTTAAATGCTGTAATTGTACCCGCCTCTACCACCTCCTGTGGCAACTCATTCCATATACGCACCACTCACTGTGTGAAAAAAGAATCTCTACAGTGCAGAAGAAGGTTATTCAGCCCATCGGCTCTCTGACAGATGCTGGTCTTTTACGACTTCGCTCGGGCGAGGCTTGTAAAATCCCACCTGAGGCCAACAGAGAATTCCGTTCTGTGAGCTGTGCCCACCCTGATTCCGGGGCAGGCGAGGTGGTTAAAATTCCAGCCACAGTATCTTACCCAGGCACATACACCCCACCTTATCCATGTAATCTCACTAATTTACCTCACTGATTCCCCTAAACTACACCACTTGGGACACTAAGGGACAATTTAGCACAGCCAAACCACCTAACCTGCACATCTTTGGAGTGTGGGAGGAAACTGGAACACCTGGAGGAAACCCACGCAGACATGGGGAGAATGTGCAAACTCCACACAGCCAGTGACCCATGGCCAGAATTGAACCTGGATCCCTGGCGCTGTGTGGCAGCAGTGCTAACCACTGTGCCACCATGCCACCCACCCAAATGCCCCTCGGATCCCTCTTAAATCTTTCCCCTCTCACTTTAAACCTATGCACTCTAGTTTTGGATTCCCATACCCTGGGGAAAAGACCTTGGCTATTCATCTTATGCCCCTCATGATTTTATAAATATTTATAAGATCACCCCTCATCCTTCTACGCTCCAGGGGGAAAAGATCCTAGCCTATCCAGCCTCTCCTTATAATTCAAATCTTCCAGTCCCAGTAACATCCTTGTAACTCTTATTTGCACCCTTTCCAGTTTAATGACATCCTTCCTTTAGCAGGGAGCCCAGAATTGTAGGCAGTATTCCAAATATGGCCTTACCAATGTCTTGCACAGTTGTGATATAATGTTCCAATTCTGGTACTCAATACTCTGATTGATGAAGGCAAGTGTGCCAAACGCCTTCACCACTCTGTCTACCGGTGACGCCACTTTCAAGGAACTATGTATCTGCACGCCCCCAACCCCCTGCCCTCCCCCCCCAGGACTGTCTGTTCGACAACACCCCCCACTTCACAGACTCATCTTCCTGATGCACAGGAATCAGAGTCAGGATCAGGTTTTGGGGATTTGGATTAGTGGACGGGTGGCCCAGCCGGAATTTCCTCTTCCCTGTTCGAACATCTGGCATATGCTTCCACAGAGGATTTCAGCTGGGAGCTCAAATTCTGGAAACTGTCCCAGACAGTTTCCTCGGACTGGAGTGGAACTGACCAGCAGATGGCAGCACCCGAACACCCAACGAGTCATGGCTTGAATAAACTCTTATGGATCAACTCCTGCATCATTTCAAAGCTTTACCTTGTGAGGCAGTGTGAGATGATATCTTCAGGATTTTGTAAGGAATTGTTTGGGTAGACAGAAAGAGGAACAGCACCGGAGAGTCTCATACAAGTTTTTATGTGTCCAGATCACCAGCAACCTATCCTGGTTCCTCATGCCGACAGTCCCAGCGCAGTGCTAAACCTTTCTGAACGGGATAGTTAAGAAAGCCCACCAACGCCTCTACTTTCTCAGAAGACTAAGGAAATTTGGCGTGCCCACTATGACTCTCACCAACTTTTACAGATGCACTATAGAAATTGTTCTTCCTGGTTGTATCACAACTTGGAATGGTTCCTGCTCTGCCCAAGATTGCAAGGAACTACAAAAGGGTTATGAATGTAACCCAATCTATCACGCAGTCCAGCCTCCCATCCATTGACTCTGTCTACACTTCCCACTGCCTTAGCAAAGCAGCCAGCATAATTAAAGACCCCATGCATCCCGGACGTTCTCTCTTCCACCTTCTTCCATTGGGAAAAAGAGACAAAAGTCTGAGGTCACCTATCAACTGACTCAAGAACAGCTTCTTAAAGAACATAAGAACATAAGAACATAAGAAATAGGAGCAGGAGTAGGCCATCTAGCCCTTCGAGCCTGCCCCGCCATTCAGTAAGATCATGGCTGATCTGTCGTGGCTCAGTTCCATGTTCCCGCCTTCTCCCCATAACCCTTAATCCCCTCTCTTATCAAAAACCCATCAACCCGCGTCTTAAAAATATTTAGCGAGGCAGCCTCCACCACTTCAACGGACAGAGAATTCCAGAGATTCACCACCCTTTGAGTGAAGAAGTTCCTCCTCAACTCTGTTCTAAACCGCCCCCCCTTTATCTTGAGGCTGTGCCCCCTAGTCCTACTGTCCTTTCTGAGCGGGAAGAGTCTCTCCACCTCTATCCTATCCATCCCATTCATCATCTTATATGTCTCAATGAGATCTCCCCTCATTCTTCTAAACTCTAACGAGTACAAGCCTAGTTTATTCAGCCTCTCCTCATAGCTCAACCCCCTCAACTCCGGTATCAGCCTAGTGAACCTCCTCTGCACTCCCTCCAAGGCCAAAATATCCTGTGTAAGTGCGGCGACCAAAACTGCACACAGTACTCCAGTTGCGGCCTCACCAATGCCCTACACAGCTGCAGCAAGACCTCCCTACTTTTATATTCAATCCCTCTCGCTATGAAGGCCAGCATCCCATTCGCCTTCCTGATCACCTGCTGCACCTGCAGGCTGGGTTTTTGCGACTCATGCACAAGGACCCCGAGGTCCCTCTGCACCGTTGCCTGCTGCAGTTTTTCACCACGTAAGTAATAGTCCTTCCTACCATTATTCCTACCAAAGTGGACCACCTCGCACTTGCTAACATTAAATTCCATTTGCCAGTTCCTGGCCCATTCGCCCAGCCTATCTAGATCCTTCTGCAGACTCTCCACACCCTCTGCGCAATTTGCCGTTCCCCCAATCTTGGTGTCATCAGCAAATTTCGACACCATACACTCGGTTCTCTCCTCCAGATCATCTATATAAATGGTAAATAGCTGAGGCCCCAGCACCGACCCCTGGGGCACTCCACTAGTCACCAACTGTCAATCCGAATAGCACCCATTAACCCCCATTCTCTGTCTCCTATTTGACAACCAATCCTCTATCCACGCTAACACCCTACCCCCAACTCCATGCCCCCTTACCTTCTGCAATAACCTCTTGTGAGGTACCTTTGTCAAACGCCTTCTGAAAACCAAGAAAGACCACATCCACCGGCTCTCCTCTATCCACCGCCCTAGACACATCCTCATAGAACTCCAATAAATTTGTCGGACACGACTTCCCCTTAACGAAACCGTGCTGCGTCTGCTCTATCAAGCAATTCCCCTCAAGATGCCTCGCTATTTCCTCCTTGATGACGGATTCTAACATTTTACCTACAACAGATGTTAAACTAACCGGCCTATAATTCCCTGCCTTTTGCCTGCCACCCTTCTTAAACAACGGCGTAACATTAGCCATTTTCCAATCTTCCGCCGTCAGACCTTTGAATGGTCCTACCTTGCATTAAGTTGATTTTCCTCTATACCCTAGCTACGACTGTAACACTACATTCTGCACTCTCTCAATTCCTTCTCTATCAATGGTATGCTTTGTCTGTATAGTGTGCAAAAAAGAATACTTTTCGCTGTATGCTAATACATGTGACAATAATAAATCAAATCAAATCAAATTGAATCAAAGCCAGATCCTTGTGCAGAGAAGTTGGGAAACATTCCTTCACACCATGGGTGGTAGAAGTATAGAATTCTTTCCAATGAAACATAGCAGATGTTAGCTTGATTAATAATTTAAAATCTAAGATTGATAGGTTTTTGCTGAACAGAAGAGTACATAGTTGCATGGAGTTTAGGATACAGCTCAGCCATTGAATGGCAGAACAGGTTTGAGGGGCTGAACGACCTCCTGCTATTTCTATGAGACAGTGGCACTCCCACAGCACTCACTGCGTTAGGACTCAGGGAGTCATTCATGTTTCCATGGGAATAAGCAGAGTAAGAACCCAGCTATCTGAAAAGTGGTCCAAATCGGGGCAAGGGATGTTCCAGGTGTCCTTCAAATTTTATTTATTAGTCACAAGTAGTATTACATTAACACTGCAATGAAGTTACTGTGAAATTCCCCTAGTTGCCCACACTCTGGTGCCAGTTCAGGCACTCTGAGGGAGAATTTAGCATGGCCAATGCACCTAATCAGCACGTCTTTTGGAAACCAGAGCACACGGAGTGAACCCATGCAGACATGGGGAAAATGTGCAGACTCTGCACAGACAGTGATCCAACCTGGGTCCCTGGTGCTATGAGGCAGCAGTGCTAACCACTGTGCTACCATGCCACCCAAAGGACAGAGTACTAGAAAAAATTTGTGTGAACAGCAATCCTTCTCTCATCGCAAACCTCCAGGCTTCTATCAATCAGCAATATTAATGTATTGGGATGCGTGTGTGTTGTTCTGTCTGTAATGAGCAGCATGGGCAAGATGGGCTGAATGGTCTCCTTCTGTGCTTTTCTGTGGTTGTATGGGTCTTTATCCTTTGGAGTTTAGAAGAATGAGAGGTGATCTTATTGAAACCTACACGACTCTGGGGGGCTTTGATAGGGTGGATGCTGAGAGATTGTTTCTGCTGATTGGGGAATCTAAAACTCGGGGCACAGTCTCAGGCTGAGGGGCCAATAATTTAGGATGGAGATGCGGAGAAATTACTTCACTCAAAGGGTTATGGAACTTTGGAACTCTCCAGCCCAGGCGATAAGGCTTCGATAGACAGATTCTGGTGTCTCAGGGAATTAAAGGAATACTAGGAGCAGGCGGGACATTGGTGTTGAAACCCAAGACCAGCCATGGGCAGAACAGTGGCACAGTGGTTAGAGCTGCTGCCTCACAGTACTAGGGGACCTTGATTCAACTCTGGCCTTGGGTCACTGTCTGTAAGGAATCTGGACATTCTCCTCAAGTCTGCGTGAGTTTCCTCCGGGTGTTCCGGTTTCCTTCCACACTCCAAAGATGTGCAGGTTAGATGGATTGGCCATGATAAACTGCCCCTTAATGTCCAAAGATGTCTAGGTTAGATGGATTAGCTGTGGTTACAGGGATAGGGTGAAGAAGAGGGTCAGAGAGTCAGTGCAGATGCGATGGGCTGAATGGCTACTTCAGCACTGTAGGGGTTGTGTGATTCAGGGTTGAATGACAGAGCAGGCTGAATGAGCCAAATGGTCAACGCCTGCTTCTAGTTCTTGGGCTTTGGCACCTCTTTAGCCTGTTTCATCCTTTTCCCTGTGTCTCTGCCTTGCTGACAAAAGTTTTCTTCTCTTGTTCCCCTCGATCTTCAGTCAAACTTTGCTCACGTGTTCTTTTTCTCTCTCCTCCTGCGCTCTGTTCAAATGAAGAATTGAGTCACTGTCTTCTCCATTGCTTCTTTGAGAAGGGATCATGGACATTGGGGACTCCCTCCTCCTCCCCTCTCCCCCCTCTACTCTACCCCTGAAACATGCTGTGGTTGTGGGGGGGTGGTGCTGAGTGGCAGACGTCAACTGAAAATTGACCTGGATAGCTTTATGAAATAATATCAGAAAATTCTGGAAGTTTCCAGCAGGTCAGGGTAGATTCAGAAAGAATGTTCCCAATGGTGGGGGAGTCCAAAGCCTAGGGCTTTGGATAAGAGGACTGAGGTGAGGAGAAATTTCTTCACCCAAAGGGTGGTGAATGTGTGGAATTTACTACTGGGTAACTGAGGCCAGAGTGTTGCGTGATTTCAAGAAGAAATTAGATATAGCTCTTGGGGCTAAAGGGATCAAAGGATTTGGGAGGAAGGGGGGATCAGGGTATTGAATTCGATGAATAGCCATGATCAAAATGAATGGCGGACCAGGCTCGAAGGGCCAAATGGCCTCCTCCTGCTTCTATGTTTCTAAGTCAGGGTAGCTGTGGAAGGCAGAATTCATGTTTCAGATCAGTGACCCTTTGTCAGAAGAGGAAGATGTTTGGGATATCGTAAGTATTGAGGAAAAACAGAGGCAGGGAAAGCAGGAATTGGTGGAAAGAACAGATGGGGTGGTCTTTGGGAGACTGGAGAGATTAAGAGACAAAAGGGATGGCGGCACAATGTGAAATGAGATGGCAATCGGACAAGAAACAAATGGGTCTAGAGAAGATTGGCACAGCACAATCATTAGCAACAGGTGATGTCTAAAAACATGGGGGCAGAGGTTACGACCTGGACGATTCAACTCAGTGGGCGGGGTTTTCCCACCACACTCGCCTCCAAGATTGGAAAATCCCCCCAAAGGTCAATGGACCATTGCATGGTCCGCCCCCACCCGCTGCGATTCCCCTGGCAGACAGGAAGAAACTGGAGCACCCGAAGGAAACCCGCGCAGGCACGGGGCAAAGGTGCAAACGCCACACAGACAGTGACCCAAGGCGGGAATCAAACCCGGGTCCCTGGCACTGTGAGGCAGCAGTGCTAACCACTGCGTCACCGTGCCACCTCCCTGTCATCTTGACATTGCTCTGAGGCAAGTCAGGAACATACAATGTTGGTGAATACATTTGATTACGGAAGACCGTAAAATGAAAGATGAGGTGATGTTGTTTAAGATTCCATCGAACGCCACTGAAGCTGTGTTGGAGGCAGAGGACTGAGGAGTGGAAGCGGTGCAGAGAAATAAAATGACAGGTATCAGATGCCGGGACCCAGACTTGTGGATGGAATGGAAGTTCTCCCCAAGACGTTCACCCCATCTGTGTTTGATCACCCATGTACATTGTGAGCTGTGATACATCATTGGCTTGAAAGTGTTTTAAGGAATTTGGCAGATGGATGGAGTTGAGATACAGATGAGCCATGATCTCTTTGGATGTAGTATGTATCAAGGGGCTGAGTGGTCTCCTCCTGTTCCCATGTTCCAAGTACAGCCCATGGCAAATGGACAAAAGGCCCTTTCACTAACAGGTTCTGTATTCCCAAGAGTTTAGAGATTAGGGGATGATTTACCTGAGGTGCTTAAAGTGATTAAAGACATTGATAAGGTGAATAGAGAGAAACTATTTCTTTTGCTGATGGGAGTCCAGGGCAAGGATTATAATCAGAGACAAGCTATCAAGGGCTAATGTCAGGAGGCGCTTATTCACACAGAGAGGAGTGGATATCTGGAACAGTCTTCCCCCGAAAAAATTGTTGGGATTGAGATTGAAGTGGAAATGTCAAAACCGACTATGATCGATGTTGTTTGGCGGAGAGGTTACAGGAGTAAGCAAGTAGATGGAGTTAAGATATAGATCAGCCAGAATCTAATTGAATGATGGAATACGCTCCAGTGACTGAATGACATTGTTCAGCACTGTGGCACAGTGGTTAGCACTGCTGCCTCGCAGCGCCAGGGGCCTGGTTCAATTCCCGGCTTGGGTCGCTGACTGTGTGGAGTCTGCGTGTTCTCCCCGTGTCTGCGTGGGTTTCCTCTGGGTGCTCTGGTTTCCTCCCATAGTACAAAGATGTGCAGGTTAGGTTGATTGGCTGTGCTAAATTGCTCCTTAGTGTCAGGGGATTAGCAGGATAAGTATGTGGCATTTTGGAAATAGGCCCTGGATGGTTTTGTGGTCAGTGCAGGCTGGATGAGCCCAATGGCCTCCTCCTGCACTATAGGGATTCTATGACATTCTCCTGTTTCTTAGTCCCTATTGCTGTTCATTCTTTGGTTCTAACCTTGAAACGAAGGACCTTTACCTGCCCCTCTGTATCCCCTGTCCATGCACAGTCTATAATGCCCTGAAAGCCGCTTAGTGCCACCTAACCGTTCTGATTTTGATTTTGCTACTTCATTTCAATCTCGGAACCGTTCCTTCAGCTGCTGTTCCTGGATTTGGGGATGCGGTCCAGGGAATTGTGCGTAAGATTCAGATTGGTGCTCCCAGTGCCTGTATTGAAAGAATGCTGTGCTGTCCGAATTGCTAACTTTCAGGTGAGAACTTGTGTTTTGAAGTCTGTGTTGGGCGGGGGGGGGCAGGATTCTCTGATCTCATCTGTTCCCCTCCTCACTGTCAGCGGGAATGGAGAATTTGGCGCTCAGCCAAAGCGCTATTCACTGCAGCGGCGCTGGAGAATCCCAGCTGCAGGCGAGGTTTAAGGTTTTCTGGTGGTGATGGCTCATTGTATCAAGCGCCTGACACTCAATTCTCTTAACGCAATTAAAACTGTCATGATCAAGATTGAGGTTCGACCACCCTCCCAGGCAAACATAAAGGATCCCATGTCATCCGATCAATATTTATCCCTTGTCTTACATCCCCGTAAAAAAACCCCTTTAAAAATTCATCACCTTGCTGTTTGCTACAAGCAAATTGGCTGCTGCGTTTACTGATGTTACAAAGGTAATTACACTTTAAAAAGCCTTGGGTCACTGTCTGTGCAGAGACTGCATGTTCTCCCTGCGCCTGCGTGGGTTTCCTCTGGGTGCTCCAGTTTTCTCCCACCATCCAAGGACATGCAGGTTAGGTTGATTGGAAGCGCTAAATTGGTCCGTAGTGTCTATAGATATGTAGGTTTAGGGGGATTAGTCGGGTAAAGGTATGGGGTTAAGGGAATGGGCTGGGTAAGATGCTCTGTCAGAGATTCAGTGCAGACTCAATGGGCCAGATAGTCTCCTTCTCTGTAGGGCGGTGCAGTGGCACTGTTGTTTGCACTGCTGCTTCACAGCACCAAGGATCCAGGTTTGATTCCAGTCCTGAGTCACTGTTTCTGTGGAGTTTGCATGTTCTTGCCACGTCTGCGTGGGCTTCCTCCAGATGATCTGGTTTCCTCCCACAGTCTGAACGATGCGCTGGATTGACTGTGCTAAATTCTCCCTCAGTGTACCTGAACAGGCGCCGAAGTGTAGCGACTAGGGGATTTTCACAGTAACTTCATTGCAGTGTTAACGCAAGCCTTTCTTGTGACAAATAAATAAATATTGTCTAATTTCTATGATTGTATGAAAATTCCTAATTGATTGTGAAGTGCTTTGGGGCAGCCTGAGGTTGGAAAAGGCGCTACATCAGTGCATGTTCAGTCTTTAAAAGACAGACGCCTTTGGTTTAAATTGTTGTTATCTACATCCTTGGTCAGGTGTCCTCATTCTCAGCAAAACCCCTTGAAAATTTGGAGAAGGGGGCAGGGTCACTGGATGAAGAAATTACATCAGAGTCATGGAACGCTGAAGATGAGTGACTTTCCATTTGATGTCAAATCTTGGGAGAGGCAGCCAGAAGAAATCAAATTTAAAAAAATCAAGTTGACAGAATTGAAATTGATCTGAAGTTATCAAGAGTTCTTGAAACTCAGCGATGAGGACAGAAATTTGAGAAACATGACAAGAAACAATATTAATTTTGGACTCCCAGAAATACTGGGCAGAAAATAATTTTAAAAGAATAGATCTGAACTTCGCTTGTATATCTAATATGATTAAGCAAAAAAACTAGACTCGTAATGGATGGAATTTACAGCACAAAAACAGGCCATTTGGCCCGACTGCTCTATACCTGTGTTTATGCTCCTCATGAACTTCCTCCCTTGCAAACTCACCCCCTCACCCCCCACACTTTGTCTTACCCTATCAACATTAGCTCCCATTCCTTTCTCCTTCATGTGACACAGTGGCACAGTTATTGGCATTGCTGCTTCACAGTGCCAGGCACCTGGCTTCAATTCTGGCTTTAGGTGACTGTGTGGAGTTTGCATGTTCTCCCCGTTTCTGCCTGGGTTTCTCTGGGTCCTCCGGTTTCCTCCCACAGTTCAAAGATGTGCAAGTGTGGGGCGGCATGGTAGCACAGTGGTAAGCACTGCTGCCTCACAGTGCGAGGGACTTGGGTCACTGTCTGTGTGGAGTCTGCACATTGTCCCTGTGTCCAAGTGGGTTTCTTCTGGGTGCTCCGGTTTCCTCCCACTGTCCATTAAGACGTGCTGGTTCGGTGCATTGGCCATGCTAAGTTCTCCCTCAGTGAACCCAAACAGTGCCAGAGTGCGGCAACTAGGGGATCTTCACAGGAACTTCATTGCCATGTTAATGTAAGCCTACTTGTGACTAATAAATAAACTTTAAATTTTTGGTTAGGGGGATTAGCAGAGTAAATACGTGGGGTTACAGTGATAGAGCGGGAGGGGCTGGATTAGATGCTCTGTCGGAGAGTCAGTGGAGGCTTGACGGATCAAATGGCCTCCTCCTGCACTGTAGGGATCCTATGGTTCAATGTGCTTTGCAGCTTCATCTTAAACACATCTGTACTATTCACTTCAAACACTCCCTGTGGTAGTAAGTTTCACATTCTCTCCACATTCTCAGAATAAAGATCCATAGAATCCCTACAGCCCATTGAGTCTCCGAAAGAGCATACCATCCAATCCCTCCACTCTGCCCTGTCCCCCCTAGCCCTGTGCATTTACTATGGCTAATACACCTAACTCAGAGAAGACAATGGCCAAGTGGCGTTATTGCTAGACTATTAACCCTTTCCCATCAATGCACTTATCCAAATGGATAAGTAAATTAGTCAGGGGAGATAATGGTTTCAAGATACTATTGCTAGACTATTCATTCAGAAACACAGCTAATAATGTTCTGGGGACCTGGGTTCGAATCCTGCCATCGCAGATGATGGAATTTGAATCCAACAAAAAATATCTGGGATTAAAAATCTGCTGTTGACCATAAAACCATTGAAGATTGTCGGAAAAACCCATCTGGTTCACTAATGCCCTTTAAGGAAGGAAATCTGCCACCCTTATCTGGTCTGGCCTACATGTGACTCCAGATCCACAGCAACATGGTTGACTCTTAACTGCCCTCCAAGGGCAACTAGGGATGGATGATAAATGCTGGCCAGCCGGCGATGCCCGTGTCCCATGAATGAATTAAAAAAACCCACACCGAAGTGTGGGCTTGGGACCCAAGTATCTGGAAGGATCCCATGCAGATATGGGTGGCACGATGGCACAGTGGTTAGCACTGCAGCCTCATAGCGCCAAGGACCCGGATTCAATACTAGCATCGGGCCACTGTCTGTGTGGACTCTGCACATTCTCCCCATGTCTGTGTGGGTTTCCTCCGGGTGCTCCAGTTTCCTCCCACCGTCCAAAGATGTGCAGGTTAGGTTGATTGGCTATGCTAAATATACCCTAATGTTAGGGTGATTAGCAGGGTAAATGCGTGGGGTTATGGGAATAGGGCCTGGGTGGGATTGTGGTCGGTACAATGGGCTGACTGGCTGTACAGTAGGGATTCTACGAAGAATGGGCAAACTCCTCACTGTTACCCAAGGCTAGAATCAAACCCGGGTCTTTGGCTGTGTGGGCCACCAGGAAGTTTCTCCTGAATCCTCTGTTGGATTTATTAGAGGACATTTACCACCTTTAATTTTTGACTTCCCTCACAGGTGAAAACAACATCTCTACACCCGCTCATCAAAACCTTTTATACTTTAAAGATATTTATCAGGTGCTTCTCCTTCTTGGAGAAAAAAGCCCCGGGAGGTTTTTTTTCTTACATCCAACCATCTGTCTTTTGGATGAGGCATTAATCAAGATTCCTTCTGTCCTGTGAATGCAGCGGCTCTCATAGACTCAGGCATTTCTCTTGGTTAACGGCACAATGTAAATGCGCAGTGTGCCAGTCTGAGCTTCCCCCCTCAACACTCAGAGGCAGAGGTGAACCTTTTGAAACTGTCAATCCATGATACGCGCTGACAAAGACAGCTCTGAGTTTCTGCACAGAGTTGCCTGAGGGAATTAAAATAAAAGGCTGTTGTTACATTGTATTGATACAATCCCGTTGGTGAATGTTAACGTTTGAAAGGAAATCCAAACATCCGACAATTAACTGACAGAGCTTACACATAACACTTCACACTTTAACACAAAACATTCGCAAAACTCTGTCAAACTTATGCTAGAAATTCAGTTTTACATTTTACTCCCCCCACCTCCACACCAATGGTTCTCTTCCCTTACAAAATCTTCAATCACTTTTCCCAGGACCAACCCAAAAGGTATGCCACAGCCCTCCAGAATTTACTTTAATTCTTCTGAGTATTCCAGCTGTTCCTCAAGGTGTACGTTACATGGGGTTCCTTCCAATAGTTTTTGACTAAATTATCCTCCAAATTTCTTTAAAGACCTCACAACAATGGTCTCGTTACTTGGCTTTGGGCTGTTTTTTTCCCCCAATTTGTTCCCTCAGCTTCTATACAGCTCACTCCAAGCTAACCATTCAAGCTGACTTCTTTCTGTCACAAAGTTCTGTGAGGACCACTGTTGATATCTGCCACTAGCTGCAAGCTAGAGCAAATCCTCCAGCTGCTTTACATTCATAAAATGCAAATTGAACAGAACTTCCAGGACGCCTTGGTTCAATGTCTCACTAGAAAAGCACCTCTGACAGTACAGCAATCCCATGACTGCATTGATCTCAGGAGTAGGTTTTGAAACCACCACCTCCTCTTTAAGAGGTGAGAAGTAGTTGTCTGATCAACTAGCCTGGCCATATTTCCAAGATCCAAACCTCTCCCTGTTTTATCTTTTGGCCCTGATTCATTCATGGGTATGGCCAGCATTTATTATCCATCCCTAATTTCCCTTGAGATGGTGATGGGAAGCCCTCTCCTTGAACTGCTGCAGTTCTTGTGGATACATCCACGGTGCTGTTAAGGAGGGAGTGCCAGGGTTTTGACCCAGAGACAATGAAGAACAATGATACATTTCTAAGTCAGGATGGTGAGTGACTCGGACGAGAATTTGCAGGTGGTGATGTTCTGATTTGTTCTCTGCTGTTGTCCATCTAGTTGGTAGTGGTTGGAAGGTACTATTGAAGGAGGCTTGAAGAGTCTCTGCAGTGCATCTTGTAGATGGTACGCACTGTGCACTGGTGGTGGAGGGACTGAATGTTTAATGTGATGGATAAGGTGCCAATCAAACGGGCTACTTTGTTTTGGATGGCATTAAACTTCCTGAATGTTGTTGGAGCTCGATTTGTCCAGGCAAGAGGGAAGCATTACACTCCAGACTTGTGCCTTGGAAATGCTGGACAGATTTTGGGGTGTTAGGACTGTGGGAGGAAACCAGAGCACCCAGAGGAAACCCACAAAGACAGTGACTCAAGCTGGGAATTGGACCTGGGCCCCTGGTGCTGTGAGGCAGCAGTGCTAACCACTGTGCCATCATGCCACGCGGAAAGATTTCTTCACATGAAGAGTGGTGAATCTGGAATTCACTACCACAGAAAGTAGTTGAGGCCAAAACATGATGTGATTTCAAGAAGAAATCAGATATAGCTCTTGGGGCTAAAGGATCAAGGGATATGGGGGAAAGGAGGATCAGGATATTGAATTTGATAATCAGCCATGATCAAAATGGGCACAACAAGAAGTCTCACAGCACCAGGTTAAAGTCCAATTGGTTTATTTGGAACCACGGGCTTTCGGAGTGCAGCTCCTTCATCAGATGAGTGTCGATAGATGCGATCTTCTTGGAGACCCTCTCCACTTTGAGTTGACGGTTTTTGGTGTCGATGGTTCACCTGATGAAGGAGCAGCACCCTGAAGGCTTGTGATTCCAAATAAACCTGTTGGACTTTAACCTGGTGTTGTGAGACGTCTTACTGTTCCCACCCCAAGCCCAACGCCGGCATCTGCACACCATGATCATAATGAATGGTAGAGCAGGCTCAAAGGGCTGAATGGCCTACTCCTGCTTCTAGTTTCTATGTGTTCCCTGATGCCTGGCTGTGGAGTAGCTCTTGAGGAGATACCTCAGCACTCAGAGATTTAATGGAAGGGAGATAGTTAGATTTCCTCTTGTTGGAGATGAACATTGCCTGGTATCTGTGTGATGGTCATTTTCCTTTCCTGACCTCCTGGAAACATCATCCCGCGCGATCATTTTCCTACCGACTCGCTGCGCTGCGCCCATTAAAGTCGGGACACGTCTCAGTCTCTGCTCCAGCTTTACACAAAAGCGAATGGAGTCTCTGCAGCAGAAAGTTGCTGAGACTGGGAGAATCAATTGAACGTTTGAAAAGTGAGATTGATAGATTCCTCACCACCGATGCCAAGGCTCACACTTTGAACAGAATGATTCAGTGTTGGAAGCTCTTTTCACTCCGGATCAACCATCGGCCTCTCTCCCTTGGGTTCCGTGCCAACTCCCTGGCAGTGTGCCCCAGCTGGTGGGTTTGTAGATTCTGCTGTTCAGAGAATGGAACAGGGGAAATTCAGACTGATTTCAATTTAGCACAGAAATAACTTAAGGACCCTGGGGGTTGAACAAGGGCTGCAGTGAAAATTAAATCATTACAGTCGGTTTAGTAAATCATTAGGCAGCTCTTTGCACTCCCTCCCCCCTCACTCTCCCCATGTCTCTCTCTCTCGCTCTCTTTTTCTTTCAGAATGTGAAATCTGTTCCACTTACTGATGGATTCAGTGACGGCAATATTCCTTTGGGTTTCTCTATTTATCTCTCTATCTCTCTGCCTCTCTCAGAATAGACAATCTGCTCCAGTTACTGGTGCTACAGAGCAGATTTAGTGACTACGATATCCCCATGGGTCGGTCAGTCTCTCTATCTGTCTAGTCCGGCTGTCTCTCTGTCACTCTGGGTGGAATCTTGTTAAGGTGTTGCTGGGGGGTCTTGCCTGCCCGCTGGAGAGTTGGGCAAGGGAGCAGTGCTGCCTCCTTTCTGGAAGACTCACCATACCACAAGCCATTCAGGCAGTGGAGAGATTGATAGCCAGGGTGGGGGCGGTGGTGGGGACGGGGGGGGTGGTGGTGCCTTCCATGCAATCAGTGTCCAGGGAGGGATGTCTCACCTACAGAGAGCTGCTACCAGTCAGAGCTCACAGCCCTTGGGCTCATCAGGTCATGGCTGCTTCTTGAAGAACAGGGACTGGGATCCCAGGGCTACAGAATGACCTAGGGGGAAGCGATGGCCTAGTGGTATTATCGCCAGACTATTCATCCAGAAACTCAGTTAATGTTCTGGGGACCCGGGTTCGAATCCTCCCACGGCAGATGGTGGAATTTGAATTCAATAAAAAAAATCTGGAATTAAGAATGTACGGATGCCCATGAAACCATTGCCGATGGCTGGACAAACCCATCTGGTTCACTAATGTCCTTTAGGGAAGGAAATCTGCCGTTCTTACCCGGTCTGGCCTATATGTGACTCCAGAGCCACAGCAATGTGGTTCACTCTCAATTGCTCTCCAAGGGCAACTAGGGATGGACAATGAATATCGGCCAGCCAGTGACGCTCATGTCCCACGAACAAATAAAAAGAAAACAATATCATCATACTGGGGGGGGTGGGAGGTAGTTGCTGGGTGGGGGCCATGGGGAAGGGAGTGTAGAGGGGCCAGCAGAAAGGGCAGAGTGGTGGCTTTCACTGCTCCACTCCTTTCCCATTGCCCAGCACCTCAATCACCTTTGATCAACGCACATCACACCACTCACCGCCCTACCCCTGCCCCCAGAGGTGATAAGCTGGCTGTATGTCCTTAGCTGGATTAATGTCAGCTGTAATGGGATGAGTGATCATTACTTGGCCACTTTAAGGGGCTCAGGAGGGACGGTGCAGAAAGATCGATCATGAGCCTTCACACTCAGAACCTTATTCTGCAGAGGCAGCATGGCAGCTGGATTCTGGTGTACCCCCATCTCACTTAATAACTTGCCTCCCCCATTTCCAAGCTTGCTATCAGCGAGAGCGGAAGATTTTGTTCTCTTTCTTGATTTTTCTGTCTTTCTGCATGAAAATCAGCCTCAGAGTAATATATCAAAGTTCTCTGGTGATACCAAGTTAGGCGGGAAGGTAACCTAAGTAGAGAGGGTTGAGAGCTTCAAGTTTTAAGGTGTCCAGATCAATAACAACCTGTCGTGGTGCCCCCAGGCCGACTTTATATTTTAGAAAGCCCACCAATGCTCTACCTTCTTAGAAGACTAAGGAAATTTGGCATGTCAGCTTTGACTCTCACCAACTGTTACAGATGCACCATAGAAAGCATTCTTTCTGATGTATCACAACTTGGTATGGGGTCCTGCTCTGCCCAAGACCACAAGGAACTATGTAATGTCGCGAATGTAGCCCAATCCATCACTCAAAACGGCCTCCCATTCATTGACTCTGTCTACACTTCCTGCTGCCTTGGCAGAGCAGCCAACATAATTAAGGACCCCACGCACCCAGGACATTCTTTCTTGCATCTTTTTCCTTCGGGAAAAAGATACCGAAAGTCTGAGGTCACGTACCAACCAACTCAAGAACAACTTCTTCCCTGCTGCTGTTAGTCTTTTAAGTGGACATTCTTTGCAATAAATTTATCTTTCTCTATACCCTAGCTATGACTATAACACTACATTTTGCGCTCTGTTGTTTCTTTCTCCCATGAACGGCATGCTTTGTTGTATAGTGCGCAGGAAACAATGCCTTTCATTGTATACTAATACATGTGGCAATAATAAATCAAATCAAATCAAATCAAAAGCTGTGGGGCGGGCCACAGAAAGGTTGCAAAGGGATTTTAAGAGGTTAACTAAAGTTTGCAACAAGATGGCAGACGGAGTATAATGTGGGGAAGTGTGCAGTTATTCACGCTGGTTGTAAGAATAGAAAAGAAGAACCTTATTTAAAAGGCGTGAAACTTGTAAGTTTTGTTATTCAAAGAAGCTTGGGTGTGCTGGTACAGGAAGGTTAACATAGAGACTCAGCAGGCTACTAAGAAGGCAAGTGGCATATTGGCTGCTATTGCTAGGGGATTAAAGTACAAGGTCATTGTTGGTACTGGGGATGGGGGCAGGAATCCCTGAATAGTTAGCCATTATTAAAGACCTCTGTGAAAATTCAGCCCTTTCAAGCCCGAGCCAACACTCCAGCAGTACTGAGGAAGTCCTGCATTGTTGGAGGCGCCGACTCTTAGATGAGACATGAAACTGAGATCCTTTCTCCCCTCAGGGTAGATCCCACAGGGACTTTAAAGAATCAACAGAGGAGTTCTGGTCGACATTTAATCTTCCATCACCAAAGTAAAATCTGTTCATGGAGACATTGCTGATCGTGGGAGCTTTCTGTGCATCTTGACAGTTGACTTTCCTACATTGCAACTGTGACTACACTACGCAGGCATTTCGTTGGCTGTAAGGCGCTTTGGCGTGCCCTGAGGTTGAGAAAGGTGCTATGCAAGTGCAATCCTTCCTTACTGTTTAGCTTTATTTGTTAAAAAGCACATGGCCCCTCCCGTGGCAGGATTTTTTTGGCAGCGGAGGTCATTGGCCGCCAGCGGGATCTTCCAGTCTCGCTATGGTCAATGGTATTGTTCATTGGCTGCGTCTCAAGGGGACTCATCATGGAGGGGTGGGGGATGGGGAGGGTCAACTTTGGCGGGACCAGAAGATTCCGCGGGTGGGAGGAGCTGGGAAATCCCAGCCATGGTCACAGTGATTTAGACAAACCATCAGAGGGTTTGTACACGTTCATTGGGGCAAAAAAAAATACAAAGCTATAACAGCAGAACAACAAGCTTGCCTATTTGGTAAATAACGGCTCCCAGAATGCACAATTTGTCGTATAACACAGCTTGTCTTTAATGAGGCAGAATTGCAATTTCTGCGCCATGAGGGGCAGAAATTAGGATTAAATCCAACACAAAAAAAAGGAAGGCTTGTGCTCACATTGTCATAATCAGAGCAGGCTGAAAGCACATCGCAAGAATCGAAATACTTTCCTGAGGTGTAGTTACAGGCGTAATGTCAGAAACACAGCAGCCATTTGGAAGGCCACTGGCCCCCACTAACAGCAAAGGGCTAATGACCAGGTACCGACAATCTGTAAATGTGGTGGTCGGAAACTTGAAACAAAAGGGTGGCACGGTGGCACAGTGGTTAACGCTGCTGCCTCACTGTGCCAGGGACCTGGGTTCAGTTCAGTCTTCGGGTCACTGTTTGTGTGGACATTCTCCCCGTGTCTGTGTGGGTTTCCTCTGGGTGCTCTGGTTTCCTCCCACAGTCCAAGGATGTGCAGGTTAGGTTAATTGGCCGTGTTAAATTGCCCCTTAGTGCCAGGGGGACTAGTGGGGTAAATGTGCAGACTTTTGGGGATAGGGTGGGATTGTGATCCGTGCAGGCCTGATGGGCTGAATGGCCTCCTTCTGCACTTTAGGTTCTACGAACTGATGAAAAAAAGGCTGGAAAAACCGCAGCAGGTCTGGCATCATCTGCGGGACGGGAGCGGAGGTAACCAGTGTGAGATCTGCTGGTCCTACCCCACTCACCACGGGAATCATCACCAGAGGGATGGGAAGTCTGACGGACTGGCTGAAGGTCAGTTGACTCACGGGACCACAAAGTCCCACACAACGTTCTAGCTCCGTACTCCGAAGAGGAGTCACCCGGACTCGAAAACTTAACTTTGCTTCTCTCTCCACAGCTGCTGCCAGACCTGCCGACAATTTCTGCTTTTAAGTTGTTGGTTTTCGTAAGGTTGTCTGGAGGATAAATGTTGACCCAGTCCATGGGGGAATAGTCCTGCTTTTCTCCAGGGTTGGTGCTGGAATCTCTTATTTAACCCCCTGGGGTTACAGATGGGGCTTGAATCATAGAAAGAATCATAGAATCCCTATAGTGCAGAAGGAGGCCAGTCGGCCCATCGAGTCTGCACCAACAACAATATTTATCCTGCTAATCCCTCTAACTTACGCATCCTGGGACACTGAGGGGAAATTTATCATGGCCAATGCACCAAAGCCGCACATCTTTAGGCTTTGCTTAATATCGCACCCACAAAACAGCACTGAAGATTGAAGAGAATGCAGTACTCCCTCAGTACTGCACTTTGTAGTGTCAACCTAGATTCCTTGACCATTCACGCCAATGGGATTCTCCTGTCCTGTTGCAGTGAATGGAGATTTGGCTGAGTGCCAAATTCTCTGTCCTCTCTGGCAGCAGCGGGGAGGTGTGAACAGTTGGAGAAGTCTTTGGAATGGGGTACAGACTCACAAGGTTCTAACTCAGAAGCAAAAGTGCCAACCCGCAATGCACTGACTCCCTGCTGTGTGCAGTTTTGGTTTCCTTATCTGAGGAAGGCTGTCCTTGCTATAGAGAGAGTACAGTGAAGGTTTACCAGGCCGATTCCTGGATGGCAGGTCTGTCATGTGAGCAGAGACTAAGTCAGTTAGGGTTACATTCACTGGAGTTTAGAAGAATGAGAGGCGATCTCACAGAAACTTATAAAATTTTAACAGGGTTAGACAGGATAGATTCAGAGAGAATGTCCCCAGTGGTGGGGGAGTCCAGAACTAGGGGTCATAGTTTGAGGATAAGGAGTAAACATTTTAGAACGGAGGTGAGGAGAAATTTCTTCACCCAGAGGGTGGTGAATGTGTGGAATTCATTTACCATAGAGTGTAGTTGAGGTCAAAGCCAATTTCAAGAAGAAGTTAGATATAACTCTTGAGGCTTAAGGGATCAAAGGAGGAAGTCGGGATCAGGATATTGGGTTCGATGATCAGCCATGATCAAAATGAATGACGGAGCAGCTCAAAGGGCTGAATGGTCTGCTCCTGCTTCTAGTTTCTATGTTTCTATGTACACGCAGCAAACTTTAATTCAGCGCCCTTAGTGCAGAGGAACACCCATAATGGCAACACCAAGATTAATGATTGAAGCTCGTAACCTTCTGGCTGAGAGTGTTGGCTGAGTATGTTAGTGACAGGAGGGGACTGAGATTTGCCTCGTCTCACTGACTCTGACATGCCTCGTTCCTGTCAGCTCAGGACTCAAACCTTATGTAATTTTTTTTCTTAAATTCTACTGAGTTTTTTTTTCTGCAAAGCAGTCAGCAAGTTAATTTTCTCCTGCTAAATTGTTCTTAGATATTCTGAGGAGGTGATATCACTCTTCTTTTCGCTCTCTCTCTCTCTGTCTCTCGCACTGATCTGATTAATGTTATTGTGCTGCATGAAGGAAATTTGATTGCAAACAGCCACAGGCAACTGGAAGGAAAATGCTTGATTTAAAAGGGGTTGATTTTAAGCAAGACTTCATCATATCAAATTGATCTCGAAGCAAGGCTGGTCTTTCAGAGGGAGAACTAATTTATTACGCCCAACACTTCTTCAATATCTGTTACAAAACGCTAATTAATTTTTTATCTTTTCATTTAGACTGTGAGAAAACAATTTCTGAGACAAAAGCGCTCCCACTTCAGTGATGTGATTGCAAAGGAAATGTCGGTAGTGTTTCTTTGTCATCTGATGGTATCACGCTGACAGCTAAATTCCACGTAAGCTTCATCCTTTGCTGATCTTCCCAAGAGAAATTTCTGAGATTATTTTTCCTCTTAGTCGGGTTTGCCAATTAATGACATTTTGATGGGGAAGCGCTGGGGAGAGGGAGGGGTTGGGGGGGGGTGTGTGGGTGGGGTCGGGGGGGGGGTGTAGTTGGGGGTGGAGGGGGGAGGGGGCAGTCCAATCTCAATCATTGATACTGAGTTAGGTCGAGTCTGCTTCACGGGAACCTGTCAGTTGGCCAGCGTGGTTTATGTCAGCGTTTGTAATCCCAGTCCCTTTGTCCCGCCCTATCAGCATAACCATCAGTTCCGTTTGCCCTTATGCTTGTATCTGGCTTTTCCTTTTTTTAATTAATTCGTGGGACATGGGCGTCGCTGGCTGGCCAGCATTTATTGCCCATCTCTAGTTGCCCTTGAGAAGGTGGTGGTGAGCTGCCTTCTTGAATCACTGCGGTACGGTGGGTTGACCCACAATGCCGTTACGCAAAGAATTCCAGGATTTTGACCCAGCGACTGTGAAGGAACGGTGATACATTGCGTACAGTTCTGGTTGCCACATTATAGGAAAGATGTGGAAGCATTGGAAAAGGTGCAGAGGAGGTTTACCAGGATGTTGCCTGATATGGTGGGAAGATCTAAAGAGGAAAGGCTGAGGGGCTTGAGATTGTTTTCGTTGGAGAGAAGAAGGTTAAGAGGTGATTTAATTGAGGCATACAAGATGATCAGAGGATTAGATAGAGTGGACAGTGAGAGCCTTTTTCCTTGGATGGTGATGGCTAACACGGGGGACATACCTTTAAATTGAGGGGTGATAATTATAGGACAGGTTCAGAGGTAGGTTCTGTACTCAGAGAGTAGTAAGGGAGAGGAATGCCCTTCCTGCAGCAGTAGTGGACTCGCCAACTTTAAGGGCATTCAAATGGTCATTGGATAGACATACGGATAATATTGGAATAGTTTAGGTTAGAGGATCATTAGATTGGTTCCACTGGTCGGCGTAACATAAGAACATAAGAACATAACATAAGAAATAGGAGCAGGAGTAGGCCATCCAGCCCTTCGAGCCTGCCCCGCCATTCAATAAGATCATGGCTGATCTGTCGCTGCTCAGTTCCACTTTCCCGCCCTCTCCCCATAACCCTTAATCCCCTCTCCTATCAAAAACCCATCAACCCGCGTCTTAAAAATATTTAGCGAGGCAGCCTCCACCACTTCAACGGGCAGAGAATTCCAGAGATTCACCACCCTTTGAGTGAAGAAGTTCCTCCTCAACTCCGTTCTAAACCGCCCCCCTTTTATCTTGAGGCTGTGCCCCCTAGTCCTACTGTCTTTTTTGAGCGGGAAGAGTCTTTCCACCTCTATCCTATCCATCCCATTCATCATCTTATACGTCTCAATGAGATCTCCCCTCACGAGGGCCGAAGGGCCTGTACTGTGCTGTAATGTTCTAAGTCAGGATGGTGAGTGGTTTGGAGGGGAACTTGCAGGTGGTGGTATTCCCATTTATCTGCTGCCCTTGTCCTTCTAGATGGAAGTGGTCGTGGGTTTGGAAGGATCTTTGGTGAATTGCTACAGTGCATCTCATAGATAGTCCACACTGCTGCTACTGAGTGTTGGTGGTGCCTTTGGCCTCAATTCCCCAGTGTGGTAATGACTTCCAAATTATTACCCTTCTTTAGGACAATGAAGCTTCACTTGAAAGTCCTTTTGGGTTTATTGGTGATCCCCCTAGTCTCGGTCTCCCTCACAAGTGGAACCATCTTCTCCGTGATAAAATAAGAAAATGCTGGATAAACTCAGCATCTGTGGAGAGAAACAGAATTAAGGTTTAGGAGATGGCGTGGTGGCACACTGGTTAGCACTGCTGCCTCACGGTGACAAGGACCCGGGTTCAATTCCGGCCTCAGGTCACTATCTGTGTGGAGTTTGCACGTTCTCCTTTATCTGCGTGGGTTTCCTCCGGGTGCTCTGGTTTCCTCTCACACACCAAAGGTGTGCAAGTTAGGTGGATTGGCCATGCTAAATTGGCCCTTAATGTCCAAAGATGATTTGGTTAGGTGGATTTGTCATGGTAAACATGCAAGGCAATGGGGACAGGGCAAGGGGGTGGACCTGGGTAAGATGTTCTTTTGGAGGGTCTGTGCAGACTTGATGGGCCAAAGATTCCACCCTCAAAAAGAGTATCTGGCAGGTCGATAATGACAACCTCCCATCTGTATATATCATCATTGATTATTGGCCCAGCAGAAAATCCATCCGCTGGGTTCTTATTTAGTTCTGCCAGCTGTTTCCTGAGGAGTAGAGTGGATTGAAAAGCAAGTTGTAAATATAGAGTAGGTGGGATTCTGTGTTGATTGGAGTCCTATGACACACATCCTTCACCATACATCCTCTCTATGTGTGGTCCATCTTACATTATCTGAAAGATCTCCATCAGGCTTCTCCTTCTGAGAGAAAACAGCCCTCGGCCATTGAGGCTTTCCTCACAGTTACAATCTCTCAATTCTGATGTTGCACCTTCTCCAGATCCTTTTTCTAAGATGGAGACTGTCATTGGCTTTGGGTATAAACAATACTTAAACCCACAGTACTCAATTTCTAAGCTTTAATAACTTGTGCACAAGTGAGAACACGAAGGAGGCAAAGAATTGCCGGGTGCTGAGTTGATTCATACAGAAAACTTTGCAGTTATAGTTAAATGAGAAACAGGCAATTTTTCTAATCCTTCATTGGCATACATATCCACCAATCATAGCCATCTCTTATCCGATTGAAAACTGCCTCCTGCCAATCCTTTATTAGCGTAACATGTCCCCATATTTTGCTATTTGGTAATTTTTGTAACTTCCACAAGACCAGATCTGTGAGGCAGTGCACGAATGTATGGCCTATCCTGCAGTATATCACTGTGTCTCGCAGATGCTAGTTCCCATGACTCAGTTGCTTGCAGTCACATTGTTGACCTTCACGAGGTGAAGAGACCATCTCTGAGACAATCAGAGAGTCTAGAACCTTATCTGTGTCTTATTGACACTGGCATCTCTTGTCCAGAAGGAGTACTGCTTTGATACAAGTGCCATCATTCTGACCAGGCCTTAAGTAAAGTGCAGTCTGACCAGCCGTTCAGATACAGATAAAAGCTGGTTTTCCTTTGAAAGAGCGTAGCCGATTTCTCTCTGGCGTCCTGGCCAACATTTGGCATCCCCCCCTTCAAAATCCAAAAGAAAATATTTATTGTTAAGATAAAAGTGAAATACTGCAGATGCTGGAAATCTGAAATGAAATTAGAAAATATCTCTCGACATCTGTGGAGAGAGAGAAAGAAGAGTTAACATTGTGAGTCCAATGTGATGATTCTTCATTCGGCGTACTGTCACACTGGACTCGAAACATTCACTCTGTTTCTCTCTCCACAGATGCAGCCAGAGTCATGGGAACTTGCTGTGCACAAATTGGCTGCTAGTTTACTACAGTGCCTACATTCAAAGGTGTTTCATTGCCTGTAAAGTGCTTTTGGACGTCCTGAGAAGGTGAAAGGTACAATAGGAATGCAAGCTCTGTATCTTATTGTTTTTGTATTTCTCTCTTTCTGCTTAACGCTCTGCAAGCCTCCCCAAGCACTTCAGAAATTATCCCTATGTACCCCATGTAGTTATCTTTATTGGCATACAGGGCAAAGCACATCGGCATATTGGCACGGTATTGAAAGCAGGAATAGCAACAGCAACATCCGACAATACAATACACACAAATCACACTCCGACAAGTCTAAAAGCTGCTACATTTTCAGCATTCACAACAGAATCATGTAAAGCCTTCCAAATATCAACAATTCTATGTGCAAAAATAAATTTGCAAATACCAAAACGTGGACCAAATTTTGAGTTGATTTTATTTATTATTGTCACATGTATTGGGATGCAGTGAAAAGCATTGTTTCTTGCGGTCTACACAGACAAACATACAGTTCATAGAGAAGGAAAGGACAGGGTGCAGAATGTAATGTTACAGTCATAGCTAGGGTGTGGAGAAAGATCAGCATAATATATGGTAGGTCCATTCAAAAGTCTGACAGCAGCAGGGAAGAAGCTGTTCTTGAGTTGGTGGGAATGTGATCTCAGACTTCTGCATCTTTTCCCCGATGGAAGAAGGTGGAAGAGAGAATGTCCGGGATGCGTGGGGTCCTTAGCTTTGCTGGCTGCTTTTCCCGAGGCAGCGGGAAGTGTAGACGGAGTCAATGGATGGGAGGTCGGTTTGAGTGATGGACTGAATTACATTCACAACCCTTTGTAGTTTCTTGCAGTCTTGGTCAGAGCAGGAGCCACACCAAGCTGTGATACAATCAGAAAGAATGTTTCCATGGTGCATCTGTAAAAATTAGTGAGAGTGGTAATAGACGTGTCAAATTTCCTTTGTCTCCTGAGAAAGAAGAGGCATTAGTGGGCTTTCCTAACTATAGCATCAGCATGGTGGGACCAGGACAGGTTGTTGGTGATCTGGACGCCTAAAAACTTGAAGCCCTCAACCATTTTCACTTCATCACCATTGATGTAGGCAGGGGCGTGTTCTCCTCTATGCTTCCTGAAGTTGATGAGTAACTCCTTCGTTTCTGTAGTTAATTCTGATGATAATGCAAGATACTGTGACTGCTAGTAAAGAGCTTTTTCAGGCTTAAAGTCTATTTATTCATCACAAGTAGGTTTACATTAACATTGCAATGAAGTTACTGTAAAAATCCCCTAGTCGCCACACTCTGGCGCCTGTTCGGGTACATTGATGGAGAATTTAGCATGGCCAGTGCACCCAACCAGCATGTTTTTGGACTGTGGGAGGAAACTGGAGCACCCGGAGGAAACCCACGCAGACACGGGGAGAATGTGTAAGCTCCTTATAGATAGTCACCCAAGCTGGAAATTGAACCCGGGTCCCTGGAGCTGTGGGGCAGCTGTGCTAATCACTGTGCCACCGTGCCAGGCCATGCACCAATTTATAAACTCCAACTAAATCAAAAATCAACCTTTTCTTCACTAAAGATTGTAATCTAAGAATCCTTAAATGCTCCACATAAGTTATTCCCTTCACGGTTTCCATTTTCCTGGGAACACATCTTTGTGCTCTCTCTGTAAGCTGTGTGTCTCTCTCTAAAAGTGTGGATTCCAAACTGTAGATGCTGATTCCGGATGTGCGTGTAGCAGCTGCTTATAAAGTTTAAGATAAACCCTGACTTCCTGGTTTATGGGCACAGACATGCTGAGTGTGTCAGCCTCTCCTGTTCACTGTGTCATTGCATCATTCAATCATAGAATTCCTATAGTGCAGAAGGAGGCCATTTGGCCCATTGAGTCTGGACTGACCACAATCCCCACAACCCCATGCATTTACGCTAGCTAGTCCCCCTGACACGAAGGGGCAATTTAGCATGGCCAATCCACCTGTGCATGAACTAAAATAAATAAAAATGAAATTTCCTCCCCAAATTCTACTTCAAACAGGCACACGGCTGATGAATGGTTTGGCATTGGGAAATCATCAAAACTGAAGATATGGCTCTCAGTTGTTACGAGTGTGGGGCTTTATACATTCATACGTGACAATGAAGCAGATACGTTAAAAGACATCTACAAACATCCACTCCCTCTACCACTGACCCTCAGTGGCAGCAGTGTGGACTATCTATAAGATGCACTGCAGCAATTCATCAAAGATCCTTAGACAGTACATCCCAAATCCACGACCACTTCCATCTGAAAGGACAAGGGCAACAGATACATGGGAACACCATCACCTGCAAGTTCCCCTCCAAGCCACTCATCATCTTAACTCGGAAATACATCACCGTTCTTTCGCAGTTGTTGGGTCAAAATACTGGAATTTCCCCCCTAACAGCATTGTGGGTTCAACCCACATGTGTGGACTGCAAATGATTCAAGAAGGCAGTTCACCCAACACCTTCTCAAGGGCAACTAGGAATGGGCAACGCCCATGTCCCACGAATGAATAAAGAAAAAGTCTGGTGGCTGATCTGTGCTGAGTTAGCTGCGGGGCAGGGTACCTGCGGTCTGTACCTGGGCTGGGCCCACAGGCCCTTCCAAACCCATTCCTTCACGGTGGAGTCAGGAATGCCCTCTGAGGAAGCTGGAAGAGCCGCTCAGTAATAAAGAAAGAAAATCCAGGTGCGGCTGTGATGATTCAAGAAGAAAGCTCACTACCAATTTCTCAAGGGAAGGCATGAATGAGCCACAAATGTCAACCTTGCCAGCGATGCCTGTACCCTGAGAATAATCATACCGACAACAAACTATAAATGCAAATCAATAAACATTTGCAGTTTAGGATTCTGTGATGGCACGACTCTGATTATTTCAATTTTCCTTGTTATTTCTATCTTATTTCATTAATCCATTTACTGGCAGTTCCAATTAAAGCTGGCGGCACAGAAGTGACTAATTATTCTGAATGATTAAATCTGTGTTCTGATGAGAGCTTGCAAGGACTGAGTGCAGACACTACGCAAGTACGAAGTGCCCTCTAGCTCTGCGCAAGCCCCAGATCAGATCAAATACCTCCGGGGCATTTGGGAAAGGAGATGAGGGAGGCAGGAATGAAAGGATATATTGGTGGCGTGTGATGATGAGAGGAAGCTTGAGTGTAGCATAAACACCAGGATGGATTAAATGGGCCGAATGGCCTGTTTCTGTGGAGAACGAGGAACAGGAGACAAAATGAAGTGAAAGAAAGATTTTCTTTGATGCCGTTCACAACCACAGGATATCTTTTTTACAGCCAGTGGAGTACTTTTTGAAGTCACCGGTGTAATGTTGGAAATGTGGCAGGCAATGTCTGCACAGCAAGATCCCACACACTGCCATGTGATAATGGCACTCCAGTGATAAAATCATAGAATCCCTGTGGTGCAGAAGAAGAGTGAAAAATCTGACAACACCAGGTTTAAATCCAACCGATTTATTTGATAACCGATTTACTGCAAATAAATCGGTTGGACTTAAACCTGGTGTTGTCAGACTTTTTACTGTGTTTACCCCAGTCCAACGCTGGCATATCCACATTGTGCAAAAGAAGGCCATTGAGCCCATTGAGCCTGCACCAACAATGATCCCACCCAGGCTCTATCCCTGTAATCCCATATATTTACCCTACTGATCCCCCCCAACACTAATGGACGATTGAGCATGGCCAATCCACCGAACTTTGGACTATGGGAAGAAACAGGAGCACCCAGAGGAAACCCACGCAGATATGGGGAGAATGTGCAAACTCCACACAGACAGTCACTCAATGCTAGACACTGACCTAAGCCAGGAATTGAACCCGGGTTCCTGGCGCTGTGAGACAATTGTGCCACTGTGCCACCCGAAACATTTTCTTTTCTTCCCCTTTCGTTTCTTTTCTCATTCTGGAGGGAAACTGGAGCACCCGGAGGAAACCCACACAGACACGGGGAGAACATGCAGACTCCACACAGACAGTGACCCGAGGCTGGAATTGAACTCAAATCCCTGAGACCGCAGTGCTAGCCACTGTACCACTGTACTGCCCCAAATGCCTCTGCTCTTCATCCATGGGATCTTTTAGACTTACTTAGGAGAGGAGATGAGGCCTCAAGTTAACATCTCCTTGGAAAGATGGCACCTCCAACAGTCCTGCACTGTCCCCCTGATGCTGCAATAGGAGTGTCAGCCAAAATCTCTGCAATTGGATTCTAACCCACGACCTTCTCAACCAAAGGTGAGAGGCCAAATGAGACAGTCTATCAAGATCTCCCAAATGAGAGCCAGGTGAAGTAAAGTGAAGGAGGAATCTGGGCCAATACATGAAAAGAGCTCCATGGTCCTCCATCTATCTTAAAAGGCAGACAAATTTCAGAATAAACTCTGAAAGATGGCACCTTCCACAGTGCTGTTCAGCAGCCTGCTGACAGTGGGGTTGAATGCCTCGAATAGAGGCTCCAACCCATATCTTTCCGGGGTCAGAAGTCAGTGTGGTGATACCTATTAGCTTTTCCGGTTCTTTGACACTTCCTCAAAGAGTCAACAGAAGTGCACTGGCACAGCAGGATCCCAGCATGGGTTGTTCTTGCAAACGATACTAGATAAACTCAGCGGGAAGCTGAATTTTCCCGACCCTGTGGATGTGGGCTTGGAGGGGAGAAGGGGGGAACCACAGGAATGGGTTAGTGGCTGATGGCGGGGAGTGGGGATTGCTGGCGTGAGGAGATGGCTGGTGTTACACTGGGGACACTCCATGATGCATTCCTGTTGCCACGGGAGATTTCCTAGAGCTGGAACGGGAGCCTGGATTGGTTGCCTGTCCTGCAGAGGCAAGCAGGTAGTTTAGCTGATGATGGACCCAATTAGAATCATAGAACCATAGAACTAATTAGATCCGATTTTCCAGGCATGCGAGTGTTCCTGAAGCTGATATCTCCACTGGCGGCTACTGAGATTGAGGTCTCGTTAAGCGCTGGTTGGGGACCACAATGTAGAGTCATAGAGGTTTACAGCATGGAAATAGGCTCTTAGGTCCAACTTGTCCATGCTGCCCCTTTTCTTTTAACCACAAAGCTAATCCCAATTGCCCCCATTTGGCCCATATCCCTCTATACCCATCTTACCCATGTAACTGTCTAAAAGCTTTTTAAAAGTCAAAATTGTACCCGCCTCTACTACTACCTCTGGCAGCTTGTTCCAGACACTCATTACCCTCTGTGTGAAAAAATTGCCCCTCTGGGCCCTTTTGTGTCTCTCCCCTCTCAACTTAAACTCTAGTTTTAGACTCCCCTACCTTTGGGAAGAGATATTGACTATCTATCTGATCTAGGCCCCTCGTTATTTTATAGACCTCTATAAGATCACCCCTCAGCTCTCTACGCCCCAGAGAAAAAAGTCCCAGTCTATCCAGCCTCTCCTTATAACCCAAAACATCAAGTCCCGGTAGCATCCTAGTAAATCTTTTCTGCAACTCTTTCTAGTTTAGTAATGTCCTTTCTATAATTGGGTGACCAGAACTACACACAGCGCTGAAGTTCTGAAGGCCACGGGAAAATCCCAGCTTGCGTGTCAATTCTCATTGAAACTGGCATCGGAAACTAAAGTGCAACAAGACAGGGTTCCGGGGAATGAGTGATTGCTTTGTGTTGGAGAGGCAGCAGTCAGGCCCAGCTGGTGAAGTGAAATGCTTCATTACTATCAAGATACAAAATAAAGTAGGTCTGGGCTGGTGATGGGAAAATCATTAACTACTGAGGTACTGGACTGGAATATCAAACAACTGGAGTCAGCATGTGGGGTGAGAGGGGAGAAAAGAAGCCATATTGGGCAGCACGGTGGCACAGTGGTTGGCACTGCTGCCTCACAGCTCCAGGGACCAGGGTTTAATGCTGGCCTTGGGTCTGTGTGGAGTTTGCATGTTCTCCCCGTGTCTGCATGGGTTTCCCCTGGATGCTCAGGTTTCCTCCCGCACTCCAAAGATATGTGGATTGGCCATGCTAAATTGCCCCTTAGTGTCAGGGGGATTAGCAGGGTAAATATGTGGGGTTACAGGAATAGGGCCTGGATGGGATTGTGGCTGGTGCAGACTCGATGGGCCGAATGGCCTCCTTCTGCACTGTAGGAATTCTACGATATTCCTTCTCCAACTTCTCCACTTCAATTTTCCATTGGGTGGGATTTTCTCATGGGCTTCGGGACCAATTTGAGCGTCAAAAGAATCATATTCGTAAGAACTAGGAGCAGGAGTAGGCCATTCAGCCCCTTGCGCTTGGTCTGCCATTCAATAAGATCATGGCTGGTCTCATCTCAGCCTCAACTTCACTTTCCTGTCCATTCACCATAGCCCTTCAAACCCTTACCAGCAGAAAGTTAGTCCCAAATCATTCCCAAGCCAACACGCACTGTCGGTGCTCCCGACACCAGAATCTCCCTGGAGGTGGCCTCCCAATTTGCCGTTTCTGTGCTCACCAAACTATGAAGGATACCGGGTGGGTTCTTGATGCTTTTGGCCCAATCAGAGGGCTGTTATTTCTGGAGCCTCTGCAGCCTCTCTGGGAGAGCTGAGTGCCACTGAGACAGATCGAGGACCACGAGGGAGCCTCAACATGGAGGTTCCCTCGGAGGCATGGATTCAAAGTTAAAAGTAATAGTGCTGAGGGCAACTCAACTCCCAACACCCAGTCCCCAGCGTCATTGCCTGGGCATCAGTGCCGCCTTTCCTGCTCTTATTCCTCCCTTTGGGACAGGGAAGTTTTGGTTCAATAGACAGCCCCCTCCCCACACACAGCTCACCGCATTGAGTTAGAAGCCAAGTTGGTGCAGATTCGATGGACCAAAGGGCCTCTTCTGCATTGTGTGATTCTGTGATGAGAGCAGTTTGGAGTGTTTTGAGGTTGTGAAGGACATTTAAGAGACACAAGTCATGGTGGCAATGCGTTTAGCATTGCTGCCTCACACCTGGGTTCAATTCCCGGTTTGGGTCACTGTCTGTGTGGAGTTTGCACATTCTCCCCGTGTCTGGGTGGGTTTCCTCCGATTTCCTCCCACACTCCAAAGATGTGAAAGTTCTTTAAATCCCTGCAGTACAGAAAGAGGCCATTTGGCCCATCAAACCTGTACCGCCAACAATTCCACCCAGGCTCTATCTTGTAACTCCCATGTATTTACCCTGCTAATCCCCTTGACACTAAGGGGCAATTTAGCATGGCTGATCCACCTAACCTGCACATTTTTTTGGACTGTGGGAGGAAACCAGAGCACCCGGAGGAAACCCACGCAGACATGGGGAGAATGTGCAAATTCCACACAGACAGTCACCCGAGGCCTGAATTGAACCCAGGTCCCCGGAGCTATGAGGCAGCAGTGCTAACTATTGTGCTACCATACTGATCAAAGGTTGACTAGGTTGATTAGGTTAGGTTGCTTGGCCATACTAACTTGCCCCTTAATGTCCAAAGATGTATTGGTTAGTGGAACTATCAGGTAAATATGTGGAGTTACAGGGATAGTACTTGGCTCTACTGGAGAGTTGGTACAGGCCGAATGGCCTCCTTCTGCAGTGTAGGGATTCTATAACATTTCTAAACCTCCACATCAGGGAGGAGGAGCCATTCAATTGACAGCAAGTTGGTGGCATGCCTACAATGTTGGACCATTGTACCTAGACGAGCATACTCAGGGCTATGGACAATGGAGGCAATAGCATAGTGGTATTATCACTAGTCTATTAATCCAGAAACTCAGCTAATGTTCTGGGGACCTGGGTTCGAATCCCATCATGGCAGATGATGGAATTTGAATTCAATAAAAAATATCTGGAATTAAGAATCCACTTATGGCCATGAAACCATTGTCAATTGTCAGAAAAACCTATCTGATTCACTGATGTCCTTTCGAGAAGGAAATCTGCTGCCCTTACCCGGTCTGGCCTACATGTGACTCCAGAGCCACAGCAATGTGGTTGACTCTCAACTGCCCTCCAAGTGCAACCAGGGATGGGTAATAAATGCTGTACAGTGAGCAACACCCATGTTCCATGAATGAATAAAAAAGAAAGTGTTGGTGAATGGGATTAGGTGGGAGTTCAGGTGTTTCCCGCCTGTCGGTGCAGACTCGATGTGCTGAAGGGCCTCTTCTACATTCATGATACTATGATTCTACTGTCTGAATGTGGAAGTGATCTGCCTTTTGCGTTTTAAATATGTGCAATAGATTAATCCTTTTTTAGCTCATCATATCTCAAGTTTGCTGTGGGCTTATTCATCGAAAATTGGATTGCACCCAAACCAAAGGATTGGGAAATACGTCGCTGCTTATAAACAGAGAAACAAGTCAAAACATTATTCTACTTATGAATGGATAGTGAGAGCAGAAATATGTTCTGTTTAAATTGAACCTTCTCCATAAGACTCATAAGACAACCCCTTCATCCAGGGAATCAGTCAAGTGAATCCTTTCTGAGCTGTTTCTAATGCTCTTATATCCTTTTGCTCTGCGACTAGATCCTGAACTTCCTAACCCACAGACTGCAATCAGTAAGGACAGGCAATAACATCTCCATGATCATCCTCAACACCAGTGCCCCACAAGGCTGTGTTCTCGGCCTCCTACTACTCCTTATGACTGTGTATCCAAATTCCCCTCCAACTCTATTTTCAAGTTTGCTGATGACACCGCTGTAGTGCGTTGGATCTCAAACAATGACGAGACAGAGTACAGGAATGAGATAGAGAATCTGGTGAACTGGTGCGGCAACAATAATCACTCCCTCAATGTCAACAGAACAAAGGAGATTATCATCGACTTCAGCAAACTTAAAGGAGAACATTCCCCTGCCTACATCAATGGGGACGAAATAAAAAGGGTCAAGAGCTTCAGATCTTTGTGTCTAGATCACCAACAACCTGTCCTGGTAACACCACCGCCCCCCCCGCCCCACCCCCTCACCTCCACCCCCATCTCAACGCCACAGTTAAGAAAGACCACCAATGCCTTTACTTTCTAGAAGACTAAAGAAATTCGGCATGTCAGCTATGACTCTCACCAACTTTTACAGATGCAACATAGAAAGCATTCTTTCTGGTTGTATGGCTTGGTCTGGCTCCTGCTCTGCCCAAGATCGCAAGGAATTACAAAAGGTCTTGAATGTAGCCCAATCTATCATGCAAACCAGCCTCCCATCCATTGACTCTGTCTACATTTCCCACTGCCTTGGCAAAACAACCAGCATAATTAAGGATCCCACGCACCCCAGACATCTGTCTTCCACTTTCTTCCATTGGGAAAAAGATACAGAAGTCTGAGGTCATGTACCAACCAACTCAAGAACGGTTTCTTCCCTGCTGCTATCAGACTTTTGAATGGACTTACCTTGCATTAAGTTGCTCTTTCTCTACACCCTAGCTATGACCGTAACACTACATTCTTCACTCTCTGGTTTCTTCTCAATGAAAGGTATGCTTTGTCTGTATAGCACGCAAGAAACAATACTTTTCACTGTATGTTAATACATGTGACAACAATATGTCAAATCAAATCAAATCAAAAATCAAAACCAAATCAAAATCACAAATAATGAGACCTGGACTGTACTCAGTACGCCAAGTGTGATCTCCCCAAGTTTTTGTACAACTGTGGCAAAAACTTTCCTACTTTTATATTTCATTCCCCAATGTTCCATTTTCCTTCCCTGTCACTTGCTGTACCTGCATGATCGCTTTTTGAGATTCATGTGCCAGGACACCCAGATCCCTCTGTACCTCAGAGTGCTGCAATCTCTCTCGATTTAAATAATATTCTGCTTTTCTATTCTTCCTGCCAGAGTGGACAAGTTCACATTTTCCCACATCATACGCCACCTGCCAAATCTGTGCCCACTCACCTGACCCATCTATATCCCAATGCAGACTCCTTGCGTCTTCTTCACAACTTACTTTCCTATTATCTTTGTGTCATCAACAAATTTAGCCACCGTACCTTCAGTCCCTTCATCCAAGTCATTGATATAAATTGTATATAGTTGAGGCTCCAACACTGATTCCCATGAGACTCTACTAGTTACACATTGTTAATCGAAAAATGACCCATTTATCCCTGCTTTCCACTTCCTATTAGCTAAACTATCCATTATTTTATGATTTAAAAGTCCCAGTACAGAGTTTCACACAGTTGGAGTTTATATTGGAACACCAGGCAAGGAGTTCACAGGGAGCAGATCTTCTTCCACGCATGAAAATTAATTAATGAAAAATTAGAACAAGTCAGCCTCTGTGATGGACTAGATGGGCCAAATATCCTCTTTCTTTCTGTGATGTAATGACTCTTTGACTCTGTGCTGGTCTCCTTCTCTCTCAGGATGTGCTAGTTTGTAAAATTTGTTCTGTCCTCTTAAATGGTGCAAAGGAGCAGCATGGTGGCACAGGGTTGGCACAGTGGCACAGTGGTTAGCGCTGCTGCCCCACAGCACCAAAGATCCAGATGTGTCGAGTTTGCACATTCTCCCCGTGTCTGCGTGGGTTTCCTCCGCGTGCTCCGGTTTCCTCCCACACTCCAAAGATTTGCGGGTTAGGTGGATTGGCTGTGCTGAACTGCCCCTTAGCATCAGGGGAACTAACTAGGGTGAAATGCATGGGGCTGTGGGGATGGGGCCTGGGTGGGATTGCGATCGGTGCAGACTCCATGGGTTGAATGGCCTCCATCTGCACCGTAGGGATTCTATGATTAAACCTCCTTCTGTCTGTAAGACTCTGAATAGTGAACACCATTATTTCAAAGAGGTTCTCCCTAGGTAGCAGACAACATTCATCACTCAACTAGGAAAACAGATTACCTGGTCATTATCATGTGAGCTGAGTGTGCACAAATTCACTCCTGCGATAGAACACTGGCCACTCCAAATGCATTTATTGAATGTAAAGCAATGTAGCCATCATGAGGTTATGAAGGGCACTACATAAATGCAGCTTCTTTCTGTCTTTCTTCTTCCCCATTCACTCCTTCTCCACCCCCATACCTTACCATCAGGCCGTTTCTTGGATGGCACAGTGGTTAGCACTGCTGCCTCACAGCGCCAGGGACCTGGGTTCGATTCCCGGCTTGGCTCCTCTCTGTGTGGAGTTTGCACTTTCTCCCCGTGCCTGCGTGGGTTTTCTCTGGGCGCTCCGGTTTCTTCCCACATTCTGAAAGACGTGCTGGTTAGGTGCATTGGCCATGCTAAATTCTTCCTGATACCCCAACAGGGGAATTTCACAGTAACTTCATTGCAGTGTTAGTGTAAGCCTTACTTATGACTAATAAATAAACTTTACTTTAGCAAGGTGGGACCACAAGTTCTTGTCTCAATGGTGTTGCACGGGGACGTATCACAGCAACACTGTCTGCTTCGATGTCAACTGGGCTCAGATGAGATGGTTCATTCCAGAACATTGATCTGCCTGTTCCCCTGCAGGTGCTGTGCGACCCGCTCTGTGTTTCCAGAATGTTCTGGTCTTATCTCCATGGTGCTGACCGCCATTTGATTCCTCTCATCAAAGTACCGAAGATTATTGATGAGTTTTGAACTTATCCCTGGAAAGACGATTAATAATAAAGCAGCTTTAGAGGAATTCTGTTGAAATTCTGCTGTGTAATCATATTACCATATATGAATATTTAGTAATAGTTGAAACTTAAAACATCTGCTGCAATTACATATTCGCCTTAATTCCTATGACATTTTCTCGCTGAATAAATACCAATTTCTGTAGATGGTTCGTTCTGCTTATTTGTATTCAAACATTATTTACACTTACTTAAACTCGTTTCCCGTATTTTCAACTGATTTTCTGTTTGAGAATATTAAAATCTCAGCACTGAAGGGAATGTGAGAGGAGCCAGGGTTGATCTTGGTGTCAGTGTCAGCATTAATGTTGATGCTGGGGACAGATCTGATGTTATCAGTTCAGGCACAGGCGATGGTGCTCTTCCTGGCATTCGCACCAAGTGCTGTTGCCGGCACCAATCCTGTTGTTGATGCCAGTGCCGGTGTTGCCGCTGGTGATGGTGCCGGCGGTATTTGTTAATTGTTCATTCATTACGTGCCGGTAACTGAGGCTTTACTTGAGCATGTAGACAGAAACATTGCTTAGGAACGTAGAAGCAGATGTTGGCAAATTCAGCCCTTCAACCCTGCTCCAGCATTCAATTGGAACGGCACGGTGCCACAGTGGTTAGCGCCTCACAGTGCCAGGGACTCAGGTTCGATTCCCAGCTTGGGTGACTGTGTGTGTGGAGTTTGCACATTCTCCCCGTATCTGCATGGGTTTCCTCTGGGTGCTCCGGTTTCCCCCCACAGTCCAAAGATGTGTGCGGGTTAGATGAATTGGCCATGCTAAATTTCCCCGTAGTGTCATGGGGACTAGTTAGGGTAAATGCATGGCATTATGGGGATAGAGCCTGGGTGGGATTGTGGTCAGTATAGACTCAATGGGCTGTATGGCCTCCGTCTGCACTGTATGCCCATTCCATCATGCAAACCAGCCTTCCATCCATTGACTCTGGCTACACTTCCCAATGCCTCAGCAAAGCAGCCAACATAATCAAGGATCACATGTACCCTGGGCATTCTTTCTTCCACCTCCTTCCTTCGGGAAAAAGATATAAAAGTTTGAGATCACGCACCAACCGGCTCAAGAACAGCTTCTTCCCTGCTGCTGCCAAAGTTTTGAATGGGCTTACCTGGCATTAAGTTGATCTTTCTCTACACCCTACCTTCTGCAGTCTCTCGTTTCCTTCTCTATGAACAGTATGTTTTGTCTGTGTACCGCGCAATAAACAATACTTTTCACTGTATGTTAACACATGTAACAATAATAAATCAAATCAAATCAAATCAAAAAGGATTCTATGATTCTATATGGTTGGAGCTGCAGTGTGTTTGAGTTAGGAGGTACATACTTGAAATGTTTAACTCTGTAAATTTATTATTGTCACATGTATTAACATACAATGAAAAGCATTGTTTCTTGCATGCTATGCAGACAAAGCATACCGTTCATAGAGAATTGGAGATTTAATAAAGATTGGGTACAGTTCGAAGCTTCTAACCTAACTGCCTATCTAGACAGGAATATTAGTGCCAATATTTGCTGCGAAGTGATGGGCGAGTGATGGTGTTGGTAATGTTGTTGGTACTGTTCTTGGCATTGCAGCCATTTCCTCTAATCCTATTTTCCTATCTTCCCTTAGACTCACTGATGTCCTTGTACTTGACTATTTAGCTAATATCTTTTTATTACTGCAATTAGCTTTGCTTCTGCACCATACACAGCAATGAATTCAAACTTGAATAACTCTTGGTATGAAGGCATACCTTTTAACATCGTGCATTTATTACTAATCCTCAGTTTAAGGTTCCTTTGTTATTAATCCACAGGCTAGTGGAAGTAATGTTTTGCGAAACCTTCTCTTATTTTGAATGCCTCATTACATTCCCCCTTCAGACATCCCTTGCTTCAGTGTACACCGATGTAAATCTTGAAGTCCCTCTTAATCACCTCATCTCTCACCCTTTTAATGAGTCTGCAACATATATTTTCCAAAGCTCCAATGCCCTTTTCTACAATAAGCTTCCTGAAGTTAAATACATTACTCCATTTTTGTGCCAGTAAGTATGTTGGGAAACTTGTCTCTTACCTCCTTGCTGCTGTAGCCAGGGCCTCTACGCACACAATCCTGAATCCCATTGGCCCTCTTGTTTGAGATTTCTCACTGCCTGTAATTTTAATCGGGTTGACAGATAAGTGTGTCAGTGGGAAATAGCTTAAACAACTTTCCCCGTGGACAGTGGAGGAGAGATTGCTCTGTGCTGCTATCACCAAACACACACTATAGCTTGTATTCTGTAAGTAACGTTCTCAAGACACATTCTTTACCAAGATCATCTGATGATGCAAAGCGCTACAGTTTGGAAAGGGAGGGAAAGATCCCACTGAAATGTAATTTAATATAAACTGAGGATGTGGGGTGGTTGGCAAACCCAACATTTATTGTCCATCCCACATGGCACTGGGATTTTCAATTATTTGCCTCTCTTTGATGTGCCTGGTGGAGCTTCACAGTAGTTTTCTGGGATAAACTGCAGCAAGCAAACTCACATATGACATACCTGCACTGAGGCGGTGCTGCACAATTGGAGGTGCTGTCTTTCACATGAATTGTTAAACTCAGTCTCCACCCCAATCCCATCAAAAGATCCCATGACAGTACTTTGAGGAAAAGCAGGGGAATTCTCCCTGAAGTCCTGGTCAGCATTTATCCTTCAACTGAAAGAATTAAAAACATATCAGCTGGTCCTTACCAGTCTGCTGTTACTCACAAAGCATTATCACACGCGATGCAATATCGCACACAATGTATTATCAAACACAATATATTATCACACACAATATATTATCACACACAATATATTATCACACATCATGGATTATCACACACAATGTGTTATCACGTGTGATGCATTATTACACATTGTGTATTATCACACGCGATGCATTATCACACGTGATGTATTATCACACACGATGTCTTATCGCACACAATATATTATCACACACAACATATTATCACACGCGATGCATTATCACACGTGATGTATTATCACACACAATATATTATCACACGTGATGTATTATCACACACAATATATTATCACACGTGATGTATTAGCACATGTGATGCATTGTCACATGCGATGTATTATCACACGCGATCTATTATCGCACACAATACATTAGCACATACAATATATTATCACACACAATGTATTATCACATGTGATGTATTAGCACATAATGCATTATCACACTTGATGTGTTATCACGTGATTTTTTAATAATTGAATTCAATATCCTGATCCCCCTTCCCCCAAAACCCTTGATCCATTTAGCCTCAAGAGCTATATCTGACTTCTTCTTGAAATCACACATTTTGGCCTCAACTACTTTCTGTGGTAGTGAATTCCACACATTCACCATCCTCTGGGTGAAGAAATTTCTCTTTATCTCAGCCCGAAAAGGTCCTTACCCCCTATCCTCAAACTGTGACACCTAGTTTTGAATGCATTATCACACACAATGGGTGTGATTTTACAGCCTAGTCCCAAAACTGTAAAATCCTGCCCAAGGTCAATGGATTTTCCCAGGGTCCGCCCCTCACCCACTCCGATCCCTGTGGCGAGTGGGATGGTAAAATTCCGGCCGATGTATTATCACGCACAGTTTATCACACACATGCCGTACTATGTCCATGCCTCAAGGAATACTTGTCATTGTGACATTTGGCCCTGTATATGAGGAAAAGTGTACAGTAAGAAGTCTCACAACACCAGGTTAAAGTTGAACAGGTTTATTTGGTAGCAAATGCCACTAGCTTTCAGGGCTCTGCCCCTTCGTCAGGTGAGTGGGGAGTTCTGATCACAAACAGGGCATATAAAGGCACACACTCAGTTTACATAATACTGATTAGAACGTGAGTCTTTACAGCTAATCAAGTCTTAAAGGTGGGGATAATGTGAGTGGAGATAACATTAAGCAGTGGCTGAAGAGATATGTATTGTCTCCAGATAGTACGGTAAGTGAGATTTTGCAAGCCCAGGCAAGTCATAGGGTTACAAATAGTGTGACGTGAACCCAAGATCCCGGTTGAGCCCGTCCTCATGTGTGCGGAACTTGGCTATTAGTCTCTGCTCAGCAACTCTACGCTGTCGTGTGTTGTGAAGGCCGCCTTGGAGAACATTTACCTGAAGATCAGAAGCTGAATGCCTGTGACTGCTGAAGTGTTCGTCAACAGGAAGAGAACCGTCTTGTCTGGGCTTGCAACATCTCACTTACTGTCCTGTCTGGAGACAATACACATCTCTTTAACCTGTGCTTAACACTATCTCCACTCACATTGTCTGCACCTTGGAGACTTGATTAGCTGCAAGGACTTGTACTCTAATCAATATTCTGTAAACTGAGTGTGTCCTTTTATATGCCCTGTTTGTGATCAGAACTCCCCACTCACTTGATGAAGGAGCAGAGCCCTGAAAGCTAGTGGCGTTTACTACCAAATAAACCTTTTGGACTTTAACCTGGTGTTGTGAGACTTCTTACTGTGTTTACCCCAGTCCAATGCCAGCATCTCCACATCACGAGGAAGAATGCCGAGGTTTAGTCCTGTTCGTCTTGTCAGGACATGTGAGGTATTGTTCCAAATGATACCACAAATAGACACTGTTCCTTGTTCATTAGGCATGTTAATTGACTAACATGATGAGGACAATTGCTGTAGTCAGCCGCATTCAACATGCTTTTAAGCTCGTTGCTCCGCTCCAGTCCCATTGGGATTTAGTTCAGCTGGCAACCTCTGGATCATAACATTGCACATTTTCACAATGATTTCAGTGCATAAACTAGGCAGAGGCATCATGGCAGCATTAGCACTGCATGGCTGGATGTGCCAACTTTCTGGGTGAGACATTAAGCTGAGATGGCATCTTTTTGTTTAGCTGAGAGTTAAAGGTCTCATGGCACATGTCAAACCCACAGGTCAAGTCCACCAATGCCTCCACATTCTCAGAAGACAAAGGAAATTTGGCATGTCAGCTACGACTCTCACCAACTTTTACAGATGCACGATAGAAAGCATTCTTTCTGGTTGTATCACAGCTTGGTATCACCCCTGCTCTGCCCAAGATCGCAAGGAACTACAAAAGTCATGAATGTAGCCCACACCAACATGCAAACCAGCCTCTCATCCATTAACTCTGTCTACACTTCCCACTGCCTCAGAAAAGCAGCCAGCCAGCCAGCACCCTAACCCCATGCACCCTGGACATTCCCTCTTCCACGTTCTTCAGTCAGGAAAAAGATAGAAAAGTCTGACGTCACGTACCAACCGACTCAAGAACAGCTTCTTCCCTGCTGCCATCGGATTTTTGAATGGACCTACCTTGCATTAAGGTGATCTTTCTCTACACCCCAGCTATGACAGTAACACTACATTCTGAACTCTCTCCTTTCCTTCTCTATGAATGGTATGCTTTGTCTGTATAGTGCATGAGAAACAATACTTTTCACTGTATATTAATACATGTGCCAATAATCAAATCAAATCAAATCAAAAACAAGAAAGTGTGGAGTTTTCCTGTGTGCCTGACTAATCCCTCAAGCAGCAAGACTAAAATAAGGAATTCATTCACCTATTTGCTGTTTGTGGGATCTTACTTGGCACAAATCAGCTTCCGCACTTGCCTACAATACAACACCGTCTGCCCTTTAAAAGCACCTAGTTAGTTGTAAAGCGCTTTGGGATGTCTTGAGATTACATTGCTACACTGGTGCAAGATCATTAACTCCATTAGTAAGGCACTGTTGGAAACATTGACAAAACAAAACTAATTTTCAGCATCACCCACTTCCAAACGCGGTTTCTGTTCAAAACAATTAAACCAGGAGCCAAAGTAATTTCCCTTGTGCAGGCAGCTCACGTAAACATTTAACTATTAAAACGGGAGCTAGTCCATACAAGGGAGTTCGGAAAGTGGGTCAGATTAATTCAATTCATGTCAGTTACACGCTGCATACCTTGTGAGAAAGAAGCTAACACATATAATAGGTCCGTGTTGAACTGGCCTGTGCTGAACTCTCTTTTGATACTCATTCTTGGGATGTGGGTGCCTTTGACAAGGCCAGTATTCATTGCCGACCCCAAACTTCCAGGGTTCGATTTTCAGCTCGGGTCACTGCCTATGCGGAGTCTACACGTTCTCCCCGTGTCTACGTGGATTTCCCTCGGGTGCTCCGGTTTCCTCCCACAGTCCGAAAGATTGTGCTGGTTAGGGGGCATTGGCCATGGTAAATTCTCCCTCAGTGTAGCCGAACAGGCACTGGACAGTGGTGACCAGGGGATTTTCATAGTAACTTCATTGCAGTGTTAATATAAGCCTACTTGTGGCTAATAAATAAACTTCTTTTACGTTTCCCCTTTAGTCTCCTTATTTGGGGAACGACGTGGTGGCATTAGAGACATTTCAGAGGAGGCTCACCAGATTGATTCCAGGAATGAAAGGATTGACATATGAGGAGAGATTAAACAATTTGGGCTTATATTCGCTGGAGTTTAGAAAGATGAAGGGAGACCTGATCGAGGTATAAATAATAAAAGAGATTGATAAGGTAAATGTAGACCAAATATCTCCTCTTATGGGGCAATCTTGAACAAGGGGTCACAGGGTATAGGTTTGAGAGGCTGAGATTTAAAACTGCGATGAGGAGGAATTACTTCTCGCAGAGGTGGTGAATTTGTAGAACTCGTTGCCCCATAGCGCGGTGGAGTCTGAATCATTGAATGGTAGGAGATAGATATATTTCCAATTATAAAGAAGGATAAGGGGATATGGGGAATAGGTGGGAGGTGGATTTGAGACCAGGGAGAGATCAGCCATGATCTGATTGAATGGCGGAGCAGGCTCGAAGGGCTGAATTTGCCGATTTCTGCTCCTAATTCTTATATTCCTATGCTTGAAGAGGTGGTTATAATGTGGAGATGCCAGTGTTGGGCTGGGGTAAACGCAGTAAGAAGTCTCACAACATCAGGTTAAAGACCAACAAGTTTATTTGCTAGTAAACCCACCAGCTTTCGGAAACGGCGTTCCTTTGTCAGGTGAGTGGAAAGTTAAGGAACTTTCCATTCACCTGATGAAGGGAACAGCGTTTCCAAAAGCTGGTGTGTTTACTATCAAATAAATTTATTGGACTTTAACCTGGTGTTGTGAGACTTTTACTGAGAAGGTAGTTGTCAGACAGTTCGTTGAACTGCTGCTGTCCATGAAGATTCTGGTTGTTTGCAGCTGTTTGGTACAACTGAGTGTCCTGTTCAACCATTCTCACAATATCAGGTTAAAGTCCAAAAGATTTATTTGGAATCATGAGCTTTCGGAGTGCTGTTCTTTCATCAGGTGGGTGGACAGTTGGGTTCACAAACACAGCATAGACACAATTGCAAGATAACGGTCGGAATATGAGTCTTTACAGGTAATCAAGTCTTTACAGGTACAGGCAATGTGAGTGGAAAGAGGGATAATCACAGGTAAAAGTGGTGTGAATTGTCTCAAGCCAGGATATTTAGTAGGACTTTCCAAGCCCAAGCCAGATGGTGGTGGGGTTAAACGTAGTGAGACATGAATCCAAGATCCTGGTTGAGACCGTCCTCATATGGAACTTGTCTATCAGTTTCTGCTTGGAGATTCTGTGTTGTTGTATGTCTTGAAGGCAGCCTTGGAGAACGCTTCTGATGATGGCTGAGAATCAACCACATTGCCTTGGTTCGAGTCACATGTAGGCCAAACCGGGTAAGGATGGCAGATTTCCTTCCCTAAAGGACATTAGTGAACCTGAAGGGTTTTAATGACAATCCAGTAGTTTCATGGTCGCTATCACTAATACTATCTTTTCTTTCCATTTTATTTATCTAATCAAGTTTAATTTCCCAGCTGTCATGTGGAGATTTGAACTCATTTTTCCAAATCATTAGACCAGTTAAGTAGCTGTTATTTTTTGGTAAAACAGAACTGGAGAATTGTTGAAAAAAGAGGCATGTTATTAAAGATATTCCATTTGCAAGAATTTTCCAACCTTGATGGAGGAACAGCAATTTACATCGCCTGAGAAGTGAGTGCTGATTGGTTGGCAAGTGGGCTCTGATTGGTGGATGCGTTGCCATGGAAAATGCAGCTTGGAAAATGTAACTGCCAAGTATTGTTCAAATTCAAAGCAGGAAGATCGATGCTGATTGGTGACAGGCAGTGCCGTGGGCAAATTGGAGGCATTTTCCTTCTGTCTGCAAAGGACAGGACCCTGTGTGTGGATATCTGTAGATTCTAGCACGCGTGAGTGAGCCTGACTGTAAATTGGACTGATAATCTGAAATTAGCTTTCAGTGTAATTCTTAGCACAATCAGGATTGTTTAGCAGGTGTTGCCCAATTGTGGAATCTTCCAATGTGTTCTCTACTATTGTTCAGTACCAGCCTGCCAGCACTGGTCAATAGACGCTTTGGGACTCTGACAGTCCCATGTGTTATAAAATTGGCTTCATCAGCAGCCTTGTAAATAGGACCTGAGATATTTACTCATTATGCAAACTTGATGCTGAAGCAAGGCGCACCAAAGCGATCCTGTGGGGCAGTGATGACCCTGGTCAGATCAGTGCCCGCTATTTATTGCACAAACCCATGAACAAGCCCCAGGCTGCCATGTTTGGTCCAGAAAGGTGCTCAGTCTTCCTCAGGTTACGTCAGAAGAGTAAAGTATTGCAAAGGTTTGAACAATGGGTTGTTGTGTGCTGTTACTATGCAGTAGCAACACGAATGATATTCTCATAAGAAATAAGAGCAGGAGTAGGCCATCTAGCCTTTCGAGCCTGCCCCGTCATTCAATAAGATCATGGCTGATCTGAAGTGAATCAGTTCCACTTGAGCAAGCACGATGTTCTGCCCATCACACCATTGAGCAATGTAATCTATGGATACCAGTTCTGGTATAATGCTAGATCAATAGGCTGTACATCCCAAAGGCTGGCGGTGGATTGTATCATACAATCTATCACTTTGATTGTTTGCAACAGCCTCCTGACTGTAACCTATCTGGCTTTGCTTGCAAAACCCAAAGAATTGTGCTCCATCTTAGATGTGATTCCGCGATCGGACATCACTTGCTAAACAATCCTGATTGTGCTAACAATTACACCGAGAATGAATTTAACGTGAACAATCAGATTCATAGCATGCCTACGCATGTTGGAAGCCACATATATTCTCACGTAGGGCCTTGTCCTTTGCAGACAAAAGAATCATAGAGTCCCTGTAGAGCAGGAGGAGGCTATTCAGCCCATCGAGTCTGCATTGACCACAATCCCACCCAGGCCCAAGTCCCATAACTCCACATATTTACCCTGCTAATCCACTGACACTAGGGTCGAATTAGCATGGCCAATCAGCCTAACCTGCACATTTTTAGACTGTGGGAGGAAACTGGAGCACCCGGAGGAAACCCGTGCAGACACAGGGAGAGTGTGCAAACTCCACACAGACTGTGACCTGAGGCTGGAATTGAACCTGTCTCCCTGGTGCTGTGAGGCAGCATTGCTAACCACTGTGCCACCATGCCAAACACATCTGCATTTTGCACTTTTTACAACTTAACCAAACCTTAAGGAACAGCCATTCACTGGTTCATTCCCCATGGCAATGCTTTAACCAATCAGAGTTTATCTGCCCAATTTGAACGATGCTGGACAGTTTAGGTTTAAAGTTTATTAATTAGTCACAAGTAGGCTTGCATTAACATTGCAATGAAGTTACTGTGAAATTCTCCTAGTTGCCACACTCTGGCGCCTGTTTGGGTACACTGAGGTGGAGTTTGCACATTCTCCCCATGTCTGCATGGGTTTCCTCCAGGTGCTCTGGTTTCCTCCCACAGTCTGAAAGACTTGCTGGTTAGATATATTGGTCATGCTAAATTCCCCCTCAGTGTACCTGAACAGGTGTCGGAGTATGGCGAGTAGGAGATTTTCACAGTAACTTCATTGCAGTGTTAATGTAAGCCTACTTGTGACAAATAAATAAAAAATAAATAAATCATAAACTCTCACTAAAATAGATTAACTGGTCATGGGCTGGAATTACTGTCTGTGGGATCTTGCTATGCATGAATTGGCTGCCATGATTCCTAATTATAACAGTGACTGTTTGCCAAAAGTACACCGTTGGCTCTAAGGGGCTGAAGCAAATCGTGAGGCTGTGAATGGTTCCATGTAAACCCAAACCTCTCTTTGTTTAGTGATGCTTTCCATGGTTGAATGTCATGCTCCTTTTCTCACGGAATATGGATGTCGCTGGCTCGGCCAGCATTTGTTGCCCATCACTAATTGTCCTTGAGAAGATGGTAGTGAGCTGCCTTCTTGAACCCACTGCAGTCAATGTGGAGTAGGTACACCCACAGTGCTGTTAGGGAGGGAGTTCCAGGGTTTTGACCTGGCGACAGTAATATATTCCCAAATTAGGATGGAGCATAGCTTGGCCTGGTTCTTGCAGTTGGTAGCGTTCCCATGTATCTATTGCCTTTGTCTTTCTGGGTGGTAGAGATCATGGGTTTGGAAGGTATTGTTGAAAGTTCCTTGGTGAGTTGCTGCAGTGCATCTTGTAGATGGGACATACTGCTGCCACTGTGCATCGGTGATTGGAGGGAATGGATGTTAAAGGTGATGCCAGTCAAGCAGGCAGCTTTAACCTGGGAGGTGTTGAACATTATGAGTATGGTTGTAGTTGCACTCATCCAGGTTCGTGAAGAGTATGCCATTGGCTTGTGCCTTGTAGATGGTGGTCAGGCTTTGGGGATAGAGGAGATGAGTTCCTCACTGAAGAATTCCCAGACTCTAACCACTTGGTTAAGATCATTGAGACCTGCTGTGGTCAAAGAACTATCCCTCAGCAAAGCTCAGAGGATGGGGCTTTCCGGTCACACTTTCCCCAAGACCAGAAATTCCTGCCTGAGGTCAATGGACCTTTGCATGGTCCACCAAATTTACTGCCGCATCCGCTACAATTCTCGTGGTGGGTGGGATGGGAAAATTCCATCCAGAGTCTTTGAGAGGGTGGGGGGAAAACGGAGGAAAAGACTCTAAATTCCAAGGGGTGCTTCCACTATTGTCCAGTTACAACAGGGCGCGATAGTTCTGGTTGACAGACTACCAGAAGGATATGGAGGCTTTGGTGAGTGTACAGAATAGATGTACCAGGATGTTGCCTGATGTGGAGGGCATCAGCTATGAGGAAACTTAGCTGTTCTCACTGGAACGACAGAGGTTGAGGGCAGGGCGGGGGGGTGGGTTGACCTGATTATGAGGGGCATATAGAGAATGGATCGTCAGAAGCTTTTTCCCAGGGTGGAAGAATCAATTACTAGGGGGCATAGGTTTAAGGTGCGAAGGTCTAAAAGAGGTGAACGAGGTAAGGTTTTTACAGAGGGTGGTGGGTGCCGGGAACTCACTGCCGGCAGAGATAGTGGAAGCAGATACGATCGTGACTTTTAAGGGGCGTCTTGACAAATACAAGAATAGGATGGAAATAGGGAACCTTTTACTAGAGATCAAAAACAATAGACCGAAAGTCATTGAATACAGCCTGCAATATCCTGAAATATGGACCTCACTGGGAGCACAGAATGATTGCAATTAAATTAAAAACACAGAATGTACAGCAGTTTGATCAATGTGTGAGAGGAAATAAAAGAGTAAGATTATTGAATCCCTATGGTGCAGAATTGGCCCACTGAGACTGCACTAACAATCCCACCCAGGCCCTATCCCTGTACCCCACGTGTTTACCTTGCTTGTCTTCCTGACATTAAGGAGAAATTTACCATGACCTACCCGCACATCTTTGGACTGTGGGAGGAAACCAGAGCACCCGGCAAAAACCCATGCAAACACGGGGAGAATATGCAAACTCCACAGTCACCTGAGGCTGGAATTGAACCTGGATCCCTGGCGGTGTGAGGCAGCAGTGCCAACCACTGTGCCACTATGCCACCTCACAGTGGAGGCTTTAACAGGCCTTATAAATGGTGCCACTTAATGTCAGCCTACCCCTCACTTGCAGAATTCTCTTCCTAAAGGGAGAGGCTAGGGAGTCTAGGGAGGAAATTGCAGGTCCCCTAGGAGAGATATCTGAATCCTCGATAGTCACGGATGAGGTGCCTGAAGATTGGAGAGCGACAAATGTTGTGCCTTTGTTTAAAAAGGGCTGCAGGGAAAAGCCTGGGAACTACAGGCCAGTGAGCCTCACATCTGTGGTGGGTAAGTTGCTGGAAGGTATTTTGAGAGACAGGATCTGCAGGCATTTAGAGAAGCAAGTACTGATTAGGGACAGTCCGCATGGCTTTGCGAGCGGAAAGTCATGTCTCACAAATTTGATTGAGTTTTTTAAAGGGGTAACCAAAAAGATAGATGGAGGCAGTGTGGTTGATGATCTCTATATGGACTTTAAGAAGTCTCACAACACCAGGTTAAAGTCCAAGAGGTTTGTTTGGTAGCACAAGCCACTAGCTTTTGGAGCGCTGCCCCTTCATCAGATGAGTAGGAGAACTCACCTGAATAAACCTGTTGGACTTTAACCTGGTGTTGTGAGACTTCTTACTGTGTTTACCCCAGTCCAACGCCGGCATCTCCTCATCATGGCTAACATGGACCTTTGACAAGGTACCGCATAATAGATTTTTGCATAAGGTTAAATCTTACAGGATTCAGGGTGAGGTATTTAAATTGAAACAAAATTGGCTTCTTGACGGAGGTGAGAGGGTACTTGCAGAGGGTTGTTTTTCAAACTGGAGGCCTGTGACCAGCGGTGCGCCTCAGGGATCAGTGCTGGGTCCACTGTTATTTGTTATTTATATTAATGATTTGGATGGGAATATAGGAGGCATGGCCACTAAGTTTGCATATGATACCAAAATTGGTGGCATGGTGGACAGTGAAGGAAGTTACCTTCGATTGCAACAGGATCTTGATCAATTGGGTGAGTGGGCTGACGAATGGCAGATGGAGTTTAATTTAGATAACTGCGAGGTGATGCATTTTGGTAGATTGAACCAGGGCAGGATTTATTCAGTTAATGGTAGGGCACTGGGGAGAGTTACAGAATAAAGAGATCTAGGGGTATGTGTTCATAGCTCCTTGAAAGTGGAATCACAGGTGGGCAGAGTGGTGAAGAGGGCATTCGGCATGCTTGGTTTCATCGGTCAGAACATTGAATACACGAGTTGGGATGTCTTATTGAAGTTGTACAAGACATTGGTAAGGCCACACTTGGTATACAGTGTACTGTTCTGGTCACCCTATTATAGAAAGGATATTATTAAAGTACAAAGAGGGCAGAAGAGATTTACTGGGATGCTATTGGGACTTGATGGTTTGGGTTATAAGGAGAGGCTAGATGGACTGGGACTTTGTTCTCTGGAGTGTAGGAGGTTGAGGGGTGACCTTATAGAGGTCTATAAAATAATGAGGGGCACAGATCAGCTAGATAATCAATATCTTTTCCCAAAGGTAGGGGAGTCTAAAACCACGGGGCATAGGTTTAATGTGAGAGGGGAGAGATACAAATGTTAGAGGGGTTAATGTGAGAGGGGTTATTTTTTCACACAGAGGGTGGTGAGTGTCTGGAATAAACTGCCAGAGGTAGTAGTAGAGGCGAGTACGATTTTGTCTTTTAAAAAGCGTTTAGACAGTTACATGGGTAAGATGGGTATAGAGGGATATGGGCCAAACGTGGGCAGTTGGGAGTAGCTTAGAGGTTTTAAGGAAAGAGGTGTCATGGATGTGTTGGGCTAAAGGGCTTGTTTCCGTGCTGTATTTATTCCGTGAGAAGAAGATATGACTCTACATCTTCTTCTCTCACCATTCACTTTCTCTCTTCAAGACACTCCTTCTGACTCCTTCGACCAAGCTTTTGGTTACCTGTCCTGATGTCTCCTCGTGTGGCTTTGTGTCAATTACTTGCTCAATTAGACTCTTGCGCAGCACTCTCCCCGGGATGCCTTCCTGTGTCAAAGGGAATCTAAAAATGCAAGTTGTTGTCATTGTTATAACACTTGCATTCATGTAGAGAATATTCCCAATTGCCTATGTGTTTATTGTCATCACAATCTGTCATCGATCCAGCCGTAGATCTCGCTGAGATGTATCAGCGCGATTTCAGGGTGGAAGCTGTCTTTGTTTGGAAGGAATTGAGAAACAATAAAATCCATTTCGCAATCCCTCTTATCTGAAAAAATATAACCATCCACTTCAGTTTCAACTGGATTGCTGTCTGGTTAAGCGCATAGTGGTATAAAGTACTTGTTCTAATTATATACTTAAAAAAAACCTGATTCTAATCAGATAAAATTCCTCGACAGACAGACCTGTGTGTTTATGAGGATTTGTGGATTGGGTACTGTGTTCGAACGGCTGCCCTTTCACCTTTGGGGATTTGGATCCTTTTTTTCCGTGGATGTTTGCCTGGGAACGAGGGTTAAAATATTGCAGGTTTTTCTCTCCCAGCCCCGGAGTGAGGTTGCCATGGTAATGCAGGATCTGTTTAACTGCAGGACTGTGGGGTTCATCTACATATTCCTTCACAGTAATGAACTGAAAACCCAAAACACTACGCAAAGCCAGGAGAGAATAGAAATGCTAACCGCACTTAACCCTGTCAGGCAAAAAAAAACCCCTGTTTGAGTGCTCAGCTGTGCCTTTGATTGACACAGTATATTGCCTGAATAAATTAGTGCTCATTACACTGTACATCGATTAAGTGACTCCTATTTTGCATTTATGCAAGATCCTGGTAAATGTTTAGTCAGAATTTGCCCACGTAACAGCCAGTCACACAGCCGCACCCCCCCACGCCCCGTCTCCAGATATCAAGAGCTGTTTACCCACTTCCTGCTGTCAGCCCCCATTGCCACATTGATTGTGTTAAAGCAACATCCTTTGTTTTTTTTTGCATTAGTGGGCATACAGATGCCAGGGCTGGTGGGAAACTGGGTGCATTGGCACAGGTACATAATAGCAGGAGGAGGCCCCTTGGACTGGTGAGGATGCTTCCCGTGCGATGAGATCATGGCTGCTCTGTCACTTCACCCCATGGTACATTGGGGAGACCATGCAGAGGCTGCGACAATGGATGAATGAACACCGCTCGACAATCACCAGGCAGCAGTGTTCTCTTCCTGTTCGGGAACACTTCAGCAGTCACGGGCATTCGGCCTCTGGTCTTCGGGTAAGCGTTCTCCAAGGCGGCCTTCACGACACAGGACAACGCAGAATTGCTGAGCAGAAACTGATGGCCAAGTTCCACACACATGAGGACGGCCTCAACCAGGATCTTGGGTTCATGTCACACTATCTGTAACCCCCACGACTTGCCTGGGCTTGTAAAATCTCACTAACTGTCTTGGCTGGAGACAATACACATCTCTTTGACCTGTGCTTAACCCTCTCTCCACTCACATTGTCTGTACCTTTAAGACTTAATTACCTGCAACGACTCACATTCCAACCATTATCTTATAAATTGAGATTGTACACAGAGCTCCCATTCACCTGATGAAGGGGCAGTGCTCCAAAAGTTTGTGGCTTGTGCTACCAAATAAACCTGTGAAGTTGGTTTGTGAGACTCCTTACTTCGCTTCGACCCATCTCTTACTTTTAATTCATTTGTGGGACATGGGCATCGCTGGCTGGCCAGTAGCTATTGCCCATCCCCAGTTGCCCTTAGAATTGAGTGTCTCGGAGTGTCTCAGAGATCAGTTAAGAATTAACCACATTGCTGTGATTCTGGAGTCACATGTAGACCAGACTGGGTAAGGACGGCAGATTTCCTTCCCTAAAGGACATTAGTGAACCAGATGGGGTTTTCCAACAATCGACAATGGTTCCACAGTCATCAGCAGATTTTTAATTCCAAATATTTTTTATGGAATTCAAATTCTACCATCTGCTGTGGCGGGATTTGAATCCGGGTCCCCAGAACATTAGCTGAGTTTCTGGATTAATAGTCGAGCGATAATACCACTGGGCCATTGCCTTCCTTACCCACGGGGCCATCTGCCCCATATCGAGAAAACTCAGTCTCAGTCTTAAAATTAACAATTGGTCCAGCACCATTCCTGGCAGTGAGTCCTGAACTTCCATACCACTTTGCATGAAATATTTCCTAATTCCTGTGCTGTAAGGTCTGGCTCTAATATCTCTAGACTATCCAACCAGTAGAAATAGTTGTTCTCCATCTACCTTGTCTGCTGTTCCTGATACTTAGAAAATATCAATCAAACCACCTCTTAACCTTCTAAGTTCTGGGGACATGGGACCAAAATTCTTCAACCTTGCCCATGGCTGGGATTCTCCACACCCACTGCAGTGAATGGAGTTTTGGTTGAGCACCAAATTGTCTGCTCTCGCTGGCAGGACGAACAAGATCAGGGAATCCTGCCCATGTTTAGTTTGTTTAATCTTTCTCAGTCACTTAACCCTTAAAGCCCAGGTCTCAATCTGGTAAGTTTATGCTGTATCCCTTTCAAAGCCAATATGGTCTCCGAGGGTGTGGTGGCTCACTCTCAGAGGACTTCAAGTGCGATCTCACCACAGCTTTGTAAATCTTTTTATTCATTCATGGGATGTGGGCACTGCCGGATAGACCTGCATTTGTTGCCCATCCTTTATCATCCTTGAAAATGTGGCAGTGAGCTGCCTTCCTGAACCACTGCAGTCCATGTGGTGTAAGTACACACACAGTGATGTTAGGGAGGGAGTTCCAGGATTTTGACCCAGTGACAGTGAGGGAACGGTGATATATTTCCAAGTCAGGATGGCGAGTGACTCAGTGGGGAACCTCTAGGTCGTGATGTTCCCCGGTATCTGCTGTAGTTGTCCTTCCAAATGATAGTGTTTGTAGGTTTGGAAATTGCTGCCTAAGGAGTCTGGGTGAGTTCCTGCAGTGCATCTTGTAGATAGTACGCATGGCTGCCACTGTGCATCGGTGGCAGAGGGAGTGAATCTTTGTAGATGAGGTGCCAATCAGTGTGCTGCTTTATCCTGGATGGTTTCAAACTTCTTGAATGTTGCTGGAGCTGCGCCCATCCAGGCAAATCCTCTAGAAAGGCCAATGTCCATTCTGCAGCTTTCTGGAACAACCAGCAAAAATACTCCGGATGCAGGAAACCTGAAATAAAAGAAAAAAGTGCTGGGAAGACTCAGCAGGTTTGGGGGCATCTGTGGAGAGAGAAACAGAAATAACGGCCACGATTCTACCATCGCAACCCACAACTTTTCTGGTGGGTTGTGGTGGGAGATTAGCGTTGCTGGCCTTGTTCTGGGATTTGCACATGCACCGGGAACACACAAGCTTCTCCCAGAGAACACTTGCCCGCCAGACCACACTGGAAACGGGCGTGAAGGCAGGTAAGTAATTTTAATGTGTTTTGATTATGTTTTAAATGTCTTTTATATTTCATTATCGTGAACTTACTGGTCCCGATTGAATCTCCCACCCCACCAGGAGTACTTCATTCTGGCGGGGTTCCCCACGTTTGGGGAACTAGTAGGAGACCCTGCCGGAACGAAAGGGGGGGCAATTGGGGTCCCCCAAGGAATTGGGCGGTGGGGAGGTAGTGCCCCTGGGCATGGGCACCCTGGCAGTGCCAGCCTATGCCCCTTGGCACTGCCCAAGGTCAAAGTGCCCATGGTCAGGGAGCACCTTGGCACTGCCCACCGGGCATCAGGCACTGCCAAGAGGGTGGGGCCTTTTGTGGGCAGGGCTGAGGGGGCGATTGGTGGGGAAGGGTGTCCCACTGCCATTCTGTATGGGGATCGGTCTGGGGTAGAGGGAGGCCAGTAATTGCAACAGGGTGGGGGGTGGTGGTCTGCTGGGTAGGGTCTGACCTCAGGGGGGGTCAGTGGGATGGAGGTCTGCTGAGGTAAGGGGGGGGGGGTTTGCCACTGTTTGGTGTGGGGGGGCTGGACATCGGGTCCTCCGGGGTGTGGGGGTCAGGGCTGGCCCAGGAATTATGGGGGCCGCGATTGGGCTGGGGGGGGAGCTGGAGGGGCAGCATTGCAGTAGTCCTGAACTGGCCAGCAGATGGGGAGACTGACAGATCAGGGTCACTGCGCGCGTGCAGAGTTCTGGAGCTGTCAGACTCCTGTGCGAATAGGCCCTGCCCCCCTGGATTTTTAATGAGATTCCTGATTGCGAACGCTGCATTGCACAGAGTGCGGAGATTCAAGTGAGAAGCTGCATTGAAAAAACAACCGGGATCTAGAACAGTTTTCCCACCAATTCAGCACTTTTGGGACATGTACCCCTAAATATTTCAAGTCTGTATGATTTCTTCTTCAGGTCTCTGAAGAAGGTATATTGGACTTGAAGCATTAACTTAAGCTTTTAAAGTTTTTTTAATGTTTATTTATTAGTGTCACAAGTAGGCTTACATTAACACTGCAATGAAGTTACTGTGAAAATCCATTAGTCGCCACACTCCGTCGTCTGTTCGGATACTGTCTCTCTTTCCACCGCCAGACCTGGTGAGTCTTTCCAAGCTGTTTTGATGATGGCTCTGCAGATTCCATGGTTCATCTTCTTTGAACACCTGCAGGTATCCGTGGCTCGCCTCCCCCTCTCCCCAACACCCACCCTCGCTCCAGATATCCATTGTTTGCAGCTACTGCCACCCTGCTGCATATTGTCGACTCTGCTATGTAACATGTGGCTACACTCCAGGCTTATGTTGGTGGCAGATGTTTTTTGAACCGACTGGAACAGTAGCACTGTCATCTCGTGCGGGTACAGCTGTGTCCCTATCGCTGGGGCCAGTGCATTGAGATGGTTGCCAGCACCATGCTGTATCTCAAGGCATAGCACTTGGTGAAACATTATCTGTGTAGTTGTGTCAATTTTATCCAGAGTAGAGACAAAGAACCAGGCTGGGGGTTTATATTCCCTTGCAAGCTGACCATCATTGTCCCGAATCTTGTTTAAAAGCCAACTCACTGTGATCTCTGTTGTTTGATTCTGTTCTTTGTCCAACCCTATTATGCATTTTGCTTTTCATTTAGGATCCTCAGTTAAAGTTATCTCCTTGAGGGCAGCCCGGTGGCACAGTGGTTAGAACTACTGCCTCACAGCTCCAGGGGCCCGGGTTTGATTCCCAGTTTGGGTCACTGTCTGTGTGGAGTATGCATGTTCTCCCCCTGTCTGCGTGGGTTTCCTCCGGTTGAATTGAAGTTTAGGATCATAGAATCCCTACAGTGCAGAAGGAGGCCATTCAAACCATTGTGTCTGCACTGATCACAACCTCCACCCAGGCCCTATCCACGTAATCCTACACATTTACTCTGCTAATCCCCTGACACTAGGATCAATTTAGCATGGCCAATCAACCTAACCCACACATCTTTGGACTGTGGGAGGAAACTGGAGCACCAAGAGGAAACCCACGCAGACACGGGGAGAATGTGCAAACTCCACACAGAATCTGAGGCCGAAATTGAACCTGGGTTCCTGGCCGTGTGAGGCAGCAATGTTAACCATTGTGGCACCGTGCTGCCTGGTTTCCTCCGGTTTTCTCTGGGTGCTCCAGTTTCCTCCCACAGTCCAAAGCTGTGCAGGTTAGGTGCATTGGCCATGCTAAATTGTCCCTTAGTGTTTCGGGGTTAGAGGGAGCAGTGGGGTAAATAAGTGGCATTAGGGGAATAGGGTCTGGGTGGGATTATTGGCGGTGCAGACTCGGTGGGCTGAATGGCCTCCTTCTGCACTGTAGGGATTCTATGTCTATGTCTAGTTATCTCCTAGTTTTGCACCTGGAGGGGTTGGCCATGGCACAATGGGTAGCACTCTTGTCTCTGGGTCAGGAGGCTGTGTTTTCTGAGTCTGACCCCAAGGCACAATAATCCAGGCAATATTTGAGTGTAATTTGAAGGAGTGTGGCACTATCTTTCAGATGAGATGTCATTCCATCAGATGATCTAACAGCATTTTCTGAAGAAGATTAGAAAGTATTCCCCTGTGTTCAGACTCACATTTGTCCCTCAGTCGACGTGGCTAAAACAGGTTATTCTGAGGGGCAGGAGACTGACTGGAGTTCTCGACAAAGAGGTGGCATGAACTCAGTGGGCAGAATATCCTCCACCTATGATTTCAAGTCTCTGCGATTTAGCTCATTGACGTTTGTGGGATCTTGCTGTGCACAAAATTGGCTGCTGTGGCTTCCTACATTAAGACAGTGGCCTCAGTCACCACAGCGCAGTGAGGCACTCTGGGACGTCTTGAGGTCGTGAAAGGTGCATTATAAATGGAAGGTCTTTTTTTTTCCCATTTATTTATATTCCAGCCTCCTGCAGTTCCCCATTGTTTAGCTCCAGTCCTCACTCATGCACTAACCTGCCGCATATGGTTGAGTTGTGGTCTCCAGCAGATACCCCATGTGCCAGGGTTTAAAAATACACGAGTAACATTGTGCCAAGCATGGTTTGTCCTTGGTCGTTGCTCTTTTTTTCTAGTAGATCTGAGATTGATGTATATCTTTTCCTGCAACTGAGAGGCTGATGTTGTTCGGAATGAGTGACTATTCTCCTGTTTAGCGAGCTCCATCTGTCTGCTTTGTTCAAATAAATCCAACATCTGGCTTTGTGTTTCTGTTTTTCAGGTGATCCTGATTACAGTTTGACACCTCTTCTGAGCTAATATAATCAGAAGCATAATTTTCCCTGTGGAGTCAAGTACCAAGACTTCAAGACACAGATTGATTTTTTTGTTTCTCCACATTTATAATTGTTTGGTGTTTGAATAGTTTGTTGTTGATGCCAGTATTTTTGGAGTCCTCTATTCCCGCAATCTTTTGTAGGCCTCCCCTAAAATATAATTGCAGGTCATGATGCCAAGGGTATCTGCATCAGGACGAACTGTCCCTCAGTGAAGAGGAGAAACCCAGTATCAGGATTCTATCCAAGAACCTTCTTCAGGCAGTTGCAAGGAGATGGTTAAACACGGCTTGTGGCGGCTAATGAATCTCCCAACCTTTCGTGCTTTGGTTTCTAACTTTCTTCCTAATCTTTCTCTTTGGAAGTTGTACTATGTAAGATTCACTTTCTTTTGGCTGATTTGGAGAGAAAGCTATTGCTAACTTGGCAGTAACTCATGGCTTGGCATCCACCATTCTGTACAGTTTCTTTCTTTAGCTAGGTCATGGGTTCCAAACATTTTATTTTGAGAACCTAAGCTGAGGATCCATGGCCTGAGAGCGAAAAGATGAGGTAACTCACAATTTAGTGAATAGCTGAAGCCAAGCCATTAGTATGTTCATCATCTGCCATTCTCGCTCACACTGGTAGTCTTGCCTTCGATCTCCCAGTTCTCTGGAATTCCCTCCATAAACCTTCCTGCTTCACGACCTCCCTCATCTCCTCTAAGATCTTCCATGACACCCCCATCTGAATCACCTAGTCTTCGCTAACCGATCTCCCTTATCTTGCACAGAAAATGCGGGAAAACCTCAGACAGCATTTGTGAAGCCAACATTTTGAATCTGGATGATCGAGATGGATCATCAAGAGTGAATGTATCATTCAGACTCGAAACATTGGCTCCATTCTCTCTCCATAGATGCTGTCAGACCTGCTGAGATTTTCCAGCATTTTCTGTTTCAGATTCCAGCATCTGCAGTATTTTGCATTTACTTTTTCCCTTATCTCCCAGTCTGTTTCTCCTTTGCACCTTAAAGGGGTGGCACGGTGGCACAGTGGTTAGCACTGCTGCCTTGCAGTGCCAGGGACCTGGGTTCGATTCCCAGCTTGGATGACTGTCTGTGTGGAGTTTGCACATTCTCCCGTGTCTGTCTGGGTTTTCTCTGGGTGCTCCGGTTTCTGTCCACAGTCCAAAGATGTGCAGGTTAGGTGAATCGGCCTTGCTAAATTCTCCCTCAGTGTACCTAAACAGAGTGCAGTGACTAGGGGATTTTCACAGTAACTTCATTGAATCTACACTGCAGAAGGAGCCATTTGGCCCATTGAGTCTGCACTGACAACAATCCCACCCAGGTCCTATTCTATCCCTGTAACCCCATATATTTACCCTCTGAATCCCTCTGACACTAAGTTGTTCATTGCACAGTGAATGTAAGCCTACTTGTGACTAATAAATAAACTTTACTTTAGCGCAGTTTTCAATGTTACGAACGCTGAATTAATAGGATTTTACCTTACCTCCAAGAAGGTCATTGGATATCTCCACCTGTGGAAGTGGGGAAGAAGATTTATTTGGCACAGAGTTTTGGAATGACGGACATGAAGAAAATATGCTCTGAATGCACAGGAAGCTGATTATACTGAAATTCTCAGTCTGTATGATCAATTCACTGATACATTTAGCTCTTCACATTTGTGTCTAACCTTGTGCTGTATTTTAATTGATTTCCATTCCTAGTCATTAGAATGCATCAATTTTCCATTATTAATCTTGTCTTTCAGTTATGAGTTTTTAAAAAACTAATTACGGTGGTGACTACACTTCAAAAATACTTCATTGGTTGCAAAGCGCTTTGGAATGTTCTAGGGTCATGAATGATGCAATAGAATCACAAGTCCTTTCTTTCTTACTGCACTGTCTGTTGAGTGCTAATTGTACATTAATGAAACCTTTTCCTTCTCTCAATAGATGTTAACATCTAAGTTCTGACCCTTGTTTCTCCTTTGCATATCTGCCCCAACAATACCATGCTAATTAGATTCAGGACTTCTGACTGCAAGTCTGGATGTTCCTCGCTTGGTTCCTGGTCTGCTTGTTGTTGATACAATGGTAGGAATCAAGGTCCAGGCTAAATGGGTCAAATGACGGCACACTGGTTAGCATTGCGGCTCACACTCCAGGGACCTGAGTTTGATTCCTGGCTTGAGTCACTGTCTGTGCGGAGTTTGCACGTTCTTCCTGTGTCTGCATGGGTTCCCTCTGGGTCCTCCCACACTCCAAAGGCATGTGGGTTAGATTGATTGGCCATGTCGAATTGCGGTTTAGCGTCCCGGGATATGTAGGGTTAGAGCGATTAGCGGGGTAAATATGTGGGGTTACGGCAATAAGGCCTGGGTGGGATTGTGTTTGGTGCAGACCCGATGGGCCACATACACTCCTTCTGCACTGAAGGAATTCTATCTGTGCTGTCATTTCGAAATATAAAACACTTGTCCAAGGTGCAAGCCCCTTCTTTTTGTATCTGCCTGTGTGAACTGTGGCACATTGTGACCTTTGAGTCCTGAACACATAATGAAACTTCAGAGCAGTAGGAGTGCTGCACAGTCTGAGGTGCCAGCTCTCAGATGAGATATTACTTCATTGTTCAGACTGTCCATTAAGGTCGATGTAAAAGACCCCCTGGCACTATTTTGAAGAAGAGCAGGAGAGATCTCCGCAAAGTCCTGGTCAATGTTTATTCTTTAATGGGCATAATAAAAAGTGACTATCTGGTGGTTATCCTTTTATCCTTGCGATAGCTTGCTGTACACAAATTGATTGCTGTGTTTCCCCATATTGCAATAATTGCTACACTTCCCAAAGAACTTCACTGGCTGCCATGTCCTTTAACATGTGAAAGACATAAGGAAAGCTTTATTGGTCAAATTGTCACCCCTGTGCGCTAATAGATTGGCAGCACAGTGTGGTATTCTTGAGGAGATCAGACTGAAGGTGAGAATTCCATGGACTGTAGCTTAGACTTGTCAATGCATTGGCTGTTACCGAGCCAATAATGCTAAGTCTAGTACATTGCCCACACTCCCCAATCCCAGAGCCTTGAATGGGACAGAGCATTTTGAAGGCTTTGAGGGAAGGAAGTCTGTAATCGATTCAGTTTCTTATGAGTGGAGAGAATGTTCACATTCCATCCTGTTATTTTTCTCTCCAACTCTCCTGAAACTGACAGCTCATGCTTGGTGAGATGATATGAATTGGGGATTATCCAATTAACTTGAATGTTCTTGAGTGAGGGAAAAGAATGGAGTGAGGGTGAGTTGTGGTTTATCTGCCAGGAAATATGGAAGATAGGAGCAGGAGGAGGCCATTTGGCCCTTCGAGCCTGTTCTGCCATTCATCATGATCATGGCTGATTGTCCAACTCAATAGCCTAATCCTGCTTTCTCCCCTTAATCTTTGACACCCTTCGCCCCAAGTGCTATATCCAGCCATCTCTTGAATACATTCAATGTTTTGGCATCAACTACTTCCTGTGGTAATGAATTCCACAGGCTCACCACTCTTTGGGTGAAGAAATGTCTCTTCACCTCTGTCCTAAATGGTCCACCCTGAGTCCTCAGACTGTGACCCCCTGGTTCTGGACTCCCCCACCACCGGGAACATCCTCCCTGCATCTACCCTGTCTAGTCTAGTTAGAATTTTATAAGTCTCTATGAGATCCCCCTCTCATTCACCTAAGCTCCAGCGAAAACAATCCCAACCTAGTCAATCTCTCCTCATACATCAGTCCCGTCATCCCCGGAATCAGCCTGGTAAACATTTGCTGCACTTCCTCGAGAACAAGAACATCCTTCCTCAGGAAAGGGGACCAAAACTGCACACAATATTCTAGCTGTGGCCTCACCAAGGCTCTTTCTCCTTGGAATTCTTTCTCTTGATCACCATTTAGTGATCCAACTCCACCAGAAACATTTACGTACGATATCAGAAGAGAAATGGATTGGGTTCCTCCCTGTGATTGAATAACCCATCAGGGCTTGTAAGGTTAGTATGTGGATGCTATTGTCAACAGCAAAGTGATGAACAAGTCATTGGCAGTGCGATTGAGCAACACATATTCACCAAAAGCAGACAACCTGAAACTCAGTTTGGGTTCCACCAGTTCCAACCAGCTCCAGACCTTATTATAGTCCAAACACGGAAAAGAGAATTCGGAGGTGAGGTGAGAATGACTGCACTTGACATCAAGGCAGCATTCGAATGAATATGGCATCAAGGAGTCCTAATAAAAGTGAGGTCAATGGGAATGGGAGGAAAGCTCACTCATGTTTGGAGACATAGCCGGCATAAAGGAAGATAGTTGCAGTTTTTGGAGACCTGTTATCTCAGTTGAGAACTTTGCTCCAGGATTTGATTTGATTTGATTTATTATAGTCACATGTATAAGTATACAGTGAAAACTATTGTTTCTTGTGCACTATACAGACAAGGTATACCATTCATAGAGAAGGAAAGGAGAGAGCGCAGAATGTAGTGATACAGTCATAGCTAGGGTGTACAGAATGATAACAAGTGTCCTTGGCCTAACTATCTTCAGCTGCTTCACCAATGCCATTCCTTCCATTACAAGATCAAAAGTCAGGATGTTTGCTGGTGATTGCACAGACTTCAGTTCTATTCTCAGTTTCTTAGATAATAAGAGGTCTATGCTGACCCAAACTCAGCCTTGGACAGGTAAGTTGTAGGTAATACTTGTGCCACAGACGTACCAGGCAATGGCCATCTCCAACCCTCAAGAATCGAATAATTTCCCCTTGACATTCAATGGCATTATAATCACTGAATCCCCCACTATCAATATTCTGGAGGTTATCGTTGACCGAGAAGATGACTGGATTAGCCATATAAATACTACGGCTACCAGAGGCTGGATAATCTGCAGTGAGTGACAAATACCATCCAGGACAAGGCAATCCATTTGATCAGTACCCTATTCAAGCTTGGGTGATTAGTAACAATTAAAATTCGTGCCACACAAGTATCAAGCAATGGTCATCTCCAACAAGAGAGAGTCTAATCATCTTCCCTTGATATTCAGATGTATTACCATCGCTGAATCCCCCACTATCAACATCCTGGGGAGGTTACCATTGTTTAGAATTCTTTGCCGGAATTTTACTGGTACACTTGCCCTGGGGTAGGCGAGGCTCACAGAATGGCATTTTTCATTGGCCTTGGGTGGGATCTTATGAGCCTTGGGCAGGCGAGGCTGTAAAATTTCAGCAACTGTTACTACCAGAGCAGGTCAGAGACTGGGAAACCTGCGTTAAGCAACTCACTTGATCACCACCCCTTCCACCACTAAAAACATGCAATCCCTCCACCACTAATGCACAGTGGTAGCCATGAGTACCATCCACAAGATATACTGCACCAAGGCTCTTTTGACAGTATCCATAACCTATACCATCTAGAAGGACAAGAGCAGCAGACACATGGGAACACCACCAACTGTAAATTTCCCTCCAAGTCACTCACCATCCTGACATGGAAATACATCGGCCGTTCCATCATTGTCACCGGGGAAAAACCCTGGGATTCCCTAACAGCACTGTAGGCGTACCTACTCCACATGGATTGCAGTAGTTCAAGAACGCAGGACACCACCACCTTCTCAAAAGCAATTAGACAAGGAGCGGTAAATGTTGGCCTAGCCAGCGACACCCACATCTCGTGAATGAATAAAGATGCCCTCCAGCATCACGATGATTCTTGCTGTCCTGACTCACACACAGGGAAACAATTGGGTGGAATGGCACGAAGGTGCCTAAAGGATTGATGCCAAAGTTGGCCTTATTTCTTCAGACCGGGTGGGGAGAAAGCTGAGGGGGTGGGGAAGGAGGATGTGCACGTAAGAGGAATATTTGGAGAAGCGGAGGTTTGAATGTTAGAGGTGGAGGAATCAAGTCCAAGGGGCTTGACAAACTCGACTCACTTCTCTTCGATAAATGTGTCTTAAATCAGTTGTGGGTCTCAGTCAGCAGAGGTTCAAGCCCCACACCAGAAATCTGAGCTCAGGATCCAGGCTGACATTGCAGTGCAGTACCGAGGGAGTGCCACGCTGGCAGCTTTACAGGTGAGTTTTCAAAATCCGAGGACTGGCCTACCCTCTCCATTGGATGACACTATGTTTGAAGGAGAGTAGGGGAGTTACGGCTAGTGTCCCCAGCAATATTCATCCCTCAATCAACATCACACAACAGATTACCTAGTCACTGCATGTTCTCCCTGCGTTGGCATGGGATGGCTCTGGGTGCTCTGGTTCCCTCCCACAATCCAATGATGTGCAGGTTATCATAGAAACATAGAATCCCTACAGTGCAGAAGGAGGCCATTCAGCCCATCGAGTCTGCACCAACAACAATCCCACCCAGGCTCTATCCTCGTAATTCCATATATTTTCCCTACTAATCCTTCTAACCTACTCATCCCAGGACACTAAGGGGCAATTTAGCATGGTTAATTCACCTAACCCGTGCATCTTTGGACTGAGGGAGGAAACTGGAGCACCTGGGGGAAACCCAGGCAGACACGGGGAGAATGAGCAAACTCCACACAGACAGTGACCCAAGCCGGGAATTGAACCCGGGTCTCTGACGCTATGAGGCTGCAGTGCTAACCACTGTGCCACCATACTGCCCGTTAGGTGGAATGGGCATGGTAAATTATTCCTTAGAGTCAGTGGGCTTAGCAATACGTGGGGATAAGGGGCTTGAGTGGGATTGTTGCTGGTGTAGGCTGGACGGGCCGAAGGGCCTCCTTCTGCACGGTAGGAATTCCCTACGTTTCTGTGAATTTCAAATTGCCGTTTCGGGGAGTGGGAGTGGGATCTTGCTGCGTGCAAATTGGCTGTCGATTTTCCTGGATTAGGACAGGTGCCGCACTTCAAGAAAGCGGTTGGAGAGTGGAATTGGGAACAAACCTGAGCGCGGAAAGGCGCTATAGAAATGCATGTGCTTTTTTTTTCTTCCTGCCTGATGAAGCTCGGGGTCTGTTTTGGTTCAGATAACATGCGAGGGTGAGAAAATCGATGTGAGAGTTTGTGGGGGGGGATATGGTGGGGGTGAAATGTGGGGTGGTGGGGGTGAAATGTGGGGTGGTGGGGGGGTGCGGGGGCTGGCTCTCAGGCTGGGGGGAGATTTGAGGAGTGTTGTCTAGTGTGGGTGCGCAGGGCTGTGCTTGGGGAAGGATTATTGGCGGGTGAGTTATTCAATTGGAATTGTGTGTTGCAGCCACAGAGTGGCTCACACTGCTTAGCTAATTTCTCACATGCACCGGAGCTGTTCGGAGCCGAAAGGTGGCTGGCTAGTCATTCTTCCCCTGCTCTTTTTCGCAACTGAGCTCCGTCCCAAATCCTCAATTTCCAATTCCTCTGCCCAAATCAGCAATACTAGGAAAGAGAGAGAGAGAGACACACACACAGAGAGACAGAGATTCTACTTCACTTTTCCTCCTGCTATTTAATTATATCTCTCTTTTTTTTTGAAACAATTATTTCGTTACTGTTGCTGGGAAAGGAAGGTTGTGAAATTCTTTAACCAAGAGGCAAGCAGAAACCCGGAGAATGTGTTTCCCCCGCTGAAATGATCAAGTGAGATTGAGGACAGACAGACAGACAAGACAGACAGCGCTGGACGAAATTCCCGGGATCTGGGATCCGTGGAAACCGATCGAGTGAAACCTTGTACTCGGCGCAGGTAAAGAGAAAACAAAATCTTAATTTCCTTCCTTACTGTCTAATGTTTCTTGAAAGAAGAGGGAAGAAAGCAGTGCTGGGATCTAGAAAAGAGGAATTTGTGAATGTATGTATGTTAGCACTGAAACTGACAAACGTAAATTGAAATTGGCTAATCTCTTCTGAAAAAAAAAATGCCTTTTGTGATTTATAGAATTCCAATTCTTGAGTGCTGGACTCATTTCTGAAATGTATTTATTTCAATAACTGACCCCTTTCCTGCTTTTTTTTTGTTTTCCCAAAGAGTTGTGAATGACAGAGTATTAATTAAATGTTGCAGGGATAATGATGTACATACAAGGCACTGTCAACTGTTGTGGATAGCTCCTCTCAGCCCATTCATCTCCGCGGGCTTTGGCTATGGGGAGGTTTTTTTTTGGGGGGGGGGGTGGGATATTCACAGGAACAATATACTCTTTAATATTAACACTCCCCACCATCACCATTCTCAACTGAGATGCGGTGGCTGTCTCGAATTGCTGAGCCTTCAACCGAGATCAACATCGTTCCCGTGTGGACATCATTTCTCCCTTAGTCTTTCTACCTCCCCCCGCCCCCCCAGCCCCCACCTTGTGCTTTCAAATTCCAGTGTCAGAATTGGAAGAAACTAGAACTGGGAAAGGCACACATAGAGGTGAGAGAGAGGGAGGGAGGGTGAGAGAGAGAGAAGAAAAAGAAAAGGGACTTGGGCTGAAGGAAAGATAATGAAATGAGAGGAGATTGACAACAAAGAGTATGTAGGGAATATCAGACAAAAGGTGTTACAGCTGACAGGAGACGCACAGGTCTCCCTCCAGTGGTAATATTCCACATCATAGATGCTTCATTAACCGGTAGCACCGCAGACACAAACCTGGGAGGGCTCCACTAAACAAATAGTACAGTGGATGAGAAAGGAACTCCCCAACCCCACCTCAGTGTCCCACTTTAGCTGGGTCTCAGCCTCCAGACGGCTCCCCACCCCACGCAAAAAGAGACAAGAAGTCCACCTACTCGAGACTGGGCTACACCACTGAGTATTACAAATCCAGGGTACAAAAATAAAACAATTGACAAAACGAGGTAAGACATTCGTTGAGAGACACCTGAGACCAGCATGGGCGTGAGGGAAAGTCCCTTTGACAATTTCAACTGGGATTTAAATGAGGAATTGAGTTTGCTTCTCAACTCTTCCCCCCCCCTCCATATCACTATTTGCCCTTCTAACCCTTCCAAGTCTCACATCCTGTCCAACTCCCGCCCCCCCCATCCCCCCCTCACCCCCAGGGATGTATAATATTCTCCAGATCCTCAGTCAAAACCTGGGGGTGGGGGTGGAGGGGGAGCAGGTTTTAATTAAATGCTAGAGGAATAATAATGTACAAGAGATTGTCAACTCTTCGAGACATTCTCTCTCTCAGTCCAATTAACTGAAGGTTCCTATTCATCTCAATGGGTCTGTGTAGAGTTTGCACGTTCTCCCCGTGTCTGCGTGGGTTTCCTCCAGGTGCTCCGGTTTCCCCCCACAGTCAAAGATGTGCAGGTTAGGTGGATTGGTGAAATGAAATTGATCTTAGTGTCAGGGGGATTAGCAGGGTAAATATATGGGGTTCCAGGATCTAGGACCTGGGTGGAACAGTGGTCGATGCAGACTCTTTGGGTGGATGGGCCTCCTTTCTGCACTGTAGGGATTCTATCGGCTAACCACCCCCACCACTGCTGAGACTGGGAAAATTAAAATTAAAATCCTTGCCCTTTCTTTTCCTCTGCCCTCTGCAAATTACTGAGCTTCTGCCCTGCATTGTCATAGCATAGACTCCCAACAGTGCAGAAGGCGGCCATTCAGCCCATCGAGTCTGCACTGACCACAATCCCACCCAGGCCCTATTTCCATAACCCCATGTATTAACCCTGCTAATCCCCTGACACTCCCATCAGGTTAGCACGGAAATCAACCTAACCCACGCATCTTTGGACTGTGGGAGGAAACTAGAGCACCTGGAGAAAACCCACACAGACACAGGGAGAATGTGCAAAACTTCATACAGACAGTGACCCGAGGTCGGAATTGAATCAGGATCCCTGGTACTGTGTGAGGCAGCAACACTAATCACTGTGCCACTGTGCCACCCCACTGTGCCACTGTGTCACACCACTTCCTCTTCCTCAAATTAATCCAGCACCTCTGATGAAATATTCAGTTCTGATGAATGGGTCACAGACCTGAAATGTTAACTGTGTTTCTTTCTCTACAGACACTGCCTGACCTGCTGACTATCCCCCAGAACTATGTTCTTTTTCTATTTTTTTTTAATTCAGGTTTCCAGCATCAGCAGTATTTTGCTTTTGTATCACACCTTTCCTCTGATCCAATGCTCCTATTCTCTGTTTGAAAGCATGTAGTCTTTTCTTAAAGAAGCCCTGCTGTGTTGAATAAAGAGAGATAGAAAGTGAGAGACAGAGAGAGAGAGAGTGAAACAGAGAGCGAGAGAGTGAGAGAGACAGAGGGTGAGAGTGAGAGAGAGTGAGAGAGAGTGTGAGAGAGTGAAAGAGAGAGTGAAACAGAGAGTGAGAGAGAGAGTGAGAGAGAGAGAGGGTGAGAGAGAGCGAGAGGGTAAGAGAGTGAGAGAGAGACAATGAGATAGTGAGAGAGAGAAAGAGAGAGAGAAAACAGTGAAAGAGAGTGAGAGAGAGAGTGTGTGTGTGAGAGAGAGAGAATGAGAGGGAAAGTGAGAGAGAGACAGAGAGACAGAGGAGAGAGAGAGAGTGAGAGAGAGAGTGAGACTGTGAGAGAGAGAATGAGAGAGAGGGTAAGAGAGAGTGAGAGACAGAGAGAGAGAGACAGAGAAAACAGTGAAAGAGAGTGAGAGAGAGAGTGTGTGTGTGAGAGAGAGAGAGAATGAGAGAGACAGTGAGAGAGAGACAGAGAGAAAGTGAGAGAGAAAGAGAGAAAGAGAGAGTGAGAAAGAGAGAGACAGCGAGAGAGAGACAGCAAGAGAGAGAGTGAGAGAGAGAGAGAGAGACAGAGAGAAAGAGAGAGAGAATGAGAGAAAGAGAGAAAGAAAGTGAGAGAGAGAATGTGAGAGAGAGATAAAATGAGAGAGAGAGAAAGTGAGAGTGAGAGAGGGGAACTAATTGATTTCACCCAGATCTCTGTTGGAGAAGGAAAATCGTTGTGCCGACTCCCTCAACTTAAGGTTAATTTTTAAATAAACAACTTTGAGTTGAACACATTCAACCTTCCAAATCTTAAACCAGATTAGAGTGAATCTCAATAAACCCGTAAGCTGTTGATCTAATGATTCTCATAATTCTATTGTCGCTAGAATATCTTCTGTGACATTGCTCACGGTGAATTGATGACAGGAGAATTGCTACTGTATGGTATCAGTTACTGATAGCACTGTGGCACTGCTGCCTCACAACACCAGGGGCCTGGGTTCAATTTCCAGCTTGGGTCACTGTCTGTGTGGAATTTGCACATTCTCCCTGTGTCTACGTGGGTTTCCTCCGAGTGCTCGGGTTTCCTCCCACAGTCCAAAGATGCGCACGTTAAGTGGATTGGTCATGCCAAATTGACCTGTAGTGTCCAAATATGTACAGGTTAAGTAGATTGACTGTGCTAAATTGACCCTTTGTGTCCAAAGATATGCAAGTTAGGGGGATTAATGAGATACATTTGTGGGGTTATGGGCATAGGGCAGGAGGTGGTGGGCCTGTGTAAGATGCCCTGGTGGACAGTCAGTGCTGACTCGATGGGCTGAATGGCTTCCTTCTGCACTGTAGGATTCTATGATTCATCTCATAATATAATATCTTGCTGATTTGGTGCATCGTATTTGATATGGAGTGTAGTGGTTCAAGATGAAGCCTCACTACTATCTTCTCAAAGGAAATAGGGATGCCAACTGGCCTGTATCCCAAGAATGAATTAAAATACTCGCTTGGTGGTACAGAACTTGAATATTTCTGGAAAAATCTGTCAAAGCTTTTTGTCTCACACTCATTGGGACAGATGCAAGAAAACCAAATTTCAAAGGAGGGGGCATGTTGATTCAGATTGCTTGACACATTGCCATGGAGAGTCCACCAGGCATTATATGCTTGTGCAATTATGCATTTATAAACCTTCACCCCCTTTGAAATTTACATTTATCTCAATGTGGGTGAGACGAAAATTCAGAACGTAATGTTGAATATTAGATGCCATGATTGGAAAGCACTTCTGAACAATCTGAGGTGTGATAAGAGTTACACCAACAATTGGGCTCACAATGTGGCTCACTTATGTTTTCTATGAGTTGCATATATTTTTATGCAGAGTCCTGTCCTCTGCAGCCAAATGGACATGTCCAGGCATGGCATCCTTCTTGAATTAGACAAAGGCAAGGGGACAATAGTTCTCTGAAGCTTTCTCCATGGCAATGCTTTGACCAATCAGAATCAACTTGCCAACCAATTATCACCCTTTTTTCATGCGATATAAATTGTTGCTCCTTTTGAAACTGGGTATTCTTGCACCTTCTGATGTGTGCAAGATAAAACTCTTCAATAGCATGCCTCTTTTTCAACAATAATGAATTAAAAAAAAACCTCTTTACCCTTTAAGGCAGAAAAGTCCAGTTATTCCAAATAGGCACATCCTGAAGCCACTTCAAGGATAATTGCTGTTGGCAGAATCTTAAGCTTGTCAGTTGTGATTATGTTATTAGATTGCAAATAAGAAAGCAAGACTTTGCATTTAAGTAGCACCGTTTGCAGCCATAGGACACTCCAAAGTGCTTTACAGCCAATACATTACTTTGGAATTGTCCTCACTGTTATAATGTTTTTATTCATTCATGGAACATGGGCATCGCTGGCTGGCCAGCATTTATTGCCCATCCTTAGTTGCTTTGGAGGGCAGTTGAGAGTCAACCACATTGATGTGGCTCTGGAGTCACATGTAGGCCAGACCGGGTAAGGATGGCAGATTTCTTTTCCTAAAGGACATTAGCGAGCCAGATGGGTTTTTCTGACAATCGACAATGGTTTCACATTCATCAGGAGATTCTTAATTCTAGGTTTTTTTATTGAATTCAAATTCCACCAGCTGCTATGGTGGGATTCGAACCCTGTCCCCAGAACAGCAACAGAGTTTGTGGATTAATTTAAAGTTTAAAGTTTATTTATTAGTGTCACAAGTAGGCTTACATTAACACTGCAATGAAGTTACTGTGAAATTCTCCTAGTCACCACATTCCAGCAGTGAGGGAGAAATTAGCATGGCCAATTCACCTAACCAGCACGTCTTTCAGGTTGTGGGAGGAAACCCATGCAGACATGGAGACAATGTGCAAACTCCGCTCAGATAATTACCCAAGCCAGGAATCAAACCTGGGTTCCCTAGCACTGTGAGGCAGCAGTGCTAACCACCATGCCACCTAACAACAACACCATTCGGCCATCGTTTCCCCCAAATATAGTATTCAATTTTCATGCAGCAAGCTCCCACAAACAACAATGTAATAACTGTCGGATGATCTGTTTTAGTGATGTGGGTTGAGACATCAATATCGAGCAGAACATTCATTTCTATCTGTCAGTTGCGTTATGTGATCTTTTATATCCAGCTGAGAGGGAAGATAGGGCTTTAATTGCAGAACTAAAGTGGGTAGCTGAAGTTAAAGTACAGATCAGGTATGATCTAACTGAATGGGAGAACATGCTTGAGGGGTTAAATGACCTATTCCTACGTTGGGCCTCCCATCCATTGACTCTGTCTACACTTCCCCCCGCCTCGGAAAAGCAGCCAGCATAATTAAAGACCCCACGCACCCCGGACATTCTCTCTTCCGCTTCTTCCGTCAGGAAAAAGATACAAAAGTCTGAGGTTACGTACCAACCAACTCAAGACCACCTTCTTCCCTGCTGGCATCAGACTTTTGAATGGACCTACCTTGCATTAAGTTGATCTTTCTCTGTACCCTAGCTATGATAGTAACACAACATTCTGAACTCTGTCCTTCTCTATGAACAGTAAGTTTTGTCTGTATAGCACGCAAGAAACAATACTTTTCACTATATGTTAATACGTGACAATAATAAATCAAATCAAAACAAAAGACACTTGCAAAAGGATCAGATTTTAAAAGTAGAGAAGTGTTGTTATTTGTATAAGGCATTGGTGAAACCACACCTGGAGTATTGTGTCCAGTTTTGGTCTCCTTAGTTGAGGAAGGATGTGGTGGCACTGGAGGCAGTTCAAAGAAGGTTCACCAGAATGATTCCAGGAATGAAAGGGCTGTCATTTGAGGAGTGGTTGGTTAGTTTGGGCTTATACTCACGAGAGCTCAGAAGAATGACAAAGGATCTGATTGAGGGATATAAAATGCTAAAGGGGGTTTGATAAGATGGATGTTGAACAGATGTTCCCCCTTGTGGCACAGTCTAGAACAAGATGTCCTGGATTATAGAGTGAGAGGTGGTACGATCAAAACTGAGATGAGGAGAAACTACTCCTCACAGGGGGTCGTGAATCTGTGGAACTCACTGCCCCAGAGTGCAGTGGGTGCAGAATCAATCAACAGATTCAAGAAAGAGATGTTTCGGCTGCAAAGTGTGATAAAGGGCTATGGGGAGCAGGCAGGAAAGTGGAGCTGAGACCAGGATAAGATCAGCCATGATCATATTGAATAGCGGAGTGGGCTCAAAGGGCTGAATTATCTACTGCCGCTCCCAATTCCAGTGTTCCAATGTTCCTATGACAAGCAGGAAGACACTTCTGAACCTATTATTCCGAAGCCCTAGTGTACATGTTCTTCACTATATGTTTTTCAAGTAATACAGAACATGGGCAAATAAGTGTGGCACGGTTAGCACTGCTGCCTCATAGTGCCAGTGTCCCAGGTTCAATTCCAGCTTTGAGTCACCGGCTGTGTGGAGTTTGCACGTTCTCCCTGTGTCTGCGTGGGTTTCCTTTGGGTGCTCTGGTTTCCTCCCACAGTCCAAAGATGTGCGAGTTAGGTTGATTGGCCATGATAAATTGACCCTAGTGTCAGGGGGATTTGCAGGGTAAATGCGTGGGGTTGTGAGAGTAGGGCCTGGTGGGATTGTGGTCAGTACAGACTCAATGGGCTGAATGGCATCCTTCTGTACTGTAGGGATTCTATGAACATTGAGGCTAAAGAGGGTCGCAGCTGAAGAGGAGGCAGCTGCAAAATTGAACGCAGTCGCTGATGGACTTGGGTCTGAAGATTGAATTGAAACTGGAGGAATCTTTTGTCTCTGTTACTTGGGAAGCTTGTTCAGATTTTTTTTCTTGGGGCAACCAACATATCAAAACATCCCAAGGAGTTTCACAGTCACATCTATCAGAGAACATTTGATATTGAGCTGTGAAGTATAGATGAGCAAAAAATTGGCCAAAAAAGTAGGCTTCATGGAGGATCTTAAAGGAGGAGAAGGAGAGAAAGACTGATAGGGGGATTTATGGAGGGAATTTTAGAGATTAAGGCTAAGGCACAGCCACCAATTATGGGTCAAAAAGACAGAGTTAAATTGATTGCTAGATGTGGAAGAAGTGAGTTGCTTTGAGCACTGTTAGTCATGCACGAGAAAGAAAGGAATAAGAGAGGCATTGGCGTAATGGTATTGTCACTAGACTAGTAATCCAGTGACCCAGGATAATGCTGTAGGGACCTGAGTTCGAATCCTAGCCTGGTAGATGATGAAATTTGAATTCAATAAAAATCTGTTGTAAAAAAACCCCCAGCTGGTTCACTAATGCCCTACAGAGAAGGAAATCTACCATCCTTACCTGGTCTGGCCTACATGTGACTCCAGAGCCACAGCAATGTGGTTAGCACTTAAATAACCACTGAAATTACCTAGCAACCCACTCAATTCAAGAGCAATTAGCGTTGGCCTAGTCAGTGATCCACATTCCATGAATGAATGAAAATACCTGACCAAGTGTAAGTTCGTGGAGGATGCACATGTTTTCCTAAAACTCTTTTAGGCATGGTGGCCGGTATAGCTACAGTGGTTAGCACTGCTGTCTCACAGCGCCAGGGACCCGGGTTCGATTCCCGGCTTGGGTCACTTGCTGTGCGGAGTCTGCATGTTCTCCCCGTGTCTGAGCGGGTTTCCTCTGGGTGCTCCGGTTTCCTCCCACAGTCCAAAAGACATGCTGGTTAAGGGTGTATCGGCCATGCTAAATTCTCCCTCAGTGTACCCGAACAAGCGCCAGAGTGAGGCAACCAGGCACAGTAACTTCAATATAGTGTTAATGAAAGCCTACTTCCGGCACTAATAAATAAAGTAAGACGGGCGAGGCTTCACATCTGGACTGTACATTGCATAAATATGGCCCATGATATGTTAAAGCTTTTCTGAAATCTTTGTGCCTGCTTCTTTACCTTGCCCAAAGGGTTGGCAAGGCTTGTTATTGTGAATCACTCCATCTTGTGCCCTACCTGGATATTGGGAAATAATTCAGGATTGTGGGGCCTTGGGGAGCTGGACCGAGAGCCCTCAGCCATCTGCTTGTGTTGCAGCCAACAGAAACTACTACAATTGCTTGTGTTAGCTTATCTTTCACAGCCCTATGTCTCTTGCGGAAGTCTGGTCCAACTATGACCAGCTGTTCTCGAGTTATTTTTCTGTACCCATGCACAGACTTATCGAGGTGAAGGCACAAAACTAATGAAGGAACAGGAAACATTTCTGATCCTGGAGATGCCCTGCAGACCTCTCTGGTAAGGTGCAGCACAAACAGAGCTTCGAATCGGTGGCCGCAGTAATGAGAGCGTGATTCCTTTCTCCGCTGCAGATTCAGAGACAAGGAAAATTGGCAAGACCCGGAGACAAATGGGAGTCGGAAACAAGAAAGCTTGTTTTTTTTTTAAAAGCGTGTAAAATGTGCTTCTGTTGCATTTTTCTTGTGTGTGGAATTGGCTATTCTGTACCACGCTGCAGAATCTGCAATCCCCTGGCACAGAAGTTTGTCGGCCTTGCCTGTAATTGGCCTCGGTTGCTGCATAAATTGTGAGGAACTTGGGCAAAGCACGGTTTGAAACCTCCTTTTTCACTCTGCCTCAGTAACACGGCTGGCGACCTCGACTCAGGACAGTTGCCCCCTCCGTGCGCTGATATTCCAATCACGACATTTGCCATCGGTGAATGAGATCGTCAATTCGTGTCAAATTAATGACTCGAAAGCTCATTGCAGCCAGGAGCAGGAGCGTAGAGAAACCGAGGGTGGGACGATCTAACGGGTCTTTAAAATTCTGGAGGGGTTTGATAGTGCACACACGAGGAAGGTGTTTTCACTTGAGGAGCAGGTGGGGGGCGGGGGGACAGAAATAAAGGCCAACAGTATAAGATAGCCGCTAATAAACCCAATAGGGAATTCACGAGCAACTTCTCTCGTCAGAGAATGGCTCTCTGCCACAGGGAATCGTTGAGGTGAATAGAACAGATAAAAGAACACGAGAAGACAAGAAATAGAAGCTCTTCAAACCTGCCCCATCGTTCAATACAATGATGCATTTAAAACAAAGAACAAAGAAAATTACAGCACAGAACAGGCCCTTTGACCCCCCCCCCCGCAAGCCTGTACCAACTATGCTGCCCATCTGAACTAAAACCCCCTACCCTTCCAGGGACCGTATGCCCCTATTCCCATCCTGCTCTTGTATTTGTCCAGTTGTCCCTTAAAAGCCACGATCAGTAGGAAATCATATCAGCAAATGAAGGAGAGAGTAATAGAAGGGTGTGTGTTGATTGGGTGAGGTGAAGCACGTTAACATGGCATTGATCAGTTGGGCTGAATGGCCTGTTTCTGGAAAAATTCTATGTAATTAGTTTCATCCTCCTGGGTTAGACTTGAAGTCAGGTCCCAAAGGTGAAAGGACTGATGCACTGTACCACCAATCCCCCGGCTAATGCGCTTTTGTCACAGTCTTAGAGTGAACTGCACTCTCTCTCTCTCTCTCTCTCCCTATCTCCACACTTCAGTGCTCAGTGAACAGCCAGTCCTTTGATCGGAGTCAGTTGCGCTATTAATAATTCTGACCATGTAGCTCGACACACTGTGAATTTTAAGCTGGAAAAAAGACTAACCAAGCAAGTTATTGTTTCCAAAGGAGGCCCCGGTCTTTGTCTGACGACCAACCTCATTCTCCATTTGAAAAGAGAGGAACCAGAATCCATGATAATTTCACCAAAGTGTCACATGACCAAATTAAGCAATGCGCCTCATTGGCCCTCACGTTTATGATAAATGGAAGAAGGGGGAATAATTAGGTTGCCATCAAGATGTGAAGGTCGTTTCTTTTCTCTTACAAATTTTTGCAGCCCCCCCCCTCCTCCCCCTCCCCTCCTCTCTGACCTAAGGTCATTGACCTCTTCCTTGGATACATTTCCCCTCCCGTTGCCCCTCTCCCTGATGCCACCTCCCTCAAGAACGTCACGTCTGAAATGTGACCATTTAGTTGAGGTGGTAAAGGGGAAGAATCATAGAATCCCTACAGTGCAGAAGGAGGCCATTCGGCCCATCGAGTCTGCACCGACCACAATCTCATCCAGGCCCTATTCCTGTAACCCCATATGTTTACCCTGCTAATCCCCCTGATACTAGGGCTGATTTATCATCACCAGTGCACTTAACTGCACATCTTTGGACTGTGGGAGGAAACCAGAGCGCCCGGAGGAAACCCATGCAGAGTCGGGGAGAATGTGCAGACTTCTCACAGATGGTGACCCAAAGCCGGAATTGAATCCAGGTCCCTGCTGCTGTGAGGCAGCAGTGCTAACCACTGTGCCACCATTCCTAAGTTGACTTAATCAGCCTGTGGGGGAGACTGGCAAGATTGGAAGTGATGTTAGTTTGTCACCCCCAAGTCTGAACTGAGAAAGAAGGAATATTTTCATTTCTATAGCCCCTTTCACAACCTCAGGATGTCCCAGCATGCTTTGCGGTCGATGAAGAACTTCTTGTGGGAGTGTTGAAATATGGGAAATGGGGTGGCCATTTTACCCACAACAAAGTCTGGCCAACTGCATTGTGAGAAAGAGTTAGATAGTTTGATTAGTGTGTTCTGATTGTGTATGAGTGATAAAATTGGCTCAGGACACAAGGAAAAAATCCACGGCTCTTTGATTGGGATCTTCTGTATCCACCCGAAAGGACAGAAGGGAATTGAGTTTGATATTTTGTTTGGACGTTGGCACCTCTGACAATGCGGCACTTCCTCAGTACCACACTGTGAGCATCAACCTATGTTATTGTGCTCAAACCTCTGGAGTGACGTTGACAGATAGTGGCATCAAAGGTTCCACTGGATCCAGTAGGAACCCCACACACCGAAACGGGTATGACGGCCATTTAAATGCATTTACATGCATTTAAATTGATTTAATGGGCTGCACACCCAACCTTATCAGCACTTCCCCCTTTACCACCACATTCGCCCATCCAGAATCAGCGGGAAACAGATATGCTCCACATAAGTCCGATTCGGGCACCCCATCAGGGAGGGTGAGTGAGAAGGTAAGTGCTGAATGTCCGATGGCTCTCTGCTTAAGATCACTGGGGGAGGTGGTTTGGGGGGGTGGGTCTGCTACCACTCTGCCTGAGATCAGTGAGGGGGAAGGGGGGGGTCCGCTGCCACTCTGCCTGAGATCAGTGAGGGGGAAGGGGGGGGTCCGCTGCCACTCTGCCTGAGATCAGTGAGGAGGAAGGGGGGGATCCGCTGCCACTCTGCCTGAGATCAGTGAGGGGGAAGGGGGGGGTCCGCTGCCACTCTGCCTGAGATCAGTGAGGGGGAAGGGGGGGAGGAGCCCGTGATCCGTCTGGATGGCGGGAAATTGGGGGATAATGGGGTCAGTAATGTTGTATAGGTGGCGCAATGTCTGTAGGGGCCAGGGGGAGGCATTATCCGGCCCAGAGGGATGTGGCAGGGAGCAGCATTCCGTCATCTTTTTTCCATGCCTGCGCAGTTGGAGGCGCCGATCGGAGCTGCAGGATTTTGGGCGTGTTAAGCCCTGCCCACAGGTTTCTGCAGCACGATTCGGAATTGCTAATATTTTTCAGGCAGAGAGTGTATAGGGGCACCTGAGAACGGGTCTAAAAGCTGGATCTGAAACATTCCCAGTTTTAAGTTTGTCCCACATTTAGAATCAAAGTGATAAAACAGGGCCCTGTGGGGCAATTTAGCAATCCACCAAACCTGCACATCTTTGGACTGTAGGAGGAAATGGGAGCACCCGGAGGAAACCCAAGCAGACATGGGGAGAATGTGCAAACTCCACACAGACAGTCACCTGAGGCCGGAATTGAGCCCTGGTCCCTGGTGCTGTGAGGCAGCAGAGATAACCACTGTGCCACCGTGCCACCCCCAAGTGGGGGAACATTGTTGACAAGCTCAATTTTGTGCAGTTCCACGTCCTCACAGACCTTCCCATGAATTATAAATAGGATATAGAGAAGCAGGAAAAATTACAAAAAGATTTACTAGAATGCTTCCAGAACAGAGAGGCAGGGAAGACTGAATTTGCTGGGGGCTCTTTTCTCTGAGTCCAGGTCTTTAAGATTATGAGATTGAGAAAGCAGATGCTGAGATGATCCCCTCTGTTCGAAGCCAGGGGTGTTGAAGCCAATTGTAATATTCCCACTTGCAGGTAGACCAGAACTAGGGACCATATTCACTAATCAATCCAATAGGGAATTCCGGAGAAACTTCATTACCCAGAGAGTGGTGAGAATGTGGAGCTCACTCACTAACAGTGGGAGTGGTTGAGGTAAATAATATTGATACGATTTCAATGAATGAAGCTAGTTAAACACATGAGGGGGAAAAAGGAATAGAAAGAGGCGCTTGGTGAAATGGTGGGTTAGGAGAATAAGAACTAGCATGGTCTGGTTGGGTTGCATTTCCTGATTTTATGCTGTTAATATTTTGTAACTAAAGAATATAGAATCAGAGAATAGAATCTCTACAGTGCAGAAGGAGGCCATTTGGCCCATCGAGTCTACACCGATCACAATCCCACTGAGACCCTATCCCTGTAACCCCATGTATTTACACTTGCTGATCCCCCTGACACTAAGGAGCAATTTAGTATGGCCAGTAAACCTAACCCTCATGCCTTTGGACTGTGGGAGGAAACTGGAGCACCCAGAGGGAACCCGCAGGGAGAACATGTAGACTCCACACAGACAGTGACCCAAGCTGGGAATCAAACCCGGGTCTCTGGTGCTTGAGGCAGCAGTGCTAACCACTTTGCCACTCCAAAGACCCAGGGTAATGCTCTAGAGACCTGGGTTCAAATTCCACCACTGGTGAAATTTGAATTCAATAAAAATAATGACCACAAAGCCATTGTTGTAAAATCCGTCCGGTTCACTAATGTCCTTTAGAGAAAGAAATCGACCATTCTCACCTGATCTGTCCTACGTGTGCATCTAGACCCACAGCAGTGTGGTTGACTCTTAAATGCCTGCAGTTCACGGGTTCTACATTAATAATCTGGATAAATAAATAGACTATTAACATTTGAATGTAAATCAGTTTTCAATTAAGTCTGCTCTGACAATCTTCAGGGAAAACCCTTTGGGGTAGTAACCAGTAGTTAGAAATGGGCAATAAATGCTAGCCAAGCCAGCATCCCATGACTAAATATCAAAAAACCCCTGCCCCCTTCATCGGTCCCAAGAGCACCATGTGTGCATTAGTAGCTGCAACAAGGGAGGAATAAAAGGCCCAATGGAACCCTGGAAATAGGTAGATACGGATCTTGGGTATGGAGGGTTTGGGCAGGTTATGGGCAAATTGGAGTGGGGGTTTAGGGTATCACATGAGATGGGAGAAGCTGGGGCAAAGATAGAACCTCCTCTTCTTGCCCTTTGAAGAATTTTGTTAAAGAATCAGGGTCCCCACACCACTGAGCAATATATGGTCAGCGTCAATTGGCTTGGCAACAAGCCCAATGGATGGACCCTTGATTATCTATTTAAATAAACTGGATGGAGTGACACCATGGCCCTGAGTTTGATTCCCGGCTTGAGTCACTGGAGTTTGCACATTCTCCCCGTGTCTGCGTGGGTTTCCTCTAGGTGCTCCTATTTCCTCCCACAGTCCATAAATGTGTGAGTTAAGTTGATTGGCCATACTGAATTGCCCCTTAGAGTCCAAAGATGTGTAGGTTAGGGAGATTAGCGGCATAAAGACGTGGGGTTACGAGGATACAGCCTACGTAAAATGCTGTGTCAGAGACAAGGTGTAGACCTGATGAACTGAATAACCTACTTCTGCACTGTAAGGATTTTATGATTCTATTCTCCGATTCTATTAGTGCTGATTTCACTCCCCCTCTCCGCTTCCAACACACCCCTGCTATCACAGGAAATATAAAACGCAGCCCTTGGTCAAAAGATAGGCTTGACGGGGCATCTTAAAGGGGTACAATGATGGAGAGCTACAGGGAGGATTAGCAGAGCTTGGGGCCCAGTGAGCTGAAGGGGCAGCTGCCAAAAGTGGACAATGAAAATCAGGAATGTGCAAAGGGCCAGAATCGGAAGAAAATGATGAGCTGGTTTGATTGGATTTATTATTGTCACATGTATTAATATACAGTGAAAAATATTGTTTCTTGCGTGTGAAACAGGCAGAGCGTACTGTTTCTAGAGAAGGAAAGGGTAGAGTGCAAAATGTAGTGTTACGGTCATAGCTAGGGTGTGGAGAAAGATCAACTTAATGCAAGGCAGGTCCATTCAAAAGTCTGATGGCAGCAGGGAAGTAGCTGTTCTTGAGTTGGTTGTAAGTGACCTCAGACTTTCTATCTTTTTCCTGAAGAAAGAAGGTGGAAAAGAGAATGTCTGGGATGCGTGAGGTCCTTAATTATACTGGCTGCTTTGCTGTGGCAGTGGAAAATGTAGACAGAGTCAGTGGATGGGAGGTTGGTTTGTGTGATAGATTGGGCTTCATTCACAACCTTTCGTAGTTCCTTGCTGTCTTGGGCAGAGCAGGAGCCATACCAAGCTGTGATACAACCAGAAAGAATCTTTCTATGGTGCATCTGTAAAAGTTGATGAGATTCGTAGCTGAATGCCAAATTTCCTTAGCCTTCTGCAAAAATAGAGGCATTGGTGGGCTTTCTTAACTGTAGTGTTGACTTGGGGGGACTAGGACAGGTTGTTAGTGATCTGGACATCTAAAAACTTGAAGCTCTCAACTCTTTCTACTTCAACCCTGTTGATGTAGACAGGGGCATGTTCTCCTTTTCGCTTCCTGAAGTCAATGACAATCTCCTTCGATTTGTTGACATTGAGGGAGAGATTATTGTCGCCGCACCAGTTCATCAGATTCTCTATCTCATTCCTGTACTCTGTCTCGTCATTGTTTGAGATCTGACCCACTACAGTGGTGTCGTCAGCAAACCTGAAAATTGAATTGGAGGGGAATTTGGCCACACAGTCATAGGTGTATAAGGACTATCGTAGGGGGCTGAGAACACAGCCTTGTGGGGCAGCAGTGTTGAGGATGATCATGGAGGAGGTGTTGTTGCTGGTCCTCACTAATCGTGGTCTGTGAGTTGGGGAAGTTCAGGATCCAGTCGCAGAGGGAGGTGCTGAGGCCCAGACCATGGAGTTTGGAGATGAGTTCCGTGGGAATAATAGTGTTGAAGGCTGAGCTGTGGTCAATAAATAGGAGTCTTTGCAGCAAAGAGCCGGAATTGAACCCATGAGATTGAGCTTTGGTATTGCTCAGTAATACCTAGCCTCCAGCAACTGACCCAACAGGGGAGTAGCTAAGGCACTTCATTTATCCAGCTTCATGTTCAAAAGATTCACTTAATCTGCAGTTGGATCCAGCCCGCACTCAGTCTCTACAGCAGTTGTCATCAGTAACCATTTGATGCCAGAGTTTTCCTCTCAGAAATTAATTGATTATTCACATCGGAGACTTAATTAGTTTTATTTTAAGTTTGTTGTATCAACTCAAGATCAAAGATCCCCGAGGAAAAGCTTCATTTAAAGTGTCTGTAACAGGGCTGACGCGGTGCTCTGTGATTTTTCTGATGCACTGTTTCAGAGGGAAGAGGAACCATAGGGTCCCTGTGTTTTGTCTAACTCACCGTCTGGTTGCCTGGGCAGGTTCTGGGGGAAGCTCCCTTTAGATTCATCCTTGCGACATAGCCGCTGCTCAGGCTGCCATTTATCACCCATCCCGGTTTGCCCTCGAGTCTGTGTGGTGTCGAGACTTCTTCCTGAATATTTGCAGCCCAGCTGGCATGAAAATGAGAAAGGGCTGGAAAAGCTCAGCAGGTCTGACAGCATCTGCGGTGAGAGAGAGGGCAGGATCTTCCAGCCCTTGGTGTGGTATGTGGGGTGAACCAATGGAAAGTCCATTGACTTAGGCAGGACTGGAAGATCCCACCAGTGAACGGGGATGGAAAGTTTCAGCCAGAGATAGTGTTTCGAGTCCTTCTGACTCTTCAGAGCTTCTTCTTCAGGTACCCCCATGGTGCCATTCGGGAATGGGTTCCAGGATTTTGACCCAGCGGCAGTGAGGGAATGGTGATGAGGATCCATGTCAGGGTTGTGTTTGCCATGGCGTTCCCATGCACCTACCCCCCTTGTTATTTTAGGCAGTGTGCAGCACAGTGGTTAGCACCACTGCCTCACAGCATCAGGGCCTGGGTGACTGTATAGCATGCAAGAAACAATACATGTTAATACACGTGACAATAATAAATCAAATCAAAAACTATGTGGAGTTTACACATTCTCTCTGTGTCTGCATGGGTTTCCTCCTGGTGTCCAGTTTCCTTCCACAGTCCAAAGATTTGCTGCTTAGGTGTCTTGGCCATGCTAAACTGCTCCTTAGTTTCCAAAGATGTGTGTGTTAGGGGGATTAGTGAGGTAAATATGTGGAGTTACAAGGATAGGGCCTGCGTGGCATGTCCTATCAAAGAGTCACAGAATCCCTACAATGTAGAAGGAGGCCATTTGGCCCATTGGGTCTGCACTGACCACAGTTCAACCCAAGCCCTATCCCCATAACTCCACATATTTACCCTGCTTATCCCCTAACCCTAGGGTCAATTTAGCACAGCCAATCAACCTAACCCGCACATCTTTGGACTGTGGGATAAAACCAGAGCATCCAGAGGAAACCCTCTCAGACATGGGGAGAATGTGCAAACTCCACACAGACAGTGACCCCCAAGGCCAGAATTGAACCTGAGTCCCTGGCACTGTGAGGCAGCAGCGCTAACCACTGTGCCACCGTGCTGGAAGCAAATGACTTCCTTCTGAACTATTCTACGATTCTATGATTTCAGGTTTAGGATGTGCCAGGTTAGAGTCAGTGTATGCGTACGGACCTGGACTCTGTCCCTCTACACTGGACAGAGTTGGGAGAGATGGAGAGAGAAAAAAGCTTTATTTTTTTGAAGTAGCATTATGGAGAGAAACATGGTTGGCATCAGTTGAAACTCAATCCAGCACAATTGTGAAATGTGCCATGGTGATTCTGATTCCACAACCTCAGTACAATGAAAAGCTCTCAGGGGATTAATGGGTGCACAGGGACATTGATAGGGAGGTCTTTGGCACAGTGCATAGAGTATCCATCTCTGGAACAGAATCTCTAGACTCCTCTTTAATGCCAGGATTTATTGGCCACAGAAGGAGCTTTTCAACACCATTCAAAGGACTGATAACCAACTTGAGAATCCTCCAACACTTCCTTGTTATTCCCACAAAGGACCAAAAATTTTTGTGTGGAAATAAGCTAAAAGCAAAAGGGATATTGATTCCACAGACATCAGAATCCCCTTTTTTGCTGCCTTGACCAAGTGACCACTCCTGGCTTGTGAGCTGTGCAATCAGCAGCCAAAGATTCATTAGGACACTGTGGAGGCCACTCGGCCCATCATGGTTAGTTCTTAGGCAAAGGAACTGAAGGCGGCATGAGGAATGTTTCAAACACAGGATGTTTTTATGGTCTGGAATTTGAGACCTGAGATGGGACTGAATCGTAACTTTCCAAAGGGAATTGGATAAATATGCATGAGGGCAGGAAAACACAGGCGACGGGATAGAGCGGGTGGGGGCATGGGACTAACTAGAAAATCTCTTTTCAAAGGGTCAGCAAAGGAATGATGGGCCGAATAGTCTCCCTCTGTGCTGTTCCATGGCTGTGGTTCTGTGTCTGTCTCAGCTCTTTGGAAGAACTACCAGTAGTTAAAATTTATTTATTAGTCACAAGTCGGTTTACATTAACATTGCAATGAAGGTACTCCCTTTGTTGAAAATCCCCTCTTTTCACCACACTCTGGCTCCTCTTTGGCTACACTGAGGGAGAATTTAACGCGGCCAATCCACCTAAATCCCTGATCCCCTGCTCTTTCCATTTTCATAGAACAGTACAGGATCAGGCCCTTCAGCCCACGATGCTGTGCTGAACATGATGCCAAATTAAACTAATCCCTTCTGCCTACTGTTGATCCGTATCTGTCTATTCCTTGCATACTCATGTGCTTACCTAAAGGCCCCGTATCATATCTTTCTCCATCACCATTCCTGGCAGCGCGTTCCAGACACCCACCATTCTAAAAAACTTGCCCCTCACATCTCCTTTGAACTTTCCCCTCTCACCTTCAGTGCGTGAGCCCAAGTATTAGATATTCCAGCTCCGGGAAAAAGATTCTGACTGCCAACCCTGTCTACACCTCTCATAATTTTATAGACTTCTATCAAGCTGAGGGGTGGCACAGTGGTTAGCACTGCTGCCTTAAGGACCTGGATTCGATTCCCAGCTTGGGTCACTGTGGAGTTTACATGTTCTGCCAGTGTCTGCGTGGGTTTCCTCCGGGTGCTCCGGTTTCCTCCCACATGCTGGTTTGGTGCATTGACCCAAACAAGGCCCATAGTGTGGCGACTAGGGGAACTTCACAGTAACTTCATTGCAGTGTTAATGTAAGCCTTACTTGTGACTAATGAATAAACTTTAACTTTAAGGTCTCCCTTCAGCCTCCGCCACTCCAGAGAAAAAAACCCTAGTTTGTCCAGCCTCTCCTTGATAGCTCATGCCCTCTAATCCAGGTAGCATCCTGGTAAAGCTCTTCTGCATCCTCTCCAAAGCCTCCATGTCCTTCCTGTAATGTGGTGACCAGAAATGAATTGAATGCAAATTTCATCCAGCGAAGTTGAACCTGTTGTTGTTTTCGTGACATTACAAATCGGGGCAGCCTCTGGCCAGGGTCACTCGGCAGTGGTTGAGAAAGTGGGAGGCCTGAGGCCTTCCAACCCTGTGCTTCCAGCTCAGGATGAAACCGTGCTAACCACTGTGTCAGCGTGCCGCCCCTTGACCTGATAGAAGTCTATAAAATTATGAGAGGCATAAATAGACCTGGCGGTCAGAATCTTTCTCTCAGAGTTGAAATGTCTAATACTTGGGGGCAGGCACTGAGGGTGCGAGGGGGGAAATTCAAAGGAAATGTGAGGGGCAAGTTTTTTAGAATGGTGGGTGTCTGGAACGCGCTGCCAAGGATGGTGGTGGAGACAGATACAATAGGGGCATTTAAAGGGACCTTTAGATAAGCACATGAATATGCAAGGAATGGATGATATGGACCAAGAACAGGCAGGAGGGATTAGTTTAATTTGGCATCATGTTCAACACAACATTGTGGGCCGAAGGGCCTGTTCCTGTCCTGTGTTTGATCTGATTTGATTTATTATTGTCACATGTATTAACATACAGTGAAAAGTATTGTTTCTTGCGCACTATGCAAACAGAGCATACTGTCATAGAGTAGGAAACGAGAGAGCACAGAATGTGGTGTTACAGTCATAGGAGAGAAAGATCAACTTAATGTAAGGTAAGTCCATTCAAAAGTCTGATGGCAGCAGGGAAGAAGCTGTCCTTGAGTCGGTTGGTATGTGACCTCAGACTTTTGTATCGGAAGAAGGTGGAAGAGAGGATGTCCAGGGTGCGTGGGGTCCTTAATTATGCTGGCTGCTTTGTCGAGGCAGTGGGAAGTCTAGACAGAGTCAATGGATGGGAGGCTGGCTTGTGTGATGGATTGGGCTACATTCACTTCCTTTTGTCATTCCTTGTGGTCTTGGGCAGAGCAGGAGCCATACCAAGCTGTGATACAACTAGAAAGAATGCTTTCCATGATACATCTGTAAAAGTTGGTGAGAGGCATAGCTGACATGTCAAATGTCTTTAGTCTTCTGAGAAAGTAGAGACGTTGGTAAGCTTTCCTAACTATAGTGTCAGCATGGGGAGAACAGGACAGGTTGTTGGTGATCTGTTCAGGAATCTGACTCAGCTTGAGCGCATGGAAATCCAGACTCATTGCGACAGGGTTAATATCAAGAAGATTCAACACAGTCGGGATATTTTGATTAATGATTTCCGAAGTTTATCTCAAAGCAATTCTGCTCCTTGTTGAAACTGTTTCAAATACAGATTAATTCTCCAATTTTTTTTTGCATTTCAAGGTATATTGTCAGAAGCTTTCTTTAAGCGTAACTCAATCTCCCAGCGACATTTGAAGCAATTTCCTTGAGTCTGTTTATTCCAGATCAGATAAAAGGAATTGCTTTTTAAAAGGACTGTAATTTTTTTCTTTCTGTCAGTGTTCCAGGTTGTTAAGAGTTTTACATTTTTTTTATTGCAGCTGCTTTTAAGAACTTTAGGAGGAAATTTAGGCTAGAATTCTCCCACTGTTCACACCAGTGAGATTCTCCAGTCCCGCCGACAAGATTCTCCGGCCCACTGGAGCCCCGTCTATGGATTTCCTGCTGGCATGGGGTGACGTCAGTGGGAATTATTCTGATGAATAATGTTTTGAGCCCTTATGACTCTTCTTTCGATATTTATACAACCAATAACTCAAAGTCACGTTTTAAGAATTTTCTTTAATGCCCTTACAAGTTTTCCTTGCGGGTTGCTTGCCTCAGAATCCTGAGGAATTCCTGGATACTCCAGGCCAGTCCTGGAATGTTCGTAGAATCCTTAGATGCAGAAGGAGGCCATTCGGCCCATCTGACTCTCTGACAGAGCATCTTACTCAGGCCCTACCCTATCCCCTAAACCCGACAAATTTATCCCTCTAATCCCTCTAACCTACACATTTAGGGGGCAATTTAACATGACCAAACAACCTAACCTGCACACCTTTGGACTGTGGGAGGAAACCGGAACACACGGAGGAAACCCATGCAGACACAGGGAGAATGTACAGACAGTCACACAAGGCTGGAATCGAACCCGGGTCCCTGGCGCCTTGAGGAAGTGGTGCTAACTGCTTAGTCACTGTGATTGCCCAAAGCAATGCACTTTCATATTCTGATCTCAAGGAAGTGCTGTGTTTTGTTGGTGTAGGGGACGAGACTTGGCTGAGGTTGGGGTCCATTTTTGGATAACCCTGATGGATAAATAAAATCTCTGCCAACTCTCCAGGGTGTGCAGTTCTCAACCTTGCTACCTCTGAGTGTTCAAAGCTCCTGAGCTCCTTTGGCAAACCAAATCTCCCTTTCCCTTTTTACGTTGCTTCTGAGATTCCGGAAATGATTTTGGGAGAAAGCGGAGAGGGTTGGGAGGGGGATTGCGGAGAGGAGATGGCATTGCTAGTGTCTTGGGCAGCACGGTGGCACAGTGATTAGCACTGCTTCCTCACAGTGCCAGGATTCCGGGTTCAATTCCCGGCTTGTGTCACTGTCTGTGCACATTCTCCCGTTTCTGCGTGGATTTTCTCCGGGTGCTCCGGTTTCCTCCCACTGTCTGAAAGATGTGCTGGTTAAGTGCATTGGCCGTGCTAAATTCTTCCTCAGTGTACCCGAACAGGCGCTACAGAGTGGCAACTAGGGGATTTTCACAGTAACTTCACTACAGTGTTCACGTAAGCCTACCTGAGACTAATAAACTTCAAATTGGAGGATACTCAGCATCTGTGGGGCCTTACCCCAAATGTCTTTCAACAAGGAGGGAGAGAAATGAATTGTATGTATCAGCAGAGAGAAGAGAGGTGTTGGGATAGACTGAAACCACTTTGCTCCTTAGCAACAACAGGATTCAGGGCAAAGTTACTAGAATGGTCACATGGATGAAAAACTCCAGGTATGTCAAGAGCTCGGCGTTCCCCTTCAATGCAATAGGGGAGGCGATGGCCTAATGGCATTATCGATAGACTATTAATCCAGGAACTCAGCTAATGTTCCAGGATCCGGGTTCAAATCCCACCATAGTAGATGGCAGAATTAGAATTTAAAAAAAAAATCTGGGATTAAGAATCTACTGATGACCATGAAACCATTGTCGATTGTCAGAAAAACCCATCTGGTTCACTAGTGTCCTTCAGGGAAGGAAATCTGCCATCCTTACCTGGTCTGGTCTACATGTGACTCCAGACCCACAGCAATGTGGTTGACTCTCAACTGCCCTCGGGCAATTAGGGATGGGCAATAAACGCTGGACAGCCAGCGACACCCATGTCCCATGAATGAATAAACAAAATGTAGAGGGAAGTCAGGGAGATTTGATTGAGGTGTTCAAGATCATGAAAGATGATGATGGAGCAAATAAGGAGAAACTGACCTTGGTGGCAAAAGAGTCAGTCACCAGAGAAACCAGATTTAAGATGATTGGCAAAAGAACCAGAGGCAGTATAAGGGAAAAGAAATTAGCACAGTGCCTTGAGACCTGGAGTGAGCTATTCTATTTGAAATGGTGTGGAAGCAGATTGAATAGTAACTTTTCAAAGAGGATTGAATGAATAGTTGGAAAGGGTTCAAAATATTGGGCAAAGAGGAAGGAGGAGGGGAGTTGGACTAATTTTTCTTTCAAAGTGTTAGCACAGACATCATGGGCTGCACAGTGGCACAGTGGTTAGCACTGCTGCCTCACAGTGCCAGGGACCCGGGTTCAATTCCGACCTCAGGTCACTGTGTGGAGTTTGCACGTTCTCCCCATGTCTGTGTGGGTTTCCTCCAGGTGCTCCAGTTTCCTTCCACAGTCCAACAATGTGCGGGTTAGGTGGATTGGCCATACTAAATTGCCCCTTAGTGTCAAAACGTGTATAGGTTAGGGGGATTAGTGGAATAAAAAAGTATGTGTGGGGGTATGGGAATAGGGCATGGGTGTAGGTAAGATGTTCTGTTGGAGAGTCAGCGCAGATTCAATGGGCTGAATGGCCTCCTTCTGCACGGTAGAGATTCTTTAAAGTTTATTTATTAGTCACAAGTAAGACGTACCTGAACACTGCAGTGAAGTTATTGTGAAATGCCTCTAGTCGCCACACTCTGGCGCCTGTTTGAGTCAATGCACTGAACCAGAATGTCTTTCAGAATGTCGGAGGAAATTGGAGCACCAGAGGAAACCCACACAGACACGGGAGAACAAGCAAACTCTATACAAACAGTGACCCAAACCAGGAATCAAACCCGTATCCCTGGCGCTGTGAGGCTGCAGTGCCAACCACTGTGCCACCCGTGATGTGTGTTTGTAGAACTCTATGATTCTATGAATGATCTCCCTGCCACGTTCTGCTGTGATTCCAAGATTCTGTGAACACTCCAGTGAGTAGTGACCTCCACATTGTTGAAGCACTTGGCAGAGTCAAGTCGAAATCTTGCTCCCAAATCTCGATTGGTTCGGGCCTCGCTGTATCGGGAGCATCTTGTGTCACAGGCCCATTAGTTAGTTACAGCTGTTTGTGCGTGTTTAGAATTTGCTTTGTTAAAAGTGCTTTTTAAAGTTCTCAATGTGCTGGAAGTGTGAGCAGACGGCAGCGCAGTGAGGGCAACGGGGACATCTGGAACCTCAGTGAATTACAGCAATAACAGTTATCTCCGTAACCAATGAGATTTATGGACTGGGAACGAGACAGGCAGACAGAGTGAAATGAGGGCAGATTAAAATCAAGTGGGGTGCAGAAAGAGAAATAGAGATAAGGTAAAACAATTGGATTAAGTGAAAGGGAACAGCGACCAAGAGGAAATGTGAGAATTTGTCGAAATCTCCAACAACAATACACAACCCAAAGGTATGAGACTTTTAATTGTTTGCTTTCTGGGTCAGAGGGGGTTGATTGACAGTTATTAACAATTACCATGGCATTAATTGGGTACTTGCACTGTTAATTAGTTAACTTAATTTTCTGTGGTGATTTTGATGGGCAATTAATGTGTAAATAGCTTCATTGAAATCAATAGGGAGGCTAAGGGCAGGATGCCAACAGCTCAATGGCAATGCACAATTCATGGGAAATCTCTTACTCACCACAAATGCCTGGTTGATTTGCACATTAATAATGCTATTTTTTTCCAGCGAGTTCAATTATTTTCTCTCCATTGCCTGCCACAAGTAAAACTAACAATCTTTGTCAGTCTAAATTCCAAAACTTCCTGGGATCTGTTGTGGAGCATTGGCTACAGTTTGGTTGGTCCGAAGAAGCCTTTGTAGTCATACATAAGTCTTTATTGGCTCTTAGAACTATTTTCAAATATATAGTAAAGGGTACAAGGTAGGGACTGTCTCCATACTGGCTGGTACATGCGTCTCTGTCTAATTCTAGGCTGACTCTGGGTGCCCATCATGCACACTCTTCCATCACTGTGTGGGTGGTGCCATACTCAGTCCTACGTTAACCCTCTATTTTTTATTTATTCATCTGTGGGATATGGGCGTCGCTGCCTGGACAACATTTATTGCCCGTCCCTAGTTGCCCTTGAATTGAATGGTTTGCTAGGCTGCCTCAGAGGGCAGTTGAGAGTCAACCACATTGCTGTGGCTCTGGGCCAGAAATGTAGGCCAGACCAAGTAAAGACAGCAGATTTCCTTCCCTAAAGGGTGTTAGTGAACCAGACCCTCATACTACACCTCACCCCATCTTTATTCAATGCTTTTTAAGTGATTACAGTTTACCTTACATCTTATAGGGAGGGGATAGCTTTATCTTACGTCTTACATTATAGGGAGGGGATAGCTTGATCTTGGGATTGGACATAGCTCGGCACAACATGGAGGGCTAAAGGGCCTGTTCTGTGCTGTACTGTTCTATGTTTATGTTCTTATATTGTTGTTACTTTCATACATTTACATTGTCATTATTACATTATCATTACCCCATCTTCCCCTTACTGGTCTTTGGCTCAGACAGCCTTCAGGACTCCTAGGCCTCCCATGTCCTGTTTGCAATACTGTCAGAGAAGTGGGTGTCACTGCTATTTCTCTCAGTTGGTTTGAAAGGCTTGTTCTGTTTTCTGGGTATGTTTCCATCCTTTCCTTTGAGCCTTCCATATTGAACCTCACTCTGTCACTTTGGATGTGCACTGGTTGGTGGATGATTGTTGGTTGTCAAGTGGGTGAACATTATATTCCACAAGACATGGGAGCAGAATTAGGCCACTCGGCCCATCGGGTCTGCTCTACCATTCAATTGCAGCTGATATTTTTCTCCCCCCCCATTCTCCTGCCTTTTCCCCATAAACCCTGATCCCCTTATTAATCAAGAGCCTATCTATTGCTGTCTTAAAGACACTCAATGATTGGCTTCCACAGCTTTCTGTGGCAAAGAGTTCTACAGGTTCACCACCCTCTGGCTGAAGAAATTCCATCTCCTTGCCACTCTCTCACCACCTCTGTGGGTTGTGGTGATGGGTTTGGTAATGGAGGATGAGCATTCTCTTGCGATGAGAATGAGGTTTAGCGATACGCTCACCTCTGCATTTCGCTGTCAGCAATGCAACTGGCTCTTATCTGATTCCAGCAAGTCACGTGACTTTGGTGTGCAGGCTGGGAAATTCAGAGCATGCTCAGTGCTGACCTGCTGTACCGTCATTGGAGCCAGAGGTTGAGGCTTATCAGACAGCCTGTCGCTCCCTTTTGCATCCTCCACTGGAGGGGTCATGTTTGCCTCATGGCTGATCAGACATAGAACATAGAAGCCTACAGTGCAGAAACAGGCCCTTCGGCCCATCGAGTCTGCACTGACCACATTTCCTACGCATTTACCCACTAATCCCTTGAATCTACACATCCCAGGACACTAACGGGCAATTTTTTTAACATGGCCAATCAACCTAACCCGCACGTCTTTGGACTGTGGGAGGAAACTGGAGCACCTGGAGGAAACCCACGCATACACGAGAAGAATGTGCAAACTCCACACAGACAGTAACCCAAGCCGGGAATTGACCCTAGGTCCCTGGAGCTGTGAAGTTGCAGTACTAACCACTGTGCTACCATTGAAGGTTTTCCAGTACCTGTAATGAGAATAGAAAAACCTTCTCTTTTTTGATTTGATTTATTATTGTCACATGTACTGGGATACAGTGAAAAGTATTGTTTCTTTAGACAAAGCATACCATTCACAGAGAAGAAAAGGAGAAAGTGCAGAATGTTACAGTCATAGCTAGGGTGCAGCGAAAGATCAATTTAATAAGAACATAAGAACTAGGGACAGGAGTAGGCCATTTGGCCCCTCGAGCCTGCTCCGCCATTCAATAAGATCATGGCTGATCTTTTCGTGGACTCTGCTCCACTTACCTGCCCGCTGATCATGACCCTTAATCCTTTTACTGTTCAAAAATCTATTTACCTTTACCTTAAAACTATTCAACGAGGTAGCCTCAACTGCTTCACTGGGCAGGGAATTCCACAGATTCACAACATTTTAGGTGAAGAAGTTTCTCCTCAACTCAGCCCTAAATTTGCTCCCCCTTATTTTGAGGCCATGCCCCCTAGTTCTAGTTTCAGCTGCCAATGGAAACAGCTTCCCTGCTTCTATCTTATGTATTCCCTTCATAATTTTATATGTTTCTACAAAATACCCCCTCATTCTTCTAAATATCAGGTAGAGCCGTTCAACAGTCTGATGGCAGCAGGGAAGAAGCTCTTCTTGAGTCAGTTGGTGCGTGTCCTCAGACTTTAGTATCTGCTTCCCAACAGAAGAAGGTGGAAGAGAGAATATCCGGGGTGTTTTCCGAGGCAGCGGGAAGTGTAGACAGTCAATGGATGGGAGGCAGGTTTGCGTGATAGATTGGGCCACGTTCACGACTCTTGGTAGTTTCTTGAGGTCTTGGTCAGAGCCATACCAAGGCACGCCAGGCTCCGAAAGGATACTTTCTACGGTGCATCAAAAGTTGGCGACATGCCAAATTTCCTTAGCTTCCTGAGAAAGTAGAGGTGCTGGTTCTCAACAGTGAGAGAAGACAGTTCAGAGCTGAAGTCTTAGGATACTCTTCTTTGTTTGAGTACTCAGGAACTTGCACTTCTTTGTGATTAATGACAGTGCTGGTCTTGACATCTGTCATATTGGGGGGAAACAGAAAGAAATCCCGCAACACCAGTTTAAAGTCCAAATAGGTTTATTTGTAGCAAAAGCGGCAAGCTTTTGGGGACAGCCTGCCCCTTCTTCAGGAGGCTGGGACTGTATAAAGGACACCAAGACACAAACTCAATTTACATGCATAATGATTGGAATGTGAGTCTTTACAGCTAACCAATTCTTAAAGGTACAGACAATGTGAGTAGAAAGAGCCTTAAGCACAGGTTAAAGAGATGTGTATTGTTTCCAGACAGGAAAGGTAGTGAGATTTTGCAAGTCTAGGCAAGTTGTGGGGATTACAGATAGTGTGACATGAACCCAAGATCCCGGTTGAGGCTGTTCTCATGTGTGCGGAACTTGGCTATCGAGGGGATCCAGGGATACACACTGCTCTAGACAGAGAAGCTGCTTATGGCTGACATAAATCAGTTTGAGCGCTTCTTTGCCACCATACATTAACAGCTCCAGAATCATGGCTCTGATTGGAAGCTAAATTCTTCCAGGTACACAGACTTGTGTGTTCGTTGTTGGAACTTCAGAGCTCCTTGGCTGAGGGCTATTAAGAGTCAACCATATTTGGAGTCACATGTAGGCCAGATCCCCAGGTAAAGATGGGGATTTGTGAAAGGAAATGTGTGGAGTTATGGGGAAAGAGTTCAGGAAAGGACCTGGGTAAGGTACTCTATCAGGGTCAGTGTGCTCTCAATGGGCCGAATGGCCTCTCCATCAGCACTTTGGGAATTCTCTGACAGGACTGTTATCCTGGCTCTGGTGTCTAATTTAAAATTGGTTAAATGGCCTTTTACTGAAATATCCACATTCCAGAATGTGAAACTGAGATCTTTCTCCTCACCCCAGAAGCGTGGCTCTGTGTCTGTAGCCTTGATCTCAGAGGTGACCTTTGGGCCTTCTGTGCTTTTCGGAGTTTTTGACCCCGACAGCTCATCTTGTCATCGTTTCCAATCCTGTTGTGCTGAAATCATTGGGCATTGATCTTACCTGGGGGGGGGGGGGGGGGGTGGGGGGGTGGGGGGGGGGGTGGTGTGCTTTAGAATCCATAGAATCCTACAGTGCAAAAGGAGGCCATTCAGCCCATCGAGTCTGCACCAACCACAATCCCACCCATGCCCTATCTCCATACCCCACGCACTGATCCTTGCTAGTCCCTCTCACACTAAGGGGCAATTTAACATAACCAATCAACTTAACCCACACATCTTTGGACTGGGGGAGCTCCCAGAGGAAACCAACACACAGGGAGAACATGTAAACTCTGTGCAGATAGTTACCTGAGCTGGAAATCGAACCCAGGTCGCTGGCGCTATGAGGCAGCACTGTCAACCACCATGCCACCCACACTTTGCTCCATACCATTGGCATGCTCACTCTGGCTGGTTTAGGTATTGCTTCCCTTGCCTTTGTTGATGAACCAGCTGAATGTGGGTTGACCTCAGCACCATGGTTTATTTCCCCTTAATAGGGTTCTGACAGCTTCTCTATCTGGAATGTTTTTTTCCAGAGTTAGAATTTCCTTTGCATGTGTGAGCTCAGATACTGCATCATCTGCTCCTCCTATCTCTATTCCATCTTTGATGAGTTCTGATTTTAAAATCTCCACGCTCACAAGCTGCTGCTAGCATGTGTAAACCATTGATGAATGGATTGTCAGGTATCCCCAGCTGCTGGACTCGCTGGTTAAGTTCAGCTTTTCCGAGATTTTTTTGTTGCTTCTTAAATTAATTTAACGTCAAATGATTTTAGTATTTCTTTGAATTTATCAAATAATTCATAAATTCTCAGTTTTGCCATAATGTTGTCTGCATTCAGACCTGCTGTGTAAAGCAGTGTGTTAACCTGAATGATTTTATTTGATGTGATTTGATTTGATTTATTATTGACACATGTTTTAACATTTAGTGAAACCCCAATTTTACACGTCCCAATTTAGCGCGAATTTGGATATAGCACGATGAATCATTGGACTTTTGCTGGGGAAAGGATCTGGGGGCCAGCCTTTTCATCATGCTAGTCTACTTTTTAAAGAAATAAATTGTTGTTGTTTTGTTTATTAAAAAGCTTTACTAAAAATTAATTTGTGTTTTACTTTCTACTGTTCGCGGATTTCTTTAACTAAAAGGTAATTTACTTGCCAGATGGTAAATGTGCAAATGGGTCAAATAGGGTGATAATAGGGGTGTTTGAGGATGTTAGGTCAACGTTGGATCAGGTTGAACCCTGAGTTAGCGCGACCCCGCTTTCCTCGCGATAACATTTTATGGACCCCTGTTATAATTGGGCCACACTGTACAGTGAAAAGTATTGTTTCTTGTGTGCTATACAAACAAAGCATACCATTCATAGAGAAGGAAACGAGAGAGTGCAGAACGTAGTGTTACAGTCATAGCCAGATTGTAGAGAAAGACCAACTTAATGCAAGGTGAGTCCATTCAAAAGCCTGACCGCAGCAGGGAAGAAGCTGTTCTTGAGTCGGTTGGTATGTGACCTCAGACTTTTGTATCTTTTTCCTGTTGGAAGAAGCTGGAAGAGGGAATGTTCGAAGTGCGTGGTGTTCTTAATTATACTGGCTGCTTTGCTGAGGCAGTGGAAAGAGTAGACAGTGGCAATGGATGGGAGGCTGGTTTGTGTGATGGATTGGGCTACCTTTATAGAACATAGAACTCTACAGTGCAGAAAGAGGCCTTTTGGCCCATCAAGTCTGCACCGACCACAATCCCACCCAGGCCCTACCTCCATATCCCTACATATTTTACCCGCTAATCCCTCTAACCTACACATCTCAGGACACTAAAGGGCAATTTTAAAGAATCATAGAATCCCTACAGTAGAGAAGGAGGCCATTTGGCCCATCCAATCTGCACCAACCACAATCCCACCTTGACCTTTTGTTGTTCTTTGCGGTTTTGGACAGAGCAGGAGCCATACCAAACTGTGATACAACCAGAAAGAATGCTTTTTATGGTGCATCTGTAAAAATTGGTGCGAGTCATAGCTGACATGCCAAATCTCCTTTGCCTTCTGAGAAAGTAGAGGCTTCTACTTCTGATTCTGATTAAACCGCAAGTGATATTATATCATGGGAATCATTTCCTTCAAAGTCATCAATTCTGTGGCTGACCCAGGTTAGTCCTAAATGATTTGGAGGTTGGAATTGTGCGGAGGGTGTGGAGAGTCTGCAGAAGGATCTAGATAGGCTGGGCGAATGGGCCAGGAAATGGCAAATGGAATTTAATGTTGGCAAGTGTGAGGTGGTCCACTTTGGTAGGAAGAATGGTAGGAAGGACTATTACTTACGTGGCGAAAAACTGCAGCAGGCGACGGTGCAGAGGGACCTCGGGGTCCTTGTGCATGAGTCGCAAAAACCCAGCCTGCAGGTGCAGCAGGTGGTCAGGAAGGCGAATGGGATGCTGGCCTTCATAGCGAGGGGGATTGAATATAAAAGTAGGGAGGTCTTGCTGCAGCTGTATAGGGCATTGGTGAGGCCGCAGCTGGAGTACTGTGTGCAGTTTTGGGCGCCGCACCTGCGCAAGGATATTTTGGCCTTGGAGGGAGTGCAGAGGAGGTTTACTAGGCTGATACCGGAGTTGAGGGGGTTGAGCTATGAGGAGAGGCTGAATAAACTAGGCTTGTACTCGTTAGAGTTTAGAAGAATGAGGGGAGATCTCATTGAGACGTATAAGATGATGAATGGGATGGATAGGATAGAGGTGGAAAGACTCTTCCCGCTCAAAAAAGACAGTAGGACTAGGGGGCACAGCCTCAAGATAAAGGGGGGGCAGTTCAGAACGGAGTTGAGGAGGAACTTCTTCACTCAAAGGGTGGTGAATCTCTGGAATTCTCTGCCCGTTGAAGTGGTGGAGGCTGCCTCGCTAAATATTTTTAAGAAGCGGGTTGATGGGTTTTTGATAAGAGAGGGGATTAAGGGTTATGGGGAGAGGGCGGGAAAGTGGAACTGAGCCACGACAGATCAGCCATGATCTTATTGAATGGCGGGGCAGGCTCGAAGGGCCAGATGGCCTACTCCTGCTCCTATTTCTTATGTTCTTATGTTCTTATGTTCATGGTTACATTTTTAGAAGTGTAGGTTTTGCTTTACGAGGCTTCAGAACTTCAAGATGGAATCGCTGCTCTGGCGAAGACAACTTTCCAAACATTTGAGCAGGTTCCCACTGCAAAGGTGCTTGTGTCCAGCCTGAAATAAAATTAAGCAATGGCTACTTGGATCGATTGTCTGAAGACTTTGCTGTTTCAGCGTTATGCTTCAGGATCACCAGAGCAGTAAATCTTGGCCTTTGCTAGTTCCTGTGACTAATTCTTTAGTCACGCTTCTTCCTAATTTTCTGGTTCAGACTGAGGTCGGATTCAGGGATCAAGTTTTAGCAACGGGCTTTTTCAAACTGTACTTCTGACTCTGAGTTATTTAAAGGTTTCTCAGGACTTGCTGCAGCCTGGAGTTATGAAGGTTTTAGCTCACCCCTGCTGACTCCACACCCTGTGGTTAGAAGCTGGTCTTTCATATGAGAATCAATGGAGCCTTCTGCTGCATGAAGGAATTTTAATGTTCTGCCTTCAGCTTCCAAACCTTTCTTTGGAGCATTTCCCTGGTGATTTTTCCTCTGCGCCTCTGCTTCCAGAGTTTCTTTTCAGGTCAGGTGCCTTTGCTGAATTTTTTCTCAGTCTTTCAGCATTTTACTATTTCCCTGCATTTTCCAAGAAGTTTTAACTTTTTTCATAAGCTGCCAACATGTTATACATCTTTGGTTACTATCTGGTGGGTCTGACGAAGTCTCTGCAGTCATGAGTAGGTTAACTGTAAGCCTTCCCTGATTCTTAGGACTACTTACAAATATACCATAAAGGACACCAGCTAGGAGCTGTCTCCATGCTTACTGGTGCGCTAGGTTCTGTCCAACACTACAGTGACCCTGGGTGTGGGTCATGTGCTCACTTACATTATTGTGTGAGTGGTACGGTGCTCAGTCCCACATTAACCATTTATGTGTCACACCCTCAAACTACAGGATCCAGATTAGAATGTGGACTTCTCAACCTCTTCAATCAAATATGTCATTTCATTTCCTGTTGGCATGGGAAGTAAAATTGGATGAAGTGTATCTAACCCCATACTGTACCTGTCCTGGGCGTGTATGATGGGGGACAGTGTAGAGGGAGCTTTACTCTGTATCTAACCCCATGCTGTACCTGTCCTGAGAGTGTTTGATGGGGACAGTGTAGAGGGAGCCTTATTCTGTATCTAACTCTGTACTGTACCTGTCCTGGGAGTGTTTGATGGGGACAGTGTAGAGGGAGCCTTATTTTGTGTCTAACTCTGTACTGTACCTGTCCTGGGAGCGATTGGTGGGGACAGTGTGGAAGGAACTTTACTTTGTATCTAACCTTGCACTGCCCCTGTCCTGGGAGTGTTTGATGGGGACAGTGTAGAAGGAACATTACTCCGTGTCTAACTCCGTGCTATACCTGTCCTGGGAGTGTTTAATGGGGACAGTGTAGAGGGAGCTTTACTCTGTATCTAACCCCGTGCTGTACCTGTCCTGGGAGTATTTGATGGGGGGGCAGTGTAGAGGGAGCTTTACTCTGTATCTAAACCCGTGCTGTACCTGTCTTGGGACTGTTTGATGGGACAGTGTAGAAAGAGTTTTACTCTGTATCTAACCCCATGCTGTATGTGTCCTCGGAGTGTTTGATGGGGACAGTGTAGTGGGAGATTTACTCTGTATCTAACCCCGTGCTGTACCTGTCCTGGGAGTGTTTGATGGGGACAGTGTAGAGGGAGTTTTACTCCGTATCTAACGCAGTGCAGTACCTGTCCTGGGAGCGATAGGTAGGTCTGTATAATGGTGTATTAGTGAACAGAAAGTGTTTCATTCTGTGCACACAGTGCAGATCATTGGAAGCAACATTTGCCGAAAGGGAGCAAATATCTCCTTCTAACTCTGAATGCTCCAAAGCTGATGTTAAGCTCACCTGACGATTACTGACACTCCTGAACATCTTCAAGGCTCAGGTAATTATTTACACTTCTTCAACCACTTCAAAGATCAACAGAGAAAGGTCTTTGAGCCTGAGCTGGTGAGGGAGCTAACTGAGACACGGTGTGATCGAGAAACCCGAGATGAAGTGAAAGGCAGGTGGCACTGGGATTTGCAGGAACAAAGAGAGGTCTTTGCTAAAGCGAACCATTAATTGTGAGAATATTGTTGATAGCGCAGATCAAAGCGCAGATCCAAACTCATGTTGTGTTTGTCCTCTCTGGAGGGCAACGAGCTGCAGGCTGATGAAGAGGACAGCTCTGTACTTCCCAAGCAAAGGAAAACACTAAAACACTGAAACACACATCTCCTTAGGGCGCAATTAGAACTCCAGAAAGTGCAGTGTTCTCACTTGTAGAGAAACGGAGCATGCTGGATAAACACAGCAGGCCAATATGCATCTAGAAATCAAAAGGATAACTTAATGGGTGGGATTTGGAAATTCCCACCCGAGGCCAACGGAGATTTTGGACCCTCGCCCACTCCGATTCTGTAGCGGGCAAGGTGATAGAGTTCCGGTCCATGCCTCAGGACTGAATCCTTTCCAAACAACAAACTCCCAACAAACTCTGATATATATGTAGAAATAATGTCAGGATGTCTTGATGCTGCAATTCTCCTTGTTAAAGCCACCGTTGCTGTTTAAGTTTAAGTATTAGCCACAACTAGGCGTACATTAATATTGCAATGAAGTTACTGCGCTATTCTTCTGGTCGCCACGCTCCAGTGCCTGTTTGGCTCAATGCACCTAACCGTATGTCTTTCAGACCATGGGAGGAGACCTGAGCACCTGAAGGAAACACACACACTCACAGGGAGAATGTGCAAACTGCACACAGACAGTTGCCTGAGGCCAGAATCGAACCCAAGTTCGATTAATACTGCCAAGTTCCTGGCGCTGTGAGACAGCAATGCTAACCACTGTGCCACCGTGCTGCCCACATGTCAGTCAAACCCTCCTTTAGAAGTTCTGCCAACAAATGGAACAGTAACTCAAAGCAAAAAGCCGTGGTTGGAATTCTCCGACCTCGCCTGTGGCTGGGATTCTCCAGTCCCGCTGCAGGGAATGGAGTTTGGCCCAGCACCAAAATTTTCTATTCTCGTTGCATCGGAGAATTCTGACCAGTGATTGTAGAGGAAAATAAAGGTCCAATAAAATAAGGCAGTCTGATTTCTGTAACAACTCCTTGAGTTTAGTGCTCCTGCTTTGCAATAACCCTATTTTTAAGAGTAAGGTACCAGCGATTGGGCCCAGCTCTGATCCTTAGCCAGGGAAGGATGTTAACATTGCCCGAGAATCCCAGGACCATCTTGTTCGGAATTGAAATGTTTTACCAGCAGATTGGGCAGCTCAGCTTTCACCCACAGGATTGAGGCTAATCAGGGGCCTGACCGTATTAGTGCATTTCTGGGGAGTGTAGTGAGCAGGTGGATTAAAACATCTTAAACGGAGACCTAGCTATTGTAATTCTCACAAAAATAATCAATGAGACTTAGAGGCTGTAACAAGAAGCAGCTGAAGAAACTTTATCTCCCTGAGGATGGTGGATGTTTAGAATTCATTGCCTTGTTTTGATTTGATTTATTATTAACATACAGTGAAAAGAATTGCTTCTTGCACACTATACATACACAAAGCATACCGTTCATAGAGTAGAAAACATGAGAGTGCAGAATGTAGTGTTACAGTCATAGCTAGGGTGTAGAGAAAGATCAACTTAACGCAAGGTAAGTCTCACTGGTCGGCACAGTAGCACAGAGGCTAGCACTGCTGCTTCACAGCTCCAGGGACCTGTGTTCGATTCCTGGCTTGGGCCACTGTCTATGTGGAGTTTGCACATTCTCATGTCTGTGTGGGTTTCCTCCGGGTGCTCCACTTTCCTCCCACAGCCTAAAGATGTGCGGGTTAGGTTGATTGGCCATGCTAAAATTGCCCCTTAGTGTCCTGAGATGCGGAGGTTACTGGGTAAAATATTCAGGGATATGGGGTAGGGCCTGGGTGGGATTGTGGTCGGTGCAGACTCAATGGGCCAAATGGCCTCTTTCTGTACTGTAGGGTTTCTATGATTCTAAGTCCATTCAAAAGTTTGACAGCAGCAGGGAAGAAGCTGTTCTTCAGTCGTTTAAGTTTATTTATTAGTGTCACGAGTAAGCTTACATTAACACTGCAATGAAGCTACTGTGAAAATCCCCCAGTCGCCACACTCCGGCACCTGTTCGGGTACATGAGGGAGAATTTAGCATAGTCAATATGCCTAACCAGCATATTTTTTTTGGACTGTGGGAGGAAACTGGAGCATCCGGAGGAAACCCATGCAGACACGGGGAGATTGTGCAGACTCTGTACAGATGGTGACCCAAGCCAGGAATTGAACTCGGGTCCCTGGCATTGTGAGACAGCAATGCTAATGTACATGACCTCAGGCATTTGAATGCTTTTCCTGATGGAAGAAGGTGGAAGAGAGAGCGTCCGGGGGTGCGTGGGGTCCTTAATTATGCTGGCTGCTTTTCTGAGGCAGCAGGAAGTGTAGACAGAGTCAATGGATGAGAGGCTGGTTTGAGTGATGGAGGGAGAGGCTAAATGGTCTATACATTTAAAAGGTACTTGGATCTGGATCTGAAGTTCTGGAGCCTGCAAGCTATTAACCAGGTACAAGGAAAACGGGATTAAAATGAGTGACTAGTTTCCTTTTTCCTCTTTTTTTGGCCGGCACTGACACAATGGGCTGAATGGCCTCTTTCAGCAATGTTACTATGGTGCTATGGAAACAACAAAAACATCCAAGTTCCTGGTGCTGTGAGGCAGCAGTGCTAACCACTGTGCCACCGTGCTGCCCACATGTGTCAGCCAAATCCTCCTTTAGAAGCTCTGCCCAACGAATGGAACAGTAACTCAAGCAAAAAGCGGTGGTTGGAATTCTCCGACCTCGCCTGTGGCTGGGATTCTCCAGTCCCGCTGCAGGGAATGGGGGTTTGGCCGAGCACCAAAATTTTCTATTCTCGTTGGCATCAGAGAATTCCTCGGGCGACTGTCTGTGTGGAGTTTGCACATTCTCCCTGTGAGTGTGTGTGTTTCCTTCAGGTGCTCAGATTATATAGCGCTTTTCAGGTCTTCAAAATGTTCTGATGCCCTTCCCCAGGCCGATTATGAAACAGAATTTGACACCGGGGCACTAAACGTGGTGTTTGGGCAAGTGAGAGCCGGTGTTAGCAAAAGGATTTAAATGAGGAGTGAGAGGTTTAGGGAGGAAATTCGGGAGCTTAGGGCCTGGGTATCTGAAGGTACGGCTGCCAATGGTGAAACGATTGGAATCAGGAATGTAGAAGAGGCCAGAGTTGGAAGGGAGAAGAGATGTCGGAAGGTTGGTAGACGAGAGGGTATTACAGAGACAGATTTGCAAAGGAAGCGCACAGGGACAGAATGAGTCCATTCAACCCGATTCTCATTCAGTTCGATCGCTGCTGATCAGAGCTTCATTCCCATTTAGGTGGTAAGGTTACACAATGGTTAGCACTGCTGCCTCACAGCACCAGGGATCCGGGTTTGATTCCTGCCATGGATCATTGTCAATGTGGAGTTTGCATGTTTTCCCAGTGTCTGCGTGAGTTTCCTCCGGGTGCTCTGCTTTCCTCCCTCAGTCCGAAAGATATGTTGGCCATGCTAAATTCTCCCTCAGTGCACCCAAACCGATGCCGGCGTGTGACGACTAGGGAATTTTCACAGTAACTTCATTGCAGTGTTAAGCCTACTTGTGACACTAATAAATAACCTTTTAATTTATTCACCTTCACTCCGTAGCCCTTAGTATCTTTACCTAACAAAAACCTGCCTACAAAAGCAGGAATGTACTTCTGAGGCTATAAAATGTTTTGGTCAGACCTCATTTGGAATGTTGTGAGCAATTTTGTGTCCCATACCTAAGGAAGGGTGTGCCAGCCTTGGAGGGGTCCAGAAGAGGTTCACAAGAATGATCCCAAGCATAAAGAGTTTGTTGGATCAGGAATGGTTGAGGACTCTGGGTCAATGGAGATTAGAAGGATGAGGGGGGCTCTAATTGAAACTTACAGAATACTGGGAGGCCTGGAGAGAGTGGACGTGGAGAGGATGTTTCCAATGGTGGGAGAGACTTGAAGGCACAACCTTAAAGTGAAGGGACGCTCCTTTAAAACTCAGATGAGGAGGAATTTCTTCAGCCAGAGAGTGGTGAATCTGTGGAACTCATTGCCACAGAAGGCTGTGGAGGCTAGATCATTGAGTGTCTTTAAGACAGAGATAGATAGGGGGGAGAAGATAGGAGAATGGGGATGAGAATCATATCAGCCATCACTGAATGGTGGAGCAGACCTGATGGGCTGAATGGTCTTATTCTGCTCCTATATCTTCTGGTCTTATGGACTACCTGTCCCCTCTTTAAATTTTTAAATGGCTTTCGACATTTATCAGCTTTTGGGAATTTCTGATTTGAACCCTACAGTATCAAAGCGAATTGTTGATACCAACAAGACAGATCAAAAATAATTTGAATAGCGTGAAGCTTTAAAGATTGGTGATCACCTTTAAGATTTTGGGTCTAGCAACATCAGAAACAGAATAACAATCTGGCAACTGTCTTCAGTTTTCACAGTGCCTTCATCAAAGGTAGCTGTGTTGATTGTAATTTATACTGTATACATTGGTTAAGGAAGAAAGAACAGAACACAGAACTTTAAAGAGGAGTTGTGTTTTACACTACATAGCATTATGCAGAATGTACAGCATGGAAACAAGCTGCAGGTCGAGTATCCTTTACCCACAAATTCGAAAACTGAATACATCTAAAACTACGTCTTTTTTTAACTGCACTGACATTTAGTGTGGGAAATCCAGCTGTTTGTCTGCCGTTATTCATGTTGCGATTTTCATGATGAACTTGTCAAAAAGAAACTGATGTCCTATGGGGGTAGGCGGTGTCCTGGTGATATTATCGCTGTACTATTAATCCAGAGATTCAGCTAATATTCTGGGGATCTGGGTTCCAATCCCGCCACGGCCAGTGATGGAGTTTGGAAAAAAAATCTGGAATTAAGAATCTACTGATGACCATGAAACCATTGTCGATTGTTGGAAAAACCCATCTGGTTCACTCATGTCCTTCAGGGAAGAAAATCTGCTATCCTTTACCTGGTCTGGCCTACATGTGACTCCAGAGCCACAGCAATGTGGTTGACTCTCAACTGCTCTTGGGCAATTAGGGATGGGCAATAAATGCTGGCCAGCCAGCGACACCCATGTCTCAATCAGCTTGGATCATGTAGATCAAGCCCAAGACAGGAGGTGAGAGCCCTGTTTTGTCAGCTCGGATCGGGAATGTCTCAACTTGTTGGGACTCTGAATTGGATTTGATTTGATTGGATTGAATTGGAATAAAGAATAAATCATTCAGTTTTACATCTTACTTTTTGAGCCTTTTTATTTACTTTATACCATGGGTAGACTGGGTTTTAGCTATTGGAATGGAAGTTTGTAAACCGTATCCAAAAATTGAAATGATCTGAAATCTGAAACGTAATTGGCCCCAAGGGTTTCTGATAAAACTTGTCCATGCCAGCGTTGCTGATCCTCCCATCTTACTTTATCTCTATTAGCATGTCCTTCTATTCCTTTCTCTCCTGTGTATCCCTCTTAAAGTTCACTATATTCATCTCGACTGTTCCTCATGGTAGTGAGTTCTACATTTTTATCATTCTCTGGGTAAAGACGTTTCTCCAGAGTGTCTGACTGGATATATTGGTGACTATCTTATGTTCATAGCATCAAAGAAACTAGAAGCAGGAGTAGACCATTCTGCCCTATGAGCTGCTCCGCCATTCATTCTGATCATGGCTGATCATCAAATTCAATATCCTGATCACCCTGCTTCCCCCCATATCCCTTGATCTCTTTAGCCCCAAGAGCTATATCTAATTTCTTCTTGAAATCTGACAACGTTTTGGCCTCAACTACTTTCTGTGGTAGTGAATTCCACACATTCACCATCTTCTGGGTGAAGAAATTTCTCCTCACCTCAGTCCCCTTGTCCTCAAGCTTACTCCCTCACCATTGGCAACACTCTTTCTACCCTGTCTAACCCTGTTAGAATTTTATAAGTTTCAATGATAGCCCCTCTAATCCTAACCAATTTAATCTCTCCTGATGTGATAGAGCTGCCATCCCAGCTTCATGGTCTCTGGTATTTCTCTGTTCAAGAAGTGAAGGCATCTTCACTACATTTATCTCCAAGGAGAATTTCCTTCAGGGGAATTTGTGTTCTGGGTATATCTTCTTCTTGAATACGTGATGCATTAGTGTTGCATTCTCCTGGTGCAATGTCATTTCCTTTATCTAAATGCTCCCTCAGGAAAATGGCCCAGATTTAGATGGCTGGCTGTGTCTGATTGGCTCAGTTGCTAGTGCTCGCACCTCTGGGCAGCTGGAAGGCTGGTGGGTTCGAGGTGTTGTACAGGCCTTTACACTTCCCAGCCCCACAACTTCCACAATAGAGAAAATCAAAGTACAAAAAAGGTACAACATCATGGTATCGCCATCAACTCTACATCATGCATCGCTTGGGGCTGGACCTCATCAAGGTCCTTCAGTGTTATCAAACAACAGAAGGTCAAGAAGAGCTTAGTCAAGACCAAGGGCAGATAACCAAAAACTCGGTTAAAGAGGCGAGTTTTAAGGAGAGTCTTAAAGAAGGAGAGAGAGAGGTAGGCAGATGGAGGGAATTCCAGAACTTTGGGATCAGTTATGATCGTAGTGGTTGGATCAGGCTGAAGGAGCCACATGGCCTATCCCAGCTCCCGTTTATAGAGTCATAGTCATAGAGTCATAGAGGTTTATAGCATGGAAACAGGCCCTTCAGCCCAATTTGTCCATGCCGCCCTTTGTTTAAATCCCAAAGCTAATCCCAATTGCCCGCATTTGGCCCATATCCCTCTATACCCATCTTACAGATGTAACTATCTAAATGCTTTATAAAAGACAAAATTGTGCCCGCCTCTACTACTACCTCTGGCAGCTTGTTCCAGACACTCACCATCCTCTGTGTGAAAAAATTGCTCCTCTGGACCTTTTTATATCTCTCACCTTAAACCTATGCCCTCTAGTTTTAGACTCCCCTACCTGTGGGGAAAGATAATGACTCTGCGTTTCTGTGTTCTTACGTTCCATCAATGTTGCTCAGTAAAAAGTTCTGGAATTCTCTATCTCACACCAAATAAACCTGTAGGGCTCTGGGGATAGTATAGGGGAATGGGACTGACTGGATTGTTCTACAGAGGGCTGACATGGACCTCTATGGGCCAAATAGCCTCCATCGGTGCTGAAATGATTCTGGGGCTGGAATTTTCCAGCACCGCCATGGCGGCTTTTCTTCTGTTGCCACCAAGGTCAATGGTAAATTGCATGGTTTGCCCATCCTGTTGCTGGCGATCCCATGGTGGGGGTCAACTTTGGTGGGACTGGAAGATCCCACTGATGGGAAGGGCTGGAAAATCCCATTCATTGACTCTATTTGTGCTTTTTCCTTTTCCTTCCAACCAGTTGGCAATCAGTTATAAAATGTTTGGAGTAGGTAGCTTATCCTTGTTAATATTTAAAAGCGACAATGTAATTACTCAAACTAAGATTAGTAAGAGGCTTTTTGGATCAACTTTCAAAAGGAAGAAGCTTTATCATTGACACAGTGTAAACAGACAACCTGTGAATCATAACCTGAAGCCCTCTGTAGCATAAGCCCTGGCACATATATGGTTAATGTCAGACTAGGTATAGTATTGCTCGCACAGTGATATAGAAACATAGAAGATAGGAGCGGGAGGAGACCATTCGGTCCTTCAAGCCTGCTCCGCCATTCATTATGATCCTATAACATAGGAACTTGGAGTGAGAGGAGGCAATTTAGTCCTTTGACCCACTCTGCCATTCAATATGATCATGGCCGATCTCCATCTCATCCTAACTCCACTTTCCTGCCTTTTCCCCATAACCCTTGATCCTGCTTTTGATCAAGTATTTGCCAATCTTTTCCTTGAATCCATTGATTGATTCTGTATCCATTGCACTCTAGGCCAGTGAGTTCCATAGATTCACAACCCCCTGTGAGAAGTAGCTTCCCCTTATCCCTGTCCTGAACCTCTGACCTCTTACTCTACAACTCTGATCTCTTCTCCTAGACTGTTCGAAAAGGGGGAACATTTGGTTAACATCAATCCCTTTGAGTATTTTATAAACCTCAATCAAACCCCCCCTTAGTCTCCTGAACTCCAGCAAGTATAAGCCCAAGCTACTCAACTGCTCCTCATACAGCCCTTTCAAACCTCTGCCGAACTGCCTCCAGTGCCACCACATCCTTCTTCAAATGAGATGCCCAAAATGTAACACAATATTCCAAGTGTGGTCTCAGCAGTGCCTTGTACAATTGTAACAACACTTCTCTACTTATATTCTCAATACCCTTTGCAGTAAATGTCAAGATTCCATTTGCCTTCCTTATAACATTCTGCACCTGCCTACCCACTTTCTGAGACTCATGCACAAAGACACCCAGATCCCTCTGCATAGATGCCTTTTGAACCTGTTTCCCATTTAAATAGTAATTTGCCCTTTTATTTTTCTGGCCAAAATTGATAACCTCGCATTTATCCACATTAAACCTCATCCACCAGATTCTGGCCCCTTCCCCTAGCTTGTCAATATCCATTTGTAAACTTTTCATCTCTTCATCACAGCCTGCTTTCCGACCTATTTATGTGTCATCAGCAAATTTTGCTACGTTACACTTTGTCCCCACTTGTAGATCGATGACATTGATTGTAAATAGTTGTGGTCTGAGAACTGAACCCTGCAGGACCCCATTAGTTACAGATTGATAACTGGAGAAAGACCCATTTATCCCAACCCTCTGCTTTCTGTCAGTCAGCCATAGTCAGAGGTTTTTTTCCCAGGGTGGAAGTGTCAATCACAAGGGGGCACAGGTTCAAGTCGAGAGCGGGAAAGTTTAAAGGAGACGTGCGGGGGAAATTTTTCACGCAGAGAGTGGTGGGTGCCTGGAATGCGCTGCCAGAGGAGGTGGTGGAAGTAGGTACATTAGCAACATTTAAGAGGCATCTAGATGGGTACATGAATAGGGAGGGAATAGAGCGATATGGACCAAGTGAAGGGCAGAAGGTGTTTTTTTTTAGTTTTGTCAGGGCATCATGATCAGCATGGGCTTGGAGGGCTGTACTTTTCTTTGTTCTCTGCTCCCAGTGAGTGGAGGTCTGGGTGTTTGGAAAAGTTCTTTGGTTAGGGCTCATGAGAGAATCAATAGTATAACTGGGACTGCCAGCCTCGATTCACCATATAAATGTACTTATACTTTAATTGAAGCATCAGTATATCTCTGGAATTCTCTTCCTAAACCTTACACCATGCCTCTCTCCACCCCCTCTCCCCCCACCCACCCTCTCTCTTTCCTTTTTAAAGACATTGCTCAAATTCTAACCCATTAACTAAGTTGACCTGTCCTAATATCTCCTTGGGCAGGATTTTCTGGCTTTGCTTGTCCCAAAACAGTAAAATCCTGCCTAACGTCAACGGACCTTCCCGTGTTCTGCCCCTCGCTCACTCCGATTCCTGTAAAGTAAAGGTTATTTATTAATCACAAGTAGGCAACGAAGTTACTGTGAAAATCCTCGAGCCACTACAGTCCGCTGCCTGTTTGGGTACACTGAGGGAGAATTTGGTATGGCCAATGCACTCTAATCAGCATGTCTTTGGACTGTGGAAGGAAACCGGGGCATCTGGAGGAAAACCCACGCAGACATGGAGAGAACATGCAGACTCCGCACAGACGGTAACTGAACCGGGAATCGAACCTGGGCCCCTGGTGCTGTGAGGCAGCAGTGCTAATCACTGTGCCACCCTTTTGGTGGGTGGGGTGGTAAGATTCTGGCCCTTATGGTCATGGTGTCAAATTTTTGATTGATAATATTCCTGAATGTCTTTTGGAACATTTTATGGTGTTACAAGTGCTAAATGAATTGTTCTTGCTGTTGGATAGTGCTGTGTGATATTTAACGTTCTTCTCCACAAGCAGTTGGTTTAATATCTTCATGTCTGACTCAATGAAGAGTGCAGGAGAACATGACAGGAGCAGCATCAGGCATACCCTAGTTGTACCAAATAGAGGAAGCAGCAAGTGATAGACAGAGCTAAGCAATTCCACAACCAACGGATCAGATCTAAACTCCGCAGTCCTGCCACATCCATTTTATTTTCCAAGATGGCGCCAGAGCGAGGCGACCTCTTGCAAGCTGTGCCCAGCCCAACTTCTAATTCTATCTTTTACTCTCATTCCATGCTTCTAAAACTTCTTTCTAAGTCTTTTCTTTCTCTACACCCTAGCTATGACTGTAACGCTACTCTTCTTTCCTTCTCCATGAATGGTATGCTTCGTCTGCGCAGCGTGCAAGAAACAATATTTTTCACTGTATGTTTGGCATAACTATAAGCTTCATGGTGGGAGATATAGGAGGGATGCCCGAGGTAGGTTCTTTACTCAGAGAGTGGTTGGGGTGTGGCATGCACTGCCTGCTGTGATAGTGGAGTCGGACACTTTAGGAACTTTCAAGCAGTTATTGGATAGGTACATGGAGCACACCAGAATGATAGGGAATGGGATAGCTTGATCTTGGGTTCGGATATAGCTCGGCACAACATCGGGGGCTGAAGGGCCTGTACTGTGCTGTACTGTTCTATGTTCTATGTTAATACATGTGACAATAATAAATCAAATCAAAAAAACCCAATTGTGAATTAAACAACTCACTGGAGGAGAAGGCTCCACAAATATCCCCATCCTCAATGGTGGAGGAACCCAGCACATCAGTGCAACCTGTCAGAACTACTGAGATTTTCCTGCATTTTTAATTTTTTTTCAGGTTCCAACATCCGCAGTATTTTACCTTCATCTTAAGGTTAGCAGATACATGGGAATCTGCAAGTTCCCCTTCAAGTCACTCACCATCCTGGCTTAGAAATATATCATTGTTCCTTCACTATTGCTAGATCAAATTCCTGGAACTCCCTTCCTAACAGCATTGTGGGTGTACCTACACCACGTGGACCCCACCACTTTCTCAAGAATAATTGGGGATGGACAATAAATGCTGACCTAACCAGCAATGTCCACATCCCATAAAAAAAATCATAGATTTTCAGATGGTATCATGTTACAGGCCACGGTTTGAGTTGTTTAAGCAACTCCTTCAAAAGAGATGAAAAGAAAGTTAGAAAGATTTGTGTTTATAGAGCACTTTGCATGGCCATTGGATGTTGGATATTTTCAAAATATAATTATTGTTCCAACGCGAGTGGCACAGTGGTTAGCACTGCTGCCTCCCAGCAGCACAGACCCGGGTTCGAGACCCAGGTTTATTTCCTGGCTTGGATCATTGTCTGTGTGGAGTTTGCACATTCTCCCTGTGTCTGTGTGGTTTCTTCCAGGTGCTCCAGTTTCCTCCCAGAGTCCAAAGATGTGCAGGTTTGGTGGATTGGTCATGCTAAATCTCCCCTTAGTGTCAAGGGGACTAGCTAATGTAAGTGCATGGGGTTATGGGGATAGGGCCTGGATGGAATTGTAGTCGGTGATGACTTTTTGGGCCAAATGGCCTCCTTCTGCACTGTAGGGTTCTATGATTACAACAATGGCCTCACTTCCAAAGTACTAATTGGGTGTAAAGTGCATTGAGACATCCAGCTGTGGTGAAAAGTGCTATGTGAATGCGATTCTTTCTTTTTATCTCCTTTGGAGGTCTTGGTCCAAGTGGGTACTCACCTCGGGCTGCAGGCTGGGATACCAGGTCACCTGAATACAATGGGGCACAGTCAGAACCCGCACAGTTCTGAGCAGCTAGACTCAGCGATGTATGTATGAGTATGTATGGTGTGTTAAGAAACACAAATTGACAGGAAACCAGAGATTGCACTCCAGAGAGTGACAGCAACTGACAATTTGTGAACAAGGTTCGGGTAATAAAACTAAGATGTTGCATAGAAAGCATAGCTGGGAGTCAGAAATATAAATTTGAATGCTGGTCTGAGCCAGAACTTGTTTGCTTCTAAAGTTGCACTGTCTTCGATTTCATTTGATTTATTGTTGTCATATATATACAGTGAAAAGTGTTGTTTCTTGTGCAGACAAAGCACACCAGTCATCAAGAAGGAAAGGAGAGAGTACAGAATGTACTGTTACAGTCAGAGCTAGGGTGTAGAGAAAGATCAACATAATGTGAGGTAGGTCCATTCAAAAGTCTGACAGCAGCAGGGAAGAAGCTGCTCTTGAGTCGGCTGGTACATGACCTCAGACTCTTGTATCTTTTTTCCGATGGAAGAAGATGGAGGAGAGAATGCCCGGGGTGCGCAGGGTCCTTGAGTGTGCTGGCTGCTTTGTCGAGGCAGTGGGAAGTGTAGACAGAGTCAGTGGATGGGAGGCTGGTTTGTGTGATGGACTGGGCTACATTCACAAGCTTTTGTAGTTCTTTGCAGTCTTGGGCAGAGCAGGAGCCATACCAAGCTGTGATACAACCAGAAAGAATGCTTTCTGTGGTGCAGCTACATAAATTCAGTTCCTCTTGGGAGATTTGTGGTCCAGATCACAATGATACCTACTTATCCAGCGGTTCCTGAGTGCCAGCTATTGCAGCAGATATGAGGGTGGTAATAGAGAATGTTAGCACATGGTTATATGTGCTATACTTCTGATAGCCAGTTGGTGAAGAAAGTATCCCAAACCAGTCTTTACTTGGAATAGATTTATTTATAGAGTGAAGCCTTACAGGTATATATCTCCTGGTTCCACTTCTCTATCAGTAGGTGGCCTCAATTATGTACTTAACCTCAATTAGTAAAGTTCTTGCTGCACAAATGCCAGGGAATGGCCACCTCTGACAAGAAAGAATCTAATCCCCTCCTCCAGACGTTCAATGGTATTACCATTGCTGAAATTTCTACTAGCAATACCCCTGGATATTACCACCGACCAGAAACTGAACTGAACCAGCCTATAAAGAACAGATCAGAGTCCTGGTAACGAGTAACTCACCTCTTCACTTCCCAAAAGCCTGTTCACCTTCTAAAAGGCACAAGTTAGGAATGTAATGGAATAATCACTTGCCTGGATGGGTGCAGCTCCAACAACACTCAATAAGCTTGACACCATCCGGGACAAAGCAGCCCCAGTTGACTGGCAACCCATCCACAAACATTCACTCCCTCTGCCACTGATGCACAGTAGTAGCAGTGTGGACCAACTTTTACAGATGCACCATAGAAAGCATTCTTTATGGTTGTATCACAGCTTGGTATGGCTCCTGCTCTGCCCAAGACCGCAAGGAACTACAAAAGGTTGTGAATGTAGCCCAATCCATCACACAAACCAGCCTCCCATCCATTGACTCTGTCTACACTTCCCGCTGTCTCGGCAAAGCAGCCAGCATAATTAAGGACCCCACGCACCCCAGACAATCTTCCATTGGGAAAAAGATACAAAAGTCTGAGGACACATACCAAACGTCTCAAGAACAGCTTCTTCCCTGCTGCTGTCAGATTTTTGAATGGACCTACCTCGTATTAAGTTGATCTTTCTCTACACCCTAGCTATGACCGTAACATGACATTCTGTACTCTCCTGTTTCCTTCTTTATGAACAGTATGCATTGTCTGTATATCGTGCAAGAAACAATACTTTTCAATGTATACTAATACATGTTACAATAATAAATCAAATCAAAATCATTTATAAGATGCACTGCAGCAACTCCTTCAGCACTTTCTGTCCCTATTACCTCTACCATCTAGAAGGATGAGGGCAGAACACACATGGGAAGACCACCATCACCATTTCCTTACAAGCCACTCGCATCCTGACTTGGAAATATATTTTGCCTAATTGCCCTTCTCAAGGGCGATGCAGGAAGGGTATTAAAGGCTGACCTAGCCCAGTGAAGGCCACTTCCCATAAACATTTCTAAACAATTAACTGAATGCAGATGACTTATTGTGAGGGTTCTGAAACTGCAGGCAGTGCCCATGCTGCTTTTCTTGGCTGGACAGTGAGGAATTATCAGCTACAGTGAGACCCTTTCTGAAGTTTTTCATGTCGTTAAAAAAACAAAACCAATGGAGGCAGAAGCAAAATGTTCAGGATGTAAGAAACCTGAAATAAAACAGAAGGGTGGAAGTAATCGATAAGTCAGGTAGCATCTGTGGAGAGGGAAACAGCAGGTTAAAATGAGTGAGCTTTCATCTGATACTGAATTCCTCCAACTCGGGCTCCTGTGTTTTCCCCACATTCCTTTGTCCCACAACTGAGGAATTATGCCTCTAGTTTACATAGCTGTAAGCTCTGAAATACCCACCCCAAACTTCTCCGCCTCTCTCTCCTCCTCCTCTAATCTGTCACTTTGGAAAGTACCTCCTTTGACCAATATTTCAATCTATCTTAATATTTCCTAGTGTTAATTTTGGCTGAGGCCATACCATGAGCTGTCTATCTGCACTGAAGGTGTTTTATAAATCCAATTTATATTATTATGCTTCTAGCGGGCTTGAGATTGCAAAACAGCAACATCCCCCTTTTACATTAGTGACCTCAGTTGGAGAGAGAGGGTGGCACAGTAGCACTGCTACCTCACAGTGCCAGGGACTCCAGTTAAAATTCCAGCCTCGGGTAACTGTCTGTGTGGAGTTTGTACGTTCTTTCTGTGTCTGTGTGAGTTTCCTCCGGATGCTCCGGTTTCCTCCCACAGTCCAAAGATGTGCCGGTTAGGTGGATTGGCCACGCAAAGCTGCCCCTCAGTGTCAGGGGGATCTTTGGGGTAAATACGTGGGATTGGGCCTGGATGGGATTGTTGTCGGTGCATGGTTTGATGGGCTGAATGGCCTCCTTTTGCACTGGAGGGATTCTATGATTCTAGACAAAAAGGCCAGTGGGATTGTAACTGTAATATCGGTGTGGTTGAAGGTGCTTTTCCGAGGTTGGCGATACTGTTTGGATGTTATTTTCACCTGTGTGATATCACTTTCTGTCTCAGCGTATCTGCTGCTGAAACTCTCATCCATAACTGTGCTACCTCTTGACTATCTCAACACTTCCCAGATCAGCTTTCCACCTTCCAGCTGCATCTAATGCCCTGTTCGCCTACCCTTCACTTCTGTTCATGGTTGTGTAACTTTACATTCTGGAATTTCCTCCCTCATCCTCTCCTTCAAGGACAATCTCTTTGCCTGGATTTTTAGTCGATTCTGCTAATTTCTCCTTCTTTAGCTCGGTGCCCTCTAACACTCCTGTGAAAGCGACTCGGGATGTTTTACTATGTTAGAGGCGGTATATGAATGCAAATTGCTGCTTCTGTTGAATGGAGAAAATTGGAGGAGTGAAAGGAATAGAATTGCAGCGGAATTAAGGAAACCAACTCCATTGTTCTCTTCTTAAATGTGTCTGCATTATACTGGTGACTGCAACTCAAAAGTACTTAATGGGCTGTAAAGTCATTTGGGATATTGTGAAAGGTGCAGTATAAGTTGAGGTTTTTATGGCACCTGCATGCATTAGGCAGAGTGACTGTAGCAACGGTGAGATTGGAGGCACAATGTTCTCAGAATAAGAATGCACGGAAAAGCCTTTCCAATCCCAGCTTTGGGACTGGGATCAGAACCGTGGATCCTCATCAGTTTCCCCTTGAAGCTCACAGCAGGAATTATCTGAAGCTCATGTAGCAGTACGATATTGATGAAGAGTGCGTGAAGCTTTAATCTGGACGCACTGTCTCCTTCTTCAAACAGTGTGAATTGAGCCGACTTCAGTAAACTGGCTGTCTGCTTTGTTCCGTTGTAAATCCCCAACTGTTGCCTCCTCCCTCAAGCACTAATTTCTGTGCTGAAAAACAGTGCAACTGCTGAGTAAGTTTTAAGTTTATTTATTAGTCACAAGTAGGCTTACGTTAACACAACAATGAAGTTGTGTTGTGTTCCCTAGTCGTCATACTCTGGCAACTGTTTGGGTGCACTGGGAGAGATTTAGCATGGCCGTTGCACCTAAACTGCATATCTTTTGATCTGTGGGAGGAAACTAGAGCACCTGGCTGAAGCCCACACATGATGTGGAGACACACACAGACAGTGGAAGAACATGCAGACTCCGCACTGACAGTGACCCAAGCCAGGAATTGGACCCTGGTCCCTGGCGTTGTGAGGCACAGTAAGAAGTCTCACAACACCAGGTTAAAGTACAACCAGTTTATTTGATAGTAAACCCACAAGCTTTCGGGGTTTGCCCCTTCATCAGGAAGATTTCTGATCTCAAACAGAGCATATGAGAATACTGATTAGAATGCAAGTCTTTCTAGCTAATCAATTCTTAAAGGTGTAGACAATGTGAGTGGAGATAGCATTAAGCACAGGTTAAAGAGATGTGTATTGTCTCCAGACAGGACAGTAAGTGAGATGTTGCAAACCCAGGCAAGTCATGGGGGTTACAGATAGTGCAACATGAATCCAAGATCCTGGTTGAGGCCATCCTCATGTGTGTGAAACTTGGCTATCAGTCTCTGCTCAGTGACTCTGCGCTGTCATATGTGGTGAAGGCCGCTGTGAGGCAGCAGTGTTAAGCACTGTGCCATCAATATCTCATCAACGTAGAGCAGTGTCTCAGTCAATACCCATATTTAGTTAATTTGTTTCATTAATATACCAAAATATTGTTGCCATTCATGCCAGTGGAATCTTACGGTTCCCCGGTGGTGAGGGAGTGTTGAGCGGGAAACCCCGTTGACGATGGCAGGACAGTAAGATCCCGTTGCTAATGTGGAGACGGAGAAACATCTCATCCTAAAGCTCAATGGAAAGGTCGGTCAGTCGGAACAAATCAGGAGAAGGTGACCCCCTTTTGGATAAATATCACCTCACATTTACCCATTTGGTCCCTTAATCCCTCCTCTCTCCATGAGCACATTTATTGTCCCTTTGACCATGTTTTGTTTGTTTCAAGACTCCCCCCTGGGAGAGTGGCCACACCCTCCTTGATTCTGAGATCACCCAAAGCTCAGCTACCTGTGCCTGGAGCGGCACCAAGTTCCATTTGTCCATCTCTTCTGTACTCACTGACATGCTACTGGTTCCCAGGTCAGCAATGCCTTAGAGTTAGGGTTAACCCTAATGCACCTCTACACCTCTACCTCCAGAAGAAAAGACAAAAATGCTGCAAATATCCTGCAAGCCATGTGCTGCCCATGGAGATAGAAACTGGGTTAATATTTTGGATTAGCGACTCTTCATCAAAAATATTCAAAATGTAATCAGTTTCAAGCAATTGAAAAGAAAAGTGTCTATTGGGAATCTGTACAGTGGGAGTGAATGGAAAGGGGCTCTATTTGTTGGGAATCTATACATTGGGAGTGATTGGGAAGGGGTCTGTCTATTGGGAATCTATACATTGGGAGTGAATGGGAAGGGGGTCTGTCATTGGGAATCTATACAGTGGGAGTGAATGGGAAGAGGTTTGTGTTATAATATGTCTGTGATGGAGTGCAGCATGACATCACTCTAAGATTGTGTGTCATGTGGTCCAGCGTTAGTTTTGCTTATGCTTTCAGCAGAGCACACACACACACAGCTCTGCAGCTCTGGTATTCTAAAGCTTTCAGTCCATGCAGATCTATTTATAAATACACCCATGAGGTGTTTCCCCAATCCTTTATTGGTGCTTTTATGTTAATATAAAAACAGGCAGCATGGCCTACAGGATTTTGGATAAGGGGAATGAAAGTCAGACTGTTGCTTCTATGTGAATTGTGACAATGGGAGTGAGTAGTGTTTAGACTATAATCATTTTATAGAATGGGGCTGAACAGGAATGGTTAGTCCATTAGGAGGTGTATGTGATCCGCCCCTTTCTCAATGTGCTGCATTATGTTATCTGCTCCAGAAAATGTACTTAGTGCCATTTCCTTAGTGTTATGAAAAGTGATGACTTTATTACTTTTGTGATTGGATGAAGTAGCTCTCCGTCAGGATTCCAGGATAAATCATCTTCCACTTTCGCCTGAAAAGCAGTACCCTGGGCAAACCTTTCCTCGCTGCTACACAACACTTGTTCATTGCCTTGGCGATTAATGTCATTCTCTCAGCAAACTAAAACAGATTGCCACGTTGAATAGCGGCGCGTAGAAATATTTCCCTCACTGCATGAAGGGCAAATGAGATTCTGTCAATAATCAGGATTCCAAACAGTACAGCTATTATCTCTCGAAGCCTAAAAGCTTTTCAGAGAGACAATACTGTCAGGCGGTTTAATAGGTAATTGAGGAGAAGTGAAAACCACAATTATTTCATTTTATAAAACGTTAAGTGAGCTGAGGCTGTCTCTGTCTGACTGTTATGGGTTCCTTTATTTTCAGCATTACAATCCGGTTCGATGCTTATTTCCCTGCAGTAACCAGAGGGTTAGTTTAACAGGATTCGGGCTTAGAGGTGATTTATCTCATGTCAAGCTTCTAGGCTGGGTCTTGAACCTGCAACTATCTTTTTTTATGGAATTTGTTCAGGGCAGGAGAGTGGCCCTGCCAAGGTCAGCGTTTATAACCCTTCCCTAATTGCCTTAATTGCCTTGGAGGTGAAAGAGCTGGCACTGAAATGTAGCTGACTCCTTCAAGCAGGCCATTTAATAACTGTAAGAGGGAGATGGGTTTCGGAAAGCTGACATAAACTGGAGATTAAACAAAGTGCGCCATAATTTATACCTCAAACATCACCACTAAAAACAGATTAACTGGCCATTTATCTCACTACTGCTCACGTGACCTTGCTTTGTGCAAATAACTGCTACGTTTCTTATATTGCAACACTTTAAAATCATCTTATTGGCTGTTTGGCCCTTTGGAATGCTCTAAGGCTTGAGAGGCGCTTTATAAATGCAAATTATGTCCTTCCTTTGTAAACGCATTGTTTGTTAAATTATCTAAGAAACCTAAAGCAATGGAGTGCAATCATTTCAGGACTCGAAGCTCAATGAGTCATCTCATTAAAGTGATCTTGAAAAACATAAAAAAAGAGAAATGATAACAGATCTGAAGTAGAAATCAGGTGGAGCAGAGGCTGGATTTAGAGCTTGAGGTGGAACAGAAGAGGAAAATCAAGAACATTCTTCTATCTGGAATTAAATGAAACAGTTACACGGGCTTCATAGGCTTGGGTGGCACAGTGGTTAGTACCACTGCCTCACAGCGCCAGGGACCCGGGTTCGATTCCTGGCTGGGTCACTGTCTGTGTGGAGTTTGCACATTCTCCCTGTGTCTGCGTGGGTTTCCTCCTGGTGCTCCGGTTTCCTTTGAAAGATGTGCTGGTTAGGTGCATTGGCCATGCTAAATTCTTCTTCAGTGCGCCCAAACAGGCACTGGAGTGTGGAGACCAGGGAATTTTTGCAGGAACTTAATTGCAGCGTTAATATAAGCCTACTTGTGACACTAGTAAATAAAATTTAAATAAGCTGTCAAAAAATGCTTGATCATGTTTATCACCAAATGTAGCTGAAATGTGACATTGACAGTAAAGATGTGAGATTTATACAAAGCCTACACAGCGGGTATCAGAACAGAAGATGGACAATCAGATTTGTTTCAGGTGAATAAAGGAATACGACAGGGCTCTGTGCTGTTGGCAAAATTATTCAATCTGTACACAGAACAGATATTCAGAATATTAGATATACTTCCAGAGGTAAAAATTGGAGGCAGGAACATAACAACATGATGACACAGCCCTACTCTCAGAACCTAATTTGATTTATTATTGTCACATGTTTTGAAATACAGTGAAAAGTATTGTTTCTTGCGCGCGATATAGACAAAGCATACCATTCATAGAATACATAGGGGAGGAGGAAAGGAGAGGGTACAGAATGTAGTGTACAGTCATCGCTGGGGTATAGAGAAAGATCAGTTTGGTATAAGATAGGTCCATTCAAAAGTTTGATGGCAGGAAGGAAGAAGCTGTTCTTGAGTCAGTTGGTACATAATTTCAGACTTTTGTATCATTTCCTGATGGAAGAAGTGGAAGAGAGAATGTCTGGTGTGGGTGGGATCTTTAATTATGCTAGCTGCTTTGCTGAGGCAGTGGGAAATGTAGACAGAGTCAATGGATGGGAGGCTGGTTTGCATGATGGACTGGGCTACATTCACGACCCTTCGTAGCTTCTAGTGTTATTGGTCAGAGCTGCCTCCAATGCCAGTATATGATTCCTTAGATAAGGGGATCAAAATTATTCACTGTGTTCCAGGCTGTTTGATAAGAGTTGCAAAGCTGTGGGGAACTCTTCTACAAGGCAAAGTGGAGGACACCATGAATAGACGTCACAGAGTGGTTATAGGTGAGCTACAGTGGATATATGAGGATGATGCAAGACAGAGGAGAGCGACAAACCGTGACAGCTTGTCCAAGTGGGTGTAGCTCCAAGCTGCAATAACTGTGAAAACATCCCAATCTTACACTGGACATCACCATTGTCTGACGTTCTGTCACACCAGCAGACACACACTGCTACCACTAGGTGGAGCTTCATTAAGCCCTGGACCTTCCAGATCTCCAACCCTGTGGAAACAGGCTGGGGGAGATTCGCTACTTTAATTTGAGGCTAACTCCTTAATCCCTTTATCACTTGTTCACCTCCCAATACTCTGATTGAAGGTCATTGATCTGAAATGTTTCTCTCTCCATAGCTGCTTCCAGACCTTAAAAAAAATTATTAGAGACACAAGTCAGCTTACATTAACACCGCAATGAAGTTACTGTGAAAATCCCCTATTCGCCACACACCAGCACCTGCTCGGGTACATTGAGGGGGAATTTAGCATGGCTAATGCACCTAACCAGCACGTCTTCTGGACTGTGGGAGGAAATCGGAGCACCTGGAGGAAACCCACACAGACACGGGGAGAATGTGCAGACTCCGCACAGACAGCGATCCAAACTGGGAATTGAATCCAGGTTCCTGGCGCTGTGAGACAGCAGTGCTACCCACTGTGCGACCATGCCTGCCAAGCAGTTTCTGATTTTCGATAATTGTTGTTAGAATTTTCTATGACGTCTTTCGCTACCTCAGGGTATCTCATAACACTTTACAATTAATGACATACCTTCGAAGTTAGATCACTGTTGTACTGTAGGGTAGGTGGCAGCCAGTTTGTGCACAGCAAGATCCCATAAGCTGGGATGGCAGTGGCATAGAGGTATCATTATTGGACTAGAAATCCAGATACATGGGATAATGCTCTGGGGACCCCAATTTGAATTCCATATTTAATAAAAAAATTTGGATTTTAAAAGTCTCATGGTGATTATGAAAACATTGTTTGTAAAACCCCCTCTGGTTCACTAATGTCCTTTAGGGAAGGAAATCTGCTGTCCTTACCCGATCTGGCCTACATGTGACTCTAGACCAACAGAAATGTGGATGACTCTCAACTGCCCTCTGAAGCTTAGAATCATAGAATCCCTAGTGCAGAGGAGCAGTTCTGCACTGACTCATACCCAGCCTTACCTTGTAACCCTTTGTATTTACCCCACTAATTCCCCTAACCTATGTAAAACTAAGGAAATTTGGCATGTCAGCTACAACTCTAACCAACTTTTACAGATGCACCATAGAAAGCATTCTTGCTGGTTGTATCACACTTTGGTATGGGCTCCTGCTCTGCCCAAGACCACAAGGAACTACAAAAGGTCATGAATGTAGCCCAATCCATCATGCAAATCAGCCTCCCATCCATTGACTCTGTCTACACTTCCTGCTGCGTCAGCAAAGCAACCAGTGTAATTAAGGATCCCACACAACCCAGACATTCGCTCTTCCACCTTCTTCCTTTCGGGAAAAGGATACAAAAGTCTGAGGTCATGTACCAAACGACTCAAGAATAGCTTCTTCCCTGCTGCTGTCAGACTTTTGAATGGACTTACCTTGCATTAAGTTGATCTTTCTCTACATCCTAGCTGTGACTGTAACACTATATTCTGCACTCTCTCGTTTCCTTCTCTATGAATGGTATGTTTTGTCTGTATAGCACGCAAGAAGCAATACTTTTCACTGTATGCTAATGCATGTGACAATAATAAGTCAAATCAAATCACTAAGGGGCAATTTAGCATGGCCAATCCATTTAACCTGTGCACCTTTGGCGTGTGGGAGGAAACCAGAGCACCCGGAGGAAACCCACACAGACATGGGGAGAATGTGCAAACTCCACACAGACAGTCACTCGAGGCCGGAATCTAGCCCTGGCACTGTGAGGCAGCAATGCTAATCAGCGTGCCACTGTGCAGGACACTCAGTTCAAGGGACGGGCAATAAATGCTATTGAGTCAATGATGCTGATCCACATCCCCTGAATTGATTAAAAAAAGGGGAGAGAAATGAATCAAATGTCCAAATTACCTTAGTCATTAATTGAAGGGCAAATGCGGGGCTCCATGGGGGACCTACCCTGCACCTCTTTGAACCGGTGCCCTAAGATCTTTTACAATCACTGGAGGGGGTGATTGGGGCCACAGTTTTTCTCACCTGTACCTCTGGCAATACGCCCCTCCCTCGGTACTGCGCCAAGCCTGGATTTAATGCTCAGTTCCTGGAGTGAGTTTCTGACTCACAGGCAAGGCGGTTTCCCACCGAGCTGCAGCTGAGTAAAAATTCATTGCGTCCAACATTCTTCAGCATTTCTCTTTTTCAAGTTAACCGTCTATTGCCCTTTGAGACATTGCGTTGAGATGGTGACACATGGCGGGGAGGGGGGAAGGCTGGGGGGTGGGGGGGGGGGGGGTTGGAATTGTCGAGTCATACTTCTGACAGACACAAAAAAAACAACCCAACCATGTTAACATTCCAGGAGAGGGCTAAGGTTAGTGGGAAACACCTTCACAGTGCTTCCAATTGCAGGCAAGGGCAAACTGAAGAAGATTCACAAAGATATCACCAGAATTGAGAGAATATGCTAATCAGCCAAAGCTGCACCGTAGCAGGGTGGTAGCACAGTGGTTAACACTGCTGCCTCACAACGTCAGGGACCTGGGTTCGATTCCCGGCTCAGGTCACTGTCTGTGTGGAGTTTGCATCTTCTCCCCGTGTCCGTGTGGGTGTGCTCCAGTTTTCTCCCACATCCTGGAAGATGTGCTGGTTAGCTGCATTGACCTGAACAAGTGGCGACTAGGGGAATTACACAGTAACTTCATTGCGGTATTAATGTAAGCCTTACTTGTGACTAATAGACAAAACTTAAAAGCTCTTTTTGTCTAGTAAAGCGAAGGCTATTGGGTGACCTAATCAAACTCTTGAAGGGCTTTGTTAGGTAGATATGTGGAAGAGTTTTATTTTGTTTATTAGTGTCACAAGTCAGCTTACATTAACACTGCAATGAAGTTACTGGGAAAATCCCTTGGTCGCTACATCCTGGCGCCTGTTTGGATGCACTGAGGGAGAATTTGGCATGGCCAACACACCTAACCAGCACGTCTCTCAGACTGTAGGAGGAAACTGGAGCATCTGGAGGAAACCCACGCAGACACAAGGAGAATGTGCAGTCAGTGACCCAAGCCGGGATGTTTTCATTTGTGGAGAAACCAGACCAGGGAATCATTACTATAAGATATTTACTAATGATCATTTTTTGGATATTTTATGAAGTTAGCACAGGAAAAAGGAGCTGGAGTAGAAGATCAGCCCTGACCTTATTGATTGACACAGCAGAGGGCCAGAGGGCCTCCTCTAGTTCTTGTCATAGAATCCCTGTGGTGCAGAAGGAGGCCATTCAGCCCATCGAGTCTGCACCAAGAGAGCATCCCAATCCTTCTAATAAATCAGTATTCGGAAATTTAGGAAAAACCTCTTTATCCAGGGAATGGTGAGAATGTGGACCTTGCTCCCACAGGGAATGGTTAAGATGGATCTTATTGAGACATTTAAGGGAAAGCTGGATAAACACAGTGGCACAATGGCTGGCATTGCTGCCTCACAGCGCCAGGGACCTGGGTTCGATTCTGGCCTCGGTAATGTCTGTGCGGAGGCTGCACATCCTCCCCATGTCTGCATGGGTTTCCCCTGGCTGCTCCGGTTTCCTCCCACAGTCTAAAGATGTGCAGGTTAGGTTGATTGGCTATGCTGATGAGTAAATCCAGGGTGGATGTGGAGAGGATGTTTCCGCTGGTAGGAAAAACTACAACCAGAGAGGGCACAACCTCAGGCTAAAGGGACGATCCTTTAAAACAGAGATGAGGAGGAATTTCTTCAGCCAGAGAGTGGTGAATCTGTGGAACTCTTTGCTGCAGAAGGCTGTGGAGGCCAGGTCATTGAGTTGTCTTTAAGACAGAGATAGATAAGCTCTTGATTAATAAGGGGATCAGGGGTTATGGGGAAAAGGCAGAAGAATGGGAATGAGAAAAGTGTCAGCCATGAGTGAATGGTGGAGGAGACTCGATGGGCTGAGTGGCCTAATTCTGCTCCTATGTCTTATGGTCTTATGGTTATGGGGATGGGGACTGAGTGGGATTGTCATCAGTGCAGGGTCAAAGGGCCGAATGGCATCTTTCTGCACTGTAGGGATTCTATGATCGTATGAAGCAGAAAGGAATTGAAGGAGATATCCTTCAGGTGAGGGATGGGGAGAAGGCTCATGTGGATCATACACACCAGCATGGGAAAATGGACCGAATGGCCTTGAGCTATCAACTCTGTGTGATTCTGTGCAGCATTAAATATCCTGTCAAAGTTCATGTAGAATTACATGGGGGTAAGTGGGTGTTGCCTTTTACTGTTAGAAGTCTCTGTGCTTCACAACATTTCAAATTAAAAGCAGTCAGCTAGGATTGTAAAGGCAGGGTCTGGTCTGGACGAGGATTTAATTGCATTGTGAGCCCTGCATCTGGGATTGGTAGAATTTAATTAGGCAGTATTAAATTTCTTCCGAAAAATGTTTCCAGTAGCGTCTCTTCCCTCAGGCCAGTGTACATTTCCACCCTCACAACCCCAAGCCCCAAACAATGATTAGCTCTAGTTAAGAGAACTTTTTTTGGAGAAATAATAGTGTGAGTGCCAGAGTGTTCAAAGGTTCTTTATTTTGAGATGCTGGCAGGTTCTTCAAAGCAGTGGCTGGCAGGGTGCTGAGAGGAGTTTCTGTTACAGAGGGATGACAAGCCATCAGGCTGCTGCTCACAGGATGTTGTTCTGAAGTGTCAGGATGCTGCACTGCCACCCTACTCCTCGCTGCATATCGCAGACGCCACTGACAGCCTCTCTTTCTATTTCACCTTCTCGTCTCTCCGTTCTTCCACTTTCTGCTCCCTTCACCTGAAGACAACACCAGTCTCGCTTACAGCTCCCCTGCCAGTGGAGGCCGGCCAAACATCACCAGCTCTGAGCTCTGGACATAATTCCCAGGTCACACAACGCTACACACACTCAGAATGACACACACACACACACACACACACACACAGTGACAGACAGACAGACAGACACACACACACAGTGACAGACAGACACACACACTCTCACACACACACACACACACACACACACACACACACACACACACACACAGTGACAGACTGACACTCACACTCACACACAGTGACAGACTGACACTCACACTCACACACATACAGTGACAGACGGACACACACACATACATAGTGATAGACGGACACACACTCTCTCACACACACACACGCACACGCTCACACAGTGATAGACATTCTCTCTCATGCACACACATATTCACACACTCATGCAGTGACAGACTCACAAACACACACACACAGAGTCACACACACATGCACGCTCATACACACATTCACGCACACCCACACACACAATCATAGTTTGAACGAACCTCACATTTGGAAAACTGCCCTGATTGTACACACCAGGGGGCCAATCAGGAATTCTAGTTTATGAATAAAATCCTATAAAAGTGCACATTTCAGGCAGGAGTTAAGCTTTCCGTCTGCTTTGTAGGTTGCACTTGACTGGGAATCGGATTCATCCTCAGTGGGGGTTGAGTGTGCATTCTGCTTTGATCCTAATAATATACAATGGGATATTGTGGCTTGTCAATTTCGAGGAGTCTTGGTGGCCCTCGATAAAGGTGGCATTCTTTATTACACTGTTGGATGGAAATCAATGCTCTCAAAGTCTAAAAGCAATTTGAATTTGATTGCTGCTTGGGTGAATTGAAACTTGGCTAGAGCTTTATTAAAACACCGGGCAGCAAGATTTCATATCACTGTGACAACATTCATTCGAAATATCCAGGGTGCATCCTAGTGCGCTGAATCACCACGTGGCATCGATGGCACAGTGGTTAGCACTGCTGCCTCATAGCGCCAGGGACCAGGGTTAAGTTCCGGCCTTGGATGACTGTCTGTGCGGAGTCTGCTTGTTCTCCCTGTGTCCTCTGGGTGCTCTGGTTTCCTCCCACACTCCAAAGATGTGCAGGTTAGGAGAATTGGCCATGCTAAATTGCCCTTTCGTGTACAAAGATGTGTGGATTAGGTGGGTTGGCCATGGTCAATGTGCAGGGTTACAGAGATAGGACGGGGTTTGGCCATGGGTAAGACATTCTTTGGATAGTCGGTGCAGAGTTGATGGGCTGAATGACCTTTTTTTGCAGTGTAGGAAGTATATAATTCAGGGCAGGTGGAGAATTACAATTCAAAGAATCATAGTCTCTACAATGCAGGAAGAGACCTTTTGGCCCATCAGGTTTGCACCAACCCTTTGACAGAGCATCTTATGTAGGCCCTATCCCCATGTCCCTGATAATTACTCTCTAATCCCCCTAACTTACACATCTCTAGACACTAAGGAGCAATTTAGCATGGCCAATCCACCTAACCCACACACTTTGGGAGGAAACCAGAGTACCGGGAGGAAATCCACATAGACACGGAAAGAATGTGCAAACTCCACATAGGCAGTGACCCAAGGTCAGAATTGAACCCAGGTCTCTGGCGCTGTGAGGCAGTAGTGCTAACCACTGTGCCACCGTGCCTCCCGTGACCTGAACAAATTGGGACAGATGGGAAAATCATTTTGGTGTCTCTCCTCATGCTCATTGTGTGATGAACTTTGCTAAAAAGTGTGCATCTGGGTGGATATCAGGTGAGGGTAAAATCGGGGGCCACAGGTGATGGCTCTGGCAGTTGAATTGCCTACCGATGCATTCTGTCTCAAAGGATGAGTCACATCAGGGAGGCACTGGTTTGCGGTCAGTGTCCACAGAAACTTTAGCTCCAAGCAAGAGTGGCAACTATACACTGTCTGTGTGGAGTCTGTAAGTTCTCCCCGTGTCTGCATGGGTTTCCTCCGGGTGCTCTGATTTCCCCCCACACTCCAAAGACATGCGGGTTTGGTGCATTAGCCGTGCTAAATTGCTTCTTAGTGTCCCAGGATGCGTAGGTTAGAGAGATTAGTGGAGTAAGTATGTGGGGTACGGGGATAGGGCCTGGGTGGGATTGTTGTTGGTGCAGGCTCGATGGGCCGAACTGCCTCCTTCTATTCTATGATTCCATCTCCTGGCCAGGAGAAGAGATTGTGATCGGAAGCTAATGAGGCATCCTTCTTACAACAACAACCTTGCATTTAGAAAGCATCTGAAACATTGCAAAAATGCCTTCAGCTCCCAGGAGGGGGATCTGAAAAGAAAACTGGCACTGTACCCGGTAAAGGAGATATTAGGATAAGGCTTGGTCAAAGAGATAGGCTTTGAGAAGTGTCGTAAAGGGGGGCAGAGGGTTAGGGAGGGAAATCCAGAGTGTAGTGTCTGAGTAGCTGAAGGCACAGTCTGGATTAAAGAGATGCAGCCAAGACCAGAAGGAAGGAATGCAGAGGCCTCGGAGTATTATAGGTCTGGAGTGGTTACAGAGATAAAAAGTTAAAGTTTATTTATTAGTCACAAGTAGGCTTACATTAACCCACAGCCATTTTCTCTAGGGCAATCCCATCTTCTTCTCTGTCCCAATATAGCAAGGTGCACACTCATCCATAATGTGTTGATTAATTTCCATTAATTTAATCCATGATTTTCCAGGGAATCCCAATATTATGCCCTCAGTTCCCCTTCAAGTCACTCGCCATCCTGATTTGAAAATATTTTGTTTGTTCCTTCACTGTCACTGGGTTAACCTCCTGGAATCCCCTCCCTAACATCACTGTGGGTATACCTAGACCACCTTATTTTTTAAAGTTTATTACTGTCACGTGTAGGCTTACATTAATACTCCAATAAAGTTACTGTAAAAATCCTCCAGTCACCATCTGTTTGAGGGAGAATTCAGCACCTACCCTTTTGGGCTGTGGGAGGAAACTGGAGCATCCAGAAGGGATCCACACAGACACGGGGAGAACATGTAGACTCTGCACAGACAGTGACCCAAATTGGGGATCAAACCCAGGTCCCTGCACTGTGAGGTAGCTGTGCTAACCACTGTACCATCGAGCCACCTGAAGGGAGTTGGTGATTATTCTTCTGAGTGTAGAGCATCTGAAGCAGAGGTGTTCAGCACATCTGCGGTGTGCTGTGTTTGTTTTATCTCTCTGCCAGTTTTTCTTTGAGTTTGACTTGGGGAGGTCAAAAGGGTGCAATCATTAACAAAGAACCATTTCTCTGTTGCTACTTGTTTGCAGGGATCAACTTAAAATTGGATTTCAGTTCCAAGGCAATGGATCAAGTGCCGACAACCATCAATATTTGATGACCAGCCACTTTCTGTCGAGAAATATGAGCACTGGGCTTTGCAGTAGGAAGGAAAGTCAACAGCAGATACTGATGCTTCAGGAAGATAGTCTAGAGTTCTTCTTAACTAACTGTGTTGAGGGCACAGCCTAATGAATTTTGTCTGCTTAAAAATTAAAACAGCATTTAAACAGCACCTATTGCAGTGTTAGCACATTGCAAAGTTCTCTCAGTTAAGCATGAGCTTTTTGGATCACAGTCACTGTTGTAATATAAGAAATTCAGCAACCAATTTACAGACAGCAAGCTCCTCAAACAGCACTGTGATAGAGACACAGAAGTTTGCAGTACAGGTCCAACTTGCCCATGCCCCCAGTTTTTACCATTAAGTTAGTCCGAATTGCCCGCATTTGGCTCGTTCCCCTCTATACCAACCTTACCCATGTAACTGTCTAAATACTTTTTAAAAGACAAAATTGTACCTGCCTCTACTGCTACTCTGGCACATCGTTCCAGACACTCTGTGTGAAAAAATTGTCCCTCTGGACTCTTTTGTGTCTTGCCCTTCTCACCTTAAACTATGCCCTCTGGTTTTAGATTCCCCTACCTTTGGGAAAAGATGTTGACTATCTACCTTATCCATGCCCCTCGTTATTTTATAATCCTCTATAAGACCACCCATCCAGGGCAAAAAGATCCCTGTCTATCCAGCCTCTCCTTGTAACTCAAACCATCAAGTCCTGGTAGCATTCTAGTAAATCTTTACTGAACTCTTTCCAGTTTAATAATATTCTTTCTATAATAGGGTGACCAGAACTGTATTCAGTCTTCCAAGTGTGGCCTTAGCAATGTCTTGTACAGCTTCAACAAGACGTCCCAACTCCTGTATTCAATGTTGACGCTATAGTTGGTTGAAGGATAAATATCAGTTCAGGACCCTGGGGGGTGTTGCCCAACTCTACGAGCGCTGACAGGGCCTAGGTTTCATGTCTCACCTGAAATTTGGCACCACCAACACTGCAGCATTCCTGCTGGTACTAAACTGGGTTGTAGGGGTCTCGATTTTGTGCTTTGAGTCTTGAGCCTAGAATTTCCTGCTCCAGAGGTCAGGGTTGGAGTCCTCTGATCTCGCCCGCAGCTGACATGCTGCAGTTCTGCTGCTGTGAGTGGAAGTTTGGCTGAGTGCCAAATTCTCCATTCTCACTGGCAGCGGTAATGGGGAATATGAGACCAGAACCTTCTGGCCAAGAGTGCTTTCCACTGAGCCACCGCTGACATTCTGAACCAAAGATGTGCAGGTTAGGTGGATTGGCCATTGTAAATTGCCCCTTAGTGACCCAAGTTATGTAGGTTGAGGGGATTAGGCCTGGTGAATGTGCGGGGTTGCGGAGTAGGGCAGGGGACAGGGCCTGCCTAAGATACTCTGTCAGAGAGGGGGAGACTTGATGGGCCAAATGGTTTCCTTCCGCACTGTAGGAATTCTGTGATTCTACAAGTTTAATTTAATGTCCTTACAAGCCCCAGTGTTAGCGATAACAGGTTCAGGAAGGAGCACTGGAGGACTAAACAGCTGTAAAGATGCCAATTTGCCAGTTTAGAGAAAACGCAACTTGTTAATTTACACATTAAAATTTTACACAGGCTTGCAGCCTCATAGCTGCGATCAGCCCCCGAGGTGACTCGGAGTCCCGAGGGCTGCACTTCATAGTGTGACCACCCTCCCCACCCACCCTGCTCCCTGATTGGTTTCCCTGGTCATATGACCCTTACTCTGCAGCTTGCTCCTTAAAGGGGTTATCATCACAAACATTGACACCAGAACAGGATGTAACAGCCCATTAACCAACATTAGTTATATTAGTGCTGGGACAATAAGGATCTTTGCCAGGTCTGGTTCGTTAACCTCCAGTACAGCTAGAACTACATGTCAGCCTTGGCACAGTTGGCAGCATTTTTGACTTTGATTCACAATGTCTTAGCTTCAATTCTCAGTCCAGAGTAAAACTAAAGGCTGGTGCCACAGTGCAGTGCTGAGGGAGTGCTGCACTGTCTGCTGGCTGAGACCTTAGACTGAGGCCCTGTCTGCTCTCTCAGGCGGACCTAATCATAGAATCCCTACATCACAGAAGGAGGCCATTTGGCCCATCAAGTCTGCACTAACAGCAATCACACCCAGGCCCTATCTCTGAAATCCCATATATTTACTCCCCAATCCCTCTAACCTACACATCGTTGGACACTAAGGGACAATTTAGCATGGCCGATTCAACTAACCTGCACATTTTTGGAATGTGGGAGGAAAGCGGAGTATCCAGAGATAATCCACTGCAAAACACAGGAAAAATGTGCAAACTCCACACAGACAGTGACTGAAGCTAGGAATTGAACCCGGGTCCCTGGAGCTGTGAGGCAGCAGTGCTAACCACTGTGTCACCATGCCACCCCCGTGGTGTAATCCCATGCTCAGTAATTCCCTAAAGTTTAAAGTTTTTTTATCGGCGTCACAAGTAGGCTTACATTAACACTGCAATGAAGTTACTGTGAAAATCCCCTAGTCGTCACACTCTGGCGCCTGTTCAGTTCAATGCACCTAACTAGCATGTCTTTCGGACTGTGGGAGGAAACACCCGGAGGGAACCCATGCAGACACAGGGAGAACATGCAAACTCCACACAGACAGTGACCCAAGCCAGGAATTGAACTCAGGTCTCTGGCACTGCCAGGGAGCAGTGCTAACCACTGTGCCATCCTATATTTCAATGAAGAGTGCAGGATTTCTCCCCAGTGTTTTGACCAACACTTACCCCTCAATCAAGATCACAAAAGCAGATTATTCAATCATGATCACATTGCTGTTTGTGGAATCTTGCTGTGCACAAATCCTACTTTACATTTGTAATTGTGTAACATTACTGTAGCTTTAAGAATTTTTTTTAAAATCATGTTCTCTGCAGTTGCTAGCAGACCTTCTCAGTTTTTTGCTCATTGTTGCCAGGCTGGCTGGAGAATCCTTTTATTGCTCCTTCAGTGGTTTAAATGTGGTTTTGTTTATTTTGATGCTGAGATATTTCATGAGCCTGCACTGTTAGGAGGAAAGTCATTTGTTTTGGATGTTTTAATTTAAGGTTTCATTTTCTGTTTTGGCTGGCAGTAGCTTAGTTTAGAAGGGACATCAGTCTGAAAGGAAGTGTTTTTCTCTCTCTCTCCCTGGTTTTGGAAATTCTGCTGGTTAGCTGAAAGCAAGGCTTCTTGCCTTCCTGGAGTAGAGAAGCTGCTGTTGGTGGATTGACCAAAGTCTCTCTCTGGTGTTCTGGGAAGCTGTTCTGACTCTAAGCTTGATTGTGTGTGTCTCAAGAAAAACTGCAGCATTCATCCAAAGAACTCAGTCCCAGTATCACACGAGCATTAGTCTTTGCAGTGTTAAACCTGTGGAACGGTTTTTTTTTGTCTATGGGAAGTTTTGTTTGATTGGAACATATTAGATATATTTGTTAAGGGTTATACATTGTCCTATTTTGTTTTTGTTTATACTTGGTAAATGTTCTAGCTAATTTTCTTTCCGTACATATTAACTATATTCTTAAATAAACTTTGTTTGATAAAAGCTCCCTAGTGGGTCATTTGAATCAAACCTGAGGGCAAACATATGCTTATCCTAGCCAAATTCAAAATGCAAAACTTGTGATCCAGGCGGGCTTTGTAAAATGTTTTAGAGTTTCTGACTGAATTATATAATTACACTTCCAAAGCATTGGCTGTGAAACACTTTGAGCCATCCTGTGTTTGGGAAATGATCTATTTAAATCATAGAATTCTTACAGTGCAGAAGGAGGCCATTCGGCCCATTGACTCTGCACCGACTACTATCCCACCCAGGCCCTATTCCCACAACCCTTTATATTTACCCCGCTAGTCACCCTAACACCAGGGGGCAATTTACTGTGGACAATCAACCTAACCTGCACAAAGGACTGTGAAGGAAACTGGAAAACCCGGAGGAAACACACGCAGAGATGGGGAGAAGGTGCAGACTCCACAAAGACAGTGACCCAAGCTGGGAATCGAAACCGAGTCCCTGATGCTATGAGGCAGCAATGCTGACCTCTGTGCCACTGTGCCGCCTTCCCTTTTAACCACATGAATCTTTCTCCTCTGCTCAGATTATTATTTGCAAATAACATGTATTAGAGGCTGGACGAACTCCCCCATTGAGAAGATGGTCCACTTTCTGTGGAAGGGATAGTTCTGATGGCTCTGCTCAGTCCACTCGCTTGGTGACCTGACGGTGTTTCACTCACTAAACGCATGCCAACCGGGCCACCGGTCCCTGGGTTGAGGGGCCAACATTCAGAAAAGCCTGCAAAGCATTGCGAGACCGAGAGATTTGACTTGATTTGACTTATTGTCACATGTATTAGTATACAATGCAAAGTATTGTTTCTTGCACGCTACACGGACAAAACATAGAGAAGGAAACGAGAGAGTGCAGAATGTAGTGTTACAGTCATTGCTAGAGTGTAGAGAAAGACCAACTTAATATGAAATAGATCCATTCAAAAGTCTGATAGCAGCAGGGAAGAAGCTGTTCTTGAGTTGGTTGGTATGTGTCATCAGACTTTTGTATCTTTTTCCCAACCAAATAAGTAAAATAAATTATGAAAGTGGGGAGATGAGAAGTTTGCCAGGATGGGAATTCTGGAAGTGAATGAGTAAGAATAGAGTGAGTAGGCTGTAATGACCTCAACAAGGCCCATGAAGTTGACCTCTTGGAGTATGAGCTCCCTGATTGAGGTGCCGATTGCCTGCCAAATCAGGGAGTTTCTCCTGCATATATTGTGAGGAGTTTGACGTCTACTGACCCTCTGGATTCTGACTTTGTACCTGAGGCACTCTTAGGAGTGGAAGCAAGTTTTGATTTGATTTGATTGATTTATTGTTGTTACATGTATTAGTATACAGTGAAAAATATTGTTTCTTGCGCACTATATAGACAAAGCATACAGTTCATAAGAGTGCAGAATGTAGTGTTACAGTCATAGCTAGGTTGTAGAGAAAGATCAACTTAATATGAGATATGTCAATTCAAAAGTCTGACGGCAGCAGGGACGAAGCTATTCTCGAGTCGGTTGGTACGTGACCTCAGACTTTTGTACCTTTCTTCCAATGGAAGGTGATGGAGGAGAAAATGTCCAGGGTGTGTGAGGTCCTTAATTATGCTGGCTGCTTTTCTGAGGCAGCGGGAAGTGTAGACAGAGTCAATGGATGGGAAGCTGGTTTGCGTGATGGACTAGGCTTCGTTCATGACCCTTTGTAGTTTTTTAAGATATTGGATACAGCAGGAGTCACACCAAAATGGTCAGCTCCTGACATTCCTCCCTGTGGAACATCATGTTATTGGATGCAGTTGTCAAGGTGGGAGCCAGCTGCTTCCCCCCTGGAAAGCATGCAGGTTCCCTTCTCTCTCTGATAGGCAGTGAGACAGCAATATATCTCAGCTCTTTCATCGCAAAGAACAGGAAGCTGAAGTGAAGGCCGGTCACAAGTGACCCTACGCCTCCCCTGTTGGTAGACTTGGAGCATTACATCTCCAGCCTGACCTTGTGCAATGCGCAATGGCCCATTCCATATTTTCTGGATCTTGGCGCCGTTGAAGAAAGGCTTGCTTTTCTGTCGCAACACCCATAAATTCCCAAAGTTTATAGCCATTGAAATATTTGAGATGTGTGTGACCACTGTTGTAACATAAGAATGATGTGGAGATGCTGGTGTTGGACTCGGGTAGGCACAGTAAGTAGTCTCACAACATCAGGTTAAAGTCCAACAGGTTTATATGGTAGCATGAGCTTTTGGAGCGCTGCTCCTTCATCAGATGAATACTACCAAATAAACCTGTTGGACTTTAATCTGGTGTTGTGAGACTACTTACTATAATGTAGGAAGCATGACAGCACATTTGTGCACAGCAAGCTCCCACAAATGACAACGTGACAATGACACGATAATGACATGGGGCAGCATGGTGGCATGGTGGCTGGCACTGCTGCCTCACAGCGCCAGAGACCTCGGTTCAATTCTGGCCTTGGGTGACTATGTGTAGCTTGCACATTCTCCCCGTGTCTGCGTGGGTTTCCTCCGGGTGCTCCGGTTTCCTCCCACAGACCAGAAATGTGCAGGTTAGGTTGATTAGCTATGCTAAATTGCCAGGGGGATTAGGAGGGATTACGGGGATAGGACAGGGCCTGGGTGGGATAGTTGTCGGTGCATGCTCGATGGGCCAAATGGCCTCTTTCTTCACTGTTCATTCTATGAATCCAGATGGGGAGAAACTGCTCCTACTTAGGAAAGCATCAAGAACAGGAGAGCACAAATTTAAGGGAATTAGGAAAAGTGAACTCTTTGTCAAGAGACAAAGGGAACTCTTTGTCAAACAGAGTGGTTAGGATGTAGAGTGCACTGCCTGAGAGTGTGGTGGAGGCAGGTTCCATTGAAGCAACCAAAAAGGGATTCGACTGTTACCTGAAAAGGAAGAATGTGCAGGGTTATGGGGAGAAGGCGGGCAAATGGCCCTCAGTTAATTGCTCATTTGGAGAGCTGGGGCAGACACAATGGACCAAATGGCCTCCTTCTGCATTGAACAAATCCTATAAAATTCTGCTTTGAGTGATGTGGTTAAGGATACACTGTTGAAGAATTATAGAAAATAGCTGGGGGTTTCAGGAAGTATTTGAATATGAAATTAATTGCCCTGTCAGCTTTAGGGAGAACAATCATTCCTCTGACCTTTGTGCTGCGTTCTGGGCTGTGACATCTTGTGTACAAACTGGGCCTTTCTCTGAGCGTTGAGATTATGGGAATTGGAGCATGCTGCACTTTTGGGCATTAAGCTGGTACAAAGCAATTTAATGGAGCGATGACCTGTGTCAGATTTGGGCAGGCTTTGGACCCGCTGTCAAACCCGTGCAGCCTGATCTTTAAAGGTCAGAGAATCATAGAATCCTGAAGGAGGCCATTCAGCCCATCAACACTATACTGATTCTTCAAAATAGCATCTCAACCTGGCCTGGCCCCCACCCTATTTCCAAAAACCTATGCATTTACCTTGGCTAATCCCTCTAACCTACACATCTTGGGACGCTAAGGGGCAATTTACCATAGGTAAACCCCCTAATCTACACATCTTGGGATACTAAGGAGCAATTTGCCATGGCTAATCCCCCTAATCTACACATCCTAGGACACTAAGGGGCAATTTACCATAGCTAATCCCCCTAACATACACATCTTGAGACACAAAGGGGCAATTTGCCATGGCCAATCTACCTAGCCTGTGCATCTTTGGACTTTTTAAGGTCTTTTTAAATAAATTAATTAAGGGCCCACTCCCCTATTAGACAGATAAAAGTAAAATGCCGCGGATGATGGAATCTGAAACAAAAACAGAAAATCTCAGCAGGTCTGGCAGCATCTGTGGAGAGAGAATCAAGCCAATGTTTCCGGTCTGAATGACCCTTCGTCAGAGCTAAGAGTAAAGTTAGATCTATCCCATTGATAACCTGGTCAACGATGATTTGCGGGGGAGGGGTCCCAGCAAACGCCCCACAAAGCGAAGAGTTCCATTTACTACATCTTTATTTTACAAAACCTTCCTGGGAAACAGGACTGTGCAGGAGTGAGAACCATGGTCTCTGTTGCTTTGATTAGTTTGAGCCCTGAATTTCCTCAGAACCAGAGTTGATAGTTTGAGAACAAGGACTAAACTCAACTCAACTCGATTCAAAAATACCTGCTGCCACCAGACTTTTGAATGGACCTACTTCGCATTAAGTTGATCTTTCTCTACACCCTAGCTATGACTGTAACACTACATTCTGCACCCTCTCCTTTGCTTCTCTATGATCGATATGTTTTGTCTGTATAGGAACGATACTTTTCACTGTACACCAACCAATACATGTGATAATAATAAATCAAATCAAATCAAATACACCTTTTAGGTCAGAGATGGGAAGAAATTTCTTCACCCAGAGGGTGGCGAATGTGTGAAATTCACTCCCACAGATTGTAGCTGAGGCCAAAACATTGGGTGATTTCAAAAATAAATTAGATATAGCTCTTGGGGCTAAAGGGATCAAGCGACGGGGGGGAAGGAGGGAATCAGGATATTGAATTCGATGACCAGCCATGATCAAAATGGATGGCGGAGCAGGCTCGAAGGGCTGAACGGCCTACTCCTGCTTCTAGTTTCTATGTTTCTATGAGCTCTTGTTCTGATTCTGTCACTGAAGCTTCCTCTCCAGCCTCATGTTCCGACAACTGATCAGGAATGACTCTGAGGACCAATTCTGAATCATGTTCGGAGCGTAGTGACAAGCAGTGACAGGCTGTATTGTGAACTGACGCCTCTCAGGAGAGGGAGCAGGAACAGTCTCTGTCCCGATTTCAAGACTTCATCTCAGCAGTCTGGCTTGGATTCCAAATCTCTGCCCTCTGGTTTGAAAAGATATTATAGATTAGGCACTTCAAAAGGACAAGCTCTCTCAATATCCCATGATATTGGAAGGCAAAGTGTTTGCAGAATAAACACGGGCGACAATGATGTGTCAAGCATTCATTTTTAAATGAAACACATTGCTTCGCAATAAACTAGGCCATTAGATTTTCAATTACCTTTCTCGAAGACATAGATTTTCTTTCTCCAATCTCGCATTTTCTGAAAGGATTATTTCTTTCTGGTAAATTCTGGCAGCTTTGCCTGTGAGTCTTTTTTGATGCTTGTGGTTGTGCAGTGAATCTTTGATCGAGAGAAGAGGGTCTTCACATTAACAGCTGTACCGGCTTTGATTCAGGTAACACCTTCTGAATGGTAAAAATACCCCAAAGCGCTTCACTAGAATTGTCTTCAAAGAGGATTTGACACCGAATCATGTCAGAAGATATAAAGAGAGGAGATCAGAAGCTCGGTCAAAGGGGTAGATTAGAAACATAAGAGGGAGGTGAGATGGAAAAGTTTAGGGAAGAAATTCCAGAGCCTAGGACTCAGCTGAAGACAAGGTAGTGTGACGATACTGCGCCTATAAGAAATGTAATTTAGTCATTTTATTGTGCTGAATGCGTTTACTAGTCCCTTCTATTTTATCGGAGTCATTTAATCTGGATACAGCAGCACTGTATTGTTACTACAGCAACGTAATTGATGCAGTGTTTGTTTTGATCTGAATTAATGCGGAGTTTTGTTGTTTGTACTTTCCCCTGGGATATTGCAGAGTGGGACATGATTGGATTGAGTGACAGGTAGGGTCATGTGACTAAGTACAGCTAGGCTCACACAGAGAACTCGAGGCAGTCTGATTTTGGGATTTTTAGAGAGAGGTTGCGCTCTCTGTATCCCTTGCTGTGTCTGAACTGGAGACTGGAATTTGCAAGAAATAAGCCCTTTTTTTGAGATCCTGTTGCCTGGAGCTAGAGCTTTCTCTGAAAGTGGCTGCATAAGAATTAGAAGACAGGAGTGTGCCTAGATCACTCTTCAGAGGTGTCAAAATGATGGAAATTTAGTGCCTACTTAAGCATCTTTGATTTCTGTGCTAATTAGTTCTAAAGAAGGGATTCATGTCTGTGGGGATGTTGATAAATTGGAACAACAGAGATAGCTAGCTATTAAGAATTATACTTTCTCATGTTTGAATATTTTAATTGGTGAAAGTTATGCTAATTCTTTTTGTTATATTCTAAATGTGTTCTTAAGCAAAGTTTGTTTTAGTAAGTGCGTTACTAGAATCATTCCCGGAGTGAAACATCTTATCCTCACATGAATGCCAAAATCAAATATAAAAGTTAAGGTCTAGGATAACTTCATAATACACTTTATGGAGTTTCTGATCCAGTCCTTAACAGCCTCCAGTGGTGGAGCTGGTCAAGAGGCCAGAATTAAGTGAGCACTGAAGTTACGGAGGGTTGTGGGACAGGAAGGGAAACAAAGCAACAAAGGAGATTATTGAGTTAGAGAGGGGCAAGATGATAGAGAAGGTTAGTGAGACAGGGAGGAATACCAACTCATTTCTCAATCTGCCTTGAGTTTTGTGTGCAGTTTTGCTCTCCTTATCTAAGAAACGATATATTTGCCATAGATGGGGTGAAGTGAAGGATCACCCACTGATTCCTGGGATGGCGGGATTGTCATACAAGGAGAGATTGAGTTGACTGGGCTTATGTTCACTAGAATTTGGAAGAATGAAAGGGCATCTCATTGGAGCATGTAGAATTCTAACAGGGCTGGACAGACTGAACGCAGGGATATTGCGTTCAGGTACTCAAATAAGGTGGGGGGGGGTCACAGTCTCAGGATACGGGGGAGGCCACTTAGGACTGAGATGTCACTTTTACTTAGAGGATGGTGAACCTGTGGAATTCTCTCCTACAGAAAGCTGTGGTGGCCACATCCCTGAATATATATATAAGAAGGAAATAGATGGACTTCTAGACTCTAAAGGTGTCAAAGGGTAAGGGAAAGGCACAGGAGAGTTGAGATAACAGAGGGGCCATGATCAAGTTGAATGGTGGAGTGGGATGAAGAGTCGAATGGCCTACCCCTGCTTCTAGTTTCTGTGTTTAATCTTGTGACAACATGAAACTGAATTTTGACCCCAGAAATCGATTCCACCCGTTCTGGTTGTCCCCTAGAGACTCTTTTAAAATCTGGCAGTTTAAGAGCTCACTGCGTTTTAACTGGCTGGCACTAAACAGTGAGGAAACGTTGGCCATTAGTTCAAGTAAAACTCATGTGCTAATATTCAGGGTCAACCCACAGTTAAACATGGCCACTGGTGCTCACTCACTGCCTGTTCCTTCCAGTCAGGGTGTCATGCAGTTCATTACAAGTTTCTATCACTCATTCTCTTTTTCCTGGGGAATTTTTAGGTTCCTTTGGGACTAAGGTTATTTTTGCTTTGATTCATTATTGTCACATGTATTAACATACAGTGATTTTTTCACAGTAACTTCATTGCGGTGTTAATGGAAGCTGACTTGTGACACTAATAAATAAACTTTACTTTTACTTGACAGTGGTAAAATCAGGGTAGCATGGACAAGTTGGGCTGAAGGGCCTGTTTCTATGCTGTAATCCTCTGCGAACACTGCGGAGTGCTACAGGACTCCAGGCAGGAGGTTTTACCCAGGTTCTGTCAGCCCCTCTCAGATAGATTTAAACAGTGCCATTGTGCTATATTGAAGAAGTAAAGAGGAGTTTATTCCTGGCCAACGTTAATCCCTCACTCAACATCACAAAAAACAGATAATCTGGTCATTATCACAATGTGGGATTTTGAAATGTGAAAATTGGCTACTGCATTCCCTGAAAGTGACTGCATCTCACAAACACCTCATTTACTCTTTACTGTAAAGCTTTTCTGCGATGCCTGGTGGCTGTGATAAACAAAGTCTTTCTTTTTACAAGTCGCAGTTTGGAACTGGCCTGTTTTGTTAAGGAATTGGGTTGTCATAGCCAGATTCCCTCTCTTTCCCTCCCTCCTGCTTTTTGCTCTCCTTGTCCAGCTGGTGCAGTTGCCCAGTGAGCTACTTGCGGGAGGAGAGGGCTGGGAATTCCATCCACAAAGGAGGTCGAGGCTGGAATTTTCCGGACGTTCACGCCCCGCTGCAAGCGAGGACGGAGAATTTGACGCTTAGCCGGATCTCTATTGACTGCAGCGGGACTGGAGAATCCCACTGGTGTGGACAACTGGACAATTCCATCCCGAGTCCTTAACTTTTCCCCTGTACCCCACCCCCCCTCTCCCCCCCATGGCCTCTTTCACTTCAGTCTTCATGTATAGGTTGAAACAAAGCCAAAGGAGCACTCGCGCAAGGGGTGGCACAGTGGCGCAGCGGATAGCACTGCTGCCTCTCAGCGCCAGGGACCTGGGTTCAATTCTGGCCTCGGGTCACTGTCTGCGTGGAATTTACACATTCTCCCTGTGTCTGTGTGGGTTTCTTCCGGCTCCTCCTGTTGCCTCCCACAGTCCAAAGATGTGCGGGTTAGGTTGATTGGCCATGATGAATTGACCCTTGCATCAGGGCAATTAGCAGGGTAAATGTGTGGGGTTACAGAAATAGGGTGGGATTGTGGTCGGTATAGAATCGATGGGCTGACTGGCCTCCTTCTGCACAGCAGGCATGCTATGAAAGAGTCAAAACCAGACTGCTCAGGAAAGAAATTGGGAAACATTCCTTCACACAAGGAGGGTAGAAGTCTGAAACTCTCTCCCAACAAAAAACAGTAGATACTGGCTCAAATAACAAGTTAACAATTTAAAATCTGAGTTTGATAGATTTTTATTAGCCTGAACTATAAAACAACATGGAATCTGGGCCAATAGAGCGAGGTATGATACAGTTCAGCTATGATCTCATTGAATTTGGAACAGGTTGAGGGGCTGAATGGTCTCTTCTTGATCTGACGTCCCTTTTATGGTCCTGTGTGAACTGAGCTCAGGGACAATGCATCTCAGTTCCAAGTGATTTAGCCACATTACAAATAGTATCCAGTGTTTGGCAGCCTGTTTTTGGAAAGGCCATAAGAGTGGTTGGCACGGAAACTGGGAAATGTCACAATGATGGATGACCATTTTCCATTGAAGGTGCAGTTGGCACACACGGAAGTGGGGAGGGATTGGGAAAAGGGACCTTTCTTCACTGAGCTGTGTGAATTTATTTGTTGATTAATTCTGTGTGAAATGTGCTGCTTACTGGCGAGGGAGTGTTTAACGTACCTCCTTGTTGGGTATTTTTATGCCAATCCACCAGGTTTCACGGTGCCAGTCCATAAATCACTTGATTTATTCCATTCACTTCGATAAGTTATTCTCCTGGAATTTGAACACACATCCTCTAGTTAGTCCCATTGAATTCCTACAGTGCAGAAGGAGGCCATTTGGCCCATCAAGTCTGCACTGACCCACCAAAAGAACACTCTAAGTAGGCCCACTCCCTACTCTAAATCCATAACGTCGTGCATTGATCATGTCCAATCAATCTAATCTGCACATCTTAGGAGGAAACCAGAGCACTGGAGGAAACCCATACAGACACAGGGAGAACATGAAAATTTTACACAGTCAAGGCTGGAATTGAACCCAGGTCCCTGGTGCTTTGAGGCAGCAGTGCTAACTGCTGTGCCACCATGCTGCTCTTGTTGGCATGTCATGTTCTACTCTGAATGGATTTCATGTGGGGTCTCACCACAGGGTAGATATAAAAAAATCTGTTGCCACTGGGGGAAGGATTGCGAACAAGAGGATACCAGCATTGGCAATAGGGACATGAAGAGAGCATCTTTCACACAATGAGTCGTTAAGACCTGCAATGCATTGCCTGGGAGTGTGGTGGAGGCAGATTAAAGAGTCATAGAGTCATTGAGGTTTACAGCATGGAAACAGGCCCTTCGGCCCAACTTGTCTATGCTGTCCAGTTTTTAACCACTAAACCAGATCTAATTGCCCGCATTTGGGTCATATCCCTCTATACCCATCTTACCCGTGTAACTGTCTAAATGCTTTTTAAAGGACAAAATTGTACCTGCCTTTACTACTACCTCTGGCACTCACCACCCTCTGAGTGAAAATAATTGCCCCTCTGGGCTGTTTTGTATCTCTCCCCTCTTACCTGAAACCTATACCATCTAATTTTAGACTCCCCTACCTTTGGAAAAAGATGTTGACAATCTAACTGATCTATGCACTTCATTATTTTATAGTTCTCTACAAGATCACCCCTATGCTCCAGGGAAAAAAATTCCAATCTGTCCAACCTTTCCTAATAACTCAAACCATCAAGTCCCAGTAGCATCCTAGTAAATCTTTCCTGCACTCTTTCTTGTTTAATAATATCATTTCTATAATAGGGTGACCAGAACTGCACACAGTACTCACCAATGTCTTGTACAACTTCAACAAGATGTCCCAACAAGTTTTCCCAAAGGTCATCGAAAGTTCATTGAAGTATTCCAGTGAGAGTTAAACCATCACCTGGAAGGAAACAACGTGCAGAGACTAGAATGACGCTCGATGAATTGCTCATTTGGACAGCATGGGCAGCACAATGGGCTGGATGGCCTCCTTCTGCACTGTAACAATTCTGTAATTTTGTTCCACATGATCACAGTAATGAACAGGTTCCATCATCCGCAACAAAGCTGCCTTGCTTATTAACTATTCCAAGAAAATATTGATGAAGTCCAGTAACTGAAGTGTTTGCTGCCTTTCCCCCTGATTTGATGGTGCTATTATTTTCTGTCTTATTGTAACACAGGGCAAAGAGCCATCATGCCATTAGTTTTGCATGACTACCCCTCTAGGAGCCAGGGCCGATTTTAAATGTAAACCTTCTGTAGAAAGGGTCATGTGGATTCGAAATTTTAACTCCGTTTCTCTCCCACAGATTTTGCCAAGCTTGCTGAATTTATCCAGCATTTTCTGTTTTTATTTCAGATCTCAAGCATCCCAGTATTTGCTTTTATCTGATTTTAATCGGCCTCTCTTCCTAAGGCAACGTTCTGCACATTTCAAAGCTTCAATCCTCAGAAAGGGCAACTCTGATTATCACCAGTATCTTTCATCCTCAACCATGCATTCCGTTCCCATGCCAGCCCTCATCCAACATCCTATTCTTCCCCAAAATCCTCTCCATTTCATCTCTAACTTTCTAACCCCTTAAAGAATAGAATCATAAAATCCCTACGAATCTGCACCAACCACAATCCCATCCAGGCCCTATCCCTGTAACCACACATATTTACCTTGCCAATCAATTTCGCATGGCCAGTTAACCTAACCTACACATCTTTGGACTGTGGGAGGAAACCGGATCACTCGGAGGAAACTCACGTAGACATGGGGAGAACATGCAAATTCCACACACAGACAGTGACTCAAGGCTGGATTTGAACCCAGGTCCCTGGCACTGTGAGGCAGTAATGCTAACCAGTGTGCCACTGTGCCGCCCCATCCTATGAGAGATGGAAACAGATTGCTTAGATATTTTATGAACTTTAATTGAGGTCTCATGAATGTAAACTCACATTAAAATTGCTTGGGGTGCATATATACACTTAAACCAAAGTTTTAAAGTTTATTTATTGGTGTCACAAGTGGGCTTGCATTAACACTGCAATGAAGTTACTGTGAAAATTCCTAGTTGCCACACTCCGGGGCCGATTTGGGTACACTGAAGGAGGATTTAGCATGGCCAATGCACCCTAACCAGCATGTCTTTTGGACTGTGAAAACAAACAGGAGCACCTGGAGGAAACTCACGCAGACGTGGGAAGAATGTGCACACTCCACACAGTGACCCAAGCCGGGAATCGAACCTGGTGTCTCTGGTGCTGTGAGGCAGCAGTGCTAACAACTGTGCCAGCGTACATATTATAAACAATGTATTGTCTTTGCAGTTGTTTTCAAATTCCACTTTAATATCCTCCAGCTGCACAAACCTCTGTGATCTCTGCAATCCTCCAATTCTGGCCTCAAGCATATCCCTACATTAAACTGGCTAATAATTGTTTCCCTTATCTTAAATAACTTTGGTCTTGAATTCACTCCCTAAACCCTTTTGTCTTGCTTTCTTCTTTCAGGATTTCCATTCAAGCTCACCTCTTTAACTGTGCTTCTAATATAAGAACATAAGTACCAGGAGCAGGAGTAGGCCATCTGGTCCATTGAGCCTGCTCCGCCATTTAATAAGATCATGACTGATCTTTTCGTGGACTTAGCCTCACTTCCCTGCCCTCTAGCCATAACCTTTAATTCCTTTACTGTTCAAAAATTTATCAATCTTTGCCTTAAAAACATTCAATGAGGTAACCTCAACTGCTTCACTGGGCAGGTGTAATGACTCTAATCAGGCAATTGAGATTGGTCTGTTAGAATATGATCTCCCTGATTAAATGTTGCCTCCCACCATGCTCGTCTGAAAATGCCTGATCTGGTCTGACCTTGGAGGCTAAGCAGACCCAGGCCTGGTTAGTACTTGGATAAAAGACCACCTGGGAATATCAGTTGCTCCAAAAAGAGGTCCCTCATTAAGAGCCAAATTGATGGGCCAATAAGGGAGCCTCTTGCTTTGTACCTAACCAGGCGTGTCAGTTCCTCTGGAACTCCTAGTGTGGATTGCTAACTAACAGCGCTTTGTCAGACTTGCAAATAAAGGGATTTTGGTGAAGGGACTTCTGCCTCCGAGGACTTATTTCAGCAGGGAATTCCACAGACCCACAACCCTTTGAGTGAAGAAGTTCCTCCTCAACTCAGTCCTAAATCTGCTCCTCCTTATTTTGAGGCATGCCCCTTGGTTTTAGTTTCACCTGCCAGTGGAAACAACTTCCTTGCTTCTATCTTGTCTATTCCTTTCATAGTCTTATATGTCTCTATAAGATCCCCCCTCATTCTTCTGAATTCCAATGAGTATAGCCCCAATCCACTCACAAGCCACATATCTCCTTATACGGCTTGGTGTCAAATTACCTTTGATACTTACTCCTGTGATATTTTGCAACATTAAGGATGCTATATGAATGCAAATTGTTATTTTATGTATGTGTGTGTGTGTGAATACATAAATAAATATATATTATATATATGTTTGTGTCCATTTGCAGACAAATCTGTGTCTGGGTGGAACTTATTTTGTACAACAGTCAACATAGCCTGAAAGGTCTCAATAATCTAAAAGCAAGTTAAAATCTGAATTTGATTAGGCCGGATGGAAATTTTAATATTTTTCATTTTTATTTAAAAGCTGTATCTTTTACTGCTCCCAGGGGGTCATATCATTTTCAGGTGAATAAGGGAGTGTATATATTGCGATGCACAGGATACTGCGGTGGCTGTTTGGGCTGGGGATCTTTTACCATTTGTCAGTGCTGATCTGTGTCTGACTGTCTCCGCAGTGAATTTGTGACCAGCAAACCGTGCTCTGAGCCTCTGAAATATTTATCGTGCGGTGTCTGATGTTTCAGAGCTGGTGGGGGAATGAGGGAGGAGTGGGGAGGAGGGGCCAGGTCTGGCGAGAGTGAACTCACCAAAGAGTCAGTCAGTTCCCTGAGCAGCTATCAATTGAGCCCTTTGGTAGCAATCTCCAGAAAAACCTCCTCTTTCTTCTTACAGGTTAAGCATGCTCAATGTGCCCCTCCACACCGCCTGGCTCTGTCTCTGCTTGGTTTCTGCTGCATCTCTGCACAAGACAGGTAGGTTTGTGACTTTGGGAACTATTGGGAAGGGCGGAAGTTCATAGGTATGTGGAGTTCAACATTGAAAGAAATTCCCTCTCTCAGACAATTGTTTGCACTGAGACAATCTTAAGAAATAAATAAATTGCAACTTCACTGCTTCTTCCACAGGTTCAGGACGGGCCCCAAGGGCTTTGCAGACAATGAAAGAATTTAGAGTTGTGGTCAATCCTGCAATGCAGGAAATGCAGCAGCCAAGATATTCTGTCAGAGAGTTGATGTAGAGTCACTGGGCCGAATGGCCTCTTTCTGCATTGTAGGGATTCTATAATCCAACATCAGTTTCACATTACTGTTTCTGGGATCTTGCTGTGCACACATTGGCTGCTGTGTTTCCTACGTTACGATAATGACCACACTTCAGAAAGTACATCAATGCCTGCACTTTGAGGTGCTCTGAAGTTCGCTAAACATGCTACATGAATGGAAGTTTTTTTAATTCTTTGCTGCGAGGCTTTTCCAGAACATTTCGCAATGTTCCTAAACGTATCGCCTGTTAACCGAAGAGGAACAGGTTCTGTTCACGCTGTATGAACTATCCCAGAAAATATGAAGACCTTCACATAATGGAATGGCAAAAGGTCACTCCCAAAGCGTAAGTGTGGATAATTCAGCCCAAGGAACGATCTACCTGATCCAAGAGTGCAGTCCTGCCTGAGATCAACGGACATTTCCATGGTCTGCCTCTCGCCCGCTATGATTCCCGTGATGGGTGGGACGAGAAAATCCCCCCCCCACCCCCACCTCCCAACAATGGTTTAAATTCAGGGATTATAAAAATGAGTTGGATTTCATTCTCCAGGAAGATGTTATAGGCTAGTCGGTGACCACTTTTGCAGCATGGAATTGCAATTTGATAACATCTCCCACTTCCTACTTTAGTCACAAATCTTTCTGATTTTGTAGCTTTATGTATTACCTTACCTGGTATTAAATTACATTGCATCTCACTAAGTCTCAGCTAATATCAGTTATCCTTGGAGACATATGAACTAGCCTGGTCCCCCTCAATAACTTTTCCCCTTATCCTGCCATGGGAGGTGGGTATTGTTGGCAAGGCCAGCACTTGTAGCCCATCTCTAGTTGCCCATGAAACTGAGTGACTTGCTAGGCTATTTTTGTATAGGCCCACATTGCTATGTAGCCTGGGCATCACAAGTAGGCCAGATCAGCTAAGATTGGCAGATTTCCTTCCCTACAGTGAACCAGATAGATTTTTATACCAATCAGTGCCAGCTTCAGCATCACCATTGCTGGGACTTGTTCAGATTCCAGGTTTTTTTTTCCCTCCTTATTTTGAATTGGATTTAAATTTATTAGCTCTGTGGTGGGATTTGATCCCAGGTATCCTGGGCATTGGCCTGGGCCTTTGGATTACTAGTCCAGTGACAATACCACTATGCCGCCATTTTCCTCCAATCATTCAATTGTACAAGTTGTCATCCCGATAAATTATTGATAAAATGTTTCATGAGCCAACTTGTAAGGGATAGGTTCAGTTTATTTTTTATTAATGGAACATGAGAATCATTGGAGGCCATTCAGCCCCTCTAATCTCTTCCCCAATTCAATTAGGTTTTGTTTTTAACTTTGTTTACTCACCTTTTTGTTCCATATCTCATTCTTGACAAAAGTCTGTTCTTTAACATATCAATTGACCCAATACAGAAGTGAGAGTGTTCCAACGTTTTAGTACTGCATTTGGCGTGTGAAAAAAGCTGCTTGAATTTGCTCCTTCCACTGCATGTTGGCCAATACAAACACGACAGGCTGAATGGCCTTCCTCTGTGCTGGAAACTTCAGCGATTCCTTCCATGTAGTCTGGCTCTCATTTTAAGATTAATTCACCCGTTCTGGCTTTTCCCCCCCAAACCAGAGGAAACAGTTCCTCTGTGTCACCCGTTTTGGGGAGAAGATCAACTTTAAAGTGAAGCATTTGGTGAAGGCAGTGCAGGCAGCACGGTGGCATAGTGGTTAGCACTGCTGCCTCACAACGCCAGGATCCCCAGTTCGATTCCTGGCTTGGGTCACTGTCTGTGCGGAGTCTGCACGTTCTCCCACGTGTTTGTATGGTTTTCCTGTGGGTGCTCAGGTTTCCTCCCACAGTCCTAAAGACATGCTGGTTAGGTGCATTGGCCATCTAAATTCTCCCTCATCGTACCCAAACAGTGTGGCGACTAGGGGATTTTCACAGTTACTTCATTGCAGTATTAATGTAAACCACCTTGTGACACTAATAAATAACGTTGAAAATTGAAGGGGTGACAGAGGAAATTTGGGATGATGGATTATTGCGGGGGAGGATATTGAGTTCAGAAACTGTAGAATATAGAATACTTTGTCTCAGAGGAAAGGCAAACTTCAAAGCTGTTGATAATGTGAGATGTGTATTACTGACTTCCTTTTGTCCTCTGACCTTGAGTCTGTTCACTTCTCTCTCCCCCCCACCCCCCAACACTCCGCAATAACAGGCAACAATGATTATGAGAAGATAGTGAATATAAAGAAGGTGCAACATCAGCCTGTGGTCAGGGGATTAGCGGATTCGGCCCTCCTGCCCTGCATCTTCTCCGTGCTCCCAAGCTCAGCCATCGATCCCTTATTGCTGCCGGACCCTCCGCGTATCAAATGGACGAAAGTCTGGCTTGAAGGTGGGAGCAGGAAAGAGATCCCAGTTCTGGTCGCCAAGAACAACACAGTGAAGCTAAACCCGGCCTATCAGGGCAGAGCCAGCCTGCCTGGGTACGCTCCCTTCCATTACAATGCCAGCTTGGAAATTGCACCTCTGCGGACAAGCGACGCGGGCATCTACCAGTGTGAGGTGGTCGTGGGGATTGATGATGAGCAGGACACAGTCCCTTTAGATGTCATGGGTAAGTAGCTGGGACAAAGTCACTACAATAAACCCAACTCATCTAAACACTGCAGCCTCACAGCACCAAGGACCTGGCTTTGACTCTGGCCTTGGGTCACTGTCCGTGTGGAGTTTGCACGTTCTCCCCATGTCTGCGTGGGTTTCCTCCACGTGCTCCGGTTTCCACCCAACACAAAGATGTAGAGGTTAGGTAGATTGGCCATGCTAAATTGTCCTTTAGTGTCCCAAGATGTGTAGGTCAGATGGATTAGTCATGGTAAGTACATGGGGTTAAGAGTTAGGGCAGTGGAGAGGGCCTGGGTAAAATACTCTGAAAGCAAATAGGTGCAGACATGATGGGCCGAATGGCCTCCTTCTGCAGTGCAGAGATTCTATGATTCTAGTCACAACCACAGAATGTCCAGAGTGCTTTATGTTCAATTTTGCAAATTAGTCTCTGTTCTAACTGGGATATTCAATCTGTGCACAGCCACAGTCAACAATGAGATAATGACCAAACTTAATGACATTATTTGAGGGATAAATATTGACTAGGACACTATGGAGTAGGCTATTTGGACTGTCAATTAGATCAAGGCAGAAAGATTCATAGAGGTTTACAGCATGGAAACAGTCCCTTTGGCCCAACTTGTCCATGCTGACTAGTTTTTAACCACTAAGCTAGTCCCAATTGGCCCATATCCCTCTATATCCATCTTCTCCATGTAATTGTCTAAATGCTTTTTAAAAGACAAAATTATGCCTACCTCTACAGCTACCTCTGGCAGCTTGTTCCAGACACTCACCACCCTCTGTGTGAAAAAAATGAGATCATCTCTCATTCTTTTAATGAGTTCATCTCTCATTCTTTGAAATTCAGTTTCCGCAACTGAGATTGTGGTCAGTGAGGACTTGATGGACCAAATGGCCTCCTTCTGCACTGTTAGGATTCTATGAATTAGGGATGGGCAATAAATGCTGGTCTAGCCAGCAACGCCCATGTCCCACGAATGAATAAAAAATAGCAAAGAATAATGAGAGGGAACATTCTTGCTGAGCCAGCAACTCTCTGGTGTTAGTCTCACCCCTGAGCACTTGCTTCCCTGATTCCAATCCCTCAGCTTTCTAATGCTTTCGATGCTAAGAGGCAATTTAGCACGGCCAATCCACCTAACCCACACATCTTTGGAGTGTGGGAGGAAACCGGAGCGCCTGGAGGAAACCCACACCTGAGGCCAGAATCAAACCTGGGTCCCTGGCGCTGTGAGGCAGCGGTGCTAACCATCTGTGCCACCTTGCACTTTTAATCTTCATAAAATCGCTCGGACCATTCTCAGCTTTTTCAGCGGCAGTTTGTTCCCTCTTTCACTCCTAAGACCTTTGCAGTCAAGATCAGGAGACTCTAACGACACTGACACACACGATCGGGTCATTATGGGGGTCGCGGTTCGTGGGATCTTTCTGTGCCTCGTTTCCTACGTCGCAACGGTGACTAGATTTCACCTTTTGGCCATCGGCTGTGGCTGGGGCTTCCAGAGATGGCGGAACAGAGCTGCCGGGGTTCCTTTCCTCTTTGTAAAACTGCCCGTCGGGTAGCTCGCCGTTAGTGGGTTAACACTCTCGGTGAGGCTGCGGTAGTGACTGCCGTTATTAGTCCTGTCACGATGCAACATGGCTACGGAATACATCGGCAGCTGTTCGTCACTGATGGTGGGAAGCCAGATCACAACACCCACGTAGAACTGAAACTACATTCAGTAGATAACAGCAGGCGGCAGGGAATGGGCCTCAGAGCTGCAATCTGATGTCAGGGTGTTAGGATGGAGGTTATTAATCACTCACGCTCCTGAAGTGTGCATTATTCCTTCGTGTCGTTCAATCAGGGCAGATAGAACATGCAATCTTTATATGAATGTGGCCCAGTCTGTCATTGTGAGTTGCTGCTACGGGTTGCTATGGTTACCAAGCACTGTTAACTCCTTTGAGTCCCCACAGCGCACGAGGAGGTCATTCAGCCCATCGATACTGCACCAACCACAATCCCACCCAGGCCCTATTCCCGTAACCCCACATATTTACCCCCTGATACTGAGGGGCAATTTAGCATGGCCAATCCACCTAACTCGCAGAAGATGCTGTCCTAATGTGGGCCACCTCTGCTGCCGCAGCACACGCGGCGGAGGGACTGGAAAATCCCACCCATAATCTCCGCCCAAAGTTGAGCGGATAAAACAAGCACTAGGTGCTGGAACGCACCAGACATTTTTCTCATGACTAAAGTAAAAGAAAAATGTTATCTTGTAGCATTGTGAATCATCAACAAAAAAGGTTAAAAGTTTATTTATTAGTATCACAAGTAGGCTTGCATTAACACTGCAACGAAGTTACTGTGAAAATCCCCTAGTCGCCACAGTCCGGCGCCTGTTCGGGTACACTAAGGGAAAATTTAGCATGGCCAATGCCCTCTAACCAGCAAGTCTTTCGGACTGTGGGAGGAAACCGGAGCACCCGGAGGAAACCCACGCAGACACGGGGAGAATGTACAGATTCCACACAGGCAGTGACTGGAGGCCAGAATTGAACCCAGGTTCCTGGTGCTGTGAGGGAGCAGTGCTAACCACTGTGCCACCATAAGTCGGCGTAGTATAAGTTGTTGTCCTTTGTGTGAAAACACTTTCTGCTTCTCGTGCAGAGGGATGGGAGTGTTGGGGATTGGAATTCCATCCCATCTCAAACAACCAAACTATAACTCACCAGCAATAAGAACTTGCATTTGTATTGCACCTTTAACGTCCCAAGGTGCTTCACTGGAATGTCACCTGACAAGACTTTGACACCAAAGGAGGATTGCTAATTGACAGCTTAGTTAAAGAGGGTAGGTTTAAAGGAACGTCTCAAACGCTGAGCTGTAAGGAGAAAGGGGCCTCAGTAACTGAAAGCAAAGCTGGCCAGTAGCAAAGTGGTAAAAACTGAGGATGGACAAAAGGCCAGAATTGGATACGCGCAGAGATCTCAGCGGGTTGTCAGGTTGGAGGAGGTAGCGGGGATAGGGAGGGGGTGAGGCCATGGAGGGTTTTGGAAACACCAGGATAGGCCAACAAGCACAAGTGGTGAAGGGTATTTAGGATTTAGTGTGAGTCGGGTTATAGACAGCTTTGTTTTTATTTCATTGCCTCTCCTCCCCACCCCTTTGCAGAGAGAGGCAAGTTTGTGGGGAGGGGGAGACTATTTGGCAACTCTTCCTTTGTTCATTCATGGGATGTGGGAGTCGCTGGCTGGCACAGTATTCATTGCCCATCCCTAATTGCCCTTGAGAAGGTGGTGGTGAGCTGCCTTCTTGAATCGCTTCCAGTCCATGTGATGTAGACACACCCACAGTGCTGTTAGGAAGGCATCTCTAGCATTTTTAACCCAGCAACAATGAAGGAACAGCGATTTAATTCCAAGTCAGAATGGTGAGTGGCTTGGAGGGGAACTTGCTCTCGTCCTTCTGGATGGTAGAGGCTGTGGGTTTAAAGGGAACCTTGATGGGTTGTTGAGTGAATCTTACACATGGCTCACCCTACTGGCATTGGGTGATGGTGATGGGGGGAGTGAATGATTAGGATGGTGGATCGGGCCTGCTTTGACCTGGATGTTGCAAGGAATGGGTAGCACTGGGGCACAGTGGTTAGCACTGTTGCCTTACAGCGCCAGGGACCCAGGTTCAATTCTGGCCTTGGGTCACTGTTTGTGTGGAGTCTGCACATTCTCCCTGTGTTGGCGTGGGTTTCCTCCAGGTGCTCTGATTTCCTCTCACAGTCCAAAGATGTGTAGGTTGGGTGGATTGGTCATGATAAATTGCCCTTAGTGTTAGGGGAATTAGCATAAATATGTGAGGTTTGGGGAATAGGGCCTGGATGGGATTGTGGTTGATGCAGACTTGATGGGCTGAATGGCCTCCTTCTGCACTGTAAGGATTCTATGATTCTTGAATGTTGTGGAGTAAGAGAGGGGAGCTGAGCGCTGGGGAGGTACCACCCATTCCGATAGATGGGCACTCGAGATTTATCAGAGTGATTGTGCCATGATTAATGAGGTATCTTCTCACTGACTTTTGTACCCTCTGGAATGGTGAAGACTTGATGGACTGAGTGTCAAAGCAATTGTCAGGTTTATGGACCGCATGTGTTTGAGCCTTTAACCAGGATGATAGCCCCTTCTTTCTTTCTCCCATTCATTGAAGGAAGCAGAGAGACACAGCACTGCTCCTGTTGTTCTAGGGTCAGCATTAGGAGGAGTGTGAGGGAACTTGGCTGGGCTCACTCTGAAGGAGATGAAGACAGAGATTGACAGCTCTCCGGATTGGATATCGAGGGAGGGTTTGCGTTGTTGAGCATCCTGACCGCTTTGGAAGAATTGATCTTTTCCAGGAACCTCTTTGCTGCCTATCCTCTCGCCATCCTTAACCCTGTAGCGCACAGCAAGAAGCCTCACAGCACTAGATTAAAGTCCAACAGGTTTATTTGGAATCACGAGCTTTTGGAGCATGGCTCCTTCATCAGGCCTGTAATGCGTGGTCTTTTATAACTGAGCTTTGACATCACCTAATTCTGATGGATCTTGGCATTTCCAGTTTTGTTTTGGCACCAGGATTTGGGTGTTAGCTCCAGCTCAGTTGGCAACACTCAGAAATTCGAGACCCATTCCAGAGGCTTAACCACGAAAGCTGTACTGAGGCAGTGCTGCCTTATGCATTGCTGTGGGTCTGGAGTCACACGTAGGCCAGACCTGGTAAGGATGGCAGATTTCCTTCCCGAAAGGGCCAGATGGTTTTTTTTCACACCATTCGATCGTTGCCATGGATGCCGTTATTGAGAGTAGCTTTATATTCCAGGGTTTTAAATCAAATTTAAATTCCACCAGCTGTCATTGAGCCTATATATCCACAGAGCCGTCACTTGGGCTTCGAGATTACTCATCTCGTGATATTAATACTACACTGTTTTCTGCTCTCAATCTCTCTCCAACGTAACAGTAGCTCTGTTCAATCCTTAAGTATGAACCAAATTCCAGTCTTTGTGCAACTACAGACAGATCTGAAAATCATTAAGAGGCTCACGCTGGTTTATAATTTCTCACTCCCATAGATTTTCGTCTTACTTTAGCTGCTCATTTTGTGGTGTTAGTTCAACTGGCCCCACTTGGCAGTGAGCAGTAAGCACTCTTTAACACTACTGTTAGGGGAATCGCTTGCGGTTATGGGCAAAGCCAGGGGTT